>NC_133860.1:23758622-26158622 GCF_047830755.1 Zonotrichia albicollis
GAAGGAAGTGGCGGAAGGAAGGAAGTGGCGGAAGGAAGGAAGGAAGGAAGGAAGGAAGGAAGGAAGGAAGGAAGGAAGGAAGGAAGGAAGGAAGGAAGGAAGGAAGGAAGGAAGGAAGGAAGGAAGGAAGGAAGGAAGGAAGGAAGGAAGGAAGTGGCGGAAGGAAGGAAGGAAGGAAATGGCGGAAGGAAGGAAGTGGCGGAAGGAAGTGGCGAAGGAAGTGGCGGAAGGAAGGAAGGAAGGAAGTGGCGGAAGGAAGGAAGTGGCGGAAGGAAGGAAGGAAGTGGCGGAAGGAAGGAAGGAAGTGGCGGAAGAAGGAAGTGGCGGAAGGAAGGAAGGAAGGAAGAAGGAAGGAAGGAAGGAAGGAAGGAAGGAAGGAAGGAAGGAAGGAAGGAAGGAAGGAAGGAAGGAAGGAAGGAAGGAAGGAAGGAAGGAAGTGGCGGAAGGAAGGAAGGAAGGAAGGAAGTGGCGGAAGGAAGGAAGTGCGGAAGGAAGTGGCGGAAGGAAGTGGCGGAAGGAAGTGGCGGAAGGAAGTGGCGGAAGGAAGGAAGGAAGGAAGGAAGGAAGGAAGGAAGAAGGAAGGAAGGAAGGAAGGAAGGAAGGAAGGAAGGAAGGAAGGAAGGAAGGAAGTGGCGGAAGGAAGTGGCGGAAGGAAGTGGCGGAAGGAAGTGGCGGAAGGAAGGAAGGAAGGAAGGAAGGAAGGAAGGAAGGAAGGAAGGAAGGAAGGAAGGAAGGAAGGAAGGAAGGAAGGAAGGAAGGAAGGAAGGAAGGAAGGAAGAAAGGAAGGAAGGAAGGAAGGAAGGAAGGAAGGAAGGAAGGAAGGAAGGAAGGAAGGAAGTGGCGCAAGGAAGTGGCGGAAGGAAGTGGCGGAAGGAAGTGGCGGAAGAAGGAAGTGGCGGAAGGAAGGAAGTGGCGGAAGGAAGGAAGTGGCGGAAGGAAGGAAGGAAGGAAGGAAGGAAGGAGAAGGAAGGAAGAGAAGGAAGGAAGGAAGGAAGGAAGGAAGGAAGGAAGGAAGGAAGGAAGGAAGGAAGGAAGGAAGGAAGGAAGGAAGGAAGAAGGAAGGAAGGAAGGAAGGAAGGAAGGAAGGAAGGAAGGAAGGGAGGAAGGAAGTGGCGGAAGGAAGGAAGGAAGGAAGGAAGGAAGGAAGGAAGGAAGGAAGGAAGGAAGGAAGGAAGGAAGGAAGGAAGGAAGGAAGGAAGGAAGAAGGAAGGAAGGAAGGAAGGAAGGAAGGAGGAAGGAAGGAAGGAAGGAAGGAAGGAAGGAAGGAAGGAAGTGGCGGAAGGAAGGAAGGAAGTGGCGGAAGGAAGTGGCGGAAGGAAGTGGCGGAAGGAAGGAAGGAAGGAAGGAAGGAAGGAAGGAAGGAAGGAAGGAAGGAAGGAAGGAAGGAAGAAGGAAGGAAGGAAGGAAGGAAGGAAGGAAGGAAGGAAGGAAGGAAGGAAGGAAGGAAGGAAGGAAGAAAGGAAGGAAGGAAGGAAGGAAGGAAGGAAGGAAGGAAGGAAGGAAGGAAGGAAGGAAGGAAGGAAGGAAGGAAGGAAGGAAGGAAGGAAGGAAGGAAGGAAGGAAGTGGCGGAAGGAAGGAAGTGGCGGAAAGAAAGGAAGGAAGGAAGGAAGGAAGGAAGGAAGGAAGGAAGTGGCGGAAGGAAGGAAGGAAGGAAGGAAGGAAGGAAGGAAGGAAGGAAGGAAGGAAGGAAGGAAGGAAGGAAGGAAGGAAGGAAGGAAGGAAGGAAGAAGGAAGGAAGGAAGGAAGGAAGGAAGGAAGGAAGGAAGGAGGAGGAAGGAAGGAAGGAAGGAAGGAAGGAAGGAAGAAGGAAGGAAGGAAGGAAGGAAGGAAGGAAGGAAGGAAGGAAGGAAGGAAGGAAGGAAGGAAGTGGCGGAAGGAAGGAAGTGGCGGAAGTGAAGGAAGGAAGGAAGGAAGGAAGGAAGGAAGGAAGGAAGGAAGGAAGGAAGGAAGGAAGGAAGTGGCGGAAGGAAGGAAGGAAGGAAGGAAGGAAGGAAGGAAGGAAGGAAGGAAGGAAGAGGAAGGAAGGAAGGAAGTGGCGCAAGAAGTGGCGCAAGGAAGTGGCGGAAGGAAGTGGCGGAAGGAAGGAAGTGGCGGAAGAAGGAAGGAAGTGGCGGAAGGAAGGAAGTGGCGGAAGGAAGGAAGTGGCGGAAGGAAGGAAGGAAGGAAGTGGCAGAAGGAAGGAAGTGGCGGAAGGAAGTGGCGGAAGGAAGTGGCGGAAGGAAGTGGCGGAAGGAAGTGGCGGAAGGAAGTGGCGGAAGGAAGGAAGGAAGGAAGGAAGGAAGGAAGTGGCGGAAGGAAGGAAGTGGCGGAAGGAAGTGGCGGAAGGAAGGAAGTGGCGGAAGGAAGGAAGTGGCGGAAGGAAGTGGCGGAAGGAAGTGGCGGAAGGAAGTGGCGGAAGGAAGGAAGGAAGGAAGGAAGTGGCGGAAGGAAGGAAGGAAGGAAGTGGCGGAAGGAAGTGGCGGAAGGAAGGAAGTGGCGGAAGGAAGGAAGTGGCGGAAGGAAGTGGCGGAAGGAAGTGGCGGAAGGAAGGAAGGAAGGAAGGAAGGAAGGAAGGAAGGAAGGAAGGAAGGAAGGAAGGAAGGAAGGAAGGAAGGAAGGAAGGAAGGAAGGAAGGAAGGAAGGAAGGAAGGAAGGAAGGAAGGAAGTGGCGGAAGGAAGGAAGGAAGTGGCGGAAGGAAGGAAGTGGCGGAAGGAAGGAAGTGGCGGAAGGAAGTGGCGGAAGGAAGGAAGTGGCGGAAGGAAGGAAGTGGCGGAAGGAAGGAAGTGGCGGAAGGAAGGAAGTGGCGGAAGGAAGGAAGGAAGGAAGGAAGGAAGGAAGGAAGGAAGGAAGGAAGGAAGGAAGGAAGGAAGGAAGGAAGGAAGGAAGGAAGGAAGGAAGGAAGGAAGGAAGGAAGGAAGGAAGGAAGGAAGGAAGGAAGGAAGTGGCGGAAGGAAGTGGCGGAAGGAAGTGGCGGAAGGAAGGAAGTGGCGGAAGGAAGGAAGTGGCGGAAGGAAGTGGCAGAAGGAAGGAAGGAAGTGGCGGGAGGAAGGAAGTGGCGGAAGGAAGGAAGTGGCGGAAGGAAGGAAGGAAGGAAGGAAGGAAGTGGCGGAAGGAAGGAAGTGGCGGAAGGAAGGAAGGAAGGAAGGAAGGAAGGAAGGAAGGAAGGAAGGAAGGAAGGAAGGAAGGAAGGAAGGAAGGAAGGAAGGAAGGAAGGAAGGAAGGAAGGAAGGAAGGAAGGAAGGAAGGAAGTGGCGGAAGGAAGGAAGTGGCGGAAGGAAGGAAGGAAGGAAGTGCAGAAGGAAGGAAGTGGCGGAAGGAAGTGGCGAAGGAAGTGGCGGAAGGAAGGAAGTGCAGAAGGAAGAAGTGGCGGAAGGAAGTGCAGAAGGAAGTGGCGGAAGGAAGGAAGTGGCGGAAGGAAGGAAGTGGCGGAAGGAAGTGGCGGAAGGAAGTGGCGGAAGGAGTGGCGGAAGGAAGGAAGGAAGGAAGTGGCGGAAGGAAGTGGCGGAAGGAAGGAAGGAAGGAAGGAAGGAAGGAAGGAAGGAAGGAAGGAAGGAAGGAAGGAAGGAAGGAAGGAAGGAAGGAAGGAAGGAAGGAAGGAAGGAAGGAAGGAAGGAAGGAAGGAAGGAAGGAAGGAAGGAAGGAAGGAAGTGGCGGAAGGAAGGAAGGAAGTGGCGGAAGGAAGGAAGTGGCGGAAGGAAGGAAGGAAGGAAGGAAGGAAGGAAGGAAGGAAGGAAGGAAGGAAGGAAGGAAGGAAGGAAGGAAGGAAGGAAGGAAGGAAGGAAGGAAGGAAGGAAGGAAGGAAGGAAGGAAGGAAGGAAGGAAGGAAGGAAGGAAGGAAGGAAGGAAGGAAGTGGAGAAGGAAGGAAGTGGCGGAAAGAAAGGAAGGAAGGAAGGAAGGAAGGAAGGAAGGAAGGAAGGAAGGAAGGAAGGAAGGAAGGAAGGAAGGAAGGAAGGAAGGAAGGAAGGAAGGAAGGAAGAAGGAAGGAAGGAAGGAAGTGGCGGAAGGAAG
This sequence comes from Zonotrichia albicollis, assembly GCF_047830755.1. NCBI lineage: Eukaryota > Metazoa > Chordata > Aves > Passeriformes > Passerellidae > Zonotrichia > Zonotrichia albicollis. The sequence continues at coordinate 23,762,613 of NC_133860.1, forward strand.
GAAGGAAGGAAGGAAGGAAGGAAGGAAGGAAGGAAGGAAGGAAGGAAGGAAGGAAGGAAGGAAGGAAGGAAGGAAGGAAGGAAGTGGCGGAAGGAAGGAAGTGGCGGAAGTAAAGGAAGGAAGGAAGGAAGGAAGGAAGGAAGGAAGGAAGGAAGGAAGGAAGGAAGGAAGGAAGGAAGTGGCGCAAGGAAGTGGCGCAAGAAGTGGCGGAAGGAAGTGGCGGAAGGAAGGAAGTGGCGGAAGGAAGGAAGGAAGTGGCGGAAGGAAGGAAGTGGCAGAAGGAAGGAAGTGGCGGAAGGAAGGAAGGAAGGAAGTGGCAGAAGAAGGAAGTGGCGGAAGAAGTGGCGGAAGGAAGTGGCGGAAGGAAGTGGCGGAAGGAAGTGGCGGAAGGAAGTGGGAAGGAAGGAAGGAAGGAAGGAAGGAAGGAAGGAGTGCGGAAGGAAGGAAGTGGCGGAAGGAAGTGCGGAAGGAAGGAAGTGGCGGAAGGAAGGAAGTGGCGGAAGGAAGTGGCGGAAGGAAGTGGCGGAAGGAAGTGGCGGAAGGAAGGAAGGAAGGAAGGAAGTGGCGGAAGGAAGGAAGGAAGGAAGTGGCGGAAGGAAGTGGCGGAAGGAAGGAAGTGGCGGAAGGAAGGAAGTGGCGGAAGGAAGTGGCGGAAGGAAGGAAGGAAGGAAGGAAGGAAGGAAGGAAGGAAGGAAGGAAGGAAGGAAGGAAGGAAGGAAGGAAGGAAGGAAGGAAGGAAGGAAGGAAGGAAGGAAGGAAGGAAGGAAGGAAGTGGCGGAAGGAAGGAAGGAAGTGGCGGAAGGAAGGAAGTGGCGGAAGGAAGGAAGTGGCGGAAGGAAGGAAGGAAGGAAGGAAGTGGCGGAAGGAAGGAAGTGGCGGAAGGAAGGAAGTGGCGGAAGGAAGGAAGTGGCGGAAGAAGGAAGGAAGGAAGGAAGGAAGGAAGGAAGGAAGGAAGGAAGGAAGGAAGGAAGGAAGGAAGGAAGGAAGGAAGGAAGGAAGGAAGGAAGGAAGGAAGGAAGTGGCGCAAGGAAGTGGCGGAAGAAGTGGCGGAAGGAAGTGGCGGAAGGAAGGAAGTGGCGGAAGGAAGGAAGTGGCGGAAGGAAGTGGCAGAAGGAAGGAAGGAAGTGGCGGAAGGAAGGAAGTGGCGGAAGGAAGGAAGTGGCGGAAGGAAGGAAGGAAGGAAGGAAGTGGCGAAGGAAGGAAGGAAGGAAGGAAGGAAGGAAGGAAGGAAGGAAGGAAGGAAGGAAGGAAGGAAGGAAGGAAGGAAGTGGCGGAAGGAAGGAAGGAAGAAGGAAGTGGCGGAAGGAAGGAAGGAAGTGGCGGAAGGAAGGAAGTGGCGGAAGGAAGGAAGTGGCGGAAGGAAGGAAGGAAGGAAGGAAGTGGCGGAAGGAAGGAAGTGGCGGAAGGAAGGAAGTGGCGGAAGGAAGGAAGTGGCGGAAGGAAGGAAGTGGCGGAAGGAAGGAAGGAAGGAAGGAAGGAAGGAAGGAAGGAAGGAAGGAAGGAAGGAAGGAAGGAAGGAAGGAAGGAAGGAAGGAAGGAAGGAAGGAAGGAAGGAAGGAAGGAAGGAAGGAAGGAAGTGGCGCAAGGAAGTGGCGGAAGGAAGTGGCGGAAGGAAGTGGCGGAAGGAAGGAAGTGGCGGAAGGAAGGAAGTGGCGGAAGGAAGTGGCAGAAGGAAGGAAGGAAGTGGCGGAAGGAAGGAAGTGGCGGAAGGAAGGAAGTGGCGGAAGGAAGGAAGAAGGAAGGAAGGAAGGAAGGAAGGAAGGAAGGAAGGAAGGAAGGAAGGAAGGAAGGAAGGAAGGAAGGAAGGAAGGAAGGAAGGAAGGAAGGAAGGAAGGAAGGAAGGAAGGAAGTGGCGAAGGAAGGAAGTGGCGGAAGGAAGGAAGGAAGGAAGTGCAGAAGGAAGGAAGTGGCGGAAGGAAGTGGCGGAAGGAAGGAAGTGGCAGAAGGAAGGAAGTGGCGGAAGGAAGTGGCGGAAGGAAGTGGCGGAAGGAAGGAAGTGGCGGAAGGAAGGAAGTGGCAGAAGGAAGTGGCGGAAGGAAGTGGCGGAAGGAAGGAAGGAAGGAAGGAAGGAAGGAAGGAAGGAAGGAAGGAAGGAAGGAAGGAAGGAAGGAAGGAAGGAAGAAGGAAGGAAGTGGCGGAAGAAGGAAGTGGCGGAAAGAAAGGAAGGAAGGAAGGAAGGAAGGAAGGAAGGAAGGAAGGAAGGAAGGAAGGAAGGAAGGAAGGAAGGAAGGAAGGAAGGAAGGAAGGAAGGAAGGAAGTGGCGGAAGGAAGGAAGGAAGGAAGGAAGGAAGGAAGGAAGGAAGGAAGGAAGGAAGGAAGGAAGGAAGGAAGGAAGGAAGGAAGAAAGGAAGGAAGGAAGGAAGGAAGTGGCGGAAGGAAGGAAGTGGCGGAAGTAAAGAAGGAAGGAAGGAAGGAAGGAAGGAAGGAAGGAAGGAAGGAAGGAAGGAAGGAAGGAAGGAAGGAAGGAAGGAAGGAAGGAAGGAAGGAAGGAAGGAAGGAAGGAAGGAAGGAAGTGGCGCAAGGAAGTGGCGCAAGGAAGTGGCGCAAGGAAGTGGCGGAAGGAAGGAAGTGGCGGAAGGAAGGAAGGAAGTGGCAGAAGGAAGGAAGTGGCGGAAGGAAGGAAGGAAGGAAGGAAGTGGCAGAAGGAAGGAAGTGGCGAAGGAAGTGGCGGAAGGAAGTGGCGGAAGGAAGTGGCGGAAGGAAGTGGCGGAAGGAAGTGGCGGAAGGAAGGAAGGAAGAAGGAAGGAAGGAAGGAAGGAAGGAAGTGGCGGAAGGAAGGAAGTGGCGGAAGGAAGTGGCGGAAGGAAGGAAGTGGCGGAAGGAAGGAAGTGGCGAAGGAAGTGGCGGAAGGAAGTGGCGGAAAGAAGTGGCGGAAGGAAGGAAGGAAGGAAGGAAGTGGCGGAAGGAAGGAAGGAAGGAAGTGGCGGAAGGAAGTGGCGGAAGGAAGGAAGTGGCGGAAGGAAGGAAGTGGCGGAAGGAAGTGGCGGAAGGAAGGAAGGAAGGAAGGAAGGAAGGAAGGAAGGAAGGAAGGAAGGAAGGAAGGAAGGAAGGAAGGAAGGAAGGAAGGAAGGAAGGAAGGAAGGAAGGAAGGAAGGAAGGAAGGAAGGAAGTGGCGGAAGGAAGGAAGTGGCGGAAGGAAGGAAGTGGCGGAAGGAAGGAAGGAAGGAAGGAAGTGGCGGAAGGAAGGAAGTGGCGGAAGGAAGGAAGTGGCGGAAGGAAGGAAGGAAGGAAGGAAGGAAGGAAGGAAGGAAGAGGAGGAAGGAAGGAAGGAAGGAAGGAAGGAAGGAAGGAAGGAAGGAAGGAAGGAAGGAAGGAAGGAAGAAGAAGGAAGGAAGTGGCGCAAGGAAGTGGCGGAAGAAGTGGCGGAAGGAAGTGGCGGAAGGAAGGAAGTGGCGGAAGGAAGGAAGTGGCGAAGGAAGTGGCAGAAGGAAGGAAGGAAGTGGCGGAAGGAAGGAAGTGGCGGAAGGAAGGAAGTGGCGGAAGGAAGTGGCGGAAGGAAGGAAGGAAGGAAGGAAGGAAGGAAGGAAGGAAGGAAGGAAGGAAGGAAGGAAGGAAGGAAGGAAGGAAGGAAGGAAGGAAGGAAGGAAGGAAGGAAGGAAGAAGGAAGGAAGGAAGGAAGGAAGGAAGGAAGTGGCGGAAGGAAGGAAGTGGCGGAAGGAAGGAAGGAAGGAAGTGGCAGAAGGAAGGAAGTGGCGGAAGGAAGTGGCGGAAGGAAGTGGCGGAAGGAAGGAAGTGGCGGAAGGAAGGAAGTGGCGGAAGGAAGGAAGTGGCAGAAGGAAGTGGCGGAAGGAAGTGGCGGAAGGAAGTGGCGGAAGGAAGGAAGGAAGGAAGGAAGGAAGGAAGGAAGGAAGGAAGGAAGGAAGGAAGGAAGGAAGGAAGGAAGGAAGGAAGGAGGAAGGAAGGAAGGAAGGAAGGAAGGAAGGAAGGAAGGAAGGAAGGAAGGAAGGAAGGAAGGAAGGAAGAAAGGAAGGAAGGAAGGAAGGAAGGAAGGAAGGAAGGAAGGAAGGAAGGAAGGAAGGAAGGAAGGAAGGAAGGAAGTGGCGGAAAGAAAGGAAGGAAGGAAGGAAGGAAGGAAGGAAGGAAGGAAGAAGGAAGGAAGGAAGGAAGGAAGGAAGGAAGGAAGGAAGGAAGGAAGGAAGGAAGGAAGGAAGGAAGTGGCGGAAGGAAGGAAGGAAGGAAGGAAGGAAGGAAGGAAGGAAGGAAGGAAGGAAGGAAGGAAGGAAGGAAGGAAGGAAGGAAGGAAGGAAGGAAGTGGCGGAAGGAAGGAAGTGGCGGAAGTAAAGGAGGAAGGAAGGAAGGAAGGAAGGAAGGAAGGAAGGAAGGAAGGAAGGAAGGAAGGAAGGAAGGAAGGAAGGAAGGAAGGAAGTGGCGCAAGGAAGTGGCGCAAGGAAGTGGCGGAAGGAAGTGGCGGAAGGAAGGAAGTGGCGGAAGGAAGGAAGGAAGTGGCGGAAGGAAGGAAGTGCAGAAGGAAGGAAGTGGCGGAAGGAAGGAAGGAAGGAAGTGGCAGAAGGAAGGAAGTGGCGGAAGGAAGTGGCGGAAGGAAGTGGCGGAAGGAAGTGGCGGAAGGAAGTGGCGGAAGGAAGGAAGGAAGGAAGGAAGGAAGGAAGGAAGGAAGGAAGTGGCGGAAGGAAGGAAGTGGCGGAAGGAAGTGGCGGAAGGAAGGAAGTGGCGGAAGGAAGGAAGTGGCGGAAGGAAGTGGCGGAAGGAAGTGGCGGAAGGAAGTGGCGGAAGGAAGGAAGGAAGGAAGGAAGAAGTGGCGGAAGGAAGGAAGGAAGGAAGTGGCGGAAGGAAGTGGCGGAAGGAAGGAAGTGGCGGAAGGAAGGAAGTGGCGGAAGGAAGGAAGGAAGGAAGTGGCGGAAGGAAGGAAGGAAGGAAGGAAGGAAGGAAGGAAGGAAGGAAGGAAGGAAGGAAGGAAGGAAGGAAGGAAGGAAGGAAGGAAGGAAGGAAGGAAGGAAGGAAGGAAGGAAGGAAGGAAGGAAGGAAGGAAGTGGCGGAAGGAAGGAAGGAAGGAAGGAAGTGGCGGAAGGAAGGAAGGAAGTGGCGGAAGGAAGGAAGTGGCGGAAGGAAGGAAGTGGCGGAAGGAAGGAAGGAAGGAAGGAAGTGGCGGAAGGAAGGAAGTGGCGGAAGGAAGGAAGTGGCGGAAGGAAGGAAGTGGCGGAAGGAAGGAAGGAAGGAAGGAAGGAAGGAAGGAAGGAAGGAAGGAAGGAAGGAAGGAAGGAAGGAAGGAAGGAAGGAAGGAAGGAAGGAAGTGGCGCAAGGAAGTGGCGGAAGGAAGTGGCGGAAGGAAGTGGCGGAAGGAAGTGGCGGAAGGAAGGAAGTGGCGGAAGGAAGGAAGTGGCGGAAGGAAGTGGCAGAAGGAAGGAAGGAAGTGGCGGAAGGAAGGAAGTGGCGGAAGGAAGGAAGTGGCGGAAGGAAGGAAGTGGCGGAAGGAAGGAAGTGGCGGAAGGAAGGAAGGAAGGAAGGAAGGAAGGAAGGAAGGAAGGAAGGAAGGAAGGAAGGAAGGAAGGAAGGAAGGAAGGAAGGAAGGAAGGAAGGAAGGAAGGAAGGAAGGAAGGAAGGAAGGAAGGAAGGAAGGAAGGAAGTGGCGGAAGGAAGGAAGTGGCGGAAGGAAGGAAGGAAGGAAGTGGCAGAAGGAAGGAAGTGGCGGAAGGAAGTGGCGGAAGGAAGTGGCGGAAGGAAGGAAGTGGCGGAAGGAAGGAAGTGGCAGAGGAAGTGGCGGAAGGAAGTGGCGGAAGGAAGTGGCGGAAGGAAGTGGCGGAAGGAAGTGGCGGAAGGAAGGAAGGAAGGAAGGAAGGAAGGAAGGAAGGAAGGAAGGAAGGAAGGAAGGAAGGAAGGAAGGAAGGAAGGAAGGAAGGAAGGAAGGAAGGAAGGAAGGAAGGAAGGAAGGAAGGAAGGAAGGAAGGAAGGAAGGAAGGAAGTGGCGGAAGGAAGGAAGTGGCGGAAAGAAAGGAAGGAAGGAAGTGGCGGAAGGAAGGAAGTGGCGGAAGGAAGGAAGTGGCGGAAGGAAGGAAGGAAGTGGCGGAAGGAAGGAAGGAAGTGGCGGAAGGAAGGAAGTGGCGGAAGGAAGGAAGTGGCGGAAGGAAGGAAGGAAGGAAGGAAGGAAGGAAGGAAGGAAGGAAGGAAGGAAGGAAGGAAGGAAGGAAGGAAGGAAGGAAGGAAGGAAGGAAGGAAGGAAGGAAGGAAGGAAGGAAGGAAGGAAGGAAGGAAGGAAGGAAGGAAGTGGCGGAAAGAAAGGAAGGAAGGAAGGAAGGAAGGAAGGAAGGAAGGAAGGAAGGAAGGAAGGAAGGAAGGAAGTGGCGGAAGGAAGGAAGTGGCGGAAGGAAGGAAGTGGCGGAAGTAAAGGAAGGAAGGAAGGAAGGAAGGAAGGAAGGAAGGAAGGAAGGAAGGAAGGAAGGAAGGAAGGAAGGAAGGAAGGAAGGAAGGAAGGAAGTAAGTGGCGGAAGGAAGGAAGGAAGTGGCGGAAGGAAGTGGCGGAAGGAAGTGGCGGAAGGAAGTGGCGGAAGGAAGTGGCGGAAGGAAGTGGCAGAAGGAAGTGGCGGAAGGAAGGAAGGAAGGAAGTGGCGGAAGGAAGGAAGTGGCGGAAGGAAGGAAGTGGCGGAAGGAAGGAAGGAAGGAAGGAAGGAAGGAAGGAAGGAAGGAAGGAAGGAAGGAAGGAAGGAAGGAAGGAAGGAAGGAAGGAAGGAAGGAAGGAAGGAAGGAAGGAAGGAAGGAAGGAAGGAAGGAAGGAAGGAAGGAAGGAAGGAAGGAAGGAAGGAAAGAAGGAAGGAAGGAAGGAAGTGGCGGAAGGAAGTGGCGGAAGGAAGTGGCGGAAGGAAGGAAGTGGCGGAAGGAAGGAAGTGGCGGAAGGAAGGAAGTGGCGGAAGGAAGGAAGTGGCGGAAGGAAGGAAGGAAGGAAGTGGCGGAAGGAAGGAAGTGGCGGAAGGAAGGAAGGAAGGAAGGAAGGAAGGAAGGAAGGAAGGAAGGAAGGAAGGAAGGAAGGAAGGAAGGAAGGAAGGAAGGAAGGAGGAAGGAAGGAAGGAAGGAAGGAAGGAAGTGCGGAAGGAAGTGGCGGAAGGAAGTGGCGGAAGGAAGTGGCGGAAGGAAGTGGCGGAAGGAAGTGGCGGAAGGAAGTGGCGGAAGGAAGGAAGTGGCGGAAGGAAGGAAGGAAGTGGCGGAAGGAAGGAAGGAAGGAAGGAAGGAAGGAAGGAAGGAAGGAAGGAAGGAAGGAAGGAAGGAAGGAAGTGGCGGAAGGAAGGAAGGAAGGAAGGAAGGAAGGAAGGAAGGAAGGAAGGAAGGAAGGAAGGAAGGAAGGAAGGAAGGAAGGAAGGAAGGAAGGAAGGAAGGAAGGAAGGAAGGAAGGAAGGAAGGAAGTGGCGGAAGGAAGGAAGTGGCGGAAGGAAGGAAGGAAGGAAGTGGCAGAAGGAAGGAAGTGGCGGAAGGAAGTGGCGGAAGGAAGTGGCGGAAGGAAGGAAGTGGCGGAAGGAAGGAAGTGGCGGAAGGAAGGAAGTGGCAGAAGGAAGTGGCGGAAGGAAGTGGCGGAAGGAAGTGGCGGAAGGAAGGAAGGAAGGAAGGAAGGAAGGAAGAAGGAAGGAAGGAAGGAAGGAAGGAAGGAAGGAAGGAAGGAAGGAAGGAAGGAAGGAAGGAAGGAAGGAAGGAAGGAAGGAAGGAAGGAAGGAAGGAAGGAAGGAAGGAAGGAAGGAAGGAAGAAAGGAAGGAAGGAAGGAAGGAAGGAAGGAAGGAAGGAAGGAAGGAAGGAAGGAAGGAAGGAAGGAAGGAAGGAAGTGGCGGAAAGAAAGGAAGAAGGAAGGAAGGAAGGAAGGAAGGAAGGAAGGAAGGAAGGAAGGAAGGAAGGAAGGAAGGAAGGAAGGAAGGAAGGAAGGAAGAAGGAAGGAAGGAAGTGGCGGAAGGAGGAAGGAAGGAAGGAAGGAAGGAAGGAAGGAAGGAAGGAAGAGAAGGAAGGAAGGAAGGAAGGAAGAAGGAAGGAAGGAAGGAAGGAAGTGGCGGAAGGAAGGAAGTGGCGGAAGTAAAGGAAGGAAGGAAGGAAGGAAGGAAGGAAGGAAGGAAGGAAGGAAGGAAGGAAGGAAGGAAGGAAGGAAGGAAGGAAGGAAGGAAGTGGCGCAAGGAAGTGGCGCAAGGAAGTGGCGGAAGGAAGTGGCGGAAGGAAGGAAGTGGCGGAAGGAAGAAGGAAGTGGCGGAAGGAAGGAAGTGCAGAAGGAAGGAAGTGGCGGAAGGAAGAAGGAAGGAAGTGGCAGAAGGAAGGAAGTGGCGGAAGGAAGTGGCGGAGGAAGTGGCGGAAGGAAGTGGCGGAAGGAAGTGCGGAAGGAAGGAAGGAAGGAAGGAAGGAAGGAAGGAAGGAAGGAAGTGGCGGAAGGAAGGAAGTGGCGGAAGGAAGTGGCGGAAGGAAGGAAGTGGCGGAAGGAAGGAAGTGGCGGAAGGAAGTGGCGGAAGGAAGTGGCGGAAGGAAGTGGCGGAAGGAAGGAAGGAAGGAAGGAAGGAAGTGGCGGAAGGAAGGAAGGAAGGAAGTGGCGGAAGGAAGTGGCGGAAGGAAGGAAGTGGCGGAAGGAAGGAAGTGGCGGAAGGAAGGAAGGAAGGAAGTGGCGGAAGGAAGGAAGGAAGGAAGGAAGGAAGGAAGGAAGGAAGGAAGGAAGGAAGGAAGGAAGGAAGGAAGGAAGGAAGGAAGGAAGGAAGGAAGGAAGGAAGGAAGGAAGGAAGGAAGGAAGGAAGGAAGGAAGTGGCGGAAGGAAGGAAGGAAGGAAGGAAGTGGCGGAAGGAAGGAAGGAAGTGGCGGAAGGAAGGAAGTGGCGGAAGGAAGGAAGTGGCGGAAGGAAGGAAGGAAGGAAGGAAGTGGCGGAAGGAAGGAAGTGGCGGAAGGAAGGAAGTGGCGGAAGGAAGGAAGTGGCGGAAGGAAGGAAGGAAGGAAGGAAGGAAGGAAGGAAGGAAGGAAGGAAGGAAGGAAGGAAGGAAGGAAGGAAGGAAGGAAGGAAGGAAGGAAGTGGCGCAAGGAAGTGGCGGAAGGAAGTGGCGGAAGGAAGTGGCGGAAGGAAGTGGCGGAAGGAAGGAAGTGGCGGAAGGAAGGAAGTGGCGGAAGGAAGTGGCAGAAGGAAGGAAGGAAGTGGCGGAAGGAAGGAAGTGGCGGAAGGAAGGAAGTGGCGGAAGGAAGGAAGTGGCGGAAGGAAGGAAGTGGCGGAAGGAAGGAAGGAAGGAAGGAAGGAAGGAAGGAAGGAAGGAAGGAAGGAAGGAAGGAAGGAAGGAAGGAAGGAAGGAAGGAAGGAAGGAAGGAAGGAAGGAAGGAAGGAAGGAAGGAAGGAAGGAAGGAAGGAAGGAAGTGGCGGAAGGAAGGAAGTGGCGGAAGGAAGGAAGGAAGGAAGTGGCAGAAGGAAGGAAGTGGCGGAAGGAAGTGGCGGAAGGAAGTGGCGGAAGGAAGGAAGTGGCGGAAGGAAGGAAGTGCAGAAGGAAGTGGCGGAAGGAAGTGGCGGAAGGAAGTGGCGGAAGGAAGTGGCGGAAGGAAGTGGCGGAAGGAAGGAAGGAAGGAAGGAAGGAAGGAAGGAAGGAAGGAAGGAAGGAAGGAAGGAAGGAAGGAAGGAAGGAAGGAAGGAAGGAAGGAAGGAAGGAAGGAAGGAAGGAAGGAAGGAAGGAAGGAAGGAAGGAAGGAAGGAAGGAAGTGGCGGAAGGAAGGAAGTGGCGGAAAGAAAGGAAGGAAGGAAGTGGCGGAAGGAAGGAAGTGGCGGAAGGAAGGAAGTGGCGGAAGGAAGGAAGGAAGTGGCGGAAGGAAGGAAGAAGTGGCGGAAGGAAGGAGTGGCGGAAGGAAGGAAGTGGCGGAAGGAAGGAAGGAAGGAAGGAAGGAAGGAAGGAAGGAAGGAAGGAAGGAAGGAAGGAAGGAAGGAAGGAAGGAAGGAAGGAAGGAAGGAAGGAAGGAAGGAAGGAAGGAAGGAAGGAAGGAAGGAAGGAAGGAAGGAAGGAAGGAAGTGGCGGAAAGAAAGGAAGGAAGGAAGGAAGGAAGGAAGGAAGGAAGGAAGAAGAAGGAAGGAAGGAAGGAAGTGGCGGAAGGAAGGAAGTGGCGGAAGGAAGGAAGTGGCGGAAGTAAAGGAAGGAAGGAAGGAAGGAAGGAAGGAAGGAAGGAAGGAAGGAAGGAAGGAAGGAAGGAAGGAAGGAAGGAAGGAAGGAAGGAAGGAAGTAAGTGGCGGAAGGAAGGAAGGAAGTGGCGGAAGGAAGTGGCGGAAGGAAGTGGCGGAAGGAAGTGGCGGAAGGAAGTGGCGGAAGGAAGTGGCAGAAGGAAGTGGCGGAAGGAAGGAAGGAAGGAAGTGGCGGAAGGAAGGAAGTGGCGGAAGGAAGGAAGTGGCGGAAGGAAGGAAGGAAGGAAGGAAGGAAGGAAGGAAGGAAGAAGGAAGGAAGGAAGGAAGGAAGGAAGGAAGGAAGGAAGGAAGGAAGGAAGGAAGGAAGGAAGGAAGGAAGGAAGGAAGGAAGGAAGGAAGGAAGGAAGGAAGGAAGGAAGGAAGGAAGGAAAGAAGGAAGGAAGGAAGGAAGTGCGGAAGGAAGTGGCGGAAGGAAGTGGCGGAAGGAAGGAAGTGGCGGAAGGAAGGAAGTGGCGGAAGGAAGGAAGTGGCGGAAGGAAGGAAGTGGCGGAAGGAAGGAAGGAAGGAAGTGGCGGAAGGAAGGAAGTGGCGGAAGGAAGGAAGGAAGGAAGGAAGGAAGGAAGGAAGGAAGGAAGGAAGGAAGGAAGGAAGGAAGGAAGGAAGGAAGGAAGGAAGGAAGGAAGGAAGGAAGGAAGGAAGGAAGGAAGTGGCGGAAGGAAGTGGCGGAAGGAAGTGGCGGAAGGAAGTGGCGGAAGGAAGTGGCGGAAGGAAGTGGCGGAAGGAAGTGGCGGAAGGAAGGAAGGAAGTGGCGGAAGGAAGGAAGGAAGGAAGGAAGGAAGGAAGGAAGGAAGGAAGGAAGGAAGGAAGGAAGGAAGGAAGGAAGGAAGGAAGTGGCGGAAGGAAGGAAGTGGCGGAAGGAAGGAAGTGGCGGAAGGAAGGAAGGAAGGAAGGAAGGAAGGAAGGAAGGAAGGAAGGAAGGAAGGAAGGAAGGAAGGAAGGAAGGAAGGAAGGAAGGAAGGAAGGAAGGAAGGAAGGAAGGAAGTGGCGGAAGGAAGGAAGGAAGGAAGGAAGGAAGGAAGGAAGGAAGGAAGTGGCGGAAGGAAGGAAGGAAGGAAGGAAGTGGCGGAAGGAAGGAAGTGGCGGAAGGAAGGAAGTGGCGGAAGGAAGTGGCGGAAGGAAGGAAGGAAGGAAGGAAGGAAGAAGGAAGGAAGGAAGGAAGGAAGGAAGGAAGGAAGGAAGGAAGGAAGGAAGGAAGGAAGGAAGGAAGGAAGGAAGGAAGGAAGTGCGGAAGGAAGTGGCGGAAGGAAGTGGCGGAAGGAAGTGGCGGAAGAAGTGGCGGAAGAAGTGGCGGAAGGAAGTGGCGGAAGGAAGGAAGGAAGGAAGGAAGGAAGGAAGGAAGGAAGGAAGGAAGGAAGGAAGGAAGGAAGGAAGGAAGGAAGGAAGGAAGGAAGGAAAGAAGGAAGGAAGGAAGGAAGGAAGGAAGGAAGGAAGGAAGGAAGGAAGGAAAGAAGGAAGGAAGGAAGGAAGGAAGGAAGGAAGGAAGGAAGGAAGGAAGGAAGGAAGGAAGGAAGGAAGGAAGGAAGGAAGGAAGGAAGGAAGGAAGGAAGGAAGGAAGTGGCGCAAGGAAGTGGCGAAGGAAGTGGCGGAAGGAAGTGGCGGAAGGAATGAAGTGGCGGAAGGAAGGAAGGAAGTGGCGGAAGGAAGGAAGTGGCGGAAGGAAGGAAGTGGCGGAAGGAAGGAAGGAAGGAAGTGGCAGAAGGAAGGAAGTGGCGGAAGGAAGTGGCGGAAGGAAGTGGCGGAAGGAAGTGGCGGAAGGAAGTGGCGGAAGGAAGGAAGGAAGGAAGGAAGGAAGGAAGGAAGGAAGGAAGGAAGTGGCGGAAGGAAGGAAGTGGCGGAAGGAAGGAAGTGGCGGAAGGAAGTGGCGGAAGGAAGTGGCGGAAGGAAGTGGCGAAGGAAGTGGCGGAAGGAAGGAAGGAAGGAAGGAAGGAAGGAAGGAAGGAAGGAAGGAAGGAAGGAAGGAAGGAAGGAAGGAAGGAAGGAAGGAAGGAAGGAAGGAAGGAAGGAAGGAAGGAAGGAAGGAAGGAAGGAAGGAAGGAAGGAAGGAAGGAAGGAAGGAAGTGGCGGAAGGAAGGAAGGAAGGAAGGAAGGAAGGAAGGAAGGAAGGAAGGAAGGAAGGAAGGAAGGAAGGAAGGAAGGAAGGAAGTGGCGGAAGGAAGGAAGGAAGGAAGAAGGAAGGAAGGAAGGAAGGAAGTGGCGGAAAGGAAGGAAGTGGCGGAAGTGGCGGAAGTGGCGGAAGTGGCGGAAGGAAGGAAGGAAGGAAGGAAGGAAGGAAGGAAGGAAGGAAGGAAGGAAGGAAGGAAGGAAGGAAGGAAGGAAGGAAGGAAGGAAGGAAGGAAGGAAGGAAGGAAGGAAGGAAGGAAGGAAGGAAGGAAGGAAGGAAGTGGCGGAAGGAAGTGGCGGAAGGAAGGAAGTGGCGGAAGGAAGGAAGTGGCGGAAGGAAGGAAGTGGCGGAAGGAAGGAAGTGGCGGAAGGAAGGAAGGAAGGAAGGAAGGAAGGAAGTGCGGAAGGAAGGAAGGAAGGAAGGAAGGAAGGAAGGAAGGAAGGAAGGAAGGAAGGAAGGAAGGAAGGAAGGAAGGAAGTGGCGGAAGGAAGTGGCGGAAGGAAGTGGCGGAAGGAAGTGGCGGAAGGAAGTGGCGGAAGGAAGGAAGGAAGGAAGGAAGGAAGGAAGGAAGGAAGGAAGGAAGGAAGGAAGGAAGGAAGGAAGGAAGGAAGGAAGGAAGGAAGGAAGGAAGGAAGGAAGGAAGGAAGGAAGGAAGGAAGGAAGGAAGGAAGGAAGGAAGGAAGGAAGTGGCGGAAGGAATAAAGTGGCGGAAGGAAGGAAGGAAGGAAGTGGCGGAAGGAAGGAAGAAGGAAGTGGCGGAAGGAAGGAAGGAAGGAAGTGGCGGAAGGAAGGAAGTGGCGGAAGGAAGGAAGTGGCGGAAGGAAGGAAGTGGCGGAAGGAAGGAAGGAAGGAAGTGGCGGAAGGAAGGAAGGAAGGAAGTGGCGGAAGGAAGGAAGGAAGGAAGGAAGGAAGGAAGGAAGGAAGGAAGGAAGGAAGGAAGGAAGGAAGGAAGGAAGGAAGGAAGGAAGGAAGGAAGGAAGGAAGTGGCGGAAGGAAGGAAGGAAGGAAGGAAGTGGCGGAAGGAAGGAAGGAAGTGGCGGAAGGAAGGAAGTGGCGGAAGGAAGGAAGTGGCGGAAGGAAGGAAGTGGCGGAAGGAAGGAAGTGGCGGAAGGAAGGAAGTGGCGGAAGGAAGTGGCGGAAGGAAGGAAGGAAGGAAGGAAGGAAGGAAGGAAGGAAGGAAGGAAGGAAGGAAGGAAGGAAGGAAGGAAGGAAGGAAGGAAGGAAGGAAGGAAGGAAGGAAGGAAGAAGGAAGGAAGTGGCGCAAGGAAGTGGCGGAAGGAAGTGGCGGAAGGAAGTGGCGGAAGGAAGTGGCGGAAGGAAGGAAGTGGCGGAAGGAAGGAAGTGGCGGAAGGAAGTGGCGGAAGGAAGGAAGGAAGTGGCGGAAGGAAGTGGCGGAAGGAAGTGGCGGAAGGAAGGAAGGAAGTGGCGGAAGGAAGGAAGGAAGGAAGGAAGGAAGGAAGGAAGGAAGGAAGGAAGGAAGGAAGGAAGGAAGGAAGGAAGGAAGGAAGGAAGGAAGGAAGGAAGGAAGGAAGGAAGGAAGGAAGGAAGGAAGGAAGGAAGGAAGGAAGTGGCAGAAGGAAGGAAGTGGCGGAAGGAAGTGGCGGAAGGAAGTGGCGGAAGGAAGTGGCGGAAGGAAGGAAGTGGCGGAAGGAAGGAAGTTGCGGAAGGAAGTGGCGGAAGGAAGGAAGTGGCGGAAGGAAGGAAGGAAGGAAGGAAGGAAGGAAGGAAGGAAGGAAGGAAGGAAGGAAGGAAGGAAGGAAGGAAGGAAGGAAGGAAGGAAGGAAGGAAGGAAGGAAGGAAGGAAGGGGCAGAAGGAAGGAAGGAAGGAAGGAAGGAAGGAAGGAAGGAAGGAAGGAAGGAAGGAAGGAAGGAAGTGGCGGAAGGAAGTGGCGGAAGGAAGTGGCGGAAGGAAGGAAGTGGCGGAAGGAAGGAAGTGGCGGAAGGAAGGAAGTGGCGGAAGGAAGGAAGTGGCGGAAGGAAGTGGCGGAAGGAAGTGGCGGAAGGAAGTGGCGGAAGGAAGTGGCGGAAGGAAGTGGCGGAAGGAAGGAAGGAAGGAAGGAAGGAAGGAAGGAAGGAAGGAAGGAAGGAAGGAAGGAAGGAAGGAAGGAAGGAAGGAAGGAAGTGGCGGAAAGAAAGGAAGGAAGGAAGTGGCGGAAGGAAGGAAGTGGCGGAAGGAAGGAAGTGGCGGAAGGAAGGAAGGAAGTGGCGGAAGGATGGAAGGAAGTGGCGGAAGGAAGTGGCGGAAGGAAGTGGCGGAAGGAAGGAAGGAAGGAAGGAAGGAAGGAAGGAAGGAAGGAAGGAAGGAAGGAAGGAAGGAAGGAAGGAAGGAAGGAAGGAAGGAAGGAAGGAAGTGGCGGAAGGAAGGAAGTGGCGGAAGGAAGGAAGTGGCGGAAGGAAGGAAGTGGCGGAAGGAAGGAAGTGGCGGAAGGAAGGAAGGAAGGAAGGAAGGAAGGAAGGAAGGAAGGAAGGAAGGAAGTGGCGGAAGGAAGGAAGTGGCGGAAGGAAGGAAGTGGCGGAAGGAAGGAAGGAAGGAAGGAAGGAAGGAAGGAAGGAAGGAAGGAAGGAAGGAAGGAAGGAAGGAAGGAAGGAAGGAAGTGGCGGAAGGAAGTGGCGGAAGGAAGGAAGTGGCGGAAGGAAGGAAGTGGAGGAAGGAAGTGGCGGAAGGAAGGAAGGAAGTGGCGGAAGGAAGTGGCGGAAGGAAGTGCGGAAGGAAGGAAGTGGCGGAAGGAAGGAAGGAAGGAAGGAAGGAAGGAAGGAAGGAAGGAAGGAAGGAAGGAAGGAAGGAAGGAAGGAAGGAAGGAAGGAAGGAAGGAAGGAAGGAAGGAAGGAAGGAAGGAAGGAAGGAAGGAAGGAGAGTGGCGGAAGGAAGGAAGGAAGGAAGGAAGGAAGGAAGGAAGTGGCAGAAGGAAGGAAGTGGCGGAAGGAATTGCGGAAAGAAGTGGCGGAAGGAAGTGGCGGAAGGAAGGAAGTGGCGGAAGGAAGGAAGTTGCGGAAGGAAGGAAGGAAGGAAGGAAGTGGCGGAAGGAAGGAAGGAAGTGGCGGAAGGAAGTGGCGGAAGGAAGTGGCGGAAGGAAGGAAGGAAGGAAGGAAGGAAGTGGCGGAAGGAAGGAAGTGGCGGAAGGAAGGAAGTGGCGGAAGGAGGAAGTGGCGGAAGGAAGGAAGGAAGGAAGGAAGGAAGGAAGGAAGGAAGGAAGGAAGGAAGGAAGGAAGGAAGGAAGGAAGGAAGGAAGGAAGGAAGGAAGGAAGGAAGGAAGGAAGGAAGGAAGGAAGGAAGGAAGGAAGGAAGGAAGGAAGGAAGGAAGGAAGGAAGGAAGTGGCGGAAGGAAGTGGCGGAAGAAGGAAGTGGCGGAAGGAAGGAAGTGGCGGAAGGAAGTGGCGGAAGGAAGGAAGGAAGTGGCGGAAGGAAGTGGCGGAAGGAAGGAAGTGGCGGAAGGAAGGAAGGAAGGAAGGAAGGAAGTGGCGGAAGGAAGGAAGGAAGGAAGGAAGGAAGGAAGGAAGGAAGGAAGGAAGGAAGGAAGGAAGGAAGGAAGGAAGGAAGGAAGGAAGGAAGGAAGGAAGGAAGGAAGGAAGGAAGGAAGTGGCGGAAGGAAGGAAGGAAGGAAGGAAGGAAGGAAGGAAGGAAGGAAGGAAGGAAGGAAGGAAGGAAGGAAGGAAGGAAGGAAGTGGCAGAAGGAAGGAAGTGGCGGAAGGAATTGGCGGAAGGAAGTGGCGGAAGGAAGTGGCGGAAGGAAGGAAGTGGCGGAAGGAAGGAAGTTGCGGAAGGAAGGAAGGAAGGAAGGAAGTGGCGGAAGGAAGGAAGGAAGTGGCGGAAGGAAGGAAGTGGCGGAAGGAAGGAAGTGGCGGAAGGAAGGAAGTGGCGGAAGGAAGGAAGTGCGGAAGGAAGGAAGTGGCGGAAGGAAGGAAGGAAGGAAGGAAGGAAGGAAGGAAGGAAGGAAGGAAGGAAGGAAGGAAGGAAGGAAGGAAGGAAGGAAGGAAGGAAGGAAGGAAGGAAGGAAGGAAGGAAGGAAGGAAGGAAGTGGCAGAAGGAAGGAAGTGGCGGAAGGAAGTGGCGGAAGGAAGTGGCGGAAGGAAGGAAGTGGCGGAAGGAAGGAAGTTGCGGAAGGAAGGAAGGAAGGAAGGAAGTGGCGGAAGGAAGGAAGGAAGTGGCGGAAGGAAGGAAGTGGCGGAAGGAAGGAAGTGGCGGAAGGAAGGAAGTGGCGGAAGGAAGGAAGTGGCGGAAGGAAGGAAGTGGCGGAAGGAAGGAAGGAAGGAAGGAAGGAAGGAAGGAAGGAAGGAAGGAAGGAAGGAAGGAAGGAAGGAAGGAAGGAAGGAAGGAAGGAAGGAAGTGGCGGAAGGAAGGAAGGAAGGAAGGAAGGAAGTGGCAGAAGGAAGGAAGTGGCGGAAGGAAGTGGCGGAAGGAAGTGGCGGAAGGAAGTGGCGGAAGGAAGGAAGTGGCGGAAGGAAGGAAGTGGCGGAAGGAAGGAAGTGGCGGAAGGAAGTGCGGAAGGAAGGAAGGAAGTGCGGAAGGAAGGAAGGAAGGAAGGAAGGAAGGAAGGAAGGAAGGAAGGAAGGAAGGAAGGAAGGAAGGAAGGAAGGAAGGAAGGAAGGAAGGAAGGAAGAAGGAAGGAAGGAAGGAAGTGGCGGAAGGAAGGAAGGAAGTGGCGGAAGGAAGGAAGGAAGGAAGGAAGGAAGGAAGGAAGGAAGGAAGGAAGGAAGGAAGGAAGGAAGAAGGAAGGAAGGAAGGAAGGAAGGAAGGAAGGAAGGAAGGAAGGAAGGAAGGAAGGAAGGAAGGAAGGAAGGAAGGAAGTGGCGGAAGGAAGGAAGGAAGGAAGGAAGGAAGGAAGGAAGGAAGGAAGGAAGGAAGGAAGGAAGGAAGTGGCGGAAGGAAGTGGCGGAAGGAAGTGGCGGAAGGAAGGAAGGAAGTGGCGGAAGGAAGTGGGTGGAAGGAAGTGGCGGAAGGAAGGAAGTGGCGGAAGGGAAGGAAGTGGCGGAAGGAAGGAAGTGGCGGAAGGAAGTGGCGGAAGGAAGTGGCGGAAGGAAGTGGCGGAAGGAAGGAAGGAAGGAAGGAAGGAAGGAAGGAAGGAAGGAAGGAAGGAAGGAAGGAAGGAAGGAAGGAAGGAAGGAAGGAAGGAAGGAAGGAAGTGGCGGAAGGAAGGAAGTGGCGGAAGAAGGAAGTGGCGGAAGGAAGGAAGGAAGTGGCGGGAAGGAAGGAAGGAAGTGGCGGAAGGAAGGAAGGAAGGAAGGAAGGAAGGAAGGAAGGAAGGAATGAAGGAAGAAGGAAGGAAGGAAGGAAGGAAGGAAGGAAGGAAGGAAGGAAGGAAGGAAGGAAGGAAGGAAGGAAGGAAGGAAGGAAGGAAGTGGCGGAAGGAAGGAAGTGGCGGAAGGAAGTGGCGGAAGGAAGGAAGGAAGTGGCGGAAGGAAGGAAGTGGCGGAAGGAAGGAAGTGGCGGAAGGAAGGAAGTGGCGGAAGGAAGGAAGTGGCGGAAGGAAGGAAGGAAGGAAGTGGCGGAAGGAAGGAAGTGGCGGAAGGAAGGAAGTGGCGGAAGGAAGGAAGTGGCGGAAGGAAGGAAGGAAGGAAGGAAGGAAGGAAGGAAGGAAGGAAGGAAGGAAGGAAGGAAGGAAGGAAGGAAGGAAGGAAGGAAGGAAGGAAGGAAGGAAGGAAGGAAGGAAGGAAGTGGCGGAAGGAAGTGCGGAAGAAGGAAGTGGCGGAAGGAAGGAAGTGGCGGAAGGAAGTGGCGGAAGGAAGGAAGGAAAGTGGCGGAAGGAAGTGGCGGAAGGAAGGAAGTGGCGAAGGAAGGAAGGAAGGAAGGAAGGAAGTGGCGGAAGGAAGGAAGGAAGGAAGGAAGGAAGGAAGGAAGGAAGGAAGGAAGGAAGGAAGGAAGGAAGGAAGGAAGGAAGGAAGGAAGGAAAGAAGGAAGGAAGGAAGGAAGTGGCGGAAGGAAGGAAGGAAGGAAGGAAGGAAGGAAGGAAGGAAGGAAGGAAGGAAGGAAGGAAGGAAGGAAGGAAGGAAGTGGCAGAAGGAAGGAAGTGGCGGAAGGAATTGGCGGAAGGAAGTGGCGGAAGGAAGTGCGGAAGGAAGGAAGTGGCGGAAGGAAGGAAGTTGCGGAAGGAAGGAAGGAAGGAAGGAAGTGGCGGAAGGAAGGAAGGAAGTGGCGGAAGGAAGGAAGTGGCGGAAGGAAGGAAGTGGCGGAAGGAAGGAAGTGGCGGAAGGAAGGAAGTGGCGGAAGGAAGGAAGTGGCGGAAGGAAGGAAGGAAGGAAGGAAGGAAGGAAGGAAGGAAGGAAGGAAGGAAGGAAGGAAGGAAGGAAGGAAGGAAGGAAGGAAGGAAGGAAGGAAGGAAGGAAGGAAGGAAGGAAGGAGGAAGGAAGGAAGGAAGGAAGTGGCGGAAGGAAGGAAGGAAGGAAGGAAGGAAGTGGCGGAAGGAAGGAAGTGGCGGAAGGAAGGAAGTGGCGAAGGAAGTGGCGGAAGGAAGTGGCGGAAGGAAGGAAGGAAGGAAGGAGAGGAAGGAAGGAAGGAAGGAAGGAAGGAAGGAAGGAAGGAAGGAAGGAAGGAAGGAAGGAAGGAAGTGGCGGAAGGAAGGAAGTGGCGGAAGGAAGGAAGGAAGTGGCGGAAGGAAGGAAGGAAGTGGCGGAAGGAAGTGGTGGAAGGAAGTGGCGGAAGGAAGGAAGTGGCGGAAGGAAGGAAGTGGCGGAAGGAAGGAAGTGGCGGAAGGAAGTGGCGGAAGGAAGTGCGGAAGGAAGTGGCGGAAGGAAGTGGCGGAAGGAAGGAAGGAAGGAAGGAAGGAAGGAAGGAAGGAAGGAAGGAAGGAAGGAAGGAAGGAAGGAAGGAAGGAAGGAAGGAAGGAAGGAAGGAAGGAAGGAAGGAAGGAAGGAAGGAAGGAAGGAAGGAAGTGGCGGAAGGAAGGAAGTGGCGGAAAGAAAGGAAGGAAGGAAGTGCGGAAGGAAGGAAGTGGCGGAAGGAAGGAAGTGGCGGAAGGAAGGAAGGAAGTGCGGAAGGAAGGAAGGAAGTGGCGGAAGGAAGGAAGGAAGTGGCGGAAGGAAGTGGCGGAAGGAAGTGGCGGAAGGAAGTGGCGGAAGGAAGAGGAAGGAAGGAAGGAAGGAAGGAAGGAAGGAAGGAAGGAAGGAAGGAAGGAAGGAAGGAAGGAAGGAAGGAAGGAAGGAAGGAAGGAAGGAAGGAAGGAAGGAAGGAAGGAAGGAAGGAAGGAAGTGGCGGAAGGAAGTGGCGGAAGGAAGGAAGGAAGTGGCGGAAGGAAGGAAGTGGCGGAAGGAAGGAAGTGGCGGAAGGAAGGAAGTGGCGGAAGGAAGGAAGTGGCGGAAGGAAGGAAGGAAGTGGCGGAAGGAAGGAAGTGGCGGAAGGAAGGAAGTGGCGGAAGGAAGGAAGTGGCGGAAGGAAGTGGCGGAAGGAAGTGGCGGAAGGAAGTGGCGGAAGGAAGGAAGGAAGGAAGGAAGGAAGGAAGGAAGGAAGGAGGAAGGAAGGAAGGAAGGAAGGAAGGAAGGAAGGAAGGAAGGAAGGAAGGAAGGAAGGAAGGAAGGAAGGAAGGAAGGAAGGAAGGAAGTGGCGGAAGGAAGGAAGTGGCGGAAGGAAGGAAGTGGCGGAAGGAAGTGGCGGAAGGAAGGAAGGAAGTGGCGGAAGGAAGTGGCGGAAGGAAGTGGCGAGGAAGGAAGAAGGAAGGAAGGAAGGAAGGAAGGAAGGAAGGAAGAAGGAAGGAAGGAAGGAAGGAAGGAAGGAAGGAAGGAAGGAAGGAAGGAAGGAAGGAAGAAGGAAGTGGCGGAAGGAAGGAAGGAAGGAAGGAAGGAAGGAAGGAAGGAAGTGGCAGAAGGAAGGAAGTGGCGGAAGGAATTGGCGGAAGGAAGTGGCGGAAGGAAGTGGCGGAAGGAAGGAAGTGGCGGAAGGAAGGAAGTTGCGGAAGGAAGGAAGGAAGGAAGGAAGTGGCGGAAGGAAGGAAGGAAGTGGCGGAAGGAAGGAAGGTGGGCGGAAGGAAGGAAGTGGCGGAAGGAGGAAGGAAGGAAGGAAGGAAGGAAGGAAGGAAGGAAGGAAGGAAGGAAGGAAGGAAGGAAGGAAGGAAGGAAGGAAGGAAGGAAGGAAGGAAGGAAGGAAGGAAGGAAGGAAGGAAGGAAGGAAGGAAGGAAGGAAGGAAGTGGCGGAAGGAAGGAAGGAAGTGGCGGAAGGAAGGAAGGAAGAAGGAAGGAAGGAAGGAAGGAAGGAAGGAAGGAAGGAAGGAAGGAGGAAGGAAGGAAGGAAGGAAGGAAGGAAGGAAGGAAGTAGGCAGAAGGAAGGAAGTGGCGGAAGGAAGTGGCGGAAGGAAGTGGCGGAAGGAAGTGGCGGAAGGAAGTGGCGGAAGGAAGGAAGTGGCGGAAGGAAGGAAGTGGCGGAAGGAAGGAAGGAAGGAAGGAAGGAAGTGGCGGAAGGAAGTGGCGGAAGGAAGTGGCGGAAGGAAGGAAGTGGCGGAAGGAAGGAAGGAAGGAAGGAAGGAAGGAAGGAAGGAAGGAAGGAAGGAAGGAAGTGGCGGAAGGAAAGAAGTGGCGGAAGGAAGGAAGTGGCGGAAGGAAGGAAGGAAGGAAGGAAGGAAGGAAGGAAGGAAGGAAGGAAGGAAGGAAGGAAGGAAGGAAGGAAGGAAGGAAGGAAGGAAGGAAGGAAGGAAGGAAGGAAGGAAGGAAGGAAGGAAGGAAGGAAGTGGCGGAAGGAAGGAAGGAAGGAAGGAAGGAAGGAAGGAAGGAAGGAAGGAAGGAAGGAAGGAAGGAAGGAAGGAAGGAAGTGGCGGAAGGAAGTGGCGGAAGGAAGGAAGGAGGAAGGAAGGAAGGAAGGAAGGAAGGAAGGAAGGAAGGAAGGAAGGAAGGAAGAAGTGGCGGAAGGAAGTGGCGGAAGGAAGTGGCGGAAGGAAGGAAGGAAGGAAGGAAGGAAGGAAGGAAGGAAGGAAGGAAGGAAGGAAAGAAAGGAAGGAAGGAAGGAAGGAAGGAAGGAAGGAAGGAAGGAAGGAAGGAAGGAAGGAAGGAAGGAAGGAAGGAAGTGGCGGAAGGAAGGAAGGAAGGAAGGAAGGAAGGAAGGAAGTGGCGGAAGGAAGGAAGTGGCGGAAGGAAGTGGCGGAAGGAAGGAAGGAAGGAAGTGGCGGAAGGAAGGAAGTGGCGGAAGGAAGTGGCGGAAGGAGTGGCGGAAGGAAGTGGCGGAAGGAAGTGGCGGAAGGAAGTGGCGGAAGAAGGAAGGAAGGAAGGAAGGAAGGAAGGAAGGAAGGAAGGAAGGAAGGAAGGAAGGAAGGAAGGAAGGAAGGAAGGAAGGAAGGAAGGAAGGAAGGAAGTGGCGGAAGGAAGGAAGGAAGGAAGGAAGTGGCGGAAGGAAGGAAGGAAGTGGCGGAAGGAAGGAAGTGGCGGAAGGAAGGAAGGAAGGAAGGAAGTGGCGGAAGGAAGGAAGGAAGGAAGGAAGGAAGGAAGGAAGGAAGGAAGGAAGGAAGGAAGGAAGGAAGGAAGGAAGGAAGGAAGGAAGGAAGGAAGGAAGGAAGGAAGGAAGTGGCGGAAGGAAGGAAGTGGCGGAAGGAAGGAAGTGGCGGAAGGAAGGAAGTGGCGGAAGGAAGTGGCGGAAGGAAGGAAGGAAGTGGCGGAAGGAAGTGGCGGAAGGAAGGAAGGAAGGAAGGAAGGAAGGAAGGAAGGAAGGAAGGAAGGAAGGAAGGAGGAAGGAAGGAAGGAAGGAAGGAAGGAAGGAAGGAAGGAAGGAAGGAAGGAAGGAAGGAAGGAAGGAAGGAAGGAAGTGGCGGAAGGAAGGAAGGAAGGAAGGAAGGAAGGAAGGAAGGAAGGAAGGAAGGAAGTGGCAGAAGGAAGGAAGTGGCGGAAGGAATTGGCGGAAGGAAGTGGCGGAAGGAAGTGGCGGAAGGAAGGAAGTGGCGGAAGGAAGGAAGTTGCGGAAGGAAGGAAGGAAGGAAGGAAGTGGCGGAAGGAAGGAAGGAAGTGGCGGAAGGAAGGAAGTGGCGGAAGGAAGGAAGGAAGGAAGGAAGGAAGGAAGGAAGGAAGGAAGGAAGGAAGGAAGGAAGGAAGGAAGGAAGGAAGGAAGGAAGGAAGGAAGGAAGGAGGAAGGAAGGAAGGAAGGAAGGAAGGAAGGAAGGAAGTGGCGGAAGGAAGGAAGGAAGGAAGGAAGGAAGGAAGGAAGGAAGGAAGGAAGGAAGTGGCGGAAGGAAGGAAGGAAGGAAGGAAGGAAGGAAGGAAGGAAGGAAGGAAGGAAGGAAGGAAGGAAGGAAGGAAGGAAGTGGCAGAAGGAAGGAAGTGGCGGAAGGAAGTGGCGGAAGGAAGTGGCGGAAGGAAGGAAGGAAGGAAGGAAGGAAGGAAGGAAGGAAGGAAGGAAGGAAGGAAGGAAGGAAGGAAGGAAGGAAGGAAGGAAGGAAGGAAGGAAGGAAGGAAGGAAGGAAGGAAGGAAGGAAGAAGGAAGGAAGGAAGGAAGGAAGGAAGGAAGTGGCGGAAGGAAGGAAGTGGCGGAAGGAAGGAAGTGGCGGAAGGAAGGAAGGAAGGAAGGAAGGAAGGAAGTGGCGGAAGGAAGGAAGGAAGGAAGGAAGGAAGGAAGGAAGGAAGGAAGGAAGGAAGGAAGGAAGGAAGGAAGGAAGGAAGGAAGGAAGGAAGGAAGGAAGGAAGGAAGGAAGGAAGGAAGGAAGGAAGGAAGGAAGGAAGTGGCGGAAGGAAGTGGCGGAAGGAAGTGGCGGAAGGAAGGAAGGAAGTGGCGGAAGGAAGGAAGGAAGGAAGTGGCGGAAGGAAGGAAGGAAGGAAGGAAGTGGCGGAAGAAGGAAGTGGCGGAAGGAAGGAAGGAAGGAAGGAAGGAAGGAAGGAAGGAAGGAAGGAAGGAAGGAAGGAAGGAAGGAAGGAAGGAAGGAAGGAAGGAAGGAAGGAAGGAAGGAAGGAAGGAAAGGAAGGAAGGAAGGAAGGAAGGAAGGAAGGAAGGAAGGAAGGAAGGAGGAAGGAAGAAGGAAGGAAGGAAGGAAGGAAGGAAGGAAGGAAGGAAGGAAGGAAGGAAGGAAGGAAGTGGCGGAAGGAAGGAAGGAAGTGGCGGATGGAAGGAAGGAAGTGGCGGAAGGAAGGAAGTGGCGGAAGGAAGTGGCGGAAGGAAGGAAGGAAGGAAGTGGCGGAAGGAAGGAAGTGGCGGAAGGAAGGAAGGAAGGAAGGAAGTGGCGGAAGGAAGGAAGTGGCGGAAGGAAGGAAGGAAGGAAGGAAGGAAGGAAGGAAGGAAGGAAGGAAGGAAGGAAGGAAGGAAGGAAGGAAGGAAGAAGGAAGGAAGGAAGGAAGGAAGGAAGGAAGGAAGGAAGGAGGAAGGAAGGAAGGAAGGAAGGAAGGAAGGAAGGAAGGAAGGAAGGAAGGAAGGAAGGAAGGAAGTGGCGGAAGGAAGGAAGGAAGTGGTGGAAGGAAGTGGCGGAAGGAAGGAAGGAAGTGGCGGAAGGAAGGAAGTGGCGGAAGGAAGGAAGTGGCGGAAGGAAGGAAGGAAGGAAGTGGCGGAAGGAAGGAAGGAAGGAAGGAAGGAAGGAAGGAAGGAAGGAAGGAAGGAAGGAAGGAAGGAAGGAAGGGAAGGAAGGAAGGAAGGAAGTGGCGGAAGGAAGGAAGGAAGTGGCGGAAGGAAGTGGCGGAAGGAAGTGGCGGAAGGAAGGAAGGAAGGAAGGAAGGAAGGAAGGAAGGAAGGAAGGAAGGAAGGAAGGAAGTGGCGGAAGGAAGGAAGGAAGGAAGGAAGGAAGGAAGGAAGGAAGGAAGGAAGGAAGGAAGGAAGGAAGTGGCGGAAGGAAGGAAGGAAGAAGGAAGGAAGGAAGGAAGTGGCGGAAGGAAGGAAGGAAGTGGCGGAAGGAAGGAAGGAAGGAAGGGAAGGAAGGAAGGAAGGAAGGAAGGAAGGAAGGAAGGAAGGAAGGAAGGAAGGAAGGAAGGAAGGAAGGAAGGAAGGAAGGAAGGAAGGAAGTGGCGGAAAGAAAGAAAGGGAAGGAAGGAAGGAAGGAAGGAAGGAAGGAAGGAAGGAAGGAAGGAAGGAAGGAAGGAAGGAAGGAAGGAAGGAAGGAAGGAAGGAAGGAAGGAAGGAAGGAAGGAAGGAAGGAAGGAAGGAAGGAAGGAAGTGGCGGAAGGAAGTGGCGGAAGGAAGGAAGTGGCGGAAGGAAGGAAGTGGCGGAAGGAAGTGGCGGAAGGAAGGAAGGATAGTGGCGGAAGGAAGGAAGTGGCGGAAGGAAGGAAGGAAGGAAGGAAGGAAGGAAGGAAGGAAGGAAGGAAGGAGGAAGGAAGGAAGGAAGGAAGGAAGGAGGAAGGAAGGAAGGAAGGAAGGAAGGAAGGAAGGAAGTGGCGGAAGGAAGGAAGGAAGTGGCGGATGGAAGGAAGGAAGTGGCGGAAGGAAGGAAGTGGCGGAAGGAAGTGGCGGAAGGAAGGAAGGAAGGAAGTGGCGGAAGGAAGGAAGTGGCGGAAGGAAGGAAGGAAGGAAGGAAGGAAGGAAGGAAGGAAGTGGCGGAAGGAAGGAAGGAAGGGAAGGAAGGAAGGAAGGAAGGAAGGAAGGAAGGAAGGAAGGAAGGAAGGAAGTGGCGGAAGGAAGGAAGGAAGGAAGGAAGTGGCGGAAGGAAGGAAGGAAGTGGTGGAAGGAAGTGGCGGAAGGAAGGAAGGAAGTGGCGGAAGGAAGGAAGTGGCGGAAGGAAGGAAGTGGCGGAAGGAAGGAAGTGGCGGAAGAAGGAAGGAAGGAAGTGGCGGAAGGAAGGAAGGAAGTGGCGGAAGGAAGGAAGGAAGTGGCGGAAGGAAGGAAGGAAGGAAGGAAGGAAGGAAGGAAGGAAGGAAGGAAGGAAGGAAGTGGCGGAAGGAAGGAAGGAAGGAAGGAAGGAAGGAAGGAAGGAAGGAAGGAAGGAAGGAAGGAAGGAAGGAAGGAAGGAAGGAAGGAAGGAAGGAAGGAAGGAAGGAAGGAAGGAAGGAAGGAAGGAAGGAAGGAAGTGGCGGAAGGAAGGAAGGAAGTGGCGGAAGAAGTGGCGGAAGGAAGTGGCGGAAGGAAGGAAGGAAGGAAGGAAAGGAAGGAAGAGGGAAGTGGCGGAAGTGGCGGAAGTGGCGGAAGGAAGAAGGAAGGAAGGAAGGAAGGAAGGAAGGAAGGAAGGAAGGAAGGAAGGAAGGAAGGAAGGAAGGAAGGAAGGAAGGAAGGAAGGAAGGAAGGAAGGAAGGAAGGAAGGAAGGAAGGAAGGAAGGAAGGAAGGAAGTGGCGGAAGGAAGGAAGTGGCGGAAGGAAGGAAGGAAGGAAGGAAGGAAGGAAGGAAGGAAGGGAAGGAAGGAAGGAAGGAAGGAAGGAAGGAAGGAAGAAGGAAGGAAGGAAGGAAGGAAGAAGGAAGGAAGGAAGTGGCGGAAGGAAGGAAGGAAGGAAGTGGCAGAAGGAAGGAAGTGGCGGAAGGAAGTGGCAGGGAAGGAAGTGGCGGAAGGAAGTGGCGGAAGGAAGGAAGTGGCGGAAGGAAGGAAGTTGCGGAAGGAAGGAAGGAAGGAAGGAAGTGGCGGAAGGAAGGAAGGAAGTGGCGGAAGGAAGGAAGGAAGGAAGGAAGGAAGGAAGGAAGGAAGGAAGGAAGGAAGGAAGGAAGGAAGGAAGGAAGGAAGGAAGGAAGGAAGGAAGGAAGGAAGGAAGGAAGGAAGGAAGGAAGGAAGGAAGGAAGTGGCGGAAGGAAGGAAGGAAGAAGGAAGGAAGTGGCGGAAGGAAGGAAGTGGCGGAAGGAAGTGGCGGAAGGAAGGAAGGAAGTGGCGGAAGGAAGTGGCGGAAGGAAGGAAGGAAGTGGCGGAAGGAAGGAAGGAAGGAAGGAAGGAAGGAAGGAAGGAAGGAAGGAAGTGGCGGAAGGAAGGAAGGAAGGAAGGAAGGAAGGAAGGAAGGAAGGAAGGAAGGAAGGAAGGAAGGAAGGAAGGAAGGAAGGAAGGAAGGAAGGAAGGAAGGAAGGAAGGAAGGAAGGAAGGAAGTGGCAGAAGGAAGGAAGTGGCGGAAGGAAGTGGCGGAAGGAAGTGGCGGAAGGAAGGAAGTGGCGGAAGGAAGGAAGTGGCGGAAGGAAGGAAGGGAAGGAAGGAAGGAAGGAAGGAAGGAAGGAAGGAAGGAAGGAAGGAAGGAAGGAAGGAAGGAAGGAAGGAAGGAGGAAGTGGCGGAAGGAAGTGGCGGAAGGAAGGAAGTGGCGGAAGGAAGGAAGGGCGGAAGGAAGGAAGTGGCGGAAGGAAGGAAGGAAGGAAGGAAGGAAGGAAGGAAGGAAGGAAGGAAGGAAGGAAGGAAGGAAGGAAGGAAGGAAAGGAAGGAAGGAAGGAAGGAAGGAAGGAAGGAAGGAAGGAAGGAAGGAAGGAAGTGCGGAAGGAAGGAAGGAAGGAAGGAAGGAAGGAAGGAAGGAAGGAAGGAAGGAAGGAAGGAAGGAAGGAAGGAAGGAAGGAAGGAAGGAAGGAAGGAAGGAAGGGAAGGAAGTGGCGGAAGGAAGTGGCGGAAGGAAGTGGCGGAAGGAGGAAGGAAGTGGCGGAAGGAAGGAAGAAGTGGCGGAAGGAAGTGCGGGAAGGAAGGAAGGAAGGAAGGAAGGAAGGAAGGAAGGAAGGAAGGAAGGAAGGAAGGAAGGAAGGAAGGAAGGAAGGAAGGAAGGAAGGAAGGAAGGAAGGAAGAAGGAAGGAAGGAAGGAGGAAGGAAGGAAGGAAGAAGGAAGTGGCGGGAAAGAAAGGAAGGAAGGAAGGAAGGAAGGAAGGAAGGAAGGAAGGAAGGAAGGAAGAAGGAAGGAAGGAAGGAAGGAAGGAAGAAGGAAGGAAGGAAGGAAGGAAGGAAGGAAGGAAGGAAGTGGCGGAAGGAAGGAAGGAAGGAAGGAAGGAAGGAAGGAAGGAAGGAAGGAAGAAGGAAGGAAGGAAGGAAGGAAGGAAGGAAGGAAGGAAGGAAGTGGCGGAAGGAAGTGGCGGAAGGAAGGAAGTGGCGGAAGGAAGGAAGTGGCGGAAGGAAGGAAGTGGCGGAAGGAAGGAAGGAAGGAAGGAAGGAAGGAAGGAAGGAAGGAAGGAAGGAAGGAAGGAGGAAGGAAGGAAGGAAGGAAGGAAGGAAGGAAGGAAGGAAGGAAGGGAAGGAAGAAGGAAGGAAGGAAGGAAGAAGGAAGGAAGTGGCGGAAGGAAGGAAGGAAGGAAGGAAGGAAGGAAGGAAGGAAGGAAGGAAGGAAGGAAGGAAGGAAGGAAGGAAGGAAGGAAGGAAGGAAGGAAGGAAGTGGCGGAAGGAAAGTGGCGGAAGGAAGTGGCGGAAGAAGGGAAGGAAAGTGGCGGAAGGAAGGAAGGAAGTGGCGGAAGGAAGTGGCGGAAGGAAGGAAGGAAGGAAGGAAGAAGGAAGGAAGGAAGGAAGGAAGGAAGGAAGGAAGGGAAGGAAGGAAGGAAGGAAGGAAGGAAGGAAGGAAGGAAGGAAGGAAGAAGGAAGGAAGGAAGGAAGTGGCGGAAAGAAAGGAAGGAAGGAAGGAAGGAAGGAAGGAAGGAAGGAAGGAAGGAAGGAAGGAAGGAAGGAAGGAAGGAAGGAAGGAAGGAAGGAAGGAAGGAAGGAAGGAAGGGAAGGAGGAAGGAAGGAAGGAAGTGGCGGAAGGAAGGAAGGAAGTGGCGGGATGGAAGGAAGGAAGTGGCGGAAGGAAGAAGTGGCGGAAGGAAGTGGCGGAAGGAAGGAAGGAAGGAAGTGGCGGAAGGAAGGAAGTGGCGGAAGGAAGGAAGTGGCGGAAGGAAGGAAGGAAGGAAGGAAGGAAGGAAGGAAGGAAGGAAGGAAGGAAGGAAGGAAGGAAGGAAGGAAGGAAGGAAGGAAGGAAGTGGCGGAAGGAAGGAAGTGGCGGAAGGAAGGAAGGAAGGAAGGAAGGAAGGAAGGAAGGAAGGAAGGAAGGAAGGAAGGAAGGAAGGAAGGAAGGAAGGAAGGAAGGAAGGAAGGAAGTGGCGGAAGGAAGGAAGGAAGGAAGTGGCGGAAGGAAGGAAGTGGCGGAAGGAAGGAAGTGGCGGAAGGAAGGAAGGAAGGAAGGAAGGAAGGAAGGAAGGAAGGAAGGAAGGAAGGAAGGAAGGAAGGAAGGAAGGAAGGAAGGAAGGAAGGAAGGAAGGAAGGAAGGAAGGAAGGAAGGAAGGAAGGAAGTGGCGGAAGTGGCGGAAGGAAGGAAGGAAGGAAGGAAGGAAGGAAGGAAGGAAGGAAGGAAGGAAGGAAGGAAGTGGCGGAAGGAAGTGGCGGAAGGAAGGAAGTGGCGGAAGGAAGGAAGGAAGGAAGGAAGGAAGGAAGGAAGGAAGGAAGGAAGGAAGGAAGGAAGGAAGGAAGGAAGGAAGGGATAGGAAAATGGGATGAAAAAAAAGCTGAATGAGAGAAAGAAGAAAATGAGATTAAGGTCTTGTAATTTTAAGGTCTTTTTCACAGTGTGAAAATCTTCGAATGAGAAAAATAAAAACATAATCTCCTGACATACTAGCTATATTGTTCACTTATGGAAAAAAAATTGTAGTTGCAATCCAAATATTCAGATTCAGAAGTCGGTTTGGTTGCTAGTTGCCAATACTATCTATTTTTTAAGTAGAGAAGCTGGCTTTATGTAGCCAAAAAAAAAGGTAAACTTAACTGAATATTATCTTTCTTTAACCTAGAATATATGTTGCAAGTTCAAACCTATAGAGACATGACTTGGCAGAAGAGAAACTGGTTTGTGAAATAATGACTTGCAAAAACCCCCCACCCCATAAAGAACTTCAACAGTAAAATAAATCCACATAATACTGAAGAAGTGGTCTTCCCTTCTTGATGTGAAGATATAATGATATCTGTGTTCCTCTTTCACATCACCTGTAAATAAAATACTTTTCTATTTGTTGTCTTCTTACTTGTACTGTGGCTCCAATTCAACAATACATTATATTCTACTTCTGTTGTTTCCATTTATATGACAATAAAATAGCAACAAAACAGAATAATTACTATACATTAACCCTTTGTGTCTCTGATAACTTTTTCTCATCACATTTTTCTGTAAGCAAAAGGTGTTGGCATGTTCTCACCTTACCTCCTTCACTGAAGACTGATACTAATGAGTGTTTCACCTCCCCTGCTTCTTGATGTATTGGGTGATTTCAATAACTTTCAAGTCTAACAGTTTAGTTTTGTTTCTTTCTGCACAGAAATTCTTGTCTAGGATTCTTGTCTAAGATGCTTTTCTTAGATCCTGTAGATATGGTGATCAATAATTCATAGATAGTCTATTTCAGTTATTCACATCAGGGATTAACAGGAATAATCAATGATTAGTAAAGAGCCTAAGACTATATGACAGCCAGAACCAGTTCTGCCACCAGCTGGGGAAGTTATTACAGGAAGTGCTTTCATCAATACCTCCATGAACCTGTGTGAATTCTTTTTCTGCATGGCATCCACATTTACAGTTCACAGATTCTTACGCATGCCAGTGATTTTCATACAAACAACTAATCTGTGCAAAGTGCACAGCCAAAATCCAGGACAACAAGCAATATATTTTGTATTCAAAAAGCTCATCATAGTGACAACTGCACATGATTCCTCATGTTCCTATTTCATTCCATTCTCCTCACAACATTAAAACAGAAACAGTTTTTTGCCCTCTATTATCCCCATCTTTCTCTTCTGTCCTACCTTCCACCTCTCACCTAATCGATCCTTCTCATATCCCTCAGTGCACATACAGTTTCTGCATCCTAGTGATTTTTCCCATTTTCTCATGTAGCTGCTCTATCACCCTATCTCACCTCCTGATCCATTCATCTCTTTCCCCTTTGTCAAGAAAGTTTTTTTATTTTCATCCAAAACCATATTGGTCAAATTGATTCAGGTCTGAAAAAACTGAAAAAGAACCAGGTTGAACTATAATAATAGTAATGATAAAATTGTTTTCCTGTGCTTTTATAACCTTGCTCAGCAAGAAAGATAATGTTCAGCTCCAACTTCCAGCTGTAGTTTAAAAACAATAAATTAGTAGAGCATCTCTTTTGATAATACAGTCATATTGTGAACTAAATATACAAAATACCCCTATATAGTTGAAATGTTAATTAAATATCTTCTACTCAGATAAAAGCATTCAGTAAGGGAAAATCTGATTTGCATAAGTCATCTGCATTACATCATATGGTCTAGCCAGCCAGATCTTAGTAGAACACTTTTGTTTACAGGGTAAACACATAAGTCAAAAATCTTTCTGGGCAGAAGAGGATCCTTAGTCTCAGAAGAAGAAGCATCATAATTTTTATCATTCACCTACGTACTGGGCTGTGCTGCTGAAATTAGCAACAAGCCTTATTTACTATACTTCCCTACAATAATAATAGATAAAATCATATGGCATATGTTTTGAGAATAAATGCTTCAATTATTTTATTCTGAGGAACAATGAGAATCACATTGATGATGCTCAGGCAATAAGAAAAACATCATTATTTTACTCTTTCAATAATATTATCTATGATTCAGAAGTCTTTATACATGTAAAATTTGCCTACTCACTTCAGGCATTTAACATCTGCCCTTAGATAGCACACTGCTATTCACTTTCATTAAATACAAAGCCTTAAAAACAAAGACACAACCCATCTAAATGGATAGCTGCATTTATGGGCACTTTCTGTCAACGCTACCTGAAGAAAGACCAGTGAAGATGTATTATACCAAGTCTTTATTACTCACCAAGTGAAATAAGATTTCTATTTTATATAAACATAAAGTGAAAGCTTCTAAAAAAAACAGAACACAAGACATGTACAAGGCAGAGTTTACACAGATTTTTGTGGGCAGTGTCCCACAAAAATTGAGGACACTTTGAAACAAAAATATTCTATTGAGTACCACTGCAACTCCCAAATACCTGTGAATATCACTGTTTGCAAGAGCAAACCTACTCCACTGCCCAGTGGAATACATTCCTACTAGGGAAATATGTGTTCAAAGGGTTAATAAGGCTCTACAACAATTACAACTTTCTCAATACAGAGGAGGAACATGAAATCTCCATCTGTGGTTGGAAAAAATATATTGTTATTATGAAAATATGGATCATAAGTTGCACTTATAGTAATGCATATGTGTACAGTCATACTGTGACTACACCCTTGGACTGCCCTTATGAGATCTAATTTCTAAGCTGACCTTTATTATGCCTCAAGATCAAGAGATCTGTATTCCTGAGAATCATAGGCATTGGCCCATAAAATATCCAAATCAATAGCAGAAGTGGAAACCATCCGATAAAGCTGAATCTTTGAAATGGAGTGCAAGATCCAAAAAGATAGCATGTGTCTAGTTTGATAGAAGGTCAGGGACAGATTCTGATCATTCTCATGAAAAAAAATCTCAGAAAGCTATGTTTATTACTTGACATAGCAATAAACATGCCAGTTACTTTGCTTATGTAGTGTTTTTTCAATTATCATTACAGGCTGCTCTATCTCTTAAAACTCTCAGCTCACAGACACGTTTAATTGTCAATATGTTAGCTTAGCTACAAAAGATATACAGAAATAACAGCTTACTGTGTTTCAGAAAGAAGAATGACATTAAATAGAAATGGTTTGACAGATCTAAGATCTTCCTCTAATGAAAACTGTTTAAAAAATCACTCATGATTTCTTTTTTTTTAATTAGAAAAAGCAAAGGACCAAATATGGATATCATTAGACTAAAAACCAGAGAATTATTTCATACCAAAATTAAGATAGAACAGAGAAATAATGAATATGAGAAATAATCAAACATAAGTGACTGGATTTATTTTTGTTGCCCAAAGGCCTACCTTGACGGCTGAGCTGAGAAGACTAATGTCTAATTATTTACTCCATTGAGAGCCTTGCAGTGCAGGACTCTGCATTCATTGCTGCAAAGCTGGCCACTGGAACACCTTAAGATTAAATAGCTTTAGTCTGAGTCTGGTGTTATAAAAAGTAAGTAGAATAAATAGCCTGCCTTTTTTACCTGTTTTTGACAGCTTATTCTGTGATAATGTAGAAACAGAAGATAACCAGCAATAGACAAACTCCTTTGTAAGAGTTTGTCTCTGACAATGCTATCAAGACAAAGAACCATTTTTTTCCTGTTGAGTCAATTTCTTCAACAAGATGAATTTGTTTTAGAAGAATGATATTTAAAGTACAAATGTTCAGTGTTTTCCAGGGTAAGAAAGTTTGCAGGGGTTTTTTTCCCCATACCTCTTAGACTAATAAGGCTTGTTGTTCCACTGCTAGTTTCAAGTACAAGCAAATTTAAAAAGATATTAATGATCTCCATTTTGGTCCTGGAAAAAACCCCAACAATATAGCTTAAATGTAGATTATACATTCAGTAAAATTTGCAGGAGATGTATACATCACACGGATAATTTTACACCTGAAGAATCAGGAGACTAAAGTAGGTGCCTCTGAAGTTACTGTACATTGTCTTTTGTCTTTACATGCTGTTTTGCAACTTCACTCATCCACATTCTATGCTTTTTGTCCTACATAGGGAAAGCTCACTGCACAGAAAAACATACAAGAAATAATTAGGAAGCAGATAATCTGAAGTGTCAGCAATTTTAAGAAGATTTCATATAGTGGTTCATGTTTATTTCATTAAAGTTCTACTAAATGGTTCATTCTGTTTTCCCCCCTATGTTTTTCCCAAGTTGGCTTATCCCTAAATTGCACCCTCCCTTAAAGCTGCCCCTCAAGCTATCCCACTCCCTTTGTTCTTGTCCCTCCCCTGCCTGTCAAGGTGACTCTGCCCCTCTTTCCCTGCCTGTCAAAGCGACTCTGCCCCTTTTTTCCTGAATGTTTCCTGCCACTCATTCCCCCGGCCAATCCCTGATTGAAACACCTGTTGGAAATCCCCTAATATACCACACCCCATTGGCCCATGTGACCTTTCCTCTCCTCTCCCACTGTGATTGGTCTCATATTAATGATGTAATCCCCTTGCTCCACCCTTAAGGTTTTCCTATGGGTTGATTTTCTGTATCCACCCCTTGGGTTGTCGTTAACCCCATGCCCTGAGGTTCTTGTGGTTCCTTGTGTCCTTGTGCCTTTTGGGATAGACTTTCCCCGTGGATCGTAGAGACAGAAAAGCCTCCTCCTTCCTCCTCTGCCTGGTCCCTGCTGTGGCTATTGTAGAGTGCGCTGTAGAGCTTGCAGCTCTTCAGGTTCTGTGGTGAGCAAACTCCAGCCACCAGCTGTTCCCCACTCTTCTCGTGCCTACCAGAGTGTACAGAGCTAGCCCAGATTCCGGTGGGCTATGGCAATTGCGTATGATTTCTAATTGAGTGTGGAAAAGTAGGTAGAAGAAATTTTCAAGTACAAAAACATTCAAATCCTGAATCATGTTTATTTGATAAAGTATTTTTAAACACTCAAAAAATCCCGGCTCAGTAATATGGATTTTATATAAAGTGTGTGTTTATGAACCAGGCAGCATTTGTTTTTACTTTTCAAAATGGCAAAATACTTAACTTCAGAAAACAGGACACCTGAAGGACAAGGACAGATTGAACTGTTAATTTTTTTTTAACATTGAGAAATACTGACAGTATGTAGTATTTATTGATTCACTCATGTGTGTCCAATAACCAGAAATGTAATCTCCGTGTTTAATCATATGATGGGTTATTTCACCCACATAGGGTAAATGGACCATATGTTTGACTTCAAAATTAATTCATTATCATATGAATTAATGCCAGGTTTAGTTTCTGGACATAATATTCAGCAAGAGAGAAAAACATTGACATTGGACACCTTTTTTACTGGAAAATTAATAGCAGTCTTTGCCCAAATGGTAGGATGTTTAGATTTAATTCCAAAAGAAATTAGTGGTTTGAATTTGCTTTACTAAATTCAACCAACTGTTCAGGAAGATGTATCAGCATTTACCTTTCACCATGTCTCTTGAATAGCTTAATGCATGACCAGTATCAGTTTTTTTAGTACTATTTACATTAAAAAATAGTTATACTTAAATGCCACTACCAAAAATAACAAAATAGTATTGAAATTGAGGCAAGCATTGGAACAGTTCTAGTTGCTATTGAAGGAGATTTTAACAATACATATCAGCATCAAATTTCCAGTCTTTTTCAGGCAAAACACTGTGCTACTTGTATACTTGCAATCACTTGTTTGTGTTAGTAATTAGCATTAAACCTGAAGTTATGATAACTGTCTTAACCTCTAAATTATGAAAAAACAAAATGTACTGTCGGAATACTTGTATTATATCCTGTGAGAATTCAAGTATTTCAGGCCAGCAAAGTTGTGAAAATGTCAAGAAGATCACAAAATCTCAATTTTCCTTGAGATCAGGGCTCAGAGTGGGGTTGCCTCAGATTTTAAGGACTCTTATTTTTTTATGAGTTTGGTCTATGAAGACAGAACAGAATTTACTCAAAGATGACTGGATCAAAGCTGAGGAAAAGGCTGAACAATGGTGAGTGACTGCAGCAAGAAGGTGATGAAACGGAATTAATAGGCTTTGAATTTAATCATAATTCTGGTAAAACTCTAGTATTGATCTGGATAAATGACACCTTTGAGCTTTCATTACACTCTTCTGTTAGTATAAGTAAGCACTCAATGAGTTTTCAGAAAGCACAAACAATCTTGAACAAATCCCCAGACACGTCTCCCTTCTTTGCTGAACCTCTATGTCTTAACACCTCAAATCATGCTCAGATGAGCCTCCTCAGTGGAGTTGCTACCGAAGAAACTTAAATGACATTGTGACATGTAAAGCTAACTAGGAAGTAGGTACATTTTTTTATTATTAATAAAAGAGAAAGAAAATTCTCAGGAGAAGAAAATAGAGTATTGCTAGTACTGAATATGTCAGGGTTGATCCGCTAGGATCCTTTGAGACAGAATGCATTCATGTATTGCTCTGTATAAATGCACTCTTGATTTGTAAGACTGGACCATAAATTTTTACTTTCCCTACATATCTGACTGATGTCATTTGTAGCCTTTTAAGGGATCACACAGAGTACTCATATTCTTAGTGTTTTAAGAAACTACTGCTCTTAAGCTGAGTTGCTGCTCTCTCAGCAGAGATACTGCAGTCAACAGTGTGAGCTGGTTACACTTGGACAAATGCTTACGGTTGGCTCGGTCTGCTGCTGCTTCCCTCTCCTCTGCTCAGAGTGACTGCTCTCTCTGGCGTGATTTAAACTGACCTGTGTAATTCTGAAACAGACAGGTTGCGCTCATGTGGTTGATGCTGCTGTCTAAGATAGGTGTGGAAATCAGCCATGGTGGAGCGCCTCTGGAGATCAACCAAATGTAACAGGTGGTGGCTTCCTAAGCATTTTCAAGTACACCACTGGAAAAACTATCTGGCTAGAGGAGGAACCTCAACTCTTACAAAATCATTGAGTTTTGCAGCTGAGAGTAACAAAGACTTACCTAGACGTGCTATTTTGCAGCCACTTCAGTAATTAAAATATAAAGGTCCCTTCAGAGATCTAATCCAGCCATGTGTAACTTTTACTTAAAACTACTAATTGAGATGAGACAGCAAAACTATTAAGTTACAATTTAAAGCTGGAATCCAATTTTAATTATGCATTAGTACCTGTAGGTTAAAAATATGGAAATAATCTGATGTGTTCGGGGTGGATGTTGATATTTTTTCTTTTTTTCACAAAGTCTGTTGGAATGAAATAAGCCTCAAAAAATTAAGCATAGACAAGACTTTTTATTCCTTTATATTTTCTTACTTCTTTCAGTCTCTAATATTTCATGGTAGTTTCTGGAGCTGTAGGATAATGTAACACTTCATTATTCCTTCACACAGAAAGCACAGTGAGATACGAAGGGGAAAAAAAATCATAGTTTTCTATAGGGTTTTCTTCTTTTTCTTTGAAAAAATCATAGAAGTGTTTTCAAATATTTCAAATTATTTTAAGATAGCAATTTAAATTCTAAATCACCATTCTATTCAATGAAAGCTGTACAGACCCCTACCTATTCATGTGTGCATGAACTGTAAGGACAGTTCTTCTGGAAAGTTTGTTTCACTTGATGACTAACCTGGTGGTACATATTTGCAATGATACTGTATGCAGTATCATATTTATGTACCAGCAGTAAGCTTGGCATCTGAGCTAAAATAAAAAATTTCTCTTTTAGCTATTACTTAGCTATAACTGAGAGTAGATTGGTGGTGTCCCCAGTAAGAGTTTGTCTGTCATTCATCTGAAAAGAAAGCAGGTTTTTTTTTCTGCTGTTCCAGTAGGAACAGCTGGTCGATTGCTTTGGCTTTGACCCCTTTAACTTTCAGAATGGAAGCTTGCTCAGTCCATGCCTTTGGCATTAGCATTGAATTTTCTTGGAGCTCACACCAACAGCAACTAGGAGGCATGAAACACCACAGGATGTGAGGAATTTACTCATAACCCTTGAAGTAAGAAAATGTGATCAAAGTCACTTAATGGAATAGATAATTTGGGATGTTTGCAGTGCAGCTCCAACAGCACTACCCGTAGTATTCAGCTGAGAGAATCAGAGAACGCCATTGAATGAGCAGCTTTTGAGAAGGAGTAACTAGCAGGAGGAACAATGAATGAGACATGTTCAGCCTCAGCTGCATTTCCCACATCACTCTACTTTGTGTTCCTCTCTCTGCCATGGTCCACAACTCATACCAATAGCATGGTCCAAAGTTCCCTCTTGGTTACTAACACCAGTGCTCCTGTGTTAGCTCCATCTGGCTTTCCCCATGCTAACTGAAGCTGTGTGGCTAAGGGGAGAAAATGGGCCTGTAGCTGGCTAGATCAGGTTCTGACTTCCCACTGCTGCCAGCTGAACAGAGGGGGAGAAATAAAGAGAAAAGGCTAAAGTTTCACTGTTATCAAGGTTGCTTTCCCATTCTAGAATGACATAAATAGAAACTACTATGATGCTTCAGTTGTCTTTTTGAAATGAGCAACGCTTTTGGGGCTTTTGTGGTATTGGAGAGTGAGCATGTCTTTCTGTGTCAATTTTCTTTGTTGCCATCCCTCTTACTTTTTTCTATTGTTTCTGCTTTTGACTCAGTTACTCAGAGACCCCAAAATCTCCTATCTTCTGCAAAACTAAATGTACTGAAACAATGTTTTCTTCTCCGGTGGACGGGAAAAGCAGACAGCAAAAGAGCAACTTAGGGCCCTGGGTTAAGAGGGGGTGTTAAATGTTTCAGTGGTGCTGGAGACTGTGAAACAAAACTGAAATGAGCATGTGGAAAGGTGAGTTAACTGAGTGGGAAGAAATAAAAAGATGGTGAGGATCAGAGAGGCAGAAGAAGGTTTACAAATTAGTCTGAGATTGTATAGTCTTCACATCTTATTTGTATACACATGCCATTGAAAACTCATGTTTTGAAAGGTAAATAAATGCTTGAATATAAACAATAATTAAAGAATGAACCAAAGAATTGGTGAGAAAGCAAAATAATTTGTATTCCAATCAGTTGTTTTTAAAATAGATTAAGGAAATTTGCTGCATACAGTCCACAAGATCTGATTATATACACATATGATACTGAAAATAGAGAAGAGATATGAAACTTGAAAATCAATTAATGAATTCAGTGAATACAATTAATTAGGACTGAAAGATACAGAAAATGACAGTGTAATTTATTTTCCTTTTGGTTTTTTTTTTTGCTACCAACTTACCTGTAGTTTAGCAATAGTTCGCTTACCCAGTTCAGATTTGCCAAAATTTGTATTGAATTTCTATTAAAAACAGTACTTTAGTATCAAGGAAATGTAATAATTTAATTCCTGATGAATAATAATCCAGCTACTCTCCATAATATTACTGAGGATTTTACAGTGTGGTTCTGGAGCAGTGAATTCTTTATGTCAGCAAAATACCAATGTGTGGAAAAAATAAGAGGGAGAAAGGGAGAGCACTCAGTGTTTATTTTGTTTATTTAGTTGAGGTACTGTTTTTGCATGGCCTGGTTTTTGGTGACAGGGGGGTTGTGGGGAGGGTTGGGGGCTGCAGAGGTGGCTTTTGTGATAAGCTTGCACCATGTCCAGCAGGGCCAATCCCTCATGGTTCTGAAGATGGACATCTTGCTGGCCCAGAGGTTGATGATGCCTCTGTGATGACATATTTTAGAAGAAAAACAAAACAAAGCTGACACAGTTTTTCATCGAGCCAGAAAAGAGAAGGAGGTGAGAACATTTGAGGTAAAACAACATGGAGACCACAAGGTCAGTGGAGAAGGAGGGAGTGGAGCTGCTCCAGGCACTGGAGCCGAGATTCCTCTGCAGGCTGTGATGAAGACCATGGTGAAGCAGCTGTGCCCCTGCAGCCCATGGGTGCACAGGGAATGCAGAGATCCACCTGCAGCCCATGGGGGAGCTGCCCATGCTGGGGCGGATGGATGCCTGGAGGAGGCTGTGACCCAGGGAGAGACCCAGTGGAGAGAGGGCCCTTGCTTCCAGGCTGGAGCAGCCTGTCCTTGGAGGAGTGCACCCCCTGGAGTGATCCATGCCACAGCAGTTTTGGGAGGAGTGTCTGCCCATGGTGGGAGTTCATCCTGCTGCAGGTGGGGTTTGGCTGTTGTTTGTGAGAGTGGACCCACAATGGAGAAGTTCACAGAGATCTGTCTCCTCTGGGAGGAACCCCATGGCCTCACAGGGGAAGAACTCCTCTCCTGGAGCAGTGGAAGAAAATTTCTGGTGATGAACTGACCAAAAACCCCCACACCCTGTCTCCCTGCACTGTCAGTGGGAAGGAGAGAGGGGTTGGGGCAGGGGGAAAAGGTGTTTTAAAGGCTTATTTTACTTTTCTTATCCTCTTCTGTGGCACTCACATTCCCTGAAAAATCCCTTTACGCAGGATTTTTCTCCTGAGAAGCTGAGAAGCCTGAGATAAAAATGAAAACAATTATTATCTCATTTGCTTCTCCTGTGTTTTGCTCCTTGGGAATGTGTTTGGAGATTGTTTGCCCACAGGTGATTGTTTCATTGGGTTCTGGTGAGTTGTTTTCACTCATTGGCCAATCAGAGCCAAGCTGTGTCAAGACTCTGGAAAGAGTCACGAGATTTTACTATTATCATTTTAGCATTAGGTAAGTATCCTTTCTGTATTCTTCAGTGTAGTTTAGCATAGCATCCTTTAATATAGTACAGTATCATGAAATAAATTAGCCTTTTGAGAACATGGAGTCAGATTCATCATTCCTTCCTTCGTCTGGGGGCAACCCAAATACAATACTCTTCTGATTCTGTTGGTAATAAATTCACTTTACAACTTTAAGTTGAGCCTGTTTTGCCCTTGAAGTGTTTTTGCCCAGTCCTTATCTCAATTCATAAACCCTTTAATTTTTTTTTTCTCTCCCCTCTGCCCAGCTGTGGCAGGGGAGGATGAGCAAATGACTCATGGGTGCCTGGCCCTGGGCCAGTGTTTTTTATTTGCTTGGATTTTTTTTCCTCTACATTCTAGGTTTATGGCTTATATATAAATAAAAAGAACAAAGTCTTAGTGTTATTTGCTGTGAAGTGTCTTCCACTTCTCTCAGCTGAGAATTTCTGTTGTTTTGAAGGTTATTGTCAAGCTCTCTATATACACATTCTTTTGTTCCTGCCCAAGTTATTCAGATATTTCAACATCAGTAATGAAATTCCAATACACTTTTGGCAAATTTAATTTTCTGCTGCCTTGTTGCCCTTGCCCAAGTGGTCTCTTTTATCTACTTCATAGATGCAAGCCATTTTAGAATTATTTTGGAATATATCTGGCAAATTAGCTGCTCCTTGGATAGCTAAGCCTTTATTATCTAACACTAAGTTTGCTTTATGTGATTTTGGGTATCTGTGTGGACTTGTAATTGCTTGTCAGAGACAGCAGTTGACTCCTTGAAACTACACTCAAACTTGATGTATTTGTTTTTAAGCCCTTACTCAATTTTCCTGATAGCTACCATAATCTGAATTGTGATGGAAACTCATTGTTGCTTATACTTTCTCTGCATACAGATAAGCTTAAAAAAGTGTGGCCAAGGCTTGTTCTGATTTTCAGATAATTTGCCACTGTACTTTAAAATTATGTCTAGAGTATGTTCTGTGAGAAGAATAAGCTTGGAACATGAACCACTGCCATCTGGAACCTACTATAGGAGAATAGGTAGTTACAGTTGTTACTTTTTTTTACTAAGCTAACTAAAACAATCTGTTCCCTCACAAGTGATGTAAAATCCTTGAACTTTCATTTTATAACAGTGGAGACTTCCGCTTTGTTTATTTTTCTTTTATGTCTGGATTGTTCTTAGTTTCTTGAGCAAGGATAATGTCATCAAAGATGAAAAGCTATTAATGTGCACAATTTTACAAAAATTGTAAAATAAATGGAGGTAGTAGATGCTGATTTTGTCAGGACTGCAGTTCTCAAAACTCTTTCAAACCTTGAAAAATATTAATATTTTTATTCTTATTATTAAACCAAATTAAAACTTTTGTCTCTAAATCTCAAAACTCTGCCTAAACTTAATCATGACCCAAGTGTCTTTCTTGCCTTCTGGTGAGTTGTGAATGTGCTGCTTAATCCTGCAAATCTGGGGAGTGTTTAAGAACAGATGTAATCTGAGATCTGTAAATTGGTTTTCCCCAAAGAATAACTCCATTACTCAAGGTTAATGCTGTTGATGGACTATGCTTATTAGCAAGTAGTATTAAAGCAATTATAATTGCAACAGGTGATTCCAGGGATAACTATTATAGGTTATACCAAATACCTTTTGGTATTTCGAAGGTATGATTTTTTTAAATCCAAATAGAAGATTCTGTCTGCCAATATATTTGTAAATAATGTTTATATTTTTTCCATGTATGTTTCTAAATATACTCAAGTCCTTCAGTGAAAATCCTTAGGATTTTGTGGCACATTTCTTTGTTGTGTGAGGCAGCTGACACTACAGAACTCTCTGAGAATTACACATTTAAGCACTTATGGAGCATACAAGGTGGCATAGATTTTCTCCGTAATTTTAATTGGAGGATTGTGATTTACAATTTCCTTTTTCAAGGTCCTTCATAAGTTAATGCATTGTGCAGCATTTCTTAGGCAATCAAGGATTTAATGCATGTCCTAGTACCTCAGCAGCTTTATAATGTTAGCTAATACATTGCTTTCTCTGTTCAGTAAAATATAAAAAGCTACCCAGTCTAATAAATGGGCTGATTTTTTTGGTTGGTTGATTAATTTTGATTTGGGTGTTTCTTTCGCAGTTAAAGATGAAATTGAGTGAATTGGAACCAATATTTTAATTATATACAGCCTAATAGGATAACAGCTAAAAAACTGAAAAAACCTGTTGATATAGAAAATATCTTCAGGGAACTATTTCCATCTTTGATGTATCTGTCTTGGGAAATTCAGAGAAGAAAAAAACCTAAAACCAAAAAGCATTTCTAGAAGACTTTTATTTTGTGGAAATATAAGTGTTACATAAAGCCCTTAAAGCATGACTGTGAACAGCATCGGCAATAACAGTCTAAGTTAATTTATCTATATGAGTAAGCTATTTGTAATTTTTGGTTTGCTTTCCGTCCACATTATATCCAATCCTATTATATGCCTCTTTCTTTCTGGCACACCATTTATAATATCCTTGACCTCCAAAAATATGCATATATGAGTGTTGCCATCCATTCTCTAAGCAGTTTATGATATTTTTGCCGTAAGAATCTATTTGTAACTTTCCTCCTGTACTAGTCAAAATGTGTACAAAGGTTAACTTGTTAGAGAGTAAATAGATGCAGTTAAGAGCTTATAAAAATACCTTACATCAGCAAATATGCTTATTTTGAAGTTTTTTCTTACCAGAAGTTTAAAGAAATTATATCCTGGATATGGCATGACTAGACTTTAATTCTTTTTGAACTAAATGTGGAGTTTTACAATCACATCATTATTGTGAATTTTATCTCATGTAAAAGGAGTGCTTATATATATGTTATGCATCAGTGCTGCATTTTATTTATTTTAAAATTACACCAAAGAATTTAATGACAGACGACTAAAATTTTATAGTGACTGGAACAATGATTTTAAAAATAAACCAAGTAAACAAAAAATATATGTTTTTAAATAATTGCAAAATCAAACATATATGAGAAATCCAAGCAAAATAGTAGTTCTGGTTTAGGGCAAATTTGGGTGGGAACCTCCAGAGGGGTTCCTCTAGAAAACAAATCCAAATGGCCCTTCTCTTGCCTGGTTCTAGAAAAGATTTCCTTGGAGAAAAGTGGAAAAAAATTGTTTATTTAACAGGCAAAGCATTCACCAGTACAAAAAAAAAAAAAAAAAAAAAAAAAGAACAATATTAAACAATAAAACCTCTGGCCGCTCTGAAGAGATGACAAACTCAGAAAGTTCCCTTGGTGGGCTGTAGCTCAGCTCCCTCACTTTCTTATCAGCCCCTCCAGTGCTGGAAATGTCACGACCCAGGCCCAGCCTGCTGGCCACAGGTGGGAGTTCCTGGTGCTCTTCTGGGTTTTCAGTCCAGAGCAGGTTTAAACAGGTCCAAGAAAAGAAAAACCACAGTCCAGGAACTCCCCCCTAAGCTTCTTTTAGCTAGCTAGAAACTAAAAAGCAAAGGAGAGCTCTGTCCCGCTGTCTATCCGTCCACAGACAACACAGTCCAGGAGCAGGAATGTGGAGGAGTGAGTGCAGTGTCTGAAAACAAACTGCACACTTTCACTCTTCCCCCCATCGCTCTCAGAACCAGTCTCAAAGGTGCAAAAAATTATTTCTGTGCTAAACAGACAAATGGGGATCCAAGCATCATAAAGTCACCCCAGACTTTTTCTAAAGTGTGTGCTTTTCAATCTCTTTGCAAATTTAGAGAGGCACCAGACCAATTCAATTAAAATGAGAGATCTTGTCTACAGTATGATGTAAATGTTGAGACTGATAAAGACATATTAGTGAGGAGTGAGTTATTCAACATGAATTTTTTAAAGGAAAAAGTAAAACTGAATCCAGTTACTGATTAATATTACAAAGGTATACTGTCCCTGTAGAGAAAGACATATAAGAGAACTTTTTAAAATAAAAGTAATATAGCTTCTCTTCCAATAACTGACAACTGATACTTTCCAAAGTTTATATAAGATGGGGAAAACAAAGTCAAGGCTGGTGGCTCATGCAACATCCTTCTTTCAACCCTATGTAGAATTGAAAAAGCAATTCATAGCAGATCAAGGTCAGTGTGTCCTATCCTATATATGAAAACAGTTTTTGAAATTGAAAGTAATTGTCACACAGTGACTGCTGTTCTGGTAAATAAATATTTAATAAAAACTTATCTGAATGTTAAAATATATAGCTGCATTCATTAAAGCAGCAGTGGAAGAACACATGTAACACCTAATTCCCTATCATATACCAGAAATTGTTAGGTGAAAAATGTAAGTTTCAGAGTTAATACTTCATGCCTGTAATCAACACATATAAGTACTGAGTACACAGAGTTTTGGGCATTTCTTATTCCCTTAGAGAAGACAGATATTTCTTTTTTGGCTGCATTTTTCTTCTAATCAGAGTGCATAATCATTATGTTAATTTCATTTTTATCCATGTATTCAGAGCAATATCAACTTTTCTGTTTGTTTGTCTAGAATCCTTTATTATAAAGTAATAATATTACTCTATCAGAACTCAGTAGACAGACATATTTCTCAACATTCCTCTTTTAATTAACTTGCCTAATAAAAAAGGCTACTATATGAACACAGTTCAACCACAGTATGTATTTTCAGCTAGGAGGGAGATA
Source organism: Zonotrichia albicollis (assembly GCF_047830755.1). NCBI lineage: Eukaryota > Metazoa > Chordata > Aves > Passeriformes > Passerellidae > Zonotrichia > Zonotrichia albicollis. Next base: position 23,806,504 of record NC_133860.1, read on the forward strand.
ATTATTGCTCACTGCAGAACTAATGTTATTCTACTTGCTCATGTAAAACAAACTTTAAATGTAATTTTCCAGAGACAATAATTACACACCAGAGTGCCATCTTAAGATACAGCAATTAGACAGAGGAACCTTTTATTAACACAAAGGTCAGAGGTGAGAGATGATCACAAGTTCTTGCTAGTACAGACTTTAATTGGTTTAAGCTAAATGTAATGATCTAATAATCATGAAAATGGGGACTGTCAGAGCTATTATGGTACACTTCCCAACAGAATCATGCAATCCATAAACAAAAGAACAGTGTTACTTTCAGCTCCCATTCTCTCTTGCTATTGGGTATTTCTTCTTGTATATTGCAGGAAGAAACAGCACAAAGCAGCTTTTATCCCTGTTACAGGATAAAATTACGTTTTTAAATAAACTAGTGGCAGCTTTGGAACATTAAAATGTATTGTTTCAATTAAAAGAAATAACCTCAAAATAATCTTGAAACATTAAGAGAAAATTACATTTTCAGTGCAAGTGTTGTAATAGTTCTAAACATATTTACTTCTGAGCATTTAGCAATGTACAGAATTCAGCAGAAAAAGAAGACAACACTTGAGTAATTCTAAATTAGACACTATAAAAAAGCTGTTCCTAAAGTTTCAAACACCCTTTTCAGTGCCATTCAGTTGAGATCTCTTAAATCACTCGCTGAATTCTCTATTTTTCATTCTTTCCCTCCTACTTTTTCTTTAATAAATGTGTAGATTTCATGTATTTTCTGCTTATTCAAATCAAGCATTTGACTGATGGAACTATGTTCATTGACAAATAGCTTAGATTTGAATGGACATATTGGAAAACAAATACAGACCAAAGGCAAAGGCAAAAAAATAATTATACTTCCTAGGAGAAAGTTGTGTACAAGTTTTCTTTCAATATATCAGACATGAAAGAATCAGACAAAATCTTTAGGAACTTTGTGTATGCTGTGTTATTACTCAAAAGGCAAATTCAGGGAAGTAAGTTTTTAAGATTAATTTCCTAAAAAATTTAGCTAAAGAGAAAGTAGTCATGGAAAACAGCATTCTGCATAATTTAAGCAGTACTGTAACAGAACTACTGACCTTAAGTTGCACCTTTTCAATAAATCTGAGGTACGTGCCAGAAAATTATTTCAGCAAAAAATTAGGCAATAAATTAAGGAGGCACAATGCACCTAAAAAATACTTCCAACACATACACATCACTGTTCCTCTCTGCAATTTGCCATCCATGTCACACCAGATTTTACAGGGAGGAAGAAGAGCAAAGCTTTTCTTTGAATTTATCTGTCTGTTTTCTAGCTTCATCTGCTGTGCCAAAATATGTCCTTATTTAATAGAAAACTTTTTCACTATGGGTAGCTGGGATCAACCCCAAGGGACTGTGCCACCGAGCATGCAATGGCTTGCATGAGTATCAACAAACTGCTTCTGCCACATCAGGTGGCAGCTCACACAGCAGGGCACTGCTGCGTTTTCTGGTGCAGACACTGACTTCGTGTGCTTTGTCTCACCTGCATACCCAATGAGGAGGATGAGTTACTTCATGACAGGGATCATAATCATAAAAACATAAGCATGTGTTTTCAAAGTTTCATGTATTGTATTCTCAGTTAAAATATCATACAATGTAACTTGATTATCTAATTCCAAGCAAGTGAATTATTCTCATTTGAATTCAGTCTTATGATAAAATGATTTTTTTGTTGAAGAGAAGTTTTAATTCTGATGTTGTATATGAAGCATTTTAAAACCCATAAAGAAGTTTGAACAGGGGAATCTGACTGTCTGTTTGCTTAGCTTTGGCAGAACATTTTTCTAGGAGCTGAAGTCCACCTTAATCTTCTATCTTTTAATGCCAGCACTTCTGAGGGGGGCTATTTTCTCATAGAACTCACTTATTTATTTGAGAATAACCCCTAAGGTTCAATAAAATAGTTCCCTATAATGAACACAGCAGAAAATATCTTCAAACTCACAGAAGTAATTCTGTTGATATGTGGAGATTGTCTATGGTTTGAAAGTACTTTTTTGTGGGGGAGGGAGTGGTCTGCCCTTCCTCTGTAGGTTTCAGTTTTTCCAAGCTGCATGTACGAAAAAATTTAATAAGATGAATCAGCAAATCCAAATCCTTAGTATTACATCAAGTTGTCAGGTTTATGAGCTGCAGGGGAAGATGACTAATGTACTGACCAAGAACTGTATAGATACATATGGTTGATAGTTCTCATAAGATTTTACATCAGGACATAGGCTTTGCACAGACCTTTGCTCCCCATTACTTTCCAGGGAAAGAGTTCCTTTTTGACAACAGTCAGTAAACAGTCTCCTTTCCCATGCTGCTTCTAGTCCTGTGTACTTTGCCATAATTTATGAAAACATGTTATAGACATAACTAATTTTCTTACTCTTATTACAGTTTTCCACTGGACATTTGACACTCTCTTGCTTTGAAATCAAGTCACTCATGTCACAAATGAGTCATTATTATAGGATGGGATCTCCTATCTCATTTTTAATATTCTTTGAAATGAGCATCCAAAGTATGATTACTTCCTTGAAGATATAAGAAATTAGTGCAAATAATTCAAATTAGGCCATTGGGAATGAGAAGTGTAAGCATTTAGAGAACATCTTAAGACCTGGAAAGGTTTATTTTTTTTAATGAGTATAATGCAGATATATATATATATATATATATATATATATATATATATCAAGGCAGTAGAAAACCATGTTCTACGTAGTAGTTGCTTGCATTCATTGTTCACAGTTTCATTTACCTTGAAGACACACACTTTTCTTTTTGTAGTAGGCTTTGATGTCTAAAGCAGCAAGAGAATGTGAAAACATCTGCTATTTCATGAGCCCTGTAATTCAGTGGATGTCCAAAATACTCAGGAAAAAACCAACGTGCAATGATAAAAGATGTCTGAATTAAACCTCAGAAATTCTAGCAAGCATGGAAGGTACTACCCTGAAAGGAGAGGAAGAACAGTATCAAAATAGAATAAAAAACAATGGCTGTGCAGACACAACTGCAGGAGAATATTTTAGATTGAAAATTTATCACTAGTCTGAAGACTAGAATTTCTTCTCCAAAGCAAATAAAATGGACGATTTTCCAACCTAAATAGACAGGTGAAACACATCAAGCAATATTGAAACTTCTGAGCAGCTTATATATTTTAATAATTTAAGGAAAAATATAATTTGAGAATATTTATTATAATTAGTAAATAATCAGTATGTTAATAAAAATTGTTTGGGAAAAACCCCACAATTATAAACCCTTCAAAATTCAGTGAAGACAATAAAGAAAAAATTAAAGGCTTTTGACAATTAACAAACCAATTAACCTTTTGACAATTAACAAACTTTTCCCAGAGGTGTGACATCTAGAAGTCCAGAACTTATCTGGGAAAACAACTGAGATTCTGAATCTACAAGAGTGAAAAATATTTCCACTGATTCTGATATGTCAGATTCTAAATATCTGGGGTAAAGGCTTTAAGATGAGTGTCCTCTTGTATTTTTTTCTTGTGTGCTTCTAGTTTTAAATATAAAAACTAATCATTCAGAAATACAAATCTCATGTTATTTGTACTTCTGTTAACTTCCCCTCAAAAATAGTTGGAAAACTTCCTTTAAGATTTTATTTTGTCTTTTTTTGTTTGTTTGAAAAGGAAAAGAAAGAAATCTTTTGTGTTGTAATAAATAGAAGATGATATATATATAACTTAATGTACTGCCCCAGCATCTACCACAAATTAGTATATTTATATGTTAAAAAATAATACTTCCAGAACACATGGTTTGATTGAATGCAGGATTCTTCCCTAAATTAAGAACTCAATAGGTACTGATCATTTGTTAAAATGTAGCTCTGTGGATTATGAATGGGAACAATTCCTGGATAGCAGTTACTGTTTTGCATTAGGTTAATTTGATTTCTCTGCAATGTACAGTGTTTTCTCACTGATGATCTACCTCAATAACATTAACTGATACCAAATGAAATGTTGCATAAATAAAGAAATGCAAATAGGAAATAGATTCAGAATCAAAACTGCAACAAAGCTTTAATAAATTATCAGATGACACAATTTCTGCCCCTAAGTTCATATACCTACCTTTCTCTTAGGTGATTGTAGTGGCTTTGGTTCACCAATTTAAGATTTCCCCAATTTGGAGATTTTCTTGGCCAACACAACAATAATGTGGCGGGTTTGATGCTGGCCAACCGCCGATGCACTCACTTCCTGCTGGGAGATAGGATCAGGAGAAAGGCAAAGCAAGCTAAAAACTTTAAAAGGTTATAAAGAAGATTTTATTAAAAGTAACTAGGAAACAAAAGTAGTAAGAATCAAAACAGCCTCCAGAACACTTTTCCCCCCACAACCTTTTCTTTCCCACTGACAATGTAAAGAAACCACACCCAAGATTTTCAGTCAGTTTACCACCTCTAAAATAGGCTTTCTTCAGTTCACTGGGGGAGAGAAGTCCCTCTTGTTAAAGTTATGGAGACTTCTCCACCAGAGGAAAAGTCAGTTCTCTCATGGTTCTCAATTTCATCATGAGTAGCAGCTGCATGGGGAACTCTGCTGTGGAATTCACATTCTCTGAATGTAGAGAGAGAGACAGTTCTCTCCCTCAGTTTTTTTTTCCTGAGAAGCACAGAGGGAAAACAATTTTTATCTCATTTGCTGCTCCTGTTGTTTTGTGAACATGTGGAATGTATTGGAAGATTACCTGAAGCAATTTGGTAATTGGATTCTGGTGTGAGTGTTTTGTTTTCTTGACCAACCTCTGCAACCTGTGTCCTGACAGTCAGTCAGGAGACAGTCACAAGCTTTTATTCATTTCAGTTCTTGTTCAGTTTCAGTTTAGATGTAGTGTAATATAGTACAGAATAATATAGTATAATAAAGTAATTAATAAGCCTTCTGATATCATGGAGTCCTCCTCATCATTCCTCCCACCAACCGGACAAAATTTCACTGATACCCTGCCATTGTGAAATCCTTCCCATTTCCACAAGCCTTCCCACAGCTTGTCAGTGGGCCGTGTCAATTTACAGGGTATTGTTTTAAAGATGAGCTGTTCAAAGGCAAAAGTTGTCATTGTCTATTTCTAAAATCATCTTTATCCTGGGTAACAGAGATCTTCTTCTCCTGGAAGCACAGGACTACTCTTCACTCTTCAAACTTCTCATGGGATCACATCTATTTCAACATCTGCTTATCTTAACATGGAAGCTTTTGCTCGATATCAGTTTGAACACTTTCATCTCCCCATAGTTTCATGAGTCATAGGGAAAAAGAATTCTTTCTCCATAGATTACAAGAGGATTTCAACTCCAAAAACAAGACATTTCCTCCCCCTCCTATCTGGGACTTAACTTCTTCCTCACTAACCTCAATGTCTTCATATTGTTCCTTTACATACTTGCATCTTGTTCCTTTCTCTCACTCGAGGGAGGATTGAAGCACTGAAAAGTTAACACCACGCCTGAGGCCTACCTGGCCTACCGGTAACTTGTGGCTGGGAGCTGCAGCTGGGCTGTGTTAGGATCTGCTTCATGGTTGGTCTTTGCTTTTGTGCACGGGCTGCAGGGCTCTCTGGTCTCCCAGCTGCATTGGGGGAAGAGGATTTGATGATAAGATCTTCACAGCCGAGGCCAGCCCTGCTCTAGCCAGGGCTCGGCAGCTCCTCCTGCCTTCCTGCCGGCAGATGCTGGAGCCTGGCCTGGCCTGACCAGTGCCGATGGGGGCGGCGGGAGAGTTCCCAGGGTTTTTTGTCTTTAACATGTGTGTTTCACAGAGGCGTGTCCAGCTTCCCAGTGGTACAACAGACTGCGAGTTACACTAAGTTTTTGTCACTTCCCTGAATTTCTTCCCATTCCAGACCAGGACAGTGATTTATTTTCTATTGGAGAAAAGCAATCATACGCTTACAGTATATGTGGATTTTCTTCCAGATGGAAGAAAACAGCAAATAAAAAGCAGCAGGTAGTAGAAAAAATAGAAACTGTGGTGTTGCTTCCTGTTGGCTCTAAAAAATACCACAAAAGATGGGTAGACAATGTAGCATAAAATCTTGTAATTCTGCCATACTTATCATGGGTAGGGGTCAAGTGCCTTATTATCACCACACTTACGTAAATAGTTACCTAGAAGTACAGCTTATTAATTGGTTTGATGTTCAATACCTGGTGTGTGGTATACATGGAGCTAAGTCTGTCTCTGCAGAGTTGTTGTTGGACAAAGGTTGTTGGACAGAGGATGTCAATTATCCAGCTCGCCTACTTCTGCAATGCTATGTACTGCATGTCATCAACAGTCGCAAGGGGTTCCTGCAAGAATGCTGGGGTTTATCTCATGCAATGAATGACAGGGGGTTGTGGTTGTTCTAAAATGTTGTGTATCTATCTAATTAGCTTAAAGATCTAATAGAATAAGAATGGTGTTTGTCAGAAAATTGTTTTATTCAGTACCTATTCATGTTGTTATATATATATATATAAATAAATTCTACCATTTCTGATTATTTGTAAAGTGATTAAGCAATTACAAAAAATTAATTGGACCACAGTTTTGTAGTTCAGCTGCACTTATGAAAACTGGAAGAGATAAAAGAGAAGAAACCATATTTGCTCAATATACAAACAGGTAAAACTTAATTTGTGCAAAATAAGCATTAAACACAACCGGGTAACACCATCCATTGGTTAGCCCCTGCTGGTCATATACATAACATTCTCAAATGCCTTGTTTTGGTGATAGCTTTTCCTTTCTACAGTGAAAAATGTGAGGGGATAGACTGTAAGAGAATAGTGCAGAAGGCAATCTCACCCCTGAGGAGTTGCAGCTGCACTAATCACCAAAGATTAGGAGCAGCCCTGCCCTTAATAGGCCCCAACTGTGTCTAGTAAGAAGACAAGTGCTACAAAAGAGTGGGTTAGTTGGGGGAGGTAATGGATGGATGGAAAGTGAGAGCATTGGAGTTTGTTGGCTGTGCTATGAAGAAAAAGAAGTCAGTGCTGTGAGGATCTGCCCATGAGAAATCACCAAGAAGTTATTGGAGCTTTTGCAATATAATGATAACAACAAAAAATATGTGAAAAAGGACTAAAAGGTTTATTTTTCCTTATTTTTATAAAACAGTCATGTTTCTAGCTACAGGACAGCCTGACGTCATTGCAGAAAAGCATGATCTAAAATAGGCAGACAGATTAGACAGATGCTTGTAATTGCTACAATGTATTAACAGTATGAGACATAATGTTTTAATATATAATTCTCTTTCTTGAAATGGATTCCGTTCATCTTGCTCAAGAGCAACAGCATTCTGCAGTAAACTCCAATTTCATTTTAAACTTGACAGCATGATTAGTCTTTCACATGAAATAGTTATTGGAAGTAGAGATGTTATCATAATTTATTTTCCATATATTTAAATAATGGAACTGATCAAAGACCAGATACTTAGAAGAAAGGTAAGGGTTCTTTTCTTATTTCTCTTGACAAAACTAATTAATAGCATCTGTCCTGAGAAACCGCATTCATAAAAGTCCGGTATATTTTAGATGGACAGTGTTAGAAATGTGCCCCTTATATTGCCAAAGATCCTAAATGTACTAAATGTTAATTCTCTGTTCTCACAAACTTTAGCAAATTTTTCTTTTTCATTTATCATTTAGTTTAGTCACAACTGTCAACTGTGAATTGAACTGACAACAGAAATGTTGGTGAAGTCTAAGATTTTGTAAGTGATTTTATTTTTCTCTGACAACAGAAAAATTGTCTGGAATTCATTTAAACGACATTATTTGCTGTTTAGGCCCTCTAAGCTTTAGTCTAAATATTTTCCCAAATTCTCTCTATGCACTGCTACAGTATGCCTGTTATTGCCCTTATCTTACAGGATCATAAGGAGGTGTCTTCATAATAAAGTGTATTGAAGTTCAGATTATCTAGGCACAAGTGAAAATGGATTTAATTTCATTTTACTTCACGACAGGCTATCACACAATTGTCTCTATTTAATTTGCCACACATTTTCTTTTCTGTATTTCAATGATATCACAGTTCTTTAACCCAATGGCATGGACTACTAGCCTGAAAAAACACAAAATATAAATCCAAACCAAGGGGGATCCAATAAAATAAGAAACGTTAAAACGAGAAAAGACAATAACAATAGGTATAGCAGATACTAACTATATAGATTATAAGCTCTCCGCATTCATGTAGACAAGCTTCAATCTTTTTAGCAACTTCCTGCTCCTAGTACAAATTTGTCCTACTTATTTTTCCATCTGCATTGTAGAGAGGGAAGGGAAATATTATTTGGGGGGAGCACATGTTTTGTGGTTCAGTGGTTGGAGACAGGGACAACACACACACTTCAGAGCTTCATGTGACAGCAGCAAGATTTATTGTTCAAATTTAGTTTATGTAGGGGGTTTGACACACCCCAGTGTAAACTGCTGATTGGTCTGATTCCCACACAGCCCAGCTTCCTGAGCAGTGTGATCTCTGCTGCTTAGGATGGAATGCAACTGTGAAGTCCTTGTGTAGGTTTGAATCCAAGCTATCCCTGCCTCATCTGAGGAGCTGTTTTACCTCTAGGCTGGCCAAGGTTGAAGGTCTGATATGACCAGATTTATTTGGCGGCTACAAGCTTGCTGCAACCGCGACAGAAAAGAAGAAAGCAAACAAGCAAGAAAATAATTCATAACAATGTTTCTTTCAGTAAATAGGACCTCTTTAATGCAAGTACATTGTATTCCATGCTGCCATTAGGCTTTCATCTGTGATTTGTCAACCACTGCAGTATTGTTATCCATGTGGCTTTTGTGACTGTTTCTAAAACTGCTTTGAAATACAAGTTGAAGCAATAATGAATATTCTTCAGTTCTAGTTGAAATTACTTTAAATTTACCCAAACATGTATTTTAGACTGTTTTTATTGTGTATGAAAGAGTTGCAATGAGAGAGAATGTTTGAGGATTGCAGGGTGGTTGTCATTCTCCTTACAGACACATTTTCACCTGCTCATATGGTATGCATCTATGCCTTGATGGCAGTACAACTGGCATTTTGCTGCATATCAAATTATTCTTTCAACAGATGAGTATGGTTTTGTCAGTTTGCCTTTTAGATTATGCTGTGTGTTTCCTAGTGCATTCTTTCAAATTTTACACTTCAAAATTGCTCTGGCTTTCACTGTCATAATTTAGCTTGGCTGGTTTGAGTCCACGTGTCATGGATATTGCAGACATAATCCTATTTGTTGCGTCTAACAAGAAGATTTGTGGTGAATGGAATGATTTACCCAGTGAGACTGAATTCAAACTAATTAGCTACAGTTACTCTACACTAGACAAACAGTTTGCAAAAACAAGAGGTGAGTCTACATCAATTCCAATCTACATTGCACATATTCCAAGGAAGGTGGTACTTGATCATGCATAGCAGTATCTCATAATAGATGATGTCTTGGTTTTTATTTTTACTTCTGCTTTGTTACTAAGCTTGAAGGATTCATTATAAATAGATATTCTGTACAATTGTTTAAAGCTCTGATTTTAATAACAGCAATCAGTTAATTTAACCTTTTGTGTATTTATTGTCTATTTTCTACTTCTGTAGATTCTTTTCTGTTAGTTAGAGTGAAGCCTGAGGTTTGTTCTCCATTCAGGCTCTGAATGTGTGTCTTCTGTCTGATGTATCCTAATTTTTCAGCTGCAGTATTATGTAATTTACAAATAAATAATTGGACCTAAGTGCAGAAGTTTGAGATTTACAGTGGAAAAACACTGAAAGCAAACCTATGAATTGGTGTATATAGTTATTTAAACTAACTGAAAAATAAAGACATAAAGTGACTACTTAAGTGGGTAAATATATTCATGTAAGTACAAAATAATTTTTATACTCTTGAGGCAGATAATTTCCAGTTGCAGTTAACTGTCTGTTTACATATTTGTATGTGCCACAAAGGTACAAATTTTCCAGTAACAAAGCGAAGACAGCAGAAAATTATAAACACCTATAACTATGTCTTAAAATAACAGCTTACTGCTTTTGGCTTTTCATTTCATTGGAGGATGTCCCCATCTAGCCAAGGGAAATTCTTCTTTGAGGTGGCAAATGTGGGATTAAACATTTTGGTCTGTAGAATGTGTGTAGCTGTCAAAATCCAACTCCTCAAACATTATGCTTATAACAAGGCATGTGTTTCAAAAGCTAGCCAGAAGAATAAATAGTAGTGGTGATGCCTCCTTGTGTATAGCCTCTGTAATTTGATTATCATATAATAAGGTTTCTCTCTTCTAATGAGAAACTCTGGTATTTAAAGTTCCCAGAAGTTTCACAACCACTAAAATATTTGAAAATATGTCAGTGTCTACAGGATTTTTAGAGTTTGTTGAATAACAGAGATAGGCACCTTCTTTTAAAACAGCTTGCTTGTAGTGGATGAAGACATGCTGAAATTGGAAAATCTGAGATCTAGGAACCTTGGCCTCCACATTTTCTTATGTGATAGTTATTTAGATGTATTATTTTCAATGTATTAACATGATTGTTTTGGCACCCTAGAAGAAGTGTTTGCAATTTTGAATTTAATTTTGGGACACTTGATGTCCTAGGTACTCTAGAGGACACTGATAATACAATGCTACGGATTTTACTTTAAGCTAGAGGACTTGAAAGTTAGGTATGAAACCTGTGCTAAAGGTATGTAGTTCCTTCTGTAACATAACCTGAACTACTTTTAATTGCATTGAAATTACTGCTGTGACAACAGTTGATCTATAGAAGTATCTTGCAAAGCACAGTAGTACAGAGATTCAGTACTGAGCAAAAGAATTCCACTAAAACCTTGTAAACATGCTGATAGGGAGTTTACACTGAGAATACATGATGTGAGTTATTTCAAAAGTACCATTTATCCATGTTCGTTTGTTTGTTTGTAAGATAGCTCTAAGCTGAAAGTACTTCTGCTACTTCCTATACTGATTTCTGAGATGCCACTCCAACTATTATTTTTCTGAAGGCACTTAACACAGCATTTCTCAGGTTTCAGTCAGAGTGGAACACTGAAGCAAGGTCCATAAATCAAATCTGTGATTGGCTCCTTCATTTCTTGTTCTGGCTGATAGTTAGGTGACACTGTTTCTGAGTTTTGCTGCTGTCTATAAAGCTTTCTTTCTCCATTACATGTTGGTGGATTTCTGTTTTCTGGGGATGGGGAGATGCTGCACTGCTTGTTGTTTTAACCAAAGAGTTTCTAGGCCCACTGGCATCCTCATTCATCCTGGAAAGGATGTTTTTTCTCATATTTTAGAATTAGAGTGGCTGTTTCCTTATTTAACACAGATTTTGAGAAGCTTAGATCAGATACTATGTATTACAGAGGTAATCACTTGACACATCTCTCCACGTAAACATTACACAAAAGCATTCATTGTACCCTGTTAGCATAGTGATTACTAAATTATGGCACTTCTCTCAGTGTTAAACAGTCATAAACTGTTTAGTTGATGACATTAGGTTTCACTTTCTTCTTTCCCTTTGAGTCTCACTGTGCTGGATGAGATTTTTTTTACTTACAGATGTGGGTTTTTATTGCAAAATACATATGTGTAGAAATGAAAACATTTAAAACCTAATCACCATCTCTTCTATCTCAAAATGATAATAACAATAACAACAACAGTAGCAACAACAACAGCAACTCCTACGCCGCCAGTTATGATAAAGACAGAATCTACTTTTAACATGCTGAATAATAATCAGAACTAAACCAACTTGGTTAATCCAATATAAATGCTCCTTCCGCCCTTGTGTTTCAATTTAACATCAATGGATATTCTCAGTCTTTCGTTATGTTTTTTCTTGGCACTTAGGAGAAACTTGTTGTAGAGAAGAATATTTGAGTCTCTTCTTTACAGTGACATCAATCCTCTCAAAGAGAGCAATGGCAGAGAACTTCTTTATCAAAAGTTATCAAAAATCATGTGCTTATACTTTTAAACTTCTGGGATGGCATGTATTTCACTTTACTAGTTAGCATTCTTCCAGGTAGTTTGAGGCTAGTCTTCAAAAGTTAGCATAATCTAGGACCCATTCCAGCATGTTTGCACATAGTCCCTCTGCACTGAAAGCTTGGAGAGTTTTGATGCTATGCACTTTAGCTATTACATGCCAGTTGTCCTAAAGTCAGAGGACACTTGCAGACAACTTTAGTTTAATTGCATTTTAACAGGTCAATTTTATTGCACAAATATTTCTGTTAGCACACAGAAGTTTGTGTGCCTTATTTCAAGGTTTGGTGTTCAGCAATTTTCTGAGCAAGGGCTCCTGAAAGCCAAACAATTTCTGACTCAAAATGGTTTAAAATGTAATATAAAGAAGAATATACAGGGGGAGATGATGCTGGAAATCATTACCTGCATTCCAGCTCTTTTTAAAAAAATGTTGCAGGAATCCCAAAATCAATATGTAGTTTCTGACAAAACAAAAGATTAAATGAGTCATGAAGCAAATATAACATGCCACTGCTACTCCCCATTTTCTGGCAAGCTTTTGACTTTCCCATCAAAGACATTTAGAGTCATTTTAACTGATTGTGAGGTAATAAAACTTTTGGGGATTCAGTAGTTATTTTTCAAGGGACATATTCAGATGTCTCTGTGGTAGTCAGTGTTCTGCTGGCAGAAATCTACTAGAAAAAAAGAGCAAAGGAACCAACTGTTTATGAATGCTACTAAATCTAACATCCTTTCTGAACGGTATTCTGTGTTTTAAAGTAGAACTAAGAAGAAATGTCATAATAATTAAATTGAATCTAGTCTAAAAATATTCCTTTAAACTTCTGTATACATTTCTTTAAGTCTTTAAGGTCAATTGTTTTATATCACTTACTTTCTGTGGCAAGTTATTTTTTTAGCCTAGTTATTTACTTCTGTTGTGATAACTCTTTGAGAAGTGTTTGTTCCTAAATTAAAAATTGGGCCATTAACTTATGAAAAGTAATTATGCTACGGTTGGCAGAACACACTTAGGAGCCACTCAAATTTTTCCAGCCCAGGAAAGGAAAGTGCTGGCACTTCTGCTTACATATACTTTAATATAGAAATTTACTGCTTGAAGACAGGCTGCATGTATGGTTCATTAGTACTGGAAAGCACTAGATCTTGTGTATTTGCTCTGAAGCAGTGAATGTGTTCATATTCACAGGAAAAAGTATCAGATCTTGTTTTTCCAGAACTTAGATAAAGCTGACATGGTGTTAGTACAAGAAAGGTCTTGTGCACTTTGCTCTCAGAGTCACTGTATTGGTGCAGAGTAACTATGATTAGAAGAATAGATCAGTGGATTTCAGTCTACATCTCTAGTGGCAGAGTAGACATTTTTTCTAAGATCCTTTCTTTTGCATGGAATTTGGATCTTTTTGTTAGCAAGTGTTCTAGATATTGATGGCTGATGCATGAGAGTTTTTGGAGCTCATTTTCAGTAGTATCATGTAAGGTTTTTAGAAAATGAGGATTGATTGATACATCCTAATACTAAAAGATACATGCATTTGCTAAATGCAGTTCTCTTGTGTGGAAAATATCTTTAAAAATAAATGTTCCTGTAATTTACTAGAAAGAATAACTTCACATGTGGAATCTTTAGAGACTTAATTTAGGGTATGTATGAGATAAGGCAGTGATATGTGAGGCAATTAACTTTTGGTCAGGATTTATTGTCATCATAGCAGTCAAAGTATTGAAGAAATTAGGAAGAATTAAAAGATTGTATGTAAAATTAAGTGACTGTATACAATATTAGTCATAGTTAAAAATATATAAATACCTCAGTTTTGCTAGTACTGACCAAGAAAGGGCGGTTCAGCAGCTGAATTTGTTGTTTTTGTCAAACAGTTTGGGTAAAAACCCAAGCTCACTACTGTTCTCTGAGCAATGGCAGCTGAATTTTCTCAAAGTAACAAATTCTTAGCTGCACAATTTAAAAGTGATACCCAACAAAGGCCAGGAAAGCTCTTCAACAACCCTTTGTGTTTTCCCACCAGAAAACCCACTCCTCTGTTCACTCTCTCCATGGACCACTTCTCCTCACAAGAACATGCTGCTGATGGACTCTCCACAGACTAGAGGTTCCTTCATGGCATCTTCACCTGCTCTGGCATGGCATCCTCTGCAGGTCCAGTGTGGGTATCAGCTCCATTGCAGTTCTCCATGAGCACAGAGACAGCACATATCAGTGGAAATTGTTGGTAAAGCTGAGTACATGCAAAGGCAGTATCTGAGTCTTGTCACCTCACTCTCAAGGGAAGAATAGTCCTACAAGGTATTAGGGTTCTTCACATGAAAAGTCACATAAAACAGTAACATCTGTTAGATAGTTACGTTATCTCAAAGTCTCAAAGCAGACTTGGATCTTGTTCCTTCTGAGGGTGAAATAATCTGACTGCAAGTTGGGCCTTTTATCTGAGTGCCGTATAAAAAGGAGACTCCTTTAAGGATCTTTCATTCTGTCACAGGGTAGAAATCTTAGAGAGAGGTGATATGGTAGGTAGATGATTAATTTAGATAATATCCACTAAGATTTTGAGATTTAAAATCAGATGAGGAAAAACTTGTACTGGACAGCCATTTGGAATACGCCAGATGCACAGAATCCATTAGTTATCATGGTATTTAAGAACTCTGAGAGAAAGACTTTTTCTGAAGACTGTGAAAATGTTGAAGGCATGGATATAGTCCTTCAAGACCTCAGTGTCCCAGAGACTGTAAAAAATGCCGCTTCAAATTTTGGTGTTTTTTTTAATGTGTGCAAACCAGTACAGCATCTGGCTTCTTTCAGTTTTTCCAGACATATAATGAAGTCTGGATAAACTTTCTAATTTTTTCTACCACTTCAGCAAACAGAGAGTAATCAAAGTTATTCCTTTCCTGGTACAGATTAATGTCAATATAAACAACAACATCACCCTCCCCGTCTTGCTTTCCCTGCTTCTTTTGAGCTTTATTGTGCTTTGATTGATTTTAAAAACATGATCTCACACTTGGTGTGTAGAGCATTTGTGGTCTACATTGATGCAATGCAGACATCAGTATGTCTGTTTTATGGCTTTTCAGGGGCATCATGGCTGGCATTCATGGCATTCATTCAAATTTCACCACTGTTTGATGCTGTGGCTTTGTCTCTCTAAAGATGTCTTATGTCTGTCACCTTTCCTCATCTATTCTCTAATTAATTGCTGTAATAAAATGTTGAAGGGTATTCTATTGAACGTTTCTGTCCACAAAGACTTACTATAAATACTTATGGTTAATAATAGAAAAAGCATACAGTTACATCATTAAATTACACTTTTAAGAGAATTTATAATTGTACACAGTATTTAGTATGCTTTTGTGTGAAGTAGTGAGCACAAATAAGCTAGATAAGCATTATATAATCTGTTTAACATATGATACTAAAGTGATTTTGAGCAATTTTTCATGCTCTAAAGAGACCAAGATTCTTATAATGTAATTGAGATATTTACAGGGCTAAATTTGTGTCATTCTTTTCATCACTTTGTATCATGTACCACACACATAAGTGCATATATGTGAAAGTGCATGTGTGAAAATAAGCTGTGGCACATTCTCAACTCTCTTTTTGGGAGAAAAATTTAAATTAGTTTCCAGAGCAGAAACTGTTGTAGAAGAGGCAAGTAATAAATTAGATGGATAGCTTTTGCTCTGTAGACAAAACTATTGCAAAAAGTTAATTTAGAATGTGTACTGTTAAAAAACATGAGTTTCAGAGCCTGAAAAAGAAATTGCAAAGTCTTATTTCTTTCTTATTTCAATAGTTAGAAAGAGTGCCTGATTAAACATTTAAATCAAATCCTGGTTTTGTGGTTTCTCAGTTTTTAAACTGTTCATGTCTTAACACGTGTTTTTTTACTTTATTTTTAATTTGCACTTGGGGTCTGGGGGGAGGTGGATGAGTGTCTGCATGGTACTTAGTTGTTGGCTTGGGACAAGGATAACATTAGTATTTAGTGAATGGGCAAAGTAATCTACAATAGGAAAAAATGGAAATATGCTTTTAAAAAAATTAAACTATAATCATGCTTTACACACAGACTCCACATTTTGTAACTTATTTTGTAAACACAAACACACTTGTAACCCAAATACCCCCTCTCTTCTGTCAAAGTTGTCTTAACTTTGACAGAGTTAAGATTTCCCATATAATCCCATTTTATCATGGGATTTAAACATTGTTCAGATAGTCTCATGAGGAATAGAATTCTTAATATTGCATAAATATTAAAGCAATGCCTTTCCAGGTATTCCCACATTATCTTCTGCAATAGTTTTTCCTATTTTTGGTGTTTTAGATCCCCCACAAAATTTTTGGTGCTAAGCAAAAAATACTTGGTTTTTTTTTCCATATGGTTGCATGAGCTTGTTAGAATGCATTCACCTCTCTGCAATGTAAATATATGTATACAGGAGAGATGTTAGAAAGTGTGGGTGTTGAAATCATGGTGAAGTTGTGATCTTCTAAGTCACACTGTTTTACAAATTTTTAATTGAATTTTAAGTAAAGGGGGAAATACTGTTCAGATTTGAACTTCAATGAAAGTGAATAGCCTGATATTGAAAGCATTAAATCCAATCTCAAATAATTTTGAGCTCAATGGAACAGCTGTTTCTTTAAGTGAAAGCCAACACTAAATTTAATTTTCTAAAGCAAAAGAACCCTTCTTATTTAACTAAAGGGAACACTGCTTGTCTTTAGGAAAACTGGGTGGTCTGTCTTAAATTATAATATAGACACATTACCTGGAGTACTGTGACATCCACAGGAATATGAATCCAATACACCCTGTCTTCTTACACCTTTTTCAGGCTGTGCAGTATTTGTAGCCCCTGCTGTGAGAAACATGACTGCATTCAAAAAAGAATTTTGAAAACCGTGCATTCATTGTCAGATAAGACCTTAACACAGAAAGTTGTGATGGGAAAGATGGAAACTATGAAAGAATGAGCTGTTCTAGAATGTCCTACAAAGTGAAGAAAATAGATAAAAGGCAAAATAATCAGCATTGGTCAGAATGGTAAGGGAGGTGTCTTTTTTCATAAATTCTAATTTAGTTTTGTTGTGTACTCTTGAGGAGCACATTCATTGCAGATAGCTTGGGGTACAGCTACAGTGGAACTGCAGATGGAGCTCTGGGTGGCAGGACCTGAGACAAGGGGCTGTGAGCAGGCACAGCAAAGGGGACAGGGACCTGTGGCACAGGTCACAGCCAGGTGAGAGATACTCAGATACCCAGCAGGAGCTGAGGGCTCAAGCAGTAATAGCCAAAACTTCCATGTGTTTGGACTGCAAGGGTATCAACGCCCAGGATTTCCTGCCTGCAGAGGCATCAACTCCAGATGTTGCAGCACCATGATTAAATTAATTTGACAATGCAGAGGTTTGATACTTAAAAATGGGACACTGAGTCAAATCAGGGAGGAAAGCTGGTCTGACTGTGTGAGTGATGTGAACAGGGAGTCAAATGGGGTGCCCATCTGGCTTACTGGAGTGACCCATGGTGAAGAGTCTTCTGTTCCAGTGACAGTGTTGGGTGGCAGGAATGTGACTGGCAGAGTGGCTCCCAAATGGTCAGACCAGGAAGTTTCCTTAACACATACATCTCTTTAAGGTAACTGGGTGGATTATTTATCCTGGATAAACTGAATAAACTGAACATATTCTGAGATGGTCACATGGTCAGCTTGGTATCAATCATTGGACCATCTTAGATTCTCTTGGCTCAGTGGAAGAGGAGTAAAAGAAGAAGGATTATATGCAAGGCCTAAACAGTTCTGGTGCTCCTGTGATTAGCTCAGCTTCAGTGAACTTAGTTAAACTGTGCCTATGTGCTGCAGTTTAGGACCTTGTCCTCAATATCAGTTAAGAAATGAGACTGAAATCACTGATATTATGAAACCATAATTTGACCTGTTAAACGACCCTGCAGTCTGGAACCTAAAAATGTATCAAGAGGAAGGCTGAGGGGGAGCAAATGATGAACCAGATGGAGCAAAGGATTTAATTATGTCACCAAACATAAACTCAGACTTTTAAAAGTCAATCTAACATTAATTCAAATAACATTTGCTGCTCCAAATAGCATGACAGATTTAGGGATGATTTTTTAATAAAATTTTCTTGGTTTCTCTGGGGGCTGGAGGACTGGCAAAGGGAAAGCCCTCTGGAGGGCCAATCCCTGAGCTACAACCCTGCAATCAGGGAGAGCAAGAAAATTGCCTCAGAGTCCTTTGCAACTGTACGTTGATTTCTTTTACCCTACTGGCCCTTCCCCTTTGCTTTGTCCCTACACCTCATCCCATTCACTCCCATGTTTTCCCCTGCCCCATGCCTTTCCCATACAAACCCCTGATTTCCCCTGCCTCCTTGGAGCTGATGCCACTGGCCTCCTTTGCAGAGTGCCCTGCTTTTAATAAAAGCTTATTCTCTGTGGAATGCCATACAAGGCCCTGGTCTCTTCCCTCTCTGTTGCCTGGTAGTATTGAACGGCTAGCTGGTGTGAGGGAAGGATGTGCCTGTGCCACTGAGCTGTCCTTTTCAGGACACTTCTTCAGGAAGATCATGGCACCCTTACCACCATGCCGTCTGTCAGGGGAGTTTCAAATTAATTTCTTCACCTCTTTTTTCTAAGCAGTAGAAGGGCTGACTTAGTAGGGCTATAAAGCTCTTTTGAAATGGTTATTGTTAATTTCCCAAAGTATCAGATGGCTGATGTCCATATTGCATGAGGTGGCATTGAATATGACTCTGCTTTTCTGCTCAGATAATTGAAAATTGACAATTTAAGCATTTTTGGTTAACTTCTATGTAACTTAAATTCTGCAACAAATTCTTTTCCTTTACTCCGGTGCTTTTTTCCCACAGCTTATTCTAACAAGAATAATAAAACATGAAAGAAAACTAGGAAAATCAAATTGGATGGCAAGATCACTAGGAGAAATCATATAATCTCTTGGTCTTTTACACCTTCATGATAAGAGATTTGAAATTGAATTTTCAATTTCATTGAAATTTAAGTTTAATGGAAATCTGTATGCATGTCACAAATACCAACTCAAAAAGATGTCTAGGAAGATAGATACCTAGTATTTAATATCTTGCTATCTCTTGCCGCAATTACTGCATTTGTAATGTTGTAGTAAAATACAGCTGGAACAAGGGAGGAGTCTGGTTTTAACTATATAGGTTGGTTTTGGAATTCAGTGAACTGATATGTTAGTGGCTTTAGCCCAATATTTGATTTATGCTTCAATATGTTTGTTCATTATTTGATTGCTGCTGGTTCATGGCAAACCTTACAGGCTGTATTTTCCTGATAGAGAGCAAATCTTAAGAAACAACACAAAAACTGAAGCAAATATTACTAGCATTATGCAGATAACTGCTTTACCTTCACCTTTCATTAGATAGCAAGTGATACATGAGTACAAGACTTCTGTATAGCTATCAGAAGACTTTATTGGAAAGATTATGTAAAACAAAAATGATATCAACTGCTAACTTTCTTTTCATTGCATTTTCGGGAAAACATTTTATAGTAGTATTGCTACAATGAGAGAAAAAGGCCATGTTTTTAGATCAATGCTACTTGTAGAAATGCATACTAGGAAATAAAAATATACCTAAAGTAGTGATTGGTGGTATGCATTTTTTATGAATGCATTAGCTAAATATCTGGGTCTGTACTAAATGACAGAAATGTACACTTCTGAAGTGTAGGGCAGCCTACAATCTTTTTTTATCCTACAGGTTTAATGTTTTTCAGGCATACGTAGTCTTGTAGCAAAAGCAAAATCTACATGTAATATTTCTTCCAGATTAAGAAATAGCTTCACTATTTATCCTGCTATAACATTTATATACACCTTCCCCACAAGGGCTTTTATTGTATTTTACAGGAGATAAGGAGTACCTATGCCATAAAGATTTTCTTTAACCTAAATGGTGTTTTAATAGAGCATCTCTATAAGTTCTTTATTAAACTAAATTAATATCATTCCCATACCGTATTTAGGGTATCAGAATGACATTTGTTGGATATAGATGTAAGTCCAAACTGAGTGATGATGAATGTTCCACATAGTAAAAATCTTATGCTAGCAAGCAAAAGCCTTAAAAGTTAATCAGACTCTAGCCAAGAATTGTTATATGAAAGACAAAAAAAGAGGAGAGGACTATAAGTGGGGCTGTGCATTGTGAAGAATTTTGAGATTTCCATAGTTGGTTTAATTTCAGCTGGGATCTGAGGCATAATAGACTGAAAATCTATCTACAATCTGAGAAATCACATCACTTAAGGAGACAAAAATATTTTGTAAAGGCATGTTGCTTTCCAGTATTTGAGACTTCATGAACAGGCACATTACTTGGTCTCCTTTTTGATATAAAGACAAAATTGCTGAATGCCTGCCTTTATTGCAATCCTGGAGGTATTCTGAGAAGCTCTGTGTCTAAAGCTCAAGAAGATCCTGGACTTCTAGACCATGTCACCAGCATCTGGAAATTGAATTGCTTCAGGAGCCAGCTACCTCTAAAGACAGGAAGCTCACATGGCAGTCAGGGGTCTGTGTAATCCCTGTGTTTGAGGTAGCTGCCAGGTTTCTGGGGATCAAACAGCAGATTGCTTTGGAAAATTCCTCCAGATGAAGGAATTTGGATGCTATGTAGGTATGAAGATTACTGTGGGCTTCCTGACTATTACCATACCACTCAATCACTTTCTAGGCTCCAGTACAGTAAATAGCCAAATTGGCCTTGCCAGTGATGAATAAATACAAAGACAAGTAGAGAGTTTGCTTTGGCAAATCTACTTATATTCTGTCTGATGCAAAATGTAAGCATCTTTATCAAGGAAGATTTTATGGGGGAAGAGGTATCTCAGTGAATGGGTCAATGCCAATATGCTTTTAGGATTTTTCTTAATCAACTTTAAAAGAAAACAACCAGGCCCAGTGTAGAAAAAGTTCAAAACCCCCCAAGAATTACAAAAATGTCTGATTAAAGATGCAGACCTGTTAAAATTACATTGTGTCTATTTAGGGCTCCAAGTAACCTCAATTCATCACTTGGATGAATTCATCATCATTCACAAAACCTTGCAAAGGTTTTGAAATAGATTAGCTTTCAACCCAAACTGTCCTATTATTTTATTATAGGATGGAAAGTAGAATCCTATGCTTCAGGGTTGTACAAAGTATTTTTGATGTGAGATAATGCTTTTACAAAGCATTAACTCACATCCTGTTAAAATATTTTCCTGTACTTCTTTTATGTAACTAGTATCTAGCTCCTGTTGGCCTCAGGGTACTAAGATGAGATGAAGACATTACTTTTTGTAGTACTGCCATGAAGTCAGGAAAAACTTAAATGTAGAACTTAGTTGGAAGCCAATGAAACACTTGTCTGCCTTTCCCTCAGGCTCTGATTCATTAAGAACAAAATGCCATTCATGCATATATCAGTAGATTATTGATTTGGCTGAAATTAGTAGGATTTATATTTAAAGTTAAACACATAGTTGGTTCTAGTTTTGTCTTACTATTATTTTAATCATGCTAATACAATTCATAAAAGCCTTCTGTGTATCAGAATTCTGGTGTGTACATTTTTTGCATCTGCAGATGCACGTGCGGAAATATCTTTAATGTGATAAAATGCCAAGTAATTTCTGCTTCCACTCTACTGTCATTGTTTGGCAAGATTCAATCCCTTAATGACTTCTTGAAGTAATGCTCCTTTTCAACAAGGTTAGTTGTCTTGTGAAAGAAATCATACTGCATTTACAAACAGTAAGAATAAGAAAGTTTACATAGTGCATAAAAATATTTGTACATAGGCTGACAATAAGGGTCTAATGGATGCTTACTGAGAAATTAATGATCTCCAGAGAGAAGCTCCCTACTTCTGCTGATGTCATGTGGGATTTCGGGGTGTTCCAATTTACTTTAGAATAAGCTCCTCGCTGATCTCAACACCAGTAAAAAAATCTTAAATACATTCTACATTCAGTAACACAGTATGGTGTTCCAAGGGAGACCAGTCTGCTGAGTCTAGTCGTGTTTCTTTCCACAGTAAATATTGGTGTCATGTTACCATTTGTTTGGTCTTGGTTATGATTGTGCATATGTTCACTTCAGAGAATTGCTGATAACGCTGGTCTCCTGCTCCCAGACCTGAGTCAAAAAATAATTTTTAAAAAGCACCATAAAGGATGAAAAAACTTCCTACCTGAGATATTGGTTAGGTTCACTTTCCCATTTCTCTTAACAAGAGTTTTCAGGCTGACCTGCTTAAGAGAAATGTAATGAGGAAAAATATTCTAAGGACAAACATGATCCCATTGTACATAGGTGGAAAACCCTTGTGTTTAAAAACAAACAAACCCAAACAATTGTTCTGGAAAGCAAGGACGCAATGAAATATCAAATAATTTTTTTTCTGCCAAAGGTAAATAATTTCTTGATAGGGCAGTTGTTAAATACTTAACACTGGAACCTTTAAAGAACACACATTATCAATTCAGTGTTCAGCTCTTAGGACTTGAAATAACTTATATTGAAAGATCATTGTTTCTTATATGTGTTATCTACACAAAATAATTTGCAGATACTGTGCTCTTCTGACTTTAGTAATCAAGGCTTATTGCAAATTCTCTTAGTGTTAATTTTCATTACTTGAAATTCAAATTGTTTTATCATCCACCTTTTGACATAATTCCATGACTGCAGTGATAGAAGGGCTTGTCAAACATAATATTGCATTATACACTTCTGTGTTTTTCTGACTGGCCAGTGATGTCCTTCAAGTAACAAATTCAAAACTATTAATAAGGTTATGAGATTTTTATAAATACATTGACTTTATGGGGAAAAGGGGACAATATTTGAAAAATGCATTAAAATTATTTCCAGGTATCAGGATCTTCTCCATATTTACTAAATTAGTGGAAGATGTAAAACCCATAGCATAACTACAGTCTTGCAGAGCTTGCATTTTAAAGAAAGCTTTTTGGAAAATGTTTTTGGGAAAATAATTGTCAGAAAGAAGGTTTTTTTATTGAAAAGAATAATTTACCCCAAAGTCTATAGTAACACCTGTAACTGAGCTAATACATTATTTCTAAATGCTTGAAATGGAAAAGTTACTTCTGAGATGACATATCAAGATCTTTGAAATTGCTTTACTTGCTGACTGAACTGTAAGCTTCTGCATCCATGTCTGCAGAGTGGCCTCTAACAAGTTTAATCAATGGCATATGACAGCAATAAGGATTTAAAGGTATTCCTGACAACAGGAGAGATGTGCAGATGAGACACTAAATATAAGATAGTCTGTCTTTTTCTGGACTGCTTATATCATTAGTTCTAAGCAGAATTGATGAATATTCAATATATTACCTAATCGTGACATCTACACAAAAATTAAACAGTAATAAAACAATAGATGTGAGATTTGTATGTGAATTTCTTCAGCAACATCTCCTATGTAACCTGGCAATTCTTACAGCTGTCAAGTGGGATTCAAAATGTGGCAGATAGTTCTTTTGAAGACACTGGAAACTGGCTTGAGATTTCTTAATGACAACATAAATGACTAATAAATGACTGGCATCTTTACCTGCATCAACAAAAGATAAATAAATGCATTTGCAGCAACAGGAGACTTGTAAGTGCTATAGTTTTTCCAGTCCTCTAAAAAAGCAAGACAAATGCATCTACCATGATTGATATAATTTCTTGCTCTTTCTGTGTATTGTAAGCATGTCTACAGAAGCAGAAGATTTCAAGAAAAAAAGGGTAATTACTTAAAAGAAGCAATTTTTATTGCATAGATTGGTTTGATTTTTTAAAATGTGTGTTATCTTTTTTTTTTTTTTAGTAATCACTAAGGATAAAAAGTTTTCTGGATACACTGAGCTTTTGAAACTATATTAGCATGAAAAGGATAGTTTCACTGAAGAGGTAATGGAAGTAGAGATATGAGACACATGGAACCAGTAGGATATGGTTCACGTATTAAGACACTATATTTTCCATTGGCTGCACTCAATCTGTATTTTAAAAACTGTGGACTGTTTTCCATGTTTAAATGTCTAATTCAGTAGTGGTGGTCAGTGCATTAGAAAGAAGTTTGCTTTGCTGTGCACAAACCTAGGAACCACACATTCACAGGAGTGACTGTTCCATTTTCTGCTGCATGCCTACTCTTTTGTGGATAGGCACAGACATTGGGAATAAGATTTCCTATTCATTGACTAGGTTCAGAAGAGTAAGACAGACTAACTTCTCCTATTAGCTCCACTGCTGTACCTGCCAAAGGGCTGAGATTCTTAGAACTGCTGCTGAAATTTGGGGTCAGGGATGGGGAAAAGGAAATAATGCGGCTTCATGCATTCTTGTTCATTTTATCAAATGGCAACATGTTACTTTTGTGGTTCAAGCAGATTTGGCAAGTAGGAAATTTAACTCAGATGCTGCCTAGTAGCAGTATATGTGAGGCATGGGTCTGAAAAAGCTGAGCTGCTGTTGCTGAAAAAGCTGAATGATTGCGCAATGCCTGTGTGAGGCAATTAGAACAGTAGGGAACTGAACACAAACTAATCTAAACAGGGTACCTGTGGTGTGAGGTACATTAGCCATAAAGAGTGCAGGAGGATGTGAGGGTGTAAAGACTAGGGAATGCGTACATAAGGCCTTCAAATGCAGGCTTTTAGTAATGTTTGGAGCCTGAGAATATGCTTAGATGAGTTTATTAGCTAGCTAGATAGTACATGCTGGACACTCAGTAGAAGTCTAACAGCTGATAAGATTAAATTATAACATCATTTGGGAAATAATAAATGCATATAAGGAAAAATTGCATGTAAGTGTGATACAGTTTAAAGAATGTAACTGCAGTAGTACTGCACATGTATATGGTACTTGATTTTCAGTGTGAGTATTGCTGTGTGTCATTAAGAAATTCAAACATTTAAACAGTAAGTCTAAGATTTGGGCTTTAAGGCTAGGCATATCTAGCTGAATCAAGTCAAGCTGGGATCAGAAACCTATTCTGGAGTAACTGAAAGTAGCTGATTAATGAGCATTTTCATGTGGCATACTAGCAGCTCGGGAAGCAGTAGCTAATGTGCTTTGGCATTAGGCATTACAGTTCTGAGCTACTGTTTGAAGTAGCTCAGAACTTGAAGTGAGGGAATCCCTTTAACTGTGTGGGGGTGACCCTTGCCAACATAACAGTCTCCACTGAGAGTAATGACACCCACTTGAAACTGTGACATTCACAAATACTTTGTGATAAAAAAGGACTGAATTAAATGACAGGGAATATTATTAATTAAATGCAAGGGAAATATTATTTTGTGTGTACCTGATTTAGAGAAGCAAACTGTAAAGGATCCAGCATGTACAACATCCAGGCATCTTTTTATCCATCAAAACAAGCCTATGAAGCGAACAGAAGAATGGTTTCCTACTAAATGTTAATCATGTACAAAATTAAAGAATCTATTGAAAAATACTTTTTAAAAAACTATTAATAGATGTGAAAGGAAAAAAAAATTTGAAAAAGCTCATTAAAAATATAACTTTTCAGCATTCAAGCAAGCTGCATTACAGTGAGAACCAAAAATATAAGAATCTGTACATATTCCTTGTGAACATGTGTTTTTCATTATCACTATATTCATGGGGAGAGCAAGATTCATCTATACTTACACTAGATAATTTGATCTATTGATACTGATGTGGTGAGAAAAAGGTCAGGAAGCAAGTCTTCAGGGTACAAGTCTGACTGTGAAACAAGAAAAAGACTTTTCTAATTTGTTAGCTGCACCTATTAGATATAAAGTTAGACTTATATGGTTCAGTGTCAGAAAATTTATGGATGTCAAAAAGGACTGTAGATTCTGCATCAAGATGAAAAACCTGAAATTGATAACAATATGGTTACCACCTCACAATATAAAAGGGGAAGATTTATAATATGAGCAAGAGACATTACTAGCCTACGTAGGAGGGAAATTCTGTTGAGACAGTTATCTAAAAGTATACCCTTTACATTTATGTGTGCTGTGTGCTACGTGCACAGAGCAGACAATCATCTAAGAAAATCAGTCAGTTACCTACCGACCATAAAATGAAACTTTTATGAGTTGCCTTAATGATGTACTGAAATGCTTTCTGCAATCTACGTCAGGCACTTGTGACCTGGGGCTGAATCTGCATGATCCTTCTGATAGCTGATGGGGAAATTGGTAGAGGCAAACTCTATGCAGAGAAGCTTGAAATTATCTTTTCAGACTTTAGTAACAGAAAGCCTCTCACAAGGTGTCTTTTCACATGTTATAATGGATTCTGTTGTTTTACTTCATGGTGAAAAAAAAGGGAAAATTGCTACACGGAATAAATAGCTAGCTGCTAGTAACCAATAAAAATAATATTTTTTACCTCCTAAACTGAAAGAATTAATTGAGCCTAAGAGAAACTGAGTAACAGGGGTTATGTCAGCCAGAGAATGTCTTGGCTATTTTTGAAGAAAAAATATATATTTTTTTTATATTTCTTTCCAGTGACTTGCAATTCCTGTCATATAACATATAACTGGTTTGCCCTCACAGTAATATATATAATATTAGAAGAATCTAAAGTAGGTTGTTTGTTTGGGGTATTTCTTGTGTATAAGGTCTTCTTATTTTACAAAGGAAATAAGAGAATTGAGAGAGAACTTAGTTAGGAAAATTCTTTGCATTTCCTTTTATCCAGTAAGATGTTCTCATTTAGGAACTTCTGAAAAACTGATTTACCAGTCTACATTATTTCTACCAGTTGAATAATTCAGAAAACAACATATTCTTTAGCTTGGAAGCTCAAGAACTTTCCCATGACATACCTCAAAAAATTCTAGTGGATATTCATGTTTTTAACGGAGGAGGAGTGGAGTCACAAATGATAAATTATATGGATATGAATCAGAGAGCATTTATGTTCTTTAAATTTCGTGCAGAAAAAAGTGTATAAATCTGTTAAGTAGGATGTCAAATAACCGAACTAAATCTGAATTTATCCAAAAACGAAATGGAATTTTCACTTCTTTGCTTGGCAGAAGTACTCCTAGCCACCAGTATAATTAGATACATGCAAATATACAGCAAGTATTATTAATTTGAATTAGAATCTGTGAGATTTATAATCAAAAGCAGAGTAAAGAATGGTGGAAGAGCCACTTGACTGAAATTTTGGGAAAGATGGTTTTAAAGAGGGCAAAAGTAAAAAGATTACAGAAGATTTAAGGTTGGGAGGGACATAGGTCCATGACACAGTGGGTTGTCTTGTCCAGCCTCCCTGCTTGGGTAGGGTCTCCCTAGAGCTCATGACACAGAATTGCACCAAGACTGTTCCTGAATACCTGAAAATGATACACAGAATTAATAGGACTAGTGAAATTCTCCCTAGTTTCATGTAAAGTTGAAACATTGTTCCACAGAACTGCAATTTGAAAATTACTCTGGAAAGTGGAAATAGTTCAGAAGATATATCCAAGTTAAAAGATTAAGATACTGAAAGAACTGTTTTCTCTGTTACCATAAATATGATTCAGAACGTCTCTATTTGAACCTAGGGATTTAGCTACTAAATTCTGTCCTTATAGAATAAAAGACTAAATTGTTTCTCTGGGTAAAAAACCCATGTTATTTTATTTGATTTACAAAACTCTTTGCTGCTTATGGCACTAAATTCTACTCTGTTTTTTGAGGTAAAACTCTTACTGGATTCTATAGCAAAGATATTTTTATTGAAGTTACAACCGCTGGCAGGGAAACTCCTCCCTAATTTTTTTTCCAGGACAATTGAGGACACAATACTATCATAGTTTCATAAGAAAATTTCTTTCCTTTCTCTCCTAGTAAGAGTTGTAATTAAAAAAAAAAAAAAAAGGCAAAATAAGATTTACAGTTAATTTTAAAAAACCCAAACAATCCTCCCCAAAAATCAGGTTCAATTTTCTTTTGATTTTGCTTGGTGCATTAAGCTCTTTAAATTATTTCATTATGTTGGCCTCTGTATTGTGATGGGCTCTCTGGAACTATGAGATGCATCCAGAGGAAAAACACAAACCTCAAACAGGAAAAAAACCCATAAATTATAATAAATAAAGGGTATGTCTCCAAGCTGCATGGTGATCAACTGTCTCATGATAATACAGAATCAAAAGATAAATAAACCATCTTCAGGAATTCCCACATATCAAAATAAGTTATGAGTATTTCTTTTGGAGGATTTCTGTAGAAATGTGGAGAAGGTGCAGAGCACATAACAGTCATGTCCACCAAGTCATGAAAATAGCTGACAGATGTGACCCCATCAAAACAAGTACAGAGATACTTTCTGGAGAAACAGAGAGGCTGTCAAGTCTGTCACCATTCCCCATTCCTTGCCTTTCAGTAAAGTAAGATAAAATAGTTTAAAACAGAAGGAGACATAGGTTGCATTGTAAAGAAGAGAAACAAAGTTAAACTGGAAGCACTGACAGAAAAGTCAGTGCAGGGGTCTTTTAATAACTTTAACTCATAGGAAAATAATATTTTTTGTGCTTTTTTGACTGCCTAACATGTAACTTGGCTGGTTTTAAGAACACAGGTTTTAGAATTTAGAATTTTAAAATTTAAAATATTTGCAAATATTTTTGAGACATATCATCCTGTAGAATCTTTTATACTATGTACTTCATCATTATCAAATCCTAGATGGACCATTATCATTTTTGTAAAGGGTAAAGAAAGAAACACTCTCCCTTGGCCAAAGAGGATTGAGTTAGAAAACACCTCGGAAAACTTGACCTCCACAAGTCAATGGGCTCTGATTCTCAGCATGACCATTGAGAATGGTGGCTGAAACAATAAGTAGTCAACTCAATATCTTTGAAAGGTTGTGGCCATCAGTAAAGGTGCCTGAGGACTGGGCAGAAGCAAACACCGCACCTGTCTTTAACAAGGGCAAGAAGAAAGACCCAGGGAACAGCTGGCCAGTCAGTTCACCTCAATCCCTGAAAAGGCGATGGAGTGCCTCAGTCTGGAGGGCATCTCATCCATGCAGATGACAACAAGATGGTGATCAGAAATGGTCAGCATGGATTCACTGAAGGTAAATCATGCTCAACCAACCTGATTGCCTTCTACAATGAGACAACCACCTGGATCAATGAGGGTAGAGTAGTGGATACTGTCTGCCTCGTCTTTAGCAAGGTTATAGACATTGTCTCTCACAACTTCCTCATAGACAAACTCAGGAAATATGGGCTGGATGAGTGAACAGTGAGGTAGATTGAGAACTGGCTGAATGGCAGATTCCAGAAGATTCTAGTATGTGGCACAGGGTCTAGTTGGAGGCCTGTCAATAGTGGCGGTCCCCAAGGGTCAACACTGGCCCCAGTATTGTTTAACTTATTCATCAATAACTTGGATGAAAGGGCAGGTGCCTTTTAAGGCTGTTCACTGATGACACAAAGCTGGGAGGAGTGGCTGATACTCCAAAGAGCTGTGCAGCCCTTCAGGAGGACCTCAGCAGGTTGGAGATGGGGGCACAGAAGAACTAGCTAAATTTTAACAAAGACAAGTGCTGGAGAAGGACAATCCCAGGCACAAGGACAGGCTGGGGGCTGACCTAGTGGAAAGCAGCTCTGCAGAGAAGGACTTGGAAGTCCTGGTGGACAACAAGCTGTCCACGAGTCAAGAGTGCCCTTGGGACCATGAAGGACAATAGTATCCTAGGGTGCTGTGGGAAGAGCTTTGACAGCAGGTTGAGGGAGGTGATCCTGCCCCTCTGCTCAGTCTTGGTGAGGCAGATCTGGCATGCTTCTTAGTACAAAAGACATTGAACTTCAGAGACTGTCCAGCAAAGGTCGATGAATTTATATTAAGGAACGGGAACATCTCTTTTGGAAAGAAACAGCAAGACAGTTGGGCCTATTAAGTTAAAATGGCTCGGTTTTCTGATACTTGTAAATCTTTCCAGAGATGCCAGGACCTCTCCAGCTATTGTATGAAGATCTAGGTACATAATTGGAATTATGCTGGGGCTGTATGCATTTCTTGATAAAATTTTATGAGGCTCTGGATTTGAATTGAACTATACTAAAAGTTCTGGGCATAGTGGAAGATGCTGAGATGCTCAGAAGATCTTGGTTAAGTAAATTCTTTAGTCTGAAAATTTCAATGTAGTCAGTCAGCCAGCCAGTATAAATTGCCCTAAAGTTATTAATAAAACCAATATTTTTTTATAATCTCAGTATTTTTTCCCACCTCTTTGCTACAGCACATTCTCAAGATAAAGTAGACTAAAGAGGTTGCCAACACAATTTTTATATAAAGCACTAATATCTGTTTGAGGTTGCTGTGGGTAGACCTCATGTGCATAACAGACCGTATGTGAGGAAATTGCTAGGTAAACATGAAAAATTTATTTTGCAAACAATTTTTTTCCATATAAATTTCAGCGTTTTTTGTAGGAGTTCTCTTGATAGCTTCTTTCAAATTACAAAGGACTTAAAAATGTTTGAATTTTGAAAGGTCTTTTCTCCTCTGCTTTTATGTATTCTTGGAGCATCAAGTGCACTACAAAGCTATTGTGGTGAATAATGCTTATTTAACTACAATGAATAACACCAAAGACAATATTTTATTCACCTTTTACTTAAAATCTGAAAAAAAATTAGAGGCAACAGAGGAGCTTTTCAAATTATTTTTAAAATCCATTAAAAACCCTTGCTTTTACAAAAAAATCTCTTTTCACTTCCATGGGAGTAGCATTTCCTTTTTTCATTACACACTTTCCGTAGCTTACTCTTAATAGTCTTCCATTTTCCCCCCTACAGCTTTAGTAATCATATTGGTTCTGTAGTCTTCATTTCTCTGCAAAGTCATTTAATGATCAGGATAAAACACAGTTATCCTTGAGATTTTCTTGAACTTTGCATCATTGCTTGATCCCAAATTCAGCCAGCAAATGATTATTTGAGAAATGCTAATATTGCAGTCCAGCTTTCCCCAAAAATATGGTAAGGAAACATGAAAAATTAGAAGTTAACTGCAGTTCAAGTGATCTGCAGTTATCATGCCTAAGTGCATAAAAAGTCATGTCCTCAAGCCCAGAAAACCAGTCACATCACAACCACATAACATTTTTAAATAAAATTTTTGTCATGCACAGTGTGCAATATTTCAATACTTGTGTTTCTACACTGTGTCCTGCATTGATGAGTAAATAAGGAGAGATTTTATTTATAACATAATTACAAAGGGATATTTTGATTTTAAAAAAAAAAAAAAAGTGAAGGTGAAGTGGCCTAATTCTATAGGAATTTCTGCTTATTATAGTCCAGAATGAGTCACAGAATCTAATTGATTCTAAAAAGAATAGTGTGTTTATTTCTCTTAGGAATCAAAATAGATTAAAAGGGATTCACATGCTTTTCCCAGAAAACCCCTAAATATTTTGAGTTTCTTTTGTTCTTATTTGCTGAATATGACAATATGGAAGACTGTGCATCTGTAAAAGATGATAAAACAGAGACAAATAAAAATGCCTTGTTTGACTTCCTTTTTCTTCCACCTTAATTTACAAAATAAATGAATTTTCTCAATTGAAGGAGGAAACCAATGATGGTTTAATAAAGAGCAATAAAAAGTAGTTCTGCAAAGTAGAGTAGTAGTTGAGTACTCTGCAGAGTTCTGGGCTCCTCAGTGCAACAAAGAAATTAAACTCCTGGAGCAGGTCCAGAGCAGAGAAGGGCAAAGAAGATGATTAAGGGACTGAAGCATCTCTCTTGTGAGGAAAGGCTGAGGGAGCTAGGGGTGTGCAAGCTGGAGAACAGGTGAGTTGCAGGAGACCTCATCAATGTATATGATTATCTGAAGGGATAATCAGAGAGTGTGATGGTGTCAGAGGATGGGCAAGGCTCTGCGTGGTGGTACCCAAGAATAGAACAAAAAGCAATGGGCAAAAACTGATGCACTGGAAGTTCCCCATTTTACTGCAGAGTGACTGAGCACTGGAACAGATTGTCCAGAGAGGCTTTGGAGTCTCCCTTACTGGAGACATTCCAGAACTGTCTGGATACAATTCACATGTGCCATGTGCTCTGGGATGATCCTGCTGGAGCGGGGAGGTTGTACCAGATAATCCACTCTAGTCTCTTCCAAAATTCTGCAGTCTGTGATTCTGCAAATCATATTCTAGCATCTGTATAACTATGAAAAATGATGAAGTTACCCATCCCTTACCATGAAAATTTCTGACAGCTGTGATTCTGGTTGTAGTTATATAATAAAATTTCAGAAGCTAGAAGCAACTGTCTACACAGGGACTACTGTCTATGTGCAGGGACGGCTCCACATAATGTTTTCTGATTGAGGAAAGGAAAAAAGTAGTCATTCTGATTTCCTGTGCTGTGTTTATATTATTTTCCTCCATTCTTTGTCAGAGAGGATCAATTAAACAATGTTTAGATAGGCAGGAATCCTTTTTATGGTATTTCCTCTACGTTTGTTTTAGTTTGAAAGAAAAATAGCAAGAGACTACAAGTCAGAAATATACTTTATTAGGAAAAGAGGAAGAAACCCAAAATACATGCAATAGTAAAAAAGAAAAACCACTGACAGAGTCAGAATACAACCTGACACTCTGCTAGTTAGGGTGGTGGTTGTAGTCCAGATTAAATGCTCTTGTTGATGTGGTGATCCCATAGAAGAGGTCTCGTAGCTCTTGTCCTCTGGAAGCCAGTGGGTAAGGGGAGCTTGTTCAGTCCCAAACTCCAGATTATATCCAGGTGGGAATGCTTAGCTCTTCCCCCTGGGCAGAGCATCTCACAATGGGCTGATATCGTTCTGATCATGCAATGGGTCCTTGATTACCTGTTAAACAGACATGGGTCCCCAAGGGAGTTATCTCTGAGTCATGTGGCAAGGCAAGGCCCATTAACAGGAGATAAGGAAAAACAATGCCTCTCCTGGTCTCAGCAGCTCTTGAGGATGAGAAGAGAATACATCTTTATATTGTAACCTAATAGAATTCTAAATGTCCAAAATGGATAACTAGTCTTTTTAAGTGGAAAATTTTTTACTATTATTTTCCTCAATCTCTCAATACTTATTGTCTATCTAGATCATATGCCATTCTTTTTTCTCATTCCCGTGCTAAAATTCACCACCTTATAAGAATAATTAATTGTAGAGTGGTAGTTGGCTAAGTGATTTTTACATTATTTATTGACAATAATTATTTTTAAAGGAATTTTTTATTATCAAATATGTCAAAGGTATGCCAGTAAAAATTATTGATTGAAATTAATCTATGGAAACATTAGGCCATTCTGTTCACTACTGATTGAAAATGTGGATCTAAATCTCTGTGAGAGAATAGTTCTCTTGGGAGATTACTTTAGTTAAACATGTGAAACATGGTGGAGGTATGCAATTTTTACAAACATATAATGTACAGAGATGTCCACTATGCTAGATTAATGTGAAGAATAAAAATATAGAAAAGTATAATTCATGGGTAAGTACTTGTTAAAGTGGGCTAAATTATCCATAAGTAACTGGCTATCACCATTGCAATTTGATTTAATGTGATCCCTTCAGAACTGTTTTCTATGTGACAGAAGTTTGCAGAGAAGTTCAATGATGTCTCTAAGACATTATGCCATCTGAATCACAGATTCAGACAGTGCTACCTTTTAAATGACCATATAAAATGAAATGGTTTTTGATTTGTAGATATTTTATTCCAATGTATATTCCTCCATTGTTGTTCACCTAAAACTAGGCAATGTATATACATATTTTCCACATTTTCCTTTGAACCCCCAGCAAACTATGACTAAAATTAAATGGCACGACTGCTTAAGTGAAATATGAGATAAAGCTATTATTACTGAACTAGCAAAATAACTCATAATAGCCACTACTAAGAAACAGCCTGGACACCGATACAAGGTTTGACTGTCAGGGAGTGAAATTGTTTATCCTTTAAATACGGTTATGAAGGAGTTTTTCCCATTATAGCAAAAATTGTATGAGGAAGCTGTGGCAGAGAAGCCCACCCCTCCTTGAAGATGCCCAACTGGAACTTTGGAGTGCAAGTTAAGCCACCTAGATTAGTTAAAGTGGACACTAATGTTCAATCATCTCAAGCTGAGGGAAAAGAATGCATCCACAAGGCAAGCAAACTCAGTATCTGAGTGACAATAATTGCTGATTGTGTTTGGAGCAGGGAACACCACAGCCCACAGAGTCCAGGTGTACACAGACTCTCCCCCAAAACGAGGTGGGGGGCAGGAGGTTTCAGGTTGACCATAACTTCTGGTCAGAGGCACTGAAGACCCATCGTCCCTAACACAAACCAGCCCAGCTGTGAAACCCCAACCCCAGGAATGCCACATCCATGGGACATTCATGTAGGTAGCAACTGAGGGAGTGTGATAATCCATCAAAGACCCCTGAAATGCTCCTCAAAGTCATTCCTGAGGCCTTGCACCACCGGACTGTATGTGATGCAAAATGATGCACAGGTCCAGAGTGTGCTGCTAGAGATTATCAAACTGACCAGCTTCCCTGGGAGAGGTACCTGGGCATTCCCACCTGGCCTGAATGTGTATTAATCCATCAGGCTCTGTGCTTTTGGGGGGACCCTCTCCATCAAGAAAACCAGCTGGAGAGGATCATTGGGAGACCAGTGGTATCCACAGAATGGTGAACCTGTCTCTGTCACTCTCTTTCTGTCCCCCCACCTCTTTTCCAGTTCTTTCTCATACTTCCTCTCTGATATTACTATTAAATAAAACCCAAGACTTTGGTATATGGTCTTGTTCACACCTTAATTCAAATTAAGATAGAAATGCACAGCAATGCAGAAACATTTCTAATAACTTTCCAAACCAGACCATAACATTGGCATGGAAAATGCTGACTTTTCAGTTGTTTATTGGCATGCTTTTCTTGAATTCAAGGCCCTTTTTTGGTGGTATTCAATTTAGAATAGATATAGTTGGCTCTGGTCACATTATTTATTGTAAAAATTCAGTTATGAAAGCTGAATCTGTAAAGACTTCTATTGTTTTTCATTTTGACTGCTGTAGAAGATACCACAGATTTTTAGGTTTTCATGTTACTAGTCAGATAAAGTTATAAAACTCATTCAATTTCTTCCTATATTTCGCTATTATACAGAGATTAGTAGTTGTGATTGTCCTGTACTTTCTCTGTGGTGACAAGATTACATCTGCTGTTTTACCATGTATTTCTCTAAGAGTGTTATACATTGTCAGCTAAAAAAAATACAGTAAGCCAAACTTTCTATTATATCATTGCCCCTGCTCTGAGATTCACCTGATAGAAACTGCTACTTGGGCACTGTAGCATCATAAAGTAGGCATGGTTTACCTGTGGAAAGCAGATAACAAAAATATATAGCTGCTTGTCCAAAGGGATTTTATCTCTTCCTAAATGAGTCAGCAGAAAGAAGATGGAGATAGACTGGGCCATTCCACTGGAACTTTCAAAGCTCTCTAAAATATTATATGTTTTTCTATCTTCATGGTTACATTCAGCACCAGCAGAGTGCAACCATGGTGGCTTTGTACCCTCTACAAATTTGTCACAACATGTGGAAAGGCAGATTTTGTTTGTTTTTAAAGTATTTTAAAATGTAATTTTAGCTCATTTTTTGTAACAAACATTAAGGGCATTACAGTGTTCAGAGTTTGTTAGTTTGTGCAGAAGCTAGCAGGGGAAATTATTTACCTTTTCCAAAACTCTCATGGACAGGCAACTCAAGTAGGAAAGGGACACAGAGGAGGCAGTTGTACATTTGGACAGTGGTTGTCATTTCATGTCTTTGCCTTTATTTAAGAAATAAAGATTCTTATCTGTTAGAATTATCCTGATAATGAAAAGCTTTTGATTTATCTTGAAAAAAAAAAAATCCTAATCTTTCATGACATTGTGTGCATCTTCTTGTGCCTTTGCATTGTTGCAGATTTTCTTTTGGGATCCGTAACAGCTAACAGACTTTAGAGATGCCACAAGGAGAGGCAGAATATTTTTCTCCAGCTCTCCCCAAAGTACTGTTCTGTACAATATTTTTCTCAATCATTCAAGTCTGAGATTTTTTTTTTTTTACTCTAGACTAGCTTATTTTTTAAGAACCTCATATATATATATACATATATATATATATAGCCTTTCATATATTTATGGAGTGGGTTGGATGTCTTGGTGATAATACTGAGCCTGAAATTCTTATACTTACGCAAGGAATACATATGTGTAGGTGGGCACTTCTAAATGGAGTACATCCTCTTTAGACAACTCAATATTAAGTGGTCCTAAGAGGAAGTTTGTTGTATATTCAAGCATCAGTGGTCCACCCCAGGACTCTTGTTGCTCTGCAGTGTTCTGTACAGTGCCATGCTGTATTGCTCACGTTACTTGGCCTTCAGGACTGCACATACCTCTTGATGTAGGATAAGCATGGCTGGAAAACCATTAAGGAAGGCTCTTCAGGTGGCACCCACTTGGCATTAATGGCGGTGACAGTAGCATATTCTTGTCATAAAGTGAAATTAAGTGTTTCCATATAAACATCATTTTGATCAAAATGAAAAATTTGAGTAAAGTTGCTTCTTGCTAAGTTTATAAAAACCCAACCATGGTGCCCCCAGGCCTCAGTGTGAATACTAGAGCTGTTCAGTGTGTTGTGCCCTTACCAGAGGTCCATCCAATACTCTGTCACCTCAGTTTTACCAACATCAGAGCAGATGTAAAATTTTATAATGTGCTATCAGTTGCTCTTGGAGAGTTATAAAACCTTTCTTCACAGTGTTTTTCTCAATGGAATTCAGAATGTGAGTTCCATTGTGTAAAAGAAAAGTCCTTCTAGAAAAGTGGCTTTTCTCTGTATCTCTCTCCTCCTCAGAATATAAAAGGTCACCAAGTGAATCTCCATTGAAAAGAGGAAAAGCAGCGGTCTGAAAAAGTAGCAAAGGAAGGATGAAAAGTTCTTATTAAAAAATAACTGAAGCATGGAAATTTTAAACATTCTCTCCTACTAATTTCTCATCCTTCATTATACATTGGGATACTTTGTTGACTAAAATTTTCCAAATCTCTGCCCTAAAACTTTCCTGGGATTCCAATCTATTCTCTTTAGTTGTTGCAAGGTAACATTTTGAAGCATAATACCAGCTGTATGTATCAAATGTTCTCAGATTCTCAGGAGAGAATATTACATAGTTGCATCTGGAAGTAAAATTTTTTGTCAGGAAAGTATTTTGATATACATATGAAATATTGTTCTGGTTTGACATTGGCACAAGGCCAAATGCCCGCATGAAAATACACCTTCTCTGGTGTCTGCTGTGAGATTTTGACCAGGAATAAACAAAGCAGGCTCTCACTTGAAAAAGAAGAAAAGTTTATTAACTAAACTACAAAAACAATTACTAAACTACACACAAAAGGAAAAAGAAGAAAGAAAAAAAAAACAAGGAAAATGAAACCTCACAAAAACACTCTCCTCCTCCTCCTCCCCCCCAAATTCCCAATACAATACAATCCAAAATCAATTCTGGGTCCAGCACCACCCTTTAGAATGCTCAACTTCAGTTCCTCAAGAGGAGAGGGAGTCCTTCCATGTGTCGTGGTGGCCTTTTCCGTCCTTGTTCCGGTGCTCTCACCACCGGACCAGAATCAGGGCTGCTTCCAGGGTTGTCCTTTTAAAGAGGCTGTGTCCAGTTCCAGAAAAGCTCAATCTCTCACCTCTGGGACATCTGTCCCCCCCATATTTTATATACCCCCTGGGGCCGAGGGGTACCCACACTGAATCTTCTTTGGCTCTGGGACATTTCTCCCCCTGGACTCAGTCTCTGTATTACAGGGAAACATAGATCTGTCCATGGCTACACAAAAGAGTCCAGCATAAAATGCCACTCCCTCTTCTCCATCTTTCTAACATCTCTCACTCTCTCTCTCTCTGGTCCAGACCTTCATCACTTGCTCATTTCCTTCGTCCTCCTCCACTCTTATCTCTCGTCTAGGAAGGGTTAATGTTCTGTGAAGTTTTCATTGTCCAAAAAAGGGTTAAAAACTCCTCCAAGCAGCTGGACTCCTGGATGCACCCCCCCACCCTCTCCTCAGCTGGGCTGCCTGCTGCCAGCACATGTTTACTGCTTTCAAGGTAACGGCACACAAACACCAGCTGCACTCTGTTTGTCTGTCTCCAAGGCGGGGGGGGGGGGGGGGGGGGGGGGGGAACAGGCTGCCCATTGCTTCCCGGCATTTCATTACTTCTTCCTACCACCCTTGGGGAGGGGGGCAGGCCTACCTCTCCCAGGCCGGGCCGGGCCGCATGGCTTTTCCCCTCCCCCAGCCCAGCCAGCAACTGGGCTGGGGGAGACACTCAACTCCTTCACCACTGGAAATCCAAAGAGAAACTGCCAGGGGGAGAGCCCTGCTTTTATCCTGTGTTCTCGGAGGTGGATCCCATTGCCCAGTGGTTGGGCCAGATGGCAATATTCAAATCTGAACACTCATTGGCCCCATCCACACAGTATCACAGAAATCCTGTTTCCGGGTCAAACCATGACAAATATACAACAGGATAAAATGTTATCCTGAATAGTCTGGGAAGTTGCAATGCTAGTACATCACGGTTGTATTTTTTCTAGAGTATAATGTTTTGTTTTCTTTCTTCAGTGACTTACTGCCCAGCTCTTTAGTAAATAAACAGAATTATCTTATATATATATGTATAACTGACCAATTTATTCTGTTTAAGTGAAAAAAAAAATACCAAAACAACCACCCTAACTAACACCTTCCTGATTTTTCCAGCTAACATTAGCTGACTTAGGGAGGATTTGGGAGTGGAATTGATTATTTTGTAATTAGGTAAGGTAAATAATTTTGGTGTTGACTACTCAAGAGTTTAAGATCTGGTTTACAGTAGGGAAAAAATTAGAATACATTTATAATTAAGAATTTGAAGGCATATACAAACATAAGAGTGCTCTTCTATATAAAGAGTAAATATATTTTTAATATGGCATACGAAAAAATGACTGATTTGGTCATCTAAAAGAAAAATTCCCTACAATGGCTGTAAAAGGCAACATTTCAAACTGAGGAAAACTACTCATAACTGAAGTCTAGAGTGGTCACTCCTTTAAAGGCCTTAAGCATTCAGGAATATTTTTAAATTTGGGATCTTGTTTTTCTGAGTGCTTTATTTTTCCTTTTCACAGTGGAGATGCAGTGATAATGTCTGAAGTTACCTACGTATTTTAGTAATATTTATATAAGGAAGAAAAAATGTGGATCAAATTATGGGCATAAGTTGCAGTTTTTTCAGATGTTCTGTAATACTAGAACTCTTTTGAATATGTGGGTCGAGGACAGTGTAGAAATTTTTCAGTTCCACTTTCAAATTATTTCAGGCGCTGGTAGAGATATAAAGGAGACAGTGATATCTTGGAAAAGCAGCCTCTAAGAAGTATGTTTCAGATGAAATAGCCTGTCTGACCCTATGTACTACACAGAGTTGGAAATAACTATGTTTTTCATCTGAGGTCTGGCAACTAGCACATTCTCTACCTGATTTGCATTCCTGTACAAAACTTAACAGCGATTACTATGTGAAATATTTCTTGTGTTTCCTAACCTTAAACAATTCCATAACATTGACCTTCATTAGTGCATAATTTTATTTGAGAATTAATCTACTTTTTATTTTTATTGATACTTCAGAATAAACTAATAATAAATCCCTCCTTACACAAAGATCTATAGACGTTGTTAGTATATCCAGATACTTTAGCAAATTTTTAATAATTTTTTTTACCAGAAATAGACATTAAATCTATTGTGATGTGTTTTTGTATTCTTCTGAAGCTTAGAAAGCTTCACACATGTCATGCATGTCTTATATGCATGACATCCTGTTCCTCAGGTGGTCAGGAATCTCTATCTCTCCCTTATGGGAGGGACCCCCTGTCCATGTCTTGCAATCTGTCTTCTTGAGTGATAGGGGCAGAGAGGTTACCAGAGAGGACTAAGGCAAAAAGTTGAGTACCCAGTTTTCCCATCTGTTGCCACCACTTTGCCAGCCTTGTTTATCAGCGAGGATATGATTTCTTTGACCTTCCTTTCCTGGCTGGCGTACTTGTAGGAAGATAAAGGATAAATTTACAAAGGAATAAAGGAAGTGAGGCTCTTGGCCTACACATTTCTTTCAGGTGATGACAATCTGTGAAGAATGTTTAATTTCCAGGGTTGAGGGTGATTTTTTAAGTGCTTAAAAAGAAACAGAGTAAAAAACATACATCTCCAAAACTACTTGCCTTAAACTGCAAAAATATTGCTGTGCTAAACATGCAGGTTCATAAGTCTGTTTTTACCAATTAACGGACAGGCTTAAGGGTAAGTAAGTGTCAGATTTGATACCATGGAATTAAACATGCCCAGGATTTTGCCCTAGGTGTGGTCTCATCTAAGAAATATTTTGGAAAGTTTCAAGCATAAATTGGGAGGTGGATGTTGAGTTTGTTGGCTGTTTCTGTTTTTGAAAAGTTTCACCAGAGGGACAGGAGTCCTACTATTACAATTCATAGATCTTTGGTATTACAGTACAAAAAGCCTGATAGGTGAAAAAGGATAAAAGAGGAAGATAAAAAGATAAAAAAAAAAAAGGAAAGAGGATGAAAAAGATAAAAAAGGAAGTAACTTCAAAACAGTAAAATGAGTCTTAAATCCAGCTGGAATATTCAGTGCTAGGAGAATTGTGCCTATCTCTTCTCTAAGTATTGCTAGATCTCTCTTTCTATACAAAATTCACTCTCTCTGACTCTGTAATTACAGATTTAGTGGAACAGCAAGTGCAGTTAAAAAGAGGAATACTTAAAATACATGAAGCAAAAAATTTAGAATGTTTTTTTAATTTTTCACTTTTAATTACATTGAACTTAGTCCTTATATTAATCTCTAGAATTCAGGAATTGATATTCAAAACCTGAAAACCTGATAAAAAGGTAGGACATATTTCCTATATAAGAAAATTCAGAGCTGTACCAAGTTTATGATAATTGAATTCTGATTAAATTCTTTACCTACTTAAGGCAAACAGGAATATGGTATTGAGGACTTCTCCATGTCTGCTCATAGAAGAAGAGTTCCTGCAACTTCCTTTGTGCCTGTTTACAGATTCTGGTCTAGTCAATTCTAGCCAATGAACAAGTCTTTGCAGGTTTTTTCCTGAATTCATATAATAGGAACTATTAAATCCCCCAACTCTGCTTTCTTTCAATGTCTCTGTTTTCAGGAGGGGGTTGTTGGTTTTTTTTCCCAGTTTAAAATCAAGTCAATTAATTTTGATAGGAAGCCTCTTGCTTGCTGTTATTTAAACAGTTCTATTTTAGTTGAAATGAAGTCACTTTCTGCACTGCTTCCATTTGATATGCTGAAGTATATCTACATTAGATTTATGCTGTAGTGAAATGTAAAAACAAGTGGACCAAAAGTAAGTTAATTGACTTAGAAAGTCACAGCAGTTTTGCTACTGCAGTTTGGTGCACAGCAGGGACC
This sequence comes from Zonotrichia albicollis, assembly GCF_047830755.1. NCBI lineage: Eukaryota > Metazoa > Chordata > Aves > Passeriformes > Passerellidae > Zonotrichia > Zonotrichia albicollis. Next base: position 23,848,284 of record NC_133860.1, read on the forward strand.
AAGCTAACCTATTACCTGCAGCTAAAGTAATTTGCACTGAACTCCAAAGTAGACAATCAGAGGGAAGGTTCTGTAATTAAATATGCTGTGTTAATTTAAACTCTTTAAAGAATTTGCCATAGTGAGCATGACAGTTTTGAGAATATTCACTGATGAGTTTGTATGTTGAAAGATAAAATGAAAACCAAAAAAAATATATTTGGAACATGAAGCAGAGTTAGAAGACCTTTCTGTCTAGTCTATGACATTTAGAATGACTTGGAACATCTGGCTAATTCGTGAAATATTTTTGAAAAGCCACTGTCCCTAACAGGAAGAAGAAAGATCTTCAAAGATATTTTAGTTTAAGAAGGTATTCAGACAAGCAAAAATCTATATTGTCTTAAGATCTATGTTAATAAAAAAAAAAAAATGTAAAATTCATGTCCTGGTCTTGGTAGTAATGATAGATTTCATGGGTCAACACATTGAAAGAAAAAAAAAGCATATAAAAATTATTAAAAACATATAAAAAGCATATAAAAAGCATATCTGTGTTGCTTAAGAAAATTATTAGCAAAGATTGTACATATTTTCTAAAGGATAAAATGGAAAAATTAGCATGTCTACTAATTTGTGTTTTGCTAATTCTTCACATCACTGCAATATCAATTATAGCACTCATGCAATTGCACTTGACTGCATACAGTAAAGCAGACTCTCAACTAGTTCACAGCTGTTGACTTCAGGGGAATTACTGTGTTATGTGTCAGCAAAATATATTCTGTTGGTTGTTTATGTTATAAATCAATGCAAAGTTTTTAAAATAAAAAGAAAGAAATTCTAACAATTTGCTTATGCACATCTTTATCTATTGGTCTGTAGGATGGAGGCACCTGGTTCTCAAATACTTTTCCATATCTCTTAAGTTAGAAAGTAATTGTGCTTTTCTGAAATAAAAGAAAGGTTTCTGAAATAAACCTTTTACCTGAAATAAAAGAAAGGTCTCTGAAATAATTTGTTTTATCAACATAATTTTATGTCTATTCAGAAACGTTTGTTTAACTTCCAGTTCATGCTTAAGAAGTCTGCAGAATTAAATGATTGTATGTTAAAATGTTTGCTTTCTAAGTCTCTTTATTAGAATAATTAAAATAATAATGTTATAATTTTAATTTTATAATTTTTCATCCTGGAGGACCTCCAAGAAAATCCCATTGTTTAGCTGTAGCAAATCAAACAACAAAATAAAGTGAAGAGAATATTTTATCAATAATAATTTATAATCTTCAGATAATTTTCTTAATATTGTTCTCAGAGATGTAGCTGAAAAATACAATTAACAAGTAATTAGTGTCCCAAACCTATGAAATTTTAGAAGTGTCATTTGAATCAATTTGTTTCATGCAGTACAATATAACTATTGGTCTTTCTTTATGGCACTGACAACATTAAGACAGATCACGGGTGCTTGGCTCATTAACAATTGTGTCATCTCTGCTGCTGCACACAAAACATTGTTCAAAAATTCGTGATCACAAAACAGGTTGGTTGCTTTGCCTCACATCTGCATGCCTTAATTAGGATCTTCAGACATGCAGTGGACTGGCAGGAGGCAGAAAAAACCTTACTAGGCTATTGGAGAATTGCTTAATTGTAATAGAGAGTTGTACAGGTGAAGCTACTGCTTTTGCAGGTCTATAAAGATGACAAAATAGCCAAGGCGATCTCAAGTGCTTTTTGAGTCATCCATATTTAAAAGTGTGTTAAGATCTGTCTGGCTTATGTTTCTGGTTTGTTCCATACTGTTTTTATCCAAAGGAAGGGAATGTCTGTGTACAGTTTTTCTGGAAAGCATGCCCATAACACACAGCTTCCTACCTTTTGTGCATTTGTGCTTTTCTTTACAAAGTTTTCAGACAGTTTTCCTCTGTAAAATGGAAGGTCAGACAAACTGGAGCAATTGGTAACACACTGGTTATAAATATTCTCTCCCTCTCTGTCATTGCTTTTAAAGATTGCTTTATTCTAGACAGCAGCTGGATGAAATGCATTGTCCCTTCAGAGACTGATCCTTTTTCAGAACATTTTCTCTCTTGGAAAAGAATTATATCTTTTATGTATAAGTCAGGAGACATGTATGCATGTATCTCTTCTCACCTCTTATGTATGATCATGAACTTCTCAATTACTCTTTTTTGTGACCTTTATTTCCGGGGTGATGTTTTCTCCTTTTCACATGTAGCTATCCTTACTCTGTTTTCATAATCAGTGAACTCAAATAGAAAAAAAATTGTCCTCAGCTCCTTAAGCAAAGGAAAATGTCATCTCTGTTGTGAGTTCTTCCTCCAGCAGAAAGTAAAAATCACAAGTTCTGACTAAGGAATATTAAGATATTCAGTTTCAGGCCAAGTGATTTTCTAAGATTTTTCTGAATATTTTTTAGTACCTATGTTTTCTTACCCAGAGTTGTTTTACTCCAGGTTAATATTATTGGCTTCCTTGAGCTCTTTGTTTACAAATGTGCAAGATAGGCCTGTGTGGTCCACAGCTATTTATCCATAATTTTTGCCTGTTTCTTTTATACATTATTTTTAACATGAAGCATAAGTACTTCAAAGCCCACAGGTTTTTTTATGAACCCAGTTGGCATAGACGGCTTAGAGTCCTTCCCAAATGAATGTTATTTCAAATTAATTCAATTAAATAATGAAAATTATTTCAAATTCACATTAGAATGTTTCTAGACCAAAAAGAAAAAACAAAATCCTTAGGAAATATTTTCTACTTTTTCTCAACCTATTTACTTCTTCAATTCTTGTTGTTTAGTCTCAAACCTGTAGGGGGATCATCACATAAATTCTTAAATTTCTGTTTAACTGTACAAATATACAAGCATTTGGTTTAGTTGCATTACCTTTGAAATATTTTAATGCTCCAAAAGATACAATATTTTATATCAATGACATTAAATTATTACTATTGCAATATTGGTTTTTTCTCCTTTGTCTTTACCTATGTTTTAATCTCTTAATTTGATGAGACAAGTAGACAAAAAAATGTGAGTTATCCTATGGATCCCTTTATTACTGCATCTGGGTCTACCTTGACAAGCAGAGAAAGAAAAAAGCATGAAGGGAAAGTTAGGCACATTGTGCTAATGTAATGATGAACAACGTAGTTCCACTGTGGCACTTGTGGCAGGGGATAACAGTACTAAGTAATGAAACAGAGAATGGCGTGAACAAGCAAGAGTATAATGAAAGGAGCATGTAAAGAAGAAAAGGAAAATTATTAAGTTCCTTCTTAAATTTCTGTAAAAGGAGCTCCCCATGGTGAATACCTGGCACAGCATTAGCTTTTGCTATTTTCTTTTACCAAAAACTCTAAGGAGAGAGAAATTCACTCCTTTATGTTTTGACAATTGATTCCAAGCCTTTACATTTATTCATTTATTTGTTTCCTAAGTCAGATCTTTCAACTGCAGCAGAGAATTCTGGATGTTGAGCTTATTTTCTTTTCACAGCATTAATAAATAGTGCATTTAGGAACAGGACAGCTTCTTTTCGGCAGTCCATATTCTTGCTGCTGTTAAGTGTAAATTGGCAGAAAGGCTGCCTGCATTTGCTGGAAAAAATAAACAAAGCTGATAGCATGTTCCAGCTCTGCAGCCTCATATTTGTTTAGAATTTATTCAACTATTACTTTCAATGGGAACTTGAATATCAGAGCTGTTTATACAGGGATTTTAAGTGATCTGTTGAAAGATATGAATTCTACCTTTCACCATTTGCTTCATTTGCAGAGCTGCTTCAGTCCAAATCATTTCACAGAGATGTCTGTTCCTTCTGTCCCCGTGCCCCAATTCCTCTGTGAGATGTAATGTATGCTTGCAGAGGTAAACTTTTCACATTCTATCAGTGAAGCTCCTCATCCCATATTAGTATAGGAGATAGAGCAGGGCGTTGTTGTGATGATTATCTGAGAGCTACAAAATTTGTGTTGAGGGTGAGATAAACTAACAAAAGGGGAATTTTTGAAAATGCACAACTCTTTATATCTCATCTGAGAGGCATGCAACACAGAATGATAAAGCTTTGAACATAGATCAATTTCCTCTCTCTTCAAGGACAGGCCCCTTAGCTGTTTTGTAACTCTGTGTTAATGGTGGAGAACAGAATAATTTGGGACAGAGCAGAATAAAGCTAAAAGAATCACTGTTGGGTGGTTGGTTGATTTTTGTGGGGAGATTTATTTGTTGTTACTGCTGCTTTTTGGGGGTTTTGGGTTTTTTTTTTGTTATCCCTAATAGGGCCAGAGGCTGAGGGGGGAGCAATTGGAAGGGGAGGAGTAAAGAGGACAAAGAAAAGAGCTCTAGATTTTAATAAATAACTTTCACCTATGTGAAAACATTTGCATTTTACAGTTGTGTGTGTGGGGGGGGGTGAGTGTGGGATAGACTAGTCTGAATTGCCTCATTTTCTGCTCTTTAAAATAGGGATTGTCGTTTAAAAGGCATTAGGAGTTAAGATCTGTTAGTGACTGTAAAATCCATGAAAGCACGGAAAAGAAAGACTGACCCCTTTTATTACCTTTTGAAAGAAAGTTGCAAATGCAAGTTCAATAATTCCACAGTTAGTTGGAACCACAGAAAAGTAGGGCTGAAAACAGACACAAGAGAGAATTTTGGATACCTGAACCACTTATATGCATAATATTTTGCACTACTTTATTGATTTGACACTAAATGAGTTTGCTGAAGACAAGGCTTTTCAACACTGTAGGATCTCTGGGTGCTCTTTTACAATTTGGTTAGGGCCAATTGCATAAGCATCGTGTTTCAATTGTATAATTACAGTGTCCAGAACATACCCCACACTTTCCACTGGAATTTTCTGATGAGAAATATAGGAGCCCCTCATGGTGAAAGACCAACAAATGCTGGTAATATTTGATGTGTAGAAATTCAGTATGATCAATAACATTGCTGGCATGATGGAGAGAATTCTGAAGAGCTCTGAAATCATTCAGAGCTAATTTAGAGAGACAGTCACTCCAGAACATTCCCAAGCTGGCATATGGAGTAGCCTATACTAGGGACAAGCAAAAGAAGTCAGTTCAGAAAGAGCCAATATACATCACCACTTTTAATTTCCCAAATACCTCCTCCCAAAGAAGGAAAGATGAAATAGACATAAAAAAGGAAGAGCACTGAAAATCTGATCACTGAAAAGTACAAGGTTTTGTTGTTCCCTCCTTTTTTTATTTATTTTTTTTTTAATTTTAGTGTATGGTTGGAGTATTGCATTTAATGATGGCTTGGGTTCTGAAAGAGAATGAGATATATCAAGATGAGCCTGGGGCAGACAGAGATGAAGTAAGCTTTAAGCACAGGTCTTCAGAGGTGAAAAGCTAATGAATTAAAAACTGCTGCTCTTTCTGTCTTCCTGTTCTGTTTGTTAATTGCTGAGTTGTGCATGATCTATACTTCAAGTGGAGCATGCAGAAGGAAAGTGATTTTGTAAAGTAGGTTAAAAATTACACTAAAAATAACCCATTACTTTTACAATATATTATTTTCGAGTGTCTTGGAACATTATGTTGTATGAAAATTGCTGTTTTAATTGAAATTGCTATCTCTTCTCATAACAACTGACTTTATGAATCCCTTTTCTCCTAACTGGTAGAAAATGAGGAGAAAGAAAGGAAGGCAACAGCCTCCCACATTTTGCGAAACAGGGAAAGATTGTGCAAGAATTCTCTGAGAATACTGTTTGAGAACATGAAATCGTGAAGAATTTATAGGCTGTAGACGCACACATTTTCTAGATTATTAGGATTCTTTTCGATGTGTAAAAATTCAAATAGGAAGAACAGCTAAATACAACTCTAATAATAGAGGGCATGATATCAATTAGGGAATATTTTGCTACATGCTAAGATCCTATTATTGAGAGACTCCTCTGCCCAAATCAAGGTGCAAAGAAGATCTTATGCTGAATTCAAAAGTAGGGATGTTATTTAATAGTAAATATCAGGTATAGAGAGAGAGAAGGAAATAGAAAAGAGTGAAGGGTGAGAGTGGGACAGGGGAGAGAGATTAAGCACACAGGGCCATCAGACATAGATCCAGCAGCATCCCATTAGTCCCTCTTCAGCCTAGGCTTCTCATCAGTGGGGATCCTCAAGTCATTGAAAATTGTTCATTATTTATATATTTTAGCAAATAAATAAAATGTTCATTTTTAGTACTGTTCTCTTACTCTATTGGTTAAATGGTTCCCTCACCTCTAATGCTACTTAGTCCCATGTTCAGTCTTTTTTTTTTTTTGAGTTGCTGGGTTTTTTGAGCCAGTGGTTGCAATCTCCCTCTGCCTGAATTACCTTCCACCCAGTTCAAGCTGATTCCAGCACAGCTGCTGAGTTGGCTTTCCTCATGGCACATAAATTCTGTCATTATCAGTGATACATCCACCTTTGGCTGAGATAATGGGCAATAGTAACACCTTTATCTCAGGTTCCTGTTCTGTGGCTTAATTTACAGTCCAAGTTTCAGGTAACCAAAGAGGCATATTCTGTTGGGGGGCTTGGTGATCCCAGATGCCATCTGTTCCATAACTTGAGGGGATCTTTGACCAGAAATATGGATACAAGCATTTTCTTTACAGTTTATCACCCTGGTAATTTTGGTCTGTATGTGCACCCAGGGTGTGCTAAACAGACTTTGCTTCCATCAGGCTTTAAGTTAGAACCATCTTATCCACTCTGTGCTTACTTCTTGGCAAAAATCTTTCTGTGGCCTAAACAGTACTTCAAAAAGGCAACTGCGACCTTTAAGACTTACAGGACAGTGTAGTAATTTTCAAGGTGTTTTCTTTCTGAGGTTGTGTGTGGTTGATATTTCTTGGAAAAAAAATCTTCTGCAATAGTTTCTGGGAAAGAGCAATACTAAACAAAGAGGCTTCTGACTTAGTTTGTAACCAATGATGGAACAGAGATGGAGACCCTTGCCCATACTTAATGTGTTGGTGGTTTGAGATACAGACATGGGAGGAGGTTACATGCAAATATGTCTAGACTGGACAGTTTATTACAAAATATAATGTTTTTAAAAGGCTGTAAGATTATGTCATTGGCATTAATAATTTTTTTTAAAACAACACCCACGCCTAATTTCTTAATTTTCTCTCCATCAATTTTCTTTCCCCCCCCTCCACCCTGATTCCTTTTGTCTTCTTTCTTCTCAGCCACTAAAACTTGCCAATTCAAATATTGTGGTCTAAGCTTCTTTGCTTGAAGAAAGGATCACATGTCCAAATATTTGCATGTTTTCTTTTAGATATTTCAGTGGGAAAACTGATAACAAAACCAACTCTCCATACCCCTAAACTAATTTTATTTGAACCGAATAATAAAAGCTTCCAACTTCATCTACCTACCTTGTTTTTCTACGTGTGGACATGTGAAACATCATGGCATATCCTAGCACAAGCATAGGTATTTGGCTATAGTCAAGAACAGTATTGGTTTGTAAGACATAAAACATGAAGAAATGGTCTAGTATTTGTTCTTCCGTACAAATTTAAGTTATGCTGTTTTTTGTGATAGGTAAAGCTCTAAGAGTGGGTTAAGTTCTCATTTCACATTAAATGATATGGACTTTTATGATTATCATCATTGTTTTCTGCATGCATGTATTTAAACTAAAACACATGTTTAAACTTCAATTTCTAATTTATTATTGTGAGGATTTTCAAGTTGCCATTACTTGATCCTTAGAAAACTAAAGTACATTTGTTAATAGTTCTCCATCCAATTTCCTGTTCTTAAAAAACCCCATTCTCTAAATATATGATTAAAAATATTATTTAAAAACATTTCAGGAGTTTTTGGAACACTAGTTTAGAATCTAGATAGCCATTCACCAGCTTTATGGTTTAGATAACTTCAGAAAGCATGATGAGCCATTTAATAATCCATTGGGCAATATATTAGCAATTTTCTGGGTTGGTAATTAAATAATTATATTAATAAAGCATGAAAATGTATTATCAGAGTAAGAGCTCCATAGGCATGAATAAAATTATTTTAGATTCCAAAGCTCTTGGACAATGCACATCCATTCTGCTTCTATTGTTTTCATTTAGAAGACAAGGGAGTAAAAACATGAGCAAGTAAAGAGACCTCAGACAATTAGGGCAGCAGTACATTAGAAAAAGATCAATTAAAGTGCGAATTTAGTGAGTAAATTTAGAGTAAATTTTGAACAATGCAAAATTGTTTAAAGTATCCAGAATAGGTTTATCTGTAGAATTATCCAGATAAGCATGGAGGTCCCCTGGACAATTTAATGAAATTAGATGGCTATGTCAAGACATATAAGCTGAACGCTTTTTTTATTACAGAAAGGGCAAAGGTATTTCTTCACCTGCATCTAGGTCAAACATATATTTGATGATGAACTTTTAATTACATTTTGAGTAACCTGATACTCCAACAGTACAGGAAAAGAGAGATAGTTTTTTAAATCTTCATAAATGTGAGGTCTGGTAACTTGCCTGACCTTGGGTCATATCTTATGATAAGTCATATGATAATTCTAGTATTTTTTTATTATCTGGTTGCAGAAAAGTTTGCAACATGGGTCCTCAGCTTTTGCTTTCTAATGATTCCTTTTACATTCTCTCCTCTCTATAAGTTGTGAGGATTAAAAGTGAGGGAGGTAAGAACAGGTTTTGGAGTTCTGAAAAATAGATTCTCTACTTAAATTAATTTTACCCAAATTAACTCAGTGCTTTTACTTAAATTTTGTTAAATAATTAAATCTACTTGTATTTACTTACATTATTGTTACATTAACATTGAAATAAATTGTGGCATGATGTGGCTGTGCTGTGTCTCTGAATATTGTGATCAGACAGGGCAGGGATGATAGGAATAATTTTCCAAATGTTTTGAAGCTTGGAAAATAAAAATAAGGCTGCTCCACAGGGTTTATGGGCAATGAATGAAATTTTGTTGAGAAAATAAGAATCATCATTAGAAGAGACCCGAATGTTTTGAGGTAAATTCAACTGTGAAATAAATGCTAGTGCAAATTATATGCATTTTAAACTTAACATAATTTCGTACCCTCTGTCTGAGGTAGGCTTATAGCTAGTTATCTTTAGCCTTAGGACCTTACGCCTTGAATATTTGCAGAGATAAATTGTTGCTTCATCCTTTCTAGCTGAGAAGACACAGTATCCAAATGTATAAGATGATAAATTGAGTCTATTTTAAAGCATTTAACTTTGTTTCTTGGTAGCTTTTTCTTCATGAAGTACATTAATCCTACGGCTTTTGCATTTACAGGGTTGCACATACAAAATGCTGTAAAATCTCATGTCAGGTATTAAGTTATCATCATAATCATCATCTATTTGCTAATAATAGATTTCTGTAAAACTTCATAACCTTTCAAAATATAATTCTGCTTAAACATTAAAGCTTACTATTCAATTTATTTACATTATTTTCTTCAAAAACTCAATGAAAAGTGATAGATGTATAAATATTTTCTTTAGGAATTACAGAGTTTAAATTTCAGATGCGCTGCCAAAGAAAAGAGCCTGCAGCTCTTAACGGGCTCTTGACACTACTGTGGGAGAGCTGTAAATTTCTGCTGACTGATGCTGTGAGATCATTTGGGTTTTTTCCCTATTTTTTAGATATAATATTGCAAATCCCTGTAATTTTGTCACAAGTTCAAGGCACCCAGCTGATGTGTCATGTCTTCATTGACCAATGAAGATCCCTCCAAAGATTTAAGGACAAACTCTGTAAAATTCTTTCCTAGTTAACTCAATGTGGAGTTCATATTCCCTGGCGATCTCAAATTTTAAATATCTCTGTACATATTTTTTTGATGGCCCTCGACGTGTGTTACATCTTATTTGCAAAATTTAAATATGTCTGGTCTGGTGTATATATCCTTTCTTATTTAAAAGCAGGAGAGATGAAATTACCTTGGAGAACTTCCAGTGTAAGCTTTGCAAGATTTCAAAGATTTGAATTATTTTCTTTGTTGGGCTTGGCTTTATGTTGTCTCAAAATCTTGGAGAGGTACTATCTAAAAGTAGTAGATAGGTGTGTTCTAGTAAGTAGAAGATAGGTAAGGGAGTAGGAAAGTTCTCAGTCATTTATGCTCTCTCTCAAACAATAAAAAAAATATGTGGCAGCTGATTCTAGTACCTTCTCTTTGACCCTCTTTGTAGAATGGAGGGTTGCATCTCTTTAGAATGAATACAAGTGAATTTATTTTTAAGTTAACCAAAGACATTTTATCTTGAGAAATGAAATTCAAAAACATTTCAGATGCTTGAGAGAGAGGTTGAGAGAGAAAGAGGGAGTGAGCTGAATACCTCAGAAAGCTTTATTTTACTTAGAAAAATATGAACTATCTTGGAAAACACTAAATTTGTGGAGAAGTCTTTCATCATATGCTGGGTAAATTCCTGAGGTGATAGATGGTTCTTATATACTTTGTGTGGACTTAGGGACTCTTTTATGTTTGGGGAAAAATTACTCAAACCTGCATAAATATTAGGAAAATGTCATAGTATTTCTAGGCAAGGAAAAGGATGACAACGTATATCCTGTGCCCTTTGGTACCACTTGAACCTTGAAGATGGAACTGCAAATCCTATGCTTGTAGTGTGTTAACAGCACTGTTAACTGTGTTAGGATTTCTTCAGACATTATAAACTATCATGAATAGTTCTACTAACTTTTTTTTCTGAGAGTCATATGAAAGGGAGACCACAAGCATTGTTAAAACTGTACAAGTGGTGAAGAATTTGAATTTACTTTTCAAAATTTAATGACCAACAAATATAGAAATAGTATAACCAAATGTTAATTATTTTAAATCCCATATGGCTCTTTACCAATAACACGAGACATACATGCCTAAAGAGTGTACTAATGTTCTGTGTTGACTATATGATGCTTTTATCCCCAATCATCTCGTTTTGTTTATGTTGAATAATAACTTTGCACCTTTAAGACTTGTTGCAGAGAGTGATGGGGGGAGAGAAGAAGCGCACAGTTTTTTTCAGACACTGCACTCACTCCTCCACATTCCTGCTCCTGACTGTGGTCTGCGCATGGACAGACAGCAGGACAGAGCTCTTTTTTGGTTTTAGTTAGTTTAGCCTGGCCTGCAACAATTCCAGCACCGGAGGGACTGATCAGAGACTGAGTAAGCTGAGCTGCAACCGGGGACAGGGTTTTCTCAATTTGTCATCTCTTCTGGAGTGGCAAGGGGTTTTATTATTTAATATTGTTTAGGCTTTATTGTTGTTGAATAAACAGTTTTTTCCACTTTTCTCCAAGGAGGTATTTTCTCCCGGACCAGTTGTGGAGGGGGGCCGATCAAATTTGCTTTCCTACGGGAGCCCATTTGGGGATTCTCTCCCAAATTTGCCGTGAACCAGGACAACTATTCTTGTGATAAATGTGATATCCTCTAGGTATCAGTGAGTGTAGCAATGCCATTTGAAAATTATATTGAATTTAAGAACCTTATTTTTCAAAAACGGTCTTATTGTGCAGGAGATCAAGGGATTTAATTTTGTGTATTGTTGATGGCCTGTGTAATCATAACACTAAGTCTGTCTGTATACAATGAGCTATGGACTGAGTTTTCTTATTAAGAGACTGCATTAGATAGAAGGAAAGCATTTCCTACAGATCACTATCGCTCACGTCTTGCTATTTACCCAGCACCCAAGATTTTATGGAGATCTTTGTGAAAGCTACACTTGATATTTCCTACATATGAAAATATATTTTACTTTTAAAGTACATATACTCTAAATCATTCCTCTAGGAACTAGTTGAAGCAGTTTTGCAAAAGAAGTATTACCTGTTTTGCAGACGCCAATTCATTTAAGCAGATAAGTGTATGATTTTGCATGACAGCTCCTTGTGAATGTTCAGTTATTCATTCTTCACAAGTTAATTGTGGTCATCTACATATATTTGGCAACAGTTTGCTCGATATTATTTTGAGCCTATTGCCTATCATACAGATTACTACTATCCTACTAAATTATATTTTCCAGACCTGCCTGTTGCCATCTCTTGACCATGCACTACCTGTAGATTACTTAGTACAAGTGGGTTCTACCTCAGGATCAGGTTGTTGGTATGTTATAGTATTACAAGTACTTCAGTAATAAAATCATAATGGAAAAAATAGTAAAATCACAATGGAAAATATATTATAGATAAAGAAAGAAAGTTTATCAATAACAGAGTCATGAGGTGCTAGAAATCAAATTGGAAGGGGCCTGACAATCTTATCTGTTTCAGCCTCCTGTTTTAAACAGATTTGTGAGACATATCGGGCCTGATTTTTCAATATACCACAGTTTTTACAAATAAATATCTTGTAGCTTCTGAATTTTCAGAAACTTTAAATCCCAAAATAGGTTACCATATTAATAGTCCCAAATTCCTTGAATATCTAAGGGAAAATTTCCAGTCTTTTTTATAAAATGCCTACTATTATTAAAATCAGAAATAGATTGAAATTTTGAGGTTTCTATTCAAGTCAATAATCCTCCATGTGGTAGAAAAAATAACAGTTGTGTGGTATGTGTTATTCTTAGAGGTGTGCAAAAAAGTACTACTTTTCCAGATGTAATTGCAGTATGTTCAAAGGGAATTAAAAAAAAAATATGCTGTATTTTAAAAAAGCATTTAAGAGCTTCACACCTTCCAGATATCTCAAACTGAAAATAAATTTTTTGCGAGTGTTTTTGCAAAATGCTTTATCTCACATGCACATAGCTGTGTGTGCACACTCTCCCCTCTCACTTACTTATGTCTCAGCGTTGTAGCTGATTTGTGCTTTTGGTCCCATGGCTGACCTTTACAGTTGTGACAGTGATTAAAGTTTATCAAATGCCTCTGGTGACTTGAACTGTCAGAAAGCAAAAAGAGTGACTGGTGCATTCCTTGGCTTCACCTTCTGGGGAAAAAATTCCACCTTCCAAAATCCTTTCCAAACACAAGGCTTTCTAAACTGTCTAAAGCTAACTTGGGAAACAAATGAAAAAGAGAAAGTGAAAAGTAAGAAAAACATGTATTGAATAATTTTTTTTAAGAAGAAGAAAAGAAAAATAAGGCTGCTTCTTATTTTTAGAAGAAGAGATTTCAGCTTTTTAGGAGATTATAAGTTGCCTTTTACATGAGAAACCTCCATGTGATATTTCATTACACTGCATTTAGGCAATTAAAGACAGTTATTTCAGTCGACTGTTTGGCAAACCATCTGTAAAACAGATTTATAAGGATAAATATCACCTAGTTTGCACACTAGCAATTACTAAATCTTACAATTTCAACTGACTGTTCTGTAGCACAGTCAACAAAAGGGGAAAATACATATTTCCCCAACCTATACATTTCAGATCAGAATTCAAAATTGTCTCACTCCTAAGCCACAGTCAAATCTCCCTCCAGCAGCCTGGGTAGTTGGAGATTTGAATGATTCCAAACACTGCATCTAGGTTGTTTTGGATTTCGTTGGGTTTTGCACAGTGAGCTAGCTTTTTATTCCCACAAATAAGAACCTGAAACTGCAGAAACATGTGCCCAGCTAGCTTCTGGTCTCTCACTCAGAGTGCCTCCTACGCTGTATCTGAATTTGCTTTGACCCCGTATTTGTTCCCCTTCACTTTCCTACCCATTATACTGCATGCCTATAGAAGGGGGTCATCTTTAGCCTGATTTCAGCAAAAGAGACGTTAAGAAAATTAGATAAAAGAACTTTTGAAACTAATTTTAAAGCCCTGGGACCTTTTAAGGGGATTTTAATCAAAAATACTTTAAATTGAAGTCTGTTTATGCCTTGCTCAAAGTAGAAATTCATACCCTAGAATCATGTGGATGTTTTTGTTTACTGGCCAGGAACTGTGAAAGATTAGAAAAAATAAATCTTAGGGATAGATGCTTGAAAGTGTGCACTTATGAGGATATTAAAAAAAAAAACAGGATAAATCTTAATTGCAAAAAACACTTGAAATTATGAGGCAGGTTGCAGTGAACACAGCAGAACATCTCTGTGTGTATGCATGAACAAACACACTTTAAGTCATTGTAGAAGAGATGAGACTCATTTCAGTGGACAGACTTGGAAATTAGGAAACTTCTTATAATCTTTTCATAATCCAAAACTTGTCTCTTAGGCTATATATCAGGACAATAGGGAACAGATAGAGAATATCTTTGAAAGGCAGAGGTTACATTGACAGGAATGTAGAGAAATAAAGGAATTGCTATTGCAAATCAAGGGGATTCCTAAATTAGTGTAGTTTCTACATCAAAGCAATTAATGCCAAAGGCTTCATCAAAGTTGTGTCTATTAAGGAAAGCTGTGCCTGAAGCATGAGGGCTGGTTTTATCCGTGTTTTTATTCTTACAAGGAAGGAGACCTCCTTTCTTATCATTAACTTAATGTCCAGATTTTTCCAAACCTCAGCTGATTTACAGAGGGTGAAGGAATGTTAAAGAGAGTTTTCTGTAGCTGCAGTTTCTGATTACTGAAGAATGACCTCTATGTTCGTGTTCTGTCCTTGCTCCTTGCCTAGCACATAGAAGTTGACTTTAAAAAGGGCATTTATGCTCCCTAAAATGGATATTTAACATAGGACAGTAGCTGGAGTTTTAGAGGTGTTCTCAATACATTATTTGAGACAAATACCTTGGAAACCTTGGATCAGTTGTTAACTTTTCTGGGCTTCAGTATGTCATTTTTAAACTGAAGATAGTGTCACTGACACAGAATACTTGGAAGAATATTACAAGACTCAGTTAACTAAATATTAAAGAATTTGCATAGTCATTTGTCAAATGACCTAATTGACAATAAATGAATGCATTTCTATACATGATACTGCTTACTCTACTCTGCCCTTGTGAAACCCCATCTGGAGTGCTTTGTCCTGCTCCAGAGACCCCAGCATAAGAAGGATGTGGACATGCCTGAGCAAGAGGAAGCCACAAGGATGACTAGAGGCTCGTGTACCTTGCCTATTGAGACAGGCCGTGAGAGATGAGGATTCTCAACCTGGAGAAGAGAAAGCTCTGGAGAGATCTCATTACGGTCTTCTGGTACTTAGAGGGAACTTTTAAAAAAGGAGAATGACTTTTTACGTAGGATAAGGGGGAACACTTTTAAACTGAATCAGGAGATGTATATCTCAGATTTAAGGAAAAGTTTCTTTACCCATATGTTAGTGAGGAACTAGAAAATGGTACCCAGAGAAATTGTGAATTCCCCATCCCTGGAAGTCTCAAGACCAGATTGGATGGGGCTCTGAGCAACCTGGTCTAATGAATGGCATCATAGCATGGGATTTGGAACCAGATGGTCTTTCAGATTCCTTTCAGCCCAAGTGGTTCCATGATTCTATGATTCATTATGCTAAATGAAATTACGACAGCAACATAAAATAATAGGGTGAAGATTTTGGTCAAAAAGGACACAAGGTTTGCTTGACTGAATGTTCCTCTAAGATCTGTTTTTTTCAGTTAGAAAGGCATATCAGCTTTTCATCCAATCAGACTCCTTTTCAGATCCACAGTGGTAAGTCATTTCTATTGTTCAGTCATTCAGTCATCAGTTCAGTCATCTGAACTTGCTATTGTTCAGATAGCAAGTTCCCACTGACCCACTAAACTTCAGCCAAACTCATATCTACAACATTCTTCTTTACGAGGAATGAGGGTGAGTATTTTAGCTTCCCCATGAACAGGACAGAAAAGAAATGTTAGTAAAAAAGGAAAAAGTAAAAAAAGGAAACCCACATTTGTATAGAAAAATTACTCTTAAATTTACTCACCCTTGAATTTATATAGAGGTAGTTATGTCATACATATGGAGCATATATGACAATATAAAAACTATAGATATTAAAAAGAATATAAAAACTGTATATAATTCATATATATTGCTATCTCAGTGAGTACAGTGTGAGGGTATTGGAAAGTTAAAGAAAGGAGAAAATCCACGAGATTAAGAACTTTTGGATTTCTGGAAAAGCAGGGCATATGTACATAAAAAATTGAACAAATGGAAGACAAAATCCCAAATATTTCAATTCATACTACTATGTATTCTATTCTGCTGAACAACTTTAAGATTTATGGAGTGACACATAGTCGTATCTGTCCATGCCGGGACAGACCTGCTAGGAGGCTGGACAAGATGGTGGTTATTTCTGAGTCCTTGATTTGTTTGACTAATTGTCCAGTTCTTCAGGTTTGTGGATGTGGACATTTGATGGGTCAGTGGCTCCTGCAAAGAGGCATGGAAGTAGCCCAGCAGGGCTACTCATTTGGGCTCGTTTGGTGTCTGTAGGTGTGAAAACCTGGGTTTACCATGCAGCTTAGCAGACAGGACCTCTGGACTCCTCAGTGAAGGGAGTTACAGACCATGACTTTCCTTTGGTCAGCATAATTTCTGCTCAGTGTAAAATCAAAAGGGAGATGCTGGAAGACAGAGGAATATTAGCTAATGGTATTTCCATATTCAACAGAATATCTGTTTGAACTGGTGAAATTACAAGCTGAAATAAACTGACATGGGAAAAGGGAGAAATCTTAAAAACGGTGTAATGATCTTTCTCTAAATATTCTTAGATTATTTGATGCTAATTTTCAAAGAACATAGTTTAATATGTGTCCCATAAACAACTAAAACAGAACTAAACAGTGAAAAAAACCTGCTAATTGATTTGATTGTGCATTTGTGTTGTGTGTTTACTTATTGTTTGGGACCTAAGCTTTTTCCAGGTATTTAAGTATAAATGTGCAAGATAGGAAAATAAAAAGGCTAAATAATCACAATATAGAACTTTAAACATTACATACAAATATATTGAGCAGTGCACAGCAAATGAAATCAAATCAGCTGCATGACAGAGACATTTTATGTTGAGTAATGTTCATTTTCAAGTACTAGACAAAAAGAGAGAGCTTTGAAGCAATCCTTTGAATCCAATTTGAAGGATATTGCTGTTGTGTCAGCTGAATGACAGGTGAAAAGCTATCTCCTGTAAGAGTCAAATGCACAAGTGGTACAAATCCAAAATACCTTTATAGCAAAAATTTGATGTTACTTGCTTTTCGTGTTACTTGTAAATGTTTAATAGGCACATTTGGAAGACTGATTTAATTTAGCTTTGTGTTTCTTGGGGTTAAGTGAAGACACAGTAAAGGATATTTGGAAGATATATTGGATTGGATTGTTTCTGAATCAGGTATTTTTCTAACTTGTCATCAGTGTTGCTGATACTGCAATGTTCAATATTTTTAAATAACTATCTATTTAATATAATATATTTTGTTTGCTAAACCCATGAAACTAGAACAGTTTTCCTAAATCTGTATCCTGTTATCTGTTAGAGAAGAAATAGGATTAAGTCTTTCAGAATTTCATCTATAACCTGGTTTTTATGAAATACAGTTTTTCTTTCCCTGTAAGCAAACTAAAATACAAAGCAAATTGGAACCACAGTTAGTTTCCTTATGCCTATATTGAAAGATAACCCAAACTTATTTATTTCTCCAAGTAGTCTTCATATGCAAAGTGGCTTAGTTTTATCAACATGATAAAACTTTTTTTTTCCCATTACAATATTTAAACCACAAGGACACCAGTAATTACACAGCACAAAGGAGATTATGATCAACAGGAGAGACATAAACCAAGCAGCACAGACTAGCTTTGCTGATTGAAAATAACACATATCCTGGGAAATAAACAAGAAAAATATAAAAGCATTAACGAAGTTAGGCTATAGGGGCCAACATAGTGACTATACAAGAAAATAGACATTTGTAGATATGATTTAAACTTAAATTTCAAACAAGATTAATAGAAATTTACCTTGATTACTGTGCAACATAAGTCTTGCATATCATACTTTTCCAGTTAGATTGTATGTTGACCTAGCTTATATGAATAGAAATACACAAAATATTACAGTAAAAACAAAGATGGGAAAAATTACTGTTTAACAACGAAGATGTAAAATCTACCATTTGCTAGCAGTTTATTTTACTTTTTAACTAAGTTGTTGTTCTCCAATTACAATTCATTTTTATCAGTCTTTGTTTTAGCTGTCTGTTGTGGCTTTCAGTGGTAGGTCAATCAGCTTACCTTAAATTAGCTCTTGTTGACTCTTATTACTAAGAACAGTGAACTAAAGTTGCAAATTCACTGCTTGGGTCATGGACAGTTCCATTAGAACTTGATCCATTTCACAGGGGGAATAATGGGAGACATACCATAGCACTCATCTTCAAATAAGAGCCCTAAAATCCAGTATTATGTACATATTTATATTTTTATACCAGGATGGCTTGCCATCTCTTCACTAGAATTAGGTAGAGGTATTGGTTCTCTGCTTGCAACTATATAGTTTGTTCTAACCATAAGAAACAGAAGAGGTAACTGATGCACCAAATAAGAGAGCTCAGAACACAACTACATCTCTTGTGGGTATTTTAAATTTTCTACATAGAAAAAGTCCACTCCTCCAAGAGGTGTAATTTCCTAATATGAATAAGAATGAAATGCAAATTTTTTGCCTATTCTAATTTAATGGTTCAGAGGAGTGAGACAACTATATGATACAATAAATTTTCATCAGAGACATCTGTAAGAACGGGAGGCAAATTTCTGTTTTTGCTAACCAAGGCTATCTTGGACCAATCCCTTCGATTTCTTTATATTACAGGGCTGTAAGATTGGCTTAGAACATTTAGTTGGTTCAAAAAATTGCTGTGAGTCATCTTAGTTTTCTTTTCCCAAAAAGAACATATTTTGCTGTATGTCCAAATCTTTCTGCCATTTGTGCAATTGTAAATAATTTTTCCAATAACACTTCCATTTATCTTGCCTTCTGATTCTGAATCAGAATCTGCTGCTCGCATCTGTACTGAAGGCAATTTAGGTGTAGGATGGGTTTGCTGGTATTCTATGATTTAGATTTATTCATAACAGTTTGATGCTGATAACATTGCTTAATATTAGTATTTGCCTGTTACTGTGCTTCTAAAAATGGAGCTTGCCTTCTGCACTTACAAAAGTAGCCACCAGGTTTCTATTGCCTAGGCAAGTAAATGGAACAGTTCCACAGTGCTGTACCTTTCAGAGATGGGGTTATCTGATGTTATTTTATGTAGCAAAACTTTTATTTTTGACTTACTGGTCATAAAGTCAGAATTCATGAGCAATTCTGACTAAGCTGTAGGTCTTTAATTGCATTTCATTTATCATTAACTGCAAGGCACAGGTTCCATCAGCAAAGTCAATATCTTCTGGCATTCCAACCAACCTCTTATCCTTACAATTAATATTTCTAGAACAGAAGACTCAAGAGAAAATAATAAGTTAACATAAGGAAAATAATGTAAAGACATACCTTTGTTAACCCACAGTAGTGTCCACCATACAGAACTGATTAATTCACAGTACATTTGATGTATTCTTGAAGATTCTAAAACATATTGGCTTGTTTTTTATATAGCAATTAGGATTACTAGCAACTGGTTCTTTCTGAAAACTGATGAAACACAGAAGTGTTAATATGTTTTGTTTAATGATGGTGTATGAAGGTACTTCATAAATAGGAAACTTACATCTCCTCATGATCTACTATTATTGGTACTGGAATTTTGATTCTTTTTACACAGTAAGGGAATTTCCTTGGAACAGCAGGACAGAAGATAGCAGGGAATAATAGGCTAGCCGAATCATTACATGTAAAACCCCTTTCTACTCATTGCAGAGATCACTGTTTCCTATTTCATTCTCCTTGCCTTAATTGCACTTTCATATTTTGTGTCAAGATGTCCTGATTTTTAAGCCAGATAAATTGGCAGCCATTACTTCCAAGCCCTATTTTTTATCCCCCTGACAATGGTTTTAAATCACCCAAACCAAACTTTCAACTTCTTATGCTATGTATAAGTATTGTGCTCAGTTTGAGATAAAAATTGTCTTTCCATTTGTCCTCCAAGACATGATGAAACAATTTTAGTGTTAGTGTTCTCTGATAGAGCTGTTTCCTGGGTTGACTATATGGTCCAGTATCCCTGTTGTCTGGTTTTTTGGTCTAGAAATGTGTCCTGTAGCTTTAAGCTAGGCCCAGAAAGAGAGAGCACACGGAGTGCCGGAGTGCCGGGGGGAAAGCAGTGAAATTTCTCACTGCTTGTACTCAAAACACAGAGAAATGAGGAGTGCAGTGCTCTCTGAATTCTCAGCTCTGCAGAGAGAAAGAGAGATGAAAAGTTTTTCCTTTGCTTCTTTTCACTGGTTTTCCTCATTACCTAAGGCAAGAAAAGTTTTCCCAAGGCTGTGGTATCTTCTTGAACTGTTCAGTTTTCCTCCAGTGAGGAACACCAAAACAATCACCTGGGGGGTCCCCAAGTTGCACTGCGACCTGGACGCCAGGCCCAAGCCCTGGAGAAAAAGAGACTGAGCAAGACTGAGCAAAGACTTAGAAGGACTTTCTGAATTTGCCATCTCTTCACAGCAATGAGAGGTTTTATTGTTTAATATTATTCATTTTTTCATGTTGGTGAGTACTTTGCTTGTGAAATAAACAGTTTTTTCCACTTTTCTCCAAGGAGATTTTCTCCCAGAACAGTTGGGGAAGGATTGCTGTAATCTGCCTTTTAGGAGACATTATTTTTCTTTTCTCCCAAATTTTGTCTCAAGATATTACAAGCTGTGATAGAAGTGTATATGACATTTGAGGGCTTTTGCCTCCCTAACCCAGACCATTGATCAGTGTAATCTTTCCTTCAAAATTTTTCTTTTTTCTCTTTTGTGATGACCTTTGCCATCATTTTGGTGAATTGTTTTTAAGTCACTGTGCCTTGTATACATCCAGTTTGTTACCAGACATATCAATACATGTCTTTCTAAATATCAGCTAACATACAAACAAATTTAAATCCATGAGATTTAAGGAAGGAAGAACTGAATAAGAGATATTTGAATGTCAGGTAATCAATAAACACTACAGAGTGCTTTCCAAAACATTCAGTTAAGATTTCCTGTCCATCTCAGACAAGTGATATCTTTGTTTAAAATGACTAACAAATTTCTAAGGAAGGCTGTTCAGCATCAAGGCAGAATCAAGAATTAAGAAATTAGGTAAAACTGGATAATAGCCTTGCTGATCATAGTCATAATTGCTTTATATGATTATTTATTTATTCTGTGATTGAACTAATATCATGATATATCATGCAGTGCTTTTTTAAACAGTTTGGGTGCAAAATGTTATAGTATATGGACTTGTTGCTTAATATTTGGTTTATTTTTTAAGAGCAGTTCCATGTATCAGTTCCCTTACATTTTTTATTGCTTCATCTGAATTTTAAAATATGGTATGTGAAAAGATACACTTGTGCCTAGAAAATGCTTAATCTGGTATAATGAATTAAACTTCTATTTAGTATAGAATGCCTATGTCTATTTACTTTTACTAAATCAGGATTTCCTTTTTGGTTTTGGGGTTTTTTTTCTGGAATGAAAACAAAAGTCAGTAGAAAAGCTTAGAGTTTAATTCACTCCAGCTTGTCAGCTTATAATGTTTTGGTTTTTTGGGTTTTTTTAAGACCTTGGACAATTACTGAATATTTAAAAAGGTAGTTCCTTATTTCTTTATATTTATGGCTTGTAGTAAAAACTTTTGTTCTTTTTAGACTTTATATTTGGCTTCAGCTATTTATTTTATAGTTTTTATTCTTAAAATCTCTGTGCTTTCCTTGTCTGAAGCTGAGACGACACCCCAAAACCAGGTATCTAAATAGAGTAGAAATAATCTACTGTTTCTCTTTCCATTTCTGTTGTATGAATAATAAATTTATAATTTATAAAATATATATTGAAATGAGTTATTTGTAAATGAAAAAGCGACAATGTAAAAACAAACCGCCTTCTTGATTAATTCGGTCCTTTCTGCTTTTATTACACATATTCTAAAAGACTATTCCATTTGAATTTAGATGCCTTGATGAGAAAGTTAAGATACAATTTAAGAAACTTTAAAGGAAAACTAAAGGCATGCTGGATTAAGGAACACTGTATGCTGTAAGGAAAACATATATAGAACAAAGAACATATACAGAAAGGTCTCATGCAAATGTCTTCCATGAAATATTAAAGAAAATGGTTTTGGAAATATGTTTTGTAATATATGGTAGAGATAATTCATGCTATTAATGTATAAAATATTGTAAAATCCAAACTATGTCTTTTGACCACCCCAGCGGGGAGCAGAGTCTTATTTTTATTCAATTAGTTCCTGGACGACGTTAAGATAGTATCGAGTCTGTTAACGAATGAATGGAACCTTCCTGAGGGATGATCACCGACTTCCCTGGAATGCAAGAGTGATTTTCACACCTCGAAGATTGCATCTACTACAGTGATTACCAGCGCCACCCTGTTACATGTGAATTCCGACCCGGGCAGAATAAACTGTATAAGAGCTCACTGCACAAAGCAGCCGGCGTGAACAGGGGGAGACGCTGACATTCGGGGCCAGGTCCGTGTGCTCACCCAGCGCCGATCCCGGGGTTGACGCTGCCCTTGGCTGTGGCGGGATTTTTTTTCCGATCGAAGTTCTGTTTCACTGATAATCTAATAAATCATTGCTAAATTTTCTTATAAATTTGGCTCTCGATTTGATAATTTATAATATGTTTTAAATAACATTAAATACATTTTGTGAAAATATCAAAAAACCTGATATTAGAATTAGCTCTTCAAGGGCAGATTTTCCAAAATATATGGTATGTCTAAGAATTTTATTTCATAGTTTTGACTTCCACAAAGTGAATTATTATGAACTTATGGGAATAAAACCCCCATAAATATGAAACAACCAGGCCATACTGTACCTGAGAAATACATATTTTGCTAGATTAAGGTTATGTTTAATCCATCTATGTTATGAACAAAAATTCAGTTAATATTTTTTTTTGTGAGAAAGAGTTGCAGGGGGGCAGCCAGGTCTCAGGCGCTGCCAGGATTCTTAGTGCTTTGTTATTGTAATACCGGGTCGTTAAGGCTTATCTCCTTCTTTTGTATTAGTAAAAAGCCTGGCTGGGTGGGGAAATGGCCCTTCCCCGAGGCTGTGCGCCCTTCCAGCATAGGGAAGACACCTGAGAGGGTGGGGGGGGTTATGCAAAGTGACTCCAAAGTCCAGAATGCTTTGTGGGACCCCGACTCGAAATGCAACGAAAAAACCCCAAAAACAACGAGCCAATTACGAATTGAGAGACTAAGGTGATGTCTGGATGTGAGGAGCCAAGTGCTGAGCCTGCAGAGATGCGGAGCCCCTCTCGCCCTGACCATGGGAGTCGTCCCCAGCGCCGAGACTGAGGGGGACCACACTGACAATGCAACATCTGACGGGGACCTCACGCCCTAAAGCTCCCACGAGGACTGGATCCCCCGGCTCTGCCCCTAGTGGACAGAGCTGCTCATATCCTCCTCCTCTGAGTCGCCCTGGGAGACGCGACGGGGACTGCAGCCCTGCCGAGCTGCCCAATCCTGAGCTGATCACTTTTAATAAAGGCATTATAAAGGAAAAGAAGTCTCCTGGCCCTGTTTATTTCAATCTATATATAATTAGACAAAGTTTTCTAGTTTAGATTGCATTTTTACTTATCTTCAGTAAATTGTCTCCTCTGGAAACAAAGTGGAAATCTTGAGATATGTAGAAATATTGAATCTTCTGTTGTTTGAGATAAGAAATGACATAAGTTAAATTTTAATAAATTTCATGCACAAGAATGGGAATCAGAGATTTGTTAATTATAATTAACATTTATTTAAATACAGGTTATGTTGTATTTTAAAATAACATGTGTATAAATGATCAATTGTGAGCCAAATTATCAAAAATGTGAAAAGATTTATTTATCTTTTTGCGGGACCGAAATACGGTCCTCAAAACCACCACAGCCAAAGAGACAGCGTTGAGCCCGTGTTCGGTGCTGAGTGAACCTGGACCAGACACCTATCGCATTGAATTCCCTCCCCGCCCCATCCACGCAAGCCACTTCTAACAACGAGCTTTTATACAGTTTATTGTGCCCGAGGCGAAGGAGTCCCGATTTCTTTTGTAACTCTTCACCTTCATAGTTAGTTCTTTCAGTGTGCAGAGCTGGACAAAGATCGTCTCCAGGTGTGTAGCCAGCGTTGATTGACTTTGGGGAAGCTGTGTATTCACATGTATGATCCTATCGTCTCTGGCTATCTTGATTGTTGTTATGTGCAGGGCAAAGATCGCTTTTAGGCAGTTTCTGATGACTCGAGATACCACCCGTGATCATGGTGCTGGGAGTGTCTATTCTTATGCTAAAGTGTCGATCGTTATCTTAGCCCTGTCTGGGAATCTCAGAATCTGAATAAACAGCTGCTCTCAGGCCGTGTATGGTCAGAGACGCGTTCAGATTTCACAATCTTTATAAATATATTCTTTAATAGCATGAATTATTACTAACATATATTACAATATGTAAGTGTACTACAAAGACCATTCTTGTTAGAGTGGAGTGACTTTTATTTTTTAGCATTCCATTAGAAGTAATGCAAAATAACAAATACACTTTAAAAATTTATTCATTAGGAAAAATGAAATAACATATTATTTCCTCTATGAAGACATGATAATGGTGACAAGAAAGAAGTATTATGAGCTGCTTTTGCCTCCAAGATTCAGGCTGAGTTTTTTCTTATTGCTGTTGGCGTTTTTTGGTTTGTCTCTTTTTCCATTCACAACTAAGGCTTTAACTTTAAAGACAAATCTGATTTGTGTTTTGATCTACTAAATTCAAAATAAATTCTCAATTTGTCTTGAGAGAAAAGCAACAAAGAAAGAGCTGTCATGGCTGGCAATAAACACTAATGGTTAATTTTAAGTGACTGTAAACAATAATGTCCTGGTTTGAAAGGCAGGTGTCTGCTAGGGAAGGCAGAAGCCTTCCTTATAATGGAGAATGTAAACCCCCTCCCTCCGAATTATTATAATTTTGAAATTAAGGGGCTCTCAGGCAAAGATATGGGGAATAACAATCCTCTACTAGCGTGTATAACTAGGCAAACAAAACAACAATAACTATGGCACTAACAACAAATGGAACCAGGAACTTTGTGACAGCCTTTTCGGCCGAGATGGGAAGGGACGGAGGAGAGGCTTTGCTTCACCAAACCCTGGGGCAGTCGACTGCGGTGCCTCTGCAGGATTCTGAGGAGCACCAAGCTGGAAGGGCAGGAATGAGCAGAAGCCCCGGGCTGGTGGAGGAGAGTTACCAGGAGTTCCGCGGCGGCAGCCGGAGCTGCGGGCCCTCCCGGCAGGGCAGGGGTGCGGGTTACAGCGTGGGGCACCCAGAGCAGCGCTGAAGGGACAGCGGGGACGGGACAGCACAGCCTGGCTCTGAGCAGGGCAGGGAGAGGCCCAGTTCGGGATTCCCAGGGCACCCGAGCAGATGGGGTAGGTCCTTCTTTTAGTGAGTGGGTGTTGATAAGGTCCCAGCCCAGTGGCTGCTCTTACGAGCAAAGGCTCACCCACAGAAAGGAAGAAGCAGTACAGGACTGGACTCCGGCCGCGACTCCGGGCGTGACTTCTCCCGGCAGTAAGCAAGAGCTGGCTGTCCTCCTTCTGATACTGAGAGCCAGAGAGGGCAGCTGACCCCAGCCAGTTCTTTACCTGCCCCAAAATGCGCGGTATCTCTTCTCTTGGAGAGAAACTCACAGAGCAAAAGAAGTGTAGCCAGATGCTACACTCATCTCCCCACCTTTGTCGCTTCTTTTGTTTTTCTTAAGTTCCCATAAGTACCCAGTAGTTAGTTTCCTAACAACTTATGGGAAAAAATTCTATGAATGAAAAAGAAAGAAACTCAACCTGCAACAAATAAGAATTAAAATTCATAGAGGAAGGACAGAGGGTAAACTAATTCTCTGAAATGCAGTTTTGACTTGAAAGTAGTAAGTGCAAATGTAAAATAAAGAGCTGCTAAAAGTGCACATCAGAAAACATTCCCATAACCCAAATCTCCTTAGCTGGTGAAATTGATTTAGTTAGTATAACACATGGAGATAGAATCAGCTTCATAATGTGTCTTAGATACGATGGCATTGATGACTTCAACTGATGTTTAACTTTAAATGTTTCCTCTGTTTGTAATGGAGTCCACATCCCAGAATAAAATACCCAAGTGCCTTTCTTAGCCAGTGCATGTTTAAGAGCTTTAGCATGCTGCTATAAAATAATTTAGCATTCAGAGCACGGAGCTCTCTCAAATTGCAAATAAGAAATATTGAGTATATGTTAATGATTGCCACTATCTGCATCTATTCAAAGTAATCCGCCCTTGAAGGTATGCCAATTCTGCTTCCTCAAAATGTGAAGCAGACAAATCAGCCCAGTAGAAGTGCCTCAACAGGAGGGAGCTATCTTGTCCAGACAGAGGCACTTCTGAGCATGTGAAAAGGTGATATTGTAGGCATTTGAAAAAGATAAGTTAAAAAATGCAGCCGCTTGTGGTGTTTACAAGCCTCCATAGCTAGCCAAGAGGATCACTGATTTACAGGTATTTCAATTCCCACTGTAAGCATCAGGGTCTTTACAATCTGGCTGCAGGTTATTTTCAATGCTATTGCAGAAAGCACGGCAGAATGAAACATGGTTTCTTTGTGGGGTATTGTATTCATTCATCTACTCTAGCAGGCAAAAGACTGACTAAAGGTAATTATTCTACCTAAAAGATACCATTCTCTCTGTTTCTCTCCTTCATTCTCTGCATAGTTTTGTATGTGTGCAAGAAACACAGGCTGAGAAAGAGAGAAAATTTCCCCAAAATAGCAATGAAATACAAACAGAGATGATAGAAAGGTCTCATTAGTAATATAGTCTTTTTCTTCAAACTTATGAAGTTTGGAAGTTTCTGTTTCAGAAAATAGTTTCAGCTGTTAAAGGGGGAAAAGAACTTGAACAAATGGTTTGGTTGGTTACAAGCCTTTCAATTCACCTTCTGCATACGCTATTAAATTCCAGAGGAAGGTGAAATTAACAATATTCTGAATGTGACTTTCAGAAATTTCAGACTTGTAAGACTGATAAAAGGCATGGCAAGTCATCCTGAGACTGTATCCCCAAGAGGCCACTTGCTTTCTTATTTCAGTTCCAATGTCCTTTTGTGCCTGATTAGGGGATCCATTTTTGCTGATCAGTGTAAAATAACTATGTGCATTACTACCCTGAGGCAACATTGGAAGTGTACATAGAACTGCAATCTTTGTTTGTTAGGTGGTTATGCTTCTATCAGAATGCATGGGCAAAGCAAAATTGGAGGATTTGTGTTGTTTGATTATACCTTAATTCATATTTCATCTGTGAGGAGAAATGCCTTGTAAAACCTAGAGTAAAGAATATAATCACAAAGGCAAGATAAAAAAAAGAAGTGTTACCAAAAAGCACCTACTATTGAAATCATTTACCAGCACTTCAAAAAATGTAAGAAATGGAACTGAAGTTTCTCTTAAAATACTTTCTTTGTTTCATTGTTTATTTCTTATGTTTTCCTTTAAAAAAATCCAGCTGCATAGCCAATACCACAGGCTCCCCCCCACCTTCTAACTTCATGCAAAGGTAAAATTAATTAAATTCCAAAATTCACCATAAAATTCTGTTGATTAAAGCTGTTAATTCCCAGCAAGGGATCTGTACAGATATAATATGATCTGAGATCATAAATGCGTACTAAAGGCAAGCATTCACAAAAATTAAAATTAATTGGCAACTACTGTTTCTTGTATCAGAAGTCTCTTTTTGGAGGATACAAAGGATAAAAGACTTGCCACTTTATCTAATTCAAATTAAAAATTCAAAGCATATGTATGTTAGTTGATAGAGTGCTCTAATGAACTGATTAGTAGTTATTTAAACTGAAACAAAGTATCATTTAATAGAAATTAGGAATGTAAATTGTGCATTTAATGTAGGAGTTTTCCCTCATTGGGGAGTGAATATTCAAAGCTCAGAGTGGCATAAAACATCCTGTACATCTGCCTGGAGCAGCAGGACACCTGCACTCCCACTGGGGCCCCCTCACCAGCTCACTCAGCCTGACTTAAAACAGACCCCAGAAACCTTCAGGGCAGGTGAGGAGTTCAAGGGGCTCCAGGGCAGTATTACCATTCCTGAGCATTGGCGACAGCACAGTCTCAGTCACTTGCTGGAGGCGCTAACTTCTTGAGGAAAGGGCCTCAAAGCATGATGGTATTTGGAGCCTTAAACATGTGAATGGGAAGTCATAAAGACCCCTGCAAATCACAGCAGAAAGCAGAAGCTACCAGCAAGCATCTGCCCCAACCCAAGCAGCTCTGCAGCTCTGCTTTAGCTCCACCTATCCAGCTGGTTTGCGATGCTTAGCAAACAAGTGAAGGAGACTGAGGTCCACTTGCCTGGGTAGCTGGTTGGAGAAGGCAACTACATAACCAGTGACCTTCTGTAGGCCGACCACCTGCACAGCTGCCATCTTCCCACCCTGCAATATCTGTAGATAATGAGATGAATGGCTCTCACAATTAAGGGATGATTATTGTCTGAATATTAAGAAAAGCTTTAGTGATGTATAGTTATGTTATTGTAGTTTAGATGTCCTCTGTTCTCCTCATGGTTCCCTTACCCCCCAACCTGTATTGTTGCCATCAGACAGCCGGGGCTGTCTAGGACAGGTAGAAAGCAGATGTGCACGTATCCCTTGCATGGGGCAGTTGGGAATGGAAAAGCTTGGTGCTTAAGGGGTGCAGCATGGCAACACCTGATCTCCACTCAAGTTACAAGAAAGCAGTCTCCAGTGATAAATGGCAAAGAGCTGACTGACAGACTTTGGGCAGCTGATGCAACCCCCAGAGGTATAAAAGACCCATCCATCTTGAAGATGAACTGGTCATTGCCACGCACAACGAGGCACTCCATTCTGCCACCGGCAAGACTATATACAATCACGAATGGAATGGGACAATCTGGACTAGTGACATGAGCTTTTTATTCAGCACATCAGTCTCATCACATTGTTAGACAATGGAGACAGGATGTTAACAGCTCGCTGATCTACAGGGAATGCCAAGGAGGTGTGGCATTACAGCATAGCATAAAACTATCTCAGCTTAGATTTCAGCCACTCACACATAGAGCAACACATATTGACAAGAATTCTATCCAATCATATAAAATACACGTAATGGTAGTTAAAACAAAGACTTGTTCATCTGAGACAAAGAACAGAGCTCTATTCATGCTAACCTTCTAAAGATATACATTAAATAACCTTGTTGCCATCCTAAAGCCAGTTCTACAGAGGCTTATTTTTATTTGTCACGTATGCTCTACTGCTTAGAAAACTTTTTGCTGTATTTGCAAGGCTAACAAAACTTCTGTCTGAGGCCTACTCTTTTTCCTTAAAACCCTCTAACTATAAATTCCAGCAATTCCCCCTCTCTGTTGACTCAGAAGTTTTCATTTTCTTGTCACCTACTACTTGCGTTTCATAGCTCTATTGTAAAATTTCTGCTTATTATCTACTGGAGACCTATTTGCACTGATCCTAAGCATTGCTATATTACAGCACAGCAACTTAATGCTGTGAAGGCCGAGTCTTTGAAAGAGATATGAATCACGTTTGACAATAGTCACAAGTCATTGTTCAAAAAACTGGTCTATTTTAGGGTCTTAATTCAAAACTTTTGTCTATGTCTATACTTTCGTCTACTACTTTCGTGAGATTTTGAACTCTCTGTGCTTCTACTTCAGTCATGTGGTATTCATGAGGGCAGTTCCCAGTGCTGCGAATTTTTCCTTATGTATTCTTTTATTGTATTTTTGTTAAAGTTTAATGAATCTTTTAAAGTTTCAAAGTGAGCAGTTGTCTCTCACAATATCCAAGAGGGGAAAGTGACTCCAGCCAGGCAAAAGACAACCCCTCTCCCCTGTACCATGTTGAGCTGCCCAGCTCTGTGCCAGCTGGCAGAGATACCAGGATCATCCAAATAAAGACAGCTCTAACAGCAATGTCCAGGATGTGTTTAATCAGATTCATCTCTTTAAAGGACTGTGCAAATAAAAGGCAACAACAGAGCTGTAAGAGGAGAAAATCCTATCTGACCTGGCTCTATTTGTTCCAGAAATAGGAAAGAGGAGAATGGTGATCCTTGCAAAGAAGAAAGGCAGTGCATCTCTGGGGAGACTCTAGACTCCCAGCCTTACTGATTTGCTTTGCTACAGAATTAGGAGCAAGATTTCAACCTGGCCATGGGTTTGCTTTCTTCTTCAATGTCCTCTTTAAGTAGTCTCTGGAACACAGCTGCGAGCACTGTGAATACCTGTTGCTCTTGGCTGCACACTTCCTAGCACTGCCACCATAGAAAAACCAAGAGCTGAGAAGTCAAGACTCTCTACAAAGAAGCTGAGAAGCTAGGATTGTGGTTGTGTAGGAATGCTAGGAACTGGCATGACAGTGTATACCAGGCTAAGGAGGAGGCCAGCTCTCTAGTAAATGCTGCAGGTATTCACTCTGTCTAAGTGCTGGAGATCAGTGGCACAGAAACTTGAATTGTGGAGGATGGTAAATGACCAGCCTCACAAATTTCAGCACAGGTTCTCTTGTATCACCCTTCTCTTGTGTCAAGGGGTGATGCAGAATGCTGTCACAATGGCTCAGGTCAGAGTATTCACCCACATGCACATGGGATCAGGACTGCTCAAGCATGTCCTGGCAAATGTCCTCTTGGAATTATTTTAAAATACCCATTCCAGAAAGTCTTTGATGTTACATGACTTGTGAGGGTTCCTCAGGGTGAGAGAGATAGACGAGAATCTTGCTTCATGATCAGAAAGCTGGATTTATTAATTTATGATATATAATACATTATGACTGTACTAAAAGTAATAGAGAGAGAAGCTTCAGAAGCTGCTAAGCTAAGAATAGAATAGGAATCTACCAAACAAGAGAGCTCTTTGTGAATCTGTCCCCAAGCTTGGTCCTGTGACATGGAATATGAGCCAATCACAGGTGCATCTATTGCATTCCACATCAGCAGATAATAATTGTTTACATTTTTCTTCTGGGGCCTCAATTCCCACAAGAGGAAAACTCCTAAAGAAAGGATTTTTATGAAAAGATGTCTGTGACACTTTGAGAAGTTGTTTCCTCAGGGTGCTGCTAGTTGGGTGGAACAGTCTCTGGTGTAACAGTTCCCAGACAAATGCCAGGACTAAGACCCTGCAGCCACATCTCACTCGCTGACCCTGTGTGTTGCCTGCAGAACAATGTTCCAGCCCCCTTTAGTGTGCTGCATTCCTTGCTGAGGACCTGATGAAAGACTGAGGCAAAAGAACTGTCCCACTGATGCTGGAAAAGCTCCAGCACTTCCAGGGTCATGCATCCTCATGCTTTCTGTAGAAGTAGGCAACTACTGCCCCATATCACCCCAGTCTATAAAGGGGAAGAGGAAGATGAAGTCACCAAAAGAAAATCTCCCAGCTTCTCCAGCTCTCTGCACATTGCTGTACCAGGCAGGGAAAACCACAGTCGTAACAGTCTTGTTTATATCAACAGGACTCCACACTGCTTACAGGGCTGGGATTTTTACTTCAGGTGACACACTAACTCAAACCAACCCTGAAGAACCCTGAAGATTGAAGGAAACTGCTCTCCACAGTAATAAGCACTTGACTATAACAAGAAGTAACAGCCAAACCAAGCGAGTGTGCAGCTGAATTATCATAGCACCAGCTGAGCATTCTTGCTGGAGTCTCTAGGACAGTCTGGCTTGAAGAAAAAGAAGATAAAAAATAACAGACAGGGAAGAGGGGCAAGTAATGAGAGATGTCTTTACTCAATTTCCTGGGATGTTGTTCCTGAATACAAAGAAGTTTACTTCAAGTTCATTATATAAATCATTCATTTCCCTTTAATAGGACCAGCAGATTCCTCCAGGATTGAAAATGCCTCTGTGCTAGATATTGACATAACTTATGCTCTCTCTGATAAGTGAGCAGAGGGCAGAGGCTACTTTCGCTGGAAGAAAAAGCATACCTGGTGGTGTGAACACAAAAAATGACAACACCTGAAACTACGTCTTTGGCAGGACCCATAACACAGGAGTAAAGGAACTAATGGCAGGAACACTATGGTACTGCCTCAATCTCCTTGGCTCCATAACTCACAGCGATAGTTTTCATGTGAGGAGCATTCCAGCAGTGTTTGGAAAGAGAAGCAGCTGACTAATGTGAGTACTTGTGGTTCTCTTTCCTCCCCATGTTGGAGGGCCCATTGTCCCTTTGTAGGGCATTGGAATGGCATCATGGACAGTAGGGTTCTTGCCTCAGGGAATCCAGAAAGGTGCACTCACCTTCCAAGAAAACATGGTCCTGAGAAGAGAGGGGTGGAAGAGATGGATATGAGGGAGTTGCACCAAAATAGGGGCACTGTGCAGAATGATGCTCATGACTGAGGGAAGTGTCCCAAACTGTCTCCCATGCAGGTGGCAGTAGGCTGACACTCATCTGTGGTACCCTTTGGGGTGCATGGGGGCCCTTCTGAAGACCATAATCTCATACTCTGAGTGGGACCTATAGACAAAGCCTCTAAGAGCATCTCTGTCTGGACAAGGGCACAAGAGGGAAGCAGGGGCTGATAGGAGAGGATGGGCATATCACAAAGTCAGAGTCAGGCAGGGCTGGCTTCTCCCACCCAAGGATTGGGTGGAAGAGGGACAACCCCAGCCAGCTAAGGATGTTATCCACAGATAACAAGCGGTGAGGAGCCACCCATCCTTGATTCTGCTTTTACTCCTCTAACTACCCATGGAACTGCAGCCCTGGCTCTGAGGCTCCAGAGGAGACAGTTATTTGTGAAGGAATAGACCCTGTATGCCACAGAGAAAAGCAGTTACATGTACAAGACATTTACATGATTGTCCATGGAGACTAGACAGTTATTTGGAAGACAAATGTAGATGGGAAATAAAATACAGAACTATTTGAAAATCCAAGAATAAGAATACCTCAAAGTGGGTAGAGTATTTGTGAGGGGAATTATATACCTGTGCACTTTTTAGCTCCTGAAGCAGACACTTATTTAATCAGCGCTGGAAGTCAGATATTGGGCTAGTTACATCATTTTCTGATTCAGTTTTGTGTTCTTACAAGGTAAAAAGGGAGGAAAAAGAAGTGGCCCAATAGATGAAGAAATTTATGCTAAGTATTGTCATCTCCTGAGTTATGTGGGAGGACAGAGGAACTGAAATGTAGATCAGAACAAGCATTGTGGTGACAAGTCTTAAAAGTGAGAACATAAAGTTCAGCTTTTCCTCCTAGAAGAAACCAGGAACTGGCTGTAAAAGAAGAACTAACTCACTGCATGTGGCAGGAGAATAATGTGCTTTTGACAGCAGCATGTTTGATGTATTGAAAAAGAACAAATTAGGATGCAGAGGAGGATTGCAGCAAGTGCATTATATCACATATGAGGGAATAATTTTTTGTAAGAGAATATGTAGACCTTGAGGTGAGCTCTTACTAGTCATGCTTCTTCCAGTTAAGGATTCTAGACTGTGAAATCCAAGAGGTACTTATTGTGCTACACCTTGGAACACAAAGGTTTTTACTCTGGATTCATAATCAAATTAGGTCCCACTATGTTTGCATGTAATACTATAATTATGAGTCATAATCCAAATGAAATCACACTGGCAGGCTTCTTTCTGATTAAGAAAGCAGAAAAATAGAAGTATTTATTGAAAGATTAAAAACAATGTAAAATGACCACAATATACTTTGGCTTTGACCTTTCTCATTCTTTGATTTGAAAGATTTCTTCATGAAAACTTCTACTAGTCAAGAGGAACCAGAAATAGGGGGGAGTGCCACTAAGAAAGACTTGGAGAAAAAATGTAAACAGCCTCTTATTCCATCACTAGACATAATTGAAGAGAGCCTGACACTCCTCTCTTTGCACCTTGCTTTCAGGTTCATTGTTGAGGCTCCCCTTCAGCCTGCTGTTTAGCCCCTGAGCTAAACAGTCCCAGCTCTCTCAGCCTTTTCTCACAGGAGATGTGGTCCAGTCCCTTCATCATCTTGGTGGTCCTTTTTTGGAAGCTTTTCAGTATGCCTGCACCTCTTATGCTGGGGAGCCCAGCACTGAACACCGTGCTCCAGGTCTGATCTCACCAATGCTGAGCAAAAAAGGATCATTCCTTCTCTTGATCTGCTGGCAGCTCATCCCCTAGCGCAGCTGAGGATACTGTTTGCCTACTGTCCAGCAAGGGCACGTGGCTGTGTTCATTTTGGTGCCTGCAAGAGCTCCCAAATTCTTTGCTGCCAAGCTGCTTCCCAGACTGTGCTGGCACCTGGGGTTGTACCTCCCTGGGTATGGGACATGGCACTTCGAGCTACTGAACTTTATGAGGCTCCTGTCAGCCCTTTCTGCTGCCTGTTCTGGTCCCGCTGGATGGCAGCACAACCCTCTGGTGCATCAGTCACTTCTCTGAGTGACTCCAAATGGACACCTCAACTCTTGCCTCTGTTTACCTGAAAACTTTCCCTGTTTTTACACAAAAAAATGTACTTATTGTTATGAACAAAAACTCGGTTAATTTTTTTTTTTTTGTGAGAAAGAGTTATGGGGACGAAGCCAGGTCTCTGTCTCTGCCAGAGTTCTTAGTGTTTTGTCATGGTAATCACGGGTCCTTAGAGCTTATCTCCTCTTTTGTATTAGTAAAAGGCCTGGCTGGGTGGGGTGGATGGCCCTTCCCCGAGGCTGTGCTCTCTTCCAGCATAGGGAAGACACCTGAGAGGGTGGGGGGGGTTATGCAAAGTGACTCCAAAGACCAGAATGCTTTGTGGGACCACAACTCGAAACCCACAGAGAAAACCCCAAAAACAACGAGCCAAATAAGAAGCCAAATAAGAATTGAGAGACTAAAGTGGTGTCTGGACATGAGGAGCCGATTGCTGAGCCTGCAGAGATGCAGAGTTCCTCTCGCCCTGATCACAGAGTCGTCCCAACGCCGGGACCAGGTGGCTGACGAGGCTGAGAGGACCAAGATCTGACGGGGACATTACGCCCTAAAGGCTCCCACGAGGACTGGATCCCCCAGCTCTGCTCCTGGTGGACAGAGCTGCGCATATCCTCCTCCTGTGAGTCGCCCTGGGAGACGCGACGGGGACGGCAGCCCTGCCAAGCGGCCCAATCCTGAGCTGATCACTTTTAATAAAGGCATTAAAAAGGAGAAGAAGTCTCTTGGCCCTGTTTATTTCACGTATTGCAAAAGAAATAATGCAATCTGTTTAGTAAGAGTAGACATTCTTTCACCTGAGAAGTAAACTGGAATACCATTGTCTGAATTTACCACAAATTGGAAAATACTTCCAGATTAGGTATTTCTAACCTTTAACATTTTCTTTAATGCAGGAGCAATTTTCCTCTGGATTGACATCTCTCAGATCTCATTATATTTGGTGATAGTTTGCAGTATCCTGAATATCCAGCAAATTAGTGTTGTTTGCCAGACCTCAGACTCTACAATATTCAGTGCTGTTGTGTCAAAGTAAGATAAAGCTCAAGATGGTATTGTCAGCCAGCTCTGAAGTGTGTAGTGGAAACAACATCAAAACTGCTGGCAAAAAGGCTGTGACATGAAGGTCTTTGCGGAAAGCATGAAAAAGTATTCAGCTTATCTCCCCAACACAAAAATTTGTTAAATGTGCATAAGAGAAATAGAAAGACGCTGAAGTCTCATTTAGTCATGTGTATGTTGTACAGCTCATTTTATTATGTTGTTAGTCATATTCAACGTTTTTTGTATTGTTCCATTTATAGTTCTAAGAATGGAGTAATAAATAGTAAAAGTAAAAAATGGGTATATACTATTAGTTCACTAGAACTTAACATTAATTCATTTTCCTTTGTAGATAGCTAATGTTATTCAGTACTTTCCAAGTTCCCTTCATGTCTGCAATTCTTAACCAGGCTAGGGTAGTAGAGAGGTTACATATTAGATCACCTTTTATCCTATTCACAGTCTTGTAGATCATTCTCTTTCTGATTAATCTCTCTGCAAGGTTTTCAGCAATTGGTCATATAAAAAATATACCATCAATTCAACTTTGTAAGTCTTTGAAAGGTAGAAGCAAAGAGAAGGCCCAGTGATATTTCATCAGCCAGTGTCCCACTGGTTGATTGCTTGAGAATGGCCACCTCAGTTGTTCATAAACTCAGTATGTAGAACTGAAAAAGTAAGACACACACTGTTCCAGTGGGAACTTAATAGCAGGGAAAAAAAAATATTTTTTTAACAATCTCTGTAACTTTTCTTTGTCATTTGTACAAAGCTGGTTTTGCCAAACTACAGACAAAAGCTGAAATTATTAATTCTATGACACATATTTCTTTTGAGGAAAATATACAAAAAAGGACTGTCTTGTATTTCTGTTTTCACCAGTTTTTTCAATCCTTGACAGAGGATTATAAATCAATAAACAAGGCTGCTAAACAGATGGTAATTCCTTAGCCAAAAATTGATAACAGAAAGTGACTTCTTGTGGCTTTCTATGGCACCAGATAGTTCTTGGTTTATTGAACTATAGCTCAGCAAATTGTTCCTGTGGATGCAGGATGAATGAGTTTATGTCTACATATATATGAGGCCAGTTGATGTGATATCCAAATGCCAAAACATTAGAGAATGTGCTGAATGCAGTCCTTACACATTTAGTCCTGGGACATGTAATCCATTCCTGTAATAGGTGCAGAATTAATTTAGAATGTCATGTAGTACTACAGAGAATGCTTTTCTAGTTCTAATGAAGTGAGTTTATGTAAAACCTCAAAGATTTTTCCCAATATTTTAGTCTGTTGGCTTCACTGTTGGCTTCACAGAATATATAGGTGATAGTCCAAAGTAATGATTAGGAGAGATATAGAAGACAGATTAAGGAAGATCATTTGTTCATGTTTCAGAAAATTGATTGGTAAACCTGGCAGAAAAGAAAGGATGAATTGTTGGCAAATTAACTAAAGGAAGGAGAGAGGGGTATTGACAGGGAAGGAGAAGGGAGAGCAAAAGAGAGGAGGACTCCTGAGTTGTTGGATCTCAGAGTAACTGGCAATATCTTGGTCAAATAACAGTGTCATGACCTAAAGGCTTATCGGGCCTGTGGGTAGAAATCATGACTGTAGGTCCATAGAATTCCATAATACACAAAGACACAGAGACTTTGTATATTTCTGTACTTTATTACAGATTACAACAAATACAAAAAAAAAAAGAAAAACTTTAGCATTTAAACGACCATAAAAATCACCAGTAGCAGGTATATCTATGATTATTAAAGTGTATACATTTATATATAATGCTAATATAAATTACTATCAACAATCAAATACAGCACCAATCAGTAGTAGAGCAGCAGTAAAAAAAGCAACATCTAACATAGCAGCAGCAGCCAGTCAGGAATATTAGAAGCAGTAGCACACAGGTAGTATACTAGATGTAGTAGTACACAACTGGATAAATACTAGGCATATACTATTGCAGATTTACAAGCATATCATTGGTGATAAGATTAATGAGACCATGACACCATATGTATAGATGATAAATTACTTATATGGACATGTACGCAGACATGCACATATATATAAAAGTACCAAGTGAATTATACAGATTTCAGAAGAGGTCAAACCATAACAAAAGGTTTATCTGTTCCTAGAAGGAAGATCTAACTATGCCAGAGGTGGAAAAACAAACGTACAAAGAAGAGAGGGACCAATAAGGTAACAGGCAGAGTCCCACCTCGGACACAAAAACGATTGTGTCAAGGAACCTAGTGCCAGCCAGGCATCCCTGAGGGGAGTCTATTTTATGATCTCTTAGAAAGTTTGTGTGGGATTCAATGTGGTTAAAAAGAGTACATGCAACATGAGAAGGTCTCAGAGAGATAGGCTCCATTTTTGATAAATATCAGGTCCCTTTTGTGTCTTAGACATAACAGGTCATAGAGTACTATATCTTTAAACCACCAGTGGGTACCTGTTAATTTTGGCTTTTCATCTGTATCAGCCAACAATGATGATGTTTTCTGTTCTTTCAAATTAATTTTATTTTTCCAGACTTTTCACTTTTGTGATAAAGTACATCTGTTGCTGCACTTTTGTTGTTACACTTTTCCAATTTGTGGTTAATGTTTCTTGGTGTTGCACTTAGTCTTTGGGGCTCAAGATATCTTCATTTTCTATGTACGGCAGCTGTACTTTAAAGAGGCCAGTTGCACTTTCCAAGGATGCTTCTGATTCCAAGCCCTAATTTCCAGGCTCACAGCTCCCAGGCTGGGGCAATTTCTCTGTCAGTATTTTTCAGTAGACATTTTCTTCTATTCACTAATTTTCCTATTCTGGGAAAGAACATGTTGATGGCAGTGGGGCTGAGAGATTTCACTGGACCTTGGGCAGATTTTTTGTGTTCACAAGCAGTGCCTCCTTGTCCTTGTTAATACTCTGCCACTCTTCCTTATGCCTGGCTCTTTACACAGTGTGGAAATAGAAATTGGGTGTCTGTTCCAGCTGCAAGCTTCTAGAGCCATTTGGAAATAAAGGGAGCAGCATGGAGGGGAAGCCTTAGAGAAAAGAAGGCTCTTTTATGAGCTCACTGGCCCTTTTTTATTCTGCCTCTCTACTTCACTCCCTGTGATGCAATTTCAAGAGAGATCCTAGAGAAAGCAGGAAGAGAAGTCAACAATGAGTGAAATCATTGGCTTTGTCTTTCCCACCTTTGGGGAATAAATAAGACAGGAAAGAAGTAAAAACAATCCAGAGTCCCAGCTCTTTGTCAGCCTTGCCCCAGGCCAGTGAAATGTAATGTGATTTAGTTAGAAGCTCATTAACATGTGAAAGCAGTTTGGTTAGAATGGAAACCTGAAAAGAAAATTATATGAAGACAAAACAGGCCAGACAGGCATAATGAATACTAAGTTACACATACATTTTATCTCCAAAAACATTTATAAGATAAGACATAAAAAAGCAGAGTTTCCACAAGCATACACTCCCAAGAAGAAAAGAAAAACCCTGTTTTATTCAGGCATGACTGTACTTTACAGTATTCTTTCATTGTGACCAGCATTGGCCAGAATTTTTAAAGTGGAAATATTTGTCTTGTTAACACAATATCAGTGTGAATTATGTCTGTACAAGGTAATAAAAATTTGGATTTTACAGTGAATTTGTGTTATATTGCAGACATCACTCTGTTGAGGACTCACAAAAATGGCCTGTGAAACTCAAAATGTGGAATTCTGTAGCCAGTAAAATCATTGGTTCACACCAAATATCAAGTAAAATTTAAAACATCTTTTCCTATCCTGGTATTTGTACTATGTTTTTTATGGTTTCTGTGTAAAAGGAAAAAAAATAAGAAATGCATGAAGAGTTTTGAATATCAAATATAATTGAGACTTTTTATTTTATATCACAAATAGAAAAAGGGAAATTTGATAATTGAATTGTCTGTTTTATTCATCAAGTAATTCATCAAGTTCTAATTCAGAGCCAGCTGGATTTTCCTATTCAAATGAAGAGAAAATAATGAACAGCTATTTGTAATTTAAGTACTTTTTCAAAAGTTTGATACTATTTCTTACTGTCTCTTTATTTTGTTCTGAGTCTC
This sequence comes from Zonotrichia albicollis, assembly GCF_047830755.1. Taxonomy (NCBI): domain Eukaryota; kingdom Metazoa; phylum Chordata; class Aves; order Passeriformes; family Passerellidae; genus Zonotrichia; species Zonotrichia albicollis. The sequence goes on from NC_133860.1 coordinate 23,888,074, forward strand.
CTCAAATTATTTTCATTAGTAGACAGGGTGCATTTTTTGCCTCTGGCCATGAGCAGAGAAATTAGTGCCAATGTATTATTTAGAGAGGTTGATCAAGTCTTCCTACTGTGGGTAGAAAAAAGGTACAAAGTATCGTGTCTTGCCTTCAGAATGACAGGCATGAATGCTGCTTCCCTGGTCACGATTAAAAAAAGCCAAAACAACTCCTCCCCTAGCAAGATGAAGAGTGTTTTATTTTAAAAACAGACTGTAAGCAGAAGAGGAGGTGATATTGTCCTACCTTTTAAGCATATTAACAAGTTTCAAATGCTCGTATTTCCTCTGACCTCTGAATAAACAAAATGAACAAGCTGGCCAGCTGGTCTGCGCCACATTTCAGAGTGTGAATACAAAGGAACTAAGGTGCACTTGATGCGTGAAAGTGATGAATAACAATAGAATACATCTGCAAATGTTATACAAAGGTTAAAGTCAAGTTCACCACAGAAGTAGTTGCATTTTGATGAAGTCAAATAATCACATCTTTCTCTTTTTCTGTGTTATACACGGCATCCAAAACAGATTACATAAAAAATATTAAGATTTTAAGGTCAAGTGCTCAAGAGCAGGGCAATTTCCTGGGACAGAATCCCCATAAACCTTAAAAATGCCCCTTGTGCAAATGCTTTATGACAAAGTTTTTAATTAGAAATTACTTTTTTAATAGGAAGCTTCTGGCATTGGGAATCAGTCAATTTAAGGAGAGAGTTGTCCTTTGTGCTACAAGAGGGTGTAGAGACATATAAACCAGCAGCTCTATTCCAGCTTTCAGAGAGAGGAAGACTTCTTTCACAGCATTCATACCCCCCTTCTCTTTCTGCCATTTCCCCTTCTCACTTTGTTTTGGGTGGGTTTTTTCTGTTTGTTTTTTGGTTTTGGGGTTTTTTTGTTTTGTTTTGGGTTTTTTTGAGAGGAAAGAGAAAATGGACTCCCTTGATCTTGACTGTGTTTTTAATCACTTTTGCTCCTGCCCACCCCCCCCCCCCCCCAGGACTTCCTGTCTGTTTTCTCTCCCTGTTTTTCTATATGTTTTTATATTCACACAGCTTTTAACCCAACTTCCCTTTTTGCTGTTGTCAGCCTCTGTTTCATCCACATTATACTTTTTCTCCCTGTCTTTGCCTTCACAGCTGTATGATGTTTTGTCCAATTTATGTAGTTGCCTTGGGGGTAAAGTAGCTGTAGTACTGTACAGTTACTGCCTGGCTGAAAACCAAAAAAAGGTGTATCTACAGTTTATGTCCATGAAGGTGATAACAGTGTGAAGAAATGTCACTGTGCAGCAGGGTCACTTATGTCAATGCAGGAAGAAAGCTCTCTTTGTATTAAGATACATCAGGTTGCCCAATGCATCAAGAACCCTATATGGGTTGCATCAAATATGCCGTAAAGTGGGAAGTGAAGCCAGGTATGGAGTGTGGTCTCTCTTCTTTTTCCACAGTGCCTCCATTCTTTGTAAAGCAAACTTTTGTAACATCACTGCTATCTGTAGAGAAACTTCCCTGTTAGGCAGACAGATAATTTTTAAGAAAACAGTAGTAGCTCCTGAGATATTATCCCATGATGATTTCTGATTTGCTTTTGCACCTCATTATGTATCCTCATTTAACCTGGGTATCCAGTTTAATTCTTAGTGCTTTTGCTTACAGTTCTCTGAAAAAGTTGTTCGCCTGGTGAATTCAGTGACTTCCTAATATTAGCCTGTAATTTGTTGCTGCAAAATCTCAACAAGAATCCATGTGTCAAACCCTTTTTTTCAAAAGACAACTCATAGGAGTCACTGTAGTGAAAATTTCCCATGAGATTTTTCAATTTCTACTACAGTGAGAACTAATGAAAATACTGGCTAGATCTCCATTGTAAGAGTGCCATGTCAAGTTTGCCCTTGCTGGCAGTTATAAAAAGAGACTTTCATTTTCGTGTTTACTTCTCAGATATGAACTTCAAAACTATGTGAAAAGCTTTAGGGAAGGTCAGAGCATTATTTTCTGATTGTACATAAAGAATACACATTGTTGTTGCCTTGTTTCAGAAGTTCTATAACATGTACATATGTGCTCACTACATTTTTGCACCCATGTAGGTTTTGAAGACTCTTCAGTGACAGTGTAGAAATCTCATTTTCTCCTTACTGATTTTTCCTATCTTGTTGCAGACCTCTCTAAGAAGGCAAATATCTTTAAGCTACCAGTCCAATTTTGAGACTGACAGTTGTACAACATGTTCATTAGACATCTCTGCATTATACAATTCTTAGATGACTGCTCTAGACATGAAATTTTTCTTCCCAACAAACTCTTTTAAGTCTCCCTTGCCTGTGCTGGAAAGGTTTTGCAGGATCCCCTGTACTCTTTTGCTGTATTAGCTTGGTATGCTAAGACCTTGCTATATAAAATAACACCTGTTGTTTCGCTTAGTCCAAGAACTTCAGCTTTTTTTTTTTCTTTTTCTAATTTTCTGTGTTTATTTATGTCTGCTTAGAAACCTCTGGTTTTTTGCCTTCACATTTAAAGTTCAGTGGACTTTACTGCCTTCTATACAACTAAATAATGTTTATATTTTCCTGTGACTTACCTTGGGCATTTACCTACAGAAAGCATTCCTCAAAAGAAATTTTGAAAATCCGAAAATGGAAACTTTGTTTTTCTGTTTCATTGTCCAGAACTCAGCTGATTCATGAATGGTATGTGGGGTCAGTGATCAGAGACAGGGATGACACAAACTCTCAGAAATCCATGTGACAACAGCATCAGCTTATTATGGATACCTGCTTATATAGGAGGTTTGAAACTCCCATTTAAAACAGCTGATTGTTTGGGATCTCCCTCTGCCCAGAACTCTGGCCAGTGGTGCTTCTGCATCTAGGCTTGAGTGGGGTTGGCTGAGGGTCCCCTGGATAGGCTTGGATTCCACCTATTGTACTGTGACACATGAAATCTAAAAAAATACTTGGCATGGAAGATGTGTTCCAGAATTTTCTACTTACCAGTGGTAGAAACATTTTTGCCTTTTCACCTCTTTATTTGGCAGTGGTTTAGCACACTAGAAGCCAAAGTTTCTTTCTTTTTTCTTAGTCACCTTCTTACTTCATTTTCACTATAGTACCAACTAACTTAAAAGACTTTCCTTCTTTTTCTGCTTGCTCTTCAATTCCCAGAGAAGCTAACCTATCTAAGTTTTTTTTTATTCCCCTTCCTCGGGTCAAAAGAATTTTCATGGGGGCAGAAAATTGGGCCCCTTTAGCACTTTTTTACACTTTATTGACAGCTTTGCTGCTTCTGAGAGCAATTATTCTTTAAACTTTTCCACAGCTGTAGAATCCATTCTATCAGTGAGAACAAGCTCTTGAAAAACATGTGGACATGACAAGTTCTGAATCCAGTAATTGGTGCTTTTTCCTCGGTGCTCTTATAAATTGAATATATGTTCTTCCTCAAGGACTTGACATAGAATCCCTTCAGAAAGACAAGCCTTTGGACCTTGAGTTCCATCTATTTCCCTCCTACAGCTCACTTTTTGGTTTGGTTTCATTTCATTTGGCTTGGTTGTTGGCTTTTTTAGCACTAGTTTACCTCTACAAACATACTGTATCTACCTGTGCCAAATTTGCTAGAATTCTTGTTCTGCTTCACCACTGCTTGCAGCTTTTTTGAGGGATTTTTTTGAACTTATAGTGTTCCTGTTATCTGATTTGTCCATGCTCTGCATGGTCTGCTGAGGCTTGCAAAATGATACATTTCATTGTAGTCCTTTCTTGTTTCTCCAAATACTGTTATTGTAGTAGTGTTTTGTAGTGTATTGTACTGCTGCTGATTCATGTGCAGATCCATGTACTGCCCTTTTGTGAATTCTATTTCTGAGCACTGTGTAAGTTTTGCCTCTCATATATTTTCCTGTACTATTTGAATTCTCTAGAGTAGTGCTTACTAAACAATAGCCTGGAAGAGGTGAGGTCTTTGAATGACCTATTCTGGGCAGTTTGCCAAATTTAATTCTGTATCTCCTAGAAGCCACGCTTGGACTAATGGATTCATGTTTTTTAACTGGGACTTGGTTCTATAAAATTGCCACACTGATTCTTTGGCCTCAGATGATTCATAATGTTCTGTATTCTGTAGAGTGTTTTCCTTCTTCATCAGACTGCAGTGTTTCCAAAGTGTTGTTCAAACTTTCTCCATTTGTCTCTATATTTCTGGGACTCAACTCAAAGGGATTAGCAATTTCCCCATGATCTGTTTTCTTTCCCCAGTTTATTGTCTTTTTCATCCAAGCAACATTCAGTAAATATGAAGCCTGAAAAGCAAGAAACAATTCCTCCCATTGGAAGTCTGTTCTGTCTTTGTGCACTGTGAAACACAAGACTAGATCTGTTTGTCTCCTAGCTTTATTAAAGGTAAATATTCTTCATTGTACTTTTTCTGCTTTGTGGCCTAATGTCTAGGGATGAGTTGTCTGTGGTAGGTGAATCCATGCCAATTTCCCGGAAAGCTGGAAGAAATTAATCACAATTATTTCTGAGTATCCTTGCAATTGCACGGAATATGAAAGTATGGAGTAGACCAAACAACAGTTTCTATACTTAGAGCAGATACTTCCCTATCTATAATGGCCAGAAAATAATTTAGGAACGGTATATGTAAATGCATTTTTCAGAAATTGTTCAGATGTTGACATTTTCATCACCATGACTTTCAAATAATGTTGACTTGAAAAATTATTGTTTTAATTAAATAAACAACAAAATCCTGTTCCTGGAGTTGTTTTGTCTGTACTACTGCCAATCTCACAATGTTTCAATCTATTACATAAAACTCCACATTTGATCAATGTAGTGGGTTGTTGGACGCCAGGTACCCACCAGAGCTGCTCTAGCACTCCCTTCTGCAAGTGGACGGGAGAGAAAATATAAGGAAAGGCTTATGACTTAAGATAAAAACTGGGAGAACCCTGTCCTGCTTATCATCATGGTCACAACATGCTTGACTTGGGGAAATTAACTGAAGCAATTATCAAACAGAATCAGAGCAGGATAATAAGTAAAAAAAAACAAATCTGAAAAACACTTTCCCCCTCCCTCCTTCCCAGGCTGTACCTTCCCCCTGCCTGAGGCCTAGGGAGATGGAATGGGGCTTTTGGTCAGTTCATCACATGTTGTTTCTGCTGCTGCTTCAATGTGGTGTCCTTACCACAGGAGACCGTTCTCCACGGGCTGTTCATGGATTCAGAGTTTTCTTTTCAGGTGCCCAGCTGCTCTGGTGTGGGGCTCCTCCATGGGCTGCAGGGGCACAGCTGCCTCACCATGGTCTGCACCATGGGCTGCAGAGGGATCTCAGCTGAGGCTCCTGGAGCGCCCTTGCTGCTCCTTTTCCACTGACCTCTCCTGTATTCTCACTCCTCTGAGCAATATCATATCTGTGGTATAACTTTTTTGCCTTTATCATAGGGGCTCTACTACCTTGTCTGATGGGTAGGCTCAGACATGGTCAGTAGCAGCCACTTTGGAGGTAGCTGTCTCTGTCTCTGGGAAGGTTCTATCAGCTTCTCACAAAAGCTACCCCTGTAACCCACTGCCCCCTACCAAATTCTGGTCAAATAAATCAGAAAAATTACTGAAAGTGCCAACTATAATTACCAGAGTTCATGTTGGCACAAATTAAATTCCCCCATTATTACACAGTCAGAAATTAAATGATAACCTTCATGCAAATCCAACTAAAATTTGCCTAAAAGAGAACAGGGGAAATTAATTTTAAAAGTGCAAATTATGAAATAATGAGCCTGATGAAAATGCAAGCTAAGAAATATTACAGAAACCTGAAGAATAACAGATCTATAAAAGTGTGATGGAATAAGTAGTATGAATTTTCTTCCCTTCTGACTGACCTCTAAGTGGAAGATACACCTAATAAACCCTTATTTCCTCATAGGGTTAGCGTTAGGGTTAGGTTTAGGTTTATGGTTAGGGTTAGGGTTAGGTTTAGGTTTAGGTTTAGGGTTAGGGTTAGTGTTAGTGTTACGGTTGGGGTTAGGGTTAGGGCTAGGGTTAGGGTTAGGGTAGGGTTAGGGTTAGGTTAGGTTGACGGTCAGGTTCAGGGTCAGGGTTAGGGTTAGGGTTATGGTCAGGATTAGAGTTAGCGTTAGCATTAATGCTTGGTTAAGGGTTAGATTTTGCGTCAGGGTTAGGGTTAGGGTTTGGGGTAAGGGTAAGGGTTAGGTTTAGGCTTAGAATTGAGTGTTCGGGTTAGGGTTAGGGTTAAGCCTAGGCTTAGGCTCTGATTTAGGTTTAGGGTAAGGTTTTGTGTTAGGGTTAGGGTTAGGGTTTAGTGTTTGGGTTAGGGTTACGTTTAGGGTTAGGCTTAGGCTTAGGTTTAGGTTTAGGCTTAGGATTTCTGTTAGGGTTAGGATTAGGGTTAGGGTTTGGGTTAGGGTTACGGTTAGGGTTTAGGGTTAGGGTTAGGCTTAGTCTTTGGCTGAGGCTTAGGTTTAAGTTTAGGCTTCGGCTTAGGGATAGGATTTCTGTTAGGGTTAGGGTTAGGTTTAGGGTTAGGGGTTTGGGTTAGGGTTAGGTTTAGGTTTAGGCTTAGGCTTTGGCTTAGGTTTAGGCTTAGGTTTAGGATTTGTGTTAGGGTTAGGGTTAGGTTTAGGGTTAGGGGTTTGGGTTAGGGTTAGGTTTAGGTTTAGGCTTAGGCTTTGGCTTAGGTTTAGGCTTAGGTTTAGGATTTGTGTTAGGGTCAGGGTTTTGGTTAGGGTTAATTTTAGGGTTAGGGTTAGGGTTAGGCTAATGGTTAGGGTTAGCAGTTAGGCTTAGTCTTAGGCTTAGGCTTAGGTTTTGCCTTAGCCTTTGGTTTAGGGTTAGGATTTCTGTTAGGGTTAGGGTTAGGATTTGGGTTAGGTTTCAGGTTAGTCGTAGGGTTTAGTGTTTGGGTTAGGGTTAGGGTTAGGGTTAGGGTTAGCGTTAGGTTTAGGGTTAGGGTTAGGGTTAGGGTTAAGGTTAGGGTTAGGGTTAGGGTTAGGGTTAGTGTTTCATTTAGTGTTAGGCTTAGGTTTAGGCTTAGGCTTAGTTTTAGGGTTAACATTTTTATTAGGGTTAGGGTTAGGGTTAGCGTTAGGGTTAGGATTAGCATTAGGGTTAGTGTTAGGCTTCGGCCTAGGCTTGGGGTTACGTTTAGGGTTAGGGCTAGTGTTAGGGCTAGGGTTTATAGTTAGGGTTAGGGTCAGGGATTGGGTTAGGTTTCGGGTAAGGGATACGGTTAGGATTTAGTGTTAGGGTTAGGTTTAGTGTAAAGGTTTAGCTTAGGTTTAGGATTAGGTTTAGCCTTAGGTTTGTGTTAGGTTTAGGATTAGGGTTAGGTTTAGGGTTAGTTTTCAGGGTTAGGGTTAGGGTTTGGGTTTTGGTTAGGGTTAGGGTTAGGGTTAGGGTTAGGGTTAGGGTTAGGGTCAGGGATAGGGTTAGGTTTAGGGTTAGGATTAGCATTAGCATTAGGGTTAGGATTAGCATTAGGGTTAGTGTTAGTCTTTGGCCTAGCCTTGGGGTTCCGTTTAGGGTTAGGGCTAATGGTATGGCTAGGGTTTATAGTTAGGGTTAGGGTCAGGGATAGGGTTAGGGTTCGGGTAAGGAATACGGTTAGTATTTAGTGTTTGGGTTAGGTTTCGTGTAAAGGTTAGGTTTAGGCTTTGGATTAGGTTTAGCCTTAGGTTTGTGTTAGGCTTAGGATCAGGGTTAGGTTTAGGGTTAGTTTTTAGGGTTAGGGTTAGGGTTTGGGTTCGCGTTTGGGTTTGGGTTAGGATTAGGGTTAGGGTTTGGGTTAGGGTTAGGGTTAGAGTTAGGGTTTGGGGTTAGGGTTAGGGTCATGTTCATGGTTAGGATTAGGGTTAGGGTTAGCCTTAGGCTTAGGCTTAGGTTTAGGCTTAGGCTTCGGTTTAGGCTTAAGGTTAGCATTTTTGTTAGGGTTAGGGTTAGGGTTAGGGTTAGGGTTAGGGTTTGGGTTAGGGTTAGGGTTAGGGTTTGGGGTTAGGGTTAGTGTCAGGTTCATGGTTAGGATTAGGGTTAGGGTTAGGCTTACGTTTAGGCTTAGGTTTAGGCTTAGGCTTAAGGTTAGCATTTTTGTTAGGGTTAGGGTTATGGTTAGAGTTTGGTTTAGGGTTTGGGGTTAGTGTTACGGTTTGTGTTAGGGTTAGGCTTATGGTTTAATGTTCGAGTTAGGATTGGGGTTAGGGTTCCGGTTAGGGTTAGGGTTAGAGTAAAGCTTAGGCTGAGGTTTAGGCTTAGGTTTAGGTTATGATTTTTTTTAGGGTTGCGGTCAGCGGTAGGTTTAGGGTTTTGGTTTGGGTTAGGTTTAGGGTTATTGTTTAGAGTTAGGGTTAGGGTTAGGTTTTCGGGTTAGGGTTAGGGTTAGTGTTTACAATAAAGGCTGGCGTTTAGGGTTAGGGTTAGAGTTAGGTGTAGGCTTAGCATTTGCTTTAGGATTAGGATTTGTGTTAAGGTTTGTGTTAAGGTTAGGGTTAGGCTTAGGGCATAGGCTTAGGGCTAGGGTTAGGGTTTTGGCAAGGTTGAGGGTTTGGGTTAGAGTTACTGTTAGGGTTAGGGTTAGTGTTTGGGTTGGATTAGGGTTAGGGTTAGGCTTAGGATTTGGCTTAGGGGTTAGGGTTAGTATTTGGCTTAGTGGTTATAGTTAGGCTTAGGCTTAGGCCTAGGCTTAGGCTTCGTCTTAGTCTTAGAATTCGTGTTAGGGTTTGGGTTGGGGTTAGGATTAGGCTTTGGGTTTAATGTTAGGGTTAGGATTAGGTTTGGGTTAGATTTTGGCCTAGGCTTCGGCTTAGGTTTAGGCTTAGGGTTAGGATTTGTTTTAGGGTTAGGGTTTGGGTTAGGGTTAGGGTTAGGTTAGGCTTAGGGTTAGGGTAGGTTTAGGGTTAGGGTTAAGGTTAGGGTTAGGGTTAGGGTTAGGGTAGGATTAGGGTCAGGGTCAGTGTTAGGGTCAGGGTCAGGGTCAGTGACAGGTTTAGGGTTTGGGTTGTGGTTTAGGGTTAGGGTTTGGTGTTAGAGTTTGTGTTAGGATTAGGGTTAGAGTTAGGGTTAGGGTTAGGGTTAGGCTTAGGCTTAGGTTTAGGCTTAGGTTTAGGGTTTAGTTTTAGGATTAGGGTTTGGGTTCGGGTTAGGCCTAGTCTTTGGGTTATGGTTAGGGTTAGGGTCACGGTTAGGGTTAGGGTTAGGGTTAGGGTTAGGTCAGGGTTAGGGTTAGGGTTCGGGTTAGGGTTAGGGTTACAGTTAGGGTTAGCGTCAGGGTCAGTGTTAGGGTCAGGGTCAGGGTTAGGGTTAGGTTAGGGTTAGGGTTAGGGTTAGGGTTAGGGTTAGGTTTTGGGTTGGGTATTGTCTTAGGCTTAGTCTTATGGTTAGCATTTTTTGTTAGGTTTAGTGGTTAGGGTTAGAGATTTGGTTAGGTTTAGGGTTAGGGTTTGTCTTAGGGTTAGGGTTTGGGGTTAATGTTAAGGTTAGAGTAAGGGTTAGTGTTAGGATTAGGGATTTGGGTTAGGGTTTGTCGTTAGGGTTACGGTTATGGTTAGGGTTCCGCTTAGGGTTAGGTTTAGGCTTAGGCCTCAGTTTAGGGTGAGGGTTAGTGTTCAGGTGAGGATTTGTTTTAGCTTTAGGGTTTGCGTTTGGGATTCGGGTTAGGGTTAGGCTTTCTGTCAGGGTTAGAATTAGGCCGAGGTTTAGGCTTAGGCCTAAGCATAGGCTTAGGCTTAGGATTTGTGTTAGTGTTAGTGTTAGGTTTAGGCTTAGGCTCATGGTCACGGTCAGGGTTAGGGTTAGGGTTACGGTTAGGGTAAGGGTTAGGGTTAGGGTTAGTGTTTGCTGTATGGTTAGATTTAGGGTTAGGGTTAGAGTTTGGTTTAGGGTTAGGGTTAGGGTTAGGGCTAGTGTTTGCCTTAGGGTTGGTGTTTAGTGTTAGGTTTAGGTTTAGGGCTAGTGTTTGTGCTAGGGTTAATTCACGTTTTGGTTTAGGTGTGGTTTAGGTTTAGGGTAAGGTTTAGTGTTAGGGTCAGGGTTACGGTTAGGGTTAGGGTTTGGCTTAGGGTTAGGGTTTGGGTTAGGGTTAGTGTTAGGGTTAGGGTTAGGATTTTTTGTTAGGTTTAGTGTTTAGTGTTAGAGATTTGGTTAGGGTTAGGGTTAGGGTTAGGGTTAGGGTTAGGGTTAGGGTTAGGGTTTGGATTAGGGTTCGTGTTAGGGTTAGGGTTAGGATTTTTTGTTAGGTTTAGTGTTTGGTGTTAGAGATTTTGTTAGGGTTAGGGTTAGGGTTTGGCTTAGGGTTAGTGTTAGGGTTCGGGGTTAAGGTTAGGGTTTGCGTTAGTGTTAGGATTAGGGATTTGGTTTAGGGTTTGCCGTTACGGTTACGGTTATTGTTAGGGTTACGCTTAGGGTTAGGTTTAGGCTTAGGCCTCAGTTTAGGGTGAGGGTTAGTGTTCAGGTGAGGATTTGTTTTAGCTTTAGGGTTTGTGTTTGGGATTCGGGTTATGGTTAGACTTAGTGTCAGGGTTAGAATTAGTGTTAGGTTTAGGCTTAGGATTTGTGTTAGTGTTAGTGTTAGGTTTAGGGTTAGGCTCATGGTCAGGGTCAGGGTTAGGGTTAGGGTTACGGTTAGGGTAAGGGTTAGGGTTAGGGTTAGTGTTTGCTTTATGGTTAGATTTAGGTTTAGGGTTAGAGTTAGGGTTAGGGTTATGGTCAGGGTTACGGTTAGGGTTAGGGTTAGTGTTTGGGTTAGGGTTAGGTTTTAGGGTTTGGGTTAGGGTTAAGTTTAGGGTTAGGTTTAGTTTATAAGAGAGGTGTAATAGATGAAGAAAAAGAGGTGGAACAGAGGAAGAAAGGAGAGGAAAAATACAGAGTTAATAGAGTAACTACAGTATTAAAGGAAGTTTTCTCCTTTTTCCTCTCAATTCCTTGATTAATGATACAAATGGCAAAACCATATTTTTATGAACTAGAACTTCTCTTGGAAAGTATTCCATATCGGCAAGTCTAAGCTAGTCTGGTTTTTTTCTTCATCAAACTTGTTCATCTTGCTTATCGGTGCTGATGGATCTTAAAACCATGGAGCACATGATTCTTTTTTATTATACATGGTGCATTTTTTTTAATAAGAAACATCAAACCAATACACACATGGATGCTTCCTTTAAAATTCTTGAAGGAGAAAATCCATTGTATGGGCTTGCCACTCCTGATTATGGCAAGTAATACTACTTGTTTGTCTCTAATAAGGCATTAATTGACACTTTCATCATGCACATATTCCTCAATGCTCAGGAACTTTTATGTTAGAACAACACCTGTAAGGGATAGAACAAAATGTGATACTGAAAATTTTAAATAATGTAATTATGTAAATAAATACATTGGCATTATCTGGAGTCTGGTCTATAGCACATAATTTGAAAACAGATATTCTAGATGTGGTGAAACTAATTTCAGATAAAATCATGAGGGTAGTGGAGAAATATTAATTTTAAAAAGTGAAAAAGGGGATTCTTTTCCCATTGAGAATCAAGTTCGAGTCCCTAAAGGACAGAAAAATAGCCAAAAATAATGGCTACAAAAGACATGGAAAACTACATTTCTCTGTCTTGTTTTGTAAGAGTATGATAATCATTAATGTAACTGAAAGGAACTAATTCCAAAAAAGAAAGAATAACCATGGTTTTTTGCAATGCTATTAATTGATGCTATTCAATTCTACAAGTAGTGATTTAGAATTAAATTGACCTAAAAAGGGGGGATTTTAGGTGGAATGAAGTCCCACATTTAGGGAAGGAAGTCAATTTTCTCTTCTTCATTTAGGGGGTGGAACTTTCATTAAATGGATATTCTAGCAAATTAACTTTGTACAGCATTTTCATATCTTCAGCAAAGGGACCCAGGGTCATTATCTGGTGCAGGATATGGCTCTAGGTGAGCTACATGTGTTATTCAGAATGGAAATGTTTGTATTCTAACATCATCAACCCAGGAAATGAAAAATTAGTGGGGTTTTATCCTCAGTTTTGAAATTCTTGTCACTATTGCAAAACTGTCCTGAGAAACATTTTCATACAGTTGCATCTACCTACCCAGGCAGGTGAAGGAAAAATCAAATCACATATTACATTCCTCCTTTTTGTTTCTTCCTGTTAAACTTGGCACTCTCCACTGAGAAAATTCTGTTAGCATTTCAGATGAATGTGTACAGTTTTTGCCTGGTTCTTAAGAGAACTGTAAGTCTTTCATGCCAACAAATGTGCCTATTCTGCATAGAAGTAAAATAGACTACTCCCTAGGACTGCTTTCTGAATTATTAGCATAAACACAGCAGTGTAACCTTTGTATTTTGACTTCAAAGTCGCAACTTTTCCATGGAATCTTCTTTGAATACATGGGCCTTTCTACAATCTGCTGAATTTCTTTCCTTCCCTGTTTCTTTCTTCCCCTTCTCTTTCCTCCTCCCTGTTTACCCACAGCCCACTCTGCTGTGAAGCTTAACTCTCTAGTTCTTCAACGTATTCTGTCTGGAATCTTTTATAGCTCTTGTCTTTATTTGGAAATATTAGTTCTGTAGGTGAGGTACTATTTAGCCAGCAATACATTTTTCAAATTATGATTATTAAAAGTAAATTTCTGTGTCTGTAACAGAAAAGACATAAACAGGTAAGTAAAATACTTATTTTCTCCTAAAATCATGTTTTAATACATCACAGACCACTGGTAGTGAATTTTGGTGTAGCAGTATGAAAAAAACAATTTATTATCAGTATTATGTTTGAAAGCATTCACAAAAAAACCCGTTAATCATAAACACCAATAAGTCTTGCTCTTTATATGCAGCAGTAAACTTAGTTGAGTTGGTTATTCTGTGACTTTGTTTATACAACCATTTTGGGTTCTGTAATGCAATTTGCAGCTGTGTAAATAATGACATTCATAAATACAAGTTTGTTCATTTTTCATTCACTAATTCATTTTTTTTAATCAGTAATGAATTATCATTACTAATTTTCACTCATTAATTCACTAACATTCACCTGCACTAACTTTTTCTCTTTGCATAAGCAACATGGTTGCATGAGAACACAGAAGCTCTCTTGTGTTCATACAGGTGTTAAAACTAGAAAAGACATCTTTCCTAGTTCACCATGTAATCACATAAACATCCTATCACAAATAATTCCATTCAGTCATTTGAAAAAACTGCAGTAAAATATCAGTTGACATACATTATCAAGCATAGGAAAAAGCTTCCTTAGAGTTGTTTTAACCTGATAGTGCTTCTTCAGTACGGGGGAAAAAAATTGTTTTGTATTTTAAAGCTCTTATTTCTTTCCTCCCTTCAGAAGAATTCTTTTTAGCACTATGTGAAATAATTATAATTGCAATTTTTATAATCAAAAAGTGTTCTTGAGTAAACGGAGGTTTCTGAAGTGACCTAAGTATAACATTTTGTACTATGATAATAGCGATTCTAGAGACCTGACAGTTGTGTAACACATGAATAATTTGAAAATTTCATGCCTTGTGATTCCAGATATTTGTACTTTGGTGGTATGCTGGGTGCAAATCAGCACAATCAGGACCCATATACATCCAAGAATATATAATTTTTTTTTCCTAGCTATAGTTACTTTACCTAGTTATTAGATCCTTTTCACAGCATAACTCTGAATGGGCATGATGCAAATTTGCCAGCAATTTTTCACACTATTCTGAAGCTAACAAGCTTTATCCTTATTTTCTGTCTCCTGTAAGCTTGCTTCCACATAGGTGGTACTCTTAACTCTTGGATTTCAGCACATTCGTTCAGAAACACACAGGTACTTGCATGTGAGTGTCAAAAAGTTGCACCTGGAATGCTGTAAGTAAGTCTACAAAGGAGTATGATCTACATTCAAGTTATTATGTCAATATCAGTTCCATAATGCTTCATCAATATGAATAAGCAAACCAAGCGATAACATTTCTGTTCACTGATAGTTCTAATCTACACTTAGATTTCTAAGTGTACCTATTTCCTTTATGCCTCTGAATGTGTTCATACAACTATCAACCACTAAAATAATTTCCCTGATGTGGGAAAATATAGACCTGTGGTTGACGCAGGACTTAACTGACTGAACCATATACATTACCTTACCTAGGAATTAAAATTAAAATTTTCAAATCAAAAAGTGCCAATTTTTTTATTTATCTTGACACAGTCTTCAGTACTGTGATATAATTGCCTTTCTTTGATAATTTTTCTACAGCAGAATAGTTTTTCAGTCCTGGTCTTTTCTTTCTTCACTTTCTTGTAGTAAAGGTCACTTTGATTTTCACAGTAGTGCTCCAGACTTAAAAGAAATGTTGAATTGTTTGTGGCTTTGGTGTGGAGAAAGCTCTAAAACAACCTGTCACTATTAAAGTTACTCTAAGGAGAGTTATCATTGAAAGAGGTTAAATATTCAAATGCACATTTTCTTCATAAGCAAGTTCCTAGGCTGACTTAAAACACAAAAATCATGACCATTTATTTTGGTTGACCTGTATTTTTGTGCACTGATTTTAAGGCAAATGAGAAATGCTGTGATGTAGATGGATAAGTTAGAAAATTTTAAACTTTATGGGCTGATGAGATGATTCATTCTCCGGTAATGCCACTTTTTAACTTCCTAAGAAATTTCCAGTTCTGTTCACAGGCAATATGTATTGGCTGGTCTAAACACCTACCAGAGAATTAATTACACAACTTTGACTGCCTTTTTGAAAGGCCAGAAAACAGACGCTTTTTCAAGCTCTGAGAACAGATGAAGCGACATTTGTCATCCATTACAGTCATTGCTCTTTTAATAATGATAGTATAGGAGTGCAGGAAATACTGTGACTTACTGTGGAGGTACAGCTGCTCTGGTCTGGAAAAATAGAGTGGCTCAGGACTCTCATTACCTTATAAGCATGAGCAGGCTGCAGTACATACAGCAAGTAGCTGGTTTTTAAGGATTAATGTTAATTCAAGAGCAACTTTATTGAACTTCAATTTCTGAGCATATGTTTGCTTGCGACCTAGATAGTGGCTTTTAGTACACATTTTCTTAATCAGTAAAGTAACAGGTTAGTTAATCAAGACTGTACTAAGGGATCTCAGATATAATGCTACTGAAAAAACAGCAACCTAACGTCTCAATCTCTCATTTCTTCTGAAATAGGAAACAGCTTCCTAGATGCTGACTGTTGCTTTGATTTGCCATCCTAGTATCTTCCTCTTAGTAAGAGAGAAGCTAGTGAAAAGAGGAAAGTAAGTTTATCTTTAAAGAATAAACAGCAGATGTGTTAGTTTAATCTCAGAAAGCTTACAAAATCACACATACTGCATAAAGAAATGGAAAATTTCTGTATTGAAAGGTAACCCAAGTAATTACTAGATCAAAATTCAAATAACAATGTCAAATTACATATCACAACACATAATATTATAAAATATTTACCATACAGATATATGAAACAAGTAGGAAAACTTGAACTGATATCCTTTTAGTTTAGCAAAGTCACAATCCTGATGAGTTGTAAGATTTCATGTTATAGCCTTGTTTTCATCACGGCATCTGCTTGGGATCAGCTGCTGCAGAGTGTAGGGCAGCAGTGATTCTTTGAGCCAGGCCTGAGCTGCAGACCCAAGAACTCTTCCCAGTCCCAGGTCCCTCTGCTCCACTGATCTGGTACTCTGAGTGCTTGCTGTAGCTGTAGGATGATGTGCTCCACAGCGATCTCCAGGCTTTGCAAATTTTCTTGGTCTGGACACATAATCCAGAGGGCTAGTGGATAAATGTAAATAAATCCATCAGGAAAGACACTCTTCCTAAGACTTAATGTATAAAAGACTAAGTCCTCTTTTATGAATTATTATTTATTCTGTCTTCCTGGTTTTTGTTTTCCCAGAGGAAACCTTCATGGTAACATAGTATTTGGTAAGGAACAAACTTAGCCATCATAAATCTCTTTTTATGGATGGCCAGTGCCAATTAGCAGGTTAAATTAAACTTAACTATATTCATCCTCAAATTTCTCAGGTAGAATTTACCTCAGTTTAGTTTAAAGAATAGTTTACAATACTTAATACAAGGCAAAACTCTTTTTGTTTGAGTCCATGCCTATGTCTGTATCTGTGTCTATCTCATTATATGTGTATTCCATGGACCAGAAACTACCTAATGCATGGTCAAAACCACCACCACCAAAAGTTTAATTTCTATTTCCATTATTGGCTCATTCAGGAAGTTGTTCTGTTACTTTGATTATTATTTTAAATTTAAATGATCATTTCGACTGCAGAGACAAATATATTTACTCCAAAAGACTAGTGAACTACATCCATATATATATATATATATATATATATATATTTGTGTGGCACTTCCACTTTCTGTGAAATTGTGGTTTTGAGATTGTTTCTGGATGTTCTTCTGTTGGCATCATACAAGAAGTGACAAAACTACCAATTGTAAAGAAACCAATAGTTTTCTTTTGAATAGTAAAAGGAAAATAAAAGTTTAAATTTATTCTAAACATTTTGGATTTGAACAATGTATTTTAATAACTTAGGTAGTCTACATGAAATGTGTAGTGATCTACTTTCTGATTGAGCTTGGAGTACTTAGAACTTTTGTTCTAAGTACTCTTAGAACTGTTTAAATATTGTATAACCAGGAACACATGGATTTTATTAACTTTGAGTTTTTGCAGAACTGGTGGGGTAATGTAACAAAGATAGCAAAGCAAAATTCAGTCTCACTGGAATTCACGGTGATTTGATTCCTGAAAGAATAAACATCCCCTATTTCTACTTGTATGATCCAGGGAGTTTTGTCACCTGAATATTAAATTTTCTTACTAATATTACTTGCTTGCCATCTGTTCACACAGAACAGGTTTAAGAGATGAGGGACCATGGCGACCTGACTGGGCTGACTTCCAGCCCCCACATCCAGCCTCATTCCACCTCCTCAACAGGAAATGGAAAGAAAAGAAAACAAAATTTTGTGTCAAAATAAAGACAAGGAGGTCACTTAGCAGTTACTGTCCTGGGAAAATGGCTTCAACATGACTTGAATTAATTTTCTTGGCAACTGAAGCAGAGCTGGATGGTGAGAAGCTAAGAGAGAAATCGTATACACCTCCCTCTTCTTCTCCTTCTGCCCAAGTTCATTGCTGCTCCTTCATTCACTGCTTTGCCATCTCATCCCTGGTGCAGGGGAAGGGGTGTAAGTCTAGAACAGGTCCTCTCTGCTTGTTCTTCCTCCTTCTGCTTTGCCCTGCTCCAGTCTGGCTCCTTTCCAAGAGCTGTGGTTCCTCCAGATAATGCTTCTAAGTGGGTCCTTCTAATGATGGTGTCTCTAATGACGGGGTCTCTGCTCTTGCACATTTTCTCTCTCCATAGGCCATTAAGAAATCTCTACATCTGCAGCACTTCTTTCTCTTTCCCCCTCTTTCTGACTTAGTGTCCTCATGGTAGTTTCTTCCACTTTCCTCCACACATCCCTTCTCTTTCTGATGTGAAATATTCTTGTTATTTCATAAGTACACTTTCTCAGAGTGCCACCATTTGACTGAGGAGCTCAGCTTTGCCATGTGATGGGTCCATTGGAGTGGGCAGGAGCCAGCTGTGTCCAGCACAGGTGCAGTCCTGATCTCCTTACAGGAGTCACTGCTGCAGGCCCCTGATGCCAGAACCTGGGCATGGACATCCAGTGCAAGGACTGCGCATGTATTATGAATATTAAAAACTCAACCTCACAAAGTCTCTCTTCTCCATCTTTAAAAGGAATAACCTGAATCTTTAAAAGGGATAACCTGAAGATTTTTACATAGCCAGCCTGCACTGCACAGTACCAGAACTAACAGAAGTAGGGAACAAGTACTGACAGAAAACCATAAGCATGTGAGACAGAATGAGAGTTTAGATCAAAGCCCACTGAGATAACCAGTGCACCTTGTGGAAGAGTTTAGGTGCGTGGTGTGGCAGAGCCATTGCTAGTTCCTTGTGACTCAGAGAGATACTTCGTGTATCATTAATAAAATGATATTGTGTTTATTTATGATACTGATACTGTGTTTATTTTTCCCATTGATTATTGTTTAGTCCTTGTCAATCTTTGCCCTGCCCTGTTGAGCTATTGGATGTGGAATAATGTGTAGTTTTATTCATACATAGCAAGGAGCATCATAAGGAATCTGTGAGGCATCAAAAAAGAGAATTCACTGTCTGGATCCTTGGATGTTACTGCACACCAGCCCTAGAGGTAATAGTTATCTGCATAAACACACATATGTGTTTTTCTATGCCCTGTACCTAAGCTCTCTGACTCCACGTACTTCAGTTTCCTTCAGTCATTCTCTAGTGACAATTCCGAAACATTACCAACCATCTTGAAAAAACATATTGTGTGGTTTTAGAATGTTAGGCTGAAATTTTGTATTTTGTATGATGTTAGCACATTGTCTTCTCAAGGAGACAGTAGATTTTATTTTCATGTCACTTTAATTAAGTTGCTCATGTAAAGTTCTACGTTACCCTGTGTGTTACAAGCAGGAATTTACCAGCAAACTTTTCACAGCCTGTATGAAACGGCTGCACAGCCTTCTCACAGTCTTAATCATGAGATGATCAAGAAGGTACCTCCACTTTGATTTCTAAATTAAGCAGGAAGATTATGAAACACTGCTATATTGTGACTCTTTTTGATAGGAGTTTTCCTCTTTCAAAGAGGGTCTAATCTTTAACACAGTGCTTATCCTCTTTCTGCTCTGGAGAAGAGATACCTCATTCACTACGGTTGAGAGCAGAATGAAACTCTTTTGTCAAGGTTCCCTTGCAACTGAAGCTGTATTTCCGGGAAATATTAATCTCTTCCCTGCCAACTTCTGCATGCTCACAAAGCACACAAAGGAACATCTCGCCAACACTGACTGAGTCTATTTATGGACTCTAAAATACAGCCTTGAAATAGGTCACACACAGGCTAAATCCTTTGATTGTTACCCTCATGGAGACAGAAAATTAATTTTATATTGAAGTCCAGTTTAATTTAGTCTGGGAACACAAATACTATTACGCATTAACAAGAATTGTGTCATTACTTTATGACATTTCTTTAAACACAATTAAGGTTTGTGTTTATTTAAGGATTTCCATAACTTCATGTCTTTGGGTTTATTTTTCTTTTACAGACTACATCTATATTCCCTGCCATGTAAAATTTTGAGAAAGAATTAGACTATTGTTTGAGCATTTCATTCCAGAATTCTGAGTATTGTTTTTACAGAGGCACAGATTTGAGATGTAAAATACTAGGCATCCAGGTAAATAAACCAATGAAGTAGGAGTAAAATCAGTTGTCATAATTTCTCTTAAAGCCTACATTATATCCAGAGGGTGGTAGCCAATGGCTCAGAGTCTTGATGCACATCAGTGACGAGTGGTATGCCTCAGGAGTCTATATGGGCCCAGCATTAATTCATGTCTTTCTCAGTGATGTAGACAAAGGGGTTGTGTCTGCTCTCAGTAAGTTTACAGATGACACCAGCTGAGTGGTGCAGCTGACACTCCTGAGGGACAGATGCCATCCAGAGGGACCTGGACAAGCTCGAGCAGTGGCCCATGGGAATCCCATGAGGTTCAACAAGGCCAAGCTCAGGTGCTGCCCCTGGGTCAGGGCAATCCCTGGTGCCAGCCCAGGCTGGGCATGACCAGATGGAGAGCAGCCCTGCCCAGAAGGGCCTGGGGGTGCTGTGGGTGAGAGCTGGACATGAGCCAGCCATGGGCACTGCCAGCCCAGAGAGCCAAGTGTGTCCTGGGCTGCACCCAGAGCCCCTGGGCAGCAGGGCAGGGAGGGGATTCTGCCCCTCTGCCCCGCTCTGCTGAGACCCCACCTGCAGAGCTGCCTCCAGCCCCGGGGTCCCGGCACAGGAAGGACATGGAGCTGCTGCAGAGAGGCCAGAGGAGGCACCAAGGTGATCAGGGGGATGGAGCACCTCTGCTGTGAGGGAAGGCTCAGGGACTATTTAGCCTGGAACACTGAAGGCTTCTAAGGGATGTAAATTGTGTAATTTAGATTCTGTGTAATCCAGAATCTAAAGGGAGCCTCCCAGAAAGATGGAGAGAGACTTTTTACATGTAGTGACAGGACTAGGAGAAATAGCTTCAAACTGTCAGAGGGTTGATTTAGGTTTGAGTTTAGTAAGAAATCACTGTGAGAGTGATGAGGCCCATAAACAGGTTTCCTAGAGATGCTGTCTTACCCTGCTGTGGGGTTGTTCAAGGCCAGGCTGGATGGAACTCTGAACATCCTAATCAAATGGAAGAAGTCCCTGCCCAACACAGTGGGATTGGAATGAGACAATCTTTAAGATCCCTTCCAACCCAGGCCTTTCTCTGACTCTGTGATATTCAACACGGCAAGAGCAAGGAACATACATGAGTGTTTGCACTGTGCTCCCAGATTTTCCATCTGTTAGAACCACAGCTGCTAGTAAAGGGGATGTCAGAGAATTCACTGACATTACTGGCAGAGATTTCGCAGAGGGCTTTGACCTATGTGCCTATGGAGGGGAAAAGATGGCTGTGTAGATTGATTCAGATCCCAGAAGAGTGTCTGAAATGAAGATACTCAAGAAGAACTGCTTGTCTGGCTGAGAGGGAGAGGTGATTTCTGAATGGTACTTGAAGCCCTTTCTCTCAGTATTATTGTTACACAGAGCATTTATTAACTAAATCTCCATCGTTGTTGTCAAAATTAGCATGCTTGCTCATGTTTCTGAAATTCTCCCTGCTCTCCCTCAGGGAACGCAGATAGAATTATTTGGTATGTGTAAACAGGGATTAATTTAATCTTCAGCCAAATCCACACATTGCTGTGTAGTTGGTTTGCATAGGATTATGAAGGAAATTTAATTAGATACAGTCAGTCATCTTGCTTTTTGAAGATACATATATTTCTGACTTTTTTAAAGATTAATTCATCATATCTCCTGATTCAAACTTAAAAGATTAAGAAAAAATATCAAATTTGCATTGCAGTGCATATACAATGGAAAGAAAATTTGCTCAGAATCTACAAAAGACAGTAGATTTGATGTCATTCCTAAAGCCTCAGGCCCTCTGCAAAATGGCCATCTTGTTCAGGGATATATGATGAGACAAAATTGGTAACAAGGGACAAACTAAGACAAATATTCTTGAAATTTCTGTGAAAATATTATATTTCGATTCACTATGTGTTGGCATACCTACAATATTAATGCTGTTTCCTGAAACTTATAAACCAAGAAGAAGATGCTTAGAAAAGCATCAGTTTGTCACAGTTTGCACAAGAGAACATCATGGTAATAATTAAGTAACAAGGAAATACTCATCTTCCTGATATCCAGACTTTAATTCTAGGATTAGTATTAAAATGAGCATGTTATTGATAAAGCTAGTATTGTGTAAGAATGAGACTGATACATGTAAAAGGAAATTTGACAGAATTAAAATGAAAGGGAATTTAGGACTCAGGCCTGACCCTCTTTGAATCAATGAGGGAAAAATTGTCTCAGAATTTTTTGAAAGTGTATAGAAGCTTGCATTCTTTTATTGTTCTGCTGGTAACTAAAACCTCATTACTTTGAACTGAACACAAATAAGGAAACTAATTAAGTAGAGATAAAATGGTGGAAATGTACATTCTGTATTTTTTGTAGGTAGGTTGTGAAATGTAGTGATATTTTAGTGTATTTTAGATTAAAAACATGATATTAATCTAGTCTGTCAGGAAAGTGTTTACTATGACATCACTTAGGATATTTATTAATAAATGCATTGCAAGTAATGAAGAATTGGAGAATGGGTAAAAAACTAGTAACAAGCAGGTTTGGGCTAGAGTTATATGTGTTTATAAAAGTTTCATTTACATTTTCACAAATAGCAAGTGGAAATATCCTAGTGAACCTTTATGAAGGAGGAAAGAGCTTGAATTTTTCAGAGGACTGGAAGGATATGGAAAGACCTTAAGCAGCCTGTGGACAAGTGAGGTAGAAAGTAGATGAAATTAAGCAATACAAAATGCAAAGTTCTATTCTTTGTGACTAATAAAAAATTATTCCAGAAGCTGGAAGTTCATAAGTTAAAAATATCAGGGAAGAAAGCATAGCTACAATAATTAAATGCACAATGATTGAAGTGCTGATAAGAAAATGGCAAATACAATCCTAAGCTGTCTCAGATAAACTATTTCTTGCAAAGACATAGAAGTTTTAAAGCCATTTGTCCTGTCCTGCTGGAAAAGAGGGAGTAAGGAAGGATTATTTTTGATTGATTTCTCCGACAAAAATAAAGCACAAATGTGGCAATGTTATGTCTGAAAGCTGTTTATTGATAAAAGAAGATCAAGCGTTCCTACTGAAGGGAGATAGAAAAGGGAGCAAAGAGGGAGAAAGAGAGATAGAGGGAGAAACAGAAGACAGGGACAGCATTACCACAGGGATCCCAAGGTGCTCTGTCAACGCCTGATCAGCAGACGGAATGTGTGTGCTGCAAGCTGCGATGAGCCACATGGCTCCTGTGGCAGGTTGGGCATAAATTCCAAACAGAAGCAGGCTACTTGAGTATTCCATGGCTGCTGTGGCTACGGGTGCACTGGTGGCGCAGATGGTCCATTGGAGAAACGTGGAGCACTAGGTTTTGCAGCAGTGACCTGCCTTGGGCAAGCGGCAAGGCAGAGCAGGACAGGAGTGGACAAGGAAGCGGCACCACAGGGAGAAAAAGGTGAGGGGGGCCAAGCTGAACTGCTAGGCAAGCCCCCTCTCCCACCATGAAACCCAGAGAAAAATGGCCCTGGTTATATTGCAGTTAACTGCTTTTATGAGCTAAGGCTTCTCTACTAGCCCGATTTCCCAGGCGTTTTTTCCGGGGTCTCTGGGCATCTGCCTAACTGGCAAGAGGAGGTCACTTACAGCCCAGTTGTGGAAGATTTCTCTCCCCTGATCGGCCGTCCAAGAAGTCTCCCAAGAACAGGGCCCTCATGATGTGTACAGTCCCTAGAGTAATTTTTCACCCCATGTGTAATACATGTTGAAGTATAAATAAAAATCAAATTGGGCCATCTCACCATTCTACAAAGTACTGAGGAGTCATAATCCTGTATACTATATACATGAAAAATAAATTCAATCCCACTTGACGAGGTGAAAAGGAGTCTACTGGAAAGTAAAGGAGGGCAGCTTGTTTAGATTAACCAAACAAAGGCTAAGAAGGGACGTGACAGATATTTATGAATACAGTGGAAGGGATAAATAAGCAATGAACAAATTGAGATGGGCATTTGTGATCCTCAGGGAAATGAGATTCTGAAGTGATCTTTCAGTCAAAGCAGTGTGAATGAAAAACAAAACTTCTTTAAAAGGTAATAATTATACTACAATAGAGATTGTGATTGCTTGTGATGTCAAAGGACTTAATCTTATGCCATAGGAAGTGTCCTCCAGATAGTGTTTGTGCACTGAGTAATCATGTTAGAGAATAGGTAATTCCTTTCACAGCTCAGCATGAATGTCCAGGGATACATGGCAATTTTCAATAGCATATTCACAGTCTATGTGTTACTAAATCAAGCACACAAGTTTAGAGACAAGAACATTAAAATAAATACCTATAACCTAAAAATACTGCTTCAAATTTTATTTGAATATTATATCTAGTATATAAAGTTTGTAATAAATAAATAGATTCAGAATAAAGGAAAAAAAAATCTTACTTTGTTCCTAATCCCAAAGTTTCCATGCCAAAATAAATAAAATGAGAGACTACACTGACAACTGAATGTTTTTCATGACAATGAAGATAACAGCTCTTCTCTCTATAAAAATTCAACTCACACTGTAAACAAAATAGATTTCAGCACACAGAAGGGACTGGATTACTGTCCTGTTGCTCGTCTTCACACTAATCTGGATAATGGTTTTGAGATCTTTTTTTTTTGATTCTCTTTTTTTTCCCATGTATGCTTATATGTGCTGAATATACCTCTCAAACTCAAGAAGAGTCTACTGGGAAAATCTCCTGGAGAGTCTGTAGAGTATAGAGACAGAACACACATCTTTCAGTGGAGGCTTTTTCAGATTTGAGGATTGCTTATTGCATATAAAAAATATCCCTCTGCCTGGAAGAGCTTTTCTCCCTGGCTGACAGTTGCCATCCAAGAGAAGATAACTTTTAACATGGATTTATCTCACCCCAGTCATTCAGCAAATCAAGGTTTTATATACACCAAGCACAAGCCTACCATAAGCTACACTGAAATAACTAAGATTCTTTCAGACAACAATTAGCTTTGAAAAGTGCTTAAGCCATTGAAATTTAAGGCAGCCTAAATTTCAGTTTCATATTTTTAAAGTATGCATTTCAAGGACTCTGCATTGAGTCTTTCAATGGCATTTTAGCCTCCAGATCTATGTATTTTGCAGTCTCAGGTAGCATACAGCCCAAATACTACCTGATTTCTTCTAATGAATGAATATCTTTTTTACACTATATTAATCTTTAAGTGGATGCAATCTCCCTCATCTGTAATTCTATGCTATCCTGTGTCTTTTTCATTGCAGCGCTTCTTTTGGTACCTCAGGCATATGAACTTGGTTTCTTATCCCCCATGTGTCCTGGGGTGACGTTATGATGCTTGTATATCCCCATTCATCTGTTCTGTGCCTTTAAGACTGGCTCTGAAGAGTGGAAGTTTTGTTTGGGTTTCTCTTATCAAGAACACAGAGGAAAGCGGTACATAAGGCTGTTTTTTCACTTCCAGCTTCAGCTTGCTGCTTTTGCTTGCTCTCTCTTTTTCTGCTCTTGCTTCTGCTCTGCTTTCTGCCTCTACTTATTAGCTAGTTCTAGCTAAACAGTCCACATTGCTTCCTGGACTGTTTCTCCTCTCCTGTTTCTGTGACCATCTTGAACCTGCTCTGGACTGGGACCCGGGAACACCGAAGGTTTGGCTGCAGCAGCTGCCCCAGCGCCGGAGGGACTGAGAACAGAGCAACCACCCCCGAAAGAGACTTTCTGATTTTGCCATCTTTCTCAGAGCAGTGTCATCGGGTATTGTTCATTTTGTGTGCTGGGGGGTGCGGGGCCAGTCAAATAAACAGGTTCTTTCCACCTCTCTCTGAGGAATTTTTTCCCGAACCGGTTGGGGGGAGGGGCCGTGTGGGTTTCACTTTCTGGAGGGGCCCTCCTTTGCAGATTCTTTAACAAATTTGCCCTAAACCAGGACACCATGACAACAAGAACAGATATTATATCCCTCTGGTCTGTTATAGACTATTTTTGCCTCCCCCATTTCCTTTGTAGTCTTATTTCTTCTGTATAAATTAAGCTTTGATTTAATATCAAGAGTGACTATTCCGTTTATCTTCTACTGATTCTGTCTCCTTTTTTCCTTCCTGGATCTCCTTTGGGAAGAATTACACACTCTCTGGAGGTAACAAGTCAAACAGTTGAAATGTCAGCTCAGCATCTGATAAAGAAAATAATTAAGTACAGAATACATACCCTGACTGGACTGTGGAAGTCAAACTTAATTCTATAACTGACTGTGGTCTACTCAAGTGTGCACCACAAAAATGGCAGAGGAACTGTGCTTAATACTCCTTAATTGTCTTTGGTGCAATGTAAACATAAACTTACAATACTACAGGAGTGAGAAGCTATCACTTAAAGATATATCATATATTTTTTTTCAAAGATAATTTTATTTTTGCTCTGGTTTTCAGTACCAGAGTATGCACAAGATTTTAGTTTCATACCTCAGATCAGCCTTCCCTTCATATTTGCCCTTAATTTTATCTGTGGGTTTTTTTGTTTTTTGTTTTTTTTTTTTTTTTTTTTTTTGTTTTTTTTTTTGTTTTTGGGGTTTTTTTAATCTGAAAAAGTTGTTATAGCAATATTGGGAAAGTTAAAACTGAATTATATGAAAATAAGAAAAAAAGCATAACTTTTCTTTATTTCTTTCAGCAAAAGTGTGACATTATGCATAAAAAATGAAGCATTTGTTCTCCACAGAAAACATTTTTTGCTACTGGTCTACAATTATTGTATCTCATGTTACATGCAGTTTTACAAAATCAGTAACGTGGTTCAGGTGGAACCAGTAAGCGTGGTTCAGGAGGAGGTCTGCAATTCTATAATTTGATGCATTTCTCTTTTGGGAGTGGGAGTATGTCTATTGTATTGTCCTCTGGGTATCAGTGTTTAGTGTAATATCCTCATATTACACAGAGATTGTCTTTTCAGTTGCAGTGTGGGTAGGTGACATAGGGAGGGAATGAAGAAGTTTGTTAAAATAAACAGGAATGTAAGAAATTTACCTCTTAATCAAGATATTACTCAGATTTCTTCAGCTACAGTAATTATAGTGGATATTGATGTATTAAAATGAATAGTTTGGTGCACATTATACCAAATCAGCATTTTTCTAAATCTCATTTATTTTGACTTCATCAAATATATTAATTGTGCAAAATATGGCAAATATCTTATATTCTTTTGGTTTTCCCCTGTAGGCTTAGATGGTACACTAAAAATGTTAGCAGGCCTCCTGGAAGCAGCAGGTGAAACTCATTTCTAGTTTAAAACTATATTAATTCTGAGTGAAATCAAACTCACTCTCATATATATTAAGGCAAGCAAGTCCTTGGGAGAAATTGCAGATTTTTAATAAGTGCATTATCAGTGGTTCCACTCACTCTGACAAACTCATAAATCTATTGCTGTCTTTTGTCCATTATGGATTTATCAGTTCACACGAGTAGATGTGACAGCTGAATACTGCTGAAATCTATACAGCAATATCTCTGTTACCATGATAAATGCAACCTGGGCTCAAAGATGAGCTGCCTGGTTTGTTGCAGCTTTTGTACTGTGGTTTCGTTTTGCTCTGTTTAAAGTGAGACTTAGACTATAGGAGACAGGGGAAATAAAAACCATGTTTAAAAGAATGTTTTGGTCTCTAGTTCCTGCAGTCTTTGAGAATACAAGATTATTGAGAATACATAATTTCCTCTTGACAATATCCCCACATTTTCTTTCAGTTAGCACTTTAAAGAGATACAAAAATATAATTTTGTTTAAAACTTTATTCACCATAGATATAAGAAAGAAGATAAATACTCTTAACTTCTAATATTTAGATAAAAGTCCTATCTATGTTCAATAGCATTTCTAGAACTCACCGTATCAGTAACACATGGGCTTTTTTTGTAGTGATGATCATATAACTATCATTTTATACTGTTAAACTACCATGTTGTATAATGGAATGCCCTAAGCAATTTTTTGAGTAAATACAGCATTCAGTACTCACAGTCTCTATGGGATAATTAAAAATTTTAAAAAATCTGGAAGGTGCCTTGCTGTTTATTAGTTTGAACTGTAAATTGTGAGAATGCTTTAGATAAATTACTCAGGCACAGAGCAAGGAAAAAGGTGCCAAAATATGCTAATGAAGCTGTAATCAGACTAATAAGGAGAACATTGGAGGTTGACAATTTTGCATTGAGAAAATTCTTTGGAAGTGAAATTTTGAGCAAGTAGAGAAAGATTGGTGAACTTATTTGAATGTTTCAAATTTTATGACAGTATATAAATAAAAATCACTTTTCAAGGCTGCTGAATAGATATGTAGAAACTTTCAATAGTACTAATTTGTGCCTATTTTTTCTTACTACCACTAATGTAGCTCAGTTATTTAAATTCTGAGTAACAGTTTTCCTCCTCAATTCTAATGACACCCTTTATAATCCTCTTTTTAATGCAATGTCTGAACTTTAGAAAGGTTGTTTGCAGCCAAATGTCAGTCTATTTGAAGATGTAGCCCTCTTGTTTAAGCAATTTTGCTGAATAAAATGCTTGTGGACCAGTAAGATTGCCAAATCTTTTGCTTCTGTTTTCTGATTATTATTTTTAAAAAGGCAATTAAGTAAATCTAATAAGTAAAGCTCTTTTAACCCACTAATATGAGGGCAAACCAAAGTCTTGTTATTAAATTTATGGGAGAGAAGAAATCTATTAGGCATCTACTACTTCAGTAGAAAAGTCAGCGTAAAAAACAGTTTTATAGAGAACATAACCTTTTAGCAAAGACATTTGAATTCGTAATTGCAAGCTGATGCTGACTTGATAGCACTGCAGGATTTACCTAGATAAAAAATTTATGTCCATTCCAGTTTAAACTTCTTTTTCCTCCTTGGTAGGGAGAGTTCAACAAACCACAGAGATTTATCCTGGTATGAAATCACATTGGAAAACTCTTGTGCATCAATATTTTCATTGCTATTATAGCACTTACACAATAAGTACTTTGAAATGGACAAGAGCTCAAATACAAAAGTGAATGGAAAAGACTTTTATTTTTCTATAGTTTACTTTGGTGATGCAGGGCCACATCATTGTGGAAAGTTTTTCTGTCCACTTTGTGCAGTTCACAGTAAGGTAGTTTTCAAACCTTAGTCTAGCATTTGCTCTTTCCTATATTGCATAGAAGGGACTAGATTTTTTCTTATGTATAATTCTTCCAGGCACCACTGAAAGCTTATTCCTATCATAGAAAAATTGTGCTCTGTTTTTTTTGTATCAGTTTGGAGGATGCGGAGAAAATATATTTATTTTCTACAAGACTATTTTTGGCTAAAACAAGCACTCACCTCTCATTTCACTTGAATATTCTCTCTGTAAGCACCTAAAAGACCACATGGGGTTTTTCCTCTTTGCTGCTCATGGGGTGGATAAGAGGAAGCTTTTCCACAGCTGCATTTATGGGCTGTGTCAACTTATGGGGTACTATTTTTTAATGGGATGACAGTGATCATTTTCCTTGAAAATGAGAACTGACTCTTTTGAGGCATACAGAAGAAAACAGAAATCACCCAAGCAACAACTGTGCAATAATCACTGGCTAGAATAAAAACAAATGCTCATGAAAAATAAAAACACACACTTCAATTCCTTCACTAGTTGAATCATAATGCCTGAATAATACAATCCGTGCATATAGGTTTAGTTGTGCCCTTGATGCAGAGCTAAGGGAAAAAACCTTGGCAGTGTGGGAGCTCTTGATTGAGCAAGGCCTTATGCAATGTCCTAGCTCTGTCTTGGTGTGCTCAGACAGCAGAGCATTCATGAAGGTTTACTATTTTGAGCCAGGTCTAAATCCCCTCAAATGCCAAAATGTTTGGTGGGTGACAACAGAAATGTTTACTACAGCTTAAGAAACATCAACATGAATATTTGTTGTCAACAAGTGCCTGTGAGCAGCCACATAAACAGAGAGCTGTGAGCATCTCCTCATTCTACTGATTGAGTAAACAGGAGTGCCGGTGGTGGAAATAAGAGGCTATAGATGCAAATGGCTTTTGCCTGTCAACATAATTACACTCATCCTTTCTCAGGTTTTACATGATGTGCCAGCCCAATGGCTAGGTCTGAACTAATTTGTTTTGCAGCTGAAGTTCAAACAAGATTCTCTACAGAAGGATTTTATTCATGAGCCTTACTGGACAAAGATATGAAAGAGAAAGGATGTTTGTCCTGACCATTGATCTATAAGGGAGTTTTTCAGCTACTTTGGTTGACATATATGTTGGTTGCAGATATCCCAGGAGTCGTTGTGCAAATCCAGATCTCAGATGCCACTTGTTCTTTACTGCACATTGCTACATAAAGTGTACCCATGTCCAAGAGTGAACCATATAACTGTAATGTCTCTTTGAAAAGCAAGTCACTTGCCATTTGGAAGCTCAGTTTTCAGACACTGCTTTGCTTTGAAAGTCTTTTTTACTCCAGCCTTATGCAAGTCACTGATCATAGATGTCCTTGCTTGTGACAGAATGACATGGTGTGAAAAAGATGAAACAGCAAGTTTGAAGGAAGTATTGGCTAATGAAACAAAAGTAAATTCATAAACCTTGAAACCATCTCTTTAATTTCCATAATAATCTCGTAAATTCTTACAGAAATATTAAAAATCTGGGTTCAGATGTGTTACATGGTGTCATTGGTTTGCGACAGGGATGACACAAACTCTCAGAAATCCATGTGACAGCAGTGAGGGTTTATTTTGGAGGCCTGCTTATAGAGGGGGTTTGAAACTCCAGGGTTTAAACAGCTGATTGTTTGGGATTTCTCTTCATCCAGATCTCTGGCCAGTGGTGCTTCTGCATCTAGGCTTGAACAGGGCTGGCTGAGGTAGGCTGGATTCAACCCCTGTAGGTTTGAATCCAACCTATCCAGGGACTTGTTACTGTGACACACATTTCCATAGCACCTTGTGTCATGTGGTTAAAACAAATGAAGAATGTTGCAGTGTACGCTGAAGGAGTTGACAGTGCTTCATGTATACTTTGCACTTGCTTTGCTTAGATTCACAAATGTAGTCTCACACCTGTGTAAGATGTCAAGTAGCAGGCAGTGAGTTCTCTAAAATTTTAAATGTGTTTCTTGTATGTTCTTCAGATAACCTAAAAGTGATATGTGATTAGACTTAGTTCAGTAAAAATATCAGAGTGTATTAGTTATCCATTGGAATAACAAATCTGTGTATGAAAAAAAAACTGTCAGGGAAAAAAAAATATCCATGAAGACAAATATCTAGGTTTCATATAAAGACAATGTCATGGTTTAAGCACAGAAGCACAGCCAACAATCATATCCCACACAACAACTTGGTCACACCTCTCAGATGGGGAAGAGTTGTAAGTGTCAAAGAGTGAAAATTCAGTGGTTGAGATAAAGACAGTTTAATAAGGGAAGCAAAAGCCATTCATTCATAACCAAGCCAAAACAAAGAATTCACTAATCTCTCACCCATGGACAGGCAGTATTCAGCCATCTCCATAAGAGGAGGGGCTCCATCACAGGTAACGGTGACTTGCTACAAATGCCATCACTCTGAATGACTTGGTACAGATGCCATCAATCTGAATGACCTGGTACAAATGCCATCACTCTTCCTTCTTCTTCCCCTCAGCTTTATGTACTGAGCATGACACCACATGGTCTGAGATATGCGTGTAGTCAGCTGGGGTCAGCTGTCCTGGCTGCATTCCCTCTCACCTCTCTGCATACTCCCAGCCTACTAAGTGGTGTGGTGAGGGGAGGAAGAGAAAAGACCTTGATACTGTGTGAGAATTGCTCAGAAGAAATTTTTTAAAATCCCTGAATTATCAGTACTGTTTTCAGTACGAATCAGAAATATAGCCTCATTTAGCTGCTAGAAAATTAACTCTACCCCAGTCAAAACCAGAACAGACCATTATGTTTTTGAAAACATTATATCCTGCAGACATTATTGACTCTAATAGATGCAACTGAGAAAATGTAGAAGGCTTTTTTTTTTAATCAAAGTACCTCAATTATCATTTTTTATTATTATACAGTGTTTTTTTTTAATTTTAACCCCTTAATTTTTAGATGGTTAATAGCTTGGTGTACTACACAGAGTCAATGCCTCATATCTTGTTTTGAAAAGCTTACCAAGGAGAGATGAAGGAACTAGTACATTTACTAGTACATTTTTCAGGACTTAAAATTAAGTTTTATACCCTGTCTGAAACTTCAAAATCGTATCAGGTTCTGTCCTGCTTCAGTTGCCTGAGATACTTGTGTCTCCTTTCTTGACAAACTCATGGAAATTGATACTTTTCTGCTGCTGCTTGTATCTTCTAAAAGTTTTACTGGTTTTGGTTTGCCAATTTGAAATTTCCCAGCCAATGTGCCAATTAAACGTGGTGTGTTTAGTGCTGGCCAAATGCTCATGTACCCTCTAGAATTATTTACTCATTTCCCGCTGTGAGATAGGATTAGGATGAAGGCAAAGCAGGCTCAAAACTTTAAAAGGGTATAAAGAAAACATTATTAACGGGATTAAAAGGAATAATAATAGGAATCAGAATAAAACCTTTAGAACACTTCTCCTCCCCTACAACTTTTTTTTTTCCCCACTAACATACAGAAACAATTCAGTCAGATTCTCACTTCTAGAATAGTCTTTCTTCAGTTCTCTTAGGGAGACAACT
Organism: Zonotrichia albicollis; assembly: GCF_047830755.1. Lineage (NCBI taxonomy): Eukaryota > Metazoa > Chordata > Aves > Passeriformes > Passerellidae > Zonotrichia > Zonotrichia albicollis. The sequence continues at coordinate 23,920,199 of NC_133860.1, forward strand.
CCCTCTTTTTAAAGTCTGTATGGAGACTTTTCCATCAGAAAACAGTTCTCACATGGCATTTAATTTCAGCCATCCAGGTATCTGCAATCATGGAGTCCCTCCTATCTTTCACAGCTTTCCCATGGCTGTGTTTATGGGCCGTGTCAACTTATGGGGTACTATTTTAAGGATAAGCTGTTCAAGAGCAAACATTCTCTTTATCTATCTCTGAGATCATCTTCATCTCTGGGAAGAGAGGCCTTCTCCTTCTCTCCCTGGGGCCAAAGGGTCTTCATCACTCTTTCTCTGTTCAAACTTCTCATGGGATCACTGCTACTTCAACATCTTCTTCCTTTAGCAAAAATGCCTTTACTCATATATACCATTTGACTTTTCATTGAGGGTAAAAGAGTCTGATGCATCAATTACATTCTTCTCCATTGCCTTACAAAGAGGATTTTCAGCCCAAACCTAAGGCATCCTCTTCCCATCTGGAATTTTGACTTCTTGTTTACTGACCTCAGTGTCCCATGTTCTTCTCTTTCTTTTCTTTCACTCAAGAGAGAAGCAATGCTTGCAAGTTTAATCTCTGTAGTGAAAGAATTAAATCTCGCCCAGTCCTGTGGGTGATCCTGCTGGGCGATCTCTGCCGGGCTGCAGCCAGAGCACTATAGTGATGTATTTCAGGCCATGGGGGGCTGTATCAGGACTGGCCGCATGACTGGTCTCCGGCCCCTGCTGCATTCTACTCCAGCAGGCAGGGCTGGATTTCTCCGCACAGGCTGCCGGGCCGCCTCTGGCCTCAGCCGCATGATGTCGTGCGGCGGCCGCGCTGGGGGGTGGAGGGGCTGAGATCTCAGCTGCAACACGCCGTGGGCCGACCGGGCCGTGCTGGGGGGAGGGAACCTGGCGGCAGGATGTTAGCAGCCATGGCCTGGCCCTGTCCGGCCGGCGCAGGGCCCGGCAAGCTCCCCGGAGAGGGGCCCGGTCCTGCGGCAGAGCCCACTCGGCCCGGCCAGGACGGGGGCCCTGACCAGCCTCGTTACCTGCTCTCAGGCCAGGAGAAAAAGAGGGTTGGTTAGTTTGTAAGGTTCGCAGAGGCATGTTCAGCTTTCTAGTGGTTTAACAAAGTGTCAATATTCAAAACTAGTCAGTGGTTTTGTCAGTCAGGGACGAAACTGCTAGCGGCTTCTCTGAGAAAATCACTTCAGTGACTGGCTTCTTCCCTCCTCACCAAATATCAATTAATGCAAAACCAGCGCAAAAGGTTTTTGAGCTGTAATGAAAGTAAGTGTAAAGTCTTTGAAACTACATCCTTTGCAAGGCTGAGCAATGCAATTCTTTGTTTTAAAGCACCGGAATTCAGACTAAAAACTACAGTTTTTCATTAAGCTGCCTACTCAAGAAAACAAAAGGATTCCTAGAAAGGGAAGTATAATTTCTTGTATTATCAGAGAGGCACTAACCAAAATTACCTGAGGGAATACTACAGCTGTGCCCAAACCTTTTCCACTGTCTGAAAACTGGACACTCATCTCTGGGCTTTTGTAGAAATGTTTGTCCTATCTCCTGAGCAAAAAATAATTGTTGTCTTCATTTTAAAAAAGAAAAATTAATATAACCAACTTCCTATTTTCAAAGCAGCAGTGTGTACAGTAGCCTAATTAAAATGGAAGAAACTTAATATAAAGTATTTAATCTAAAGAAGGATTTAGGTCTATTTTTTAAGAGACAGTATCAGGCCAAACTCTCCACTCCTCTTTGAGCAGGAGAGTCCTGCATGCATAACCAGAATATGATGCAGTGTGCTTGTTTTAACAGCAAAAGGGAATTAAACTCCAAATAAGCTACTCCTCTTCCTCTGGCCCTTCTGGTAAGGAAGGTGAAATAAACAGAGCCAGGAGACTTCTCCTTTTTAATGCCTTTATTAAAAGTGATCAGCTCAGGATTGGGCGGCTCGGCAGGGCTGCAGTCCCCGTTGTGTCTCCCAAGGTGACTCAGAGGAGGAGAATATGCACAGCTCTATCCACCAAGGGCAGAGCTGGGGACTCCGGTCCTCGTGGGAGCCTTTAGGGCGTGGTGTCCCCATCACATCTTGCTTTCTCAGTGCGGTCCCCCTCAGTCTTGGCGCTGGGGACGACTCCCGTGGTCAGGGCGAGAGGGACTCCGCATCTCTGCAGGCTCAGCACTCGGCTCCTCACGTCCGGACATCACTTTAGTCTCTCAATTCTTATTTGGCTCGTTGTTTTGGGGGTTTTCTCTGTGCATTTGGAGCTGTAGTCCCCCACAGCATGCTGGTCTTGGAGTCACTTTGCATAACCACCCCCCTCCAGGTCTCTTCTCCTCACTGTTTGGGAAGGTCCCCACCCGTTACTGTCTCGGAGAAGGGCCATTACCTCGCCCCAGCCAGGGCTTTTACTAAGACAAAAACAACTATTTACAACAACGACCCGTAATTACCATAACATAAGCAGCAGCCCAGCAATAGTCGTAGCTTTTTTTCTAACAGAAAAAAATCAACTGAATTTTTGTTCATAACGGAAGGGACCAAAATGGAGAGACAGTGTGTTCAAAGAGCAATTTACTAAAAAGTACAAAACAATGGAAGACATATATACCAACAGTAATGTTAAGAAGAAAAGTATACAACAAAGGGAAGAGGGTTTTACAAAAAGGAATGAGCAACTTTAACTCACTGTGTGCTGATCTGAGTTTGTAGCTCTATCTACATCACTCTGATCTTTGAAATAGGTGTAACCCCAAGAATTAGTAAACATTGCAGAGGGAATTTTGGACTGGCTTTTCCACAATCGTAACAGCAGCAGTAAGGTGTGTTTTTCCTTAAAGTTTCTAGCAGCCTTTCAGATGTTACAGTTCACTGAGAAACATAGGTTTAATTCCTTCCTGCCAAAGGAATGACTCGAAGTTAGGTTTTCATTTCCTGTTTTCTTCATGGCATTGAACAAAAAATGGGCAGTGTCAGTAAGATCTCTGTCATCATTATATCTTTTGAAGAATTTTCTGACTTCTAGGCGTAAACTGAACTTAGGAGTCAGCTGGTAATTAAGGCCCATATGGTGGGATTTCAAGGGAATCCCATTTCTATAAACTATTCTACAAATATTTCTATAAACATTTCCATAAACGATTCCCATTCAAGGGAATAGTTTTATGTTCTGAAACATTATAAACGCCTGTATTTGGATTCCATTCTGTGGCATAAGTAAAAAAAAATTTGGTCCAGCTTGGCCTAATTTATTAAGGCTAATTCCTTTCTTCAATTTAGTGGTAATCCTCCTATAATTTCAGTAAGGATTGTCAAAAACTACTGCACTGTCTAGTTCACCTTAAAAATTATTCCTTGATAAAAATTAGTCAAAAGGGAAAATAAGTAAGAAGAAATTCAATAATAGGTCCAATATTTCTTTTTAGGTGAAAGAAGGTAGCACAGACTTGCAAAATACTGTTCAGATCAAGTTTAAACATAATGTGTAATATGAAAACTACTCAACTGAATCTTTCAAAAGGACGACCACAGTTGAACTAGTTTTTTTGACACTTATTCACAAATTCACTAATTCTGCATCTTCTTTCTCCTGACCTATGTGGTTATTACTTTAAAAGAATGTAATTGTAAGCTTTACTCTGAAAACTTAGCCTAAACTTGCAATAAAATTTTATCTGAAAAAATTATATGAACACTCTCTTTTCTAATGAGAAGAAAATATTGAAGCTGTGAAAAAGCTGCATGAAAAAAAAGCCAGAAAAAAAAGTTTATGGTATCTTTCTTAATTCTTCCTAATGGACTGCCTTTTGTCTGACAAAATTAAACAAGATTTATATGATACTGTAGCAAGGGTTGCCTTGTTTGGTGGTAATGTTAAATTCTCTCACAAATCATTATTGATTTAAAATTATTCTGACTGGTTTCAGGTAGTTGGAAAAAGCTGCAAGTGGAATAAATCTCTATGTCATCCTTATTTTCTTCGTCCAGCATTGCCCTCATTTTGGAACCATTGTGCATTGCTTGTGTTGACAGACTTTGCTTTAAAATACTAGTCTAGGATTCACGTGAAGGAGAACTAATGCCTTGTTGCATGAAAATTTCATGATGTTTGCTAGGAAGATCAAGGTGCAGTCAGACAATAATGTCCAAGCAGAAAAACTGTATCTGCAATCCATCTGAGGGTGAAGGTACCTGGACAGCAGATATCCCTATTTTGGAACCTCAGTGATTTTTGACAAGCTGACAAAAAATTCTGATAGTTATATAGCAATAATACATAATTGAGAATTTAAAGTGTTTCTGTGTCACGTTTAGAGACCTTTATCTTCTTATAAATGAAGTATTATGATTACTATAAGGATTAACAAATCTTTTCCTTGCTGGATCAGAACTGCTGTAAACGTTAAAAGTGCATGTTAAATAAAAATTTATATCTCTTCCTTCTTTACAAATATTATCCAAACTCCCAGTAGTTTTACAACTCTTTGTCAGCTTGTAACCTCTCTGGAAGGGATTGTAAAAGATACACTGTAAAGAATGATGCAACTCATAGATCACATTCAATCAAGAGCCACAGAGAAGAACTTTTATTCGTAGACTGTGTTCCTGTCTTCCCGCTCAGATTGGTGAACATATAGATTGGGCTATTTTGCTTAAAATAAACCACTACTTCTTCATTTAACAAGATGGACACACAGATTCACTAGCTTCATAGAGGTCTCCATCTGACGAAAACCCTGATCTGTCACTAGACTCAGGCAGCAGGCATTTTCATGCTGCTTACTTTGAAAGTTTAGGTACTGTTGTTTTAGATCCATAAATCCTCTCAGTAAAGAAATGCTTCCTAATGTAAGACTTCACCTCTCCTGGTGCAGCTCTGAGCCATTCCTACATGTCTTGTCACTAGATCCCAGGGAAAACAGTTCCCCATTTCCCTCTCCACTTCTTAAGATGCAGAAAGCAATGAGGACAGCTCTCAACCTTCTTTTCTCAGAATTAGACAGAGAGTTCTCCATTGCTCCTCACAGCACATGCCTTTTAACACTTACACAAAATAATGATGCAGAGACAAAGAACAAATTAACTGGTAGCTCTCCAATTCACATCCTCAGAACTCAATAATGTACAGACACTGAATACATGGGGAAATTGAAGTAATACACAGAAATAATCAAACAATATCCAATAATTGCTCTATCTAACCATATACAAAGCAAAAAAATGTTCAATTTGTACATTTATGGAACGAGCCTATAACATAAGATTATGTTGGATAGTGTCTTTCTGGGTTTGGATTGAGGGAATATCATTATAATTTCAGATATCAAGTTGACATAAATAGTTCCTGGCACTATTTATGTCCTGGCACATAACAGACAAATGTAAGAAAATTAGGTCCTTCTGTAGGTTTTTCTGTAGCTATTCTTGAAGCTATTTTCTTTTTTGTTAGGAGTTACATTGTGGTGGTGCATATCCTTCATATCTGCCCTCCTTGGGCTGCGCTGAAATCTGAGAAACACCTGTTTAGGCCTCAGTCCTGATGAACAGTACCTGGGCTGAGCTCCTGTTGATCTTATCAAAAACACTGTCTGCTGACACAAATTTATGCTGGCTAAAACTCGCAATTTTTAATGCACACTGATTCACAACATGCACAAAATTATGAATTCTGTGCAAAAATAGTTAATGGGTTTGTGAGGAGCCAATATAGTTTTGGTTTGTCTCCACATTGGTTGTCAGAGGCATGTGGAGGATGGGTGCAGATGTGCTTCTTGCAGGAAGGAACTAGAAGAAGCTTTGTCTCTCTGGAAGACTTTGCCTCACACAGGATAGGCAGCTGGAGAAACTGTACCCTCCAGAGACATTCTCCAATCAGAAGGCAAAAAGTCTCCACCAATGGACTGCAGTGGAAGGTTGGACTGGGCCAATGGTCTCAGGTCAGCAGGTGGACTTGGGGAGGAGCCAGGGGGAATAAAAAGAACTGCATCACAAACTCCATGCCTTTTGAGTCCTGTGCTTTTTGGGTCCAGGCTGCTGAGACTCCTCAGTGCTGTGGCTGCTGTGGCTCACTCACTCCTTTGATGTAACCCTGGCCCGTTTTTAGCCCCTTTTGATCTGGCACCAAGCTGTCTTTTGGCTCTCCTGCCCTCGCACCTGTCCTGCCTCCCTTTATCCCTGACTGCCACCCTGTTGCTTCATTCCCCGCATCCCTGCCTGAGCTACCTCTGTTCAACCCTGCTGCTCCAGTCCAGCCTGTTGCTGCTATCCTCACCACCGCCCTGTCCGGGTCCTGGACTTCCTGTCCAAGCACGGTGCTGCAGGAGCAGCTTTCCAGAGCTGTGCTGCCTCATTAGCAGGCAGCCCATCCACCCTCCATCACGTGGACGCCAATGGCACTCCCTGATCCACTGATGGTAATGCCTGCTTTTTCTCTGTCTCCCCCCTCTCTCTCCCCTCCTCCCTCTGTCTCGCAGGTGCTCCCCATTCCTTTTCTATTTCCACTTCTCCTGCTCTGTGTTTTCTGGCCGTCTTTCATAGGGTAACTGCTTTTTATTTTATTTTTTGTTACCAGTAAATGGTTCTCAGATACAATGCTTGTCTCGGTTGACTTAATTTCATTCCAGATCATCTGTTTTCAAAAGAACTCCTTGCAGTTCCTCGGTGGAATGTGACAGGGTTAAAAGAAATAATCCAACCAAAGAAATAATTTTCCCAATAAATATTAGAGCATATGTTAGAGCAGATTATTTTCTCTGTGATAGTTTTATTTGAAATGTTTTCATCTTGCTTTTTGCAAAGGTTGCTTGTCATCTTTTTGATAGATATTTCTTCAGTAGTTATTTCCCTTTGAATATTTTTTTTAATTTAGTTTTTCTTCCAGAAGTAGATTATTGAGGAAGATGAAAGCTTATTGCATGTTCCAGTCAAGAAACATTGGCAGCTTTTGTAACTAAAATAGTTATCTATTTATAGATGTTTTAAGAAACAATGAGCAGTAAATAACAATAAAGACAGTTTAGCCTCCAGCTGATTGTTTGGCTGATGTCAATTCTATTTGACACAAATGAGGAGTGATGCAAGTGGAATTGATCAGTGAACAGATAATAGTCTCCAAAAGAAGGTTAAATTTTGAGGCACTGTAAGTGAAGTTATATCAAAAAGTGCTTAGATGAAGATTAGACATTTATTTTCAAAGCAAGGAACCATTTTCCAGTCACAAAGTTTAATTCCACTGTCACTGTTGCTACTATATCAGGGACTAATATTATAAAATCAATACATAAATCAAAGTGGCTCTGGATCAAAACAAGAGCTATATGCACCAAAATCCTGTGTTTTAGTTGTCTCAGGCTACAGGAGTCTTCCCCATGCTATGCATTCTGGAGCCAGTTTAGTTAGAAATATTAAATGTGAGAAAACAAAAATACTAGGGTGAATTTATAAGCAATATAAGTCAAAATTTTGGTAACATTTCTGATTAAATCTGAAATTTTTCATAGGAGGAAAAAAGTATCTACTTCTACATTTGTAAGAGCTGAATCCAAGAGTATATAATCAAATAACTACAAAAGGCTCAACAGAAGCAGCCCAAACTGTTGGAACATATTTGTTGAGAGGATCAGAAGACATTAGCACAGATTCACTTGAAAGTTTTAAGTTGAGAAGGGAATTAGGGTCTTAAGTGAATTAAAATATTTATGTTAGATAAAGATAATTGTAGTTGTGAATGAGTTAATTTATGGATACTGGAATTTTGATTGTCTCAATGACATGAAGTCATTAAGAGGTTTTTTTCAGTCATTAGCATGAGGAATAAAATACATTTTCTTCCCACTTGTTCTTTTACTGCTTGTCCTATTAATTGTTCTTCTGTCTTGTCAAATCCATCCATTGTGACCTTAACTGGTGACAGCTTCAGGAAGAAAACACGGTATCTGAGGCATGAGCATGGCCCTGCAATGAGGGTTTTTTCTCTGGTTGAATGGTGCTGCCTCTCTGTGTCTTTCCTCATGGTGTTTGGATAAGTACAGACATTTTTGTTCAGAGAGCTGGGTTTCTTTTCAGAAAGAACATTATCCAACATTATTTAACATTATCTAAGAATCCTGTTGTTGTGTGAGGACGTAGAACCAGTTTGCTGCCACTCAGTGTTGGTATAGTTGACTGGAGGTCTCTCAGCCAAATGATGGTGAGGTGCTGGAGCATGGGAGGAGACTCATTCTAAACTGAATGTAACCAAGTTGAACATTTCTTCCGCAATGACCGGGTTTTCAGAACAGGGTGTACTATACCATCCATAGGATTGCTGGGATCCTTTACTGTTTTTAGAAAAAGCAAAGCTAATACCACATATTAATTTGACTGTTCAGAGCTCAAGGGATTTAACCTTGAATACTTTTCAAAAACTAGCAAAATTCAAGTTAATTCAGAAACTGTGATGTAGCTTCGAAGGGTCTTGTAAAAGTGAGTGTTAGCATAGAGTGATAGCCAAGTGACAATGAGTAAGGAAGTCTGGCTTCTGTTCTCATCTGTGCTGCTGACATGCTTTGCCATTTTATTTTTCTGACTTCAGTGTCAAAATAGAGATTATAATTGATGTTTTGATATCTTCAGACTTTATATAATTGAAAATATCACTCTGGTCAAAGATAAAGTAAATAGTACTTGTTAATAAAATTCAATAGTATATTTTCAATACTGCCTCCTTCACTACTGTTTTGTGATCTGAAAAACACCAGTCAATAGTTTTGGTTATTTATTTAATCAATCTATTTATGGCAATACCAGTTTTAGTTCTGATTGTATCAAAATATTTCAAAACCAGATACTTTGCATAAAGGTGCTATTTTGTTTTAAAAAGAATAAGCAAGGAAATAAAAAAAAACTGTAGGAAAATGTAGCTTGGAGATACGAGGAGAAATTCTACTTTTGCTGATTTTCTTGACATTTTGAACTCCACTTGGGAGTTTGGTTTCCGTGTGCTGACAAGGAAGAAGTTAGCTAAAAAGCAAATTGCTGTATGTGATTGAGGGAATATGAAGAACACACAAAAAATAGGGAAAAGGTTAAAGTGATATTTACAGTCAGCCTTCTCTAGGAAATATCAAAGCAAAAGCTTATTTAAAATGTCTCAAACTGGATCTTTTTTACAAAGACATAAACTTTTTTTCCCATTAAAAAGGGTTGATTTCATTTAAAAAAAAATAATAGAATAATGAAGTTTTGTGGGGTTTGGTCATTAAACAGAGTTAAAATCACACTCGTTGATTTTTTGTCTTTCTAAATTATTTGAAAACTTTCAAACATTTTTTTTTTTCTGCATGTCTAAAACCTGAAGCCGTTTAAAATGAGCTTGTGATTTGGTTCTTGACCCCTACTGTATGTTACTTAGGCACAGGTATCAGATTCAAGGTGTCCACATGGCACAGAGAAATGACAAGAAGGGCTCTACTGATATCAGAAAGCTAATTAATTACTTGATTATACTATATTATTCTATAGTATATTACACTACATCTAAACTGAAGCTGCACAAGCACTCAAATCTACTCAAGAGAATCCTGTGACTGTCAGCCGACAGTCCCAACACACACGTGGATTCAATTGGTCAATGAATCAAAACACACCAGAATCCAACTACCAATTCCCTTCAGGTAAACAATCTTCCACAATGCATTCCACTTGTGCACAACAAGAGGCGTGGCAACTGAGTTAAGAATTGTTTTTTCTTTCTCTGAGGTTCCTTGCTGTGATTCCCAGAAAATATCCTTGGGAATCTGTGCCTTGCTTTTCTCTGTGCAGAGAAGTGCAGCCACACACAGGTCTCCTGAAGATCTCATTCTTTGTGACCTACTTATGGTTTTGGCTTTCCTTCCATTTCTAATGCTTGGTATTACTTTTCTCTCTCTTAAAGGGTTTCAGCTGTGTTCTTGCAGTGTTGACCAAAAAGCAACTATCAACTTGCAGTCAAAAACCAAAAATTAATATCATAGGAGATCTTGTACTCTTTACTTCCTTTCATTGAGCTCAAAATTGTAACCTCTCATTAGGAAAAATCTAAAAATGTAAATGTTCAATTTATGAAACAGAAAATGAAACCACAGCAGGCACATATAGAGTTAAAACATTTATGGATCTTGTCTGGAATGCTTTCTTTAGTGTATTTCAATAGTTTCAATAACCTCTAGAGTCAACCACTAAAATAAAATCAAATAGATTGTAGAATTGCTGTAGAATTTTAGGGTCATTTTTTCCTCTGGGTTGAAACCATGAAACTTCATCAACTTGACTCTTCTATTTAAATACTTTTTTTTCCAAAAACTGGAATCTTGTAATGAACATTGAGCTGAGATCCAGCTACTTTTACTTTTGCTGTGATAAATGACCTAAAGCATATCCTTTCTTATTTCCAGACACAGTTTCACTACAAAAGCTTTTCAGCTGAACATTATGATCAAATGAAATTTCTGCTTCTGGTTGCTGTCCTTGAAGTTGTTATTCTTTTGCTGATTAATTTTGAGTTGGTATTAGAAGTGTTCTTGCTTGTGGTATCAATTTACAACTTAGTTTAAATTTAGTATGAAACTTTTCAAATACCATTTATATCTGCTAATGATTTATTGGTCAAACTATGCTTGATTAATGCATGCTTGCAACACTTCTTTCTCCACTGACAAATTGCTTTCCCACCAGTGGTTAAAAAATGATTGCTTTTTGCTCTTCAACACATACTCTGACATCTCAAATCTTAAATTAATCTAAAAGAAGAGAAAAATAGTCTATGAATTCCTCCACATCAAGAAGCTGTAGTGTTTATTCTGAAACAAAATAACCTTTACAGCGGGAGCTGAGTCTCACTTTTGTCTGTCCATGTAGTGCAACAGCCATGTTGTTGAGTCATAAAGATTAGGACAGGGATTCTTGTCCGATAAGTTTCTCTAGAATTTGATCACTATAATAGTGAGCAAATTAAACTGTCTTAGAAATCTGGTATCTTTGTTTCTCTTCTTATACTTCCCATTTGTAACTGCTAGATTTCAGCTGAGTGAGGGGGGCACAACTACACTTAGAGAATTGTGGCTTTAGTTCAAAAAAGGAATAATATAATAAGTAGGAATTATCACTACAAATGCAAGAGTTGGAAATACAGAAGCAACAGTATATCAGGGCTGACACTGAATAAATTACAAGCCTGAGGAATAGCTACAATGAAGGTAGTAATGAACATCAAATATAAAAATATTTGATATTCATTATCATATGAATGGAAATAAATATATTTCCATTCATATGAATAAATATAATAGAATAACTATATTTTAAAGCCAGGTTTCAGAGGACAGCAGCAATATATAAACCAGTTCCTGACAAAATGTGCAAGTAGATGAATTGTTCTCATATTTAGGTTTTACAACGGCATATATGTATATTGAGCAGAGTTCTTATTTATCAGAAATGGGACCGCTCTCTTAGGAGGGAGACTTGTGTGCCAAAAGTAAGAACTTGTTGAATAATTAAAAAAAAACCCACAAAAGTCTCTGTCCCCAAGACTCATGAAGCCTGAATCCATCAAAACTGCCATTTGATAGGAAATAGTACAAAGTAGGTATCACTCCTACAATGCCTTCCTTCTTCTTAGCCATCAGTACTTCACTGAGAGAGGGAGTTTATATTATGGAAGCAAGTATTCTGCAAGTATTTTATAACTGGTCTATTCCACCTTTTATAGAAAAATGCCTAAAACTATTTTAAGGAAATGCTATTTTGGACTATGAATGTGCCAGGATGATCTTGGCACTTAAAGCTTTAAATTTTATTAGTCTTCCCTGAGACCCAGATTAAGCCACTGCTGTCTAAAGATTCTGGTTTTCATAAAAATTTCAGAAATTTTACATTTTTTAGAACTTCTATAGAGCTGGACGCATCTGTTTTCTAGTGACACTATGGTCCACGTTTCGACCCCTATTTTTACCCTGCAGGTGTTGCATACAATGTGGGGGATAGCTGAATGCTGAAGAGCCTAATACATGTGCAGAAAAACTTCATGTGTAGACGACTAATTATACTTAACAACCTTCTTGAACAGAGTAGAAAAAGTGAGACAAGACAAGCTGGTTTTCCCTTTGTGGTCTCTTAGAAACCTATTGATAAAATTAAAAACATTTTGCCTTAAATAAAATAAATAAAGAAAACTCCCATTGACTCAACAAGGGTAAGATTGTAAATTAAATGTGTTACAAATAACAGTGGATGAAAAATTTTAACTATAATAACTATAGCTGTTCACATTCATTAATAAATTTGAATATAATGCTCTCAAAATGCTAAAACAAATTTTGTTTTCTACTGTAGGTATAGGGATAATTTACTCAATTTTACAGCCATGTCTTACCAGCATATTAGAGCAAGAAGTATTCCACAGGTAAGACTGTAAAGCACAGTCTATGTTATTCAGACATTGTAAGAAAAGATGTTCAAACATCTACCTGAACGTCTTCTGGTAAGTCCATAAAATGTCATATAAAGTATATACTTTAAGAAAAGAGAGGAATAAGATATATTTATGCAAGAATATGTACTCTTCATGGAATCTGGGAGTCTAGGAAGAAGTCAGCGGAAGATATTTATTAAATAGTAAGATGTCTGTAGATTGTGAGTTACTTGAATTTGCAGGAGAAATAAAACTACCTTTTAAGCACATGGAGACTTCCTTTGTTATAAAATTGTGGTGCTATAAGTTCAAAAATGGTTTGTTCTGGTTGTCCCCCATGCATATTGGTTTGCCCTGGAGATGTCTTCCCATCCCTCTAAAGACCTACACCTTATTCCAGATCCTTCCCTGCCACTCAGGGAAACCCTGCCCTCCTCCCTTGTCCATTACAGAAACCCTGCATTTATCTCTAGAAACTTCTATGTCCATCTTGTATCCCTCAAACACCCATTGGTATGCTTAGTTTACTCTCCTCCCCTGTTGGCCCCCAATGGTTGTCGTAGTGTATAACCCACTTGTGCTCCTCCCCAAGTTCCTTGTCATTGATCCAAGTTTCTGTCCTCCCCCTGTTCCCTTGCCTGTACTTAAGCCATTGGAAGCCTGTATTTGCTGTCATTTGTTCCTGGACCCTCTCAGAGATTAAAATCTCTTTAGAACCTATGCAAGTGATCCCTCTCCTTCCTTTGCTCTGGTTTCCTTGACTCAGGATTTCTAACAGCTCCACAGAGCAGCTTAACTGCCTCTGAGAGTTAAGCTGCCCTGCTCTACTGCCACCCAGAGCGGCCTAAGGGGCGGATAGGGGGCAGCCACTCTTGGTACAGGCCAGGAGATTGGGGTAGCTGTGGTCATCTCTGAGTGGTTGTGTCAGAGACTTGTACCAACTCTCCTGCCATTTTTTGATGGGAAGCGAGGTGATAAAACAAAATCATATGTAAACTACCTTTGAATCTCTGCCTATACTTTTTCCCAGATCTCCTATTCCTCCTATTCCAGGAAAGCCAGGTTTCCCTGCCTTTTCTGAAAAACCTAATATTCAGAAGAAGTTAACAAATTATGGTCTCTTGGCTCTTGTGCTTCTAATGTGTCCTCAATTATTGTGTTCCATGGCAGCAGGTACAAAACCCAGCCAAGTAATCTGTTGCAATCTCTTGAAATCACTTTTTTGCTCCTGGACAGTATTTTTATGCTTTTGCCCTAGAGAGCACCATATATATTTGAAATTCAAAACTGAGAGAGAGATGTAATTAATTTTATACAGAACTATTTATTGCAAAGGAAAGGGTTGTCCGGTGCTCCCCTGCCATATATGTTCCTCTAGTTTGCTTCTTAATGAGAACTAAATGCTAATGGGGCAAACACCTGCTGAAAACCAGCCCACCCCTCTTTTTTTCTTTTAAATGATTTACCAAATGGTCATCATATAATAACCTATTACTCTATGTAGATAATAATTTAGTAATGTATCTTTGTAGAACCAATAGCCTTTTTTACCTCTTTTGCAACAAAACTCCTGCTGTGTCCTTGTTTTTGAATTCTTTGCATTTTAGAAGGTAGAATTATGTCATGCAAATGTCTTAATAAAAGTGGTACATTCTAGATTTTTTCCCCACTACTTAAAAAGTCAGTGAGAAAATCAGTTGGGATTGAACTACTACTGAAGAAGAAGAAAGTAAAAGGGGAACAAAGGCAGAATAATTTTTTCTCATGGTATGTTTTTTACTGGGAAAGAATTAAAAGAGTGCATTTAATTTTTTTTTTACTATTGTATAATAATAGGGTCACACAGTTTGGAAGAGAAAGAGGGGAAAAAATAGAAAAAAGTCTGATGTAGAGTTGAAACTGTTTTTTAAAGGGCTTAAAATATTTTTGGGTTTTCCTTTTTTTGCTTTTTGTTTTAACAGACTGTAGTATTTAGTAGAGAAAACATCTACCGGTATTTTAATGTTACTTTGCAGAACCAGGAGCAAATACAGCAGAAAATTTATCAGTCATTTAAATTTTATGTTATTAATTTATAAGTCACCTTACTGTAACTACCTGGTTAATCCCTCCTCTAAAAACAAATTCTACCCTTTGACAAGACCAGCATCGTTGTACAATATGCCCCTTGTGGAACAGTTATTTGAGAATGTAAATCTTTTGTCAGGTACACAACCTAACCACAACATTTAGTCAACATTTACTTCAGTGAATTTTGCATGCTGTTTTTCCAACATCAAATTTCTTTCCTTTTGTCTTGCTAGTGTTGTTCAACTGAAAACAGTGAAGCATGTGCATATAGGTTAATGGTTGAATAAGTAATCATTGCTCCAGATGAAATGAGTTTTTGTATAATGATCTTTTCATTTAATTTAATCACACCGATGTATTTCTGCTTCATCCTAAGCCTGTCTGATACTTAACAACCTGTAAACCTGCTCTACATATATATTAAAATAATATAATTTCTCTTCTAGGCTTTTCTGCTAGGGAGTTTAAGAAAAATTAAAATTATTGTTTTGATTGAATACTTGTCTTTTTTTTTTAATGGAGTTTAAATTTAGTCTAGACATAATGAATCTAAATCAGTTATAAAATCCACTTTTGCTGGATTACAATGTTATTGCCACTCTGCACTGTCAATATAGTTATAATTTATAAAGAGATTTTCTTTATTTTAATTTTGATTACCAACTTAAAATTTAGATCTTTCTTCACTGGAAGAGCTTCTAGTCTTCAACTAGTAGAATAACTGTAGCTACTACCACATGACATAGTTCACAGATAATAGGTTTTAGGCAAAAACATAGAAATCAAAAATTTTTATGGTCTTAAGAACAGATGAAATTTAAGAATTTTACTTTTTTACTTGTCATCATTTTATTTTTGGATGTGTTTGTTTAAGCATGACTCTTAACAGTAACCCTGAGAGATCTCTATTCTGTTAATCTCAGAGGAAATGTATTAGGAAATGGCCAGGTTCTAGTGCAGTCTAGTAAAAGAATCTGTATGCTACAGTAATTTTCCCTATTCTTTTTCTTTGGAAAAAACTCATTCTATCTGCCAAACAGAAAAACATACAACATAAAGGGTATCTTTCAAAGCAGCAGGTAAATGAGAATGTAAATGTCTGCAGCATTCAGACTTGCACTTCTGTGTCATCTTTTCTCCTTCAGTTTGTGAGTTTTTCTGGCTGTTGCTGTTGTAGTTGTTGTTTTCTTCCTAGTTTGTTCCAGCATGTACTTTGCACAGCAACTCCATGCCTATGTATTCTCTGAAGCTAATAGAAGATGTCATCTGATCATTTAAAACCATCTCTTGACCCTTGTTTTGAAAGAAATATGTGCATATTCGGAAAGTATCTGGAACTCAGCTATTTGGATCTTTGTACAGACATACATACAGCACAACCTATTTCAATAGGCAGACCTGGAGTTCTACCTTTCATCCATCATTGCTATGGATCTTTTCTGTAGATTAATTTTTGCTTAAAATGTAAAGATGAAACAGAATTCCAGTAAAAAGGAAGATGCCTGGCACCATTTGCCTGGTGATGTTTACCTATCATTTATTGAAATGGCCACAAAGTCTAACTTAATTGTAAAAACATATAGTATTACGATGAGCTATTTTTTACATGGTATATAAGTCAATCACTGCTTTAATATAAAGTTCAATACATATGATTTATAATTTCTATAGCAATCCACTGTCCTTGTTTTGCTTTGAAGCAATGGGTGTTGTAGGCTACTTTTCCTCGCTTATTCAAATCATTACTGGGTACAGTTATTTCACCAGTTACTCTCATTATTTCAGCAGTTTTCTTGTAGGCAGGGTGTTTATCAGCCCCAGAGTGTGGGGGCTTAGCAACATGTAATGGATCAAGTCAGTCTTCCTGTTATTGCTACTTGTATTCTCTTTTTCATGAAGCAGAAAGGTAAGCCAGACACTTGAAGATTGCTAGTAAAATGCAATCTCCAGTGGTTCTGTTCTGTTAAAAATATAGGTAACCAAAGTCATTAGCATTAAAAGTTTTTGAAGATAATTCATTTCATATCCCTGCTACCTGCTCCATGAGAAATCACATCCTTATGTTTTATTTAACAACCAGAGCCTTTTTAGTGGAAGGGCTGATAAAGAGCTGGCCTCTCACTACCCTATGACAGTGATTATTCCCACTGCTCTTGTGTGAACACTTTCCAAATGTGGGTGAGTTAAGGACTCATACTAGCAAAATGCATTTCTCTGGTTTGTTTCCCCTGCAATATGTCTTTTTTTTTAATTGTTACTGGCACTCTGGTAATGTTTTGATACATACAAAGTGTTATTCTTGAGCAGTAATGGACAGCTCCAAGCCATTGTTTTACATGGGTGGGAACTAGGTGGAGGAGTGCATTGCTTTATATTGATTTAAACAGAAATTATATTTCCTCTTTGTCAAAATCTGAACAAGATCAAACCTCTGCTCTGAAACACACAATTCTATATTTTGGATATTGGAAAGAAAACAAGACAAAATGCAATGAAGCAGGGAGTATAGGTCCTTTAGCTTTTCTAACACAGTCCATAGCTATAACTGTGGAAGAACTTGCACAGATATGGAGTGTCTAAATTTGACATGTAATGGATTTATGGCAGCAAATAGGTGTCTAAAGGTTCTATAGCTCAATGCCAGGGTGTACAGAGGAAAAAACCTCTGAGATTAGTTTATTGTAGAAGTGTTTACAGTGGACATTCAGTGAGATCTACCTATAAGTACTGTTTCTCTAACTACTGTGTCTTATTGTTTGCTGCATTCTGATAACATATTTGAAGCAATTGTCCTGTTATAAGATTTTTTGTAGAGGAAGTTGTTCCAGGTCGCATACAAAAGAAGTAGACCTGGTTGTGAAAAGAATGGCAATAGGTTCATTCTAACTTGATCTGAAAGATATTCAAAGCATGAGAAGTAACTCTAAAGACAAAGGGCAAGAACGTAGTACATTTGTATGCTATACTGCAGTTCAAATGTCAGTGTTTGCCGTTACTTGTTCTGTGATCAGAAATGTACATCCATGAAGAACTACAAGAAATTTCATCATGAGGCTCTGATTGACACTTGAAGATTTCAGGCCATACTTGTGGTCCAAATGTCAAATGATGTCTTGCTTTGAGACAAGTTCAGGAGGAAGTGTCCTAAAATCTCCTCTGAAGAGGGTAGGTTTCAGCATTCCCTCCCCCACCTCAGCTAGGAAAGGAATTTCTTGGCGGAAAGTGAAAAATAAATGTTTATTTAGCAAGTGTAGTGAACACAGCCACAAGGAAAAAAGGTATAACTGTTAATATTTGAACCTTCTCACTGTGGAGAAAGTTGGTGTATTGAGAGTTCTGCTTAGCTTCTCCTGAGGTCCGTAGCAAGGATGTGGTGTCCCTGCAGCTTCCCCCACTGGGCCGTGACGTTGGGACTCCAGGTGATGTTCTGATGCTCGAACTACAGCAAAGCTGAGCAGCTCCAGAAAAAGCAGCCCCAGTCCCAGGAAAAACTTCTTGCATCAGCTAACAAAAAGAAGCTAGCTACAAGCAAAGAATTTAATTGTCCCTCTCTCTGCTGAGAAAAAAACCTGAAAGAAAGTGGAATGGTATCTGTATTTGAGTGCAGGCTACCAAAATAATTCCCCTGGCTTCCCCCCTTCCCTCTAACTTAACTTAAAAACTTAACTTAGGGCCTAACTTAAAATTACAGGACCCATTACAGGGCATAAAGCAGATAATAGGGGAGATAGTATCATAAATTCATAAAGACAAGTGAATTTTCCATTGTCAACTGGTATGCGCCTGATGAAAAAATTCAGTGAGGGAGCTATGCTCGCTATGAAATAAGCAAATAATACCAATGCAAAAGGGCAACTATATGTAGAAAATATTTGTAGCTGGAGAAATCCCATATTGTGCCACTATGTAGCATGACTCTCAGTGACAGATGCTGTAAGTCAGAATATTGATTAATAACAAACTTAAGAAAAAGACTGGGCAGACTTGTCAATGAAAGGGAAGAGAGGAAACAGAGTAGGATCTGAGGTGAAATCCATACACGTTTAACAGTCTTTTTGGTACTCTCCTTATGAAACAAGAGAAATGGGTTAGGACAAAATATAATAATACTGTTTTGGAGTAAAAATCTATTACTCAAAAATTATACGTGAAATGTTTAAATTGTCACTAACTAATGTATTAGTTATGAAACTATGATACAGTCTGCACTCAGCAGTGCAGCATCATACTGTGAAAAGAAATTTTAACACATGGACACTGAGTGCAGTACAGAGAGGCATAGAGGAAATGGATTGATCCTTATTGGCCAGTCCCTGTCAAGTATTGGCATTTTCCACTTATGTGAAGAGAGAGAGACCAACGATGAATAATGCTCCTGTCTACCAGACAACACATAACAGTACTCTCTAGATGTGGTGTGGTGTTACCTGATAGAGTATTGAAAACCTGCAAATTAGTTGATTCCCTGAATCCTGCCACTACCAAGTAACAGCCTATTGATTCCCTTTGGGAGGTGACAATAGTGGAAAGACAGCAATTTCATCCTTTGACAAGTCATTTGTTGAAATGGTATACTGGGCGCCCTGCCATTATAAATCTGCTTATACCTAAGAAGGAGGTAGTACTCATTAGCACAACAGTACAAAAATGAGGACTAATATGCAAGGCCAAATTCAGCTGAAGGGGCAGCAACAATTTTTTCTGTGTGATTTGTCTGATTGTGAAAGGCAGCAACAGTAAGTTCTCCTGACATACTGCTTCTTGCATGTTTGTAGCAAAATATCTCTCTTCTTGTTTCTTATTCTTAAAGAATTAAATTATTTGACTGGGTGGTGGGGTGTTTAGGTTACCTTATATACATATTTAAATACATATGTATATCTATTGCCTTTTTCTGGTCCTAAATATGCTACTGCAATTTTTGCTTTGAAACTCTCTTAACATTTCTTGAGTTTGAATAAGTAATGACACAAAAGTGCTCAGATTCTTGTATGGATGAATTTGTCTCATTACCTCAAAAGCTTTCTAATATTCTCTTATACTATGCTAAGTGTTGCCCAGTTATTCCAACTCTGTATCTGCTGGTCATTTGCTCTTCCCTAAGGATCTCTTGGCAGAACTTATCATAAAGAAGCAACTCTTACCTCTAAACAAGTACCTATATTTGATCCTTGTCAGTATTTATCCAGTATAAATGGTGAAAAACAATAGTGAATGGAGTATAAAACCACATTATCTTTGTAAGTCTAAATACTTTATTTTGCTACTTATAAAATTTTAGCTCTGGAGAAATGCTAGAGAATACCAGAGCTTTTGGTTTGGTAGCTCAGACCAGAAACTGACTCTTCTCCATCAACATTGCACAGATACATATAAGTATTTTTATTGATGGTGATTTAATTAGCTTTTGGGGCTTAGAAGTATTGAAAATTTTCTAAAATATATGGTAAAATGTCAGCCTGGGAATACTATTGCTTTTTCTACATTTTGCACCTCTGCAATATTTTGTGATTTCCTTCATTTGAGAAACATTCAGGACCTCAAGAATTTACTGAGTGTCAACGTATGCAATCCATTTTATCAACTCTTACTCCCCAGGCATTAAAATTTGTTTTCAGCACATTCCTCACCAGCTTTTCTGGAATTGCTGGCTCATGGTAGTGAGGTGCAAGATGTCACCCTCTCCACAGCCCCATCTGGGAAGAGTGGCTTGTTGAACCACAATGTGGTATACTGACCCGCTGCAGTCACTGTCCTGTGGATTTGAGGTATAGTTAAAAATGTGTCTACATCCTTTAAATAAAACAGCCATTTCCATGGGACATGGCATCACATATCCTGTGTCTCCTTCAAGGCTTCATATGGTGTTCTTGTAGGCATTTCTTTCCTTTAGCATGACTGAATTAATGTGAGGGTGTTTTTGGCTGCCTGTAGAAGTCATGTTTTCACAGCAATGGATTGAAGGTTGCATTGTGTGCTTTGAGGTTTGTGAAGGAAGGCAGGGTTGTCTGAAGATACGGTTTGCTGACAGAATGGCTGAGAGCTCTGCAGGAAGCGAGCAGGAGCAGCTATGGCTGGTGTGGTCCTGCCTGTGCTGCCCTCAGAATATTCTTGTGGATGACATCTCCTGAGGCACAACTGGACTTCCCCTCAGGGAGACTTGTAGTAGTCCTACATAGCAATGCAGATGCACTCTCAGTAGATTCTGCACTCAGAAATCCCTAGTATCCTGCCCAGTCAAGCAAAGACTTTATGTTCTGAATGACCTTTTATATCATGTGGGAAGAGTAATGGAGGAAAATTTAAATACGGCAGATATCTGTAGAACTTGCTGAAATTTCATGATCACATGCCAGGTTACATCAAAGAGCTTTTGATTACAGAAAAGTATGTGCAACAACAATATAAATTATTTTAAAAGTCTTACATAATACAGTAGCAACTTGACTGAGAGACACAGATTGTGATTTGTGTTTGTACACATGATTATAGTAAAATAACTAATGATGAAAATATCCAGCACATTTTAATATAAATCCTGAGTAATAAAGTAATTAATTTAGTACCATTTTTTTCTTATTTTATTGATGATGATCAACGATCATTATACTTTTTGTAACAAAGCTCTGTGAGCCTTCCCTGGCAAAGACTTTTTTTGCTGCTCAAAGTTAATTACAGCGTGATTGTATCACAGAAGTGCACCTATATCCACCCAAGCCACTGTTGAATTTTCAAATTTATGTGTTTCTCCATACTAATTAGCCCAGCTTGCTTGCCCTGTAGGAATAAAGAGCTATCTTTCTACTATAGACACGGCTGCAATCTTTTATTAGATTGTTCGCAAAGTGTTCACCCTACAAAGCTTTACAAATATTTAGGGGTCACAACCCCTAAAGTGCTGCAGGCAGGGGCAGAGTGACTGGAAAGCAGCCTGGTGGAAAGGGACCTGTCAAAGGAATGCTTGTCAACAGCAACTAAACATGGGCCACCAAGCCAGCCAATGGCACCAGGCCCGTATCAGTAGTAATGCAGCCAGCTAAACTACCTGAGAAGAGACAGTAATAATGTGGGGGTTGATCTCTTCTCTCAAGTCTTACATGATAGGACAAGAGCAAATGGTCTCAAGTTGCACCAGGGGAAGTTTAGATAAGATATTAGGAAAAATTCCTCCCCTGAAAGGGTTGCCAAACACTGAAACAGGCTGTCTGGGGAAGTGGTGTAGTCACCATCTCTGGTGGTATTTAAAATACATGTAGATGCAGTGCTTAAAGACCTGGTTTAGTAAGTGGTTTTACTTGGTAAGTTTACAGGTCTTTTCCATCCTAAAGAATTCTGTAGTTCTATCTTTACACACTTCCATGAAATTCTGGGAACAGAACCATGAAATGTCATCTTCACTTACAGCTAAACAAGCTGTGGAACCATAGTGGACAATGAGAGCACCTCAATCCAGGCAATGCCAGATTTATGTGGGATATCTTGCTCACTCTCCTTATGTAGAAGCAATAAACAGCTCTGCATTTCTTCTTGCTTATTCTACCAGGTATTTTCTCTTAAGGAAATATTCAAAATTATGGAGTTTTTGTTGCCAAATGACTGTTACATGTGATGAAGCTCTCCATTCCAGAAAATAGCTTATTACCATGTGACAGAGTGAGCAAATTCCTTGTTTTTCTTTGTTTACAGAAATTTTCCTTTTACTAATTAATTGTTTTTATATAAACCTATGGGGTTTTGCACCTCTGACTGTCCCCTCTGTAGGGGAGTGAGCAATCTATTCTGTGGGACTGCTAAGCTCCACAGCAGCTAACAGTCCTCAAAACAACTATTTCCTATAGGCAAAGTTTCTAACAAAGTATTTATTCTTCAGTGACTGATTTCCATTCAAATATTTTATCTACTACACTGACATACTTTCTAGATGTTTGACTGCTTTGGATGTTGCCACTATCAACTGCTGCTCCAGAGCATGCTTGAATGTGAAGATGGCAATAAATGGCATTTTTTTGGAATTTTTTTTCCTAGGAGGCAACAGTTTATGGTCTCAGTGCTGCAGACTCCTACTTTCACCCCGTTTTGTTGTATTACAACAACAGCCATTAATTCAAATAAAATAATGTAGAGTGAAACTTTATTCCCCTGAGTGCATTTTCTCTGTAGAGCATGTTCTTAAATGAAGAGTCATTGAAACAGCACAAGTAGTGGATCATTCTGCAGCAAAAGGCTATTTTCAGATCAATTAAAATATTTTTAAATAAAATTTATAATTGTTTCAGTGTTCTGATTTTAGAGTCCCTGCTTTTGCCTAATGTAGAAATCTTTAGAAAAAACTAACCTGAGTTCTTAGAAATTAAGGTTGCCTTTCTTGCCTTAGGAATTAAGAATTATTTTTGTAAGCTCTAACTACCATCAAATACTGGAGTTAACCAACATGCTGTATGTTGCACAGGGTTAAGAAATCTCCCTGTTTTTAGGACTCACTATGCCCTTGCTTACACTTCCAAAGAAAAGCTTGTAGAATCCCATAACATGCTGGTGACTGAGAGGACTCCAAAGAAAGGAAGAGGGGCTAAAAGTAACCCAAGCAAAAAAGCCAAAGCCCAAGCAGAAGTTAGAGTTGTTTATTTAAGCCCAAGCATATGAAGTCCAGGGTATTAGAAATACAGGGTACTCAAGTCAGGGTATTGTTCTTAAAGCACCTCTTTATAGTCTTGCAGGCTACAGCTTCCAGCAAAAATTTCTCACTACAGATAGCCTATTGTTTGCATTACTTGGCAGCCTTATGAAACCACACCATTTCAAAAACCTCTGATATCTGCATATGCTGTACTTTCTCAGTCTCATATCTGTGGTCACTTATCCCATGGCCTGTACCTGACCGAAGCCAGAATATCCTGATCCAGAAACTCCACTGTGCTCCCTGTTCTATCTCCCTTTTGTTTTCCCACAGTAACACACTCATAGTGTTTTACCTGTCGGCATATGTTTCCTGTGCTGTCAGTCTGACCTTTCCGATGGTTTTTAGCTGAGGTAGAGTTAATTTCCTTTACAATAACTAGTGTGGAGCCATGTTTTGTTTTGAAAATAGTGTTAATGACATGGGAATGTTTTAGATATTGCTGAGCAGGGCAATGGGAGTGAACAAGGAGCTGGGACAGGACACAGCCAGAAGAGAGGACAATGACCACAAGGATATTCCAGGCCATACGGCATCACGCAGACCACGTAAAGCTGGGGAAGAAAGGAGGAAAGAGGGATACTTAAAGTGATGTCATTTGTCATCCCAAGTTATTAATGTAAAAAGGAGCACTGCTCCCCTGGGGATGGCTGAACACCTGCATGGAGTGCAGGAGAAGGGTGAATGAATTCCCTGTTTAGTTTTGATTGCATGTGTGGTTTTGCATTACCTATTAAACTATCTTAGTCCAGAGTTTCCCCACTTTCACCCTTCTAATTCTCTTCCCTATCTCAGCAGGTGGAGGGATTAACTGATCACCCATGTGGGGCTTAGTTGCCCTCTGTGATTAAACCATGACACATTTTCACAGACCCTAAATGAAATGAAAGATAATGAAATGAGTATTCACAGATATGAAGCTAGTTGAAAAATTCAGATATAAAACACATCCTTTAATAACTATTTGAAAATTCGGTGATGTAACAAGAAATGTGCCTTAAAACTCCCAAACACAGTGAGGGAGAGCAAGGAATAATTTTGCAGAATAATTGTTGATTAGTTGTCTCGTAATTTCATTTGACTGACATACTTTACAGCATGTTATACATACAACAATGCATTTGTTTTTCACTTTTGAAATTCAAAGGGTACATATTTCACTTAGGAATTGCAATAGTTTTTGAAAGAGATTTGAATTATACTAAATAAAATGCAGTTATTGTTGATTGGAAGGTAATGACTCCAAAGATCCAATCTCTGCTCTTGAAGTTTGCTCAATGAAAAAAACTATGATAAACATACATTGGACTTTTATCTCATAAACTTTCAATTGGAACATTCTAACATGCAGCATAAGGATTTGCAACATGAATTTTTTCTTGTCCTTGTTGGGTTTTATTCAGACACCAGAATTAATGTTAGGAAAATCATTGTTCTACATTACAGTAATTTCTTTTTTTAAGCCCAGTCCATTATGCTTCAAATTTAGATTTCTCTTGTTGAGTGTCAAACATATATTATTTCAGGTTAATTTTCAAGAGAATGTTCCCTTTTATTCTCAAATACCTCTGCATTGTAAATTTATGTGAAACAGGTTGAAAATTAGTATTCAAGTAATCCAAATAAAAAAGGACGATGATCATGTGAAGAGTCACAAAAATGAGATATCTTCTGTATACATATTAATGCACAGATTATTTACACCACAATTACATCTCTTTTTAAAGCATGAAAAACCATAGAGAAACTAAATTGTTTGAAAGAAAATGTATTTAAAACAAAATTTAAAAGTGAAAATTTAAAGTAATGATGTTATGATAACATTATGTAAAACTGCAACTGGTTTATTGACATGGAAAAATACTGGGTTTAGTGGGTCATATCATATTTATTAACCAGCCATATGGTGTAGCAGTAATTTCAGAGGAGTATTTGCAGAATGTTATAGTACAGTAACCCTGTGGCCACTACTACAACATAAAAAACTAATCTATCTCAGATAAACTTTGTCACAGCAGTTAGAAAAAACTTTTAATGGCACCTCCAAGCTACAAGTTATGAAGCCAAATAAGTAAAGGAAATCAGAATATACTCCCAGATGGTTCCTCCAGCTCTAAGATTATGTTCAGGTCAGACTGAATGCAGTATAAAAGTAAACAAGATTGTATCACAATTTTTAAAATGAGACTTTGTACCAGGAATACTTTTACACAGAAACCATGTTATGTGGTTAATTTTTGAAAGCTAACCTTTTATTTCAGGGAAATAGAGATAAGAACAATGGGATCACATCAGAGAGAAAGACCTGTTGACCACAGTGAATAACTTCACCAGAAAGAAGGTTGCATAACCCAAAGCATTATTTGATAAAAGGTAACATTTCAAAATATTTGCTTACAAAAATGACAACATTTTGGTCTTACAAGGTATTGTTGTATGTTTTTATAGGACTTTGAAAATATTTTCTAAAAATTCGGATAGTTTTCATTCTTTGCCTAAATCTTGACATGAGGTATTCCACCCTACCTGAGCTAATTAAACATGAAAACTTAATTTCTATCAGCAACATAAAGAGAAAATTGTGATGGTAATCTAGAAGTATGGATCTGTGTGAAAATTATATTTCTGAGCTCCCTATGATTGTATGTCATAATATAGTTTGCTACTGGGTAGACTTATTTTCAACAAGCTCCCAGTAAAGACTTTTTAAAAATAGATGCTTGCTGAAGGGACATAAAAATGCTCTACTACCCACCTATTTGGTTAGAATAAACAATCTTTAATCTTAAAAACAAGATGACAGTAAGTTGATAACATACCATCAGATATTATATTTGGAAATCAAGTTTATTGATTTGTGTGATTATTAGTTTCAATTTCTTGATATTGCTACAACATGCTGCACAAAGTCATTACATGCCATTCTGATAAAAAAAGAATAAAACTATAACTGAAAGCTGAGAATGTACCACTACAAATGGAGGAAGTGATCCCTTGAGCACCAGCAAATACTGTCTGTTGATGAGTACGGATAACCTTTGTGTAAGTGCATAGGAAAATGAGCTAAAAAATGCATGAAATGTTGGAAGTTGCTTAAAATACCTCCCCCTTCAATCCCCCTAAATATATTTTCTGGCTCTGTTAAGTAGCAAGTGTTGTAAGTCTTTCTTTCTTTCTTTCTTTCTTTCTTTCTTTCTTTCTTTCTTTCTTTCTTTCTTTCTTTCTTTCTCTCTTTCTTTCTCTCTTTCTCTCTTTCTCTCTTTCTCTCTTTCTCTCTTTCTCTCTTTCTCTCTTTCTTTTTTCTTTCTTTCTTTCTTTCTTTCTTTCTTTCTTTCTTTCTTTCTTTCTTTCTTTCTTTCTTCTTTCTTTCTCTCTTTCTCTCTTTCTCTCTTTCTCTCTTTCTCTCTTTCTCTCTTTCTCTCTTTCTCTTCCTTCTCTCTTTCTTTCTTTCTTTCTTTCTTTCTTTCTTTCTTTCTTTCTTTCTTTCTTTCTTTCTTTCTTTCTCTCTCTCTCTCTCTTTCTCTCTTTCTTTCTTTCTCTCTTTCTTTCTCTCTTTCTCTCTTTCTCTCTTTCTCTCTCTCTTTCTCTCTTTCTCTCTTTCTCTCTTTCTCTCTTTCTTTCTCTCTCTCTTTCTTTCTCTCTTTCTTTCCTACTTCAGCCATTTCCTTCCTCCCACCACTTCCTTCCTTCCTTCCTTCCTTCCTTCCTTCCGCCACTTCCTTCCTTCCGCCACTTCCTTCCTTCCGCCACTTCCTTCCGCCACTTCCTTCCGCCACTTCCTTCCGCCACTTCCTTCCGCCACTTCCTTCCACCACTTCCTTCCTTCCGCCACTTCCTTCCTTCCGCCACTTCCTTCCTTCCGCCACTTCCTTCCGCCACTTCCTTCCTTCCTTCCGCCACTTCCTTCCTTCCTTCCTTCCGCCACTTCCTTCCTTCCGCCACTTCCTTCCTTCCGCCACTTCCTTCCTTCCTTCCTTCCTTCCTTCCTTCCTTCCTTCCTTCCGCCACTTCCTTCCTTCCTTCCGCCACTTCCTTCCTTCCTTCCTTCCTTCCTTCCGCCACTTCCTTCCTTCCGCCACTTCCTTCCGCCACTTCCTTCCGCCACTTCCTTCCGCCACTTCCTTCCTTCCTTCCGCCACTTCCTTCCTTCCTTCCGCCACTTCCTTCCTTCCTTCCTTCCACCACTTCCTTCCTTCCGCCACTTCCTTCCTTCCGCCACTTCCTTCCGCCACTTCCTTCCATCCTTCCGCCACTTCCTTCCTTCCACCACTTCCTTCCACCACTTCCTTCCTTCCGCCACTTCCTTCCTTCCACCACTTCCTTCCTTCCTTCCGCCACTTCCTTCCGCCACTTCCTTCCATCCTTCCGCCAATTCCTTCCTTCCTTCCGCCACTTCCTTCCACCACTTCCTTCCACCACTTCCTTCCGCCACTTCCTTCCTTCCTTCCGCCACTTCCTTCCTTCCGCCACTTCCTTCCTTCCGCCACTTCCTTCCGCCACTTCCTTCCTTCCGCCACTTCCTTCCTTCCTTCCTTCCGCCACTTCCTTCCACCACTTCCTTCCTTCCTTCCACCACTTCCTTCCTTCCGCCACTTCCTTCCTTCCTTCCGCCACTTCCTTCCTTCCGCCACTTCCTTCCGCCACTTTCTTCCGCCACTTCCTTCCCTTCCTTCCGCCACTTCCTTCCGCCACTTCCTTCCGCCACTTCCTTCCTTCCCTCTCTTGCTGCCACTTAGCTTTCATTTTTTATTAAGATTCTTGCTGGTGCTGCTTTAGGTGCAATATAACATAATGACAATGAAAGCTGCCTGAATATTACCCCACTGCAATTTTCCTCTCTTACAAAGACTAGTCTATCAGAGTTAATATCTGCCATAACAGAGGATGGACACTTTTCCATTCTGACACCCTATGGAATAATAAGAGTGGATATGTGTCCTCTCTCATTAAACCTCTTTGTATAATGCTTATCCTTTCACTTACTGTGCCCACACCCAGTTGTTGTTTTTTTAGTAAATAACATATTAAGCAGAAGTAAAGGATCTGTAACTGAAGTGTGAGAAGAGTAAACAGAATTTTTGACTTATACCAGTGATGAAATTTACTACTGATAGTATCCAATAATGAAGAAATTTTGCACAGTATATTTCACATCTCCTAAGAAAGCTAAGAATTAAACCATAGAACTCCTTATAGGTCTGAAGACTGTAACTTTTCTTCATTACTCAGAAAAAATTTCTTAGGTAAAAGATTTGTTTGTCAAGCTTTTACTGGGTCTAGGGTCTTCAAAGAGACATGAGCAGTTGTAGGTTGCTATACGGTTGTTTAATGCATGAATCAGTCTTGAAGGCAAAGAGTTCAGGATGTTAAAATCTGTGTTAAAAGCTTTTCTAGTATAGAGTCCCAGGCTGGGGCAGCAGCTGCAAGGCTACTCTCCAGTATAGAGTCCCAGGTTCTGTGCAGGAACATGGCAGCAGCAGCAACAATTGTTCACAGGCACAGAGTCCAATGTCCCAGGCAGCAGCAGCAGGAGGGACCATAGCCTTTTCTTCTTCTTTCCTCTTTTTTTCTTCTTCTTCTTCTTCTTCTTCTTCTTCTGGTTGCTGATGTGTTGATGCTGTGATGGTCAATGATGATGATGAAGATGATGATGCTGCTGCTGATGATGATAATGATCCTTGCACCCCACTACAGAGCTTTATATTCACAAAACATCCAATCAACTAAAAACATTATTCTAAAACATTGTTTCTAAACCAATCTGAATGTGATTGTAATGTACAAAAGTAGTATGAAAGTTTTATCAAGTCTTACCTAAGAAACTACACAAAATATTGTCGGTTTATGCAAAGGTATCTGTTTTCTTATTAAAATTTACATGAAAAAGTTTATCTATTTATGTGGGCAGTTCTATTTATTCATGCATGTCGTTTTATCTATTTGACATGAATAATTCTACCTGTTCTAGTGGCAAGCTTCTCCTGTGTTTATGTTATGTCCAGGGCTAAGTTGCTGAACTTTTAACTAGGCCTTAGGGCATTTGCTAGTTAATACAATTTCTTAAAGCACTTAAAATATATTCCTGCTTACTTTAAACCTAAAACTTGAACTTACTTGAAACTATAGCTTACACTTCTATTTACTTAAACTTACACTTCTACTTCATATCTATGTGGCTTAATATATCTTAATTTCTCTAAAGGCTTTAATTCAACCCCTTCATTTATTTCCCTCTCTGAGGAACTCAGAGGGGCTTGCAGTCCAACATTTTTTGTTTAGTTTTTTCCTTGTTTTTTCCCCTCTCTGTATATACTCCTACTTTACTTCTGAAGGATGTATAAAAATAATAAAAATAATTTTCTTGAATATGTAAACCATGCATTTTAAATCAATTGTAGGTGGCAACCTTTTACATACTTCAGCACCTGTATTACTGAGCATTTAGAAAGACTTGAAGGATTATGATTCTCAAATCTTTCTTTACCACACTGTATGAGTAGTTTTAACAAAACTACTCTTCTCTACAAAACTTGCTTCACTTTCACACATAATTGTCATGGATGAGGTAACAGCTGTGGTGAACAATGTTAATCCTAGTATCTCTACTTAATGAGTTCAGAGGGAGCTTTTAAGCTCTCAAAAAAGGAAAGGGAAGATTTCCAGAGGTTCTCAGCTCTTGCTTGTGAGAGCTGTCAGCTTTCAGCTCTGAAAATCTGACCAAGCCATCTTGATACTATACAGTGCAGCACCATCTTATTGATGCATAAATTTTTACAAGGCATCTGGTAAGTCCATCACACATGTTCCTATAGCACGTGTCAGCGCTGCACAAAGCTTGTACTACTGAGATGGTTGTATTTCATTAGATTTTTTTTAGCAGGACTATGGAGTCCTGCCCAGCAGGAGTGACATCATTTTCATACAGCCATACCTTTGTCATTATTTTTCTGCTACTGTCTTACAATTCCACAGTTTGTTCTGGCATTACAAAGTGCTTCCACACATCACAAACAGTTAGACTGCTACTAGCCATCATGGAAAAGCCTGAACTCAGGTCTGGAAGAAGAAGATTTCTGAAAATGTGGGCTTTTATCAGCTTTCTTTGATTTGAGGCAGAGCCATAGAACCACAAAATCAGCTGAGTTGGAAGGGACCCATCAGGTTCATCAAGCCCAACTCCTGGACCTGCACAGAACATCCCAAGAATCACACCATGGGCCTGAGAGCATTGTCCAATCACTTCTCGAATTCTGCCAGACTTGGAGATGTGAGCATTTCCCTGGTGATCATGTTTTAGTGCCCAAAGCCCCTCTGGGTGAAAAACCTTTTCCTGATGTCCAACCTAAACTGCCTTGTCACAACTTCAGGCCATTTCCTTGAGTCCCATCACTGGTCACCACAAAGAAGAGATCAATGTCTGTGTTACAGAACAGGTTATACTTGGTGGGAGATGAGCTCAACAGAAAGCACTCTGGGAAAGTTTCAGCTAACAGTGAGGTACAAACCAGGTCCTGTAAGCAGAAGTCAGGCTGTATGGCTGGTGTGTGCTTGCCTCTTGCATGAGGCAGCAATTGGTTGAGAAGGTGCATAGACACCACTTGATCAGAGAGATGACTGGGTAAAGAAACGCATGAACAGCGATACTGCAGGGCCAGGCAGTCAAATGAGTGCCTGCTTTGGGTTAAGTTTAGAACACAAAAGGCTTGTTTTGTTACAATAAATTATATTCTTTGGAGCAAGCAAGGAGGTCCGTGTGTCTTTGTTCCTCATTGCCACAATACTTCCGTAAGAAGTCTATGCGGCAGTTGGGAAAGGTGTTCAAAAATTCTTTTAACAGGTAGTGTATGATCCCTATATTCATGGTTAATGCTTAGTTAACCCTACAATGATTAAAACAAATGCCAGAGATTAGTGGGACCTTGTGGTTATTCCCTGTATCTGTGACTAGAAAGTCATCTTCCACCTAATGCTTCCTTGTTTACTTCTATCAGTCATTAATATGTACTAGCTGATATCTTAATTTCAAGAACAAGGATTGTGTGTCAGAACAAAGAGTGATAAGGGAAGTATGACCTGACATATTGAGATACTCTTAAGGATAAAAGATTCATCAGAAAATCCAGAACCACGTCCAAACAAATCCATAGAAATAATTAGCAAATATGCATGTATTCAAAAATGTGATGAATATTTATTCATTTCAGGAATATAACCTGGTCTGCAAGATTACCGAGCACACATGCTTTGGGGAAAATTCCCCATGCATCTGGCACTACTAATAAAGCAATGTCAACTTTCAAACCTAACAAATTGGTTGGAGAGTTTATTTCCAGGATTTTGGTGACATCTGTCCCTCTTCCCCTGACAAGGAAGTTGCAGCTTGTAATGAGGTCTCACATCAGTCTCCTCAAGGCTGTACAGACCGAGTAACTTCAGCTGCTCCTCATATGGTTTCTCTTCAAGGTTCTTCACTATCCTTGTGTCCTCCTTTGGATGTTGTCCAATAGCATGATACCTTTTCTGTATTTTGGTGCCCAAAACTGCCCCTAGGATGGGAGGTGAATCCACCTCATTGCTGATCAGAGTGGGGTAATCCCCTCTCTTGCCCAGTCAGTGATGCTGTGCCTGATGCACCCCAGCACACACTTTTTCTTCCTGGCTGCCATGGCATTGATGACTCATATTCAACTGGCCTTCAACTAGTTCATTTCCACGGTGCTGCTCTCCAGGCTCTCATCTCCTAATCTCTGCACACAACCAGGGTTGCACCATCCCAGGTGCAGAACATGACACTTGATCTTGTTAAACTCCTTACAGCTGGTGAAGTTCCATCTCTAATTTGTTGAGGTCTCTCTATAGGGTCTCCCTGCCCCTGAAGAAGTTGACAGCTCCTCCCAGTCTGCTATCATCAGCAAACATAGTATTCCTTAGAGTCCCTTGTCCAAGTTTTTAATGAATATATTGAAGAGAATTCAGAGCCCTGTGAAATCCCACTAGTGACAGGTAACCAATATGATGTCACCCCATTCACTGTAACTCTTAGTGCTCAACCTGTGAGCCAGTTGCTTATCCATCATCTAACTTCGTTATCCAGCTGGACCTTGTGTCCAGAAAGATCCTCTGAGAGACTGTATCAAAAACTTAGTGAAGTCCAAAAAATTACACTAAATTCCTTTGATCAACTTGTCCTGTTGTAGAAGGAAGTCAATTTTGACAAACAGGGCTTTACCCCCATGAAACTGTGCAGAAGATGAACATGATCTTTCAGTTCATCTGTCTTGTAAGAAGCATAGGGAAATTATTTCAGTTAGAGCTTTTTCAACACAAAGCAACAATCATCCTCAATAAGCAACAAACTGAACCCAGTTCAGCCACTGTTAAACTTGGAGATTTCTTAGCAAAAGAACCCCAGTATGTAAAACTTCAAGGAAATCAAAATACTGTCTTCCTCCTCCATTTAAGCCAATATTTCTTCATTGAATAGATAAATTATTTGCTTGGTTATAAATTGCAAAGCAACACTAGTCAAAGAGCTAATTTTTTGGTGCTACAAAGGAGTTAGCCAAAGCAAACATATTGCTGAAAGAGATGAAAACTGCTGACAAGATAGGTTTTGTTTTCCTTAGGCATATTAGCTATCCATGGTGAAAGATTATTTACTTATATAGGTCACAGTATGCTAGAAAGGACAGATTTATACATCATCTTTTAAAATGTTCAAGAAGATGTATTCAGAGTTTCCATGTGCACAGAATGGAGGTCAGAGGTGTACTTTATGCTGCTAGACATGTGCTGCTCTCCTCCTTGCAGAGCCAGAGGAAAGACATAGGGAACAAAACAAGAAACTCATCCCTTAAAATGAGGTCTTCAAGAAGCCTCTTTTATTGTGAAGTGCAAAGGGAGGCAGCTGGGCTTTGGTTAACTTTGGTAAATAATTCAATTCCCAATCAGCCAATTTTTATTTTTTTTTTTTACTTAAGCTTGAAGTACAATACCTTTATATATTTATGTGTTTTGGGTCTTGACAAAGCATTTGGGCTGCACTTTGCCAAAGCACTTGGAAAGCTGTGGGAATTCCATGCTTAGATCTAATTAATATTCAAAGTTATGGAATCCAACACTTATTGAATCCAAAGGGATAAAAATCTTAATTTGTGTTTGTGTTCAACCTTTTTTACATATCTGAGAGGCTCTGTTTTCCTATTTTTGCACCATACTTTGCAAAAGACACCTTTTTATTAAGCATTACTATCTGCAGGTAGAATGTATTCTTTTAAGATGAGTAATTTATTAATTTAAACTCTCCTAATTTTATTTTCTTAAGGAAACGTTCAGTTTTAATACTCAATACTTTTCTCAGAGATTGTTGACTGGGAACTGGTGACCAATCAGCTGGGAATTTCTAAGGATAATCAGCTTATCACTTACTCTGTTTATCACTTAGATTTGGCAGTGTAGTATTCAAACACATAAATAGAAAGCATTTTCATACAAATGGAAAGCTAACTTTTCAATACAATTTACTACAAGTTGTTCCCCTTCTTTTAATGGCCCAAATATTTCAAATACTTCTCCATTATAAATTGTCTAGGCTCAAGCAATTATAAAAAAGAATTTTTACACTATAGCAGGTCACCATTTAGGTACAGATGCTTGGTGGACAAAATCGATACTTCTTAATACAGATTGACCAATTAAATGAGAATCTACTTGTGTTTTGCTGAACAGTACTTTTTTTGAATAGTCTAAGTACAGAAAATAATAAAGTTCTAACAAGTTAAGTGAACAAAAAATGTTGCGATTTTTGAAAATATTTGAATAAGCTTTGCTACAGTCATATTTCCCTCATTTGTAACCAGAATTCTTCCAAAGTGATTCATGAGCCCTTTAATTTTTCCTCAGAAAAAGTATTTTTAAGGGAATCTAAATTATTTTGCTTTTATTTAAGTTTCAGTGAATAATAAAAAAGTTTTTACATGCTTCATTGTTACTGTATTGAGAAAAGATACCATTACATTATATTTAGGAAATACATTCTGAGGGAGTAAAATCTAGGTGATTTTACTAAAACCAAGGTGATTTAAAATCGATGTGATTAAAATCCAGGTGCAATGAAAGAATTTAGAATTGTGAGGAATAGAAAATAAAAAAAGTCTTGAGCATGATTTAATTTTAGAAACCAGAAAAAAATTTTGGTCTTTATAGGTGTTTTTCCTTTGGTCTTCTTTTCTGCATTTTTTGAGCTTTTTGTTTGTTTTGTTATTGTTATTGTTGCTTTACTTCTATTGTTCCTAATTTTACTAGTTGTGTTGTTGATTATATTAAGTCTGTATTTCTGATATACATGGAAGATTAATGCAATCATATCCATAAAGTGTGTGTTTTTCTTTTGTTCTGATATAACCTGGCCTGTAAATGAAACATTAACATAGAAGTAATTTTGTGGCACGCTTAGGACATTGCATTGCAAAATGTTGGAAATTCAATCTCCACTGTGTAACTCTGATCACATTTCTTGGCTGTCTAGAAAAAGTGGACATTGTACTGACCACAAGTAATACCAGTTTCAACAGCAGCAAATTCAGAATCAAGGGCAGCACAAATTATACCTGCACCAGTCCAGAACTCAGAAAAACAAAGACTGCTGGAAAAGGAAATACATAAAGTCAAACAAGTGGATCATTTTTGGGTGATTGGAGTCTTTCAGATTGCTTTGTTTTGCTAAATTGAAACATATCGTAGCATGACCTTCTTGCTTAGAAACATATCATAGCATGTCCTTCTTGGTTAGAAACAAATTAAACATCCCAAACATCAGAAGAAACTATCAATAAACTATCAATAATATTTATTATTTTGACTTATAAAAAAAATGTGGTTCTACTTGCAGTATTTTTCTGATGGCTGTCCTATTTGTTTTTCCTTCCTTGTCATCCTTACAGTCAAAAAGACATCTGCTAATTGCAGATTACCCTGTGAATGTTTTACAGCACATACAATAACCAGGCACCAAACTGACACAAAGATAAAGAAAACATACTCTGCATCCAAGATCACTATTTTAAAAATTCCTTATAAATAACCTATCTGTTATATGGCTTTACATGTGGTTTCTCATCTGTCTACAGTACATCATATTCTGTGTGCTAAAATATCTATTTTTCTTTCTTTTCTTTTCCCACTTTATTTTGTTCCATTTTCTCCCAATTCCTCATTAGTATTTCCCCCTAAATCTTTCATCCAAGATGTACACACAATTAAAAATTTAGACCAATGAGGCTGATTTAAACGCCAAAGTATGCTTCTAGAATAATGTGTTTTAAGCTTTGGGAAGAAAGCCCATATATAATTATAAATAGAAACAACTTATATTTTGTCCTACTTTTACCCTTGGGTAATAGTAACCTAAGTGAGGCTTAAAAAAATTTGAGAAACTAATAAAAATAAGTAACCTTATGGTCTGTTCTAGAGTTTTTCATTCCAGTCCTTTTTTCTTAAAACATTAAAATGCATTTACATTAAAACATGAAAAATGTGGGCAGATTGATGATGTTAGAATCATATAAACAAACAAGCATTTAACATTTGCTTATGTCACAGGAGAAAGGATAAATAAATAAGGATAAGGATGATGTATGTATTAACTTCCTGTTTGGTTTTTTCCTGAATGTTTCCTTGTTTGTAAATTCTCAGCAGTTTTTTTGTATTTATGCCCATAGCAGATAAGTGATATTCTAAGTGGATGATTGTGAGTTTAATGCAGGGTGAAAGGAAGAAAAACAGGTGATCCCATGGTCAGGTGAACTAATTTTTGTCTCTCAAAAGAAACAAAAATATAACAGTGTATCATGTAATTTAGCAATTGAATGTTTCCCAGTGCTTTCTTTTGACTTAAAATGTAGACCCATTTTGAAAGTAATACAAAAATATCACAGTTCCACTCTGCAAGATGCACAATACCTCAGTGTTTTTGACCTACCACTTAGCATGTGATCAAAGAGTGGAAAGGACAAAAGCCTTTCAGCTCAGTAATGACTAGTCTGTACTGTGTTGCAGTCATTACAATGTCTGTGCTGTTAACACTTCCTGCAATTTCATGTAATGGATCCATAGATGTCCCGGCTCGCAGGTAGATTTCCACAGCTTGTGTCTCTCTCCCACTCTCTGATTCACCACAGCCTGATGGTGGCAAGAATGACTCTCTTGGCTGCTGTGGAATATTGCAAATGACTGAGAAGCAAATTCTCATAACAGTACCTTATTTGCTCTTCTGTCCACAGGTCACAGGCTACACATATACAAACATAATTTGGAAGGCACTTCAGGAAGTTATCTGACACATGTCTGACAAAGACAGAAATTTAAAAGAAGTCATCTCCAAATGGCTGCTCAAATCTTCCATGACTCTGACTTTTACTTGTATGGAGAGGAGCAGGTTTAGCTTGTAGCTTACGCCATTTATTCACATGGAGGTTTTCCCAGACTATCTACTCTGTCACCTGGGATATCTTTGTTTAGGCTCATTCTGTCCTACCTCCTCCCCTTCTATAATGCTTGTGTGTTTTGATTCCCTTCATCATAGACAACACATCTTTGTGTCACCAAGAATGTCGTTGAGTTCCTTGGGTGTAAAAATGAGTGACTTTTTAAGACAACATTGATAATCTATAAGTAGAATATTATCTTTGTTGGCTGACTGCTTTCAGCACAAAGTTGGGACTTTGTTTCAACACTGAAGCAAGCAAGCTGGAAGCATGCAAAACTGAGGGAAGAAGGTCCTACATCAATTGATACATAGTGGAACAGGTTTTTCTCTGCCCAATTAGATATGCGGACAAAGGTATGTTTTATTTTCTATCCTCAGAACAAGTATAAAGGTGTGGTCTTCCAGCATGCTTTTCTATCCCTCCTTATTTTTAATTATCTAAAATTATGCTTAGTAAGAATAGTAGCTATCTTCAATAATTTAATTACTGATGGCCTCTACTAATTTGTATATGACCGTTGTATGTCCATCGTAGTATGAAAAGACAGGTGTCTGCTAAGGAAGGCAGGAGTCTCCCTGGAAATGGAAAATGTAAACCCCCTTCCTCCAAATCATTATAATTTTGAAATTAAGGGGGCCTCTCAGGCAAAGATATGGAGAGCAGGAATGAAGCACTTTATTAGGGAAGAAAATAAAAATAAAATAAATAATGCAGTAATACAAAGCAACACTGACAGAGTCAGAATGCAACCTGGCACTGTTGGTCAGGGTGTTGGTAGTAGTCTGATTGAAATGGTGTCTTCAGTCCTCCTGGAATGACAGATGTGGTTCTGTTGAAGCAGTGATCCTGTAGAAGTGTGTAGTCTTTCTTGGAAGATCCAGTGGTGGTATAGATGGGCCGGGTCTTCCTCCAGGAATCCCGTGGAAAAGGCAGCTGATTTTCTGGGAATTCAGTGGAAAATGCTGTTCTAGTGTCCCAAAATATTAGATTATATCCAGTTAGGAATGCTTGGTTCCTCCCCCTGGGTGGAGCTTCTCACAATGTGATAATCTAATTTTATCAGTCAAGCAGTGACACTCAATAGCCTATTAACAGCAGATGTATCTCTGGAGGGAGGATTGGTTTGTGGAAGAGATAAAGAAAATTGCCCAATTAACAGAAGATAACTGCCACACCTCCAACAGATGGCAAATAGAATACATGTTGCCTTGCAATCTAGGACAAAGTCTTTTAAGAAATCCCAACTTCTGACTGGAGGGGAAATGTGCAGTCCTACAACAGTATTGATTTACGCATTGGATAATTTTGAATTTTTATTTCCATGGCAAACATAGCTATCTCCTTTTGACTTTTTAAACTTCTAGAAAAATGTATCTCATTGGAATTATTGCTTTTCAGATTTACACTTGTAATGCTGCTGTATTTGCAATTGTGTACATGGCTTGACTGTAGTAAGGACAAGAGCCTATTGGCCTAGATAACATGAAAATATAGAGGGGAAGACATAGAAGACAATAAAGATCCACTTGATGGGATAGAGAAAGGGGAACAGTACAAGACTGATGTAGAAATGTGTCATTACCTAGGTGAAAGGCTTGGGGAATGGTCTTTGTAGAGACATTCTGGATTGGTATAACGCCAAAGAGAGTGCATTTGTCAAGGACATCTGGTTTGCATGACATGGTTTTGGTACTGCGAGAGGGGACTGCAGGGATATCTTCTACAAGAAGATGCCAGAAGTTTCCTCCATGTTCAAGAGACCCAGCTCCAGCTATCTCCAGAATGGACATGCCACTGGGTAAGCTGAGCCAACCAGTTGCATTGATAGCGCCTCTGAAATAGCACCTGGGAGAGGCGAGTGAGAATGGGAGGAGTGAGCATGTGAGAGGAACAACTCTGGAGGCATCCAGGTCAGCCAATAAGGGGAGGGAGGAGGTGTTCCATGTGCCACAGCAGAGATTCCCCTGCAGCCTGTGGTGAGTACTGCGGTGAGGCTGCTGTGCCCCTGCACCCCATGGAGTTCCATAGTGGAGCAGTGTAAGACACTGCTATTAAGCGAAAGGCCTCAAAAAGTGCTTTGTCATTATATCTACTTATCATAATCACTCTTGAACACCTGGAAACTATGTGCGAGATGGGCTCTGCTAACCCGCCTTGAGGTCCACAGAAAGGAAGGCAAAATGAGTGCAAAATGTGTAGGGGAAAGAAAGGAGCAGAATCCACCACTGCCTCCACTTCCTGCTGTGAGCCACCCTGGGGCTTCCAGCCAACACCACCCACTTGGAGAGAACGCCCCAGTCCTGCACCCCTGTGCCAAAGTCACAAGTGAGTTCTGGAACCCCTACCCGCTGCTCCATGGTGAGAGCACTGCAAGTGGACCTAGGTTCAGCCACAGCAACCAGGCATCACAGCAACCTGCATCTTGGAGGACTGGCCGCCACATCCCAGCAAAACTGCCCCAGAGATTGGAGAAGGCAGATAAGGTGCTTTAAACAATAGGGGGGAAAAAAAAGGTAAAAATTTCTCCAATCCCCACAGTCTCAGCAGCAACAAAGGTAGCACAGTGTAGTGATCCATCCTATGCTTTTTAAAGTAACTTTAGCTTTTTCTAACTTTTCTCTACTTTTCTCTTTGCCTCTCTTATTATTAAAGAAAAAAAGATGAATTTTGTGGCATCAACATATAATCTTATTTGATTTTAGCATCATTTTTTGGGGATATCTTGAACCTTCAAAGTTATTTCCATTTTCTACACATGGACTTAGTTTTCTTTGCTCTTTTGGGTTTAAACTGGTTCATAACAAGCAGATACCCACACCAGAAACAGTGGATGACCAAAGGATAATCCTCCAGCCTACTGCCACAGGCTGCTGGCTTGTAACCTCATGGAGAGAGAAATCCACACTGGAAGAGGGTTTCTGGCAGGACTTGTGACCCATTGGGGGGTCTTATGTACCATCTATCCTTTCCTGGCACCTTGTGGAAGAAACTGTAACTGGAGCAATTTTTGAAAAAGTAGATGAGAGACTGTCCTAGGTGGGACCCTGTGATCAAGAAGGCAGAGAAGATGAGAAGGACGAAGCAGCAGAGACAATATGTGGTGAACTGACCTCAGCCACCACTTCCTGTACCTCCTGCACCACTTGGTGGGGAGGGGATATAGAAAACTGGATGTAAAATTCAGCACAGGAAGAAGGGAGTGGTGGGAAAAAGGTGTTCTAAGATGTATTTTTATTTGTTATCCTGCTCTGGTATTTGATTGGCAATAAGTGATATTCGTTTCCCTGAGCTGAGTCTGTTTTGTCTGCAGTGGTAGTTGATTGTTGAGTGACTTCTCCCTGTCATATCTTGATCCATAAGATCATCATATTTTCATCATAGGTCCAGTTGAGGGTGATAGCACAACTTGCTATCAACCAAGTTGATCACCTCACATTCAACCAGGTTCAACGCACACACATGAAGTAAGGGGGCAGGATTAGTTGGGCAGGATAAGTTTCTACTTAGAAGATCTGAAGTTTTTGTGGCCTGTGAACATTTTGCCACTCATAAGCCTTGTATTTGGCCACAAAATACTTTTGTACTTGTTGCAGCACAATACTGCTACAGTGATGTAATGTGAGCATCACTGTGGAGAGAGATAAGATAGAATTGTGTCACAGAATGCAGAATGCCATGCCAGCACAGAAAAGCTGTTCTTCTCCTGACTTTGGGGGAAGGAGATGCAATGTGGCAGATGTCCTGCGCAGAGAGGAGCCTGCTGGAAGCTGCCAGACACCTGAACAGTGCGTGATCACCGAATATAAGGACATTAAGAAAGTGTGTTGCTGACATGGCAATGTGTGATAGGTCACTTAGTGAAAGATACTGTATAAGGAAATACCGTGCTTGAAGAAGTGTATAAAAAAGCTCATTTGTCTGAATAAATGTCTTAGTATTCCTGCCAGTCTGAGACCCTACCTTACAGCTCTGCTACTCAACTGCTCCTTGTTCAAAAACAGTTGAATTCTGTTGATTTATCTCTGGACAATCAGGACCTGAGAAACCCTAATTAGTACTTATTTGAATTTGAATTCCTTTTATGCGCTGAGGACATTTTCAGGAATAATAACACTTAGAGGATTTTATTCAGCCAAATGAAAAGTGTATGTTATTGCAGGTCTATTAATCAGAAACACACTGTCACTATGAAAAAAAAAAAAGCTTTTACTCTTCTCCCTTTCTCTCCCACAGCAAGACCTTAAGACAAACTATCTGTGATGTTGCATGTTATTTTGTGCTACAAGTTTAGAAATTCAACTCTGTTTTCTGGTACTGTTCTTATTTTTTACTTCCTCACTTCATAATTTTTCGCTGTCCTAGAATGTTGTGATAAAACAGATATTGGTTCACTCTTGCAGTAGAGCTCTTTGCTTATCTACTGTGCAGTGGGAAAAAGAAGCCTATTTCACAGTTTGTAGAGATGGAAACCGGTATGCAGATTTGCTTTTGTATAGCTCATTTGACTGAATACATATCCAATATAATAATCAAAAAAACCCCAAAAAACCAGCAAGTTGTCATGGATGCTTGCTCCCATATTTTCTATAGTGGGAATAGTGTTACTTTCTGTTTTACTAAGTCAGCTTTCAGAGCACAACACAAACCTATCTAGTACATATAAAATGTAAGAAGTAATAGGAAATGAAGGGATCTGTTTGATGACAGCCAAACATAACTTCATGAATGAAATTCAATCTTTTAATTCCTTAGGCTTATACTCCTCAAATTCCAAAACTATATAAAAAGGAGAGATTTGTGTTTTGTACATATGAACTGTGTCAGCAGAATCTACATAGTGGATGTGCCTCTAATGTGACCAACCTTCAGAATAGAAGGGACAAAAAAAATAAGTTAAAATCATGTTCCTCTTAATTACAGTGCCAAAACTCCCACTGAATTCATAAGGGCCACAATGGCCTCTTGTCACCTAAAAAAGTCTTTGCATAATATTCTCGATACTGAATACCTGAGCTTTGAAACCAGAAGAGATTCAGATATCTTTGGTCTGTAGAGGAGTTTTGCTTAACAGTATCAACCATAGTCATCTACAAATTTTCTCAGTTGATATCTCTGTTTTGGGGAACTAGCTTAACACTAATAAACCTTATAATTGTGCCTATTTAGGTACCCTGGACCAGACTACAATTAACTTTTTCTGCGGGTGAAAACTAATCAGTTATTGCTAGTTTGTGAGTTGCTAGCAATTTACTCATATACCAGTGCTTTATACATCACCTCATGTCTCCCACGATCAGTAACAGTTCATTTGCAAAGGATTACGAAAACCATAAATAATACATTGCCATTAACTACTATTTTCCTTACGTAAAAAAATAATTTTAGCACAAATCTTATAATTTGATTTCATGACAGTCTAAGGTAACCAAATCACTAAGCTAGAGAATTTCATGTATCTTGTCCCTTTTTTTTAAATCATAAATTGCAGCCATCTTTTTTAACTTTAGAATGCAGCAATATTTGCTTTTAGTAACGCTCTACACTTTTCTTGGGAAGGTTGACCCAAGCAATAGATAGATCAGATGTCCTGGAAGAACTGATTTTCAGTGATATCCCTGTATACTTAGCTACTGAAGTTTCTGTCAATGTAAGGCTGATTTCATTTGCTTTTTTTTTCTTTTTTTTATGGTAGTGTCTTGGATGATTGAATATCTTTTCAAGACTACAAAACTGTACTGATGATTTTCTGCATATATGCATTTCTATCATGACTCAACCAGGAAGTTAATAGACATAGTCAATCATACAAATTTTACCTCTGATTTATGGAAACAAGATATAAAATCCCATTATTTTGTCCAAATCATGAGCTGAAACCTCTAGCTGTCGTCACAGTGAACATACAGAAAAACTCTTTTCAAAAAATGTGGCTACTCCCCAGACTGAAAGACAACAAAAGGTACACTGGAAGTGTCCAATTTTACTGCTCAGGTATTTACACACTTTTTTGCAAATATTGATTCCATTATAAAAATGTGACTCATTCTGGATGGTTACAGAAATATGCCCTAATTTTTGTTCATATTTTATAGTGAAAAGACAAAATTTTGGAACAAAGATGTACTCTTTTTCGCGTATTAGAAACAGATGAAAGAACTGTAAAATAGGTAGTCTGACTTAGAATTTTTTTGCTTTATATGGGCCTGTTACTGACTTTTCCAAATACCTTTCCTCTGGTCAATGTGTCAAATTAAAAGGATTTTTTTCTGGGTGAGGAAAGCACTTCAGTGCCATTGACTAGTTGTCCACTAGAAAAGGACCACTGTGACCAACAGCTCACTTCACCTCCCAATTTTACCATACTGAAAAACCATGAAAGAGGGAAAATTTTCAATCAATCTGAACTGAATTTGTTGCTTGGACATAAAATTTCTTCAAAGGCTGTTGAATTT
The DNA here is from genome assembly GCF_047830755.1 of Zonotrichia albicollis. Taxonomy (NCBI): domain Eukaryota; kingdom Metazoa; phylum Chordata; class Aves; order Passeriformes; family Passerellidae; genus Zonotrichia; species Zonotrichia albicollis. The sequence continues at coordinate 23,963,301 of NC_133860.1, forward strand.
TCTTTGAGGTAGATTTATCTGTTTTCTGTGCAGTTGAGAAAACAGAGCATAAAGAAAAGTCTTTCAGAATTTTACCTATTTTTTAGATAGAGTATAAAATTAAATTCATGCCAGCAAAATATTAGCAATGGATTTAACAGCAAGAAGCTAATAATTAAAGGTTTTTGCTATCTTTTCAGAGTGAAGTTCAAGTGTGATAATATGGTGATGGTCATTTTACCAAGACTCCACAATTGTCCTGTGCAAGCCCAGCTAAAACTTGAGAATAAATACTTATTTCTGTGCATAGATTTTACAGATGAATAAAGACAGACAGACAAAGCAAATAAAAATTTCCCTCATAAAATGGGAGGAGGGGAGAAGAGATCACTCCAAGGAGAATTTCCAAAAGCTTAATCTGCCTGGAAGATTCAAAAGAGCAAGGACGTGGATTTTTGGTGAAACTTTGGAAAATTACCTGGCAGATCAGATGAGGGGAAGACTGCACACTACTGTCTTGAAATTTCTAATACTTTTAATGCTACCTGTGATGATCTGAAACATCATTCTAATTTTTTTTAATAAAGATTTTTTTTAATAAAGATATAGCTTTAGGACACTGAATTTAGAAATGTTATGCTTTCTTTGATAGGAAATTATGCAAACACTTTTTAAAAGTCTAATATATTTAATAAATCTTACAGTAAAGAATTCTTACCAATTACATCAGTTACCAAAATCAGTTACTCTTCTTGTTGTACAAAACCATTATTGTATAGAAAAAAGTGTATGTAATCATATATTTGAAAGCTTCAGGGGTATCTGCTCTGAAAATATTCAGCTGTTTTCAAAACAGTTTTCAACTGTCCAAAATTACTTTTGGCAGTTATTTTTGTCTTACAAACAAGCAGTATTTTGTTTGTATGATGTAGGACAACTAATTAGAAGACAGAAAAAACATGGGTCTGTCCCTGATCCTTGTCCTCCTGTTACTGTGTTGCATAACTGAGGAAAAAGAAGCAAAATTACTTACTGTATTTTACCAGAGAAATTCTCAACATTTACAGAATTGATGTAGTTAGATGCTGTGCTGTTCTCATTTTCAGTTCTGACTAGATCTGCAAAACTTGGGCAACATGTGCTGCTCTTGGGCTTTTACAAATTGAGAAAGTATTCTCAGGGAGCTGCTCCAAGTTGGCAGAGTTTGAAATACCACCTATGGTCTTTTAAATGTTGCTAGTGTATGCGGATGATTTGAGCCAGAATCAGAAAGCTATAACTAGATACTTTATATAATCAATTTCTCAGAGGAGAGTGGAAACAGCATATAACTTGTGTGAGTTCAATGAATTTAAAAAATACTTAGTGTAGTAGAAGCCACACATCAATGTAGTTTAGACTCAACTGTGTTCTTGTGTGCCCTTTATTAAACAGCTGAAGACAATGAACAAACTCATGGCTAATCATGATTTGTGTGAACAATGTATTACCAGGGCACTAAATGGGAAAGGAAATAATAAGAAAAAGAAACAAAAAAAACCACAAAAAAACCCCAAACAAACAAACAAAAAAAAAAAACACCAAAAAAACCCAACCAACCAAACCAAAAAATGCCAAGAAACCAAAACAAACAAACAAACAGAAAACCAACCACAACCAGCCCTGAACAAAAAACAAACCCAAATAAACAAATAAATTTTGCATCATCACTGCAGCAAGGACATATATCACACCTACATGGAAGGTGAACACATATGGGATATTTTTCCAGTAATGTTAAGTGTACCACTTTCCAGGTGCCACATTAAGACAGCATTGTATGGCATTAGACAGCACCATAGACTTTTACACTGCTGAACTGTTGATACTCCAATGACTCCACATATTCCATTACTGGCATAGACCTCACTATTAGTATCCTTCCTCACCATTAGTCTGAAAGATGTGCAATAACTGATGATGACCTTCTTTGAGGCCCATCTGTTATACCACTTGGTATGTATGTATATTTATGATAAATAACATTACTTTAAGTGTGGTGTTCATCTTGTTGTCGAAAAGGTACCAAATAACTTACTTTGAATTTTTGTAATGGAATTTTATGTTCTTATTTTCCAATCAAAGACAGAAAATTACAAGAACAAAAAAAGTATTTCTTTCTGGTTAATGTCATCATTCTCAATTTTTTTCTTTTAACATTTTTTCTCTGTTAATATGAGGAAATAAACAGTGGAAAAGTAGGTGTTAGATATTAAAAACAAGACCTTCAAGTATTCTTACTCGTCTAACTGCTTTTTGTCTATCAAAAAGTAATATTTGTCAACTTTTGTTTTTTACACCTTCATTTTTACACTAATTAATTTATTTCTTTAGGGTTTCTCAACAGTTATCAGTAAATTTACAACTAATTTTTTTTTATGAGCTTATGTAGACACTCTGAAGTGACTTTAACATACATGCCAAAACTGCTGTCTCCAAATTATCTGCACTGACAGAGCCACTAGCACTTGTGGAACTCTTCCTCAATACTTGCAGATCTCCATGTATTTGGCTGCCTAGTGTGAGAATGGAGAATATGACTTGGCCTGTAATGGCTGTTAGATTCTGGTTATGTTCTCCAGATAACAGGTGACACTTAGTGAGTGCTTATTGAAAGACAGATTTTGTATTTTCCATCTTGTTGAAAGTTTTCCATCCTGGGGCATGCATTAAAAAAATTGAAACAAAAATTGAAACAAAAATTGTAGTCATTAATTTCTGGGAAAAATGACCTGCTGTCAAACGCTGAGTACAGTAGGGTAGCCATGGGAAGATTTTTTTCCAAAATGTTTTTACCTCTTGACTGAAATCTTTTCTGTTGTTAGCTTTCAACTGATTATTTTTTTCCCTTTGTGTCTGAAGAAAAACAAACTTTTGGATGAAAATTTAATTTAACAAAAATCTCTTGAAAAGTAGTTTCAAGATATAATTTTTGGCTAGCCCTGTATGGAGCACTAAAGCATAATAATACAACCTTAACAAGAGATTGGTACATTTCACAACTTGCTCAGTGACAGATGACTATTACGAATCAAACAACATTTTCATAGAGTTTTATTTTGCCTGAATAAATTTTCTCCTGTTTTACAGTACAAGCTGTCTTGTACTGAGCAAGACAGTTAATCCAGTTATAAATAAGAAACCCAGCCTGGTTCATAAACTGGCCCCTAGGCTGACTTACAGAGTCTTCACCCAATAACATCCTTCCCAAGGTGCAAACAGATCACTGGTCCAGGGCCTGGGGGCATAAAGATCAGACCAATGAGTTGTCTAGACCCAGGAGTTTTGAATTGCCGTTTAAAAAGTAAGCTCTGAACACTAAAACACGCTTCTTTGCTGATGACCCAATGGAGGGTTGTCGGTTGTGTCAGCCTCCAACGCTTGATCGCTGCAGAAACATTCTCCTTTCAGCTTGTCTGCCTAGAGTTCATTTAAACCTGTCAAAAATGACAGTTCCTGCTATTCAATGCTCCTAGGAAAAAAATAACCAAACCTGCCCAATGCTTAAAACACCGTAGCTGGTGTTCAGATTCCTCTGAACAGATAGAGGTTGAAGAGAGAATTGTTGCTTCCAAACCATTCACTGCAGTGCTCAGTAACTCTTTTTTTCAATTTTGTGGGTCTGATGAGATCATCAGCCATGTCACATGGTAGTATCAGACAGAAGAAACTAAATTACATTAATTGTAAATTAAAATCCTAATTACATTAATGGATGAAAACAGAAAACCCTTACAATTAACGTGTTTTTCAAACAAACTGAGGAAAAAAATCTTCAAATGAATGGGGGAAAATGGGAACAATTTGGAGATCAACTCCTAACCTTAACAATAATAAGCTGTGGAGGTCAGAGTATGCATTTGCACAGTGTTTGCACCTACACTTATGCAGTATGTACTACCAAAACACACATAATCTGTTTAAACAACTTTAGTTACACCTAGAAAAGGGCTCTGTGGAGGCAATAAGAAAGGAATTTCTATTTCAATTTGGCTTATTGAACAGCGGTGAAAACTCCATAGCTCTTTGTAAAATATAGAAACTACCTTCACTGTTTGGGATTTCAGGAGAAATATAGTTTGTACCTCTCACATTTCCTCCCAGGTTCTTCTGTGTCACCAGTGACAACTTAGCTAAATATTCCACTGCAGTTTACCTAGTGAATTGATTTTTTACTTAAAACGTACGTAAATTATGTCACTTAGTAATGGTGTGAAGGTAAGGGAAGCAGAGCAGTGGCTGACAGATGCAATCACAGGTAATGAGTGCACTGGTATTTCCAGTACAACTTTAACATATGCAAAGCTCATATTGTAAAGGTATAGGAACCCCCTGCTGTTAGTAAAGCTGAAGAAATGGAAGACCTGACACTAGCTGATGTTTTCCTGGCTATTGCAGTAATGGAGTTATTCCAAGTGGTAATACGGGAGTGATTTTTGCCTTGTGAAAGTTGCAGTGCAGTGCAGATGACTCAGCCTTTATGGTGGCTTGGTGTGAGTATTGATCTATTTCCTGGCTTCAGTATTAGTATTTATGCTTTTTCCCCCCGTTTTTGCTAACTCCCCCTTTTTTGTCACCTTAGAATTACAATGAATGGAATGGGCAAGTTCTCCTTTGCATAGCAGTAGCACTCTTAGCCACACATCAACACAATGTAGAAAACTCATTTGGACAGACAACCTACAGAACTGAGACAACTTTCAGTTGTGGCCAGTGCATGTGCACAGGTCTTTTATGTCTGTGATAAGCAGGTGACAGACTTTTTGTTTGGCTGGTTGCTTTTTGTGTATGTTAAAACTACTCTTCTAGTTTGTTTAAAAAGTTCTGGTATGTCCCAGAACAATCAAGCCTTACCTAGAATGATCATTAAAAGAAAAATATTGTTGTTTTCTTTTGGCAAAATCTGAGGGATTTTTCTTCACAAAATGATGAAACTCTAAGTAACTCTTTAGAGTTACTGTAGGTACATTCTAGAATTTTCTTGAAATTATTTCTTAACTATTTTACTTAATAGCTAGTATTTTTCTTTGATGCTTATAAACCATTTGTTTGGGACCCCTGAGTATTAAATAGAGTCAATTTCTAGAGATTTATGAATTTACCTGTTGTAGTGTGTTGTTAAGTTTCTTGTGTTATTCCCCCAATTTATGTATTGTTCTCCCCTATTATGTGTAAAATGGTTTCGTTCCCCCAGTTTTTCCCGCCACTGCTAGCCTGTCAGCTAAGTTGCTATAGTAACTGCTATTCATAGTTGCCGATATGTAATTGCTCCTCCCCTGGTTTCCCTTATAAGTGAAAGTTGTTTCCTCCCTGGGTCCAGTCAATCACTCCCTTTCTCCTCCCAGGTTTCGAGAACCTTCTCCTCTCTGGAGATGGTGGTTGGCTGGGGTCCCAGGACACCTCCTTTACCTTTTGATTATTGGTCTCCATGGAGTGTCAGTTCTGTGAAGTTCATCCCCTCATCTTTCCCGATTGGTTCTGCCTGTACCCACCCCCCTCCTTTATAATCCTGTTTTCACCCCCTATGAAAAAACTTTTTCCCGGTTGGTTTCCCCGCGTTTGGATCCCGCAACACCTTCAATAAACCGATGTTTAACCCCCGGGAAATGGTCAGCTCCATTCCTCTCCAATACCAGTGGTGTAAGCCAGTCCGCAGCCAGCACAGCCCGAGGCCATCAGACGCCGAAGGGTGCTGGCCAGGAATTGCAGAGGGGCGTCGGCCTTTCGCCCTCAGCTAGTCGGACTCTAAACTTCGGGCCACATATGCCCACCTCTGCATTTACCATTCCATCAGCCCTTTCAAATAAGATAATGTCTGCTTATAACAGAAATGAACATAGGTTAAAGACCTAATCTATGGCACTAATTTCTTTCACATGTATAAGGCCCTGTAGAATTCTATTCACTAAGAATGCCAACTTGGATGAGATCTCACAATTAATATGCATGTTTAAGATTGTTCCCCCTCCTACTCAGTATGCTTTATGGAAAACTGTCATGGTTTCTCATGCCAGTGCCCCCATGAGAATACTCTCTCCCTGGTGTCTGTTGTGAGATGTGACCAGGAATAAGCAAAGCAGGCCCCTACTTAGGAATAAAGAAAACTTTATTAACTAAACTACAAGAAAAGAAAAAAAAACACAAGGAAAATGAAAACCTTATAAAAACATTTTCCTCCTCCCCCCCCACCAAATTTCCCAATGCAATACATTCCCCCAAATCACCAACTCTCAGTCCAGCACCACCCTTTATAATACTCAATTTTCAGTTCATGAAGAGGAGTCCTTCTTGCACCATAGGCTTCCCCTGGAAACACGCTGAAACCTCGTGTGCTTCCATGTCACTCAGCACTACCCGGAAAATCCTTTGCCATCGTGACATCTTCCTTTCATGCCCAGTGCTCTCACCACTGTGCATGGACCAGAGCTGCTTCTAGGGTTGTCTTTCAAGGATGCCTTGTCTCACTCCAAAAACACACAAGTCTCTCCTTCGGGACATCTGTCACCCCCAATTTTTCACCCCCTGGGGCTGAGGGGTACCCACACTGAATCCTCCTAGTTCTGAGGCACTGCCTCCCCCTAAATGCAGTCTCTGTGTCACAGGAAAAAAAAAAAAAGGTTCAGTCTATGGCCATACAAGAAAAGTCCAGCCAAAAGGCCACTCCGTCATCTCTCCCCCCACTCAAGAGTCTTCTGCACTTCCCTCATGGCCTATCCCTTCTTATCTCATCTCTTATCTCTCTTCTCATTCAGCTTCAGGAGGATCAGCATTTTGCAAGGTCTCAATCAGGCAAGAAAAGGGTTAAAAATTTCAGTCTCTGCCTGTCCCAGAGCTACGGAACTCCCACACTGCCCTGGCCAGGCACCTTCTCGCCGCACTCCCCCCTTCTCCTCCTCGGCCGGCTGCTATCACATTCTGTCGCTGGCTCCCCTTCTCTCTCTCCTGGAGGGGCAGGGGGTGGCTGCCCGATGTCTCTTGGTGCTCTTCCACCCGTCCATCCTCAAGGGCCTCCTCACCCCCCATCTCTGTCCAGGCCCAGGCCTACCGCAGGGCTGCCCCTCCCCCACCCAGCAGCAGCAGCTGGACGGGGGAAGGAGATCCGACCTCTTCGCCTCCAAGTCCCAAGACAAGCTCCCAGGGCCGAAGCTCTGGTTTTTAACCCCTGTGTGTTCTCAGAGGTGTGTCCGAACCCCACTGGCCACATCAGGTGCCAGTATCAAAATCTGAGCACCCATTGGTTTGACCACAGCATCCCAGAATTCCCACTTCCTGGTCAAACCAGCACAAAACCTAACACTGGACTTTATCTGGCTACTATGGAAACTCAGCCTACCAAGTGTGTTTTGAGTTCTATGTATTATCTTTCAATAGAGACATTCATATTACCCCCATTAAAACCAAGATCAGAAATTAATCTTTTCTTCTTTCAAAACATACCCTTGAAGTGTACTTTGTGAAGGCATTTCCATTTATTACTTTAAGTACCACAGTGATCAAGCTGTTGTTATCTCCTGTAAAAGCAGGTAGGAAGAAGAAGAGCTTAATTCAGTGCTGTGATTCCTATCAATTAGAGATAGTAAGGGCAAAAACAAAAAAAGAAATACTAATAAAGCAGATTTTTGTTGTAGTACTCAATATGAATGTTTCCTAACAAAAAGGACCTCTTAAACTTAGTAGAACGCTAATCTGCTTCGAGGTCACTAAAAATGCAAAAATATATCAAAGTGTACATGGCAAAATCTGGACATTTTAAATTCAGCAATACTTCAATACAATTTAAAGGAAAGTGAGGAGCAAATTACTAGAAAAAATAAAGAACATTCACGCTCCACAATTTCCTGTAAATTGAGGTCATACTGGTTTTTCTAGTTCTAAAGTTGAAGTCTGACACCTTGCAGAGGGATAATAAATATAATGGACATGTCCTGTTAATTGGTACACCAGTAGGAGGCTGACCTAGAATGCTTCTTTTTGGAATTAAATTTCCAGGAGGAGAGAAAGAAACTAGATTAAACCAAGCCTTTTCCAATTTACATTAGTGAAAGAGAGAAGGGTACACTTCATTACCTGTGTTATATGAGTCCACATTTGACTTGCACAGAATAGTCTTTCTTAAGATGTATTTGGGGGGGATATGAATATATACTTTTTCAAACTCAATGACCTTTAGTGCTCAGAGAAGCTTTTCCAGACAAGTTTGCCAGGCAACACCAGTTGTTATTAAGGTGCCCCATGTGTGCAGAGAGAGAATTATGCAATTTATATGTTATGTGAAATGACCAGTAAAGATAAAGGAAGTCTGAGCAACATGCAGTATTGCTATGTATAGTGATACCATCCAGTTCTTAGTCCTCAGAGGTGAAAAGGAATTTTATGGAAATATAATTTAATATATTTTTGCATTATTACTCAGTGTGAGTCCAATCATATAAGCCTTATTTATATAAACATCTATGCTTATGTAAATAATCCTGTTGGTATTGCCCAAGGAAAACCTACGTGTGAAAGTAAACGCTGTTATGAATTATACATCAGCTAGACTATGTTAAAAATCCTATTGTTGCCTGAAACTTCAATGCCAGTTTCTTCATCTTACCTTTTATTCTATGGTGTCTTCTGGGTGGAGGTTTAACTTTATTCCATTTTTACAGAACCTGCCTTAATGAAGCCACCATGCACAGCTAGAAAAGGCAATGTACAGCAAGAGAGAATATCATAAAGCAGCTGAAAATACAAACCATTCTTTTATTATTAAGCTGTCTAGAAGAAAAAATGTAAAACTTGCATTGCAAATATATAAGAAATATCAAATTTCTGTATTTTAACTTGCATATTAAAAATTACTGTGACTTGAGTACAGACATTACCATGTATATGAAGAATATGATGAGACAAAAAATTTTTGTCCCTCTGTCTCTTCCTTCTTCCTGCCCATTCCTACATGACCACATGATGAGCTCACATTTTACTCTTGAACTAGATGTTTTAGATCTAGCCATCTGCATGAGAAGCTTAGTTAATATTCCAGAGCTCTATCTTAAAAAAAAAATAGTCTGATGAGTTGTAATAGTAAAGCTGGAAGCTGCCAATACTCATTAACATAGAACACAGAGGAATCCCAATTATCCATGTAAGCCTTTTTATTTTGCACTTCAAATACAGTGAAATCATAATCTTAATAATTTCCTTATAAAATTGAATGTATTTCACTTGTTAAGTGCATCCTCCTTAACATAATCTGAAACATCTCAGGTTTTATTCACAGCTCATTGAGAACCATAAAGGCCAATTATAAGCAAGAATCAAGCTAAGTAATAAAATTCCAACATACACTGTGAGAACAGGGCTGTTCTGTTCTATACTCTGTCTTTATCACAAGATATAAAATCTATATAATATAATCACTTTAAATTAGTAAGTGCTGCCAGGTAATCAGAAGTATTTACATTAACTAAGGCAATGAATATTTTGTAGTTTACTCCTTGAATTGCACCAGTACTGCATGGTTATTATATTTTATGCACTGCTTTAGTTACTGTTATGGAAAAAGCACTTAAAATAGAGCTTCAAAGGAAGATCTCCATTGCAATTAGAGTACTACTACACCAATAAATTCTGCCTGTGCCACTTGACTTTGCCTCAGATGTAACCCTTATTAAAACCACAGATATCTCTTGATAATGTTTTAACTTGAAGTATATAGAAAGGATTCTGAAAACAAAAACATACCATTTCATACTGATTAAAACTGTTGCGGATGCATAAAGCAATGGATTTCCTGAATGAGTGTCAAAAAACCATGTTTATAGATACCAGCATCTCACAAGGGGAAAATGTCTCTTGCAGCTACTACTATTCTGTTTGTAGGCTTTTGAATGCCTTGTGAACTGCCACAACTATCTGATCATGAGAATTCTTCCTATATTTTATTTTCTTGATATATTTTTGCTTCTAATCTACGACATATTCCTACGCAAACCATCTCAAGTGCATGTGCACCAATGCATGCAGCCTGGGGAAAAAGTAGGAGGAGCTGGAGCTCCACAGCTGGTCAGAAAGTTTGGATATTGTAGGAATATCTGAAACATGGTGTGACAATTCATATGACTGGAGAGTCACAATGGATGACTACAGTCTACAAGATTCTGAGTCTGTTTGAAACAAAATAGAAGCATACCAGAGATGGAAAAGTGGACAAATACCTGTTGAGAACTACAAGTTCACTGCCAGGGAGTGCTGAGATTCAGTTAGAAAAGCAAAATCTCAGGGTGATTTGAAATTGCCCAAAGACGTCAAAATCCACAAGAAAGGGTTCTTTGTAAAGACCAAGCATAAATAGGAGGAAAATACTGATCCACTGTTAAACAGAAGTGAATTAATCACCAGTAATGCTGAAAAGGCAGGCACAGAGGTTCTCTACGCTTCCTTCAGCTCCATCTTTACCAAAGCTTTTTGACCCAGGCCTTGGGAACAACAATCCAGGTAGAAAATAACACAGGCCAAGGGTCAGTGAGGGAAGATTTGGTGTGTGAACTTTCACAGTTCACACCTGACACAATATCTACCTGAGAGTTGTTAAGGTTGACATCATTGTGAGATTGCTCTCCATAGTCTTTGAGAAGTCATGGATATCTTCCCAGAACCCTGGAACAAGGCTGTCACCACCATCTAACAAGAAGGACTTAAAGAAGGATTCAGGAAATTTCTTATTTCAGAAAGTCATGGAACAAATCTTCCTGGAAGCCATTACTAGTCATATGAAGCACATGACTGGGAAAAGCCAGCATGGATTCACCAAGTGCAAGTTGTGCTTCACAAACCCCATCAACTTCCACAACAAAGTAACTTATTTTGTTGACGTGAAGCAAGCAGTGGACACTGTCTACCTGGATTTCTTCAAAGCTTTCCACAGGGTCTTCCACATCCTCTTCTTTGAAAAAGTGTTGTGTTATAGTTTAGACCAGTGGTATGTGTGGTGGAACTTGCTATTTAGCACCAACCCAAGAGTGCTGGTAAATAGTTCCTTTTCAAACCTGGCACAAGTGGTGTCCCCAGGGACAAATATTGGGCTCAATGCTGCCTAAATGTTTCCATAAGTGCCTGGAAAATAGGATCAAATGTAACCTGATAAAGTTTGCCAGTGATACCAAACTTAGTGGTGAAGTGGGAACTTTGGCAGGGAGAGCCACCCTACAAGAAAACCTGGATAGGTTGAAAGAGTGGGCTAACCAGACAAATGTGAGATATTGCACCTGTAAAAATATAACCCAGGAGTGCAGAACGGGCTGGGATCTACCTGACTGTGGAAATGTCTTGGTGGACAAGTTCAGCATGAATCACTTCTGTGATGCTGTGGCAAAGAATGCCAATGGAATTCTGGGTTGCCTCATAAATGGCATGACCAGGAGAGATAAAGTCGTCATTTTGATTTACTCAGCTCTGGTCAGGTCACAGCTGGAATACTGTGCTTAGTTTTGGACCCTACTATACAAAACGATGTGACGAGGCTAGAGAGGGTCCAGAGAAGTGCCAGAGAGATAAAAAAGAGAAGCCTGCCCTCTGACATAAGGATGAGAGTGTTGGATTTGTTCAGGTTTGAGAAGATTTGAGTGAGAATTTATCACCTTGCTCCAGGGACTACAGAGAAGACAGATACACCTTTTACATAAGTAAAAAGGAAAAGATAAGGGCTAATGGGTGAGTTACTCCTGGGGAGATTGAAGTGAGACACTTTTAAGATCCAGGTGGACAAGGTGCTAGGCCTTGTCTGGACTGTGCTTTTGATAAAAAAAGGCTGGACTAGATAATCCTTGAGATCTCCTCCTAGTATTTAATATTCTGTGATTCTTTTTATTCTATGATTTCTCTAATGTAGCACTGAATAACAGTTTTTTATTTTCATTTCACCTAAAAGGACTAATGGTTGGAGAATCAATACCTTAAAGCCTTGTTCTCTGTGGGCTTGTAAGTAGTGCTTGTACTCCTGATTGCACCATGTTAGCTGACCTTAAAACAATAGTACGTTCACAACATCAAAGTTGTGTTGACAGTGTTAATATGTATTGTGAGGCGGAAAGAAGGCTTCATTAGCACTCCAGCACTAATACTCTGAGCGAACTGGGGAATAAGATATGAACACAGCAGCCATTCCAAGGAATCAAAGTAGGTATAGATGGCAAGAAGAACCCTTTTTCCCATCTTCTTCCTATTTTTTACAAATTATTCTGTAAATAAATGTGCCTCTTCTTTCTGGATATATAACATGGCTGGTGATCTTCAGCTCTGTTAATAGATATGAAAATGTTGGATAAACATTTGATTAAGGAATGTACAGCCTCTTTAATTCAAACCAAATTTCTAGAAATAACCTAATTTTCCTTGTAAGGTTGTGCTGACACAATTTGCCCTAAACCTTGCATAATTTTGTTGGTTACTGCCTTTCTCTTTCCCATGAGGACTACAGAGAGCTGAAAAGTGGAATTAGATTTTTCTCCTGAGGAGGATACTGCAACTAGGTTTAAAACCAATTCTCAAGAAAAAGCATCCAATTTTTAGCTCCGAACAAGAACCCCTTCTCTCCATATGCAGACAAACAAGCTTGCCTTCAGCAAGAAAAGTACTTGGGAGAGAAAGAAGAAGAAAAATCAGTTCCAACAAGATCAAACTAGCTACAGATGCTCTTCAGAATTTTTGGGGGCATGCAGAAATGTTATTGTGCTCATTAAACTCCTAGACAGCATTTTCATTTTCACAATGAAAGTAGTGCTTACCTTGCCAACAACCTTGCTAACAATGGTCTCTGCAGGTTCATAGCTCCAATTATGACACAGTTTATACAGGACTCTAGCAATAAATACTTTTACTTGCTCCACTGTGGGTTGATCTTTGCTCCTGCAGTTTCCAAATATGGGCTGGACATGGAACCTCAAATGCCTGCTTTTTCTTTCAGAAGTAGAATACTGGAAACACATCGGCTAACATGCAGCTGAGATTCTCAAGGAGACTTTCCCCTGGGTGTGTGCTGCATTTAACTACTTGTTTTTGGCTGACACAAAAAATTTGTATCAAGTCTGAAAATAATATTAGGAAACAAACTAAAGAAGCTATATGAATATGTACAAAATGTAGATGTACATAGTATGTGATAGTATGATTATTGACTAGTAAAAAGAAGTGAAGAGGTATGTGGGTGGATATGGTATTAATAAAAATTATGGTTTCAGACACTGGGGTTCAATTTTTGAGAGTATATGTGAAGAGGCTAAGAGTAATATTTTTAAGTACAGTTGGAAACAATGAAAAAATCTTTGACTGTAAGACTGATATCTATTTATTATACCTATGAAAATAATTTTAACCCTAAATATTGAGAATTGCTGGCTATGTTCACAGGCACTGGCAGGGAGACTAATTTAACTTTATGCAAAATAAGTGTATTGCAAAGTTTGTGTACATAACTAGCATCTGCAAAAGACAGTCTTATAAAAATTGATAACATTTTGATTCAATACAAAATATTTTGGTTACTTATATAGACATTTTACACTGGCATTATAAATAAAAGTAGAAATACACTGTGATACAAGCATTTTGTAAGGGGTCATATTTCAAGTAACTTGATGAGATAGAATGGGAAAAGCAATCAGTCATTGCCAACATATTTTTTGTATTGTTAGTTTTGTGTCTGTTTGCTGTATATCTTCTGCATGTGTGTGTCTGGTCTTGTAAGACAGAAATATTTCCAGGATTCAAATGAGATGAAGACAAACAATTGCTAAGTCTCATTCAAACACACAGCCTCACATCAACAATTTGGTGGAACAGGAGACAAAAGGAGACCGGCTGGAGCAAGTCAGCTACTCCATTACAAAACCCCAAAATATTATCACTGATTGTATTAAAAACACTATATTTCAACAGTTGGGGTAACTTGACAAAATAGCAGTATCCTTTAGGAACACATTTAAGATCAGTCCAAAATCAGTCTGCGAGAGGATTAATAAAATGAGAGTCTTTCTCTAAGTTGTACATGCTGAAGGCTAAGCCAAATCCTATAGAAGCAACAGGGTAGATAAACCTTCCTGCTAGAACTTCAACAATCTGTCATTGAAGGTGAATTTTGGCCTGGTTCAGCTGTGTAACCTTGGCTTAGGCTGCTGAAGAAACTGCCAGGCTGTGAGGAAGTTCATAGAGTAGAGACATATAGTAAGACAGGTAAAATTGCAGGTAGAGCTAAGATTCTTCAGATAATGCTAGTTAGAAGCCCAAAAATTCAAGAGAAAAAACACTCCTGTCAGATAATAAAAAATCCTAGGATAAAAAAAGAAACAGGGAACTGGAAGATGGCAACTCAGCATCACTTCTACAAGGAGCAAAGAACACAGAATCACAGAATATGCTGAGTAGGACAGCATCCCCCAAGATCATCAAGTCCTGTCCCAGGGCAATACCACACCCAAGAGGCACACCATGTGCCCAAAACTGTCCCCAGCACTCAAAGCAAGGCCACTCCATTGCAGAGCAGAGTGGGACAATACTGTCAATTACCCAGCTGGCAATGCTGTGCCTGATGTCCCCCAGGACACACTTGGCCCTCCTGACTCATGTTCAACTTGCCATCAACCAGGACTCCCAGGTCCCGTCGCATGGCACTGCTCTCCAGACTCTCATTCCCCAGTCTGTCCGTTCGTCCAGAGTTGCCCCATCCCAAGTGCAGAATCCGGCACTGTCACTTGTTGAACTTAATATGGCTGGTGACTGCCCATCCCTCTGATTTTTTGCCATCTCTGTGCAGGGCCTTCCTCCCTTCGAGGGAGTCAACAGCTCCTGCCAGTTTCATATCAGCTGGGATCTTAGTATCCCTTCTAGTTCTGCATCCAAGCAGTTTATGAAGATGTGTAAGAGTGGAGGTCTGAGGATGGAGCCCTGAGGAACCTCACTACTGACAGGTCACCAGTCTGATTGTTGAACATTGCAATGCAAGTTGTTTACCATTACCGTCCTTATGACAGATTACCTTTGTCAAGTGGGCAGTTTGCTTTATCTCTCTCTTTGAGTGACCACATTCACACCTCCCTTGGGAGGCAACATTGCTGATAACAGACTATTGAATGTCACTGCATGGCTGATAAGAACTATAACATCCCATTGTGAGATGCTCTACCCAGAGGGAGAAGCCAAGCATTGCTACGCAGATATAATCCAGAGGTTTTGAGACACGGGCACAGCTTTCTCCACGGGATTCCCCAGAGGAACAGCAGCTGCCTCTTCTTCCACTGGATCTGCAGAGGAAGAATACATCCTTCTCTACAGATCCCCCTCGCTCCAACAGAACCACACCTGACACTTCAGGAGGGCTGCAGCCACATTTCCAATTGGACTGCTACCAACACCCCACAGGGTGTCAGGTTGGGTTCTGACTCTGTCAGTGTTGTTCTAGTGTACTGCGTTGTTTATTTATTTTTTTTCTTTTCCCTATTAAAGAACTATTTCCTGCTCCCATATTTTTGCCTGAGAGTCCCTTAATTTAAAATTCATAGCAATTCGGAGGGTGGGGAGGGTTTACATTCTCCATTTCAGGGGAGGCTCCTGCCTTCCTTAGCAGCCTCCTGTCTTTCCAAACCAAGACACTGATGTAGCCCCATTCATTGTAACCCTTTCTGCCCCACCCATGAGCCACTGGCTCACCCATGGCGGGTGTTTATCCAGGTGTGGGTTCTTGCTCTCCTCTCTTTATCTCCACTGATAGCTGCCTGGCGAGAAGTTACTCATTACAGGGTGAGGGTTCTTAGTAGTTCTATTATTGGTTAAAACATTTATTATAGTGATGAAAATATAGTGTTTAAATTATAGTAATTAAAATATAATTAATAAGATGCAAACAATTACAGTGATGAAAATATGTAATTACAATCATAAATACATTCTTTTATATAATACAAAACTCCCTGAATCTCTGAACTGTATGCTTCTATTCATTCCATGGATACATGGAAGTAAATGTGAATAAAAAAATTTAAGAAAATGTGATCCCTTATTTTTATAACTAGTTAACCTCTAAGCATTAGAGATCCTAAGTTTTGCATCCATGTCTCAGGTTTTTGCTGAAACATTTAGAACAGAAAATGACACTTGGCATCTCTCTATTTATATTCAAAGAAAGCATTATTTTCCAGATATTTCCAATTGCCCTGGGTGGAGAGATTAACATGTACTCAACAGAGCTAAACCTAAGTAAATCAGCTCAGTAGGCATGAGATGGGCTGATAATGTGTTAAAATTTTTTTACTAAATTGAAATATAGGAAACCATTGGCATAGCACAAAATACAAAGCTGAAAATAAAGGTTGTTTTCCATGTAATTTTGAAACATGTTAACAAACAATTTTTATGTATCCTGATGTATGTACAAGGAAACTGGGATGGATTCCTATTTCAGAGGCACTTAAGCCTTAAAAAGGGCCACTGTAGTTTATAGTGTTTCTACATAACTGATCTAATTTATGATGACATAATATGGCTTTTCCCATCCAGCTCATACGATATGAGAATCTGACCCTATTTATGTAATGACATGTCTTACAATATTTCCTGTCTGAGATTGTTCTCCACACTGTGCACCTTCTGCTGGTTTCATATTGCCATCCAAATACAGATACTGAATTCAGTCTCAGATCATGCTGGGTATGTTGTTGAAAGAAGATGACAAAGTAAATTGCTTTTTTGCTAGATACTTACGGACTAACTAACATCTAAAGACTGTTTCACTTTGTTGCTGAATTTAATTCAGCTGCATTCTGTGTTCCTACTTGCCTCACATTGTGCAGCTAATAGAGCTTCTCTTCCCATCTTAAATTTAAATGGGAATAATGCTGTGGAAAATTATTTTTAAAAGTTTAGCTTAATAATCTGGAAATTATGGCTGCCCAAATAATGTACTTCTTAGTATTTATTTCAATTCAGTGGAAATGTGTATGTGTGTACATGTGGTCCCCAAGTACTCAGGTCATAGCTCTAAGATACCCTGATTGTAGCCATAACAAGGATTTACCTCCTTCATTATTTTTTTTTTTTACCTTTGGAGATCTAGCCAATGCAGAATATGGTCTTGATTGCAGCAACAGCTGTAGATATTTCCAGGGGTCATATCACCAGCAAGGTGCCTGGCATAAATCTTAGATTAATTGAAATTTGGTTTATACCTGAGTTGACCAGTCCTGTTAATGGTAATTTCCCATTCACCTGAGCTTCTGGCTTTTCTTAAATCCATATAATTAAAAAAGGAAAAGTGTAGGGATCATTATTCTGAAAGGTTCTATCTTCCATATCTTATCTTATTTGCTTATACTGCAGTCAATTTTCCTCTTCAGACAATCTGCTTTCTTCAGAAGGTGGTGTGCAACTCATTAATGGGACATGATTTTCTATACTGGCTATGCCTAAAATTAATCACAAGACTACATGCAAAATTGTTCCATTTTGAACTCTCCTATTAATTGCCCTTTAGCATTTAAATTGAAAATCACATGAAAAGTACAGGCACCTCTCCAAGATAAGTATAAGTAGAAATATATATGGGAAGCATGGACATAGTCAAGATTTAAATGAGTCTAGAGATTTTTCAAATTCCAGATTTGCAAGTAAGAAACTGTAGACATCATGTAAATCTCTTTCCTTGCACTCCAGTTCTGCATATGGGTACATAATCCATCACTGCGATCCCAGTCACATATCTGAGTATTTTACACACCTGTCTTTAAATAAACCTAAAAATACCTTGTCCACATTAAATTATCTTCAGCAGACAAAACAAAACAAAAAACCCAAACAAAACTAAACAAAAAATCAAGTTTTCTAATAACTACCATTCAAAGGTGCGCAAGATCCCATCGTTTTATACAGATTCCACATAACCTCTTTAATCTCATTAAGCCTTTGTGGTGGTTGGAAAAGTATTTCCCATTACAAAGTAACAGTTTAAGGACTAAATGTTTTGTGTGGACTGGACTTTTGCTTTAAAGATGGGAAGCACAAATCAAATATGGGCTTAATTCCACTGACTCCACTGGGGATACACCAAGAGTAAATTTAACTCAGAGTCCCTGTGGCTTTCTGTGGTTATAATTTTCATTTTTCATTGCAACAATTTTGGAAGAATTTCTCCAAGTAGACACATTTAGAGGACTGGTAATAGCCAATTTGATGACATAAAATTTTGGAAAGGACAGACAGAGCTGCTATCTGTGGGAATATGTAAATCAGAAAGTTTTGGGAAAGCTGCAAAAGGCAGGCCTCAGAAACTGCAGAACTGTGATTAGAGCTAAGCAGTAGCCATGAGATAGGTCACCAGAAAAATTATGTAAAATTTAGAAAAGTAAGGACAAATAGAACAATGGTCTGTGAATTAACGCTTGTCTAGCATAACTCCCTAAGCTACAGAAAAGTTTATCTAGCAAGATATTAGGAAGTTTTACGCTTAATAATGGAGCTCTGTGCATTGTGTTTGAAGGCTTACAAGTAGGTATTGTATTCGAAATAAGCAGGCATTGCATTAACCGAAGGTATGTGTGCTTATAGTGGTTGGATAGAACTACTGTCAATGTGCTTTTGCTTTGCGTGATTGGTCAAAAAACTTTTACAGTAAGTTGTAACCTTAAGTTCTTGGTCTGTTGCCTAGGATGTGGGCTGATGGCATCTTCTCATTGTCATAACCATGTAACGAGACTGATACTGAAAAATAAAATAGTTCAAGACGTTCCTCAGCAGTCCCGTCCCATTTGTGATTTGTACATAGCCCCTGGCTGGCAATACTATCTAGCTAGTGTGTACTCAGATGGCTCATTCAGTATGAGCTGAAACTTAACTCATACTGAGGGGGATTTACTTTTGTACATGAATGTGCCCAATACATTCCCATATCCAGGCTGCCAATTTAAGTTGGTCACCAATTCAGCTATATTTACCTGGTGGAAGATGGAATCCCCTGTATCACAGTATTTAAACTCCTGGCTGTCTGTCAGACTAATAGCAGCCATAAGTACAAGTCTATATTTTGCTAGACTGCAAATAGATTGAAATGCATAATTCTTTTAAATTTCATAGACTGGTCAAAAACTCGGCAGGTCCTGGGATGCCATCAGGATCTGCAGTAAAGTTCTTCCTGGCCTTGTGCCAGGGAATGTGCATGTGCAGTGGGGGTTATATAAATCTAATACCATGAGAATCTGGAGACTGCAATTTAGGATTCTTGTTTTGCAAGATTTATAGGAGTACTGTAGAAGAGCTTTGATTTTGTTTTTCTTTCCATTTCAGCATGTTTAAAATTCAGCAAGAGAAATCCTGTAACTGAAGTGATGAGTGTCTTTTATAGCTATGTGGAAATTAATGAATATAAGTTTGAAACTGGTATGCTAGCCATGAGATTTACTGTAACATAATTCCATTCCAGCTTAACCCAATATAATAACCGATCCCTGTATTACTTTCAGGTAGCTCATCTTGGGAGCATGTGTGTGTGATTATGAGATGTAGTGATGGTAACGTAGAATTCAAAGAATATTCACACTCCTGAATTCCAGCACTTGTCTACATCCTAGGAGATTCTAAGCCAAATGTTGTGTGGAACATCTGCTGTTTAGTCTTGGGCATCTTCAAAGAAACTTAGATTGCTCATTTATTTATTCATTAACAATGATTATTGATTTTTAAAAAATCAACACTTCATAAATCCAACTTTAAGGAAAATCAAGACCTCATAAATTCAGCTTTAAGGAAAGTTGAAACAAAATTATAGCCAAAGTCACACAGCTCAACTGTTCTTTCCTAGCAAGGTCAGACATGTAATTTATAAAACCCCCTTGTTTGGCGTTTGCATTTGTGATTGTTTATAGTTATTAATTTAAGTAATTAAAAGTGTTCAGGTTAATGAACCTGTATGTTCAATTAAATGTTTAATGATCCTGTTAAAGTGGTTAACAATTTTAATAACCATTAACACTATTTTTATAATCCATTATCCTTAAGCGAATTATTGTTAATTCATTATTTGTAAGTTTAATGATCTCTTTTGAGAATCTCATTTTCAAAGCTCCCAGTGCAGTTTCCCCTCACCAGCAGCATGCAGCACTTTATGATTTCTAACCTACTCCAGGGGAATTGTAACTTAACTCCATGGCAACCATACATACTAATGAGAGACTTTCCCGCCAAAAACCTCGGAGTTATCCTCACACCCCAGTGACATCACACCATTGGAAAGAAGATCTTACGTCACCATCTATAAACACCAATCACCAAAGACTGTGGGGGTGGAACTGCAGGCATGGGCTGAGGGGACCAAGGGTATAAAAGGAGTAACCTGTCAGGAAGAACTGTCCTTTGGCTGTGGGCTGGCCAAGTGCTGTTCTTTTGCTATCTTGTGTCTTAAACTGTGAACTAGCTACAGCAAGGGACCCAACACTGCAGACTTCGATCAACTTCTCTTTTAGAGACCTTTTTAGCAGATCTGAAGGCAGACTAGCTGCATTCTCATCAGTGCCATCGAGTTCTTGCCTTGGGGCCAACATTGGTTCTGCCAAGGATTCTTTAATCCTCAGACACGGGATTTTTAATTTTTCTTTCTACTTTTTTTTTTTTTAATCTCTTCCTTTTATCCCTTCCTCCCCTTGTTGTTCTTCCCCTTTAAGAAACACTCTATTTTGTTTTTAATTTCCAAAGTTGTGTTTAAATTCCCAAATTTTTGTCACAGATATTAACAATAAAGCCATATGTTAATCTCAGGGCATTTACACAATGCTTAAATTGTTTATTTGTTTGTTTCTTTCTGTCTTTGGTTTCATATCCAGCCTGAGGTAGTGAATTTTTACCAATCGACACAACTTACATCAATTATGAAAAATATCCTTTGGATATACTAATATCCTTTTGATGAAGGATATTATTTGATGAAGTAATTTATCCCTTTTGTTCTGACCTCACCAAATGTGAATTGCCAGATAAACAATGGAGATGGCTCTGCAAAACAAAACCAACAACAGTAATAATCATATCTGACAGCATCACGCCAAAATAACCAGCCAAGTAATCATAGCTCAATAAAATATCTCAGTCTCCATGTGATAGAGAACCAAATGCTGTGGTAGAGAACCAATCTGCTAACTAAACAACATGCCTGTAATTATATGTCTTGGTTGCAGAAACAAAAATTTGAAAGAACAGAAAAATTAGTAGATGTGTTGAAATACTCCTTTTTTCCTCATTAAGGCTTTCTAAAATTATTACACATTAATCTCACATTTAGAGAAGTAATATTATCAGATGGTGGGGGTTTTGTTTTGGTTTGGTTTTTCTTGAAAAATCGTCTAATGATTTAACAAATTTATTCTTCTGTGCTAAAAATAAAGCAAATGAACCTGTCATGGGCAGGATTATACCTAATTCTTCCCAAATTTTCACATACTATTATCTTCTTTATGTCTCCTGTGCAAAAATTTAAAAACAGCCTTTCAAGTTTTTATTTTTTCATTGACTTCTTTGATACAGCCATATGTTTCTCATTCTGAATCCCATTGAATGAAGGAAATGCAATATATTTCAATTACAGTTGGGCTAATCTCTGCCAAATTGCCTGGTTTGTGTAAAACTATAATGTGAGCACGGAATGTAATTGATAAAATTAGACAACTTTAGCTGAGTTGCTCAAGTCAGAATTATGAGTTTAGATGACAAAACTAATTTAAAGAATGGACTTTTCTAATCCCTACTTTATAGGAATATAAATGCCACCAAGAATCACATACATGACAGCATTATGAAAACACAGCAAATGGAAAACCAACAGGATCAATCTCTAAATTAGATTTAAAAATTCAGCCATATGAGAGCAAGCTATGTAGCTGGCATGACATCAGGAAACAGTCCACATTAGGGGGAAAAAACTGATTGTGGCATTTTTTCCTTGCATTAAATTATTGCATGCATTTCAATACTCATCTTTCACCTTTGTTTCCAAGACTAAAACTTCATGGCTAAAGTATTGTAAAAGTAACTGCCTCTCTGCAGGGGGCTAGTGTTCACACTCATTATATAAAAGAAGCCTCACTGAATACAGTAAGTGTGTTCATATTTAAATAAAGCCAGAGATTATTTCTGGCTCAAAACAAGGAACATAACATTTTTCATTAGTGTGGTACTGAATAGTGACAATAAAAAGAGGTGTAAAGACAGGCTGAATTAATATGAATGAAAAAATAATATTTCCATTCTTCCTTGCCAGACAAATATGTTGTTATAGCGGAAGGGTGTAGCACTTTCCACCAGATATTAACTGTGCGGCATGTTCACTGGGCTCATCCATGTGAGCCCATTACCTTGTGTTTATGATCCATTACCTTGTGTTTAAATGACTCTGAACCACTTTCCGCAGTGAAACCTTGTGTCATGCTTGTTACAAGTAATTTAAGACCCGGTGAAATCTCTGCTAACATTGAATACATTTACCTGGGGAAATGAGTTTAAAAGCCAATGAAAAATAACTACCACCCACTTTACGTGGAAGAAGGTGTATAGCTACATCAGCTCACTGCTCCATCCAGGCTGGAGAGCCCTTCTTCCCAAAGTCAGGTTGTGCCCAAAATTGTGGATGTCCTTCTTCCACTACTGAATTTAGAGTTTATCTGTGTCTCTGTGCAGAAGGGCTGCATTGTACTATGTAGGTGTATCCCAGATGTTTCTGTCAGCTGACTCTGTGAAGACAGGCAGGGAGTAGGTTGCTCCTGCACCTATAGAAATCTGGGTAATTTGGAGTCCTGTTGTGTTGATGAACAAACTGTCCCATCACATTGTCTTTTTGTGTGCCTATCTTCAAAATGGTATAATTCTG
The DNA here is from genome assembly GCF_047830755.1 of Zonotrichia albicollis. Lineage (NCBI taxonomy): Eukaryota > Metazoa > Chordata > Aves > Passeriformes > Passerellidae > Zonotrichia > Zonotrichia albicollis. Next base: position 23,986,198 of record NC_133860.1, read on the forward strand.
TGTCTGAAAATGTGATTTTTCTCTCTCCTTACCATGAAGCTTCTCTCCCCAAAGGTCTGGACTCTTATATCAGTCCAGAAGTGTGAAATAAAAAAAAATTGTTGTCTTTACTGATCTTTACAGGGACAATGCTGTGCAATATTGCCATGAAATAGCAAATGTGTGATTATTGGAAAGAGAGCAAAAATAGAAAAGACTGCTGTTGAAAAAAAAGGACACATAATAAAAGCCTGAAAACTAGAAAAAATTATCCAATGTTAGCTGAGGAAAGATTTGAAAGTTTCTGGGTATAATTAATACAGACATTTCCTGAGCTTCAGGAATTAATTTTTCCAGCATTAATGTTTCTGGGTGTAGACTTTCATAAATGAGAGGAGTCATAAATTCTAATATATATACTGTGTTGATCCAATTAATGCTTTCTATATCAAAGTTTCATGAGCACTTGTGACAGATTTAAGTTATGTGATATTTAATTTTCTTGTTTTCATATTTACTTCTGGGAGAGATTTTTTTTCTAGATCCTTTCTGTCCTTGCTGTTCTGATTAATTTCTCTCTGCAACATCCCTATATCCATTCCTGCACCAGATTTTAGCTTTTGTACTTTTCGTATTTTAATTGAGAGAGGTTCAATTTTGAGAGTCGGTACATTTAGCTTCAGCTTCAGGCACTGTGAAAACTTGAGCTTGGCAAAGAAAAGTGTATCCTACATTTGGCAAGCAATGAAGGAACATTATTTGTAAATATTTTATTTTAAAATTAAAGTATTATACATATAAAATCTTAAATGTTCCTCTAACAAAAGCTTTGAATTTCACTTTCAGATTTTATGTTGAGTTTGTCAGTTCTTTAGATCTACATGTTCCACACACAGCTTTCACTAGCTCTGTTAAAATACAACAAAAATACATGCAAATTTTAAGATAATAAAGAAAAGAGAAGAAAATCCTAATACATCTTTTTAATACATTACTAATACTCAGACATGTACAGATTTAATTTTATTATTTTTGTCAGTTATCTTCTCTTTCAATCTTTGCTATTCCCATATAAACACAACATAAACTGCTTTCTATTTGGTACCGTTTTTGCCACAAGGCATGAACTTTATAATGTGGGAGGATGAAATGTGAAACAGACTAGTTTTATAAATGAAACAATTAGCTAAACTCATATTTAATTAAGAATAAGAGTTCCCTTTTCCTTTTCTGTAGTCATATGCCCAATGTACTTTTTTCATATTAGAAAGCAAGACTTACCTCCAACTCATTTGGACAGTTTAGACTTTTGTTTGAAGGCATAAAGTTAAAATCCAATATGATATGTTATGATGTATTTGGTCTTCTTTACATCATCCTCTGCTGTACTACCATATATTTGCCCCATCCCAAGCCTGTAACGGACTACTCAAGCTTGTTTTCAAGATCATAAACAAGTCTGAAAGGGATTATATCCTTCAGCTCATCTCTACTCAGCCTTATTCTACTGACCAAGAATACTTTTTAAAAGCCTCTATCACTGTGAGTATATTTCTGTCCTGTGTGTGCTCTAAATTTAGAACTCAAACTTCTCCATGTCCAGCCTCTATAATGTTCCCCAGGAATCTATGAAATATTTTTGACCCATAACATCTTACTAGGAAGCATCAAACAATGCAGAGTTTAACTTGAAAGAACTACTTGTAATTTTTAATGAGAAACAAAAAAGTGGAAATAAGAAGGAAAAAAGGAACAAACCCTGTAGTTGTTGTTTCAATTGCCTGGATAGTAATGGAGACATATTATAGCTAAGAGACTATATATTGCTCCAGGATGAAAAATTAGTGTTTAAAGTTCAGTAAAATTTCCTCAGAAGATGTATTTTGACAATAGGAAGCAAAGAATACACACAGAAGCATATGGTTTCAGCCTTGGATCTGATATTTAAGAACTCTATCCAGGGAAGGGCCAGGGGACTTCCGCTGCTGTGAGACACCTGATTCAAAAAAATAAGCCTTGACAACCTCTGTTATATTTTCAGAAGAGGAGGCTGATGATAGAGCAGAATGTATGCTTATTCTTATAACAGATAATTGAGAGGAGGGGCTGATACACCAGAGAGTACTGCTGCCATCCAGTAGGACTTTAAGTAAGAGACTAAAGAAATGAACTGAGATGAACGTCATGAAACAATGGGAAGTGCAAAGTTCTGCACCTGGCAAAGAACAACGCCAGGGACCAGCACCAGTTGGGAGACACCCAACTACAAAGCAGCTTGGCAGAAAAGGACATGGGAGTCATTCCATTAGACACCGCATTGACCCCCCTACATCAACAATCTATTTTCTTGATTCCATCATAGTTGTTTCTGATTGCTTAACTAATATCCATTAAGATAAGGAGAGACGGTGGAAAGGAGAGGGATTGAATCCATGCTTTTGTTATTACTGAGTTCAGCTGACGGATGGGAATTGTCAGTTGCTCTTAGTTGCCCCAATAAATATTTGCGTAGAATTGAAGTCCTCCAATAGGAGAGTTAACACCTGGCCTGTTGTTCACATTTGTCTGAGACCAGCATTCTATTAATATGCACACAGCTGTTTTGGGGTTTTTGCTGTAGTTTGTATTTCCTTTAGGCTTCTTAGGTGATCATGCCTAAATGGATTGTCTGCCTGGAGAGATCTACTCTTTGGCAAAAGAATGTCTGAGCAGCCAATCTTGGCAGAATTTTTAGAAATGTTGCCTGGGCATTAGACACCCAGCAGTTTTGGAATTATAAGTGTGAATGTAGTTTCACATTTAAAAACTAGTGGAAATGTAAATCTTCCTGGGAATTCTGAGTAAGCAGTAGGACTTAGGTGGTGAACTTGCATAAATGTTAATGTGACACATAAATTGTAATAGATTGTGCATAAATGCTAATGGATAATGTAAGAATTGAGTTGGGGGCAAAGTTTTATTGCTGTTTAAAATAGTGTTTTACTGTGAAATCAGATGCACAGGGCACAGGTCAGTAATGAAGTGTGGAAGAGTGTAAAGGTCTCTTTCAGCCACAGCTACGGTAACTGGCTTGGCAATAAAAAGTGGTACTGTGTTAAAATATGACTGATTCAGTCCTTTCTCCAAAGAATTCTCTGAGCACATATCAAGAGCCAAAGTCTATGGCATATTCTTAAAGAAAATATGCAGCTAAGCAGTGCTGAGGATGTTGTATTCAAGTGACAGAATGATGTGCATCATCTATGCCACTAAATTACAGAAAAAATATCTGGGGAATTCTAGTTTGTGAACAGATTTTAATGCCTGGTATTCTATGCACTACAATGTTATCATTCTGTGCATTTCAGCCTTTTGTTAAAAATTATACTATTAAATACAAGCATCATCTGCTTTTATAACCATTTCTCCTTAAAGAGAAATGAGTAACATTGTTCAAAGACATACCATATAATTTTCTTTCTCTTTCTGCCAATTTAATTATCTCAGTTAACTAATGGTACTATTTCCAGAGACAAAGATGCTAATGCAGAAAGAAAGATGTCTCAGCAGGACAAAGCTTCACAGATTGATTTGTTTACTGCTACTTAATAAATAAAAGCAACAGTTGAAAATGTCTGTCACTCCTTTAGCTCAGTAGGCTTAGTTATAACCATATTTACTAGTTCTCCAAACAAGCATCCACAATCAAAACTCAGATCCTCTGTTCATTCACTTCTACTCACTTGCTACACAGCTTGAACTGAACAGGAAATGGTATCACCTGCTTGCATCTGAAGTCCGGAGATTCAAAAGCCACAAGTTACTTCATATTTTTCCACTATTAGTTATAACACATGTCCATGACTTTGCATGAATTTATGAGAATCAAAAGATGAAGGGGCAAGGATGGGCACAGAAAGCCTAAATGAGAATGGGCCCAGAAAGCCTAAAGACTCCTAGGCTTTCTTTCCTTCCACTGGTACTGTATGTGTGTACCTCAGCTCATTTGGAGTAAGCCCTGTTGAAACCACAGCTGTTTTTCTGAACTGATTGTTAAAAATCACTGTAAATTAGCTCTCTATGTTTTGATCAAGGGAAGATCTTACATTTTTTACCATGTTGCTTGAGGTCTCTATACATAGGTCTCTGCTTTAGTCCCCATCCCTCCCTCTTCTCCCCTCCTCCTGTATTTACCTGTCCCCTTTCTGGAAAGACTTGGAGGAACAATAATAAGTCACACAAAATTCACTTTTTTAGACTCCCTTCTTTCCTTTTCACTGAGACCTGACTTTGACCTGCATGGTGTCTGATGGTGAGCAAATTCCATACTAAAGTAAATTTTACAGGTAATAAACAACTGAATGGTGCATGTTTTTGAAGAAAACAAGAGTAAGTCTTCAAGGCTGTTAATTTAACAACTTTATGGAAAAGCAGTGTGTTGCAACAAATGTCGTCAAGACTGTATTCAAAAACTGAGAAATGCATGAGCTTGTCAATGGACTCTACCACCTAAAGTCTCTAGCACTGGATTCTAGCTTGTAGTTACTGCTCATGGTGGACAGATGATTTTTTTGGAAATCAAAATCACTTATATATCTATAGAACATAAAGGTGGAGAGGGAGTTTTTCCCTCACAAATATGTTACAATTCCCTGGGGAAATGCCCTCTGGAAAAAGGAGATCAGTTGACCTGCGCATCCAATTACATGCCATTTCTCTAAACAGTGAGCGTAACAGTGCTAAATGTACTGACAAATTTGTAAAGTAGTTATGTCTTTGTCCTTTGAATGAAGCAAATATCCTCAACCTATCCACTTACTATTAATCAGTGCTTGCATTAGATCAGTGACCTACTTTGCTTATTTTCTTGAAAAGAAGCTTTCTTAGTCTGAAAAAAGACCCTCTTTCAAATCCTGCTCATCATCTAAACACATCCTTTAAGCGTACACTAAAAATACAAAAGAAACAAACATAAGGCAGAGAATTAAAATAGTATTAGCCACTTGTTTGGGAGTGTTCTTGTTTTTCACCTTTAATGTATCTTTTTTTAATATTAATAAGCTCTGTCTTCTAAAATTGTTAATACATTACTCTGAAAACTTAAAACTTAAAAAACAGAGAAAGTCGCCTAGACTTTGGACTTTTATTATCACCAAGTAATGAAAATGAGAGAAAATGTTTGGGGTTTTTTTAACGTTTGTCCTGTTTAAAAAAAGTGCTGGCTTTTGAAGGACACAGGGAATCTTGACCATAATGGAGGCACCTTAACCACACCCTTCAATATTCCGCACAAGAATCAGAGCATCACAGAACCATTTAGGTTAATAAACACATCCAAGATCATTGAGTCCAGCCTTTGACTGATCACCGGCTTGTCAACTAGGTCATTGTGGAGCTCTTGAGAGGCAGCCCCTGAGTTACATTTCATTGGCTCCTTCCCCTGTGGCTGTTCCTGTGTCCCTGAGCCACTCCCTCCCTATTCCCCGATTGCTCCTTATCTTTGGCCCTGAGACCAGGGTCAGCCCCTTGGCCCCAACAGAGCTGGACCCTGCACGTGTGTGTGCCTGGAACCTGAACATCTCACCACACGGCTGAATTAAACATCTGTGAATATTATACAAAGGCCCTTTTTGCTTCTTTACCCTGGACTTTACTAGCAACTATTCAGGTTGCAACAGGTCATGGCACTAAATGTCACATCCACTTGTATCTTGAACACCTCCATGGATGGTGATTACACAACCTCCGTAGGCAGTCCATCCCAATGCTTAGCAACCCTTTTAGTGAAGAAGTTGATCCTAATGTTTAACTTGAACCTCCCCTGGCAGAGATTAAAACTGTATCTTCTCACTCTGTCACTCATCACCTGGAAAAAGATCCTGACCCGTCCCTGGCTACAACTGACTTTCAGAAATTAAAGAGCAATGAGGTTCCCCCTGAGCCTCCTTTACTCCAGGATAAGCACCCCAGCTCCCTCAAACTCTCCTCATCAGACTTGTGCTCCAGATCCTTCACCAGCTTTGTTGTCCTTCTCTGGACATGCTCCAGCATCTCAATGTCTTTGTTGTAGTGAGGGGCCCAGAACTAGACACAGGATTTGAGGTGTGGTCTCACCAGTGCTGAGTTCAGAGGAACAGTAACTGTCCAGGTCCTGCAGGCCACTATTGCTGATACAGGCCAGGATGCCCTTGGCCTTCTTGCCTACTTGAGCACAGCTGGCTCATGTTCAGCTGGTCTTGTTGGTCAACACTCCCAGGTTCTTTTCTATCAGGAAGCCACTCTGCCCCAGCCTGCAGGACTGCAGAGGGTTGTAGTGGCCCAAGGGCAGGACTCAGCACTGGCCTTGAGCCATTGATCCAGACTGTCCAGATCCCTCTGTAGGGCCTTCCTGTCCTCCAGCAGCTCAACATTCCCACCCAATGTAGTGTTATCTGCAAACTGACTGAAGAGCCACTTGATCCTCTTGTCCCTATATGAAAAGGTATAAAACAAGACTAGTCTCAACACTGAGCTGTGGTGAACCCGAATGGTGACCAGCTGACTGCTGAATGTGGCACCATTTGTTGTATTGCACTAAATAGTTTATTTAGTTATTTCGCACCAGTATTATTGCACTGATAAGTATGTTTGTATCCTCACGGGTTTCCCTCTTATATCACATGGTCTTTCCCTCCCCCAAAAGTACTGGTGGTAATGGTTTGTCCCAGGTTTACTCCTTCCCTCACCCCTTCCTCACTTGGATGCCATTGGCTGAGGTCCTCTTTCCCCAGCCCCCATTCCCCAGAGCTTAACAGTCTTCCGCCAGGAGGCATCTCTCTTTTCACCTGGACCACCTGGTGACTCCTATCTAGGAAATGAAATAGGACTTTGTTCCCAAGAGGAAAAGAGTGCCTTTCATCTTTTGCTTTTGTCCTTGTAAGATTGTAAGGGCTAAGGTCCGTAGCTAGCCAGATTGGACCTGAACAGCCTGCCAGGTCAATCTTCATCACCACTGTGCTCAGCCGTCCAGAGAGTTTTTAACCCAGCCAAGAGAGCACCTGTCCAAATTCTGGGCTGCCAGTTTTTCCAGCAGAGTGCTATGGGAGAAAGTGACAGAGTCTTTATTGAAGTTGTTTGAAACTGAACCATACCAGTATGTTTCTAAACAGTTGTATACAATGACTTTTCCTGCCTGGAGTATGGGCTCCTTGGAATGTCTATCAGATGGTATTGCAGAGATCACAACACAGACAAAAACTGTGTCTGAAGTAAAGCCTGGTTCAGCTGCCTTGCTTTGTGACTGAGTCAACAGGAGTGTTTTAATCCAAATTTGCACTTGAGAATCTGAATTGAATATTCAGTCATGTTAAAATCTCTAGATTTCTTACATTTTTCTTTACAAAACTTCCATCAGTTCCTCTAAACTTCTCAGTATTTCCAGATATCTGCAAACACTCTACAGCTTACAGATAGGGATATAAGACTGACAAAGTTGGCTCTTTTGGGTCAGTTGGCATCTGTAGGTCACCTGAATATAACATGTAATAAACGCAACCACTGCTCTGTCCTATGAGTTACCAGACAGATGCTGACTTTGGGTCGCTGCTGTGCTCAGTTCTTAGCAATCCAGAAAAGTTTTAAATAGCCATATGAAGGACCCTGTCAAATGCTCTTTCTCACAGACTTCTTGTTGTCATATCTTTGGCAAATAATTAAAAAATTTGTTACTGAAAAGTTAGGTAACATCTGGCATAATCCAAAAATTGGAGGATAAAATGCATGTCCGGAACTCAATGACACATGTAGGTATTGGGTCAAGATCTGACAAATAAGGAATTTCTTAGTTATAAAATCAACACATCTTTCATTGGCACTGACTTAGTTCTTTCAATTTAGACAAATTGGTTTTTGTATTCTATTGTGGGCCATTTGAAGTGTAATTTTTATGGTTTTCATAGTGCCAGAGCCAGCTTTTCAAAAAAGAACTTGTTTTAATTTCAACAGATAGGTTGACTGAATTGTTCTGTCAGATTCAGCTTTGAGGTCTGGCCAGATCCTGAAGTCTCTAAGAACACGCCCACTCACGGTTTACCTGGGAAGAGATTAATGAGTTAGCACTGGTTACATGCCAAGTATTGGAAACTTTGAGAAGTCTTCAATAGTGAAGCCCCACCTTGTAACATCTAGACTTAAAAGAAGCAAAAACCTCATTTTAATAGACTGTTCAGCAATGTTTCCTCTCACTAGAGCATGAGTGATGAGTGTCTTCATACTTTATATTATTTTTCCTGTTTGCATTATTAAGCCAAATTACAAAGGTTATTGGGTTACCTAAAATTTAATATGACTTCACTTGGTTCTTTGAACTGTCTGTTTCACAATGTTTTCATGTAAATTCTATATGCAACCTCAAAAGATTTTTCTTTGTCTTGGTTTGAAAAAACAGGTGTCTGCTAAGGAAGGCAAGAGCCTTCCTCAAAGTGGAAAATGTAAACCCTCTCCCTATGAATTACTATAATTTTGAAATTGAGGGGCCCTCAGGCAAAGATACATGAGTATGAATAATAGTTCTTTATTAGGGAAGAAAATAAAAAAATAAAATACAATAGAAAATGCAGTAAAACAAAACAACACTGACAGAGTCAAAATACGAACCTGACACCCTGTTGGTCAGGGTGTTGGCAGCAGTCTGACTAAATGGTGGCTGCAGTCCTCCTGCAGTGACAGAGGTGGTTCTGTTGAATCAGTGATTCTGTAGAAGGGTGTAGTTATCCTCCTCTGGTGGAGATCCAGTGGTGGTATAGAGGTGCAGCGGCAGCGGCTTAGATGCTGTTTGCCCAGGCTAGCCGGCCAGCAACCCCTAGCAGCACAGGGAGGCACTTGTACCGATAGCTGGGCTTCGGGATAGCACCTCAGGCAAACACCCAGCGCTATGGCTGCAGGTGCTGCCAGGTGTGGACGAGACCACAAAAGGCTGTGATGTACTGGAAAGAAAGAGCACTCTCCGTTTGGGGCAATTTCAGGTTTAATGGAGTCCAAGGGAGCCAGCAAAGAGGAGAATAGGGGGCGTGGCAACATGGGTTTATTAGGGGAGTGGGAGGTACGGGTGGAACCGGTACAAAGACGAATGGGAATCCAGGGGGGAGTGGGGTACATAAGATTGACATACAGAAAAAAACCAATGGATACAACTTAAAGGAGGGGCCCCAATCCCTAAGCCAATCACTCCAAGCCCTGGAGATAAGTTTCTGGATAAGAAGGTGTGAGCAGGGAGTGACTGGCAGGGCCCTGGGGAGGAGTAGAGAGAAGGACACATTAGGTTGCTAGGGTAACTGGGGAGGAGTATAAGTGGATACATTAGCGGCCATGGGGACCAAGGAGATTGACATATAATGGGGAGAGGAGGGAGAACCTAGGCAGAACCATTCTTAACATAGAGGGGACAGAACAATCCAACTTAAACACAGGGAGAGCAAAACAAGCACAACACAATATCTCCCCCTTTTTTGTTTAAAAAATAAAAGAAAAAGAAACTCAGACAGGAGTAAGCTGAGTCTGATTGTCCTATTCAGAGACCGGGTTGGCGTCTCCAAACCAGGGGTGGCTTGGAGGGGCTGAAGTACATGGATCATCCTCCATGGCTAATGAGGCCTCCGACAGATCTGACTCTGAAGCTTCTGCTTCACTGGATAGGTCTTCCAAAAGACATCACCTGGTTAATGCTTGGGGGAGAAGCAATCTTGCTCAACAGTCTTTTGATCAAACCCCAAACAATGAACAGGCAATCAAAACAACAATAAGAATCAGGAGAATCAACAAAACAGTTTTTAACACAGAACCCATCCAGCCTGAAAGTCCCCATCCTGAGAAGATGTTCCCCAGCCAGTCTGACGTCTCTTGCTTGATGTTATGGGCCAGATCTTGCATTTTTATTATGGTTGTCTTCACATCCTCAGCCTTGGACAACAGGTTCAAACAGCAGAGGCCCTCAAACTCCTCACATTGATGGTGGTGGAGGATTAGCAGGAAATCTATAGCTGCTCTGTTCTGCAAAGTCACCTTCCTTGTAATTTACTTGTCTGATAGGAGGTCTGAAAGTGCAGTTGAGGTAAAATTGGCTTGCTTGGCCACTCAACACTCTAGGCAGGCCAATTCACCTAGAGATTTAGCTATAGACACCCAGGGCAAAAACAGGGTGATAGCTACTGATTTTGGTTTTGACCAGTGATCAGTTTCGTTGTCACACTCAGGGTCAAGATCTGTAAGATCTCTTTTAGAACAGGTCGAATTTTGTGTGACATTCCTCGCCATCCAATTCTTAATTTGGGTCATGTTGGGTGTAAGCAGCATCAACCGTCCAATAGTACAGGGACCTCCAACAAGGTGAGAGGGGATGCCTGCCCACACTTTCCACAAATAAAGAAAACACCTAGTGGTAGAGACGAGGGTCGGTTTCCCACAGTAGTTGCAGCATCGACATAGCAACCACCTCGCATGACTGACGAGCAGTGTACTTTAATGGTCTGCCACACCATCGTGACACTCCTATTGGAAGGGTCTGGGGTCTAAGGGGGATTAAACTGAAAGCAAAGGGAAGCACTGGTGGAACTGAGCAAATCAAATTCTTGAGGTTCAGCAATTAGGGGTACCATCCCTTTGGTTTCATCCCTCCAGGCAAATCTAGGGTTCAGAGCCAGGGACGAGGCACCCTTTTTAGAAATTAAAGGAACAAAAGAAGCATTAAATAGGGAGGGCAACTCATAAGGGGAGAGAGGGATCCCCACAAGGCAAGATGACATTGGGTCCTCTGCCGATGCCGTGTCCAGGAATATGTGGTCCTGGCCTAGGGCTTGTGCAAGAGTCTGCCAGACGTTGGCCTTGGGCTGAGGGATGATCCAAGGGTCAACGGGTGGTATGTAGGACCAAAGGGCTGCTGCTAGTAGCAGGATGGTGGATGTTGTAAGGGCTATTTGGATGGGTGTCACTGAAAGGAAACATAGTAAAATAATTAGTTTAGGATTTTGGTTCTGCCCAGAGGGAAGATTTCAGGAAAGGTTTAAGTCTAGGGAGAAGGGGTCGGGTTTCCACCTCCTCTGCCAACATGCCTCCTCTACCTGTGTCGCAACACTCACTTTCTTAGACTTTTTTGGGATAAACGGTTGGATCCACTTCGATGGTACCCATCTTAAGCCTGAGGGGGTGGATACACAGGCCTACCCCCTCCCCCAGCTGACTAGATCGTGGGTTCCTTCCGTTTTCCAGGTCTCTGGATCCTTAATAAGAACTGGAGGCCTGGCCTTTGGCTGCAGCTGCTCATGGTGACCAAAGTGCCGCATGATTGGAGGGTTCAAGTTGTCAAAGGAACAGTTTAAAAAGTTGATCATAAAGAGTGCCTTGGACAGCCAGACATGAGGGGACTCCACTTTCACTGCCAATTGTTGTTGTTCCAGAACCCTCTTAAGGCTCTGGTGGGCCCTCTCAACCACGACTTGGCCTGTCGGGGAATAGGGGATGCCGGTTTTACGTTCTATTCCCCATCGCTGCAGGAAGCTCTTCACCTCCCTGGACTTGTACGCTGGCTGTTATCTGTTTTGATGATCTTGGGGATGCCCAGGACTGCAAAAGCCTGCACAAGATGTTTCTCCACATCTGCAGCCCTTTCCCCTGTGTGGGCAGAAGCATAGACCGCACTGGAGAAAGTATCCACTGAAACATGCACATAAACTAAGTCGGCCAAAGGAAGGGACGTGTGTTATGTCCATCTGCCACACCTCACAGCTGGACAGACCTCTGGGGTTAGCTCCAGAGCTGATTTAAGGGAGCTGATGGGATTGGCACTGGGGACATGTAGCCACGATCTCCTTGGCCTGTTCGTGCGTGACCTGGAACTGCTGAACCAGGCCTGGGGTGTTGATGGAACTGCTGGTGGCTGATCTTAGCTTGACTGAACAGATCTGGGAGCGGGGCCATTTGAACAGGAGCAGCTAGGGCATCAGCTCTCCAATTGCCCTCTGCAATAAACCCCGGCAGGTTGGTGTGTGACCTCACATGCATCACGAAAAAAGGCTGCTCTCAGTGGGAGACCAGTTTGACTAATTTTGAGAGCAAGTTAAATAGGGGAAGGTTGGATACCTCTTGAAGAACGGCTTCTTCTGCTCTGACATCACACCAGCGACATATGCTGAATCAGTTACTAGACTGAATGGTTCAGAGAACCTCTCGAAGGCCCTGACGACAGTGTCCAACTCAGGTACCTGTGGAGAACCCTCCACTTTGGCAACATCGGCCTCCCACTGCTGAGTTTGAGGATCCTTCCAAGTCATCACTGACTTGTGGGATGCTCCAGATGCGTCTGTAAACACTGTCGGTGCCTTCAAAGGGGTTCGGCTCTGGACCCTTTTTAAAGACAAGGAGAATTCTTGATTAAACAATTTGTGGGCTGGCCGATCAACAGCAATTTGGCCGGTGTAACTATCCAGAGCGAATTGTAACATTTCCTTGATTTCAAGCAATTCGTCAAAAGTTTTCTTTTTTTAGTTGGCCCGACTCTAATTTAATGGGAATGTGGATGCAGTCAAAGTCACACCCTACCACATCCCTGATCCTCGATCTTGCCTTTCTGATCAGTTCTGCCACCAGCTCTGATGGCTGTGTCATCCTTTTGGACGTGTGGTGGCTGAGGAAAACCTACTCTATGATCAAGAGGGAGTCCCCTGTGCCTTGGTCCTTGCCTTTGATAGAATCATCCCACTGAAAACTCACCCCATGGAGGTGTGGCAACTTTCCCAAGATAATAAATGTGAATGGCAGGCCCAGTTGGTATCTGTGGGCCTGCCTGGCTGAAATGGACTGCTGGATTTTCTCCAGTGCTGCCTGAGCCTCTGGGGTAAGTGACCTGGTAAAACTGAGCTCCTCTTGCCCTTTCAACAAATTGAAAAGGGGGACTAGGTCATCTGTTGGAATGCCCAGCCAAGGTCTTACCCAATTCAAAGACCAACACAGCTGGTAGACATCCACCAAGGTCTTAATATTTGTTTTGATAGCAAATTTTTGCAGAGCAATGGTCTGCTTGGTGATTTCAAGACCCAGGTACTTCCAGGGTGGCATCTGTTGAATTTTGTCTTGCTGGTGCTCGAACCCTGCAGCAATCAATGCATCGATTGTCAGGTCAAGCGCATGGGTAAGCATGTTGTCAGTCAGAGCACAAACTAATATGTCATCCATATAATGTAAAATGATGACATCCTCCACGGCTGTACAGATTGGGGACAGCAAGGAAGCGACCTACCATTGGCAGATGACTGGACTATTTTTCATTCCCTGAGGAAGAATATGCCAATGGTAGTGCTTGCTTGGGGATTCACGGTTGATGGAAGGAACCATGAAGGCAAAACCATGGGGCATCATCAGGGTGGAGGGGAATTTGGAAGAAACAATCTCTTATGTCTACTATGGCCAGATTTAAATTTTGTGGGAGCATCGTTGGGGACGGCATCCCTGGTTGGAGAGGATATGGAAGCAGATAAAAGTTAGGCCTATGTCTGATGTAATGTGTAAGTGTTGCAGTCATAGAGGATCACTTCCATCATCAGGGTTATGTATTGTGTCTTCTTTAGCTGACATCTTCCATTCTCCTCTTATTCTACAGCATAATTGCATGAAATAACTATTAAGTGCTGATTCTGAGTAAAACCTAAACTTCTGTTCTTGGCCTATGCTTTTCCCTATACAAATAGCCAGAAAATAGGCAGAAAATTATCTCTAGAGGATGACTGAAGAGTGTCCCATTTCAAGTTATTTCCCAAGGTGGCATAGAGCAGGGAAGCATGCAGAGAAAGGGTCAGTTAAAGATAGATTTCAGATGTATTATCTGATTGCTGCACTCAGTGAAATTTAGATCAGCTAAACTTGACTTTTCAGCTAAAACCAAAAAAGATAACTTTGAATCCCTTCCTTGTCATGGTCCCTTTTACATCTGCACTAATCACCATTCTAGGATGTATCTAAAATGCTGGAGGATGTAGTACCTGATTGTCACAGACATCTTTTATGAAAAATCCTTTCCTTAGGATTTTTCCTCCTGAGAAGCTGAGAGGCCTCAGGAACAAAATGTAAACAATGATTATCTGCTGCTGTGGAATGCAACAGGTGGATCTGTGATTGGTCCATGTTGGATGTTTGTAATTAATAGCCAATCACAGCCCAGCTGGCTCGGACACAGAGCCCAAGCCACAAACCTTTGTTATCATTCTTTGCTATTCTATTTTTAGCTAGCCTTCTGATTAAATCCTTTCTTTTATTCTTTTAGTATAGTTTTAATGTAATATATAATAAAATAATAAATCAAGTCTTCTGAGATGTGGAGTCAGATCCTCATCTCTTCCCTCATCCAAGAACCCCTGTGAACGCTGTCACACCTGATGATATGGTTTAATGGAGAACGTGGTGGTACCGGCTTAAGGGTTGGATTTCATGACCTCAGAGGTCTTTTCCAAATAATGACACTATGAATTTATAAATATGATCTCAGCATAAACTGAGACTTTGCATGTGATAACTCTACATTGTTTCAGGTTTTCTCTGAAAATCTTATAGCAATAAACTCTTTGAATCAAGAACGAAAAGAAGATATAATTACCAGAATAATTGACTCAGTCACCAAGTCTAAACTGATACAAAGTGTTTGTCTTTCAGGGAAAAAAAATGTATTGAAATGAATGTTTTCTGGTCCAGCATGATTCTGGTTTGCTAAGGAAAAATAAAATTAAAAGCCCAAATCAAACCATAAAAAAACCAAAACACCCCAGAACACAACTGCTGCCATCCTTTGGACAGTTGTCCTTACAGAGAGACACCAAAAATCACTCTGATACTATATTTTCCCCCTGAAGGAAAATATGGCAGTAGCATATTTACAGAAATGTCACCATTTTGTTGTTACTCGTTGAACAGAACTTCTGGTAACACTTTCCTGCTTTCTGCTCTGTTCTCCAGAGCCGTCAAAGCAGAATTGTACTTAAACTTTAAATGGTATTTTAACTTACTGCAAAACCCCAATGCATGGGCATATTTCCAAGGCATTTAGGACTTTTCCCCCTTTAAAAAGAGAAAGGAAAGGAAGTGTGCAAGAGAGGTGAGGGGAACAACTTGTAATGAATTCCACAGACTTTATTATTAGAAGCCTCTGGAGTTTTTCAGTTCTGGAGTTCATAATATATCAATTAAAGCAGGTATTGTAGTAGGACTCATTATCTTAGCAGATTGCGATCATCTGTAATTGACAGAGAATGTTTAATCTGAGACATTTAATAAAATAATGTCTAGATCAGTTACACTAAGGAGAAGGGAAGGAAACCATGGTTCGGGTCCTATTACATTTTGAAAGATTAAATTAGCAATAATTCTGTGGAAACTTCCATTTCCAATGAACAAAAACAACACAATAGTTCTTTCACTAAGCATATATTTGTGGGGTTGATGCATAAATAGAAGGATTGATTGCCAAGTTTCTTGGGTTTGGCCTCAAATAAGTAATTTGTGATTTTATTTCATCCACTAACCACAGCTGCTTTCACTTCATGTTTTGAGTAAATGCTTTACGAAAAGAAAAACAGTCATGGAAACACTGAAGGAAACAGGTAAGGAGAAAGATTGTTCTGCAGCTGTATTTAAAAATTGAATATTAGTCTTATCAAAGCATCATCAAACACTCTGAAGTACTTCAGCTGGGGTCACTCTCTTAACAGTAGTGTAGATGTCTGGGATTGATTCCACCATGATAAGGGGAAACACATTCATTTGTGTAAAACTTTCTTTTTCAAGAGGTGGATCCAAATGACAATAAATAAAGTTATCCTGTCACTACATTGTATCCTCCTACAATTCCCATCTTTCATATGTTTCTCTAAGATTTAGAAAGGAACAAGTGCATTACAACAGTGTTATTGGTGTAAAGAGACCACAGAGTTGAAACTGCCTTTAGAGTTGTGCTTACAATTTAAACCACAGCATTGGCTTGGTTAGGTTTTTTGCAGCTGATATTACTTACTTTTGTCCAGTGTGTGAGGGAAACTAGGGGCATCAACACAGCTACTGCTGAACACCAGCTCACAGGGACTGAAAGGCTTCATAGATTTTGGTCACTCTTAAGTGGAGAAATGGGAAAGAATTCCAAAATGTAAAATGGAGAAAAATTTCTTGCTGAAAAGAGTTCATAAATCAGAAATTCAAATGTTAAAGGCAAACTATCACAGAAATAGCAAAATTTCTGGTACTCTTTCCACCCCACATTTATTCTAACAATTCTATTGTATAAAGTTTGATAAACTGCCACATTAAATGAGCAAATATTATTAGCTATGTGTGATTTTCTTCCAACCATTCTTACAGTTTATCTCAGAATACCATTTTCCCAGATTTTATTTGATATAAAACAGACCTGTGTCATATGTACAAAAACCACTTCTCTACCTGTTACATAGCATTAGGAGATTAAGGATAATGTGAAGTTTATAATCTAAAATTTGGAAGTGCGTGGAGTAGTTTGCTGTTTATTCACTTTATCAAATATCTTTCTCAATGTGAGTACAATGAAATTGTACTAATTTATGGGTCATATGTTATGATCCTCAGAAAAATACATATTGTGCACGGCCTAGTGGAGACTGAATCCTTTATTGAGAAGACCTTACTGTTTAGAAGGTGCTAAGAAAAAGAAATCTGTACCATATATTCTACAGGTGAACTGGAATAGCATGCTGCTTTTCTTTGTATGTTCTACCCAAACCAAATGACTGCAGTAACTTGAAAATTCTCTTATGTATGAAACAGCCAGTGCTTTAGCCTTTTTCTTTCCATACTGTAATTCATGGACATTGACAAATTGTTAAGGAAAAGCAAATACCAATCTTTTTTAATTCAAGACACGAAATGACCATCAAACTTATTTATGTCACACTGAAAAAAACCTGTCTTCTATTTCTATCTTCCAGAAAAAATTATGGCAGAAAATAATAGGAAGCAATTTAAAAGAGAATTGTAGGACCAGGAACACATAGTCTGATTCACAAAACTCAGAGGGGGAAAAGGATGGCTTTTTCAGTGTTTGAAACAGTGACATAAGAGTACTTGCAGAACTTTAAAGGCATGTGGAATTTGGTTTTTCATAAGTACTTGTCGTCCATTTTCAAACAGATTCCTTTGTGCTCTAGAATAACTCTGAAAACATAATTTAGGTGGAGTGGCAAAATGAAATTCATCGGGCAAGGGAAAGCCCATTTATGCAAGCTCACTGCTGACCTTGGGAGCTGGTGCAAGAGCCCCTGGCTGCAGAAGGCCAGCTTGCCACATGCAAGTAGCCTTTGCCGGAGTGGGTTATCCCCGACACAGTTGCTTGATTCACCAGCTGTTTGAGGTACAGATGATGTCCTTAGCCATATAAGCTTTGCCAGGATTTGCCTCATTTGGTACCAGTAATCAGTTATGATGACTCTGGCCAGGGTTTCATGTGGTGAGGGAGTGTGAATTTAGAAGAGAGAAGAGAGTCTCTTGAATACTGAAACTTTGACTATTATCAACATTTTTCTTTCAGAAGAAAGTAACTCTTGAAGCCTATATATCCCTCCTTTTATAACTTTTTAGTCCGAAAGTGCTGCTTGCATTGGTAGAAATCTGCAGACACAAGAGTCACCATTATAATATAAAAAACAAAACCCAAACTGAAAAAAGTCAGTTTGCCTCTAGAGTAGATAAAAGAGTTGAGATCTGGCAGAGGATAGTCTAAAACATTTTAGATTTTTGACCATAAAGATTTTTTTTTAAATAATTTTGTAGGCCAGAAGAATCTAAGCCTGCATCTGCTCAGATCCTTCAATATTCCCTTTATCATGACAAAAAGTCATATTTCAATTTCTCTTTGGAAAATGGCAGGACATGACCTTGACCCTAAAACAAGAGTTACACATGATCTAGGTGAAACCAGCTGTAAAACTTCAGGCCCAAAAAAATACATACAGCTGTTTTAGCAGTATTTTCAATTACATGAATCAGACCCAGGCAGTAGGCTGCATCTTTATAGCTAATGGCATTAAAATGCTTAGATTTCTGAACAATTAACAACTTATTGGACAGTATTAACAGTTTGTAGCTTCACTTTAGGCTGTTAGATTTGAAAAAGACCTTCAAAGCTCAAAGGTAGAGATTTCAATGGCATTATTATATTCAAACTGATTGTTATAAATTATCAAATCAAGAGCCAAACTTATAAGAAAATTTAGCAAAGATTTATTAATTTGTCCGCGAGACTGAATTTCAGTTGTAAAAATCCACCACAGCCAAGGGTCAGTGTCAAGCCCGGATTTGGCGCTGGGTGAACACATGGATCTGACCTCCTGAATTTCAGTCTCCCCCTGTTCACAAATGCTGCTTCGCACATCGAGTTCTTATAGAGTTTATTCTGCCCGAGGCAGAGATGACTGAATGTTCTTTGTGTCTCTTCACATGCAGAACCATGGCTTTACATGTGCAAAGATAGGCAAAGATCCAGTCCAGGTGTCTAGATGTTGTCAGAGAGCTTCGGGGAAGTCGGCATTCACATGCATCAGGGTGGCGCCATCCCTCATCGTGGCAGATGCAATTGTTGAGGTGATAATCACTCTTGGGTGGTCCTAGGCGACCAGGGAAGCCAGTTATTATCACCCAGGAAGGTTCTATTATTCTTCCATTAAAGAACCCAATGTTATCTCAATGTAGTCCGGGAACTAGATGTGTATGAATAAGACCCTGCTCCCGGCCAGGGTGGTCAAAAGACATAGTTTGGATCTTACAATATTTTATACATTAATAGCATGAATTATCTCTGCCATATACTACACTGATGAAGTCACATTCTGTAAGATTGTATAGTAACACATCTGGGGGCTATGATGCAAGATCTGATAGAAGACTGAAAAATGAATGTATACAATAGTGCAGTCTTTTCATATTTTAGTAATAACTTGATTATAAAGAGAGTTCATGAGAAGAAAATGAAATAAACAGGGCCAGGAGAGTTCTTCTCCTTTTAATGCCTTTATTAAAAGTGATCAGCTCAGGATTGGGCGGCTCGGCAGGGCTGCAGTCCCCGTCGCGTCTCCCAGGGTGACTCAGAGGAGGAGGACATGCGCAGCTCTATCCACCAGGGGCAGAGCTGGGGACTCCGGTCCTCGTGGGAGCCTTTAGGGCGTGGTGTCCCCATCAGATCTTACTTTCTCAGCGCAGTCCCCCTCAGTCTCGGCGCTGGGGACGACTCCCATGGTCAGGGCGAGAGGGACTCCGCATCTCTGCAGGCTCAGCACTCGGCTCCTCACGTCCGGACATCACTTTAGTCTCTCAACTCTTAGGTGGCTCGTTGTTTTTAGGGTTTTCTCGTTGCATTTTGGAGTCGGGGTCCCAAAAGCATGCTGGTCTTGGAGTCACTTTGCATAACCCCCCCACCCTCTCAAGTGTCTTCCCTATACTGGGAAGAGAGCACAGCCTCGGGGAAGGGCCATCACCCCACCCCAGCCAGGGCTTTTACTAATACAAAAGGGGAGATAAGCTACAATGACCCGTGATTACAATAACAAAGCACGCAGAACCCTGGCAGGGATAGAGATCTGGCTGCATCCCTGTAACTCTTTCTCACAAAAAATATTAACCGAATTTTTGTTCATAACAGTCCCCCCTCTTTTTCTTTGATCGAGCTTAAATTCTTCAGCTCGCATCAACTCAAAATTTTTTGTTTTGAATCTACTATAAATCTCTTGTGCACTTTGGTAATCTTGGTTACTTAACTTTGTTACTTTCGTTGGTTTCTTCAGGTTGGTCTGCACAGCAAATACTGTTTTACTAAGACAGATAAATAAGCATAGTAAAAAGAGCAATCCTCCAAGTACACACACAGTGAGAAACACTACCTTTTCCCATACATCTTTTCTGAAAATCTCCAAGTTCTCCCACCCACTGGGATCAAGTGTAGGAGTTTGATCTTGATTATTTACACATGCTAATCTTTTTATTTCGTTTGAAGTGTTCCTAATAATTGAATTCTTTATTTTTAATACTGCTTGGGGCCGGATGACTTTGTTCAACACAGATATTGGGGTCCGAACTTGGCTTTTACAATTTTGGATTTTCTCAATTTCTATTTCACTTTCCCGGTTTTGTTTAATTTCTCCCAAATCATTATATATAGGAACTCCCAAGCTTGATCCAGTTTCTTTGGGTAATAAGAAAATTGGTTTTATCACTCTAGCCATGCAGTTGCCATTTGAGATCAAACCTAGGGGTTTAGAGCTCCCCTGAAATGTGTTCCAAAAGGGGTTTATCTCTTTTCCAGTACACTCATATAAATACTTGTAACAAACAATTTTTCTTACCATTTTCACCATTTCTTTGCTTTCTACTAGATCTGCTGAGCTTGTTTCAGCAGCATCACATTCAAAGCACAACCAGGCTTCCCCTATAGAACACTCTCCTAGGAGTGGCTGCCTAAAAGTGGCAGTATTCTGGGCTATCCAATACACTCTCTTATTTTTCTGATAAAGGACCAATTGGGAGGGGTTAACACAATCAGGGTTAGAACTGACATGGACTCTCGACAAGGAGCTCACTTCCTCCTCATAGAGGGGTTGGTAGCATTCACTGCACAGCTCAGCTGGGCTTCCCGGAGCACCACCAGCAATTAGAGCTATCAGTACTACCCTTCCCAAGAGTCCGGTATGGGTCATCTTGCACAGCCTGCCCACCCGGCCTTGCCTCTTGGGGAATTTTTTCTGAGGAGAAGCTTCCAAGCTCTTTAGAGTCCCTTCTACCCACTTCTCTGGTTAAACCTCTCTTGGTCTGTTCCCTACCAATTTTGGTTTCCCCCCCCAGGGGAGTGTTCTGTAGAGGATTAACCTGGAGTCTTTAGAATTAAATTGAGAAACTTAAACCAGAATTACTTATTTACAGCCTTAAACTTTTTACCAACATAGTTTACACAGAACAGTCTTGAAACATTTTAAGCAATATTAGAACTCTGATACCAATTTTTCCAATACAGTTCAGTCTTTTTGACTCTTCCTCCTGAGAGTCAAATTTAAATCCCAGTATACTCAGGTGAATTAACTTGTGATGTGGATGAATCCTTATCCAGTGCCCAGAGGTGAGTGGTGTGGACTCTGGCCCAATGCCAGAGGGAAAAACTGGGACTCTGGCCCAATGCCAAAAGGAGAAAGGGGTGGAGTCCGGTCCAATGCCAGAGGGAGAATGGGGTGCAGTCCGGTCCAATGCCAGAATGCCAGAGGGAAAAAAACCTGATGTTGAATCTTGGTCCAATGCCAGAGGGAGAATGGGGTGCAGTCCGGTCCAATGCCAGAATGCCAGAGGGAAAAACTTGGTGTTGAATCCTGGTCCAATGCCAGGGGGTGAGAGTGATGTCAGTACAACCTTTTTCTTTTTGGTCTTCACAGTCGAATTAGTAATGAAGAGTACCTGAAACGGGCTTTCAAACACAGGTATTAATGGTCTGCTATTTAATGATTTTATCAAAACTCAGCTTCTCTGTTTAATGTTATCAGTAATTTCTCTTTTTCCATAGCTTGTATGTTTCTCTCATCAACTTCTACATACTCTGTATTTTGCAAGGAGTTGTATTTCTCAGCTAACTTAACTCCCAAAGTACTCTTATTCTCATATTTTTCTGTGTATTTAATTCACAGGTTTTCTGTTCTATTTTTCAAGATCTTATTTATTTCTTTTTTGCTTCTGTTTCTTACTTTCACTTACAGCTTAAATACTTCTTTCAACCCCTTACACTTTTTCTCACACTATTCTTCTACACAATACACTTCCCTCTAAGGAGATGTGGTAAAACTTGTAATGCACAATCTACATTACCTCTATTCTAACTCCTCTATATTCACTCTCTCATTTCTCATTCACTTTCACACATTCCTCCACAACTTTAAGACACAAACTTATTGCTAGAAAATCGCAGGTCCCTATACTCCCCCCTCACCTTGGGGTTGGCCCACATGTCTCAGTATCTCTGGGCCTCTTGGAAGGGCCTAGACTCTGGTTGCCTCTGGTGTACATTCACCTGTGATGCTGTCTGCGTGTCACTCACACTCTTACAGCTACAGCTCCTTCACACATCTGGGGAGCACTAGTCTGGTTTGCAGGTCACACACACACACTTTGGTCACAGCCCCCACCCGCCCGGGGAACACAAGCCTGGTTTGCAGGTCACACACACACTTCCACTGCCCCCTTCCCACCTGCCCAGGAAGTTGAGGCTGACTTTGCTTGTGACTCACTCTCACACACACAACAAGACAACAATAAGGTACCTTTTACTTTCACACCACTTATTACAAGTTAAGTATTACTGGCCAGTTTTGGTGGTAATGGATATCCTTTCTACCTAGCTGGTTTTTTGTCTAACTTCAGATGTTTTTTTCAATATACTATACTTTTTAGTACTTTGTTGAGACAGGACTTACCTGCTCCTGTCATTTAGGGATCCCACCTCAAAGTTTACCAAGGGCTTGTCTAGATGTTGCATCGGGTCCCCTAAAGTGTAAAGCCCCTGACCTTCTAATCGTCACTTCTAAGGATCTTCCCTAAATTATCTTGTTCCCTGGCTATTGCTGCATCGAGACTGAGCTTTCTACAAAACCTCCTGACGTGTCCTGGCTCTCCACAGTAATAGCAATGTCGTTCTCTCAAAGGGACTTGAGGTGTCTCTATCCCTCTTGCACCTGACAGTACAAGAGGCCTATCCTTGCCTTCTCCTGGTGGTGGACCCGCCCACCCTGCACTTTCTCTAGCTACAGCAACCATGATCTTAGCCTTGGCCTTTGCTTTATCTTCCTCCCTCCTTAAATACACCTTCAATGCCTCTCTTAATAACTCATTCATGTCCTTCTCTTGCCAATCTTCCATCTTTTCCAGTTTTCTCCGTATATCAGGCCAAGATTTGGTAACAAATTGGACTTTTAGTAGCATTTGACCTTCTAGGGTGTCTGGGTCTATTCTAGAGTACAACTGGAAGTTCCGCCTTAGGCGGTTAAGCCAGGCAGAAGGAGCTTCATCTTTCTCCTGTGTACCCTCAAATGCCAATTGGGTGTTAGTTCCTTTGGGAACTGACTCTTTGATCCCCCGTATTATCAAAGACCTATATTCCATCATGGCCTTCCTCCCCTCCTCCTGGTTAGGGTTCCAGCTGGGATCTGTTAGTGGCAATTTCTGTTCACCTGATGGCACCTGGGGTCCTGGATGGCTCTCTTTGTCCCATATTCTTATGCCAGCCACCCTAATCATCTGGACCTCTTCTGGGGAAAATAATATACTCAGGATGGAATTCATCTCCCCCCAAGTGTAGATATTCGGACTTAAGAATTGATCCACTTGGTTGGCTATGCCCACTGGGTCCTCAACTAAATGCCCCAACTCTTTCTTGAATCCTCTCACCTCAGAAGCAGTTAGAGGAGCACTCACAAAGCCAACACCACCTGCTACTCCTCTCATAGGAACCTCTCTGAGGGGAAAGAGTCTCTCTGCCTTGGAGGTCTTGGATCTGGTACTACAGTACGGCCCATCTTCAGATGCCAAACTACTTTTAAGGGATGTCTGGGTTACCCTGAACTTTCTGCCCATCAGCAGGTGTATTTGCTGATAGCTGTTTATTGGGCAAGGTGGCATTTGTGTCCCAGCTAGGAGGAGGTAAAGGGACAGCCATAGGAGGGGGAGAAGAACCCAAGTGGATATTAAGTGCAGCTGGAGAAGGGGTGGAGAATGCAGCAGGTGGAGTAGGCACTTGTGGTGGTGCAGAAGGAACTGGAGGAGATACTGGGTTTATCATAGTGGAAGCTGAAGAGGTAGAAGGAGGAGTCTGAGCAGGTGGTAATGAGATGGCAGCCGGGGGAAGAACCGGACCTGCCATTTGAGGTGCTTGAAGAAGAGGATTATAAGGTGGAGGGGCAGAAGGAGGCAAATAATCCAGGGGATCCCATCTTTTACTACTCCTATCATCCCCTCCTTCATTCCCCTCTTTCTTCCTCTGTACCTTACAAATTCGCACCCCTTCATCCCCAACAGCGCTCTTTAACCAGCAAGCTACATACAATAATTGCTCAGGATCAGTATCTCCTCGAGCTGTCAGATAATTATTTCATAGTTGGCACATCCACTTATCCTTTGTCCCACACCAAGGCCATCCTCCTTGTAACTCTAATTCTGGCCACACTTCCATACAATAATGGATCATTTTCACTTTATCTAATCCCTCCGTGGCCTCTATAGAATCCCATTTTACTAACAGTTCTCCTAAGGGACTACTGGGATGTATATAACTTAGTCTCTTGCCGGTCTTTTTACTATTACACCCTCCCATTTTACAGGTCTTAACAGTAAAAATCCCAAAGGTGCCTTTACTGACCGGTAATTTCAAAAAGAACCTTCTTTGAGGAGCTTCAGCCTCCTCCACTGAACTTCAAATTTCTGCCTGATGCTCAGGACTTTATACTGAAACAACTGCCCGATGTCTTGATTGCCCAACTTTCCCCACGTCAGGTCTTACATCTATCGGGACTTGAACACATGAAGCCTCAGCCTAAGAATCCGGGTCATGCCTGACTCCCTCTGTCAGGAAAAACAACTGCCTGATTTTTAGTTTGCCTAACCCGCCAATTTTTAGGCTTCACCGTATCAGGACTTAAAAGCAAACCACAGCCTCCTTCGCTGGGGTTTGTGCCTGAATTCTGTGTCAGGACTTCCTTTTGCGTCAGGGCTTGTGAGCTACCCGAATCCTTCTCGGGACTGACAAATCTTACGTGAATCCTTCTCGAGACTTACAAATGCTACCCAAATCCTTCTCGGGACTGACAAATCTGCCTGACTTCCCTCTGTCAGGACCTATATTGTATGAGTGGTGCGTGCCACTCATACAAATATTCCCTCCGCATGCCCGGAGTAGGGGGGCCCTTTATTCCCCCTTGGGAGATGTCTCAGTCACACTAATTGCACTTGTTTTCCCCTGTTTCCAGCCGGCCCCTTCGCAGGAGTCCGGAAATGCGGTACTGAGGGGTCCGCTCTCACTTCGAAGGTCCAGCTACCGGCCTTTGTCTCATTCACACACACATGCGCACATCTCCCACTCCCGCCACCGGCTTTCTCACCAATCCGGTGCTCCGGTGCTCCTCTGCGTTGCTGGTCCTGAGCCAATCCCTCTGGTCCTGGTAGCCAGCTGTCCTGAAGTTCCAAGATGGCCAGTCTTGAGTCTTCTTGTGGCGTGGCTATTCCGGACAAGCGCCCCCAGCTGAAATAAACAGGGCCAGGAGAGTTCTTCTCCTTTTAATGCCTTTATTAAAAGTGATCAGCTCAGGATTGGGCGGCTCGGCAGGGCTGCAGTCCCCGTCACGTCTCCCAGGGCGACTCAGAGGAGGAGGACATGCGCAGCTCTGTCCACCAGGGGCAGAGCTGGGGACTCCGGTCCTCGTGGGAGCCTTTAGGACGTGGTGTCCCCATCAGATCTTACTTTCTCAGCGCAGTCCCCCTCAGTCTCGGCGCTGGGGACGACTCCCATGGTCAGGGCGAGAGGGACTCCGCATCTCTGCAGGCTCAGCACTCGGCTCCTCACGTCCGGACATCACTTTAGTCTCTCAACTCTTAGGTGGCTCGTTGTTTTTAGGGTTTTCTCGTTGCATTTTGGAGTCGGGGTCCCAAAAGCATGCTGGTCTTGGAGTCACTTTGCATAACCCCCCCACCCTCTCAAGTGTCTTCCCTATACTGGGAAGAGAGCACAGCCTCGGGGAAGGGCCATCACCCCACCCCAGCCAGGGCTTTTACTAATACAAAAGGGGAGATAAGCTACAATGACCCGTGATTACAATAACAAAGCACGCAGAACCCTGGCAGGGATAGAGATCTGGCTGCATCCCTGTAACTCTTTCTCACAAAAAATATTAACCGAATTTTTGTTCATAACAAAAATAATAAGGATCCCCATCTCTTATTAATGATGAATTATGAATCACTCACTGAATGGCACAAAACAGAAACAGGAATTCCTCCTTTAAAAAAAATTCAGATCCTGATGTTCCTGTTTCTCTTTTATGTAAATTTATTAACTGGGGGCAGTCAATGCCTGGGCCTGATAAGTAAACACTTTAACTTACAGCATTAAATATAATCTGTTTTGCCTGCTCAAACAATGTAGTTGTTGGGTGTTGTGTTTCTCTCTTTTTTCTTTTATAGAATTTTTCCCATAAGTTGCTAGGAAACTAACTACTGGGTACTTAGAGATACTAATGTGTACTTAAGAATGACAGAACGCAGTGTCTGAATTCGGGCGAGGAATGGAGCATCTGGCTACATTTTTTTTCTCAGGGAGTTTCTCTTGTAGGGACAGAGATACCGCAAGCCTGGGGGACAGGTAAAGGACCGGGTTGGGGGCAGCTCTCGCTCTTTGGGATCAGAGGAGGACAGCCAGGCTCTCACTAACTGCGGGGAGAATTCACCGGCACTGCTGGAGCTCAGCCCTGAGGCACCGATCACCGTCTGCTCGAGTGCCGCAGGAATCCCGAACTGGGCCTCTCCCTGCCCTGCTCAGAGCCAGGCTGTGCTGTCCCGTCCCCGCTGTGTCTTCAGCGCTGCTCTGGGTGCCCCACGCTGTAACCCGCACCCCTTCCCTGCCGGGAGGGCCCGCAGCTCCGGCTGCCGCTGCGGAACTCCTGGTAACTCTCCTCCACCAGCCCGGGGCTTCTGCTCATTCCTGCTGGCTATGACTACTAGGAGAAAGTGCCAGCAGCCAAGAAGGCCATTACTGGCTCCCTGGTTCTTTTTGTTGTTAATGCCATAGTTATTGTTGTTTTGTTTGCCTAGTTATACATACTAGTAAAGAACTGTTGTTCCTATCTTCATATCTCTGCCTGAGAGCTCCTTAATTTCAAAATTATAATAATTAGGAGGGAAGGTGTATACATTCTCCATTCCAGGGGAGGCCCCTGTCTTCCCTAGCAGGCACATTTTTTCAAACTAAGACAGTATTGTAAAGTATAATAGAATACTTTAAAGTATAAATCCTTTCTCAGCATTATGGCCTGGTAATTTTTCTTTTCCTGTTGTATGAGACATTGCTATTTAGCCAATGAGAAGTGTTCTGTGTTATTATTTTTCCCACTCTAATAGCTTTGAAACGTAACAAGAGTAAGCAAGCCAGAACTTAACAGACTTGTTACCAGTAACTTTTTGAGCATGGGAATATCAAGTTACACTGATATTCTCAGTGTTCTGAGTTCTTTTTTTCCCTAGCTTTGGAAATGGAAATATTTTTGCATGCTTTATGCCAAATCATTCATTACCAGAAAATAAATTACTTCACTACTGGCTAAACCCTATAATTTTAGGGTTGTTCCACATAGTTTAATTAGGTTTTATACTAACTTCCTGTTATTTGAACAGTAAAAGGTTGGTTTGAGATATCTTTGGGTGAATTCCTTCTAGATACTATTGCTTTTAGGAATTTCTGCAAATAATAGGAAAAAAACCACCATAGATCACACAACTTTCTCTGCAAGGAGAGGGGAAGGTGATGACACACCTTAGTACAAATAAACACAGTCAACTGTGGCAGAAAAGTGTTTTCACAAAAGCTTCCAATAGATTTATTGCAAGAGAAATTTCACACATTTTGGTTTCTGAAAAAAAGTCAGCAGCCTTATTTTACAGCAAATGATAGTGAGTATTTTGAATTTTTTCACACATATCCCTAAATTTGGAAGGAGAGAGAGGGAATGTTTCTTCCAATACGAGTGAAATTAGAAGTGGAGGAAGGTGAGGGTCTACAGTAGTGATGGTCTCCTCATACAGTAGGGGCTGCAAGTACAGCACCAATATTTTAGTTTATTTTGTCTTTGTAGAGTACCTGAGTGGAGCAGGATTCAGGGAATAGCCTTTAGTTACAAAGCTAATAACATCAGCAGCAGACTGTATAAGTACCTGATTTTCTTGTATCTTATTACATAGGGTTGGGGACGTTTAAAATGTACTTAAGCTTTGGAGAACTTAGACATCTAAAGTGAGTTTTCTGGTGCTGATTCCTCTCTGTCAGCTGCCATTTTACTTTGGGAATACTTCGACTTAAATGTCACAGCCAACCAGACCTGAGTTTCTAAGTCTTGTACAAGGGCAGTTCAGTGCAGGGTAAGGTGACAGCTACCAGGCCTGACATGGATCCTAAAACTAAATATCTCCTAGGTAAATTCTCTTAAGCAATCTACTGAAAGCTAGTGCAAAGGAATAGTACTGTACAAATAGTGCAAAGGACAGAGCACTGTATAAAATGGATTTTTGGCTACCCTTTTATGGAAACATACCCACAAAAAGAAGGGAAGTTTAGATTTCCTTTTTCTTCAGTGTTTGTATATGAAATCAGAGGCCCTTATTTACTCTGCAGCTTGCATGGGTTTAAACACTTGTGTTCCACAAATCTCACATATTCTTTACAGCCTGTGTTTTAGTTACTTTGCATGGTTCATGATGAGTAAATGTGGAGAGAAACAGAGCTGGAATTGAAGAGGAAAGGGCTTATGGGTTTTAATAATCTAGGATGCAATTTGCTAAGTGTATGGATATATTTAAGTGTTTGGACTGTAGCAATGTCCCCCCTCCCCTGTCCCTCCCTTCCAAAAAAAAGGATGTTCTTATCTAGGAGTAGGTGCATAGCAATGAGGCATTAAGGTTTCTGTATTCAGAAATAAGAGGTGTAGAGCTATGTAGATAGCTATGCCATACTCAGATGATGATGACATATCAATAGAATCAATATAGCTTTGTACTTCTGAATTTTGTCTCAGTCTATCTTCTTCTGTTTTCATCTATCTGATGGTTCTTAAGATACCAGTAGGTCTGTTTTAATCATTGTCTGGTAACCACAATTTCCAAGTATTTTAACAAATCATAATTTCTCAGAAAATGCCTTTCATTTACATTAAAAACCCATTATAGCTTCATGAGTTCAGTTTAACACCACAAATTATCCTCGCAGATACATTCAGAAATCAAACCAGTCATGAAAAATAGGTCTCAAGTTATTGGTTTAAAATTTAACATAGACAAGGCTACAATACTTGAAAACAAACAAACAAACAATCAAACAAAAACAATTAAAGAAAATGAAGAAGATCTGTGTATTCGCTTATCTATAAAGAAATATTCTGTGGTTTTTACTCTATGTATGAGTCACAAAAAGATAATTTTGTGAACCAGTCATTCCTTAGCTGATCCTAACAGAGGCATTCTGTGCAGAATATTCAGAAAATATCAGACATGTCTTCAATCTAGTTCTCTGTCTCGGCTTGAAAGACAGGGGCCTGCCAAGGAAGGTGAGAACCTCCTTTGGAATGGAGAATATGATGCCCTTTCCTCCAAATTATAATAACTTTGAAATTCAGGGACTTTCAGGCAAAGATATGGGAAAAGGACTAATTCTTTACTATTATGTATGTATACAACAAGGCAAATAACAGCAATGGCAGCGACAACAACAGCAAAAAAATAATAAACCAGAAAACCCAAAAAAGTATCTTCTTGCTGTTTAAGCATTTCCCCATGGTGCAGTTCCGGTCACAGCCGGCAGGGGCGCTGGTGGCTCCCGGCGGGCAGCACAGGTGCGGTGATTCCCTCATGGCTGCAGGGGGCGCGCTGTAATGGTGGCTTGGCCCAGAAAGGCTTTGCTTCACAAACCCCCTGGGCCGGTTGCTCTCCGTGCTCTTCTGGATAGCAAAAGGAGCTGTAACAAGAGCCTCAGAAGCAGCAAGCTGGAATGGCAGGAACAAGCATAATCTCAAAGTACTACACAAGAAACTCCTCAGCTGCCGCTGGAGCCATGGGATGCCTGGGCAGGCAGGGCGTGCAGGCGCTACAATGGAGCAAAAAACCCGGGCCAGCAGCAGCCCTGTTCCCAAACAGGAAGAGGACAGGGAGAGGCTCCCTGTGAGGGGGAAAAGGGCTCCCAGGCTTTTCCCCTGAGGCACTGGAGAATATGGTGAAAGGCCCTATTTAGTGAGGTAGGCTGTTAATAAGGTCCCAGTACAGTGGCTGCTCTCACAAGCACAGCAAAGGCCCATCCACAGCAGAAGAAGCAGGACCAGGCCAGGCTTGGGTTCCAGCAGCGGCAAATTCCCCCTCCTCCAATCAGTAGGTCCACAGTCCTCTTCTGAAGCCAAGAGAGCAAACAGCTGCCCCAGCCCCCCCTCCCCTTTTTTTCTTTCTTTCCCCAATTCTGATGGTATCTCTGCCCCTCAGCTGCTCCCTTCCTGGGGAGCAGCTTTTGTCTCTCTTAAGTACCCTGTCATTATTATCTTTTAGCAACAAAATGGGAGAAAATTCCCTAAGGGAATGAAAAGGAAAAATCCTAACCTCCAACATTCTCCTTACTGCAGTGAAGCAGTTATTGAAATCAATTAGGAGATTGTTAGTGTATATCACAAACACAAAAGACTCACCATCATTTGCTTCCATTATAAGCTTTCATCTTTAGCACTATAAAACTCCAAAACATTATGACCAATTACTGAATAAATTAGGAGATTATGTCATGAATAGGACTCAATGACCTCTCAAAATCATTTCTAACCCTATATTTCACTGATGATACAGTATCTTAAATTCCAAGTGAGACTTCATAGGGCCGTATGCCTGTTAAACAATTTTTTCTGGTAGGGAAGTTAATATGATCACAAGATATTAGCCATATACATCATAAGAAAGCCAGATTTTAGGTATTTCTGGAGAAGTAATTTAAGAGAGATGAAGGCAGCATTCAGTGTTTGGCAGGGAAGCAATAGTTACCTCAGCAAGTCTATCAGGCCTAGTACCTCAGTAGGTATAAGCCCTTTAACAGTCCTGTTAATCTAAATTAGTGGAATTCCTTGCTCAAACAGCATAAAGGTATGTTTGGCATGTACCTGTAGCTAGTAGAGTCTATCTGTCATTTTAGAGCACAGACATGGTCAGGGCTGATATGTGACTCAGAGGAAAGCAAGGAAAAAAATTCACTTGCAGAGATCAAACTGTCCATCTAAGACAATTCTTTCCTGATCCCTACAGATTATTAAAGGAAACTCTGCAGTATGAAATGCGATTACATTCGTTAGCTGTCATGGTTTGAGCCTGGCACAGAGCCAGTGCCCCCATGAAAACACCCTCTCCCTGGGGTCTGCTGTGAGATGTGACCAGGAATAAGCAAAACAGGCTCCAGCTTAAACATAAAGAACACTTTATTACCTAAACTACAGGAAAATAGGAAAAACTATAAGAAAAAAAAATTGAAAACCTTACAAAAAACACTTTCCTCCTCCCCACCACCAGAATTCCCCAATCCGATACATTCTCCCAAATCGCCAACTGCCCAGCCTGCCACCACCCTTTAGAATACTCAAACTTCAGTCCATGAAGAGGAGAGGAGTCCTTCTTGTTCCATAGTCTTTCCCTGGAAACACGCTGAAACCTCGTGTGCTTCCAATGTCACTCGGCACCGCCCTGAAAAAGTCCTTTTGCCGCTTGTGATATCTTCCTTCCATGCCCAGTGCTCTCACCACTGTGCATGGACCAGAGCTGCTTCTAGGGCTGTCTTTTAAGGATGCCTTGTCTCACTCCAAAAAGGAACAGTCTCTGCTTTGGGACATCTGTCCCCCCCATATTTTTCCAACCCCCTGGGGCCGAGGGGTCCCCACGACGAACCCTCCTGGTTCTGAGGCACTGCTTCCCCCAAGTGCAG
Organism: Zonotrichia albicollis; assembly: GCF_047830755.1. Lineage (NCBI taxonomy): Eukaryota > Metazoa > Chordata > Aves > Passeriformes > Passerellidae > Zonotrichia > Zonotrichia albicollis. The sequence continues at coordinate 24,017,915 of NC_133860.1, forward strand.
TCTCTGGAACAAACTGAGTCCATGGCCACACAAGAAAAGTCCAGCCAAAAGGCCACTCCAATCATCTCTCCCCACTCAGTCGTCTCCACATCCTTCGGGCCAGGTCCTTGTCTCATCTCATCTATCTCCCTTCTTATTCAGCTCCGAGGAGGATCAGCATTTTTGCAAGGCCCCAGTCATGTAAGAAAGGGGTTAAAACTTCCAGTCTCTGTCAGTCTCAGAACGGTGCTGCTGCGGCCGGCCGGGCTGCACCCTTCTCCCCGCTTTCTCCTCCTGGGCCGGCTGCTATCACATTCAGACGCCGACTCTCCCTCTCTCTCCCTCCTGGGGGGGGAAATGCTGCTCCATGTCTCTTGGGGCTGCTCCTCCACCCTTCCATCCTCGAAGGCCTTCTCACCCCCCATCTCTGTCCAGGCCCCAGTCTACCGAATGGCTGCCCCTCCCCTGCCCAGCAGCAGCAGCTGGACAGGGGAGGGAGATCTGACCTCTTCGCCTTGACGTCCCAAGAGGCTTCTCAGGGCCGAAGCTCTGCTTTTTTAACCCCTGTGTATTCTCGGAGGTGTGTCCAAACCACACTGGTCACACCAGGTGCCAATATCAAACTCTGAGCATCCATTGGTTTGACCACAGCCTCCCAGAATTCCCACTTCTTCCTGGTCAAACCATCACATTAGCTTAATAGAAAACTGCAACTGTTAGAATGATGTTGCTTTTCATTTTTTTTAGTAAAATATGTGTAAGAAATTTTATCTAACTAGTTAGCATTATTTAATCCACTTGTGATTCCCAGTGTCAGTTCAGACGTACATGCCGATATCAAAGTGAGTCCAAGAAACTAGATCTGGATGTAGCTTCTGTTGTGCATGTATAATGAGATGATTGGCTCTCGCAATTAAGGGATGACTATTGTGTGAATATTGAGAAAAGTTTTAGTGATGTATAGTTGTGTTATTATCATTTAGATGTCCTCTGTTCTCCCCAGAGTTCCCTTTTACCCCCTGTATTGTGACCACCAGACAGCCGGGGCTGTCTAGGACAGGTAAAAAAGCAGATGTGCATGTGTCCCTCGCATGGGACAGTTGGGAATGGAAAAGCTTGGTGCTTAGGGGGTGCAGCATGGCAACACCTGATCTCCAATCAAGTTACAAGACAGCAGTCTCCAGTGATAAATAGCAAAGAAGAGCTGACTGACAGACTTTGGGAGGGGCCAGTGCTGGCTGATGCAACCCCCAGGGGTATAGAAGACGGAACATCCATCTTGAAGATGAACCAGCCACGTGGTATGCATGTGGGCACTTCCCAACACTGCAACTTTTTCCTTGTGTAGTCCTTTTGTTGTATTTTTGTCAAGGTTTAATAAACCTTTTTAAATTTTTAAAGTTAGCAGTTGTTTCTCACAGGTTCCATCACTTCATTTTTAGTAAAAGGGTCATTTGTTCTTGGTATGAAAAAGGGATCAAAAATTTATTGCAGTGATTTTGGTCCTCTTCCCTACTCACATTTTAAGTAACTATTTATTTTGAGGATTTTAATTCTGCAAATTGTATTAATCCCAGTTTGTCAAAGCAATACAGAGTATATTAAGCTAAAATAATAACTGCATAAATCAATCTGGTTCTAGGTGACTGTGATTTTCTGAGTTTATTTAGAAATCTGATTGCTGGTGGCAAGCATTAGAAAAATCTCCATTCTGCAAAGCAATAAGTGAAGGTACTGGTGTTGTAAACAAAAAAAAAAAAAGAAAAGAAAAAAAAATTCACTGTTGATTCACAAATTTGATTGCACAAATTCCCAATGTTGATTCCACAAATCTTTAGAAATCCATTAAATGTAAAGCAAGGTTTCTTTGAGATATCTCATGGCTTTTGAGCTCTAGTACCCTTTGAGTATCTGTCATGCATGGCTTTTATATCTGAGGAGTAGTATTCGAACATTCTAGAAGTTATTGAATTCTTCTGGATAAGATGATCTCTTAGCATTTACTTTGTCTGCAAGGCCATTAGACTCCTTTGTAACCTGGCCTGAGGTCCCTTTAGTCACTCAGGAGATTAACTGCTAGATGAAAAGGAGCAGTACATCTATTAACAGGGTAAGTCTTAGCTCCATGTCCCCAATGATTTTAAATACATTCAATCAGGCAGCTGCTCAGCATAACCTATTCAACCTGCTAGAAATATCTGCTCATTGCACATACCAAACAGTGCATGGTCCATTAATAATGGTCCATTATTAGCTCAGCCACATCTTCGCTTACCCTTACATCTCTTTGTAAGCATGGGTACATCTATATATGCTATTTATCTTTCTGGGGCCCTCCTCTTCACAGATTTTAAATTTTTTTTAATGCTGACTATATGGTTTGATACTAAATATAATGTAGGAATGATAATATCAGGTAAAATATTAACAAGCAACAATATACTGAAATAAATGGCATAGGCCTACATTATGATAACACAATGAAATAATGAAATTGATTTAGTATAGATTTTCTGGTTTTTATACTTAAGATCTTCAGAAAAACAAAGTGGGGACTTTTCTCCTCTTCATTAATGCCTCCTGCATTCCTCAAATGTTCAAGTGTATCGTTAAAGCCTTTAGCCTTTCTCTGCATATCAAGTACTGATGGCTTCCAGAAGCAGGAGACTGATAGACTAAGAATCATATCTATTATATATATCTTAGCTCAAAGAGATTTGGAGTATTGGAATAAATCACATGAGATTCCATTTTCTTCGTGGAAAAAGCTCATTCTTTATTCACATAATTTGTTTTATACAGTGTTACAGACCTCCTGTGTGACTCCAGTTGGTTAGTAGCTTTCTTGTCAATTACTATATTGGTTAGTAAAAGGTATTTTACTTGTCCATCAAATCTCTGGACTCTTAAAGTGTTTATACATTTTCTTCACTGGTTCTTATGGGATCTATTTAATGTTTATGCAGGTGCTGGTTCCTTTTGACCGAGGAATAGATTGTTATGTTTACAAACTATTCACAGCAGGATTGCTTTCACATGGGAATTTGCAAAGTGCTGGCCTGACAAGACTAGCCACTGATGTAACAGAGCAGGCCTGATTTTATGAGGCCTTTCTTTTATAATTTTTCAACCTTACCAACATTGGAGTATCTTGACATTTTTGGGAAAGGGAAGAATATTTTAGCAAAAATCTAGCTTGAGTTATGTCTTGCAATCCCGTTATTGTCTTCCTATCTTTATCAAGGACTGAATTTAGCCCACGTAGAGTTAAAATGCATGGAACAAAATTCTCACTCTTTATTTTACATGTAAATGTAAATTTGTCAATTAGAACTTAATGAAGATTTCTTTCTTGTTAATTTTTAATTGCTGTTAAGGATTTTGATTCAGAATATTTTAACACTGATCTTTAATAAAACATTTTCAAAGTACTTTCCTGGTTGTGAATGAGATTTCTCTCTGCTGAGTAGTCCTGTATGCCAGCTATCCACACAGATACTTAATAGATTTGCTTGCTTCCTCTTGGATAATTTCCCAGATTAGCAGATGGCACACTTCCATACCAAGTCTGTTGAGATCACCTTTGCAAAATCTAGGGATTTTACTTTTATCATGTGTCATGTGTCTATGTGACTTGAAGTGGAGATGTTTAAACCACACAAGTATTTAATGTATTTTTACAGAACATTTTGTTTTGACTCTCTTCCGCAAACCAGCCGCTGTATTTTTTGCATTGATCTGCTCTTAGCACAAAAAGTCAAGGATGCAGAAGACACTGCTATACATAATTTTCTCTGCATTAAGATTACTGTGAGGAAATACAGTGATTGTATATATTAAAAACGAGAGCACGCTCCGTGTACTTCAGCCTTTAGTATAATAAAAAGAAAGGCCTAAAGCATGGGAGTCCGTGGACCAAGCAGGAGCATTCCAGATGAGGATGCTGCAGTGCTGGTGCTGGGTCTTCTTGGGCAGCGAAGTCCCCAGTGTTCCAGGTGGAGCAGCAGAGATTCAGTGGGTCAGAAGCCCCTTTTTATCCTGTTTTTTTGTCCCTTTGGATTGGTTTCTCTTTGGATCCTTCATTTGCATGAAGGTTTAAGGCGCTTGATTGGCCCATTACAGTTCTGTCCAGGCTGGCTCATTTTGCCTGACAGTGATGCACTTTTCTTAGGTCTAATATAGTATGTTGAGTACTATATTTCTTATAACTACCCTTTTAACCCCTTTTACAATATAATAACCAAACTTACAGTACATGCTTAATGACCTATCAACTATTTTAAAACAGTTTCTAACCTATTTTTAAAAGTACAGCTGTGAGGAGAAAAATCATAACAATGAAGTAGGAAAAAGAATATGTGGCCTTTGAATACCAGTCACTGAATTCCTTGTTTAGTAAACAGTGCTTGTAGGTCACACCAAAAACTGATCTCTCAATTCAGATGAACACTTGTGTTCCTCAGAAATACTAGCAGTATTTTGTTCAGCTATAAACATAATTCAACATTCATAGATCTTTATGTTGAATAATTTATTTCCATAAGAAGCAAGTTAAAACAACTTTTCACAAGATGCATGTATGCTGTATAAATAGCAAAAAAAAAAGTATTGTGATATTTGAGGGTTTGTTTCTGTCTGCTGTATTGGCAGATCCTGTAGCCACCTGCTGACTAGTGAAAAAGACATTCAGATGGATAACAAATTGATTGAGCTGTTCATAGTAGTGCCCTTCATGAGAGGTCCTGTGGCTAGTAATAGCCTGTTCCTTATTGCTATACAGCTGACATGAAAATGACCACAAGTTACCTTTTTTTTTTCTCCTTAGTTTCTCACAAGAATTCTTCTGATAACAGTCACAGTAACTAAGATTGCTTTTATATTCTAAAGAGGTTAAAAAAATTGTAGGATTGAAATTATCTTCCTAATAGTTTTACATGGTTTGCTTTTCCTTTAGGGACTGGTATGTGTCTCCTCCTCTCATTATAAGAAATGGATAGCATTTTCATATTATGCTATGAATAAAGTCTGGAGAACTTCCCATTAACTCCACTCAGAAATATCTAAACCACTGAGTTTATAATACTGCAATCTTAAGGTTCTTTATTCACTGTGGAAATTAATTTATGGCTCAACTGCTGTGGTCTCTTAGACCTTTCTGAAGGTTTCTGGGATTAGCAAGTAGCCTATATGGGTTGATATTGGGTGCTATAGGTCAGACAGTTATTTTTGCTTCTTCTCTTCAACATGCTGAGGTCCAATCTTCCCAGTGCTCTAACTTCTCTATCCAAAGGGCAGAAGCATAATTTTGAACTGAGTGATTGCAGCACCAGCATTCATTCATCATTAAAGATCAGGTCATTCATAACAGTTACAGTATGCTATATATAAGCATTCTTCCTGGAATGTTTAGAAGAGTGCCTTTTTGAAGACATAGTGATTTTTTATTTTGGCTATGTAATGTTTGTTGTTTTGTTTGTTGGTTTTGTGTTTCTTTTTTTTTCTTGTTGCTAGTGAAGCTCAGGAAGGAGTTCATTTGCAATGTTAAGCCCCTGGCCTGGCCCAAAGGCACAAGGGTTGGAGACTGTTAATGAAAACATCTTTCATTTATTGTAACCCATGATTTGGGTTCTACATTATAGGAATTCCTGCAACAAGAACTACCTGGACCAGTGGTGAATGAGCCTCACTCGTGGTAGTGCAAGTACAGCTACAACCTGATCTGAGCTGGCTTTGGTGCCTAGTAACTTCACAAAACACACACCTTTCTTGTCCTGAGTGGCCACTAAGACAGGTGGAGCCTGAAGTCATGGACTGAATGAACACAGTGGACAATTGTGGGCATTTTACAGACATTCTATAGAGGTGGTCTGGGGAGTAGGAGAATCATATCAGCATATCCATACTGTAGCAGGAAGGAGAGTGACATTTGAAGTGATGCTTATATTCTCAGGTCACAGTTACACATGATGGAGCTCTGCTCTCCTGGAACACTCCTCTGTCCATAGCTAGCAATCAATGAATTCTTTGGTTTGGTTTGCTTGCCTGTGTGGCTTTTGCTTTATTTATTGAACTGTATTTATCTCAGTCCATTTCTCAGGCACTGTTAGACACAGAAAGAATTGTCTGGATGGCTGCATTCAGTTATGTCAATGGCTTAATGACCAAGTGGAAACTTGTATCTAATCATGTCCCTTAATGTACCAATACTATTTAATATCTTCCTTAATGACATAGTGAGAGTTAATTTATCCTCAGCATGTTTGCAGATGATGCCAAGCTGACCAGTATGGTTTATCTGTAGAATGAAGGGATGCCATCCAGAGGGTCCTTGGCAGGCTTAAGGAGTGGCCCACAAAAACTTCATTAACAAAACCAAGTCCTAGGATGAAGGTACTGCATCTGAATTAGGGCAACTCCCAGTATCCATGCAGACTGGATGATTACTTGATTGAGAGTAGCTTTGAAAGGAAGAAATTGGGAATAATGCTGTAATAATGGATGTAAAATTGCACTCTATCTGACAATGTGTACTTGCAGGCCAGAGAGTCAATCACTCCCTCCAATGCAGTGTTCATGGAGGTGACTATTGCCCCCTACTCCACTCTTGTGAGACCTCACCTGAAGTACTGAGTCTAGCTCTGTGATCCCAGCACAAACATTTGGATCTGTTCAAGCAATCCATAAAGGCCACAAAAAGAAGAAGAAGACAGTCTAAGAGACTTGGGGTTGCTCAGCCAGGAGAGGAGAACGCTCTGAGGACAACTTTTTAGAGACAATATATGTAAAACAGGCTTATAAGAAAGGTGGACAAGACTTTCTACCAAAGCCTATAGTAAAAGGATAATGATTATTGGTTTTAAGCTAAACCCATATCAGTTTGTACTGTATGTCATGAAGAAATTTTTTTACATTAAAGATGGCAAAACACTCAAAGAGATTGCCCAGAATAGTTGTCCAATTGCTAGCAGTGGTCTAAGTCGAACTAGATAGGACTTTGAGTGACCTGATCCAGTGAAATATGTCCTTGCCCAAGACAGGAGACTTGGACTAGATGATCTTTGAATGTCCCTTCCAAACCAAAATGGAAACACTCTCTAATTCCTTAGTTCTCTGATTTTCTGATAAGCATGAAATAGTTTAGCTATTAAACACTACTTTTGTCAACCCAGATTTTCCACTCATCTCTATCTGTATCACAAGGGACCTCTTCTACTTTTTAGTGAATATTTTTTGACCTTATTAACTTCTTTATCCTTGTCTTCTTGTTATGCAGTCTTTTTAAATTATTCCCTTATACTTGATGCAGAAATCATTAGTGTAAATGTTCATTAGATTTAAGTACTCTTTAAGACACATAATGTAAACATTATTCAAAATTTCCTTGTGTATATCACATGTACATGTAAATGAAAATAATTTAGACATACCAGATACTCTGCTAGGCTTCCCAATCCAGGGAAGGAAGATATATCACAGTAAACTTAAACCGATTTTAAAATGACTGGGAGAGTTTCTAACAGATCAGCCAAATATTTTGGATTATTTTTGCAGGTAGATGTTTACGTGGAAAATTACTTGCTCCTAGTTTTGATGTAAAGTAAGCAAAATTTTTTTATGGTACTGACATCTTGTCATAGGATGCATGCCTAAACCTTATTTTGTCTTTCACATGAAGTCACATAGAAACCAAAAGTAAACATGAAGGTATCAAAGATTGTTTAGTCACATTATGCTTAAGGTTTTAAAAGATTCTGTTAAAATCTGAATACAAAGTTTCCAAATAAAATATTCTTCCTGTTTTATTCTGAAGGTGGGCATAACATTTTCTACTCATACAAGTATATGAGATTTTACAGTTAACAGAATTTAAGGCTTTTTTTTTGTGAATAAAATATATTTTTGAGCTAAATAAAAAGCAAAAAACCACACCTCCAAAACCCCAAATAAATCAAAAAATAAAAATGTTGGAGATTTTTTCAGAAATGGCTTGGAAGGCAGCTGTGGGGGACAGGTTCTCACAGCCTGTTTCTGTAAACAGTAGAAGTTCTCAGGTTGTTTTTAATTACAAGTAAAAGTGACAAACATGAAGGCCTTGAGAACCTTGCATACCAGAGTTCTCAGACAGCTTTCTCATAACAAGTAGATATTCTATCTTTGGCTGTTTTGGGAAAGCAAAAATAAGTTTTGAGAACCCAAATCTTGTTATTGGAAACATAAGGAGCGGTTGGTGCGTTATCTCTGACCTATTGTGAGCTCGGGTTTGCAATATGCATGAACTTAATTAACGCGGTTATAAAAAGTGACTGATAGAGTGAATAAACGGAGTCAGATGCTGATCAAAGTAGGATTGTCTCTCCCTCCACTTCAATATAAAAAGAGAAGAAATAATCAAGTAACCCTTGTGCTACTCAAGTATTAATAGTATCCTTCTTGTTAAAAGAGAGATCATGTTCTATCCATACTCACAGAATGAGAGCTGACAGTGACAGACTGCCATACCAGGGAACAACTTGCCCTTCTCCTGAGTACCTCAGCTGATGGGAAAAAAGGTTTGGAAAAATAGTTATGCTGATGACATGTTTATACAGATTTACTTTTCTTTTGAGTAACTTTCTTCTGTCCATTTGACTTCAGAGAATTTCACCACTACCATGAAAGATGAATTTAGTATCATGGGCTGAAACTTTACAGTCAGCCAAAGTCAACACCATCAAAATGGGATGAAAAAAAAGATCCTGATCTTACTACATAAAATACATTTACACACACTGAAGAGAGTAAGACAATGTCTTGCATCATTTTCTTGTTTCACTGAGCTCAAAATAAAAAGCTGTTTTTCCCTTCAGCAACTGTAATTCAAGAAAGTGAAGACTAGAACTGAATAATCTTCTTCCTCTGATGAAGAAATCCCAGACTCCAAAAGTACTCTTTCTCTTACCCCTTCTACCATTAGATTCTCTCCCTCCCTACTTAAGCCAAAAACAGCTCCTTTTCACATTAGTATCATTCAGAAGTGGAAAACAGAGAACAGCTTGAGGGCAAAATCGAATTACCAAACTGATTCTCCCCCTCGATTTAGTACTTCATGCAGGCTTCCTCCCCCCCACCCCCGACGGCATATACGTGATAATTATCAGGGTAAGTGCTAAGTAAGCATTGGACATGAAGAACTTGAAAGAATTAGGACATTATAATTTTTGACATTATCCCAACATATGTTTTGTGGTCATTCTATGCTTCCAGATCTATTGTACCACATTTAAAATGCAGACTTCTAGCTATCGTTTTTCACCACTTACATATGTTAAACATTCTTACTGAAGGCACTTGATTCTTCACTTTGTTCTCTTAAACTATCATTATTCTTATGGTGTTTACACATTTCTTCGTCCTCAGTTAAAATTCCTTTTAGGTTGGCAGTCTTCTTTCGGAGGATAATAGTAAAATGATATAGTGAACAATAGCAGCAGACAGTCCTTCAGAAAGTTCTTGAAAGGCTCGGATTAGAGGTGCTTTATGTATTTACTTTTTTTAAATGTTCAATTTGCCATGCAGTTACAATCCCACTGAAACATTACTTCTCATTTCTCAAGAAGTCTGTCAGTCTTTTTCCTGTAATGTAGCTAAACTATTTTATGCCTCCCCTTCTATGTTGTCAACCTGTGCTAATTGAAATGTTTATAAAATGCTGATACTGAAGTATTGAAGCTTAACAGTTCAACAGATCTTTAATAAGCCCTCTGGTATATTCACAAAATGATTTATAGAAATATTTAATCTCACTGATTTACCACTAGTATTAATGAGTCTAGTTATTAAGCACTTTATTTCAGAATGCCACATAGATACAAATCCTGTAAAACATGGCAGTATCCTGTACTAAGTTATTTTGTATTTAGAGAGAATGAATGATTTTGAAATCTTACAGCTTTTCCTCAGTGAAACATAGTTATTCATTAGCATAAAACTAATTGACTCTTTTATACGCAGTATCTTTGTACTAAGTTATTTTATATCTAGAGAGAATCAATGGTGTGAAATCTCACAGATTTTCCTCCATGAAACAGAGTTATTCATTAGCATGGAACTAGAAGATTCTTTCATATAATCTCCCTGCCATTATTATCAGATTTTATGCAAATAATTTAGCACAGGGCCAATCACAAAAGTAATCCCAAAGACTGAAAATAGAAGTGCATAATGAGTCAGTAGAAATAAAAGTGATTCCATTGCCCTTGATTATTAAGCAAGGACTTCTGGATTATCAACTCTTAGCAAGAATCTGATTCTTTATTACGCTTAATCTGATTTCTTCAAAGAAATAATTTTCTAACATGTTGTACACATGTTAACATGTAAAGTGAATTTACTTTAAAATTATTCAACCATCACTCATCTTTTTATGTTCCTTCCCATTGTTGTTCAAATGAAATGTTATTAGTTGGATGGGTTTCAACCAGCCTTATATATTTGGAAGTTAATATTTTGGGAGAAACTTCCTACCATGATGAGTTCAATGAAGAAGCTGCAAAAGTCCTGAAAGGTGCTACAGACATTTTGTTTTTCTGACTGACCTCTCCCAGCTACAGCCTCAGACATCTAGGAAAGAGAATTGGGGGGTTGGGGGAGGGAGGGTAGAAATCAACATTTTTTTTTCCATTAGTGCATTTAACCTATTTTTTTATGTCCAATAATGGTTTTAATGGGAAAGAAGGGAGACCTTTGTCTTGTTAGTCAAAGGACTGTGACAACATTCCCTCTCAATGCAGAGACTCTGCTGTGTAAAATTTGCACATATGCATTTAAATCTATATTTTCTTTATTTGTAAAATTTGTTTAAATTTTACAATTTAATTGGAATTAACTGAAAACTTGGAAAATTTTGGTATAATCAAGGCAATCAATTTTCAATGTAAATACTTATTTGCAATTTTTTCCTTTTAAATAAATTAATAAAATTTAACCTTTCCACAAAACCAACTGAATTCTCCATAATTTGACTTTATGTGATTTTCTGGAAAGTTAACCAAGAGTAGGAGATGGAGTTGGAGCATTCAGTAAAGAATATCAGAGAAGCCCTGCAATTGTGAGGTGCAGAAAAGACCCTCGTGTGTTCTAAACTCCTTAGGGAGGAATTGAGGTGTGGTTGGATCCAATCTTAGCCCCAGGCGTTGTTAAAGGTTTAATCCCTCAAGATTAAAGATTGCAAATCTGATCTATTTCTATAAAATGAGGTATTGACAAATGATTAGAAAAAAGATCTTAATCACAATTATTTACTACATAGTTTAAAACCCAAAACTACTAATAGCGTATAGTATAATTCAGTGCACTATCTTAAAGCAATTCTGTTAAAACCATTGCATTAAAGCTAGCTAAAAGAAACAATTATTAAGTAGAGATTGATATAACTCACCATGCAAACATGGGCAGGTCTTTTCACTGAGCCTTGGAATATCCTCAGGGGGCATCCTCAAATCCAAAGGAGGAATCTCTACACGCACCAAGGAGGAATTGTTGGAATGTTAGAACAACCTAACTGTATGAGACTGTGCTGGATTTTTGTAGTGTAAAGTGACTGACTGCCAGTCACTGTCTCTGGTCGCCTCACTATTAGGATGTTAATTTGAGGTTGGTGAGCATACTGGTTTTAACATAGTTTAACACCAAAACCAACATGACACCCCTCTCAGTCTACTATGCAAACAGCATTGTCTGAGTTGCTTCACTGCATACCAGGGCAGAGCATCCTCCTAACCCAAGACCTCCCTAAATGTTACTGAATGTCATTGGACCTTCTGAGGGATGTCATAGACCAGGGGTGTATGTGACAAATCTTCAGTATGACATGTATAACCAGACTACACAGTGGTTTTGTGAGAAATGCTGCAGTCCTAAACTCATTTTGCAGACTCTCAATTTGCTCAGTTTTTCTGGTTTTAGAGCTCACTTCTGGTAAGAGAGAAGTGTTGCTGTCACAGCTGTGATTAGCAGAGGGCATTCAGGTAGAAGAACACACAGGCAGGGACTTGCATCTCCTAGAGAAAGATTTAATTGCACAGAACATGTCACATTCTCTACTTTAAAAAACTGTGATTCTTAATGGGAGATTAGACCACCAATTTTATAGGAACATGGACTTATGATAGTCTTTCTTTTGCTGGAGCAGCTTTTCTCTGTCCAGGCAGATGTACACATGTGCTGATTTCATCACATTTGTAAGCTATGTTTTCTAGTGCCAAAAGCAGGAGAGTCTAGGGGGCATAAAAGTTCCCTTTTCTCAAGGGTAAATAATTGTATGCTCTGAACTGAGTCTTTGTGTACAGAATTCACTTTTACATCCTTTGTCATGGTTTGACACCGGTGCAATGCCAGTGCCCCCATGAGAATACCATCTCCCTGGTGTCTGCTGTGAGATGTGACCAAATAGAGCAACACAGGCTCCAGCTTAGGAATAAAAGGGAAAAAAACTTCACTAACTTAAAATATATAAAAGAAACACACAGAACTCAGGATGAAAACCTTCCAAACATTCCTCCTCCCCCCACCAAATTCCCAATACATCACAGTAAGACAAAACCTTGGATTCTCAATTCAGTTACCATCCCTCAGATCACCAACTCTCAGTCCATCACCACCCTTCAGATAATCAGTTCTTAGTTCATCAAGAACAGAGGAGTCCTACTTGTGCCATAGGCTTCCCCTGGAAACACCGTTGAAACCTCGTGTGTTTCCATGTCACTCGTGCACCACCCGGAGATCATTTGCCATCGTGACCTCTTCCTTCCATGCCCAGTGCTCTCACCACTGCACATGGACGAGAGCTGCTTCTAGGGTTTTCCTTTTAAGGGTGCTTTGCCCCGTTCAAAAAAGAGAACAGTCTCTCACTTGCAGGACACCTGTCCCCCCAAAATTTCACCCCCTGGGGCCGAGGGTTCTCAAGAACAGAGATCTTCTCCTTCACTGAAGATCGAGGGCACCACCACCACCCTCCTCACCTGTTGTGTCTGTTCACGCACTCCTTCACATAACAACATTGAACTCTCTTGGCTCCAAGCTATTGCTTCCCCCTAGTGCAGTCTTTGTGTCACAGGAAAAATGGTTCTGTCCACAGCTATACAAGAAAAGTCCAGGAAAAGGCCACTCCATCATCTCCTGCCATCTAGAATGCTTCTCAACTTCTCTCAGACATTTTTCACTTGCACAAATTTGCATCACACTTCCCCGTTTCCTGCTATTCATCCCTATCTCCCTTCCCGTTCCCATTCAACTCCAGGAGGATCAGCATTTGTAAGGTCTCCATCAGCCAAGAAAAGGGTTAAAATCTCAGGCTCTGCCTGTCCAGAATTCCCACGTCTGCCCTGCCGGGCACCTTCTCGCTGCCCCCCCCTTCTCCTTCCCAGCCAGTCGCGCTGCCCGCAAACGATACGGAATTTCAAGGTGGCACAAGCACAGGCACAGTCTCGCTCTCTCTCTCTCTCTCTGGGGGGACCTGCCCGATGACTCTCCAATGTTTCTCCACCCTTCCATCCTGCAGAGGCCTTCACCTCCCCTCTCTGTCCCAGGCCCGGCCTACCTCACCCGGCCGCATGGCTTCCCCTGCCGCGCCCAGCCCACAGCCAAGCAGGGCAGCTCTGAACCTTTCACTGACCAGAACCAAGAGAGCTCCCTCCTGCGCGTTCTCTGCTTTTAACCCCCTGTGTTCTCAGTGGCGTATCCATGTCCTCAGTGGCCACATCAGGTGCCAATATTCAAATCTGAGCACCTATTGGTTTGATCACAACGCCTCAAAAAACTCACTTCCTCTTAAACCAGGACGCCCTTCTGAGGTAAATCCAGGCAGTCAGGCTGTATTCTTTATTTTTCTCTCTTGCTGTATTCTAATTTGCTGCATCTATTTTTCCCATACTTCAAGGCATTTACAGCTAGCCTGAGGTTGACACAGGCTGCCTGCACTGCAATTATTATCATCAGTATTTCTATTATTATTACTCTTTCTACTATTAGAATATTATAGTCTCTGAGCAAAAGAAATGTAATAACTACTTGTTTGGTTTGTTGTATTTAAATACAAAAAGAAAAAAAAGAGAAAAGTATGTTGAAGCTTAGAAACATGCAAAGTGAACAAATCCCTCAGAAACAAATATTTTCCAGACAATATTAGCCATTAAATTAGGCCATAGCTTTGGGTTTGCTTCTTCCTCCTCCTGTTTAATGTGAAGAGAAACAGCCATTGTCCTTTTCAACAGAGACAGAACTGAAGGGAGTGCTGGCAAGTTTAATTCATTTTGATACACACTGTATGAGTTTGTGGCTGTGGATATGTGTGGCTGTTGATGATGAGGCACTTTCATTTTTAACAGTGCTGTGTACCATTCATCCGTGTATTTAAAAAAAGTTGTTGGGAATATATGGCACTTCAGCCTTAAGCTGTCAAAAATGAGATTCCAAAGTATTCAGCAGCACAAAATAGCATAAAAAGAGCTTTGCAACTATTTATCTCTGCTTGCCAGCTTGTAATGTTGATGTATGATATGTCATAATGAAGCACTGAAATGAATACAGCTACATAGAAAAGTGAAGTTACATGGCCACAGACAGTGAAATATTTGATTCCTCCCTCCTTCATCCATATACACACACACTTGAAGACAACACATTCTCACAGTGATCCTGTTGTAATTCTGCTATTTAACAGCATAGCAATATGATACACAGAGTCTTCCAAATAATTGCAAGTAAAGTAAAACCTGTTTTATGTATGTTTCAAATTCACAGTTTCCACCGACTTCATAGTGACAACACTCAACACTTTGTGAAATCCAGGGCTGCATTTAATTTTCCTCCTCCTTACAATTTCCATATGTTTTAAATTTCCTTAAATTATTTAGTGTATGTTTATAGTCTCCATCTTGAATTTAAGCTCCAATTTTCATTGTGTCTCTCTATGGTGACCAGTCCATTGTCGATCTTGGATGCTGATTATATTAGCTGTTTTATGCTGTTGCTATGGTCACATATACTGAGTTACAAAACATTAGATTTTGCTTTTTCTTGCATTTTCTACATATTCTATACTTTGGTTTTAAAAGAAAAAAGAAACAAAACTATGAACTGATCACCCATTTAGTTTGAAAAATTCAAGGAATAATTGCGGCTAAAAAGTGAGTTTTAAAAACTTCCCCTTAATGTATATACAAACAGAATTGTGATATGTTAACACTATACTGGTCTTTTCCAAATTAGGACTTGAACATGCCTTTAAAATGTCCTGAAAAGCATGATCAACAAACCAAAATTCCTGGTTTAGGAGAGCAAGAGAGGTAAATGTCACAAGGAGATGAGACCTTAATGTTCAGTTCGTTTGATTCCTTGCCATTAATCAAGGAAGAAAAAAATACCTTTTACAGTCTTCTTAAGCTCCATCTTAAGATTAGCTGGATTTCTGTTAGATACTAGCTCAATTATTTATGGAGGCAAGTTTTTTTGAAATTTAAATCCTCTGGTAATAAGATTTTTTCTTAACACTCATTCCATGCATCCATTCTTACACTAGCTCACACATTCATTTTTCAGAATATTTATACAATTGTGATTCATTTTTAGACAGAATCCAGATAATGCCTTTATATGGTTAGACTGCAAAAATCAAATTTTTCTTGTTTTCTTATAAAAGGGATTTTTCTCCCTCAAAAATTCTAATGGCCCCTCTCCACATCTGCTCTAAAACAAGTTTAATTAATCCCTTTTCTTTCACATAGCAGAGATTAACAGTATATATCACAAAATTTCTTTTCTAAGAGAGAGAATACTTTCCAAGTCTCTGAGAAACATCTAAATTCCTAAGGTAAAATGTTACTCCTTTTCATCCACATCTGGCTGAATGGGCCTGTGAGGTGTCTCATTCAATGAAAATTAAACCTATGATGATAGAAATTAAAAATTTATTTGGCATCATACAAATGATGCCTGGCAGTGTGTGACAGAAACCAGACTATAAGATGTGAATTTCTAAGGCAACACAATTTAAATCTGGAGAGGTCATAATGAAACACTCAATGTGTCACAAATTTAATAGAAAACTTTTCCAGGGTGTGCCAGATAGCCAGTGACAATGTGCTGTGGAACCCAAAGAGAAGTAGAGTGTCAAAAAAGCACCAATCCAATCCCCCACCCATTCCCCAACAAATGGGGGGAATGCTAAATTAAACAAAGCAAAGCAACCAACCAATGCAAAACGCCCCAAAACTTTAAGATATCTGAAATTAGAATTTAATTGGGTGTGTGAAATGTGGAAAAGGAAATCCATTTTAGATCAACTTTAAAAAGTATTAATAAAAGTATATATTTCTTCTTATAGTAGCAACTGCCTTTTTCTCTGAAAAATCCACTCATGGCCCTGTGGAATCTTCTTCGTCTCTATCTAGGACTTGATAATATCAATACAGAGTGGTGTAAAAGTGAGAGGTCCATTTTATAACCAGAGATGGAGAAGTATTGAGGCAAAGTGAAAATTTTCCAGGATAGAAATCCATTTTAATTTAGGTGAAATGTACATTTTTGAGTTGAGTCTGTGGTTAGAAACCATAGTTATTTAGCCAGACTGCAAGGCCTAAGCTCAGTGAAGTTACTTCAGTGAAGGGCAGAGATAAAGGAGGGGAGACAGAAGATGATAGAGAGAGACAGGGACTGCTGTAAGGGCAAGTCAGCCTGACCTTGGAATTTTTTCTGATAAAAAGGAACTAGCAGTAAATGTCACATGAAACCCATAAAAATGAATATGTATGAACCTATTGTGAAACTATGCATTTGTATTTGAGAGAGAGATAAAAAGAGACCGGAAGTTCTCAGAGGTACACATGCCTTTTTTGAAGAGAGCAATCTCCACATGCGTCCAGCGCTGTAATAAAACATACTGGCTTTACAACTTTTTCAAAGTTGTGGGGTTCTCTTCTTTTCTCCGCAAAACAGCATGAAAATTTTGAATCTCATCCATGAATGGAGACTTTGAAAATGCTTCTTGTGTATAACATATTAAACCCTAATGCTTTCCGTTTTTAAAACCCTGTGTTAAAATGGTCACAGGTCAAAATTTAGATTAGAATTGAGAAAGAACCACCATAAAAAGGCTAATGGAATAGCAAAGAAATTTTTTCAGAAATTCCATCATAAAATTTGCTGACCTAGCAACAGCTAGAAAATACAAGTACTATATATTTTTAAATGAGCTAATAAGACTGTGTGGTTTCCACTTTGCTCCGTGTGCGTCTCCATTGCCATGGTAACACGAGCCACAAGAACTCCACCCAGTTTCCATGTCTGCATCATGACTTGGCATTATATTCACTGCTTCATGCTTCCAACAATAGTTTCCTCAGTAAACAACATACAGGGCTTGTAATGAATTACATAATTGATTAGAAGGTTCTCTAGAACAGAACTCCTATTATAGTTATTAAATCTTCAAAACTGTACCTTCCAAAGAATGTAAATCAGTAAATCAAGTTTCCAAAAATACAGACGTTAAATTCACACCATGGGTGAAGGTATCTAGAAAGCTTGTCTTTGGAAAACAGGGTTATCTAAATAAAACATCACAAAATGAAAATACTTGAAAGGAAATATATCTCAGAGCTGAGGAAAAACAAGTGATACGACTGAAACTTTCTGCCATTTATGAACAAAAAATCAATGAAAAAAAACCCCATATATACATTAATATTTATATTGAAGTTTTCTTCCTTTCCCGTGATGTAGAAGATCTGTGTAGGGGGTAGGGAGAGGGAGACGGAGAGACAGGGATACAGGAGCTTCATTCTGTCTTTGTAATCTAATCTGAAAATATTCAGACTAATTCTACCTAGGAAAATCTTATCTAGGGTTGTAAACAAACTTTTTCACATATTGTTTTCCCTTCTACATATTGATATTCTTTAACAAGCTTTATTTTTAAAAATGCATTGTTGAAGGTTGGGCATATTCATCAGGTATTTTCCTTGAGGATTAGAGGTATATCCCCAGACATATCACAGTCTGGAGCTCTCTGTGACCCCTTTTTTTGGCTTAACCAGTGGAAGCTGGCAAAATAAGGGATGGGAACAATAGTTTTGCCCCAAAAATAAAAACTTTAATAAAAAAATAACAAATGTGGTAACTGCAGAATACGGTGGGCAAGATCAAAAGGCCTGGGGGCGTGGCAAATGCAGACAGGTGTAGGGATATTTTAGGGCAAAGGTCCTATCATGAATGTGAACTTGGAACGTGACCTTATATGTACCAAGGTGTTGAACCAACTGAGAACAAGAACCAGAAACTTGACCAAATATAGGACAGTTCTGTTAGCCTACTGACTCCCATGAGCCTATTCTTCCCACCGTGACCTGACTAGGTGCCTCCCCCTCAGTATCCTGTTTCCCATGTCCTGAGGTTGATGCCTTCTGTAAAAGCTACTGAGGTAAAAGTCCCAGCTGGATGCGATTCCATATGGACTAATGTGAAAAAAAACCCATAACAATCACATGAACCAACCTGAAACTATCTCCTGGTAATCTAAATATCCTAAATAAACAGCAATATTCTGTTTTGTGTGGCAGTTCAGCTGTTGGCAGAGTCTCAAAATTATCTGTGGAGATGTGAAAACTGGAGGTTGTAGTTAAAATTTTGTGGCGAATGAATGTGATTTCTACTAATTTTTTCACTTGTGCTCAGGAAGATAGTTTTTATGGCACACTGGAAACATGCAGCTGTGGAAGTGAAGTGAATGAGATCTGATTTTGCTTTACATAACTGTATAATGTAAGGCTGCTTTCCGAGGGTGTCCTCTAACACTCTGTTCTGTGATTGCAACCTAGTTCTTCACTTATAAAGCCAGGCCAAAGAGCATCCAAAGATGGAAAAAACTGCATTAAAGATGCTTTAAATATTTTACATAATGTGGATTATGTGCCATGTTCTTGGACTGTTGTAATAGGCCAACTATGTGTAAGCATATATAAATACCTTCTTGAGTTCTTGCCCACTCAGATGAATAATCCTTTTGCCTACGGTGAGTTTATTAGTAGAGGATCTTATATAATTGAGACACAGATACTTTACTTTCTTTGCATCTCACATTTCTATGAATCATGTTCTTTGACCCAGAATTTCATCTGGATCCCAGATTTTGTTTTACTCCCTCTGACATTTTCATCAATATTGAATCAGGAAAGGAAAAGTGTGTATACTTCTCAAGACGTAAGACACATGTAGTCCTACTTTGTTTTATTTCTTCAATGGCAATTTTGTGGGCAAACCACTTTTTACTCCACATTGAAATAAATTTCTTCTTGCTCTTGTAGTCACACATAAGTGTACACAGTCCTATTTTGGGTTTACTTTATTAACTTCTCAGTAAATAAAATCATATCATTACCCTTATTTTCACTACTCTTAATTAATTGTCTTGCTTCCTAATTTGGTTTTTTTTTTGTTTCTGTGAATTGAATATCTTATTTCTTTTTCTTGTTTAAAGTGCATCAAAAACACTAAATGATCATGTAAAGCTGACCTTCTAATCAACAAATGAAAGCAGAGCACAAGCAGGCTAAGAAGTGAAAATTTCAATCCTGTTATTATTTTAAAGCCATATATTTAAAAAAAAAAAGTTGTCAGAAAAAATGAAGTGCTATGTGCTATAAAATAGAACCACGAACCACATCTACATCAGGCCTGCCCTTTCTGATATGAAGAGTACAAGAGTGAATGCAGAATTTAATGTAAAAATATGATAGTTTATCCAATAGCAGTCTCACATATTGTGATTTCTTAGCAAGGCTGTCAGGGTCTAAATTCCTCTACTTTGGGAAATAACAACACATCTTCTGTGTGCTGTGGAATTAAAAGCTTGGAAATTCTTTTGCAAGTGTATTTAGTTAAAAGGTTGGTATCTTTAAGCTTTCCAAACCAATCAGTTTCAATCAAGTTTTACAATTACTATTTTTGTTCCTCAGATTTTCATTTACAGGCCACTCTGATGAACAACATCCTTCTGTCACTGGGGGCTTTCTTTTACAATGTAATTGGCAAACTATTTTCCTTGGAGAAATGTTTATGAAGAAGTGATTTTGCATATGACCACACTGTTCTACAGTGCTTTTTATTATTTTTGCCATTTCAATGGAATGTTGACTTCTGTAAATTTGCTTTTATTACCATCATCTAGTGTACTTCAGGGAGTAATAGACAAGTATAACAAACAGTGTAAAAAGACAGATGAAACATTTATCTTTGTGGTTTTCCTTCCATTTCATTTTAACTTAAGCTTACATTTTCTCCAACTGACAAATATGTTTTTGTCCCAGGCCTGTGAAAACTGAATAAAGAAGCTCATTTATCACATTCCTTCCATTACAGAACCCAGAAAAAGGAAGGAAAACATACTGGAAACTTCATTGCAATTTACTTTGTATTATGCTTTCAAACTACTGTAACTAGCTCTTTGGATGTCCTGCTAGGTCATTTCTTGACAAATACCAGCTATATGCATCTAGAAGAATTATTTGTCTAATTCTGCACTATGCTGTTAGAAAAGTTAGTAACTTTGAATTGGCAACAACAAGGACTGCACTGGATTTTTACTTGTCATTATTAAATACTGTAATATATATACTAAATAAATATACTAAAAATTTAAATTAGTAAATACATATTGTAAAACCAGGCGACCCCTGAGGCAGGAAATTGTTGACATCTGACTCCAAGGCTTTGAAATGCTGAATGCTCACTTTATTAAAACTATATTATATTACAACATACTATACTATATTAAAGAGATACATACTATATTATACTACAACTATCCTACATCATACTGACTTCTAACTTACTACTGAAAACTCATAACTGTCTGCCAACAGTCCCAACACACGCATGTGGACCCAGTTGGTCAATGAATCAAAACACCATCACCAGAATCCAATCAAGCAATCCCTTCAGGTAAATAATCTTCCAACACACTCTATATGTTCGCAAACACGGGAGCAGCAAATGAGATAATAATTGTTTTGATCATTCTTTTCTCTACTTCTCTCACTGCTTCTCTCTGATCAGAGGGCATGTGAATACTACAAATATATGAAATAATTTAGTAAATATACTAAATAAATTAAAAAGTTACTGGGAGGATTGAGGGAATTATGTGTGAGCATGAGTGTTCAATGAGTTCTTCATCTCTGCTGACAGGTGATGAATGAAACCTCCTTAACATACCAACGTGTTAAGAGAGAGAGCAATGAAAATGAGGGCAAGAAGGCAAAGTAGGAGACAAGTAACAACCCTTTTCCTAAAGAAAAACAATGATGTTTTCAAGTACTCAATTTTCATCTTTGAGAGACAACTGACATGTCTGCCTTGTACCACTTGTAGATTTTCCTTCAAGGTAAAACCCTGTAACTGTGTTGTCTACCCAGCAAGCCTTCACATAATACTAATTTCCTGTATCAACTCTTCTTTTCTACTGGGCTTGCTCTTTGATAAGAGCTTTTACTCTTCAGAAAGAATGCCACAACTTGTAGATGCATCTTCTGTTATGTGAAAACTTTTCCGTGCTACAGCTTTAAGTGGCCACATTGGAAGTTTACTCATCCCAGGCATATTTATAGCACCAGTAACTTCCCCAGAATTGCACATAGTACAAACATGCCTATAAAATACAGAAAACCAGAAACTATAACTATAACTATTAATAAAACATGAAATGCAGAATTAACAATTATTAGTGACTGGTTTCCTTTAGTTCCCCTTCTGTGCCTCTGACACAGAACTTTCTTGTAACTTTGCCTTCCAATCTCATTAGTTTATCTGTGAATCAATATAGTGTGTCTTAAACCTTATCCACCTTTTAACTTCAGTCTAAAACAGAGAAAAACAATAGATGCTCCTGAGCCTGGCATTTTAGGCAAAAACTTTCTGGGAACTTCAGCAGACCACTTGACAAAAGTAGACCAAAACTAAATTAACATGACTTAGATAAATGAGACACATTGTTCAAGAACTGGAATATCTATGAAATGGGTTTTCAGATAATTTTGAGACTGGGGATGTGTTTTTAATGTGTATTTTGACTGACACCTTTCTTTTAATCAGAAGCAGAAAACTTTAAAAAGGGAAGAGCAATTTAGCTAAGTTGTGTGGAAAGAGAGCTAAAAAATATTTTCTCTGTTTTTACGGTGAGACAACTACTAACATTTGTAAACTTATTGTAATATATAATCTAACTGTAAATTCTCTTCAAAAAGAGATTATTCAGGGGAGGACTTAATAACTTGGAAATCACTAACAACATTAATTCATATCAGCATCTTAAAAAGATTTTCCAAATTCCATTGGATTTTTCAAAGAAATTGAATATTTTAATTTAGTCACTATTTTTGTCCAATTTGTACTGATTTTGCTTTCCAGAATAGGTCAAAACTAGAGAAAATATCCTAAACTCATGCCTTTACTCTTCATCTTTCATTGGTCATCCACATAAGTGGAGGCTTCTTAATTTCAAAATGTATTTCAACTCAAAGAAAGCTGGTATTCTACAGGGAGAAAGTCTCTTAGCTCTATCTAAAATGCACAATCCATAATTACTGAAAAAAAAAAAAAAAGGTTTTCTTCAAAGAAAAGAACCGATATTTTGATTAAGCCTCCCATGGGAAAGCCTAGCATTCACGGTTACTATGTATTGGGATTTTCAAGCTCAATTTACATACCTATTCAGTAAGGCAAAGTAATTGTTGCCCCATTTTTTTCATTATATGATGCAAATGCTATCTCTACAGAGATAGCATTTGCATCATATAATGTGTTTTCAATTAAAAAGCATTTTTAATTTTTTATATTCAGTGTAAAAATAATTATATGGAAGGCATAAATATGAGGGGAAGAATGTTAATATGGGCAAAGATGGTTAATCGGTATTTTGCTACTTAGTTAATGCTTCCCCTTCCCTTCCCTTGAAAGCCAAATCCAGTGCTTTGTATTACAACTAAATACCGTTATGTAGAATAATGGGTTTCTATTTCAGTCATGGTGCAAGACACAGGACTCTCACCACTGATTTGCAGATGCTGGCCTGAAGAGAGAGTACTGATGTGTCTTCTTAGGGAGTGAGATAAGCTGTTCTGCTTGGGATGAGCTGTAAACTCTAATCAGCTGAAAATCAGATTTCACTAGTAATTCCTGGAGAAATTGTGATTCAGAGCAAGACAAAAGACAAACAGTGTGTTCAAAGCCAGGATGACTTTTTTAGGGCAGCTGGATGTCACTTAGGCTTGAGGACACTTCCACCATGAGTGGGGTGCAAATGTGTTCTGAAGCTACTACTGTATCTTCTCTGTGATAACAAAAGAGGAGGATTTCATTACATCAGTGCCAGAGCTTCTGCCAGAAGCTTTCATTGGAAGGGTATGGTGTAGCAGAGGATTTTTGGATAAAAGAGCTAAAAGGCAGTGAACGTGTTAGTCTCAATTTGTAAAGGTCAATAAGAACACATGTCAAATTCACAACAGCTTTTACTCCTTTAACATTGAGTAAAATTAAAGTGGTGTAGGGTCTACTTTTGTGAAGTGGTCTGCTTTTATGATTTGTGTACAGTTGTATATAGGTCACATTTCTTTACTAGATCTCTTTGGAAATTTTATTTATTCTTTCCTCTTTTGACAGTCTTTCAATAGTAACAAGGCATGTATTCATGCAATAGTTTTCTCCTTGAGGTTGCTGGATATCTGTGTCTTCAACAGGTGTTGCAATTGCTTTCACCAACAAATGTAGTTGAAGACCAAGGGCAGAGGCTTTATTTCAGCTCTACTGTCTGCTAACCTTTGGAACTGCCTGTGTATTCTAAGAGAACAGCACAGAGCACCTGCACTGTTTCAGCTTCCAATTTCAGCTGCAGCTGACAGGAAACCCCTTGCATGATACAGATCCAGGCACCATAGTGTTGGAATGCATGGAACAGAAGCCACTCTGAGTCCTTCAGAGAGAGGGAAAGAAATGCAGAGTTTGAATTAGAACCTCTAGAGAAGCTGAAATATATTAAGCCACATAGACATGAAATAGAAGTGTAAGTTAAGAAACTGCGTGGCTAGTAAGAGGCCCTAAAGCCTAGTTTTGAGTTCACGGAGTTACAAGTTATTAGCTATTGCTTATGTTCCTAGATAGAATAGATAGAACTATTCTTGAAAATAGGTATTATGTGTGAAAGTTTTGTGTAAGAACTGGCATACTTTCATACAGAAGAAATTAAGCTTACATCGGTGTAGAAAGAATGTTTTAGAATTCTGTTTTTAGCTGATTGGATGATTTATGAGTAAAATGCTCTGTAATGGAGTATGGATGATGAGATGAAGAAGAAGAAACAAAAGGGATAGTGGCTTCTGCTTCTGTTCATAACATCAGAACTCTTTGCTGGAAAGTTTTTAGCATGGACTTTAATACTTTGAATTCTCTGCCTTCAAGATTGATGTATTCATGCAATAAACAACTTTTTAACAGCTAACAACTACTCCTGTCTCTTTGAAGACCCACAACCCACCGAAAATCTTGACACGTTAGGATAACAAAGATGCAAAATTTTTATCTATCACCTAGATAGTCCAGCCACTGAAGATGTTAATATAGATTGGACAGGAGTGAGCGCATTGCTTTCTAACAGAAAGAAGTTTGATGTAATAGATGTTACAGATGGGTAATGGGATGATTAGCTCTCGCATTTAAGGGATGAATATTGTGTGCATGTTAAGACAAGCTTTATTGATGTATAGCTATGTTATTGTGATTTGTTGTTTACATGTCCTCTGCTTTCCGTATAGTCCCCTTCTTCCCTCTCCCTGTCCACCTTGTATTGTTGCCACCAAACAACAGGCCAGGGCTGCCTAACACAAGGTCTCCTCCCATTTATATCCCAGGATATAAAAGGCAGAGCAGCCATTTTGTAAATCAGTACATGGCTGATGGCCACAAATTCCCATACTGTAATTTGGTTTTATTTCTAAAGTTTTAATAAAACTTTGAAAAATTTAAAGTGAGAGGTCATTTCTCACATAGAAATAATAGATATCTGTGCTTTGGAGATCCTGAAGAATCTCTTTGAGTTGAGCTCTGAGATCTAAAGGGCTTTTCTGTAAATAAGTCTGCTTAAACATGTGTGATTAGAAGAAAAGTTAAAGTATGTTCCAGTTCCTGTCTTTGTGAAGTGGTGTGTAAATAATAGTTCAGACTTCCCTTGCTTGTCACCTACATCTCTACACTGATTTATCCCTATCTTTGGTTGTAGAAAAGACAGTATGATATCTGTCCCGGGCAAAGTGAATTGACAAGGTATTTTTTGATACAGATATAGAAAATTCCACTGATATATTAAGAGGGTAAAAATTCCTGGGTTGGGTTGTAGTAAAATTAAATGGATTGTGGATCACCGCCTACCCTGTCTAACTATTGACAAATAGGTTGGATTAGTTTAAATGACCACTGGCATCATCTCTATCTGCTTACTATTCTTCAAGAAAAATGTCTCGCTGATATAAATGATTGCTATCCCCTTCAGAAAGACAGGGAAAATAAAAACAAGCAAATAAAAATCGAAGAAAAAACCCAAACCTCATGCTAAATCTTTTAAAATGCTGTAGGCAGTAAGAATATCATATGGAAGTTTTCTTAATCTCCTTTAAAAGAAAGTAGTGAAAATTTATGCATTTGAGTATGTCTTCTGTAAGCAAGATAATAAACTATTTAAATTAAGGAACTTACTCTGAGACATATAGTTCTAAGAATGCTGATTTTGAAACCAAGGATTGCTGCTCAGCATTGAGAAACATTCTTCTATGTACTAATGACAAGACTTGCTGGGAAAATTTAGATTTTATGGGGTTTTTGTTTGTTTGGCGGGGGTGGGTTTGTTTGTGGTTTGGTGGGGAATTTTTTGTTTGTTTTGTTGGGATTTTTTTGTTGTTTGGGGTTTTTTTTGTTTGTTTTGGTTTGTCTTGGTTGGGGTTTTTTTTTTTGTCATTGTCCATGGGGAATACAATTGGAGAGTGATATTTTTTCTCATCACTTCCTATCCACTCAAGCCAGGATGTGTGTGTTTTGTTCCCCCAACAAACACATGACAAATAAGCTGGGGAAACCACCCTTCACTCCCCCACCAAAACCAAAGTAACGAAAATAAAAAAAACCCAAACCAAGTCAAAACAAACAAGCAAACAAAAACAAAAAACCCCAAGCACCAAAAAACCCAACAAACCAACATCCATTCCTATAGTAAATGTGGTCTTAGGAATTCTGCTCTGTAAAGGATGAACACTAATTTTCTGTGGCTTTCCAGTGATCCAACAGTGTCACAGATTGTAAAGAGCCAGATAAATTGATAGATATTACTCTTGGCTTCTCACCCATGTTAAAC
This sequence comes from Zonotrichia albicollis, assembly GCF_047830755.1. Classification (NCBI taxonomy): domain Eukaryota; kingdom Metazoa; phylum Chordata; class Aves; order Passeriformes; family Passerellidae; genus Zonotrichia; species Zonotrichia albicollis. The sequence continues at coordinate 24,044,319 of NC_133860.1, forward strand.
CTTTACATAACTGAGTTTTGTAGTCTCAAGTCATTCATTTCTGAAATGGAATTTTCACCTTTAAATCTGCTGTATGTGATTTAATGTTCTCAGTTTTCTGACTTTGTCTTTTTAACTGAAGAAAAAGCTGGAATAAAATTTTATTAAAAGTTATTGTACCTTAATTACAAGTAAATCCATTTATTTATGTTTTTACCATTTAAAAAAAATGGTTTCCCTTGTTTAGAGAAACCCTTTTAGAAAAGCAGCACTTTAAATTGCTGTAGACCTTTGAATAAACACATCAAAAAATAATGAGGGAATTAAGACAGGATTTATAGAAAGTCTGCCTCCTTAACACAAATTACTTTTGTGAAATATATTTTAGGTTGCATCATGTATTACTAAGTGTGAAGCTGAAAACTGAGCACACCAGTAAGAAAACTAAAGTAATATTTTGAAAATGTAATAACACCTGTGTAAATATGGGGGGCTTTTCGTTTGTTTTCTATTTTTTTTTCTCTTTGTCTTTGCTTTTTCTGTAGTACTTCATAATATGTGGGATATTTTTTGACATGGAGAAAAGTAGACACATAGTGTTCTGATTTTTTCACATAGTGGAAACCCCAAATATCTCACTGTAACTTTGACTTTGTACTGTCACTTCCATCATGAGTTAGAAGTTCAATTTTTTGCTGTGTGCCCTGGATCTTATAGGAAATCTTATTCCATGTCACAAGTTCAGCTTGGCATCGTAGATTCCAGCTACTTTAATCAGATTATTCTTGTGCTATTCCTTAAAACAAGGTCAATTGCTTACTGCTGGCATGGCCGGGTAATACTTGTGCTCAGCTTGCTAGACAGCCTTCCTCCTATTTCCCTGGTCAGCTCTGGGCTGGGAAATCCTGCTTGTAGAAGTATCCGAAGGAAAATTGTGAGATTGTATCTCAGCACCTAGCTTGTTTTCACAGATCAGTAATCTCTTCCTAGAGGTAGCTTATCTCTGAGTACACAATGAGGGACATAGGGAAAGTGATACATGCTTGTTTTAGGAAGGTTTGTTTTCTCCTCTGACAACCAGCTCTCTCACATGCAAGGAAATTGGGATGGAGGCAGAGGAAGTGAAAGCTTTCATATTCTCACATGGTGATTAGTGAAAGGCCTTTTAGAAGGCCTTATAAATAAGGTGGGCAATTAATATGACAACATAAACACAGCAAAATTTACAGGTATGTCTTGGCAGGGGAAGAAACATACACATGCACTCTCCTCAAAATTGATAGCCACCTTTTTTACCAAATCAGCTGGATTCAAGCTGTCAAGCCTTGAACAGAAACGCTGTCTAAGAAGAAATCTGTCAGCATGAAATTGCAACAGGACTTCAAGGCATTAAGGGAGACAAATCAAATTTGAGACATGTAACAAGGTGCTACAGATCAACAGAAGTCTGAAGCATGTTTGTAAGCAGTTAAAGCATAGGGAGGCTCTAAAGGAAGTTGATCCACAACTCTTCCAGGGTGCAGAGAATAAAAGTATTTCACTGAAAGAAAGGTTTCAGACAAAACTGCTCCCACAGCACTGGGAAGAGTGACTGCACTGGCTGAGACATTGTAGACTCAGAAACAGATAACTGAACAACTTAGCTCATACAAGCAGTATGGAGGATTATGTTCTAAATGTAGTGTAGCAACACTGACAGGAAACAGTTTTCTATATTCTTTGGGTGCCTGGGTTGACATACAGACTTACATCTTTCCCAGGCAATTAATTTAAAAAATACCATGACTTGGTTAATTATAAGTTTCAAGTCGACTAGTTTTGCTTAAAAGAGGTAACAAAAAAAGATGTAGCATTTTTGCAAACATTTATAGGAACTTCTGTCAAACACAACTGAGAAACCAGAAACTGACTGTAAAAAAAAAATTGAAATGAAAATTTGCTTTTCAACTTGGTTTGAAGGAAAATTGATAGGTAGACTATGGATAAATAAGGTACAGGAGAAAATTGCAAATTTCAAAAATGCACATATTTAAATGAAATTTATTTTCTGTGGCATTTAAATGGAATTCTTACTCTAAAAGTTCCCTTTATTTTTTTCATACTGAAAATAAAATTTCAGCCAAAGTTGTGTTATCAGTATGAAGTGTTTATAACAACCTTCCAAAACCCCCACATACAAAACCCCCCACACATACAAAACCCCCACACCCTAAAGGATAATATAAGACTAACTCAGTATTTATTCTTCTGTTTGTAGTACAAGTATTAATAATAAAAATGTAAGCTCGACTGGTTTTATTAATTAAATTAAGGTTTTGCTATAGTAAAAGGGCATATAAAAATAGCAGGAATACTGTATTTTTGATATTTGTATATGGGATTATGTAATTTAGAGATTAAGAAAACTCTGATGTGTCTGAGTTGAGTGTGGAATAGGCCTGATAAGACTTCTCTAGAGTAGCAATCTGAGCAAAAGGAATTTGATGCTCTGAAAATAACCCATGTATTCCTCATTAAGTTTGTGCACTATTAATAGTGACCTTTTCCCAATATTGCACAGATATATATGTATCCATGACTTATAAACTTTAAAGATCACAAATAACATGTATGTCTATGGCTACAAGTCCTGCAAAATTAGTTTCTACTTTTGTCTGCTCTACAGAAGAAAAGCTTGGGAGAGAAAAAGTTTGTTTCATTTAAAGTGGTGAACCACCTCACACAGGCCATCTAACAGGATCTAGAAAACATGCAGAAACAATGCCAGCACAATTCTTAAAATCATGCATGTGGCACATGTGGCTACAAATATAAAGAGTGCTAGTTTGGCTTGTAAAGCACACATGCAGAAAACAAATGGGCTCTCCTACTGAAAGGAAGGGACAGCCACGCCACTGGTTGGGACAGAAGAATGACTGCTGGCTGCCTGACTAGAGGGAAAGGATCCAGCACCAGGGAGGGTTATTGGTTCTGTAGGAACAAAAGCCAGTAATCTCAATAATAAACTGGGCCCTGTATTATTAACCCTAAAATAGCAGGAACAACCTGAGACATTACAGAGAGTTTATAAAATTACAATCAGCAGGAACTTACTGAACTGTCTTTTCTGCTTGGAGCACCTTCTGAACTGTGAGCTCTGGGAGCCCTGTTCAGAGAATACCTTGGATGAAAGAATAGATTACTTAAAGTCCTCCAAAAGTGAATAGCCCTAAAAATGTGGTAGACAAATAATAATCATGAAAATGATACTTTACTCTGCTTCTGAAAGCAATAACAGGAATACAAAATTGTATCAGTAGACATGCATTACCCTACTTGTGCTGAACCCACCAATGTTTTTAATAATTGAAAGTAAATTTGTGCAGAGAAAGATAACTGAATTCATGTAACATTTCTGTGAACAATACTATTTTACATTAAAGAAAAAACAATGGGATAAAAATATTTTTATTATAAGGAGAATGAGGGGGAAAGTACAAGTGTTTTTAATTATCTGAGCCCCATAAGAAAAAATTACAGTTTTTCAATCCTTGGTAAAAATCTAGAGCAAAAGATTTAAAGTAAAGGATATGTAGGGAAAAAAAAAGCCTTACCAGCATAATAGCAATTTGCCAAGCAAAGAGATTCATACCCCTAGTGGAAGCTTATTGGATATCAACAAGCACCTGACATTAGAGAGAGGATAAAAACAGTGGAAAAGAGATTTGAGACAGAAAGATTGGCAAATCAAAACCAGCGTCAATGAAAAACAGCACATCAAACTATTGATGCCCTTGTGAACATTACAACATCTGATTTTTTTTTTTTCTTGGTGGGTGGGTGGAAGTATCAGCAGTTGGTATCACTTTTCATGAGCTTCCATGTCACATTAAACTGACTTTCCACAGTGGTCAGATGTTGTGGAGGCCCTGGGGGGCATACCTTGAGTTACACTCCACTGGCTCCTTCCCCAGTGCGTATGTCTGTTCCTTCGTTCCTGAGTCACTCCTTCCCTATGTGCGGGCGGTCTCTGGGGGCAGGTGCTGTCGCCATGCCCACCTTCCCAACAGCGTCTCCACTCGGGTCCGCACAAACAGTTCCCTCAGCCCACTGACGCCCGAGCCCGGGTGCTTTATTCAATGCCTCACCACTGCACCGAGAGGACTCTTCATATGGAGAATCCAACAGGGTTTATTTAGGAATGAAATGAGGTTCCAGGGAAAGTCCAGGTGTGCAGGGTAAGGCAGGAAGACAAACACAGTTGAAGGGATCCAGGGATGATGAGCCAAGAACAAGGGAGGGTCTAGGGTATATAACTGGGGCAGGGTAGGCTTGGTCAGGATACAAACACAGAAAGGGGAATAGGGATGGAAGGAGGAGTCAAAGTGGGGCGATACAGCTTTTGCCAATGAGAGAGCAGGGAGGGTGTAGTGTTCTGGGGAAGGCCTGATGGAAGTGAAGGGAGACAAGCACATCCTAGTAGTGATCATTGGTCTCCAATTTATTGATCCAGCTTACATACTTTTATAGAAGTGTTAATTAAGCTCATACATATTGCAAAAGCTAAGCTCATCATTGGTTACAGATTAAATTTCAACTCCTTTGTGGCTATATTCTCAAAATACTTGTGGTTTTCTTGTTGAGGCTAATACTTGTTTTTACATCCTACTGTTGACTGCATTCAAGGGCACCATGTTTTTCGCAGTGTTTTTCTTGTTATTTGCTCAAGGACGCAGTGTTGTTGTTTTTCTCTTAAGGAAAAGGCTGAGAACTTACTGCTTACAGCTGCTTTTTACTGCTTAACCAGCTGTATATGATCATGGCCTTTTTCCTCAAGCCACGTCTGCACAAAACTCTCCAACAAAGGCCAATGGGGAGTCCGGGAATACCGAACATTCTGGAATGGGGGAGTGAACTTCAAATGACAGACAGACCTTCATTTACATTGAGGGGTAGGGAATGCTAGGAGAATGCTTCAACTTCTCACTCTAACCTAAACTGGGGAGTTCTCTCAAGGCATCCCAGCCCTGATGCTACCAATGCTGTCTCCCACACCTATTCCCTGATTGGCCCTTGTCTTTGTACTGCCCCAAGACCAAGATCAGCCCTGGGGCTACTGCAGAGGGAAACCTCTCCCTTCCACCTGTGGATGCTGGAGCCTGAACATCTCACTGCCCACCTGAATTAAACACCTGTGGGTATTTCACAAAGGCCCTTTTTGCTTCTTTACCTTGGACTCTACTAGCAGCAATTCAGTCAGAAGATTAATCCATCTTAGGAATCGCAAGAAAGATGGAGAATTTTAAAAAACTAAATTTAATACTTGTGCATGAAAAAATGTGATGTTAGAATAACTAATGTTGCAAATTAGTTGCAACTCAAATGAAGTAGAATGAATACTAAGCAGTATTTAGTCTGACAGTGTTGAACTCATAGCATGTAAAGCACCGTGAATACCAAAAGTGGAAAACTACATACTCAAATTATATTTTTATGGTCTTATAGACAAAAAAATACTGTGTTAAATGCATCAAAAATACTGTGTTAAATGCATCAAAACTTTGATTTGATATACTCATTGAAAAGATAGAGAAAAGCCTGAGAAAATTGAGGAAGCTTTAAGTTAAATAGAAATATATTTGCACATACGTTGTTTGAGCATTTGTCTAGAATTCCAAGTCCTTCCAGAAGTTAGTTAATAAACATGTTGCCTGGATTCAAAAGACAAAACTTGCAACAATGTTAAAATGGTAAGAAAAAAGCAGATCTTTAATGAAAGCTTTTAGTTGCACAAATATGGCTAAATGCACACCTGATAAAAAAATTTCTGCAATTTTTGTATGTAAATATATAGATATATGTATATATATAAGATATGAACATGCATCTGTATATTCAGAATAATTATTATTTCTATAATTAAGCATTATATGTAGCAGGCACATCCAATAGGAGATCAGTTGAGCCAGTAACCCACACTAAGGTCAGCCTCTTGGAGTTGGTGCAGGGGTTTCTTTGCCCTATTTTGTTGTTATGTCTCTTAACTTCCAGTGGAAAACAGAGAAGCTGTTAGCAGATGTTCTCTTCTAAAAACTAAGACTAAACAGAATTTCAAGAATATGTTAATAAGGTTTAGCTAAACTTTGAGGGAGGGCAGGAAAAGTACTAGAAGCTATACAAATATATATTAAAAATCGCAAATATATGAAAAACACATAAAAAGCTAAAACCATCTTTAGGTATCAAGAGAAGACAGCATGTTTTGTTGTTGAAGAAAATGTATGACAAAAATTATTTAACTGTAAACATCATGTATCTAAATAAATGTATAAAGTTGAAACATTGACTGCTAACTGTAGCAGAGAAATTATTGGTGCAAAGGCAGCTGCCAGCTATTTCTCTTTGCTCTATTGTCTATCACAAGGGTTCTGAATAGTGTCATTACAAAACAGTGTATACATTCCTTATCTCATTGACAGATTTAATTTATGAGTCTGTTTTGTTCTAGGCTATTGAGTTGTTTCACCAGAAGAAAAGAACATATTTTTAATGGTCTAAAAATTGAAGGATTTTGTGTTTAATACGAATTCAGGGGAAATTCAGAGAAGCTTGGAGATGCCACTCCTGCAATAAAGCTACACAAGCGACTTTATTATGTATTCTACATAATAAAGAGAATATATATCTCTAGTATCTCTAATATTAATAAGATAGTTTATCCTTTAGGATTAAATACAGCTGATCTCATCAAGTTTGCCTCATTGAACAAGTGTCGCAGACATCTTTTGTGAAAAATCCTTTCTTTAGGATTTTTCCTGCTGAAGCTGAGAAGTTTCAGCAACAAATGTAAACAATGGTTATCTATAGTAGGAGTCCTAGTTGTATTGTATTGTACAGTCGGAAGACGGGAAAATATATGTATTGTATAATTGTAAGTAGAATATGTAAAACCTGTCGCTGTAAGAAAAAGAAAAGGGGGAATATAGTAGGAGACCTAGTAAAATATCTGTGTTGTATTTGAATATCTGTATATAGGCCTTGCCCTGACAAGCCCCGGTTGTTCTTGATGGGCTGCAGCTGCGATGTCCTTAACTGAGCTGCAGCTGTAGCTAGTGAAGATGACTGTGATAAAAGGGGATGGGCTTGGCCAGTCAGGGAGAGTCTGGAAGGAGCCCTGACAAAGGAGCAACAAGCAGAAGAAGTCTGTGCTGTGAAGAACTGCCTCCAAGAAATATCACCGAGAAGGTATGGGACTCTAGAAATATGATAACAGTTATCTGCTGCTGTGGAATGCAACAGGCTCATCCATGACTGGTCTCCTGTGGATGTTTGGATGTGGTGACCAGTCACAGCAGAGCTGGGTCCTGCTCTCCGTCCGAGACAGCTGCCTTTGTTATTCATTCTTTTCTATTCTTAGCTTAGCTAGCCTCTGAGGAAATATTTCCTTCTTTTTCTTTTTAGTATAGTTATAATATAATATAATATATATATATATCATAAAATGATAAATCAAGCCTTCTGAACATGGAGTCAACATTCTCGTCTCTTCCTTCACCTGAAAACCCCTGTGACCACGGTCAAAAACAAATGCAGGCATGAAGGGTCCTTGTCAGGATAAAAGTTTTAAAAAATTGTGGTAATCTATCATAATAGGCGACTGTGACATACATGCACATTACATACTAGGGGTTAGTGATCTTTGATATCAAGGTACAAGGTCTCTTTTCAAAGTTTTTGGAAAAAAATGAGTACTAGTTAGCTATGTAAGTAAGGCTCTCAGCTCTCTCAAGTAACCTCACTGATGACAGCACAGTTCGTGGCAGGGATTTACATAACGTAACGAAAAAGAAGGACAGGAGAACACTGTCTGCCCAAAGATATCTCACCAAGATGACTGAGATGGCACCTGTCTCTCAAAGCGATGATTATATGCTATGAAAATTGCAAGGTACAGAGTTTAATTTCTGGAAATCTTTTAGAATTCTGTACTTGGGTACCTTTAGTTAGAAATTGCTATTATTACCTTTGAGGCAGAAAACTAAGACTACAAGAATATCTGTAAGTGGGTACTACAGTTCCTTTAATACTGAAGAAGTAGAATTCAGACTTTCAATGAGGCATAGCAAAGATATTGAAAGGTTCAAGTTGATCCCAAAATGCTGTGGTGAATTTGCAACAAATCGTGTAAAATGCAGGTGAACAGCTTTCCAAAAATTGCATAAAAATAATTAAATCTATTTAAATTGTAAAAATTAAAGTAGTTTAAACTTTTACAATTTTGCAACAAGCACGTGAGCCTTCATTGCTATTTAGCTGAGGGAATGGTGGTTTTATCTGCATGGGTTTTGCACTTGCAATATCTGTTTTTTAATAAGATAATTATTCTTCCTTACATAATTTCTTGCTTCTATTGATTTTTTCCTGTTTGTCTGCTGGTGTACTCAAAATCATTTTTATTGTAAGCTGATTTTCTTCTATTTCTGTTGATGCTAGCTTTATTTGAGACAACTGTCTCAAATTTGCACAGCCTGGTTGACAACTGTTCTAGTAGGTTTTCTTTTGCATGAGGTGGCTAATCTTTAACAGAAGATGTGGAGGATGCAGGAATGAAATTTCCACAGGATATTCCAGGAGAGAAGCTGTTATCAGATCTGAGATATAGATAAACATGTTGAATTAGGTATAACATCACTGATTGTTCTTCCAGATCCAAGTAAAATCCAAGCTGACAGTGATAGTGCAGTCCTACTATAGGTATAATACATACATTTTCCAATTAACCTTTCTTTTGTAGTCATATCTGTGTTTGGGTGTAGTACCAACCTTTCTAACTAAAATAGAGCAAACTTTTTGCTCTTTTCCTTGGGTTTTTTTTTTTTTGTTGCTCTTTTTCTTTTATCTGACTTCAAAACCCTTTACCTATTCTGAGTCTGACATCAGACATGTTAGCAGAGCACGCTTTTAGCAACTTTTAGAAAACTGCCAAATTTCATATCCATTTCTTTCTTTTCATTTGTTGCAAGCTATGTGGACTGTCATAACAATAAAATTCAAATTTTCAATTCGCAAATTTCTAGTGATTTAAAATTTTCATCTTGATTTATGCAGCTCATCTCTTTCAGTTGTGCTAGTAGGTCTATTCCAAAATAGTGAAGGTGATGGTATTATATAGTTTCAATTATCAGGATAAAAAGCCCCATCCAAATCTTGATCTAAAATTCTGTTTTCATTTCTGGGTAAGTACTTAAATACTTACATATAAATAAGTACTTAGATGGTAAACAGGCCTAGTTTTGGATCTTGGAATGTTTTGGTTTTTTTAAACATGGATTTTTGCAATATTTATTTTAATATTTTAGATCCTGGGTAAAAAATGCTGCAATGCTCATACAAGAAAAAAATCTCTTATTTTCTGGATTGTTATGAAAAAAGGGATTTGGGATTAATTCCTAGTTGCATTGAAGTCTTTGGGAAGACTTCCCCTGAAGCTCTCTGTGGATCCTGTTTTCCATTTATGATACCTGGATCACGTATTGTGCAAATCTGGCTCAGAGTGCACTGACTATATTTACCCCACCAAGACTGTCTACTTGAAAGCTGGGTGTTCTGTGTAGACCCTACTGTGACTTTTTCTATTAACTTACTATACTTTCTAAAGCACATAATAAAGTTTGATTTAATATCCAAATTGTGACAAAAATTGATTAGTTTTTTTTCCATTTTTCACTTTCTCAACAGTCTTTGTCTTATGAATGGATGAATACATTTTACCTAGAGTTCTCTTTACAGTCTTAAGATTGTCACAAAAATGGATTGGGTGTCACTTTCTCTTCTTGTTATAGTCTTTGTCAGGAGTTCTCACAGACCTTTAATACTTGAAGTGTTCTCATTCTCATTACATATTCTCATTCCCATAACAAAGATTATAATAAGAGAAGAAAATGTCATAAAATTAATCCATTCTCATAACACACTGTAACAAGGACAGAAAATTGAACAAAATTATTCCATTCTCATTACAATATGAAGACTGTAATAAGAACAGAAATGACATAAAATTTATTCTCCTTGTGACAATCTTGAAATTGTACCAGGGCAGAAAAGCATACAAGATTAACAGGCCCTGAAGACAAAGGCTCTAACTAGAACTGAACCATAGCTTACCAAAGTAAGCTACTGTTGCCATTAATAAATCACCCTAAAGTGTGATCCTATGTTTGTGTGTAGATACTGTATGTAAATCACCTATCATTTTAAGGCTCCCTAAAATAGCTTGCGGTTTACATCTATGTCACCAGAGAACTGAAAAAGTACATACAGTTTGTGACATTCAGAATGTGAAGTCAAAACTTCAGCTCACGGTTGGAAACAAATCACAAAATCTCACAGCTAATATTTAATTCTGAGTGCCTAACAGAAAACTTACTATTTGTATTGTGCAAATTTAACCAAATATTTAATAAAGTACTTTTGGCTTTGTGACTTTTCTTTCAGATAATGTAAAAACCTTAACACCTCTCATTCCTCATGAGTGTCCTGGACTTCATTCACTAAAAGCTTCAGGTAGTAAACTCTTCCTTAACCCTCATTAATCTTGTCAGTCAAAATTTCTGACCTACAAACATCTTCTCAGCCATTCCTTGCCAAAACCTGGACAAGTGGGTAGAGTTTAGACAGTATCAGTTTTCTAAGTAGTTTGGTAGTTTTATTGAATTATCTCAATGAATGACTCCACATTTCTTACTCTTTCTTGTCCACTTAGGTTAAAAGCCATTGTCCAACAACACCAGTGAAAATCCTTCATTTGTCTGGCCTTTCCTACAGAGTTGGATACTGCTTGTTTTGTGTCTTTCTTAAGTTCTTCAGAAGCTCTTGATTTTTAGCCAGTCTCAAACAGTAATATTTGTTGGCCACTCTCTCACCTACAAGTTCTAAAAAATGTAAGTCCCTCAAAACTTCCATCTTCTGCTGGACCATCTTTCTGCAATGATGCTGCATTCCTAACTTCTGATCAAGAAGGTGAACAAAAATAAAATAAAATTCAGCTCAGAAATATGTTGGTATAAGGGCAAAAATGTTGTTATCTAAAAGTGACCAGATTCAGTTAGTGCTCTTCACTGTCAAAGCAAATTTCTGCTGTGGGTGTTTTTTCTGCTGAAAAAAAATCCTATAAATCATCTGATGATGACTGTTAAATATTTTATTCACAAATAATGAATTAACAAGGTGTAATGGCCTAAATCTGACATGGATCTTAGCAATTCCTTTCTTTTCCTTGCTTATAAATACAGCATCAAAAGAATTATGCATATGGAATTAGATGTTTCATCTAGTTATGAATTTGGTGTTCTGTTGCTAACCAAAGTACATTGATATGTTATATGTAAATATGTATTTCTTAAACAATATGAGTATATTTTGGTATGTAGTTTGTAATTTTGCTTTACATGCTTACAAAACTTAGTGCAGGAACTGATAATTCAATGTATTACTCCTGGATTTATTGTCATGTTTTATAATAATTTCTTTAAAAAACAGTTGGCTTAAATATATTCTTACAAGCAAGGAAAATGCCATTTTTGAATTTTGAAAAAATGTAGAACTTTCTGTCAGTAAAATAGCATTGACTATGTTTCTTCCAAACTTTTCAAAAAATATGCAATTTTTTTTTCCTAAAGAAGACAAACTCAGTGTTTTAGCACCAGTCAGCTACCAAAAGAACAGGAAGTCCTAGGAGTTCAGATCAACTCTGAGTACCTTAGATTTATATTGCAGTTCTGCAATATCCAAGAACTCATGCACATAATGCAGCTAATTCAAAATGCATATCAATATATGGACATGGAGTAAATTTGTGGTAGGCAGAATTTACACACAGAGATATTTACACAGAAGTCCAGTAGTTTTTATGGATTTGTGCTGCACTGACTCTCAGCCTTGAAGTTTGTATGTCCCCAGAATTCTTTATATTGGCAGAGATTTTTACAGTCAGTGGGCCCCACTGTATTAGTCAAGAAGAGTCAGCAAGACCAGGTTGCGCAGGTTCAGTTGCATTTTACATTTCTCTGTAGAAGGTCCACAGCGTCTCTCCAGGCCTGTGTTTGACCAATTTAATAGTGAAAAAAGCAATTCCTGATGTTCAGAGGGAACTGTGTATCCCCTGCCTCTTGTACTGACACTTGATGCACTGAAAGTTTTCTGGCTTCATCTCCTTCCTTCTTGTTAGCCATTTACATGTGCCAGGAAGATGCCCGTGAGCCTGTCATCAGAGAAAATCAGCACTTTCTCAGCCTCTCTTCATGAAGAATGTCTAGAAAGTCAGTGACCACTGAACACTTCAACTGACCTGCTTAAAAATGGCTTGAAATGTAAGAAACACTACTGCGAATTACTAAGTCCCTTAAAAGTGATAGTTTTCAGTCAAAGCTATATCTGTATTATAGAAAAAGGCGGGGGAAAGCACAAATTGTGAAAAGATTCAAAGGATAGCTCAGTTTGGCTGTTTTCATACACTGTTACATGCACTTCTGATTTGGGAGTTTGTAAATCTTTTCAAGGAAATGAAAATTCTTGTCCAGTTCTATACATTTATTTAAAGGGACTGATGATACAGGGTTTTTGTCCATCTTTGCAATAGTATGAAGTCATGCTAGGCCTGAGGGAAGTAAAGAACTCCTCCTTTGAAGATATAAGTTGTGTTGTCTTACTAAAAAGCACATGCTTCCTGGACTGTGGAATGAGTAACATCTCGATATGTTAACATCTGGTCTGTGAGGGGGAATAAAACAAGAAATAGGCTTCCAAAGTTCTTTGTTTTACAAGGACCACCTTGCAGTATTTCACTGTCCAGTGCAAGTTAGCTTTCTCCATGTCATCTGTGGCAAGAAACCAGTCATGGTAGCCTTATTCAACGTGTATATCAATGACCTGTACAAAGGGATATAATGCTCCCTCGGCAAGATTTATGATGATACAAAACTGAGTGGACTGCCTGATACACCCAGATGTTGTGCTGCCATTGAGAGGGACCTTGACCAGCTGGAGAACCGCATAGAGAGAAATCTAATAAGTTCAGACTCTCACCCACCACCACCAGTCCTTCTGGGCAGGGCTGCTACGTAATATGTTCTTTCCTAGCATGGGTTTACACTGGGGGTGGCCCCAACTCGGGACAGCACCAGCATTTGGCCTTGTTAAATCTCATGGGAATCTTTGGGCCGCTTCTCGAGCTTGTCCAGGTTCCTCTGGATGGCATTGTGTCCCTCAAGAGTGTCAGCTGCACCACACAGCTTGGTGTCATCTGCAAGCTTGCTGAGGGTGCGCTCAATCCTTTCATCTGTGTTGCTGGTGAAGATAATAAATAACACTGGGCCCAGTACAGTCTCTTGAGGGCCACGACTCATGACTGACATTTATCAGGACTCTGAGCCTTTGACTACCCTCTGGATGTGACCATCCAGCCCCTTTCTTATCTGTCTAACAGTCCACTCTATCATATCTGTGTATTTCAAATTTAGACTGTTTATCACAGCCGCAAAATATCACCAAGCAGTGTACAGCAAATATGTTTCCATTGGTATGCCCTACCGACATAAAATTATATTAACAAATCTCATGTCCTGAAACACAAATCCTAATCATCACATATGGAAAGAGCGGTTGGTAGTTTTCCAGTAAATTGTTACAATTTATGATCATATATTAATCCTCAAATTTATGAAACAAATCTCAATTTTATTTTTCCTGCACTTAATTATTTAATCTTGATAAGTATCAAAATTGAGCATGAAGCAAGAGTTTTAAAATTTGGGTGGTGTATTTTTGATATGTTTCAACAGAATTAACTTTGCCTATAAGAACAGATGTGAGCAATATAATAATTGAACAAGTCCTTAAATTAGAGTACAGAAAATAAAAGTAAATGACAACTGCACTAAGAAATTTTAGCACAGAGAGTATTTTACTTTAAAACCACAGTAAATTAAATGTAAATGTCCATAATCAGTTAGGACTATTGATAGTGTCAAATACAAAACTTTGCCTTTGTATTGTACTGTTTTCATTAGAACACTTGTTCTCAGGGTTAATTTCTCACATTAGAAACAGTTCTCAGGGTTAATTTCACTGTTACTCCCTCTGCTGTATTCATATTTCCAAAGTCCCACACTGTCACAAACATATTTCTAAAGTCTCTTACCTTCTCGGTGATATTTATTGGAGGCAGTTCTTCACAGCACAGACTTCTTCTTCTGCTGGTTGCTCCTTCTTCGTCAGGGCTCCTTCCAGGCTCTCCCTGACTGGTCAAGCCCACCCCCTTTTATCACAGTCATCTTCACTAGCTACAGCTGCAGCCCATCAAGAACAACTGGGGCTTATCAGGGCAAGGCCTATATACAGATATTCAGATACAATACAGGTATTTTAGTAGGACTCCTACTATATCCCTCTAGCAGGGTAAGAAGATACTATTCTTTGTCCATGCTAGTTTTTTCCCATCTTGCTTGATTTTAGCAAATTAATGCTAAATAATGCTAAATGTTTTCATCTTTTGTCACAGCCACTGTTTGAGCTTGTCTGGTTTTTTAAGGAAATACTGGTATTTCAAAGAATGTAGGAAAAAAACATAGTCTGCTTCTTGTTAGTAAGATTGCTGGGATTGATGTATACCTTCAGTGACAACACTGTAGAACAAGGCGATGTGTTTCTCTGTTTGGTTTTCGGCTGTTTGAAGGGCCTGGAAAGGCCCGGAGTGGCCTTGGGGCAGCCCGCGTATCAAAGGACGAGAAGAGGCTTCAGTTCTTCTTTCGGTTTTTATGTTTATTAAATGTTTATCTAAAAGATTTTCTTTCAGCCCGACAGAGGTCTGCTCAGCAGTCAGCCATGAGCACACTGTGTAGCCCTCCGGGCAGTCACCTATCTTTATACCCATGGTTACGTGTACAATATTTATCATTTTTCCCCAATCCTTTTTATTTTTATTGTCCGGTGCACTTTCAGTAATGACCAATCCCAAAGTGCCACCATCACCAAAGAAGATGGAGGAGAAGAAGAAGAAGGACAGGACACGCCCCAATTCCTCCATCTTACTTCTCTAAACCCCCCGTACATAAATCCTAAACCCTGTGTCTCACCCTCTAATTAACTAATCCCTTCACCTTTCACCCCGGTGAAGTCCTCCTATCCTCATACAGGTGTCGTCTCCCGTGTAGGATCAAAGTCCAGCCACCAGACACTTCTGGCAACATTCCAGGACTCCCGAGCCCCCCAAGGGTGGTCTCCGTGGCTCGGCACCTCAGTCCTGAGGTGCTGAGATCCCACATCTCCCCTTTCCGTTTGCACCAAGAAAACCTCTTTTACAATCTGATTCATGGCACATGGGACGACAAGGATGAGGACTAGGAGAACTATTAAAACATAGAACCTTACCCTTAAAATTCCTCTCCAAATGGGAGAGATGTCAAAAAAATCTACCAGCTGATCAATCCATGATCCTTTGTTAGTTTTCTCTGTAATAGGTAAATTTACCCCATTGCCTATTGCAATGAATGAAAGAATGATGCATATAAGCATCATGAAATTCATGACCTCACTTTTGTGCAAAACCCTTGTTATGTTTTTCATTCAAGACCCTAAAGAGAAAACCCCCCAGAGTCTTTCGTTCCTCTTATTTCTCTTCTGAGTCGTCCTTTGCAGTCTGAGTCCCCACTTTTGTCTGAGTATTCATCTCTTCTTATATATTGTTGAGAAAAATCGCTGCATTGTTGCAGACTCGTTACGAAATGATGCTGTGGCTCTGCCGAACCAATCCGGCATGTCGTGCACTTCGGTCATTCCCCCACGAGGTGGCGCTGTCACCGGCCTCCCTGGCTGGGGCGACTGCATGAACACAACTGCCTCTTTGTTCAGCTGATGGTTGCTGTTTGCAAGCTCGCTTGAGACCGGGGCTACATGGCTTTTGATTCAACTGACAATAGGGTTAGAATACACACGCCTCCCCAGGAGGGAAGACGCTTGGACTCTGAGGGTTTTAACCAAAGGCACCAAGTCTGGAGAGGGCCCCTCCTCGCCCGAGACGTTACCGGGGGTCTGGCCCGCCCCCGCCCACGCTCTATTCTCTGCGCATGCGTGCTCTCCGAGCCGCTCCCTGTCTCTCCCGAGGTAATTTCTTCCTCTCCCTTTGTTTCACCTCTGAAATTTCCCCCCTCGGTCTGCCCCTGACTCTGTCTCCTCCTCCTCCGACACTGTGTCTGCTCCTTCCCTCGTCGGTGTGTGCAGCCCCCCTCCCGCCGGCACCCGCGCCCGCTCCGCGGTTTGGGCCGATCTGCGCACCGGGTTTTTGCGTCACAACCGTGCGCCTCCTACGTCTCTTCATGGCAGCTTTCTGGGGCTGCGCAAATCCCCCAATTTCGCTGCCTGTGTCAGACGCCCCGGCGTTGGTTTGTGGTTCTCCCCCCGGGTTTTCGCGAATTTCGCCCGCCGCGCGCGTTTCTGCATCCCTGCCGGCCGGGACCACCGCCGCCCCCGGCCCTGAGCTAAGCAAAGCCGCACCTGAACACGTGTCTCCCGTTATCTCTTCACCCGCGCTCCCCGCCTGCTCCGCCGCAGCCTGGCCGCACTGCTGCACCACCGCGAGAAAGCGCCCCCCCCGATCCCTTCTCTCCCCCCTGCTCCCCCCTTCTGCTCCTGAGTCCTCCATGCTCTCTGGAGTTTCCGGACGCTTTAGGAGTTTTCTGGGGTTTCTGGGTTTTGGGACCGGGTGTTTTAATATTATTTCCTGCCCTCTTTCCTCGAGAGCCCTTTCCTCCTGGCCTTTTAAGGCCAGAGCTAATTTTTTCCCGGAGCTTCGCTCCCCCCCTCCTTCAGAGGGTCCCGCAGCTTTCTGCTGCATGCACGTTTCTGCCAGTGGGTAGTTTAGCCTTGCCCATAGCAATAATTGTTTTAATTCTTTCTTTGGAATTCCTTCTGTGTATGCTTGTGTCACGCCTTGTAAGGCAGACAGAATTTCCCGTTGTTCCTGGGAAAGTGTGCCCCCCATGTTCTTATTTCTGGGCCTTCTTACCAAATCTATCGTCAGGGCAGTCCGGAGGTCTCAGTCTCTGTCCAGCAGATCACGAGAGGTGGTCCCAGGGTGCCTTTCTGGTTCCGGTCCGGGCTGTTCTGCGACGAATTATCTTCGGCAGAAGCTGAGAGATGGAATTCTCAGTGACTGCTGTTTTTTGCAGACTCTGTTGGCTGTTTTGTTTTTCTCCTCTTCTCTCTTTTTTTCCTTCTTTTCAGGCTTCTTTCCTCAGGAGTTATCAGTGCTCTCCTGGGACCTCGTCTAAGATCGGAGCTGTTCCCTTCGGTCTTCTGGTCTTCAGGGCTTTGAGGCTGCTCCCCCCCCCGAAAGGTTTTGTGGTGGTTCGAGCTCACCCAGTGGAAGCCAGTTGTCCGGTTTTCGGCTGTTTGAAGGGCCTGGAAAGGCCCGGAGTGGCCTTGGGGCAGCCCGCGTATCAAAGGACGAGAAGAGGCTTCAGTTCTTCTTTCAGTTTTTATGTTTATTAAATGTTTATCTAAAAGATTTTTTTTCAGCCCGACAGAGGTCTGCTCAGCAGTCAGCCATGAGCACACTGTGTAGCCCTCCGGGCAGTCACCTATCTTTATACCTATGGTTACGTGTACAATATTTATCATTTTTCCCCAATCCTTTTTATTTTTATTGTCCGGTGCACTTTCAGTAATGACCAATCCCAAAGTGCCACCATCACCAAAGAAGATGGAGGAGAAGAAGAAGAAGAAGAAGAAGGACAGGACACGCCCCAATTCCTCCATCTTACTTCTCTAAACCCCCCTGTACAGACATCCTAAACCCTGTGTCTCACCCTCTAATTAACTAATCCCTTCACCTTTCACCCCGGTGAAGTCCTCCTATCCTCATACAGGTGTCGTCTCCCATGTAGGATCAAAGTCCAGCCACCAGACACTTCTGGCAACATTCCAGGACTCCCGAGCCCCCCAAGGGTGGTCTCGGTGGCTCGGCACCTCAGTCCTGAGGTGCTGAGATCCCACATTTCTCCTCTTCTATTTCTGGGCAGTTGAAATGAAGAAGGTTTGCTTAAACTTGAGCATAACTATTTGCCCCTTTGGCTGTATAACAGACTAGGGAGAAAATTAAGTCTGTTAGTCACAATGTTAAACTTTAGGATTCAAAATTAACTGTATAAACCTTACAGTTTTACTTTTCAGGTCATGCCCATAAAGAGTCCTTTATTCCTTGTCTTACATTAGTAATTCTACTGAAATAAGACTATTCTTCTAAGTAAAATCTAGGACTTGATGTAACAACAGTACTGTATGTTCAGAAATACCTTTTATTAAAGCATATGTTTCAAGTTTCATCTGAACTTGTGTTCAATTAAGACTACAAAAAACTTTCATTAGGGTCCGCTGCTATGAATTGCAGCCCACAGATCTTTACCCATTCATATCAACTGAGGATCTCACCTGCAGGAAATTTGTGACTTTGCATCTGAAGCTACAGAATGTTTTGATGTGCTACCACCATTTTCTGATTAGTCAGGAAAATATTTGAAGTAGCAGAAATCTTGTTAGCCAGTCCATATATTTACAGTGAGAGGAATCCTCAAATTATGTTCACATTTAGGCAGTTTTCCACATGCATCTAGCCTGCAATTTTTTGAAGAAGTTTATCTAAGGACAATAACAATATGTAATTCGTATAAAATTACCTGTTAAAAGAACTCAGGCAAAGATTACAGGGCTCATGAAGAATGAAAATAATCCACACTTGCTGATATTTTATAGTAGCAAAAGACCTTCATATAATAAACTGATATAGAACTACAGCAGCAATAGAAAAATGAAATAAAAACAAAGGGTTTGATTTCACTAAGCTGTTTAGCAGAGACATTACATTCTCCATTTCAAATTTCAAAAGAAGGAAAAATAGCTAGGCTGTGGGGTTTGGACACAGTTATCAATTACTATTCTGGGAAAAGACACAGAAAAATTAGTTATTCTGGCTATTTATACAATGATGATGTGGTTCTGTAGTCAAGCCTACTGATCTTGCTATTGTTAAAATGAGGACTTGTTATTTTTCCTTTTTTTTAAATATACCTTGCTGATCTGGCTGAAAGATGCTTTTTTTTTTTTTTTAATTAATCAATCATTTATTGAAAAGTGATTTGGTTTGAGTAGGTGCACCAAAAAATCCAGAGCCAGCACAGAACAAGCAGCAGAGGCACATGACTACTTTTCAGAGAACAAGCCAAGTACCAGTACTCTGTTAAGGTTGCTTTGGCTGATGAAAAGGAACTGAGTCTTTGGAAAGATTCAAAATTGACACAATTAAGGATTTCCTTCCACCAACATCTTTCTCTAGACTTTGGCAACCATGAACAGTGAGGTTTAGCTTTGAGCATTCTTGATTCCCCAGGATTATCTTGTATGTACTAGTACTTTAATTAGTGTACTAATGAAGCACAATGAATGAAGATAGCAAAGTCACCTACAAACAGAGCTGAGAAGCATTTTAAACAGTGTTCGTCCATTTTCCCTTCTAATGAAGCACAAGTGCCAATGGTTTAAATACTTCTTTTAATGATCAACTTAAAACATTACTTTTTTCTTCCTTGAAGACAGTCAGTCTGCAGGGAATTAGAATAACAATTATGCAAGAGTATAACAAATTACTGAATTAACTGGTGTGGTATACTCAGTGATCATACAGAAATACATAGTTCACATATGACAGTCAGGATCACCCATACAAGCAATAGCTAAGCACGATTTAACCCTTGGGGAAATAAAAAATATTTTAAAACCCCCAACAAATGAAAACAAACAAAAACCAGCCAAACTAAAGGAAAGGAACAAACAAAAATTCCAGAATCCGCGAAACCAAAAGGAAAAAAGCAAACAAACAATCCTCCTAAAACAAAAACAAACAAGTAAAATCAACACCCCACAAAATCATGTCCCTTCCCAAAAAAGAGCAAAAGACACAATTGTAGGGGAATAATATGATACCAAATAAACTATCTAAAAGAACTTTTCCACCTTAAAAAGAATTAAGCGCTATAAAATATTTTGAGGTATTTAAATGCATTTATATATTGGTTAATATGTATCAAGTGGAACTTAAAAGTAATCAAGTAGTATAACTGAGTTTTAAAAAGCAAATAACTCAGTTAGTTGTCTGAATTTCTGAGTGTGCATCTGTATAGTTAAGCTGGGTTTCAGCTTTGATTTGTAAAATACTGGCACTTCATAGATTATTCAGTTAAAATGGAAGAAAAAATCCCTATGATTTTAACACACTCTTGTATATATATGGTTTCTTCTTCACAATTAAACATACACACACTCTTGTATGTGTGAGATATATATCACATTTATCTCCCATCTGTATTTAGAATATAGTTAGTAATTCACATAAAAACTACCTTGTCATTTGTGGTCTTCCTCCCTTCAGACCACACAGAAGGTACCATTATGTTAAGTTTTAATTTGTATTTTAAGGTAGAAGGTCTTACAAATTTGATATCTAATGTGATACTTTATACATTTAGAATGTGTAAAGAATCCATCAGAAAATGCCTAGCCCTGTAATATCCAAAGTTTTCTGAGAAATACTATGCCAAAAATTTGAGCTTAGTTTGATCACAAATACTATCTTGAGCTAACCATTCAAAGGGCTCCTACACTTTCAGCTTCTAAAACCTATCTCCCCAACCTAACAATACCTTTCCAAGCTGCTGGATAGGTCCAGTGAATTCCATTCCAAACTGTTTTGTTTCAAAGCTGCAGTTCAGGCATTATACCTCATGAGGCTGATGGAAGATACATCTAGGGTTTTCCCTCATATCTGTGTGGCAGAGCTCAGTTAGCTTCCCCTTCTGGCTGCATCTACTCTGTAACAATCATTCAGGGAAGGACAGGTTACAAGTGGTTTAGATGAGCAACCTAGAAAAGGTTTTAGTGTTAGAAAAGAGCTGTTCAAACAGAGCACTCAAAGATTAACAGCTACATACAATTATGGATGTTCTTTATTTATGCCATTAGATTTTAAGGGTCATTTTAAAAATTCTTAACTCTCTTCCCATGTTATTAACCAGTAAGTTAATAACACAAAGGGCACTGGGAGGACTTTTGTTTTTTCAGATACATTAGCCTTGAAATATAAACATATATACATATATTCCATGACCTTAAGAACACAAAGCATTCTTTTTAAAGTATCACTTCCAGTGATTAATAGGAATTGTTAGCTCCACTTTAAAAATACCATTAGACACACTTTATAGAATTATTTGAATGGAAAAGGTGCATGGACTTATTTAGGTTATTGTTCAGTCACTGTAGCGGTTGGTTTGGACATGTTTACCCAGTCCTGAATCTAAAGGAAAGTTGATCACTGACTTTGACTGATCAATGACAGTACTTTCAATCCTACAATTGCCAGTCTTTACAGATGCATGAGAATACAGAAACAAGTCTGCTGAAGCTTTGAAATGGTCAGCATTGTCCCACATGTAATGCCATCCACATTTATTGCAAAATAGAGCAAAAGAAGCAAGGTTTAAACACTGACTAAGAGATCACTTCTTTTCCATCTTGCAGCCATTTACAGCCTTAAACTATCCAAAACATGTTAACATTATCATGATCATGTCCCTCTGAGGACAGTTAGGTAGTGAATCATCTCTTAGTGATAGACAGCTATAGGGTTTGGGTTTTTTTGTGGGGTTGGAGAGGTAGTTGAAAGGGAAAATGTGAAGATTGGGTGGGGAAGGTTTTGTGTTGCTCTTTCCTGGTCCTGGTTCAAATATCTGAGCTGTGTAGGGAAGCTAGATATTGACAGGAGAGAATTCATTTACATAGAAGGCATGAATGAAATGTCCATAGTCCATTGTCCTAGAATACAGGATGGTTACTATTAGTTCTTCAGTGTAGAAGTAAACCGTTGCAACATGTCATCTTCCTGCTCTATGACATGCCTCCTACCACTTTACTTAAAAATCACCATGAAGGAATTTTTTTTTTTCAGCTACTATATCCAAATCTCACATTTTCTACTGAGACAAATAGAAACTCACTTTAACAAGGCATTTTACTCCAAAAATTAATAACAGAAGTCATGAATGGCTATAATATTACTTTATTTTAGGGGGTTATAAGCAGCAACTTAAAGCTGTCTTGAAGTACAAATAAACGTATTTTTTTTAAAAAAACCTAGATCCATCAATGTCCAATAAAATTTGTAATCAAAATCCCTCTCCTCAACTATGAACCTTTTTTATTCTTAGAAGAACTCATGTGGTGTTTTAAGTAGAGATTGATGTTACTCACTCATACCGGTGACTGTGGGCAAGTCTCTCTCATTCATCCTTGAGTAACCCCGTTTAAAGGAGGAATTTCTGTGCACAGTCCAAGAAAGGGTGTGTTAGAATTCCTTACGGTTAAGAAGAGGGACTGAGCTTTTATTGGATACTGTAATTGACTGTCAGTCAGATGTCTCCAGGCCAGCTGTGTCAGTTCAACAGCTTTAGATAAGTTATCAGCACCATCACTTGTTGGTTAATTTATCAGGAACTTGACTAGGTCTGGCACATCTTCACCTCACTATAAGCACGTTTAACTCTGAGATAATAGAGTCTGGCTGGTTTCAACATTATTCAACACCACCTCCATTCCCCACTGGCAGCTTTGCAAATAGGTCATTGTTCAAGTTGCTTTATGCCCACTCCAGGCACAGCATCCAGCTAAAGGTCCTTCCCCTTGAAACAGTCTATTCTATTCTAAATTTCTTACAAAGCCAGATGCACGGAGAGACGAAAAATCCATACAAAGCTGTGTTACAATGATGATGATGATGATGATGATGATGATGATGATGATGATGATGATGATGATGACGATAAAAATTTATTTGACTGTCTCTTTTTTTTTTCCCAAAGAGCAGATAATAGCTATGAACCACAGGTCTACAAGTAAGCATGAAATGAAATTTCCACAAACCTTTTAAGGGAAGAGCTTGTTAAATATTTATGATACCAAATTACAGATACAACACAAAATACTGGTAATGTCAATTCCTGTATGCATTAAAATTTCAGGCTGTCCTGGGGTGACGTTATGATGCTTGTATATCCCCATTCATCTGTTCTGTGCCTTTAAGACCGGCACTGAAGAGTGGAAGTTTTGTTTGGGTTTCTCTTATCAGGACACAGAGACAAGCAGTAGACAGAGCTGGGGTTTTTTTACTTCCAGCTTTGGGCTTGCTGCTTTTGCTTGCTGCTTTTGCTTGCTCTCTTTTTCTGCTCTTGCTTCTGCTCTGCTTTCTGCCTCTGCCTATTAGCTAGTTCTAGCTAAACAGTCCACATTGCTTCCTGGACTGCTTCTCCTCTCCTGTTCCTGTGACCATCTCGAACCTGCTCCGGACTGGGACCCGGGAACACCAAGGGTTCGGCTGCAGCGGCTGGCCCAGCGCCGGAGGGACTGAGAACAGAGCAACCACCCCCGAAAGAGACTTTCTGATTTTGCCATCTTTCTCAGAGCGGTGTCATCGGGTATTGTTCATTTTGTGTGCTGGGGGGTGCGGGGCCAGTCAAATAAACAGGTTCTTTCCACCTCTCTCCGAGGAATTTTTTCCCGAACCGGCTGGGGGGAGGGGCCATGTGGGTTTCGCTTTCTGGAGGGGCCCTCCTTTGCAGATTCTTTAACAAATTTGCCCTAAACCAGTACACAGGCCATTTGTTTTACATGAGCCACCAGCTTTATGTGGCTTTCAGAGGAATGCCTAAATGAGGGACATTTCAGAAAAATTATTAGATCACCTCTTTGTATTCCACATCAAAGGCAAAAAATTGACTAGAGTGTTCATTTTTTTTTCTCTAACATTTCAAACTTGTCTGCTGATTTATTTCTGAAACATATGTTATTAAACATATAATTTAATAAAAAATTAATTCTGCAATCGAAATCAAAATGAGTTTTGATTGTATTCTTAAAATCACCAATAAATTACAAATCAGCTGTGCCAAGTATTTCCCAATTCATAAAGAAGCAATGACAGTTATAAACCTCAAAAGTCAAGAGACTGCTTCTTCACATATGAATAAGAAATCTTGTAACTCTCAATGAGAACACTTATCTGAATAGTCACCCCCGTTCATAAAGAAGGAATCCTCAGACCTCACCCCAGATTTCATTAAGGTCTTCTGTGAATATGACCCTTAACTGAATCTTCACACACCATCTGATGTCAAAACACAACATTCCCAAGTTTGGTGACATGCTTTCACCTTGCATTAAATGACCTATCTTGGACTCAGGAGTAAAGCATTAACCGTTCCTGTCTTCCAGCTCTTAGTCCAGCAATTTAGTGTTCAATCCCTAGGACAAAAGAAACCCAAATCACATCACAACTCACTCTCTCCTCTCCCCTCCCCATCTCTCCCTCTCTCTCTCTCTCTCCCTCTCTCTCTTTCTCATTCCACACCCTTTATCAGAATGCTATGTAGCAAAACCACACCTGACAATTTTTCTATTACAGCTCTTATATGGGAAACTGTTCAGTGCTGCTCTGAACAATTTTTGGCTCTGTGCAGTAAAGGTTCTCTTTATATAACCCGACTTAAGGTGGAAAGCCCTGCAGAGTTGAAGTAAGCATTGCATATTATGAATCACAAAACATGAACTACTTGCTTCTGGTCACTAGGACAGCTTCAGGCCAGAAGCACAGAACCTCTCTGAAGAAAAACTGAATGAATAAATTTTACTTTTTGTAAAAATCTAGGGAAAGATTCATTCTAAGCTCAAACCATATTTTTTTTTCTGTTGCTCAAGACACAATCCGCAAATCAGAATGCAATGTCTGTTTATTATAACTGAAAGTAAAAAGCTGAAACTGAGCTTACAAGGATTGTTAGGAAAGTAACAATCCTATCACCTAGGACTACTTGTGACATTCTAGTTCCCTGAATTAATTAGAATAGTTTCCAAGAAATCTCAGCCAAGGATTTCAGACATCTAATATTTAAAATAGGTCTTTATATGGGAGGTGAAGTGTAATGAAAGTCCTGAAAGGAAGAGCGCAACTTGAAACCAAATGATCAAAGACCTTGTGAGCAAATAGGGTTATATGCGGTGAAATATGTTTCCCAGCCTTGGCATCCAGCAGAGAGCCTCACTGGTGTATGGATAACCAGAGGAAAACTTGCACACAGCCTTGCTATCTCCCCCATAAAGTCATATTTGTAAGGGGAGGACATTGATAGAGATTACCAAAAAAAATTATGTGGGGGAATATGGAGTGGATTAGACTGAAAGCACAGCACAGGTCTTAAAAAGTCTGTTCCCATATTTACATTTTCTAAATACAACTGATGTGTGTGGAAGTAAAGATAGACAATAAATTCTCATTGTCAGGACCATTTTAAGACATCACTTTAATTATTCCTATCAGTCCTCTTATCCATTGATCTCCAGTTTCTGTTTCCCTCAACATATGAATACTTTCCTTGTTTCCAGCAGTTTTACAAACAGGGCTTTTTGTGCACCCAATCTGCAGGTGCAGATTGGCTTCAGCAAGGGGAAAAACTACTATCACTTTCAAAAGCAGCTACATTCTATTGTTCATACCTATATCTCAGCAAGGACTGTTAACAATGTGTCCAGGGAGTGGTAACTTGCAGCCAATAACCATTTCTTTTGTTTGGTAAAATGAGAAATAGTGTTTAAGAATCGGTGCACTAGCTTTGTAGATTTACCATATAAAACCCATCTTTGTCCTAATATGAAATAAAAACCCCCTCAGTTCTATGTGCAAGACCGATTGTCTTCACATCAGATGATGAATCCCACTTTTAGGTATTACAATACTTCAAGATCTTGAGTAAATCATAAGTTTTCATGGAAATAAAGTTTACTGCAGTTCAAGCATCTGGTCACCAACCAGATAAGTCTTACTGTTGCTTGTAGAGATGATTTTACTATATTTATTGTAACTTATAAACTTTTTCTCTCTCACATGCATTTGTTTG
Organism: Zonotrichia albicollis; assembly: GCF_047830755.1. Taxonomy (NCBI): domain Eukaryota; kingdom Metazoa; phylum Chordata; class Aves; order Passeriformes; family Passerellidae; genus Zonotrichia; species Zonotrichia albicollis. The sequence goes on from NC_133860.1 coordinate 24,070,325, forward strand.
GTAATTCAAGTAAGCCTTTTCACAGGTCTTAAATAAAAAAAGCCTCAAATAGTGCAATATTCTGAAACCAGAATATAGTTACTAACCTGTAGTTCATCTTCAGCTCAGTTCTATGGAGTTGACTTCATAAAAAACTCTATATTTTCCTGCATTCATTTTTAGAAAATGCACAGAATAATTTTCAATACACTAAATACTATGAAGTCTGGGCTGAATCTTAGGCATTAGTGTAGTTTATCTCATGCTTTCACTTCTGTTGTAGCCTACATTATTTTTTGATGAACTAGTAGCTCAAATGAAAGGGCAATGAGTAAAGAAAATAATGTATTTTTATTCTCCTTAATCTTGAGATTTCTATAACAGATTTATACTTGCCTGTACTAGTTTGAAAGCAAGCTAGTGAGAGACTCCAAGTCAGAACCACAGTTTAATAGGGAAAGTGAAATAAATGCAAAAACCACTGGCTTAACCTGTCATTATAGAGCATGACACAGCACAAAGTACCATGACTCCATCAGAAGGGTGCAATAGAGAGAGTTATTATAGCAACATATTGCTTTTATACTTTTTCAAGATATTTACATTCACTCAACATACACATTCACTGCCCATTGGTTATAGGAAAGAAACAAACTTCTCAGTGGGTGACCAGGGAGCCACGTCATTCTGTGAGCCTGCTAGAGTCTGTATCTCTTAACTTTCCTTCATCACATCTGCATGGTGACAACCTTGGTGTCTTCCTCAGGAGAGATATGGGGCTTTCCTTTATCTTCAGGAGGCCTTTGCTGGCTCACAAGAACAGCACAGAATGTCTTTCCTACCGTAATCTGACAGAGTCAGGATACATGCTGACACCCTGTTAGTCAGGGTGAGGTTAGCAGTCCAATTAAATGGTAGCTGCAGTCCTGTTGGAGTGATAGATGTGGTTCTATCAATGCGGTGATCATGTAGAAGGGTCTGGTCTTTCTCTAAAGGTTCCATGGTCGTTATGTAGCTCTTGTCTTCTGGGAATCCAGTAGGTGAGGCTGTTCATGGTGTTCCAGTCCTCAGATTATATCCAGGTAGGAATGATTGGTTGCTCCCCCTGGGGGGAGCAGTTCACAACAGGAAGATGGAACTTTATGAGTGTGAGGCATGATGGACCATTAACAGAAGATACTTCCTCAGAGGGAGGAAGTTATCAGGGATGTGTCGTGGATAAGATAAGGAACTCTGCCCGACCTGGTTTTAACATCTTGTGGAGATGGTGATAGAATACACACTTTTGGTTACATCATACACAACCCAAGATATTGCCTTAAGTGGATTTGATCTTGATCTGGTTCATTGTTCCTTTTTCCTGTATATATCCCTCTTTGAGAAATGGTTCTGAAGAGTAGGGGATGTATGAAAATAGAGCAACTGGGATACCTCACCATGCATTTCAAAACAGCATTGTCGACATATCTACATATGTATAGAGAAAAGAGAAATATAAAAAAAATGAAAGTCTAATTTATTGAACTCTCAGTTAACCACCAAAACCTGCATAAAAAGATACTGGCATCAGTTGCTCTAATAAAATGACTAAATATTGATTTAATCTTAAAACTTGATTGATTACAAGAATAATATTTTAAACATTTATGCAACTACAGTATTTAACACATCTCAGTTTAATGATCTGTCTAAAACATAAATTCCTGAATTACTTCTCTAGTTCTTATTCCCATAAACCTCCAATTGCAAACAATGGAACTATAGTCACACAAACTGAAAATCTGCAACACTTTGGACTTATATCACAGTTGCTGGGAGTCCGTGTTCACTGAATTCAGTTAGCGCTAACTCAAGTGTGTAAAACCCAATTATGCAAATGCTACCTGAATGGGCTGTCTGCAATGTACAATTTATTCTTTGGATTTGTTCCTTTAAGAACACAAGTGCCTTTTACACAATGCCTTCATAAGTGAAATTACAAATTCTTCTCTTGTAAAACTTAGTTAATAGTAAATCAAATAAGAAACATACAACATCTTTTTTTTCTTTTACTTTTATAGGTATTTTGAAAGAGAAAGTGTAGGTCTCTTGTCTTTTCTCCTTCCATAGAAAAAGAATCATTAAGCATATTTATAAACATATGTTTCTGTCCAGTGACTTTTATTTATTCTAAATAGCAGTGTATCATACCAATCCTGGGTATTTCTATTATTTCTATTATGAAATAATGTAACTCTATATATTGCATGTCAAACAAAAATCTAATGTTTCAGTCTCAGATCAAAATTTACATTACCCTGAACCACAGTTTCTAACTAATCTTTTAAAGATATGTGCTTAGTGGTTATCATTATGCTACACTATTCAAGCCTACAGAATATTTCAGAAGTAATTTTTCATTTTTCTCCAACATAATAGTGTCAGAAGACTGTTCTATTTACATGTCACTCTTCTTTTTATTAAACTAAAAGACAGTAAAAAAATTGCATCCTAACTATACCTTTATTCAGTGATTTCATATCAATCTTCATGGTAAAAGGAACGTTGTGAAAGAAGGAATTTTTAATATAAAAAATATACAATCTATTCAAAGTTGTTAAAATAGATAAAACTCGGTAGAATCACATAAAGGAAAAAAGGCAGTAAACAAGAGCCAACCCCCCATATGATTTAGAGTTTCTCAAGTTCTACAGATATTACATGTTAATATAAAATAACAAAAATTGATAAATTTTTTTAAATGCAGTTGTGCCAGAAAAGTACGTATTTTACCTTAGTTGTGATTTAAGGCCAGCTGACAACTAAACCACTAGCTCATTTCCCTTCTCCTTTCCCAAGCAAATGGTGAGGAGAATAAAAGAAGTTTGTATATATAACCCAAAGACAAAACAGAGATGTATAATACAATTGCTCACCACCTACTGACCAAGGCTAATTCCTATCTTTGAACCCCGATCAAAGCCCTCGCCATTCCGCGTAAATAAGTAAGTGAGGTTGTGTCCCGGTCGCGGAAGGTGCGGCGGCGGTCGCCTGCGCGCTCCAGTTCCCTTTTGGCGCGCCCGCCAGGTGGCACCGCGTCCCGACTTCGCCAGCAGGCAGGATCGCGGTTCAGCCGCTGGCTGGGATCTGGACCGCCAGGAACAACTGATAAACGTGGACCCACATCTAAGGATCAAACCGAAGGAAGAAGAAAAGGCTCTTTGCTGGTTTCTCTGAGCTGCCTTTATTCTTTCCCATGACGGGAGCAGAGCTGGGGCTACCGTGCTGCACAGGAGCGGTGCAGGTGATGCAGCGCCTTGCAGGAGTGGGCGAGATGCGGAAGTGGCACAGCTCGAAGGGGTACCGCAGCAAAAGAGCACCAAACAGAGAAAAACAGCGGGGGGCAGGGGGCAGAATCCCAGAAAGAGACCGTCTGGCTAGCTGGGAGGGGTCTGGAGTAACAAATGTAAACATAACCTGGAGCGGGAAAGTCACAGACCAATGGCAGAAGGGAAAAATCATAACTGACAGTAGTGAGCCCTCTGGACAAAGAGGTGTAACAACCCATGACAGACAATCTACAAGGACAGGATTTCCGAGGATAGGGAAAAATCTGGAATTATCATAACTGCCACGGTGAGACAGGGGGCAAACAGCTTTAGACAGAGACTAAACATATTCTTCAAACCCCCATTGCTATAGGCAGGGAGAGACCAAATATCTTCAAACCCCCACTGCCACAAGTAAGTATTATTATAAGCATTTTAAAATAAATAAATAATAATCTGGTTAACACGTCTAGGCATGACATTCTCTAGTATGGAATATCAGGTCACATGTCCCAGTCTTGTCCCTTTCCAGCATTTTTTGCCTTTTCACTGGCAAAGCAGGAGAGACTGAAAAAGTCTTTGACTTAGAATAAACACCACTTAGGAACAACTGAAACATCAGTGTGTTATCAACGCTATGCTCGTACTGAATAAAAAACCAGCATTGGAGCAGGTACTGAGAAGAAATTATCTCTATCCCAGTTGAAACCAGGGCAACCTTTAATCCATTTCTTGTATAACTTAGACTACTACAAATCCCAGATGCTGTACATCAAAACTGGTTCTTTTTCCATCTTTTATTTATTTTTTAATGAAACTGAATACACCATTTAATTTAAATTAAAAGCTAACAGGAATACCTGTTTTTCCTTAGTGTGGTTTAACACTGTCATGCTGATAGCAAGACATCTGACAGTGACTTTGACCACCAGATTCTCAGCTCTCTGTAAATCTCACAGTTTCCAATTATTTAAACAGGATTAAGAGTTACCTCAAACAGAAAGGAAGAAAATGGTAATCTTTCACATTATTTCTCCTGGCTATAGAGTTTATACCATTGGTGGAAAGGTGTCCCATTAATCATGTGCTGCTAGCTTCCAAGACAAGCTGTTGGATGGTTTCAGGCAGTGTCTTCTTGTAGGCGACTGTTTCCTGGTGGTTTCAGGAGTGTGAAATCAGCCCCCTAAACAGGGTTACTCTATGGAAAAGGCAAGGCAGAGCTCTCTCTCAAAAGGTATGCAAACTGACTGACACAAGTTTCTAACTGACTGGTTAAAATGGGAGGGAAACACACATTCAGAAAGTACCAGTTTACACCCACAAGCACCAAAACATTGTTGTGTTCTCTTTATGAAAAGGTAGAGAACTTTTCATAAAGTACAGAACTGTGTTTTTCCTCTTTTCAAAGGATTTTAAAACATTGTTAAAAGGTTAAAATTCTTTAACCTTGTAGGTACATTTCTTCTCTTTTCCCAGAGTATTTAGGAAGTTGAAGAATCATTTGAAAAGGTAATGCATCTCCTTTCTAAAGATGCATTATTTTAGGAAACATTTATGACACTTTCTCTTCCTTTGATCTGATGAGTTTAATTTGGATGTAGTTCAAGCATGTCTGAGCATCTGTCTTTCAATTCGTCTTGTTCTGGATGCAAATTGGACACTTAGGAATGTTTTGCCTTTGGCTCTGTTTATCTGAGAGCAAACTAAGTAAAAACTGAATCCTCAGATCTTTGTAAATGTATTTGCAGATTATAGTAATGTTTGATTAAATATTTTTTATTTGTATCTTTGCCCTGATCTGAAACATTTACATTCTGTTTTACTTAAGCATTTTTAGCTGTACAAAGAAGAAATAAATTGTCAGTAAACTGAAAATCATTAAATAGTTAAGGATTTCTTGAACTCTCAGACTTAGTCTTAAGTAATTGATGACGCAATCTCTAGTTTTGGTTAGATTAAATTAAGGAAATCAGCCTTCTCTGACTAAATTCTGCCAACCAGTTACAGTATTGGCACTGCGATTAGTGGTTGGACTCAACCTTTAGTACCAGCTTTTAACAAAATGCTATCTGAAGTGTCCACCTATCCAGAAATCATCTCGCTCCTGTAGGTAACCTTCAGCTAGGATTCCTGAGTTAACTGCTGATAGGTTTGATTTTTAATGGCTACACATTTAATTATATTCTCTGCAAAACCCTTACAAGTTAAGATAAAAATAGCAGTGCCATAAGGATTATTGATCTGAAGGTCATAGTAAGCCTGTTTTCTGGATGGCAAGACTGAAGATTTTTTTTTTTTTTTTGTCTCTGTTACAACAGCAGTCAACACTACTCCAAAACTTAGAGCCACTGCAGTAGGGGCTCTCTTTGGCTTTGGGCAGGCTGGTGGTGGTCAGGTTGTGCTCTGTGGTGGGTGTTTTCATGAGAATCATTTGCCTCTCTCTAGGACACTTTTGTCATTAATATTGCTGCTCTTACTGCTCATTTTCTTACCTCATTGCTGTATCCAGTAAATTGTTCTTATCTTTACCCATGATCTTCACCTTTTGGGCATCCAGTTCTCCTCTCCCTTCCCTTTGCATCATATCAAGAAAGGGAAGAATGAGTGAGTGGTGCTTGTTTTGGAGGGTTTTGGTAAAAGCCATACATTTGGGAATACAATTCCTAACCACAGCAGGCTGTTGCAGAAAAGCCAGCACAATCATGATGTAAAGAGAAAACGGATAGGGTACACTTAAATGAAGATAAATGTTTATGCAGATATTATCTCAAGAAGCACCTATCAGCCTTTCCCTGAATGAATTATTATATTCTCAAATATAGAGATGGGACACTTTAATCCATTTCAGCTACCAGGATCTGGTGAGTAAGAAAATTATTTTTCTGTCTAATGTACTTTCCTTCAAATAATTTAAAGCTTTAAAAAATAATCACCCAGTTCAACACAGGCCACCTGGCAAGTTATTTGGGCCTCACAGGGATGGCTGATGCAGCAATTAATATGTAAACAATACAAAATCAACTATAGTTACGTAAACATTAAATGGGAATTTGTACATGCCTCAAATCAGCTTTGATTTTGTTATCCTGACTGATTGTTTGCCAAATCCTATTAGGAGAGGCATATAAATAAGAAGTGAAGTTTGGCAGTTTATTCAAAGTTAAGTCTGCTGGAAACTAAAGGGAATAAATATACAAAATACTAGAACTCATTAAGCATTTTAGCCTTAGCCAGATGCTGAAAAACAGGTCTAAGTTTGTCCCACTTTAAATTTTGCTGTAAAACACCAAAGTGCTTCCGTTCCTAGAGTTGCATATTTTATTGTATTAAAACCATTTCTACTTTTATTCAAATTATGTTATGTGGTTTTCTTTCAAGTAATAAATGGACAAGACTGAAAGAAGCAGTTTCCGTGTTTCAAATGGAACTTATCTCTCTATATAAGGTAGAGAGATAATATAATGTCCAAACTCTGTGCCTTCATAAGGATCCTCTCCCAGTGCCACAGCTCTTCAGTCAGCTGCACTTTGCTTTTTGACTTCCCACTTAGGCTGACTTTTCTGTAGCACACTGAGTGGGGGGGCATAAGCATCTCAAAGGCATGTGAAGCCCCATTTCCTTCTGAAATAGTTTAAAAGGTGTAGCTGAGGTGTCAACATGACCTGCAAGTCTTGAATGACAGAGGCAGTGTGACATTATGATGAGGCACCAGCAGGTCCCTAAAATGTGTGGTGTCCTAAAATGCTGACAGAGGCCTGCCCAGAGCTTTACTCTCAGCAAAGCAGATTCACAACAATTAGTGCAGTGAAAAGAATATATACATCTCAGCCATTCTCATACTCAGAAAATTACTGGTTTTTTCAGGCACTCCTTCTTTAAAACCCATCTCATAATATTTAGACCTTTGTTTTACTTCTACTGCAAACTGGATCATTCAAGACGTTTTTATTTGCACATCTACATAAAGGACAATAAAGTTTTTCTCAGTCATCACATGTCAAATATGAGGGTAAACACTCACAATTGGACAAATTTGTAAAAATTACTTGACCTGTATGTTCTGCAATATGGAAGCTGCAAGTCAGCTGTGTGCCAGTGACAAGCTAAGGGACATAAACATGTCACACACAGAATGAATTAATCCTGTTGAAAGTTTTTAAACTTCTAGAGAAAAGCAAAAGTTATAAATTGAAAAGCAGTTTTTTATTATTTCAGATGCTTGTGCCTACTATAAGTATTAGTGTGAATCATTGTGTATAGATGAACAGCGAGGAGAGAAATTAAGGTAAATTAATTTAATCCAAATAATGAAATATTATACTGTAGAACTCTGAAATGACTGTGGATGTGAAGAACAGAGACAATAACTTGATTTCCGAATTATGGCCATCAGTGAAACTTATGTTACATGAAATGAAAGAAATGCTGTATGAAGGAAATTATTAAGATTTAGATCCTCATATATTAAAGTCTCTCTGGTGCAACATAAAATATATTATATTTATTATAAAATATTATATTAAGCATGCTCCAAACAGTGTAATTGAATGTGTTCAAAGGAAAGGTAAAAATATTGATAAAATGACTGCACTGGAAATAAAAATAGAATGTAAAAATTTTATGTAAAATTGATTTGTATGAAAGAATTTTAAATTTAAAATAGAAGAAAAATGAGAAAAATTAATTGCAAAATAGATTAAAAATTAAACTAAAGCACTCCTGGATACATGACAATCAATAATTACACATTTTATTCTCTCAACAATGGGAGAAATTCAATTAACATTTAGTCTTATTAAGAAGCTTTAAAACCAGGTTTTATTTCCTTCTGTATTAAAGAGTTTTCATGTAATTCTACAGGAGAAAATTTAATAAATACTCTCTGCATGGATATTGGAATACTCGTTGCTAAGATACTGCAGAAACATTTTTTAATTATTCTATGACTATGTTTTTGCTGGAATAATGTGCAGTGCGATATTAGAGTTGCTATGAATGCATAGACATGGAAAGTATTTATGAAATGTTTGCAAGACTGTCCAGATCTTTGAACCCAAGAACATTAATTTGTTTAGGCTACACATGGGAGGGGAGAAGGGTTCCAGCAAATCAAACTTCTCAAGAGTGAAGCAGATGATGGCCTTAAGCAAATTAATGTAATAGATGTGACATTCAGATTTGATTTTCAACTCATAAGTCTGTTCTCAAGTCTTTTTTTTTCAGCCTGTGGCAAACGGTGGGTAAATGACTTAGTGGAACAGTGTACAACTGGTACAAAAAGTGAGCTATCATCTTTTAATAAGCTCCGTTACATGTAACCACAGTTACATTAAGGCCTATTACAGTTAAATTGTGAAAAGTATCAAGTGCTTTAGACAAAAATATTAACAAAAAGAACCCTGACACCCAACAAATCAAAACCCTCAGTTAGTGTTTCTGCTACATGACAGGCTTACAGTTTCTTCAAAAAAAATAAGCAGGTTAATTATTTATGTACATTTCTTATACCTCTGAAAACAATGAGATTCATTTTCAGTAAGTCCTTTTCTCATCACAAGCCTGAATCTCATTATATTTTCTTGATTTTGATTCCTCATTATCCAAGTATCTGGGCAATTATTAAAATCCATACCTCTTCAGAATACTCATATAAGACAGGATTCTGTTGTCATCACTTACCAAGTTAGTTGGAACTAGGTTTGGATTCTTGGTGTTGACTCATCTTTTTTATAGCAATAGAAATGAGGCATAAAAGGAAATATTTCCTCTTAAAGCTTTTTCTTTCCTTTTTTTGCTTTTTTTCCCCCACCCTCCTTTCTCCCCTGCCCCCACCATCCAGTCCCTCCACAGTTTTCCATAGATAGCTTTAAAAACAGCTGTATACATATAAATATATTGATGTATAGTAAGGAACTGCACAGTCCTTGGCATTTTTCTGCTGCTGGACTAAGGGTTCCTGTGTTTCAGCAGATCAGATCATGCTGCAGGATGTGACCTGGTAGTGTCAGGACCACAGTACAGCATTTGGCTTTCTGCTGGAAGCATATCTGGAGAGAGGCTAGGTGCCCAGTTTCTCAGTCAGCCCTGCTTCAGTGCGACTGCAAGAAGGAAAATAATTCCATCCAATTCTCATCCTTGTTTGTTCACATGTACGTATTCATGAGTGGGCAGATCTCTTGTTTCCAACAAGGAATTAAACTTTAAGCTATCTTCTCCTGATCTTAGGGATGTAAGGGTCACTAGTAAACCTGTTGAAATCCCAGTATTTACTTAAAGTTATTCTACATTTTCATGGAAAAGTAGCAAGATATTCCTTTAGTTATTGTTGTTCTGAATGTATATGATGCAATTTCCCATTTTGTGTTTTGCAGCAAAAGGTCTGAAAACATTTTTTTTCTTATGAAACACATATTTTATTGCCCTTCTAAGTTTATAGCTCCTCGGTGCAACATTTTACAAGAACAGAAAATGTCTGAGACCAAGAAAAACAAAAATGGAATTTCTGAAAGAAAAATTATATCCACAGCTTTTGCAAACTTTGAGACCCAAGTGTCTGCACCTTTCTAAACTTTCTGAAGGTTGTTTTCTTCAGTTATACACATTTATTTGCTGTACTTTCCAAATCACTGCTGCTTTTGAATTTCATCTTAGGTCTGTTCAGCACAAGCTGAAGCATTCCTTTTCTGTGTGCAGCAAACAATGTGTTTTACAGCATTAGTAAATCCAAGTTACAAATTCCTTCAAATCAAAGTTGCATAAATGTCTGAATTCACAATTCCTTAATACAATATAAAGCTTTTCAGATGAGACCATAAATAGATGTAAAACTGTTCAAATCTGTTGGTGCTGCATGATTACATTCAGACTTAGTGTAGGTAATTGTGTGTGTGAGTCTGCTCTAATTTCTAGTAAATTTATACATAAGAACAAAGGCAACTTTTCTTGTCACACCAGGTGCAGTGGAATACATTAAAATTAACAAAGCAGAAAAGGAACTCAAATTGAAGCAATTTTTTAAATGACAGCTTAATGAAAGCAGTGTGAAAATACTGCAGTTGGATGGAAAACATCTGTCCTCAGCTATTCTTGAATGATGGAATGTTATGAGATACTAAAAGATTTTTTTGCTAGTCTATGTCTGTATCAAGAGTAGTTCAGGCATGACCTGTTCCCTTTAATATCACAGCAGTGACACTCCACAAATTGCCTACAGATTATCTGTAGATTCTGTAGTGGTCCTTGTGTATTAAAGGAATCCTTCAGAAATAATGCATGCCATGATGCATGGATGGCTAATTAAAACTTGCATTTTTGTTTTAAATAAATAACCGGGAGTGTAAAATAACTATAGAGACTTACAGTGCAGTAATGTTCTGCAGGAAAAATGAAAATAAGGACCTTGATAAATGGTATTAAATAAACCTAAAACATTAACTATCATTGTATCTGACTTCATAAATGCTATAAACTCTAACAAAAACCATCCTTACAGATTTCCTCAATTTGCTGGTGTCTATGTAATGGTTTCAAGCAATGTTTTTAATCAATCATTTTCCATTTCTGTCCAGTATTTTATACTCCACTTTGCATTTTCAGAGCAGTATTACACATCCAGATTGTGCCCACATTGAAAAACAAAACCATCCTTGATTGACAGCAGCAGCAAGTTTGTCACTACTTCATGTTCATTTTTTACAGTGTGATATAAATGGTCTCACTGGCAACATGCATAAAATCATTTGCAATTCTAGCATGCTGCTGGGGCCAAGGATATGCCATTACTTCAAGTTTAAAATCCTCTGATATAACTCAACAATGAAAATTTGCTTCAGGCAGGAGGCACAGAGGTTCTCAGGTTTTATTTTTTTTCCTCTGGAATAGAAAATTAATTGGTCATTTCTTTTGTGTTCCAAAAGGGAGAGAAAATAAAACAGTGAAAAAGTTTGGAACAATTTGAAAGTGACTCCAACAAGTACTCCTACAGAATATGTCTGCACAGGTGGTTAGCCCATGATTTGTAGACAAAACACTGGGTCGAGGATACCAATTAAATGAGAACAGATATTGGGGACATTTTTCTGCAAAACTGCTTGAATCTCAATACCTATTAGATAATGCAACTTCATTTATTATGTACCACATCTTACACATTTTCACATACATGTGTTGTAATCATATTATTGTATTTTATATTTCTCAAGTCCCATACCGTTGTTCTTATATTCTTAAAGTTCATACCTTCTTGCTGGTTTTCCACCAAGCTGTTCTTCTCTGTGGCACAGTTCTTCATAGCTTCTCAGGGGCTCCTCCTGAGCTCTCAACCCACCCCTTTTTATTCAGGTTACCTTCACAAGCTACAGTTGCTGCCCCTTTTTTATTCCAGTTACCTTCACAAGCTACAGCTGCTGCCCACTTCGCAGCTGTAGCTCATTTGGAGTAACTAGGACCCACTTATCTAATACATAGATCTTACAGGGACTCTTTCCATATTTCCCCCTTTTTCTTTTACAATCATACAATTACAATACATGTATAGTCCCAGCTCTCAGGCTGTCACAGCTCTCGGCTGTCTTGGATACATACATTGAATATATACATATCCCCAGATCTTTTTGTCCCAGCTCTCAGGCTGTCACAGCTCTCGGCTGTCTTGAACACATACAAATCCCTAGATGTTCCAAGGCTCTTTTGCTCAAAGGCCATATTTCCACAGCTTTCTGCTGTTACAACTCCTTGATTCAAAGGCCATTCTAAAGTTCCAGCTCTCAGGCTGACATTCTAAAGTCCCAGCTCTCAGGCTGCCACAGCTCTCGGCTGTCCTATCTTCTATGATGTCTGGGGATTCCACACCTTCTCTCGATATTTGGCTGCATGCTCTTCATCACGTCGGGGTCACCAGATGCTGTAATCATACTATTGTATTTCATATTTCTCAAGTCCCATACTGTTGTTCTTATATTCTTAAAGTTCATACCTTCTCACTGTTTTCTACCAAGTACATGTTTCTAAATTTACTTCCCCGGCAATCGTGTTAATCAGAGCTGTGCTTTGAGAAGAGCTGGCAAGTGAATTTTAGCCCTGACAATGCCATTCCTGGCAGGTTGTTCTCTGTTTCTAGGGGGGTACTGGTTTTTTCCTGGGTTGGTTTCATTCTCTTGTTTTTGTTTGGTTTTTTTTGGGGGGGGGGGGTGTTCCTGTCTAGGAGGGGTTTATTTGTTTTTTTTAATATGTTATATTTTATTCTGACCTGTTTGTCTTGTCTGTCTTGTTCTCTTTATACTCTCTCCCATCCCTGCCTTGCAAAGCAGCCATAAGAAGGAGTTTGGTTGCTTGGCCACCAGCTGAGGTCAGACCACCATGCTTACAGTCAGATAGGTATACACATGGTTTTGCTTGACTAGAAAAAATACACATGTATACCTAAAAATCTGAGTATTTCTGTAAAATCTTAGCAAGCAGTTTAAACCTCACTGTTCATGTCTGTCATGAGTCCTGGTGTGCATGTTATTTTTGTCAAAGGAAAGTTCTGGTCCAAAGAAGTTTAGGCTCCTCTTTCGAATTTGATGTAGTTTTTGTATTTCCCCAGCCAAATGGCAAAGTGTGAGATCCACTGAGAGCATTTCTGAAACTATAAAATGTTGTTATATCAGCCCTTCATTTTCAACTCATTAAGGACATATGAATGTTTAATGTTTACAACTGAGGTGTGATTTCAAAGCCCTAGCATTAAAAATACTGTGTGAAATCCTGAGGTAACAGAAATCAGTGATCAGCTGCCTCCACAAAAGCAGATTTTTCATTTCTGAACCTTTACAGAGATTTGCTATCTACTTAATATAAAAGAATGACAAAAACATTGCAAAGTGTCCAAAGAAGATAAGTCACAGCTTCAGTTCAGTTACAGGTTAATTTAAGAACCTGTGCTAATACTGCAAATACTAGTGGGGAAAAGTTTTCACCATATACAAGTGAAAGCACTGAGAAATGCACAAAAACATTAAATAAACTAGAACATCTCCCTACATAATTGATGCATAGGAAACATACACAGAAACTATCACATGGGGTTGGGACAATCAGTTGTTAAGATGGAGGATAAACATAGTTCCAAAGAAATAAGTAAAAAAATGTTTCTTCAAAATCATGTATAAAGAAATGAAGGGACAAAAATACACAGGTGAATATTATGCACATATACATGCACACAAGTGAAACATAAAAATGTAGTAAATCCCTAATAAAAATTTCTTGGAAGGCCTAGTTATTGGCTTATGTTTCAGGGAAATCTTTCTCTTTTATATTAGTAGTAAACTACATCCACAATGGAAAGAAGGAAAAAAAAAAACAGAACCAAACAAACAAAACCACAAAACAAAAAAGCACAAACAAACAAAAAACCAAAACCAAACAAATTAAAAAGAAAAAAGAAAAAAGAGAGACATTTTCAATTTGAAAAAAGGCCTGTAAATATATTGTGCATTGCTGCACCCGGGACACTTAATGTATGGGTTAAACCAAAGTTCTTTTTCATTGGGTAGATGCAAAGGAGAAACTGACCAGATTTTCTCAAGAAATAAACATCACACAAAAGTTTGCTGGCAAAAATACACAGAATTAAGGAATCTTTGGCAAAAGAGTAAATACAATACCAAATTCAATATAAAACACTTATTATAACATTACTTAGCATTTATTTAGCATTTAGCACTCAGCCCATTCAACCTAGAAATTCTTAAGCCTGTAAGATACTAAGTTGCCAAAAAATGTTTATGAAAAAGAGAATTAGCAGAAGAGAAAAAGACAGAAAAGGTACAGAAAAAGACAGAAAGGGTAGAGAAAAACACATACAGCTACCAGCTCCTAGAGTTCCAGCATGAGTTAGAAACTCCAGAAGCCAGGGTCTGGATGAATGGCCACTTCATAGTCAACCCCTTTTAAACCCTTGATCCTTCATGGGCCTTTCTCCCAGGTGGGACTCCTAGTCAGTCAGCCAGTCAGCAGCTTGGTCAGCACTGCCTCTGCTGTGTGGTTGGTTAATTGATTGATTGACTGATTGATTGGTCTACGAGTCTGGGGGGGGTCTGAGGGCAGGGCTCTGTCTCATCAGAAGCAAGGTCTGACCAGCCCCCAGCCACACACACAGGCACTGGCTTGAGACACCAAACTTATCCTGTCTCTGACACATATTCAGCACTCTAGAACAGTCCTCCCCTGGTGCTCATCCAGATGAAAATAAATGCACAGTGGCAGTGTCCTTTCTTCTACCACAGGCATTGTAATTATGTATAAATCAAATAACTTTTGACTGTATTGTGAAAATATAAGTGGTTTTTCTGAAAGAGTGATGCGGGGGTAAGGTTATGCCGTTAAAGCTGAATTTTACCCTGTCTTAGGAGGCAGTTCTGGGCTGTATCCCCTGTTCAGTGAAAGACTGAAATTACCTTTTACATGCACATCTTCCTGTATGCTCCCTGATTGATTGTAAGTGGATGGCATGTTTCTGCTAAAAGGTGATATGTAAAATCGTGCCTGCAGGGCTGTTTGGGTCCAATCTGGCTTAAGGATTGTAAGACCTTAGTCCTTACAATATTACATAGGACAAAGGCAAAAGACAGAGGCACTCTTTTTCTCTTGGCAACACAGTCCTGTTTTATTTCCTAGATAGGAGACACCAGGTGTCCCAGTGACTTCCCAGGTGAGAAGAGTGGGGAGCTCCGCCCGGGGGTGTTGTAAGCTGAGGGGAAGGGGGGCAGAGGAAGGGAGCCACAATCAATGGGATACAGCTGAGGAAGGGGCAAGGCGAGGAGTAAACCTGGGACGCCAAAAACCACCAGGGCTTTTAGAGGGAAAGGGGAAATGGGACAGACCAATTGCTCAACACCCAGTGCAAAAAACAACTAAATAAACTATGTAGTCCAATGCAACAGTTATATTTATTGTAATACCTTTCCTCAGAAATGTACATTTTTAAATGTAATACTTTAGGACACTATGCTGTATGTTTGGAGAAAGTGCTGCAGCATGTACCATGTTAGAGAGCTCTTGCACTATGAATGCTCTTTTCCGCAAATTCCAGCTGATTAAAGCAAGATTGCTGTACCTTGCAGGTCTAGGATGGGTCCTAGATCAGTGAATAATCTAATGCATAAATGGAAGGATCAGCATGGGTTTTTCATTAGGAAGCTGTCTGAGATGCTAGCTACTGCCCTAGGTACACAGGAATGTGCTGACAGCTACAGCAATTGCCTAGGAACAGGAGGGGAAAAGCAAAGTCACCGATTTGCAAGCAGATATCAGAATTTAAAGTTCCTAAAATGCAGGAGCAAAGTCTGTAAACAAAGTTCTCAGACTAAAAATAAGAAACCTGAGTTACTAAGAAAGTGGACCTTTTAAATCTTCGTTGAAGATTGAAAGTTGAGTAAGTTTGCATACAGTGCACCCATACAAAGAAAATTATATTAAAAAGAGTAAATAAAGGGAAATAATTCATATTTAAGCTGATCAGAAAGATAGCAAAAAGCTCTTCTTGATAGAGAGTTTAAATAGAAGCCTAATCCCCAATGACTAAGAAAAACCGAATCTGACTATCTGACAAGTGCTAGAGGCACTTTTCTGGAGGTCAGATGAAATAACTTTGCAAACCACTGGGAATACAGATTTGCCATGCATAATCTAAACCTTTGGTTGTTTCAAACTTTCTAACTTTTGGACAAATCCTTCTGGAACAACTCATGCAGATTGAAACTGAGATCATACACAAGAGAGCAGCTTACACCATGTAATGGTTTACATGTCATAGTTGCTATGTAATTTCCTGCCAATTTAGCACATCAGTGACATGGCTAGCTAGAATGGGAAATGCTCATAGCAATAGAAGCTTCTGCAGTATTATATGTACAGTCACTCTACCTTAATTTTCTTAAGCACACTAAGCAGCCCTTAGCTGTGTTTAGCTTCTAGGCATCTCTTGGTAGCCTGACCTCTTTACATTTAAAGAAGCTAGTTTGCTTAACAGTAGAATGTTTCTTCTATTCAAAGTTCTTCTATTCAAAGTTGCATCTGATAGCAGATGTCATAAAAATTTCAGCAAATTTAAATGCTTACATGGACATGACTTATACTCAGATGCCATTAGCACATTAAAAAAGATGTTAAAAAGATAAGAATTTTGATTTAATCTTTTTTTCACTCTGTAAAGAGCTTACCTTGAAATTCAGTACTCAATACTCTTTTTTAAACAGGCATGCTTAGTATGGCTAAAAAGAGGGTGGAGAGGAAGAGGAAAATAATCCACAAAAGGAAGGATGACTACCTGATTTGCAGGTGTGAACAAGTTTTTGACCACTGTCTTTGACTGCTGGTAGCTAAATTTGGAGTGACCAGCCACTGATAGAAAGGAATGATAAATGAACCAGGAGGGAAAAAAAAAAAGGAAAATAAACACCTACAGCAAAACCTATAGTGCATTTCTGCATCAACCTCTTTAAAAGCAATTTAAATTCAGTCAGGAAACCAGCCCTCTGATGAAAGGCATCTCGTTCAAATTGAACAGAAACTATAAATTAATGTTTTATTAAAGCACTCATAATCCCTTTGGTTCTGAAGAAAATACAGCTCATTTTCCTAAAAATATTGAGAGACTTGAAACCTGCTCTAGTCTTAGCAGAAGTAGTATAAATTTCAAAAAATGTCTACTTCATGCCACATTCCGGTTGAATGGAACCTTTCCTCTTTCCATTTCGCATTGCTTGCATGCTGACACCCTTTTCAAAGACAGTGGTAAACCTCATTGTGAGGGTTAAACAGAAGCTCTCCAGCTGCAAGGCTAGTGGTAATGGTAGATGAGGTACAGGGCTTTTTGCTAGAGCAACACTGCCCCTTGAGCTAACTGTTTTGCCGTTGGGTCTCCCATATTTATAAAAGCTGTCTAAAGTTCCCTTTAGCTGCAGGCTTGGCAGGCTCAGAGATGCAGAAGAGGTAAAGCTCCCTCAGGGCTCTCGCTGCACTTGTGCTGTGTGTTCTGAACAGCATCACTCTGCTCCAGGCCACCTCAGAGCCTTGTAAAGGCACAGCTCGCCACACCTCCCCTCCTACCGTATGCTCAGCTACAGCTGACAAATATTAGGAGGGCTGCTGAAATAATTGATCTAATTCTGCTTCTTACAGAAGCTTGTTACAATACCAGTGAAAATCCAACTAATTTTATTGGAAGTACAGTAACAGTTGTAATAACGATAGATGAGAGAAAAAGCGGCACGTTAGGGAACCTAATCCTTTCACCACCTTATATAGAACTATTTCAAATGGGAAAAGCATGGGTGGCTACACTGGTCAAAAATATAAGCTTAGTTTTATTTGCATCTAGGTCTGCTGGAATAATCTGGATGTGTGAATAAAACTGCATGTGGAGTTTTAAGTCTTTATTTAAGTTTGGCTATAGGAATTCTGTATTCTTGATCACATCATACCAAGATGAGATATGTCTCCTCCAGTTTGCACTTGTAATGAATTGCCCAGAGGGTCTTTGCATGTGGTAATTGAACACCATCATTTCACAGTGGAAACAGTGTGCTTGAGGATGAATACTTGAGATCTTCAGAATGTTTGCTGGAAGAACAGAAGTAATTGTAGAATCAATATATCCTTTAAAACAAACGGTTCTGTTGCTTAATATTTAAACAGAGAAATAGTTATGCTGCATAAGAAGCCTGACTAGGACATACTTCTTGTAAATTTAATGAATCAAACAAAACACCTTGTATTGACTGAAAATGACATGAAGAATTTTAAAAAGTCTTTGTGTCGCAGACATCTTTTGTGAAAAATCTTTTCTTGAGATTTTTCTCCCTTCTGAGAAGCTGGGACCTCAGAGACAAAATGGTTAACTGCCACTCTGGAATGCATCAGGTAGATTTTTGATTGGTCCATCTTAAATGTTTATATTTAAAGGCCAGTCAAAGCTGACTTATCTCGGACAGAGTCCAAGAGAGCTGCCTTTTGTTTTCATTCTTTTCTATTCTTAGCTTAGCTAGTCTTCTGAAGAAACCTTTCCTTCTATTTCTTTTTAGTATAGTTATAATGTAATATATATATATCATAAAATAATAAATCAAGCCTTCTGAACATAGAGTCAACATTCTTGTCTCTTCCCTCATCCAAGAACCCTTGTGACCACTGTCACACACCTTTGAGCAAGGGAAACTGGTGTGTAGTATTCCATGCTGAAAATAAAGAGAACAATAGAATTTTTTGAACCCTCTTCCTGGGTCAACAGCTTTTTGGAAGACATGAGATCCACCTGATTATGTAGGATAAATCTATCTTTGTCAATAGCCTGATATGCTTTGTAAGACACCTGTAGGGAGAGATTTAGATTAGGAATAACTGGCGAGGGAGAGATTTCTCAGCAAGTAAAGAAGCTGTGCGTATGGAGTAGGCAAGCCAAAGGCCTGGGGTGATGGGAGCAGAACTGGACATAGCAATTAACAAAACAGGAGTGAAAAGCAACCTGTTTGAGAACAGACATGAAAAGGAGGTGGTGTCTGAAAAACAGCCTTGTTGGGAGAGCTTTCAAGGCTGTATTCAGTAGTCAGCACAATTGAGTGCCTCTCGGTGGTGGTTTGACCCTGGTTAGATGTCAAGTGGCCACTAAAAGCAGCAAAAAAATATTAAAACACCTTCTCCTCATCCCTCCCTTCTTCCTAGATGTTACTTCCAAATTGTCTACCTCTTTCCCTTAAGCAGTGCAGGAGAACAGGAATGGATGATCAGTTTAGCACATGTTGTCTCTGACACCTATAAAGAAAGAACCTTGCAATCTTCTGCTTCAGCCTGGAGTTCTTTGTACAGAAGACAGTATTTTGCAACTGCTCCAATGTTAATCCTTCCCATGGGCCGCAGGAAACAGTCTTCCACAAACTTTTACTGAATGAATCCTTCCTGTGGGCTGCAGTTCTTCATTAACTGCTCCAGCATGGGTCCATTCCACAGAATGCTATCCTTTATGAACAGACTACTCCAACATGAGACTGCATGCTATGGATCACAAGTCCTGACAGCAAACTGCTCTAATGAGAGCTTCTCTCTCCACAGAGTCAGAGGTTCTGATAGAAGCCTGCTCCAACATGGGCTTTCCACAAGGTCTCAGAATCTTTTGAGTATTCACCTGCCCTGTCACGGGGTTCTCTGCAGCTGGCACAGGGATCTCTGCATCCCTGTGGACCCCATGAGCTGCAGCTGCCTCACCATTGGCTGCACCTCCTGCCCTCCTTCTGCACTGACCTGGTTGTCTGCAGAATTGTTCCTCTCTCACATTTTCACCGTTCTCTCCCAGCTACTGTTGAGCAGTAATTTTTCCCCTACTTAGTGCTGTTATTCCAGACCACTACCATCATTGCTAGGAGGCTCAGCTTTGGCCAACAACAGTGAATCTATCTCAGAGCCAGCTTTTTTGGACATAAGTTTTTAGCACCTTCTCATAGAAGCCACCCCTGCTACAAAAACCTTGCCACATACCCCTAATGCAATCTGTAAACTGCCTTTTGTGAATTCTATATAAAAAAATAAAAGAAAACCAACCAAACAGACAAACCAGAAAGAGCTAGAAGCCTGTGTGCTGTCATAATGCTTCATCAGTGGATCAGGGAAGTGTGGTAGGAGAGCTCTCAAGAAAGGAGCACTGTAATGGTTGGACACAGGCTCTTAGAACAGAGTGGGAAGGTGAAAAGAGCAGTCTTCCCTTTATGTGAGGGAGCAGCAGGAACAGAGCTCTGCCCTGGAATAGATAAGGAGCCAGATTGGAGCTTGTGGATGAAGGTCAGCAAGTGAACCAGCATGGTTGTTGTGTGGGTGCCTGCTACAGATTCCCTGAGCAGGAAGAAGTAGTAGCTGAGGCTTTCAGATGACTGGAAGAAGCAGGTACTGCTTGGGAGACTCCACCTGCTCTGATATCTTTTGGAGGGACAAAACAAAGGGTTCAAGGAGTCTTGGAGATCTTCTAGAGCATTTGGATGATGGGTGATTGTGGAGCCAAGAAGGCAGGATGCTCTGCTGGTCCTGCTACTTATGAGCAAGGAAGAACTGGTCATAGATATGAAAGTCAGGGGCAGCCTTGGCCACAGTGACCATAAAGTTGTGGGTTCATGATCCTACAAAAAGAGTGAAGGGCACAAAGCAGGACCGCAGCACTGGGTTTAAGGAGAGCAGACTTCGATCTCTTCAGGAATCTGCTTACCCAATAATGTTATTACAGCATTTCAGATTTTATGACATAGCCATGTAAATACCAGATTTTTTTTTTTTTATGTATGTGTCTATTGGTAACTCACAATTCTATGGTAAGGGAGAATTTTCTAGATTTTTGAGGTGAATACTGATTTTGTAAGCAGTTTTGTTTTCATTCAAACTTTAAAGTCGGAGACAGCACTGATATTAATAAATATCAGGATATTCAAATTAATACATCTATAAGGCACCACTCCAGCAGTCCCAAATAAGGCAGGAGACTGGATATCTTTGTAATGTCTGTGTTACTTGCTTTAAAACCCTTCCTTAAAATCTTTTTTTGCAACAGATTTTGTGCCTACAACAACATGACATGTCTAAAGCAGGCATATGTTGTCTCTGTTGCTTATCGCAGTGATCAGTACAGGCTAATTGTTTCCTCAGATTCCTCCATGCATTGTCTTCATCTGTTGCTTCTTTGTGCTTGTATTGTAGGCCCTTCCTAGTAGGAACAGTTTGTGGCCCAGTTCTTTTGTTTTCTTTTGCTGTTCTCTCTTTTTATGGAAGATTGCCTTAGGATAATTCTAAGGATAATCTTGTCTGGATACAGTGACAATAAAAGTACTAATGCTAATGCTTTTGCTGTTATTCCTGTTTATACATCTAAGAAGCTCATCTGTTTGCATAAAGGTAACTCTATTTTTGGCCTGAAACTGCTCTCCCTAAAATCTATGACCTGGCAGAAATACAGCTTTTAATACTTGTCATCTTACACTCTCCTTCACTGCTGGGCAGAGCTCAAAAGCAAAGTACTGTCTCTTTGAATTCATTTTGTCACAACTGGGCAGGTTTTTTGCGTAACTCACTAGTTCACTTCTATTTTCATTCTCATGTGAAGGAGAAAATCTCTAACTACCCAAAACTTTATTCTGAATTTAGAATTAATTGATGTGACTGTTCAAGCAAATTAAGTGTAACTTGGCCTAGACAGATTAAAAACGCCTGAAAGCAACAATGGACTTTAAGTGGCAGAACACATTGTATCAGCTTCCTGTTGTTCTTTGATTCTTTATTTTCTTCTCAAGAGCTATAATCTAGTCATAAAATCTAATATATGTTCAGAAGTCTTTAATAAGGCAACAGATAATATGATCTATGCCACTGTGATTTTGCAGCTCAGATATTGTCTTTCCCCTATGTCATGAAACTAAGTTACAGCTCTTGAGCCTCCCACAGAAATTCCATCTTGGCCTTTTTCCAGACAAAAGGAAACAGCCAGTTAGAGGAGTGAAGAAATATAGTAAAACTAAAATGAACTCTGGTTTTAAATGATGCACACACAGTGCACAAGAGAATTTAATCATCACTGAAAATTTTAGGAGAAACTTTATATTTGATTCCAATCCTGTTTCCTAGTTTTTATTGGTCTTGAAATAATGGAACCATACTCTGGGTTCTGCAGTCCCTTCCTATGATATAGAATAGATTGTTGTGTCAGTAGTGACTCCAGACTGCTCTCTAAAAGGATATCAATGCATGAGAGTATTACAATCAACAAATTTCTTCTATCTTAATCCAGGGACATATTCTGATAAAAGATCAGCTAAACTGAACAGCCTATCTTTCCTTAGAGGAAACACTCCTGTTATATAAAAGTTAAAATGAGGCTATTTTTTGGTTTTAATGTTTTAAATTGGAAAAATTATGAATCTTTTTCAGAAATAAAAGAGAAAAAAACCAAAACAACACAAACAAAAAAAACCCCTAAATTATATTTTAAATAAGTGTAAAATGGTTTTAATAATTAGTCTCTATAACTCTATAACTTAAGTGAGCTTGCATTAATTTAGTATTTTGTATGTCCTACTTGTTAAATGTCACAGAGTAACTGCTCGATTTCACCTTGTTTCATGTCTTTTCTCATTATTATAATGGATACAATTGAATATCCAATTCTATACTAATCTATCCTGCATCCGGCTTTATGCAATTCAGAATTGTGAATTATGGTTATACTTGGTTTCTCATTAGTTTTTAACAATCAACATATGCAAAAGAAAAAGACTGCTATTACAGAATAAGTTTATTTAGTTGCTTTCTTCTTTTGTGAAGAAAGGTTGGACTAGATAATAGAATCATAGAATCATAGAATATATTGATTTGGAAGGGATCTGTCAGATCAATGAGTCATCTTCTGGCCTGGAACAGTGCAGCCCCAAGAATCACACTATGTGCCAGAGAGCATTGTCCAAACACTTCTTGAACTCAGACTGACTTTGTGCTGCGGTCACTGCCCTGAGGAGCCTGTTCCAGTGCCCAAACACCCTATGGGTGAAGAAACTTTCCCTAAAATTCAGCCTCAACTTCTCCTCACACTACTTCAGGCCATCCTCTCAGATCATGTCAGTGGCCACCACAGAGAAGAAATCAGTTCCTGCTCATCCTCTTTCAATCATGAGAAAGCTGTATAGTCCCATGAGGTCTGTCCTCAGCCTCCTCTTCTTCAGGCAGAACAGAGCATGTGACCTCAGCCTCTCCTTCTTTGGCTTCCCCTCTAGACCCTTCACCATCCTCATGGCCATCCTTGGGATGATCTCTATAAGCTTTAGATCTCTTTTATGTTGTGGTGCCCAAAACTGCCCCCAGCACTCGAGGTGAGAATGCCTCAGTGCAGAGCAGAGTGGCACAATCCCCTCTCTTGCCTGGCTGGCAATGCTGTGCCTGATGCCCCAGGACAGGCTGACCCTCCTGGCTTCCAGGGCACTGCTGGCTCAAGTTCAACTTGCCAGGGACCAGGACTCCCTGGTCTTGGTCTCTTTCTGTGATGCTGCTCTCCAGTATCTCATTCCTCAGCCTGTACATTGAGGGTTGCCCCATCCAAGGCACAGAATGTGTCACTTGCCCATTTTAATATCCATACAGTTGCTGATTGCCCATCTCTCTAATTTGCCAAGGTCTCCCTGCAGGGGCCTCCCTGTCCTCCAGCAAGTTGACAGCTCCTTCCAATTTAGTCTTCTTGTCATACTTAATGTTCCTTCAAGTCCTCCCTCCAAGTCATTAACAAAGATGCTGAAGAGCACAGCTCTGAGGATGAAGCCCTGTGGAACCCCACTAGTGACCGGTCACCAGTCAGATGTCATTCACTGTAACCCTTTGTGCCCAACCTGTGAGTGAGTTGCTCAGCCATCATGTAAGACTCTTAGACAGCTGTAGGCTGGACATTTTGTGCAAAAGGATCCTGGGAGGGACAGTCTAGAAGGCTTTGGCAAGATCCAGAAAGATTATATCAGCGGGCTTCCCTTGATCAACTTTTACCCTCCTGTAGGAGGAAATCAGATTTGATAAGCAGGGCTTTTCCCCTCATTAAGCTGTGCTGGTTGTGAATGATGACTCTGTTGTCCTCCAAGTGTTTTTCAATACATCCATCCAGAATAATCTTTTTCATTATTTTACTGGGAACAGAAGTGAGATTGTGTCCTGGTTTTGGCCAGAACACAGTAATTTCTTGCAGTAGCTGTGAGGGGGTCTGGGACTGTCATCAGGACGGTATGTTATTCTATACCACATAATGTCATTGTGGGGAGGTTGAAGTGGAGGAACTTTTTGGCTTTGGAGAAGAAGGGTGTGACTTCCAGTTGTAAAAAAAACCCAAATGTAGTGGAGAGAGAAAGCTGTCTGTCGTTGTTCATTGTGTCATAATCTTCAGTGAGCATTTATGCATGTGAATCTCTCTCTCCTTTGTACACTTTTGGTATGGTTGCTGTTACTGTTTGTTTTCTTATCCCATTGCTCTTTCTAGTAATCTGTTATTATCTTAACCCATAATCTTCACCTTTTGTGCTGCAGATTCTCAACTCTATCCTGCCAGAGCAGGAAGAAGAAGGGGAAGGGCAATGGGAAGGAGAAGAGGGAGTGAGAGAGCAATGTGTGGTTTAGGAGTCTCAATGGGGCCACTGAATTGGGGAGTACCATTCATAAACAGCAACAGACTGACAGGCCTGTAGTTTTCAGGGCCCTCCTTCTTGCCCTTCTTGAAAACCAGGACAATGCTCACCAGGTTCCAGCTACCTGGGACCTCTCCAGATTCTGCTCAAAAATTATCAAGACGTAACAACAACAGCCAGCTAGCTGAGGATGTTTGGATGAATCCCATCAGGCCCCATGGATCTGTAGCGATCAGGCTGCAACAGCAGATCCTGCACAAGTTCAAGGTCCACTGGGAGTTGATCATTCTCACAGTAATGGTCCTCCAGTTCAGGGCACTAAGACCCCCTTGGTCCAAAAATACTTAAATATCTCTGCCTTGTCCATGTCCCATTTTTGGGAGGTGACCACCCTCATCATGTAACAGGCCTATGTTATTTCTACACTGCCTTTTGACATTAATGTATTTGAAAAATCTTCTTAGTAACTGTGGAAAAAATTTCACACCACACTTTCACCTAGGTGAAAGGGATTAAGAAAGTTCCTTTTTTACATATCATGTCATAACATGTTAGGACTTAGCCCTTTTCTACTTAATAAAGTAAGACTCCTTGAGGATTTTTTTAAAATAATGACATGCTTTGTATGATTCAAATAAAATGAGAGATTAAAATATCTCCAGAAGGACCATAACTTTCTAGAATAATTCTATGAGAGCACAGGATGACAGAATTAATTTTTTTCCCCTTAGTATGTTGAAACAAGGTGGACACCTTCAAGCATATTCAAACTTTAAGTCTTGGTATTATGGAAGGTATGTTATTTTCTTAAAATTAGTCAGTTCATGAAGAATGACTTCCTCAAGATGCCAGCAACCCTGATAAAGGGCTAAGTTGTTCTAATCAGGTAATGGTTAAAGTAATATCTTAGCTGATTTTTTTAATCAGTTTCATTACTCAGATCTGTGATCTGTGAAGTCTATCCCAGCTACTAAAGTACAACTCATCCTAAATTAAAATGATGATTTTCTTTGACAAGACAATGCAATGGTCTTTGTCATGCAATGAGTTATGTGGGTATACTTGTCAGTATAAATTTTCTGGCAACAGTAAAAAACCATTCTATCATTCCTTTTATTGCTGGAGAAAATAATATTTTCCTATTCACACAGATGTATCATTTGCCTTACTCCTTAAGACTTTGCAATATTTCAATCTGAGTGTTATTAGAAAGCATTCCATTACTGCTCAGTAAATATATTATTTTCTTTTCCATTTTAGTTACCAATCTCCAAAGGACTTGCTTTTATTACCCTGGCCGCCTCTGGCACAGGACCAGAATTGTTTTCACCATTCTGTCCTAGAACTTCTCAATATGGTCCAAGTAGCACAGATATATAACTGTGTTTCTAGTATGATATCAATCAAGTTGCTATAATTGTAAAATGACCCTAATTTACATAGTACAAATGAATATGCCATGTTGTCTGACTGTAGTCTCTTCTCAGTTGTGTCTAGACAACAAAGTCTCCAGACAATTTATTCAGTGTTCAGTTTTCAAAGATTTTCCTTATAATACAAACTGCATAGCTGAGAAGGAGTTAGAGTTTATGGTTTCAAATGCAGTCTGTAGGGAACCCACAGTATGCACAAAACAGCAAGATTCCTTCAATGACACAGAGAGAGGGGGCGGTATAGAACATACATGGAAAGGAGGACAGACAATGCAGAGGAATGGAAACTTGCAATTACAAGGACCTGCAGGAGACAGATTCCAACAATGATGCAGCAAATCAGAATGACAGAGGAGCTCATGCATTTCTACTGGATATCATTTAATAAATAATCTTTACGCACTTTTTCATATTGTCATGCTTTAGTCCCAGCCAGCAACTTAAGTACCAGGCAGTTGCTAGTGCTTCCCCTTCAAGGTTTCCCTTGGTGAGGTGGGAAGGAGATTGAGAAGCATAAATAAAACTCATGGATTGAGATAAGAATAGTTTGATAATTGAAACTAGACAAAATAAATAAAAGAAAATTTTGATAGTAGTCATAGCAAAATAATAATAAAAATAGCAACTGAAATGAAAAGGAGAAAGACAGATGAATAAAACCCAGAGAAATGCATAATGTAGTTACTCACCACCATTGGACCATTGCCCAGCAAGTGTCAAAGCAGAACTCATCCTCTCCCTACTAGCTGCTGCTATGGTTTACCATATAAACCAGTTTATGACATTTTATGGTGTTGAAATATCCCTTTGGCTCACTCAGGTCACCTGTCCCAGCTGTGATTCCCCCCAGGTTCTTGTGCAGGCCCTTGCCAGCAGAGCATGAGATACTGACAAGTCCCTGACTCAGAGAAAACACTGCTTAGGAAAAGCCAAAACATCAGTGTGTTCTCAACATGTTTCTACACTCAGTACACAGCACAGCACTGGACAAGCTACTGGGAAGAGAATCAATTCCATTGTGACTGTGTTCACAGGGGTTCTTGGATGAGAGAAGAGACGAGGATCTGACTCTATGTTTCAGAAGGCTTGATTTATTATTTATGATATGTATTACATTAAAACTATACTAAAAGAATAGAAGAAAAGATTTCACCAGAAGGCTAGCTAAGAATAGAATAGCAGAGAATGATAACAAAGGTTTGTGTCTTGGCTCTCTGTCTGAGCCAGCTGGGCTGTGATTGGCCATTAATTACAAACATCCAACACAGGCCAATCACAGATCCACTTGTTGCATTCCACAGCAGCAGATAATCAATGTTTACAGTTTGTTCCTGAGGCCTCTTAGCTTCTCAGGAGGAAAAATCCTAAGGAAAGGATTTTTCATTAAAAAATTGTCTGCGACACTCCATCACAACTAAAACCAGGACATGAGGGGGTTTTCTACTTCAATGTAAAGTGCAGCTTTGCAGTTTTTATTTCTAACTCTGTTAGTTTTGCTAAGAAATTGCAAAGCTACAAAAAGAGCAAGGAAGTATCTCTTCTTCCCTCTATATGACTCTGATCCTAGACAGATCCAGCACTGTAGACAAGGAAGGATAGGAGTTGATTTCCAGTTAAATCTGTCTGTGATGTCTCCTCTTGTTATTTATTTATCTGTCATAGGTCCTATTCTGACCATCTCTTTGTAGGTATTCCATTCCTCTTCTTTATCTGTGCTTTCTAAACAAATCTTTCTTAATTTCAATGTACTTCAAAGCAGAAACGTTTCTTCAGACTTTGCTATTTCTATGAATTCTGCATTTGGGACCACAATTCACTTCAGTTATATCAGCTTAGAATAATATGTTCACCAGAAATTGATAATAAACAAGGCATTGAGATCAATATCAATTAGCATTCATTACTAAATGAATAACAAATCAAAAAGCCTTGTAAGGTAAACATTAATGGAGAATACATTGAGGACTTCAGGACTACATTGAGAAGGAGTAGAAAAATTAGGAGAAAAAAATTAGTGACTACCCTCTAATTATTGACTCTACTGTTCTGTAGAGTCTCATTATTTGTTGTATTCCTGTTTTATTGCCTGATTCATGCAGTCCCTTTCTAAAAAGGCACTGAAGGATGGACTGGTGCTCAGACAATACCAATTTTATTATATTAAGATAATCTGTACAATATAGCTATTCTGTTCTATTAAGATAACATATCTCACAGTGCTCCAACATCTGTAGATATTTTAGAGTCAGTGTTTGAAAGTAATTCTCCTTCAGAAAATTTGCTGGATTTTGTGTTTGCTTCAGTGCTAGGAAAATGCTTAACACATTTGAGGTTCACTAAAGAAAAAAAAAATCACAAGTATTTTGCTCTCTTTGTGTTTTTCCTGCGTCACACCGTAAGCCCTTAAAGAGAATGGAGACTTTTCCTAGTCCAGTATAATGAAAATTTCCATTGATTGTATTGTTAGCGTTCAAAACCACATAATCACAGGGATTATATGCGGTGCTTTTTATTAAGAGCTCTGGGTGTCAGGGGTATATTCAACCCAAATCTGACTCCGACCATACGTCCGAAATGATCATGTTTTTATACTCTATCTTTATATAACTTTCATGTTAATTATTAAACCTATGTTGTTCTATTGTATACATAAATTTAGCCCCTCTCTGAATTTCCAACATAGTTTCTCCTTATTCTTCTTATAGTTATATAATAATCACATTTAATTACTAAACAATCATCACATCTAACAATTATATAATTTATGATACTGCTTAGGCAGGTGCAGTTGATCTGGGAAAGCACAAAGCCTAACATTTTAGATTCTATCTTTAACTTTTTCCAGGGCTCCACTATCAGTATGAGAAAGGCAGGTAACTTTTTATCATCACTGAAGTGATTTGGCTGAAAATATCTGCCTTAAGACCAAAGAAATCCTAGTTAGTATTGGAGACAGCATGAACAATATCTCTTTAATTCCTGTAAAATGAAAAATTCAGAAAGGTTTATTTGTTGATACCAGCTTGATTTCATAAATCTTAAGCACAGTTCCATATGGAATGTGTTATTTATCAGAGAAAAGGGGAAATTCTTAGGATGTGAAGCTCCAGGGATTCTTAGTGTCACAGTAGTAAATTAATGCTATTGAGGACTGACAGTGATATAATCACATATAACTTGCTATTTCAAGTAAATATGCTAAGTACCTGTGTGGTGTCTTATGATTAAGTTTAAAAACCAGAGTGTGAGTTAAAAATTGAGAATTTATGAATATAACAAAGCAGGAAGGTCTGAAAAACAAAGTCATGTTTTTACTGTGTATTACTTCAAATTGTTTTTCAAGGAAGTAAGTTTTATCTTGCATATTTCTTAGTTAAAGGATAAAATGGATTAAAAAATATGGAAGAATGAGAGGGACAAAAGAAAAGACTGCAGCATTCAGATAAGAAATTTAGGAAAGAATAACATCACATAATTGAATACCTGAATAAATCTAAACCAAGAAATGGAATATAATTAAATTATTTCAAATTTAGCTGTGTGAACACTTATAAAATAAAAAAACCCCACTAAAACATAACAACAGAGAAAAATTAATGTCATTTAAGCAAACCAGAATAACACAGAACAAATAAACATTCATATCAAGGAAATAATCTGAAAACCTGATATAGTTTTCTTTGATTTCTAGTTTCTAGAAACTAGTTTCTGGTTTTCTTTGATTACCTCTGTATTCCAAAGGTAAAAATTTAGTTATAATAATAACAACTAATAAATAGTTCGTTAGTAGTTAAATAAAACATTGTAGTAAATATTACCTAGCCTAGCCTCTAGTGACCATATTTTGTATTGCTTCATATGCTGCAGAAAAACATAATAAAATGCATATATATTTATTTCAGGAGTGAACAGCTAGATGAGCTAAAAATTCATTCAGTCAAGACTGAAGAGGTGTTTATCCTCTAGAGATTTTCAAGTACAGTATAAGTAGAATTTTTAGATTTATTGTATTGCTTTGCTTTCCAGTTAATTGACGTTTGTAGTCATGGCAAAAAAATGCTCCAAATCTAAGTTACTTACTTATCATTCAATCAGCTCTCATTCCTATTATTGACAATGAAAAAAAATTCTAAAATTAAAATAGAATCCTTTTACTGTTTTCTGAATGTATTCTAATTTTTTTTTTCCCACCTTTAAGATTAACACAATCCAGAACATTATCTGCATGCCCTGAGTACAACAAAGGAAACAAAAGAGACTCTGTCCCAAACTTGTGAATAATGGCTTATATCAGCATCTATCCCCAAACAGTTCAAGAGGGTTTCAGTGACACTGCACCATATAGCTGCTGTCCACAGGAAGTGGTTTCTGTATTACTTACCATTGGGATTAAAAATTATTGTATGGAATTAAAGATGATAATTCTTAGAAAAAAGATATAAAGATTACTTTCCTATTTTTGTTGGATTAAAAAAAAATTCTGTAATGCTAGAGAATAGCCCAATTATTCTTTTCTGGTTTTGTCCAATTAGAATCATAGAATGATTTGGATTGCAAGGGTCCTTAAAGATCATCTAGCTCCAACTGCATTGCCATGGGCAGGGACATTTTCCACTAGATCAGGATGCTCAGTGTTCCATCCAACTTGGCTTTGAAAACTTCCAGAGATGGGATTTCCACAACTTCTCTGGACAATCTATTC
Organism: Zonotrichia albicollis; assembly: GCF_047830755.1. Lineage (NCBI taxonomy): Eukaryota > Metazoa > Chordata > Aves > Passeriformes > Passerellidae > Zonotrichia > Zonotrichia albicollis. The sequence continues at coordinate 24,100,914 of NC_133860.1, forward strand.
CAATGTCTCACCACACTCATGGTAAGGAATTTCTTCCTAATATCCAATCTAAACCTACCTCATTTCAGTTTGAAGCCATTCGCCCCTGTCATGTCACTCCATGCCCTTGCAAATAGTCCCTCTCATCTTTAATGTGAGCTCCCTTCAGGTACTAGAAGCTCACAATTAGGTTGCCCCTAATTTTCAAAATAAAACATGCAAGACTCCATTTTCTTCGTACAGGAAAAGCCTATTCCTTATTCACACAACTCTTTTTATACAGTTTTTACAGACTTCATGTGCAACTTTAATTGGTTAATAGCTTTCTTGCCAATTACTCTATTGGTTAGCAAAAAGTTTTTTACTTGTCCATCAAATCTTTCTATTCTTAAATTATTTACATATTTCTTCACTAATTCTCATTGGACGGATTTAATATTTATGCAGGTGCTAGTTGTTTTCCACCAGGATTATTTCCGCATGGAAACTTGCAAAGTACTAGCTGCAGTTAGAAGAAATGACAGGCCAGCCACTGATTTAACAGAGCAGGCCTGATTTTATGAGGCCTTTCTTTTATAATTCTTCTGCAGGTCATGACACCTAGTCTTTCTCTTCTTCAGGATGAACAATCCCCATTCTCTCAGCCTTCCCTCACAGCACCTCAGAGAGAGGTGCTCCATCTCTCTGATCACCTTGGTGCCTCCTCTGGCCTCTCTGCAGCAGCTCCATGTCCTTCCTGTGCCGGACCCCGGGGCTGGAGGCAGCTCTGCAGGTGGGGTCTCAGCAGAGCGGGGCAGAGGGGCAGAATCCCCTCCCTGCCCTGCTGCCCAGGGGCTCTGGGTGCAGCCCAGGACACACTTGGCTCTCTGGGCTGGCAGTGCCCATGGCTGGCTCATGTCCAGCTCTCACCCACAGCACCCCCAGGCCCTTCTGGGCAGGGCTGCTCTCCATCTGTTCATGCCCAGCCTGGGCTGGCACCAGGGATTGCCCTGACCCAGGGGCAGCACCTGAGCTTGGCCTTGTTAAACCTCATGGGATTCCCATGGGCCACTGCTCGAGCTTGTCCAGGTCCCTCTGGATGACATCTCATCCCTCAGGAGTGTCAGCTGCACCACTCAGCTTGATGTCATCTGCAAACTTGCTGAGGGCACACTCAATGTCTGTGTCATTGATGAAGATATTAAATAACAGTGGTTCCTGAGGGACACCACTTGTCAGGTGGTGTCCCTCAGGATTCTGAGCCATAAATGAGATCATCCAAACCCTTTCTTATCCATCTAACAATTCACTCTTCAAATCCATATCTCTCCAATTACAAAGAAGGGTGTTGTGGGGAGCTATATCAAAGACCTTACAGAAGTCGAGAAAAATGACATCTGTAGCATTTCCCTTGTCCACTGATAGAGTGACCCTCTCATAGAAGTCAACAAGATTGCTGAGGCAGGACTTGCCCTCAGTGAAGCCCTACTGGCTATCTGGAATCACCTTCTTGTCCTCTGTGTGCCTTAGCAGAGTTTCTAGGAGGTTCTGTTTATGATCTTCCCAGGCACCGAGACAGACAGATCAGAGTTCCCAGGATCCTCTTTTCTACCCTTTTTAATAATGGGTACGAATGTTTCTCTTTTCCAGTTACCTGGGACTTCACCTGACTGCCAAGACTTTTCAAATACCATGGAAAGTGGCTTGGCAACAACAGACAAAGTAAGAAAGATTTTTGCACTCTGAAAGTTTCTTTGTTACCCAACTGCAGCAGTAATGTCATTATATATTGTAAATTATAACAAGCAAAAGCAGGTTGGAAAAAAACCCAACAAAATCAAACAACAAAAAGCCCCAATATTGAATCATGGAATTGTTTAGGTTTTAAAAGACCTTTAAGACTGAATCTGACCCAACATTGTCCAGTTTGCCACTAAATCATGTTCCTCAGAGCCACATCTCTTTGTCTTTGAAATAGTCCTGGTAATGGTGAGCCAACCATATGACAAGCCTGTTCATGCTTGACAACCCTTTCCAAGAACAAAATCTGAGACCATTTCCTATTGTTCCATAGCCTGTTACCTTGGAGAAGAATCTGACTCCCATCTGGCTACAACCTTCTCTCAGACAGTTGAGGAGTGTGACAAGGTCCCCGCAAAGGAACCTCCTTTGTTCCAGGCTAAACACCCTCAGGTCCTTCAGCTGCTCCTATCAGATTTGTGTTCTCTTCACCAGCTCCATTGCCATTCCCTGAACTCTTTCCAACACCTCAGTGTCCCTTGTGCCATGAGAGGCCCAAAATTGAACACAGAATTCGAGGTATGGCTTCACCAGGGCTGAGTACAAGGGATTGTCACCACCCGGGTCCTGCTGGACAGAAATTTTTTTTTTAATATAATTTTCCTGCTGGAAAGAAATACTGCTGGACACAGTATTTCTGCACTGGACATACTGCTGGTTCATGTCCAGGCAGCTGTCAACCAGCACCTCCAGATTCTTTTCTGCCAAGCAGTTTTCCAGGGATTCTGGGGAGAGGCTGAGACATTCATTAGTGATAAGTGCTTTTTACTGCACTACTGCCCTCCAGGTTGATAATTTTATTGCATTAATTTCCTGACCTGGGATGTTGCATTTACATGCATAGGGATGTACTGGATATAGCAAATGCATACTAGTAAAGAACTACAGAGAGATGAAAGAGCCTAATGTAGTGCAGTTTCATACACACAGCCCATTGGGAAGATCTGTTATACTTCCCTATTGGGACACACAAGACAAATTATGGACTTTGGACCTGGCCAGCATAAGAGATTTGATAATAGGATGCCTTGGCAAGAGCAAACAGAACTTTGAGAATTAAATCAAGATTGCAAGAAGATTAAATCAGACTGAGTTACAAGAAAAGGAAAATTACATCAAACTCTGCAAGCAAGAGATGTAAAATGTATAAGTTTGTTTATGTAATGATTAACCCAATCATTGTAGTAAAACATTACTGGTCTTCCTAAAATAGAATATAAGCAATTGTACTCCACAACATATTTGGATTTATTTGACCATCTCAGAGTCTCCCCATCTCTCTTCATCGCTGACACTTCCCTAAACTGTACTTCACAGAATCACATTATTGAAAGTAGACCTCATGAGATGTTATCTAGTCCCAAAACCCTGCTCAAGCAAGGTCAGCAAGAGCAAGTTTGTCAGGGCTGTGTCTAGTCATGTTTTTAATAGCTCCAAGAACTGAGATTCTAAAACCTCTCTGGGGAACTTGTGTCAGAATTTAATGATGCTTGCAACAAAAATAACAGTAGATTTCTTGTCTTCCAATGGAATTTCATTACGTCATTTTGCTTATTGTCTCTAGTCAGTGAGAAAAGTCTTGCACCGTCTTCTTTATACCTTCTCGTTGGGTAGTAATAAGATCTCCTGCCAAGCCTTCTTTTATCCAAAAGGTCCCCTGTCCCTCAGGCTTTCCTCATGAGACATACTCCTGCTCATTAATCAGCTTCATAGCCCTCCTCTGCTGAGCAGAAAAGAAAGATGATCTCTCTCACACTGCTGGTGATGCTCTGACAGCACACTGCTGGCCACTTTCATCATGACAATATTTTGCTGGCTCATGGTCTACTTCTTGTCCGCCAAGACAGCCTGCTAGGGCTTTCTTAGCAGCCCTGCAAAGAACAGGTCAGCCCGCAGTATTTGCTGAGGTGCCTGAGGTTGTTCCTCCCCAGGTGCAAGGCTTTTCATTTCTCTTTGTTGAATTTTATGAGCTTTCTGTTAGCTCCATTCTCCAGCCCTTCCTAGTCCCTTTGAATTACAGCATAAACAACTTGTCTACCAACTACTCCTCCCTGTTTTGTGCTGCCTGTCTTTCAAACATATTAGTTGGTATGGATCAAAACTGTGCCAAGAAAGAGACTAATAGAAAAACAATATGAATGAACAGATACTAATGGGTTTAATTCATCTGTCAGCCATCTCTACCTAATGTATCGCATAGGTGTCATCTAAGCCAGGACAACACTGATTTATTTTTCCTTGTTAAGAAATAGTCACAGTATTTAGTGTATACACTGTTAAAGCAGAAGTATGTACACCTGCTCTATAAATATTTTACTCTTACTACTCAAGAAAACACTGAGGGTACTTCCTGCCCCTCCTCCCTCTCTATTTCTCCAATTCTATTTTTGTCACTAGAACACATATAAGCTGTGTGTTAACAGTCAGGCTTCAGCATATCTGACACCAGAAATTTCAAACCACCCCCAGTGATTTTAAAAACTAGCTGGGAAATAGCACTGATATGTAACGGTAGCCCAGCTAACAAAGAGATGTAGAAGATTTTGCAAGAACAAATACTTGCAAATGAAGCAAGACAACGAAAGACTGATCAGAAGCACATGCAAAATTAACCTAGAGATAATGGTGACAGAATTATTCAAATTATCTTTTTCTTATAAATTTAAACATATGACCCTAAATAACCAATGTTTTTCTAAATTAATGCTTTTCTAAATTAATGGGATGCTTCTATGTCAAATTATCTAAATTGGGCCTAGAATTATTTACATCAGTACATGAGAGATCTTGAAGTGGCTAGACTAAAACACACTCCACAAATTTTATATCAAAGCCAATATCAAGCATTGCAATTTTTGCTAGATAAAAGTCTATGATGCATACAAACCTTCAAAGAGGTCACAAAATTTGATTTCATCTGATAGCTGAGTACTTCTGCACTTCTGTATGCACAATGAAGATTAATATAAAAATTAAACACACACCAAAAATTTAAAACATTGACACATAATTAAACACTAGAAGGAAAGCCTGCTTTTGGCTGATACTAGTAATAGACCATACGCATTCCAATAAGTCAGGAAATGACTTTGTGTGACATTTTAAGTTCAGTAAGTTGTACTTCTCCACTTGCATGAGTTCAAAAGCCAGGAAGCCACTGATTTATATTTCCCTATTAAGAAACAGTTACAGCATATAGTCTAGCTAATTTTCTATTGTACAGATAAATAGAGAAAAATATCTAATAGGACAGGTTAAGTGAAAAAGGAAGATTACACTGAAGTGCAGTTCTGTGGAGCACGTGAGAAATGACTAGCTCAAGCCTTTGAAGCAAATAATATGAAACAATCTGCAAAGGACAGTATCATCCTGTTGTAGAAGTGAGCCTGATTCTGATTCATAAAACGTGGTTCAGATTTATGCTACAATTATTTGATAAAGTTAAATTTATTTGCAATAAAGGGTGGTAGATCAGAATCCCAATGATGTAATAAAAATACTTTGCCCTATACTTTGACCAGAGACTGGTAATGTATACATGCCCCAAAGCTGTGCCAGTTGGATGCATTGAAAGCAGTTATTAATGTTACAGAGTTGTGGAAATCTGATTCATATTATGAGTAAGATTTTGACACAAGAAAGCTTTTTCTTTATGGTTAATATTGAACCAGTGGTTTCAAGCCCTCATATACATAAGATATTTCAGAACAAATGCATAATGATAAAATCAATGCTTGGTTAAATTATGTAAAATCAGAAGATGCTTGTAATAGTTGAAAGGTTGAAATATCAACATAAGAATGTAATGTGAACTCTATCCTTTCTTTAATGAAATTTAAATAGCAGAATATGAAAGATTTGTGTAGCTATAAAAGAAGCTTCATATCAGAGTTTTCTGTATAAATTTGTATTTCCAGCACAAGAAAAATTACAGGTGGTAATTTAGAAAGGGCCATAGAGTACCAAAGAAAGCATTGAAAATCTGATCTGCCCAAAATGTAACCCCAAAAGCAGTTGAATTCTTCACTATGATAAATAAATCTTCTCAGAACGTATAGGATTTTATAAATACGTGGAAAAGTATAAAATGTTGCCCAGATACCTTAACTGGACAAGCAGTAATAAATATCAAAACCAAATGAATACTAGCAATGAAAGAGAGATGAAAAGCATGTTGAGAAAAGCAAGAGAAAAATATTGTAAATAATATTCAAAATGTGGTTTTGCTTCTTTTTCAGAAAAGTGCATGCTTTCTGACAAAAATAGCAATAGACATATTGTATTGTTTTGTTTGACTTGAAACACACTGTTGTGGAAAGGACTGCTCTTTTCTTGTGACAGTGCAGCAGCCATTCCGAGTTCTTCTTAGTGACAAGCACTCAGCGTGATTGGCCTCTGAGACTGGCCTCTGGTGTCTTCTTCTGTATCACCCAGAAAAATTGGGAATTCATAAATATTCCTGAGCAAATTGTCCATTCATTTTCCCCTTTTCTCTACTTTTGTTCTATTCACAGCTGTATTATAAAATTCTAAAGAGTGTCATTGAAAATTTTTAATTGTTTTCCAGTTAATGACTTAAGATCTTGCACATTCTTGTGACATTGCACCCCGATTGCAGAAGGAGCGGTGGCACCAGTCCCCTTTTGCTTTTGGCGCATGTGCCAGGAGGGACAGAGACTAAACATATTCTTCAACCCCCATTGCTATAGGCAGGGAGAGACCAAATATCTTCAAACCCCCAATGCCAAATTCTTGTAACAAAATTTCCAGTTTGTTGTGTTGTTACCTCCTTGGGGTCCTCAAGAGTTATGTTCTATGATTTTGCTCTAACAAAAACATTTAAAAGACTTCAGCACTTGAAGAATTCCACTCTGACCACAGGAGTTGAATTTGGAGTTATGGAACTGTGCCTTTAACAAATACAGAGTTATGAGAGAAGGAGTATTAAGTAAACAGATATTTTTTTTAATTCTATAAGCAAGCAGTACATGTAGATTTGTATTTGCTCTTTAATTTGCAGTTTTAAATATCTTAGCAATAGAACTGTTTTGGTGATAATCTAAAGATTGTTGCATAAGGATAGAATGGACTCTCTATATATTTTATTAAATAGCCAAGTTATATATAGAGAGACACAAGTAAGCTTTCAGGTCATTACTCCAGTTATTTTTCCAGAAAACATGGGTGCCATTCTGAAAGTGTCATTTCTTTTGAACCTTAGCTATTCTTTGGAGATATTTTCCTTCATTTGTTTATGTTCAATAAACACACAGTAGATTTCAGGTACTTTAAGTCTTTGAACAAGCTGGGAAATGTTTAGTCAGATCTTTTATGACTTTTTCATTTTAAGGAAAGACTCTCCTGAAGTCTTGTATTTCTGGCACAGAGTAGTGAAAGAAACACAGGACTACAATAATTTTAATAAGTTGCTGCAGGTCAATCAGCTTTTCATTTGCAGTCTGAATTTAAAGTGTATGTGATATGTAATTGCCAAGAATAAATAGGTATAATTGCCAGGGCTACTTCTCCCTAAGCAGAATCTTTTCATGTGAGGATACTGGAGCTATACCACACTTTGTCTTTCTTTCTACTATGAAACCATATAGTCTCACATTATCTTGTCCCTGCTTAAAATGTGCATTTGTCCTTGAATGCTTTCATGATCAGGGATAGATTGTCCTTCCTATATTGACACCTGCATACACAGTTAAGGGTGATGCAGTAAGGACTTACACCTGGAAAATCTTCAAGCACTTTTAAGTGACACTTACCCCACTGTAGATGAATTTGCTGGATTCCTTTATCAATTTGCCATGCACTGGAGGTATTTAAAGGATGTGTAAATGCAAGACTCAGGGACATGGTTAGTGGTGGATTTGGCAATGCTGAATAAATGGTTGTACTTGATTATTTTAGAATTCTTTTCCAAAGTAAATGATTATATCATTCTATGTTTTTGTTCTACAATTTAGAAGTCATCAGAAACCATTGAAAGCAGCAAGCCTTACAGCTTTTGTATGTTCAGTAATTACAGTGATTTAGACCCCACAGTGCCTCTGTGGCCTTGTGATATTAAGTTCTTGAATAGCGAGCAAGAGGACAAGACCTCATCCTTTTATACTTAGTGACTTAACTGTTCTGCTTTCCCTGTTGTGTCTGGCTGAACTCAATTCAAAGATGCAGAGGTGAACAGCCAAGTGAAAATGGAGAGCATTTGTCTAGGTCAAAATAAAACTCTATGCAATGCAGTTACAAAGGACATCTATCAGCAGCCATTAAAATTCTAATATCTGAGTCTTAGACAAAATTTAAAGAAAGGAGCAATTGACCAAAGATTAATCAGGTCTCTTGACAAAGGTTAAAGGAATGGAAAGTGGTGATAACTTATCCTTGCTGCAGTTTTCATGCAATCACCTCATGGCCAGCCAAGGTTACTGAGTTGTAAGTCATCCTGAAGTGCATGGGTGGGGACTGAACCTTTTTTCTCCCTGATAATATTTCTTCAGGTTTTACAAGTGTTAACTGTATTTTTGTTCTCACACTTTGTGCCTTGCTGTCTTACAAGTTCCAATACAATTACTGAAAAAATTCTGTTTTTCTTATTCTCTCATATCCTTAAACTAAGCCTTACCTTTTCATAGGTCATGTAATAGACTGGATTTCTTGTTGCATCAGCTTACAATAGGCAAGCCTCTTATTATAATCAGTTTTTAATAGCTTGTATAGAAGGCTCTTTGAGAAAATGTAGAGAAACTACAACATATATGTAATTATTTATGTTTACTTGACCTAAGAGGGCAGCAGCACACTGGTGCACTTCAAGAGCCGCATTTGTCTGCTGTGTCAGTGGACAAGATAAAGTGCAACTCTTTATTCAGTAGGGGAGCTTAATGGGATCTTGGGGATGTTTGTCATATTAGGTCTTTACAACAACAAAATCGGATGTCTCACCTGATAGTTTTCATTTTTTGACATTTTTTAGAGACATAAGCAATTTAATATCATGTTGAAGTACTTGGTATGTGGCACTGTGGTTTATCTGGACAGGTATATGGCTGTTGCTGCCAGCAGCAGCCACATATGTGCATTTTCACAAACTTTTTACTCATCTGGAATTAGTTCCTATAGTCATTACTAAGGCCTAGAGGATGCAATGTGGAAATAATAGAATGCAGATTTACTGTGGCACTACACTTTAAAAGCCACAAGGTTTCTGTACTTAGACGTATTGTATTCTAAATCACTTTTGCACAACACAGTTGATCTAATATGTTCTGAATCACTCACATTCTCAAGTGTGATGCCTACAAGGCCCTTTGCCTTCTTTCCCAAACCAATGTCTGAACAAGTAAATAGTTGTTGCTTGAGTGTCCTTTATTATTGTGTCTTCTTGACTCCATATCCTATCTACTGTATCAAATCACAAATATGTATTTCCACCCAGGTGAAAAGTTATGAATCCATGAAATTCTGATCAAATTCCTGGAATGGATCTATGTAGGAGGAAACAAGATTTCACCAAGTGTCTTCTAAAAGCAAATGTATTTTTCTTCTGTAACTGGCTCTGAAAAATCTTGAGATGCACTACATAGGGGTATGTCTGGAGAACACTCAAATCACTAAGTCTCTGTATGTGATGCTGAGAGAAGAAATAGCTGATAGTGCAGCTAGTGCTTGATTTTCAGACCCTTTACTTCTATTCATCAATTATGTATTGTGTGCAAATAGTGAAGCTACAGGTAGCAACAACAATGACTAAAATTTACTGAGTAATCATTCAGTGATACCATGATGTAATGGTCATTTTACATACATAATAGACATAATAGACATAATCATTTTACATACATAATAGACATTACATAAATGTAATGTCTATTACATTTATTCTAAATGTAATAGACATTTAGAAAAAATGTTGGAAGAAAGGGATTTTCTTAATTTCTCTTCTCTAAAAAGGCAGTTACCAAATTACTGCGTCTATCAGACAGACCATTCACTATGACCCAGAAGAAGGAAATTTTCCCACCTGTAAAGATGTTCTTTTTTATGTATGAGGTTACTGTATGCAATTTCATATTACATGCTATTGTCAGCTTCATGTGTGAAAGCAAAATTAGTCCAGTTATTATACCCTTAATCATTTTGGTTTTTACAACTATTAGAGCTTAAATGAAACAACAAAGTGTGTATAGTGAAATTCTTTGGTTATTTTCTCCATCAAGGGATGCATCTGTTCTGTTTTTTGAAATATTAGCTGTAGATTCACAGACATGAGCAAAAAAATAACAAAACTACTCTGCTTTCCCACATAGAATAAAAATATTAGTTGCTTGTAACAAAAGTCTTACGCAATGGCGTAAGACTAAGGAAGCTATGGTATTAAAAAAGATTTTCTCACATGAGATATCCTGGATCCCATCTTTGTCATACCAGCCTACTGTAGCTCTACAACAGGCTTTTAGAAGTACTTTTAGAAAAGTTTTAGGGAGTATTTTGTTCCTGAAGGTATAGTGTGCCACTCATGTGGTAAAGAGCATTTTTATTATTCAGGGTTTCAAAAATGTTTTCAAAGTGTTCCTCTCTCACAGCACTTAACCCTAAGCTGTAGGACTTATGCAGTCAAATGCAGTCAAATCAAGCTGTTGAACCCACATACTGCAGTAGATGCATAACATCCCTTATTACAAGAAACTGTATAAGATGAATAAAAAGTAGAAAGATATAAAAGTCTGTCACCATTAGGCCGGACGTGACATACACATGTGATCAGGCTCTAAGAAGAAAAATGTTTTTTATTCTGCATGTTCTCCAGCTTATATACTCTTAATAAAGCGTGATCTTAAGTCATTAACTGCTTCACAATAACGTATTATATTCATTGGTGCAAAGCAATAATTGTCAATGCAATTGGCAATATAATTGGCAAAAGTTTTACAGAAATTTAATAAGGTAGGTATACACATCTACTTATGCATATAGTCTGGCTTACAAAAAATTTCATGTATCTTTTCTAATCTTCTTCCATGCTGACAGCCTTGTTTTATTCCTTGCTATGGATACACTCGAAAATCATCAACTGTTATTTCTTCTATTAACTGAGCTTTGCTTGCAAGCCAGCTGTCAAGCCGCTCCATATTTCCTCCTTTTTGTATTTGAGCCACAAACACAGCTGACAAGGATTTTTGCAGGGCTTGGTGCAAAAGTCCAAGCAGATGAGGGAGACACAGAGCAATATTTACAATCACTAACAAAATTAACAATCTCGTCTTCAACAAGGTCTTAAGATACCCAGTGATGCTCCTGCTTTTGAAAAAACTATTCAGCTATCTCTATTTGTCATCTACTTGAAAGTGATTGATTCTTTCTTTTAAGTCCGTAATGCCTTTGTAGATTGATTCACTGTGATCTGATAAATTCATGCAACATATACTTTCAAATTCCTGGTATCCAGGACTATGAGATAACAATAAGAAATCTATAGCTGCTCTGTTTTGCAGTGTTGCATGCCTAAGGCTGTTTACATCTAGCAGTAACTTACTTAAAGCCATAAATGTGTCATTGTTTTGCTTAGCAAGCTAACAACTAAGCTTATTTAAGGAATACAGGGTACGAGCTGAAGCTACTCTAGGTGTAAAAATTGATGCAGAAGCAATACAACTAGATCCCCTAAAAGCTACCTCATCCCAGCATTGAGAAGCAAATTTATGTTGAAGTGATGGCTTGTTTCTTGTTTTTTGATGCATCATTGTTATGTTGGGTGTCATTAGAGTCAACCGCCCCAAAAGGCAGGAACGCCCTCTTATTTTTTTTTAATACCAACTCAAGCACAATCACCACGGATTATAAACATGCCTCTCAGTAGCTGCAAAGACACATCAAATGCACATGACACATGATGTGAGGTGTAGTTACATGACAAGCTTGCATTTTTGTAAATGTCTAGTGTTGTGTTTACATCTTGAGACTCCCTCCTTGTTGTCTTGTCTTTCCTTTTGTAACTAAACCTTACACAAGCATCTATTTGCAATGATCTCAGCAATTCTAGCTCCTGTGGCTCAATGGAAACCTGAGGTAAGTGTACATAGATACTATCCCAGAAATCTACATTGTGTGCAGGATTCAGTGGTTTACAATTAAAAGCTTGGGAGGGACAAGGCTAGTTATCAAGAGGTAGAAAAGACACATAGAGAATGGATTCTTAGGAGGAAACTGACAGGCACAGCGTGCCCTGATGTGTAGCCTCAGCTAGTGTCACCCACATCTTCTTCTTTGGCTGTGGTGAAATCTTCTGTTCCGTTCCTTCCCATGCGCTCCAGATAAAGCTTAACACAACAAGCAGGTATCTAATGTGGTCCATTTTCTGTAAAGACACAAGCATATCCTTTCCCCCAGGTTATTAAATCTACAGAACCACTCCACTGACCACAACTTAGATCTTTCACTTGCACCTGAACAGGCTTCTGCAACTCAGATTTTTTGAAATTAAGGAGGAAAAATGAGAAAACAAAGGAGGTAAAGAAGTTGTCTTTCTGTAGGATAAAAAATTCAGCACATAAACTGCTTTGTCCAATCATCCCTGGGGAGGTTCTCCTTGCATTCTCTTTTTTTGTTTTCGAAGTTGATGTTTCAATGTGCTATGAGCACATTTAACAAGAGCTTGTTTAGTGGAAGAGTGAGGAATACTTATAGTATGTACAACACTTCAAGCAGCAAAAAGATGCTTTGTTTTCTGAGAAACATAACCAGAACTATTGTCAATCTTAATTTGTTGAGGCATCCTTAAAACAGAGAAAGTCTTTTGAAAGTGATGAATAACATTTGCAGTTTTTTCACTTCCATATGCAGTTGTTGCAATAGTATGAGAAAAGGTATCAATTGACATATGTATATGTTTCAGTTTTTTTAAATCAGTAATTTGAGTAATATCTGTCTGCCAGAGTTGTAAAGCTTGCAAGTTTCTGGGATTTATTCCATAATATACAGGAATATGTGAACTTTGACAATTAGGGTATGCAGCGACAACTGAATGAGCATCATTGTTATTAAGACTAAATTGCAACTGCAGAGCTTGAGTTCCTTGATGATAAAATTGATGAGACAAAATTGCTTGTTGTCTATGATTAGGAATTATTAAAGCACCTTTGGCAAGAAGAGCAGCAGCTACAGCATTCCCTTCAGTGAAAAATCCTGGTAAAGAAGTGTGACTGCAAATGTGCAGTACAAAATATGTTCGGTGCATTGCTGGATTGTATTTTACAATTTCTACAACACTTCAAATAAAGGACAATGATTAATTTCAGATGAAACAACTTTATATAACTTTTTGGTCAAATTTGGTACATAAGTAGAATTTGTGACAATGTTCACAGCTTGAGGGAACAACTGAAAAGCTGTTGACATGGCTCACAATTCAACAATTTGAGGTGATCTTGTTTGAAATTTGATCACATGTCGTCAATCACTATTGACTTTCTAAGTCACTGCAGCTTTTTCTGTTTTTTCAGAACTATCTGTAAAAACAGTTGATCCATCAACAGAACTTTCCATGTTCAATTGTTTCTGACTAACAGGTATTTCTTGAAAAAATTTTAAGAAGGGGTGACTTGGTGAATGATAAGACACTTATGAAAGTAGTCATAGTCATTTGTAACTGATAATTGTTGGCAAGATACCACTCAAAGTACTAATTTTGGACAGGTAAAACAATTTTTTTAGGATCTTGGCTTAATAATTTACTATATCATTTTTGAGCCTTAATAATAATTTCAGTAATCAATTCAAAAAGACTAGGAGCAGTTTTCACAGGTTTGAAAGGTAAAAATAATCACTCTAGAATATGTAAAGAATTTTTTTACTGATCATTTCATTGCATAAGAATTCCAAAAGGAATAATTTTGTCAATCTGAATGAACACTTGCACTATTTTTGTCAGATCAATGCAAGAAATAAATTTTTCACACAGAACTTTTTCAACCTTTTCAAGAATAGAAAGAGTTTTTGGGGTCAGCAATGGACATTAGTAGGATTGTCTGACCCTTTCAATGTTTCTAAAAGAGGTTCTAATTGCGAATTAGTGAGTTTCCAATAAGGTCTTATCCAATTAATTGATCTCATTAATTTTTGTTCATTAGTTAAATTTTCAATTTTCAAAAACAACCTTGTTTTGTAATTGAATTTTTTGAGGTCTCACTTGTTTTTGAAACACAATGAGACTTAAATATTCTAAGTTTCAACTGTTTGAATTTTCTCTGGAGTTGCACACAGGCTATAACTTTTTAAAGAAGTTGTAGCAAAAGACTGCAAATTAGTCAACTGCTCTTGTTTTTGGCTGCCAACAAAATATCATCTATGTAATGATAACAATAGTAATCAGGAAATTTTTCTCTTACCAGAAACAATGCTTGTGTTACAAACCACTGACAGATAGTAGGAGAATTTTAGGAAGAAATTTCTATTGACATTTTTGTGTTGGTTTGCCATGGTTAATTTTGGGCACTGCAAATTTTTCTTTGTCTTGTTCAGCTAAGGGAATTGTAAAAAAAAAAAATTTTAAGCCATTACACTAATTTTCCAGTCCATGCGAATCATAGTAGGGGATGGTAAACCAGGCTGTAAAGCTCCCACGGTAGCCATTACAGCATTGATTTGTCTTAAATCATGCATAAGTTTCTAATTACCAGATTTCTTTTTATAACAAACACAAGAGTGTTCTATGGACTGTATGAAGGTTTAATATGACCTGCAACTAATTGTTTTTGAACTAACGTTTGTAGGACAATTAATTTTTCATCAGTCAGAGGCCATTGATTGACTCACACAGGTTTGGTGGGCAACCAGGTTAAAGCAAGAGCGTGTTGCTGAATACTTTGTAACACAGTGAACCCTGTTAAAAATCTGTGGTAATTTTCACTCCCCACAGACTAAGGTAATCTCAGCCCCATAGATTCAAAGGAGCAGAGGTAATAAATGACCTTATAGTTGCTGTCCCTCCTTCAGAATTTGTGATCAAAGTATTGTTAAGTGAAATTCTATCTACTGTGGTGTCTCCTAGCTTAACCACTCCGGTCTCACTTGTTTGCACTGGCCACTGCAGTGGCCATGAATATAAAGACACAATTGTAATATCAGCTCTTGTGTCTAGCAGATTATTTAATTTTACTTGGTGAGATTTTGCATTCTCAGAAGTCAAGGCGCACGTCAATGTAGGTCACTGAGCTGTCACTCATTTTGTCTAGTAAATTTGAGGCATCTCAGTAGATCTGAAGTTTTCAGTGGAACGTAGTTGATTTTCTGTTTTGGGACCACAACTCAAAAAAGAAACAATTTGAGCAAGACAAGTCTCTAGGTACAATAACTAGTGATAATTACTTGAAATCATAGCACAACTTTGTTCTGTGTAATTAGCATTAATTACCTTAATATATATTAATAATATATAATATATAATATATAATATATAATATATAATATATAATATATAATATATAATATATAATATATAATATATAATATATAATATATAATATATAATATATAATATGTAATATGTAATATGTAATATATAATATATAATATATAATATATATTAATTATACATATAATATAATATATATATATATTAAGTCTTATTAAAGTAGCACTAGATCTTCTAATTAAAAGAGCACTGAGACTTTTATCAATAGGTCCTTATGCTTGTAAAGGTACTTTTACAGCATCATGAGTATTAATAGTTACTGTGTCTGCAACGGGTATATCAATCTCTGTTGAGCTAATTGTTGCCCCTGAGTATTGTTCACAAATGGATAACTTTGCACTGATGGAAGGGCTTATGGTTGCTGAGATATTTGTGTTCACATGCACCTTTTCACATTCTTTTTCTCGTTTCCCTGTAATAATTGTCCATTTGCATGATAATTTGATTTACATTATTTGGCAAAGTGCTCATTTTTACTACATCAATTACAAGTAAGATTCATTTTAGACTTCACTTTCTGTTCAACATTTTTAGGATACTGTGATCATAAATGACTTTGTTCCCTGCAGGAAAAATATTTTGGTGGAGATTTTAGAGCTGCTGCTAATGCAGTTATTTTATGTTAAACTGTGCTAACTTTTGAACATGCTGAGGTCATCTCAGGGACAAAGGGATCTCCTGGCAGTGCTTCAGTAATTTTTTTGAAATCTTTGTGTTTTCTCTGGCTAATTGTTTACATAGAATTTCTCTTAAATTTTTATCTTCTACCTGTTTTTCAATTGTTGCAGCAATTTTTTCTACAAATTGCAGAAAAGGCTCTTTAAGATTTTGTTTTATAGCGACATATCTTGGCTTTGGAGCTGCTATTTCTATTGTTTTAGTTATAGCACTCATACCTAATAGTTGAGCCTGTGTTAAAACTAGGGGATCCTACTGTGCCTGTAAATTTGGATTAGAAAAAGGTCTTTGACCAAGCAAAACATCAACTCTTACAGCATGACGAGGGTCTTGCTGAGGTAGTTGCATATTATTTAAAGCTGTTCACTTAGCTAATTGCTTCCAATTATTTTTAAATACTCCACATTGTGCTAGTTGAAACAAAACTGTAGCCAAGCAATATCATTAGGATATAGCACTGTAGCACAATATCATTAGGAGACAGCACATCTGTATTAATAATATGAATTAATTGCATTACTTCAGCAGAATTAATACCAAATTATCTACTTTAGACTGAAGATCTTACACAATTTTCCATGCAAAAACTTTATGACTATCATTTTGTCTTGAATTAGGAACTGCTCTAATCACAGGAAAAGCCATTTTACTATTAGCAGCATCCATATCAATAGCATCCGAGTCCTTTGGTTGGCCTATTTTTTCCACTACATCTCATTCTCCTGTCTCAACTGCTTTCCTTTTAACATACTGCCAACACCAAAAAGACTGATGAACAGTTATAATGACATTATCAGAAGGCAGAGTTTTGAAACACTAAACTTACCTCTATTACTAGTTTTACCAAGCTTATCTTTATTAGTAGTTTTACTAAGCTTATCTCTATTACTAGTTTTACAGCAAACAGAAGTATGCATTAATCAGACTTTTTAATCTCTGTAATTTCCTCACTGTCACTATCAGAATCAGAAGACAAAGGAGGGAATGGCTCAATATGTTTCCATGTGTTTGTGCAGTTCAGAATCAGAAGCAAGCAAAGGAGTGGATGGCTCAATATGTTTCTTTTTTAAGGTTATCTTAGCCAGCCGCCATGCCGAGGACTCAGAGTTAGATTTAACATTAAGTTCAGCTAGTTGCTCTATGGGCAAGGGGTATGTGGATTTAAAGCCTTTTGCAGACAAATACGAAGAAGCATTATCAGCATGTTGACCATTTCCCATAGCAACAGACCCAGCAACAACCTCTGCAGAAAAAATTCCAGCAGAATTCTCAGACTGAGCTTCTCCCCTCTGCTGCTCCCCAGCAACTTTGAGTTCCTCTTCCAATTCCCTTTTTACTTCTCTAAGTCTTTTTCGTCCTGCTCTGCTTTCCACTCTTTTAAGGTGTTATAAAGCCACCTCCAAGTAGGAGATAGATCTGCAGCTGCTTTATCCTCAGTCTGAATTACTTCCCAGAGTGTTTCTCCAACTTCTTTCTAAGCTCTAGCACTAAAAGCAGTAGTTACATCAGTCTTAAAATTTTGAGATTTTGCCCATATTAAAATATTACGCGGAGCATAGTCCGTTGTTTTAACTTCTTTCTTTTTAAGAAAGTTTTCCATGTAGATAAAACAATCAGGTTTTTGCTTGTTAAATTATTTCCCATTGTTTCCAGCGGCTCACCTTTTTTCCAGTTGTCAAAATCAGGTCCAGACTGGCAGCCGCACCCCGCTGCTCTCAGCTTCAATGGGCTCCGACCTCACTGCCTCTCACCTGGCAGTTCCATCACATCAGGTGGCACCAAATGTCACCGTTAGGCTGGACATGACATACACATGTGATCAGGGTCTAAGAAGAAAAAAGTTTTTTATTCTGCATGTTCTCCAGCTTATATACTCTTAATAAAGCATGACCTTAAGTCATTAACTACTTCACAATAATTTATTATATTCATTGGTGCAAAGCAATAAATGTCAATATAACTGGCAAAAGTTTTACAGAAATTTAATAAGGTAGGTATACACATCTACTTATGCATGTAGTATAGCTTACAAAATTTTCATGTATCTTTTCTAATCTGTTTGCATGCTGATAGCCTTGTCTTCTTCCTTGCTATGGATACACTCGAAAATCATCAATTGTTATTTCTTCTATTAACTCCCCTTTGCTTGCAGGCCAGCTGTCAAGCCCCTCCATAAAGGTCACAAAACTATAAAACATAAAAACCTACTGAAGATATCTCATAATTTTGATATTCAAAGTTGTTCCACTTTACACATACATGTATTTTTCTGTATTTACTCCGTATATCCATACAAAAGGTGAGAACAAAGATGTCTAAAACTTGACCAGAATTCTCCATTGCTAGACAAACAGAATGTTGGCAACAGTATGTTGCCAATTCTAAGCTAGGTGAGACAGTAAATGACAGAATGCTCTGGTTTCTTCCCCATTTTTTTCCCTTTGCTCACCTATTTGCATTGTGCCTGAGCCTATCTGTGCAATCTTCCACACATGTTAATATGCTTCATATCCTCCGCTCACTTAGTAGATCTTCCTGCCATAATATACTGGATAGAAAACACTAAATGGCATCTGATTATGAGTATCATATTAATAATTCTGTAATTCCAAGACCTCTGATTTTCAAAGATTAATTTTCTTTGGAAGTAGAATGAGAATCAAAACTATTTGGTTTCTTTTCCATTGTAAATGATTTAGTTTCTTTAGAGTTAAATGTAATTCTGCTATCCCAGGAGATTTGTTGCATGAATATGAATCAGACTTCTATTCTTTGTGAAAATTTTCACATGGTTTGCTGAAGATGCTCTTCACTTAATAAAGTACCTTTCTTACTCTGCAGTGAGCCAAGCAAAGTGGAGAATGCCATAGCTAGCACTCTGTAGTGGAGGCTGCAGTGCTGCCCTGCTGTGGGGTGTGCAGTAACAAGCACTTAAGGACAGTTACTACAATTCTTCCACTACGGGAGGGTCAGTGCAGCATGTGAAGCCACTTTGCTTTCTGTTCTGGGTCTTTTCACCTGTATAATGGACCCACCAAAAGCTATCACACAGATACAGCTACAGGTAGGATTTATTGAAATGTTTTTGGTGTCACAGGATTTTAAACTCTCTTCACAATGGAAGCATTGTGGTGAGTATCTGTTGGGTGCACATACAGTAATTTCTATGCACAGACATAAGTATAAAACTTCTAATGACACAAAAGCAATAACAGAAAGATTAAACAGATTAAAAGGTTGTTATTTATCAGACTACTGTACAAATACTACCTTCTTTATACCGCATGTACATTCTAGTGCACAGACAGGCACAGTATGTGCACAAATAAAGGCACTGGGCCACTAGTTCTACATTTGACACACTACTTCAAATTAGAATGATCTTGAATCATGACACAGAATCCATGTCTGTTATTTCCTTCTGTGGGATCAAACTAGATTGTATTGTGGGTTAAAAAGGCAATACCTAGCTTGCAAATGGATTTTATAGTTCTGAATGTTTGTGAGATTCTAGATTTCAAAAGCCCTTTTCCTGGCACACAGTCTTCACAGCATTGGGATGATAACACTTTGGCTAGCATTATACAACAAACAACTTGTGTGTTTTTCAGCCTGTCTTCCGATATTTTCAGCTGATGTTAGTTACCATTTTGGTGTTTTTAAAAAATCTTTTAAAAGGATTGAAAAATTTATACATTAGCTCCCTTCAGCCTTGTGCTGAGAAATCAAAAATCATTATATAATGCCTAGTCGATGAATATTACCAAGTTGAAAATACATCTGGAGTCTATTAAGCGTTTAATCAATTTAAAGCGTAATAAGTGACTTTATGCTGGGAGGAAAAAGACAAGGGAAAACCAAAAGTTAAAGCAAAGGTACTCATTGATTTTACACTGACTTACAGATTATGAGATTATGACTTGCAATTAGCACAAAAGACATTTTGGGGTGTTAAATCAATGTAAACACAGAGATCCTGAACAATACTCTGTGGAAAACTTAAACAATCCTTGTAGGTCTGATGCCTGAAGATGCTGAACACAGGATAGTCTCTACTATAGCTATTTAACCAGGTATATTTTATAACCTTTATATCCTATAAAAAATTGAATTCTGTGTTCCTTGATACGGGGCAAGGAAATCAATACATGAAAAGGTGGTTATTTAAATTTAAACGTGTTTCCAATTTTCTTGAAAAGGATTTTATGTATTAGACATTGAGATAACAAAACTATAAAAGTATGTTCCCTTTTAAAGGCACATCTCATAGTTTCAGTCTGATCATCCACTGCTTCAGATCGTGACAGTGATCAGAACATACTGCCTCAAGATATTTTTATTTTTTGGTATCTTCTCAGTTCAGATGATCTCAGTGCACTGTTTGATTTATCATTATTGACTCTACAAAGAGTGTGTGACTGAGGGAAACAGGATGTCTTAGGGCTGGCCTTAGGCACTAAAAAGTAGGCAGCTACTTGAGTCAGAAGGCTGCTGAGAGCAGCAAAAGATGGCCTTTTGTGCCAATGCCCATGGAAACAAGGAGCAATAGTTAATGTAAAAATGTTTACCCCAAATACCCCATCTGCTATTGCTAGCGAGAAAGGATTGAGAATGAATTAGGGACTGAGATGGAAGGAATGAAAAAGACAACTAACCACAGCCTTCTGTAAACCCTTTTGTCTCAAAAAAAATGTCATGCTGTTGTCCTACGGATTGTTGTCTTCATGCTTAGGTAAGGCTTTGTTTCTGGCTACCCTGTCTGAGACAGCTTTCAAGCTTAGAAAACTACAAATAAGATTTTAAAGCCCTGTAAATGTTGTCATTAGAACTTGCATCTGCAGTAGTAAGAGAAGGCTGACTTGTCTTAGTTTGTTGGTTTGATTTAGGTTTGTTGTTTGTTTTTGTGGTGGTGGTGTGATAGGGCTTAGGTTTGATTGGTTTTTTTTTTCCCCTAAATGCAGGTAGATTGCATTTCCTTTTAGTTTTTAATGTGAATAATACTGCTTTGAAAACAATTCCCTTAAACAAAGTCCACTGTGTCTCCAAATATGTTATATAACAGCCGTGATATTCAAACTGCAGGAGACTACAAAACTGTTCTGAATTGTCTCTAGAAACCAGGCCCAGTCAGTCAAAGCACATGTGAAATGTCAAGGTGACAGAATGGGTCTCTGCAAAGAATGCACTCCCTCACACAAAAAAACCCTGCACACAGCTGATGGAAAAAATAAAGCATGCGAAATTTTACAGGAGATTGCCGAGATACGGGAGATCAGCACAGAGGAAGGATGACTTAACAGTAAAATACATATTGCTGTCTTTTACTTTAGTAGTTTTGACAGTCTGTGTTATAGGCTGTGTCAAAGACAGTGTATGGGGGAAGAAATCAACTTCAGGAAGGTCACAAAGTTAACCTGCACACCAGCCTGATTCAGCACAGTGGCACTTATCAAAGCACACAGAATTCTACTACAGCACACAGAACTTTCCTGGGCATCAGGAGATATCTGGCATTTTTTTATTTTCTACAGGCCTCTGTGTTTTGATGTCAAGGAGGGCATCTGCAGAAGCTGGTTTACCATGCTGGCAGACCATGGGAAATTATGAGAAGAGTTATTTGTTTCCTCTAACCCATTTGCTGGAGATCACTGCCCAAATGTTTGTAGTAAAAAGGTCAGGGTAATGAAATGCTTAATAACAAAACTTATTTCTGAGTTTATCTTTAAAAAGAAAAGAAAAAAAATCGCAAATCCAAAAAGATATATGTTAGAATGAAGAATAAAAAACTGCATTGAATGGTATCTTTGTTTTTTCCCAGACAAAACAGACTTAAACCATTATTTTGAAATTCAAACTTCAATAGTGCATTTTAGTTATTTGTGACTTTTTTTCACTCATAGAAAATAATGGCAATAATAATATGAGAAAATTTCTACTTTCCTGTAATTACTTTCACTTGAAAATAATAGCCAATATATCACATAATAGAAAATGTGAAATTTAATTTAATTTGGAATAGTCTGACTTCCTATATGTAAGCAGCTTTGCAGAAAAGCTCAGTTTATGACCTATGGTTTTTTCAGAGTTTATCACCCTGGAAGCTTTTGTTTTTCTCACTACAAATAAATCTATGATGAAAGTTTGAAGGTAAGGGATTTGATTATATTAACAGGATAAAAGAAATGTACACAAGCTTTCAGGATGTACTTACACTACTCATCCCTTCCTTTAATTTTCACCAGATGCTGGATTTGAGACACTTTCAATAAATTGAGGGGAACATTCTATAGAAAACAGAAGAAAAGTTGTAAGATCTTAAGTCCATGCAAAGTAGTCTAAAATGCAGCACACTCAGTGGGGCAATAGCAAGCCCAGGAGTCTTAAGCCATATACCATAAGTATTATTAGGACTCTTGTTGCAACAGGACACAGGATGAACGACACACACTCTGAAATCTTCAAGGTAAAAAGAAGAAGTTTATTTCTCTACCTCAATATATCTAGAATTAAAAAAGTGACCCTGGATTGGAGGATGAAATTGCCACCTCTCCGCCAACACTGGTCAAACCAACAGTCCATCCAATTTCTCCTCCTCCAGAAAGGAATGCAAAACAATCATTATTTACATGAAAAGTGTGTGAGAACTCCGTCACAAAAATGTAAGCATCAGAAGGCTTAGAAGAACTTGAAAGAATAGGGTGACATCTCCCCCTTTTTCCATTTAAAAAAAAAAAGAAAAAATGATCAATGTTAAAAGGAAAAATTAACAATGTTCAGTGTTCACTCACATCGTCTGCACCTGAGTGATCACTCAATGATTCATCCACTTGATGACTTTCAGTTTGGTCAGTTTCCATTTTGCCCATCAGCCAGATTCTGTCTCTGTGGTTGTAGGTCAGGATGAACACACTTTGAAGGTACCCAGCATACCCCAATATCTGTGGATACACACACATACCTACACCTTGAAGAAGTAAGGTCATAGGGACCTTCCCACTCTTTGGTGACTAAATTCTGCACCCAAACCTTTGCTCAAGGTTTATGTGTCTCATCCAAAGTCTGCAATGAAAGGTGATGATTGAAAATGACAGGATTATTTGAATTCTGCAGTGCAGTAAGATGATTGATGGTATACAAACCTTTTGCCAACCGACTGTGCAAGTGTTTCAGCCTGCATTCCCTGGTTTTGTTTTTGAAGAACCCATTTCAGAGTCCCATGAGCGAGTTCTGCAATAGCTTGACCAGTCAGAGAATGAGGGATACCAAACCTGTGTGACACACCCCACAACTGCAGGAACTGCTACATCTTCCGCAATGTGTAAGCAGGACCACTGTCAGTTTTCACAGCAGAAGGTATGCCCAGAATGGCAAAGGCCTGCCTCCAGTGGGCAAGGACATCGTGGGCCCTTTCTCCAGTGTGAGCAGAAGCCCACATCACAGAGGAGAACGTGTCCACAGAGACATGCACATACTGGAGCCAGCCAAACTTGGCAATCTGGGTGACATTGGTCTGCTAAAGCTCCAAGGCACTAGGGCCTCTGGGGCTCACCTCTGCCGGCAAAGGCGCAGCAAGCATGCGACAGTTATCACACGACTTTACAATGTCACGAGCCTCAGCTGGCTTTAGCTGAAACTGCTTCTGCAAGGTATGTGCATTCTGGTGGAAAAACCCATGCGATGCCATGGCCTGCGCAAGTGTGCCAAGCTGAATTGCTACCCACGCTCGCGTTACCTTCCACTACAAACTGGTGTGACTCCTTACATGCAGAACGTAGTATGGATGAATTTGGGCCTGAATGGCACACCACACGGTCTTCAGTAAATGAAACAAGGCAGGATTACTCACCTCCTTCAAAACGGAATGACCCAACTGCTGTGCGATGTCGGCCACATAGGCAGAATCTGTGACCAAACTGAAAGGTTCCTGCGAAAATTTCTCAAATGCCATGACAGCAGCCCTCAATTCAAACCAATTGGGCTGACCCATCCTCATGACCTTCCAGGACCTGCCACTCAGATCCAGCCCTCCAAGCAACAATGGCTTTCTCTGTTTTCCCCAAACTGTCAGTGAAGACGGTGGGTCCTTGCACTGGTTCCTGACTATTTTTGGGCTGCAAAGAGATTTGTGTGAATTTTGCCACCTGTAGTACCTTGTGGCTGGGCAGATGATAAGTAATCTGCCCTGAAAAGTTTTCAAGAGCACTTTGCAGGGACAAACTGTTTGCAAAACTCCAGTCAAAATCCTCCCACTGTACCGGAAGTATGATCTTTGTGGGATCTGCACCCATCGGATGCAAACACCGCTGCTGGCATTTGATTATCAAGAGAGTAATTAGTTCAAACAATGCAGTTGCTGTCTTCTGCGGCTGATGGGGCAGGAAAACCTATTCCAAGATGTGCAAAGAATCAGACCATTTGTCACTTTATTGGCCAATGATGCCTGTGGGATGCAAATCTGGAGTGATAATGAACACAGTGACATCAACGGAGGGATCAATATGATAAACTTGGCAAGCAGAAACAGCTCACTGAACCACCTCCAGCACCTGACGTGCCGCTGGGGTCAATGTGCATGAAACTCTTAGATCAGAGTCTTCTTTCAACAAATCATAGAGAAGAGACAGTTGTTCATCAGTCAGTTCCAAGTATGGACATAACCAAGTGATGACACCTACCAATTTCTGGGCATCACACAGTGTCTTCACTGAATCCACAAATTGCACCTCCAGATGTCAGATTGTCCATTCCAGAATTCTGACCCCCAAGTACTTCCAAGGAGGTTGTTGTTGAACCTTTTCTGGAGCCACCTGCAGCCCATGAAAATGCAAAGCACTGAGCAACTAAGGCTGTATCCTCAGCAGCTCATCCTGGGTGGATGCAGCCATCAAAATGTCATCCATATAGCGGTAAAGATGGGCATCACGAAAATGCTTGCGAACTCCAGACAAGGCACGGGCTATATGCCATTGGCATATGGCTGGAGAATTTTCCCCTGGGGCAAAGTCTGCCATTGATATCACTGTGCAGGCTCAGCATTGTTAATTGCTGGCATGGAGAAGGCAAATTTCGGTCTGTCATTGGGATGCAAAGGAATTGTAAAAAAAAAATCCTTCAAATCTACAATGAGGACCAGCTAGTCTGCAGGAAGCATGGTAGACGACGGCATGCCCACCTGCAATATTCCCATGCTTTCCATCATGGCATTGACCTCTCGGAGGTCTTGTAACAACATCCATTTCCTAGATTTTTTCTTGATGCAGAAGACAGGAGTATTCCAGGGACTGGTAGAAGGCTCCACATGACCCTGGTCCAACTGCTCCTGCACCAGGTTTTGAAGGGCAACTAATTTGTCTTGAGGGAGGGGCCACTGGTTCTCCCAGATGGGTTTGTCCACCAGCCACTGTAAAGAGGTGTAGGACACTGTGCCCTTCATCACAGTGGCCCCCATCAAAAATCCATCCCAACACGCACCAGCCATGCAGACAGAACATCCCTTCCCCAGAAGTTAGCAGGAGTTGAAGTAACATGAGGCCAAATCAAGGCCATCTGTCCCTCTGGGTTTGCAACCAGCACAGGCTTCTGGCTCACATAGCATTGCACCATCCCTCCCAATCCTGCGACAGGCGTCTCCACCAGATCCAAGGGCCACTCCGGGGGCCAGGCAGCAAGGGAGAGAACTGTGACATCTGCACTGCTGTCAAGAGGCCCATGATGGCAGATCTCCAGCGGCGTCACACCAGGGATCAACAGGGTACACAGCATCTCGGGATGTTCTTTGTGGTCTAGTGAACTTGAGATGGCCCAGTGGATCCAAAGCTGCCATCTACTCTTGACCGGGCAACTGTCCTGCAAACAAGACTTAAAGGGCACAAGTTGAGCAATCTGTATCCCTTCTGGGACAGTGATGGGGCGGGGGATGGGTGTGAAGACTATGGCACAAATCTATCCCATGAAATCTGCATCAATGAGTCCTAACTGCACAATGATGCCCAGAAGGGTGGCACTAGATCTCCCATAAGGAGAGCACTCATGCCCTCAGCCAAGGGAGCATGGTTCCAGGGGAACCTTGTGTATTTTGGAAGAATCTAAGACAACTGTTGCTGCTGTGCAGACATCAGCACCTCCTGAGCCACGGGTTCTGGCTGCAAGCCAGCTAAGCAGACCTCCATCAGCTCTGGGGCGTGGAGAGAACCTTGTGTCTGGGCATGTCTCCCCTTCACGCTCCGCTCTCCATTTCCCGAGCTCAGCAAAGCCTGGCCATTAGCATGAACAGTCGCCTTACAGATGTTTGCGGTATGGTTTGGCCTTCCATACCGACCACACACAAACAAGGGAGTTATGACCTGTGCTTTCTTTCCCTGTTTCTTGCTGGCCTGGGCATTCCCATGCTGTCCCTGCCTGCTCTGCGGCACTGCCCAGACTGGCTGCAGAGCAGTAACCAAGGCAGTCATTTTAGGACCTGAGGTGCCTATCTTTGCACAGGCCTCCACCATCTGGGAGACAGACAGATCACCAGAAAGAGCCTCTATGATTTACCTACAATCGGCATTGTGGTTACATCTCACAAGGTGTGTAAGCACAAGCCTCCTTGCCTTAGGATCTGCCACCTGCTTCTCCACAGAGGCAGTCAGCCTCCCTGCAATCGTGAGAAAGACTCATCAGCCCCTGGAAAACAGTCACAAATTACTCCTTTGGAGCAGCCAGTTCAATGGTTTAAACCAACACTGTTGTCTGGCACTGATCAAGCACAACCTGCCGATTAGGACCAGCATAATTGCCTGTGTCCAACAGCACATCAGAGCCAATCAGACACCTGGGAACCTGTAGACCCAGCATAGCATTCCACTCCGCTGCCCTGACTGCCAACTGAGTTCATTTAGACTCAAAAATGTCATATTCTGCAGGCTGAAAAGGAACACAAGACAAACTTCAGATGTCATAAGGTGTCAGCAAATCAGCAGCAAACACTTGAAGCAGCTGTATGACTTCAACAGACCCCAGACCATACTGTCCAACCTTCCATCATAGCTTTCCACAATAAGGGCTGATAGGTGTTATGACTAACACCCCTAAGCACAGAGAAAGCCTGGCAACCTGCTGGTAAGATGGCAGCACCTGCTAAGTCCCATTCCGTGGGCCCCACAGGGACAGAGGCAGATGCCTGACTGGAAGTCAGCTCAGCATAGCCTGACACCATGTCCCCTGCAGCATCAGCAGGGCCAGAGAAGCCACCTCTGCAATCCAGGAGACAATGCACGAAGGCACAGTCAACCATTTCGTCGACCTTATCTTTGACTCCTTGCCAGAACCACCCGTGTTCCCTCACACACACAGTCACCTGACACAGGGGGAATGTCCATAAGGCAGTAGAGGAAGGTCAACAGCCCGGGGGACCACTAGTCTCCCGCCAGCCACATCACCATTTGCGCTAAAAGTGAACACCACAGCGTCCACCTGTGCCGCAGACCTGGTATCTGCGGGAGGCAGTGCGGCAGAGCCGGACCAGCTGCTGCTTGCCCCACTCCAGCCTCAGTACAGCCTGTGCCTGTGTCTACTCCAGCATGGGTAGAGGACCCCGCGGTGGACGCAGGTCCTGGCAGGGCTTGCAAACCCAGTGCGGATCAGAGCGAGACCTGCGCGGGAACCCCTGGAACCCCTTTCCCGGCGCTGAAGGGGATTCAGGCACAGAGAGAAATTCGACTGGCGGAACCGCATCGCTGCCCCGTGCCCTGGCCACGCAGGGCGGCACAGGGGCATCCGGGACCGCCCCATGACGTGGCACCCCACAGCAAGCACCCCTCCCCACCGAGCAGAGCGAGGCAGGCTGTCCGCCCGCTGCGGCGGGGCCCGACAAGACACCAATCGACGCCCCGCCTCCAGCAGCTCCACCACCTGCGCGTGCCTGGCAGGCTGCGCAGACTCAGAGGCGGTCAATACCCCCTATCCCCCGGGTCGAGACCGGCGGCGAAGCGGACGATTCCCCGCCCGCCGTGCCCAGGGGGTGTGTTGTGGAAACACCGCAATTCAGACAGAATGTTGTCACCGAATCAGACTCAAGAAGATGTGGAGATTGAGCCAGGGGCTCCCCACAGCACCCAAGCACCGGGAAGGCACAAACGGAGGGCAGTTCCATGGCTGGCACCACAGGACCCCCAGAAGCCCACGACGCTCTGCCCACTTGCTGGCCACATGGAACCGGTTGGCTGGGAACCCAGTCCACCGCAGGGGAACAAACGTCGCCATCCATGATGGAACCATCTCCCAGCTCACCATCCTGGGGGGTAGGGGAGGGCTATGCCTCGCCCAGAAACTTGAAGTCGCCTTCGTCTGTGTCCAAGACAGAAGGGTCTTTCTGGGAACTCTGCCAAAATCCCCTGCCAAGCCTCGTCAAACCTCTTCCATTGCTTCCGCAACCGTGTCATGTCTACACTACCCTGAGCCGGGACAGCTTCCACACGCCTCCCTGGAGAACATCTCCGCAGGGTCCAGAAAAAAACCCTGCTCTTTGGCCCACAGAAATAACCTTTCAAAACCAGTCCAGGAAACAGAAGCCAGTTTCCTCTCCATAAGATCCTTCCAGAGATCCAAAATCAGGAAGTCCTCCATATAAACCACAGGGGTTGCCATTATCACAAGAGCTGCAGGCAAAATATCAAATGGCTCGAATCACCACGCCGCGGGGGAAGGGGCGGGGGAGTGTAAAACTATAATAGCTCTCCCACGGTTCTCCTACACAAGGCGGCCACCAGGTGTCGCAGCAGGACACCAGATGACACGCACTCTGTAACCTTCAAGGTAAAAGAAAGACATTTTTTCTCGACCTTAGTATATCTAGAATCCAAAAGTGACCCTGGATTGGACTATGAAATTGCCACCTTTCCAGTGACACTGGTCAAACCAACAGACCATCCAATTTCTCCTTCTCCTCCTCCACAAAGGAATGCAAAGCAAACATTATTTACATGAAAAGTGAGTGAGAACTCTGTCACAAAAATGTAAGCATCAGAAGGCTTAGAAGAACTTAGAAGAGCAGGGCAACAAACTCTGCTTTTCACTCAAATAAAATACATATCCCAGGTGAGCAGTTCCGGTCTTATGAACAGTTCACAAAGGCATTGTGATGCCCTTTGCTGATTCCAAGCAAAACCTGTACAAACAAGCATTCTCTTTGATCTTTGTGGAATGTGGATTTATCCAGTGTCCCTCGACAGAAGAAAGTGTTGGAAAAGGATGGCAAAAAACATAGTTGCTATTTATAATTTAAAATTATAAGGTCTTTAAAATACCATGCATGGGGATAGTAGAAATGAAAGGAAAATACATGAGAAAAGAAAGGATTTCAACTATGTAAGCTTATATGAGGTGTTCAAACGACACTAATCATAACCAAAATCAGGCATTACAGTAAGAACAAAATTTATGCCAAAAGTTTTGCATTTTGGTGCGATGTCATATGTTCAGAAAAATTTCAGCCCTAGTAGCTGAATTCTTGCGAGTGTATTTCTATTGTGATAGAAAACAATTATCTATCAGCTTAGGGTTTTTAACATAGTAAAAAATGCCACAACTTAAGTACTTCATTATCGGAAGTATTACGCCTAGAGGGAGGAGATAGGAGATTGCATACTCTAAAAATAAAGTCTTTCATAATGACAATGTGGCTACCAGACCCATTGTCTTAACTGAAATGTCAGATCTGTTGCCCATGCACTCCAAAGGTGGTTCGCACATGTGCAACAGAATTTATCTACTTTGAATGTGATAATTCATATTTCTGCATGTCAGAAATAACTCTGTAAGGTCTGTGTAGGTCTATGGTCATACTTCCAAGAAACTTGGAGCCTGAGGAATTTTTGATAGAAAATATGTTCATCAGATACATATCAAAAATATAAGTCCTGCCAATAGATCCTTAGCTTCCCAAGCTCACTTCACTTGTACTACTTACTGAAAGTGCAAGTATTTCCACTTGGCCAAAAAAAACCCAAAATTTAAATAGCAGATGAAAGCAACTCTACAAAACCAGCTTGTGCAGACATGTTAAATGAGAAGTGTGAGAAATAATAAAGATCTTTTCCAAGTTCATTACATTGGGGTAGATTGGCACCCTGGTACGATCTCTCTTTTGCTGTTTTTCACCCACATAGTCAATACCAAAAATATCTTGGTTTTACATGGCAAATAATTTCTTTTTTTTCATTCCTAAAATATCTTACACTATTCTCTGTATTGTTTCTGCAGTTTTCTGAATTTATAAAGGTGCTATGAAACATTATGTACAGTTTCATTCACTGCTAGAATGCACATTCAACCTTGACTTAGACATGTTAAGGAAACAATAGAAGTTACTTATCTAAGACCCTCTAATTTAGACTGATACGTTGGCTGCTTATTAAAGTGTTTTTGAGAAGATATTTTTGACTAGTTAACTGTCTTCCAAAAAAATAAAAAACAACTGGCTTTACCTTAAAACATTTTAAACCACCCCCTTGCCGAAATTTGATGCATTCAATATAGAAAACACAAAGACTACACTTAGACATGAAAATTGTTCTGGTTTCTTTTTCCTTTAGTCTGAAGTTTTCTTTGTGATAACTGACATTTCATTTTGTCCTGGGTTGACTATATGATGCTTATATCCCCAATGGTCTCATTCTGTTTATGCTGAATAATGAGTTTTCCACCTTTAAGACTTGTTGCAGAGAGTGAAGGGGGGGGAGAGAAGAAACGCACAGTTTTTTTCAGACACTGCTCTCACTCCTCCACATTCCTGCTCCTGGACTGTGTTTGCAGATGGACAGACAGCGGGACAGAGCTCTCGTGTGCTTTTAGTTAGTTTAGCTAGCTGAGGCAAAGAAGTTCCATGGACTGTGTTTTTTCCCCTTTTCTTTGGACCTCTTGAAACTGCTCTGGACTGAACACCCAGGGGAGCACCAGCAGCTGCAGCTGTGGCCCACTGGGCCGGGCCTGGCCTGCGACATTTCCAGCACCGGAGGGACTGATCAGAGACTGAGTGAGCTGCAACCCAGGGACGGGGTTTTCTCAGTTTGTCATCTCTTCTGGAGCGGCAAGGGGTTTTATTGTTTAATATTGTTTAGGTTTTATTGTTTAATAAACAGGTTTTTTCCACTTTTCTCCAAGGAGGTATTTTTTCCCGGACCAGTTGCGGGGAGGGGCTGATCAAATTTGCTTTCCTACGGGAGCCCCTTTGGGGGATTCTCTCCCAAATTTGCTCTAAACCAGGACACATTTAAGTCCACCTTCTTCACAGGTGGCCACAACTTATATGTCTTTCGTTTTGCAGGATCCTCATTTAATCTCAGGGCCTGTAATTTGCCGCAGGGCCTGAGCCATTGCAGGAGCTGCTGCCAGTAATACAATACTCTGACAATATAAAATACAATGAAGATAATATGAAGTGTCCAAAGGTTACCAATTATGCTAGGTCTAATTATGCCACTAGCAGCTGTGTAAATTTATCACAATAATCATGGGTATGCTGAATCACCATGAAAGTTGGCCTGTATATTCCTGATATATCTGTAGGTGTCTTGCAGCAGAATTTAATGGAAAACAGGTAAATCAGTGTCAATCTTCAGAAAGACATAAGATGGCAAAGCACTATAGGATATGTAAATATCCCACCTGCAAGCTTCCTAAACTAAGCAGTGTAGCAATGTAATATATGAGCCTGTGATTGCTTCTAGACTAAATAATGTAAACACCGTCTGCGTGTAAAAGAGGAATGATGCCCAGAGTTGTGAAAATAAATTAATTAATACTACTAATTTTATTTTTTCTAGTTTATAATATCTGCATTCGCATACTTTAGCAATGAATTTGAAGGAAATACATGTTAAGAAATCAAAAATTCAATGTATAACACAGTAGTGCAGGAAATCTGCCCTGGGCAATATTGAATTAATATGATTAAACAAATCATTGGAATAGGGGTTCATTAAGTCAACACTGAACACTGACTGAGACAAGGAAAAATGGTATATAATTATGAAATTAAATATGGTATTGGTGTGTGTTTGCACATGGATGCTATTACCCTTTCTGCAACTGTTGCCAGCTATTGTCTGCCATGACCATCTCTTACGGCGTTAACTCTTACAGCGTTATTTTTAGTTTCTTTGGAGGACAAAACGCTACTCTACAATGTACATTGAAAGTTATTTTTCACAGAATAAAAAGATAATTGTGAAGGAATATTTCTCGTTTGCTTTTCCCATTTTATAATAATAAATTATTTTTATATTTATATTTGAAAAACAAGTGCCCACCAATGGCAGTGGGAGAATTCTTGGAGATGACCACAAGATTTGACTGTCAGGGATCACTGAATACCTAGGCATACTAAAAATGATTTTTACTTTACCTCTGCCTCTACAATTGTGGAAAAAAATTCTGCCCTACAATTGTGCAAACCACAAGTTTGGTAACCTCAGAAATATTACCCAGCTCCAAAAGTTCTGCAGAGATTTTTACTGCAGCCAAGTTTGATTTCAGGAACTACCACATCACCTGTGCAGCTTGTTTGGATGTTTTTAGTTTCTGACAACCAGGTCAGTTTTACATTAGAAATTCTTGTGCAGATGTGATGAATTCTTATTAATTCCAAAAACCAAAAATTAGGACCACTAGATATTTAAACTAAGGGCTGAATTAAGATCACTGTGAAGAATATCCATGCCCTAAGAGTAGCAGTGTCATGGTTTGACACTGGTGCAATGCCAGTGCCCCCATGAAAATACATTCTCCCTGGTGTCTGCTGTGAGATGTGACCAGGAATAAGCAAAGCAGGCCCCCACTTAGAAATAAAGAAAACTTTATTAACTAAACTACAACTATATATAAAAAGAGACACACAGGAAATATGAAAACCTCCCAAATACATTTTCTCCTCCCCCCACCAAATTTCCAATACATCCATCCCCCAAATCACCAACTCTCGGTCCATCACCACTCTTTAGATAATCAATTCTCAGTTCATCAAGAGGAGAGGAGTCCTTCTTGTGCCATAGGCTTCCCCTGGAAACACCGTTGAAACCTCGTGTGTTTCCATGTCACTCGTGGCACCGCCCGAAGATCATTTGCCATCGTGACATCTTCCTTCCATGCCCAGTGCTCTCATCACTGCACATGGACCAGAGCTGCTTCTAGGGTTGTCCTTTTAAGGATGCTTTGTCCCATACCAAAAAGAGCACAGTCTCACCTTCGGGACACCTGTCCCCCCCAAATTTCTTCCCCTGGTGAGAGGGGTATCAACACTGAACCCTCTTGGCTCTGAGACATCACCTCCCCTAGTGCAGTTTGTATGTCACAAGGAACATGGTTCTGTCCATAGCTTTAACAAGAAAAGTCCAGCTAAAGCCACTCTATCATTTCTTCCCACCTAAGATTCTTCTCTACTCTTCCGACATCTTTCACTTGCTCAGACCTTCACACTTGCACATTTCCTTCTTCCATTTCATCTGTATCTCTCTTCTAGGAAAGGTTAATGTTCTGTTAAAGTTTTCATTGTCCAAAAAAGGTTTAAAAACTCGGGCTCTGCCTGCTCTGGAACTCCCACAGCTGCCGGACACCTACGGCTTGATAGGGCTGTGCTGCCGGCACATGTTATCAAGTTTCAAGGTAACACAGTCACAAGCACAGGCTGTACTCTCTTTTCCTCCTGGCGGGGGCGCGATGTCTCCTGGTGCTTCTCCCACTCTTCCATACTGCAGGGGCCTTCACCTCCCCTCTCTGTCCAAGGCCCGGCCTACCTCGCCTGGCCGCATGGCTTGCCCTCCCCTACCCAGCCGGTAGCAGCTGGGCTGAGGGAGGGATCCAAACTCTTTCCCCACCGGAACCCAAGAGAAGTTTCTTGGGAATGCTTGCTTTTAACCCCTGTGTTCTCAGAAGCGTATCCATGTCCCCAGTGGCCACACCTGGTGCCAATATTCAAATCTGAGCACCCATTGGTGTGACCACAACATCCCAAAAAACTGACTTCCTCTCAAACCACGACAGGCAGTAAGAAGTATAAAATTCCTTTGACCTCTGTCACCGACATGTTTTTTGAAAAATCCTTTCCTTAGGATTTTTTCTCCTGAGAAGCTGAGAGGCCTCAGGAACAAAATGTAAACATTGATAATCTGCTGCTGTGGAAGGCAACAGGTAGATCTGTGATTGGTCTCATGTGGTTGTTTCTCATTAATGGCCGATCACAGTCAGCTGTCCGGACTGTCTCGGTCAGTCACAAGCCTTTGTTATTTATTTGTTTTTCTGTTCTTATCTAACCTTCTAATGAAATCCTTTCTTTTATTCTTTTAGTATAGTTTTAATATAATATATATCATAAAATAATAAATCAAGCCTTCTGAAACATGGAGTCAACATTCTTCCTTCATCATATAACCCCTGCAAACACCGTCACAGGCCTCCATCTTCTGTCAAGCAATTTTTTCCCCTCTGAAAACAAGCCCATACTCTAACCAGATAGTGATATAAGATTGACCTGTAAATCTATTAAACTAAGTGTCACTCAGGATTATCTGAAGGCTATGTAGGCCTTCAAATCAAGAGGCACTTTTTTTCCCCTTCCTTTTATTTGGTTCATAATGAAAAATCTTTCTTTAAAGGGTGAAGATAATTAGATTCAAGACCACTTTTTTAGTGTGCTCTGGAAACAGTGCCAGCTTTTCACACTCTGGAGAAAGCTATTTTATATTCAGCACTATAATAAAATAAATGAAGTTACAAATAAAACCTTATTGCTTCACTGATCCAGATTTTTATTTGTATGGTTTGGTATAGCCAATTTCTGAACAATTTGATCTAAACTGTCACCAGTGATCAGTGCTTTCTGAGTCATGGTTTTATCTTCTGTGACCGGTAAAGATGCTGAAACAAAGGAAATATACTAGAGACAGTTTTTGTTGATCGGATGATCTATTTATATTTTGGCAAAATATAACAAGTAGCACATTATTGGTATGAACCAGAGAACAGAAACCTGCTTTTCTGTCAGCTAGTATTTATTGTTGAAAGATAATTTTGTTATTTCTGTATCACTGATGCAAAATTCAGCTTAGATCAGATTCTTCAAATTTTTACAATGTAATTGGGAGACAAATTCTTTCAGATAGATGGCACAGATTCAAAACTTGTAAGATTTCAGAATGAGAGTATCAGGACTACTATTACTTTTGTTGCTTGTAGGCATTGCAGGTGCTGCAGCTTTGAATTATGAGTTGTTTTGCTATTGGTTGAAATATTGACAGACCCGTAACTTGCCGCTGACTATTTGATTAATCAAGTTCTCCTTTTGGACCATTTATAATGATTAAAAGTAATGCCCTATCAAAATGGTATGCCTGAAATGGCACGTATTTATATTTGGATTTTTTTCTCTGCTCTCCAAGGGCATCAGTTTACTGAAGAGATAAAGACAACATGGAGCTACCTTGCCAAAAAGGTATTTTTCTTATTTTTCAACTATATTTTTTCAAAATCTAATATTTAATGTTACTTTCTGCATAAAGACACTTTCATATAAAATATTACTTTAAATATCTGCAAGTTTTGCTTTGCTGAAACAATTTTTTTTCTTTCTTGGAGGAAGGTTGAACATTAAACTGTGTCACCCAGCAGTATTTTTGTTACTTTTGCCTTTCAAGAAGTAGTGTTTTCATTCGAGTATTTTAACTGTGTCTAGGAAAGAACATGCAGGAAACCCCATTTAAATTTGTGGAATATGTATGCACAGCCTAAAATGAGTACAAACTGGATACTAATATATTTAGAAACCCATTCTTTCTACAATGTTTCATGGAGGACATTGCAAATAATGGCTAGGTCAGCCAAATGTGCACAGTTCTGAAGAGTATATTGTAGGGAAGTTTTACATTCAGATATATACTTTGCTGCTAATTTGAGACACATAATTACTGACTTAATATACTTGACTGACGGATTTTGGGCCATTCTCACAGAATAGACTTACACTGATTTCAAACTGATTCTACAAGCAGTGCAGTGCCCTCATCTGTAGTCCTTAGAGATTTGATAGCCTTCAATAATTTGTGGGAAGATCTTTGGTCTTGCTCTGTACTTCTGCCAAACATGCAGAGAGCTGCACTGTTTAAAGCAAGAAATACAAGAAATGAATTTTGCTTTTATTTTCTTTGTGTGCTCTCCGTAAGTAGGCTTCAACTTTTAGGTGACTTTGTTATTCAGGAAAAAATCTCGAACGGTTATGTTCCAATGTTAGGCTGTATTTTAAAATTATATGCCACCAATTTGTTTGGTTATTTAGGATGGAATCATCAAATAATTGAATCTGGAAGGGACCTCTGGAGAAACTTTGGTTCAAGCCCTCTACCCAAGCAGCACCACAAAGACATATGCCAATACCACAGAGAGCTTTTTAGTATCTTCAAGGATGGAGATTCCACCATCTGGGTAATCTGTGCTAGTG
This sequence comes from Zonotrichia albicollis, assembly GCF_047830755.1. Lineage (NCBI taxonomy): Eukaryota > Metazoa > Chordata > Aves > Passeriformes > Passerellidae > Zonotrichia > Zonotrichia albicollis. Next base: position 24,137,294 of record NC_133860.1, read on the forward strand.
CAGCACTCACCCTCACAGTGAAAATGTTATCAGTTCAGAGGGACATCCCTGTGTTTCAGCGAGTGTCCATCTCCTCTAGTCCTGTCACTGGGCACCACTGAAAAAAGCCTGGCTCCCTCCTTTTCACTTAAGTTCCTCCTGAGCACCCCCTTCTCTGAGCTGAACAGTCCTAACTCTCAGCCCTTCCTCTTCAGAGAAATGCTCCAGTCCCTTCATTATGTTTGTATCCTTTCATTGGCCTCCCTCCAGGATGTCCAGTATGCATGGGGAGCCCAGTACTGGGCACAGTACTCTAGATGCAGCCTCACCAGAGCTGAGTAGACAGGATGGACCGCCTCCCTCACCCTGCTGGCAAGACAACTCCCTTTGCAGCCCACGGCACAATTAGCCTTGTTCAGTGCAAGGACATCTTGCTGACTCATGTCATCATTCATGTAAACACCATTTGTATCATAATGAGAAATTTCTTAAAGTGAAAAGAAGAAAATTAAAGACATTTCTAGGGTGTTGATGTACAATATTTCTGTTAAGAAATGGCATGTAAAACCAGCATGAAAGCAACTTAGAAAGTCTCATTTGATGTGAACTTTCTCAGTGAATAAAACTCACTGTTTTATTTGCAATTTACAGTTTGTGAGAAAACTACTGAGTAGAATTTTGGAGCTGTTGCAAAAAAACAGTCACTTCTGTGAATAATAATACTTGCAAATAGTTATTTAGGACTTCCTTTCACACTTCTTATCAAAAACTTCCTTACTCGGATAGCCATCATTTCTCTGAAAAGAAAATTTTTCTTCCATCAATTAATGAATTGGCAGAAAATATAGTCCAGTCCACATTTCACATGACAGCTTAATGGGTGCAGAGGAAATTGAAAGCCTGACATCCATTGAGGGAAAAAAATAGATACAACTCTTCCTTCCTTTTACATTTTACACTTACTGACAATACTGAAATCTCACTGGGAGGTGTCTGTAAGTTTGAGCCATGCATCCTGCTTTTCAGTCTTTCCCACTCCTATCCCATCCCTGGAGCAGCAAGTGGGTTTGTGTCCAAACTTTGTGCTGTGTAATGAAGACAGGATTACTGTGACAGCTCCTCGTGCACTCCAAATTGAAAAAAAATGTTGGTGAATTAGTCTTCAAACCTTCAAAACTGATGGCAGGCAGACAGCACCTTCCTTCTCACCTGTGATGTCAAAATTGCAGGCACAACTTGATATGCGAGGTGATGGGTCTGCAAGTCTTGTCAGTTCACCTCCAGCCCTTCTCAAGAATTTTGTTTACACCCTGAGGTGCAGCTCTGTGCTCCACCAGTCCCTGCTCCACCACACATCAATGCTCCTCCAGCACTCAAAGAGCAAGAGTTGCTTCAACAGGGGAAAACTCTCTGATCTTTATCTCTTAAGTGGAAGGTAAGTGGGCCAAGCAGCAGTGTTCAAGCCTAGAAGAGGTTAAAATTTCAAGGGGTCAGGGACCAAAACTTTAATAAATCTTTACAGCAAAGCTAAGCTGTTATGTTTTAGAACTTTTTACACAAAAGTAAAACTGAGCATAAAAAATATATATATAAAATTTTTAATACTAGTGATTCAAATTGTATCTTTTATTAGCGCTGGTGATTTTCAATAGCTTTGGCACCCACAATTTCAAAAGTAAGATAAATATGTATTGTATAGAATTACTTTAGAGTAAAGCCATACATTCCTGTAGTGAGTTGACTTTCTGAAAACCTCAAACAAACAAATCATAAGCATGAACATGTGGAAAAAAACCCAAGTTAAATTAAAAAAGTAAATGTTACGACAGTGCTTTCAAATTCAGGATTTTAGTCTTCATCCCAATATCCTCAATTTCTCAGGTCAGAGAAAAAAATTTTCCATTATGTACTGCGATGTTGTTTCCTGATCAAAAGTGGATACAGAAAACTGCTTCTGTCCCAGCTTATCTGCATTAGACAAAATGCATTCTTACAAAGGGCTTGTGTGATATATTTGGATGGAAAGATTTTAATTTCTCATCCATAAGTGCTCAGCAGACTTTCTGTTGTTCTTCTTTGTGACAATGTGCCACACACATTTTCCATAGAAAATCAAAATTCAATAATGATTCCATAATTAGCAACATTTAAGAACGTGGAATAATAAAAAACCATAAAATTTTCTCTTATAATTCTGACTTTTGAAAAAGAAACTGATGTATTTGTTTTACACCTTAATTTGCAAACAGACATGTGTCTACATGTTTTTGTGTGTAGGTAGCTTTATACTTGCATAGGTTTATGTACCAAGAAAGAGAACAGTGACTAATTTTTAAAAAGTTTTTAATACTTTGCCACTACATTCCAGTAGTTTCAATGCTTTAGTGGTGTCTTAGTGACAGTACTGCCATGCAAATGGAAAGATTTTGTTTTGGTTGGTTGCTGCTGTGGTGTTGGGCTTAATCATGGCTCACATTCCAACAGCCTTTCTCAACTTAGGACAGGTCTAAGCAGGAACATTTAGTTCTCTTGATAATTTCTAAGCATATGACCCTTTTCACTGGAGATGAGGCTAACCTAAATCATTACTTTCAGGAGTTCTACAGGTTTTGAAAATCCATTCTTTACGATGTAAGATCTGTTTCAGTTAATCCTGAATAGTTTTCATGTTTCAGTTTCTCTGTGAACTCTATTAAATTAGTATTTCACTGCCTCACAAACTTGAAAGACCATATTCTCACACTGTTTATTTGACAAGTGTTTTAATGCTTTGAGGACAAATTTAAGGCATAGTTTAAGTAATTCTCAAAAAATATGTAGGAGAAATATGTCAAGTGAGTGCTATGATCCTATCATCTGGTCATTATTCTGTGTCTTAATCATTGTTAAGTCTTCTGGTGAGTCATAATGGCCTGGATCCAGCAATCAATAGAATTATTCAGGTGCTTAAAACTGTGCACAAGATGAAATACGTTGCCAGATCAAAGGGTCAATTTCCTTACCAATTTATGGAGAGAATATTAGGGAAGTCAAGGAGACATGAAAAGCTTCTTGAAACGGTGTAATGTGTGATAGTGAGTGTGGTATGGTATGGTATGGTAATTGATGCTGAATTATTAAGAGTAGGAAAATGTCACAGCCTAAATATACTGTGGTAGTAGAACTACTGCTTGAGATTTTTTTCTCTCTTCTACTGAGAAACAGAGGATTTTTTTTTCTCTTCTACTCTATGAGCTCAGTGAACTCTGCTACAACTTCAGATATATGTATTACTCTTACACTCTGAAGGAGCAATTAAACATTAGTATGCAGTTTGTAATCCCCACATAAGTGGTATAAATTTTTTTTTTTTTTTGAAAGTTAGGTAATTAAATTTGTAATTGAAAAAAAGAATCCATTAATTGTAATTGTTTCAAGTTAGTGTCAGAGAGTCATATGAATGGCATAGACATGAAATGGAAGCCAAATTGCTGCAGAAAATAGAATACAGCAATTAATGTGGCTGCACTGTTCCTCCTAATGTTGTTGGGAAAACTTCAGAATGTAGAAAACTAAGTCCTCTAACAACTGTTCCAGATTCGCCAACTTCACTATCATATTGCCAGGATTTTCTTTTTAATCCTGACAAAGTTCAGCTGAAACCTATTGGAATCTCATCAATTTTGATGTAAAATAATATAAGCACTATGAAAATAAAAAGGGAAGAAGATAGTTATTCATATTGCACAAATATCATTAAGTGTCTTTTCTCCCTTGTGAAATACAGGCTACTGTTTTGCTTAGGTTTGAATTTTAAATGGATAGTTTTGATATTTTTAGGAAAAATACTTTTAGAAATTAATCACCCTGAACAAAATTTACACAACAAACTGAATTACTTTGCCTTCAAAATAATAATGATAATAACAATGATAATTATAATAGTGATTAATTAAAATAATATGCTGACTCATGACCACTGTAACTGACCAGCAAACATCAACAGAAATAACTAGTTTTTGGGATAGGTTTTTTGATAAAAGTATGGTTTGGTGCAGATAATAAAAATTCCACAATTGTAAGCTCAGTATTATTTGATGATATTGGACTGATAAATTTGGAAAGTATTATTTTTGGTATTTTCCTGGCTACCAGTGAAATAAAGGAAAATGCTTGCAAAGACTAAAGAGATAAAACTATTTATCAGTAGCTAAGAAGCTCAAAGTAATTTAGATTATGTACTTTATTGATTAATTACCAACAAGCTAAAAAAATTGAATGATTGGTGAGGTATCCTTTTTCTTCATTTTATTTCCTCTTGAAATTGATCATACTTTTTTTTTTTTAACAAAAAGTCAGATATATGTGTTAAAATAGCACTGTCAAGCTAAGTACTGTACTGAAACAAGATTTTAGCAGCTAAGAAATATTTTTCTTATTCTGATTCTTTTAGTGAAATTAAGTTAACATATTGGAGCTGAAGTCAACCAAGATAGGCAACATCTGAGCACTGCTGCTGAGACTAAGGGGTAAAAGCTCTAAAGAAAATTACTCTGCAGATTATGATGGAAAGATCAAATTTAACCCTGGAAAGTGAAATTTAACCCTGAGTAGAAATTAAGTGAAAAATCTGAAAATGTTAATAAAAATGTAAATTAAATGCTGCTGGGTATATTTTATGTATTTTATTTAAATTATTTAATTTAAGAAAACCAAACCAAAATTTTCCTGTAGAAGCACAGAGAGAAGAAAGAGAAAACAATTCTTATCGCTACTTGCTTCTCCTGCTGTTTTGCACCTGTGGAATGTGTTAGGAAGATTGCTTACCTGAAGGGAGTTCTTAATTCGATTCTGGTGGTGGTTGTTTATATTTATTGGCCTATTGGGTCAAAGCTGTGTCCTGGCTGTCTCAGACAGCCATGGGTTTTTCTTTAGTATCTTTTAGTATTCTTTAATATGTAGTTTAGTATAGTATCCTATAGCTATATCTATTAGCGTAGTATTCTATATTCTATAGTATTTCTCTAATATAGTATAGTACAATGTAAAGTACAGTTTAGTTAAGCAATTCTTTAGCCTTCTGAATCAATGGAGTCAGATGCCAATCATTCCCTGCTGGGAGGTCGCCTGGTTTTACTATAATGCGCAGCTAATATACATTAATCAGGTGCTTCTACATGTAAATGGATGACAATTGCAAAAATCTTTTATGGCCCTTTCATTTTTGTATCTGTAATTTCAAGCTGAATTTTGGGAAAAAAATGACATCTATATCTAACCCTTGTAGCATAACTAATCACTCAAGTATGATTTTCTAATATTGTTGCATCCCAAGATACAGATGGGGATGCTGAGACTGGTATGCCCTGGGAAGACACACACTTACTAGGATAGGGTGACCCAAAAATATGCCAGATGCTATATGTTAATACCCAAGCTATGTGATCCCTTCCCCGTTCTCCTCTCCAGTTCTATAATATTTCCCATTCCCTTATACTTCCCTATTGGTTACCATTTCTTGCCGCTCCTCTCCTGAGTCCCAGTTGGTTATTCCCTTGTAATCCTGCCTCTGTACTGCCCCTGTTTCCTTTACCCAGTGGCTCTCAGACTCAATGCTCTGCCTGCCTTGACTCATATATAACACTGGAACCTCCTGTATTTCTCATTTTTTGTCCCTGGACCTCTTAAGTGTGAAATAAATTACCAGTGGAACTCTACACAAAGGAACCCTCCTACCTGTTTTCTTCTGACAACAACTATAAACCATGGCACAGCATGAGCATCTGGTGCTCCCAGAGCTCTCCATCCTTCCTCAAAGATGCTCTTGAGAAGGTGGTGACTTCGGCAGCTCCTGCCATGACATCGCATAATAATACTCAAAAATGCACAAAAAGCAACTGTAATATGTATTACCTGAATACTGATGAATTTTCCTCATCTGCTACTAACACTGCTCAATTTGGTACGTCTTGGCTGCTGATAAAGTCTCACTGAGTTGACGAAGAGATGTCATTTTATGTCAGGGGGCTGTTAAATTGTCAAATTCTTAAGCATATGATGTTTAAAAAGAAACCTATGCTGAAGTCAAACTGGAAATGTAACAACTAAGTTTTCAGGCAGAAATAAAAGTCTTAAACAAATCAACATATTTCAAATCAGGACAGCTGCTTCTCTATTTCAGGTGATTTGTCTATTGTTTTCTCTCTTTCTCAGCAGTACCCAAACTCTGATTTAGAAAGTTTCTCAGAAAAATTTTGAGGCATGTAGAAATTAATGAGATGTAGAAATTAATGCTACTTTCTTGACCACAAATTTTCTGAATCTTCATTAATTCATTCCACTGGGAATTTCTTTTCATGAAAAAGGGAGAATTTTAGGAAAATTATTTGGGGTTTGCAACAGCATTCCTGATAAAAAAAGAAAGAAAGGACAACAAGAGAGAAACTGAAGAATAACAAGTAGACTTTTTGGTCAGAAATTGTCTTTGCTACTTGATTAGTTAATTCCTGAAGATTTCTGAAGTGTGAATGACCCAGAATTAGTTTGTTGCACCAATTTAAAGTGTTCCAGACTTTGTCCACACAGTATTGAAAGTGAAGCAACCTGAAACAAACCCAAAATTCTAAAAACTCTGCAGAATAGCAAAGCAGTCTTTATTAACTCAAAGTGGTGACCTCTCTTCTGTCCATCATCATGTCCTATCTGGTACTGGAGACCTGACTCACTATCCATCAGCATTTAATTCTTTGCTGTGCTTGTGTGCCCCTAATGGCTTATGTGTGTAACATGGAGTAACTGCAGGCTTCAAGGAGAAGCTTGAGCTCCTGTTTTCCTTCTCCTCCTCCTTGTTTTGGTATTTTGCCTTCATTTTCTCTCCACAAAACTCTGACATTAGCTTCTTCCAAAATACCATGCAGTTGCATGGCTGTCCAGCATTAGTTATCTGATGCTAAAATTCTCTTTCAAATTCTTTCCTGGGTACTAAAATATCTCTGTCTACTCTATCTTCTCTGTGTCTTGCTTTAGGGATTCACTGTTCTACTATGCAGAGATATACCAGCCTAGCAACTACCTTCAAAACATGCTCAAAATGCAGCTTCAGAAAACTCGTAATAGGTAAAAAGATTCCACATGACAGCCCTTCCTGGAGGGCTTCTTCAGTTCTCCATGCTTTTTCCCCCCTACACTTTCATGCCCTAGCATCTGCCCAATCCACTAATCACATATATACCAATTGGCCAAAGTTCTTTTTCTGCCTTATACTCGTGATTTACTGTCTGACCTTTCTGAGACTATCTCCAAGGAGGATTACCTCTGCTTCTGCCCTTTATTTTCTCTTTCCCACTGTCTTCTCAGGCTGAGAATACTCCTCTCCTGGGAAAGACCAGAGATAACCTATAGATGAAATCACATTGGCATATAGCTTCCACACTTGGAGGTACATGTATTAGAGCTGAGTCCTTCTTACAGAAATTATATCCCCCTTTAAAATGCCAAAAGAAATGTATTGCTCTCTGCTATTAAGATGTGAAGTACAAGCAAACAGGCATTTGGCTAAGATTCAGATTGATAATCTAGTCCATATATCATCACATCAGTCCAGGGACTGTCTGCTCTATTAGGATTTTACTAAATCTCACGAAAGTTTTACAGACTAAGCAAATCCACAAGGCTGTAAAAGATGTGATTAGTTAAAAAGCTCACAAGTAAAATGCTTTCGTATAGGTGTCTTCTGATGAGTCAGGTAAGTTCACTTGGGACATAGACCTACCAAGAGTGATTTAAAGACAAGTTCATAATTCTTTGGCATTCTGGAAATTGTCTGACACAGAGCCTAAGAGCCCACATAAAATTAAAACACATCTACAGGTCTTCTGCTGGCTTGGGACAAAGATGGATTGCTGTGAGAAAGGTAGGGAACATAAACTTGGTTTTGCCCACCCATAGAGTAAAATGAAGAATGAAGAATATGCTTTAGGACAGAGATTATATACATTAAACAAAAGGAAGGATCACTACCGTCTGTTGCTGCAATGTTCCAGGACTCATGTCCAAATGAGATTTCTGCATGTAGACCTATAAAATACTGGTCTTGAGACAGAGTAGAGATCCATTCTGAATTAGGTGAAGTGTCTAGGAGAGGTGAAAAGTCTGTGAGGCCAAAGCTGAAGGAAAAACTGCAGGGCAGAGACAGTGAGGAGACAGGAAAAAAAAACAAACAGAAACGACCACAAGGTCGATTTGCCCCCGACCTAGGAATTCCTTTGATAAAGAAGAACTGGCGATAAATGTCACGCAGAATGAATATGTATGAACCTATTGTGAAACTGTATGCATATGCATTTGGAAGGGGGATAAAAGGAGACCTGAAATCCTCAGGACACATGCCTTTTGAGGAGGATTTCCGATTTCCTCTGCATGCGTCCGAGGCGCGCCGTAATAAAAGCATACCGAGATTTACAACTTTTATAAAGTTGTGAGGTTTCTTCTTTTCTCCGCAAAACATTCTGTGAATGAAGATAAGACATCTCACTCAATGTAAGAACACATATGACTACATAAACCTGCAGATATGCACATACAAAACATATCCATATGCGTGAGTTATGTGTTGATATGTACTGACATACTTATGTACTCATATAGATAGATACACATATGCACACACACACACACACACACACACATTTCTGCTTATTGTGGATGTATTATTTCATTACTTCAAGGAATATAATTCATCTAGTAGTTTTGAATTAATCTATTAATTTTTGGAAGTTTTTGCTCTCTGATACACTTGCAGATCTCTTTGGCATGGAGTTAGAATTCAACTTTTCATGGACAGTGTGCTTGCTTAGAGCCTATAAATTCTAAGCGAAAGCATTTTTACTTTCTTTCTCCCTCTGAATCAGCATTAACATCACAAAGTTCAATGTTCAACAAGACCAAGAGCAAGGTCCTGCACCTGGGTCAAGGTAATCAAGGTATTGATACAGTCTGGAGGATGTACAGATTAAGAACAGTCCTGCAGGCATTTGGGATCTGGGAGCTGAGAATTTGGTCATAATGTGCACTTGCAGCACAGAAGGCATTGAAGCCAAGGTTGATTGAGTGGTTTTCCCATGTACTTTGCCCTCATGCACCTCTCAGAGTACTGTGTTTACTTCTGGGATCCCCAACACAGGAGCAGTGGGTCTGGAGAAGAGCAATTTAAATGACCAGAGGGCTGGAGCACCCTGCCTATGGAGACAGACTGAAGGAATTTGGATTGTTCAACCTGCAAAAGTGAATGATGTGTGAAGACTTTACTATAGCCTTCCTTTTATAGCCTTACTGCTATAGTATTTAAGGGGGGATTATAACAGAAATAGATAAAAAGTTCTTTACCTGATTTGTAATAACAAGACAAGAGGAACTGGTTTTAAAATAAAAGAGTTTTTATAAGAGTTTTTATGAAAGGAATGGTGCGACACTGGAACAAGTTCAAAGAAGCTGTGGATACCTGATAATTTGCAGTGACCAAAGTCAGGTTAGATAAGGCTTTGAGCAATATGAGCTAGTGAAAAATGTAAACACATGAATTATGTGATCTTTTGCATCAAAATAATTTTATGATCATTTGCATCCAAATAATTTTACAGGGTTTTTTATTTAAAAAAATTATCAGATATCAAGAAAAATGGGTTTTCATTTTAAACCTGAAAACATTTCTAATGTCTTTGATATGTGACTTCCATGTTTTCGATTATTTTTGTTGGTATGTTGATGTACTGTTGTTCATGCCTTCTTTTTCTCATCTCTCATTATTTCTATATTTTCTTTGGCAATATGTGAAAGACAATGTGAAAAACCTATACACCTTGCCTAATTTCTTAGGCACTGTAGAAAAGACTAAAGAATGTGAAAGTAGAAGAGCTTTCTGTGCTACAGAGTAAGCTCTTTCTATACACATTGTTGACCTGAAGCAGAGTTTTTCATAAGACATGAAAGATACTTACTTTTTAAGAAAATCTTTTTTAATCTTTCTGTCTCAAAAAAGCTTCTGGCAGAGTTATGTGGATATATACACAGCAGTAACTGAGCTTGGATTAGACAATTAGTGACTTGAGCTAGCTTCTTTTAATTTAGTTTGTGTATCCTTACACTACAGTGTGAACAAAGACTGACAGATGAGATGCTAAAGCTTTGTCCAGGAAACAGGAGTCCACAAAATACAGCCAATCTACTCCATCTTGTCTGTACAAGAGTTTCTGGTATGGCCAAGGGCTACTTCACTGCCCAACTTGTTGCATACAGGCCAAGTGCACATGGGAATTTTTGAGATCATTTGTGAGATAGGAAAAGTGCACCATCACACACGACTCTTTGTGGTTTGCTGATTTTTAAATTTTGGTTGTTTGAGTTCTGGTGGTTTAGGTTGGTTTTGTTTTGGTTTGGTTTTGGTTTTGGTAAGTTTTTTGTTTGTTTTTTTTTTTTTTTGCTTCCTGTGTTCTCTGATTTGGGGGGATTTTTCCTTTTTTTTTTCTTTTAAGTGCTGCAGTTGCTAATCTTAGTAAGAATAAAATGGATATTGGATACAAGACAACTTTAAAGCAATATGTCCCTGTAGGTTAGATGACACTGCCTTCTGTTCTTGGGAAAAGCCTCACATAACTTTCTGAGGTTGAATTTATAGGAGGAACTATTCAAGTATGTTTCAAATTTTGTTGTACTCAACCCCTCTTCATTAATCTTTGCACCTTGATTTCCCTGAGAAGAACTATAAGTCATTATATTGTATTGCTGCTATTCATGAAAGATACTTTACTTTAACGTATATAATTCATCATAGAATGGTTCTTTATACATGCCTGTAGACATACCTGTCTCTCCTGGACAAAAATAATTCAATACCATAAACAAACAGAGAAAATCAAGTGAAAAACAATACTAGATTATTTACAGGGATTTTAAAGGACAATCATATGCCATCTTTAACTCAAATTAGAGAAATGGTCCTTCTCAACATTTTTTTTTATCACAGAAAACCATTCTTTACTTCATTTTTGAAAATAAACTTGTTAATCTTACTACTCAAAGATTAAAAATTCCCAAAAATGCTACAGTGGAGTTGGGCTAGTTTTTGATCCAAGAAATGTGACACCAAATGGAAATGTTTGTTATTTTCCTTTCCAAAAGTCTTTCACTTGATATTGCCAGAGAAAAATTCGCTGACTTGCTCTATAGACTACATGTGTCTTGAGAAGTTTTTCTTTAATTCAAGAGCATTTTCAAACATTATTTCTTGAAAATAGCTCTTAACACGTCTAGAACACGGTGTCTTCAAAAGATACCGTAAGAAAGGCTAAGAGTGAGTGACAGGCAATAGGTAGACTCTGGAAGCTTCCCTTCCTCACTGTAGTTAGTAATATGCAATCAACTCCATCAACAAATAAGTAAATGTCATTACAAATACCAGTTTATTAATAATTATTACCCAGTTTATTAATTACGGGTAGTACTTCCCAATCATTTAAATATAAGTAAAGCCAGGACATGATTTGATCAAAGTGTTTAGAGGTGGTTGTTCAAATGTCATGGATCACAGACACACTGTATATCTTGGGAGATAGTCAGTAGGGACTATTTTTTTAGTCCTTTCTTTTGCACACAAATGTGCCTTTGGAGTTTCTCCTACTGATTCAATGATGCTAATTGACAACTTTAGATTTGCACATGCCTCTTTGCCTAATCCCCAAGCCATATCTGTGCCTCCTTGAAGTCATAAGCAGGCCAAGGACACTGTTTTAACAGTTTAAACAGCCTGTGGGAATCTTTTATGTACACTAGTCTCTTCACAATACAATCTGCTCAAAATCTGATTTTCAATGACACCAAGACTGTCTTCTAGTGGACTAAACAATGTTCTTCCATTTGTGGAAGAAAAATTATGCTCTGTAAATCAGTCAAATATCTTCAGAGTAAGAATTAAGTCTCATTGGCACTATGGTATCAAAACACGTAATGATTTTCAGGATGTCATGACTTCTCACGCTTTTACTAGACCTTAAAATAAGGACCAGAAAGAAGCTAATTTTGAAAACTATAATTTTCTGGGTTCTTTCATATTAAGCAAAAATATTAATGCAAATAAGAATAGCTTAATTTTTGATATATCTATGTCCAATTGAAGGTTCTCCATGCAGTTAAACTATTTTTCTAATGATAATTTATAAAATTCATGGTGAATTGATAGAGACCCTAGATCTTTTGCTCAACAAGCAGAAGAATGGGGGTGTTGTTTTATTTTGGTTTGAGTTTTTGTCTGCTTTTATTCAGAAACTCAGCTTTGAGGTGGATAATATTGTCCATAAATGTCACCCAGTGTTTTCTGGAAATGATGTGTCACAAAACCTTGCCATATGAAGTATGTCCAATATATTGTTGTATTACATTGTTTTGCTTCTGAGTGTTCTTCACTTGTGCCAAGTGTGTTCCTACTGTGTCTGAAAACTCAGTCATACAAATTGTCCTTAATTCCTGAAAGGTGAAAAATATTTTATTGAACCAAAAACTATTAATTATTCAGGAAGTGTTATTTACCATCTACTTTCTGTTGTCCCCATAAAAAATATTGTCATGACTTTGGAATGTGTGAGAATATGTATTTGAGTCATTGTAGTGTTATTCAGCTATCCAAATCCCATTAAAGTCAATGCCTTTCATGCTGCTAAATGTCCACACAATTTCAGGGAAAAGTACATTTGATTATCAATGCTCTCTCATGCAGACTTGGGATTTTTGGTACTAAGAACACCATTAAAAAATTTAGGGATCTGTACAAGATCATTAAGTACCCAGATCACACCTGTCACAAGCTGGTTCTGTAAGCATATAGGTAATGGATACTATGGGAGCAAGAAACAGAGGCATGTTTTTCTTTGCTTTGAAAGAATGAAACAAGTCAACCACATTTTGTGCATTTTTTACCATGTCTTTATGGGTTTACTATAAACTCCACAGAAATACTGCCTGAAAAAGATATTTCACATACATGACAGCAGGTGTGGTATTCACATTCTCTGAACAGAGAGAGAGAGAAGAGAAAACAATTCTTATCTCTACTTGCTGCTCCTGTTGTTTGGCACATGTGGAATATGTTATGGAGATTGTTTACCACGAGTGATTTGTTAATTGGACTCTGCTGGTGGTTGTTTGGATTGATTGGCTAATTGGGTCAAAGCTGTGTCGTGACTGTTGGAGACAGTCATAGGTTTTTCTTTAGTTATCTGTTTAGAGAACTATCTCTTTAGTATGATATCCCTTTAATATAGTATAGGATTAGCGTAATATAGTATAGCTTAATAAAGCAATTGTTCAGCTTATTCAGCACTTCATTCCCTATGTTGGGGTTGCCTTGCATTGATAAGCGGGTAAGGTTTATTACTATAGTTCTTCAGAAAGAGAAAAGCTCTCCAGAGAAAGAAAGGTGAAATGATTTGCTGAGAACTTCTTTGCCAATCTTTGACAGAGAAAGGATTGGTAAACAGTACATTCCAGCAGTCACTTGCTGTTCATTTCACCAAGCTTGGCTATTTCTCATGTATAATTTCAAAAACAATATGGTCCAGCCCTATGGAGACTTACTGGTGAGTATGATGTTTTGTTTAGCAGCTTCAGTTTTCTCTCTCTGTGCACGTCTCTTTAATCTGGGACTATTCATCTGGGAATGTAACACTAAGGAGGAGCTGATATTAAAATGTATTGACTTTTTCAGTACATTTGATGAACCACAAGATGTGGTCACCCAAAAGATAGTGACTGTTTCTTAACAGAAGTGAGTATGTACTACTCCTTATATTAGCCATTTAGTCCAAAAAAATTTAGTTGTAAATGGCAGTCTTCAGAAAACAAACAAAAAAACCAAACTAAACGAAACAAAGCAATCAAAAAAACCAAAAATACAAGTGCAGGTGAACTTGTAGGTACCTTCCCTCCATCCACTGCTTCATTTCGGAAGGCTAAATCATCAATACTATGCTTAAACTATGATAAAGTTAACTTCTTGATATGTTTCCTTTCCATCTAAAGTTACTTTCATATGTACAGAAGGAAAGAAACCCAATAACAACAAGCAAACAAACTAACAAAAGAACCCCAAACCCCAAAACAAGCAAACTAACCAACCAACCAAAAGAAATGCAAAAGAGACTAAGTAATAGTGAAAAATCAAATAGAATCCAGTGAAAAAATTTGAAACATTACTAGGTTGGAATTGTGTCTGCCAGCCTTGGTTCTTGGTAACCTGGCAGCCTTTTGGCACTATTTTAAGGCAAGTCTCTCATCATCATAAGAATTGTTGTAGTGAGGTGCCTAAGATTTTTAAATTTGTTTTCAATGCAAGTATAATGGGCAAACAGCTCACTGCATCTGTAGCTCCTGGCATATGGCATGCAGGAGAAGAAGTCAGCCCATCAGATTAACCATGTAATAAACCTAGAAGCAGCTTTAGAACTGTAAAACAAAATTTGTTATGGAGTCTGCCAAAGTACCAGATTATGCTGTTGGAATAAATATTTTCCAGTACTTAGTATCTGGGCTCTGAGGTTGCTCGCAAACTTAAACAAAATTGCTAGCCACTACCACTTTTACTTACATAGGTTTTTTTAATGTGAAATTGTTATTTTCATTATTAATATTGCCACTGAAGTTCTGTTTGTTCTTAATAGTTGAAAGTGTTTCCTATTAGTTCTGTCTTAAAATAGATTTGTATTTATTCTTCAGAACAACAATTCATTTAATGTAGTTTTTATCTCTGAGCAGAAATGTGACTAATAATATGCAAAGTAATTTAATGCATAGTTAGATCAGCAAAGAAGATTCCTGACATAGATATAAAAATACTTTATTAAATACAGAAAAAAGTATCTCAAAGATAAAATAAAAAAGTTAGCACTAGATTATTAAGTGTATATGCAAATTAGCTGTGTATTAGGAAAAGCAAAATTGCCTATATTATGGCAATTCCTTGTCATCTAGATATGGTAGGCATATCTGTAATAATGCAAGCATGAAAGTTTTATATTCTTCACAGATTTCTAAAAATCTAATTTTTTATCAAGCCATGTGAATAGAGAATTTTTTTATCCATTGAATCCTTAATTTTACAGAGAAAGTCTAAATGCTTGAAAGTTAGTTATATTTTGTGGCAATTAATTTCATAAGTTTATTATACACTTAATGAGTCTAATAGAAACTATATGACTGACATAAGTGCACCAGTAGCCAAGCTTTTGGTAGGATGGAGACTAAATCTTTCCATATATCTTTCAAATTACATAAACAAATAGATCCTGCTTTTTCTTTTCCTGGGAAAAATTCTGTCCTGAAATGCAATTCTAGCTAAAATGGACAAAAGAAAAGGTGCTTGTTTTCCATTACTAATTATGATTTTAGGGATTTTTTGTTTTGTTTTATTATTAATACTAAAATTAACATGGTTAACAGTGGTATTTTAAAAATAAAATATCTTAATGAAATACATTGCACTCGTAAAATAAATTTGAAATTATCTGGTTTATCTTCTCTCTTTTAGCATTTGCATTCAGAGTATCTTCATTGATTGAGTATCTTGTGCTTGTCTCAGGGCAGAACTGAGGACAGCTGGCCATAAAACAGTTCATCAGTTCAGAGAGTGAGCATTTCTTCAGAAATTAATAAACACTGGATGAACATCATGGTCATAACAGATCCATATGAGAGAAAGCTGATGGGATCATGCTGAACTCATAAATATGAAATGCCTGAACTATGGCCAGGATATGAGTTTATCTGTGGACTAATCTCCTGTAGTCACCAGGTAACCTTCAAGTGCTTTAAATATTCTTTTTCTGTAACATGTACGTAATTTTTTAAATGGTAAGGCAGTAGCAGAAGGCTAGGAGATAGAACAATTTGATTTGAACAATTGGCATTAGTCTGACATATGTTAAGTAAACAGACATATCTCAAAAATATGGCAGAATATGATTATTAATTTGTAGCCACATTTTTATTCACAGAGAAAAGCCAGGCACAATTCTTCCCAAGAATATTTCTGGGTTTCACATTCTCTGAAATTCAGACAAAAGAAAACACAATTCTTATCATATTTGCTGTGCCTGTGTTGTGCCAAAGTAGAATGCAATATGGAGATTTTGTTGTGCCAACGTAGAATGCAATATGGAGATTGTAAAACACCAACACAAAGTTATGGTGTTTTGTTTCCTTGGCCTGTCAGGGCCAAGTGTGTGTGTGTGTCAAGACTGTCACCTGACAGTCACGAGATGCTGTGCAGTTGTATGCAGAGTTGAGTGCTTGGCAGATTCAGTTTAGATGTAGTGTAATATAGAATATAATAATATAGTATAATAAAGTAATTAATTAGCCTTCTAATATATCAATGGAGTCCTCCTCATCATTCCTCCCTGCTGTGGGCATTGTCCTGATTTGATATTAATTAACAATATTTATCATGACTCTTAATTGTGTTCCTTGGGTTTGGCCTTTATATGAAATATAATGTGAGCACATACGTAATTTTGTTTGGGTGGTGTTGTTGTTTGTGGGGGGTGGGGGTTGTGGTGAGACTTCAAGGAATCTCCAAACAGTCTTTTACACTGTTATATATCAGACAGTTGTACTGCATGATTCCTTACAGAGATAGCTTGTGAAAAATAGAATATCGCTGTCCTTCTTTATCACCTTTCCTTAGTTTTGGCTTTGAAAATATTAACAAATTCAGCTTGAGACTTAAGATTTTTTAAAAACCACAAAATTTACATGGAGGAATAATCCCTCCAGAGGAAAATTATTCCGATCTGTACTTGTCCAAACCTCTTTTTTTCTATAAGCCTCTTGGAAGTGACAGGTCTGCAGCACATTTGGGGTGGAGATAATTTTCTTTATTGTGGTCGTCCCTTTCTTAGGCTCTACAATGAGTATTGTCTCATTATGTTCTGCTGTGGTCACATACTGAGAAATGACAATTCAATGCAACTGTAAGGTAATTGCAATGCATTATAATGACGTACCCATTGAAAAAGTTTGCTCTGGAACCTTAAGCAATGCAAAATTTTGATCTTTTCTCCCCATTTACAATGAGGGAGAAGACACACATTCACATCAATCATTGCCAAAACAAAATTCCAGGTAAATCACAAAATTTGTACTTCAAAGAAATTACAAGATGGCAAATATATGCTTACTGAATTAGGTTTGCCATTAGAAAAAATTACAGAGGTTCAGTCTGCCTTAACTGACTGATTCTAACACACTCCACAGTAGGCTTGGTTAACTAATGTCTTTTGTGATTGGTAATATAGACAACTTTAATCCTGATGACTCTGTAGTGTACAGGCTGTCCATGCTCAAAGCTACTCAGGAAGCATTCTGTAGATGCTAGAATACATATGTTTTCCATATATAAATTCTGAAAAAATGACATGGCAAATGCTTCTAATTCCTTAAAATCAACTTAGAAACCTTGCAAACTATTTCATGCCAGCTTTGAGAAATGGTGACAGATTGAAGGTGTGCTAGAGAAGGAAGATGAACAAATTTAGATAAGTGAAATTGGTTTGATAACAAACTAAGTTGGGTTTTGTTTTATTGTTTTTTGGATTTTTGGTTTGTTGGTTTGGTTTTGAGTTGTTTGTTTTGGAGTTTTTTTGTTCTTGTTTTGTTTTTCCTTTTTCTAACTGAATTTAGTATTATGCATTTGATTAACTTTACATTCTTACAAGTTTTGAAGATGAGAAATTACTATGACAGTAGCAGGATAAAAGTATTCATTCGGGGTTATGGAAGATTGAAGGAAGGAATGAGAGATTGTCTCACAGGAACAAACACAGTAAGACAACCATGTTTCACTCCATGAGTTTGTTAGATTTAACACAGCTTTTTTTTTTTTTTTTTTAGCTTACAGTTTCATAATTTCCACTAATTAAAGGTTCTCTCACAGCCTGCATTTTCATCCTTATGATGTCAACACACGGATCTAAAGATTTGTATGTGTTTTGTTCTGTTTAGTACATTTCTGAAACAAGAAGTTTCTTGCTTTTCCCCAATGATACAGTAAATTGCATGTCTTTGTAATGTCTTCAAAATGTAATACAAACAACTTCTGAGAAAAATGTGTGTTAATGCAAATAAAAAAATGTAACACACCATTGCTACACTTCAACAGAAAGAATAATTAACCTGTATTACCAATATTCATGAGGCTTAAGTACAGAATCTTGCAAAGAGACACACTTCCAGGCCTGAGAACTCCTTATGTATTCTCTTTAGTCGAGTTTGTTCCTGTGCACAACTTTGGATGAAGAAGAGAGCTTGGCTGTCAGAACTGCGTGAAGCATGGGATGAAGGGTGGAGCCTCTCCCAAGCAAATGACCCGGTTCCCAAAATGTGTTAAACCAGCTGCTCTCCAACAAGGAATACGTCAGTTCAGAAATACAGGGGAAATGAAGAACACCAATTTCATGGCGCTCCTCTTGTCCTCCCAGCTTGTCCAGGGATAAGCAAAGCATCGCTGTTTCTCAATCAGCTTTGTTTTGCTGCCAGACACTAAACTAAAAGATGTTTTTTCAGATTAACTTCATGTGGGACAACTAAGAATGTGAAAAGCATGAGAATATAAGCAAAAGATTGTTATTTGCCTGAACTAGCAGGCAAAAGGAGTGCAAAGAAAGGGATGAAGTCTACCAAAAAGGTGTTATAAGTGAGGGATAAAAGTTGAAAACCAGGATTTTTATTTATTTTTAGAAAACCAAATAAAAAACAAACAAACAAAAAAAAAACCCTAACAAAAAACCCACCAAAAAACTGCACAAAGACAAAAGAGCATTATAAGAACGGACACAGTTATAAGAAAGAATAGGTAAATATAATGAAAGTCAGACTGATAGGAGAACAAATTTCAACAAGGAAAAAAATACAAGACCAAGAAATATTTGAAAAACAGTGGTGGGAAAAAGATGACTGAAACAAATGGAAACAAATCCAAGCAGACTACCTAAAACAATCATATCAGTGTCATTATACAGTGAAAACAATGATTCACAAATGGCTCCATTCCAAATAACAAAGGCCAATACTTCCACTACTCTGAAACAGCCATACCATTTAATTCAAAGTATGTATTTCAGTTATGCATCTTAGAAAGACAGACCTTTCTTCTTAAATCATTGCATTGAAAGGCAACACTTAGCAAATTTTGGGCATCAAGTTGTAGCCTTTATTCGAAATGAGCAATGAAACCTTTAGGATGCTAAGCAATGAATTTTCTCCATGTGCTCCAAACAGTAGGATGGCTCCTGTGGTGGAAAGCATATGTCTGGGCTTAAGACTGCTGTTCTGCAATTGCATCCAATAACATTTTCAAATAATACTTTTAATTAATAGTACTTTAATAACTGCTCCACAGTCTTCAATCTACATTTGTAAAACAAACAGACAGACAGACAAACAAACAGACAGACAAACAAAATTCTGAATTAGTTAGAATGGAAGTTCAGGACTGACCCGATAGTTTACTAAAGACCCATTTTAGTAATCACTGGAAGATGACGCCCCTGGCTTCACACAACCTTTATCTATGAATGTGTGCCAAATCTGTCTTTTGGCTAGACTGCAAAGTTGCTCTTGTTTCACACTAATTATAACATTGGTGACACAATCAGCAGATATTTTCTTGAATTATTTTGTTACAAAAGAAAAATCACACTGTAAGTTTGAAAAATCTGCCTCTTAAAGAATTAAATTTCCCCAAATAGCTTTCAATTTTAGAATACTCTTTTTTAATTTTAAATATTTTTTTATATGCTTACAATGTAATTCTTTGTAGATTCTTGACAGGATGTACATCAGTCATGGATAATATATACAATCCCAGCTGAGCTCCATGCAGCCACTGACTCACACCCCCAGCAGTGAGATAAGGTAGTCTGCAGAGGAGAGCATATGTGGCCCGAAGTTTAGAGTCCGACTAGCTGAGGGCGAAAGGCCGACGCCCCTCTGCAATTCCTGGCCAGCACCCTTCGGCGTCTGATGGCCTCGGGCTGTGCTGGCTGCGGACTGGCGTACACCGCTGGTATAGGAGAGGAAAGGAGCTGACCATTTCCCGGGGGTTAAACATCGGTTTATTGAAGGTGATGCGGGATCCAAACACGGGGAAACCAACCGGGAAAAAGTTTTTTCATAGGGGGTGAAAACAGGATTATAAAGGAGGGGGGTGGGTACAGGCGGAGCCAATCGGGAAAGGTGAGGGGATGAACTTCACAGAACTGACACTCCATGGAGACCAATAATCAAAAGGTAAAGGAGGTGTCCTGGGACCCCAGCCAACCACCATCTCCAGAGAGGAGAAGGTTCTCGAAACCTGGGAGGAGAAAGGGAGTGATTGACTGGACAGGGAGGAAACAACTTTCACTTATAAGGGAAACCAGGGGAGGAGCAATTACATATCGGCAACTATGAATAGCGGTTACTATAGCAACTTAGCTGACAGGCTAGCAGTGGCGGGAAAAACTGGGGGAACGAAACCATTTTACACATAATAGGGGAGAACAATACATAAATTGGGGGAATAACACAAGAAACTTAACAACACACTACCACAAGGTAGAAAATTGGAAGGGTAAAAGTGGGAGAACTTATCAGTAGAGACAAAGATCTTAACAGGGAAAGTAGAAGTCATGTATGCAAGCAAAGCAAAACAAGAAATTAATTCACCTATTCCTATCTGCTGGCTGGCATTCAGCCATCTCCAGCAGAGTAGTGCTCCATCATATAGTGGTGACTTGGAAAGACAAATGTCTTCTGTCTGAAATCTCCCCTTTTTCCTTCTTCACATTTCCCTTAATGTGCTGAAAATGACATCATTTGGCCTGGAATATTGCTTTGGTCAGTTGAAGTCACCTGTCCTGGATTTGTTCCCTCTCAACTTCTTTTGCACTCTCAGCCTGTTCACTGGTGGGGTGAGAAGCAGAAAAAGCCTTGGCTCAGTGCCCAACAATATCAAAACGAGCCCTGTACACTAACTCTGTTTGCACCACAAATCCAAAACACAGCCCCAGTACTACCCATACCTTCTCTCAAATGTGATGAAAATTATACCAGCCAAAACTAGCACATCAAAATTTTTTAGTACACACACACATTTCACTTATGAAGTAAACAAAATAACCAACAAACTGAGCATGATACAACAGGATCTTGCATTCTTCATTTTTAGTGTAATTCAAGAGTCTGAATGTGTGAAATTTATGATGGATAAATACAAGACCTTTTAGTCAGTATGATTCTGTATACAACCTGGGCATACATGACAGTTTCTCATAGGAAAATAGAAAGGAATTTGTTCCAATTATGAAAACTTATGAAATATATTTTGCCTTTGAGGTTATCAATAACATTTGGATCTTGTACAATATATTGTTTATAGTTTTGACAATCAACTATCCAGAATAAAATGCTGAATCACATATTGGTTTCCTATTTATAGACACATTATTTATTATTTTCAAGAATAAATATGTGTATATTTACACTTAATCTTTTCTTTGCAGAGTGTATATATATATATATGTGTGTATACATGTATATAGATATACACACACACATTTCTACAGACACAGACATATAATGCTACTATGTGCACATACCATATCTGTCTACGTAATGCTATTCCAGTTAAGTATTTTAAGGACTGAAGAATCTGCCCTGGACTGCACAACCAAGATGAAGGTAACAAGGCAGGCCTCATAAACAGTCTTATCTTCTTAGGCTTTCTTATTTTCAGAGGCAGATTTACTTATTCCAGCTAAAAACACAGATAATTTAGAACATGCAGAACCAGTGTGAATGGTGAAGCCTTAGACAGAAAACAGCAAACACTGTGGTCTACTGATTAGATGAATTATACTGAAGCATGTAAAAGATTTATAAAGTTGTGGAATTTCATTTTCATGTTTATAATCACAGGAGAGATAGTCTGGAATTAAAATACTCTGTGTATCACCCTTTATCCCCTTGCAACACTAGATAAATGGGCTACACTCCAGTCATACAGACAGCTGACTATACTTCCTGAGCACAGTTTTAGAGATCAAAAATAAATATATTTCAAGGGCATTACTTGTGTTTTCTCTTGTTCTGACTGAAATTTTTGGCAAAATTCTAAAACATTTCTTTCCTTGCCTGCATGCCCATTCCCCTGAATTGAATAGCATCCTGTCATAATGGTACAGTACTTCCATTTAAGTTATATGTCTCTTGTGAGATAGTTTCCCTTAAGCAGCCTTGTATATTGAACAGTTTCTGACACACAGGAACATGAATTTTGTTCTTCACACAAAATCTTCAGTTTCATTCCTCCAAAAAGGCAAAAAAGTTGTTTTCAAAAATGAAGAATTCAAGACATGGCATTTCAATATAATTGGGTCATTTAATTTTTGTGAAATATTTCACCAATATAAATTCTAAGTTTCTTTGTTCCATTATTCTGGCATGACTGGCAATACAAAAGGTATACGAAATTCAAAAATGACCATATTCCCTTAATAAGAATCCACTTCCATATTTCAGTTTCCTTCAGTATGGAAATTAGGTTAAGAGGCACACACTGGTTTTATTATTTTTCAGTAGAAGAATTAAATTACATCAAAAAACACACAAAAATGTAAAAATGTACTGTTCTGTTAAATGGGTACTGCAACTGTGGAACTCCATGCTGAAGAAGATGGTTGGTGTTTAAAGCTGGAATGAATTTAAAATAAGATAGGAGAGATTTGTTGAAGATGCATCCACTCAGTTTTTCCCTTAGATAAAACCATCATTTGACTCAGGAGTACCAGAGTAAAATGATGTATGTGTCCGTCCTGTTTTTTTACCTTTCCATAGGCATTCTTTTGAGAATAATGTTAAAGATCAGAGCCCTGGTATTTCATGAAAAATTAAAGCCCTATTTATACTCCCATGGCTGAAGAGAACAGAAATAGCACAGTATCTCACATGGCTCCATGACATCAGTGACTGGTACATACTGATGCCAAGTCCCCTGGTTCTCAGCTCTTGGTAAGGTGGTAACAGTCAGATGGCAGAGATAAGAAGGTAATTGTGGTTCCTTGCAATATGACTTCATGTCCATGTAGGTCTGTGTTGCAGCATACAATGAATTCTCTTGTATAATGAAAACCTTTATATGAAATTAATCTGTCATCAATTTTATCACCGGCCAGGGCCTATCTACAAATCATGAATGGGACAGAATTGTTAGGAACGCATCTTGACCTGTTTTATTTTCCAGCATCAGTCTCATTACATGGTTATGACAATGGGAAGATGCCAGCAGCTTACATCCCAGGCAGCAGACAAAGAACTTAATGAAATGTCTTATTAATGACACTTCAGTTACTGTCTCTGCCACTGTAAATTTCAGCAGTGAAAAGTAGATATTTAGAAGGTTAAGTATGAATAGTGCTCTGTGCTTTGTCTCTTATAAACAGGCCATTGTATTCGAGAATAGGCCACCATAGTTTTAACCAAAGTTACGTGTGCTTAAGGTGATTGGATAGAACTACTGTCAGTATGCTTTTGCTATATGTAATTGGCTAAGAATGATTTATGGTATGTTGTAACATTAAGTTTCTTCGGACTGCTGCCTGAACAGTGAGCTGTTAGAATCGCTCCATTGCTATAACCATGTAATGAGACTGATGCTGAAAAATAAATAGCTCAAGTCACTTGTCACAGTAGCTCCGTCCCGTTCGTGTCTATATATAAACTGCCGGCGCACACTAAGCAGTAGCCATAAGATTGGTTAGCAGAAAAATTATGTAAGAAGTAGAAAAGTAAGGACAAATAGAACAATGGTCTGTGAATTAACACTTGTCTAGAATAATTCCCTAAGCTACAGAAAAGTATATCTATTAAGATATTAGGAAGTTCTAAGCTTAATAACTGAGCTCTGTGCATTGTGCTTTAAGGCTTACAGGCAGGTATTGTATTGAAAATAAGCAAGCATTGTTTTAACCAAAGGTACGTGTGCTTATAGTGGTTGGATAGAACTACTGTCAATGTGCTTTTGTCAATGTGATTGTTCAAAAAACTTATAAAATAGGTTGTAACATTAAGTTCTTTGTCTGCTGCCTGGGATGTGGGATGATGGCATCTTCCCATTGTCATAACCATGTAATGAGACTGATGCTATCTCACTGCGAGTCCTTTCTTTTAAAAAAGTATCCTACATAGCATAGTTTCTATTTTAACATTTTTATAACCTAAAACTATATTTAACACAGTACTTAAGAGAATTAATACAGCATTACTTTCTAACACAACACATATAATATTCATTTTAATATTTGCGAAAAGCCAATCATAAAATACATGCATTTTTCACAATTATTAATTTTAATACGGGTTAACTAGCATGATACTTTACAATGCAGGATATCATTAAGTATGTTAACAGTTTGTTTTGCAACATTTTGGGGAATGAGAATGCATCCTAGCACAGCATCTTGGAAATTGTTGCTTTTAATTTATTGCCTGAGCCCCTTGTCAAGTTCCACTATTTCAAGGAGTTCTTTTAAAATGGATGGTCCAGGACAAAATTAAGTCAAACGAGACGGTATTGTATCTGAGAACCTTTTCCTGTTAACAAGAAAAGGGCATTGCCCTACTAAAGAGGTCTGAAAAAGACAGAAAAGTATGGGGCAGCGAGAGAGAGGAGATAGAGAGGAAAGTTGGGCATTAGCAGCCGAAGTCAGGGAGTGCCGCCGACGGCCCGGTGTCAGGGAGCGAGTGCCCGCTGGCTGCCGGGGAGCCTGCGCAGCCCTTGGAGAGGCACAGCTCCACAGGCACAGCTCCCCCGGCCACGGGCAGCCGGACCCCAGGTGAGTGAGGGAGGGGGCGCTCGGGCGGGGGGTCCGGAATGCTGGACAGGTGGCGGTGGGGATCATGGTGGCGGGCTGCACCGGCGAAGCAGGGCTAGAGGCAGGCAGGAACGCAGGAACGAAGCAGGCAGGGCGTCGGTCAGAACACAGGGAGGCTGGACAGGCGGCGGCTTGGGACAGGCGAGGAGTGAGGCGGGACACAGGCTGCACACAAGGCTCGGAGGTCAGCCAGAGTCCTGCCAAATGCCCAGCGAGAGTAAGGGCCAGCAAGGGCGAAGAGCCAAAAGGCAGGCTGGAGCCAGGGCAAAAAGGACAAAAACAGGCTAGGGCCAGGGCAGGAAGCAGACGACCAAAAGACCAGACCCAAAAGATAGACCTTGTGATGCAGTTATTTTTATGTCCCCTGTCTCCTCCCGTGATCTGCCTGCTGACAGGAGACCACTGGCACGGTGTTCCAATGTTCGACTGCAGTCCATTGGTGGAGACCTTTTTCCATCTGTTGGAGAGCCCCTCTGGAGGGTGCAGTGTCCCGGGTGGTCTGCTGCCTGCTTGTCCCATGTGGGACATGAAATCGTTGCCCGGCAAAGAGACAAGGCTTTCTCCCGTCTTCTGCTTGACTCCTGAATGTGGCACTTGTGCAACCCCTCCCCCACATGCATCTGACAACAAGTGTTGAAACAGAAATCAAAATTAAATTGGCTCCTCACAATCCCATATGTACACTATCCAACATGTTAACTCAGTATTGTAGATTTTCATTGCCAAGATCTGAAGCCCCAAGATTACGTTAGACACAACAAAGATAAATCTTCTGCATTCATTTGAAAATCTGGACGTAAAAATACTAAATGCAGTATACTGTCAGAAAATTCTAAGTTTCCCCAAGAGAAATTCTGCTTGTGAAACCTGATTTAGTGAAGGTGTCCCTGCTCATTAGAGTGGGGTTGGACTAGATGATATTTAAAGGTCCCTCCAAACTAAACCTTTTTATGATTCTATGACAATTTGAGTGGGTTTTTTTGAAGACACTAAACTATATTCAATTAGAGGTAATTTACTATATGTAAATATAGTAGGTGTCTACATGTTAGAGATGATTGGCAGCTAGTTATTGAAAGCCTGTTTAAAGTAAGTTGCCTATTTTGTGAAGAAATGAGTTGGAAAAGCTTTATTGTCCACTGACAATTAGGAAGCCTATGGCTTACTGTGAAAAGTTCAAGACCAGTGGCATAAATGGGTGAAATAGAGCAGAAAAGGAAACCACAAGGTAACAGTGAGATCATAGTTTTCTACTAGATAGGGAAAGGTCAAGTTATAGGAACTGCTTTGTCCATTGTCCTGTGTATTGGTATAGCAAACCAAAGAGTGTAAATATGACTTTCTGTTCATGCATAATTGTAACAAGGACAAGATCAAGTTAAAATAACTATGCAGTAGGTGAGGAAATGATAATTAGGTACAGCATATGGGACAGAGTTACAAGAAGAAAGAAGACAGAAATTGCAGAGCTCTTTTTGAAAAAGAAGGTCCCATAAATAAAAACAGATGGAGGATGGCTGTTTTGGAGTTGAAGGGTCCATGGCTTTAGTTTATGCAAAAAACAAGGAGCAAAAGCTAGATTTCACAAGGCAAAATATTCAAATAGAGAATGAAAGAAAGGTATAGGTGTGGGAAAAATTGGAGACTGGTTTTAGAAATGTCTTAGTGTTTAGTAAAGAAATAGATAAAGGGAAATATAAGTAATAAGTGGAGATGTAGAAAAAGTTAGTTTTAAAATAATTTGGCTGGATATCACCTAGAAGAATGACAATATGAGTAAGAAACAGATACAAAATTTACGTTGGACTTATATCAAAATGCATTGAACTGCACATGTATTTCTAAACACAAAAGAGAAGTATAGCTACCTACAAAAAAATATTTTATAATGTAAATTGTACTTCAGAATTTGCTCCATGGTCTGATGGGATTTTTTCTTTTCTGTTTGTCTGAATTTTGGAGTAAACAGTCTGATTTTATCTAGTGTTCATAGTCAATAATAACACTTAGTAGGGAATTATTCTATATTTCATGAATGGTTCTCTTGTTATTAAAGATTGTTTTCCAAACAGTATGTATTGCAATGCCCCACTTGTGATAAATTAATGTGATTTGTGCTAACAATTGTAACTATATCATTAGTTTAGAAAATATTTGTAAAAAGTAATAGGGGAAAAGGATATGTAATTAGTGTCACAAAACAGATGTTTTCAGATGTTCATGAGAAAATAGGAGACAGGATGTATTTTGAGATAAGTAAAATCTCAAAAAAGAATAGGCCTCAGGATGGACAAAATTGGCCTTGAAATGGACAAAATTAGGATGATTCCAGGTATCTATGAAATAATACAGCTTATTTTTGGAATATAATGCTGGCTTCTATAGCATAAGACTTGGGGTGCATGTGCAGCCTATGGGGTTGTTCAAAGGACAGTGATAATGGTGAGAAGTGACCACCCAAAAGCCAAGAAGACCCCTTAGAAACAAGCAGAGCATGTGCTATGCAGTATAGTGACATCATTTCAAGAACTGAAAATAGGAGGAGAAAATATTGATGAATATGTATTAGCACACAGTATATAAGTTGTGTTTGGATTCCTGTGCTTTTTCTACATGAGGCAGGGTGAAAAGCCCTCCCCGTAACCCAGTTGATCGGTTTTGCTTATGCTTTATCTGAACTACTGCCAAATTTCTTTTTGTATCTGCTTGATTATATTTGATTGTATTATTTTATATAAAATTGCTGCTGAATTGAAGTTACTGCTAAATTCAACTTTGTTATTTATTGGATTAGACATGTAGAACTTCATTCATAACACACTGAGCTCTTTGTGGGTGATCACTCTAAGAGATTGTTATTATTATCTTATCAAAAACCTTTTTGTATACTGCTTTACTATTGTGCCATTATTATACATGCACAGACATTTTCTTTAGCTTCTGATTTTATGTTGATTGATCAGCTACTTACTAAGCGATAGACTTCTAGGTTAGAATGAAAAAGTTATGATTATTCCTTTTACGTCGGCAGTTTATATACAGACACAAACAGGAAGCAGCACCTTGAGCTTTACTTTTCCAGCATCAGTCTCATTACATTGTTATGACAATGGAGAGAAAAGATGCAAACAGCTCGCTGGTCCAGCAGAAAGCCAAAGAAACTTAATGTTACAACATACCATATATCATTCTTAGCCAATTACAGAGATCAAAAGCATATTGACAGTAGTTCTATCCAATCACCTGAAGCACACATAGCTTTGATTAAAACAATAGCGGCCTATTCTCTCATACAATGGTTTGTTTATAAAGAGACAAAGCACAGAGCCCTATTCATATTTAACATTCTAAATGTATACTAAAATATACTTTTTGCAACTTGGAAAGCCGAACTACACAGCTCTTATTGTTCTATTTCTCATGTCTTCGCTACTGCCAAGATGCCTTTTCTGCTGCTTTTAGCACTTCACTGTCCTTGCTGTCCCTGGGGCCTGTCTTTTTCACAACTTTCTCAAAACCCTCTAATTTTATGGATTCCCATAATTCCCCCTCTCTGTTGACCCAAAAAAACACGCTCATAACTGTGTCTTTTACTACTTGCCACATTCCTGAAGGCAATAACCTCTGAATTGTGATATTGAAGGATAAAAAAACCAAACAGTAATGATGGTCTGCCAAGTCCATAAGCTCTGAACTAGAATTTTAAGATAGTTGATAAAGACTTACTAAAGGATGTTGCAGTCTAGCTCTTAACAAGCTACTTTCTGAAGTGTCCTATTATCAAGTGACCTTATAGAAGATTGCAAGGGGCCCTATTTCTTAGCTGTGTAATTTTTGCTATCCCACTGAAAAAGTGGCATTTTGCAGTTTAATTGGCAGTCTGATATTGTCACTCTTCTTCATGCCCATAAAAGCCAAATTCTTTGTAAATAATCATGCTTTACCTGTAGCATATGTCACATCAGTTTAGTTCTGTGATTTTTCTTTTTTCTTTAAAGGTTACCCTTGTTAATAACAATCTCACAAAATCTTGGAAATCCAGTTCTTACACAATAAGTAAAAATTATTTTAGATTTCATGTATAGAAGTTTTACATTTTTCTTTTAATCACTCAGACTAAATCAGTCATCAAAATACTGGAAGAAATACCTTTCTGGGTTTTCCAGTTTTGACTGGAGGTAAATTGTGTCAACAATGAAGCAGCCTGTGAAGATACCAAAACCAAGTGAGGCTTTCAATAGAGCTACAGTGTATTCTGAGCATAAAATATGTTCCTTTAATTTCATAAGTGTTATTTTCTTTGACAGGTATGCTATATGACAGAGAGAGACACAATATATACTAGAGACAGAACAGAAATATTATATTGTCTTACTGAAGAAGTTTCATCTACTTTGCTGTGAAAGGCTTTATGTTCTGAATAGCAATGCCTGGCCATTAAGAGGATGTGTATTTGAATGCTAGAGGCTATAGGGACGATATGGCTCAGCTCATTATTATTTTTTGGTTTTTACCCCTTGAATTATTATCATTATTTTGTATAGAAAATAAAAGGGAAATAATAGAATAATAGAAGCTTACCAAAAAAAAAAGTACATGACTGCTAAGGAGCCAAAACACAGAAATATGAGGTGTATTGTGTGTCTGTGTGCGTTTCGTGGTCTCTTGAAAAAACCGCACGTTTGATCTTGGCACCTCTGACCAAGTGACACAGGAGAATTTGGACATGTTATAGTTATTTTCTTTTTCTTTCATTTTCTTTCACCCATTAGAACCTGTGATTTGAAGTTTTGCTGCAAATAAGTGTGAATGAATAAATCCTATCAAGGAGGTGTCTTTAAGTTATTGTATTTAGCCCAGTGATTTCTACTAAAGAAATGGAGGAATGGTTTTGTGAGAATTCAGTCAGCTTTACTCTTGAACTTTGCATCTTTTTCCAGAGCAAAAGTACAGAGAACTCAGTCTCAGTTTCTTTTTATTTCATTTCTATCAAGTAAGTATTTCTGAGTGTCACCATCAGTTTGGTATGAAGTACATGCAAGTTAAACTCAAGGACAGTCAGAAAAAAGCCCCAGTTTCTCCTAAGATTTAGAAAAAAAAACTTAACACAAAGTATATTCCTTCAACTTTAAAGATACCTGTGCTGTTTTATGATAAATTAAAAGACAATTCCTAGGTTTTCTTCCTACAGATGAATCTATAAATATATTGGTCATAAGTTACTTTTCAATAAGTAAAGAAAATACTTATTTTAGTATGTGATTCCACTTTATACTCTTGTAACTGTTTACAATGAACAAAAGAGAACTTAGGACTTTTGAACAAATACAATAAGATCTAGTCATAAGTTTAAAAAAACTCAAAACAAACAAACAAACAAACAAAAAACTCAAAAAAAGACAAGGTAAACATTTAAAATCCACCAGAATTATGAACAGTGCACACAAATGCACACATGTAATATATTGGTACATATATCTGTTGTGAAGCTGGAATATACTATAGACATACTAAAAGCTCTGAGCATCAACAACCACACTTTAACAAATAGCTACAACTTAATAGGAGCCTATTGAAATGATTTAACCTTTAGTTAACTCCACCATTTTGATTTATGCTCTCAAAGAGATAATGAACATCTTAATGACAAGCACAAATTATATTAGATAAGAAAGACTTATGAGTGTCCATTGAAAACCTAATTCTCCAAGGTTATTAGATATGTGCATTGAAAGAGATTTAGTTCAGAAAAAGAAGGTTTTGAAGACTGGAGAAATCAATCAAAAAATACTCATAGGAAGGGGAAGAAGTTATGTTGAAGAGATACATCAATAGTATTGGAAAACAGGTGTGTAGTGGAACTAGATAGGAGTCTACAGAGGCTTTTCCCAGAAAGAAAGTTAATCATAGATCTGGGACACTTAAGGAGAACCAGGTAGTCACTCTGTTTAATAGAAAAGAGAAACATATTTCTCTATTTGTCAAATGTATTGTGAATCAACATTTAAGAAAATTATCTTCATGGAGCCTGGCTCACTTTGTTAATTGCTTTGTTGTCCTTAGTGACGTTGTTCTCTTTCTGAATTAGTGTATGTCCTGCCCAAATTTTTATTTTAGACAAAAAGTTTTCCATTGGATCTGATAATATTCTGTCTGATCAATATTAATTCCTCTTCTCTGATATTCCTAAATGTAAATTTTTCTTCAAGTATAAGAAAAGATCTTGAAGTCAGTAATGTCAACCTTGCCTCCAAAATCAGTCCATTACTAACCTGCTGATCTGTTGTATTGCCACTCTAGAAAGCCAAGATCAGTATTACTGGCCATGGTTGCCCGTTCTACAGACATTACTATGCACTTCTGACCTCTTGCCCAGCTTGCGGATTTCCACCTCACTCATGTAGCTCAGGAGGAGTTAATATTTGTCAGTTTGTATTTCAAATTTTCTTCCATGCTGTAACTTGTATCATGTCACTATTTTTGTTTATAATATCTTTGAAGCAACATTTGGTTTTCTAACTTGTGCTTCCCTGTGCATAATGTAAAAAAAAAAAAAAAAAAAAGAAAAAAGAAAGTAATAATAAAAAAGTGTGCAAGAAAAATTGAAGGAATGCATTATGCAGGATTGTAAGTATAGAAAGAGATGAAAACTGGATATATACCCCTTGAGTACTTATTACCAGTACAGATAACAGTAGTTACATCTACATTAAGAAAGGAACCTTGGCTAGTATTTTTAATTTCTTCTTCTATGATAAAATATCAGACTTCAGACTCATACATACTCTTTACTGTGTGTGAGTAATAATGAATAAAGAAACATTGTGAAAAGCCACTGCTCCTACAGGGGTTTACTAGTAGGTAAGAGAATAAATATTTACATTAGTTTACGGTGCATCATTCTTGAGTAATGAGGTAAGATTAAGGGAAAACTCAAGCTGAATTTCATGTAAAAGCCATTTGACAGTGAGGTCTATTAGGCCATGGAATATTTAAAATGAGATACTTAAAACGAGACTAAACCATGTGTCTTTTAGGACAGTGCTTTGATAAATCTACAGTAGGAAACAATTTCCCCTTGGAAGAGTGAAGGTCCAGATGTGACAAATCTTTTAGGTTGTATGAATCTTTGAGTTTGATTAAAACTACCAAAAGGAAATACACTTTCTTAAATATTAAGCAGACCAAGAATAGGAAAAGCTGACTGTGGTATAACTTTAGTAATTTTATAGCTCATTGCTCTGCATGACGACTGTCAATTTATACTAAACCCTTCACAATTTACACTAAATTAAGGCCCTCAGTAGTATCCAGCCTGCTCCCCTTCAATGCCATTCTTATCCATCATCCAAGCATAAAATGACCCCTTAGACACAAGTTCTTCCTTCACACCCTCATTCCTCCATCACCTTTTCCAAAGTTAGTAATCAGGAAAGCAATTTAATATATGTTTTGGTTATGATATGTGATAAAGTAGAAAGAAGAGAAAGAAATAGTGAGAGCTCCTATAATGATAAGTAAGTGGCCCCTTTTTTGCTTATAACTACCTTGAAGCCTACAGGAATATGATGTGTAAATGGCAGAATTTTGTGCTGACTATGTTTAGAATGCAAAAAAAAGTACAAATCCAAGTTAGCATCTGGCTGGCCAGATTGCATTTCATGGCTTGACTTAAGGAAATTATTTGCTGTCCTCAAATTTGTAGAATGAGCAAAGTAAATTACTTCATATGTAAAAATTAATAAGGTGAAAAATCAGAAAACCGACCTGGCACTCACAGCATTTTAGGGCAGGCTTACAATGTACTGGTTTCTTATATAAGGTTAAGAATTTTCTAACTTAGTTTTAAAAAAATCTAAAATTATGCTTCAAATATAATAAAAATACTTTATTAGTAATTAATTTTATATTTTCTCTTTTATTGTTAAAAAATATGAAAAACAGCAGAAGCAGCTCATTGAAACTTGCAACTGCAAATAAAAGCATGCTATGGTGTCAGAGTATCATTCTATCATACTTTGTAGCTTGGTCTGTTACACTGTAAATTTGTAAGGTAGTGCTGAAGTAATTCAATGAAATAAAGTTAAAGTAATATTTATGAAAATCCCTTTCATTTTTTATTGACCTAAAAGCATTAGAGTGTAAACATATAAGATTCACTTCAGAAATTTGGGAGATTTTGGTGTCATAGTTCTAAATAGGAAAAAGGAACTATGAATCACATATTAGCAGATGAACTTAAAATCACTTGATCAATTTTTTTTTTTTTAATAATACCAGAGTCTATTAATCCTTCCTATATCCTCATCTCTCTTCCCATCCTGTATTTGAAACAGATACAGTGTCTCTTAGGATTTCATATCCTATCACAAGAATGAAAGGAAATGCGGGGAAGAGTAAAGAAAAATTGAAGGAGATATTGTGGAGATATTTCTTTATCCTCTGCCTCAATAGAAAGATCACCCATGCATGCCTTTTTCCATTGTAGTTTTAGACCTCTAGTGCAATACAGATGACCCTGGAAACTATAAGCCTCTCAGTCTCACTTTCAGTGCCTGGAAAAATTATGGAGAAGATTACTCTGGTGGTATTGAAAAATAATTGAAGGACAATGCAGTCATAGGTCACAGCCAATGTGGCTTCATGAGGGAAAAGTCCTTCTTTTTAAAATTTGATTTCTTTTAATTTCTTTTTGTGGCAAGGCAAAACCTCTTAGTTAACCAAGGGAAACCAGTTGATGTTAATTATCTTTCTGGATTTCAGTAAAACTTCCAACACAGTCTCTCATAGCTTCCCTCTGGAAAAAATGTCTAGCTCACAGCTGGATAAGCACATCTTGTCTGGAGGGGAAGCCATATGAGGAACCACTGAGGTCACTTGGTCTGTTCATCTTAGACAAGAGGAGACTGAGGGGAGACCTCATTGCAATCTGCAACTTCCTTGTGAGGGGAAGAGGAGGGGCAGGCACCAATTTCTTCTCTATGATGACCAGTGGCAGGATCTGAGGGAATGGTCTGAAGTTGTCAGAGGATGCTTAAGTCAGATACTAGAAAATGGTTTGTTTTTTACTCTTAGGGTATTTGGGCATTGAAACAGGTTTCCCAGGGCAGTGGTCACAGCACCAGCCTGATAGAGTTCAAGAAGCCTTTGGACAATGTACTCAGGCACATGACATGGTTCTTGGGCCAGGAGCTGGACTCAGTGATCCTTTTGGGTGCCTCTCAACTCATGATATTCTCTGATTCTATGATTCTGTGTCAGTAGTTTTCTGCTTTATGATAAAACAATGGTATACATGCTTAAGACATTTACACAAATGAGTTAGGTTATTAAGACTTATTTTCTAAGTCTAATTTTTGAAAGATGCCTTCTCTTTTTGCATCTTGCTTCTTCTGCAGTCTATGTTTTTAAGAAACCTATTTTACTTTTGTTTTTATATTACTCTTTAATCACCTATATCTTACTAAGCTATTATGGATTAAAGAGTTTTATATGTGCTAATGTGCTCTTCACTGCCTGCATGTGTTGCCATTGTATGTTGTCTGTTCTAGTCTTGTGTTCCTGTCCATCTGTCCCACTCCTGCCACATAGCCCTTCTTGCTGCCTCTGATGGTGGTTTGTCCTAGGACAAGAACACCAGGTGGGTTTGCAGAAGAAACTGTCTGGATGCTGACATGATTAATACATTTCAGAAATGAGGTTACTGGGATGTTTGCAACACACTTCAGAGGACATTGGTCTGTGTGATGGTGTAAAATACGGCCAACTGGGCCAGCTGGCCTCCTATCTATCAGAGAGCACCTGTCTGATGGTGTTTTTCTTAGGCTGTAGGTTGAATCTCTCAAGGGTTAGGTTTCTTATTACAATTACCCCTAAATTTCTTATCACATAGATGAACTTTCTCACATTATGCCATAAGTGAAAGTACCTGTGGAATGCAGCCTTTTAAGAAGTTCTGTTTCAAGATGACAGTGATGTCAGTTATTAGATGACTTCTGAGTGATGAGAGTTTGGAACTTTTATGGACCTAAAATGCTGTAGTAGTTCACATTCCATGCAAAAAAAAAATATTTTAGCTTTCCCTGGCCAAGCCCTAAGTGCCGATATACAATTTTTCAAGACATTCCTCCCTCTGCCAATTCGTATATATTGAAACTTCAGTAAAGCTTAAGAGGTCTGTTATATTTAGGATATAATCATTGGCAAGTTATTTCACATAAAATTATGTAGTAGACACAGTCCTATGCCTATAGTATTCTCAGAAAAAAATGTGAAGTTGAATCTCTGAGGGAATTAAATTTTATTTACTTAAACCGGATAGGCTATCAGGGAATCCTAATGAATCTCCTGGGTGTAGCCCCACACAGAGCACGGTGGCAAAACTAAAGCAGGCAGTACAAGCCTTATCCCATATTCTAAAACCTAGCCTAAAAGTGATATTTTGATAATACCACTGTTGGTGGTTGAGTTTGACATAATATCAATTTCTATTTCTTCAGGACTTGAGGATATAAACCATAATTTTGGAACAATTAAAATGTTAATAAGAACACAAGCAGGGAGTCAACATTCCACTATTATTTCAGTGATTTTTTTATGTTTAGTACTCTGTCCCTTAAAAAGTTGCTTTGCAGCCAATATTAAAAGTCTATAGTCATATAGTGATAAACAAACAACTCGGAGAGAATGGTTTGTTACCATTGTAACAAATGATAATTTTGGTTTATAACCAATATGAATCTTAAAAAATGAGAATAGGTGTGAATCATCGTTTATTCAGCACTTGAGGCTATAATAAAGCTTTTCAGATCAATTAAATCACCAAATAATGCAAGAAAGGAGTCAACATTCAAGAAGCATTCCTACAGTGTATTTGCATTTTTTATCCTTCCTCACTGAAACGACTAAGTGATTCATGATGTAAAGTCAGACAGACAATTTGCAGTAGAGTTTGTGCCTGCACATTTGTATTTGGAAAACTGTATCCTCCTTAGATTTGCTTTTCATAGTCTGTACTTCAGGTCTCCCAGGTTTACATGTTCAGTAAATCTCTGAAGAATTTGCCGTCTCTTCCCCTTTCTATGTATATTCCATCAGAGATTTATTGATAATGGTATTATGATATATAGAACAGAGAGCTGGATTTATTTTATTTTATTATGTCTGCATACTAATAAATCTATGAAGCATTTTATTACCCATCTATGAAAGACACTATTTACTAAATAAATGTACAGAAATTTAGATGGAAAATAAAATGTTCCATTTCATTGCTAATACAAAAACAGAATCTGTTTCTTGTCTGTTTGCCTCACTTACATTATATGGACTAATTATTCTTCCCTACTAATCTTGCTTTGACTTTCATTTTTCTCCAGGTTTAAACATCTGGACTCTTTCTTCTGCATTATTTTGTAGCTTTTGAAAATGTCTGTTTTTCTATCTCAATACTGTTGTTAATCATATTGAAGAGGATATTTCTGAGACAGTCTGGAAATTTGATCATTCCCTCTCTGATACAGAAGCAGAAAATAATCTGAAAAATTACTCACAGTTTTAAATGACACTGTCAAGTGACACATGCATTCAATATGTTGGCAAAATTGGAGATTTCATTTATAATTTTTGGAAAGCACTACAGCCACATTCTCAAATGTAAACTGCAGCTCATGTTTGATTTAAATCTGTTAGTAATGTTGGTTTTCTTTAGTCTTCTAATTTCCTGAAATTATCACTATGTCTCTTCCCTGTTTACTACCTCAGCCTGTTTTGGTCCATTGTTGTTTCTTCTAACTTTCTGACTTTTTGAAATTAGAATACATAGCTTCATATTGTAGAGCAAAATTATTACATTTAGATCTTGAAATGCTGTAGAACGTACAGGTTGCAAATACTTCTTATATTCTCCACCACAGGTATAGTAGCTTTACAGCTAAGATCTCACCACTTTTAACCAAAATCAAAAGAGACCATCATCTTGTTTCAGAGACATAACTTATACTTTCTATTGGGAATTTGTGGGGGCCCTGGGGGCATCCCCTGAGTTACACCCCATTGGCTCCTTCCCCTGTTCCTGTGGCTGTTCCTGTGTCCCTGAGCCACTCCCTCCCTATTCCCCAATTGCTCCTTATCTTTGGCCCTGAGACCAGGGTCAGCCCCTGGGCCCCAACAGAGCTGGACCCTGCACGTGTGTGTGCCTGGAACCTGAACATCTCACCACACGGCTGAATTAAACATCTGTGAATATTATACAAAGGCCCTTTTTGCTTCTTTACCCTGGACTTTACTAGCAGCAATGCAGGCTGCAACAGGAAATATCTCTCAGTGTACAGCATATTGAAAAACCATGAAACAATACAAAGCCGTAAATATCATGGAAAACCCTTACGAAACCAGATTTTGTAACTGGCAAGTATGTTGTGCTTCTGCTTTCTTCCCGGGATTAGGATCTGATTTGGAAAACAGATTAACAAGGAGGAAGAAGGTGGAGAAGAACAGTACTTGCCTGCTCAGATAAGATTTGGTTTCCTGAATAGTGTGCTACTGAATTAAGACGTAAATAGAAAAACTTCGGATTTTGAGTCAGCAGACTTCATCTTATGGAGAAAAAACCAGTTGTTTCTAACTCTAAAATTTCTTCTATGATGCAATATCTCTGTAATTTGAACATATTCAGGACTTGAGGAATACTATACACCATACCAATTTCCATATTTTTTCCCTCTTTAAAACAAAGATAGGATTACATGCTAAGAACAAAGTAGAGACAAAGACTTTTATGAGTGAATAGTGGACTAATTTTGTGTGTTAGAATTTTGTTTTGAATGCTGCAACTCTTGTCTCTTATATTTTATAAAGGTATAAAGACTAGTGCAGGACAAAACTATTTTACTTTCCCAAAATATAAAAATAAAAGGTTTAAGGAAGTTGCTGGATAGATAAAGGATGAGACTGAGGATATTGATTTGTTGTATAAACAGCGGAGAATATAAAACTCTTACTACAAGTATAAATTAAGACTTGGAGGAACTAACTTTTGGATCACTTCCAAGTCCACTCAGTCTGTGATATTTTTACTTGATATCTTTACTGAGTCTCATATGAAAGCTGTCTGCTATACTGCAGTTGGAGAGTTGGACCCTTCACTCCATTAAAAGTGATAGTGACATTATGAGATCAATTCACAGGCTATCACACATCTTCTTTTAAAAGGTTATTTTATTTGATTCTGCAAGTTTAAATGCCCTAGTAGCATATACACTTCCAATGTTGCCACATACCAATTCCTCTTTTCCTAAATTTAAGTAAAAATAGGTGACTTTATAGAACATAAATCATAGAGTCATTTGAAAATCACCTAGTACAACCTCCAGGCCATGGACAGGGACATCTTTCAATGGATCAGGTGACTCAAAGTCCTGCCCAGCCTGACTTTAAACACTAATAGCGATGGCACATCTATAATTTTGCTGGGAAATCTGTTTCAGTGGTACGGGTTTTTTTTTTTACTGTTTCAATGTAAAAATATTTGTTCTTTATATCCCATCTAGTTTGAATCTTTTTAAATTTAAAACCATTGTCCCTTGTCCTGCAACTACATGCTT
Organism: Zonotrichia albicollis; assembly: GCF_047830755.1. NCBI lineage: Eukaryota > Metazoa > Chordata > Aves > Passeriformes > Passerellidae > Zonotrichia > Zonotrichia albicollis. The sequence goes on from NC_133860.1 coordinate 24,175,809, forward strand.
TGGTAAAAATTCTCAATTTTCTTATAAGTTTACTTGAAAGACTTCAGTGTGTATTAAAAGACTGCAGTGAGGTCCCCCTGGAGCCTTCTTTTTTCCTGAACAAACCCAAATCTCTGCACATCTTCATAGCAAAGGTATTCCAGCCCATTCAAACAGCTCCATGTCTTTATTGTACTGGGCACCCCAGAGCTGGATGCAGCTCTGCAGGGAGGGTCTCACCAGAGCAGAGCAGAGCAGAGGTGCAGAATCTCCTCCCTCCCCTGCTTCCCACAGAAGCAGCCCAGGATTTGGTTGAATCTCAGGGCTAATATTACACATTGGCCTCTCATATCCAGTTTTACACAGAGCAGTATCCCAAAGTTTTTATCTGCAGAATTTCTCTCAATCAATTCTCCAGCCTGTATTGATACTGGGGATTGCCCTTGCCTGATAAAGTGTTCACAGGGGTTCTTGGATGAGGGGAGAGACAAGAATGTTGCCTCCATGTTCAGAAGGCTTGATTTATTATTTTGTTATATATATATATATTACATTAAAACTATGCTAAAAAGAAATAGAAAAGTTTTCTCAGAAGGCTAGCTAAGAACAGAATGATAACAGAATGATAAGAAAAGAATGATAACAAAGGCAGCTGGCTTGGACAGAGACCGAGAGCCAGCTCTGCTGTGACTGGTCACCAAATCCAAACATCTGCAAGAGATTAATCACCGATCCACCTGATGCATTCCACAGCAGCAGATAACCATTGTTTACATTTTGTTTCTGAGGCCTTAGCTCCTCAAAGGGAAAAAATACTAAGAAAGGATTTTTAGTGAAAAGATGTCTGCAACACTTGCCCACATGCAGGACCTTGCATTTGGTCTTGTTGAACTTCTGGAGTTTTATGTAGACCAATTCCTCCAGCCTTTCCAGATCCCTATGGATAACATTCTATCCCTTAAATCATGTTAACTGCACCACTCAGCTTGATGTCAGTTGCAAAGCTGAGGATGCACTCATTGAGAGACAACCCCTGGTATGGATTTCGCATTTAACAGTGAGCGTTTGATTTGACTGTAAATGGCCATCCAGACAAATCTTTATTCTCCTTATTATTCAGCCATCAAACCCTTACCTTTCCTATTTAGAGTCAATAATATTGTGAGTGTGGGGTATTATATTAAAGGTCTTACAGAAATCCAACTAGTTCTTCCCTTGTCCACTGAGAAAGTCACTCCATCAAAGAGGCCGCTGGATTACTTCAGAATGATTTGCCCTTTTTGAAGCCATGCCGTCTGTCTGCAGTCATCTCTCTGCCTTCCATAGTCTTTCACATAACTTCCTGGAGGATCTGTAAAAACGGTGTGATACTCCCTTTTCTCTAGGCACTTCAACTGCCTTCCATGAGTTTTCAAATATGATGGAGAATGGCTTAGCAAATACACTTGCCACATCCCCCATGACCCTGAGATGCATCCCTTTGGTACCCATGGCTGACCAGTGGGTCTTCAACCTGAATTTATGCTGGGAGGGGCTTCATTCCCACAGTCCCTGCCTTGAGGTTCAAGGGCTTGAGAAATGTGGGAGTAAGACTGAAATTTAAAAAACCAAATTGTTTTGTACCTTAGCCTTCTCCTTTTCAGTAGTCCTTTCCCTTTTTTCATTTATTGGAGGGGTACCTGTGCTTTAATTTTTGTTACATACATATATATAGAAGCCCTTCTTGTTATTCTTCCTTCCTTGCCAAATTCAGCACCCACTGTGCCTCAGATTTCCTAACCCCACATCTATATATCTGTGTAGTATCTGTATACTCTTCCAGGATACATTACCTTCTTAGATGTCATTTTCACCAGGAAGTCCTCTCTTAGCAGTACTCTTGTTCTGCCTTCCTTGCCTGATATTTTTCACATGGGAATCATGAGCTCTTGGACCTTCAATAGAAACGTTTCTAACACAGATGATTAACACAGGTGAGATAAATCTTGGCATATTTACTTTGAGGATATTTGGAATCTAATATGTGGATTATTCTGCAGCACACTTACTCTTTTCTGTGTATGAAGGTCAGTACATAAATGTCAAGCAGTTTTCTAAAATCATTGGCTGATCTTTGCTGTTGCTTCCTAATCTATGACTACCTCTACAATGTCATTACTGTGACATATTGGTAGATACCAAACCATTTCTTTTTACTTTTGCTGCTAACAGGGAAGGATAAGGCTAGTACACTGAAAATACAGAAGTGCACCTTTTTCTTGTTCCTTTAAGTTGGTACATTGCATTTACTGAAGTATGAAATGGCCAATGTGTTTGACATGTTCTGATGTAGGGAAGAATATTTAATAAAAGAATATAATTAGTTAATTTTCTGGCAGGTCTAGAGAGAGAGTATTATAAGTACCAACTTATTTTTTGTGCAAACAGGCTTGATAGCATGTTATTGTGAAGTCTTGAACCCACTAAATTTGAAGAGGTATTTCCCAGAGAAGACAGTATTTAAGTGTTTATGAAACAGGTGTCTTGGTTTTTCCTGACAAATGTTGCACATTTGTGAAACGTCATATTAATGACACTTTAGTTACTGTCTCTGCCACTGCTAATTTCAGCAGTGAAAAGTTTCAACAGTAATGAACATTTTCTAGAGTACGACGAGGAAGCTCTGTTTATGACAACCTTGGATTACATGCACAATATTTTATTAACAAGTTCTCCCCTTTTTTCTTTTTTTTTTTTTCAACAAATAGATAATTGGAATAGCTTATTCATGACCATAATTATGTAGAAACCTTTTTTTTTGTTAAAGACATGCAATTAAATGACTAGTTTTGTCTTTAATGCTTTAAGTCTTTGGCATTTCTTCTATTATGTGCTGTCCATGCAGAAATGAACAGTGCAGGGAACGTAAAAGATAAGTAATAAGGCAGCAATAATAAAGTAGCATGCATTTCTTTCTACAGGAAAAAAATAATTGAGCAGAAATAATTTCCTTCTTTTTTATTATTTTAATGAGGATGACCATGACTACAAACTTAAAAAATTACAAAAAGTGCACTGAAAAATTCAGCTCATTAAACCCTGCCATTTTTGTAGTAAACTGAATGTAAGGTATATGCAATATTCTTTTCATTTGCTTCTCTTTTCTTTTTGAAATATATTTTAAAAAATGTAAAACCACTTCCTTATTTGAAGTGCACCTGAACACTGTGTGTATAAAAGCATGGCAATTTGGCACTTGGACTCTAAGGAAGTGAGTGCTACGGAAATGCTTCTGAATAATAAAATGAAGAAGCAAGCATAAACTCTTATTTCCCTCACTTTCATTTTCCACAATTTAAACCTAAGCCACATATTAGCACTTTGTCAGAACAATTACAACTAAATGAATTTTTAATTGTATCTTTACACAGCAGTGATAGGATGAGTGCATTAAAAAAGAGCTGTTCAGAAATGTCGGAGTATTAGAAAACATTTAGCCCCAAATGGTTATTAAACTTTCAAAATCACAAGAAAATCTCAGAAGTGACTGTATTTCTCTTCACTTTCTAATAAGCAGTGCTGTAATTGTCATTTTAATTTAAAAAGCCATCTTAGTGTAAATAACAGAAAATATTTGCTGTGGCAGTGGATCTTTTTACAAGTTAATAATTTCAAATTGTTTTACCTACAATAAAGAGCAGACACATTATTTCTTAGGTAATTAAGAGGTTAAAGACCATCAGCATTTCAAGGTCAGGAAAGAGTGAGGTCTTTAATAATAAGTGCATGCTTTTAGGTTAAGTTTATTTTCATTTTGCTTCTTGACTGGGTTTGAAAACATAAGGCCCTTAGGAAGAAGAACATTACAGCTGAGGTACATATAAGGTAGGAGAGGATTAAAACAATTAGAAAAAGTAAATTTTTAAAGGTTTTATGGTTTTTTAAGGTTTTAAAGTTTTTTAGATTGTTTTATTTTAAAACAATTGTTTGGGATTAAAAAAAGAATTTGTTATATTAAATGAAGATCATATCAGGTCTGATCTCTTTTTTGGGGGGGAAAAATGATGCAAATAAACAACATCCCAAAGTGGAAGGATCTGGAGAAATAATTTTGCTGATTAAAAATTATTTGGAAGCTACTTTTAGTGTGACCTGTCTACTTGAAGTTAAATTTCTGTCGAATATGAAAAAGATCTTTTTTTAAGCCAAAATAAAGGAATGAAAACAAGCTCTAGTTAATAGAATAAAAAAATTATCTGGATAACAGTGATTTTTATAAAGTATTATGGATTTAATGGAACTACCAGTGCATAGTGTAGATAGATATCCATCTGCCCATCTGTTTGTCTAGGTGGATGAATGATTTTTAAAATTTTTACTCAGAAATATCTTTCATCACTTAAAGATAAAACTTTCTCTCGAAGTGTTAGTTTTTACCGCACTACTTTGATTATTTCAGTACTGATTCATTGGTTGATAGCAACTTCAAAGTAATATGAAAATTTGAATGGTTTAAAAGTTTGAAGAGGAAATTTAAGTCATATTAAACTAATATTGCTTTCAATGTTTTACCAAATTGACTGAAAATTTAAAAAAAGTTACCAAAACAAGATGCTACTGTAATAACCCTACTTTAATAGATATGCTTTGGGAGCAGATAATGTCTACTATGCACTGGTTATAAAATAAACAGACATTATTAAACATGTGATTTAAAATACTCATAAAATCAAAAGTCGAATGAAATCCCAACAATTACAGAAAATGTAATCCCCTCAATAATAGATCAGCATAGCTATTTGCACAGGAATGTGTTTAAGAGCAACTATAGAAAATAGATGACAGTGCAAACATCTATACCTCCTGTTGTTCAATAACATTTATGGCTGCTGCAAAATTATTTGAATCATGGGAGTACAGAATCTTTGTTAGAGTTAAAAAGGTACTTGAAGCTGACTAAAAAACATTAATTAGAAAATCAGGGAGAACAATTGGGTAATATTTGGTTTGTTTGACGCATGTGAAGTGTCTTTTCCCATTATACTTTAAGACTTTTTAGAGGTTTTAAAGTGAAATTTCTTTGGAAATTATTAGAATAACAGGTTTTAATATCTGTCTAATAGAGGTGTCTTTATATATAATTTGAAGAAGGCATCCTGTCAGTTTCATACTACCTGTTTCTGTAATGCTAAAGAAGATAGACATGTAAATGTAAAACATATTATGAAAGATACCAGATAAAATTGTACAAATAAAATTCAGTTTTAGAAAGATTAAGTATGGTTCCTTTCTAACCCTCTTTGGAAAGCTTATTTTCTTCCCTTGCTTCTTTTTTGCTCTATAAGTATGTTATTCTTCCAATTGTGTTGTTTTTAAATTATTTTAAAATTTATTTCTATGGTCAAAGACCTGGAAGACCAAAGTGTCAATGTCTAAGCCATTTTAAAGAAAGAATAGCTGGTAACTGAGTACAAATACTTCTGATGTGAACAAACATCAGGGAATTAATCTTTATCTATTCATTTAATGTTTAAGTAATGCTAGAAAGGCTCCTAAGTATCTGCATTTAAAAATATCAGAAAGGGAAGATTGTAAAAAATATATTAAAAAAGACCAATACCAATGTCTTCAAGTCTCTAGTTGATATAGACATTGCATGGGAAGCTGTGTGACATACTAAACGACAATCTTCATTAATGTTGTTCTCCTATGCTGTTGTAAATCATTAGGTAACATTGCCATTAGCATGATTCAAAATAGAGCTTCTCAAAATGTGTTTTCCTGCCTAACTTGTAGCAGCAATTTCTGAGTTCTGTTTGTTTTACAAAAATTATAAGTTTCCTGAGAGTGCTAATCATAGTAGTTTTTCTTTTCAGTTGAATCTTGTAATACCAGTCTGGACTTCCACCTTCAAATCACAAAACCACTTTAAAGAAGACTTTGATTTGTGACTATCTGACACTTTTAATTTATTACTCATGATTTTTCAACTTTAAACACAAATATTTACAAAGAATCTGCCTCTTAGTTCCACTTAGGTGAAAAAATCATCATAATTTATTCCTTATCCTGCATGCAAAAACAGGTTTGCTAGGTCTTTTAAATAGCCATAACAAGCTACTAGTGCAAAACAGAGGAGCTGGTGCTCTGCCCCACATGTAGTGCTCTCCCAGGGTATAGCTGCATTCATTTCAGAGGATACATGATCCTAACATGACTTCTCTGATATGATTTACTGCTCTGTGAAGCCCACTGAATTTCCATTCCTTGAACTTGCTTAGGCTTTCCTGGAAATTTTGTTCACAGAATCCTTTGGCTGGAAGTATCTGGCATCATGCTTCTGGCCAGGCTAAAAGACTCTCATTTGTGTTCAGCCTGGTTTCACTCCTTGTTCCACTGGTTTTATTTGATATATGTACTGTAAAAGCAAAGACTAGGTGTAATATTTTGTGACAGTGTCATGAAATCTGAATTTTTTTTTCTGGGAAATTATTGATTTGAATGGGAAACAGATGGAGAAGGAGTGTCACAACAGCCTGCCTAGGACCACTGTGCTAGAAAGAGATCACACAATAATAAAGACTTCATCTGCAGACACGTTTGTTCATCAATAGTGAATGAAAACTTCTTTAAGGGTACTCAATTAGTTGTAATTAAGTTTTAACTGAATCCAGACAAAGTCCTTTGGGAGTTTTTCCACTTTAATTATCTTCACCATAGGTCTCTATATCTGTATGGTAATGCCTGAATTTCAGTTTTTCTCATGACTCATCCAACTCTAGTTGAATTTTGATTCAGCATGATAGTTGCAAGTGTGAAAAAAGAACCGAGGCGTGACACTGTATCATCAACACTTAATTTACAAATAAGTCAGGGATGGAGAATCTACAGGAGTGTCCAGGGGTGGGTGGTACATAAAGCACAAGGTATATTTACCTAGAGAGCCTGTAACTGTAATCAACTAGCAGTACTTTAAGCCTATATCCTAGCAAGCATATTTGTGGCTTTAGTATCAGGCTACAGTAGATATTATTGATAAGCATTTTGTGCATAACCATAAAGACACCTGAAGTTCTTAACATTGTATTGTTTCTGTAAGAAATGGATATATGAAAAATACTTATATTTGAAATAGCTCCAATATAGTTTCAATCTGTCACTGTTCTTATGGAAAAAAGCAAATAAAATATCTTCCCATAGGCAAAAAATAATAAATTTTGTATGCGTAGATCTTTCTGTGGCAATATAATTTTTTTCCTGCATTTATGTGAGAACTTGACTTTCATTGATTCTAGTGATGCAGCCCTGCAGTGGTGATAAAAGATATAGTTCTTATCATTATTCTGCTTTATATTTTCCTGCATTACTGACACAGCTTTTAAGAGTCATGTTAGATATGCTAATTGAGTAGTGAGGTTAGCTCTGGCATCAGCACAGCAACCTGAAGAATAACAGTGAAAATCCATATATCAACTGTTTAATTACTTATTTAAAATAACCTTTACATATTATTATGCTTTAGAATCTTTTCCTAATTTCCAACTGCTACTGGGTGATGTACTGTGCCACAAAAATCTCTTGAAATCCAAGTTTATGAAATCCAAGTCTTTTAATACAGTATTATATGAAAAGCATATTGAGAGCTGATGTGCAATGAGAAAAACCTAATTAAATCCTGATAAAAATGCTTGTGACTGGCTCCCTGCAGGCAGTGCCTGTGTTTTGTCTTCTCTGTTCCAGTGTTTAGTGGCTTTAAGGGTCATAACAGAGTAGCAGCATAGAGATTCAAATGCTTGTGGATTTCTCAAAGATGTACCAAATACTATACATTATTAAGAAATAAATGTGCTTACCTGGCTTCAGAGTGGAATGAGTGGAGAAATTTGTTCCTGACATATGTGTTCTAGGCCCAGATTCTGCTGTATATTCATGCTAACATATCACATCTTTGTTTTATGTATTGAATCTATATTTAGCAAGGGTAAAAACCCTCAGTATTTTGCTCAAAATCTTACTGAACACTATTCCTGAAGTGTCCACAGTGACATAGTCTGTCCTTTGGGCATTCCAGAATGATTTTCAGCTAGAAGACAGATTTCACTCGAGCAAGGTTCATGCTTCAATGTTTCTCAGCCTCAGAAAACAAATAGCCCTTAAAAATAAACCCAACAAAAATGGTTCAAATAGGATGCTAGAGAAGAGACACACTATTAGAGAAACCAGAATTGAGAGGAAGGTATTTCTGGTAATCTAATTCGGAGTCACACAAGTTGTGACATTCTTTAATATGAGTTCAATAAAAAAGAGTCAGGAATAAAGGAAATTTAGAGGAGGAAGATAGGGCCAATTTAAGAGAATGCATGTAAAGGACAAGAAGGGCAAAGAGTTAACTTTCAAGACTGCTTAAACACAAAATTATTGTTAGGATATTGAGAAGAATGAAACATGTTTCTGAATGCTATTTTTCTTCGTTTTTAAGGTTTTGTTGCAAAATTGTTGTTATAACATTTTATAGTGCTTCTTTTTGTTGTTTGGGGTTTATTTTCCTTAGAGGTCTAGACAGTCCAACTTAGATAATAATAACATTCCTCTTGAAACTGTACCAATCATGTCTATCCCGGCCTGAGGTATAACAATATCTATTGGCTTTTTGTCTGCTTTCCTGTACAACACAAGTAATTTTAAAGTCCATTTTTTTGCATCATAATAATGAATACAATTTTAGCAATTAATATCAGAGTTTTAAATGTAACATATTAAATATACGTAATACACACTGGATTTCTTTTCAAATTCTTTCTTCTATATTTTATGGAAGTGTTTTCCAGGGGAATAAACTGTGTCAGTTTTACCCAGGTTGTTTTTTTTCAATCAAAGTCATGATTTATTCTACCCACAGGGAAATTAATTTACTTTTTAACTGATTTTTTTAAAAATCACATTAGTTTGGATTAAAAACCAAATTATATTCTTCTTTCTCTAATTTCTCCTAGATCTCAGGTTTTCTGTTATCTGAGAGCAAAATGATGTAATTTTACTCCCAATGACACTCTATTTATCTATTTCATCATTTACACTTATTCTTTTTTAAAGTATTACTGCTTTTCTGTACTGGTCCTAATGAATTTAAATATTCTCTTGCTAAGCGAGTTGCTTTATGGCCAGGAACCTTTTAAAATTTCCCAAGAACTTTAAAATACTTAGGTACTTTCCCAAATTAATATTCTCAATACAACATTTAAAAACAGCACATTATTGTTAGTCACATTTTCATTAGTGACTTTATAAACTGACCTTTAATAAGCTTATTTAGAATAAACTACTAAATAATCACTTAGATTAGTTATTTGCTTATCTCAAAAATGCTATAGGAACTTTCTGTATTCTCAGAACACAGCCTTGTTCTATTGACTTGAGGTGGTGTTTATGCACACGTTCATATTCCTGAAATATGAAGGCTTGTGAAAACAGATCGAATTTTTTTCCCATGGAACAGCGTTAAACTTTTCTTTCTAATGCTGGAGGAAACGCCCCACAACAGTTAAAACGCTAAGAAATCATATTTTGCTCATCACCATAATAACCTGTTGTGTAATTTGATGGGAAATAATCTGAAGTTATAGAATCTGATTATTGTGTCATAAGAAACATGAAAGATTTAGAAATTTTTTTCAGTCAGGTCTCATATATGTTCTGTTTAAGAAGAAACACCTGACTAGAATCTTTTAGTATGAAAAGGACCAGAACATATTATATATGGAAAATCAAAATGCTGACAGGTAAACCTATTTATTTTCATTCCATGATGTTTGGTGTTTTGGCATACTGTTAGTACACATGTGAAGAGTGTTTCAACAGCTGTTGAGAGTTAGTTATCTTGACCCCAGTGCTGCTCTCACAGCTCTTGGCAGTTCCATTATGTGCAGCTATTTTTGTCCTCCAAGCACAATCATAAACCTGTTTTGCTTTTTTTTCTGGAAGAAACCTCCAAAGTTACAGCGTAGAAGCATAACCATAAAAAATTATGGCTGATTAAATATGTAAGGAAAACAAATCTATACAAACAACATCTAGATACTAATAGTGAACTTCTGGACACAGAAGGCTTCAATGATTGGCATCACAGGGACATATGTCTCTGTTACTGCAAATAGCTGCAGAAATAATGCACAGATCTCAGTCTTTGCCATAGATGCTGCAGTTTGTGGCACTAATATAGAAGCAGTAATAGCTTCTCTGCCGTTGGGAAACTAGTGTGATGGTGCTCTAGTGCCCTCTTCTGCTCCCCAGTCTGAAATATCTCTGTCAAGATTCATCAGAGGTGCACATCTCCCTAATCTGACACTTTGCTCAGATAGTCACTGGCTAGAGTATAATCTAAAAGGTATATAGAAATTTTAAGTAGCAGTCTGCCTTGCCTTTGCATTCTGACTTCGCACTGTGCCTATGTGGCCCATCTCCATAAATCTTGATTGCAGGGAGGATGAAAACTGTTCAGCACTGAAAATCATAGGTAAAGAAAATGTGAAAATATTTCCTAATTATATTTAACATTTAACAGTTTATCTGATGCAAGCTAGAAACAAGTTGTATAGCAACATTAATCAGCATATTTTTTTCTTATGTGTACATCCCTAAGGATTATTAATACTTTCAACTGCTGACTACCATATTTCTGAAAGAACAAGGTTTGTACCTGTACTGTATGCTAAAGATATTATTTAGTAAATACTAATTTTGAAGATGACTAATGTCTTCATTGATCTGACCAAGTCCCAAAGTAATAGTTTAATAGTAATAGTGTAATAGTTCCCCTGCTGTGGAGAACAGCTTAGTTATTAGGAAGAAATTCCTTCCTGTGAGCCTTGCACAGATTGCCCAGATGTGGCTGCCCCATCCCTGGGAGGCCAGGTTGGATGGGACGCAGAGCAAGCTCGTCTGGTGGTATTTCTGCAGGAAGAGGGTGAGATGAGATGAGCTGTAAGGTCCCTTCGAATCCAAACCACTCTAAGATTCTATGATTCTATGATCAATTAATCACTACTGTAGGAAAATTAAGGTAGAGAAGGAATATGATGATGTAGTTGTTGCAGAACAGATCTGAAGGAAACTGTGAGGAAGTGGGAAAAGAAAACCGAGGAATGAGTGATACTGAAGTGTGAGAAGAAACATTTAGAGCTGGGATAAAGTGAATCACTCAAGAAAAATTTTGGTTAGGTTTTTAAGAGAATGAAAGCACTTAGACAAAAATAAAAATACTCTATTTAAACACTACACTGCAATAGAAAAATTCTAAATAAAATAATATTTACAATGGATAGGAAAAGTTATTAGCAAATTCCGAAATACTGTGTGAGAGAATCTGCAAGTTATAGCAGTCTAATCTTTTAGATCATTTGATATCCTCGTGAGTATTCCAGTTTTCCAATTACAAAAATAGCTTTGCCAATGGCAGAAAGAATTTAATAATTAAGAAAAAAGTCTACAGTATTGTATCATATATTTTAGTATGGTTTAATATTATTCATTAACTATTAAATACTCTAAAGAATGTCTACCAAAAGAGAAAGACTTAGTGATTGGCCAAGACACTGAGTAGAAGTCAGCACACTGCATGTCTGTATTATGATCATCATCTCAAAGTGAAACTTGATTGTTGTTATCAGTATAATTTCAAATAGTATTCATAGCATATCATATGCATATACAGATATGTATGTATACAACTTAAAATTACCTGAAGATAAGCCCAGTGGCATTTATATTCTGAGAATCTTGATAACTTCCTCCTTTCTAGAAATTTTAGGGGTCTGAAAAGTTTATAAGGATTTGCTAAAGATTTTTGAGCTACCTCTCCTGGGTTTTTTGTGTCATTTTGATTGACCTGGTTCGGATTGGCAAGAAAAGTAATTTCTTTTTTACCGAATTACAGAAAATATTCCTATTCCATGTCTGCTTCTCTGATAAGAAGCATGTGGCTTGTATAAATGGAGAGAAATTTTGTTAGAATCTAGGAGGACAAAAACAACTCTAGGTGATTCAGCTTCCTGTGTTAGGTGAAACAAAGATGTATTCTGTTGAAGTAGCAATTAACCCAGATATCAGGTACTGTGAAGTGAAAGAGTCTCCACCTTCCTGCTGACATTTACCCATGTAACGTCAATAGTTGTTACAAATCCCAGGAAAAAGAATAAAAGAAACTAAGGGTATGTGAATAAAACAGATAGGACCCAGAAAGGCTTGAAATATACCCAAAAATCATGATTAAAACCAAATGAATTTAGATGTTCATGCAAAAAAAATTATATGTTTTACTGAATAGTAAAAGAAGCAAAGAAAAGAAAGAAAAAAGAAAGAGAGAAAGAAATAGAAAAAGAGGTGTGCATAGGGAGACAGGGAGAGAGTGACAGGGGTTGGATTGAAACATATCACCCTTCTTGGGATCCCAGTGACATCTTGTTGCTCCCCTCCATCTCACCTTCTTGGTGGTGAGGGTGCCCCATCACTGACTGCTGCCACCAAAAAGTATACAATCCAATGGAATAATACACATTTGGGTCAGGTGGGAACACCCAGGTGCTGACCCACCCTTTGAGGAGGCCAAATTTGACACTGTCACTTGGAGCACTGTGGATCTCTTGGATCATTTGCAGTGCTCTGGTGCAGGGTCTGGGGACCCTTTTGGGGGGCAGGCCTTTGATGGGCCGTGACACCCTCTCCGCTGTCCTTCATGTGCTTTTCCTGTGCCCCAGGCTTTTCCTGGGGCAAAGGGGCCTCAGAGCTGAGCTGGTCTGCAGTGCAGAGGATGGTGTTAGCTGCCTGGGACCAGAGGCTTTTCCACCACACACCCAAACCCTCTCCTGTCCCCACCCTCTGGTGTGAGGGTCTGTTCAATCCCGGCAGCTGAGAGCCCTGGGGTGTGGTCTCCACCGCAAAGGTGCTCAGCTTGATCCCTCGAAGTGATCCCCTTGTGAAAGTGTTCTCATCTTCATCGATTATTGGAGATCAGAAGGCCTATTCAGGGTGTGGTGGTCTCTGCAGTTTTTGTAATACAGTTTTCTGTAACAGGCAAGTTCCTTCATGAAGATATTTAAGTTGTAAATTATAACATTCAGTTTCTGACAGTGGTGAGCTATCATGGAAAGCCAGAAGAGTGCAAGAAAATCCTTTTAATTGTTTCCACTGTTTATTTAGAATGAGCAAATTAAAATACAAAGAACACTAAGTGATTAGATATACCATCAGTTTGAGTAAGCTGCAAGACAAGACCTTACTAATAGCGTATATATAAGAATTGTCCTGGTTGCTTCATGGATTTGGCTTATGTGATTTGACAAGATCATTTTACTGCTCTACTTGTCAGAAAAACAGCCTTATTTTTATTATATATATATTACATATAGTTAATATATATATAAAGTATAAATTTAAATATATTAAAATCTATAAAATATAATATATATTCAATATTATACATAAATATGTCTTTATTATATAATATTACATCTATATATAAAATGTATTACTGGGGGAGATAAAACTGCAATTCACAAAATCCCAACTTCTACGAAAAAGTTTCATTTCAAAACTAAAACTAATCTCATCAAATAACTTAATGTATCAAATCTAGATTTACCGTCAAGTACAGAGCACCTTGTTCTATGGTTGGAAGAGCAGAGGGATTGTCCATTAGACAAAGCAGGGAAATATGTGTGTGTTAGCTACCTAAAACTGTTGCAGATTTTAGGAGTTGTCTAAACAGAGACACAGAGTCCAGTTTAGAGAGGAGACATCCTTTATTCTGCACAGGGTGCAAGGTGGATGTTTTTACAAATCAAGCCCACCATGGGATAAAATGTTGTATTTTTTATATAGTAAAATTTAATGAGACCAAATCATCTATTACATATTCTCCACCTACCTAATGTGGAGAATTTACCTATTTTACCTATTTATTGAGAGATATAATCTTGTAATCTTTTGCAATTCTTGAAACACAGATTTGTTCATTAAGTAACTTCTGTTGTAGAATTAATCTGATATCTGTTACATTTACAAAAGGTGAAAAATTTCATCCTGGAATGAGATAAATCAGCTTGAAGACATCAAAATCCAGAAGAGCATAAGCTCTCCCTCTTGCATTCCTATTCCCCTCCTCAAAAATTGGTAACTATTGCAATATTGTAAGGATTTAAATTTACACACATAATAAGCATAAAAAATGTTGAAAAAATACTTTAAAAATACAAAATTGTCTGGAAAACAAAACTATTTGTAAATGCTCATCAATATATTTCAAGAAAATTTTAAAATTTAATAACAATGTAGAATTTATTTTAACAAGTTAATCACATTGATGCCCATTTTGCTCAAACCTCCATGTCTAAAGGTATTGCTGCTCAGTCACAGAAAGGAAATCAGCAGCTGTTCACCAAAGAATGAAATCTTTATTTCTAAATTTTTGTTTGTTTAAGAGATCACAAATCCTTTTTTTATGGCAGTAATATGGAGCACAGCCCACAGAAGACATGGAAGATTCTGCAAACTCAGCTTGAATTGTACTCCCATGTGGAGAGAGAAGACTATCTCCCAGTTTATCTTAATCCAGTCATCTAGACAGTTTAAATGTAAGAGAGATGATGTGGAAAGAAATCTTTTGGGAAAAAAATGTCTTAATGGAGGGTGGTTCAACATCCTTTCTCAAAATATGTAGGAAATAATAGCTGATACTTTTCAACAGAAAAAAAAGAGCAGAGCAGTTAATTGGAAAGCAACTTACCAGTTGGCTTATCGGAAGCAAGTATTTATTTTTATTTTTTTATTGGAAAATACCTTAACGGGGAATGGCAGTTACTGAGAAATACTGTTAACCAGTTTGTTTCTCCTGCATCTTTCAGTATGATTTCCCACTATTAACTCTTGGTCTCCCTTCTGAGATATTCAGAGTGGCAAGTGGGGTGGGAAAGGAACTCCGTCTTTCTTCTAAATGTATATTGCAGTGTATTTATTTGTACAAGTGTTCCACTTCTAGAAGGTTTCTTCTGCTAGAAGGCAAACTGGTTGCAGCAAATATGGGGCAGCCCTTGGATGACAGCCCAGTGAGACATCTCTCCATCTCTCACTCCAAAGAGTGAGAATTTTGTCACTGCTTTCATGGAGAAAACAACAGCTTGGATTTAATTTCTAAAGCTGGTGTGACATTTGTCTCAATACCTGTATTTCAAATTATTGTCAGGATTGGGTAGAGGACTGGAGACAGGGCAGCTCTTTGTATTGGATGAAAGAGCATTGTCTAGATTGTTGTACACACAAATAGAATTTAAGCAGTTCTTCCTGACTCCTGCTGTAAAATCACATGAAGATTTCTTCATGGCTTGTTTTCAGTAGATACAAGGCAACAGAGACAACAGAGTCTCAAAACAATTGTGTTAGCAATTAAAGAAGTTAAAGATTTGAAGCTGCCTATAGTGACAGGATCATGCATAAAGCAACTACTTTTGCTTTAACTCTGACACATCACTGCCTTTAACTGCTTTGCAACAGTGCTGAAGAAATCTCTGGCTTTCTAAGATATCACATCTCTAGTTTTGCTGTTAGTCTTTTTCTACTTGTTTGTGATAGCTTAACAGTCCTCTTTTACTGTCACAGTTGAAATTTTGCAACATTGCTGGTACTCTACCATGGAATTATTTTGCTTTGCAGTGAGAGTGAAAAAACAGCATTCTCCACAATGTTTGAAATTATAAGTAGAAAAAAAAAATTCTTTAATAATTTTTATTTCTGATCTATCATCAGCCTAATGCAAAGAAGAAAATTATTTATGATGACTTAAAAATCTTCATCTAATAATAAGGAGAAGAACTAAGAAAAGAGTGATTTCAGGAATTTTAAACTTAGTATTAAAAACAATGAAAGTCATTGGGAAACTAAAATAAATTTAATTTTAATTTTCTCACAAAATTCATCTATGTATGTTAGGTATAAGGATTAGCAAAGTATACAGTCTTGAATAGATTTCACAAAGAAGGTCTAACGAAGGTGTTTAATCTATAAAATGTATTTCACTCCATGGCTTTTTCATTTACCTTATTTTCTTCTATTTATCCTACTACTGGCCTTTGCCTCTGGTCAGATGTAAATGCAAGGAACTTACTGTGCTTGCTTTTATTACAGTGGCCCTCTCCATGAGCTAAGAACTGTGATGTTATCCATGTTGGCTGTAAGAATTTTCCTGAAACTTATTCAGCTACTTTTTTCTTTGGGCTTAGGTCTCAAATTTGTTTTGAAATGCATTTCTGTGATGATGGGGACACAATTTGTTGTAGCACCTGACTTCCATCCATCACAATTATAAACCTAAAGCCATGAGCTTTTGTTCCTGACATTTCCTGCTCTCCCTGTAATTTTCATAGGTAAGGACTCAAGCTGTCCTTCTCCCATTTCTCATTATAGTCCTTGTCATGAGATGATGAGACATTTAATTCCTTATTCACCACTCAGTCCAGTTTTAAAAAACCATATAATGGTTGGAATGTATGTACATTGATGGTCTAAAGAGCTACACAGCTGTGTGTGCATTATTTGCTTCTGAAATAAGGCACCCAACCTCTTTGGTGCCTAATTCCAAATAAATAACATTGTAAGCAAGTCACACAGTTTTGGTAAAATGTTTTCCATGTAGAAGACTGTTACGCATTTGTATATTTAAATGAAAAGTGGACTGTCTAGGAAGGAAAATAAGACACCTAATCAGCTGAAACTCACAGAGCTAATATAGAGATTAACAGGTTATTTTTAGAAAATCTCATCTGTGGGTATGTGGGAGCATGAGTACATTGTAGGCAAAACTGACAAAAATTGAAACTATATCTAAATTAAATTCTAAATTCATATTATCTTTAAAATTTGTGTTACAGTCAATCTACAGAACAAAGCAAATATTTTCATTTCAAGAGAGGAACTATACTGATCTGGATAATTGTTCTCTGAAATAAATGTTTTTGATCAGTGTGGTGTGTGAAGCAATGTCTAGACCACACAATCTGTGTGAAAAGAACCACAACCTCATACATTAATTGTTTAGAACTGGGACATGGTTAAAATATCTATTCTTCTGGTCTCATATAAGTATTTCTCTCTCTTTGAAATAGAGGAGCAGAGAGGAAGTGATGGTGCATACTTAGGGTTGTGGCTGTTGCTTACAGTCTTAACAAAAAAAAAAGCACTTATATTTTTTCACAACTCTTCTATATGCTTCATGCTCAAGAACCTTTTCTTACTCACTTCTACTTGGAATCAATTTTTTATCTAAACATCAGCTGCTTCCAAACAGAATAACTCATCAAACCTCACAGCTACTTCCAGGTTTCCTGTCATAAATTTTTACTTGTGCATAGGGAAATCAGGTAATATCTGTAAATAATTATTTTTCCCCCTAAAAGGAATAACAAAGCTGCAGTTGTCTAAATGATATACAATATAATTTATTCAAAGTTTAGCTATTTGTTATTAATATTTCATGAAAAATAATGAATCCTGGGTTTTCTTTATATAGTATCACTTTCTAACTGTTAGAATTCTTTCAGTATTTGAGCTTCTAGCCTTGGAAAAATAGCTAGGTAACTTTATCCAAAGCCTTAATTAGTTTTGTCATAGCTATTATCTTGGCTGTTGGCCCACTCCACCAGATGCTTTATCTAGATCTATTTTATGGATTCACTTGTTCCTTTCCTAACAATCCTGCCAGAATGCTAAGTAAATCACACAATAGTAAATGCCTAAATACCCCAGTATAATTTTACAGTAACACATTAACTAGTATATCTACAGAGTTAATGAATTCTCATTTATGTACATCATGTTCCTTAATGCATCCCCATGGGATTTATTGTATATAGTTGACATCCTCCGCATTTTTGTTAGTAAGCAAGATGTCTCTCTGAATTTCAAATACCTGACATCTAGGCATCATGGGATTTCAACTGACCAATATTCAGCTGTCTTCTCCTTCTACTTTGATATGCCCTCTCTCATCTGCACAAAATTTCAAAACCCGGTTAGCACAATTTAAAGCATGCTACTTTCTTGTAGCCAGGAATACATTGCGTGCCTGTGCTGTTAGTACCACACACTGATGTCTTGGAGTTCTTGGCCCAGATGAACATGCTTACAGCCAGGCAGACCATGACTGTGCATTCAGTACTTATTCAAAAATGGCTCCAAATCAGCCAAATGGCTCCAAATCAGTTCTCCAAAATTAAAAATAGAAAATTGTTACCCTTTTGTCACAATGGTCCATATTTCTGGGATCTGCAATCAAAAGCAAAATGAACCAGCTGTAGGAAGAAGATTCTTTACATATGAGTATGTCACGAGTACATCAGAATGTTACCTTGCATTCATATGTATTTTCTCTTGTACAATGAGGTAATCTATTTTCCAGGGAATCCTTAGCTCATCTAGAAGCCTAGAATTAAACTTCTTAATGTTAATTTATTCAAAACATTCTCAGATCCATCACAGATCTAGTGTGATGCTCTTGATGGGACAGACTTGTCATTCGTAGACAGTGAAATACGACGCTTAGCATTTACTGGCATTTTTCAGAATATAACCTTCACAGTAGATCAGATATAATAATAATAATAATAACAACCACTTCTGACCATGGAGAATTAAGTTAATTCTTAAGTTCTGCTATGCATTTCAAACTAATATAAGGTAGTTGGTGATAATTCATCAGAACTCTTTAGCACAAGACTGTCAAAGGTCTTTTTGTGCACATAACTTTGAACCCTCAAAATATGTTAGCTATCTTGGAATTTAATCCCAGCTTGTTTTGAAATCTTCCCTAATATTCCCTAAAAGCTGGTGGTAAACTATTTTCAATCTATAATGCTTTAAGAAAAAGAAAAAGGAAAAAAAGTTTCTGCAGTTGGCCATAAAAAAAATTATATTGGGTTTGTTGCAAATTCCAATAAGATTCTCATAATGAAAGGACTGTATCTGTAACCATCACTCCTAAGTGGATTCAATAAAAGAATGTGCAAAATGCTCGGCTGTTGTTCAGTCAGGTAAGGCTGTTTATTGATGTTATAACTCTTGGAGCTATCTAAAACTATATTTTTTCTCAACAATACCTTTGAATAGGCCACTCCATCTCCCACACAGCAAGGTGTGAAAATGTAAATCAACTCCTGCAAATACCAAATAGATTCTCTGTGGTCCTCCTCAACTGAAAGGCCTACTTAATCATATCAACTAGTTAGTCTACCTTCATCAGCTGTGTTATCTGAGTTCTGAAAATTTCAACATTTCACCTTGAAATGACCCTGTTTCTCTCTTGAATTCTTTTTATACTGTAACTGAAAGAAAAAAATCGCCCATGAATCTCCCAGTGGTTGACCCAAAAGTTTGTCAGATTCTCCTTTGGTGCTTTCCTGTAAGCAGTTAGAAACTTCTGGTTTTCTAATAAAAACAGGGCATTGACTAGTGAAAACATCTGGGTGTGCTTTAAAAACTCTTAATTTCTCCTTGGTTGTTTTACTAGTACCAGTCAAATTACAAAATTACAAATAATACCACCAATTACAAAATGGTGTCTCCCTTTCAAAATGAAATGCAACAGGATAATTTATAAGCTACTATTGTCCCAAATTTTTTCCTTAAAACTAAGTCCAAACAATGTAATTAATATCAGATTCCTGTAATAATTAACTCAACCTTAATAATAAGTCAATTGATCAAAACTCCTCAGGTCTCAGAATTTAATGTTAATTTGGTAAAGAGTATTTAGCATGAATTTTCTAGAAAAGGGTCATGTCAGCACTTTCTTGAACTGTGAATATCCTTCTTTGAAATAGTATTCAAAGGAAAAGCACTATTTCTGTGTTACAAAGACAATGTTATTCCCATAAATTCCTATTAAATTTATTATCATATTTTGCAGAAAATAATAGTAATTAGTATCTGATATTTATTAGCTGTGGAATTTCTTAGAACATTATAAACCTTGGAGCTTCTTAAGCCTTTCCAGCCAGATCTTCACTGGAGGATAAATTAAATTTCAGTCTACAAAAAAAGAAACAGCAGGAAGAATTTAAGTAATGAGACCACATGTTGGCTCATTTTTCTTTAACTGAAGACATTGTTATGAGTCCGTGATCCTCAGGATCAAATCTTTTGGCTACAACCTTAATCACTAGAAGAGACTGTAAGAGCACGTATAGTGATTTGTACAAGTCTTCAAATGACATTTATTAACTTTTAAAGGTCCAGTTGGTTCCTACATGCTCTGAGAAAATATCTGGAATATGGTTCTCTCGTCTGAAAGACAGCTGGTAAGGCCACAAATATAGCAAAGAAAAGGCAAGGCTATTAGACATCTTTTTCCCCCTTCTTATTCTCAAGAAGACATTATACCTTTGGATTGTAGGGTTACATTGACTGATCCTTTTGAAACAGAAATCAATTGTCCTGCAGCAGCCTCATGTCATAGTAAGATTTTATTTACAAGTGGTTTTGAAAATCAGTGGATGTTTTTTATGTGTTATGTGTTATGTGTTATGTGTTTTTATGTGTTATGTGTTTATTTTTATGTGTTGCCGGAATTTAACAGGTTACATCTCACTGTGGCAAAAAACCACTTAGGGTATATTTTAATGATATGTGGGAGAACTATTTATGAAACAGGAAGAAGCAAGGTATTTATTTGCCCTCTGTAGGCTTCATCTATTCTTATTAATTTGAAATTTAAAAAAAAAAACTGGCAGTACAAATTTGGCAAAGATTGGACATTCAGAAGGCAGGGAAGGGAGGAACGTTCTTCTTCCAAAAAAAAGATCTTTTATAAGTGGGGTGAAATAGAATAGTATTGTCCTGAAAAAAAAGGTAATTAAAATAAGGATAAAACCACAAAACAAAACAAACAAAAAAATCAAACCAAACAAATCCTCTAAATTCCCCAAAACAAAATGCTTCTTCCAGAAAAAAAAATTACGTCTTTGATTCAGGGCAGAATCTCAGCAATGTTTTTATATGAAGTTTGTTTGAAATATGCCAAATTCTAGTCCTCATCTGAGATTTATTCACATTACGTTTATCAAGAAATATGACAGTAAGTGAAACAAGCATAGTATTTCTCAAGCCATCAAAATTGTCAACAGGCTGGAAAGTTTTAAATACACCAGTACTTAAATAGTAAGGGGTTTTGCCTTTGAAAGGACAGACAAATATGGAAATAGCTATTAGATTGTTAGGGAAGTCAGGGGTAATTCATTTCCACTATCTTTAAAGTATGTATTATAAGGAAAATATGACAGTAAAAGATCAAATCAAACTAAAACAACAGCAATGAGAACCAACAAAACAAAATACATTAGTAAACAAACTACATTCAAAATGCTTTCATGTTTTGAAAAGAAATCACAGGTGAAGAATTAAATGGATCTGCTACTAAATTAGTAACTTCTGAAGAAAAAATCAGTGGGAAATCTCTAAACATTTAATTACTATTCCTGTATTGAAAATCTTTCAAAAACACATGGCTCAGAAGGAAGGTTTGTGCAAAGGGACCATGGCAAAGTAAGTGAAATCAGAAATAATTTTAATCAAAGTATGTGTAGTAGAGTGTTGTAGGGATTTTAACAAATTTTATGTAAATATAATTCTGGATAATGAACAGTGATCTATAAAGAGAAAGTACTTATCAATAAGTTCCTTTGGATGGACAACATTGAAAATGAGAGTACTTGCATTGAAGATACACACGAAAAAAGTAAGAATAAATTATCCAGATCACATGGAGTAATTTTGAGACATAGTGGTGAATTATTAAAGAGGGTACCAGTGTCTGTAATTAGGGTGTGTAAAAGCTGATTTTATTGATGTGCACCTCAGGGCAACTTCAGCTTGAACAACATGCCCCTGACTGTCTCCAATCTTTCTTTAAATATAGGTTTATGCTTTGATTCTAGAATTAGCTACACACACTACTCTCACCTCCCTGCCTTTGGTTTAACTTTATTTATTTTATAACGAATATAATTAATATTCTTGTGGCTCTGCAGATCTTTGAAAGCTATTGGAGAAAGAAATATGGATTATGAGGCTTAAAGCTTGATGAATTTTGTTTCTCTTGTCTCAGCTCTTGCTGAGATTTATGTCACTGTCTAAACAATTTGCTCTGGTATTTTCATAAATTCTACAATCAAATCACCTTAACTGCTACTCAAAAGAATTCCTTAATTCACTGTGATTATTTGATCTAAAGCAAAAAAAAAAAAAAAAAAAAAAAAAAAAAAAAAAAAGTTAAACAGATCTATGGCAGTACGCTCAGAAGTGTATTTGCAGTTTTTATTTTTATCTGACCCAGACTTGGGAAGGTAGGACGGGGCAGGGAAGGGAGGGTGGGCCAGGCTGCATGGTGTTTTCCACAATTTTATTCATGTCACATTCATGTCTGAAGATGTCTTGATGATTCACATCTCACAAAACTTCTAGGAAAAAAATACATGAGCAGAAGTTTATTTTTTAAAAATTCATCTTAAAATTCTTAGAAGTAGGTGGAATTGCTTGCATGTGATTGATAATGATACAAATATAGTATCATTATCTATATCTATCATTATCCATTGATGATACAATAATAAATCTGTCACACTAATGGTGATACAAAACTAAGATGGGTGTGTAACAGATGGACTTGGACCCTTAACCAATACATGCAGCTGTATTGTACAAATTTTGTATTGTACAAAGGAGAGAAAGCCCCAAAACATAGCTGAGTGAGGAACCCCTCTAGGAAACCCACAAAGGAGCAGAGTGACCAACTGGGCATCCATGCTCATGAGCTTGGAACACTGATCAGGCAATTAACAAAGGAATAGCAAGTGGCTTTTCCAGGCTTTTTTCCATGATTGGTCAAAGAAAGTTGTGGGTACAAGTAACCTCATAAACATGGTTCCATTCCTGTTGTATGCAAATTTGCTATGAGCTGACCAGTTTATTCCATAGATGTGGCAACCTAAGTGAGCCTTCTTTGAGCTCTCTCTCTGCCAGGCAGCCTGGCTGTGTGATGGCGATCTCCCCAGGAGCTTTTGTGCCTCTGATCTCTCTGCCAATCATTCTAGTTAGATTCTAACTCAATTTCCATTTGTGTGTTCTTCCTTGTAAATCACCAAGTGAACCTTGTCATTGAACTGTGTGAATTTATGGTTTACCACATCATATTAAAACTAATTTTGCTTCTGCCTTTGACTGTGGTTCTTTAAGAAATCTAAATTACCTATTTGTGACAAATTGGCATAGTTAGCAGAACCATAAATCAAGATTCACAAAAGGGAGGAATGTAACCTTTTCTTTGAAGTAACCCAAAATTTATTTTATGACTGGAACCAAAATACCATACATTTATTTTCAGTTATCTAATGCTTTCCAAAATTTTAAACTACTTTCTTCTGAGTGGCCGAGGGAAAAACTGAGAAAGCACTATTCCTAAAGCTAAAAAATTTCATCTCATACTGGAACATCCCTTTAAACTCTACTTTCAATTTAGCAGTAATATATGAAAGATAGGTTCTCATAGCCTCTGTTGCATCAAGGTATATGACACATTTTTGGTTTATATTTGAAGACACCAAGTCACTTAGCCAACATATGAAACTTCTGCTTTATTACAACTTGGTAAGTCATTTATTTTTAGAAGCATATTGTATTGTAAGCATATTTCTATCCAGGAGTAAACTGAGTTTTAATCCCAGAGGATTTCCAAAATCTTTCAAATCTTTCCCATTTGAAGGTCTTGCACAATATACCTCTTGAAAGTAACCTTTCAGATGCAACTGTGGGCAGAAAGAGAGACTCTTTACCTAGACTATAGGAAGTAGACAAATCTGCCTTCCAAGATATGGACAAAGAAATTAAAAAGCTTGAACATTCTTATCTAAATAATAGCTATTTTTTCTTTCACATTTGAAGACACATGTTCCTTCATACTGTAGGAGATACTGGGAAAACTAGTGGTGTTAATTCCATGTGATTCAATGTTGTACTGCAAAATCACACATTATTTTCAGATAGTGAAAATGAAAGCTGCTTGGATTGTGTCAGAAGTGATATAGAGAACTAAAATAGATATTTTTTTTTTAGGAAAAGAGTAATGCAATACATGGTTAACAAAGATGTTGCTTATTTCCCTTTAATAAAAATCCTTTATCATTTTATTTACACCAGTTTTTCTTCTCTTCTTCCCTTAGATTAATAGGTGTAAAAGAGAACTATGTGGAATCATTGGAAATGTTAGAGATGGATGCGTAAAAAACCCAGCTACCAAAGGCTGTTTAAAAAGAAGTATGCTTTCTTACACATAGGAAATAATGCTCAAGGGTAAACAAACAAATGCCTGACTTTTTTTAAAGAGATGATTAAAAAAAAATCAAATGCTTGTTGTAAAAGTACTTGTTAATTTTTTCATTAAAGTTATTGAAAAAAACAATTTGATAGATCCTTCTAGCAGTCACCAGTACAGTATGTGCACGACTAACAAATTGCTTGATTTGGTTTTTTTTTTTCCAGTTGTAATAAAACTCACAGTAGGAGGTGATGCCAAATTGGACAACTGAATTCAATACCTCCATAATAAAGATCAAATTTGGATCTGAATGAAAACACCTGTAAAAAGTTGCCTAGAAATAACCCTGGCACATACTCCATTTCTCCTATGAAAGTCTGTAATGAAGAGTATATACCTGGTCTTAAGCATCAATTTGAAAAAAAACTTAAGCCCTTTGTTCTTGTTCTTTTGGGGGTGGAGAGGTTGTTGTTGTCTGGTTTTTGGTGGGTTTTTTGGGGGGTTTTCTCATTTTGTTGGTTTTTTTGTTTTTGTTTCTGAATAGGAAAAGGAACACAATTCCTGTGTTTCTGGAAGAGTTATGTACACTGCTTCATCTATATTTACTTTTGTCATGGCCAATGCATCACAGAATCACAGAATCAGAAAGCGGATAACCTTGGAAGGGACAAAAATGGGACATCTAAGTATAGGATGGCACAGGATTGTGTCCAGACGTCTTTTAAACACCTCCAGTGAGGGAGACTTCACACTCTTTCTGGACAATCTGTTCACGTCCTCATTCACCAGTATAGTAAAGCTCTTCCTCATGGTCAGGTGGAACCTCCCGTGCATCAGTTTCTGCCCATTCCCTCTTGTCCTATTTGGTAGCGCCAAATTGACAGCACCGATCAGGTCCATAGGTTTGACTCTCCCCTTCAGATAATCACATGCATCAATGGGGTCCCTTCTCCTCTGTCTTTTCCCCAGGCTAGACAAATCCAGCTCCCTCAGCCTTTCTTCATTAAATGCTCCCATTCCCTCATCATCTTCATAACCCTCAGGTGGACCTTCTCCAGCACTTTCTTGTCTGTTTTATGCCGATGAGCCCAGAACTGGACACAGCATTCCAGATACGCCTCACCAGAGTTGAGTGAGGTGCAGGATCACCTTCCTCACTTGCTGGCAATGCTCTTCCTAAAGCACCCCAGGATCCCTTGGCCCCAAGGACACTGCTGGCTTATGGCCAGCTTCTTGTCCAGTGGCACCCCAAAGTCCTTCTCCTTAGAGCTGCTTTTCAGAAGGTCTGTCTCCACCCTGTCCTGGTGCCTGGGGCTATTCATCTTGAGGTGCAGAACCCTGCACTTGCTTTGCTGAACTCCATTAAGCCCATCTCTGCCCATACCTCTAGCTTGCTGAAGTCTTTCTGAAGGGCTGCACAGCTCTCTGGGGTATCGGCCACACCTCCCAATTTTGTGTCACCAGCAGACTTACCAAGGAGGCACTCATTAAACCTTTGTTTCAAAACTTCTGTTGTGCTGCAGGGTGAGAATACAGTTTCAATCCTTAACATACTTTTTATCATAGCCCTGTCTTCTTTATAAAATAACTGTCAAAATACAGAGTTTTGTAATTTATTTTTCTAAACTCTTTTAGAAATCAATCATTGACTGTATGTCCCTTAGCAGGTGCTTTTCTGATTCTCTTTTTTAAATGCATTGTCTATTTTTTTATTGTGTAGTTTTATTTTTTAAAAACCTATTATGCTTCTTCGTTATCTGATTTTTTTTTTTTTGACCACTGCTTTGTGGTATTTTGCAATTCCAGGACTAGTGTATTCCCCAAAGAAAACATGTGCTACAGTTCTCTGTGATATTGTCTTGGTATGTGAGATTTCCATTACAGGTTCTAGCAGTTTGAGTACTTGACATTCGGGGTTTTTTCCCTCTCACATCCCTACCCACTCAACAAAACTCTGCTTTTTCTGTCTTCAAAAACAATGTGTTTCATTACCTGGTCGAACTTTTGTCACTTATGTGTACTTATCTAAGTTAAAACTTGATTTTTATTTTAATTATGCCATAAGTAGTCACTACTTCAGGACCACAAATTCCTGGGGTTTATCTGAAGCATAAATTTTAGCATCAGTTCCTTCTGTTTTTAAAAATCTTTCTCATATACAATAGTCACCTACTTTTTTAATAATAACAGGTTATTTTTTCAAGCTCTTTTTGAAGCTGTCTGTGTTTGCTTAACAGCATGTAATAATTACTGGTTGACAACAAGTTCTGTGCTTTTATTTTTTTGAGCACTTTAATTTCTCAAGCTGTTTTCTTAGAAAAAGAAATAGATAACTGTCATGGTTTGAGCCTGGCACAAACCACCACAATAACATATTAGCAAGTTGTTGTAAAATGTTATTAAGAATAATTTTTTCTCTCTGTTATCGAAACTGGATTGGTAATTTTATGTTATCTGTTGAAATTAGGCTGATTTTGTTTTCATGCCTAAAATTGGGAAAAAAGCTTTCCAGTAATATTAGAATTGATAACTTAAAAAGCAGTCTTTTATGAAAGATTTCAAGTGCACAGGTAATACCTGTGCACATGTGCAGGATCAAATTTTCAGAGCTTTTATAATTTTAAATAATTAGTATATACTGCAGGTATATCCAATAGGAGAATGGCTGCTGTGGTAATCCACCCTTGGATCTGCCCCTTTAGAGTCCTTCCAAGGGGTTGTTAGCCTCATATCATGTTATGCCTCCCAGGTCCTGCTGCAAAACAGGATGTCCTTGTTATAAATCCATTTCCTTGAAGATAAGACCAAACAGAATTTCAAGAGTATGACATAATGTGTGAGAAAAGATAATTTGTGTTCAAAAGTGTAAGAAAGTGCTGGAAACCATAAAGCTATATATTAAAAATCTACAGAGCTACAAATATATGAAAAGACTAAAAATCTTTAGGCATCAGTTTAATTTCACCAGAATTAATTCATACAGGTTCACATGTTAAAATGTGTTGTTCAGAATTGTTAAGTGAAAACAGGAATCCCATATTATCCAATTTTACATTGACTCAAACTAGTTGTTTTTGTTTTCTTTAACAGGAAGCTCAGACAATGTCAAGTCTTTCAAGCATTAAAGTCTTCCTTGAAATATGATAATGATGCTGCCCATCTTGCATTAATTTCACCAAGACCTTTAAACCTGACTGTTTTATATCTAATGGAAAAGTAAGTATCTTACTCTTTTCCAAATTAGTTTCCCATGAAGTAAATGCATATCAGTCAGCATTTTATGAAAATACCATTTTATGCCACTTAGAAATTTAGTTGAGAAACTCAGGTAATGGCGCAATTGCAGTTTTCTCAGGTTTTGAAGGCAGTTTTAGGTGGTTTTGGTTTTTACCTGTTGACTTTTGAAAACTTCTTTATCAGAGCATCCCTTGTTCTTTATGTATTCTTTCAGGAAGAAGTAGGGGGAAAAAATGCTCTCAAAATCTAATTGCTGAATGATTAGCTTAATCTTTAAGTACCAGAAGAATTTTTAAGTATAGAAGAATTTTGTTTTGATGGAGACATTTTATACATAATTCAAGTTTTGTGGCTGCTTCTCTTTGGTTTTTTATTACAAAATATGTAAAATTGCATTAATTAATTACTCATTTCAAAATTGGGACTTTTTTCCTTTTTTTTTCCCCAGAGTTTTGTTGCTGATGTTCTGGATTTTTTTTCTTTTTAAATTACTCTTGTTCCAGAAATTAAACAAAAATAAAAGCAACCATAATAACCTAAATTGAAAGTAATCTTGATTGATAGTTTTTGGCTTAACATATACAATATGTGCCAAATGTAGTTAACCAAAGCTCTCAATTACATATTTTCATTTATAATAATGTGAGGAGTAATTCTTTAAATGTGATTTCACTAGGTTTTTTAGTTAATAGTAATTCAGCCTTACTTTTTTGACTCAAGACTTTGCCATCTTTTCTAATTCTACATACTTTGCTGTATTTACTTAGTAATCATCATAATTCTAAGAGCATTTGCTCATCACTTTTATCTACATTTTTATTTAAAATTGCTCTGCATGCCAAACCACAAGCTTTTCTTAATACCAAATTGTGGCTTCTCATGGTCTGGCCCAGGTGGACAGACCCTTAGACTGCCTGGGAGATCAGGGAGAGGTCTCCAAATTTGGCAATCAAAAATGAGGGATGGGCACAGATTGGCAACCCAGCAGTAAAGAGGATTTATTAGTACAAAACCAACAAACAGAATGAAGGCAATCACAGTACAAAGGGGTGCACCAAAAGAGCAAAGAATAAGGGTAGACACAACTTATATAAGGTAGGATAGAGGTGGAGTTTGAGCGTGAGGGTACAATAGGAAAGAAGGATTAGGAATAGGCAAAATATTGTAGTACTTTTAAATCAATAATCTTACAGAGAATAAAGAACTTTCTGGAGGTGATGAAAATGTATGCACAGGGGATGCTGAGAGTAAACCAGTTTCCTCACTGTAAATGAAGTGGGTTTTCCCACACCCTTCTGCTTTAGTCTTGACAGCTTTATTTCATCCCAACACCAAATTAATACTCCCAATTGGTTTTAATTGCAAGATTATTTAATTCAATAATCTTGAAGTGAAATATATATGACAGAAAGATTTTTGGCATTGTTTAAGTTCACATTACATTACACTTGAAAACAGTAATAGTTGACTTCAAAATAATCTAAATTGATCACTATCACTATTCTTAATACTAGATATTTGCATTTTATGGTCATTGTGTCATGTGACAATCTGCAAATGGCCCTGCTAAAATCAGAGGACTGTAGTAAGTGTATTAATCTTCAGCTACCTATATTAAATAATACACTTCCAAATATTTCAAACCT
Organism: Zonotrichia albicollis; assembly: GCF_047830755.1. Lineage (NCBI taxonomy): Eukaryota > Metazoa > Chordata > Aves > Passeriformes > Passerellidae > Zonotrichia > Zonotrichia albicollis. The sequence continues at coordinate 24,204,999 of NC_133860.1, forward strand.
TTCTCATGGTCATTCGTACCAATGACATAAGTCTCCTAAATACCTTGATCCATTTCTTAAATGGAGATGCTCTCATTATATATCCCATAGCATTCATATCCTGTGGATACAATCCACTGCCTCTGTTTAAAACAGCTCCATCATTAAAATCAGACGCTCTTTTATTTATTCTTTCTATTTCCTGTAGGAACTGGGAATGTAATTAATGTGGGCATGGTACTTTGTACAACTTTTCATGGTTCTCATTTTCTGATGATCTGCTCTTGTGTAATTATCAGGCCTCCATGTTATCTTGACAGGAGCATCTTTAACTAGTATATCATGTAAATGTCAAGAAGCTTCTGAAGTGAAACCATATGCTGCTGTGAATGAAGAAAAGAAGGCAGAAGTCTGCAGTGGTTTCTTCTTTTCATTACAAAATATTGTTTAGAAAGCAGGAGCTCAGTAGGAATAGACCAGTCATGGTCAATATCAAAATATTTCATTTTGTAATACCTCCCTGGTTTGTTTGTGTTTTGGGGTTTATTTTTGGTTTCAGGACCTTGAGAACTTTTAAAAAACTTTCCAGCATTTGTTCTCAAGAGAAGTGTATACTAATCATGTGCATTAAAAGGTCAGTTTAGTATTAATGATGAGGTAAAATCAGATAGAGAGAGATAGAGATAACAAGTTTGAAATTTGGTGTTCTAATGAAGTGACACTAGCAACAGATATTTCTCTTTATTAAACATATTCTCTTTTTCATATCACCCTTATTAAAAATATTATTTTATTGTAAATATGTATATATAATAAATATTTACTATAAACATTAATTTTTGTTAAAATTGTTGTTTTTATAAATATATATTTTATATATTTATTCTATAAAATTATTATATTTATTTAAAATATTTCTCTTTATTTAAAATATTCTTCTTTTCATACCAAGTGCCCCTAGATGTCTCTAAAGCCATGGCTACTTTTGTTCTGCTGTGTCAATGTGGCATTGGAATCATCTAAGTAGGCTGCTTTTCTGAAATCTACACTGGGAAATGTCTAATGAGTCAGATCTCATTAGACTTTTAAACTCAGTTTCTGACTGATCTGTAAATTTCATAATATATAAAGTAGAAAATTTTAAAACTAGCAGAAACACTATTCCCTGAAAACAAACTAAGATCAAAACAAAAAAAATCACCCACACCAAAATGCAAACCCACAAAGATGTGGAAGAATTTCCTATGCTGCTGAAATATATTTATTTTAATTTCCCATCAACGATATGCAGCATTATTACTTGAAAAAATGAACAGAAATTTAATTTTGTAAAGAAATTTAAAATATATGCCCTGGAGGTAAATAAGACTGAGAAATCATGGAATTTTCAGAATAATACAAAGTTTATGAAGTATAATTAAGTTGGTGAAAAACAGAAAAGAAAGATTCAAGAAACCATTAACACCTGGTTCTATGAGTGCAAATTAAAAAGTTAAAAAATACTCTCACTGACAGCAGAATTAGACCTTTCATTAACCCATTGTGTGAGCCAATTTATACCTAATTAGATGACCGGTTTCTGTGATCTGAATGTGACTTTTTTTTCATTTAATTGTGCATTAGTAAAAGTCTCTCCTCTCTCAGGTCATGATTTAACTTGACATCGACAATACAATAAATTTCTGGGTTCTTATAGCTGCTCCACAGGTACGAGTTAAGCATTTACCAAATATAGAAAAGAATTGTTAGCGCTCTTTGCCTTAATTTGTTTTTTCAAGCGCTCCTAATTTTTAATAATTGCTTTTATGTACTGTGAAGAATAGTAACCATTTTGTATTGTGTTTTTGTTGAAATCTTACATGTTGTTATGGAAACAGCATCCCTATTAAACTTCCTGTTGTATATCTGCTCTAAAAAACATTATATTAAATGTTCAGCAGCAAAGGTAGAAGGAAAATATAAATTCAAGTAATACTTGGTTTAACTATTGCTATCTTTTCATTTTTAAGATGTTTTAAATAGAGTATATCCATAGCAATTACCAGACGATTCTTCAGTTTTCTGAAATGGTTTTATAACATTTGCCCAGTAATGGATATTATATTTCATTAAATTGAAGTTTAAAAAATGCTGTCACTATTTTTACATGGTTTCATGTTGTCCTGATTGTTTCAAACTGTATCAACAGGATGCCAGTAAACATGCCAGTGACTCAGTAAAAATACCTTAATTGTGCTGAAGAAGACTTCTTGTTAGATGACAAGGTGACACTACTATTTCTTTGTGTCAATTACTAAAACTAAGGAATTTGATTTTGGTGAGGTTTTATTGTTGTGGTGGTGGGTTTTTTTGCTTAGGTTTGGTTTGTTTGTTTTTTATTTTGTATAAAAGCTGAAGAATCGAGTACTCTACTTTTTGGTTTTTAATTAAAAAAAAAAATTTGGCCACTGCTCTCTGGGTACCATTGACAGCTCTTCTAAATGTCTAGGTCCCCTTCTGGAAGAGTTTCACTCTGAGCATGCAAATTAAACATGAGCAAGGGAATAATTACACTGCACAAGCAACAGTAGAGAAAGGCAGTTTAAAAGATTTTCTGTGTATGTGTTTAAGGTAAGAATCAGTTTGCAATGAGAACCTAATGGAATCAGCAAGGAAGCAATACACTAAATAAAATGAAATGAGAATGAAAACAAGAGAAGGAGCAACTCACCGTTCAGGGAGCAAACCAAAGTGGAAACCTTAGAAATAGTCATTTTCACCAACAACTTACCTATGAACCCAGGACAGTGTTCCAGAGAGGATCTGAGGGCAAGGGTCTTAAAAGAAAAAGTTTTGAAAAATTGAAAAGATGGACAGGAAACACTTAAAAACCTCTGAAGATTATTAATCCCCACAGTCCATTATTTCTGTGGGGGGTGGCGGGGGGGGGGGGGTGTTGAACAAACTGCAATAAATATATGATTAACAAAAGGTGTTAGGGGTTTTCTGAATACCCACTCTCCATACTTCTGTTCTCTGCTCCTGTCAGAAAATTGCAGTTACCAGGTATGTTCTGAATGTCTCTCTCTATCTGTGACCCTCATGCATATACTTGTCTGAGTTCAGAATTTATCATCTGGGCCAAGGACCGACTTTCATTGCATCCAGTCATTCACTATGTAGTTTCATTTACTGACTCAGTAATCCTAACTCTGATTACTTGGGGTTTTTTTATCACCCTTGCAAATGAACATCAAGAGATGACACAGAAACAAAGTGAACCTTATAAGGAAGAGGTAGATCATATTGTTTAGGTATGCTGATAGAATTTTTGCCAGAGGCTCTCAGGAGCCTTGAATAGTCTTATTTTCTACATGAAGATGGCATGTGTTTTGTGCCAGTTGGCAAATGAACAGAGAAACATTTACTATGAATTTCATTACAGAAATGTTTCTCTCACTTACTAATTAAAATTATGCAGCCTGAAAGTACAATTAATTAATTAATTAATTACTTGTAAGGTATCATTTTGGTTCAAAAGCCATACAAATTTTGTGGGTTTTCAATATATACACAGAAGTATACATATCTGCTATTGCTTCATTTTGCCACTTTGAAAATATGCCTATACAAACCAGTGTCAAATAACAAACACAACAAATTCTGTTCAGGTTTGAACTAAAGGACACTGAATCAAGCAGAATTACTCCTTTTGTACAGAACTAATTGCATTAGGTTCTTAATAGAATTATATTTCACTATAAATTTTGTGTTGCTCTCTTTTTCATTTTTCACAAAGAGGTTTGCTGGAAATTTAACAAAATTAGATCCTGGCATTTAAACATTTAAAAATCTGCATTAAAATAAAATAAAATAAAATAAAATAAAATAAAATAAAATAAAATACAAGTTCAAGGTCCACTGGGAGTTGACCATTCTCAGAATCATGGTCCTTCCGCTAAGGGCACTGGGACCATCTTGGTCCATCGTCTGTGTCGAAGTCAGAATCAAAGAAAGCACTAAACAGCTCTGCCTTGTTTGTGTCCCTGTTTGTAAGGTGATCATCCCCATCTTATAATGTTATTCTGATGTTATCTCTACACTGACTTTTGATATCAATTTATTTTTAAAAATTCTTTATTTCCCCCACAGTTCTGATGAGTTTGAACTCCAGTTGAGCTTTGGCCACGGGAGTTTTCTTCCTGAAGTGACCAGCAGCATCTCTGTATTCTTCCCATGCCACCCAACCTTGCTTCCACTGGACACATGCCTTCCTTTCCACCTCGTTTCCAAGAGAAGATTCCTGTTCAGCCTACACAGCCTTCTGCCTCACTTGTTTGACTTCTGACATTTGGGAATGTCTGCTCCTACACCCTTAGAAGGTGGTGTTTGAAAAGTGTCCAGAACAGATGGACCCCAGAACCTGCAAAAATATTTTCCCAAGAGACATTAGTTACTAATTCCTTGAGGAGCCTGAATCTGCTCTCTTCATGTTCAGAGTTGAGGTTTTTCTGACATTTTTTCTCCTGTCAACAAAAATTTTAAACTCAATTGCTTTGTGATTCCTGTGTCCAAGAAGAATGCCAGTCTCCATTTTGCTCATGAGATCCACTCTATTGACTAACATCAAATCCGGGAGGACATCTTCTTAAGCTGAGTCTCTTAGGAGTTGTTCCACAAAGTTGCCATCCAGGTTTTTTAATGGTCAGGGTTCTACCAACTGTCTGATGGTCCCAGTTGATTTCAGGCAAGTTGAAGTCCCCCATAAAGACAAAGGCGGTTGACTTGGAAGCATCCTCTAGTTCCTCAAAGAAGAATTCATTGACCTCATCATTCTGGCCAGAAGGTCTGTAGGTGACTCACAGTGACATCCACATCATTTGTTTGCCCCTTGCTTCTTACCCAGAGGGTTTCAACTGTTCCACTGAGAGCTCCATACATTCTATCCCTTTGACCTACACCAATGATTTCGAATCTTGGGGACTGGGCCAAAGCTTTGAGCTCATCTCATCTCGCTTGTTCCTCATGCGGCACAGCATCCCACTGTTCATTCCTGGCAAGCCTGGTATTTTTCTTTCCCCCCTTCCAAACTGCTTTACAGCTCCATCAACAACCCCCACTATCTCCAAGAAATGGTGCTAGAAATCATTTAACACTCTGAAAAAGGTGCATCCCATCAGATAGCAATGTCAGTAGAGCAGGTATTGAACAGAACATCCCACAATCAAAGAACCTGAATTTTTTTCTGATTACACCAGCCTTCAGTTCTGATCTGTGACACAATTCATAGATTAAAAGGCTTCTTAAAAATTTAAGAAAATATAATGGTGAAAAACAAATTGTATCCATTTCTAAATTGCATTTGCTGAAGAGCTGCATGCTTTTCCTGGGTATAATACTGCAGTTAATTTCACTTTTATTCTTGTTGCTCAATTGTAACAAAGTAAAATTATAACAGATGTAAATCTTTTGTATAACTAAAGTAGGGAATCCAGAGGGTTGGATGGAGTGACCTTTATTGAGATCACTCATAAAGCACTAACATAGCCACATTTACGTCTTTGATCAAGATGGGTAATTTCACATTCAAAGTTATAAATCCTTTTTTTTTTTTTAATGAAGACACAGCAAATAGTATATTGTGCAGTCCAGCATGTCATATTACATTGTTTTGACACTGACAGTATTGGTCTTATAAATTGCTTCTGAGGCTTACACAACATTAGATGTTTGAAACTCTTTAACAAAGAAATGTGACTCAAAAAAAAAAAAAAAAGTGTAATGAAGGGGAAATGGGATATAATATGTATACCAGCGGTTTATTATATTTGAATTTTGAAGCCTGCACAATTAATTTTAAAATTACACCTAAAGGAAATAGCTCATCCCTTTTCTATCTTTATTCTGACAGAACTAGACAAGACAATCTCAGACATAAGTATAGATTGGGAGAACTCACTTGAGATCACTCTCTCCCATTCTTCCCCTTCTTTTCCCTTTCTTCTTTACCTTTTTTCTTTTCCTCTTTTCGTTCTCTTTTATTCTTTTACTCTTTTCTCCTTTTCTTCTATTCTTCTTTTCTTCTTCTCCTTTTCTCCTTTTCCTTTTCCTATTCTCTTTTTTCTATTTCTATTTCTATTTCTTTCCTGTAAGGCTTTCATGTAACTGTGATTCATTTGTATTCTGGAAATGACTAAATGTTCTGAGTAGGACATTTGTGTTACACAGGAAATTAACTTTTTCCTTTTTAATGTTTTTTGTTGGGCTTTTTTTCAGTTTTAAACCAAAGAATCTATGCTCTAACAGGAAATAGACCCTATTAGTATTATTTTTTGTTTCTTAAGTACTTTGAATTATTTGGACCCTTCCCGTTCCTAAGGATTTTTGAACTTTGGTGAGTGGTTTCTTTGAACTTGGACCCTGTTTTATTCTGCAACATTAGTGTTTTTGTAGTACCACTTACAAGTTCATTTTGGATACTAGTACTGTGCTATAAATCAAGACATGTTAGAGATGCAAGCAACATCAGCAAGAAAAATATATGGTTGATCAAAACAGGTATCTCGTCAAATTTACCAGACTTGCTGTTAAAGAAATACTGCAGTGGTGTGTGTGACTGCATTCAGCCACTGTGATTCAGTCAGTGTCTATGCACCACACATCCTCCGAAGAGACACAAAATTATCTGTGCTCTCTTTCTTTCTAGTAGTAGTGCTATCTCTAGCATTTTAAATGGTTCTTTACTGAGTTTGAGTACTTGAAATTTTCAGAAATAGAGTAAAAAAATTACACCAACACTTCTGCTATGCAGCCTCACTCTGTCACTATCTTTATTTGCATAAACAATCCATTAATTTTTATGATGATTAGCAGACCTAGTCAGAATTCACTCTGATTTAATTTGGAGAGGTCAGTTTGTTGAAAGTAATCATTAGATGGGAATTTGTCACCTGAGCAATTTTTTTAATTCAAGGAAATTGAAGGCTTTTATGTATTATCACAATGAAATGGCTCAGTTAAAATTAATTAGTTACCAAGTATTTATTTTCATTTTTGCCCAAATGAAGTGAGTTTAAAATCAAACATTTAAAATACATTGTTAATTTTCATTACTAGAATTATTGTTTTCAGCATGAAACTGAGTGCCAATGCTAAAATGAAAATTAGGACAGAAAAAACTCCTTTTTTTGCATGTTGGGGTCTTTAACGGTTGATTTTTTTTAGATCTTCACACATTCAGACACAACCAAAAGAAAAATAATTAAACATGGGTCATACTATCAGCTATTTAATAGTTGCCTACATTTTTCACCTACAAATGTTGATTCTGTTTTCCAAAGTGTAAAAAATCATTTCCATTTGGTTGTTATCATAAACAGTGAGGCAAAATTATATAGAAACTATGTGTTCTCTATTAACTTATATCATGGCTAATCTTACAGAGTGAATCTTAATATTTCATAAGTTGTGTATTGTTTGTCACATTGTACTACCAGCATAAAAAGATATTACTAATTGTAATCCAAGACACCTCACAAAGTCTCTCCACTGTTATGTTTCAGCTCACACTTTTTTTGCTCTACTTTTATGGCTTCTTGCCTTGCATCTCAGCCCCAGTTCATTTTATAAATAGGGTTATGCAGCCTGGAGGTGTGACCTTCTTAAGTTTAGGGAATAGCTCAGGGGCTCTGCACAGTGAGCTAAAAGAGCAATGCAGCTGTAGCCAAGGCTCTGCCTTTGAAAATGGAAGCCCAACTATTGACTGGATTTCTAACAACATGGCACTGTGATTGCTGAATTTTCAGCAACTTGTATATTATGCAAACAGCCTTCTGTCAGCAGAAACAAGAGGTCTCAGCGAGCAAGAACACCTTGATAGAATTAACAATTCAAGGTCTTTCAGAGACAATGTTACCCTCAGCAGCACAGCATTGAGAAATAACAAATGAAACTTTCAAAATATTGCAGAAGTGGGTCTCAGAGGACAGCTCAAGTCAAACACAAAAAAGATTTCTAGCTGACATAAAAGTGACAAATGAGTTGCCCTCAATCATGGCAGATAACAAGAAAAAAGCTGGTCATCTGCTTCTTACAGAAACTCTTGCTTCCTTTCTAGAAAGCGGAGAGATTTGAAGAAAAAACCCACAACCTCTACATGAGAGAACATATTAGAAGTGCTACTTATTACATAGAATTTATTACCTACCCCTCATAAGTACAGTGGAAATATTCCAAAAAACATCTGAAAGATGTGTGCATTGAGACAAGGGCACAGACTATTACACAAGGGAGGAGGGTAGTTATTAATTTAATGACTTCAAACAGAAATGTCACACAGATCTCATGCTCCTTGGACCAACCACATTTTTTACTTCAGGGTGAAGTACTAAAGGCACACAGAACAGAACAGAACAGACCAGACTCAGAATTTCTGTCAAGGCTTTTGCCACCTTTGGAATATGTCCTACCAAGAAGGAAATGTGTAAAACCTGGGATTACACAATACTAATTTTTCAAATGTCTCCCTAATGCCTGGGGTCACTAAGAATGAATAGCAAATCATAGCTAACAAGAGAAATTCATTCATGTATAGTAAAAATAATGAGAAACCAAAACAGCAAGAAAAATATGATAGTCATTTTCAAGGTTAATGCAAGAGTGTGAGCTGCTGACTGGTATTAAAAAGTTAAAATTCTAGAAGTTGAATTGATTGTTGAAAAGGATCGTGCAGGATCACACACAGCCACAGAACCATTGGTTGGAAGGGACCTCTGGAGACCATTTCACCCAATCCCCACTTTTACAGGAAGATCACAGACTATATTACACAGGATTGCATTGAGATGGGTTTTGAATATCTCCAAAGAAGGAAACTGCAACTTCTCTGGACATCCTATTCCAATCCTCTCTCCTATTCCAGTCCTTTTACCCTCAGAGTAAAAAATTTTCTTTCATATTTAGACTGAACGTCCTGTGTTTAAGGTTGTGCTCATCACCCTGTTTCTGGACACAGGAAAGAGTCTGCCCCATTCTCAGTCACCTGCCCTTAAGCGCTTGTATGCATAGGTTCCCCTCAGTCATCTCTTTACTCATCTAAACAGGCCCAGCTCCCTTAGCCTTTCCTCATTAAGTGAGGTGCCCCAGCTGCCTCAGCATCTCCATAGCCCTCAGCTGGACCTGCTCCACTACTTTCTTGTCTGTTTTGTCCTGATGAGCCCAGAATTGAACACAGCATTCCAGGTGCTACTCCTGAGCCCTCATCAGTGCTGAGTAGAAGGCAGGATCACCTCCCTTGCTGCCAATGGTCTTCCTAATGCACCCCAAGATACCACTGGTCTTCTTGGCCCCAAAGGCACTGCTGGCTCATGGACAGCTCGTTGTCCACCAGGACCCCCAGGTCTTCTCTGGAGGGCTGCTTACCAGCAGGTCAGCCCCCAGGCTGTCCTGGTGCCTGGGGTTGTTCCTCCTCAGATGCAGGACCCTGCACTTGCGTTTGCTGAACTTCATTAAGTTCCTTTCTGCCCATTTCTCTAGTCTGTCCATGTCTCTCTGACAGGCTGCAGGACTCTAATGTATCAGCCCCTCCAACCAGCTTTATGTCATTGGCAAACTTGATGATAAATAAAGTCAGAACCCATGACAGAAGAGATATGTTGACTTTCAAAATAAAAAACACATACAATACATGTGCATTTCATACAAATCACAGCAAATCTGTGCATCATGAGGAATTAAAGTGAGAAAAAGAATAGCGTAGAAGCAGATGACCAGATAGGTAAAAAAAAAGAAAGGAAAAATGTGACATTTAAAACATGAGTACACAGACAATAAAGATCTTTTAAAAGCTTATTGGATGCTAAAAAGCTAAAAAAAATTGTATAGGCCTGATTAGGAATATAAAATTGATGACCCTAAAACAACTTTAAAAATTAATAACAATAAATCAATTTTAAAATAGAAATTTTTAAGAAAAAAATGGAGCTTAGCTTTATTTACAGTGGTCTTGAGGAAATCAGATAACAATTTCCCTGAGTATGCATCAAAAGCTAAACACACAAATATGAGAATGGTATTCATTATGAAAAGCACAAAAAAATTGTCTTAGGTTGGAAGATGTAACTGTGTGTATTCTATCATCACCTCTTAGAGGTGGGGCAGTTATCTTCTATTAATTGGGCAGTTTTCTTTAACTCTTGTACAACCCATCCTCCATCTGGGGAGATACCTTCTGTTAATAGTCCATTGAGTCTCACTGCTTGACTGATAAACTTACATCATCCCCTTGTGAGATGCTCCACCCAGGAGGAGGAGCCAAGCATTCCTACCTGGATATAGTCTGAGATTTAGAACACCACAGGCAGCCTTTTCCCATTGCATTCCCAGAGGAGCAACTTTCTTTTCCACTGGATCTTTAGAGGAAGACCAGACCCATCTACACCACCACTGGACATTCAGAAGAAACCTACACCCTTCTACAGGATCAGTGCTTCAACAGAATCACACCTGTCACTGCAGGAGGATTGCAACCACTGTTCAATTGGACTGTTGCCAGCACCCATAACAACAGGGTGTCAGGTCATATTCTGACTCTGTCAGTGGTTTTTTGTATTATTACATTTTTAATTTTATTTTTATTTTATTTCCTAATAAAGAACTGTTATTCCTACTCCCATATCTTTGCCTGAGAGTCCCTTAATTTCAAAATTGTAATGATTTGGACATTTTCCATTTCAAGGGAGTCTCCTGTGTTCCTGAGCAGACACCTGTCTTTCAAACCAAGACAAAAATAATTACAGCTTTGGGAGTAAACAATCAACATACTGATGGATTATATGTCAGTATTTGTCCTGGTACATTCATTATACATGTATGAGTTTCCCAGTGAACAGGATATATTCGAAGATAAAGAAGAAAGACTTGATAAAAGAGAGAAGTGTTCGGGAGCATACATTTATGGAAGCTAAAGATTAAATATTATCTTTCAGAATTATAAAGACAGGTTAGTGCAATTAATTCAGTTTCTACAAATGTTTCTGATAGAAAAAATTCCTGCAATTTTTGCATCTCTGCTAATAGACACCATAAAGACATGATAATAACTAATAAATTAGAAATCATTTAGTTCAGAACTGTTTAGTAGAGGCAGTCATATTGAAAAATTTGCTGCCTCCCATTTACTCAGTTAAAACCTGAAAACTTTCACTCCTCAAAAAATTTGTATGTAATTGACAGGTTATGTTGGTTTGTTTGGTTTGTTTTTCTGGTATAGTCCATACATATATGTTGATGATATGGTTTTACACTGGCCAAACACCAGACACCCATGAGAGCCACTCACTTGCCCTCCCCTACTACAGCTGGGCAGAGGAAAGAAGTATTTGATGAAAAGTTCATCAGGTGAGATGACGACCAGGAGAAAACACTCCAGGGGCAGAAGAGGTTCAGCTTAGAAGTACAAAGTGAATTTATTACTAACAAAATCAGAGTAGGAAAATGAGAAGTTAAATAAGTCCTTAAAACACCTTTTTTCCCTCAGCCACTACCTTCTTCCCACCAACAGTGCAGGGAGACAGGGCATGGGAGTTTTGGTCAGTCCATCACCCAAGGTTTGCTTCCACTCCTCCAGGAAAGGAGTCCTTCCCCTGTGAGGCCATGAGGTCCCTCCCACAGGAGACAGCTCTCTGTGAAGTTCTCCATTGTGGGTCCACTCTCACAAACAACAGCCATACTGCATCTGCTGCAGCATGAACTCCCACCATGGGCAGACACTCCTGCCAAAACTGCTGTGGCATGGATCACTCCAGGGGGTGCACTCCTCCAAGGACAGGCTGCTCCAGCCTGGAAGCAAGGGCCCTCTCTCCACTGGGTCTCTCACTGGATCACAGCCTCCTCCAGGCATCCATCCACCCCAGCATGGGCAGCTCCCCCATGGGCTGCAGGTGGATCTCTGCATTCCCTGTGCACCCATGGGCTGCAGGGGCACAGCTCCCTCCCCCATTCGCATTCCACCCCATTCCCCCTTTCTCCCTTCTCCCTTTCCACCTTTCCCTTTTTTTTTTCCCCATTTTTTCTTTTCCTTTTCTTCTTTTTCTTTTCCTTTTCTTTCTTCCCTGCTTAAAGAAGCCTCAACTTCAAGACTTCATTTGAAAATAAATCAATAGTTTAAATATTGATAAAACATACTTTTGCCAGAAAGATAATTATGGTCATTGCAGTGTGGTACACAGAACATCAACATATTCATTTTATCTTAACATTCAGAATGTTTTTCTGTTGTGCATAAGATCTAGTTTTTTCCTCAGCTCAGTTTTAAAGAGAATTTGGTTCTTGTATTTCCCAGGTTTCATCCCAATGTCTTCCTCATATAAAGGGTGACAGTGCCACTGTCTTTGCTAATAGCTTCAAGTTTCTTTCTGCCTTAAAAATATCCCCAAAATTAGGCAACAGTTTTATTCCTGACACATTTAGAGATAATTTAAATTTGAAGTAATTGGAAAATAGATAGGACCTTCCAGTTCCATCACTCAGTGTGGAAAACTACCATGTATTGTTTGATCCAGTGTCCATGTAATTAAGTGGACTTCTATGTCCCTTTCCTTTGCTCATGTCTAAAACTAGAAGACAGAAATGTGGCCAAACAGTCTGAAAGGAAGGACCTGGCCTGACTGGACTGCCAGACTCAGAGTTCTTTAAATCAAAATAAAGTCCTCTGTGTGCAAAAGACAGTGGATCAGGGTATGGGTGTGTATCACATCAGCCATAAATTGTTACACTTTAATCTAAAACTACAACAAAGAATTGCATACACTTTCTTAGCTTCCAAATATAAGTAAGAATTTTTTAGGTTTACTTGATTAAATACAAGTTGAAGCATTCAATCATATATTTCTTCAGGTCTATTTACTCTAGGGAAACACAGCCACTGAAATTTAATGGCAGTGAACCAAAACATGACGAACTGAGGCAATTTCAGTTTTGTTGACCATTGCCCCAGGTCATTGTAATTTAATGAGTAGTAATCCTATTTAAAATATGTTTCAGACAGCAAGGTGCCTGCTGGGAGAAAGCTGCTACGCATGAACAGATCACTATGTATTGTGTGCAGTTGACCATTCAATAATCGATTCACCCTTGTTATGAGAAAAAAAATGCTGAAGTCCTAAGAGTTAATTTCTATAGAAATATTTACAAGCCTATGACATTATTAAAAGTTTTTATGGGTTCTTATTTGTTGCTTTTTGTTTTTAAATATTTTTGCAGTTCAAGGCATATCTCACAGCAACACCCACTTAGCACTAGATACTTGGCTCTTAGCCTCATCCTGCGCTTGAAGAATGAAGTTCTGATTCAAAGACTGCTATTACTTTGAGTGAGGAAACCTGGGGATCAAGTAAGCTTTTTCCAGTTTAAAGAATTTTAATGGAAAGTGATAAAACTACCTTGCCAGAGTATTTCATTTGTTTTTTTTAATCAACATATTTTCTTTAAGACAGTCCTCTTTGGAGCTGATTCTTAAAAAAATAAATAGGCATTATGTTTTTAAAGTTAACAGCAGAGACTCAAAAAGTATCATATTCGTTTTTAGGGTTCTTTTCAATTATTATTGAAAATAATTGTATGTTGGAAGAGTTTGGTGCATTTGGATTCCTTGCTAACCCTCAAATCAGCTAATACTGAAACTGGATCTAAGGGCAAATTTGCCATCTACAGTCAGTGATTCCTTGTTGCAGGGTGCTCCTAGCTCTTTCTGCCAGCCTTTGCAGGAATAAAAGTAAAAATTGCAAGGACATGTGTTGTGGTGTGTTGCAATATCCTGTTTTACCTTCTCCCTTCCCCCTCGCCCCTCACTGAGTGTGCCCTGTCAATCAGGCTAACATACCAGCAAGGCGTCGTGTGATAGGTGACCCTAGTACCTGGAGACCCTGCCCCTTCACCTGGTTGGTGACTCACCTGTCCCCTCCCCTTCCCCTGTCCTGAGCTTAAAATGTGAATGAGACCATGCGGCCCCATTCTGTTATCAGCAGTAGCCCAGTGCAGACATATCTGTGCTCATGGAATAAACATCTGGCTACCTTCTAGCAGAATCCGCTCCCTTCTTTTCTTCACCATCGCCAGAAGCTCTCCCCTGAGGAGAACGGAGTCCTGTCTTGTGCCCCGCTGCACTCTGCCGCCAGCCAAGGTATCTTTGAGGTATAACACCGCAGAGCTGCCTGTGGCCCAGCAGCGAAGGTCAGAACTGGCCTAGGCACCATCTAACTGGTTATATTGGGATACATATTCCAATATATTGGCGTCCCTGTGGGTGGCTCGACCCTGAGCCGGAAAACGGACTCGCAGTTCCTCAGAGAAGCTTCTGCCAGCCGTGCATCCAGCTGAAAGGAGCCTGGCTTCAAGACTCCCAGCTAGAGACTTTGGGAATACTCCCAGAAAAAGTTTCGTGGACTGTTCGGCGCCTTTGGAAAGCCCTGCTTCATTGTGGTGAACAGATTTTCCAGAGGAAGAAAAGGGTAGCTTCTCTTACACCCAGAGAGAAGTCCTTTTCCGGTGGAGACCTGCCTGCCTGTACCCAGCCTACAGCTTCCAATTCACGTGAGTATCTCTGCTTTCGGTAGAGCAGAAGCTCAAAAACAGACTCTGCCGCGAGTTCTGTTCCTTTTTTGCCTTTGCATTTTGGCTGCGCAGCCCCACAGACGAGAATTCATAGCGTTCTAGTTTAGCTTTCCTGCTGCGTGTTTCACTGTTTTTTAGAATTCGCGCCGGAGCGGGATCGCTCTCTGCCCTTCCCCCCCCGGCTCAGCAGCGTGTTCAGACACGTGTTAGGAGATTTTCTTTCTCTTTCTCTTTGCGGGAGAGGGGGGGGCTCTCTTTCCACGTGGCCGGGGGACCTGCGGGGTCGGGAGTGCTCTGCACACGCGGCGGCGGGGGGGGGGGGGCGTCCCGGTTTCGGCTGCCACGTGGAGTAGTTGCTGTCTCTGCTCCGCGGGGGTGCTGCATTCCACCGCGGGGGAGGCTTTGTGTCTGCCTCTGTTCGGCAGGGCGTGCCCTGCTGCTGCTGCCCGGGAATTTTAAAAGCAGTATATACAGCTGCATTGTGAAGCTTTTGTCTGCTCGTTATCGCTTTCTATCTGTGGTTTTTTTTAGAAATTGGTAGCTGATTTTAGCTTTGTTTTTGGTCAGGCGGGATTAAGTACTTTGCTTTTTAACATGGGTTCCAAACTTAGCATTGTACAAAGGGGAGTGTATTATGATATTGTTAGCATTTTAATCAAGAGTAATGTGAAATTCTCTAAAGGAAAATTGAAACAGTTTATAAGATGGCTTTTTCTGCAGTTCCCAAACATTTCCCCTGAAGAAATCCACAATATTCAATTCTGGGATAAAGTTGGGAATGAATTGATAACCTTAGGACAATCTGGCAAATTACCCTCAGCTAAATTTGTGTTCTGGAGTTTGCAAATTCGAACAGCATTGCTCAAACAAAAGGAAATGGAGAAAAAGCCAAATGTAAAGCCATGTGCCTCTGCTCTCCCTGTTCCTCCCTCTCCCTCTAAAACCCCTAAACCTCTTTCCCCAAAAAAATCCCAAGCACGTGTTAGTTTTTCGGAGAGCAGTGATGTCCAAAATGGCCCCCAGTCCCTAGGGGGTGCACAAGATGGTGGGTGCCACGTGGCATCTTCCCAAACCGGGTCTTCTTCCCAAAATCCTCTTAAGCATTCCAAAATTCCATCCCCATCCCCCTCTCCTCCTGTTCCTCGTGACACCTTCCCCCCTCCCCCCGCCTTTCCTGCAGTACCCTCAGCTCCGCCCCTCTACTCCTCCCAGGGGGCGGCTACTGACGTGATGTCACCAGGTGACCCCGCCCCCTCCCCGGGTTCCCACGGTGGGGACACACCCACTGCCTGTCCCCAAACCTGTACCTGTGATCCCAATGCTTCTGATTCAAGGGATCCAGAGCAGGGGACAGCAGACCCAATGCATAGTGCCATGTTGTCACTGGCTCCTGTTACGTTTCAGCCTGCAGCTCAAGCAGGAGCAGCCCCAACTGCTAATTGGAGTTCTTTTGGACGACAATTGATTAAAGAGATCTGTAAATCTCATAAGGAACATGGTCCACACAGTCCATATTTCCGTGGCCTTTTAAATTCTGAATTAAGTAGGACTGTTGTGGTTCCACATGATTTAAAACAATTTTTTTCATGTCTCATGACATCCACGGAATTCAAATTATGGGAATCAGCATTGAAACAACTGCTAAAAGATGCTCTCCCAAGCTTACAGGCTGATCCAAACACAGCAAAAGACAACAATGGTAACCCCATTACTATTGACCACCTCTGTGGTGAGGGTCAATGGTCTTCTCCCTCAGTCCAAGCTGCTGCAATTCCTGCAGAAACACTTGAGAAAGTAAAGGAAGCAGCTGAAAAGGCATTCTTTTCCCTCCAACCTGAGGGGCCTTTTGAGCCCTATAGTAAAATCAAACAACTACCATCAGAGCCTTTTGTGAAATTTGTAGAAAGGCTAACTAGAGCCATTGAAATACAAGTTAAAAAAGAAAATGCAAGGGAAGCAATTTTAGAAGAAATAGCGTTTACAAATGCAAATGAACAGTGTCGAGCAGCAATCCTGAGCCTTCCTATGGAACCTTCCCCTACACTAAAAGATATGCTTCTAGTCTGTAACAGGAAAGTGCCTCTGATGAGTGTAGCTGAAGACACCAGACCAAAGCTGCTGCCAAGACCACCTCAGCGTGTTGCTGTTGCCAGCCCTGCACCTTCTCTTTCAGCACAGCAGTACCCCGGGCAGCAGCGGAGACCGGCAATGGTTGAGCCCACTAAACCATGCCTGCTTTGTAATAAGCTAGGACACTGGAGTAACCAGTGCCCCCTGAAAAGGGAATTTGATGAATTTAAAAATAGCAGGGGATGAGAACTGCAAGCCCTCCCTGGGGGTCAACAACAAAAAAACGAAGAATAAAGCGCCAGCCTGCCAGGCGTGCAGACATAAAAGGAGCAGGCCAAGAGAATAAGGGTAGCAAAATAAATCAAGCGCGCAATAACATTAACATTTGTGTAAGTGAAGCAGGTGCTTCAAAGACCAAGTCTGCTAGTCCACTGTTGAAAGTGAAACAAAATAACCTTTGTTGTGATTTAAGTGATTCTGTATTAACCGCATCTTCTGTCAATGAGCCTTACAGGTTGCAGCTGACAGAGTCACTCCACCTGAAGGACACTGACTGGCATTTTGTCTCTGTAAATCCTGAACAGAAAGGTACTTGGAACCAAATTCGTTGTAAGTACATCATCACTGGGGACAAAAACACACCACAAGAGATCGAAATTGCTCCGGGACTGACAACATCAGATCCCAAGCAATTTGTTCTCAGCCTGCACTGTTTCCACCCACCCCTGTTTCTTCCTAAGGGACAAATTGTTGCTCAAGCTATCCCTGTGCCATCTTTACCTGAAAATGTTGATAAACAAGGGCCCACAGTCGCCCGGGTCCAAGTTATTGGGACAGATAAACCCAAATTGTGGTGCAATGTCAGTGGGGGTGGGGAGTCTAAACGCATTGAGATGCTTGTAGACACAGGTGCAGACTGCACAGTGATTCCAGTACAAGACTGGCCAGCACACTGGCCTTTACAAAATGTTGCTGGTCACCTTCGAGGTGTAGGAAGTCTGCAATTGGCAAGGCAATCCAAAAGCATTATTCAATTCGAGGGTCCAAACGGACAATTGGCAAATATCCGTCCATTTGTGTTAGATTATTCAGAACCTTTGTTAGGGAGAGATTTAATGGCCCAGTGGGGTGTCACAATTAATATTCCAGACTCTCCACAGCATTTTTGTGCAGCAGTCATTAAACAACAGCGCCCCACCCAAAAACTTAAGTGGAAAACAGACGAACCAGTTGATGTGAAACAGTGGCCACTCAGTAAACAAAAAATAAAGGTGCTTGAGGAACTAGTACAAGAGCAACTAAGAAAGGGCCACATTGTGGAGACCATGTCCCCATGGAACTCTCCAGTGTTTGTCATCCAAAAAGCTGACAAAAAGAAGTGGCGACTTCTCTGTGACCTCCGACAAATTAATAATGTAATTGAAGATATGGGTTCTCCCCAGACTGGTATGCCATCCCCAACAATGCTTCCCCAAGATTGGAAATTAGCTGTTATTGATATTAAAGATTGTTTTTTCCAAATCCCATTGCATCCTGACGATGCACCGCGTTTGGCATTCTCTGTCCCTTCTATCAATTCAGAAGCTCCTATGAAAAGGTACCATTGGACCGTTCTTCCTCAGGGCCTAAAGGTATCTCCAGCTATCTGCCAGTGGTATGTCTCTTCCCTGCTTTCCCCAGTTCGTGCAGCCGCAGAGAAGGCCATCATCTACCATTATATGGATGATATCCTTGTGTGTGCCCCCAATGATGATTTACTAACACATGCGCTTGACCTAACGATCGATGCATTGATTGTTGCAGGGTTCGAGCTCCAGGAACAGAAAATTCAAAAGATGCCACCTTGGAAGTATTTGGGCTTAGAAATTGGAAATAGGACCATTGTTCCTCAAAAACTAGAAATCAATCCAAGGATCAAGACCCTTGCGGATGTCCACAAGTTGTGTGGGTCTTTGAATTGGGTAAGACCATGGCTTGGTCTGACTAATGAAGACCTTGCCCCTCTTTTCAATTTACTGAAAGGGGGAGAGGACCCAGGTGCTCCTAGGTCTATTACCCCAGAGGCACGGAAAGCTCTAGAAAAGGTTCAGATTGCAATGTCCACAAGACAGGCCCACCGATGCCGGCCTGATCTGCCATTCAAATTTATCATCCTAGGTAAGTTGCCACACCTCCATGGAATTATTTTCCAGTGGGAGGAAAAACAAACACCTAAGGCAAAAGACACACCAAAAAAGGACCGGGACCAGAGGGACTCTCTCTTGATCATAGAATGGGTTTTCCTCAGTCACAAAAGGTCCAAGAGACTGACAAAGCCTCAGGAACTGGTAGCAGAACTGATCCGGAAAGCAAGGACCCGGATCAGGGAGTTAGCAGGATGTGATTTTAAGTGCATTCACATTCCAGTTGAGTTAAAATCAGGTCAAAATACTATGAAAATACTGGAACAATTGTTTCAAGAAAATGAAGTGTTGCAGTTTGCTCTGGATTCCTACTCAGGACAATTTTCGGTAGCACGGCCCGCTTGCAAATTGTTTGAACAAGATGTTCAATTTACTTTAAAATTAAGAACTGCTCTAAGTAGGAGACCTTTAAAAAGGGCTCTAACTGTCTTTACAGATGCGTCCGGGAGGTCCCACAAGTCTGTTATGACTTGGAAAGATCCTCAAACCCAGCAGTGGGAGACGGACATTGCTGAGGTGGAAGGTTCACCTCAGGTTGCTGAATTGGCTGCGGTTGTTAGGGCTTTTGAAAGGTTCTCAGAACCATTTAATCTGATTACAGACTCTGCATATGTGGCAGGAGTAGTATCCAGAGCAGATCAAGCAATACTGCAAGATGTATCTAACATTGCACTTTTTGAATTGCTCTCAAAACTGGTAAAGTTAGTCACTCACCGAGAGCAACCCTTTTATGTGATGCATGTCAGGTCACACACTGACTTGCCAGGGTTTATCGCTGAAGGCAACAGAAGGGCAGATGCTCTTGCTGCGCCTGCAGTGATGGCCACTCTCCCAAATGTTTTTGAACAGGCAAAAATCAGCCACCAGCTTTTCCACCAAAATGCACCTGGCCTGGTTCGCCAGTTTAACATCACTCGAGAACAGGCCAAAGCTATTGTGGCCACGTGCCCAAATTGCCAACAACATGCACTCCCTACAGTGAGTACGGGAGCAAACCCAAGGGGACTGAACAGTTGTGAACTGTGGCAAACAGATGTAACACACATACAGGCTTTTGGACGGCAGAAATATGTTCATGTTAGTGTAGATACCTTTTCTGGAGCGGTCTATGCTTCTGCCCACACAGGAGAGTCATCTATTGATGCTATTAAACACCTCTTACAGGCTTTTTCTTTCATGGGCATCCCCAAGGAGCTGAAAACTGATAATGGGCCTGCTTATAAATCCAAGGAATTCGAGAGCTTCCTGCAGCAATGGGGAGTAGAGCACAAAACTGGTATCCCCTACTCCCCTACAGGTCAAGCCATTGTAGAAAGAACTCACCGTGATATTAAAGGGGTCCTGGACCAGCAACAACAGGTTCTGAAGGTAGAACCTCCCCACATCCGGTTATCCAGGGCACTATTCACAATCAATTTTCTGAATTGTTCTTTTGACAGCCTGAACCCACCCATCCTACGCCACTTTGGGGGGAACAGTCACAGGTTGATGAAAGAAAAACCTCCAGTTTTAGTAAAGGACCCTGAGACTTGGAAAATGGTGGGACCTTACAAATTGGTTACTTGGGGACGTGGATACGCCTGTGTGTCCACCCCCTCTGGTTTAAGGTGGGTTCCTTCCAAATGGGTAAAGCCCTATGTTCCCAAAGTCTCAGGGAAATCTGCAGAAGCGCCCCAGGTTGCTCACGCTGCCTGGAGAAGGAAACGTCGCACGCGTTCTCTAGAAGAAATTCCATTTAAGCCTCCTATCTGGAATAGTTTGTAATATATGTTTGTCTCAAGTTTTTGTACCAGTTTAGATCCCACTGTTCGTGTGTAGCCTCGAGACGTCATGAGACCGAGCCTGCTTCTCGTCCTACTCGTGATCATCCCACCTGCAATCTCCTACATAGTACTGCAGCCCAAACCACATATGGACTACCTCGATAAAGGTTCTCAGACATCAACAGAGAAACTGACAACGAGCTGAATGGACTTTTCAATGGCTGGGGACTCTCGGGCTGGTGGGGATCTATTCTGAAAACTGTAATTTTAGTGCTGTTTATTTTAGTTGTAGTTATTGTAGTTTTTAGCATTGTTTTTGGAGTAATCAGACGCATGGTTCTCAAGTTAATCTCAAGCTCATCTCCCCCTCCTGAGGTCTACCATTTGGAAGCCCTCAGTGCTCCAGTGGATGACCTAGAAGCCTCAGTAGAATCATTCTGCATCATAAACACAGTCCTCTTCTTTTTAAACAAAACTAGGGGGAGATGTGTTGTGGTGTGTTGCAATATCCTGTTTTACCTTCTCCCTTCCCCCTCGCCCCTCACTGAGTGTGCCCTGTCAATCAGGCTAACATACCAGCAAGGCGTCGTGTGATAGGTGACCCTAGTACCTGGAGACCCTGCCCCTTCACCTGGTTGGTGACTCACCTGTCCCCTCCCCTTCCCCTGTCCTGAGCTTAAAATGTGAATGAGACCATGCGGCCCCATTCTGTTATCAGCAGTAGCCCAGTGCAGACATATCTGTGCTCATGGAATAAACATCTGGCTACCTTCTAGCAGAATCCGCTCCCTTCTTTTCTTCACCATCGCCAGAAGCTCTCCCCTGAGGAGAACGGAGTCCTGTCTTGTGCCCCGCTGCACTCTGCCGCCAGCCAAGGTATCTTTGAGGTATAACACCGCAGAGCTGCCTGTGGCCCAGCAGCGAAGGTCAGAACTGGCCTAGGCACCATCTAACTGGTTATATTGGGATACATATTCCAATAGACATGCAATACAGAAATGGCCTGAAAAGCTTTGTGCTCTGTATGTCTTACATAGGTTCCTGACAATGCTTTGCAATGATCTTCATTAACACAAAAAATATGGACTGTGTTCTTTTTTTAAATTGTGGAGGCCTTTCTGCTATAGGATCAGAAAAATATTTTAGCCAGTATAAGACAAACTTTGAACTATGTTCACACCACACACTTCAATTTCAAAGGTGTTCACACTTTGAACACCTAATTCCAGGTCTTGTGATACCATGGGTCTCAGGTCACTGACAAAGACCAGCACTTCAGCTATAGAAATAATCTATCTGAAATGCCCAGATCCAGCCTTTCACGTGTTATTTAAGTTATAATAATAGAAATAGTTTGTGATGCTTATGCTAGCACTTCCAAAAAGTGATGACTGAACTACCTCTTTATGTGGCATCATGGAAGTATTTATAACAGGTTGAATCTTCCACAGCCAAAATTAAAAATATTAAACTCTCAGTTTCAAATGTCCCAGCTTATCTCTCCCACAACCAGTTGCTAATTTTGTTTTTATGGCTATATTGTAGTAGAATAATTCCCTTCCTAAAGGGTTAATATTACAATTTTATCTGAACTGGCTTTTGGAAAGCTCTCTCTGATAGCTTTACTCTCAGTCTGCTTCTCAAATGTGTATTTTTCTCTCCCTCTTTCAGATAAAAGTGTTGTTGAAAGTCTGTCAGGAAAACAACATAAACCTGCAAGTAGCAGAGGTATTTCTGCAGAATGATTTCTGCTCTCTCATATTGAATGTGGAAGAAGTCTTTCACATGCTTATAATTCTGTTCCCAGACAAATGTGTGCCAGACGTTCCTCAATCCTGACAGCCCATTTACTGCAACAAGAAAAGACTTATTTCAGTGGCCTGTTACCAATCACTGGAAGACAGAACAGCTTTGAGACTTACTCTGTTTTCTCTCCAGAAGATGAACCAAGATTTCATTGTTTTTTCAATTGAAAGCAAATGTGGAATAAATTCTATCACAAGGAAGGTTTGGGCTTTTATGTTAGCATCATATCCTTTTAGAGTTTCCTGCTACCCTGTGGAAAAACATTTATAGTATCCAAGAACGCATGTGGGAACTAGTCCAGCTGTGACTTGGAGTCAGCTGGATTTTACCCCAAAAGACCCAACCGTGAGTTTCAAGCCCTGGGGATCTTTTGTTTAACTCATGGTGAGATTGAGAGTTCTTCCATAAGCCTTTGGTGGTGTTATGCTAAATTGTCCAAGTTCTACTCCCCCACTGGTTTCCCCTTCATAGTTATGGTTCTAGAATGTTCTACTTCCAAATGTATATATTGTTGCTTCCCCTTTGTCTCAGGTCTTTGGATCTGACACCCTATATTGAGTTTGGCTTCTCCATGTTTGTTGCTTTTAACCCTTTATTAAAGTTCTTTTGGGGCAACTCCATTGGACCCACACCTTTTCATTTTCGCCACTCTTGCCCTGAAGTCAGGAAACCAGAGAAGCTTGTCACAGCCACCCTCACTGTGTCAAAGGCACTAATCATTGAACAGCCCTTATTTCTTTTAGTCTTCTCTTCTGCTTAAAATTCCCTCTCATGTTCTACTCTAACATTATAAAAGTTTCATTCTGAATCCCAACACACCAGGAGAACAGCTGTTCTTTTCTACCCTGTAATTCTACTGAAGTTCATTAAGTGCGTTCTTATAACTAAAACCTTTAGAGAGCTAAAATTAACAGCTGTGGTAGTGTGTTGCTAAGTTTCTTGTGTTATTCCCCCAATTTATGTATTGTTCTCCCCTATTATGTGTAAAATGGTTTCGTTCCCCCAGTTCTTCCCGCCACTGCTAGCCTGTCAGCTAAGTTGCTATAGCAACTGCTATTCATAGTTGCCGATATGTAATTGCTTCTCCCCTGGTTTCCCTTATAAGTGAAAGTTGTTTCCTCCCTGTCCAGTCAATCACTCCCTTCCTCCTCCCAGGTTTCGAGAACCTTCTCCTCTCTAGAGATGGTGGTTGGCTGGGGCCCCAGGACACCTCCTTTACCTTTTGATTATTGGTCTCCATGGAGTGTCAGTTCTGTGAAGTTCATCCCCTCACCTTTCCTGATTGGCTCTGTCTGTACCCACCCCCTTGCTTTATAATCCTGTTTTCACCCCCTATGAAAAAAAACTTTTTCCCGGATGGTTTCCCGGTGTTTGGATGCGGCATCACCGTCAATAAACCGATGTTTAACCCCCGGGAAATGGTCAGTTCCGTTCCTCTCATATACCAGCGAGGTACGCCAGTCCGCAGCCAGCACAGCCCGAGGCCATCAGGCTCCGAAGGGTGCTGGCCAGGAATTGCAGAGGGGCGTCAGCCTTTCGCCCTCAGCTAGTCGGACTCTAAACTTCGGGCCACATACGCTCCCTTCTGCAAACAGCTACTTTAATTCTTCTGTATATCATGTTTCATTGTCATTTGCCTTCTGGACAGACACTAGTCAGTGACTTCACTCCAGCCTAGAAGACTGTCTGGTTGGTTGGTTGGTTGGTTGGTTGGTTGGTTGGTTTTTTGCTGTTTGGTTGGTTGGTTGGTTTGGGGGGTTTTTTTGGGCTGATGTTAGTGTTCCTTCTGTGCATGTAAAGGTCAAGACTCTATGGAACCCTAAGGAGAGACTCCACTCATTCTCACCAGACAGAATGTCCAAATGCATTAATCAAAATTATCAACTACTACAAATTTTTGGTCCTTAACCATTCATAAGACTCCACAAATCTGGGGAAACCTGGAGGGTTACAGATATATTTCATAGATTTAAGCTTGAATCCTCAGTCTCCCCATAATGTGGTGAAAGGTGATGTTAGTTTCAGATATACATTCAAAATGTAGGAATTCACCCTCATGCCCAAAACATTTCCAAGATCTAAGTCTAATTTTGAGGACTTGAACAACATTCAAATGAAAAATAGATGCCATTATGTCCCTGATCAGAAGTTAATTTCTAGTAAATGTTTGCTGCATCCAAATGGTTGCTCAATACGCCAACAATAGTGACCTTTTATAAAATTTGCTTCCACGCATACAAATTAGCAAACTCATGACATCATAACAAAAAAGAGATTACGTCAATATTAACACAAAAAAAAGATGCTTTAGTGCATTTACTTAAATGCATTCAAGGCATTCTATTTAGGAAGAAACAGGATGAATGCCATGGGAAAATAAAAGTTTCATTACTGTAAAATTAGAAAAGTCATAAATCTACGAATCTTTTCCAGAATCATTTGGAATTACGATTTTATGAAGATGCACACCTAGGAATAATTGAAAAGTATTCTATACAAATCTGAGAACTGGTAAGTGAAAAAAACGCACTATTATAATAAAAAATACTTTCCCACCTGTCCATGAATAAGGACCCTGTGTTTCACAGTGAGCCAGCAAATGCTGAAATACAGAAAAGTAATGATGAAATTTTAAAGAGTCAATGAAGAAGTAACATGCATAAAGAAAGGGAAGATAATTTTAAAAATGCAACTTTTCTTCTCACAGACACAAATTTCATGCATCTTCTAGTCTCATGGGCTAAAAAAAGCATCTGGTTTGTCAGCAGAACAGGAGATAAAATAGCTGGTGAATGTATGATCCCTTCTATCCTTATGCCTCTGCTTTTGTTATGGGTTTGGGTTGCTAATGATTATTTATGCTTAGGAATATTTTATTGTCAATTTCAGAAAGCAGAAATCTGAGGCACTAGTCATGGCAGACACACTAGAAGGTGTCATGTAGATACTAAACATAACAGAATATTAATTTAAAGTAATAAATAATTAAATCCTCTACATGGGTGATGCTGAGGAGGAAAAAGTGATGGAACAATCCTATTTCAACATTAAAGGCATAGGCGGATTTGGGAGAATTTGGCATACTATTACACCACTGTTTTTTTTGACTGAAGAAGTTTTCTCATTGACCAGAAAACAGCACCATTTGACAAAAAACCCACCACCCCTCATAAGTGATTGTGTTTCATCTAGAGACGATTGACACCAAAAAAAACCCCATTCAGCCTGTATGGCTTTTAAAGAGAAGTACAGAAAGATGAAGATTTTTCAGACCATCTCTGGGCATGGTTGCCTTCCTCTGTTAAAAAATATGCAATTATCTTTATAATACAGTTAACTAATTATTCATAACACATACCAACATTTTTTCTGTGATTGCTTTTGCAAGACACTTGGGTCATATTTGAGGATGGGAAAATCTGATGATTTTTCTGATGAGACATTCATCAGGAAGTTCATACAGAAAGACATCTTCTGCGGATTAGGACTTCTTGAACTCTTAATGAGATTGTCAGTATGCCAAGACATCTTAAATTCAATTGTCAAGAGAAATTTGCTCTTCAAAGTTAAAGAAACTGAAGACTTCAAATAAAAACCTTACTAGATTGCAATTCTGATCATTGATATTTCTCTTTATATTGATAGAGTCTTCAGTGAGTCTGTAACTTCCATTGATTCAGCCATATTTTTTCTCAAGTGTTTTCTTCTCCAGTAGTTTATTTGTAATTCATGGAAATTATCTGGCCTTTTAAAAAGACTTGCAGACAAAAGAACTGTTCCTATTTTTTTGCCTTTTCACTTCCCACTTTTTCACTTGAACCAGATGAAAATACCACAGAAAAGGCCTCATATTCATTTCAGCACTGAATCCATCTCAGTAGCAGCAGCATTTAACTGCTTTTTGTACTATAAAACTAATCAGCAATCAAAGTAGTTTTTCTCCAAAGAATATAATGCTGGTGAACAAAATTTGTGTGTCCTCAGGTCTGTACCACTTTTCTCCATAAAATCTGGTACAAGCCAGCAGTGAAACAAAACAAAACAACCCCTAAAACCAAACAACAAAAAACCTGGTCTCTTCCCACACACAAATTTCTCCAGTTTGCCTTTTGAGCTAACCACTTGTCTTGGTTTGAAAGACAGGTGCCTGCCAAGGAATGCAGGAAACCCCTCTTGGAATGGAGAATATGACCCCCTTTCCTCCAAATTTTTATAACTTTAAAATTAAGGGACTTTCAGGCAAAGATATGAAAAAAGGAAATAACTATTCTTTACTAGAATATATATGTGTGTATACAAGGCAAACAACAACAGCAGCAGCAACAACAAACAGAAAAATCAGAGACCCAACAACAGCCTTCTGTCGACTGTCAGGCCATTTCCCCCTTGGTGCAGTTCCGCTCACAGCCGGCAGGGGCGCTGGCGGCTGCCCAGCTAGGCCGGGCCAGTGCGGTGATTCCCCCGCGGCTGCAGGTGGCGCTGTACCGTGAGTTTCAAACGTCTCTCACATGGTAATGGCCGACACAGCTGGCAGAAGGGATGGAGAAGGAACTTCCTTTACGAACCCCAAGGGGCAGCTGACCGTGGTACCTGTCTGCATAGCAAAAGGAGCTGTAGCAGGGAAGCAGGAAGCTGTAATGGCAGGGAGGAGCAAAGTCCCGAAGTGGTAGATGAGCCATATCAGAAACTGCAGCTGTAGCTGGAGCCGTGATAGGCAGGCAGGGGGTGAAGGGCTACAGTGAAACGAAAAAGCCCCAGCGCAGTGGCAGAGGTACAGGGCTGACTAGCAGCAGAGCCTGGCTCCTACACACAACAGGGAGAGGCTCCCTGGAAGGGGGAAAGGGCCGGGGGAGCCCGGGGTTTCCCCTGAGGCACTTGAGCAGAATGTGAAGGGTCCTTTGTTTGGTGAGGTAGGGTGTTAATAAGGTCCCAGTGCGAAGGCCACTCTAATGAGCAGAGCTCCACTCATGGTAGAAGAAAGACAGCAGGAGACAGAACCCCGCAGCAGTAGTAATGTCCTCAGACACTTGCAGGAATGCAGAACTGCTTTGTTGTGCTTGCTGCATTTTATTCCAAGCAGTATGCATTTGGTCAGGCTTCCAAGGGCTGTTTGATATAGACTACAGACACCTGAATGTGGTGTTTCTCATATTCAGAGAGCATAATGGGCAGAAGAAATCCAGTATCTTTTTAGATACTGTGTAAATGAAAAAAACAGAGAATAGGGACGGGAAGGAAAACACAAGAATGCTCACTGTGTCATTACAATACCAGGACAGTCTACATTGTGATAGCCAAGGAGGTGCGACCTTGGACACAAAGTCAAATATTTGCCTGTTTAGTCCATATGAGAAAGAAGAAGACAGGCTTAGTTTTTCTTATTGGAAAAAAGGGCACGAATGAGGTCCTTGTGAAGATATGAATAACAATAACAGTAGTGTATTCATTTTCACCCCAGAGATATAAGAAAAATAGTTTTACATCAAGGCATGATTTGTATATGCAATTTCTTACAAGTCTAGAAAGACGTAGGGAAGTGGGAGAACTGAAATACAGTTCCACCATTTCCAATCATTTACAGTCTCCATGGTTAGTCAGTAAGTAGCCTCATTTCACCTAGTCTAAAATCATAGCTTGAGATCAAATGCAATTATGGACTCTAAGATTTTTTGATGCTACAGGCTTCTTGCTACCTCACCAGAATTTATGAATATTTTATTTTCTTACAATTTTGTTACCTGTTATTATGGGCGGAAGAGATATATTATTTATCTGACTAGGATTAGGGACTTAAAACAGGATTCTTATCCTCTCCGTTCAGCCTTCAGTGGCATTGGACTTTATTTAAACCACAGTAATTTTTAATTGACAAACCTAATAACAGTGGTTAGCTTTGAAAATTTTACATTTCTTTCATTGCTGCTGAACTATACAAATGGATTTTATTCTGAGGTTGATAATTTGAATTTACTTCTATAGCGTGACAGAAACATAAAGAAGGTCTTTAAATTGCCAGAATAACACCAGATCTCAACACATGATTTCACTCAAAATGTCCTAGTTAGCTGCTTGTGTATGGAATTGATGGGTATATCTGAAGATACTGACATTCAAAAATATCTGTATTTAATATGAATTTGTCTGAAATAGGTTTATCAACATCTTGTTGCAAACACTTGATAAATTAAATATGCATTGTTTTTACTGTACACAAGATTTTGTTTTCTGGGCATTCCAGTTGGATCAACATTGCTCTGAAATTTAAGTTTCTGGAATGAATAATAGTATGCAAGATTTTTGATTATCATGGGTTCTGACTATGCCTTCATAATGGAAGATGCAGAACAATTAATAAAATATATCTTAATTTTCTTTACTGATACCTGTCACTGCATGCCCCTAGTTGGATAATAATTAGCATTGACTCCATGATTCTCAGAAGGCTGATCTATCACTTTTAGTATACTGTATTTATTAAGAAACCTTACAGACAGACGCCCTTATAGACAGTCATGATGGTGGACCCAATTGGTCTTTCAATCTAAATACCATCATCGTTGATCAATTAAGAAACCACCCCTTGGTGGTTTCTTAACAAATCTCCATAACACTCCTAAACAAATCTCCGTAACACATTCCACATGTTCACAACAATGGGTACAGCAAGCAAAGATAATAATTGCTTCTTATTCTTTTCTCTTCTCTTCTCACAGCCTTCTCCAGGACAATGCCTGGGGAAGCTGTGTGCCACTCTCTGTAGCCAGAGAGCTGCTGCCACATATACCTATAGTTCATAGGTGCTAGCTGTATTTTCTACACATAAATTGCTACATTTGTAGGTAGTTTTTGAGCTGTTCACTCTGCTATACTTACTATTCTATTATACTTACTATTCATGTTGGTTAGGTTTCTATTCATTGGATTCCCCTATTTTTTAGCAACAGAACTGTCAACAATTAGTATGTCACAGAAAATGGTTTTCTTAAAATGTCTGATAGTATTTGGCATTTGTAAATATTGTAGTCTTAACCAAAACATATGTAGGGACCAGTTGGGTATCAGTCAGTGGGTGGTGAACAACTCTGTTACACATCCATTTTTGTCATGAGGTTTTTTCCTCTCTCTTTTATTATTTTTATTGTTGCTATTATTATAATGTTTTGCTTTCTTTCTATTATTAAGGTGTTCTTATTTCAATGCCCAAGCTTTAACCATTTCTGATTCTCCTTCTCATCCGACCAGGGCTGGAGGAGAGAAGAGTGAGAGCAGCCACACTGAACTTAGCTGTTGGCTGCAATTAAACCATGTGCTCTGTTAGGAAAGGCTATGCATTTAAAATGCAAAAAATGTGCGTTATGACAATATCACGTAAATAATTTGTGGTGCTTGATATCACCAGATATTACTGAAAATCATAAGATACAAAAATTATTTAACATTAATGAATAAAATGAGCATATACAGTTAGATTAAGTCAGCCAGAATAAAACTAAAAGGGCAATCAATTACATGCTTCAGTGTATAAAATAATTACTGAGTATATGAGAAGGAAATTTCATCCCCTTTATAGATGCATCGAACAATCAGGGGTATAATGGATATATTACATTCTTCAGAAAAACCTTATGATTAACTCGTAGAGACAAGACATTTAGACAGGAATGCTATTGCATGTTTTCCATGCAAAAAATGCTTAAGATACTTAAGAAATGGAAAAAAGAAATTTATGCAATTTCACTGAGTCTGGAATGTTCAAAAATTCTAGCCTGATATTTCTCCAGGGTAAATTAATCTTTACAGAAACAATATTCACTCAAGTCTCCTCAATAATTCATTATCACTTTCATTTTTTGATGCATTTTATATAAATTTTTCCACAGACTAATGTTGAACCTTTCAGGTAAAGCTCTGAAACAAAGCCACAATGTGGATCAACAAAGTCAGAAAAAAGCTTTCCCCATCCCAGCTGTGAAGTAAGTAGTCATCACTTTAGTACACTTGCAAAAGGAAAGTATGTAACACAGTCATTCCTCTTTGAAGTACCCATCTCCACCTTGTAAACCACAGAGGTGTGTGGTTATTTTTTAATTATGAGATATCTCTTTTTCTCACAGCAGCTTCACTCATCTGTCAATACAAGTATATAGATGACAAAGGAGGAAGGAAGAGGAATAATAGATCTGGAGAGTTAAAACTCTGTGAGCATTTGTCCACCAGAAACAATAGACACATGATAAAGCAATTTTCACAACTTCTTAAGGAGACCCCAAGGCAATTTTCTTGAGCTGTGTTATAAATGATCAAATCGTGAGCCAAAATTATCAAAAATTTAGCATAGATTTATTAATTTGTCTGTGAGACCAAAGTTCGGTCTTCAAAACCACCACAGCCAAAGAGACAACATCGAGCCTGGGATCAGCAAGATCCCGGGTGAGCTCGGATCTGACCTCCCAGGTGTCAGAGTCTCCCCCATTCATACTTGCTGCCTTGCACGGTGAGGTTTTATACAGTTTATTCTGCCTGAGGCAAAGATGACCAAATTTTCTTTGTGTCTCTTCACATGCATTGCTGTTGCTTTCCATGTGCAGAGGTGGACAACAGCCTCATCCAGGTGTGCCATTGGTGTCAGTCAGCTCCGAAGAAGCCTTGTCTTCAGGTGTGTCAAGTTGGCACCGCTGACTGTCTTGATTGATGCAATTGGCAAGGCGATAATCGCTTTCAGGTGGCTCCTGACAACTCAGGAAACTGGTGATCATTCTCCTGGAAGCTTCTATTCTGACGTTAAGGCGTCGATGGTTATCTTAACTTGTGTCTGGGAACTAGTTGAATCTAAATAAGACAGCTGCTCCCGGCTGGGGTAGTCAAAAGACATGTTTTGGATTTCACAATATTTTATACCATACATTAATAGCATCAATTATCCCTACCATATATTACAAGCTGCAAACTGAAAATAGCAAACAGATTAATTCATACTAATACAGCTCAATAAGAACATTCTGGGACTTTTTTTTTTTTTTAATGAAGAAAGTGCTGAACAGGATGTGAGCAGTACTGGATAGTACAGTGATACTGGACAACCACAGTAGCTTAAAGATTGTAACAGAGTAGCACCGCTTAACAGCAACGCAATAAATACTACAAGAAGATACAGTAATTCATGATGTACTTTAAAATTTCCTTTTTTTGGAATATTTTAGCACATTCAACAAAATTAAGCATTTTTTCTTGGAATACTAGTTATCAAATATTAAGGATGGAGGGGGTTTATCCATCAAACCATTCTGATTAAAATCTTACAAACCAGTTTCCCACAGAAAATTAGTACAATGCGTGGCTTTTTTAAAGGTTAACCTAGCTGAAAAAACAGTTCCCATAAACTTCCTGGCAATTTGCTTCTCATTTTTAAGTGGCAACCCTTCTGCTGTTCAGTTTGTTACTGGTAATCAATGAAAAAGCCGTATCAATAATAATGATGAAAGATTTTATTTTTATGACCAAAAATACGGCCCTCAATAGCCACGGTCAAAGAGACAGTGTCAAGCCCAGGATTGGCACTGGGTGAACCTCTGTCCAACCTCTATTGTATTGGACCCCCTTGGTTCACAATTGCCTTCTCTGGCAGGGCTGGTTTATACAGTTTTTTCTGCCTGAGGCAGAGGTGGCCCCATTCCTTTGTTACCTTGCATATGCATGAAGTCTCTTTTTTCTGTACAGGGCTGGACAATGCTGTTTCTGGGAGGTGGCGGGTTATGGAAAATCTGGTATTGAGATGTATGTTCCTGACAACACAGTTATCTTGATTGAAGATATTTATCAGGTGTTGATCGGTCTTGGGTGTTCCCAGATGGTCCCAGGAGAAGCTCATCTCTGTACCAGCAATGTCTTTTTGCTTGCTAGTGAGGTTTTCTTTCCTTGCTGCCATTGGGAGTTTTGTAACTTCTGTGAGACAGTCTGTCTCGGGACTGTCCGTGGTCTTATGCTTTTCAGATTTTTGTTACAATTTTATTTTACAGCTTTATACATATTTAATCTAATCATACATTACAAGTTCTTGCAGGTCAAAGCATGGCCTGTGCTATAGAATCTGCTACTCCATCTCGGGTAGGTGACCCCACCCTGAAAATGTGAGGAAATAAAGATAGCATGCTTTCCTTTTTCATCTCTTCCCTGACAGGTTATAGAGATCAGACATGTCAGTTTACTGAGAGATCAGATTATTGCAAGACTATACTGCAAAGTTGTATAATGCATCAACTGTGAGCATTACAGCAGGATGACATCATCAAATGCATGATCTCTGTGCCAAGAAAAAAGAAACTATAAATTTAGACTTCCCATGAAAAGTCAAGAGGATCAATCTGATGTCCAAAGTTTAATTTGGGGAGAGAAGCATAGAAGTACTTCCATAAATTTCTACATACCTGTGGGGAGTTAGGTCTCCTGCTCATTCCTTGTCACCCAGGGAATTTCTTCCGGTTGAGTTGCTGATGGGAGCTGATTGCTGGGTGCTTGGGGCAAAGGGGGAACTCTAAGTTTTTGGGAGTTTTCCCTTGGGGGAAGGGGCTGGGCACAGCTGCTGGCCCTCTCTGTTTCTTTATTTCTCCACAGGAGGATCGGAACCCCTGCTCTTGAGAAAGGGAGTTTTTCACTGCTGCTGTTGCCAGAGCCTGGACCAGAGCTGCTTCTTCTGCCATTAGGTGAGTCTGTGCTCATGAGAACAATTACTGAACTGGGACCTTATTAACACTTACCTCACTAAAAGAGAGAGCTATAACTGCTTGGGTGCCTGGGATCCTGAGCTCGTCCTTCTCTGTCCGGGTGGGAGCCCCTCACCCCCTGCCTGCCAAGACATCTTACTGGCCCAGCAGATTGCTTTCCAAGAGTCTTGCTGGGAGCACCGGAGCCAGCTGTCCCAGGTGTTTGTGAAGGAAAGCCCCTCTTCCACTCATTCCCGTCTTCAGACAAAGCCGCCATTACCGTGTGCTCCCCAAGCCTGCGCCACAGCGCCCCCTGCAGCCCCGTGGGGATCACCGCACCTGCCCTGCCCACTGGGAGCCACCAGCGCCCCTGCCGGCTGTGACCGGAACTGCACCAAAGGAGAAAGTGCTGCAGCCGAAAAGGCTGGGACTGGGTTCCTGGTTCTGTTTGGTGTTAATGCCGTAGTTGTTGTTGTTTGTTTGCCTTGTTATACACACTAGTAAAGAACTGCTATTCCTATTCCCATATCATTCCCTTAGACCCCCTTGATTTCACTATTCTAATAATTCAGAGGGAGGGCGTTTACATTCTCCATTCCAAGGGAGGGGTTTTTCTGCCTTCCCTAGCAGACACATCTCTTGTAAATCAAGACAATACCATGATTCACAACCATTTGCATCTACAGAAGAGATTTCTGGGTTTTAGGAGGTGATTTGGTACACAACACTGTAGTTTAAATACAGTTTTGTGATCCCTCTGTGTTCTGGTTTGTTAAGGTTTTAACATCCTTGTTTGCTCCCAGCATGTTCTGTTTGACTTTACAGCTGTTTGATCTGCTTTGTATCTCTTTTGTGTTTTTCTTTTTTTTTTTTTAATGCCCTGTGGTTCCTTCCAGTTCATTTTTGTTGTTCTGAATGCCTTCCCATTACCCCCATATTCTCTAGATTTTCAGGTTATTTCATAGAAGGATGATTTCAAATATATCCTGTTCTACTCTAAACACACCAGGAGGCAAATTTGCATTAAAATGCACAGTTTAGATGCACAACACTTACTAACATTAATGGGACTCATACAGCTAAGTTCATTTCCACCATGCTGAAAATAAAACCACAGCTCTTCCCATCAATGAAAGTTTCATAAGAATGTCTTTCCGAGGAACTCAGTGACCGCACATAACTACTGTTGGAACCCAGGAAATTCCTCCGGCTGCCCTGGAGGACTCAGGCCCCTACTCAGGGGGCTCAGAGACCTTGGCACAGAGCTCAAGACCCCTGTGCCTTTGATTTAGCCCTTGGAAAAAAGGGCTTTCATGAAGAATTACAAGCCACAAAAGTTTAAGCAAAATGATAGTGAATTTATCACAGGATGAAAAATAGGTTTTTTGGGGTTTTTAGAATGGGGGTTATGAGGGCATGATGGAGGAATCTGGGCATGTCCAGCCTTTCTCCTTCTTCTTCTTCTTGGCCTCCGTCTTCTGCTGTGATTTTTAGATTGGTTTAGAGTAGAAGCTCACTGTCTAACATAGGTGATAGGTATTGGAAAGTTATTGTAAATAGTGTAAACATAGTTTTTAGTATAAAAAGATAACACCGCCCCAGGGGCAGGCAGAGTGCCTCTGACTGTCTTGCTGAGCTGATCTCAACTGGACAGGAGAAAGAATTTTGTAGATAAGATACAATAAACAACCTTGAGACCAAGAACTGAAGAGCTCTGACTCATTTTTCAAGTGCCAGGCCGGGAAAAGAGACTTTCTAACGGATCTCGGGGTCACTCTGACCAGCAAGAGTCCCAAGAAACTACTAAGAAAGGGACAGAGCTCAAAGCCCCTAATTGCTGACTACACAACATGAATAAGTCCATGATACTCTAAATGCTCTGTTCTACCAAGTGCAGAATCTTTGGAAGGATTATATATATCCTTTATTAACACACTTTAAAATACAACATGATTTCATACAAATACCACAGAGAAACACTGTAACAAAATTTTATATATTTCAGTGTGGAATTTGCAGGCAACCCTGACAAGGGAGGAGATGAGAATCTTGACTCCATGGTTCAGAAGTCTGATTTATTATTTTATGATATATATTATATTAAAATAAATTATATATTAAAACTATACTAAAAGAACAGAAGAAAGGATTTTATCAGAAGGCTTGAAAGGAAGGAAAGGAATGGAATGATAATAAAATCTTGTGACTGACCAGAGAGTCCAAGACAGCTGGATTGTGATTGGCCATTACAATTAAAAACAACCACATGGACCAATCAAAGATGCACCTGTTGCATTCCACAGCAGCAGATAATTATTGTTTTTCTTTTCCTCTTGAGGCATCTCAGCTACTCAGGAGAAAAAATCCTGGTGAAAGGATTTTTCATAAGTCTGAGACATTTCAGGCCACTTTTTCTTACTTAAATCCTGAAGTAACAAAGTGATGTCTTTGGTCAAACAGTATCTGAGCAATGCCCTTAATGCTGAGTGAACCCAATATGAACCGATACATCAGAATCAGTTTTGCCTGCACTTAAGCATATCAGATTGGAATCTTCAACATTTGGATACTGATTGTGGAAGCCCATGAGCCTACCAGGGTCATGCCCTGGGAGAGTACACCATAGGCTCCGGGCATTCCCCAGAATTTAGGGTGAGAAGAAAGGAATGATGGGTGCAGTTATGCAGATTAAGTTATTCCATATAAGGTTATGTTGTGAACCCTGCTTTCTGATTGTTAGTCTTGTGTTCTAGATAAGGTTTGGTTTCCGTTTCTTTGTTGATTGTTTCCCAGTCCTCTACATAAGTTTGGTTTTGCCTCATTTTATGGTTTATATTGTACAGTTTATGGTTTTGTTGCACATTTATTGTTAACCCGCATTTTGTTTTTCTTTATTAAATGTTGATTTTCGAGCACTTCGGTCGTACCCACCCCTTTTTTATTTTTAGCCTGTTTTGGCTGACCTGGTCCCAGGATTGCATTCGCCCCTGGCAACGAGGGTTTGTCTGATGCACACAACACAACAACAAGGCATTGGAAGTAAAATGCCTTCCACCCACAACTTTTCCCATTCTACCATTCTACATATCAGTTAAGTTACATGACATTAAATAGCGGTTTCAAATTCAACTTCAGTTAATTAGGAAATTGCCATTTTAACCTTCACTTAGGGCTTTTTTAAATGTGTCAAGGAAATATTTATTTACCTAAAAGGCCACTGCTAATGAACTTTTTCAAATCTTTTCTCTTAAGAGATTTACTTTTCTTCAATGCCTTTATTTTTAAATCTATTTCAGTTAAACCAGTTGGGCTTTATAAGTATCTGTTACTCAATCCTATTGCTATCCTGCTTCCAATTTCCATGCTAAATCTCAAAAAGAATCCAGTTTCAGAAAGACAGTTTAATAATGGCTCAATTTTTTTTTTCAGTTCCAAACTAAATTTGATATAACTGATGCATCATATAGCAAGTTGCCTAGAATATAATCTTTAGTAACACTAATCTTTATAAAAAGCCAAACATAAAAAAAAAGGAAACCCAGGTAAACACATTTAACAGCAGCATATCCATATCTAATGCATTACAAACTGCACATTTTATGCAATAATGATTACTTCCACAGGTTCAGCTGAAAAAAACAGGAACCCTTCTTTCCTGCCCACAGTTCCATCATACTTTCCTGTGCAGTGCAGAGGTAAATGAGAAACCCAACACCATACTTCTTGTTAGAAATAGCAGCACTTCAGAAGTACATAAAATATTAGACACTCAGCATAGGCATTATACATCCACTTTTGTTTTGCCAGATGTCCCCCACTCCATATATGCTCAAAACGAAAGGACTCAGTAGCCACAGTTGTCTGAAATTGTAAGAATTTGCAACATTTCACTTCCCTGCCCATCTACATACTTGTTTGTCTTAAAGTTATTTTAAAAAATCAGTTAACAAAGTGTTTCATCGTTGAGATGAATATACAATAGTTCTGATAGTTGGTATTAGTAAGGATTCATCTCCCCATTATCTGTTTTGTTTGATTTGGTTTTTTTAATTTCTAATTGTGGTTTATGGGCCCTTATAAGAGCCTTGATGAAAGCCTTTTTCGCAAAGTATTTTCCACATTCAAACTTCAAGGTTTAAATAAATTATTAACCTCCTAGGTTATTAATTTAAACCCTAGTCCTCTCATCAAGTTCTAAAAACATGTGATGCCCAGACTCAAGGCTAGAAGCAGCGCAGTCCATCTTCCTACATCTCTACAGTCAAAACCAGTCATCCCAAATTTAACTTCTAACTAAATTGTTCTTTGCAAGATGATCACACATTCTGTATGAAGCAATACTTTTAAAATAAATGCAGACCTTTAGGTCTACGTGAAAAGTGGCCAGTCAGCACTTAATCCAAATTTTTGCTCATTTGAATTTGTTTTCAACTCTCTACTTATATATTCCCAGTGCCATGGCAAAAACACAGACAACAGCAGTCTACAACCCTATTTTCCATTCTCTCACCATCCAGGTTCATCTCAGGATAACTGAGTATCCTAATAAAGTAAAAAAGAATGAATGTTTAAGTGCTGGACCTAAGCCTCTGCAGGTACCTCCTGGAAACACTGCGGAAAGTTTGAAAAGCACAAGTTTAGCTGGCACTAGCAACATACGATTTCAAAATCCAGAATCTGTAGGCAGAAAGGTGGCTAGGCAGAGTGTACCAGAGTGATTTGGAATTTCCATCATTCTGATGCATATGAAAGCCTGGACCAAATCTGTGCCTCAAGGAAATATTTCAGTGAGAGCAGAAATGGAGAAAGAGCTTTGTAGTACAAGTAATGTAGTACAAGTAATGAGAAAGTACAGAACAGAAAAAAATTGTTTCACATATGGAAAGAGAATCTGCTGAATATAAATTATATAATTTACCTTCCCAGATTTCTCAACTGACACACTATCCTTTTAATTATTTCTACTTCCCACCCGCCTCCAACCTTCCCCCCGCCAACATTCTGCTGGTAAACTCTACAGAACATTCAAGGAACAAAGATTTGGTGGGGAAATTGAGGTTTTCTATGTCTAAAAACACAAGAGCAAAGGGTAGAAATTTTGCATTTTTGCATGTGATTATAGTGTAGGTTTCCTAAGAACCAGGAACCTCTCTGAGCACAGATTGTGATCATATTAACAGGTCTTAATGAGCTTAATTTGGTGTTGTGATTTCAAGGACAAAACTTCACAAATACTGTAATGAGGTGTGGTGACATATGCTCTCTATCTGACTTTTCTTGACAACACATCCCTTCATGCCTATAGAGTTTCAAAAGGTCTTCAAGCAAAAACTCTTAACAATTTAAAACATAGCATGATGATATATCATCAGTTAACATGATCTTGTATACAGTGTCAAAAATATGAAGTGCAATGAAAAGCAAACACTTGCACTGTTACTACAGATTTTGTTTGGGTTTTTTTCCCCGTTTCTTTAAGATAGCCACACAGAATTCTATGATTATTCACATGGACATTTTAAATCCATTCTGTATACATTGTACATACAGCCTCTCAAAGTAAAATGCATTTAAAGTGTTCATCTGGTGATGGCAATGCCAAAAATTGTTTCTTGTGGATAGAGTAATTGTGACAAGAAACTTTTCCCACTTGCTTCCACATGTGGTATTATCAAGAGGCTCAGCTCCCCAGAATTCCATTCTCTCCCTACAGGCAAACCCATGTATTCAGACCCATTATGCTGATTCCCTCATACTTGTAAAGCTCTTTGAAATTGTTATGTTAAACACACTGGAAGAACTGGAAGAGTCTTTGCAAACAATGCTTTAAGCCATTGCAGAAGGAGCCACCATGACGCAATTCCTTTCAGCACTTTCATTTTTCTTATCGTTTTTAAACTTTGCAGCTCACAAAGGCTGGGAAGTGGGGGCAAAGGATAAAGAAAATCCTTATCATCAATAAAGCTGAAGGTAAGACGATGAGTAAAAGTCCTCAGGCCTTTCAAAATCACCGATGCAAGGACATTATAAAGACCCAAGAGCAAAAGTCCCTTAGGAGGTAGCAGCTGTCTCTGAACCATTGTGCCAAGAATCCAGATAAGAAAAAGAATTACCAAGTTGCAGAGGGAAAGAATTGAAAAATTTGAAAAGAATTCCAACTGGAAATTTTTGGACCCTGGACCCAGAACTCCTCAGACCCTGCTGCTTGCAAATAGATCAGATGCTGTTCCTGCTACCTCTGAAGTGATTCTAGAATCCACATTTTTAAATTATTGTCCTTGCTTTCTGCATGAAGAAGCTCAGGTGTCTTAGGCTGCAATGCAAGGTGGAACCAAAAGTAGGTATTCTATTACTATCTGTTAAGACCTGGTGAGGTGGTGTTTATCTCTTTTACAACCCATCCTCCATCTGGGGAGATATCTTCTGTTAATAAATACACACATGGCATGCATTTCAAATAAGGTGATGTTTCTAATTTTTCAGGAGATCTAAGTGTGTATATATATATATATATATATATAAAATAACATTACATATATATAAAACATAAAAATGTATATTTATATATTTACATTTATTTATTTATTCCAGTTTAGCATAGGCCTAACTGGAAAAGATGAAATATTCTTTAAAAGACATTAACCAAGACAGTTCTGGTCAAAATACAATGGGGGGAAATTGTCCATCTGTTAGTTTTTATTTTTAGTATGATGGTGTATCAGATGGAAGGAAAATATTGGGCTGATCTCTGATTTTTTCATGAAACATACTTTCTTTGAAAACTGACTATTTCAAAAAAAGAGAAGTACTGATTGTCAGTCTGTAACAGGAATATATCTCCAGAAAGATAATTTAAATGAATTTGCAGTTTTGAGCATGTTGCTGGTTTTCAGAGGAAGCTGTTGTCACGGTGATTGTTAACATGAATCTTGATTTTGCACTGACTTAAACTAAAATGATATAAATTGTTCAAGGAAGAGAGAGGAAAAAAAAATGAAGAAAATGTCTTCTCATAGTTTTCTGATGTTACCAAACTCAACTTACTGAAATAATGTCATCAGTTAAGGCACTCTTCCTTCTCGGTCAAAGAATATATAAAGCATGTGTGAGAAGGCTAGTGTGCTTGCTACCTTTCTCCTGAAAGAGACAGCTGCAAAATCTGCCTTATGTCACAAGAAATGCAACAAACATTTCCAGTTACACCCATGGGTATTTCAAAGCTGTGAAAACGTTTTTCTCCAAACTTCAAATTAAGAAAAACAATACTCCTATTTTTAACTAATCTAAAAAAAAAATTGGATTTTCCAAGTAAAAAAAATCATTTATTGTATTCAAATGGGTTACAACTCCTTTGTTGTATTGCACTAAATATTTATTTATTTATTCATTCATTTGCACTAGGTGTTTGGTAATTTGCACTGTTCATATGATTTGTATCCTATCACTATGTTTAATGTCCACACATTGCTGCTTCATTTTAACTGTGGCTGTGTGAAATACATGCATTTACATAAAAATAGTTTAAAACAGAAAACCTAATGTAGCATAACAATAAATACATTTCTTGTAGGTATCTAGGAATGACTAATTACAAATATAGTGTTCTGGTTTGAAAGCAAAACCAGTGAGAGACTCCAAGTCAGAAATACAATTTATTAGGAAAAGGGAAAAAAACCCCAAAATACATGCAATAATATAAAAGAAAAATGACTGACCGAGTCTGAATACAACCTGATACCCTGCTAGTTAGGGTGGTGGTTGCAGTCCAGATGAAATGGTCTTGTTGAAGTGGTGATCCCATAGAAAAGACAAAGTCCCTGATAGCTCTTGTCCTCTGTAAGGCAGTGGGTATGCACTGCCTGTTCAGTCCCAAACTCTAGATTATATCCAGGTGGGGATGCTTAGCTCCTCCCCCTGGGCAGAGCATCTCACAATGGGCTGATATCGTTCTGATCATGCAGTGGGTCCTTGATTACC
The DNA here is from genome assembly GCF_047830755.1 of Zonotrichia albicollis. Taxonomy (NCBI): domain Eukaryota; kingdom Metazoa; phylum Chordata; class Aves; order Passeriformes; family Passerellidae; genus Zonotrichia; species Zonotrichia albicollis. The sequence continues at coordinate 24,246,066 of NC_133860.1, forward strand.
CATTAAACAGACATGGGTCCCGGAGGGAGTTATCTCTGAGTCATGTGGCAAGGCAAGGCCCATTAACAGGAGATAAGGAAAAACAATGCCTCTCCTGGTCTCAGCAACTCTTGAGGATGGGAAGAGAATACATCTTTATATTGTAACCTAAGACATATAGCCACTAAAGCAGTGGCTAGTCTTTATGTCCTCTGTAGGGACAGAAATAGTGTTTATGTTTTATGATACTGTAAAAGTAGTTAAAATATGTGGACATATTTCACATTTAGCAGTAGGAAAGAATCAGTCTGCTCCTAAAATGTGATTGGTTCTGGCCATCTGTGTCACACTGTTCTGGGGCAAAAGAAAATGGTGTGAACACACCATTAAAACTGAGTTACTATAGCAAGCATCAGGCAGCAGTGACCAATGAATACATTGATGTTATAATTTCTCCAGAAATCATCATCCTTTATTCATGGATCAGATTATATATGGGCTGCATAAGAAAGTACAGTATAGCATGTCATGAAAATAATAGAGATAAGTGATTGCGCATGCAAAGAAAATGTTTTGTTTTCTCACTTCTGTTACACTGCCAGTGTGATACATGATGAGCCTCATCAACTACTGTGCAGCACACATCTGGAATATCAGCTACAGTTCTGCTTCTAACAGAGAATCATTCAAATCATTCTCTTGGTGCTCTCTCACCTTTCATGTTTTTCCATCTTTCTTTACAATCTTTGCATTTGGTCTCATATCCAAGAAGTTCAACTCCTTGCATCTTCAAAATCTGTTTTCACATGAAACTCATCTAAAGTAATAGTCCATTTATTTCTTTAACTCTGTTCATATGTGAAGCTTCAGTTGGCTATTAACTTGATATTGGTGTACTACAATGCTGTAATTAGGAGTAGCACACAATTATTTTGGGATACTAAGATGGTCTAACCAGACACAACCTCATATATATTATATATATATATGTATATATGTATATATGTATATATATATATATATATATACCACATATATAAGAGTGTGAACACCAATGAAGCAGAGAAAGGTGGTTGAAGTTTAAAACAGGCAGCATGCAAGGAAAAAAAAGTTACCAGACAGAAGAAGCACAAGGAACTGCAAATTGGCAGGGTAGCTTCCCAAATGCACTGGACACATAATCAGCTAGAAAAAATGATATAATTTGGGCAACATCAGGAGCAGAGGAGAACCCCCATCATGGAAACAGTTTAACAGCGTAAGAATCACACTTTGAAGCAAGGAATAATACAGAAGATTATAAACCCACTTCTGTCATGAAAGACCCGTCAGGGCAGACTAATTTGATATTTGCAACTAAGAAACGCTTGGGACTATAGCTGTCTGTACTTACTATATTGCAGCACATCTGTGGTTTTGCATAGCCATAGCTCTTTTAGAATATGACTGCTAAAGACTAACAGCTTTATATATGTACCACTTATGCATTATTTGTAAGAATTGACCACTAGGACAAAGTGTATTATTAATGAACTAATCTAATAAAACATTAGTTTTAAAATGTGAAATTGCCCTGATTTGTCACTCATATCATAATCAAAGTGATCTCTTTATCAATAAAGATTATTTTCACCTAGTAGTGAAAATATTATTTTCATCTAATAGTAAAATAGCAGGACTATAAACTTATTTTCACATGTTAACAGTTAAACAAAAAGGTGTAACCATGCAGATGATTTAACAACATTTTCCTCCAAACGCCCTGCCAGAAGAATGCATATTGTGCACTATGATTCAATATACCGATGAACAGGTTACGAAATCATTTTGCAGGTCTTTTTCTAATGTAGCCGCACATCTCTGGCCCTTACACATTCTCATTTCCCCAACACTTTCCATAAAGTATCAGTTGCAGTTCAGTTCACTACCAATTGCCTGCCTTTATTGGCTTTGGCTGCTTTTTTTTCTGATACTTTTTTTATTGTACTTCAATTCTTCCTTCCACTGCAAGGATGTCAAAGAAAGTATACCAATAAAAACAAATAATACAAGCAGCCTGTGATTCCTCTGCTATTCAGACCATGCCTGGACTTTTTCTTTCTCATTTGCCAGTGAAAGTATTTACCTTGAAGAGAAAAGGAAGAATAAGCTTATATTGCTCTTCAAAGCTTATGTATACTTGAAGTGAGAAGAATCCAGCAGTGACAACAATGTGAACCTTTAAAAAATCACCAGCTGATTTTTTCACCAGCAGTAGCTTCAAAAGTCTTATCAAGATCCCTCCCTGTGGAGATCTGGCAGTGCAAGTGATGATGGGCTTGGCAGAGGAAAATACTCAGCAAGTCATTAAGAAGACAAACTGAATGTCTTTTTCCCTGTCTTCAGATATGTCATTTACAATTCACTCAGTGTTAATGTAGGAGAGAAATCCATACTCCTGAGAGAGACAAAGATAAAATATTACGTCTTGGAAAAGAAAAATTGTTCTTTTATTATTTCAAATATTTACAAATTACCATGGCATGAATTTCTTCCCATGTATTTTTTATCAGCCCTCATGTCTATTACTGGTAAGGTAATATTATATCTTAAGCTATTATTGAAATAACTATAAAGGAATACCTGGAATTTAGGAGTATCCACAATTTTCAGAAACACAGTATTTCAACACCAAGAGAATTGATAAAAAGCTGCTACTAACAAAAGTTACACAACTCCGAAATGCATTGACCTCAATTAGATAGATCGCATTTCTTATAGAGTAAGATCCTGGGATCACTTTCTGTTTGAGATCACTTGTCCACAATGACTAGATGGATTTTTCTGAGAACCCTTAAAAACTTAGCCAAATTACTTCAAACATTTACAGCAAATTTTTTGACATTAAACTGGCTTATTCAATATATTACTTTAACTCTTATTTTCCTACCTGCATTTCTCTCAGAACTCTCTAAGCATGGGATTCCAAATGACAATCCATGGAGTTCTTTGACCTTCCTTTAATAAGAGGTATCCCGCTCTGAAATATAAAACTAATTGCGCCTTTGCTTAGGTCTCAGGTCAAATGTAGTGCTCTCCCTGGAGTCAGAGTCTGTCAGTACAGAAAGTTTAAAATTCTCAGCATCCAGAACTCCAACATGTTACTGTTCCCAAATGTGCAATAGGAATTTCACGTGCAAGGAAGAAAACATTGTCTAGTTTCAGATACAAGGTGTAAGTACACAGTTTGTGGCAATTGGGAGTGAGGCTGTTGCCAAGCCTCATCCCAAATAGGCACAGCTGTGAAAAGCAGGTGAACAGCACTGAAAGCAATGAGACATGAAGTGCTGACCAGTCACAAAGGGAACAGAAGGCACAGAGGTGCAATGCATGTACATGAGGGGTATAAAAGGTTGGCTAAAGAACAAGAACGGCAGATGCTTGCAGCCTTCTGATGTGGTATGGTGTTACTCTGTTTGGGTTGAAGCTTTCTGATATTGTATGGTGATACTCTGTGAATCATGACCATCTCCACTGTGACATATGCTGTGACCTATGTTGTGACAACAAGGCAAGACTAGAAAGACATTAACCTATGTCTGAGCAACAAGATCAAAGGAGCTCAAAATACACAATGCAGAATGGGAAAGGTTTCATTTGCTCACTATTGCTTTATACACAAGTTCTGTCAGACCCAGTTACAATCTGGAGAGTCTCCAAAAAAGTACAGTTGTTTTGCTTCATCTTTGCTCAAAGTACTGAAGCATTTTTCAACAGTGAATTAGAGCTCTTGGCACTTAGAGTCTTTGACTTCAAAGCAGTAGTGGAAAATATGAGTTGTCCTTTTCTAGACAACACTAAGAAATTTTGCAGAGACTCTTAACAAGTGTGGTTATGAAAAATCTGTATTGGGGCAGTAAAATGAGGGAGGCTACTTTCTGTTCCTTATGTAATTTGTTTTTGTTGGGTTTTTTACCACTGAACAGCTTTGATTTTCTGAAAACATAGATAACACCCAGAAAAGTCCTTCTGTACCTAAGGTAGGTAGAGTAAATTCAAATGAAAAAAAAAATGTAAGGAGCTAAGCTACAGCATAAACTGGAAAACTGAAGTTAAATCTGTGATATTTCACTAATTCTGAATATTGCTATTGCAGCAAACATCTGTGTTTCATCTCAAAGTTTAATGGAAAGGTAATCTATGAACACAAATCCTCTCTCAGTTTTTACTTCTGCAGGCAGCTTGTTGTTCAAGTCCCCCAAGCTCTGAAGTTCAAAAAATGCAAACTGCAGCAAACAGTTCCAAACCCTAAACTCATTGCTTATTTCTATCAAAGATATTTCATTATCTTTTTCAGAAAGCTAATCTCAGTTAGAAATCTTGGGAAAAGTTAAAAACAAAACTCCAAAGGTTTCTTTAAAAGTAACTGTTAACTTATCTTTTTCAAAATCCATACCAGAATAACAAATTTATTCAGCCATTAGTGTAAATTTGTTAAATTAGCATGCATGTGAATAACAGAAGCCCATAAATTTACATATCTCTTACATTTCCACCATTCTTCTCTGTACCCCCATACACATTTAAGGTAAAGACAATAATCTGGAAACAAAAAATTGGGATCTATTATCACCCTTATCTATTTATATCCCGTCAGTCTCTGTTGACACACTACACCCTTTCTTTTATGGCACAGTGAATGTTCCTTTATCCTAGATCTGCACAATAACCAGAACAGTTAGGCCTCTGTGACAGCACCGTGTCAATAATACAATACTGTAAACCAGTTTTGCATCTTTAGAATTTCAAATCTCATTGTCCATGTAGATTGAATCTTTAATACTATTTCTATATCAAGAGTCTTTTTCTCTTAGCAATTATGGATATGCCATGCATGGGCAATTCAACAAGCTGGAAAATCAGAGCACTTTCTCTTGACAACCTGCCATGGATCCATTCATAGGTGGTACTCCAGGTGTTGTTATAGAAACTTGTTTCAATATTATGACTTGTCTCATCCAGCTAGCTGGTTACCTATAACAATCACCAGGGTGTCAAAGAGCTTGACAAAGAAAACAACATCAAAAATTCTGGGTGAAGTCAATGAAATCAGCAATAGCCTAAATACAGCTGGTCTTTTGCCTCTTTCAGTGCATCCTTTCCTACACATTTAGATTTATTCATAGTGCCACTCATCTATTAATTTCAATGCTCTTTTTAGATTCTCAAAGAAAGCCCTAGCAAACAGATGGGGATGACATATAAGTGGTAAGATTAGTGGCCATTTTAATCTCTTGTGGACATATCTCATTCTTGCTGATTATGAAATCTACTAAATGGGGGCAGAGTCTCCCAGAAAAAATGGTAGAACCTACATTGTTTAGAACTTACAAAAGTAGGTTGAACAATGGACAAGAAAATGTGCTGTCAAAAAAGAGCTATGCTGCCAGAATTATAGACTACATGAGTAAAGATTTGCTAGCTGTTTCTAAATTCTGTACATATCATAAACCCCATGGAATTTCCCATATAAACAAGGAGTGAAAGTGTATCTTGGAGAAGGAGAGAGCAGAAGGAAGGCGAAACAGAAGTCTGGGAAATAACTACTGAAAAACACATCTTCCTAATTTCCTTATGCAATTGATTTTTTATGTCATTGACTATTTTAGATAATCCTAAACAGTGCATTATGAGATGGAGAAACTAGACCTATATTGTTAAAAACTAAGCAGAGGAAGTGCAAAATAATTCTGCCAATTATTTTGCAGTCTACAAAATGGAAAAGGGATTCCCTTGATATCTCATCTTGGGTAGATAACCTCATCTATGGGATAAATTTACCTCATAAATAGAGCCTAATGCCATTCTCATTCAATGGCTAAAAATACCAAGGCAATTTCCACCACAAAATTAGTTTACTCTCCAGGCAGGATGCTTGCGAAATCTTAGTTATCAAAATAAACAGAATTTGTACAAAATATTTTTTAAAATTATTTTTATTTTCCCCTTAAAATACAGCTCTAGACTTTCACTGTTCTTCTCAGTGAGAACTAATTGGATTTCTTTCTTTTATTGCTCAATAAAATGCTGTCAGCTTCAAATACATCATGTAATATATGGTCGGGATAATTCATGCTATTAATGTACGAAATAAAATATTGTGAAATCCAAAACATGTCTTGTGACTACCCCAGCCAGGAGCAGCTGTCTTATTTAGATTCAACTAGTTCCCAGACACAAGTTAAGATAACCATCGACGCCTTAACATCAGAATAGAAGCTTCCAGGACAATGATTACCGGTTTCCCGAGTTGTCGGGAGCCACCCGAGAGCGATTATTGCCTTGCAGATTGCATCAATCAAGACAGTCAGCGGTGCCAACCTGATACATCTGAATACAAGGCTTCTCCAAAGCCGATTGACATCAATGGCACAGCCAGACTCGGCCTTTGTCCACCTCTGCACATGGAAAGCAACAGCAATGCATGTGAAGAGACACAAAGAAAATTTGGTCATCTTTGCCTCAGGCAGAATAAACTGTATAAAACCTCACCGTGCGAGGCAAGTGTGAATGGGGGAGACTCTGACACCTGGGAGGTCAGATCCAAGTTCACCTGGTGCTGATCCCAGGCTCGATGTTGTCTCTTTGGCTGTGGTGGTTTTGAAGACCGAACTTCGGTCTTGCAGACAAATTAATAAATCTTTGCTAAATTTTTGATAATTTTGACTCACGATTTGATCATTTATAACAATCTGGTAACAACCCGACATGATTTGAATTTGGGGTTCAGGACCCCTTATCGCCTGGAGGACGCCCCGATGATTTCAGTGGTCTGAGCAGGATTGGAGTCCGCGAGGCCAATCGAAAATCACCAAACTGAAACCAGAGCCACAGCCAAAGAGGGATAAAAACAGGCCCAGTTCTCAGAAACTCGGAAAGATCCAGGGGATCTCCAAGCCCAAGGGTTTTTTACCATTTGAAATCAATGTGCACGAAGAAACCACGCAGGAAAAGGAACTGTGAGTATCACGTGGTTGAGTGGGGTGTGACCAAGTGTGTGTGTGAGACGTGACTCTGTCATGAAGCGAGTGTGGACCCCACAATCGCATTTCCACCATCCCGCGAAAGGGACGTGGTCAGTCAATGGGGAAGCGGTCACTTTTTGCTTAATACGCATGAGACCCGAGACCCGCAGGGAGTTCAAGGGGGAAAATTGGTCACGGTTGGGTCAGGAGGGGGAAGAGACAGTCCTAGAAAATTCTAGGAGTCCGTCTGCCTTCTGATCTGGAGAAAACAGGTAAGAAAACCGGAGATCAGTTGAAAGTCAGCGGAACGGTTCTCCGCTTGACTGAGTAAGACTGGCAGCGTTTCACAAGCTGAGGAAATCAACATTAGACAGAGTCGGGACTCACGACAAGCGTCCCAGCCAGAGGAGACAAGGTGAGGAAAATCACAGGAGGGATTTTTGGAAAAATGGGGTTGGGAAAGAGCAGGTTTCAGAGAAAACCCCAGGAAAAATCTCCACAGAGTCCCGGAAAAATTCTGCCAGAAATCCCAAGAGGTAGTCCGTTGGGGTGGATGCTAGAACATTGGGATGAGGGCCCAAGGAGAGCGGGCAGATCCAAGGAGAAAATGATCCATTTTTGTATGAAAAAATGGGGAGGGAAGGAGACCGGAAAATACGTGGTGTGGCTGATTTTCGGCACATTTGAGGCATGGACTTGTGAGTCCTTGTATGATCACATATTTGATCGCCACACGCAGGATTTTGAGGAAATTGAGTATGCCGAGATGTGGAGGTGAGCTTGTACAAGTTTATACCTGGTACGAGCCCTCCGAAGTGTGGCAAACAGGGGAAAGGAATGGAAATCTTTGGACAATCTTCTACCTCCTTACCTTGTTCCTCCGCCCCAGCCCAGACCAGCTCAGGCACAGCTGGTGCCCGTTCTGCCTCTCAAAACGGTGATCCCACTGGGTCAGGTCTCAGCACCACCTTCCCCTCCACGTGAACAAGTGGAGGCTGTGATTCCACTCCCATGTGAGTGACCGCTGCCGCTGACTCATCCCAAAACCAAAGAAAAACAGGTAACTGTCCCCAGAGACAGCTCTCCCCCAGCCCATCAGATGAAGCGGTGAACAAGGAGGGCAACCATGGGAGACAGTGGAGATGAGGAAGAAAAGCCCAGCTTCTTTCCTTTATGGGAGGTGCCAACGGCCCCGGGAGTGATCAGCTGTGTACATGCGCCAGTCAACACCAATGATGTGAGGGCATTCAAGAAAGAGGTGGGAAAACTAATGGATGATCCTTTGAGGGTGGCGGAAAGGCTAGATGACTTTCTAGGGACCAGCACATACACCTATCAGGATCTCCAAGCGATCCTAAGATCACTGTTTAACAATGAAGAAAGAGACATGATCAGGCAAGCTGCGATCAAAGATTGGGAAAAGAGGAACCCCAATGTGGGGAGCGAGGATGAAAGGTAGCCGTCTGGGCATTCCAGAAACCATCCTGGAATGCCCAGACAGAGGAGGGGAGGCAGAAAATGATAAATTTAAGAAATATGATAATTCAGGGTATCAGGGAACCGGTACCCAAGGGACAGAACATGAGCAAGGTACTCAGGGAGTGCCAGGGGAAAGATGAGACTCCCACAGAATGGTTGGAGAGAGTCTGCAAGGGTTTGAGAATGTATTCAGGGATGGATCCTGATTCTCCAATCGGGATGGTTTTGCTAAAAACTCAGTTTGTGGCAAAATATGGGAGGACATTTGGAAAAAGTTAGAAAAGATAGATGGGTGGCAGGAACAAGGGTTGCAGGAGCTACTCTGGGAAGCCCAGAAAGGCTGCATGAGATGGGACGAAGAGAACCAGAAGATCCAAGCAAAGGTATTGGTAGCTGCGGTAAGGGAAGCACAAAAGCAGGAACAGGGTAGAGACACGGCAAAAAAGGGGGCCAGCGAAGGAACAGAGTTCTTCACAGGGAAAAGGATCAAATGATCAGAGGAGAGATTTTGAGTGCTATTACTGCAAGCAAAAGGGACACATCCAAAGGAGTTGTCCCAACAAAGCCAAGGACCAGGCAATGTTTCAAGAAGATTAGGGGTGTCAGGGGCTTTTCAGTTTGGGGTCTGGAACACCAAGGGAGCCCGTGATAAAATTAAAAGTAGGACCCCACAGGGAGGAAATGTGGTTTATGGTAGACTTGGGGGCAGAACGGACAGTGGTGGAGCAGCTGCCAAAGAGGTGATCTCTGAGCAACGATTCCATAATGGTAATTGGGGCAAAGGGGGAACCATTTGAAGTTCCGATCTTAAAAGATGCAGAAATAAAAACGGAAAACAAAACGCGTACAGGAAATATATCACTGATACGGGATGCAGAATTCAGTTTGCTGGCGCGGGACATGATGGTTGCCCTGGAAATTGGCTTGGCAGTGGAAAAGTCTCAGCTCAAGGTGAGGATGTATAAACTCAACATTCAGGACAAGGAGAAAATAGACATGAGGGCATGGTATGTCCAAGGGGAAGCAGAGAGTGTGGACATAGAGCCAATTCGTGTTGAAATTGAGAGACCAGAAGACCCTATATGGGTCAAAAAATATTCCATCTCCATGGAGGGGAGAAAGGGGTTGAAACCGGTGATTGATGAGTTGATAAAGAAAGGAACATTGGAGCCGTGCATGTCTTGGCACAACACCCAAATTCTGGCTGTGAAAAAGACAGACGGCAGCTTTAGGCTGGTGCAAGACTTAAGGGCTGTGAATCATAGAACTAAGACTTCGTTGCCCATGGTCTTGAATCCTTACACTTTGTTAAATAACATTTCTCCCGAGGATATGTGGTACAGTGTGATTGACTTGAAGGATGATTTCTGGACCTGTCCTCTAGCGGAGGACAGCAGATTATTTTGCGTTTCAGTGGGAAGACCCAGAGACAAACAGAAAGCAGCAGCTTAGGTGGACGTCATTTCCTTAGGGCTTTGTGGACTCCCTGAATTTATTTGGGTAGGCACTTGAGCAGATTTTAAGTCATTTCATACCAACAGAGGGGACAAAATTGTTACAATATGTAGACAATTTGTTGGTTGTAGATCCGAGGGAGAAGGTCATAAGGTTGAGCACCATTGAGCTTTTGAAATTTTTAGGGGAAAAGGGGTTGAAGGTGTCAAAGTTGAAGTTGCAATTCACAGAGCCCGGGGTCAGGTACTTGGGACATTGGTTAACCAAGGGCAAAAAGAAATTGGATCCAGAGAGGGTGGCAGGGATTATTGCCTTACCACTCCCGCAAACAAAAAGGGAGGTCAGACAGCTTTTGGAGTTGCTGGGATATTGCCAGCAGTGGATTGAAGGGTACAGCAAAAAAGTGAAGTTTCTATATGAGAAACTCACCATGGACTGGATCAAATGGACGAAAACGGACAAAGAGGAATTCAGGGGAGTCAAGGAAGCACTCACAGCAGCACCAGTGCTGAGCCTCCCTGATGTGAAGAAACCCTTTCAGTTGTTCGTGGATGTGAGCAGTCACACAGCACATGGGGTGCTGACACAGGACTGGGCAGGGGTCAGGAAACCAGTGGGTTACTTGTCAAGGCTTTTGGACCTGGTCAGTAGGGGCTGGCCCACCTGTCTGCAGGCGATTGTCACTGTAGCATTGCTGGTGGAGGAAGCCAAGAAGGTTTTTGGCACACCATTGGTAGTATTTGCACCACACAATGTGGAGGCATACTACAGCAGAAGGCAGACAAATGGCTCACTGATGCAAGGTTGCTGAAGTATGAGGCCATTCTGATTCACTCGCAGGATTTCGAGTTGAGAACAACAACAGCGCAGAACCCTGCGCAGTTTTTGTTTGGGGAAGCTTCAGAGGAGCTGGTTCATGATTGTGTGGAGGTGGTTGAATTACAAAGATTAGAGAGGATTTAGAAGAGGAAGAGTTGGATGAAGGAGAAAAGTGGTTTGTGGATGAATCAAGCAGGGTAGTTGATGGGAAAAGGAAATCAGGATACGCAGTTGTGATGGACGGACGGGCAAAGTGATTGAAGCAAGTCCCCTGAGTGCAAGTTGCTCGGCACAGGCTTGTGAACAGTACACAGTTCTGAGAGCCTTGAAGAGACTGAAAGGGAGAAAGGGAACAATTTTTACAGATTCTAGGTTTGCCTTTGGAGTGGTTCACACTTTTGGGAAAATCTGGGAGGAAAGGGGGTTGATCAACACAAGGGGGAAGGTACTGATGCATGGGAAATTGATCCGACAAATCTTAGAAGTTCTAAGGGGGCCGGAGGAAATTGCAGTGGTCCATGTAAAGGGGACACCAGGGAGGAATTAATTTCTGAACCAGGGGAAACAATTTGGCAGACCAGGAAGCCAAGACTGTGGTGTTGATGACAGTGAGTACCCCAGAGATCGAAGGGACTGAGGTCCCAGATGATCCTCCCCAGCCCTCTCCAAAGGAGATTGAATGTTAGGAAAAGTTTGGAGGAAAACTGAAAGAAGGCAAGTGGAGATTACCTGACCATAGAGAATCAGTTTCTAAAGGTTTTACCAGGAGGATTTTGTGGAAACTGGACCAATGAACACGTTTGGGGGGCACAGGTCCTGGCAGAACAATTTCTGAAATTTTTCGGGTGCAAGGGAATTTACGAATTGGCCAAACAAGAGGTACAAGGATGCCTGATTTGTCAGAAAGTCAACAAACAAGGGCAAAGCAGGCCATCCTGGGGAGTCACCCCATTGCATACTGACCATTTGAAAGAATTCAGTTTGATTTCACAGAGTTGCCCAAAGTAGGGAGATTCAAATTTGTGCTTGTGATTGTGGACAAATTGACTCATTGGGTGGATGCCTTTCCTAGCCCACTGGCAACGGCTCAGACGGTGTCTAGAAAATTACTAGAGGAAATTGTACCCTGATATGGGGTGGTGAATTGCATTGATTCAGACCAAGGGACACATTTTACATCGAAGATTATTAAGCAGATGGCTGATGCACTAGGCATTCAGTGGGAATACCACACTCTGTGGCATCTCCAGAGCTCAGGGCAAGTGGAAAGGATGAACCTTGAAAGCACAGTTATCAAAATTGATTTTAGAAACTTGGATGTCTTGGTTGAAATGCCTGCCTAAAGGCAGGCATTGCTTAATATCAGAACGATGCCTCATTCAGAGATGGGGCTCTCACTGTTTGAAATGCTATATGGAATGCCATATAGACATGGAATGCCGGTGGGATACCCCAGGCTCGAGGACTGTCAGATTCAACCATATTTGGTTGCAATCAACAAAAACTTGCAAGAACTCAGAAAACAATGGATAGTGTCTCAGAGTGCTCCTCTGGGATTCACTATCCACAAAATCCAACCGGGCGACAGCGTGCTTGTGAAAGTGTGGAAAGATGTACCCCTCTCTCCTCACTGGCAAGGCCCCTTTCTTGTGCTCCTGACAACAGACACGGCCATTCGGATGGCGGAGAAAGGCTGGACACACGCGTCTAGGGTGAAGAAGGTCGAGCATCAGGAGGAAGCACCTGAGTAGAGGGTCACTTCTTCCCCAGGCAACCTGAAACTCAGACCCCAAAGTTCTTGTAAATGACCGACGGTGAGTGGATAAGTTGTATACTGTCTGATTGTGTATGCTATCCGTTTGTACATTACAAGTGTGAATACTGTCAGGAGGGATTTTTTGTTCACTGTAGAAGAGGACAGAGCTGAAAGGGCTGTGCACTCAGTGTCTAGAGGAAGAGCTCGAGCTGACTGACTGAATCCTAACCTTAGCCATAAATTTGGGAATCGTTGAATTAGATTCACAGGAGTGGTTTCAGATTTTTCAGAACGGGGTGCGTGGAAAACTTAGATCAAAAGTGGAAATTCTGGATTTGGAGTGCCGGAAGTCAATCAAAGTGCCGTGCAGCTCCAATGCCGTCAGGATTTCACAGTGGGGCACCTTTAAAAAGAGGTAGGCAGCTAGGTCAGAGAATGTGTTCCCTGAAGAAGACTCCTGCTGCCGCAAAGATGGTCTTCCTCACCGCTGGTGGCACCCCAGGGGGCGGAAGCAAAGGCAGAGGAGTACGTCTAGTGGGAATCCTGATTGGCCTGAGCCTAGCCATGTGTGGGACGCAGAGTCTGCACATTGAAGTCCCAATGAGAGGCAGAAACAACAGCTCCGCTGATGAGTGTGGAAATTGCACTCAGGTGGTCCCACTTGTGCAAGGGGACGAGAAACCCTCAGCATACCAAGCCCTGGAAGAATGTCTCAAGCAGCCTGGCAGATACTATTGGAAAAACGGCATGAGGGTCAAATTATGTGAATTGGAAAAAGGGATTTGGTGTATCATTCCCAAGGCAGGGATAAGTAACAGGCAGTCAGACAAGCACAAGCATCAAATACGGAATCGAAATGCAGAAATAATGTCAATCCCCATTTGTAACCAATGTAACCAAACCATGTGGGCTGGGGGGAAGACAGAATTATCTTTGTTACGTATCACCAGGTGAATCCATTGTGTTATGACAATGCGAGGCTGGGGATATGCACAATGAACGGGAAAATGTATTGGATGGGAAGAAATGTTAAATTTGATAGTAAATTTACCTTGAACAGAGAACCAATCATATTGGATTTGGCACAGGCGAATGATGATAGGGTGTGCCTGCAATATGACAGGGTTGTCTGTTTCACAAGAAATAAAGATGATGAAGATCCTGAGGGAAGAATGAGAGAAATAACTCAGAAATTGAAGTTAAGGGAGTCAGAACTGAGGAGAAAACAAGCTGAACAGGATTAAACACTGCTGAAAGATTAAACACTCTGGGAGAACAGTATGAATTACTGGAGAAAGAATATGTTGATTGGGAACTACCTTCCCTGGACAAAAATCTATTTATTGATATAATGCACGAAATTGCAACTGAACTGGGATTGTCAAACTGCTGGATTTGTGGGGGGCTGAAGTCAGCAGAGAAAGGGGAAGGTTTGGCTCCAGAACAGCTTCTGAAATGGGACAATCCAAAGGTCTCAAAATTGACACAGATGCCTGAGGGATGGATTTTGGACCACAGGGTGTCTGGAACCATCTGCATCAGTTGGGAAGGAAAGGAATATACCAAAATGGTGGGATACACTCTGTGTGTGTCTACTTTGACAGTAAATTCAAACACCAAGGGCAAGGTCTGGCAGACAGAACCCCCTACGGGGTACTGGAGCTGGAAGAATGAGACAAATTGCAAATGGAACAAAAGAATAGGACTGTGCTGGGTCAATAATCCTGGAGCCAACTCTTTTCAATCCTTGGAGGGCCTGAGAGAATACTGGGGAGACCCAGGGAGAATAAACATCAGATGGAAAGCCCCAGAAGTAATTTATTGGATTTGTGGGAAAAAGGCATACAGCAAGTTACTCCCAAGGTGGAAAGGATCATGCACTTTGGGCATGATCTGGCCAGTTTTCTTCATTCTCCCTCGAACAAAAAGTAACCTATTAGGAGCTCCACTATACATATTAGGAGACTGTCGCAGACATTTCTTCATAGAAATCCTTTCTTTGGGATTTGTCCATCTTCTGGGAAGCAGAGTCCCAGAAAAAGAATGTAAACAAGTTGTTATCGGCTGTTGTGAAATGTGGCAGGTGATCCTGTGATTGGTTCATCTTCCATGTGTATCATTAAGGGCCAATCACAGGAGCAGCTCAGGGATAGGTTCCCTGGACACAGAACTTTTTTATTCATTCCTTCTATTCTATTCTTGGCTTAGCAGCTCTCTGCAAGCTCTCTCTTTATTCTTTTTAGTATAGTTATAATGTATTATATATTATATATCAATAAATCAAGCCTTCTGATCAAGAAACAAGATTCTCGTCCTTCTCTCACCTCAGCGACCGCCACAGGTCGCTGTAATATCTGGTGACCCCTCGTGTCAGAGCAAAAATTAATTTGATAAGACCAGAGGAGCAAATTGCTGCACTGGGTAAAATCCTGTATGTGTAGCATGTGATGGTTGCTTTGAAGTGACCACAGAAGTAGAATCAAGCCAGGAGCTGCAGAATTGAAGATCCTGATTTGGACAGAGTTCACAGCCAAGGCTGACCACAAGTGAACCTTCTTCTGGAAAACCTTCAGGAAAAGATGGTAGACATGAGCAGCATACCCGCGAAGCTGGCCAGAGCAAGCTGGACTCTTTCAGAAGGTACTGTTTGGTTTTCTATCCCTGAGGGTTCAGCCGTGAGAAAATTATGGCTGTTTATATGGGGGACACACCCCTCGGAGGACGTGGTTCGTTTTTCTTCTTCAGAGAAGAAACTTATTGCCCTCTAGCAAGAATGGTGTAGAGAAGACGGATTTTTTTTTTGGAAAAAACAGATCTCTATAAGTTCTTTCGATGGGCAAAGCTTTTTGGGTTCTTTACTGAGGTGCTATATGCTTTGGATGTTTTCGTGTGGGAGTGCATGAATTCCATCGTTTACTCCGTCTACAGTCGGGAACGTCTTTTGCCTCCTGTATATTCAGTATTTAGACTGCTCTTCCCAGTTTTGAAACGAAGAGCGGCTGTTTTTCAATGGATTTCTAACTGCTATGGGCAGGCTCCGTTTCCACCGTCCCCAGTGGGAGAAGACGCGGCGGGGGATGAGTGGGGGCTTCCCAGCCTCCCCTGCTCTGCGGCGAGGGGGGACGAAACTTCGCTGCGTGAAGAAGCTTTTTTTCCTCTTTCGCCGGAGCCTGCACAGACGAATTCTTCTCCTCGCCCCCCTTCTCTCTCTCCGGGGGGATGGGAGGAGGCGGCGCCGCTAGAGCCTGCGCCGTTGGTGCCGCCCCTGCCGGCACTGCGTCCGCCTTCCAGACCCGCCTCACCGGCGCGGCCGCCACTCCAGGCGGTCCCGCCCACAGTCTCTGAGGCCTCCCCGCCTCTGCCAGCTCCGTCACTCTGCGTGATCCCGTCTCCGTCACTCCAGGCGATCCCGTCTTCGCCTCTCCAGGTGGCCCCGCCCGCGTCTTCACCAGCTTCCCTTCTTGCGGCTGAATCGCTGTTGCTAGGCGACGACGACACTTCTCCAGCTTCCGGTTCGGCGGGGGAGTTCGCTTCAGCTCCACTGATCTTCCCGCCGCTTCAAGCTGAGACGGTACCTGTCCAGGATGGTGCTGGAGACAGTGCCGAACCCGCGGGAACCTCAGAGCAGCCCGCGGCTGCTCCTACACTCAGCGTGATTCCCTCCCCGGTTCCAATCCTCCCGCTGCCTGCACTGGCCGCCCCAGCAGTTCTGCCGCTTTCAGAGACGCCGTCCTCCGTGTCGGCGTCAGAGACTCTCCTGGAACCGGCGGCTTGTTCGAGCTCAGACCGTCCCGGACCGGCTGCCCCTGCAGCGGCCCCAGCGGCTGGTCTCCCCTTCCGTGAGCGGGGAGTGCTCGCCAGTCGACTGTGGGGGCGATGTGTTTGCCTGCTTTTAAGATCAGCATTCTCGGCGGGTCCAGAGGTGTTTTTTCGGGGATGGTCCCCTGGAGGCTGTCATCTCTGCCGCCTCTCTTGCGCCCTAGTGGCATGGGGGGGCAGGTGCATCCCGAGAGCTCTGCCTTTGGTCCCCAGCCCAGAGGGGGTGGGGATGAAACCATGGGGCAGATGAGAGACAAACCTGCTGTGTTTGCAGTGCAGAGGGAGAGGGCACAGATGGAGACCATAGCTGGCTTGCTCTGGGGAACAAACATCTCCAGACCCCAGATGGGATTGCTGGGCAAGGCTTCTATTTCCCTGCTGCTGGCATGCCTCGGTGGTTTTGGGAAAAGGAAGCGTGTCACCACCCGTGCTGCCATTGTACTGGCAGCAGAGTGCAGGCCTGGGGGAATGCAGGGCCTGCCTCAGGGGTTTGGCCTGGGCCATTGGGCTCAGGAGGTTTTTGGGCCAGGGCCAGCATTTGGCCTCTTGGTGTTTCTGGGGGTTCTGGTTCCTCCTACTGGTCCTGGTCCCCCTTTGTGGGCCAGTTTTGGGGTTCCTGGTCCATCATGGGCCAGGGCCCCCAGGGCCTTTCCTGCTCTGGCACTGCTCTGCTCTGCTGCTGCTCTTTTCTTTTTTGATCAAAAAAAAAAAAAATTAAATAGAAAAGATTGAAAATAGTGGGCAGCAGCTCTGAAGCACTGAAGCATTGAAGGGCCAGAAAAGGACATTCTAAAAGTTGTTCAAGTTGTTTGAAATTGTTGTAAGACTGTTAATGGTTTGTGATAACTGTTGATGGGACTTTTGCAGCAAGTCTGTTTTCAGGACCAAAAGGGACTCTCAGATATCCAAGAGAAACAACTTCAGCTTATGGACTGTTCCTGAAACTCAGCTGCTTGGACTTGAATTTTCTTTGCATTGCTTTTTGCATTTTCTTAGATTGTAGGATTGTTAGATTTCTTAGATTGTAGGATTAGTGATTTGTTAGTATTGTATATTTTACAGTTGAAGAAATCTCCTGTTCATTTCACATAAGCATTTTTCTTTTAATTTATACAATTTAGAAGGGTGAGATGTCGCAGACATTTCTTCATAGAAATCCTTTCTTTGGGATTTGTCCATCTTCTGGGAAGCAGAGTCTCAGAAAAAGAATGTAAACAAATTGTTATCGGCTGTTGTGAAATGTGGCAGGTGATCCTGTGATTGGTTCATCTTCCATGTGTATCATTAAGGGCCAATCACAGGAGCAGCTCAGGGATAGGTTCCCTGGACACAGAACTTTGTTATTCATTCCTTCTATTCTATTCTTGGCTTAGCAGCTCTCTGCAAGCTCTCTCTTTATTCTTTTTAGTATAGTTATAATGTATTATATATTATATATCAATAAATCAAGCCTTCTGATCAAGAAACAAGATTCTCATCCTTCTCTCACCTCAGCGACTGCCTCAGGTCGCTGTAATAGGAGACCCTGAGGAGGAAGAGGAGAAGCTTGAAAAAGATGATACCAGTGATAAATGGCAAACAAATCTGGGGGGAGGAAGAGTGGCCGGCTGCAAGAATAATTGATTATTATGGACCAGCCACATGGGCTTAGGATGGAAGCTATGGATATAGGACTCCAATTTACCTACTGAACAGGCTGATTCAGCTACAGGCAGTGGTGGAAATTGTATCAAATCACACCTCCGAAGCCCTGGATTTACTTAGTCGGCAGCACACCCAGGTATAGGCATTTGTGTACCAAAATGGAATAGCTTTAGACTATTTGCTGGCAAAAGAAGGGGGAGTGTGTGGAAAGTTCAATGAATCAGAATGCTGTATTGAGATTGACGATTATGGGGAGACCATAAGAGGATTTGCAGCCAAAATCAAGAAGGTGGCCCATGTCCCCGTTCTAAAATGGAATTTGATTTTGCAATCTTCATGGTGGGACAAATTGTTCGATGGAGCCTGGTGGAAAAAAGTGATGTTCTTCGTGCTGTGTTCAGTAGCTGGGATCCTATTCCATGTCTAATGCCTTGTTTTATTAGACTGATCCATTCCGTGGTCCAGGGGATGCAGGAAGCAATAGTACCCATGGACCCGGAGGTGGCTTCCGGAGGCAACACATCTAAGATCATGAGACTGGGAGAAAAGAAGTCTGCCAGCAATGCTGCCAAAGTATTGGCAAAATTTGAGAAATGAGTGAAAACGAATGCAAATAATACTGAGTATCAGGGTGTTCCACAAGGGGAGTACAGGATAGTGTAATAAAGATTAGTCTTTTTGTGAAAGACCCTTAATGGTGGCGGGTAGAAGTAAAAATAAAAAGAATTTAGCAATTTGGGTTATAAAAGGAACATTTTATCACTAATTTTATATCACTTAAATTGGTGATATAAATGGGGAGGGATTGTAATATATGGAGGGATAATTCATGCTATTAATGTATGGTATAAAATATTGTGAAATCCAAAACATGTCTTTTGACTACCCCGGCCAGGAGCAGCTGTCTTATTTAGATTCAACTAGTTCCCAGACACAAGTTAAGATAACCATCGAGGCCTTAACATCAGAATAGAAGCTTCCAGGACAATGATCACCAGTTTCCTGAGTTGTTGGGAGCCACCTGAAAGCGATTATCGCCTTGCAAATTGCATCAATCAAGACAGTCAGCGGTGCCAACTTGACACACCTGAAGACAAGGCTTCTTCGGAGCTGACTGACACCAATGGCACACCTGGATGAGGCTGTTGTCCACCTCTGCACATGGAAAGCAACAGCAATGCATGTGAAGAGACACAAAGAAAATTTGGTCATCTTTGCCTCAGGCAGAATAAACTGTATAAAACCTCACCGTGCAAGGCAGCAAGTGTGAATGGGGGAGACTCTGACACCTGGGAGGTCAGATCCGAGCTCACCCGGTGCTGATCCCAGGCTCGATGTTGTCTCTTTGGCTGTGGTGGTTTCAAAGACTGAACTTTGGTCTCGCACACAAATTAATAAATCTTTGCTAAATTTTTGATAATTTTGACTCACTATTTGACCATTTATAACACATCACTTCATCAGTTTCCTGCTAGATTTTTTGTTTTTCAATTTACATACACCTAGTGCTAGAAGACTTGTGTTTGGCATTATGCATTTCAAAGCTATTTATTTGGTATCTTCTCAGGGAAGATTTTTAAAGTATTTTTCTGACAGTACTAAAAAGGTTAAGCACAGAGCAGAGTAAATCTTTTATACCACAAATCCATCACGTATACTTTTAGAAGGTGTGCACAGAGATTCAATAATGCAAGTTAGATGTGTCATTCTCACACTCTACTATTATTTTCACTAATAAAATAGCCCAGCATGGCAAAGGAAAAAAAATTCACTATCCAATTTCCTCTTCAACACACACACACACACACATTAACTTAAATAAAAGTAATATCCTGTTGTCTCCAGTATCCATTCTTTTTTTTTCCTTGCTCCAGTTTTGCCTCAGGTTTCTGGGCTTTCATCTTTTTTTAAGTATTTCTGAGCAAACATATCAAAAGTATTTTTGAAAATTCTATGACATTGAATCACTTTTATTTATTACTTTCTCTTTCAAAGAGCAGCAAAAAAAGAAGGAATAATTGCTCTTACACTAGTTTCATGGAGTGTAGCTTTGTGATTTTAACATTTATGTTACACATTAATAGTTTTACAAGACTAATTTGTACAGCTCATCTATTATTTCCAGATTGGTTTGGTTTGAACAATATATTACTTCAATTCAATTGTTATCTTTTAGTTGTAAATTAAAAAAGTAAAGTAGTGTGGCTTGTCTCTCTGATAAAGCCTAGATTTTTTGAGGTAATTGTGGTAAAAGAGGATGTTGTTTCAATGAAGAAGAGGCATTAATCTCAGTGTCATATGCATCTCAAATACTGGTCAGCAAAAGAAATCGAACATCAGTAGCCCTGAAGTTGTTAGCTGTTCATGCTGAAATCAGATTATTACCAAACAACTTATGCTAAATGTTATGAACAAAAATTCAGTTAATGTTTTTTTTTGTGGGAGGGAGTTGCAGGGACGCCTTTGGGTCGGTCTCTGCCAGGATACTTAGTGCTTTGTTATTGTAATACCGGGTCGTTGAGGCTTATCTCTTCTTTTGTATTAGTAAAAAAGCCTGGCTGGGTGTGGTGGACCCTTCCCCCGAGGCTGTGCTCTCTTACAACATAGGGAAGACACCTGAGAGGGTGGGGGGGGTTATGCAAAGTGACTCCAAAGTCCAGAATGCTTTGTGGGACCCCGACTCGAAATGCAACGAGAAAACCCCAAAAACAACGAGCCAAATAAGAATTGAGAGACTAAAATGATGTCTGGACGTGAGGAGCCAAGTGCTGAGCCTGCAGAGATGCTGAACACCTTCGGAGCCCCTCTCGCCCTGAGCAGAGAGTTGTCCCAACGCCGGGACTAGCCACCTGGGAAGGTCACAGGAGCAACATCTGATGGGGACCTCACGCCCTAAAGCTCCCACGAGGACTGGATCCCCCGGCTCTGCCCCTAGTGGACAGAGCTGCGCATATCCTCCTCCTCTGAGTCGTCCTGGGAGACGCGACGGGGACTGCAGCCCTGCCGAGCCGCCCAATCCTGAGCTGATCACTTTTAATAAAGGCATTAAAAAGGAGAAGAAGTCTCCTGGCCCTGTTTATTTCACTAAACATTTACCTACTTCCATTCAGAAATTTTTCTTCAGCAGAGAAGAAAAAAAATCATTTACCTAGGTTCCCAGGTGCAGTAGTACCAGTGTCTATGGTCAGGGTGTATAATGTTCAAAGGAATGAGCAGATGGCAAAAACAGCCTGCATCCAAATCATCCACTAGATCTTGCCATTATTTAGCAGGAAACAAGACACCATATTGCAGGATGGCAAGAAGGCTGAACAGATACAGGACAGATCAAAGACATCTGATTGTCACTGACACAAATCCTATAACGGACTCTACACAAATGGACAAAATTTGAAATGTATAACACTCATGGGTAAAGAAACTGTGAGAGCTAATGTGCCAAATTGGTTCATCTCTGTTTCAGCAAGCACCACTTGGAAACACAGCCCTCAAAACAATCCTTTTTTCTACACTTCAAAAGGTCTTTCTACTATCCTTGATAACAACCTGTACAACATGTAAAAACTAATCTTGGACATGAAGCTAAAGGAAAAAGATGTACTTAGAGAATTAAGCTTTGGTTTTGGAGATACATTGATGCAATTAAAAAGAAGATCCTAGGATTTGTTGTTGTGTTTTATTGGAGTGCGAAAGAATACAATTACTAAAAACACTTGTTCTTTTACACTTTTACAATGCTAAGTATTTATTATATTTGTGGTTGTTACAGATGGATAATGAGATGATTGGTTCTTGCAATTAAGGGATGACTATTGTATGAATATTAAGAAAAGCTTTAGTTATTTATAGTTTTGTTACTATAGTTTAGATGTCCTCTGTTCTCCCCGTGGTTCCCTTCCCCCCCCAACCTGTATGGTTGCCATCAGACAGCCGGGCCTGTCTAGGACAGGTGGAAAGCAGATGTGCACATGTGTCCCTTGCATGGGGCAGTTGGGAATGGAAAAGCTTGGTGCTTAAGGGGTGCAGCATGGCAACACCTGATCTCCACTCAAGTTACAAGACAGCAGTCTCCAGTGATAAATGGTAAAGAAGAGCTGACTGACAGACTTTGGGAGGGGCCGGGCTGGCTGATGCAAGCCCCAGGGGTAAAAAGTACTGAGCATCCATCTTGAAGATGAACTGGTCACATGACATCCACAAGGGCAGTTATCAGCGCTGTGAATTTTTCCTTACTAGTCCTCTTGTTGTATTTTTGTCAAGGTTTAGTAAACCTTTTTAAATTTTCAAAGTGAGCAGGTATTTCTCACACAATTTTGTTTTCTCTATTAGAGTCTGCAAAGCATAGTACTGGAGAAGGGAACAATTTATTTACATATTTCATGAACAAAATTTTAAGAGCTTAATTCACTAGTCACCAGAATTCAGTTCCTAGTCTGCATTAGTCTAATAGTAATAAACAGCTGGGGTCCTGAAGCATTTTCTGTTCATGTCAGCTCTGCAGGCTACAAATTCAAAATCAGTGAAAGGTAGTCTGGCCTCCTAGCCACTTCCAAACATCAAACTTTCCTGACACCCCCTGGACTTTTATCAATGTAAATCTTGTGGTGATCTAGCAAAACATTTCTATGCTCCAGTAAGACATCTGTCAAAGAAACCTATTCTTGTTACAAGAATGCCCACCTTTGATTCTGAATAGAGTTTCCTAGAGTATACAATGAAATAAACAGGGCCAGGAGACTTCTTCTCCTTTTTAATGCCTTTATTAAAAGTGATCAGCTCAGGATTGGGCAGCTCGGCAGGGCTGCAGTCCCCGTCGCGTCTCCCAGGACGACTCAGAGGAGGAGGATATGTGCAGCTCTGTCCACTAGGGGTAGAGCCGGGGGATCCAGTCCTCGTGGGAGCCTTTAGGGCGTGGTGTCCGTCAGATGTTGTTTTCATCTAAGTCTCGCTTCCTCCCAGACCTGGCCCGGGGGCTCTCGAACACAGGGTGAGGATCAAAGGTTTCCAGTGTCTCTGCAGGCTTGGCACTCGGCTCCTCACGTTCAGACATCACTCCAGTCTCTTATTTGGCTCGTTGTTTGTGGGGTTTTCTCTGTGCGTTTGGAGTCGGGGTCCCAAAAAGCATGCTGGTCCTGGAGTCACTCTGCATAACCCCCCCACCCTCTCAGGTGTCTTCACTATTCTGGGAAAGGTACAACTTAGCCTCGGGCAAGGCTCTGCTAATACAAAAGGAGCGATTAACCACAACGACCTGTGATTACCATGACAAAACACGGAGAACCTTGGCAGGGACGGTGATCTGGCTGCCTTTCTGTAACTTTTTCTCACAAAAAAAAATTAACCGAATTTTTGTTCATAACATAAAATATGGAGTTAAAAAGGCTTTATGTAATTTACCTTCAAAAACTTCCTAGCAAATTAGTATTAAGAACAGATCTTTTCACATTGAGAAAAGAAACAGAAAAGATAAAAATTCAAAAAGTTGCCTATTTTGTTTAAATCTGATTGAAATTTGAGATTAAAATTTGATGAAAATTGAGGAGCTGCAGTTCTTCTACATTGACATTGCAATTTTAAAAGAATCTTTAAATATCTTGCGTTGTGTTACAGGTTAGGACGTTTTTCCTTTTTGTTTTCTTTCTCTTAGGGAATTTTCTTCCATGTGTTGCTAGGAGACGATAACGACCAGGTACTTAAGAGAGACAGAAGAAGCTGTCATAGCTCAGGGGAGGGGTGCGGCTGGCTATTTATCCATTTCCTAGGAATTTTCTGGGAAGGGCAGAGATACTGTGAGATTTGGGCTGGGTAAGGGGGTTGGATACAGCTCCAAGTTTTCCTCTTGCTTTCTCTCTTGCTTCTGAGGAGGACAGCAGAGCTACTGCTCATAATTGGAGGGGAATTTGCTGTCTCTGGAGACCATCCCTACCTTGTATTTCCTGCTGTGTGTGACCCGTTGCCTGTAAGAGCAGCCATTGCACCGCGACATTATTAGCACTCGATCTTACTGGAAAGGACACTCACCATCTCTTCGGGTCGTTCAGAGGAAAACCCAGGACCCCAAGCTGCTCCCCCTTCCCGGAGGGCACATCTCCACAGCTGTGTGTGGCAGAGAATCCTGCCTTCAGAGAATCCTGGCTGCCACTGCTCAGCACTGCTGCTTTGTGCTGCTGCTCGGACTTTTTCATTGCACTCTATCCCAGCACCCCAGGTCCACCCGACCCCCACACCTCCTGCTAAGACTGTGGAGTTTTCTGTTATATTTGGTTTGTCACAGCAGTGACATCTGGAATAGAGACTCCACAACCAGTGTGTTTGTGAAGTAGGTATGTTTATTCAATGCTGGGCACATGGGGGAGATCGCTCCACCACAAGCATGCAGGCCAAACAGAGCAGATCATACATATTTATGACATTACAACATTGCATTCCAGACCTACCCCCACCTACTCTTGCTTCAGCCTTTCATGTTCTGCACTTGCACACTATTTTCTGGTGGTCTCAGGCAGGGGTTGCTGGATGAAGCTAGTAGTCATCCTCACAATGTACTCTGGATGAACCTGGTCCTTGAGCAGTGTTCTTGTGAAAAACGCCAATTACTTGTTTTTAAAATTTTAAAAGTTTAATAGCAATAAAATGGTTATAAAAATGTAATTGAATTAATAATAATTCGGACAATTTGAATTAGGACAATATGACACAATAAAAACAAAGAGTTACGGACGTCCGGGTACCTTTTCCTGGGCATCACGAGCCGTAAAAGGACACCTGTTAACAACGGATTAACCCTTAAAAACAATAGCCTGTTGCATATTTATACTCTTCATACATGATGCATAAATGCCATTCAAACACAGGATTCTGTCTGGTCATCGTCATGAAATAAACAGGGCCAGGAGACTTCTTCTCCTTTTTAATGCCTTTATTAAAAGTGATCAGCTCAGGATTGGGCGGCTCCGCAGGGCTGCAGTCCCTGTCGTGTCTCCCAGGGCGACTCAGAGGAGGAGGATATGCGCAGCTCCGTCCACTAGGGGCAGAGCTGGGGGATCCAGTCCTCGTGGAAGCCTTAGGGCGTGAGGTCCCCGTCAGATGTTGCCCCTTCTCGCTTATCCGGCTTGGTCTCTCCGCCGGGGACGACTCTCCCGGTCAGGGCGAGAGGGACTCCGCATCTCTGCAGGCTCAGCACTTGGCTCCTCACATCCGGACATCACTTTAGTCTCTCAACTCTTAGGTGGCTCGTTGTTTTTAGGGTTTTCTCGTTGCATTTTGGAGTCGGGGTCCCAAAAGCATGCTGGTCTTAGAGTCACTTTGCATAACCCCCCCCACCCTCTCAGGTGTCTTCCCTATGCTGGGAAGAGAACACAGCCTTGGGGAAGGGCCATCACCCCACCCCAGCCAGGGCCTTTACTAATACAAAAGGGGTGATAAGCTACAATGACCGGTGATTACAATAACAAAGCACACAGAACCCTGGCAGAGACAGATCTGGCTGCCTTTTTGTAACTTTTTCTCACAAAAAAAACATTAACTGAATTTTTGTTCATAACAGTCAGCTTCTTCCTCTGAATCCTAACAGCACCTTCGAGGCAGGAAGAAATTCGTTTCTTCTGATAAGAAGGCAATAAATACTTTTTCTCTGAAAGATTTAGGTGTCCTGTGGCTGCTATCTCGCTGCAAGTCCTTCCTTTTAAACAAAGCATCTTACACAGCAAAGTTTCTATTTTAAAATTTTTATAACATAAACCTATATTTAACACAGTACTTAAGAGAATTAATAGAGCATTACTTTCTAACACAACACATATAATATTCATTTTGATATTTGCAAAAAGCCAATCACAAAATACATGCATTTTTCACAGTTATTAATAAGAAATCGCCTATTTGTCAAAAGTTACAGCGTTGAAAAAATTAAACCCATTGTTACCAGTCTTTATGGTTACCTTGTTGATAATGAATTACTTGTCACTCATCCCCTATTAATCACATGTTGTTCATCCCCTGTTAATTACATGTTGTTCATCCCCCGTTAATTAGCTGTTAGAAATTCCTCTCCATCAGGTCGGGTTTTCACCCCTGCTACTTCCTAGAAAATGGCACCCGGGACTGTGAGGAGGAAGTGACATCAGAGCTTGTAGGAGTAAGAACGCTTTGTCAAGTTCAGCGAAGAAACAATGAGACAATGGCTGAGACAATGAGCCAACACAGAATTGAACAACTTAAGTGATGTCTAAGGGTAAGCAAATGAAACCAGGGTCTTCTGGGACCTTTCTTTAGCCTCTTGCCCTGGCCTAAGAGATGTCGGCTAGAGGCAGGACCTCAGAGGTTGAACTGGGACACTGGAATCCCGCCGCTCCCATGAGGACGGAATCCCTGGCTCTGCCTGTGTGCAAAGCAGATAAAGCTGTACACCTCCTCCTCCACGCCACTCCGGGAAGCAGCGGTGACATGCGTGCGACATGTCAGGCCCCCACCAAGCTGGTCACTGTTAATAAAGGCATTAAAAAGGAGAAAGATCTCCTGTTGTTTTTTTTATTTCACGCAGGCTCTCCTGGTGTCAGATTGTCCTTCAAGACTCTGGACACAGTCCAAACTAAAGATACAGTTTTCATCAGTTTTTAGAGCACTAGTTCCTGTCCTAAGTAATAGGCAAAATCCTGCTGTTGCACAGCAAAGGATTATCTGTTCTTAACACACTTGATTACACATCAAACTATACTCACATAAGCTTAGTTATAAGTTCCCTGTATCAGTAGAGGGCATGCCTGCCACTGCTGTCCCAGCCACCGCTCCGAGGTTCCTGCTGCAGCCCATTTCGCCATCCAGCCCAGCCGCCATTACCACATGAAGGAGCCCTGGCTGAGCTCGTGCTCCCCATGAGTTCGTGTTGGCGATGATTCCCGCAGCGCCCCCTGGAGCCGTGGGGGAATCATCACACCTGCCCTGCCTGGCTGGGAAACAGCGCCCCTGCCAGCTGTGACCATAACTGGATATTGCTTAAAGAGCGGGAAGAGAAACTTCATTGGGTTTTCTGTTTTTTTGTTTGTTGCTGCCATTGTTGTTGTTTGTTTGCATTGCTATATACATGCATATTAGTAAAGAACTTTTATTCCTTTTCCCATATCTTTCACATATCTTTCCCTCTTAATTTCAAAGTTGTAATAATTTGGGGCAAAGGGGTCATATTTTCCATTCCAAGGGAGGTTCCTGCCATCCTTGGCAGACACCTGTCTTTCAAACTAAGACTTCTTGAAAGTTATACTCAACCTAATTTTTTACTCTGAATGTAGCTCTGCCACTAGGACACTGCTTACCCATTATAGCCCTCATTTTCATTATGAATCACAATTGACCAAAACAGTAATACAAATGCTATCTATGTTCTACCCTCCCTCTTTATGATTAATTCCACTAGTGGTACAATTTGCATGAATGAATGTCAGTGTGTTTTCTGCCCTGAACATTTCCTGCTGGGTTCAATTCAGCCTTGCTGACATTTATTAAAAATAATAGCTAAATATTCTTGATTTAATGGCTGTGGTGGCTCCACATCTGAAGGTGATGTCTGTAATAAAAGCAGACAAGAGTAGCTTATAAAAAATACTAATCAGATTGTGTTAGCACATATAATGGAGAGGCTGCACAGACATAGCAACAAAATGGAATGACGGCCTTTAAAATGCAGCTGCTGAAAGTCAAGGCTTCAAGACCATATCACCTACATTACTTTTTGTCCCTTTCCATTTTTTTACCACCTCTCTGGAGCACCTGTGGCAACAATAAGATCATAGTCAAAAGGATCAAAGTTTCCTTTTTGACCCTCTTTCCACAAATAACAATGAATACCATAAATCACAGTGTAGTCACACCTACTGTTATTGTGAATCCTTCTACCAGAAAAGCAAGAGAAAATGGAGGCACATGTCACAATTGAGTCAGAGCTACATGTGCAGAGTCACATTTATCTTAGGTTAATGTGAATCATACTAAAAACCTCAATTCTCCCTACCATGTCCCCCAAATGCAAGAATTTTCCCATATTTAGGGGAAAAAAATATGTTCCTCACCAGAAGTATAGAGCAGACAAGAAAATAGCTGAAGTATTTTTGCAAGATGTACACATATATATCATATAGAATGACTGGAGAAAACAAAAAGAAGGATACTATACAGGTTTGCTATTGAGGACACAAAGAATTTTGCCCTTGACCTGTGAATGAGTAGCTGCTATGTGACCGGGATCACAGAGGTTAACAGGGTCACTAGGTTTTAATAAGGTAGTGCTACTGTCTTCTCCAGAATATTCTAGAAAGGGTTCTAGAGCATCCAAACAAAATCAGTAAGGATACTGCCTGTAAGGCTCTGATGGAGGGGAGGGGGAAATAAATCATACTAATCATGTTGGTTTTGTTTAGAGGTGCCTCACAGCCCTATATCTTTGCTTTCACTTAGTATTATCACCATGCAAATGGTTTAAGAAGAGATTTTCTTCATCAGCTTCTCCAGGACTGGGGGTGCAGGACTGGCCTGTAGTTTTTCCAGACTCATCCTCTCCAAGGATGTATCCCATGGGATTCTTCCAGGCATATTTCTGAAGAGGCTAAAATCTGCCCTCAAGAAACATACAGCTGTTGTTTGCCTTTGTGCTTTCCTTCCTCTTTTAAGATCAGGAATCCACAATCTTATGATCACTGTAGCCAATGCTGCCCACTTTCACATCCATGACCAGTTCTTCCTTGCTCATAAGTAGCAGGATCACCATAGCACCCTGCCTTCTTGGCTCCATCATCTAGATGCTGTAGAAAATTTCTGAACCCTTTTGTTTTTTCCCTCCAAAAGATATCAGGGTGGTTGAAATCTCCCATCATCACCAGGGTCTGTAAATGTGATGTTTCTTCCAGTCATCTGAAGAAGGCCTCAGCTATACTTCTTCCTGCTCAGGGAATCTGTAGCAGCAACAGCAGCCACAGCAACAGCAACCATGCTGGTTCACCTGTTGACCATCATCCATCCAAAAGTTCCCATCTGGCTCCTTACCCTTTACTGGACCTAGCTCCATGCATTCCAGCTGCTCTCTCACATAAAGGGGAGAGAATAAATAATTCTCCTCACCTTCCTCTTCTCATTCCTAAGGAGCTTGTATCATTCTTGAACCAACAACCCTCCTTGCTCCTTATTCTAGAGCCACATCAATGAGAGTCCTTAACCTTTTAATGAGACTACTCTCTCCTACTAACCACAATATTTTCTTTACAGAAAGGTCCATACTCATACTCGGTTTTGGGTATCAATAACAAAGTATTTATCACCATTTATGAGTAACAAATAGGACTTATAAGAAAATGTATGTTTACAACAAATTCCCAAAAACCCAAACAGTTGTGTTTAAAAGGTCGTTTTTTTCCTTTTTTATAATGAGGACTTTAAGAATCTATAAGCATATATTTCTATAAGCATAAATAACATTAATCTATGTGTAGTTAGAATATTTTTACATACACACATGTAACTGATGTATCTAGGTATCAGACATGTACATTTAGTATTACCGAACAGGTCTTTCTCATCTATTGTTCATGTGAAAATAGTGTCATGTATCCTGTTTTTCTCTTCCCTAACCAACATGTGAATTCACAGCAATACCTTTTTCTTAATTAATTTATCAGGAAAGGTTTGCGCACCAATAATTCCTTATGCAGATAAAAACTTCTAGGAGCAGGGCTTGTTTTATCTATATTTATCTCCTGTGTAATGCAACTGTGGTTTGTCTTTTCTGACAGGCACCAAATAAGGAATGTCCACATCAGAGATTTTAATTACTTGAATTTTTTTTTATTGATCACATACAGCAAAGCAGCTCTTGTGCTAACCTTTCAAAATGTCAATTTAAGTTAGGAATACAGTGCTCTTTTTGAGTTCTATTGCAACAGATGATACCAATTGCATTATATTACTGTTACAAAAAGTGTGTTTTAATTATATACCAAAAATGTGCTTAGGAATTGTGATTATTTATCAGAAGCACTGCTTGACTGCTTATAGACAGTCTAGGCAGATCAGGACATAGGCTTAGACATTTTGTTGGTGCAATACATGTTGTATTTATTCAGATTTTTATGCTAGCCCCTCTCATTCAGACTCTGTATGGACCTCACATTTCTGTGTAGCAGAGGCCTAAATAAAAGACAGTGGCTGCATATAAAAATGTGTCTGCTCAATGGCATTTAGACAGAATATAAGCACCTTGTGTGGCTAACATGAAATTTAACAAAAGTTTGCGTTCAATCAGGAAGATACTGGCAGTATTCTACTACATCTGTAAATGGTTTCACATTATTCCCTTTTTCAGGGAAGAGTGGTTTGTACCACACTGGACATGCAGTAGTTTGACACTATATAATTCATTTACATGCCATAGTAAAGAGGAAGCAGAAATTGTTAATTTGTTGTGTCTTCAGAGTTTTGATAGCTCATAGGCAGTGGCTGCTAATAAGAAGCTTCAGAACATATATTCTTGTATACAACATACACAAGGTGTATCCAACCTTTCTCTTGGGATTTACAAAAATAAGGATTCTGATGGATTCATGACAACATTTTGAAAAATTTCTTCAGAAGGCAATGCCACTGGTGCACTTATTTAGTACAAAACAGCTGGCAAAGGAAAAAAGATTGTCAGCTTGACATGTTGGAGTCTTTATTATTTAGTAATACATTTTGCTGTTTAACATACATTTTCCAGATTCTCAACCAAGTTTAAATCAAAGGAGAGAAGGATTATCTTCTGGCTACTGGCCCAGTGACCAGAATGTAATTTTTCCTTTTCTGTGTTTCATCATCAAAAGCAAGAGATTTGGTTTATTCTTCATGGAATTTCCGTGACACACAATCAAATTTACAGTAATTTGGACAACTACATTATTCATGTTCTCAAGGCTTTGTGGATTTAAGGTTTAATTTCATATTACTTCAAGGTTATATAAGCTCCTTAACTAATTTAATTAGCACTTTAATGAAGGATTTATTTTTTTATTCTCTCTTTTCTATTTTTTTTTTGTTATATTTTGCAAAACATTTCTGCAACAAGTGTGCAGTTGAGATCTGAAAGAAATGCTTCTATGGAAGTTGAAGTCAAATAAAGAAAACAAAATTCCTTAATAAAAATCACAAGGGAAAAGAAAACAAAAACAAAAACATGGCAACATATTCTTTAAACAAAAATATTGACATTGTTATTTGAGCTAAACACAGGTGCACATTAAGAACATTTTCTATTTTTTCTTGGACTGAAAATTAAATGTCTACATTCTTCCCCACAACATTGCCAAAAGCAAATCAATTACTAACAAACAAGACACTATGATGTGTTCTTAAGTAGCTTGTCATTATATCTATTTGTATATCAGTTACAATATGATGCCTGTGTTTTCATTAAATCCACATTTTACAGTATGGCACATATGTTATTTCTCTCCAAAAGCCTGCAAGCCAGGCGGGAAAAGTCAATACAGTTGTTACATTGAGCATTGTGCCACAATATCCCAGTTTTGTATTTTGCATTGTCTGCCTATTATGCAGAAAATCAAATTGCCAATACATCTTTTTGCTTAAAGCTGTAAACATATAGAAGATCACAGTAAACACTAGCTCTGACACCACTGCCACACATGTAGCAGGTGTCTACAAATGTCTTCCTAAGACTTTTTATTTTGAAAGGTTCTTCAAACAAAAACAATTATCTATGTGAATTAGTCATTGCTTGCCAAGGTCTGCAAATATATGTCACTTCTGAGCGAATAAGACTTTTCCTATTGGGCTGACTGTGTCTACATCTTTTCTGATATATTTCAGATCATTTACCTAAAAAATTATAAAAGTAGTGAAAAGGACAGCATTTCTGCCAATTCATTTACTCAATTTAAGTATCAGAGTATGTAAAATTTGCAATACAGATTACAGTTCAAAATTTCTGCAAATATCTCTCCCAGACCAGGTCCAGAAGGACTGGTGCCACTGAATCTAAATGAATCAATTATCTGTAATACATCTGAAGGTGGCAAACTTGAGCATAAGAAAAGACTTGGAAATAAGCTAACAGATATTACTAGACAGCAGCCCGTATCAATTATTTAATTACAAGAAAATATCTTCTAGTGAAATTCTGAAAACCTAAAGATGAGATAAACTCTATGAGACCTTCTTTACAAGTTTGCCAGTCTGTAAGTTTCAAAGTAATACCAGAAAAAGGTTTTTTTCTGTTGAGATGGATAATTTTGAAGGACAAAAATATCACAGCAACACTTGACTCTCCATGACTTACTTCTACCTTTGAAATCAGAAGTCACTGAAGGTTATGTGAAAACCAATGGATGGAGAGAAGAGATGAATTAGAGAACTGGCATTTAAAATATATGTTCATATATGTATTTAACATGTAAAACATATAAAACATGTTTTACATGTTAAATACATGTAAATCTTGTGTTTTCATCTCAGCAAAGTGATGCCAGATGCACAGGAAGGTATGTCAGTATTTACACAACAAAATTCTCTGAGAGAGCAAAAAATGTATGAGCAGAGAAAAATGTATCATTCATGAAAGTTTATTCTAGTCCAAATGCATTTAACACAGAAACCACAAGTATGATATCACATATGCACACACAATTTCAGGTTAGTCAGTACACTACTGCTCTCTATTTGACAGATTAAAATCATCATTCTCAGAAGAGAGTTATCTTCAGTCCTGATCTGCATTGTTAACATCAGTAGCAAGGAAATTCAGTAGTTTCTATTTCTATTTCTATTTCTATTTCTATTTCTATTTCTATTTCTATTTCTATTTCTATTTCTATTTCTATTTCTATTTCTATTTCTATTCTTGGTACAAAGACTGGTAGTTCTTTTTCAAGTCATTGCCATGTTAGCCTAGTGTTATCTCAGTCTATGGATGATCACAGGCTATACACCAGCCAACAGCTATGCAGCACCATTTCTATGCTAGTAAAACCAGTGAATGTGCAAATGTGTGAGGGAAATAGCATAACTAGAATTAACCAGACATAAATCACAGACTTTCTTATTAATAAATAAATTCCTATTAATAATTCTTATTAATAAAGAAATGGCTACAACTTCACAATAAGCCATACTACAAATAATTCTAAATGTCCTTGGACAAATTCTTCAATTATACCATTATAATGATAAAATGTTGAGAGCTACTCAAAACAGCCATGCAATAAGAAACAAGATTCCCAGAAATCCTAAATACAATTCCCCTCTAATAGCTCTTTATTAGGGCCATGACTGCTGTCATGCTTTAAAATGCTTTAAAAAGTATAAGCAGAAAAGCAAAACCTCACTTAAAAGCCCAGCAAAGCTATGTTAACAGAAATTTTTCTGTAAATCTAGATGGAGGTTCTCTCAGCTGAAACAATTCCATTATGTTTCTCTGGAGCTTCAACAGCTAAATCAGAAACATATTCACAGAAAACATAGACAATGAAATATATCTACACCTAACAATCTGCTGATTTTTAGCTGATAGATAGAATCTAATGCTTAATGAATGCAATTCCCAGCTGAGTATTCCAGTGACTAAATTGCACAGACGATTTCAAAATAAAAAGCATGTCATTTGATGATCAGACTTCCACTTTAAAGCTAAGCAGCTGTTATGAAAAGCTAAGGATAAGTATTCAAAGAATGAGGACACTGAAGCCTGAGAGAATAAGCCTTTTTTCTGCTTTTTTCCCTTTACCATCTTCCTGACTTTTAGAACTTTTTAGAAATTACCATGCTGTACAGTTCAGCAGTTCAATATTTTAAGAAGTAACATTTTTGGATGACAACACATTGTACATTAATCATTCCATCTCCCACATGTGCTGCATTTGTGATTGGTCTATTTTGCATAAACTAGCTCAGTTCATAAATGTTCAGCAACAGGTTGATTTTACCTTTAAATCAGTCAAAAGAACTTATTGCTTTTCCTTGCAAAGTGACAAATCCAGTTACCATTACTAGTTTATTTACAGTCACTCTGCAATATATATTGATAGTTTCTTGGCCTTATCTGCAGCATCCAATTAACATGGCAGCATACATAAGTACGATTTTAAATCACCAAATTACTGTCATCTAAGTAAGTGGTGGCAAAATATAGCTATTGTAGAATTTTGTGCCATTAGACAATGACTGTTTACAGAGGGCTATGTAGTTCATAAATTATCCATTATGTGGGAATTTGTGATGCAGCATATTATTAATAATTACTCTACTCCACAACACAATTTGAATTCACTTCAGCTGACAAAATTAAAATTCCAAGATGTCTAAGCTCCTTGTTTTGCATGGGTACCACTGTTGAGCTTAACAGCTAACTCCAACAGCTAATATTTGCAGAAAACCAACCTTGACCCAGGTAATGGGAAGGTAATAACATGACAGAGAAAACACAAGTCCTTCAGTAAGGACCATCATGTTTATGGTCTTGTTCTCACACTCTCTGTCCTTCCTATCCACCATCCACCATCTTCAAACAAACTGAAGCTTCATATGTCATATACCTATACGTCATCTATCACTCCATTGCTTTCAAACACTGAAGGCAATAACAGTAACAACTCACATCTGTTGATGCCTTGAGAAGGCTGACCTAGAACAGAGGCTAGATGGAGCTAAAGAATAAAGTAGGAATTTATTAAAAGGCCTTGATAGATACACTTTGGGCAGTACAAGAACCCAGCCAGGGCCACACCCAAGACAATCCCAAAATGGTCACAAAACAGACAATGGCCATGATGGCTCTCACTTTATAAGTCATGGTCTATTTGCATATTGGAGCCAGTTGTCTCCTTATAGCTTTAGGTTATGAAGTCCCATACTTCTCGTTTTTTTCTCTTCATTCCACCATTGTTTATGCTCTTGGGCCTGAAATTTTGATCAGATGCCCTTGGTCCCAAGCTAGAAAAGGAATTGTTTTGTCTCAGTAACCTGTGAAGAGAGCTTACCATCCCTTTATAG
Organism: Zonotrichia albicollis; assembly: GCF_047830755.1. Classification (NCBI taxonomy): domain Eukaryota; kingdom Metazoa; phylum Chordata; class Aves; order Passeriformes; family Passerellidae; genus Zonotrichia; species Zonotrichia albicollis. The sequence continues at coordinate 24,281,046 of NC_133860.1, forward strand.
GAAGCTCAGAACTAAACACTGAAGCAGTACAGAATCTGAAAAATATAAAAACTAAAACCTAAAGAATCACTATGGTATGCTTCTCTTTCCATCTTTGAACAGCACAAAAAGACTGAATCCAGAATTCTCAGTCCGGTCTTGTGGCCGCACTTCTCTTCACAAAGAAAAGCAAGGCACAACTTCCCGAGGATATTTCTGAGAATCGCAGTGAGGAACCTTAGAGAAAGAAAAAATAATTCTTAGCTCATTTGCTGCACCTGTGTTTGTGCAAAAGTAGAATGCAGTATGGAGATTGTTTACCCAGAGTGATGGTGTTTTATTTCTTTGGCCTATCAGGGCCAATCGCATGTGCAGACTGTCGGTCAGCAGACAGTCAAAAGATTCTGGGCAGTTGAATTGAGTGCCTGTGCAGATTCAGTGTAGTATGGTGTAATATAGTATAAAATAATATAATATAATAATTATTTAGCCTTCTGATACCAATGGAATCCTCCTCATAATTTCTCCCCTTCATCGGGGTTGCCTTGATTTACTATACAATCTCACTTACCACTCAATTTTCTTGAAACTACATTTGTATTTATTTCATCTTTTATATTCTTTTTCAAAACTGTTCTAAGTTTAATGTCTTTCTCATTAGTCATTCCTGAAAGAAATTACATTCAAATATACCTCCATTGTGCTAGGCCAATTTACCTAAGGTCAAATTCTGCACTATTTATACACACTTCACAGAATTGTTTTATTATAGTTCTGCTGGAGGAAAGAAAAAAAAAGACAGGTTTTAAAAATACTGCAAGATATTTGATACTACTCAGTTTTCTTCACTCAGGGTATATAAAGCACAAGTCTTCACTAACAGAAATATTTCAAATTACTTCTTTGAAAGGATGTTTTCTGTCATCATTACAGGAATGCAGTTTACAGTACTACTTACTACTATAACCAAATGTTAGAAAAGAAGCCATTTCTTTCATAAGGAGGAAAAAAAATGGCATAAGGCTCTGTAGTTCATATAGCTCCTGGACTCTGCATAGTACCATTTTAGTACCATAGTACCATAGTACCAGCAAGAATTGAACACATGAAAAAGCAAATTATGTATCATAGGCTTGGACAATGTTTATTTGAACTGATCATAGAATGATCTGATATAGACTGATACCGTGTGGTATGCTTACAGTATGCTGAAGTTCAGTTGTGCTACACCACACAAGGGCAACAACATTCAGTAAACATATGGCCATTTGGTGCTCCACTAACCTGAACCACTGCAACATTTGCTGCAGCCATAAGCCACTGAGGAAGGTTCCCATCATGGAAAGAATCTGGGCACAACAGAGCAATAGTACCTGTAAACTGCAGAAAAGCATCTTGCTGCTTACCCACATACCTGTAGAAAAAGCTGATGATACAACTCCAAGAACTGAGCTGAGGCATTTTTACCTTTTCCCTTTTTTTTCTTAACAGTGACAACATAAGGGCAGCTGTCTACAAGTCAGTTTCAGCGTCATGGATATGGGTAACACACAGGCCAAGAGCAGAAGCTTATCACAGAGAGGTTTGCTAATCAAAAATATATTTCCATCCATACCTTTGATTCTTCTAGTATGAGGGATATGCAGTCTTGCATTGCCTGAGAAATCACCAGGCAGTTTTGTCGTGGTGGTTTTTTAAGAAGCAGATGAGAAAACCCTTGGGAGACTTGTACACTCTGGGAGAACAGCTTGCACTTGGCCAGCTGTACAAATAAGAACAAGTGGAACAGAAAAGCAAAGATTAATTCTGGTGTCTTAGGTTGGTTACTCCAAAATCCTTAGTTATATTCAGCACTAAAGGCTGAAATTTATATAATAAGAAAAACTTCAATTTCCATTACACATGTACAGCTACTCATAAACACAAACAGAAAAGACAAAAAAATCCTACATTAGGCACAAACAGCAAGGTTTTGGTACTGGCAAGGAGAGGTGCTGCAGAGGTAGCCTCTGTGAGAAGAGGCTGGGGCTGCTCTGTGCTGGACACAGCCAATTCCAGCTGGCTGCAATAGACCCACCGCAGGGCAAGATGGTGATGCCTCCGTGAAAGTGTTTTAAAGACAGAGGAAAAAGATCATGGACAGGCAGAGGGTGGAAAAAGCTAGAAACAGCATGTCAGAGAAGAAAGAAAGGGAGGACATATTTCAGCACACAGATCAGATTTTCTCACAGCTCATGGTGCTGACAATGGTAGAATAGATTTGCTTCCTGAAGCACCAGACTGGAGCAGTGAAAATGTATGAGGAACAGCAGCAGAGATAAACTGCCACCTACAGAGTACAGTTCCATCCTCATCCTCAACCCCTTCTCCAGTGTCATGAGAGGGAACGGGTAGAGGTATTGAGAGTGAAGGAGTGAAGTGGAATGTGCAAAAAGAGGGATGCAATAAATTAAAATTTATCTTCTTGTTTCTCACTACCTGAATCTGTTGAATTGTGAGATTCAACACTCAAGTAATTCTTGAATTACTGAAGTAATTCTTTCCAAGTCAAGTCGGGTTTGCCTATGCCAATAATTGTTAAATGATCTCTCTGTCTTTATCTCAATTTGTAACTTTTCTTATCCTAGTTTCTCCTACCATCTCACAGATGGGAAAATGAGAGAAAGGTTGGGTGCATGGCCTTTAGCCAGAGCTAACTCTCTACATATCCATACACTGAAACACAGGCTGAGGTTTGGACTAATCATATGTCTGAGAGAGCAAGTCTGGGCAAGGACCTAGGAGAAACTAGTGCATGACTGAAAGACAGTGAATTACTAGTTGCATTTTAGGCTAACCTTAAAAAAGAAGCCTCTGCATCCTTCTTTGTTGGTAATCCTGATAAATTGCTAAGTTTATTTTTAGCTATTTATTATGACACCATTAGCACTTAGCCTCTTTATACTTACTTCCGGTATATATATGTATGCATAATGGCCACATTTTTCTTTTATTTGTCTTGCTTTGCTAAATTCATTAACAGTGCATGAGGATAGATCCACTTCATTGACAGACATACATTCAAAACACATTTCTACCAGGCACACTCTTGCACTTTACCTTATGCACACCTTACCTTATTGGAATTCAAGATATTAATAAGAATATGTTTAAAATATTAAGGGGTGAGGGAATTAATCCAAAAAGAAGGGAGAAGTACTGAGAGTCAGGACAATATAGTTCTGACATACTCAGGAGAAGCATTCTTTGAATTAATTTCTTGCTGTAGCAGTCTCCTACTGGAATTAATACCAATATAACTGGATGGGACATGACGCCAGCAATTTATTTACAGACACGAACAGGATGGGGCTGCTGGGATAGTGTCTTAAGCTATTTATTTTTCAGCATCAGTCTCATTACATGATTATGATAATGGAAAGATGCTAACAGCTCACAAATCTAGGAAGCAGGCTGGAAAACTTTATGTTACAGCATACTATACAACCTTCTTAGCTAATTACATGAAGCAAAAGCATATTGACAGTAGTTCTATCCAATCACCATAAGCACACATAGCTTTGGTTAAAACAATACTTGCTTATTTTGAATACAATACCCATTTGTGAGGCACAATGCATAGAGTCCTATTCATAAGCTTAACCTTTCTAATATCTTGCTAGATAAACTTTTTGCAAATTAGAAAGCCAAACAAGCACTCATACACAGCTCTATTGTTCTTATTCCCATGTCTTCTCTACAGCTTAAATAATTTTTCTGCTGCTTTAGCACTGTTCACAATTCCGCTGTATCTGAGGCCTGTCTTCTGCAGTTTTCCTAAAACCTTCTGATTTTATGGATTCCCACAATTCCCCCTCTCTGTTCACTCAAAAAGAAACTTTCATAATCGTGTTGTTTATTACTTGCATTTCATAGCCTTACTATAGTATTTTTGCTTATTATGTGCTTAAAGCATGTTCTTGCTGGCAGTAAGCATTGCTGTATTACAACACAGCAACTTAATGCTGTGAAGACCTAGTCAGTGGAAAGGGTATAAATCACGCTTGACAGTAGTCATTCAAAAAACTCTTGTCAGTTCCAGGGTCTTAACTCAAAACTCTCCTCTATTTCTATACCTTCATCTACCATCTCCGTGGGATTTCAAGCACTTTCTGTGATTCCACTTCTTAATTCTCTCTCTTGTATGACAAAACTTCTTTGACCATTTTGTTCATCATTCGTTGCACACACTGAAGTATGCAGGGTATTACTATCATTACTAAAACACTCAATACATAGATACCTATCTTGCAAAGTTCTCTTAGCCAAGGTGCAAAGCTCCATTCTTGGAACAAATCATCTAACCAGGATCCACCATCTTCTTTAATCTGGGCTGTCAAATCTTTCCGTTTTTGTATGCTTTTGTGGATAGACAGAATGATCTGACAGGTTCATACAACACAATCCTTCAAATTCCTCACAACCATGTCCTTGTGCCACTAAAAGAAAATTAATTGCTGCTCTATTTTGAAGGCTAGCATGTCTAACACTATCAACATCAGTCAACATGTCAATAATTGCAGAGGATGTGGCATTTGTTTACTCAGCCAACATCCAACTCAATCTAATTGTTTCAATGCTATTGCTGAAGCCAATTGGGGTAAAAACAAACCTGCTGAAACCCTTTTCGCAGCCTTCTAAGGCATGAAATCACTTTTACAGTTCTCATCATAATGATGAGCAGATCTTATTCTCTTTTGTTCCTTTTTCATTACCTCTTTGGCTGTGGGTGCAATTACAGTGAGCATCTCAATGCTGAATGGGCCACTTTCAAGATGTAATGGAATGCTTTGCCAAGCTCTATCTCCACAAATGAACCAATACCCCTTGGGCAATTGTCGTGGATATTGGTCAGCCTCAGAAAGCACATTGTAACTGTTTAAAAATTACACCAAAAACTTAAATTTCTGTATGCAAAATTATGGAGAGTAACATTATAGTTTGGAGGATTACCTTTTCACCAACCACTAGCTGTGAAGATAAAGCAAAAATCCATTGTTAAAGAGCTAAGGATTTCCAATTCTTGGGGTTCAGATACTGCTCTGGGAAGTTCTTTGGCCCAAATGTTCCAATTCAACGCGGGATTGTTCTCATGGTCAATTTCATCTGGCTTACCATTGGACTGTTTTTTGATCAAAGGCAATTCTTTTACTGGCACACCAACCAGACAGGTTGAAAAAGGTTTTTCTGGTTCCAAATTAGACAAACATATAGTATCTGAGCCGGCTGCCTTGCCTAAGGTCATCCAAACATTTGTTTTTGGTTGTTCCACAGGCAAATCTGCACAACAAAAAACAATTAAAACCCACCAACAGCATCATAAAATTTGATTTTGCACTATCCTTTCCATGAGCTAAGTTTTGGCAAAATCCTCACATATATACTAATTTTAAAACTTTGCTTTTAGCCTTAAGATAAGATTTGACTTTGAAAATCCAATAGAGGGGATCTATAACTTAACAAAAACAAACCCCCAAACTTTTGCCAAAAATCAGCTCTAGGAAACAAACATTTGACATACAGTAGACACACTTATAAATAACATTAACACAAAATCAGAGTTTGCAGGTTCCACCAATACACAAAGAACGTCAGGCACAAGGAACATCAGGCGTGACCCGGGATCCCTCTGCTCAGCTCACATCTGCGTACTTGCTTCCTCAGTTTTGGACTCACCAACAAGTTCTGGTGTGCTATATGGTTTGACGTTTTTGGCAGGGACCCACTCAATTCCAGCATCTGTACACACAGAAGCATACCTTTTGCCCCAGGGGATTAATCAGAAAGGACCTTCAATTTGTCCAGTCTCAGGGTTTCTAATTGAAATAGGAGGATTTTCTTTCAGTTTTGCCTGTGCGTTCTTTGAAAAATGCCTAAAAATCAATGGATCAAGTTCTGCAGGTGAACTGTTTAAAAAATTAAAAAGATACAAAGCTTTGTTCAGCCTCATCTGTGGTGTGACCTCTACTACTGTCAATATGCTTTTTCTTCATGTAATTAGCTAAGAAGGTTATATAGTATGCTGTACTATTAAGTTATTTGGCTTGTTTTTTAGATTTGTAAGCTGTTAGCATCCTTCCATTATCATAATAATGTAATGAGACTGATGCTGAAAAATACATAGCTCAAGTCGCTCTCCCAGCAGCCCCGTCCTGTTCGTGTCTCTAAATAAACTGCCAGCATCAGGACGTGCCTGAGCTTGTCCGGCCCTTGCTGCTTGACCAAAGGCAGCAGCTGAGGTGGTTTCACCTCAGAGACACCTTTGGCGGGCTGGGTGCTGCAGCTGGGCGCTTGGAGGCAAGTCCAGACACGTAGGAGCTCAGGTTTACCTCTGGCAGAGAAGCTTTAAGGCGAGGTGAAGGAAAAGGAGTCGGGTTCTCCTGGAGGGTTTCGATCCAGAACTTTATCCCTGGCCCACAGGCCTTTGTAACTACATCCCTTCAGTAACTACTCCAACAGAACTTCCCAAACCACATGGTTGTTGTTCTTTTTAACCTCAGGGAGAGAGGGAGAGAAGGGGTAAGGATCCCACCAACTAGGTAGGGGGGAGAAGTCTCAGGGGACAAATGACACCTGGGATGGCCCAACGGCCTCCAGGGGTGTAAGGCATCTTTTGAACTCTGCGAATCACTCGAATCACTTGAAGCCCCTCTGGAATGCCAGGACTGACAGACAACACTCACCAGGGGTCAGGGTGGGGTAAAGGAGAGGTGATTTACATACCTGGGGAAGAAATCTACAGGGAGAAACCCGAGGTATCTGAGGCAAACCATGACATCACACTGCAACAGTCTCCCTCTAATACTAGTAGTCAGCAATTTCTATGTGCTTTTCAAATTACCTTCACAGACAGAAAGTATCTCAGTGCATTAGAGATACACCTTATATCTCTAACTCCAAGTACACTGACACACAAAATCTGTTGTTTCAGAAAGGGTATGTGAGCAGGATACACTAACATGGCGAGGATTCAATAAGATATGACAATTTTTGCATTGAAAAAAATTTATGACATTTGTCAATGGCTCACTGAACTTCCAGGGATTTCTCTTTTCTTTTGTTTAATTCCCTGAGAAGTTCAGAATGAACATTCTGGTAAATATCAGAGAAAATGCTGTTCTCTTCCCTATGATATAAATGTTGATATTGAAGAGGCCAGAGGAGGGAAAAATCTCCCTTGTGATAGGTAACAAAATTACTGCAGTAAAAAAGTCAACATGTAAAGCTGAGGTGAAAATATTCACATGCTGAACAAAAGGATATCCATTTTCATGATGGCAAGTTGCAAGAAAGTAATAGAAATTCAATACATCTGGTGTTTTACCTTAGAGCAACCCACCCTGAGCACCTTCAATAAACACAAGATGACAAGACAACATTTTTAAGGCAATCAAACCACATACTTATCTGGAAAACTACATTACCTTCCCTGCTATTTTAACAAAAATAAGAATCTAATATAATTCCTAAAGCTCACTGAGGTCTGTGTAACTGTTTCAGGAATTTATGGCTCTGAAGGTTCACCAGTTTTGAAAGAGAAGAATTTCTACTACCACAATCAAACACCTGGAGGAGACAATACAGTCCTTAAAATTAGCTTGTCATTTTATCTCTGGGCAAGCTTTCAAATATACTACATATGATTGATTATATCAGCTAAAAGGAGTGTTTCCTTATATTTCATCATAGCTCACTGAAGTGTGCAGAAGAATACCATGTGAACTAGCAATACAGCTGACAGATAAGCTAAAAGAGCTATGAAGAATGCAGGTAGGAGAGATTTCACTACCCAGTGTTCACTTCTTCACAGATCATGGTAGGGGAAAATAAGTAATTTCCATCTGCATCAGGGAACACTCCACTCAAAAACACAATACTAAGGCTGCATGAACACAGGATATCCCATAACTTCATAATTGTGGGATATTTCTATCTCATCCTTAAAAATTTTTATTGTTAGGAAAAAAATCCAATTTTTAAGTCTTCTAATAAAGTCCTAATTCCTGCTGTTCAATCTCATCAAAAAGAAGAGATGGCAGGAGTCATCTACTCTTTGGCAGGAGCCTTTGCAGTATTTGAAGACTTTCAGCTCATATTCACCATTCTGCTTATCTCTAAGCTAAGCTTCTTCAAGCAGTTACATCTTTTCCTGATAGTTAAGGTTTCTTCTTGACTCCTTGAGGGAAGAGCTCAGTTTTTCAGAATTACTTTGAATTTCACTTTATATTCCGGTGTGCTTGTAGCCACTCCTCAACTAATGACATTGGCAAATTCAGCAGATACACTCTTCACCATTTCTTACAACAGTTTGCAGATTTATCTCCTAACCCTGTACTGGGATTAATTTCTGTTTGTATAATCTTGAAATAAATGGGACTTCTTGTCTTTGGGAATACAATTTGGGCTTCAAAGACTAAAAATATATAAAAGACAGTGATCACATGCAAAATGCCCACTGAGTCTGAAGTGATGTGACAGGACCATAGCTGGCACCTTCTCACCACTTTATTCATCACTTGCTCCTCCAGAATGCCAGAAATGCCCACTGTGCAGCACCTTTCTCTTCCTGAAGTCATGTCTCCTTCTTCTCAGAAGAGAGACTCCTCTTTCACTTCCACACCTAATAAATTATGTACATGGTGTTAGGAAAATTAATCCACAAACACAAGAGGTTTATGTCCAAAAAGGAGACAAAGGAGTCAGTTTACTTTATTCAAATAAAGGGAGAGGCCATGAGGCATTCCCCTGGAGTCCCTCAAATTTTTAGAGGACGTAGACTCTCTTTTCATCCTAATTTCCCGGCCGCATTTCCCTTCTTTCTTTCCCCATTGGCTGAGGTACTTGAGAGGTACAGACTTCCGAATATGCCTGATACCAAAGATTTTCTTCTAATGTATAACACTCCCTTTTATGGAATTTAGGGGTTTTTCTTCCCCATTATTTCTTTCATCTTTCAATGTCTAATTTCATTTATCAGCAAACCTAAAGTTTATTTGTAAAAGCAAATATCTTTTCCCATTCATCAATCAGTGGAATCCTTCCCATTGTTTCTTTTATCTCCCAGTGCTAGTTTTCTCTACCACCAAACCCACAGCTTGTTGGTAAAGACAAATCCACTATTCCTCTCAATGGCACAGAAAAACAACCTAGACACACCACACAGCTCCAGTGTGCAGTGAAAAATGAATCCTTGTCCTTGGCTTAAACCAGGACAGTCAGACACACATCTCTTCAGCACCATATGTGCCAAACTCCCCTCACCTGTTCATAAAAGCCACATGTCAGTATACTCTATGTGCAAATAATAACACGCTCTATGCCATGCCTTATCAAGGTTTGTCACCTCTGTTTGGTGCACCATATCAAATATTGCTGCTATACATCTAAATGTAACTTTGCCAAGTCCTTGTTGCTCTTGATTTTCAATTGGATGCCTTGCATACTCAAGCCTCCTTCGCTATCCCCTTTAATAGGAAAAACCCCTTCATACCCAGGCAGGAGATGGGGCCCTCCTGTGGATGTTTTCTAAAAGAAATTATCTCTCTGATTCTGTCAGCAATGCAAAAGTCCCCAAGGGAGACTTCTTCAAGGCTCTGTTAACAGCCTCTCCCTCCCATAAATCGCAGTCCATAATGTTGGCTGTTCCAGAAATTCAGTGTCTCCATTGATCAGATTCCAAAATAGGACTAAGAGTAAAGAGCACAATTTTTACTCTGAGTGAAAGAGACAGACTGTGCCACAAGGACACATGGCATTAATGATAAAAGCAGAAAAGGTTAAGACCCTCTCTCAGTTTCTAAACCTTGGCCTGGCGTAGTCCTCTGGAGGAGAAAACTTCCATTGGGGGTTGGGTTTCTTTACTTTTGTTCCTTTTACTTGTGGGATGTTTCCCATTGAGTTGCTGGGAAGCACTGATGGCTGAGAGCTTGAGGCGGCGAGGTGACCAGGCCTCGGGGGGAGGAGGGGTCTGGTGGCACTGCTCTGGTTTTGGGAGTTTCTCTCGGAGGGGCAGAGGGGCTGCTGGGGCAGGGCTGGGGCAGCTGCCAGCTCTCCCTCGCTCTTGGCTTTCAGGGCAGGACGGCTGGAGCCGCTATTTGGGAAGGGAATTCGTTGCCAGCCCAGAGCTGTTTCTTCTGCCTTGAGGTGAAGAGCCTTTGCTTGTAGGAGCAGCCACTGAACAGGGACCTTTTGAACACCCACCTCACTAAAAGAGGGATCTATCCCCGTCTGCTCGGGATCTCGGGCTCACCCCTCTATGCCCTGCTGGGACCCGGGCTGCCGCTGCCCCGGCCCCCCTGCTTGTTTGGCGCTGCTCGGAATTTTCGCTACGCGTTAGCCCCGCACCCCCGGCCTGCCGAGACATCCCACGGTTCCAGTCACGGCTCCGGAGTCTCTGCTACATCTCGTCCACCAGCCCGGGATTCCTGCCGTTCCAGTTTGGTGCTCCTCGGAGTCCTGCTGGGGCACCGGGATCGACTGCCCCGGGGGTTTGTGAAGCGAGGCCTCTCCTTCATCCCTTCCCGCCTCTGCGGGAGCCACCAGCGCCCCTGCCGGCCGTGACGGAACTGCCCCAAAGGGGAAAGCGCCTGCGGCCCAGAAGGGCCTCGTCACCGGGGTCTGGTTCTGGTTGTTGTTTGTGCCATGGTTATTGTTGTTTGTTTGCCTTGTTATACACACTGGTAAAGAATTGTTATCCCTATTCTTGTTGGAAAAGAAATGAAATTTAGCAAAATGTTTTATTATAGTTTAGTTATGAGTTTTGTGTGAATTGGTTTGTAAAAATAATTTTGTAGCCGTTGATATTATGTGATTGAGTTTTGTGTAACCCTGGCAAGTAGCTTTAGAAACCTAATAAACATTAAGCCAGGGTAGGAGAGTAAGAAGACTAACCGGTTTGGGGATAGCATACAATAGGACAGGTAGAAGATTTATGATTTTGCTCGTGAACTAGGGAATGTATTACAAGGGTCCGTAGTTTGGCGAAGGGCCACTGTTTCTTGGAGACTTTGCGAAGGGCCACTGTTTCTTGGAGACTTTGTTATGAATTGCTTGTGTATAAAAGGAAAACACCCATGTGTGAATTTTGGGGTTCTGTTTTTGGGGACGCTAGTCCGCAGGCCCCCGGGCCCTTCAATAAAGCGCCGCACAAAACTTATCCGAGTTTTGTGTCCTTTATCATTCGGGCAACAGTTTTCTGGCGACCGCGGCAGGACTCCGAGGGTTGCTGGGGCGGTTCGCGTCTCGATCCACTCCAAGCCGGCGCCGAGCACTTCTCGGAGGAGTCATCGGGTCGTGCCCGACCCCCCGCGCCTGTCGGACGACTGCAGAAGGTAAGCCCGAAGGCGCTTTATATTGGAAAAAGGTGATAATTGGATTTGGTTTGGTGGTTAATGGAAAAAGCCTAGGCTCCGGCCGTAAGACGTCTAGGGTACGCAGGTCCGGAATTCGCCTCCTATTGTTTTTTTTTTTCTTGGGGAAGGACGGCGAAAAGGTATATTGGTTTATTGGGATTAAAGGTGGAATAGAGAAAAAAAAAAAAAAAAAAAAAAAAAAAAAAAGAAAAATTAAAGGCTGTAATATGATGTCTTTTAAAACTTTTAAAACTTTGGTGCAGGCCAATGGAAAAATACCTGGAAATACGCCATTAGGTTGTATATTGAAAAGGTGGAAAGGCGAAGGCTTTTCTCAAGAGTTAGATAAGAGCAAAATGATAGATTATTGTAACCGTTGGTGGCCTGAATATGAAATTGGGGAAGTGGGATGGCCAGTGAATGGTACACTGGAATTGGAGATAATGGAATCTTTGATGCACTTTTTAAGGAGGAAAATTCATTAGGGGACGAGGTCGGGGAGGATTTGGGTTTGCACCTAACACGGGGAGGTTGGATCCAAACCGGTGTGCATTTTGCCGACAATTGGGGTTAGTTGGGAATACTCATGTGGGAGGATTTACGGGAGGACCAACAGAGGCAGCTCAAGCACTAGTTTTGGGAAATTATCAGAATCAAAGCTGACTAGACAAAGACCTGAGGGTAGTTTTAGAGATAGATGGGAAGGGTCAGGAATTTATGGTAGACACTGGAGCTACATATTCTGTACTTAATAGATTATTAGGACCTTTGAGTGACACAACTGTACAGGTGGTGGGGGCAACAGGGAAGCTAGAGGAACAACCATTTTTACAACCTTTAAATCTTAGGTTCGGGGGGAAGGAATTGGATCATCAATTTTTGTATATGCCAAATTGCCCCACACCCCTTCTTGGCAGAGACCTATTGTCCCGACTTAATGTGAAAATAATATTTGAAGGGGGAAGGGTGAAATTGGAGATACCTGAGGAACAAATAGCAGGCATTTTTGTGATTAAGGAAGTAGATGCCTCTCCTATTCCAGAAGAAATTGAGCAGGCTGTAGTACCCTGGGTGTGGGAGTCGGGGGTCCCCGGGAAATCTAAAGCTGCCCAGCCAGTAAAAGTGGAACTTAAGGAAGGGGCCCGACCAGTGAGGGTAAAGCAATACCCCTTGAAGCTTGAGGCAAGGAGGGGAGTAGCCCCATTAATTAAACAATTTTTGGTTCAAGGAATATTACAGGAATGTGAATCGGAGTATAATACTCCAATTTTTCCAGTGAAAAAGCCTAATGGTAAATATCGTTTGGTACAGGACTTGAGAGCGATTAATGAAATAGTAAAGGACATACATCCAGTTGTTGCTAATCCTTATACATTGTTAACATCTGTATCGGAGGAGTTTAAATGGTTCTCTGTGATTGATCTTAAAGATGCTTTCTTCTGCATCCCACTGGCAGTAGAGAGTAGGAAATATTTTGCCTTCGAGTGGGAGAGTCCTGATTCTGGGAGAAAGAGGCAGCTTACGTGGACCAGACTGCCACAAGGGTTTAAGCTCAGCCCCACTATTTTTGGAAATCAACTGGCCAAGGAGCTGGAGGAATGGAAGATAACCCAGGTAACAAATATCTCCATCCTTGTATGTAGTCCTGCAGTACGTGGACGACATTTTTCTGGCCACTAAGGAAAGGGACATGTGTGTGGAATTAACAATTAAATTACTTAATATGCTTGGCCAAGCAGGGTATAAGGTCTCTAAGGAAAAAGCTCAATTGATCAAAATTAGTGTTATTTATCTCGGTTGTGAGATCACACAAGGGCAGAGACGTTTGGGAGTTAACCGAATAGAGGCAATATGTGCTATTCCTTTGCCTCGTAACCATCAGGAATTGAGATCTTTTCTAGGAATGGTGGGATGGTGTCGACTGTAGATCATGAACTTTGGTCTCCTAGCCAAGCCACTGTATGAGGCCTTGAAGCAGCATCGGTTGGAATGGACGACACAACAAAAGAAGGCCTTCCAGGAATTGAAGCAGGCACTAAAGGAGGCCCCAGCCCTAGGACTCCCTGACCTGACCAAGGAATTCCAGTTATATGTAAATGAGAGGCAAAAACTGGTATTGGGGGTCCTCACCCAGAAGGTGGGATCATGGAAGAGGCCAGTAGGATACTTCTCTAAACAACTGGATTTGGTAAGTTCCGGGTGGCCCTCGTGTTTACGAGCCGTGGCAGCAACAATAATCCTTATTCAGGAGGCCCGGAAATTGACTTTGGGGGCAAAAATGAAAGTGTTTGTTCCCCATATGGTCATGGCTGTTTTGGAGCAAAAGGGGGGTCACTGGCTATCATCAAGTCGAATGTTGCAATACCAGGCTAGCCTGAGAGAACAGGATGATATTGAAATAAAGACTACTAACCATGTTAATCCAGCAGAGTTTTTATGCAGTGACCAGGAGGCTGGGGGACTGGTGCACGATTGCGTGGAGGTAATTGAACAAGTGTATGCCAGCAGACCCGACCTAAAGGATGAACCATTGGAAGACCCTGAATGGGAACTATACACTGATGGATCCAGTTTTGTTGAGAATGGGACTCGCTATGCTGGGTATGCAGTGGTAACATCGGATCAGGTAATAGAAGCAAAGGCTTTGTTACCTGGAACTTCAGCCCAGAAGGCAGAGGTGATTGGACTCACCAGAGCTCTGTACTTGAGCAAGGACAAAAGGGTTAATATCTGGACAGATTCTAAATATGCCTTTGGTGTGGTTCATGTGCATGGGGCGTTATGGAAAGAAAGGGGGCTTTTGAATTCACAGGGAACCAATATCAAGCACCGGGAGGAAGTGCTACAGCTACTGGATGCGGTACATAGTCCCAAAGCAGTTGCAGTAATGCATGTTAGAGGACATCAGAATGCAGAAAGAGAAGTTTACAGAGGAAATTGATTTGCTGATGTTACAGCACGGCAAGTGGCACGGAAAGTATGGACTCAAATGGCATTGGTACCGGTAAGAACAAATCCGGCTACCCCATACCTGAATCAGGAGCCCAAATATTCAATAGAAGATGGAAAACTAATAAACTTGCTAGGGGCACAGAGGAATCAGCTCGGGTGGTATGTTACGCCGATGGGACAAATAGTGGTACCGACTCGCATAATGAAATTTATTTTGGAATCAGAACATAATAAATGCCATTGGGGGGCAGAAGCATTGGTAAAATTTTTAAAGAATGAGATAATTTCTAATCAGATGTTAACAATGGCAAAAAGAGTTAATGCAATGTGCCCGGTATGTTTGAAAAATAATCCAGTAGTTAGGAGACAAATACAAATGGGAAAGTTGCAAATTGGGCCACAACCAGGAGATTATTGGCAAGTTGATTTTTCTGAATTGCCTAGGGCACAGGGATACAGATACTTGTTAGTGTATGTATGTACGTTTTCAGGGTGGCCAGAAGCTTTTCCGTGTAGAACTAATCAGGCTAAGGAGGTGGTAAAAACCTTGTTAAAAGAAATAATACCAAGATTTGGAGTACCCTTAGGATTGTCGTCAGATAGGGGTCCACATTTTATAGCCGGGGTAGTGCAGGAATTAGCACGGATGTTAGACATAACCTGGAATTTGCATACTCCCTGGAGACCTCAGTCTAGTGGGCAGGTGGAAAGAATGAATCAAACTCTGAAAGGACAAATCAAAAAGATTTGCCAGGAAGCTAAACTGCACTGGCCTCAGGCTTTGCCTTTGGCCCTACTCAGAATTCGAATTAAACCGAGGGAAAAGGTAGGCGTAAGTCCATATGAGATACTATATGGCAAACCATATCATGCAACTGTATTAAAAGGGGAGGTACATGTGAGTGGGGATCAAGCAATTGTAGAATATGTTATGTCACTTAATAAAATCTTGAATTCTTTAAGAAATACGTTACAGTGGAATAAACCGCTCACGCTGGAGAACTCTGTCCACGACATCCAGCCTGGGGACCAAGTGTACATCAAGAAGTGGATTACAGATCCGCTACGGGAATCATGGTGCGGACCCCACCAGGTGATGATGACGACCTACACGGCGGTGAAGGTCCAGGGGATGGACGCTTGGATCCATTACACCAGGGTAAAGAAGGCACCGTTCCAATGGGAAACCCAGATAGTGTCTCCAACCCGGATGATCTTCCGCGCAAAGCCGCCTTCTTAATTATATTGCTGCTAGTAATCATGAGACTGGTACCTGTTCAAGGGTCTATTTTAGTACAGGCTAAAGAAACAAAGGTTACAGCCATGGAAGGGATGGATGTTCAATTAACTTGTGTTATGTTTCACAGCCAGAAAGTTGAGGCCAGTGAAGTTATTGCAATATGGCAACGGGGGGCTGAAAGAAGCCGAGGCAAGATAGAAGTCGGTTGGGATCAGGATAAACAACAAGGAAACACGGTACTGAATCTTACTAAGGTAACCACAAACGATACGGGAGAATATACATGTTTGGTCAAAATACGGGATAGTTTTGATTACAAAAGAGTGAGTATGAGTGTTTTGCCATGGACAAGGGATCGTGCTGGGAGGAAGCAAAATAGGGAACTGACCTGGGACAGAGTAGAGGACGAGACGAGCTGGTAGGAGAAGGGAAGCAAAAGTTGTGGGTGGTTGAATGTCACTAATCCTAGAATAGGGAATGCATGGTGGAGGCATGACAGAATGATGTAATCCTCAGAGGGACACGGTGGAAGGAGAAGACTGGAGGCTAATGATACAATAGAACGAAATGCTGAGCAGGAAAACCTAGTGGTAGGATTAATTAGAGATTTTGGGATCATGCAGAACGTGACTAAAATAACAGCTTGTCTGCCATTACCACAGGCTGCAGGTGAACCAATTCCCTGGGGAATAATACCGGTAACCAAAATGCCTGAATCATTCAAGAATGTTTCATGGTCCTGCCAGTCAGTTCCTAAACAAGTAGAGGTATGGAGGGATTTGTGCATGACCATTCGGGCTATGACTAAAGAGGAATGTGAAATGAAACCAAATCATTTTGGTTGGATTCAAAATACCAGGAGGTGTTTGATTGCAACCCCAGTAGATGAGCCATGCAATACAGTACAAATAAGAACAAAATCCCAACGAAATGAGATGAGTTGTCAGAATATCACACAGAATTTTGATACCTGGAAAAGTTGGAAGACATTGTGGGGACCCAGTGTTTTGGAACACTATAGTTACCTTGGGGAAGTACAATGGTGCATCCAATGGTCAGGGGTAAAGAATCAGTCACATTATAGGGCCATCATCACGTCTACATCTTCCCGAGAGTTCAGACCGCAGAAAGAGGATTGGAATTGTACTGAGGTTTTTACATGTGATACACCGGAAGACCGAATTGGATTGGTACCGGTGAAAATGGCATTAAAATGGGGATGTGAGTGTAGGGGGTATAATCACACGGTTAGCAGAGACTCCATGGATGGACCTATAGATTGCAGATATACTACAGTGCACAGTCCTGGAAATCTAGTCTGGGTGTTGGGACACGGACAGTGGACCACACATTTATCTTTAGATGGATCAGTAACACAAATTACCCTAGGGGTTCCCACATTGTGTCCATACTGGAAGCAGAATAGATTGATTCAAAGGAAAGGACTCAAAAAGAGGGAAGAATCCCTAGAGGAGCAGTGGCATGAACCTGGCACAGGAGTACAATTTGGGTGGATATTAGAGTCATTATTCCCTCCGATAGCAACATATCGAAATAGGGAAATGCTCAACAACTTGTTAGGACAGACAGAAAGATTGGCAGCAGCTACTAAGAAGGGATTTAAAGATCTAAATTTGCAATTGCAAGCTACATCAAGAATGACCTTACAAAACAGAATGGCATTGGATTTGCTACTGTTAAAAGAACATGGAGTTTGTGGTTACCTGAGTAGGAGAGTAGATCATTGCTGTGTACACATTCCAAATGTTACACTTGAAGTGGAGAAAGATATTTCCCAATTGGCAGAAGTGGAAACAAAAACCAAGGAAATTGAAAGGGAAGCACAGCATAATTGGATAGGAGCAGTATTTGATTCTTTGGGGCTTCACCTGTCTGGCTGGATTACTTCCGTTATACAGTATGTACTAATGCTTTTGGTATTTTTGGTGACTATATGGATTGTATATAGATGTCTTTTAGGTGTGATTGAAAAGGAAAGGAAGCGATCTATCCGGTTGCTGAAGGTGATGACCCGTGGGCGGCAGAACGAAGAACATGCCCCACCTTGCTATGAAGATGTTACTGTCAATACCGTTGGTTGAGCATCCTTGCAGCAGGACTGAAGGATGCTCAAAAGGGGGGAAATGTTGGAAAAGAAATGAAATTTAGCAAAATGTTTTATTATAGTTTAGTTATGAGTTTTGTGTGAATTGGTTTGTAAAAATAATTTTGTAGCCGTTGATATTATGTGATTGAGTTTTGTGTAACCCTGGCAAGTAGCTTTAGAAACCTAATAAACATTAAGCCAGGGTAGGAGAGTAAGAAGACTAACCGGTTTGGGGATAGCATACAATAGGACAGGTAGAAGATTTATGATTTTGCTCGTGAACTAGGGAATGTATTACAAGGGTCCGTAGTTTGGCGAAGGGCCACTGTTTCTTGGAGACTTTGCGAAGGGCCACTGTTTCTTGGAGACTTTGTTATGAATTGCTTGTGTATAAAAGGAAAACACCCATGTGTGAATTTTGGGGTTCTGTTTTTGGGGACGCTAGTCCGCAGGCCCCCGGGCCCTTCAATAAAGCGCCGCACAAAACTTATCCGAGTTTTGTGTCCTTTATCATTCGGGCAACATTCTCATGTCTTTGCCTGAGAGCCCCTTAATTTCAAAATTATAATAATATGTAAGGAGAGGGTTTACATTTTTTCATTCCAAGGGAGGGTTCTGCCTTCCTTAGCAGACAACTGACTTTCATGACATGACAACATCATAAAACCATGCCCCACGGCAGGGTTTGGGAAGGTTTCCCAGTTTAAGATACCAACCCTCCAAAGGAGTACAGGCACACGTGTACCTTGCCCTAATTTAGAGGAAGTGTCTGATCATCAGGCTTAGAAAGGGAGGCAAGCCAGTCTTGGCATAGGCAGTGATGGATGAAGAAGGATCTAGCCAGACCTGAATTCCATTTCTCACTCAGTTTCTTGCAGGCTATAAAGAGGGTGGTCATCTGCTGGCCTCCTCAACACCATGACTCTGCTTTTTGTTTTCCAGCTGTTAAAAATCTGCACATTACATCACAGCCCTTCATAAGAATGGCATTTTTAGAGCATGATGTCAAAGGTGCATCATTTCCCAGGCAGGCCCTGGGAAATGCCAGACGGCCTCCTGGGATGATTGTACAGCCATGCCAGATGGAGCATGCCAAAGCAGCACAGCCCTATCTACTCTAGTAATTGAGAGCATCTTAACTGCCAAATTATACCCAGGGAGGGTACTGGGGAGGGCTTTGGATGGGACAGGCTGAATTCATGCCAAGAAGCATTCTGATTCTGTATTACTCCAGATGAACATGGGCCAGCACCTGGAAGCATTAATGGCACAGTCAGAGCTAATTGCATAGACACAACCATGACACACAAATAACTTCACCCTACACCCATCCATCTTGTCTCATATTGTCATTTAAACTCACGGGCTTCATGTTCCAGATTTTCTCTCCAGGCTTTTATTTCTTTGGTTCATTACACACAAAGATCCCAGAATTTTTACTGACAACATTTATCTAATGTTTTAGTTTGAAAAGACAGGTGTCTGCTAAGGAAGGCAGGAGCCTTCCTTGAAATGGAAAATGCAAATCCCTTCCCTCCAAATTATTATAATTTTGAAATTAAGGGACTCTCAGGCAAATATATGGGAGTAGGAATAACAGTTTTTTATTAGGAAATAAAATAAAAATAGAATATAAAAATAAAAATGCAGTAATACAAAACAACACTGACAGAGTCAGAATCCAATCTGTCACCCTGTTGGTCAGGTTAATAGAAGTCCCTTTAAATGATTGCTGCAGTCCTCCTGGAGTGACAGATGAGGTTCTGTTGAAGCACTGATCCTGTAGAAGGGTGTAGGTTTCCTCTGAAGGTTCAGTGGTGGTATAGAGGGGCCTGGTCTTCCTCTAGGAATCCAGTGGAAAAGAAAGCTGCTCCTCTAGGATTCCGTGGGAAAAGGCTGTCTCTGGTGTTCCAAATCTCAGACTATATCCAGGTAGGAATGCTTGGCTCCTCCCCCTGAGCAAAGCATCTCACAAGGGGATGATGTAATTTTATCAATCAAGCAGTGAGACTCAATGGACCATTAACAGAAAGTATCTCCCCTGAGAGAGGATTGGTTGTGGAAGAGATAAAGAAAACTGCCACACCTGGTTTTAACAGGTGGCCCGATTAATAGAAGATAACTGCCCCAGCTCTAACAGATGGGTATAGAATACACACCCCCAGCCACATCTTGCATTTTCCAACTTAAGACATCTAATGACACTATTTACCGAAGAATTCTCTTATTCATGACTTTAGTACATTGATTTCTGTTGGTAGAGACCCTGAGTTTGCAAGTCTCATTCTGATCTAAGGATGCATGTAACACTTATTTGTTTTTCTCCCAGTGCAGGAATAGATTTTTAAAAATTTGAAGATGCAAATATATCTCTCTGTTCATTTTTTTGAAAGTAAAGAAGTCAAAGATGCAGATGGAAGGAGTATGTAATTGATCATCTTTACAAATTACAGTAATGACCTAGAATTTGTCCCTGTAATGTAAACTTACTTATTTAGAAGTAGAAGAAAACCCAAGAAGTGAAAATCAACACTTTGCAATTCCAAATAACTGCATGATAGGTAATTCATAAACTGCTCAAGTTTCAACAGAAAGCTGACTAATGGTTTGCTTTCCTTATATTTCTCAGAATCTGAAGTGTTGTCAATCCTATCTTAAATGGTTAAAAACTGTTCTCTTAGGTTAATACCATGGCCAGTTTATAATTTGCATTCTCAAAGACACAATTCCAAGGTTTAAAATTATGAGAAGGCAGTACTCCTAAATAACTTTGGGGTTACTTTTTTAACTCCTTAAAAGACTTCAGGGAAATTAGTACAATCTGTTTGGAAACTGATTTATACCACTAAGGTCAACAAAGTTGGTAACCTGTTTTTTAGAGGAAAGAATTTCAACCCTATTCCCATGAATGGTACCCAAATTCAGACTAACTCTGTTTCTATGTACAACTAATTTATTTAAAGAAACAATAAAAGGTACTGAAAATCTTAGAACCTCTATGTTAATTAACTTTATAGATTCATACAGGAACACAGAGGTTACCAAAAAGAGACATAGCTCTAAAACTATACAATAAAGGCTGGACTTTTGAGATTAGTGACTGTCAAAAAATCAATGGTACATTAAAATATTACAGATCTTATTCTAGGTGACAGCAAATAATGTTTTACTGACACTTGAATGCATTACAATATTTCCTTTTGCATGCACTCAATAGATTTGAGACCTTTTTATTAGTCAAAAAACCTCATTTTATGCACTTTTAAAAGTGCCAAAAATGTATATATAGCTGATAGAACATAATGAGGCTTTTTTTTGCCTCAAACCATTATACTGTCCAGAGTAAATATGTACATAAGGAATAAAGTAAGGATTTAGATCCTTTTTTGAAAAATAGGATCTAAATCTTTATTTACCCAGTTGACCAAGTAGTGTCCTATAAGTTCAATGTTTTTGTTCTGCGTTTCCATTTGACCATTAGTATAACGCTTTACAAATGAAAGAAAACTCAAAAATAAGAAATCATGCCTACAGTATGCAAGGCAGAAAAAACCCATTCTTTTTGGGTTTGGGCTGGGGTTTTTCAGTCCTTAAGCTGAAGTGTAATGTAACAATGTCACTCTTAATGTCATGTCACCTTTAACAATGTCCCCTTCACTCTTTTTCCTTTTTTTGAACTTCTTTCCATTCAGAGTTACATACAGAGTTCCCATGTTATGTTTCCTATAGCTGTCAAAGCAGCCTGGAATTTTTAGTGGTATTTCATGGAAGTCTACCATCATCCTCAGATCCTGCTGTCGCTTAACCTCTGCACCACCATCACAGTGTCTGTATTTTCTCTTTTTCCTAGTTCTTATACACAGTTCTGTCTAACTGTTCTTTCCTTTAAATTGCACAAACGTCTTAACATACACTCGTAAAGATGGGAACCCAGAGTGCTATCTGGGACTTCATGGAATTTTTCACGTATCTTGCACTATATACTACCATATTTTGCTATTTGTTTTCAGACACGAATGGTGTAGAAAACAAAGCAAACATTTAGAAATATGTCTCATCATCAGTGGAAAAATATAACCAGGAAAAAACTTCCAGTTTCAAGGTAGTGAAGTTTCAAGTGTAAAAAAAAACCAACTTCTAGTTCCAAGGGTGAAAGCCAGGCTGATAATTCTTCTCCTAACATACTTAGCAAGCATGTGTCAAAAATCTCAGTAACTTATGTTTTTGCAGTAACTGCAATCATCCACTACTGTATTTTCTTTTCTTTAACACAAAACAACTTGAAATGTCCCAGAATCATCCACAATATCATAATGAAAAACAAAAGGAATTGCAAAAAGGAATTGTAAAAACGGATCTGCATGCCCCTGTCTGTAAAGTTCAGGAATTACTGGTAATAGTTCAAAGCATTCTCAACATCCAGGCAACTTCATATTTGATTTTGCACCTGTAAATATTTCCTCTTAGACCATTGTCCTCAACCCCACGAGTCCACCTTCCTTTTCTATCTGGGCTGCAGTTATTCACAATATCCAAATTTTTTCTGAGCAAAAGTTTTGTTATATACAGGAGCTAGCAAGGCCCATTATAAATTGTTTTCATAAATGCACAAGCCTCTCACAGGCCCAGCATTCCTAACTGTTACTTTCATACATCCTACCATAAAGTAGCTGTCTGAAGATGCACCTGAAAGTGGAACTTCTTTTTTCAGAGGACTGGAATTAATATTAAGCCTCTCCTTCATAAAGCATGAAGAGCTGATCATTCAAATTTAAAAAGTTGCACATCTACTAAAAAATAACAAACACAAAACCGAATACAAACATATTCATTTTTTTTCTGTCTAGGAAAATTAGAAGTTAACGAGAATTATAATCTCTTTTATCATCAAAGTTTGTAATTCCATAGATCTGGAATATGTTACACTAAGTTTTAGTTGTACTTCTTTTTCATCACATGGTACTAGCATTTCAAAATTTCTTATTATTGTACTAGTTTACATGTGTGAATGAAGACATTTATTTTACATTGTGGTGTCTCTTTCAAAATACTTCTGTCTAGCAATTCTGCCCTTGCTAGTATGTCTGTTGCCTTGGTCTTCAGTTTGTGTAAAAGAAAGAAAAAAAATACTCTAAGATGCACTACTTTCTTCAGTTAAGATGGAAGATAGATATGTGTCCTCATTCATATAAATGTGAGAAATCAAAGCCCTCCATAAAGAAGATAGGAGAAGTGAACTTCAATTTTCAGTGACTGACTGACATGATAAGATATAAAAGCACATAACATAAAAACATGAAAGTTGTGTAAAATGACTTGTCTTACTACACTACTGCAATCTTCAATGTTTTCATATTCTGGATGTAAGCCACTGTTCAGAAAAACAAAACAGGAGTTCACAGTGCTCCTGGTGTAGTTTCCAAGGAGAAGTAAGGAGACAGAAGACAGTGATACTTTTATCTTAATATCTCTCTTTTCCAAGGTAGTTTTAGCAATTTAACATGCATATTACACTCTAACAGTACTATAGCTCTCCTCATCTATAACTTCAATCTCTTTTCTGAAGATCTTGCTCCTTTTCACAGTATTGTGTAATCCTCTCAAATAATCTTTCAATGAATTTTAAAATAAGGACTATATTAAAAAAATAATAAAGAGCCCAAGATACATACAACATAACCAAGATACATACAACATATTAGGCAAGCAATCTAAAAATTATTTGGAAGTCTTATTTCTGCAAACACCAAGATGCAAAACATATCTTCATTTTTTGCACCTACACTCCTGGTTTCACTTTTTGAATTAAATCCCACCCCCTACTGGGAGGGAAAACTACAACTGTAAAAGCTATAGACAGCATGTTCAATATATAGATTATTTTCTTTACCTCATTTTCATTAGATTCTCTGCTTTTGAATGTGAAACCTAGGTCTTCAGCTTTGATGTTAGATTTAAAATTTTTTTCTCATTGGTGAATTGATAGAAATTTTCTCAGGCTTGGAGTGAATTTCTATTGTATTTGTTCAAGTAAGGAATTGATAGCATTGGTTAAAGATGCCAGACATGGTACTAGCAGATGCTACAGAGACTTCCCTGCAGAACTCTGTGAGTGCATTTCAGTCCTGTTCTTTAACAGCTCTGCTGTTCTTTATCTGGGCTTCTCCTGTGTAGGGCTTGACAGAAGTTACCCAGTATTCTGGCTCTGTGATTCAGCAAATAGCCACTGAGGACTAAATAGATACCCCCAAATGTCATCTTCACTTGTTTAATAAACCAGTTTTCTGATCAGATCTAGATTATCCAGAAATTAGTAGGCATTTTCATGAGTCAGTAAATATGAAATTGTTTTTTAGTATCTGGACAAAGTAAAGTAGCAAAATCAAGGTTACTCACAAAAACACAGGGAAAAAAAAGAAGAAACCTGGAATTAAGGTAAACAAAACCAGTATTTTTTTTTCATAGAACTAAACTATGTCCTTTAATTCTACATAAAATTCCCACTGAAGAGTTTCAGCTTTTGCTTACAACTGACTCATCCTGAGGAATCACTGATATACTAGTGCTGTTTACTCAATGTATGAATTAGAAAACATTTCAGATAACTTCTCAGCAATACAAATAAAAATGGTTTGAACTGCCAGGAGCTATATATAATGCTTATTTGATGAGAAAGTATTTCTAAAATAATTGCCAGTGATGTCAGTTTGCAGTGAGCTGGAAGGCTTAGCATTTCCTCTTTGAGACTGTGGAGTACATCAGGAAATATGTAGAAACAGAGCAGCAGCATATCCTCACTACCACAAGCTTTCACAGATCTCTTGAAATCGGAGATTAGACAGTTTACAGCTGCTGAGGGTCTATCCTTGGTGCAGTAAGAAAACCATAGAACAAGTCAGAGGGGAAAAGAATTAATTCTGGATGCTTGTTTTGAAACTGTATGTTGATATTATGTCTTGAAATGCAAGCTACATATGTTTAACTCTTTTTTCAGTTATCTTTGTAATATGATATAGTCTTGCTTCTTAACACACTGCCATAGGTTGACAACGAAGTGTTTTCTGGAGAAGCTATAGCCAAACCAATCAGTGGTCAGATTTGAATATTGACACCTGGTGTAACCACTGAAGACACGGACACGCCTCTGAGAACACAGAGGGTTAAAAGCAGAGAACGCCCTCGAGAAGTCTTTGTTTTGTTTTAGTCAGTAAAGGTTCAGGGCTATAGTCTGGGTGGGGGAGGGGAAGCCATACGGCCTAGGCTAAGATAGGCCAGGAGGCCCGGACAGAGAATCGGGGTGAGGGGAATGGAACCGGGCTGGCCCCTGCAGGACAGAGGGGTAGAGATGTCCCGGGCAGCCCCCTCAGAGAAAGAGAGAGAGAGCCACCTTGAAATGTGATACCATGTGCTGGCAGCACGCAGGCAGAGGAGGAAGTGAAGGGGCGGGGGGGAAGGTGCCCAGCCGTGGGAGTCCCGGGCAGGGTGCTGTGAGATTTCAGCCGTCCTGAGGGCAGCAGAGCCCAAGATTTTAGCCCTCTCTTAGACAAAGAAAACTCTGCAAAACGCAATCCTCCTTGATCTGAAAGAAGAGAGTAACAACCTGGGACCTGAGATACCAGAAGAAGACGGGAAAGGATCCTAGGTGGGAAGAGATGATGGAATGGCCTTGGCTGGACTTTCTCGTGTATAGCCATAGACTGAACCAATTTTCCTGTAAGACAGAGACTGCACTTAGGGAGATGCAATGGCTTGAGCCAAGAGAGTGACCTGCTGCTGTGACGCCATGTGCAGGAGTGAAGTGAACAGAAAGATGAGGAGCGTGTCGTGGTTCCCTCTGGCTTCAGGGAAGAAGATCTCTGTTCTCAAGATCCTTAGCTCTACGAGAGGTGGAAATGGAGGAGACTGTTGTTTTTTTGGTACTTGGCAAAGCATCCCTAAAAGGAACCCTGTAAGCAGTTTTGGTCCATGTGCAGTGGTGAGAGCACTGCACATGGAAGGAGGATGTCATGATGGTAGATTTTCTCGAGGTGGTGCTGTGTGTGACATGGAAACATAAGAGGTTTCAATTTCAACTGTGTTTCCTGTGGAAGACTATGGTACAAGAGAGACTCCTTTCTCCCGTGATGAACTGAGAATTGATTATCTGAGAGGTGGTAACGACTTACAGTGCAAGGTTTTGTCTCACGGTGCTTTGGTGGAAATAGGGTGGGGAGAGGAGGAATGTTTTGGAAGGTTTTTATTCTGAATTTGTGTATTCCTTTCATTATAGTGTAAGTTAACAAAGTTTTTTTCTTTATTTCTAAGCTTGAGCCTGCTCTGCTCTGTTTCTGGTCACATCTCACAGCAGCCATTTGAGAAAAATATATTTTCATGTGTGCGCTGGCACTGTGACATGGCATGACACATACAAAATTTTAGTAACGATTTAGCATGTTTCAAAATCTTTAATAAACATGTTGCCCTTTTTCTGGGGAAAATTTTCTTTTACTACATTCAAGATACGAATACTAAAATTCCTTGGATGTTGTGTTCATGACTATTTTACAAACCTTTGAAAATGAAGTATTTGTCAAATAACAATATACTTTCAGTTATATTGGTGCAAACAGTGTCACTGAAACACAAAATATTATTTTAAGTCCAGTTGTTTCAAAGCAAAATAGAAAGCATTAAAGAGGTATTTGTAATCAATACTTGCATGATGAACTACTGGATGCCATCACGGGCAGTAAAGATACTGCTTATCAGTTATCCATTACCCTAAAGTACAACTGCACAGTTAATCAGT
Organism: Zonotrichia albicollis; assembly: GCF_047830755.1. NCBI lineage: Eukaryota > Metazoa > Chordata > Aves > Passeriformes > Passerellidae > Zonotrichia > Zonotrichia albicollis. Next base: position 24,307,502 of record NC_133860.1, read on the forward strand.
ACCTAGTGTCCTTGGCTAATGAAGACAAATAGATCAAACATAGTGAACTGTAGTAACAAAGTGTGAGGAGGACAAGGCAGAAGAGACAACCTATTGTGGGCTGACCACCACCCCTGTTCCTTGGGAAGCTGTGAATGAAGCAGTGAATTGAATGGGTTTTCTTATTTGTATGTTACTGACAGGAAATAGGTAGCGTTAAAAATAGCTTTGAAAAACTTTTCATATTTCACATTATTACTGGTAAAGTACCACAATCATCCCCCTGAGACAGACGGGGTTTAGGGAGCAGTTTTTTGTCGGTTTTTGTTTTTCACAATTCAACTCTATTTTAAGTGGCAGTAAAATAAATTTTTCATAAGTTGAGTCTGTTTTGTCCATGATGGTAATTGCTGAATGATCTGTCTCTCTTTATTTTGACCTGTGGGCTTTTCCATCTTATTTTCTCCCAGCAGTCTGGGGAGCAGGAGGACTACAAGAGTGGCTGGATGGCTGTCTGGCTGCAAGCAGAGGTCAGCCCACCAAAACTTTTTTTATGGACTTGACCAGTTTTAAATGGCTCTCTGTACTTTCTTTGCTACACTGCGACAGATATCAGAAACCTATTAAGAAGGGATATCTGTCTAGGTTTCAGATTTTTTTTTTCTTCTAAATAAATTGTTTAAGTATTGATGTGTTTTTTTAAATGAGAATATAATCAGAGTGGAGAGAGAATACTACTAGGCTGAACTTGTCAAGGCCCCAAACTAGGGGAAGTGAGATAATTTGCAGAAACACATTTATTCCCGTTAATTAATGTTGTTGTATTTTCTGTGAATATTGTTTTTTGCAACTCATTCCATGATATATATTGGATTGTGGCTATATTGTTAAAAAATTGAGTAAATGTTTTTTATATTAGCATGTTGTTTATGTAATTTAAATAGAGTTCAGGTGGTTTTCAAAACTTACCATGTGTGCCATTAAATCTACTGAAATGTTAGTTACAAAACTCTAACTTACACATTTCTTGACATCTCTGCAAGAGGTTTTGGTATTTCAAGATAATAAGATTAATAAAAAAAGCAAGGAATGTGTGCCACACATTTGTTAGGAATTATAATGCATTCGATTGGATCTTTACACAGAGGTAAAAGTATGTCTTCAGTGTAGGGTCCCTAGGTAACAGTCTTAAAAAGCATATTCATTTCAGCTTGGACTCTGTGAATAGCAGAGTGGACTGGCATTGTAAAACCACCAGTTTCTCCCAGCCCTATGCTTGCAGGTGTGTCACACACAGTAACAGCAGTAATGCTTCTTCCATCAAAGCCATCAGAGAGGCAAGCATCAGGAACTCTACAGTAAGATATAACCACGATGAAATCAGTAACAGGAATGCATAATTTGTCACCTACATATAAATGAATTTCACTGCCAGAATCTGCAAGTCCAGAGAAAGCCCAAATGTACCATACAGGAAAATTCAAACTATTTTTCATTCAGTTTATTAAATAAATTTATTACAAGCATCTTTTTATTGAATTGATTAAACAATTTACATCACTCTTGAAAATTATACAGAACCTTTATTATCTTCCATTCTCAATATTTAAAGCTAGAAAAACCAGACTGCAATAATTACCTTTGACCTGTAAGACATATCTTTTGCTGTTATTTTTAATTTAGGGTGTTATGAACCATAATCTGAGCCATTCAAAACCCTACAAGTATTAGAAAAGCAACAGTTAGATTAGTGGCAAACGAATATATTTCCCTGCCTAGCAGAATAGGCACATATTTAGTTTTAAATAATTGATTCATTTCTGAACTGTTTCTAAAATTTCTTCTTATTTTCACCCATTTTCATTGTCTATCAAGAAAGAAGTGTGCTACATTATCTGTGTACGCATTAATTCAATCTGAAACTGTCTCACTTCACTAGAAGCTAGAATAATGTCTCTACCATTTATTGACGTCAAAAGAGATATTGTTGCTTCACAATAGAAGATAATTGAAAAAAATATTTTCTAAGAGCTTTGTGATACAACATCTTTGAAAGTGGTTTGCTTCTCCTTTTCTTACTTGGTTTTGGATGTGCAAAAAATCTCACTTGTGGGTTTTTTGTGGTTTTGGTATTAGGATTTTTTTTGTTGGTTTGTTGGGGTATTTTTTGAAAAAAAAAGCAAAACTCACAAGACTGTGATACATACAGCTTATTAAAGTCAAAACATTAGGAGAAGTTACCTACTAGCTAGTCTGAGAAGCAACTGTTTTCTTTCAAAGCCAAGTTTTAGCCTATGTGAAATGTGCTGTAGGTAGCCCAAGAGAGAAATCACCACACAAACTGTACAGATTACATGCAACTTGATAAGCATGTAAACATAAACATGCATAATAAGCATATAAGCATAAACATGCTTAATAACCTCATGGAATACAGGTGATTAGAATTTTTAGATATAGGATGATTACTAAACAACACATTCCTAATATTCACATAAAAAGCAAAACATTTACAAGAAAAAAGAAAAAAATTCAAATATCTTCACTCTTGGTAAAGCCACTAGGCATTTTGGAAATCTGAGATGAAAGAACAGGAAGGCCAAATTACTTGACTACCCTACTCAAAGATATCCACATTATAATGAACAGCAAAGAAGAAACCTCTGAAGACTTTCAGGGAAAAAGAGAAAAGTCACATGTCTGAGGATCCATGTTAGAAAACCCATACACACAATACTGCAAAGCAGAAAGGTGAATATTTTAACACCTACCACTTAAACTCCTCATGTTACGTCTTTCCTGGTCTTTAGTCATTTGTGGGTGATTTGCAGGAATTATTCAGCCAGAATTCTTTCTTATAGTGTCTAATAGGCACTGTAAGAAAATGTTGATTTGATAATACTGAGAAAGAGCAGCACCCAGAGGCATTAATAGGTGTGGTAAAGACCAAATGGGCAATAAATTATGATGCAGCTGCTCACTCATTCCCTTCCCTTCACCAACCAACACTGGATAGGGAGGAGAATTGGAAAAAGTAAAACAACCAAAAATCCATATCACCATAATAATGAAAAGTAATAAATTCATATAAAAGAGAGGAACTAAAAACCAAGAAGTCAAATTAATGGCCAATACAGTTGCTTACTGTCTGCCAGCTGATGCCTAGAGTGTCCTCAGGTAGCAACCAGGACCCCCACTTTCTGTAGTGAGTATGACATTCTGTGGTATGGAATGTCTGTTGGCCAGTTTGGATGACCTCTGCTCGCTATGCTTTCCCCAGATTGTGCAGCCATTCACTGGCAGCATAGGAGACAGATTATTTGATTACTTTATTATGTCATAATGAACCATAACTACTTATAAGTTTATTAGACACTGACAATGTTATGAATGATTTTGGTCCCACGGCTGTTTCAAAATTTGAATTCCCTATTGCAGGAGTAGCAATCTTGACTTCAATTTCTAGGAAGTACAAGAAAAATGTGCTTAAAAGATCTCTGCTTGTATTTCCAGACAAATTTTGCACTGCTGGTGACTTACACAAATGTAGAAATAACAAAGCAACAGGTGAAGATAACTGGTCAAAGTAATCTATCTCAAAAGACAAGTAGCAAACACTGCATTGCTTATTCTGTTTTAGTGAGAATTTGTCTTGAAATCACCTTCTTTTTTCCTTGCTCAGGTTGCTGGTAAAGCTGGAAACCCAGATGAAAAATTAGCTAACAAACAGGCCCCAAGACACATTTTTCAAAACCTGCTTTATCTTCAATGGACACCTGAGGAGAAACTAGTTAAAAGCTTGACAGATTCAACACATGGCAAACCATCTTTTGTTGGCAGTGCTTTAAATTGCTATGAGGGAAGGTATTTCAGTGAATCAGAGGTCAGCACAGGGAAAGAAAATGCCACTGTTAATTCCATGTTAGAAAGAAGTGTTATATACAAATCCCAAAAATTAAAAAAACCACCACATTTTATAAATTCATTTTAAAAAGTCTTAAGCAAATCTTATATATCTGTCTATGGAAACATGTATATTCTAAGAGTGATTTTATGTGTAGCATAAGTTTCACATGAAATAAAAGGACAGATTTTCTGGTTTCTGCTCTCTGACCTTCAAAAGAGTCAAATTTAGATTCTGTAGGTGCAGGAGAAAAGTAAGTTTAGGGTTTGAATCACAGTTTTCTAGGATTCTAAGATATGCTCCGATGTCACAGTAAAGGTCTGTACATAATGACCCAAAGCGGCTTTTGGAGTCCTCTTTCTTACATCCCACTGGTATACACCTGTGGAGAACCTGGGGGGCATCCCCTGGGTTGGGGAAACAGAAGAAGCTTCCCTCAAAAAGCCAATAAGACCCCATTGGCTCCTTCCCCTGTGGCTGTTCCTGTGTCCCTGAGCCACTCCCTCCCTATTCCCCAATTGCTCCTTATCTTTGGCCCTGAGACCAGGGTCAGTCCCTGGGCCCCAACAGAGTTGGACCCTGCACGTGTGTGTGCCTGGGACCTGAACATATCACCACACAGCTGAATTAAACATCTGTGAATATTATACAAAGGCCCTTTTTGCTTCTTTACCCTGGACTTTACTAGCAGCTATTCAGGCTACAGCATACATCTATGCAAAAAATGTCCCGAACCATTCAAGTGCAAGTCCATCAGATTTAATGAAGTATGGATTAGACTCCAAACAAAAAGGGCCATATGTCTGAAATGTATCTGAAAGTATAACAGAAAACAAAATAAATCAAATTGCCTGATGACTCTACCTAAATAGTGGTAACCACTGGGTCTCTTTGGGGTAGCCTTTCTACTGTTTAGAAATTGCTTGGACTGAAGATTTAAATAGTATTTAAAGTATTTAAATTAAAAGTATTTAAATATTTGGCCATATATAATAAAAGTTATGATTATGAAAGGTTCTGAAAGTATGAGGCACTTAATTTTGTTTTCAATTCCAGTCTTTATTCAGTAACTCTCTTCAGAAAGGGGGGAGAGAGATTATAGACATAACACTCACTTTAGATTAAATAATTACATATAGAGTATGAGGTCAATTGCATTCTAGAATGTATAAAAAGCATTCTACTACAGATGTCCTGAATTCTGCCTTTTCTCCTGGAGAATGCTGTCACATCACCCACTCTTCAAGACAAAATGAGTGTGTGAATCAAAGCAAAACTGCAGCTCTCCACCCCCTTCTCCTGGATAAAAGTAGGCCTCTGTGGACAGAAATATGCACAGGAAAACCTATCTAAAGACAAAAGAAAATTCATATTTTGTTCATATTTTGTTCATCTGTTATTCTGATAGGAAATCCATATTATTTTGTGTGCAAAACCCACACTTACATTCTGGTTTTAAAGGTTCTTTTCATGTTTAAGTATGCTCAGGGATTTCATTATTAGTCAGTTTCATTTTTTGTTCATGTGAAGGAAAAGTTCATAGCACTTGGCAAAAAGGAATGCAAATACAAGGAATTATTTATCCCTTTTGAACAATCAGCTAATGAATTTGCCAGGGGAGAAGCAGGGTGACACAACATGACATTTTATTTTCATTACAATCTAACTAAAATTATTGCTTGTCTCACAACTGCAGTGAGTCAACAAACTTGCTTGCATTTCTTTGTACTCAAATTATACCAATTTACACCTGACAACAATTTAGCACACTTGCATTCCAAAGAGTAAAAACTCCAAAGTATATTTTAAAGCTCTTTTCAAGTTTGACATACTCTTTTTGAGTTCTACCCCCTGCTTGACAAAGCTTTCTGACTTATCTGAATGCTGATGTAAAATAATGCAATTATTTGACCAGGTAGGAAAGCTGTAGCAAAGGCCTGTGGTGTTCTACAGCCACAGGACAGATGTGAATATATGTGCAGTTGCATGATGGGTACGCCTTTATGCTAAACAGGACAGTCGATGGACAGCAACCACACTGCCAGCCCAGTGCCTTGGTAAGCTCAACCTTCCTTGAGCCTGGATTTCTCTCCAAAAGATACAGGCCTGGTTGTAGTGCAGTAACCTGGTAGTGCTCTCCTCAGAAACAGTTGGGAGCCAGAAGCATATTGTCCAGCTGTCCAGTCAATCTGTGTGTCAGAGAATGAAGGCGAGGCGTGATGAGTGAGTGTCACAGTCACAGCGTGGGAACTTTACATGGTTTTCTTCTGGAAAGAGAAAAGATGAATGGTTACAAGCAGCTTTCCTTTCTGGAGGCCAGTCTGACCAATAAAGCCTGTTCTCATGTGCCTAACTCCAATGTCACACTACAGAGGAGACTGAAATTAGTATTTTTAGTGTGGCTATGAAGGCTGTGCTTACAAAAGGCAGACTCTCTCTAAAAGGCATGATATAGATCAGGCATGAAAAAATATTGGCTCTATTACAGGTTCCACTATTAACTCAGACCTCACTTAAATTGTTTATAATAGTGTCACACTAAATTGTCCAAGTATTGTAACAAGTGGGCAATCATTATTTTAAGGGAAAAGCAGGTTTTGTGAAGGCAGTACAAGTAAAAAATATTAAAATGCCTCTTCTCAATAATCATAATGCAATCTACATGCTCTGACATATGCGTTCTTAATAAAAATAACATTAGCAGACATAGGAATGATCCAATTTTAATAAACTTTGCAATAGTTACATTTTGGAATAAAATCAGTAGCAGGTGGGTTCAGCAAAAATAGGACACTTTTTTTTCCTAGGTGTCCTAGGACACCTTTTTTAAAACTTTTAACTTTGTTGTCACGTCAAAGACCAACAATATTTCATCTTGAGAATATTCATCACAATCTTAAATTATATATTAATTCTATTCTACTCTATTTGTCATTTTCTCTATTTCAGTCAGGATTTTATGGATTTGCTGCATAATGGTTTACCATAATCTTTTATTAATTTACTATGACCAAAATTTCTTGCAAGCATAAAGCAATTATTTCACTTTTATAGCATCTAAACTAAGGATCTCAAAAAGTTAAAAACAGCAAGCTAATTAATTCTAACAACATTGCCAATATTTGACAAAGGTTATAACTTTTAACCTAGGTTTTACTTGAACTACCAGCAAAATGCCTGGTCCTCTGATGTGAAATAGAATTGCTGACTGAAAGGTCTCAGCAGAGTAATATTTTGGGTCTTTTTCTACCCTGTGCTCAGAAGTTTCTATTAGCCAGTTGTAGACTATTTGGGATCTTACAAAGTCAGACATTAAATTACTTCAGAAAAGACATGTTTATCTAGAAGGGGTCAGGAAACACATGGTTTTCTGCAGAAGGCATTTTTTGCTTTTTAAACAGCAAAAAATTTGGTTTTAGCCTAGACTATGCATGTATGGCCAGATGTTATTTTCATGTTAGTAAAATTAATTAGCCATAGAGTTTGTTAATACTACATTCTGGGGCCCCTTAGTACAATTATTGCACTAGTAATTTAACTATTATACCGTGAACTTGCAAATGCTAGCTTAAATTGCTAGCATGTGTCAATATCTGTGTGTTTATAAAAGACATGATAAATCATGTGGTTCTGGCAAGCACTTAAAAAAACAGGTTCACTAAGCATACATTTGGCACAGCTAATTATAGAATCAACCACTTTTGAAAAATACAGGAGTGCAGAAATTACATTCTTGAAATGTCCTGATCTGCATTAGTAAAACCCCCAAATGTCCCAAGAAGCATGCTCAAAAAGCCATCCCATTTCTATAAGAAAAGCCAAAACAGTCTGCCAAACTGTTCCCAGTATATCAAGAGCATGGTATTTCATGTAAGTCTAGAATCACAGTTTACAATTCTCAGTCATCCTGCAAACACTTTGCAGCACCACAATTTAAAGCCCATTTTAAAGGCCTTGGGTCTAGTTAACAACTATTTTCAGTTTTGTTCCATATCTGCATTGGGCAAAAACTTCCTGAAGCATCTAATCTTTTCTGACAAAGAGGAAAAAAAAAATGCACATATACATTTTGTACAAACTGAAACCTTTGGCTAAACTATGCGGTATGTTTTCTCAAGGGCACAGTAATATTTCAGAGGCAAAGCACACAGGAGAAAAGCGTATGACACCTTTGCTCATGCTGCATTTTGATCCACTCGAATATGTAACAGCCTCTCAAGGTGTTGATGGACCACATGATGTGCAAAGCCACACAGACCCCTCCTTTCATTCTGTCTTCAGACTCTTTCTTTTCTTGACTCTTTGATTTGGAAGTTACTGAGAAACTGCATAGAATAGAAGATGGTACACCATTGCATAGCTTACCACATTTAATGTATGTATTTTAATTACTATAGCTTTTCAAATTTTGATAATTGCATGACATTTAGACCTCATACTATTTACAAATGCCAGACCATGGCTCCTTAGAAAGACAGCTGAGAGGTCACTAAAGCTTGATCAGCTTCACAATCACAGCACCATTCATTCCCTGAAAGAACTCTTCCTTGTCCTCTTTCAGCTCCAACAGCCACACAACATCAAGATCAGAAGAATGACCTCTCTAGTTCACAGTTCTGACTCAGCTCCTGCAACAATTTTCTAAAGCTCTGTCAGTGTGTGAGCCATGTACTAAGATCCTGAAAAACAGTGTACAGAGTGATCATGAATCATCATGGCAGAACTAAGCAAAAGACAAACTGTGTGATGCAGGTGTGAGCCAAAGAAAGATGGAATGGGGAAAAAAAAAGTGCACAAGTGTACAGTGTATGGTTTTACTGCATCACTCTCCTTTCTCCTAAACCATTTTTTAGGCAACTTTTTTTCTGTTTTCCTGCTACTTTGTGCCTCCTAAAACACTTCAATGCAAATCTTGACATTCAAAACAAAATCAGAAAACCTACAAAAGGACCAACTCTGCCTCTATTTGGAAGGAAACAAAAGTACTTTCTCCCTCTACCTTCCAAACAGGAAAGAAAGCACAGAAGTCAAGAATTTTCTTGAATCTTCCTCAATCATTTTTTTCTAACATGCTGAAAATGTGTCTCCTGCTTTCATCTTCTTTGTCTCTACTCCTTCCCAATGTTTGCTTTGTTCTCATGATAAAATGGTATCTATCATTAGCAGTTTAATGTAGCATTTTAATGCACTTAGTATTGTTTTGATTTTTTTTTTTTCTGCCAGAGCTGTAGTGGGTACCTATAGCTGTTCACAAAGTATTTCAAACAATCTGAAACAAGTGTCCTGAATGATTGAAGATTATTATGTAGGGGTACAGAAAGCGTTTCAACTTCATAAGATAAATTAAAATGCATCATAAGATGATAGCAATGAAAGCCATATGAAATAATGTCCTAAAGTCTCATATGAAATATAGTCTGCTCAGTGCTCTATTCCATATCAAGAAACCTACCACATGTGGCACTGGTTAACTGGAGTTGGCTGTCTCCAAAGAATGGTTGCAGAATCATGGTCTATGAAACTAATTTCTCTTTTAGCCCTGGAAGAGGTGTTTTAGTTTAGAATTTACACATTGCATAAAGCTGTGTTAGGTACAGTAAAATTTTAAGCAGAGTGGTAAGGATGTGGACCAATTCCATGACCATTTAACCCTTCTCTGTTGCTCAGAGATCTCTGAGGTACTACAATAGAAATATTCATAGTAGCACATAGTCTGGAATTTAACTACACAGAGGATGGAGTGGGAGGAAAAGGAAGAATCTTTACCTTCACTGAAATAATCAGACTGTATAACACAGTTTAGTCACAGTAATCTTTTCCTTTTTTTCTTTTTCTTTTTTTTCTTTATTTTTTTCTGTTGTGCTCCTTTCTTTTTACAAAAGATGCTGCCAGAAGGCAACCCTGGCAGCTCGCTCCAGGAAAGCAAAGTTGCCAAGACATAGGGAGAAAATGGAGCTACCCTTGGACTGAGACAGTAAATGGGAAAATACAAACTTGTGTGTGCACACCGATTTCACCACAGTCCCCTCACAATTATCCTCCCTGACAACACTGAAGAAGTGTTAAAATTATCTTCAGCCCCCAGCTAGTTATTGCTACCAGCCCTCATACTGTTGTTCTGATGTATGAGATCCTTTACAGCTAATATCACCAGACCAAGGATGTTGGTCTCTGAAGCATACTTCAAGAAAATGAGCACTCCATGTAGCCATACTTTTCACATACCTTCCACCTGTTTCTGGGCATATGTCTTGCTTCTACCAGAGACCCATTAATTAACTGAAAACCAGAAAATCAAGTATTAAAGGCTGCCTGGAATGCCTCATATCAACCAGTGTAAAGATCAAAAATCTCTTAGTATTTTAGACAACTTTGGCTGTATTTTAGACAACTTTAGTCCTATTTTCTTATTTAATGGGGTTCTGGCACCTAAAATTAGGTTCAAAAAAGCAACAACATTGAAAAGGAAAAACCACATGTACATAACATGTACTTGGACATGAAGCAGGAATGATGATTACACCCTAGAAATCAGAATAACTACACTCAGTAATTGAAATTATATAGTAATTTATTAGGGGAAAAAAAAAGAGAGAGAAGGGTATTTTATGGTCCACCATTATGGTGCATCACCTGCTATTGCTCTTACATTTTTCACTCAATCAATACTTCCTACATACACAAGATATCTAGGTGCAAGTCAGATTCTTATGGAAACTTTAGAAGGTAAACTCCAACCATTCAGTGATTAGTCATATTTCATGTAAATGCTTACAAAGTTTAGAGTACCAAAGGCAATTTTTAATACAATATGTAAAACCATCTCTTAAAAATCGTTTTATAGATATTTTAGGTTTTCAAGAATAAACAGCGACAATCTGTTCTTCAGAGGACTTAAATAAAGAAAGCAATCATTAAATCCACCTAAAGCACAGACACTTGCAGACTCAGAGAAATGTTCTGGGAACTTTTGAATGGTCCCTAAAATGCTAAACAGAGAAGGTTCCTCAGACATGTTTTTCTGCACTCTGGTTCAAGTAGTAAAGGATTTTGCAGAATTTTTAGCTCTCCCTGTCCAATGTGCACCCTCTAATGGCAAAAACTCCCCAACAAAGCACCCATATTATTGAATATTGTATTCCTTTCTCAGCTTTACTCTCAATATAAGACAGACCTTTTATTAAATTCACTTTTTCCTATTTCTCAGGGATTTCAGCTTCTGTTTCATTATGCACCACAGCTGCACTTATTTATATGAATTTTAAATGGATCGTCACAATGCAACAAGGACTGTGCAGGTTGTATAAATTTTCATTATAATTCTGTTGTAACCAAGATGACTCATGCCATCCCTCCATTAACAAGATACTTACTTAGCCACAATCAATAAATGCCTCTCTTGAACACCTGGAATCCAGCCCTATCCAACTGCTACAGACACATGGCAATGTCCCCTAGTTTAGCACAATTTTAATGTAGTTTGCACAATACTGAATATGATTTTGTCTGGATTTTCTGGTGTGACTAGAACACAAAATAATGATAACCATGAAGGTCAGAAGTTAGAGAAAAGAAGGAAAAAAATATTTAAATTCATCAGCCAAGGACCAATCCTAACCATAACATAGGTAAAAACAAAGAATGAGTATACCTTAAAAAATATTTGTAAGCAAATTCAAGATTCTGGATGAGATAATGGCAATGAAAGCAAAATTCAAATTAGTGATCCTAAACAGATGGAAGTATTCAGAGAAAATACATGCTTACTCCAAGCCCCAGAGACCAGCAGATGTCTTACAGAAAATTAAGGGACACCTACACAGAATATACTGAAAAGGAGCAGTGCCTTTGTCAGACAGATGCTCTCTGATATGGTAGAATTCTTGTAACTTCTATAAACCATCACACCAAAAGATAAGGAAGCTAATCTCCAATGAACTTCCATTGTAAGTACAACCATGTTATGCTGTTAATTTATACTAACAGGACATAAAGGCCTAGTTTTAGGGGTCCATGTACTTAAAATGAGTTGACAGAGTGCTGCTTGCTTGTCACATCTCCTGTAAAGAAATATTTTGTTGACTTTGACAAAACAAGGGTGTCCTTTTTTACGCTATTACCAGTTTTTCAGACAATCTACCATGAACTGCTTGCAGCTGTATTTCATTCAGCAGCAAGCAGCACTTGAACTGTTTCCAAAAACAGAATTAGCTACACTCTTTGTTTTTAATAAATCCATTTTCCCATAATAATTGATTAAAACATTGTCTTTATAATAACTGAAAGGGATAACCATTAAAACAAATGTATTCTGACTCAAGCACTTATATAGAATCTACAGAAAGAGGCTCAATCCTGGGCTTGTATAAGTAACATTTTTTCTTAAAAGTCCTTACTAATTTACAGATAGATCACTGTTAAACAGACATGCTATACTGAATAGTGTTAAATAAAAATGAGGAAATTATTTTGGTGACAAGGACAGAATTAATTTGCCTTGTAGCATATGGTTCAAAAATGCTTTAGCAAACACTGTGTGTATTAACAGTATTAAAGCTATTGTTTCAACTTTGTAGGATAATGATTTGATGTACCTGAAAATTACCAGTTTCAACTATACATATTATGGTCATAAAGCTAAGATGAAGTATTTCGTCTTTTATGTGTGCTGCAACATTAATAAACTTGTACACATCAGAATACTTTAGTATATGAGCTGTTAGGCTCTTATCCTTCATACCTAGTTTTCTAGTTCCAATGTCTATTATTCATCTGAAGTGTCTCCTTTGCCATAAAATAAACATTTTTTGTAAAAATTTAGTGATTAACGCTTACAGAATTTTTTTGGTTGTAGTTTTCTTTGACTTTTGATTTACCAAGCACCTCACTTTTGGAACTTCTTCCACAGTCTTCTTGTAATCAATGCAAATATCTGATTAAATATCTTTATGCTTTTTTAAGTCTAACTAGAGATTATGTGAATCTTCATAGGGTAGTATATTAATTTGGCTCTCCATTTTAAGGATAAGGAAGAGCTTTCCCTGGTAAATGCTGTGTCCAATTCCAGTTAAAGAAATCGTCTAAACTGACCTTTCAAAACCAAAATAAGTAGGGTATTTGCAAAGAAAGAGCAAATCACACTCAAAATCAGATACAGGTTCTGTACATATTTGAGATAATGACTTTAAAATTCAGATGGCAAATTTAGAACTAATAAATCTACCCAGAACAAATTCTAATCATACGTATGTGTATATAAAGAGACCCACATACATTGCTTTTCTGCCTATTTTGCTTACTTTTTAGGATAAGAAAAAACTCAGTTTTTCTGTATTGTGCAATATGCCGTGTTCCAGTGTCACTAACTTACATGCTGACAAGTACACACTCCCTAGCTTCTGTATTGCAAACTATATATTTTGTTATAAAATTGAACTAACTTGTACAATGAAAAATTTATTTGTTTAAACAAAAAGTTCTTTTCCCTTGGATGATATTTTTGTTTGCTCTAAGCTCTTCAGAAATCTGAGTGATCCCCTGGTCTATACTCTCTCATGTTTCATGAGAACCAAGGTTGTCAGACCAATTATTCATGTTTGTAACATCTTCCCTAATTTGTCAGACAAATCAGGGAAGCACTCAGCAATTTGTTAGCACTCAGACAAAATCGCATTATTAACGCGGGTTTTTGTCCCCCACTCATTCATATACACTGTGTTGCTGTAATCCCTTTGAAGAAAATACATACTAACATTAAAATCTTCCATAGATTCCAAACAACACTTTGAATACATATTGCAATATGCAATAACAAAGCACTGTGCACAAAGTGCAATAACACAGCACTGTCACATGCGCCCTATTGATGGGCCATCCTGCCATTCTACATCAGCTGGTTCAGGCACTAGCAGTTAACTGAAGCCTTGCTCATAACCACACAGTTTAACATAGCTCTCAGGTGGGCTTTACTGCTACAATAATGAGTTTAATAAAGAGTCAGCTATTTTCAAAGCTCAGGAATATAGGTACACTCTTCACCTGGTGAAGAACATACTAAAGAAATCGGTAAAATAAATTTAGTATTTCTGTGAAGACACTGAAATCCCTTAAAGACAACATGAATTTTTCTTCAGATATTTAGTCAAATCAACTGAAATAGCTTAAATCAAATCACAGAGTACTCTGCCTTCTCATTTGCTATATTTCTTGCACGAAAAGAGTATCCCAGTATCTTTTTATTAAAAACAAAACAAAAAAACAAACAAAAAAGGGGAAAAAAAGCATTTTTATATTTTTAACTTATATTTCTGACTTTTAAATGCAGTTCCAACTTAGTGAAGCAACCAATATATATTTAATTACATGGAAAAGATGGTTTAACTGCAAGGCAAATTCAGTACCAAAAATCCAAAGAAAACTGCCTTGCCTGAAATGTACACAAATCAATTCTTTGCAGTGATTTGAAAAGAGCAGTGCTTTAATACCTAGATTACTAAAACCAGAGTTGATAAAGCCCTGTATTCCTGTGGGTAAAGCTTTACTGAAAAACTGACCATCTATAACACACTTCATTAAATTAGTTTTTCTTCTTCCCAAACTGACACAACTACTAGAGCTGCTTAAACTCCTAATGCTAACTATATTAATCTACTGAAAACTTTGACAATTTGAATTCAAAGTAGAATGTTAAGGATCTGCTGACACCCTACAAAAATCTTGAAAAAACACATTTTATACACAATGCTTTTGTATTACGTCTTTGTTCTGAATTTCTTCAACCTTCTTCCTCTTACTACGTGAGGTGTAATTAAGGCAGGTCATGGTCCATACAGTTGAAAGCATTGAGAAGTCATTATTAGACTTACCAGAAACAACATGACCCAATTCACTTTTCTACAATGATACTACACTCAAAAAGTTTGTAGTAACACCCACAGACTGCACCGATCTCATAAAATGGCCTGTAAGTCCAAAAGTTATTCTTCTAACTTCCCTTTAAATTAACTCTGATTTTTTTAGCAATTTTTCTTTTAAGAAGCACGGTGAGAGCACTCCACCAGCATTAAGGAGACTTGTAGAGGAACCTCACAACAGTGCTTAAGAAGTGTCTCTGGGGACAGTCATCAGCAGTAACTGGTCTCATGCTTTCTGCACTTGGGATCCTGGCATTCTCTACTGCTGGAATGATTTTAAGGTTAACCAATAGAAGAAGTGTAAGCACACAGAACCTCAGTGATTTTATTCTCTAGCTGTGCAGCTCCTTGCAAGATGCTAACCATTGGTAAAAGGTAAGCTGTCACAAATAACAGCAGATTGCACCAAGGACCTATCAAGTAAAAAATTATTAAGCTTAGCAATTTGTTCCATATTAAAATGTATAAATGTGATTTAGCACAATTATATGAGAGGATGCTAAAATATGGTCTTTAAGATAAACTATTTCAGTAACGTGACGCTGGCAATTTATTTACAGACGTGAACGGCATGGGGCTGCTATGGAAAGTGTCTCGAGCTATTTATTTTTTCAGCATTAGTCTCAATACATGATTATGATAATGGAAAGATGCTAATGGAAAGCTGTTCTCTAAAATATCAACAAATTTATCAGCTTTGACAAAGAACATTGCATTAGCAAAGATTAACAAGTCAGTAATTAAGGTAGCAGAATTAAGGATTGAGATGCTTGCATGTCTGAAATTTTACAACAAAACTTATTTTGTTAGATTTTACTTTTCTTGATTTTCTGTATTTATTCTTATATAAACTGTATCTAATCACTCATAATTCCATCTAGAAGGAAGCACAGAATAAGCTTGTCATTTTATAGAACAAAGTACAACCTTTCTTATGAAAGTAATTTCATGTTTGCAGTCGGAGAAACCACTTGAAACAAGAGATTTGTTTCAATTTGGGTAATATCTCATTATTGTTTACCCCAAAAGCACAAGGCATAGCTGATATTGTGGTATTTACTTAACTCTTGTAGAAGTGGTGACAGTATACGAACTGATGAGGCTCATCAAAACCATTGCTCTTGACAGCACTGCCACCTGCTGTTTCTGTTAATTTTGTTTCTTGCTCAATTGTTTGTACAGCTAATTTCACCCCATCTATTAGAAAGCAGTACAATCAACATTGATTTTTTTAACCATTTAAAACACTGCACTGTTATTTCAGTTTCTTTTGGCAGCGGATGCATAATTTTCTTCTTCTCATGGTTTTTTAAATGCACAGAATAATCACACTAAAGAAGCAAGACTTCCTGCCTGCTTTTTGGAAGTGATTGTTTAGGCTTCTCTATGTGTTTCTTAAGATGTTTTCACATAGTAAAAAATTAAAAAGTAAATAATCTAATTAAAAAATTATTAAATTATGTTGTTTAATTTTTAGGCCAACACACCTAGCACAGAAATTCAGGAGATGTTAAAGAAGTAACTTTTACTCTTTAGAAAACGGACCTAGTAAGTTGTTGTGGGATTTTATCATATAAGTTAGGCCTTCAGCTCTATGGTATTAATACGCTTTTGTGAATTTAATCAGAGGAGGCTATTCAACAATGAAAGACAAATTATTACATTTCCTTTGCAACTCTGTTTAGAACTAGCCTAGGTTTCTCTATAGACAAAAGAGAAGACAAATTAAAAAATAATTTTATTTCTGAAATTGAAACTTGGTGCATGTACATACTTTATTCTTGTAAGTTTGTATAGAGAGAGAAAAAGATGAGATGTATGTTTGTGGGGGGAGTTTATAAATTTATTTAAATACATGTTTACCTGTTAAAACATATAACACCATCCTAAATCTACTACTAAATTTCAGGGGTAGTAAATAAGCCAAGCTATCATGATGGTTGCCTTACGTTGCTGCTCAGAATCTTGTGTTTGAAGAAAAATGTTCCTTTCCACTGCGTGGTCCTGAAGGCTGAATTCCAAAAAAGTTTACTGCTAAATTACTAAAATGAAGAGAGTGGATTGTAGGATAAAAAAGCACTAACAATCTTTTGGGGCAGATGTGAAGATTCAAATTGAGGACTTGTTTCTGCTCTGCAGGTGATTTCCATAGCAAGGTTTTCATAGTGGGGGGGATATGGGGGGGGGGGGCGGTTCTATTAGAAAGTCGTCTCTTAGTAGCAGTTTCTATAGGATACTGTCCAACAGAACTGGTACCAACCCGTTCCAAGACAGACCTGCCACTGGCCAAGGCTGAGCCCATCAGTGACAGTGGTACTGCCACTGGGATACCTGATTTAAGAAAGTGAAAAAGTTACTGCACCAAAGCAATTGCAGCCAGAGAGAGGAGTAAGCATATGTGAGAGAAGGAGTTCTACAGATACCCAGATCAGTGGAGAAGGAGGGGTAGAAAATTCTCCAGGTACTGAAGCTGGATTCCATCTGCAGTCCGAGGTGTAGCCCATGGTGAGGCAGCTGTGCCCCTGCAGCCCATGGTGGGCCATGGTGAAGCACAGATCCACCTGCAGCCCAAGGAAAACCCTGTGCCAGAGCAGGTAGATGTCTGAATGAAGCTGTAGGAAGACCTTGTAGAAGGCTAGAAGGACCTAGCAGGACTTCTACAGAGAAAGAGGTGCTCAGGCTGGAGCACCTCTCTCTCTCTAGAAGTCCTGCTGGAGAGACGACTTCCACGGAGAGAGGTGCCCAGGCTGGAGCAGGTTTTTGGGCAAGACTTGTGACCCCAGAGGGCACCCAGGCTGGAGCACTGCATTCCTAAAGGACTACAGACCATGGAAGGGACCCATGTTCAAGCCGTCCATGAATAACTGCAGCCTGTAGGAAGGACTCATACTGGAGAAGTGCATGGAGGAGAGGAAAGATTTCTTCTCCTAAGGAAGATGCAATAGCAGAGACCATAACTCCCATTACTGTCTCACTTGCACTGCTAGGGACACGAGTAGAGAGTCAGAATAAAGTTAAGAAATTAGGCAGGGAGGGATGGGAGAAAGCTATTTTTAAGATTTGGGTTTATTTCTCATTGTCCTACTGTAGTTAGAATGGTAATAAATTAATTTCCCCAAGTCTGTTTTACCCATGACAGTAACCAGTGAGTGATCTGTACCTATCTTTATCTCACCATGAAGCCTTTCTTTGTATATTGTCTCCTCTGTCTAGCTGATGTGGAGAGTGACAAAGTGAATTTGGTGGGCATCTGGCGTTCAGGCAGTCAACCCACCACATACTTTTTATGTGAATTCTTTCTTCTTCCCACTATGCTGACTATAAAGAATCCCTTAGCTAAATGACTGCCCCTATACTGACAAGGAAGTGTAGATACATAACAGGGACAGCAGAGGGACTGGGCTGACAGAACAAGGACATTTGCAACTTTAAGACAGTATGGGAATATAAATTACATGTTAAGAGTACAATAAGCAGTCATATGGTGATAGCAACAATTAGGTTCAACTGCTTCCTTTGAAGAAAAGACAGAGGAGAATATGAAAGAGTTGTACTATGAGTGACATAAAATAGGCGAGAAATGACTGCTTACTCTCTTCCAATAGCCTAAGAATCAAAAGAGCATACTAGATGGCAGGTTCAAAGCAAAAACAATACCAACAAAAAAACCTTCTTTTTTTTCCAAACAACCTGCAATTAAGGTGCTCCCTGCAATTGAATACTGCAGATTCTAGAAATCAATTATTTTGAAAAAAACCCTATTTTTTTAAAACCCTTTCTAGGAAAGATCATTGACTGTTAATAACCATGAATCCTCCAAAGTATTCTGCAAATTATTGAAAGAGGGTCTAAGAAAGAACTCTTGCAATTTTTAACACCATGAGATATGTTTTTAATCACTGTCAAGTCATAGATACCTCAGACTTTAATAATTGAGCAAACACCAGCCTGAAAGCATGTTTTTCTACTTTTCTATCTTGAGAAAAGTAGAAGAATAGGAAATGACAATTGAATAACAGCAGCCTGGATGTAGCAATTGGAGTAGCTATTTTGAAGACATAATTGTGATTGTGTGGGACAAAATTATGGAAGATGTTAAGATGATGAATAGTGAGAAAGAGAAAGCAGTGTAATGAGCTTGAAATCTGTCATAGGAATCAAGACTGCAGACATGAGCAGATCCAGGAGATAGGCAAACAGTTTAAGCTGGCAGATACAAGATGTTCCACCATGGCTGCAGCGAGGGTATATGGAAATGAGTGTCAGTATTTTCAAGATTATCTGGTAAAGGACCTTTTTCAGTGCAGCCAATGATAAAAGGAGGAAGCCATACACAGGAACATACAGGGACACAAACCTGACCACAAAATGATAAGGAAGGTGGTGATGACAGCCAGGTTGGGCCAGCCACACAAATTTATGAGGAGACATGTGAAGGCAAAGGAATATTTATTCCAGCAAGGTTATCTTAATTGGGAACTTGGTCAGTTGGCAAACCAAAGGAACAGTGGTAAGGCAGGAAGGAAAATATACTGACACCTGACTAAGCAAACAGGTCAACAGTGACAGTAAACTAACCTTGCCAGTCCAACAGCTGCTGAGCTATCATGCAACTATGGCCACTACTTTGATGAAAACTCACCTGGAGTTTTCAGCTAGGCAGTCTGCAAACTCAGGGGTCCTCTGGTCATTCTGCTAATCCAGGGGCCCTGAACCATGTGGAGTGAGGGAATCAATAGAGCTGTGGAGCAACAAGCAGGGAAAGGCAGAGCAAAGAAGAACAGATAGACAAAAGGACCAAAAGGGGTACAGTTGTCTGTAAAGAAGTGCCACTCACTACTACATTAATCTGGCTTAGTCCTGCACTTGATGGCCACAGTGTGTCTTGTCTTCTTGCATCTTCTTATTAAAAATTCTCTTATCTTCCTCTCTGCATAATTGATTGCGCTGTCCCATGTATATGCATCCTGTAAGAACTCAGTGCCAGGTACCTGAGGGGACCTGCACGGACCTGCATGTGCCTGTGTGTGAATGGAATGTGGTGCCAGCCACTGGAGTAAACCTGGGAATGTGGGTGTTCCTGGTTCGTGGCATCAGAGACTAGAGTGAGGAGGAGGATCCCAGCACAAGCTACAGAGAGCAAGAAGGGGCCTCTCCCGTCATAGGCAGGAATAGTGCTTGTTTCCAAAATATATGGTGGGTGGCAAGAGTAAGCATAAGCAAGATCACAGATCACAGGAGATAGAAGGCTAATATGATAAAAACAAAGAATTAACTTAGAGAAGGAACAGTTTTATGAAACCTGCTTTGAAGACCTAAATTCCTGAATCGGTTCCACTATTTCCCTCAGATATATTGAAAGTCTCTTTTTTTTTTTCCCAAAACAACCAAAACTAGTTTCTTAGTTTTAAAATACACTTTCATTTGACTTCAAAGGAAGTCATCCTTTGAATGTGAAACAAGCGGCATGAAGATAATTATGATTAAGCAAAAAATAATTTGCAGGTATCATATCAGTTTGAAAAATAATGTTATCAGATATTTTTAATACCAACTCCAGGCCTCAGCGAGTCTACAGAACAAGAAGAGTAACAGCCATTTAAACTCAAATTTGCTGCAAATATGACTTCACTGATCATGAGCAAGTACTTGCAAGCCAGACACTGAGAAATTATTAAAACCGCTTTTATTAATAAACCCTTATTAAACAATTCAAATACCAGCTCAGCCATCTCCTGAGAAATTTGAGAAACTAAATCAACCAGTCTAGAACTCAGGGAGCCATGCTTCCAAATTTATAAGTGATCAGTTAAACACAAGTGCTTAACAAATGCAACCAAATTAGAATATGAAAACAACTGAAAATCCAAGAATAATTTGGAGAAGAACAAGAAAATCCTAATCAGTCACAAAGCACATATAATAATCTTACCCATACTATAATCATCTTGTCTCATGCCCGCTCTAGATACACTACTTCTCTTCCTATAAGCCTTCACAGCTTTTCAGGTTCTGGAGACTCCAGCAGATTACCACACCAGAAACATTCCCCACTTGGATTGCACCTTGGGCTAGGTCATTGAACAGCTGTTTCATCTTTCCCCAATGAATCAAGATTAAGCAAGGTGCCGAAGGAGAAAATGGGGCAGTGGTCAGGCATTCAGTCTCACAGAGGAAGCAGCTGGGACCTTTCATAGCAGCTGGGACCTTTCATAGCAGTGGTCCCTTCTGAAAAAGTAAGCTGTTTGTGCTTCTGCCTTCCAGCCCTCCATATTGTCCCCACAAAATTTAATTCAGGAACATTAAGCTTCAGCACTCCTCACCTCTCATCCCCACATCAGTTGCTTGGGGAAAATTTGTTTCATAACCATCATATGACAAACCATTCACTTTTCAGGAACATGTTCTGGGCAGATTCTACACACCTTTTATCTTGTCAGACTGTCAGACACAGCATGTATTGCAGTACCTTCCACAGCTGTAAGAAACTCCTTGCTCAGCTGACTGAAAGCATTTTGAGTTGAAAGAATTCCTATTCTCCCTATTCTCTAGACTGCTGAGGTCCAGAGTTAGTACTAAAAACAGTATTTTGACATTATCTGATATATGTAAATGGATTTTTCTCATAATAAATACTGTCCTACAGCTTTATTACAGCTCTTTCCTACAAGAAAGTAAAAACTCCCACCAAAAGGATTCCATCTCTTCAATACCAACAAACTCATATTTAGACCAATGGATGCTTTGGATCAGGCCCTTTAGTATTTGCCCAAATGTTTTCCAGGGAGGACTGCTTGGAAACTAATCAGGGAGATGATTAGGAAAGACACTAGTTGTATTGTCCCAAAGTCCTTATTTACAACTTCAAAGCATACTATCACAGAATGCTTAAGTGCCCGGTAATACTGATTTCTGCTTCCCTCATAACAACTTTGACTCCTTAAGACAAATCAAAATTTTATTTTGATACTAAGAAGTGTGAAAAGCATAGTCTATTAAAATGCACTAATCACAATGTACATAAACTAAAACATTTGACAACACGTTCTTTTCACACAGTCAGTGTCTCACTTTTTTCACCTAAAATGAACAACTTAAAATCAGAGCTTCTTTCAAACTTTACCTAGCACATCAACTCTGAACAGAGCCTTCATGAAATGTGGGTGGAACTGAGAGGTTAAGAATGAAGCCCAAATGAAGAACTAACTTGCTGGTTGTGGAGTCTTTTCTCTGCATGTCAGAATTGGTAAAACCAATTTGATTGACCTCTGCATTCCAGCTTTAGGCAATAGGAATAACCACAATTTGTTTTGCAGGATTACCCTGTACAGTACAAAACTTTTATTTTGACCTTTCAAAAGCTACACCTTTTTTTTTTCCCTGCACTCTCCAGGTGCAAATGAATTAGGACAACAGTCCCATGTTCATTTCTATAGGACTAATATAGCCTCAATTTTCCAAGGTTTTTCTTAGTGAGAGGGAAGCTAATGTTTTTACAAACAATTTGGTGGGTGAAGGTGTGGGTGTTAGCATCTTTGAAATGGGTTACAATGTCTCTACTAACTTTGGGCAGCAGGTTTGTTGCAGAACCCAGACTGCTTGCAGAACCCAGGCTCCTGTGAAAAATGTCAATCACTTATTTTTAATTTTTTAAAAAGTTTAATAGTAATAAAATTTATAAAAATAGTAATGCAAATAGAGTAATAATAATTTGGACAATTTGAATTAGGGCAATAAGAGACAATAGAAACAAAGAGTTATGAACGTCTGGGTATCTTTTTCTGGGCAGCACGAAAAAGGACACCTCTTAACCCTTAAAAACAATAGCCTGTTGCATATTCATACACTTCATACATGATGAATAAATGCCATTCAAACACAGGATTCGGTCTGGTCATCATCAGCTTCTTCCTCTGAATCATAACAGCGCCTTCGAGGTGGGAAGAAGTTCGTTTCTTCTGATAAGAGGGTAAGAAATTCTTTTTCTCTGAAAGATTTAGGTGTCCTGTGGCTGCTACCTTGCTGAGAGTCCTTTTTTTAAAAGAAGTATCCTACATAACATAGTTTCTATTTTAACATTCCTTATAACCTCAAACTGTATTTAACACACTACTTAAGAGAATTAATACAGCATTACTTTCTTACGCAACACATATATTCATTTTAATATCTGCAAAAAGGCAATCATAAAACACCCATTTTTCACACTTCTGAGACAGACAAGGGTCTGCATAAGCCTGAACTTATGATCTTTGGGGTCAAATGACAGTAGATTCAAGGGGGGATATGTGGTAGGTGGTTCGGGAAGGCTGTGCCTTCCTAGTACCTCAGCAATGGGGAAGAGGGCGACATATAGCTGAGAATTTGGAATAAAATGAGGCTGCGGCCTCTGAAACTTCTAGAGAAAACATCCCGAAGCCATGTGCCCCTGTGGAGTCTCCCCCTTTATTCGAAAAAAAAAGTTGAAGGACTCCTCTTTTTGGACATAAACTCTGGTGTTGGTGGAATATTCCTGACTAGTCAGGACACACCTCTGGCTGATTACATCATTCCGATTTCCCCGCTAACTCTTCTCCGCTGCCATGTCAGTAGCTGCGCCTTTTTCACAACTACTTCCGCATTCTGTTGCCACCGACCTTTGCCTTCTGCTAGCGCGGTAAAGCAATGCCAAAAATCAATCTGATCATTTCCCTATTACCACTCCTGCCCGGCGGACAAAATGGCGGCTCGCCCTTTAACCCTGCGCATCAACCCAACCCATCCAGCAGCGGCGCTCGGGGAACGACTGGCAATTCCCTGCGGGAACACGCAGCGTCTCAAGCCTGGCGCCCGCCTGAAGGGCCGGGCGTGGCAATCGCTCTCGGCCCCGCTCGGCCCTGCTCCGTCTCTCTCGGGCCCGCGCGGGAGTGGGCCTTCCTCTGCAGCGCTGCCGGGCGCGGTGGGAGGGGCACGGGGCCTGGCCGCCAGCGGAGGCTGCGCACGGTAACGTGGCCGGCTGTTGCGGCCGGGTCGCGGCCCTAGGGAAGCGAGGGGAGCGGGACCTGAGGAAGCAGAAGCTGTCGCTGTGCTGCGCAGCGGTCACGGCAGCGGTGTCTGCGTGTGCGTGTGTGTGTTTGTCTGTCTGTCTATCTCTCTGTCTCTGTGTGCCTGAGTGCTTTTGGTTTAGAAACCTTGATGTATTGTTTTCACACTCAGAATCTTCATTTCCACAGTGAAATCTTCTGGTCCTCAAGCCTCTTTAAAACTGGTTTTGATTGTTAAGGTAAAGTTTCACAATGTTTGGAGGCGGGTGGGACGAAGATTGGAATAATAATATCACACCAATCACAAGAATTTCTTGTATCTGTATTTTTGGTAATAACACTGATTTTCTGTACAGCATTAAAGTTCAATCTTTTGCTTAAATCGTCTTAGTAGTGGGAGGTATACTCTCTGGCGCTTTTATTTTTTTTTTTAATCTCAGAAGGCACAATGACTGACTTTGAAAAGAACCTGCATCAGGACATGGTTTCTCAGCTGCATAACTTTGCTGCTGCTGGTGACACAGCCGGGCTGAAGGTGCTGCTCAGACGCTTGCCATCACTGGTCAATGCAGCCGCAGGGAATGGCTGGACAGCCCTCATGTACGGTGCTAGAAATGGACACCTCGAGGTTGTGCAGGTTCTTCTTCAAGAGGGGTAAGCTGTTTAGTAGAACCTGTTCAAGAGCTCTGTTTTGCACCCCCTTTTTGCCCCTATCAGTTTTGCCTAAGAAGTAAATTTACCAGACAGATAATGGCAGAATTTTCAGGGATAAAGTTCAGGAAAATTTATTCTGTGTCATTTTATAACTGGGTTCTGCTATTGCATCATGCTTTTTATTTTTGCTAAGAAAGTCTAAAACTTATAAGCATCTCTAAAGTTACTCCTTTGATATTCAAGGATATGTTGTCACTTTTCACAGAGGCCAACAGAATAGAACAAAGTTTGCACCCCCCCTAATTCCAACTACTGTATGATAAATTTGGTGTATTTGATCGTTCCACTTAAATTTTTTCTCTAAACTCGATTTGTAATCCACTGGAATCTTTGTTAGTGTAGAATGTTTGCTGACTCTTCAGTAGGACATCACAGACTCACCTTTTCCGAAATTACTCCAAATGGAAAATGCTTTAAAACTAAGTTAGAATCAAATGCATTTAACTGAGTTGAACATTAATCAAGCCCAGGCTGTTCTGTTCTGAACTCCTAGTTACAGAAAAAAGAAAGTTTAGTTCATTCTGTAGTTAATGACTAACTTCAGGCATAGCATTCCACATCCTCCAGTTATTGTCCCACCTACTCTTGATTTTTTTTTCAGTCATAGCCAAGACCTGTAGCCTCTGCTGGGGCTCAGAGTGGGGCATTAGATGAACCACTGGTTTCTACTATAATCAGTACATTCCAGTACATAGAGGGTATCATAGTGCAAGATTCTGTGTATTGAGGAATCTTTTGTGATGCTGGGAAATTTATCAGTTCTTAAATAGAATTAACAGTTTTTTTTAACTAAAGCTTTTCTTAATTGCTCTTTAGGCAATTGAATATAGTTCATGAAATTATGCTGCACTCTCATTGATCTTTTTTAGTTAATGCTTAGAATAATTATTTTGACAATTATAGTTGCTGGTTATACAAACATGAGTGTCTATGAAGATAATATTTTGTAACATTACATACAATAATTCTACAAATCTAGTCAGTTGCATTTTTGTCACAGAAGTGTAGCATCATAGAATGTTCTAAGTTGAAAGGGACCCACAAGGATTAAATCCAACTCATAGTCCTGTGCAGCACTGTCTCTAAGTATTGGAATAAGTATCCCAATATAACCAGTTAGATGGTGCCCAGGCCAGTTCTGACCTTCGCTGCTGGGCCACAGGCAGCACTGCAGTGTTTTACCCCAGAGATACCTTGGCTGGCGGCAGAGTGCAGCGGGGCACAAGACAGGACTCCGTTCTCCTCAGGAGAGAGCTTCTGGCGATGGTAGAGAGAAAGGGAATGGATTCTGCTAGAAGGTAGCCAGATGTTTATTCCAAGAGTACAGAGGTCTGCACTGGGCCATTGCTGCTAACAGAATGCCGGCCGCATGGTCTCATTAACTTTATAAGCTCAGGGACAGGGGAAGGGGAGGGGACAGGTGAGTTACCAACCAGGTGAAGGGGGCAGGGTCTCAAGGGAGGATGACACTTAGACAGGCCAATGACCCCCAGGCCTGAGAAGCATCCTTTGAAATCGACGAATCACACGACGCCTTGCTGGTATGTTAGCCTGATTGACAGGGCACACTCAGCAAGGGGGCGAGGGGGCAGGGAGAGAGGCATAGGCACACCTGGGAAGGGACTCGGAAGTTTAAAACAGGACATTGCAACACACCACAACATCTAAGGATCACACCATGTGCCTGAGAGCATTGTTGAAACATTTCTCGAACTCTGTCAGCCATAGTACTGTGAGCACTGCCCTGGGAAGCCTGTTCTAGCGCCTAGCCACCCTCTGGATAAGGAACATTTTCCTGATAGCCAACTTAATCCTCTCCTGAGAGAAACTAATTTCATTCCCATGAGTCCTGTTACTGGTCATGCGAAGAGTTGCTTTAGCAGCAAAAACTTGTAACATAAGTTTTGAATAGTTTTCTAAACAGTATGCTCAAATTCCCTCAAAAACTACTGAGTTTAATATAAAATCTCAAAATGGTCTTGTCTGTGGTACAGTTAACTGTGTATCAGCAACATTAATATTATTGATATCTTCTGGTTTTAAAAACTGATGAGTCTAGTATTTATTACATAATTTGTCATTTTAAGTGACATTTCTGTTTTACTTACCAATTTAAGATTAGCAAGTAATTAAATTGTATTGTTTTAATCTCTCAGTCAGCCTCAACCTATTTAAAGTTTGGGTTTCTTTTTGGTTTTAGTATTTAAATGTATGTGATGAGGCAACATCCCTTACCTGTTTCACTTTACAGACATCTGGGTAACTAAAAGATCCCTACAGGATCCAGCTTCTGTCACTAAGGAGAGGCTGTATTCTTGATTCTAATTTTATGGTAAATTATCCAATATCCTGAGTTAGAAGGGACCACAAAGATCAACTCCTGCAGCTGTGCAGGTCATCCCAAGAATCCCACCATGTGCCCATGTTTGAGAGCGTTGTCTAAACATTCCTTGAAGTCCAGCTTTTTGTTCTGTCACTGGTCATCAGAGTGAAAAGATCAGTATCTGCACCTCTGCTTGCCCCTGTGAGGATGTTGGACACCCCAGTGAGGTCTGTCCTCAGTCTTCTTTTCTCCAGGCTGAACAAGCCAATTAACCTCAATAAAATGTTTTATTGTAAATGTTTTGTTGCTGCTTCCAGTAGCTTCTAGAAAGTAATGCTTGTTAGGCTTCTTTTTTTTTCTTTGTTTTTTTCCCATTTTGATTACTGATTATGAGGAGCAGACCTATAGCCTGACTTTTGAAGCTCTGGTTTTGAGCCTTTTTTTTAATGATGCAGTATATGGAATTTTAATAAATTCATTGCCTTTGTACTACTTCATGAATTTTGGTGAATGATAATCTGGAAAGGATCAACAAGAAAGGATCAACAAAAATGTGAAATACAGCCTTGGCAAAAGAAGAAGAAGTGAATAATATTTTGTTATCATGATGCTAAATATTTTGCCTAAAGATTATCCCAGCATTGACAGAGTGTCTAGAAGTTCTTGTACCTTAATAGCATCAGATACATATGCTGTAAAAATAATACAGCAACAGGACCTTTCCTAAACATATTTATTCTGGTAACCTCAGCTCTTTTCTGTTTATTCAGGTGTGACAGATCCATCGTTAATAAATCAAGGCAGACAGCTCTGGACATTGCTAAATTTTGGGGGTACAAACACATAGCTAATTTGTTGGCTAATGTAAAAGGTGATCAGAAACCTATTTTTTTGTCAAATGATGTGAAAGAATATGAAAATTATTTTGGCATGACACTTCTGGACAGAAGGAGTGATAAAAGAACAGATTCTAAGTGGCTCAGTAAAAAACAAAGCCATCCAGCTACAGTGTACATCCTCTTCTCAAATCTGAGTCCCTTGGTTACTTTGGGTGGGGGAAGAGAGAGCTCGCAGCAACCAGAAGTAAAGCTTTGCAGGTTGTGCCACAAGGATGTGGAACAGTTCATGAACCAAACTGAAGAATGTACCTTGATTTTTCTTGGAGTGGACCTTCAGTTTGATATGAACCTGATGGCTGCTTGCAATGGAAGAGTTCAGCAAGAAGATGAAGATGGGTTAGTTGCTTGGTTTGCTCTTAGCGTAGATTCTGCTTCTGCTGAAAAATTTAAACAGAAGCATGAGGACTGTTACTTTCTTCACCCACCGATGCCAGCGCTACTGCAGTTACCTGAAAAAGAAGCTGGTAAGGTGCATAAAATGCAGCAAGTACAAAATGCATAATCAGAAAGATACACTTTGGTATTCCCTGAAGTATAATTCAAAGAAAAGACAAAACACTGCAAAGAAATTGTGTTTTCAGTGGTTTTAGAAATATTTTGGTTTTAAAACCTGGTAGTGGTTTGTGAAGAATTTTGTATGTAAGAACATTTGCATTTGCAAAGGACTAATTTCTGCAATGACGGTATTAGACTGTAAAACCTATTGATCATCATGGGTTTTAAACAGTACTATTTAAATATTAATGCACAAATATTTTAAACATAAAGGAAAAAAAACTGTCATTACCGAGTTTTCAGTAATTAAATTGTTAATTAAAATTAATAATTATGAAATTATTGCTTACAAGAAATGAGAACCTAAGTCCTTCATAATAGTGTGTTGGATACTCATTTGACAAGACAGTGTTGAAAATTTAGGATAGCAAAGTGAATTTGTGTTAGTAAGGACATTAACAATAAGTGTTGTTAATGACTGCTATTGTAACAGTTGTGTTTTTACATAAGGATGAAAGGAAAGCTCAACTTGAGCCTTAAGTTTAAATGGAACAATGCATTATTATGTCAATACCTGTAGTAGCCCTGAAATGGTCATCTGAAGAAGACTTGATACATGTAATTTTGGCAGTTTGCCTACATAAAGTGACATCTGTGAGAAACAGGGTATATTGATCTGGATAAATTTGTTTCTGACTATGTGTAAATTGCCCTGTAGCTCTTTAATACTGTGTTCTATTGTGTTTGCTGTGCTACAAAGAAAAAGTCTGCATAACTCATTTTGCTCAACTTCTCTTGTAGCCATAATTATGATTCAAACCACACTCTGATTTTTTGTGTTAAAACTCAGAACTTGATTTTTCTATGCTGTTAAAACTTTAACATGAATTAATATTTGATTTTGTGCACTCTCATTGTATTCTTTTAAAGGAGTAATAGCCCAGGCGAGATCTGTTCTAGCATGGCACCAGCGTTACCGATTCTGTCCAACATGTGGGAGTGCAACCAAGACTGAAGAAGGGGGTTACAAGAAAACTTGCTTAAAAGAGGGTTGTCCCAGTCTCCAAGGAGTTCACAACACATCATATCCAAGAGTTGGTAAGAACATTCACTCAAAAGTGGCTTGCTTTTAAATGAGTTGCTTGTAAATTGCTATGCATGTAGGTCAATTTATTTCTAGTTATTTCAGCTGCTTACTTCTGTTCTAGGTCTTCCATACTACTTGTTTCTCCACAACTGTGGAGTGTTGTGTGTGTTCTCCACAGCTGTGTATGTCTCAGCTCTGTTTAGGATTAAGTAGTTCAGGCTTCTCTTTGTTTCACTAGTCTGTGATACAGAATTGCTGTGATAATGCAAACCTTATTTCAACAACTAATATCAGTTAGAAGTTCCAAGAGTATAAATGAGAATTGGCAGTATAAAGGGTCACATTCTACTTTTTTACTTAAAACTAGATGACAGTAAAAAGGGGAAAAGATCACAAGTTGATAGGGCTGCTTGGACCAATAGGAGAAAATATTACGTTAGTAATATTTTAAAGTTTTACTAGTTAGAAAGAAAAGGATACAATGACCAGAAGTGAGAAAATTTCTCAAATGCAACATCATATGAAAAACTGATAGCAAAGAGTAAATGAAGTCAAAGGTGGAAAGTAGTCAGTATTGACGTCAGCAAAGTGTCTAGTTATTTGGTGTTTAGTCAAAAAGACATTCTTCAGACCTCTGTGGTGAAGAGAAGATGATAATAAACGAGTTTGTTGCAGAAACTGTTGGTATATGCTGGATGCATATGTTAGTATTGCTGATTAGTACTGACTCTTAGCAGATTGTGTCCTTTGGTTACAGGTAATTTCTATCCTGCATTTCAAGCCTTTGGTTAGTAAGCTGCTTCTACTACGCACTTATGTTGCGCAACAAAATAAAGATGTATCTTGCATGGAGGGTAACCCCAAAGTGAAACGAAATAACAGCTTGCTCTGGGTACAGACGCAGTTATGATTTCAATATAATTTTTGCCCTTATATGCATTGGTATGGAATAGCTAGAAGTTTTTACTGCATTAAGTCTCTCAAATGTTGAAATATATTCATTTCATGTCCTTTGCAGATCCTGTTGTGATAATGCAAGTCATCCATCCAGATGGCAACCATTGCCTTTTAGGTAGGCAGAGGAGATTTCCCCCAGGAATGTTTACCTGCCTAGCTGGATTTGTAGAAGCTGGTGAGTAATTTTGTTTTCCTTTATCAAGTGTATTTTCTCAATGAAAGTATTATACCATTACAATTACAGAGAAATATAATTTGTGTTATCTCAAATTGAAGTTTTCTTGCTTCATAATAGATGAGTTGTTACAATAAATATACCCATTCTGTACTTTGCAGCTGTTGATTTGTTAAAAAAAAAGCGAAGAGCAACTTGAGTAAATAAAAATACGGAACAGTTTTCAAATCATGTAGTCTTAAATCACTACCTAAAAGAAAAAAAAAATATTTTAAAACCCGTCACCTTGGCTGGTGATACTTTAGGTGAAGGATTTTAGCATAGAAAAAGTAAGTGTTAAAATCTGAGTTAAATCTGTCATTAAGATAAGCGTATACTTAGGTGTTTAGGGCCTGATTGATTCTACAGAAATAGATAATAAGTAGAAATTCCATAATTCTGAAAGAAAGATAAAGAGATTTTTCAATAGCTATGTCAAGCAACAATAGTTGAAATTAGTTACAGTTATAAGTACCTGCTGATCAACTTGCAAAATATTCTATATTGTGAACAGATCTTTATCACCAGTGAAATTATAGTGAATAAATATATTCAGTAAACATGTGCAGGTTTACATACAGTGACAGCATGAACAAGTTTATTCAGGTATCATTTGAAAAAAGTCAAAATATTTATTTCTGATGGATGGACTCTGTCCTTTAACGAACCTGTAACCAGTGGTTACAGCACAGTGCATGTGCACCTATGTAGGCTGACCATCAGCATTCCGCACACATGCACCTACAGTTTTCTATGGATATGAAAGCAGAGCTTTCCATTGCAGTTTCAATTTACAGTGTTGTCTCCATGTGTTAAGGCAATGAAGAATGAGTCAGGCAAAGGGAATAATACAACGCAGAAATGTGAGCAAGTATTCTAAATCTGTTTTCTTAATATTGTAATTCTAAATACTGATTTTTCAAGTTGTAGTACATGCTGTTGCAATCATACTGAAAATCCAGAAATTAACACTGCTAGCTACAAATGAATGTTTCAAGAATAATTAGAGGAATTATGTATTTTCTACTTAATTTTTGACATTTTAGATATAGTGGTTTGTGTGTATAAGGAATTACCAATTCAGAAAATAAATATTATAGTGGAGAAATGACTACACTTTATTTTCAAAGTTCCATTTTGCTTTTGTGGCTGTTTTACCTTATTAGACTTTTGTGTCTTGTGCTGAGGTCTTTGCCCTGATCTGTGAACTAGATCTTTATAGCTAATTGCCTTGGGCAGTTTCAAATCTTTTGAGATAGTTCAAAGCACAGCATGTGTTCATTGCTTGGAGTATTTTCATGAGCTGCTTGTTCTTTGCCCTTTTTGATTAGGTGAAACCATAGAAAATGCTGTTCGAAGAGAAGTAGAGGAGGAGGCTGGAGTGAAAGTTGCCCATGTTCAGTACATCTCTTGTCAGCCGTGGCCAATGCCCTCCTCCCTAATGATTGGCTGCTTAGCTGTTGCAGTGTCCACAGAAATTAAAGTCGACAAGAATGAAATAGAGGATGCACGCTGGTTCACTAGAGAACAGGTAAAGTTCAATTTCATTTTCTTCATCTATTGATTAGTCTGTGACTGTATTGGTTCTGGCATACAACAGACACTTGCTTTTTCAGCAAGCCAAATAAGCATGTGTACTCTTCATTTTGTCATACAGCAGAGCTGGGATCAGTGGAGTAGAGGTGCCGTAGGGCTGGGATTAGTGGAGTAGGGGTGCCTTCTGGCAGGAGGTGGCCTAGTGAGATGGAGAGTTGGTTGTGCAGTCCTGTTAGGAGGGTGGCTAGTCATATGGGGAAAGCTAGGACTAAGTTTATAGATAATTGGGTGGTTGGGGTAAATGTGTAAGGTAGTAGGCCTAGAAGATTAATGAGTAGGAGGAAGATTATGAGGGATGTTAAAATTAGGGCTCATTTGTGTCCTATTTTGTCTAGGGGTATTATTAGTTGTTTTGTGACTAGGTTGATAAATCATAGTTTGAGAGGCAGTATATTGACAGTGTAGGTTAGAAAAAGATAGGTATTCACAGTAACGTCTGAGTTACCTGCATGCTCATTTTATGATGTTTTTGCCAGTTTGCTCTTCACCTTTCCCTTCTGTGAGATAGTCAAGTTATTTTAACCCGTGTCCTTAGCAAGCCTGTGCTTTTCATGCAGTAGTAATATTTAATAGCATTATTCATTACAGTTTCTCCAAACAGGCATGCTACCAGATATGCTGTGAGGGTGGAAGTTAAAGTAAGGACTCTGGGAATTAATTAGATTGAATATCTTTTTTTTCATGCAATACTATTTTAATACTCTGTTATTAAATGCAGCTTACTATGCATTAATAAGAAATCCTACCCTTAGCTTCCATCAGTAGTTAAAATACAGTGAAATAAAAGGCTGAAAAGACTTTCACAGAGATAGTTCATGAATAGAAGGAAAGGTTGCTTGCAAAACTTAGTTTTCACAGGTTTTCCTATGGGCAACTTAGAAGCTAAGCTGTTAATAACACTGGACATCTGCCTAGCTGTTCAAAGCATTTTGACTGTAAGTCTCCTTGAAGGCAAAGTTAATCACCTACAATCTCAGTGTGTTTCTGTTAACACTGGGAGCATTATTTTAAGGGAATATCAGTTCTGAATGCAACTAGTAGCATGCAGATTGGCGTACAGCTGGAAATAAGCTTCAAAAATGTGCTGAAACTGAATTCACGTTACTTGCAACTTCTTCAGAAGACCAAGAAAACACATCTCCATGGCACTACATGTAAACATTAAAAAAAATATTTTTGTCATAGTATAGAGCACCATCTGGTGGTCCTTGCCATAAAGAAGCTTCACAGAAACCTTCAATAATATACTAGCGGTCTCCGCAGTTCTGTTAGGAAGAAGGTATTTTTTGGAGCACATTAGGCTCAAAAATGTCATAATTCACACAATGTTGGACTTTCTCTGTATTTACCTTGTAGAATCTCTTAGTAGCTCTTTAATGGGTATAACAGTGGCAGACTGATGGATCATTATAGGAAGATCATTTCTGAATCTGAACAATGTTAGATTCTATATAGTTTATAATGCTATCTTCTAAAGGTGAAAAAATCTGCTTTTATTGCAGGTCGTGGAAGTTCTCATTAAAGGAAACCAGCGTTCTTTCTTTGTACCACCAAGTCGAGCTATTGCACACCAGTTGATGAAACATTGGATTGGAATGAACGCTAATCTTTAGTTCAAATAATTGATTTCTTTAAGTTACTTCTTCTATTGAATGCCTTCTTAGGAACAAATTAGAACAATTTGTCTAGTGAATGTGTAACCAAGTGATTTTCTGAGTCTTCACATTGGTTCCAGAGCTAAACCATGCGATCTTTGTAGGTATTTTCTGACCTGAATTAGATTGGGACAAAACCCAATCATTATCCCAAGCAAGCAAACACCAAATAAGTAGAATTGGTACCTTGTTGAGTACAGGCTTTCTTGTTCTAGAATGAAATTATTATGCCTTTTTCTTTACACTTCTTATGTTTGATTTGGTCTTCCCCCACTGGAAGGATTCATAGCATTACAAAGTGGGCTATCTGACCTTGCCTGGTACTTACATCCTCCTCTTTGGCCTTAACTGTTTCTCTCTCATTTTTGCATATGTCCATTTTTTAAATTTGACCTGTCACAAAAACCTACATTCAGTGCTGAAAGCCTTACCAAGTATGGTTATTCTAAAGTCAGTAGCATATGTAACTAGTGAATATGTGGTACTTCGTATCTTTTACATTAATAACCTAATTTATGTTAATGCTCAAAGCAGAGCATTTGCTCGTACATTCTGACTTGGCTTGCACTTACCCAATTGTATGTCAGCCTGAATTTAAAGGTATAACACAATACTTTGTTTTTGAAAAAGGTGTTGGAGAACTATCCCTGAATGCCTAAGTATTAGTGTTTTCATAAGATAATAATGTACTTAACTGATGCTAGGCAGTGAGTAATTTGATTCTCTGATAATTAGAAATGAAATTACAGAATAATGGAGAAGGAGGAACAAGATGTATCTCAAAATATGCACAAAGTTCTTTATGGAAATAGAGATGCCAAGATTGTTACTGCTATTAAGAATCTTATATTTGAAAGAAATATATTAACTGCAGCTATAAGACTGCAGGGATATGTTAATTAAAATATGTATTTAGGTGTTTTTAATGCTACAGTTCAGATTTGTGCCTTAATTTATCAAGTTATTTAGGATAGTGTTGATGTTCTGAAAAGAGAAGTATATTGGTTTAATATAAATTTCATTATGTAATAGTTCATAGTCTGTCATTCTGCAGTCATTGCAGTGATGTCAAAAGGAATGCACATAACCTGAGGAAGTTGTAGTGACAAATGTAAACTTATTATTTTGTGATTTGTTTATTTGGAGTAATTTGTTTTTAACAGTGAATGGTGTCACATTTTTTTCCAAAATTGTCAGCAACCTGGAATCAGTAAAACTGTTGTACAAATCCTGATTGTACTTTGTTTTCCCCATCCATGTCGCATTATGCTCAGCAGTTTCCATGGTTTTTTTGTAAGGCAGTACCTAAGAAACTTTAAAGCAAGAAGCCTTCCTGACAGATTTGGAGTATTTGACATATTATGTTGCTTCATTCTCTTCCTTGTTTTAGCCATATATAAAAATAAATACAGGTTATTTCTTGTCTGGCAGGGAGAAGGAAACAATGCAGTGCTTCCCTTAAAAATTGCTTTTACAGAGAAAGTGAGTTATGGAAAGCTGTCGTAGGGCGCACGTACCAGCAAGACTGCATGGTAACAATGGCAATTATCAGTTGCAGGTTGCTCATAGAGTAAAGGAGAATATTGGAAAGTATACAAAAAGTGGTGAAAGCTAAGCAGTGAAAGGAAGTTTCAACTAGTGCTGTGGTGATTACATTCAGAGAGATGAACAAAGGAATGAGGAGCTAGATGGAAGAAGGAGGATAAAGTGTAGAACAAATATAGGTAGCATAAAAATAAGTAGTTTACGGCTTTGAGGTAGCTAAATGTACATGACTAAGACCCATAGGAATACTTCTAGAACTATTGGAACAGTTCTTGTGTAGAAAATTATGGTGAGTGGCTATAGAGATGTGCTTCTAAAAGTGAAACTCCAAACACAGTATCCCTAATTAAAACTGATGTTAATAATCTGCTTAATTTTTTTTTGAGAATCTGTGTACCAGTATATATGTGCAGTTACAAGGCTAATAAGTAAATTAAAAATGTACACTTTTATGTATGAAGAAAACCAGAAAAATATGACAAAAGGAACAACACCTAATCTCTGATTTTGAGAGTAATCTTTTAATGATCTTTCAAGTTTAATAATTTAAGTGTCAACGATTTTTAGTCTTTATAGATATTCAAAATCTAAGCCAAGCTTCTGAAAATGGTTTTGAAAGTTTCTTTTCCTTTTTCCCTTACCAAGAGAAGAATTCCATTTGCAGGGAAGAAGACAAACCTAAGAAAGCTAGTTAGATAAATTTAATCCATTTAAGAAAAGACTTTTCCTGGCTTTTTATTGGTTAATTTTCCTTTTTTGTATGTCAGGGTTTGAATTTATTTCAAAATTACCTATACATTGTAAGGACAGTTACTGTTTGCGGTTTACACAGGAAATGTCAAATTGAAGAGCCAAATTCTGTGGTTTTCTGGCAACTATGGCAGTTCAGGAAAGTTTAATTTAGAAACAGTTGAAGAGAGTGTAGTGGTTCTGACTGGAGTATTGTATGGGCAACACCTCCAGAAGATCTCAGTAGTTCACCTTACTCAAAAGACAGCAGCAGCTTTGAAAGCAGGCTAATTCTTGCCATGAAGTTAATGCAGTAGATTAAGAGAATAGTGTTACTTACTAAAAAGAGTGGTTTTTTTCTATGCTGTGAGTAATGATCTGTCACTTTTCTCCTCTCCTTGTACAATGGTATCAGACCAAAAATAGTACTCCTGATATCAAATGTACAAGGCAGAAAATTCTGGAGATGTCTTTTATCCCAGTTTGCCTGTGTACTAAAGAGAACTACCTTCTATTCAGTGTATAATTTGAAAATAATATGTATTTTATCTGTTTTTATAATAATTTAGAGATAATAGAAATAGTAGCTTAATAAAGCAGGAAAAGATAATTAGGTCTTTGAACACAAACCAAAATTGATACTTCAAATGAAACTGTAATCTCATGCAATGTAATGACATTCTATGTAAGTATAATACTGGTTATGATATTTTTACAAACTTTGCATTTGTCCTAATAAACATGCTACTTTTAACTCATTTTTCATTCTGGATATATGTAAACACATGAAAAGGAGAATCATTCCAGTGTTGATTCTATAATTTGAACATTATGTTTTCTATAGGAGCATTGTCAAGTCAGTACTTGCCAATTAACTGATTACTCATTGAAGTCTGATTACGTTGAAATCTGCAAGATGTGAGGGAAAAATGGGTGGATGTTAACAGGCTGATTATAGGTAGACCAGTCATGATGCTTCATGGAATTAAATATACTAATCAGATTCTGAGCTTAGCAGACAGAAATAGAAAAAGAAGTGGAACAAGGCTGTGAACATTGCTCCCTCTTTTATCTTTAATTTTAATTAGGTAATCTGATTGATTAAGGCTTTTCAGATGGAGCTGGCGTTTTGTAGCTGCTGGATAATTTAGTTGTTATTTTATTATCTGCTTTATGTGTAAAGAGTTAAATAAGTGATAGTCCTTCATTGCTTCATTGATTTGAAGGATATGTATATACTGTATATCATTGCTGACTGGGTTTGATGGTACTTATGGGGGTAAGTCTAGAGAAAAAAAATTGAACTTGTTATCCTATTAAGCCTTAGTAAGACAGCCAGCCCATCCTTCATGAGCTTAGAAAAGCAGACTGTTCACAGTCCGTAACAGCAAACATCTGAGGAAAATGAATATTGGATTATATTCAATGGTAAGTATAAACCTTTTTCTGGTAAATTAGACTATTTTAATTAGTATTCTGTAGCTACTAATTGTTACAATTCATCATAAATTTTGTTAAATAGAAATTCTGCAGATTTTTTTCACAGTAAGGAAATAAGACTGTTTTCCTAAATGATAAGATTTTTAAGACAGATACTTGATTCCTAAATCTGTATTGGTTATCTTATTTTAGCATCTAAGTACTATAAGTTTAGTGGTATATAATTTTGGAAATTAAAGCCTACTTGTATGAACTTGCATTTGTTAGAAGTATTGGCTTTCTGCAACCAGCATTTCACACTGGAATATGAGGAGTGCTATGATAAGACTACAGAATTAGTAGTCAAGAAGGAATATTGAGAGTTGAGTTGAGAGAAGAGGATGCTGTTGAGTAGAGAAGCTTACATTTTAATTTTTCAGCACTTAAGTAAGCCTGGATAGTAAATTTTTTCCTCCTACCATTTCATCATCCTGGAAACTAGTCTAGCTTTGGTAAAGTACATCCCTATTTCTTTCCAAGGAGAGAAGCATTCTAATGTTCAGCTCAGAAATGCTGGTATTTTCTCAAGACCTCTGCCAAAGCTAAAAAAGAGTGTATGGAATAAGTGCCTCAAATTCTTTTGTCACTCTAAGTCTAAATTGCTCCTTACTTACTTCGTATGAATTGCTCGTCTGGAGAAAGTGACCCTAGAAACTACATGGTCAGGAAGTATGGTTCCCATTTCAGTCACCAGATATCAAATCCTAGAAGATAGGATAGGGTGACAGATTTTGCCCATATTGCATTCTATGAACAATGGAATATTTTTCATATATGACGGTAGTTTAAATTTTATACTGCCAGACATTTTGACAATAAAAAAACTACCTCATTTTCAGATAAAATTTTTATAGTATGCAATTACTCAGCAGGGGTTTTTTGGGGGGTTGAGTATAAGCAAATACTTTGAATTTACCTGGTTTCAGTTAAGAGGGACAAGGAATTCTGAAGCTCAAATAAATTGGATTAATTTATTTGAGAAAGAATTGAGAAAGAAATTTATTTGAGAATGATTGAGAAAGAATTATAGTATTACATGACAGTAACTCCTTTCAGTATAGAAACTCCGTTTCATTTTTGGAAATGGTTGTTATGGTTGTTATAGATGTCATTGCTAATGTATGTTATAGTGAGATTTCTACTAGTTTCATTGTCAATTGTTGCATCACATCTGTATGGTATTTCTGATACCTCATTTTTGGTACTGACAAAGCATGAATTCCATAGATAGCGCTCTGAATATCAGAATGACAAACTCACTGACATGAATAGGCTAATCCAGCTCTAAAACAGAAATAGCAGATATCCAACAATGTAAACAGAAATGGAAGTTTATATGATTTTTAAAACACATTTTCAGAGCTTTTGATGAAGGAAAATTATTTTATGCAGTAGAAAAGAGAGGTCCTGCACAGCAAATTCCATTCTCTGTTTATAAATATGTTTTTACTTTTATGATAATAAATACATGAACATCCATTGTAGTGAAGTGTAGAATAATAATTTTTTAGTAATTGTGTTAAAATCATGATGGAATGTTTTATAGACCATTCACAGCACCGAGGCTACCTACTAGTCTGCTGTAGTGTATGGCAGTGCACAGTGCTGCTGCAGAAATCAAGTATCTCCAACATCTAAAATAAATGTTTATTAATACATTTTTTTGTCTTCTGTTGCAAAAGCTCAAAATAATTAACCAAAAAGCAGAATTACTTAATAAGTAGACAGGAGCTTTACAGGACATGAGTTTTACATATGATTTAGCAGGATTAAAAAAAAAAAAAACAACTGACTTCACTTCTCTCTAAAAAGGCAGAAATAGATGTGTATGTACAGCCCATGATTGCTAATCTATATTTCACTGCAACTTTGCTGGTAACTGCATTCTTAGTGCTGAGTTAAAATAGTCTTGAAAACATTTGACTCACTGCAATTGTAGTAGCATTTTGTGAATCCAAAGTGAAGTGCCTGCAGGGAGGCAACTTCAATATATTGTAGAGAATAATATAACTATTAATTCTTTTCAAAAGATTGGTAAAAATCTATTCAACGATTCATTTTGTGTCCATTTCTGCTTGTAGAAAAGTCAAAAATAATGCAAAATCTAATTACATGGGGTTTGGGTTTCCTAAATATGTGGATTTATGACATATGTGATAGTTTAGTTGTTTAGACAGTAACCTTCCATCTGAATCAGAACCGAAGAGATACTGACTGGTATTTGCAATCTTTTTGTGGTCTGAAAAAAAAAGTGCCACTGTAGCAGTGAGGAACAAGTGACATGGACCCCTTTATGCATCAGAAGGAGATCCCTTTATTGTAAAAAAATCACACCCTTTTTATGCCTTTAATCTCTACCTGACATAATTGAAACCAAACTGAGACTTAACAGAAAGAAGGCACCCACTGTCTGCCTCAGCTGCAGTGCTGCTGTCCATGCATCCTATCATCTCATCAGCTTCCTGCCCTTACATGGCCCGTGCATTCCTCCAGCCAATCACACTCTCATTTCTAGCGGACTCTTTCCTCTCTCATAACTGCCTCTCACCTCTCAACCGACTTCCAGCTGTCCATCCTGCAGCTGTGCCTTTCCCATGGGGCCTTCTGATGAGCTTAAGCCTTAGCAGCTTTAATAATCATAACCCCATAATAATATATAACCCCATAAAATATTTTCTTTTTTATTAAGCAACGAAAACATACTAGGAAAAACCTACACAACTCCTAAGACATTAATAACAGGGACAACAATAATAACTATTACAACTTTTCAAAAACTGTAACATAGGCTTATAACATAGTAACTATATATATACATTAATTCAGGATGCTGTGACAGAAGGCCGCACACACCATGATGGAATCCACTGCACATGATGGCCCGTGGAGAGGCAGGCATATCCTCTTCCCCATGTCAGCAAGGCCAGTGGTCCTTTCATTCTGCAGTCAGTAGATCCCTTTACCATCACAGGAGGTTTTAGATGGGCCTTCATGTCAAAAGGGTACTGCCTTTCACATGCAGTTTGTCTCATAGAAATTTAAAAAGTTAAGAACCTACAAGGCTTTAGCTCATGAGGGCACCCCAACTCCCCGCCTCTTTGTTTTTCAAGCAAGGATTTTAAGATTTTTATGGACACCCTCAACAACAGTACAGTTCATGACATAAAATGGTTGATCAGTGGGTCCTAGCAGAGCACTTGTCGTAAATTGAGTTCACTAATCCACGTTTTATTGTGTGTTTCCTTTGGGTGCTCTATTCTCAGAACTAAGTGAATACTGTCATATATCCACTGAGTCCATTTGATTGGAATCTGATTATTTTCAGACATAGAGTTCATGATTTTAATAATTTTACAAAGGGCTATATGGTACTGGTACAGTCCCTGTAAATGGCTGCCTTCTTCCTTTTTTCTAGACATTTTGCAGACATTTTTGAGAAAGCCAGTTTTTTCAGGAAAATACATAGGTGAGACTAAGCAAGTGAAGACAGGATCCATTCCAGCTGAGGCAGAGAGTGAGAAACACTGCTAAGACAGGCATTTTTTACACATTTTATGTATGTTTGACATAAACATTCTTTGACACTAAATGTATTCTACAGTACTTCAGAAATGTGTGTTCGGAAATTATTCAAATAAAATTCTAGTGGAAGCTTGGTAAAGAGAAAAAGGCAAAACTAGAATGTATTTCAATAAGGTGTATTTCAATGAGATAAGTAAAAGGTAAATCAATGATGAACCCTTTTTGCCTACTCTCTGTGGAACTCAAGACTGTCCTATACTACTCGTTCTAATGACATTGTAAATTATATGTGGGGCATCTACCCCAGTGTATAAAATGTAAAGTAGGGAAAATGCCACTGACCACAATCAGTGCAGAAAATAAAAAGAGTAAATCAAGTAGTAAACTTTAGCATTTGCCTAGACATATTTGAGAGTCTCATATGGCTTTGGATAATTCTGTTTAGAGTTTCTATGGTTTTAACTGTGTCAATTACTTCACTGTGAGGCACTGAAACAGGTCACTCAGAGAGGCTGGGGATGCCCCATCTCTGGAGGTGTTCAAGGCCAAACTGGATGGAGCTTTGAGCAGCCTGATCTAGTGGAAGGTATCCCTGTCCATGGTAGCAGTGTTGGGATGAGATGATCTTGAAGTTTCCTTCCAGCATGAGCCATTCTGCGATTGTCTAATTCACACTGGAAAATTCAAACTTCAGTAATTAGAGGAGAGAGACTGGACCACACATAGCTAGTAACTTGCGAAGCAAAGTCAAAGCTATTATTAGTATGGAACACTAGAAGATTGTGAAATACAAAGAGACACAATGGAAATAAATGAGAATTAAATTCAGTGTTACTAAGTTCATCTAAGGAAACAGGGACAAAAATGATTCTGTATCAAAAAGGAGGAAATGTTGAAATGCAGAAGGAAAGAGAAGTAAAATATTCTTCTTTGAGAAAGGCCTGTTTTGGTAGGCTGTGACATCATTGTTCAAAGTCTGTGAGCACTGTAGAATTCAGTAGGGAGGTATACAGTGAGGTACCTCTGAATATAATCATAGCCAAAATCTTCATAGATTTTGGCTATGAATAGAGCATAGGATTCTGAATTATAAGATACTTACAGCCTCAAAGGGTAGTTTATATTGTCCTGAAAAAAAATTATTTTTCAAATTTATTGTGTCATTGCACCATTCTGATTCAGCATTAGCAAATATATTCTCTGTATTTTCCTTTCTTTTTTTACCTTTGTCTTTTCTGACAGTCTCATCCTTATAGGTTCACTGAACATGGTTGTTTAGAAAACAAAAGAACACATGTAGTTTCACATAAAATCTTCACTATATAAACATATAAACATAAATTAAAATAGCTCCTATGTTTTCAAATCTACTTCCAATCGGTTTTTTTAAGGCATTTTTTCCTGCATAACAAGATGAACTCAAAGACATTCGTTACATTGGTTTTGGGTTTTTTTGTTTTAGCTTTCATTTTCTCAGAGTTTGTCATCATCTGCATTAACCTGAAGGAAACAGCATTATAGATGTTATCAACAATGAAAATAAATACGTTCTAAAGAGAGATTTACCTGTATTTATAGTGGGATATAAATATAAATACAAACATTTCTAGATTGATCTTTTACTCAAAATTAGGATGTTGTTATTCTGAGCTAACCCAAGCTGTAATCTATGTAGTAAGAGTTACCTATTATGTAAGAAACTATGTCAATGGACTTTGACTTCCACCCAGGCAAATGCTGAATGCTTCTATTCCCAGTTAAGCTAATTTGTCTCCTGTACATCTAGTGTCCAGCAGTGAACAAAATAGTTCCTAAGGCAAATTCTTACCCTGCAGTCCTCATGCATACAACTAATCCTTGCTCAAGTCAATAGGTCTACTCATGAGTAGGATTCAAATTGATGAGATTCCTAATTCTCTTATCACATCTCAGCCCCAGGACCAATGAGACAAGAATAGACCAAGACAATGTGTGGGTAGAATAAATGAGAAGCAAAGAATGGGTGCCTCTTCTGATATGGTAGGCCTAAGAGTAGAAAGGATAAATTAACATATGGAAATGTAGTATGGGCAGCAAAACTATTTGCATCATGAAGTTGTTTCCAATGTTTTTTTGAAATTTAAGGTATTAACAATTTAACATACTGCAGGTACAATAAAAGTAATATGTAAATAATATAATTAATATCCAAGAGCTGATAGACTAAAAACTCCGAGAAAAAGTACAGATATATCTTCAAACTGAAACTGAGAGTGTAAACATTGCAAAGTGCCTGCTGTAAAATGAGTACACCATTTTCACAGTCTGCCAGTAGTGTCTCCTAAAAAGACAGAGGAGAATTGCCTTCATTTTGCAGCCAGCTAAAGAATGTAAACTGCCATATTCAGTCATTCAAGCATCACACTAACTTAAAATTTTTCAGAAGTAGAAATGACTATGTCTTGAAAAAATTTCATTCCAGTTGTTTGGCTAGCTATGTATTATGGCATACAGTGACATGTAACATGAGTCTTAAAATTTCAGTGTAATTATTTTAAAAGCTTCATCCTTGTAACAAGATTCATATATCCTCATTACTCCAGTAAGTTTATGGCCTTAAAATTTCACTCACGCTCTTCCCCAATGATGTGTTGCATGTTCTGATAAACAAGCATCCAAAGACTATTATGACTA
Organism: Zonotrichia albicollis; assembly: GCF_047830755.1. Lineage (NCBI taxonomy): Eukaryota > Metazoa > Chordata > Aves > Passeriformes > Passerellidae > Zonotrichia > Zonotrichia albicollis. The sequence continues at coordinate 24,351,209 of NC_133860.1, forward strand.
ATAACACTTGTAATTAGTTGATTTTTCCCAACAATAACTCTTGATTTCCAAGACCACACCTATGATGTATTAGGTGTTCAAATATTTCAAACTTCAAAGAATCCCTTCTCAAGAGAAAAAAACAATTATTATGAAGTATTTTGTTGCACATATAAACAAGATTGAATTTAAAATGAATGCTTAAAATATTAATCTCTAAAAATCTGAATCAGATAAAATCATAGACTGTAAAAGATCACCCACTGCTCAAAGCTTCCACAGACTTTAAAGGGTATTGGTTCAGGCCCTAAACTGAGATCATGAGATCTTGATTTTAAGATACTATTTTTTAAATCTTCAAAAGTTGTTCCTAAATAAATAAAAGAAGAAATAAATGCATTAGTACCTGCTCTAGAACTTTTCTATCTTTTATTATAACAAATTATAATAAAACAAGTTAGTAAACCTGAGAGTTAAGAGGGCAAAACTCTTCCAGAGAATCTTTCTCATTATCCATTGTTTTCCCTCCCACACAGAAAACTAGAACACAGATGCCCTTGGTTCTTAGAAATGAGTAGAAAGAAAAGAAAAAGCTGCAAGAGCAGAAAGAGCTCAGATTCCAGAGAATGTAAGTTTACAGAAATGTTTTATAAAATAAAATCAACAGAAACATATGTGGCTATTCTTAATTTACTCACCAAGACAGAAATTCTCTTTTGTGCCCAGTCTTTGTCACATTGGAAATATTTACACTTAAGTGTGGTGGATACATACAGGTAACGTATTACATAATGGTGAAGCTAGTTCCTATACTTTAGTTAAGCTGCTATCCTATTTATTTCTGGCAAAAGCTTTCCAAATATATTGTTGTTCAATTGCCTCAAAATGTCACCATTCTTGGTGTAAATCTCAGTGTTGTCTTAGTTTAATAGCTTGTTCTAATCCTGTTTAAGTAGATGTCACTATTAAACTGTTACCTTGTAATGCACATGACCTTTTATTACAAAAACCAAAGGAAGACAGAATTTTATGTCATTGTGTGAATGCCATGAAATCTTGCCTAGTACAGCCAGGAAACACTATTTTATTCTACTTAAATCAGGTAGCTGTGACTCACATCTTCTGTCAATGTGCCACTGACCTGCTGTGTGATTGTATTCATTAATCCCTTTGTTTGCTCATCTGTAAAAGGATTATAAAAGCCAACTTCCATAGAATTTACCCAGATTGCAAGCAAGCAGTGGGAACTCAGTGTGTTCACAGGAACAAAGTAAATATTAGGAGGGGTAATAAAATTTCTAATGTAGCTCTTATTATAAGCAAATAGAGTATCTTATACCCTAACAAAAGCAAAAATTTATTTTTTAAAATTGCAAATATATTGAATTTCTCAGATCAGAGTGAATTAATGTGGCCCATCCTGTTTATCTCATTTCGCATTCCTTATCAGTTAACTATGACAAAACTAGTTAATACTGAAATTGAAAAGCAATAATGTGGAAAATACACTAGATCTTAAAGATAGTGTAGGAATTTTCTATGAAAACTGTCTCAAAGCTAATCACATATTTATAATACTGCTTACCAAATCATGGGAAAATGTTTTTTCTTTTTTTTTTTTTTAACCTTGAATTAGATGCACAGTTGTCACCCATTTGTAAATGCCAGCAAAGTGTAGGAAGCCTTGAAAATAAAGCACATGAGGCTCTGTCTCACTTCACAGAGCCACTGGATGTACAGGGTGCTGAAGAAGATGGAAAAGATCATGAAAACAAGAATCAGAGTAGCTCAGATGCTTCTGAAGATAGAGACCTTGATAATGTATCAGACATTGAAAAAGAAGGGAAGAAGGAAAAAAACTGCACTCCTAAAATGATCTCACCTCAGCAAGATGAAATGCTAGCTACAGTAACTTTTCGTGAGTTAGAGGGGTCATCCAAAGGAAAAATTACACTGTGGGGCAAGCCAGATTCTTCAGACTCATTTAGCTTGGCCACTGGAAAAATTTCTGCAGAAGTAAAATATGGCTCTTTTAATATTGAAATAGAAATTAAGAATATTTCTTTGTTTGATTCTGAAACAAAAGTTGGAGATCAACAAAGGAAGAGTTCAAAGAAAAACAAACGTCATGAAAGACAATGCCAGAAAAGTCAGTGTTCAAAATGTTCAAAGTACGAATGCCCTTTAACTGAACATTCAGCAGAACACAGGGGTAAATATAAGGGATCCTCTCTGCATAAAATTCAAAGTGCCATCAATGAAAGTCCCTCCATGGAAATGAACATTGAAACTAAACACATTCAGGTGGAATATACCAGCAGAAATAAAAATCTGAAGGTTAACATCAAAGCTGGTGAGCAGGCACAGAGCAAACCACTCAACAGGGAACACGAAGATACATACTGGAGTGAAACAGATTATTCTGTTACAGAGGCACTGGGTAACACAGACTGTGAGTCATTGCTTAGCTTTCATGAAAAAGCAGATTATACATTTCCAGATGGATATACACTTCTTCCTCCACCTAAAGAATTTGCTGACTGTGACAAAATGCACCTAGATACAATTGCAGAAGGCATATCTTCATACTCTGTTAATGGCAGAAAGGAATCTGACAGTCTCACTACAGCCTTGAGTATTTGGGGGGAAGAAAATTATTTCTGTAAACTTAACACAGAGGACTATGAAGACCATACCAATGAAAAGGAAGATTTTTCTAAGGATAAAATACTTTTCTCAAAAATAAATAATACTAATTGTCTCGTAGCTATTAATACCTTGCATAATCCAAACAATGGGAAAGAATGCGTTAATAAGAGCAATGTATTACATCAAGAAAGAAATAACTGTGACAAACACAGAGATAGAGGACCCAAAACAGCAAGAAGAAAGTCTTTCCCAGATACTACCCTGGAGGTACCATCACCAGTTCACCCTAGAAGGGATTCTGGCTTTTACTCACTGCCGTCCTTAAATGTATTGCTTAAGGAGACCAAAGCAGATGTCCGTAACAGGAACTCACATATTCCTACGAAATATAAGGAACTTTTTAAGTGTCCTGACTTGACCTCCTCTCTGACAGAGCTTTGCAAGTATCCTGACTTGACCTCCTCACTGAGAAATTTGAGAAGTCTTAAGTCTTCATATCAGTATGCTTTGACATCATTTGATCGTAATATTACCATTTATCCATCTGAGCCTGAAGAAGGTGTCTGTCTAGATGGCACTTGTTTGCTGAAAGACTGTGCAGACTGTGTGGGGCAAGATGAAGAAACAGAAGAAACATTAATGGAGAGTCTTCATTCCAGAGGTACTACACCTGACAAAAGAGAAAATGACCATGAAGAGCCTCTGGGAAACCTATCCATGTGGGAAGAAGACTCGGAGTCTACTGAAGCTTTAGATAAAGAGAAATCAGATTACAGCTCTGTAGAAAAGCATGTTGAATGGCAAAACAAAGCTCACCTGATACAAGCCTCTCCACTTTCTACAAGCCCTTCGGGTGAATTCATTAATGATAAAGGAAGTACTAATTATGCATCTACAGAAAGCATCCCAATACAATGTTCAGTTTTACCATTAAATGTTCACCCACCTTATGCACAGTCTGAGATAACAAATAAAAGGAGAGACTCAGTACTGACTGACCCTCCAGTTATAACCGGAGAAGTAGAAGGAAGGCTTGTCCAAGGCAACACTACATTGACACCTGAATATTTTGGCACTGCAGTGAGGAAAGAACCTAACCTTACCTGCAGTATACAAGAAAAATCCTTGCTGTCATCCTTGTTAGATCACAAAGAGAAAAACATGAATAAAGCATTGGAAAGCCTTTCTGAGGTACAGTACGTATCTGGAGATGTCCTTGTTGAATCTGATTGCTGTAATAATTCAGCACAGATCTTCGTATTATCTACCTCTTCAGTATGCACAGAAAATAAAGAGAATTTTACAGAACATTTAAACATTAAGCAAAGATTGGAGGACTTTTGCAGTAAACAGTCAACTGACAATAGTTTAAGGAGAGAGCCTGGAGTAAATCAACTACCTCTGTTAGTCAAGTCCAACTCTGAAGAAATTGAATCAAATTTTGAAATGAAAGAAGATTATTATGAGACTGCAGATATGTCATCATCAGTAAGACATATTAGTCAGAAAGGTAGGTGTTACAACACTTTTCAAGTTAATATCACTTACACACCTTTTGCATAGGAGCTTTTGTGACATCTGTTTACTTGGTAAATAAATACATATTAAAAGTTTTCAATGATATTGTTATGGTATATGTTTAGCCATGGGGTTATAATATGCAGTTACTCTGCTGAGGATTCTAGGATCCATCTTGCAGAGCCAAAACATTGAAATTTAAAAAAAAACCAAAAAGAATTAATGCAGCTTTGCTCAAGAAGCAGTTTTATTACATTAAATGTCCCTCCTATCCTGTACATCTAGTGAAAGAAGAAAGCACCATTGCTGGAAGTAATAGTAAAAGCAGTTGCTATGTGATATGAGCTCAGAGCGCAAGTCTGTGTTTAAAACCATATAAATCTAGCTTTCAAATCCATGTGATCAGCATGAATACTGAATATATATACTGGCCTAACATTTTCATTGGATGACCATAGGGGATCCTTTAACCTGCTTTTCTCCTCTCTTTTACATGTTTGGAGAAACTGTGTATGGAAAAGGCTTATTTTTAATAGCTAATTTTACAAAATTTCTTGTCTTTCTTTTTTTTATCCATGTATCCATACCCATAACTTGTCTTTTAAAATGAGTGTTTTGAAGTATAAAAATTTTAAGCCATCCTGGGATATTGCACACTACAATGTGAGCCTTTTACATTATGAATATGTACACACATATGTGTGTATGTATTGTTAAAATATCACTCCAAATGCTTTAATTTTATTTTTTATTATTTATCAGGCTATATGCAAATACATCTCAAATTCATCTCTCCAGAAGGCAATGTTTCCAGCAGATTTGGAGGTTAAGAGGTTTATATAATTGAAAAATATACATTTTCTTATGGAAAATGTCTAATATAATCCTAGTTCAAAGAAGCTGAAGTTTTAAAAAATCTTTTCATTCACCATACCTGCAGAAAGACTGGTATGACCTCCGTGGCTGTCTTGTTTAGCATTGGTAATGGAAATTAAAAAAATTACCTGAAGTATTTTATACACTATATAGATATTACTACATAGATTCATATTGCTATATAGACCAGTATCTCAACATAATATCTCAATACCAATATCTTGGTATCAATATGTAAACTAGAGAATTGATGAAATGGAAATCTCTATAGAACAAGGTATAGAATTAAGATACTAAAGGAAACAGTACGCCAAAATCCTTGACTTCTCAGATGTTAGACCTAAATGGTTAAGGACACAGCCCAGAAGTGAAATATAGCTATGTTTTTCTTTTTTTTTCTTTTCTTTTATTCTCTCTTCGCTTTTGCCCTTTGGTAAGAATTATCTACGTGTGTTCTTTCTCAAACCTGTCATCTTGCTTTGGCCCTCTTTTGGTCCAGGGTCATATTTTGATTTATCTTCATTCCCAGCAATGCTGTGGAGGTCCTTCTTTAAATGAATAAATGTGTACATTCAGAATAAATTTTACAGCCTACTTTACCAAGACATTGGGCAGTGTGGGACTTACGGAGTATAGTAATCCAGTGACACTGGAAAGCAAATGTGTCATTTTTCTGCAAAGAATGAGAACTTCTACAACAGAGGAGAAGAGATGCTACTGTGGTAAACAGGATGGGGGAAAGGCAGTCTAGAAGCCTCTAGTGTTCTGGGTACTTCATGAGTGTATCAAAGAGGAAAAGACCCCTGCAAAGGGCACTAGAAGGGCATTGAAAGAGATAGGTTTCCTGAGTCTCAGCAATGGTCTGGAATAGTGCCCTGGAATGGCCTTGCTGAGTTACATGTGATGAACATCTGGCTGAAGCCAGAAAAAGGCTGTGCAGCCATGAGTGTATCTACAGAGTCCTCCAGGGAGCCTGTGGAGGTTGGACTTTCTCTCTATCTGTCCTTGCCAGTGGTTACAGTCACATTTTTAATACAGAATATAAGATTTGTTTTATCATTGTTGTTTTATCTGAAATAATAATGCAACAATTAAGGTTATTCTGCCTTAACTAGAAAGAAGTCTAAACCAGAAAAATCTTCATGCATTTCTCACAAGATTATTAGTATTCAAAAGGAGTTTATATATCTATCTACCTATTGACCGCTTCAGAAATGTATGATATTAAGCAAGACCATGAGCAATCTACAAGTTTCTGCATTAAAATAGTGATGTACTATGCTGTGTAGATATTTAACTAGAGACACTTCTACTCAATTAGTATCAAATGCATATTTTCAGAATATTTTCAGTATTATTTGGTATTTTCATTTATATATTGGTTAGATTATTCTTGGATTTAGAATGTGGAGTTATTACACAGTAAAATTACTTATACAAGTTGTGTCACATATTTCTCATGAACAACATCTGGTTATAACTTAGACTTGAAATCAGAAATGAATAAAACAAGAAAATTGCCTTTGAAGAAAGACGCCAGAGCAAGTGACAGTTCCCAGGAAGATGCAATAGATCAGTGGGCCAGAAGACGGAAACAGTTCAAAGACAGTAAAAAGTGCAGTTCAACTGGAGGAAGCTCCATAAACAGCACAATCACTGAGGGATCAAGTGAGTACTTTAGTATTACACTTGGTATCTTTCCTGTATGTGTAATTGGTAATATGACAGGCTTTTCAGCTAAGGAAATTGATCTCCAGTTTACTATCCAAATGTCTCTGTTAGTCATTATCATAAGTAACATAAAACATCCTTTCTCCTTGGTTAAGCAAACAATCTGACTAAAAAAAAGTTGATTCTACCATGCATGTTCATGGTAGGACATGCTCAAATTATATGCTCAAATAATATTAAGACAAACTTTAGGCACAAATATGTAATTATGTGCCAGCAGGTTTGAGGTTATAACAAAAATCATAATCCTGATATCTACTTATATCAAAGCATGTTGAGCTGGGTGTCTTTCCTCCTCACAAAGGTAACGACCTGCTCCAACTTTAATCTACACTTGTTGCCTAGATTGTTATTCACTGTGACTCATAACTGTCTCTTTAAGAGATCTGTCACCTTGCCACATGCAAATTCATCAGCTTAAACTTCATGGGAAGGAAATTTTAAGATTAACTACTTAGTGAATTTAAATTGCATGCAGATGCAGTCACCAAACAGGGATTGCACAGTCTAGGGAGAACATATGTGGATATGTGGTACTTCTCACTTAACACTGCTTTACCTCCTGTTTTGCTATTTTAGTAATATAAAAAATACTTTGTGGAGATGAAGAAATGTGCACTTCCCTGTGGAAATATTTTGTGCTATGAGTTCTTTTGGTACAGGAAATTTTATTTGTAGGTGTATAGCCTCCTCTTCGAAGAAGGGAAAATATGGACATATAGAAGACTCTGAACTCTGAGTCCTCAGTGCAAGTCCAATAGATGATAAGGTATAAATATGTTCCGTGCCTGTACCAAAGAGGTAAATCCTACATTAATTCCCTTCTTATACATAGATTTCAGTTGGCAGCTGGGTTGCCAAGAGGGACCTGAGATATGTGAACCAGCAGGGAACCCAAGCCTTTTTGAAGTAGTAATTGAAAAGCAAGCAGGATATCCTGAGGTATCTAATATGGTACAGCCACCTCTGTTCAGGTAACTGAGCCACACCCTACAATTTTAATGCCTGTTAACAAAGATGGTGTGTCTAACATTTCACATGGGAATAAAGAGGCTCTTTATTGGTGGCAATTTTCATTGCTTGCCCCTAAAACAGGTTCTATGCCATCATATTAAGACTATTAAGAAAGACATATTAAGAAAGTTACCATGTCAAACCACCTGTGCTCAAAAAAACTTTCCAGAAGCTATACACACCAGGCTAAACTATTCCTTGATTTCAACAGTGATGTCTTAAATAAAAAGTTGGACCATAAATTTTACTAAGTTAGGCATGTGTTGGTTTCATAAAGGAAGCATATGTATATCTTTTTTAACATATCAAACAAGTCAAAAAAGAGCAAGTTGAAAGAGCTAAAATTTCTTTCCTTGAGACAAAGTTTTGGGTAGCACATGGCATATACCCAGAGTGGTCTCCAGAACAGGTGACTGGGCAGACGATTTTGTCAGATTCTCACATCTAATCTTTTTGGATAGTATGCACAGGCCTGAGACTTCTGTCCCTTTTGGTTTGGTAGCTTGACTTACCCTCTGTTGGCAGACAACTCTGATTGACGTATGGAAGCATCAGCTCCTTACATTCTTACTTCCAGCATCTGGGAATAATTTAAATGTGCTTGTTTGTGATTCTCCAGTTTGACATCTGTTCCAAAAACTCAAGGATAAGAGAAAGGAAATGTTTTGGCATAATTCCATGGCAGTGTCAGCATGGCAGTGTATATAGTTTTGCCTATTTGTCACATTTTAATCTACTCTAACTCTACTCAAATTACAAAAATTTAGCATTAAACTGGCAAAATACTGTGCTGTACTGGGTTGTTTGGTGCTAGTCTAGGTTTTAACTTAAGCATTCGAGGAAAAATGAGCTTTAAACATATCAGCATAGTAATATTTATTTATTTATCTATTTGCTAGTAACTTCTTAAACAGTTAAGCATGTAATCTCATACTTTCTGCATAAGGGAGGAGCCAGTGGACCTGGAGTATTTGTCTAGATAGACACAACTGAGCACATTTTCTAAGAGAAGAAAGGACTGCCACTTAGATGTATTCAGGGAGTGACTTCCTGAACAAATATAACTTTAAATAAAGGTATATTTGTATCTTCTCTGTTTTTATCCTGGTAATCATTTTACATCAAACACAGGATAAACAAAACAAACAGATCCTTCCTCCAGCTGCATTAAATCTAGCTGCATTATACCAGGCATTTCATAGTGAAATGTATGTGATGTTTTTTTCCTCTCTGAAAATTTATATTTTTAGTCTATCTGTTAGCACAGCATCTGATTATGTATACTTATATATGACTTTCACCATCCAGTCATAACTTTGAAGTTCCAGCTCCTGGCCTGCTTGGGATGTTGTTGGACTATTTATTTACATTCAGCTTGCTGTTGTTAACCTGTCACAGCCAGCTGCCTGACATCCTGTTGCCTTGAGAGTCTCAACTTTAGCAGAGAATTAGAGCTCTCCTCCATTTCTATGTGAGTTCTCCTCCATTTCCATGTGAACTCATTACAAGATATTGGGAATGTAAATTATTATAAAGTAGGACTCTGAAAATTCTCAGGATAACACATCACACACATATTCAACAGCCAATGAAGGAACTAGCCAGGAGTTCTATGGTAAAAGACAAAAGAAAAAAAAAACCCACCAAACCATTGTTTCCTCACCTCCTTTTTAAAAAAATTTCATGCCTGGAAGAGCTAAGATTAAGAAAACAGAAAATATGGTAATCAATGCCCCTGTCATGGAAAATACTTTTCAGCTTCTCTTTTGTCTTCTGATATGAATTGAACTCATGCTAAATTTCTAGAAGATTTTTTTGATTTCCTAATCAAATGGGTCACATTAGATAGCTTAAGAACTAGCTAAAGCCAGATTTGTCCTAGAGTTGCAGCTCCCGTTTTGACCACTTGCGTTAAGACTTCACTTCTTACTCAAGTCCAACTGCATTAGCTTCCAGTATTGTGATCTTAGATTTGGAAATCCTTGCAGACTTCTCCTTTAACAGCGACAGAATTGAGGACTTCAGTACAAACATTACAAACAGTTAATTAAGAAGTTTGTGGCACTTCTTGCATGCTGAGTGGCTGAGGTCTCTTATTCTTCATACATTTTCCCTCCTGACATAACTTTTACTTTTTTTATCACCATGACAGTAAATTCAGAGGATGCTCGATCAGTAGATCTGGGACTATATTCTGAAAATGAGGACAGAGGTTTTTATACAGAAAATTTTCATTCTGCTTCCTGGGTTTTCAGAGGAGATGATGTCTCTCCAGATAACAGTCCTAGATGTCTCAGCAAAAGACCTAGACCAGTGGCAAGTAAGTTGGCTAGAGCAACAGGTAATAAATGTCATAAAAATTTATTCATTTTGGGCACTCTGAAGATTTCAGGGGAATGACATTTTGGAGTAGGTGCTGGTCTTATGCTAAAGAAAGGAAAGGGAGCAACCCAAGAATCTAAAAAGCTTATTTAAAAAAGAAATAATTCTTGTTTAGCTATTATCTTGCAAAATATCATCATTACTTGATAAACTGGTTAAAGTGCATAACTGATCTTTATGAGGTAAGGGTAGAGGCAATGTAATTCCATGACTTCTTCAAGCTTGCCAAAATCTTAGAGATATTTATGGTCATAAAGTATTACAATGGACATAAAATCTGATTTACATCAAACTTTCAGGCATAGTTGATCTAGAAAGAAAATAATCATTTGCTAGGAGTATGGAAGATTTTTCTATTTGTAGTTTAAATCTGTGCAAACAGATCTAGTGAACAACTATTTCTTTGGGAGGGGAGATTTTCCTTCACTTCTCAAATGTTAAGTTACTCAAAAGTAACAACAGTTCAAAGAACTATCACAAGCTGAAACACCCCTATAGCTTTCCAGAAATTTGTCCTTCGTTGGAGCTCATAAATAATTCAGAATATGAGGGAAAAAAAATGTCCACTATAAATCTTCTGATATGAAAAATTTCCCTTAACACAGGTGAGAATATTCTGGAAAACCATTTTGGTTGCTTCTTCTCCCAGGAGAGAGCTCATCAGAACTTCAGCATGATTGTTGAAGTCTATATTGAAGTATCTATTTTGGACAGATAACATTGATGTCATGCATATCAATTGGCCTGATATTAAAGTAATCTTGAAAGCAATTTCTGTCTTCTGAATAGTACACAATTTGACGACAAAACAGCTGTCATAAATTACTATTGAATTGGCCTCCATTAAGAAAAAATACATAGTAAGGTAGTCAAATGATCAAAACCAGAGACTCCAAGAAATCAAATTTACATTGAAATAATTCCTAAGTATATTTGCTAAAGAACCAGGCCATTTAAATCAGAATAATAATACTAATAGACCCTGAGAAAAAGATGGAAGTAAGCAATTGGACCCTGATCTTCCTTTTTACAGAAGTTTATCCCTTTAAGTGTTAAATTCTGATGAGTTGAAAGATATTTCAGCTCCCCTTGGCAGCAGATGACACTGTGGCTGGGGAGGTTGAACTACAGGACTGGAAGGTATTCTGAGAGTGTGGAGTGGATGGATAAACAAAAGGAGAAGAAACAACTACCCAAAAGATAGATGCCTTATGAAATATAAAAACAATGAAACTACAAGCCACAAATTTAAATTCATTTGAGAAATTAGAGTGTATTTTGTGTTTGCAGCATAGAAGTTTGACATAGAGGGCATGAGTGTTTTTCTCTCCCAAAACACCATCAGTAGAGTGGAATACCTGAATACTTCAGCCTACATTACAAAGTGCAAGCATTTAATTTAAATTGCTGTCTGCCTATGCCCTAGCATGAATGATACTTGATTTGTTGCAGTCTGAGGTAGCGAAAGCACCCCAACTATTTGTAAAATCAGTAATGCTCAGTACCTACAAAAACTTTTAAAAACAGACTGCTGCTTATTAAATTGAATGCTTAAAGAAAAAAGGTATCTTTCTTCCTATTTCCAGTTCGAGAAAGAACAGTGAAGATTGCAAAAGGAACTGGCAATTACCCTTGGGGTTTCAGGATCCAGTTCTCAAAGCCTATCCTTGTGACTGAAGTCGACACAAGTAAGTTGTGTTCGTACTGGTTAATTTCGCCTGTGGAAATATATAAAAAGTAAATACATACTATTATATGCACTGATATAATGATATGATATGATATGATATGATATGATATGATATGATATGATATGATATATATCTATATGATCTACATAGTATAGAACATCTGTGTTATATTAATTTATAATATTGATATACACAATAATTTCCTTAATTAGTAGGTGCAAGGTGTTTGAGAGCAAGAACTGCTAATGAGCAATTGTCTTAGAGTCCCTCTGTCCCTAGCAGTAAATCAGACTCCACTGCCCTGTCTTCTTCCATGTCAGTTCATACCTTGTGCAAGTGCCTGCATTTTGCTTCTCTCAAGATGTAAAGTCTAAAACTTTTTTGGGCTGACATCAATGAATGACAATAGGCCATTAAAAATTAAAATGATGATGCAGTGATCCTTCTAATGTTTCCAAAAATGTTATTGGCTAGGGACACTTCTTCTTGGATCAATCAAGCCATCTGTCAGTCTTGACAGGTGGACTGTTAACTTCTTCTGGTAATTATGATGATTGTAAGAAACCCCAAAAGAAGCTCCAAAACCCAAGTGAGTGAGCAAAGAATGGCAGATGATTTTCAGCGAAGATGAAATGTAAGGATGGTGCTTCTAGAGAAGAATGAGCTAGCTGTACCATGCCTTAATAATGGTGTTGGCACTTTTGCTCAGGAATGAGATCTTGGGAGTCACCACTGAAAAGTGTCTGAAATCATTGGCTCTGTGCATAATGTCAACTTAGAAATCTGGCTAAAAGCTGACTCAGTCAGTAACAGCAGAGAGAATGAGACACAGGCAGTCTGTCATTTTACTGCTGCCTAAGACCTTGGCTCATCCAAATCAAGAGTACTCCTTGCTCTACTGCTCTGCATCTCAGGACAGGCACAGTAGAATTTGGAAAAGAGCAGAAGGTACAGGAGACTATGATAGATTCCTACTAGAGATAGATTCTTACTAAAAATAGCAGATACTAGGCAAAATGTCATCCCGTACAGAGAAAGCTAGTGCATGCCTTCAGGAATGGCATCTGAGAATAGCTCTGTCACTATTACCAGTCTTACGTATTAGATTGTCCATCATCCTGACAACACTGAGAAAGCCTGTGAATTCAGGAGCATGTGAATTCATAAATTCTTTACCTAAGTACAAATAAAATCATATATCATGCATACAATAGCTCTGACACTTACCAATTTATCGCTACTAGTTAAAATTAAGTATAGCAACTCACATTTTATATCACTCTTTGATTTGTATGTTGTTTTCAAACACAGTAGCTTTAAAACAGTGACAACATTAAAAAATAAGGTTTTTCAGACAAGCTTGTAGTAAAATTATGTTTTCTCAAAATATAACTCATTTCATTAGGAAGAAATTCTTCCCTGTGAGAGTGGTGAGGCACATCACATCTTGTCCAGAGAGGCTGTGGATGCCCCATCCCTTCAAATTTTCATAATATTTTTATAATCCAGTTATGGTCATAAATTCTGGTATGGCATGCTCAAGGCCAGCCCAACCCAAAATGTTCTGACATTAACAAATTATTTTTAATACACATGCGGTGGACTGGGGCTTTATTGTGCCTGATTATTATTAAGCTTTTACTAATCTTATCCCTACAATTTCTAAACATTCTCAGAAATACACTGAAGGATCACATTTACTGCATCATAGGGAGCAAAATCTTAAAAAGCATACAGTAAATGTTAAGGACATGAAATAATATTTTCCAAAACTATTATTTTACAGTACATTCAGAATAGTTATTTATAAATGAGAAGATAAATACTGTATTTGAGAAATTTGTAACTGGGATTTAAGTAACTGTGTTGGTGCCCATGAATAGAGTATATTTATCACCTCCCTAGTTTATTTCCATTCCTGGCTAGCATGTTTCTGAGCAGTGTTTTATTAGGAATGCATGTGCTTTGCAATGGTTAACAAATAAACAAAAGGTGATGCATTAAAAATCTGATTCAGTTCTTCCTTCACTAGGACCTTTTTAACTTACCATGTAATTTGTTCCTAAAGCCAAAAATTCTCAAAATGCTATATCCAAATTCTATTAACCAGCAAAGATAAATATCAACACAGAAGGTACTCTTTTGGGGTTAAATTCAAAGTTTATCAGAATAATAGATAATTTTTTTCTAGTGACTCTACTGAGCTTTGCATCACATCTTTCTTTGCATTTCAGGCCAAAAACTCTCAGATACTGAAATGTCTATTTGAATCCTAAAGCATTTAAATCCTAATGTCATTTTAAATGGAATTTCTCCATTGCCAGTGATTATCTAGGGTTGCATCCATATCCAAATCCTGAAGCTTCATTAACAGATGAGTAACTGGTTGGTCAGTAAAACTTGTTTCACCTCCAAGTTGACATCATGAAGGCCCTAAAACATAATCCTTGATTGGTTGAACAGATACTTGTTTTGCTAAAGAAGTGTGATCATATAGTCACACTTGATATCTTAGCACTAAATAAATTTTTGTGGTTTTTTGTTTTGGTGGTTTTCTTTTGTTTGTTTTTGGTTTCGTTTCTTTCTCTTCCTCTCTCTTTTTCTGTTTTTTTTTTTTTATTTTTCTCTTTCTTTTCTCTTTTTCTCTTTTTCTTATTCTCTTTTTCTTTTTCTCTTTTCTCTTTTGTTTTTCTTTTTCTTCCAGATAGTGCAGCTGAAGAAGCAGGGCTTCAAGTTGGGGATATTCTGATAGCAGTAAATGGAACTGATGTCACCAGCATGCCACATTCAGAAGCTGCAAATCTGGCAAGGAAAGGTAATTCTGAATCACAATAAATTAAATGAATGGGTCAGGTTTTCTGTTGAATGCTTCAAGTGCATCCAGAGAAATGGGGTGATATGTGCAACAGAAATCTCAATTAATAGTTTAGTCCCTTACCATTTCATACAGTGGTATTGCTGAGGTATTGCTTTTTTATCTAGACCTTGTTTTTTAGACACTTTAGAAAATTAGTCCCCAAAGAGCATGTAACTGTAATGGTTTTGGCTCTCTTACAAAGAAAGTGACTCAGAAAGCCCTTAAAGTGACTAGAGTGACACAAATGCCTTATTTATGCCTTATACTTCCTCAGGGACAGACTTCACATCTTTCTGTTTCTCTGTTGCCAAGATCTGAAGTCTAGTCAGGAGATAAGAGCGTTCATTTCATGAGGCATTCTTTTGTACCACCACAGAGACAGTCAGGGATATTAGTCCAGTATATCCTTCCCAGAATTGTGATGACTAAAACCCAGAGATAGCCATGTTTACATGCGGAAAATTAGTTTACTGCTATTCCCGTATTTATCCCAGATAAATTTTTGACAAAGGATCATGAGAAATTCAATAAATTAAAATACTTTTACAAGGCAATGACAAATTTGACTTGACACATACTGTATAATTTAATTACAGAACTGCCATTCACACTATTTAAGAGAATGTTGAGTGTTTTAGCAGAAAAATCTGTGATTACTGGTATTTTCAAGTCCTCAGAGAACACCCCCTGGATTGAATCTTGGCACACCAACAACATTCCCAAAGTCAAGTGTCCAGCAAATGTTTTGAAGATGAAATTGTGTCCCAGTCACATTTTTCAATCTTCCTTCAGGCATTACCACTTGCTCTTTAGTGTTGAAGCAATCCGAATTTCTGGCCTTTAGGGTCAAAATCATAGATATATTGATACTGTCATCCAATATTGTGATGTTGCATCTCATTGATGATGTAGATAACATTTTTTCTTTAATCTTGCAACCCATAATCTCTTCTGAGTCCTTACATTTTGCAAATGATAACTAGATGCTTTAGCACAGGTTTGCTTCCAGCAGCCATCTTCCTCAGTGAGGGGCAAAGAAAAAGTTACCATAGTCCAAGGCATGGAAAATGAAGAATTCTCAAGAGCATATGTAAAATGACAGAGACTGAAGGTGCCCCTAAGAGCATTTTTAGCAATTTTTCGTTAAACCTCAATTTATGTACACCCTTTTGAGCAATGAAATTACTCAAGTTACTTCTCCTAACTGATAAAATAGACAAGCACCAAAGATGCTGCTGGCAGAAATAGGTCACAAAATTTTTTTTAGACATGTCTTCAGATAGCTGGCTCAGTTCTCAACACAAAATTAGTTCCATTGCTGAATTTGTGTTAAAAGAAGGCCAAATATCACTTGATTTAATATGCTTCATCAGCTGCTCTGCTTCTTTTTACTTCTAGAAGCTACACTGGGAAGACATGGGTGTGGTATAGAACACCGCCTTCCTTCTCCCTGACCTATATGGGTATTCAGAAATACTGACACATCTATAGTTTTGACTTATGTTTTCACATGTAATATTTTAGGTCCTGATATCCTGACAATGATAGTGGGATCAGACATCAGCCGTTACCCCAACACCCCCAAACCTACCTGCCGAGGATATCTGCACAAACGAACACAATCAGCAATACTGAAGGGCTGGAGAAAGAGGTGGTTTGTGCTGAAACATAATGGTTACCTACACTATTACAAACACAAGAAGGTAAGGAGACTGGCTGGTGAGAAGTCAGAATTCAGGAGTGTGTCCTGAATTATGGAGTGTAGGAGTTCTGTACTCAAATTTGCAGATCATTATATTGACTTATGGTATTTGCAGCATAACATCAATGATATAGGGTTTTGCATTAAGTGTGCAAAGGAGGCTTGTTGAATGTTCTTCTATAGTTCTCTATGTACCTTAAATTTCCAGCAGAATAGCTGGTAGTCTTGTTTCTCTGCATCTGTCATGGTAGACATATGAGCCATAAAATCAGGAATATGCTGCAGAACCACTGGGTAAGCAACAAAACAGTCTGGTGAGTGCTTTATTTCAGCACTAGCTATTCTGGTGTCAAAACAAAAGCAAGTAAAAAACTTCATATAAAAAGATGCAAACATGTAGGAAACATTCTTTTGAAGAGATTTCATTTTATCATAACCAGATCCATCATCAAACTCTTGAAATGTAAAAATTGCATATCTAGTTATACTTTTAAACACTTTCCAGTTTTTGATCAATTAAATATTACAGAGTGTTAGATAAATTGGAGTGAGGATTAGAAGGTGCCTCATAAGCTTACATTCTCTAAGATTTAATTACATTTTCACTTCTTCCTTTCAACTAGTAGGCTTCTTTTAATTCATTTGTTCCTCAACTACCTTATTATTGCACTAAGAAAATAAATATTTCAATCATGCAAACTATGTGCATTTGCTTTTTCTTAAAAAGAGTAAATACAAGTAAATACTGCTTATTTTCTTGCATTATCCTTGCATTATCCATAAGTGCCCTTCAATTGCTTTTTAAATGATTTCATGCTGGTTTTTTGCTCTCTGTCCCTGGACTCCAAAGAATACATTTCAGAATACTGAAATATTGAGGTGTTATTTTAGCAGATGAAAACACAAGGATTTTCTTTACTGCCTTATGTGTTTACAGAGTACTCTGAAGAATCATTTAGTAAGAGAGAGAGGGAGCAAGATACTTAAAACAAATACAGTTCTTCACTACTGAGAGAACCTAATGCTCAAATGAAATAAGAGGGATCTCAAGTGTACTCAATGGCACTTTTTTCTTTTGGTACGATTTCTCTCAGGATGTTAAAAGAGGAATGCTCATCCCACTTTTTTTTCTACAGGAATTACAAATAATATTTTTCTTTTAACACAACTTTTTATTTTTTATGCCAGCTGCATGATTAAATTGGCAATATTATGTTCCTGATCTTGCCTCATTCTGGAGGAAAAAAATTTTCACTTACTGTATCTAGGAAGTTCTTTGAAATAGTTCATTAAAGGCAAGAATAATTCAGGAATTTTAAAAAAACTTCAGGAAAAGCTGTCACTATCCAGCAAAATGGCCAGGATAATCAATTTACTCATCTTCATTCTGTTGTTAAGAACATCAGCTTACATTCGTGTATTTCCAGTGACTCCAGCAAGGCCATGCCTGGTTTCCAGTTGTGTAAGAAGACAACTTTTATTTAAGCCTGAAATGCAGCATATAATGTTTTGTAGTGGAGAAAGGAGAGGGCGATTCATCTCTGCTTCAGTCCATATTGAAAAACACGGGGAGCTAGATTTCCTCATCATTGTAATTTACAAGCAGATATTATCCATCTTGAATTTTTCTCTTCCCACCTACCTTAAAAAGAAGATTCCTAGAGTTTTTTACATTTGACTCTCCCATGTAATTGCTGCTCTTTTTGAGTCATCTCTAGCCATTCACACAGTGGTGAAGTGATAGCTGTTGGAAAATATTCAGTCATTTCCCATGCAAAGTTACTTTCTTTCCCCTCAAAAAGATGCTGCCAACAGAAATCCTTGACTCTACAATCCATATCATTAGCTAAAACATTTTTTTCACTTCAGTGGTTGTAGCTGTGTTTGCCACCTCAGAGCAGAGATATTTTTGTGTTAGAACCTTGGTTTTGGTAAATTACTGAGATCAGCAGAAATAAATTATTTGTAATACTTTTGCCTATACTTGGCAGCCATGGAGTTCCTCTATATGTTCTACAGGTCTGATCCCCTTTTGTCCAGAACACTGGATCTTCTCAAACATGCTAAATCCTTATTTTTCAACATGCCCAGTTTTTCTCTAAAAGGAAAGATGTCTGGAAATTATGAGGAGACAAATATGAACGTACACTTAAATCCTTCCCTAAGGCAAGTATAAGGAGACAAGTTTCTTGTGCTTGAACTTAACACATTTTTTCAGGGAAAGCTGAAAACACAGTCACACACTGATCCTTTCTTTACAGATAAATTAAAATGGTGCTTTTAAAGGAGCAACGTTTACTCTAAAAGTACCATTTGCTGCTCATCACAGTAAAGGGGCTGCAAAGTAACCACAAAATGTTTCTAGTGAAGTATAGAACAAATAGGTCTTAATCAGCTTTACATGAGACCAGTAAGATAGAAAAAACAATCTACCTCACAGCAGCAGAGCATCACTTCAACCTGTTAAATCTCTAAACTGTCATCAGCAAGTCACTTTTAGAACATAACAGCTAACTTGCAAGCCTTAAAATTGGTTGCAGTCTTCAGGATTAAAAAAATACTGGTCTTGTGACTTCATTAAAGAAAAGGAATCTAATTTCCAGGACCCAGGAACAAATGGGGCATTAAGGGGTTTAAAGACTGTGGAGCCTGCATTCATTTATCATGGTAAAATACCTGCTAGACTGCGAACAGTGTTTGAGGCTTAATAGGAAAACACAAGGATTAAGAAGGCATTATAGTCAAAAATTAGTTTCCTAAAATTCCTCATTACAAATATCCACCATGTAAGATGTTCAACAAATTTAATACTGGCTTTTACAATACCACTAAGTGAGGGTGCCAGTAAAAGCCAGAATTTCCTAAAAAATATTTATAACAAGCTCCTATCAGGTTTTTATCTTGCAGTGTTTCTAGGAATTGTTTTCAGCCCTTTGGACATAAGTAGATCCTGGTAAAGAGGATAGCAAGACAGATAACTAATTTAGCTCCTGAAAGGTAATGAAATAAATATCATTGTGGTTATCGTCTAGGAGAAACTCTAAAGAGGCCTGTCTCCAACAGGAAAGAGTTATTAATGTATCTCCTTTCCAGAGATACATTACAGATCCTGACTTCCTTTCCAGATGTCAGAGATTGATTAATTCTAGTCAAACCAGTTCTATCAGGTCCTTGTATTACTTTTGTAATTTATTCCATTTCACTGTACAATTCCCTCAGCTAAGAATGATGTAGAACTGTAGTAGTTAGAAATAAAGATGTAAAGAGTATGGGTTTGTTGCCAGCATTTTGTATGGACTCCAAGCAGGAAAGTCAAAACAAGAAGCTGTGATAGCAAGGAAGTAGGAGCAGTTACGTTGGAAGGAATAGTCAAGTTGGAAACTATTGCCCTGATAATAGAAAACAGCATGCTTTAGAGATTCAGCTGTAGTGAGAGACTGAACTGTGAATAAAGTGAAAATTGACTTTCCTGTGTAGCCCCAAGTCTCAGAGAAATGGCCTTCATGACAGTTCATGCTGGTAATGCTCTGAAACATGTTATAAGAAAACTACAACATACAGTCTTGAAAAGCACTCCTCCAGTGGCAGCATTGAAGGACAGGAATGTGCTTTTTTGTAATCATATATAATAATGTCAATTTTAAAAAGATAATTATGATTTGCATTTCTTAAGCTCCTGTCGAAGGAAGGGGACCAGGACACCATTTGGTTCATCACAGGCCCTCAGGTTCGGTCCGGTCCCGGTCCCTCAGGTCCTTCTGGTCCAGTTTATTGAAGAAAGTATCAGACACTTATACAGCGAGCCATAAGCTTATGAATATTCTGTAAGCCAAGCAATCTATTGGTTAAACTATACCATGAACTCTTCCTCATTCCTTAGGGGTTACATCTCTCTTTTCTCATGTCTCTTTCACTGTTTGTTATTATACTACAGCTAGGCCCAAGGACACGCTATCTTACAGGTGCAGGACTTGGAATTAGCCACGATTTTGTACTTTTCCATTCTCTAGCAGCTAAATTCCCAACATCTCCCCTGTTTTTATTTTTTTTAAAAAAAGTTCTATGGGCTAACTGTGTTACACTTTTTGCACGACAAAAATAGGCAATTTTAACAACTAAACAGTATTTTTATTTAACAAGGTTTTTTTTTAAATAAAAAATTTAAGCCAGGAAAACAAATTAAAAAGGCTATCACTAATTATAAGACATTATATAACAAATACAAAAAAGAATTCTATGTGTTACAAAACTTAAACAAAACTTACGTGTGTTAATATAACTCACAAAAATAAGCTAAAAAAAGTTTGTTTTTTATTCTTAAACAGCAAATGTATTTTAAACAAAAACAGTTTTACTCACAAATGTTTTTGATTGTCTTTTTTAACTAGAGTTTCTCTAATGTTTATAACAATATTTTGCATACAGGTCATAAAATAAACGCCTATTATAAAAAGATAAATCTATTTAACATTATTTAAATTTAATAGTATTTAGATTTAAAATATTTAAACTTTAAATATTTTAACTTAACAAAATTTAATATTATTTAAACTTAGTTTTAACAAAAATTAGCTGATTTTAAATTTTATATAACTTATATTGAATATAATTTTAATTTTAACAAAAAACTTTTGGTCAACAAAAGTTTGTTTTTAATCATAATAAAAAGCAAGTGATATCCTAAAATAAATATTAATTGCTGTATGTTTTTGTTAATCACATGTTTTTAAAAATCAAGCTTTTATTAACTAAAATTTGAAATTATTAATGATTTTATTTTTATTTTATATTTTATTATGATTTTATTTTTATTATTTATTATTATTATTATTATTATTTTATTTTATTATTTATTTTATATTTTATTATTTTATTTATATTATTATTATGTTTTTAAGGTGGCTGGCACCACTTTAAAAAACAAGTATTTTTTTGAATTTAGAGAAAAAAAATAATTTTTATTTAAAAATAATTATATAGTAATTTTATAAAATGTCTCTTTGAGGAAATATATCAACAGATTTTTTTTGTGTAAAATAAACATTTTTTAGCTTAAATCTTTGAAACACATATACTATTTAACGTTTGTGTTTATACATTATTTTTCATATTAATAATTTAATAAAACTTTTAATCTATATCGAAACTATTTTTTTTTAATTCAAAATGTATATTACTCCTAATTTAGCTTTCAGGGCTTGAGCTAAAACCATGTCATTAGAAAACTCTGGGTTTTTCATTTCTTAATTCTTTTTTTAAGTTCTTTTTCCATGGTGTGTGTTTACTTTTGACTCTACAAGTTCATTATAAAGGCTATATGAAATACATTTTTTTTTAAGAAAACAGCAAAGCTACATTGCATACCACTGGAATAAAACATTGTTTAAGGTATAGCTATAGAAAAACTCCCCTGAATTTAGTGCTCGCTTTCACATTTATCACATCTAAACAAAGCTCAAAAAATACAAAAAATACATTTATTATATTTCACTTCTACAACCACTTTAACTTGTTTTTAACATTTTTAAATTTTTCAAAATACAATTTTGAAGTTTGATGTTTTACTAACTAAGTTATTTTGGGCTTCTGATGTCTAAAGTCTGTTAGGAAAAACAAAAGTCCCTTTTAACACTTAGGTGAAAAACGCCGACGCCATGGTTCTTGGTGTTGTTTGTTTATTATCACTGGTCTTTTAATTGCAGTAGGCATCTTTTTTTTGTTGACAAGAGTTTTATTTCTTATGGCTGTGTAACTGAAGCTTCGGAGAGGGTGAGCCCCCCCGCGCTGGGCTCCGTTTCACAAGACGCGCCAGCAGGCTGACTCCGTTGCAGCCACCGCTGGTCGGGGCGCTCCCCCCGCGGCTGCTTGGTCCCCGCGCGGCTTCGCGGCGTGGCCCCAGCCGCGCTCGGCTCCCGCCGCGGCCCCCCGCGGCTGCGCTACCACCGCTGCGCCCATGCCGAGTTTGGAGTAGGATAGCCCGGCAGGCGTCCCGAGCCGCGGCTGCTGCTTTGCATTCAGAAATATGCTGAAGCAGTGTGTGGTGTATCACTTGCCATGGCTGGCTCAGTTTCTTTGCTGGCTTATCATCTCCTAACACTGCTTCCCACAGTATATCCCCAGATTTTATCCGTTCTGAGAGTTCATAAACCGTATGAGGGTTAAGGAAAATCTCTTCAGTGTATCCGTAGGCTAATAACAAATTTATCCCCTTTATCTCTCGCCATTTTAGATACACGGCTAATAACTTATATGCTGCTTGCCTTTTCATACCTCTTTATTTTTTCGTGAGCGCTCTTGCAGCTTTCCAGGCTTCCGGCAGCACGTGAATGGCTTGAGTCATTGATGTGAACCCCAAGGGTGCTTCAAAGTTCCGGCACCATCTCAGCTGCGAACGAGACCCAGCTTCAACTTCCTTGACCGTGGCGTGCTCTCTCCCCCTTTTTCTTTTAGTCTAGACGAGGGGGGTCAGCGTTCAGGGTCACCATGTGTCAAAGGAAGGGGACCAGGACACCAGTTGGTTCATCACAGGCCCTCAGGTTCAGTCCGGTCCCGGTCCTCAGGTCCTTCTGGTCCAGTTTATTGAAGAAAGTATCAGACACTTATACAGCGAGCCATAAGCCATATATGAATATTCTGTAAGCCAAGCAATCTATTGGTTAAACTATACCATGAACTCTTCCTCATTCCTTAGGGGTTACATCTCTCTTTTCTCATGTCTCTTTCACTGTTTGTTATTATACTACAGCTAGGCCCAAGGACACGCTATTTTACAGGTGCAGGACTTGGAATTAGCCACGGTTTTGTACTTTTCCATTCTCTAGCAGCTAAATTCCCAAGTTTAATGCCTCTAGGAAGCCCTTAGGCATAGTGTGAGTGA
Source organism: Zonotrichia albicollis (assembly GCF_047830755.1). Lineage (NCBI taxonomy): Eukaryota > Metazoa > Chordata > Aves > Passeriformes > Passerellidae > Zonotrichia > Zonotrichia albicollis. Next base: position 24,374,485 of record NC_133860.1, read on the forward strand.
TTAAGACAAAGTATCTCAAAGCTGAGGGCAGATCAGTGAGAACAGACATGCATTTTTTATAATCCAAAATAATTACACCCCAACCTGGTAAAAAGCTATTACATCACTTAAATCATTAGATGTTAGGTCAAATCCCTGTTTCCATTAGAATAGAACAGAGAAGGAAATAAATGCTTTTAAATTATTTTCATTTCTGTAGTATATGGAGTCCAATTTTTACACCAAGAAAGAAATGCCCTGCATGCCATATGCAGAGCCTTCAGAGCATTTCAATCTATGGCAAATATTCAGTCCTTTGTTGTCTTGAGCAAGCCTGTGTGTTCATTGCTAAGCCTAATCACTTTATATAAATGGCTTAGCTAGAAATAGATTTAGATCTAAGCCATTGCTTGTAGAGGTGTCACTGCTATTTGTTTTTCATTTTTGCTTGGAGCTGTATCACCATAGGCTGGAAGCTGCCACTATATATAGAGCCTGTGTATAATCAGATTTCTTAACGTTTACCATGACTCCCATGGCTCTAGAATGTATTTTTCAGTTGACATTTAAGAACCTGCTGAATCCATTGTCTCCAATACATCCTCTGTATTATTTCTGTTGAGAAATGAGAAATGATGCTAGCTGATGATATATGTGTTAATTTTGGCTTAAAAGATTGCATACCCTGACCCAGAGAAAGTCATACACAGATACATTGTTTGATCTGATTCAAGTTGTTCAAAATTTTAAATTAATATTTCTTTCTGTGAGACTTGGTCTTGCAAACTTTCATTACCTTTTGTGGAATTAATTGCAACAAATTAGAAAGAACCAAGAAAGAACTGGAATGTGAAGATTAACCATTCCATGAGACCGTTTGATTGTATTTCATCTGACAGCTAGTACTATTTGGTGTGTGATAATTAGGTTCTTCAAATCAAAGAAGCTTTTAAATGTTTTTCCATATTGTTTTGTTCTTCAGTGTATTTATATTCTCTCTAGTATATATGTAAATTATTTAAAGCAAAACGAAATTTAAAACTAAGTAAATTCATCTCTACTGGCAAAAAATGCCATACAAACTGCTCTGGAGTCTAGAGCTCCCTGTTCACTGACATACGCAAGGCCTTTCCTCGAGGGCAAAGGAAACAGATGTAAGGAAAAAAGACATTAAAAGCATTCATTTTTTCTCTGCATTGATCTCTGCCCAGCTCAAAGAAGAAGTGAACAGACTTCAGCTGTAATTTCCTTAAAGAAACAAAAAATGAGCCTGCCACAAATACAGTGATTAGAAAAACAGACAGACACAGGGAGAAGAAATTTTCGGTGATATACTAAGCAAGAAGCAGCAGACCTCAAGGAGAAACTGGTCAGAGAAAACCAGAAGTAATAGATGGTGAAAATTCCAGCGAGAGTTGTGGACACATCTGCTATGATGGAGAAAGCTAGGCAAATAAGAAATAAGCAAAAAGAAAAAAAAAGTTCAGTTTCCTGTCTCAATTAAGAGATGTCTATTTTAAGAACACTGAGGGACACCCAGGAAGATATTTTTGAAAGACAGTCAAAATTTGGTCATGCCACTAGTGACCTGAAACCAATCTAAACCAGTGACTTCAGGGCAACTGCCTCACACTTCCTACTGCCAGTCTCCCAAGTTAGCCAAGACTTCCTTTTCTGCTTTCTAGCCCTGCTCAGTTTTCATTGTCTTTTAGATTCCTTCTGGGATTTGATATTGTTTTCTGTAAAGTTGCTTTCATTCCCTCTTATTAGTAGTTGTAGACTATTTTGTGTATTACTTTCAAGTTCATTTCATAGTTACTCGTGTCATTACTTTTTGTATTTTTTTGCTACTAATAGCATGAAATGTGCATAGATTTTTTCAGCTGCTTCTTAATGATACATGAAGAAGCATGTATAGCATATATAACTGTGCTTGAACAAAACTTGAGTGCAGTGAATCCCTCAGGAAATACTATGAGTGGCATTAACTGGAATTCTGGAATTGTACCAAACTAAATAGAACTATATGCACTACCTTAATGAGCATTTGATAAAATATAGAAAGGAGACATCTAATTTTCTATTTTTATTTTCTTCTGATTTCTGTTTCTCATCATTATACATTGTTTAATACTTTAAATTTCTTTTGCAGAAACATTTAACCTAAAACTCAGATCATCTTAGGAAAACCAGCAGTATAGGAATGGTTACTTCAGATGTTTCTCCTGTTCATAGAATAGCATGTACCAGAGGAGCACCTGCTTCCTGCCTTCTACCTAGAAAACTTGATCCATGTTTGATACTGAAGACTGCCTAGAATTCATAAACTAGATGATCACAACCTTGAGGAAAGAAAAAAAAAATTAGTTTAGTGCAGAATGGAACAGTAGTAACTAAAATCTGAGTTAGTGCATTTAAAATCTGTACAAAACATGATCATCTCAGGCAGCATCACATAGGTATATTAGGTTCCATAATGGCAGTATCATCAATGGGTTGAACTTTAGTCTCAGGCAAAAGAAAATACTTCTATAATTTTGGGTTTTTTTATAAATATACCTTTGACAATTCTTGTAACAAAGGGATATTTTCCAAAGGAATGATCTCTTATTCATGAAAGCCACATGAGTGAAAAAACCCCCCTTACAAATGTGTGGATGTGACACATAGGCCATGGTGTTAGCAGTGAACAAGGTGGTGCTGGGCTAATGGTTTGACATGATCATTAGGAAGGTCTTTTCCAAGTTTAACAGTTCTATGATTCTCTGGTCTAGATTATCAGAGGGACCATGTCTCTCTGTCATTCAGTGAAAGGCATTTGGTCTCCCTTTAAATGCATCCAATCAATTTTATCCCATTCCTCAATGTTTTTGAAACACAGTAGGCATAAATAATTCTTGGTGCCACAGAACTTCTATTTATATTCATTCTAGATAACACAGAAAGTGTTTGCAAAATAGGTTTATAGGGATATGCAGTAATAGTGATCAGTCATTTCAGTATCAAAAGTGACCATTGCCTTCAGGACCATGGACAGGATCCCACTGAAGAACGCCTCCTTGGCACAGCACAGGCTGTGCTCACTGTAGGAACAGGATTTGGACCTGAATACACATTTTGGTTATGCTGTCTTTGCAATGTTATTTTGTGTCTGAAGGCATTATAAGTAAAGTAGTCACACAGCACTGACAATTTGCAGGATTGCCTTCATCTTCTTCAGTTTTACATTTAAAAAAATTAGTTTGGCATTGAAAAAGTAGGAAGACAAGGAAGTGTAGAAATCAAAGAAATGTATTGATGAATATTTATTTATACTGTTGTCATTATTAGGGACTATTTTGTTTCTACAGAAGAATTATGTGTAACAAAGTGATATTTCCATGTGCCAGTGAGAATGCAATCAATTATTTAACTATTTAATTCCCACAAGAGCATTTTATTTTTCATGGAAAGCTCTTTATGTTTATTTTTAGGTTAAGAAAAAATTACACCAGGTAGTTACAGTTCAGGTCCTTCTGACTAAATTTAATTAATTCCCAGCATTCAACCAGTTTTATTTTATGAGGCTCCACCATCTGTGTATTTTGCAGATTGCACTCATGATCTTCTGAGCCCCCAGCATTAACTTTCTTTTTTAATTTTATTTCCACCAAATTTGATGCAATTGTTAGAACTCTGGTCACAGATCATCAAGGAAAAGGGGCTGAGAATATTTTTTAAAACACAGCCAGAGTTCATTGTCCAGATGTGTGCACCTTTGTTTTGAGTTGTGACACGCATTTAAGGAAAGCTGGGCTGGGAAACTGCTTCACCTACCCATGTCCATAAAGGACCTTAATGGCTCTTTATTGCGAACCACTTGGAAAGACATTTGCAGTGCCTTTCAGTCTCAAAGAGCTTTGATAAAATCAGAAGCAAGCAAAAAGGTTTTGAAGTGCTCAGCATTGAAGGTTGTCTGAATTGTGTGGGAAGGTTTATGAACATAATGAACTGAAATTATGCTCACTATTATCAAGTATAAGTATTTTTTACCTGTATCTATGAATATAAGGTGAGTGTTTCTCCATAAACCAAACTGCAACCACTGCATTGTTTATCAGAGAGACCCAGGATCCTAAATTCTTCAGTGCACTTTGAAAATCCTGGTATCACTCACCTGCACCCCAATGTTTGGAATATATACACATACCTAGAAAGTTTTTTTGCATGCAGATATGGCTTCTGATGAACCAAAAGCAGTCAAGAGAGGAAAATCAGACATGAAAGTTTAGAGGGTGTTTGATTAGTTTCATATTAGCTCTGAACTTTGGGCATTCTTTCTTTCTAATTGCAGGATGAAGGGAAGTGCAGACCCCTAGAAGTAACAAAGCTGGAAGGAGCAGAAATTGGTGTCGACACAAGTCTGGGTAAACCATTTGTTTTTAAATGTATACCTCAAGCTGGAAACAGGATTTTCTACTTCTGTGCAACTTCCAATCAAGAAATGAAGAGGTAAGAAATCTTTCATTTTAATGGCTTCTATTTTGTTACTCCAGTATGGGAAGAAGGAGGTTGCATCTTTGGAGGATGTTCACAATACCTACCTTGATCCTTAGGGAAAAAAATTAAAAATCTATCAGCAATTTAAGGGAAGATAATGTTTCTATTTCTCAGTTGCAGAAGCTTCAACAATTATTTTTCAGTTTCATAGCTTTTTTCTTTAAATAAAATCTTTAACATTCACATTGTGTTACCCCCCTGATTTCTTCATTTATCCTGAGAACAAAAACTTCACCCCTATTCTCATGCCTTCTCTCCCACTTTTATATCAAATGGAAATGTAAGTTTTCCTGTGGATGTAAACTTGCTTATCAGTCTCTCTTCTGCCCAACAAGGATAGCGCTAGTAACAAATACAATCCCATCTTCATCTCCTTTTCTGTCACATTTTCATTTTAGTATTTTAAAATGCAAATGTGCCACAAAAACATGTTGGTTCTGATAAGAGGCCATGTCTTTAGGTTTGACACAGAGTTAGAATTTAAAAATAATGTTTTTCGTTTCCCAAAGATAACAGGTGACAAAACAAAGAGATTAAAATCACCCATAATATTTTAAAGGGTTTTTACATTTCCCACGAATTCATTGTCTACATTATAACAAAGACAAGGAGAGTAATCATTTAGCCTGACAAGTTGAACTATATTTGAACTATACATTTTGATATATGGATTCTCCTGTCTGCAATATTGCCTTTATTTATTACACTGTGTTACACAGCAAGCTTTGTGACCTAAATTTTGGAGAGCCAGTAATGTTTATTTAGATTTAATCCATTCGTTTTCTGAATTAAAGCCTTAAATATGTCCTGAAAATTGTGCATCCCTTTAGATGCTGCATATGTCAGCAAGAATTGGAAGAGGCAGTGAAGCACATTTGTTCTGATCTACCGGACTAATCTATTCTCACTTTTTGTCATATTACAGGTGGCTGGAGGCTATGGATAAAGCAGTGCATCCCATCCATCAGGTAATGCTGTATTTAGGTGAGAAGTGTGTGTACAGCAGATTGTGCAGAAGACTGAGAGAGAGTGTAGCTGGGTCAGATGCAGACAACATGGAAGCTGCACACTCTTGTTCTGTTGGTCTGTGAACTACTTCCAATCTAAGAGCCATATACAGAATTATGACTCAGCTTATATGCTTTGCTGCAATATGGTGGAATTAATCAAAATACTTCCTCTCCAGATATGAGCAGCTTTAGGCTGGTTTCGAAACATAACATGAAATTATTGTAGCAGGCAGAAAGCAAGGCCTTGTGTTAAGCCTTAGGTAATACTGTTCAGTTTAAAAGAAGAGAAGGGCCATATCTTCCTAAGTATTCCCCACCTTTCTGCCTTGATTGCAGTCAACCCACTTTTTCCAACAGAATATTGGGTGACAATGAGACATGATTGCTGAGTTCTTATTTTCTGTGTTTTCAGAGATAAAGAAAGATAAGTATGTTGATAAAAATTGACTTAACCATCTCTTTACACTGTTATGTTCTTTGCTGGCCCCTGTGGCTGGGAAAAATACAGTCATAATTGATCTTGAGCTGCTACTTGGAGATGTTACTCAGCCCAGCATAATTCAGTATCAATGGTCTCTGGCTGACCCCTGAAATGGGACTTGAAAAGCTAACTTTAGTATTTCCAGACTTTGAACCATAGAGGTCAAAGACATTTTAGTCTGCCCTTTCCTGGCCCTGTGAGTCCTACTCTCCTGCTATAGACAAACCACCTTTATAAAAATATGAAATTTGCAAGGTACAAATTAAAAGCTGCATTTATGAGTGAAAAAAAATTATATGAGTGATTCCTTCAGCAGTATTTCATGATAGGTTTAAAAACAGTGAACGGTGTTTCTTGATGCTTTAGTACCTTTTGATGTAAAATTGATTGAACATATATTTCTTGTGGCTTTAGCTTTCACATGAGGTTGTAAGTGCGAAACCAAACTAGTTTCCAAGTATATTCTTCCTGAGCACTTCTCAATATGAGGGAATCCACACACTTGAAAACAGCAAAAATAGATCAAATAATTGAAAGTGTGTATCCTAACCTAAAGAAACATTAAAACAGCCTGAGCCAAAAAAGAATAATAAAGGCTTACACAGAAAAAAAACACATCAAAAGAGTCAATCTTTAGTGTAGAATGCATAAAACAGTTAGATAAAATTTCCAGCATTGAACATACAGAAAGATCACTCATGCATTCATCCATTAACAACACAGTAAAAAAAAAGGGAAGGGAAGGGAAGGGAAGGGAAGGGAAGGGAAGGGAAGGGAAGGGAAGGGAAGGGAAGGGAAGGGAAGGGAAGGGAAGGGAAGGGAAGGGAAGGGAAGGGAAGGGAAGGGAAGGGAAGGGAAGGGAAGGGAAGGGAAGGGAAGGGAAGGGAAGGGAAGGGAAGGGAAGGGAAGGGAAGGGAAGGGAAGGGAAGGGAAGGGAAGGGAAACATTTAGTGTGTGGTAGTGCTTCCATACAAGTGTGAATGCAGTATCCCACTGACAGACACCATGACATTTTCTTTGAAACCCAAAGAGCAGATGGTGAGTTTCCTCTTGTCAGATTTTATAGAGTAAAGACCACTGAGATCAAGCAATCAACGCGACAATTTTTTTAAAAAAAACTTCATACAGCTGTGAAGTAGACCTGTTTGTACCTAAAAAACATGTACCGAAAAATAAAATAGGTGCAGAAAAGGCAAATCATTATTTTAAGAAGACACTAGACATTTGGATATTTTCTATCACATACACAGTAATTTCATTTTCAGCATTGAATTTTGTTGTTACTTAACCCCAGTAGCAGCTCAGCCCCATACAGCTGCCCACTCACTAGCTCCTAGTGTGAGGGGGGGAAAGAATCAGAAGATTAAAACTGAGAAGACTAGAGGGTTGAGATAAGGGTGTTTTAATAGGTGAAGCAAAACACACACACAGAGGTAGAGCAAACCAAGGGATTCATTCACCCCTTCCCATGCCTGGACAGGTATTCAGCCATCCCCAGAAGAGTAGGGCCTCATCACATGTTATGGGTATTGCTGGCTGGGGGCTATTTACAGATCATGAACATGACGGGACTGCTGTGGAACGTGCCTTGAGCTGTTTTATTTTTCAGCATCAGTCTCACTACATGGTTATGACAATGGGAAGATGCCAGCAGCTCACATCTCAGGCAGCAGACCAAGAACTTAATGTTACAACTTACTTTATAAGTTTCTTGACCAATCACACAAAGCAAAAGCGTATTGACACTAGTTCTATCCAATCACCATGAGCACATGTACTTCTGGTTAAAACAATGCTTGCTTATTTTGAATACAATACCTGCTTGTAAGCCTTAAAACACAACGCACAGAGCTCCATTATTAAGCTTTAACCTTCCTAATATCTTGCTAGATAAACTTTTCTGTAGCTTAGAGAGTTATTCTAGACAAGTGTTAATACACAGACCATTGTTCTATTTGTCCTTGCTTTTCTGCAGTTTAAATAACTTTTCTGCTGACCTATCTCATGGCTGCTGCTTAGCTCTAATCACAGTTCTGCTGTCTCTCAGGCTTGCCTTTTGCAACTTTCCAAAAACCCTCTAATTTTATGGATTCCCACAATGGGTACTCAGGAAGAGAAACACCACCACTCTAAACTTCTCCCCACTTCCATTTTCTTCCCCAAGTTTCATATGCTGAGCATGTTGTATGTTCTGGGATATCCTTGTGGTTGCTTAAGATCACCTGTCCTGGCTGAGTTCCCTCCCAACTCCTTGTGCATCCCCAGCCTCCTTACTAGTGGGGTGAAGGGCAGAAAGCCCTTGGATCAGTTCAGCCCTCCTCTGCGATAAATAAAACATCCCTGTGTTGTCAACACTGTCTTCAGCACAAAACCCAAACACAGCCCCATACTATCTACGGTGAAGAAAATTAACTCTATTCCAGCCAGAGCCAGCACAACTTTTCAAAAGATTTTCACAGCAAAAGGTAATTTCTTAGCAGAAGACTAGAGCTCGTGTCTTTTCATACTGGCATGTCCTCCTTAATTTTTTACCAGAACATTTCATTACGTACTTACTTTACAGAACCATGTGTGGGTAGATGTCACACTACATAACACTACACTCCCACCATTGGCTATCAAGAACCCCGAGTGCCTGGGGCTTCTCCACCAGCTGGACAGGAGCAAAGATGTCTGGATTCAGCACTACTGCATTCTGAAGGATGGTTGTTTGTACTTTTATGCCACTCTCCGGTCTACACCTGCCCAAGGTAGGGATGGCTGCTAGATTTTAATTTATTATTGTAGTAGAAATGTTTCACTGCAGTTTCCAAGTAGAACTTTTACCATTAATGGGAGTTTCTTATCAGGAAATTCATGCTGTTCCATGAAGGTGAATGACTCAGTTTCTATTTATTCACTAGCCACCTAATTCCTGACCCTAGTATTTTTTCCTCCCACATTTTTATTTTTTTCTTTCTGAAATGGAGTTATTCTGCACACATTACCTTAGGAGCAGTTATCAGAAACAAGATTCACCCTTCTAAAGTACTTTATGATGGGTTGAGGCAGTGCCACTGATGGTAGTCTCCTGAAAGCTGTCAAATCCTGCGTATTAGGAAGTATCCACAGATATCATGAACTCTGACTGGTTGCCCTGAAACTACCAGGCTTTCACATGACCTTGTTAAAGCTATTCCATCCCTCAATTTGCAGAAGTTTCCTACTGCTGGAGAGCCTGTGGTCTGGGATGCAGCCATAGCTATTTGCAGCTAAAGCTGCCATCTCTCCTGCCACAGCAGGAGAGGGTGGCTGCCTGCTTTCAAAGCAGCAAATGATGCTACGGGGGTCAATTGCAAGCAGAGCTTACTTCACACACAGAGAGGGGATGGCTGAGGACCTGTAAGTGCTTCCTCCGTCTGCTAAGGGAGCAGGCAGTCAGAAGAACCAGAAAGAAAATACTTTTCTTTTTACTCGCTAGCCAGTCTTCAGACCAAAAGGGAAAAAAATTTCTTAGCACTTACACTATTATGATCAGGCAGAAGGTACTCCACTTTCTGTCATTTGCATAACACTCTTCTGTAAAGACCCTGGGGGGCATTCTCGGGTTTAGAGAGACGCAAGAACCTTCCATCAAAAAGCTCTGTTAGACCATATTGGCTCCTTCCCCTATTCCTAGGTTCCTGAGCCACACCTATTCCCTATTCCTTGATTGGCCTTCATCTTTGTACTGCCCTAAGACCAGGCTCAGCCCCCAGGCCCCTGTAGTGTGGTTGCCGGAACCTGAACATCTCACCACGTGGCTGAATAAAACATCTGTGGATATTATGCAAATGCCCTTTCTCCTTTCTTACCCTGGACTATGCTAGCAGCAATTCAGACTGCTACACTCTTCATCTGCCCAAGGCCATACTTACAAAATGACTAGGGATTTCCTCTTTACATTAAACCAAAGCTAAGGTTTTCACAGAGAAAAACAATGAATTATCAGGAATCCAGAAATTAGGTTTTATGCATTTATGACCCCGAAGCTTATGTTCCCACTGCCAAATATTTTCTTTTGGTGCTTAAATATCCTACCACATAAAAATTCTTCCATATGAGAGCATTTTTTTCTTGTTAGTGCATTTCTTTTCCATTTTCACCACATATTCTCATTCTATTATATCATTCTCAATGCTAGAACATTAATTTGGTGCTGTTGTGCCTAAATATGAGACTCCCTAAAATTAAAGATCATTTTCTCCAGATGTTTCTGACTATTTACCATGTATGTATTCAGTGAACTTACACCTTAAATTGCACTGCCGTAAAGTCTGAAGCAAAAAAAAAAAAAAAAAACAAAAAAAAAACAAAGCAAAAACAGTTAAAATGAAAATGCCCAGAAGATCAAGTTCTGTCTAATGCGTCTCCTTCACAGCCGGGTAATGTGGCCTGCCATGACACCTCAGTTACTAACGGCAGCAGCAGTAACCAAAACTGATTTTAGGCACGTTATTTTTCACGTTGAAATTCATATCCGTTTAGTTTTTAAAGAATAAGAAAGAAAGTATCAGTGACAAGAGCGCCTCTTCCAAAGAACTTTACAGTAGCTAGAGGCAGCTTCATTAATGGCAGTCAAAAACTAGGAAAAATATTTCACCATGTCCTATTTAATGAAAAGCTAAGTAAATCTTTATTGTTCATCATTTGATAGATAAGAAGCCTGTTTAACATTGTTGAGATCAATTTTCATAAAAGAAACAGTACTTTCAGATTTTTAAATATAAAGTATATAAAACTCTGTGAAGACACCAATCTGAAAATCCAGTTTGCCAGATTTGTTGGTATGCTTGTAATTGGCAGTAATTCTATCAATGGTATCTGCAATATATATAATGCAAACTATTTTATTCTATCCAGGTGGCCTTTACCTGCAGGGCTACATTGTGAGTGAGCAGTCCCTGGGCTCCAAGAGATCTGTCATTGAACTCAAACCTCCATCCGAAGAATTTAAAACTTTTTACTTATGTGCAGAGAATGTAAATGAAAACAAAAGGTAAACCAAATATTTTTAATTTGTCTTTTTTTCCCAGTTTATTTACCAGACGTTAGGAGACCAGGAACTCTGTAGCTTGGGAAGATCTAGTGACAACTTTGCAGTCTGTTTTTACTTTTCCCCCTAGATTTCCCTTTAGCAGTAGCCTTAGTCAAACTGCAGTAAAACATATCCTGTAACATGTGAGTCATCAGTTCTGTTCTTTTCAATGCTGGAACAACAGCAAGGCTGGCTTGCAGAGGTTTGGAAATAAACCTGGATAAGGTGTTTTTCACAATTATGTGTGGGTGATTGTACTGAACACAAAAGCTATGGCACTTCTCATTAGTGAAAGTGGAGTGTATATCCTTCTCATTCCGAAGAATTATTGACTTTGATCAATGACCATTGTAATTTAATTAATTTAAGCAAATTGGGCAATGGAAACACATTCTGAAGGTAAATTCCCTCAAATCTAGTAAATCTAGTCAAATTCCAACATCTTTAGGGGTTTTTACCTAAAGCCTATTAATTACACTACCTAGGTTTAATTTAATGAATAGAAGACAAAGCTTTTCAGTATGTTGGAAAATTGCTGTTAAGCTATATTGTTTTTGTAGCAAACTCCTCCACCTTCTGCATCTCTCCAATCCACTGATTATGAGTAGACATAGTAATAGAATTGAATTCCACTTACTAAAATTGTGTCTCAAAGGGCAGAGAAATGCATACATAACACTTGATCAGGGACAATTGTTGGTCTTTAATTTCTTCTAGGTGGATTACAGCTTTGAAAGCTTCAATTAATAAATGGTTACCCCTACACCAGGCAATCCAAGATTTCATGAACAGACCACTGGAGGAGACAAGGATGTGAGAAGAAAGCTCAGGTTTTCCCCTGTTTCTGTTCTGCATTTAAGATTCCATACTATATCTTTTGAGTCATCTCAAGAGATATTCTAGCAGCAGTTAATCTTTAGCATTGCTATACATTCAGAACTTTTGGAAGCATTAAAAAATACATGCAAAGAAATGTTGCCTCCTTTGTCACTGTATTTTGTGTTTCTACTTCAACTCAGACCACACATAGAGTCTACTTTACAACTGTGATGTGACTCACATTCCACATACATTTTGTACTCCCTACTGGGTTTTTTTTGGTGGTTTGTTGGTTTTTTGGGGTTTTGGTGCATTTTTTGCAAATGCAGTCTTGGCAAAGTGTTCTGGTTTTTCATCCAGATAATTCATATATAGGCTTACCTATAAGTTTCTAGGTGTAGTGATGCTTGAGACCAGCTGGGTTTACTGAAGAGTTAGCAGCTACATACTATTACATGGAATAAATCTGTACATTTTTGTTGTACTTTTATACATTCTGTCTTGATTTTATGATGATTTTGATTTGGTCATCTGCCATCATATCACAGCACATTTGTGAACAGAAATCAATTCAAGAATCAATTTTTTTTTTCCTCCAAAGCTAGCAGTAAAAGACAGCAGCATAACTCTTCCTATTAATAAATCTGGATATTCAATTTCCAAGCTCATCAAAACACCAATTCAAGTAAAATTACAGAAGTTAGTTCAAAAATGCACCCAATATAAACAAAAAAAATTTTCCCATCTGTAAAACTGTAATTATAAAAGCTGCAATACTTGCTTTTCATATGATCTTTAGACCTAAGATTGTTTAACACACCAGAAACTCAGCTCCTCACTTGCTGGTACCATTAGCCTGGAAGATATCAATTGCAATGCAAAAAAATTTTTAAAAAAACAAGTGGTGCTCCCCCAACCACTAGAAATGTATTTTTTAGGAGGCAGATTCATTAGCTTTACATGCTTGAAGCAATAGTACTTCAAAGAATGCTGATAAACTGTTCCAGTTATTTGCTACAGTGACTTGAGCGATTTATTTCAGAAATAAGAATGGTTAATTAAACAGTGTAAGAAATTTTTTGAAAACAGGCACCCAACCCTAGATATGTTACCATGTTTGCTTTGTATAAATCTGCATTCGAAGGTAAAATGCACAACTGTATTTGAAAAAAAAGCAGTCATCACAGCCATATTCTACATTCTACAGTATTTTTTAAAAAATGTGTTCAGAAATACAATTTGCATTTCCGCTACAACTTCAAGAATAAATAATGAAATAGCTATGAATTACTTCTTTTTCTTACTCATTTTCACAATAAGAAAATAATACTTATGGGTCAAGTACAAATGCTGTTAACTTGAGACTAATTACTTTCCCTGGGGAATAGCTATCCAATTCAGAATTACATTTCAGAGCTAGGAAGCAGAAAAGCAAACAAAAAAGCCAATATATAAAACAAATGCAAACAAAATTAAACACAAGAAATGTATTTTCTGTTAGAAACAGTAGCGAGTCCTGAGAAGAGCAATGTTACTGTAGAAGGGTGTGGAGTACAAATCCTGTAAGAAGCAACTGAGGGAGTTGGGGATGTTTAGCCTGGAGAAAAGGATGGTTAGGGGGACCTTAATGAGTCTATGCCTTAAAAAATTCAGTGTAGTGAGTGAACTTAGGATTTCTCAAATGACCATAAAGTTTGAAAAATTTTTGAAAGAGAAAACCAAAACTATCAAGCTTTAGAACATTCAGTTTTTAACCCAGGGAATTTGAGGAGGAGCCAATGCACGCTTTCTACATTTCTTTGAGTCAAAGCTTGTTCCTTTCTCTCTGCTTGACAAGAGATCAGATTAGCCCATGGCTGTTGTTTTTTTCCCGGGAAGTAGCTACAGACCCCAGAGACTTGGGCTGCCATCCACTCCTTCTTGTACCAATTAATCTCCTTTTCTTGGTAGAAGAACCAAAGGCATTCTGAAAACTATACTGAAGTTTTTCTCAACATGTATCACTAACATGAAAATTATCACCAGGGAAATTTGTAAATTCTCAAGCGTTGTGACCATACCCAATTTTACTGTGATTTTCACCAGGTATTCACACCACTTTTTGGGCAATATTTCTGGGATGAATTATAGCTCACGTAGCTTGGCTTACACATGAACTACAGGATAAATGTTAGTCTTGGTCATCAAGTCAGCCATGCATTTTTAAAAAAACTAAAGTGGGAGGTTATTTCTGCATCCTTTCCATAACACAACCAGTTTTGATATATTATGAGACAGTAATGCATGCATCTCATGTTGCTAGTGAATAGCCCTTCCCAAGAATGTCTCTTTAACGTAGGAGAGAGAATAGCAAAAGAGTATGCAGAGTGCTCACATTACCTTTCACTAGCCTAAACATTTAATCCAAATACATTTCATACCAGAAGATATGTTATTACCATGCTCCAAGTACAAATAGAAATAATGAAGAAGTTATGGGTAAGTTAAAGTAAAAAAACACTAAAACCTGGATCTCAGGCAGGGAAAAGCTGAGGGATTAGATGAGGGTGTTTGATGGGGAAATTGCAGCAGTTCAATAGCAAAAAAGACCTTTCCACTTATTCAAGGGCAAACATGGTACCTATAGCCAGAACTAAAGTTACTGGATGGCATGTGTGGTGGAATGCACAATTAATTTCTGATTCTAACAGCTTTGATGTTTATTACACAAGTAACCTTCAACATTCATGATTTCAGTACTATGCAGTCTGTGTTTAGTTATTTGAGGTCTTTATAACGGAAAGTTTTAAGACCAAATAAATAAATAACATGCCTTGACAAAGTAGGGTAAAGCTGTAAGTAGAACTGTCACATCCATTCCCTTCCTAGGTAACTGCGCCACAGCATAAAGCAACACTGCAAAGCACATTTTACCAGAAAAAATACTTTTCCTCGAGTTTTTACAACATAATGCATGCAGTCTGAGGCCTGAAATATGAAATCTGCAAAATACTCCAAATCCAATCCTGACAGTCAAATAGATGGTTTAATTCCTCTCTCTGTTAAAAATTAAACATGTGATTACAAGTCAGGGGCATGTCTGTGGTGCTTAGCACTTAAAAGTCCCATATCTGTGGCCGCAGTTTACATCCTGTTGATTACATCTGTGACTTTAATCCACACTAGGCTAAAGCACAGTTAATTTGGAGTTAAAACAAATAATAAAAATGTTTGGGTTTAAAATGGGTTAGAAATTATCCTGGGTGCAAAAAAATAAAATAGTCTCCTCATTATTTGATCTGTAGTTCATAAAATATATTTTAAGAAATTTTCATGTTTAGTAATTTTTCAGCATCAAAGCTCTCAATTTTCTTATATATATAGCAAATATCTTGTAATAAATATTTTATCACCTTAATAACACTAAAATCATAAACAAAAGTGCTTGGTTGTTTAAAAAACCCAAAAATCTGAAACACTTTTAGTAATACCTATAGCACAAACAGAACACATGTGAACTTGTGAACTTAAAGAGCATCAGTGTTTTGTTAATAAAAAATGTCCATACACTGGTTTTGCTCTGCAAGTCACAGTTTGTTAGTTATGCATTCTATCTCCAGTTTCAGCAATAAATGGCAAAAACTTCTGAGCTGTTTTTACCCCCATATGTTTGTTACCATGCCTACCTGAGGGACAGATACACATTAAATTGATACATTATTTGAGCCATAAAAATTGTGCAATAATTCATTATTTTCTCTAACGAAAATGGAAGACTTTAAATTACTACTGGCAGCTTTACCTATATATGAAAAAATGTTGGAGAACAGTGAGAAAAATCTGATCACAGCAAAAACCCTGCCTCCATCCTGGGAAAATGAAGTCGTTTTAGGCCTTCCCACTGAACTGAGAAAGAAATACACTCCTTGTCTGAAAGAACATGAACACAAATTTTTCCAGTCTTCAAGTTATTTCAGTAATGTCAACAGATTTCTATTGTCTTAATACTTACAATGCTTTAAATGGAAACTCAAGAAAGTAGATTGGAAATCTTTTTGAAGAACCAGGAAGAGAAAGCCCATGAATATTAGACACATCTTAGATAATACAATTGAAGAAACAAAACAAAACAAAAGACCAAAAAAAATCCAAACCAACCAACCAGAAAAAAAAGAAATAAAAAACCATAATAAAACCCCACCAGTGGTATATATTTTTCTATGAGGCAGAACAGAATTCTGAGTTTGCCACCAAAGAAATAATAATCAATCCAAATCCAGATTTCTCCAAAGGCCATGGAAGTTTGGATTTAAAACTTTAGTTAAAGTTCTCATTTGGAATTTAAGTTCCTTTCTGAGCTTTTGTTGCAATTCTTTCAAAATAAGTGAAACTGAGGTGAGTTACTTCACTGCTGTCTCAGGGGTCGGGAAAGATGTGCAGTCACTGTATGGTCAGTATCCTGCTTATGATTCATTGGTTTGCAAAGAAGGCTTTATAATTATTATGAGGTATATGTGCTTTCAAGGTTTTCTTTCCACTACCAGGAACAAGAATGAACACAACTGTGTTGAAACCAGAATGCTTCCACTAAGAGAGTATGATATTGTACTGAGAAGAAATGGGGTCATGCTCTTGAAGCATGGTTTATTTAGACGGTTTTCTATCTTCCAAATTGAGCTATTTTTCTGCTCTGTTCAGCAGAAAATAAGTACAAGGTTCTGCAGTAGGAAAGCCACAGAGGGTCACCAAGGCATTCTTCAAAGGGATGAGTTATTTAGCTGGAAAAGGTTTGGATCCACAAAAATATTTTTGGGAAGTGCCTAACTCCCTTTTGTAGCAGGTTTTTGAAGGATAAAGGCAGTAGGGTTAGTTTTTTACCTTCTTTCTCCCAGACTCTGGAACTAGAACCACTAGCAGCTGAAAGTCATTTTAGTGGGAAATTATTTTTAATTTTTCACAATTAATCCACTTTTCAAACACAGCAATTATGAGATACATATTAGAAAAAGCTGAAACACTGCAGCACTCTGGGACAGAAATCTGACTAATACCCAGACTTTGCTGATTTGTGAACACATGACCATTTCCTCTGTTAGCACCACAACCCCTCAGAAGATGATACACTAATTTTATCTAAATGAAGGGGAATGACTTCAGCAATATGTAGAATGGGACGAATCTTATTCAAGATGATCTCAAGGGCAACTTATGCCAACCAAGCCAGATATTTACTAACAGAAAACATGCTGACAGAATAAGGAAAGATGTTCATTTTTCTGGGGAAAAGGTGCTGCTTTCATCTAAAGGCTTCATCATTTTGGAGGAAGTGTCCTGTTAATGAAAATACACAAGCAAAAAGACCTAAAGTAATTTCTTAATACTGTAGGACAGCTAAAGGTTTTGAAGATTATATTTAATGGGGGGTTCATTTGCATGTTAGATTAGATTAGCTGTAGTAATACAGTAACAGTATTTTCCTAATTTTACATTGCTGAGAACATCTGCTGCCTAGCACCATTTGAAAAGAATTGTTTTTATTACAGCAAGCTGCAGTTACTGTGATTAGGAAAAATATTTGAAAAAATTAAATAGGAGATTATATACTTCAATAAAAAATAAATGGTAAGAGGTTTTTACATTAAAAATAATAAAATATTCAAATATAAATTAACTTCTACATTTCTCAATGAAAATACTTGGAAGGAACAAAGATATCCGGCAAGAAATTGAAAATGTACTTTCACTTGTCCCAGATAGGAATGAAAAACAAAATTCAAACTGTGATTACTGAGAAGTAAACTTATTAATATTGAGTCAATACTAAAGGATATACAACATGCAATAAATGGCAGCTTTTTTTTTCTTTTCCTTTAAATCTTCTGTTGGATTTTGGCCTGGATTTTTCTGTAAATAACACCATTGTTCCTCATTCTGAAATAAGACAACATGCAACATTATTTAGGAACACTATGAACTCTTTCGCTAAATATTCTTCTTTAATATTATTTATTTGAATTTTTTTCCTGTAAGGAAATCTGGCATCATGCATGTGTGGGTCAAATCACTCAGAGTGAAAAGACCATTTGCTGGTGGCCCAGTACAGTTTGCTTGAGTGCTGGAAGCAACATCCAGGGTGTCCTTGTGCAGCACCACAGAAAAGAGCCAGCACGCCAGCCTGTCCTCTGTGTTCCAATGTGAGATAGAGAGACTTCAAGTTATGATTCACAAACAAGTGTGAAAATTTACCAATGAAATAGACTTCCCTCTACATAATTAGCAAAGTAATCTGATGAAGGATTGAAGTAGTGAGAACCACTAGGAAGTAAATTTTCAACCTCAATCTGCAAGAACTCAAGATGCAGCCCTAGACAACAATACACTCATTATAATCCACTGTCAAGGAGATATCATGAAAGCTAAAATAATATTAGTAACAGCTATTGTGCAAAGGTAGATGAAAAAAATTAACATAAATGGTCACCAGTAACTAAATGAAGAGCAGCAGTATACACAGTGATGACAATTCCATGGGAAAAGGGGATTCTCAGAGTAAATCATGGTAGATATAGTAGGGGCAGGGAAATCTAATCCTAGCTTTGTATCTTAGACACAATACAAGCTGGCGCTGATTGGAAATAAGAAGAAATACACATAATCCCAATGAAATTGAGTTTGAGTCTGCAATTCCTTCATGATGGTAAATACCAGTGCTGGCAAGGTAGCACAAAACAAAGTTTACCTATGTCTGCAACAGTCATTCTATGCCATGCATTCAGGGTATGTTCACTGCTGCAAAGCTTGTTCATCTGCAATTACTCTTTTCCATCACTAGGTCATTGCCAGTTTCATTATGATTGCAAAACAACTACAGCATAATCCCAACATTATCAACAAGTTGTAACAACAGAGAAGACAATATGGCCAGATGCTTTTAAAAATCATTCCAAGGACAATGTGTGGGAAGAAATGTAGGGTGCAAATAGGACAGGACTGTTGCTTTGAGCTGAGTGCAAGTGTGGATTTGAAGGAGTTCCACCCACATCATGGCAGTGAAAACAAGGTAATCCCACAGGACATATTCAATGCTGAAAAAAGAGTAAGAACAGTCATTTCCCTCCATCAAGCAGGAAGATGGATCAAGGATCTCAATTTTAATCAAGAATTTTCAACAAGTGGACAGAGTGGGATCAGCAAGACCCCCTCATCCTCACAGACACACAAACAAATATGCAGGAATGACAGAAGAGGTAGTGCATGAAAAACTCTTATAGAGAGTTCTAAGTGCTGATTTGCTGAAATAACAATTGGTTGCTAAAGTGAATGAGAAGAAAAGGCTACTCTTGAAGACTTTTAAAAGCATATTCCGTCATTCAGATTAGAGCGGTGTCTAGATTAATAGCAGCTATATATCCTTTGTTCCAGGGTGCTATGCAGCTTTTATAGGGAATTTATTTGACATCAGGTTTGGAGATGAAATTTCAATATTTGTTATCAGCTACTGAGATATCTCAGGAGCACAGCTCCAGCTTCAGAGACTTCAGATCAGAGGCAAAGGATAAAGAACAGAATTTAAAAAGTCATGTTTCCATGTCATTAGCTTTTCTCATAATTTCTTGAGTTTTAGTTGTTAGAATGAAGCAGATATTGTATTGTAAGACTTTTGTTACAGAACAATACTATTTTCAGGTCCGGGTAACAATGACATAAAATATTTTTCTATTTTCATCTGCCACAGTCTTGAGCTGTGAAATTTTTTTCTTTTATATCGTTATGTGTATTGTACTAGTAATCACAAAATGTAAGTTCTTACCCAGCAGTATAATAGCCTGTAACTACTACTCAGAGCTACCTCTAAAGAGATAAACTGACTGTGATCCATTAAGAATAGCCAAGTAACAGCTCCAAAGAAGCAGTGATTTCTCAATGTTAGAGGTAAAAATAAATATACAAAAACTGCTAAATATGCAAATGAGCCTATGGGTCCACACTGCCATGTGTGGACACAGAGCATGCTTCCTGACCCTCAGGCTGCTCTAGACAAGCTGGCTAAGCCCCAGGGCAGCTTCACTGGGTTGTGCAGTGCTGTGGTTGGGCTATGAGGTGACAAGCTCATTCAGGTATGTCTCAGTTGTGGTGTGTTGCACATGCAGGCTTTTCACCAAGTTGGCTGAGACTTAACAGTCTGGGACATCTAAGCCTCTGTTGATATAAAATGAAAGTGTGCTAACTCCCCTGTGACTTACAGCCACTAGGTGTGCAAAATATACTGCCAGTTAACAGAAAGAATTGTGGTTTCCTTTAAAAGTTTGTGTTTCTGCATCTAGAAATAATAAAAGAGAGTAAAAAAGAAAATTCTTTCAGAAGAAAAATTGAGCATAGCACAGTTAGTAAACCTGCTACTGGAGAATTACAGTGGCAACAGAAAGTAAAAAGAAAACTTGTTAGCAAAAACAGTTTCTTCAGCAGTCGACATGCATTAGGATATGTACAGAATGTGCATTACTGTCCTATTGTTTGGATCCTCAGGAAGAAGAAGAGATGAAGAGATGAAGAGCAACACAATTATAAATACATTTAAAATTTATTTCTGGATAAACAAAGTTATCTCTTCACTGTGACAACATATGGAGCACTAAAAGACAAAGAGAGAACAAGATAAAAGAGTAAATTATTTAAAATCTTGGAAGGACTGATAAAGACATAGTCTGATGCATCTGTAGCCCAATTTATCCCATAAATTGTTTTGCTTGAGGTTGCACTAAGGTTAAATAAAGTATTCGTAGCCAGCATTATACATGAACATGTACACATACACTCTGGAAGGATTGTCCTTCCTGTCACTGCTTTTATTTGATTTATCCAGATCACCCTAGACCCTGTGGGACTGAACTGTTGTTTAATGTCTAGAAGCTAGGCATTATTTTCTCTGGAGACTACTGACTAGCAAGAGCCTTTTGGAAAGTCTCTACCAAGAAACCCTTAAGGGAACAAGTTTAAGATATCCATACTGCTGAGGATAAAAATTTCGATTACAAAGCCAGGCCTCTCCTAGTTCAAAGCATGACATTTTTTCGGTTTCAAGTTTTTCTCCCCTCATTTATTTGCTTAGAGTGCCAAACTGGCATTCTTACAAAAGCATTGAACCATAGAAATTTTGGTTCAGAGAGGGGAAAATTGGTAAATGGAAGTGCTTATGGGAAGTTTTTCTTCTCTTGTCTTCAGTCTAGTTTCTGGATCAGTGGAACAACAACTCAGCAGAAATATCTATACATATCCACAGTGTGTAGCTGCTGGGCTTTAACATCTGCAAGTGGCACTGTGATGAAAAGGAAAGTTCTTGCATGGTAGGAGGTAAAATAAGGGAGGCACTGGGGATGGTCACTGAAGGAGAGTATTCAATGGTGACAAGGGATGCACTGCAATTAATCAAGATCACACAAAGAGAAATACAGTTTCTGACCCCATGATATTCACTAAAATCACACATTTTTGCTGCTCTACCCTCTGAGATAGTTTGTTGTTGTTGTTGTTGTTTTAACTGTGCAGAGAGACACATTACTTTTGTTTTCCCCTCCACATAACCTTTCTTCTTATCACTGTTTCTCCTGCGAGGGAAAACTAGAATGCATTAAGCACTAAATCATACTGTAAAATCATTTATTCCTAAACAAATACAACACATCTATGGGACGTTTTTCCCCCCAGAAATTCTAACCAGCAGCCTCTAACATTCTTTTCTTAAGCATTCGGGAAAAGGATTCACCTCAGAGATTAAAAACCCTTTAAATCAATTATGGTGCCTATACAATGTATGCCAGAGAGCAAACATAGAAAAAGCTTATGTATTAAAGCAAACAACAGTCTGTCAGCTTCAAAGACTACAATGGATTTCCTAGGGGTTATGCAAAGAAGCAAAGGTATCTTTCAGATGCAGTAAGATGTCTTTCAGCAAGTCAACTTCTCAGTCTTCTGACCCCAGCAGCATCTCCACCACCTTTGCCTTCAGCATCTCAGTAAGGGAACAGCAAACTGCTCTGGCCCTGTGAGCAGTAAGAGCAAGCAAGAAAGAGTGATGAGGAAACAATCATTTGTGGACTTCAGTATCAACTTCATTGGAGCCAGGCTTAAAACAGTACCTTCCTCCCTGATCTCTTTCTAAAAAGACAGACACTGGTGACATTGAAAGGAGGGCTGCAAATACATGTTGTGCAGCTGCTTTGCTGTCCAGCTGATGGAACTGCCAGAACCAAAAGCATGAAATAAGAACTGGGTGCCTCCTGTTGTCCCTGCACGTACAATCCAATAGAAAAGGGAGAGGGAGGAAACCCAAATAGACTAAGAACAGAGACTACAGGGAAAGCAAATAAACCAAAATAGTTCCTTGAAGAAAATTAATTTTAAGGGTTTCAGTGATGATTTGAATTTGACAGATACAGGCAGCTGTCCAGGCTACAGGAACTGCAAAAGAAAAAGCACCAGCCAGAGACTGTAGAGAGACAAAGAAAGGGTATAAAAAGGAAGGAGCATGACAAGCAGAAACAAACCAAGAAGGGAAGAGAAGGAAAACAGTAGTAAATAATGGGGAATTTTTTTTAGTACAGCAAGACAGTGAAGTATGATGCCAATTGGTGGTGTAGCTAAGCTACAGTCTCTATTGTCCCTCAACAAAGTCGCTACTTCATAGGACTGAGGGAGCAAGGCTGGCAGAAATGCAAAATAAACAAATAACTTTACGACTTATTGTAAGTGTATGCACAGCACAGACATCTCTAAAAATTTCAGCAGTGATAGGGCAGAGGAACACTGAGTTTTGACAGATTGTCCTTCCTTGAGTCAACTGTCATGTTTGTCTAATAGTGCGTATCATTAAAAACTGAAAAATTGGTAACATAGAAAGTCTCTTCAAACATTCCTCTGTAAAGCAAGTCTGGAAAAATAGCCATTAAAACTCTAACCTGTTTAACCTAAAGAGGTTAGCTTACTTAAATAGTACCTCAGTCAACAAATATTTCAGTTCTTCTTTCATCTTCCATATGCCCTTGGAGTGACATTGTGAATTTATGAAGATGACAGCAGGTTGCATGTTACAGAACAAGCCATTTGTTGCATAAAGCTGTTGTCAACAAGCCTGGTGAAAGCATCTGACCTGCTCTGCAGAGAAGTATTATTCCCAGTCATTCTTATCTTTAAATCATGTCTGTGTTACTCAATTTACCCACAGCAATCATCAACAAATTCTTAACTGTGATACCTCAGATCGACAGATTATCTGCAGTGCTACCTCAATGTTCTGAGGTCTCTCTCATAACAAACTGTATTGTGTTTTTTGTGGTCTGTCTTTTGTGGTTTTGTTTGTCTGTCTCTCTCTTTAAAGGTAAAACACAAGAATAACCTCCTTTATAGAAGTAAACAGAAAGAGAATTGAAAATGGTTTCTACATCTGTCATGTGACCAGAAAGTTTTTCTTGCCCTCTCTAAAATTTTATACCAAATGCATTCCACCAAAGAGCAAATGCAGTTGCTGTACCTATTCAGCTATTTATATACCTTTATAGGTATTTCTGTAGATGGATACATTTTCTTAAAAGTGGCAGAAAACAGCAGATCTGAACTGCACCTTGAAGAAAAAAACAAGTTAGTGAACCTCACAAAAGCCATCACTTTGGTGATAGGCAACATGTTACTTTCCATCTTGCAACCAGAAAAACTAGACTGCAATCAGGGAACACTCCCTAGTCAGCCTTCTGCAAAATAAATCAGATCTAAAATCCCAAATGTCAAAGCACAGAGACTTAGTTGGTGTCATGTAGGAGGAATGTCTGTGTCACAAGAAGGTGTAAGTGAAACCAGGCCAAAAGCACTTATCCTTTGTGTGTAGTTCAAAATGCACACCAGCATTCTCTAACTACTGAATATTTCTTAAGATTCATGATCCATGCCTCTGACCTCATACTATAGAGCTACAATATTCCTGTACACTTCCCAGAGTAAAGTTTGAGTGCAGATTTCACTTACCATTCTGGCAACAATATACATAATTATTGGAAACACATATAACAAAAAAAATCTCTGTAATCATAACCCAAACATGCAAAGCAGTGAGCCTCTTCCACAGTACATTGAAATCAGACCTCTGTTACATGTCCTCTATAAATGTCACCCTCTTTACCTGCAAATGTAATGAGTTCTGCCTAGCTTAGCTGGTGTTTCACCTTAGATTTGATTTCGTAGCCATTTGTAGAGATACAAGACACCAGAGGTTTCCCAATATCAATATTGTAATAGCAAATCTAAAATTTCCTTTTCACTGAAGCAAGGGGTAAGATAAGGCAGTACATCTTATATACATAGCCCAGAAATATATGATAGATTTTTTGGTTTTCAAATCAGACACAATATATACTTAAACTGACGTACTTTCAATACATCCTGATTAAAAATTTCAGGCACTATTTCCTTTACAACCTTGCTTTACTACCCATATACACATAATTTAAATAAGTTTGTCTTAACATTTTTTTTAATGTGTAAGGCAAACAGCATATACAAAAACAAAACTGAAACAGGAAATGACTAAATGCCTCCTGTTTCAAAAAAGATCTTCACATATCTCCTTATCACATCAGAACATATTTGAACAACAGCATCATCAGTGATAACAGTAGAGGTTTGGAAGGAGTAGTGTTTGTTTATTAACAGCTCTTGCAGAATTACAGGAGTGCCTATTGAAAAGCTTTGTATTGGTTTAATGCCTTACCCCAAATCATAGTAAATGTTCAAGATTTTTTTATACAAACACATAGAATTTCTGAATATACTATTTTAAGCAGTTCCTGACTTTCCACCTAAAGCCACTGCATACCTGAACCTAGCTATTTAGATGGCATTCATTATTACTTATTTTGCTGTGGTTCTGCCTGCAGCTCACACCCACATCTCCCTTGTTCAGCAATGATGCCAACCAAGGACCTATGTGCTCTGTGCTCATCTCAAACTCAAGTTCACTGAATATCTCCAGAAAAGATATTTTTATGTTTTATCCTTTCTTTCCTCTCCCATATTTTCTATAAATTTTTCAAACACTTTCTTCTTCGTTTTTAGAAATCCTCTGCTATTCCCAAATGGCAAGCCCCTTGACAGGGGTAAAAGCAGGGACTCAGCTTGCTCTGTTTTCCTCCACTTAATATTCATTCACATGAACTCTGTATGCCTTCTCCTGTTAGGCATTGCCCACTTCTGCCCTCCTTCCCTTCCTAACAGTCCCTTATGTTGTTCACACAAATGTTTTAGATGTGTTTGCATTACATACTTGGTTCCATCACAAAAGTGCCATTTTCTCCTACACTTCCTTTCTCACTGTTGCCATTGTTTTGGCTCCTGCCTGAGTGAGGACTCCCTGGTCCAAGGAAAACACCCTTTCCTCTGGCAGATTTCCTGCTTCCTATTTAAGCTTCATTTTCCTACCTGGATGAGATCAAAAAACCCCGTGGTGGTGCCAGCTTTCCAGGACAGTATCAACACTTCCCGGCCCACAGAGAGCAACTGGAATGGAGCACATGGGCTCATCAGGCACAGTGCAACACCTACTCTGTTTTCTGATTCCTGACTAAATCTGCAAGCTCATCCAGTCTCCTGCCATGCGGCATTACTCACAAACAGCCAGAAGACATCAAACTGACAGTGCTGTGGGTCCTCAGCCTTTGACCACAAACCAGAATGTGGCAGGTGATATTTTATTCATTAGCAGATAGTAGAGGGACTAATTTAAAGATCGTCATTGAATAATAATAAGGTGTTTTCTTTTTGTGAAAGAGCCTGCATCAAACCTTTCAATATGATCTTCTTCCTGGTTATCAGGAACAACTACATCCTGATCAAGAAACCCCCTCAACTTTCAGACTTAATCCTAAAGTATTTATCATTCAAGAAAGATGCAATTATTAGCTATTTAACAGGAAATGCAAGTTACACAGAGAAGTCTACTTTTGGAGACATAATTGGCCCAGATATAATGGTGATATTTGGGCTGGAATTAAGGCTAGATTGAAGCAGCCAAATGAGCAACGGTCTTGCAGTTGGTTGGTTGTGAAAGAAGGAGTAAGTTTGAATATGCCATTTTATGCAACTTATCCACAAAGGCACTATAATACAGTGAGTAGATAATTACACAACAGTTGAATAATGATTTATCAGGGAAATAATCTAAAAAAGTGTGATATTGGAGAATGCCATGGGTTATAAGATGAAATAATTCCTTTTGGCAATTTTTATTTTAACTCAATTCTTACCATACGAGGATTTTAATTCTATTGTGCATATAAATTCTGCTTGTCTCAAAAAGAATTTAAAAGAGAGATGCTAAAACTGAGATGAGAAGCAATTCTTGTTTAAAAAAATTCCCATTTCTCATATGCAGGCCAAAATAATTTAGGCACCACTACAGAAACAACTTTTCTTCACATCTTATAAATCAAAATAAAATGTATCTTACTTCTATGTTTCTCAAATGCTCCTGCTTTCTAGTGTGAACAGATGAAAGAGGTTGAGTATTCATCTCTGATAGTAATATGTCCTGATAGTTGACTTTCTACTGCCCAGCCATGCCGTGGCATTTGGTTCCCCATCCATCCCACCATTGTTTAAGAAAAGAAAAACATTTGTATCAGGAACTGTTCAGCCTTGTCTACACCGTATTCAATTCCCACGGAAAAACATTTCAGCTCAGGTCTGACAACTCCTTCAAATTTCATTTGTCCCAAGTGGTGACTGAATTTTCCCTGTATTCTGGATATTCTAGAGCAATGTGATTTTAAACTGCCTCATCTTACTTGAAACAATATTTAAAGAAAAGAGAGGAATAACTGCTTTCTGTCATGAGATTCCTGTGGGTGTAACACAGGCAGAAACCCCTACCATAACAAATAGACAACTTATCTTCCTTGGGCTGAATTTCAATGAAGCTACAAATGCTAGGAGTGCAGAACTGTTCAGCTGTGCGCACAGGCACAGAAACGATGCACCTAAAACAACACTAGCATGGTTTCACACTGTGCAACACCTCCAGAAGGTGTTTCAACTCTGAAAATGAAGATAGAAAGCATGAGACGGGAATGTTTGAACTCATTTCCGGAGAGGGCCTGAAAACTCTATAATGTGTTTCAGCTTCTCATCTCAAACATAGTCAAGAAAACCCCCAAACAATGACAGATACAATTATTTTTTTTTTACTGCCCTTGCTTATTCCAGTTTAAAAAATACTCCTTAGAAATCTTGCTATTAATTAGCTGTACATGTAAAAATACAGGCCAGTCACAGAAAACTCATATTTGGTTATTAGAAATTAATCCATATAATTAATACATATTACTGCATCATTTTTCTGCTTCCTAGTTATTTCAGTTTTCTTCTCCTACTAATCAATCCACAGCACTTAGCATATCCTTCATGCTAACACACTGTCCTAGGTTACAATATAAAGATGTATTCTCTTCCCATCCTCAAGAGCTGCTGAGACCAGGAGAGGCATTGTTCTTCCTTATCTCCTGTTAATGGGCCTTGCCTTGCCACATGACTCAGAGATAGCTCCCTCCAGGACCCATGTCTGTTTAATGGGTAATCAAGGACCCACTGCATGATCAGAACGATATCAGCCTATTGGAATATGTATCCCAATATAACCAGTTAGATGGTGCCTAGGCCAGTTCTGACCTTCGCTGCTGGGCCACAGGCAGCTCTGTGGTGTTATACCTCAAAGATACCTTGGCTGGCGGCAGAGTGCAGCGGGGCACAAGACAGGACTCCGTTCTCCTCAGGGGAGAGCTTCTGGCGATGGTGAAGAAAAGAAGGGAGCGGATTCTGCTAGAAGGTAGCCAGATGTTTATTCCATGAGCACAGATACGTCTGCACTGGGCTACTGCTGATAACAGAATAAAGCCGCATGGTCTTATTCACATTTTATAAGCTCGGGGACAGGGGAAGGGGAGGGGACAGGTGAGTTACCAACCAGGTGAAGGGGGCAGGGTCTCAAGGGAGGATGACACTTAGACAGGCCAATGACCCCCAGGCCTGAGGAGCATCCTTTGAAATCGACGAATCACACGACGCCTTGCTGGTATGTTAGCCTGATTGACAGGGCACACTCAGCAAGGGGTGAGGGGGAAGGGAGAAGGGATAGGTACACATGGGAAGGGCTCCGGAAGTTTAAAACCGGACATTGCCACACACCACAACATCAGCCCATTGTGAGATGCTCTGCCCAGGGGGAGGAGCTAAGCATCCCCACCTGGATATAATCTGGAGTTTGGGACTGAACAAGCTCCCCTTACCCACTGGCTTCCAGAGGACAAGAGCTACCAGACCGCTTCTATGGGATCACCACTTCAACAAGACCATTTCATCTGGACTGCAACCACCACCCTAACTAGCAGGGTATCAGGTTGTATTCTGACTCTGTCAGTGATTTTTGGTTTGTATTATTGCATGTATTTGGGTTTTTCCCTTTTCCTAATAAATTCTATTTCTGACTTGGGGTGTCTCACTGGTTTTGCTTTCAAAACAGAACACACACAGTTCATATTAAATCATTAATCTACCTTACAGACTCATTTCCAGTTAGCATCCTATAAAAAATATGGTGTTTATTTTGATGAGGTAAATGACAACCCATATAAGTTTATTTGATTCTATTTAAGTGATGAAAGAAAACAACCTCTGACCTCAGTATCAGGTAAGATTATGGAACAGTATATATTGAGTGTCATCAGACAGAACTTACAGGATGGCCAGGGTATTAAACCCAGCCAGCACAGGTTTAGAAGGGGTAGGTCATGTTTGACCAACCTGATCTCCTTTTATGACCAAGTGATCCACCTGGTGGATGCAGGAAGGGCTGTTGATGTTGTTTACCTGGATTTCAGCAAGGCCTTTGACACAGTCTCCCACAGCACACTCCTGGAACAGCTGGCAGCCCACGGCTTGGACAGGAGCACTCTTTGCTAGGTTAGGAACTGGCTGGATGGCCGGGCCCAGAGAGTGGTGGTGAATGGTGCTGCACCCAGCTGGGGGCCAGTAACCAGTGGTGTCCCTCAGGGGTCTGTGCTGGGACCAGTTCTGTTTAATATTTTTATTGATGACATGGATCATCAGTAAAAGTGCCGAGTCCTGCATTTTGGTCACTAACCCCCTGCAGAGTTATAGGCTGGGGACGGTGTGGCTGGAGAGCGCCCAGGCAGAAAGGGACCTGGGGGTACTGGTTAGCAGCTGACTGAATGTGAGCCAGCAGTGTGCCTTGGTGGGGCCAGCACTGTGCCTTGGTGGCCAAGAAGGCCAATGGCATCCTGGCCTGTATCAGGAAGAGTGTGTCCAGCAGGAGCAGGGAGGTCATCCTTCCCCTGTACTCAGCATTGGTGAGGCAGTACCTTGAGTGCTGTGTCCAGTTCTGGGCCCTTCCATTTGGGAAGGATGGTGAGACACTCGAGCGCATCCAGAGAAGGGCAACAAGGCTGGAACACAAGCCCCATGAGGAATGACTGAGGGAGCTGGGTTGTTTAGCCTGGAGGAAAGGAGACTCAGAGGCGACCTTATCACTCTTCACAACTTCCCGAAAGGTGGTTGCTGTCAGGTGGGGGTTGGTCTCTTTCACCAGGCAGCACTGACTTCTGTGAACACAGAAGTCAAGCTGTATCAAGGGAAATATAGGTTGGATATTAGGAAGAAGTTTTCTACAAAAAAAGTGATAAAGTTCTGGAATGGTCTGCCTGGGGAGGTGTGGAGTCACCATTTCTGGATGTGTTTAAGAAAGACTGGATGTGGCACTGGGTGCTATGGTTTAGTTGAGGTGTTAGGGACCAGGTGGGACTCAATGATCTTGAAAGTCTCTTTCAACCTAGTCATTCTGTGAATTCTGTGAACTATACTGGCATAAACTGTTAATAAAGCTAAATATTACTAAATATTACAAGAGACATTTCTGACAGAAGGTTTTGGGGTTTTTTAAACAAATTTCTATCTTTGTATTTTATTCTGCCATTTTGACATTGATTTTTTAGAGCACAAATTCAGACCCCAAAACTCCTTTTATTCAAGTACAGATGTAATTGATATACTTTACCATACTTAATGCCACCTCACTGCTTTCTTAAAGTCCACAATTAAAAAATCCTATTACTGAAAAAACAGCAAGAATTTACTTTATGAAAATAAAGTTCACTTTCTACAGGAAAGGCCAGTTCTTACAAATTTCTCTAAATCCTAGCATCAAACCAGTAAAATTTCAAAGTATTTTTTCCCCCTTCACTCAACTGGTATAATTTATTTTAAGCTAATTTCACTATTGCACAACTCCTGTCTGTAGTTGTCATTTCATCTTCAGTAAATAACCTATTTTAGAATTCAAGAATTAAAAATAATCTTTCCATTTTAATACTAATAATTTAAAGAAAGAATGCCATCAAGGTGGAAGATAAGATGCACTGGAAAAACCTAGAATCAGCACGAGCTGAGAATGAATCCTATAGTCCACGACCTAATTGTGACCTTCCATTTCCTGAAGGGAATCCACAAGAAAGTTGGAAAGGGACTATTTATAGGAGCATGTAATAACAGATCTAAGGGGAATGGCTTCAGACTGAGAGTGGAAGTTATATTAGGGGGAAATTGTCCAGAGAAGCTGTGGATGCCCCATTCCTGGAAGTGTTGGACAGGATTTGGAGGATCCTGGGATAGTGAAAGGTGTCCTTGCCCACAGCAGCATGTTGCAACTAGACGATCTTTAGGCTCCCTTCCAACACATACCATTCCATGGTTCTATGTTTCTTTTATTCTAAATACTATTATTACCATCTCTAAGGGTCACAATATCTAGTGCAGCTGAAGAGATGTTGTCCAAAGAGATAAACTCTTTAACCAAAATGAAGTTATAACTTAAGTGAAAAAGAAAAAAAAGTAAAGGAGCAACAAAGACAGGGATTGTGCTATCAGATGACAAGAGAATTGTCTCTGCCCAGTGTTGCATGGACTAGATTAACAATAAATACATAACTATGTGTGATCTCACTCATGTCCAGACCAATAGTCTGCCTGTATTAAGTTTAAGCCATTGTCACGGGAGGACGTTATTTCAAGCCCTGAGCTGCAATAGTGCAATTAGGTTGTTCCCACTGTACATACTGCAGCAATCTCTCCACCATGCTTCTTCACAACTCTTCTGCAAAGTTTTTTTTTGTGATTTCTGCAAGACTATACAGGTGACAGGGTCATAGGTACAAAAAACTGTAGCTTTGCAGTGTGCTCCTAAAATCATTCCTAGTTATTGCTAGAAATCCAAACAGTCCTATTCATGCTCAGATCACTTTTTTGGGGAACTATTAAAGAAAACTTATGATTACCTTTCTTCATTGAAAGTTTCCTTTTTGTTGTGCTGGCAATGAATCTCCCTAAGTCCCATTTTAAAAATTGCTCATCTACTTCTCAGTGATTTAAGATACATAAGAAAACATCAGTTAAAAGTAACAGACATTTTGTGTGCCTTAATAAGCCTAAAAAAAGCTGTGAAGTATCTTGACACAGAAAAAGAAGCTTTCACAACAAAATTAATTTTAGCCTGTATTATTGCAGATGTCAGGGAGAGATTTTAGCATCTAGAAAGAGGCAAGTTTCTTACCATTAAAACAGGGAAATTATCCAACAATATTCCAATTAGCAAAAATCATACCTGCATTGGCTTACAGTTTTTGTAGCTACCTCTGGGCAGTGTTTGATCTTAATATCAAATTACTTTACATAGTTATTCAAGCAACTAGAATTTTCTAGTTTGTGAATTCAAAAACCAGAAAAGGAAATGTCATCATAACTCTATGTTTTCTTG
The DNA here is from genome assembly GCF_047830755.1 of Zonotrichia albicollis. NCBI lineage: Eukaryota > Metazoa > Chordata > Aves > Passeriformes > Passerellidae > Zonotrichia > Zonotrichia albicollis. Next base: position 24,406,212 of record NC_133860.1, read on the forward strand.
TAAACTCTACCATACAAAAAGCCCAAGGTGCCTTTTATACACATTTCAAATCTGTTTGGTGCTGTGACACCAGCTTTTTTTTATTTACAGGATTACCAGTGTCACTTAAACCTATCTACCATTGAGAATCAGGTTCAGTCATGAAGAGTTCAGACTCTGATCTTGTAAGATAACCTGTGCTTGCAAACCCTGCCACTGTTCAGAAATTTGTTCCTTGGTGAAAACAGAGAACTTATCGTTCCATTTTTGTAAGATATCACTTTCAGCAATGTCTTTATGGTGATCAGAGACAGGACCCAAGGGGATGGTCTGAAGTTGTATCAGGGGAAATTTAGGCTGAAAAAGATTCTTCTGCCAGAAGGTGGTTGAGCACTGGAACAGGCTCCCCAGGAAAGTACTCACAGCACCAAGCCTGAGTTCAAGGTGTTTGGACAATTCTCTTAGGCCCACGGTGTGGCTCTTGGGAGGGTCCTATGCAGGCCCAGGAGTTGTTCTCCATGATCCTGGTGGGTCCCTTCCAACTCAGCATATGTTTTTATTCTATGATTCATTAAAAACTCTTTAAAAAATTCAGAATGAGCTTGTAAATAGTCTGGAGAATGGCTAAAAAATTACCACTTTTTTTCAGACTGGTAAATTTTTTTTGTTTATTCTAACAAGCATCAACTACCGTGCCTAAAAACAATAGAAAGTATACCTCCGGTGAATGGGTTTGGGATCATCTTTTCTGCTTAAGTCAATTACCATTTACAGACATTAATTCCTAAAATCCCCTAATTTGCACCCGTGTTTTGCATTCAGACTTGCTGGTTTCAGTAAGAGCAGCAAATAACAATAAAAGAGCAGCATCTATAATAAAAGATCATTCACATTCAGAAATAATGGCTAAATTCAATAACATTTCAAGTGCTGGTACTTAGTTTCAGACAGCTTTGTTTTTCCATAGCATATGAGGAAAATTACCAAAAGCAAAGCAATTATTTTTCAAATTATTTAAAGAAATCAATGTGATATTTAATTTTCATGTAAGTATTACATGAAAATTGCAGTATCTTCTGAAACCTAGTAGGTTTGATTGCTAAGGCTGCACTGAAAATAGTAAGCTTTTTCAGCTTTCCTCCAAATTTGCTTTCATCCAAAACACACACACACACAAAGATGATTTGGCAATAAAATAATATCAACTGTGCTTATTTCTATCAGTTTCAAAGTAAAAAACATATCATTGTTCATTTAGAGAGCACAATTTTTATGAAAAAGATTGGAAATAGATATTTCACTTTTAAGTAGAATACATTTGCAAATGTCTTCAAAATTAAAAATAACAAGATGTCAAATGGAAGAAAAAATTAAAAAACCAACTTATTGCATTGCCGGTAGTTCTCTCTTCTTTTTGCTATGAATAGGTAAAACACTGTATTTTTGCCATAACTGCTAATGTTAAAAAAAAAGAAATCCATGAAATGTTTATATCTTTGTCATGGTCTGACACTGGCTAAAAGCCAGGCACCCATGAAAAATATCAACATTCACTCATTCTTCTCTGATATAGTTGAGTGAAGGAGGAAGTAAGGAAAAATTGAAGGGTTCACGAGTTAAGGATTAGGAGAAAATACTTAAAGCAAAAAAGACTCAAGCTTAAAAGGTACAAAGAAAAGAAATTATTAACAGAATTAAAAGAGAATAATGAAACCTAAAATAAACCTTTAGGTCACCTTTTTCCCCTCCAGCCCCTCCCTCCCTTCCACCGACAATACAAGGAGACGGGGTGTGTGAGTTTTGGTCAGTTTTTCACTCAAAATCTTCAGTTTGCTTAGGAAGGTTAATTTCTTCTGCTATGCCGTCGGGTTTCCACCATGGGACATTGTCCTCTGTGAACTTCTCCAATGTGGTTCTAATTTTCATGAGTAGCAGTCCTGCCCGACCTGCTATAACGGCTCCCCCCCCAGGGGCAAAACAGTCTTCTCCAACAACATGGCATGGGACATTTTAGTTCATGGGGTGTAGTCTTTTAAGGATAAATGCTCTATTTTGGAAGCAATGGCTCTCTTTATTTCTGGAAACAAGGATCTTCTATCTCTCTCTTTGAGTTTCCCACTAGAATACAGATTTTCATAATCCATGCACTCCAGTGTGAACACACTTTCTCACAGGCAGCAAGTGGACCTCTGCATCTGCCCAAGCATGCCATGAGTTACAGGGAAACCGTTTGTTTCATTTTAGTCCTTATCATGGCTTGTAGATTTCAGCTCCGATGTTCAGAGCACCTCCTGCCCCTCTCTCCTTTCATCGACCCTAGTGTCACCATGTGTTTTCCTCTGGTGTCCTCACCTTTTTCTTTTGTCTGAATTTGAAAAGACAGGTGTCTGCTTAGGAAGGCAGGAGCCTCCCCTGAAATGGAAAAACGTAAACCCCCCTCCCTCCAAATTACTATAATTTTGAAATTAAGGGGCACTCAGGAAAACATATGGGAGTAGGAATAACAGTTCTTTATTAAGAAAAAATGAAAATAAAAATGAAAATAAAAATGCAGTAATACAAAACAACACCAACAGAGTCAGAATACAACCTGACACCCAGCTGGTCAGGGTCTTGGTAGCAGTCTGATTAAATGATGGCTGCAGTCCTCCTGGAGTGACAGATGTAGTGTTACAGATGTAGTTCCATTGAAACAACAAAACTGTATAAAGGATGTAGTTTTCCTGTGAAGGTCGTGTAGTGTTGTTGATGGGCCTGATATTTCTCTGGAAGTCCAATGGGAAAAGGCTGCCTGTGATGTTCTAAATTTCAGATTATATGCAGTTAGGAATTCTTGGCTCCTCCCCCTGGGCAAAGCATCTCACAAGGGGATGATGTAATTTTATCAATCAAGCAGTGAGATTCAACGGCCCATTAACAGAAGATATCTCCCCAGAGGGAGGATGGGTCATGGAAGATATAAAGAAAACCACCGCACCTGGTTTTAACAGATGGCAATAGAATACACACCCCCACTGTCATCTTGCATTTGCAACCTAAGACACCTTTTCTCTAAGTTGGAAGTTGGGAGGGAACTAGTGCCCATGGGTTCTTTTCTTCTCAAGTTCTATCAATTGAAAAATTCTTACAGGGTTTAGCAGTGCTGAAAGGTTGATCCTGTCCAGGCTCCACATCGGGGAATTGCTCATGTTGGCCATGTGGTCCCCACTGGCACATCACAGGTGGTGCCAGCTGCCACAGCACCTCTCTTCATGCAGAGTGCTGAAAAGGAGAAGCTGCTGCCACCGCCCCTGTCCTCCTGTTCTCAGCACAGCTGGCCAAAAGCAGCCAGGCAGGCAAAATCCATTGCTGGCTGTGCTGAGATGACAGTAGCTGTGTGGCCACTTGCAGCGCTGGCCCTGCCTCCATGCCTCCCCATTCCTCGGAAGAAGGACTATGGGCAATTGTTTTTCCTTCTTAAAAATGTTTTCACAGAAGAGTGACCAACTTTTCTAATTCATCCAGCTTCAGAGCTGTCAGGGACTGGCTCTTCCAGACATAGTAGAAGCTTCGAGCAACTTCTCTCAGAAGCTGCCTCTGTCGCTTCCACTGTCCCCACCAAAAAGCAAGGCTGTGTTAAACCAATATTCTCTTTTTGCAAATAGTGCTCTATCTTTGCTTTGGATTCCTATGAATCCAGACTGAATTACAATAATAACCAAGATGACAGCACTCAATATTTCCCAATATTTCTCAGTATTTATTCTGCTTAAAGCATTTGTGCTGTCAGCAGCACCAAAATTTATTGCCACAGAAAAGCTTAGAAAAGTCAAATGTGTTCTTCTAAAATTCAACATATCTTGCAGATATAAATGAGGCCTATCTGTGAAAGCCTCTCTCTTTCTATTAGTTGAAATAGGGTCATACATTCATCATGTTTTGCTGTAAAAAATGTGTGGAAATGAAACGCCACTTCCCATCCCTTTTTTAGGCAAGAAGAAGAGAATAAAAAAAGGAGGAAAGAAGGAAAAAGCCCCCTCACAAAGTGGAGTTCTTATAAGCAGTCACAAATAATGCTTCTTACCCCAGCAACAGCCACATTGCATGGGATTCAGTTTGCCCTCAGGCTCCACAACATACTAACAAAAATTTACTAGGTTTTGGTCTTGAGAAATAGTTCATGTATACACAACACAGAGACATGTACACTTCAGAGGGTTAATACCCAAGCAAGGAATGCATTTATGTTTCTGAGTAATGCTTTGTGTACTTTCTAATTTTACTACTTAGTTCTGAAACCCTGTTGGAGAGTTGATTGCATAATTTTTGAACACTGAATTTGAGATGCAGTTAGCTTCGTGATGTAAAGGAAAATAGCTAATTTTAACTAATAACTAATAACTAATTGGGACTACTGGGGCAAGGGGAAAACAAGAATTCAAAATAAACAATGTGGATAATATGCACAGGGTTATTGCAGAGTTATATGAATGTGCCACGTGTTCCAGAAGAATTTATCTGTTTTGTATCATTCTAGCAAGATAAAGCAACTCACAGATGGTGGTACACTGTGACTGCTAACACAAAGTGAGGAGTGGAAACAATGGAAGGGGGAGTGAATTAAAATCTTAATTCATGAGACATAGTAAGCCAAAATAAATAGGAAAACTGTCAAATTTCAGATTTTTGGCAGCATAGAACACCACCACTTAAGTGTTCTACCGTTTCTATTTTTTTTCTTAGGAAGATGTATGTTAGCAAAAAAGCACCTTTTTGCATCATTACGGTCAACATATCACATGTTGGCTTTCATCTGTAGTTATTTGTCAAGGTTATTGTGGGTCTTGGGTCTTCAAAGAGACAAGAGCAGATGTTGGTTGTAGTAAAGTTGTTTATTGCATGAATGCATCAGTCTCGGAGGAGGAGTTCAGAGTTCAGGAGTCCAAAGTATTAAAGTCTATGCTAAAAGCTTTCTGGCATAAAGTCCTGAGCAGACGCAGTAGCAGAAGCAGCTCCCACCTTTCTTCATTCTTCTTCTTTCTTTTTTTTTTTTTTTTTGTACTTCAGTATAGGGGGGACTTTTACCCATAGAACAACCAATCAGCTAAAAGCACGATTGTAAAATATTTTTTCTACACCAACCCGATCTTAACTCTAATTTGTGAAAGTAGTCTCAATTCTTACCCTAAATTTATGTACATTATTTCATCTGTTCACTTAAATATACTGTTTTCTTACCTAAAATCTAGGTATGTAATTTGATCTATTTACATGAGTAGTTCTATCTACTCTATCTAGAAACACAAACAATGTTCTGCTATGTTTTTGTTATTTTTTGTTATGTCTGGAGCTATGTTAAACTAGGCTTTAGGGCTTTTACTAGCTAATACAGTCTCTTAAGGCGCTTAGAATATATTTCTACTTACTTAAAGCTAAGACTTACATTTATATGAAATCTGTGTGGCTTAATGTATTTAAGCTTCTCTAGAGGCTCTAATTCAAACTCTGCATTCTTTTCTCTCTCTGAGGGGCTCAGAGACCCTTCCATTTCATGCATTCCAACAGTTATTCAGTCCGAATTTAGATTAGCACAGAACAGCCTAGGAAACAATTTCATTTAAAAAATGTTCATTAAAATACAGCTGCGTCTCAACAACAGGGAGATGTGAGCCAGGAAGTAATTATTAATGAGGATTGGTCAGAACTTTGTCTTTAACTATGCTGCGACAGTAGTTTTTACATAACAGGAACAGGGAATTTTTGAACATGGGTAATACAGAAGCCTGCTTCTACCCTTTTCTCAGCAGAATTGTGGAGCTTTTCCGTTCTGAGGAGGCTGTAATCTGATCCTAAGATTCTTCCCATGGGACACCTGATAAAACCCCAGCCCCAGGTCGGTGTCCTCTCTCTGCTTTCTCGGCTCCCTGGGCTTTGCTCGGGCTCCCGGGCCTCGGCCTCCTGCCTGCCCTGGCACGGGGTGTGTGAGGGGGAAACAAAATGGACTCTGGTGCTAAACAACAAAGAGATTTGTATGTTCTCTTTTCCCTGTGGTCGGCTGTGGCCTCCCTGGATGCTGAAATAAACCTGCGCAGGAGACTTTTCTCCTTTCTCTCCTCTCTGTAGTTTTTACGCCTTTATTAAAACAATCAGCTCTGGGGGAAGAACCGTCGGGTCCACACTCACGCCAGCGCCGCATGCATTGCGACAATCCCTTGCTCACTTTTCCAGTTTGGCTCCCAGGGTCCTGGCTCTAGCCGAGGTCCTCCGTGGCTAGGACGAGGGGCAGAAAAAAGGTCCCAGTGTCTCTGCAGGCTCGGAACTTTGTTCCTCACGTTCAGACATCACTTTCATCTTCTAATTCTGTGTTGGCTCGTTGTTTTTGGGGTCTTTCGGTAAGATGGGGTGGCTTTCCCTTGGCATGCTGGCTCCGAGGTCATTTGCATGCCCTCCGATATCGTCCCCCCCCTCCATGTCCCCTCCTTTCACTGTACCAGAAGGGTCATCCATCTGGCAGCAGTCAGGGTGGTACTGGCAAAAGGAGGTAGTCAACGAAAATGACCGGTGGTTAAAATAACAGTTAGAACTCGACTCTGGCAGCAACTGGTCAAACCTGTTCACTCTGCAACCTTTAAAAGGCAATTGGCAGCTTTTCTACTTATAGCAGCTATAATCGTCACTGTAGCCACATGCTGTTACACATACTGTTACATGTTTTAATATTGCAGACTACACTATCATGTAGCGCTCTCTTGGCTACGTCCCACTTTTCTGCATAGACACCAGCAAAGTAACTCAAAGAAAAGGTTTTTAGCGAACCAGGCCATGTGCAGCCCTGTTCAGTCTGTGGCTGCAGCTTGGGACTTGAAAAAGATTGGAAGCTTTTAATGCAGGCCAATCTTTGTTCTGGGAAGCCTAAGCTCTCTGCACAGCTGTCTAGAGAAGCTCTGGCAACTGTGAATTTTAGATTTTTCTGTTATAAAAAGTGTTAAGAATAAGAAGCTTGACTACGCCAATATTCAAGCAGCAATCAATTTATTATTTAATATGGTAAAGTATGAGCAATACAGCACTGGATACAGTGGGGGAAGTTTTCCCTCCAACTGCACACTGATAATTGAGGGTTACAGGTATTTATGGGGGTACTCATCAGCTTTTTCAGCAGTTTCTATTTCCAATTTTTTTACTCATCAGCAATTTTTATTCCAAATTACCACATCATGATTCTGCACACTATTGTGATCTTAAGTTTCTCAGGATGTATCTCAAAAGGAGGATCCCAGATGGTGGCGGTCCAGTTTCCATTTGGTCGAAACCATAAACCCTTGAGGTGATGTTCATCTTCCTTTCTCAAGCTGTTTTTCTCTGCTTCAATAAGGCATGAGATAAGCATATTTCCTTTATATATACTCCAAAGCTATAGTTTCAAGGATACAAGTAATATTCTAAAATTACACTTCAAAAGGTTATTATTGCAGAACTCTTTATGGATTAAATGCAGGCAAAAAGCAACATCTTAAACACTTTAATTCCAATGCTCTTAAATCAACTAGGATTAATGTGCAAACAAAAGATAGGTTCAAAGGCCTTCTTCCATGCTTTATTTTCCTCTGTTATTATTAGAATTCACAGCTCTCCCATTGTCGGGGTCCACACATTTCGCATTCACAACTACACCCATCGCCTGTTTGTACCTGACACAAAACACAACTTTGTATTTCACAAAAGCAAACTAATATTTTAAATAAAAACAGAGTTTTCAATTGGAAATCAAAATAATTTCAAAATGTCTGTTGTAATATGCCTAGTGACAGTGAAGTAAGAAGGCCTAATGGCTAAAGGTGCAGTTCAGTTGAACATGCAGTTCCAACCAGAAATTATGGATCTCACGTGGATATATTGAATGTTATATTAAGATCAGGCTGAACACTATAATGTGACACTCCCAGTATTATAAAACACTATAATAAGACACTCCCACCTTTCAGCTTTAGGCAAGGATGGAAGGGAGATAGAGAGGGAAGGAAGGAAAACAATATAGAAATTCAATCTTCAGCAAGAGAGTTTCACCAATCCAAGGTTCAGGCCAATAGGAAATACATTTTGTTATGAACAAAAATTCGGTTAATATTTTTTTGTGAGAAAAAGTTACAAAAAGGCAGCCAGATCTCTGTCCCTGCCAGGATTCTGCGTGCTTTGTTATTGTAATCACGGGTCATTGTAGCTTATCGCCCCTTTTGTATTAGTAAAGGCCCTGGCTGGGGTGGGGTGATGGCCCTTCCCCGAGGCTAAGGTGTTCTCTTTTCCTACCATAGGGAAGACACCTGAGAGGGTGGGGGGGGTTATGCAAAGTGACTCCAAGACCAGCATGCCTTTTGGGACCCCAACTCCAAAATGCAACGAGGAAACCCTAAAAACAACGAGCCACCTAAGAGTTGAGAGACTAAAGTGATGTCCGGACGTGAGAAGCCAAGTGCTGAGCCTGCAGAGATGCGGAGTACCTCTCGCCCTGACCGTGAGAGTCGTCCCCGGCGGAGAGACCAAGCAGAATAAGCGAGGAGAGGCAAGATCTGACGGGGACATCACGCCCTAAAGGCTCCCACGAGGACTGGATCCCCCGGCTCTGCCCCTGGTGGACAGAGCTGCGCATATCCTCCTCCTCTGAGTCACCCTGGGAGACACGACGGGGACTGCAGCCCTGCGGAGCCGCCCAATCCTGAGCTGATCACTATTAATAAAGGTATTAAAAAGGAGAAGAAGTCTCCTGGCCCTGTTTATCTCACATTTCAATCCACATCAATCAAACATCTCTTAAAATCAAGAACATTATAAACCATTATGAATTATGGACCAATTTTCAACAGGGGTGGGTGTTGGAATAAAGATGCTTCATGGCTTGTATGTAATAATAATTATTAACTGCTCTCTCAAGAATATTTCCTGCATCTTCATCCATTACCAGAATTCAAGGCATAACTGCTGAAGCCTTAGGATGCTGCAAATTGTTCAAGCTGTTAAGTCTCACCTAAGACAAAAGATATAGTGTAATTAGTTTAATTTGTCATGTTCCATCATAATCTCCAAAGAATATTACACCTAACATTAATAATATTGTTATAAATTATCAAATCGATAGCCAAATTTATGAAAAGTTTAACAAAGATTTATTGGGTCAATTACAAAAAAATAGAATTTCGAGCAACCACGACAATCAAGACAGCATCAGTCCCGGTAACAGGTGCTAGGTGAAACCAGAGGTTCATCTGACAGAGTGACAGCTTTCCCTCAAGGGTTCACACCGAGTGTTCCCCCCCCCTCCCCCATCCAGCTTATATACAGTTTATTCTGCCTGAGGCAAAGATGACCACATCTTTCTATTCACTCCTTCGAATGGAAATCCATTTCTATACATATGTTGAAATAGCAAAAGACGGTCTAGGTACACAGAGGAAGTTTGTTTTCACATGTAATAAGTTGGTATCAGTCCCTGAGTACCTAGATGCAATCAGGATGTGTCTGAATCTTGTGAAATTCTTGGGACACTGCAATTAATCATGGGCCAGGAAGACCCCCGATGTTATGTCCCAGGTGCAGGAGACAACGCCATGATCAAAATGATCGTGATGGTCCAGGAAGGTCCCATTCAGACGTTAAACAAGCCTGATGCTATCTTGAGCTGCCAGGAATTAGTTACAATCTGAATAGAACTCTGTTCCTGGCTAGGCAGGTTAAAACATAATTTCTACAATATTTTATACCCACACATATCTCTTTATACAGCATGCATTAACTTCATCACATATCACAATACGATAGCAATTTATGAGATAAATTAATTCTTAAGTTAAAAAAAAATTAAATTTAAAAAACAGACATCCATCCGGGTAACAAGTCTCAGTATGTGAGAACTGCCAAACTACAGCTCCTCTAGGCTACTGATTACTTATAGGTATCTTATAACAAGTCTATTTTTAGTTTTAAGAAACACTTATGAAAAAATGGGGCTTCCTTTTATGATCCACTACACAAAGGAAGAATGTTTCTGTTCTGCATTTTGTCCTGAGAGTACCCACTAAAACCCAAACAGCTTCCAAAACTTTCGTCCTTTTCCAAGGTCCACTTCTGCCTCCTGTTGACTGGCCATCTCTCCTCCAACCCTGTGGTAACTTTCATGTTTTAATAATCTCAGCTGCACACCCTCATCAAAGGCTTTCTGAGTACTCACTAGACAATTTTACCTGTATCCTCTCTGACTCACTCAGGGAACACATACCAAGTTTAGTCCACTTGGATTTCCCTTCAGAGAGAAGCTGTGCTATCCCACCACCTCACACTTTTCATGTATGCCCAGGTTTCTGGTTCCTTGGGTGATGCCATAGCCCAGGTAGCTTATTTGCTCTGCATTTCCATGGGGTTCAATAGTTGTATCTGTTTCCTTTAAATCAAGCTGGCTCCTCTTGACCCTGTACCCTCTGTTAGCAAGAAGATGCTGGAAGACAGTCAAGAAAGCCAGGATACGGAGCACAGCACAGACCTATTATACAGGGGTGGTGGCTGCAGACAGGTATTTCTCCACTGTCCACAGCTGTTAGTCCATCACAGAATTCTTTAATACATTCCTAATCATGAGGTCAAAGGGATATTGCATGCCAACCAAGCCTGACATCACCTCAGTTTTAATGGGCAACCTGATGTACCCCTGCTCCAAGCATAGTAATTCCTGCGTGGTTGGGACACATTTTTTCAGAAGGGACTTTGCCCCTGTCTGAAAATATGACAGCTCCCTAAATAATCTGGTGTTGACACCAATTGATTAATTCAATATTTAAGGAAAAAAAAGAAAAACCAAATCAATCCAATATGCTTGGCCTGAGATTTCATGCATTTTTTCTGGTGCAAATAATTTATTGTGTGCATGAGACTTTCCCTAACATTTTCAGCAATAAAAATGAAACAAGGAATTTGCCAAGTCTGTCAGTCTCATTACTCAAGCACCTCTTTGACATTTCTTCCTCCTGTCATCTCCTCACTTGTTCCCTAAATGACTTCCTGCTTTTGATGTATTTAGAGAACTTTTCACTACCATGTTTTGTTTCCACAGAAAAGTGAATTTTTCAACCGTCTTATAGTCCTGTTTCCAGCTAAGCAGTCCATCATACTCTGTCTGCCTTGTCCTGTGTATTTAAGTATGCTTTTAAATTATTGACATCAACCTTTCTTAACATCAACCCTGTAATAGCTACCCAAAATGTTCCAATGAGTCAGATATGGTTTAATAAAATGCTTTGCTTGGAGGTTTCTTGCTTTCTGGACTGCCTAATTTCTAATTAAATGCATCATTTCATAATTAAAATGTGTAGGAATTCTGCAGATAAATTCTGTGAGTTACCTGACTTCTTTATTCGTATAACAATTATAAATCTAACTATAATGTAAATGTTACTACAGAGGTATACCAGTAATTCATCCATAGGTAAGTGTTCAGCTGGAACAAAGCGCAGAAAAGCTTCTTCCAAAAATTCTTTGAGAAAGCAGCTGTCTGCTAAATATATAAAAAAAAAATCTCCCTATATATAACACATGTTGTAATAAAGATCTTTTTATTCAGCTATAGTGTGTAGTTAGTTAATGCTGATCAAAGAATTAAAAATGGCAGCCTTTTCCAACTTCAGAATTAGATTTGCATTTTGATAGTGGGCATTTAATCCTTCAGCCAGTTTACAGCATTCTGATGATGTCATTTAATCTGGATGATTAAAGACAGATTTAGTCTTTCAATCAGAGAAAATATTAATTTTAAAAGGGAGCCTTAGATAAAATGATTACATTACAAATTATCAAATCTGTAGCCAAATTTATAAGAAAATTTAACAATGATTTATTAGATCGTTAACAAAAAACAGAATTTCAAAAAAAACCCACCACAGCCAAGACAGCGCCAGTCCTGTGTGCCGGCACTGGGCGAACTGAGACCTGACCGACAAAGTGTCAGCGTTTCCCCAGCGGTTCACACCGACTGTTTCAAGCCTTAGCTTATATACAGTTAATTCTGCCTGAGGCAGGGATGACTGCATGTTTCTTTATGTCTCTTCACATGTAGAACTGGGGCCATACATGTGCAGGAATAGTCAAAGGTAAGTCCAGATGTCCACACCTGTATTCGTATGTAGCAAAATGGCACCCGTGCTTGAGTACGGCAGATGCAATCTTCCCAGGTGCAGGTCCTCGTGAGAGGTTTAGACATTCCAAGGAAACTAGCAATCATGGCCCAGGAAGGTTTATTTCATACGTTAACAGACTTGATCTTATCTTAACATTGTCGGGGAACTAATTGAATAAACGTAAGACTCTGCTCCCAGCCAGGGTGGTCACAGACGTACCTTAGATTCTACAATATTTTATACATATATACAGCATGAATTATCTCTACCATATACTACAATTACTTCCTGTGTAGAAATTGTCTCAGCAAGCAGCATTACCTGAAATAAACAGGGCAGGAGACTTTTTCTCCTTTTAATGCCTTTATTAAAAGTGATCAGCTCAGGATTGGGCAGCTTGACGGGTCTGCAGTCTCAGTATTTTTCAAACAGACAAAACAAGATTCTTTCCCTGGAAAATCAGCCACCTGAGGCAATATTTTCATTCCAAAAAGTCTTACCTTCTGGCTGAAGTTCTAAATTATTCAACAAGAACCCCAGAGGAGATATGAATGCAGGCAGCTGATTGGAGGTTTTACAGCAAAAAAGTGTCACAGCTTAATTTTTCTGAAGTCCAGATCCTCTAATGTTAAAACCAGTGTCAATCTTCCCATTAACTCAAAGCCTAAATCATGTAAGTAGGGAAAATGCCAACATTTATATGAATTTAGAAATATACTTCATTTTGAGGCCAGACAGAAAAGTTACCAATTACTGCAGTAGCAATTTCAATACTGATCAAAATCTTGGATGACTATGCAGTCAATAATTTAAAGCATGTATTATATAACAAGAATATGTAAGAGTAAAAAATATTCCCTCCCCCTCCACATTTCTTAGAATCTAGATCTAAGGAGACAGAAGAGGTTATTTCAAATGCATCACTGGCCTACTGAAAATGGAAGCAAGATAAAAACATTCAAAGACAGCCACACCTCAAATCCAGCGTTCACTTCTAGGCCTCCCACAAGAAGAAAGACATTGAAGTGTTGAGTGAGTCCAGAGAAGTTAATGGAGTTGATGAGGAGCAGTTCAGGGGCGGGGGGCCTCAGCCTGGAGAAAAGGAGGCTTAGGGAGAACCTTGTTGCTCTCTAAAATGACCAGAGAGGAGGGTACAGCCCGGGGGTGGCAGCTCTTCTCCTAAAAAACAAGCAACAGGACAATAGGAAATAGTGTCAAGTTGCACCAGGGGAGGTTTAGTTTGGATATTAGGGGAAATTTCTTCCTGTTGAGGGTTTTCAAGCACTGGAACAGGCTGCCCAGGGCTATGATGGCATTAACGATTCCTGTAGATGAGGAACTCAGGGACATGGTTTAGTATGGATTTGGCAGTGGGTTAATGGTTGGAGACACAATGATCTTGGACCTAAATGACTGTGTTTCTAGAACTGGGTACTCCAGCCTTCTAAAAGCCTCTCTGAAATATTACTACATCCGTGAAGCACTTAATCATCTCTGAAACATGACTGTGTCTCAAAATTGGATTAATTGGAGCAAAATTGGATACAGATTGGAGCAGTCTTTAGAGACCATTGTATCCCACCTCTGCATCTGGGGGTGGTGAATGATTCTTTTTCTTCTCTAGGTTTGCAATTCTACTTCAAAGTTATTAAACTGATAGGATGGCCAATTATTTACATGAAGGTTTATCTACCATTTTTACTGAGACTCCCATCAGTATTTCTTGCTTCAATATTTTTTGCCAACTATCTATTTCACAAGATTAATTCTGAAAAAAATATCAGCTAAATATTGATAGTCTCATAAAAATAAAAATAGTCAAATTCTATAGAAAGCATTGTTACAGATGGATAGATAAAAATCTTGCATAGTCAGTCACTTGGAGTTGTAGGTAGTCTGGGTATCCTCCAATTTTCATAAAAATTGGAAGATGTTCACCACAATTAACACTAAAAACTTAAAACCACTGAGATAAGGCAGAAACAAATTAATTTGCATTTAATACACTCTTTTTTTCTCCTCTCATCCACTTAGCTTAAAAAGTTGGCATTCCACCACCTGACATTCCAGTGCACAGTAACATTCTCTCTCCCCTTCTGCTTTTATCCATTTGCAGACTATAGTTCACACCATGAAGCACTATCCTGCAAAATTCCTGGCCTGAGATAAGACTTCTAAAGGCATCCCAGTATGTCATGCTTTTTTTGAACATTATTTGACTTCCTGAAAAATGAGCTGATGTAAAACACTTCAGCAAATTGTAGCTTGCTCCATTTTCTCATAGGGTTCAGGCTGTCAGTGCTGTTCTCAATGTTCTTGCATATTTTAGCACTTCTGCCTCATCACAGAAGGAACAGCCCATGAGGAGCTTCAGAAGGGGAGAATCTAGCAAAATGCCAAAACAGAATGCAGCACTAATCCTACCTGAAATCATAGTTGGTACTTACACCATAATATATAACAAAGCTTGAAAGATGCTTAATATTTTAAAACTGAAATTAATAATAAAGGAACTTAACAGACAAAAGTTCTGCTTTTTCAGAGAGCTTCTCAAACTACAAAACTGCACCAGCTACTTATTCACACTGTGTAGGGCTGTTCAGTCTCATAAAACACCACAGAACTTGAATTCAGGCCATGCTCCATTGGAATAAAGACTATTATTTTATTCTTTCAGCACTCTCATCTGAATTTCATCTAACCTTAAGAATATGAAAGTGTTACACACACAGCCTCAAATTCCTGCTTCCTACCTTCACTGCAGCCTAGACTGATCACAGCATTTTGCTAAGACATCTCATCAGCCTCCTTAGCTGAGCAGAAACATTGTATTGCTACCTGGAGAGATTTGAGGCCAGCACACCATCTTCTTCCACGTCTTTGCTTTTTCTGACGCTGGAACTACACTCCTGTTGTTCTTGTAGCGCTGCTCCTCTGAGGTTTTTGATTTATTTCTCCAGCCTTTCCCTGATATATTATGGTGAATTCTTTCTGTCCTTCCACTCTCCACAGAACTTAAAGCACTGTGCAAGGCTCCCCTCCTCCTCTTAAAGAGAAACTCCCTCTCTTTTTACTCCCGGTCAATTTCTTGATAAGTGATACCAAGCATATGCAGGGTGAAACAACTTGTCTCCTAAAAATGGATGCAATGTGGTTAGTTAATTTCCTTACCTTCTCTTTTGTTTTTAACACAAGACAACTGATTCTGGGTTTTTCCCCCAAAAGTGATAGTCTTCTTTCCCCACTTCTAACATGGCCTCTGTAGGTTTACATCAATGTCACTCTACCACCAAACTCCCTAAGAGTAAGTTAAGAACAGTGTGAGACAGAACTGGGTATTGAAATATTAGGGTAATGTAACCTCTTTTTCCCCTACACAGCAAATGAATTCACAACAACAACTGTTTATAATACCTTTTTTATTTTTCAGCCAGAAATACAAATTAATTTCATATTTCAATAAACAGTAGTAGTAGTGTTTATTCCTTAAATAACCCACCAGCTCTTTGGCATTTGACCGTATTCTGTTTTTCAAACTAAAGACTAATAGGAAGACTTTACTTTCAAGATCAATCTTAAATGCATTAAATTTACACCAGTGCAGTTAACTTTGAAAAATACACATTGGTGTTTTTTTGTATTTTCTAATAAAACTATAAAAGATAACCAAACTACAAAATGCTCACTAGTGGGCTACCTTCACTTAAACTGTAGAGCAACAGCATAAGAACTCTTCATTTCCCAGAGCACATGCACTAACTAGTGCTTTCTAGTAATTCTGAGTGATAAACAAACAAGTAAAAAAAATCTTGACCCTATCAGAAAAAACTGATCAAATAATTTATGCTTCAAAGCAATATGAAATTATTTTTAACTTCTGCAGAGGTCATCAGGAAAAAAATCAAGTTATGTACTGCTTCAGTACAAGACTGCATCTAAAAAAATACAGTATGAAAACTTCCATTTTTAAACTAAAGTAAAATAAACACTAATTAAACAAAATGTTCCAAACACATCTAGAAATACAGCTGTCAAAACTGCATTTGATGTCATATTTGGATAAAAACTTATTAACAAAAGTAACCAGTGCATTATTCTGCTGTAAAATTCAAGATCATCTCTTCAACACTGACAAGAAATATTTCACTTTCACTCTTGTCAAGAAAAAAAATCTGCCCTTCAGAGCTTGTGTTCAGTGCTTCAAGTAAACAAAAATTTCCAAAGCTATGCTGAAGTTGATACCTTCTGCTACTACAGATGAAATGAAAATCACAAATTAAAATCAAAAACATTACCAACATACCAGTACAGACATTCCATTTTCTGTCTCTAAACAATGTAAAAACAAAATCTAACAAAAAAAAACCCCAAAAAACAAACAAAAAATCACTTTATTTCTTGAAAGATTTGCTTTAAATAACTTAAAGATTTATTCTGAACATGTTCTATAGAATAAAAAGGACAAAGCAATTACTTCAATGCAGAAACTAAAAAATCAGTTTTGATAGGATTCAAGTAGCAAACATTTCTTTTACGAATAAATCTCACCCAGATCACTAGTACAAGCGCAGTCTCAAAATGTATGAATTGGATTGTTTAAATAGCAACTGGTTCATCCAGTCAAGCTCACTTTCTTGTCCATGCTGCAAGAAAACCACATATATTTTACTACAGGAACAAAAAGTAAACAAAAAAAACCCTCCTTGGGTAATAATCCAAGAGCAGTTTCTAATATCAAGTCAAAATTAGAAACAACCAAGCAGACACCACAAATTTTTCAGTATTGAATTACTGAAAACACTAGATGTAGCAGTACAGAAAAAAAATCCCAAAAATCAAAAGCTTTTTTTTTTTTGTTAAAATGTGTCCAAAGAAATATCCACTAGTTGCAGTCAAATCTGCATCAGAAGCTGCTGGATCAGGAAAGATTTCACTCTCCAAGTATTTGCAGAACACTTCATTGCCCAGACTGTATTCAAATAAATTACTTCCTGGTAACACTGAGCTGATAAAACCACCTACAATGTGAACAGTTATGTACTCACTTCAACAGTGGATTTCTGCAGCAAGAGACAAAAGATCAGAAATAATTTCTAAATTTGAGATGATAGCTCATGTGCTATTCCTTGAAAACATACGATCCCCTCTAAGAGTAAGGTGTTGGAGCTGGTATTGTAGCACTTCTGTGTCAGCAGGTTCCTTAATGCTCATTTTGTCTAAATTGAGGTAGTCTAGGGATTTTGAATGAGCCCTTTTACCTTTCAAAAGGCAGAGAGGCAGGGAACCATGAAGTGGTTTGTAAGGTTCATATGGTAAAGCTTTATTGTATTTATCCCCAGAGCTGGGCATCCGTCTCCTCCTTCTTCCATTTACTGCTGGGATCTCATAGGGCTGGAAGTACTTACTTCTAGTTTTGTACAAACGCGAGGAACGTGAAAGTCCTGAATCAAGATGTTTGGAGCCCAAGTTAGGACCAGATTCTCCTTTATTCTCTTCACTTCCAATATACTTATGGGCTAATTTTAGCAGTTCCTTTCCAGTTGTAAAGCCAACCAGGTAGTTAGAATCCATGTGAAGGATCTGATATCCTGCAACTGTCCGCCTCAATGGTGAGCAGGGGGTGCTGGAACAGCGTGGCTTTTCTGCTTCCGTCCTGGCTGCAGAACTCACGTCTGCAAGAGGCACAGAGAGGGTGGAGAGGGTAGTTCTGGACTCTCCAGTCACATCAACTTCCATTTTAAACACAAAGCTTTGCTCCTAAAAATAAAACAGAGCTTGGTCAGAAAATGCAATACAAGGGGCTGAGAGAAGACCACAGGAAAGGAATTTTTTATCACCTAGAAGTCATAACCAGTTCATAACCCTATTCAGCCTGGTCTTAGCTCTGCACGGTGTCACATAACACACCTATCACTGACATCTGTCTTTCAAAATTATCTTGGGTGGGTTTTTTAATAAAAGATCCCATAAAGATACTGATAATTCTAAATAGCTAAAAACATATTATACTATCATACACAAAAATGGAGCATCTTTCTGGATCATTTCTTCAGCCTTTTAGTGCATTTGATTCTTTGTAGTCCCTCACCTCTTGGAGCATCTACATCCATTAGCAGATCCACAGCACCTTCCCCAATCTTTACTTTGTAATTTGTCTACTGTCAATATTATCAAACAAAGCTTTCAAAAAACACGCCTAAAAAGTATGAGCTCATTCAGATATGACCATGAATCACACCTGATCTGAGTGTACCTGATCTGATGCTTTCATCTTCCACATGTGCAGACAGCTTGCTTTAAATTCACAGTGGCATCCCAGCCATTCCACACCTGTCTGATTACGTCATCAGCAGTCTTCACATACTCCCCAAGAAAACTGACCTATCATCTTATTCACAATTAATCAAACACATACTCCTTTATTCTAATAGGATTCTAATGTATTTCTAACAAAGTATACTGTGTTTAATGAATATAGCATTAGATTCTTATAAGCATCTTAAGAATAAACAATATTTATTTGTTTTTTTTCCTATTTCTCTTGGAAACATTCTCCCTTCCCTCACTACTGTTCCAAACACATTATTTGCTGCCTTTACAAACAAAAGCACTCACTGCAAGTTATTATCACCTCTAACATGAAGAGATATATAGTATACAGAAAGTATACACCAGCAGATGCTGGAACACCAGAAAGCCTCCCTTTTATTTCTATTGTCAGCATCATCTGAACCATTTCACTCACACAGCTACTTCACAAAAGAGGTCACATTGGTGACCTGCTTTCTTCATTTCCTGCAAATCCATGCTTTCTTCATTGTCAGACGCATCTTTGCTCTAAAGATCAGCTATTGTAGTCAATATACTTCACTAAAAAAAATCAGCATAACTATGTTACATTTAAAGGCAACAAAGGAAGGAAAGTTAGCATCCAAGTGTTAAGCTGAACAAATACTAAAATTCATTACTTGTGATCATACACTACATCCAAAAGCTCAATCATATTTCACAAATAAGGCTGACTTAAAACACACTTCCAGGAGTTTGCAAACTTTTGAAGCTACTACTTGATGCCACTTTCAGGCTTGGAACGTGACAGGCCAAGTAGCAACGACACAACAAACAAGGAAATACTTTATTCCATCTTCTGTAATTAAGACACCCGCCAAAATCCCATTAAGACCGATCTCCATTTATTTGTTTTAAATTAGAGAGGGAGCTGTGTGCAATTATCACTTGGCAAAAGAGAATACTAGCCTTATGCATAAAAATATAAGATTACCTTGTATCTGTGACGGGACTGGGAAGGAGTAGTTCAAATAATGTTCTGTCAGAGTGGAAATCTGTTTCAAGACCTCTTGGGGGCTTGGAATATGTGGTGGGGGGTGGGTGAACCCTTACTCTGGTGAGGTGGTGCCCTGGCCCAGCCCCACAGTGTCTGTAACTAACGGCACAATAGAGGCAGCCTCCCTGTGTTGCCTAACCCAGCCCCCTAAATGGCTGAGCAACTGAAAGACCCACCTGGTAGGAAGGGTTTTTAAGAAGACTAACCATGACGCAAGCATGTTGCTCTCTAACTCTACCTCCATCTTGGGGCTTTACACCACTGGAACCCTGAAGGCAGTGGTTATGTCTCTTTTTCTACATCTTTCCCCCTTTTGCCTTCTAACTTTCTTTTCACAGAAGACAATGCCAAATGGGTTTAAACATTTTCTGTGTTCAGTGGGCTATGTCTGTGCTGTGGTGTTTCATGTTGAACTAAATTCTCTGACAAAGTTCCTCATCTTCTATAATTCACTAGTAAACTTTGTGATTTTTTAGCTCTTGAAGACATCTGGTTGGCATTTTTCCTACCCAGACCAAAAGAATCTTGGTTTAACCCTGAATTTAAGTGACTAGGGTCTGATGTTCCTATCTCTCCTTCCCTGCTTAGTCCCCAGTTAACCTGCTGCTCCCTAGGCTAATAAATTAGGAGTAAACAAAATGCCCACAGTTCTGATAAAGAGGATTTTATTTGCCATTAACAGACTTATATTATGGAGAGACTATTTTAATGCTCCTTTAGTCTTAAATGGTCTCTTTTCATTCTCAGCTGTGGTATACAGAGGATTCTTCATTACCAGTTTTGTGTACTGTAACTTTTGCAGATATACTTCATCCAATGACCTGTTAAGCATTCTGGGGTTGGACTAGATGGTCAGGGATTGGACTAAATGGTCTCCAGAAATCCCTTCCACCCCTAACAATTCTGTGAATCAATCAAAACAAGTAAAACAGTCAAATAAAGAATTAAAATACTGAAGTAAACCAGACACCCAAATTTTTCACTGCAGAAAGTCCACACAACTGAATAATGCTTCCCATGACATTTAATTGAATATAGATTTATGCAGTCAATTATCAGTTTTAGAATAGCAGAAGCAGCTGTTTCCTACTTTAACACCATATCAAGCAGTGAAACAGTAAATCTGATGAGGCTTCAGCTGCTGAGACAAAGATATTAATGACAATTTCTGAAGTTGAAATTATGTACCACCAGGAACCACAATTACTGGAGGCACAGCACACAGAAATTCTGCATTACAGTTTTCAGCTACTCTGTGATTTTAGGCTAGAAATCCAAGTATCTGTTCTTGCTGTTAATTCTCAAGTTTTACCCTGCAGTTTGGAAATCTCTCCCGGAACCTTTCAGAAAGACTCAATCTGTTCTGTTAAAAGAAACTGAAATTATGCTAGAAAATGTATAAATAAAATGGACATACTGCAAGGTTGAAAATGAATCATATTACGTAGTCACATATAAACAGCAAAACCAACAAAACAAACAAATAAACAAACAAGCCCAGAACAAACAAATCACTTGTCACAGCAGTATGTGCCCTAAAGAGGAGGAAGGAGGAAGATTATCTTCATGCGCTTTTAGTGTTCAAAATCTGAAAGTAACAGAAAGGCTGCTCTTCTCAGAACACAGCTTTTAAAGTTAATTTATTATGTTTGAAACATGGGCATGTGCTCTGGTAACCAAGAGCAATCAACTTGGAAAAGTAACCACGCAGAAGGGAAGGAGTCAGCAGTTCACTGCACAGTAACTACCCTCACTGTAAACCAGTACAAAGGAAAATCAGAGCAGAAAGTCCTCAAGACAGCAAGGTACAGCCTAAGTACTTAAGGTTCTGAAACTGCAGAACTCCCATTCTGAGCTGCAGTGTGAAGAACAGTATCAAAACCAATACATCTGTCAAACATTTGAAAGCAACAGCAGCATCAGAAACTGGTGCCACATGCATCAAAAACTAAAGGGACTGAGCCAGAGACTGCTAGCCAGTGACACGAATGACTGGCGCGCTCCATAAGCAAAGGACCAAAACTCAGCATGTAGGTGTTCAGCTCTTCCTTCCCAAGACTTTTAAGCCAGTTATTCAAGCTGCCATATGGCTTCAAAGTGATTTGTATCCTTATCTGGGAAAAAAAGCCAAAAAAAATTTAAAGACATTATTTAGAAAACTCCTATTAAAAAAATAGAAAATAATATGAGCTTCACAGTGAGTGTCTGTACCATCACCTATAAACAGATAGTTAAAACTTTTTGACAGTATTTTTAGGACATTTCTATTGTTATAAAGCATTTGATAACTTCTGTTATGTTCACTGCTGTTTTCTGTTTTCAAGTACAAGCTCATCAGTAATAACACTGGAAAAGACAGTACTTCAGTTTAAAAAGATTACTTCTTCAGATCACTGATGGACTGTCTTCTTGCCTCTCAAACAGAACGATGACAGAGTGATGCCAATTAAAGACAATTTATAATTGAAGATTATTATTTAGTCTAACCAAGGAGACTAAGAACAAGATGGCATATACTTTGCTGCTGGTCCACATATTAAAAACATATGCAAAGTAAGTGAAAGTAGGAAAGCATTAATTCTTACCAACAGAATTAATTTGACGAATACCTACTAGAATGGCCTTCAGAATAAAATTCAATGAGATTTTACAAGATTTTATCAATTCTCTGTATATTTAAAGCAAGCTCTGTATTTGAAGTAACCTGACCCAATCTATATAAACACTAAAAAAATTGTCTAAAACACAGAGCAGAGAAATAATGAAGATAAATATTAGATGAACTATTAAATCACTGTATGAACTCAAAGAATACATTAATATTCTTGAGATAATTCTTTCTGTGTAAAACCATCAAATTCCCACATTTTGCAAATATATGTATTTTCTGGTTATTGAATCTTCCACAAAATTGTCAGATATTATTCATATCCTTTTCATAACATGGGACAAATGAAAAACGCATATGCATGACACACTAGGGCCTGATATCACAATATATGCACTGTAAATAATTTATTGTTGAAATGACTTCTTGCAATGTGCTCCATTGCACTCAAAATCTCGTGTTAGTTTTTTTTTTTCTCTGATAAAGTGTTATTTCTCCTGTTACATACATTATTTACTGTCTTTCTGAGGAAAGAAATGTGACTTATACAAAACAAATTTTAATTACTCAGTATTCGAAAAAAAAAGAAAGATGAAGAGCGTTTTCCCTTGATAACACTTATGCTTTGTAGAAAGTCCACATTATTTTAGAACTGCTGTAAGTTACTCCTAACAAAGTATCTGGTTCTCTGTAATTTTGCATTTCTGTTGTTTCTTATCTCCTCAGCTAGAATCAGAAGTGGTTTTACAACATGCCTATTTTTTTTCCATTTAGATAAACATTAAATTTCTGTCCATTCAGTAAATGTTTTCTTCTTCAGAACTGATTCTTCTTCCTAGATGCCAAGCCTGTAGGCAATACTTTTGGCTAAGAATCACTGAGATACGTCACATTGATAAAATGATAGTAATTGTAACAAGAAAAAGCAGAATGGAGATGGCAGTGGTGATATCTGTAGAAGAGTCAAACATACTGAACAGAGATATCAAGCCAGTTTTGACATTTTCCGTTCTCTGTGCTGCCATTACTTGACATAAAAAATGCACTTAAAAGACAAAATGTTTATCTGTTAGACATCAGGAGTAAGTGAAATAGCCCAGCATGTGTGAAGCCAGGACACCTTTAATTATTTCAACTGTCTCTTTGTGAAGAATGAAAGATAAGGTCTACATCATTCCCTTTGCAGTCTGAAGGGGAAAAAAACGTTTGCTGTTCCTTACAAGAAATTCCATACGCCTCTAAGCAAAAGAGAATGGGGGCAACATAAAATTGTTGCACCACATAAGACAACATTCAGATGGAGTAACAACTAAGTGTAGCACAGATTTACTTCCTCAAAATTACATGCAAGAAAACAAAATTATGCATAAAACATACACTATAATCCTACAGACCTTAAGAAAACATGAATTGATATTACTGAATTAATAAAGCCAGTGCAGTAACTTCAGAATGTAATGTAAAACAACAGCCTATGAAACAACTATTAAAGTGTGTGTGTATTGGGGAGAGGGGGTTTGTTCTTGTCAACAGGTAAAAAATTAAGCCATTCAGCTACCCAGTATACCAGGCAATAATTTACAAAGTGTTCTTTCTGAAAAGATGATTACATCAATTTCTACTAATATCCCCCTACTCCAAGTAGCAGGAACCAGTTTTTTAAATTCTTGTTACTAAAAGTTTTAAAAAGAAAACTATTATGATCCAGAAAACTACCTTTTAAAATTGAAGACTGAAGACACAAGTGCACTACTGAGAAACTACAGCTAGCAACACAACTGACTACCTCAGAGCAGATCAGTATGACAGAGCATAGGATTTACAAAGAAAAGAGACACATGGAATGTAAAGTCTGACCAGACTAATGAATTTTGTATGAGCAGACTTAGCAGGCAGGGAAGTGAAATAAAATGGTGGGAAAGAAGGCCATTTAACATCTCTCTGCCACGCAACACTGGACAGAAGTGTTTAACAGACCATAAGTTCTCTAAAATATTTAGAGCCTTCCACATGGACAATGAGACTCCCTTGTTGGATTGAATCACAGACAAACACTTCCCCTTCACTTGGTCAGTAAAATGATGCTCCTGGCCAGCATAAATGTGGTTGTTTACTATGCTGACTCATCAAAAAATGAAACTGTGAGATACATGCAAAGTAGCTGATGCATATTGTAACACATATAATTTTTATTCTTTATTGGATTAGAATGTAAAATAATGTTTCCCTTATATTTCATTTTTACTTCACTGTATTTTTGATCTTCCATCTTTTCATCTACTAAAATCTAAGTTTAATTTTCATAGTTATTACTTTCAGGTTAGCCCACTTGGGAAGACACCAAACAACCTGAGCTGTCAAAAAAAACTAAATCACCTTTTAAAAATAAGAGACAGAAACAAACAAACAAAAGGAGAGTGCTTGAAGTATCCCAGTTTTCACTAAATAAATACTGATTTCTTTTCTTTAAGAACCAAAGAGACTATGGGTCTCCAATGTTTCTGTGTTAGAAAAGAAATTTAGGCTGGGTGGTATTCTATACTTACAAGTTAGTGCAGCTCTGGTGACATTATTTTGAAATGATCAGCCTACACCATACCATATTCAGCTTTTGACTAGGAACAGCTATTCAAGCAAGGAAACTTTAAAAATAGACCTACTCATAAATATTATGAAAAATATATTCGACCAATGCAATTTAGTTTTTTCAGTTTTTTTAATGGAAGCACTTTAAGTCACTTGTTCTCTGTCTTACCTTGCTACCACCTGCAGCAGATATTTACATATTTGGTGGAAAAGTGTTGATGCCTTGAGAGGCTACCTAGAGAGAGGCTAGACAGTGTTAAAGGAATAAAGAAGGTATTTAATAAAAAGGCCTTCAAAGGATATACCTTGGGCAGTACAAGGGCCCGGCTCTGGCTACACCCAAAATGAGTAACTGGTCACGATGTTTCACATTTTTATGTTTCGTTCAATTTACATATTGCGGTTAATTGTCCTATTACAGCTTCAGGTAATAAAGTACCATCCTCCCAGTTTGCTCTCCTCAATTTGCTATTGTTAATACTTTTTGGGCCTGAAGCTGCAATGGTGTCTTTGGTTCTCAGGTTGGAAAAGGATTATTTTGTCTAACTAAACTGTGAAGAGAATTTGCTAACACTTTATATGAAGGTCAGAGTTATATACTAATGCAGTACAGAATCTGGAAAATACAAAACTCAAAACTTAAAGCATCCGTTTCATGTTCACCTACACAATCCCCATTGATAAAGGTCACTTTCTCAAGGTCACTAAAGTAATGTACATAAAGGCTTTAAAGTTCTGGTTTTTGTCTGCTTCTCAAATGCTCCTTCCCTTATTTAAAGGCTGCTTTAAAACAAGAGTAATGCAAGCAGAGAGTAACAATTAATGAAAGCCCAACAGTACATGCAGTCACAGTGAATTTCTATTAAACTTACAACTAGTGTGAACAGAAATCTGCCTCCTGGAACACTCAGTTCTGACTCATCTGACTTTGCAATACCGTACCTCATTTGCATATTGCTGGTGGTCAAGCCAGCAGCATAAGGCTGATCAAAAACAAGAATGTACAGAAAGCTACACTATAATGTCAGTACTCTTACACAAGAGCTTAATTTCAGTGATTGCACTGCCACTCCCTCATTTCCCTCTGCTTCAAAGCCCCTGTGAGAACCACGCTCCTCTATCTTCATTATCGACAAATGCCCTTCCTCAAGGGAGAAAAGAGTCAACTGAAACAAGCACACCCCATTAGCTGGAATATGGTTCAAAACATACCAACAGCAGGAGGGTGGTGGGAGAAGCAGCTTTCTGCATGCAGCTATACAAGCAAACATGT
Source organism: Zonotrichia albicollis (assembly GCF_047830755.1). Lineage (NCBI taxonomy): Eukaryota > Metazoa > Chordata > Aves > Passeriformes > Passerellidae > Zonotrichia > Zonotrichia albicollis. Next base: position 24,432,140 of record NC_133860.1, read on the forward strand.
ATGACATCCTGGCCCACTTTAGAAAATACAGTAACAAAGACATGTTTATAAGAAGCATTTGTTAGTGTTCATAATTTCTCTTTTTCTTTGTAATAAAGAATACATTTATGCTAGGCAAAATACATATAAACCAGCATATAAGTAATATATACAGAGACTTAAGATCTGAGATTGTTTTCCTACATTCTGCATACCACTCAAAACAGCACTGCAGCTGTTCGAAGACACTTTTCCAGGAAATGTACAGAGACAGAACTGGAAAAACATGCCTGCTAATGAACCAAAGCAGCTTATCAAGTTTAATGCTCTGAAGTAACACTTTAATACACCTTCGAGTGCACAAGCACAGTCTGTGAGCTTCACAGGCCATACAGTAAATATTAAGACAAAACTCTTGTCTACTCTTCACTAAACAAAATTTATTACAAACTAATACAACAGTTACCCACAGAAAGCTGTGCCCTGGTGCACATTGTCATTGTCAGATTCAATAGTAAGATCATATTCACGTTTATCACGTGTCTGAGTATGGGGCTGCCAGTGTGCTTTAAACTGCAACTGAGGAGACGGTTATGCGCACTAAATGCATACTTACACTAATACTAGATATAACTGCAAAAGAGTAAGTTCTGGGCTTTTCCACCACTTAGACTGTCACCCATCGGGTGGCACGAAGAGCGCTCAGGAGCAGCCTCAGCGCAGCCCGCAGGCCCCGCATGGCAACTCCCCGGGTTCCATATAGACATGGGAATCACCACCAAGCATCCGGCTCTCCTAGGGCGGCCGGGCTGCCTTGCTCCCCGTTACCGGCTCAGCCCCGCCGCAGTCGGGGCCGCAGGGCGGGCTCCGGGGCCCGCAAGAGCGCAGGGCCGCTGCCCGCACCATGCGCCCTGGCGCTGCCCGGGCACGGCTCACCCGGACCCCAACCCGCGCGCCATACGGCCGCCGGGAGCGGGCAGAGAAGCCGGCGCCCTCGGGTGGGGCGATCCACACGGCACCCTAGGCCTCCCCGCTGGCGGCACTACCGCCCACCCAAGAAGACTCCCGCCTACGGCCCCTCCCTGGGCCCACCCAGCTCCGGGAACCGAGGGCAGGGCCGGAGGCCGCGGAGCCTGGCCTCAGTTCCCGGTCGCTCGTACCTGCGGCCCAGCGCGGCGGGGTCCGCGCGGCAGCAGCTGCCGGGGGCGGTGCGCGGGGCGCTCCAGTTCCCCGGGCCCACCCGGCGCCGGGCTGAGGGCGGAGCGTGGCTGCGGCTCCGTGCAGTACATCCAGGCCATTCGGAGCGCCGCCTCCCTTCTCGGCGTGAGCCTCGGTGTTTTTCAGCTGTCCTCAGGGTGGTTTAATAAGCATTAGTCCCCTATACCATTCTTGCGTCGTATATGCCTGTAAGAATGGATCTAGCAACCATCTCTTGGTGACTGTCTCATCACGAGCATACCGCCCACTTCTGTAGTATTTCCAAACAGCCTACAAAGTTTGAACGCCAACTAGATAACAAACCTTTAGTAATGGGTTTTGCCAACAACCAATTTGATAATTTCCCTATTGCATTTTGCTGCACAGACAAAGCTGCTATTACTGCAGCAAACCTTGCAAACAATTGCTTAACTTGGCTTTTGCAAGTGAAATGAAAGGGGAAGAAAAAGCTTGATGTCATAGTTCTGGTTTTCCCCTTTAATAATAGTTATGAGCTCTACCACACAGCTCTTAAACCCCTAGCGGTGGAGTTAAGCTAGATTTTGTTTCTAAAAATGAGTCTTTAAAGACTCATTCTTAAACACACAGCTGAAGTTTATTAGTCTGATTGGGAAGGCATTGATGACCCCCATACCAAGGCCACATTTTGTTCTCCCTCTAGTCCCAATAATCCTGCCAAGAAAGTTGCAGGTGCTCTGGTCTTGAATTGCTGGTCTGAAGGGTGTTGGCATTCCATATGCACCCAGACTAACCACTATGCACCCAAATGCTCCTGGAATTTGTGTTCCTTGGAATTTTCAGCTAGAATAAACAACAGAGAAATAAATCCCAATGTTTTTATAAGGAATTTTAATTACAGGCTCTGCAAGCCATTAAGAGTCATAGTGTTTGCAACATCACAAAAGCACTCTAAAACTAAATTTGTAAGTTTAGTACACAACATGGGGAGTGTATCTGGTCAATCAGCAGTCCAAGAAAAGAAACCTGGAGTGTAGTTCGGGGTGTTATGATGCTCCATGTTGCTCACAGTACACAAACTCCTTTGGTTCATGTTGACGCCTGCAATACTGGCCTGAGCGAGAAATCCCATCTTCCTATATTGTCCCAAGGCATAAATGCGGTGGTAAGATCTTGTGAGTTAGTATATCACAATTTTCTTCCAACAAACTTCCTCCCAACAACTTCCTGCTCTCACTGTCAACTGAGTTTTCAGTCAGACTCTGAAATGGAGTTCCAAGGAGAAGAGGGCAGGCATCAGTAGGATATTTTAGTATTTAATTAGCTGTAAAATTTATTAACATTTATCACATTGACAGAATTAACATGGTGCAAAACTTTCAAATTCCTAGGCACCAGAAGAAAGAAAGATCTTGAAGACTTAAAGCTAGTATTCAAATTCCAAACCAAATATTTGAAAATGAGCCTAGTTTCCTAAATCCATAATTTTCAAAATTTTGCTTTTTCAATGCAATCATGCTGTTAAGATTTTCTGAAGTTAAACTACTGTATTTCATTGCTTTTTCCCAATGTTTATCAACACATCCAAGATTTTACATGAAAAATAAAGATACTTTAGTAAACTTGGCCTTTGTTTTCCCATATAAGATCTAATTAACACTCTGTAGTCCTGTTGCAACACAGAGAGAAAGAGACTGTTACAAGCCATTTTCTCTGCATCATCCTGGCCAGAACGTGAAATACCAACATTTCAGACTGTGCTCATCAGTAGCTTCCACATCAATGACTGTCAATTAGAAGGACGATACAAGACAATTTGTAAGTAAACACAGTATTAAAGGTAAAATACATGGAAAACAGCTCAATTTCTGCTATCCTCTTCAAGCGCTTCCTGATTTATTATCCCATGAGTGCTTTTATCAAAAGGCTTATTTTTCTTGCTATTCCTGTATTCCATGTTTGTACAATGGAAACTGCTATGGTGTTTTGAGCATTAGTGAAGTTACTAAATTCAACAGCTGAAAGCTGAGCAATTTATAGAATATTTACTCATTGTGTTTCTTTGGCTCTCTTTACATGGATTTAATCAACAAGCCTGACAAGACAAACATTTTTACTAAATACTCACTTTCCTTTTGCTTTTGAAGGATTGTAGCCATTATTTTGAAAACACAATTTTTGCTGAAAATCCAGAACTACATACAGGATAAAAACCAAGGCACTAATTTGAGAGGGGGCAGGGAAGAGAAAAGCCAGCCTCTGAGGAGGGTATGGCTGATGTGGCAGAAGAGCGTTATATTGGGGAGCGTGGTGGGGGGTGGGTGGCACAGAAAGAGTATTTTTATATTGAAAGACAAAGAAAGAAATATTACATGTTGCCATATAACTTGCAACTTTTCCATCCAAATTAAAAAGTTGCCAATTTCTTAGAAGATTATTTGGCTAAGTTAAAAACTTAGCAGACCAGTGAGTACAATGAAAATCAACTCAAAACCTAAACAAAAAAATTTAAAGCACAACATTTATTAAAATACCATCTTAATTTTTATATAACAGTTAAAAAAATTAACTTTAGAAAGTTTAATAAGTGCAAAAGCATCCCTTGATTTACTTATTGGGCCAAATTTACTTTTTTGCCTAATTAAGCTGATTTCAGCTGGAATAACAGCTGTTTAAGCAAGGTGAATTTTGTCCAATGGACACAAACACAGGAACGAATATGAAAAAGTGGTGGGTTTAGAATCTTGTGCATTTTGCAGATCTTCAGTTAGTACTAGCTGTGATTCAGAGCATCTCAAACTATAAACAGAACTATTTAACGTGAAGAGACATACACTGTCTTACACCTTGAGATCTAAAAGTTATTGGGAAAGGGAAGTGAAATTTTGGACCAGTCTTTAGAAAAATTTGCACTTAGTGTGCTCATGTATAGGGGGAGGCAACAGAAAATACTTGCCAATATTGCTGTAGGCTGTTTATTGAAGGTAAGTAAGTTTATCAAAATCAAACTGTGCATTGTTAAAGAGCAAGAGAAGTGATGAAGACATGTCTAAAAGTGGACCTGGTTGCTCACAGAGTTGGTGCAGTCTCCATTCTTCAAGGCTCTCAAGTGCAAGCTGGATTAAGTTACATTGTTTGGTTGCACAGATGACCCTGATTTGAGCAAGACATTGCACCACAGCCTTCCTGAAGCCATTTCCATCCTGAGTTACTGTGTGTTCCTATGATCCTTGTTTAACCTTATTGCTTTTGGATTGATTGCATAGCCTATGTTGAGTTTAAAATGTATGGCAGCTAATAGAATAGAATAGAATAGAATAGAATAGAATAGAATAGAATAGAATAGAATAGAATAGAATAGAATAGAATAGAGCAGTTGTGACTTACAGTGATCATCTGGTTTAACTGCCTGACCACTTTAGGGCTGACCAAATTTAAAGCCCATTATGAAGGACTGTGGAGTCCTCTGACTCCTCCCCCTCAGGGAAATCCCCAAAGCCTTGCCTTGGAAGACTGTATCATAGAGTTTTCCCCATCTAGGCTGATACAGTGGACTTAACCCATGATGCTCTGCAGCACTGCTGCCAATCTACATTAGATTGCCTCCCTCGTTGCCCAGTTGACACTGCACCCCAATTATTCATCTCTCATTTCCGCTACAGGTTACTGCCCTTTGCCCTGCCCTTTGCCCGCCCCTGTGCCCTCAGGTCATTAGTCACTGACCCCATTCTTAAGTCGTGCAGACCACATAGTTTTCTTTTTTGTCTGTGGTTCTTTTGGCATGGTGGATGTAACAAACCCTCGCTGGAATATATCATACAAAGACCCTTCCTGTTCCACTGCTGAGCTATTTGTGGCATGTGTGTGCATGGACTTGAAATGGCTGTTCTTCTGGCCTTACTCTGAGCAGTTTCTGGAGACATTTCAAAGAAGGCTGCAGCATTTCTACCACCCTGCCACACTGCAACAAAGGACATTATCCAGATGCCTATTTTTGAGCACCAACAGGCTCAGGGTATTAACTACCTCTCTAGAAAGCCTGTACCAGGGTTTTATCGTCCTCTCAGAAAGAAAATGCTTCTTAACGTCCAGTCAGACCCTCCCCTGATGCCTCCTTCTTTCTAAACCCCACCGCTCCTTGCAGGATGGGCCTTCCAGCCCTTCTACCTGCTTGGTTGTCTTCTTCTGGATGCATTCAGGTGCCTTAGAATTGTTCTTAATTTTTGTGACCTAAAACAGCACATAGTTTTAGTCCTCGTACTAAAACTTCCAGATAGTACTCGTAACTATCTGAGAAATGCATGTATTTTATTACTGGCTTTTTGCAAATATTAAAATGAATATTTTATGTGTTGTGTTAGAAAGTAATGCTGTATTATTTCTCTTAAGTAGTGTGTTAAATATAGTTTTAGGTTATAAAAAATGTTAAAATATAAACTATGCTATGTAGGATACTTTTTTAAAAGAAAAGACTTGCAGTAAGATAGCAGCCACAGGACGCCTGAATCTTTCAGAGAAAAAGAATTTATTGCCTTCTTATCAGAAGAAACGAACTTCTTCCTGCCTCGAAGGTGGTGTTAGTATTCAGAGGTAGAAGCTGACGATGACCAGACAGAATCCTGTGTTTGAATGGCATTTATGCATCATGTATGAAGTGTATAAATATGCAACAGGCTATTGCTTTTAAGGGTTAATCCTTTGTTAACAGGTGTCCTTTTACGGCTCGTGATGCCCAGGAAAAGGTACCCGGACGTCCGTAACTCTTTGTTTTTATTGTCTCATATTGTCCTAATTCAATTTTTCCAAATTGTTATTACTCTAATTGCACTACTATTTTTATAACCATTTTATTACTATTAAACTTTAAAAATTTTAAAAACAAGTGATTGGCATTTTTCACAACTAATATCAAAGCTAGAAAAGACAGGAACCTCCAGGTTATTTTTTTATTCTATTCTGTTTCAAATCCAATGTCACTTCAGTCTTTTGAATTCTCTTGGTTGGATTTTCTAATTTATTTTCATTTCTGCTTTTCAGTATTTGTAACTGTATATGTTCTGTGTGAGTGCTCTTTAAAAATGTCTACAGACGTAGTTTAAATTCATAGAGTTCAAAATGCTTTCCAGAGTAGCCTTTTGAAATAATTTATGGAAGTTTTACATATAGTAATTTAAGTCTAAGTATATTCCCAGCCTTCACCCAAAAGAAAAATGAAAAAGCTGTTTAGAGTCTGAAAACAAATAAGACAGTAAGTCTGAATGGACTTAGATTTTAAAAGAGTCACAAATTTTTAGTACTTGTATTAGTAAACAAATAATAATTTTATTAAAGAAAGGAACATTTAGTCCTTCTTCTGGAGAGATGAAATAGGAGATTGGGTAAGACAGGTGCATTCAGACCAAACAAGCTTTGTTGGAAGCAAAGATACCGCCATTATATTAAAAGTATTCTGCATCTGTTGCAAAATGTATGTCACCCAATTATCTTGTTTTCTTGTCAGTGACTTATCTCTTTGACTGAACAGAATGGAGATCTGTGAATTCTAATTTTTCAGAATTTGGGATTAGAAGTCTATTTCTATATAGTATATTTATCCATTGTGTGGTACTGTGACAATTTTTCAATAGTCTGGTTTTATATTTTTAAAGCAAGTCCACTTTAGAACTGGTTTTGTATCAATGCAGAATTTAAGCTTTCTTTCTAAAGTCTTTCCTACACTAGCTTCTAGCTTTTATGGTGCAGATATTCTCTGTATTTAGTGCATTTTCCTCCTCCTAGGCCCACATTTGATGCCATTCACACACACATTCTCTTTTTATAGATAAAATATTTGCCCTTTTTTTTTATTCAACATTTCTTTTTCACAGTAATACACTCTGGACTGCTTTGGTGTTAACCAGTTCCTGTATTTCAGAGCACAAGATGGTTGTTTTTAAGGCTAAGTGAGGGAATAAAAAAATTATCACTTAAAAATACTCAATGAAATTTGTCCTCACAAAAGCAAGTAAAATGAAAACCATTATTTAGAAAGAAAAATAGAAGAATACATGTCTTCTGCCATTATCCTTTGAACTGTTTTTGATGCTGTTGTTCCATATATGTTCACTATTTTTGAACTGTGATAATATGTATAATTATTTCTTGTATGCATACCTCCCTAGGCCTGTTTATATGGATTTCTCCAAAACAGAACTTTGGAAGTACATCTGCTTTCCCTTAACAGCCTCTGCATGCTTGGATAATTACATAACTGAAATTTATGGCTTATAATAAAGAAACATAAAACAGGATTTAAATTAATTTTAGGATTTTTCACACATATTTTTGTGGTTTGTGGTTTGGTCTATTTTGTAATGATGCTTCATTTTTGAAAAATGCTAAGCTAAATAATTACTTAAACTACATTGCAGGGTGATAATATTTTAGGAGTCACTGTCATATTTTGACCACTGATTTTCTGTAAACATATTTTTTGACCTCTGCCAAATCTGGTTGGAATAGGATGTATAGTTTAAAAAAGTTTAATGTGAGGGAGTGATATTGCATAAAAAAAGGAATTCAAAATAGGTTCAAACTTGTACAGTCCACATTGTGTCCTATTGTCAGTCTCAACAGCAAGTAGAAGAGCACTCACAGTGGTCCTATATTTATTCTTATCATTCCAGAGAATGACAAAGCACTGCAGAATGTGAGACTGCTGCTTATCTTTTTGAGGAGTGATTTCAGTATAAAATGATATCATCATCTCTTTTATGCCACATCCTTACCACCAAGAGTAATTCTGGCTTATTTGTAAATTACTGGCATGTATGAAGATAGTTTTCCACGGAGATGACTTTGTCAGCTACTCACTATACTTCACAGTGCTTTTAAAAGAAAATACAATAGAGAGAAGTTGCCAGTGACCTTGATTTTATTTAGAACCACATAAAAAAAGTTATGCCACAGCTTTGGTTGACTGGAATGATACATATACTTAAATTTTTAGGTTTTCTTTTTAAATGGTAAACAAGGGTACATTCAGTTGTATGCAAGACCAACATTGTAAATAACACAATTACCCTATGGAAAATGAAATGCTTGAAGTATATAGCTGTGAAACCCTTAATATTTTTGGTATTGAATCAGCATTGTTAGAAATCATCTGCTGAAGCCTTTTCATATACGGTAAACACTGAAAAAAGACCCTGTGATGAAGTGAATGTAAATAGTAACTAGTGAATGTAACTAGTGCAGTTTGCACTGGCTCTGGAGACAAATAAGAGCCCTACTTAAACATTTTACTCATAAGCTGTCTTCTGCAGCTTAAACATGAAAGGAATAACCTAACTTGTAGATATGAAGTCCATTCTTACTACTCAGCCACTTGAACTTAAAGAAGTGGTCTATATTTTCATACATTTGGGGTACTGATAACCCAGTAATTTTTCATGCCTCAGAAAAAAATTACAAAAATTGCTTAGATTGGATAATTATTCTACGTAACACCACAACTCCATGTTCCACCAATTTAGAAATGTTTCTTACATCTCATAAAATGTTTATTTTTTTTCTTATTTTTGTTTTGTGGGGGTTTTTTGTGGTTTTTTTTTTTTTATTTATTTTTGTGGGTTTTGGTTGGTTGGTTGTTTTTTTGTTTGCTTGTTGTGGTTTTTTTGGTTTGTTTGTTGTAGGTTTTTTTGAGAGTTGCTATCAACCAGTAGCTTGGAAGGAGGGAGGTATGAAAATTCCCAGGCCATGATGAATCCTGAGTATTTTGCAACAGCACACACTGAGTTCTGGTAGTCCACAGTCTCTCTCTGTGCTGAAATGATGACAATAAATCATAGGAGGAATATTTACAATTTTCAGAATAAACCTAGCAGCAGACCAGCTGTAACATTTCTCATTCTACAAAACCTGCTTTTTAGTATCACCTTTTTCTAGAAACACATGGCAAGGAAAGTAAAACTGTCTTTTTTAGTAAGCAAAAGAAGGTTTTGATAAAAGATAGTTTATAGATATAAAAGACAGTTTTACGTCTGGATGATATACAGGTATCTGTATACAAGCATGTGTACTAAACAATAAACAAGAAGGTAGATTTGAATGTTACAGGTCTGATGTAAACACAGAAAAAAGAAAAAGAGTAGTCAAAAGTGCTGACACATGAACTCACTCCATCATGCCTAATTATTGCAGCTAATATAATATAATATAATTAAAATGCAGAAAATATCTGCTTATCTCCAAACCAGGGAAAAGACATCTCTTTGGAAATGTAGTTACATTTTTAAAAAAAGCTAAGATGCGTGTTCTGTTTCAGCACACAGAAGAAATTCACAGGGAGATGATAAACTCCTGAAAATAGAAGTTTATGATGACAACAGACAACGCTTTCATTACAGTGACAATAACAAAACCACTGTAATACATACCATCTTGTTTTTGTACATGTTTACAGTAGATATTTGAAGACACACAAAAGGTTCACTTGCAGCTTTTCCATTAAAAGCTGTGACATTCATCAAACTGATAAGTGTATTTAGAAAATGAGAAAAGATGCTTGATGTAAATACTGTGCACATTAGTTAACCGCGTATAAAGATTTTTAAGTGCACTATGAATTGCAGATGCAAACGTGAATGGCTTTTGACAGCTCCATAACTTGCTTGAATACACACTGAAGAACTGTTTAAGAAGTTGTTTCCAGTTTTGTCTGATCATTTCTTCTCGGAAGGAGTTTCACCACAAAGTTCTGCATCTACTGAGGCCTCTTCAAGAGATGGTTTAATATTAGATACATTAACAGGACATCCAAGGGTAGCTGTACAGATAGAGAGAAAAGATGTATTAGATTTTATGCTTAATATCCATGCTAAAAAGCAGAAAGGCAAGAAAAATGCATGTTATCTAGCATGGAAACAAGTAAGCTAGACTATCTAATAAAATCAGAAATCCAAGTGAAATTTGGTCTCTAAACAGCACAACCATCCAAGGGCAGACAGGATAGCACGCCAACAGTTCAGACTGAACATACTAATGACTGAATGCATCATCATGTTATTGTCAGCTTTAGTCAGAACAGAGTCACAGAGCTCTACATTAGGTGTTCAGAAAACATCTTAGAAATTTAGCCATTTAAAGAAATAAATTTGTCTTACTTGGAGATAGCTGTCATACTTCAAAACCAAAGCTCATGAACTTCAGGCCATAGAAAATGAAACAATTCAGAGGATAAGAGAAAGTAACTATTAACACAGTTTTACTGTTAAAGTTATTTGTGCAATGCTACTGACCCACAACATGATTCTGCTTATGTAGGGAATGTTAAGAAAAAGCTGTCCTATGAAATTGTGTAATATATAAGGAAGAATTAAACCGCTGGAAATAATCAAGTTAGTCATTCTGCCTTTGACAGAATTTACTTACATAAGGTTAGTTTCTCCACCACTAGCCTTTCAGGCAAAGTTTCAAGTGGAGTTGGTTGAATTTTTGCAGGGGTAAATGTATTTAAAGAAATTTTCCTTCCTGAAAGGGGCATCATGTAAGTTGGAGTAGCTGAAATGATGGGGGGAAAAAAAAATCATTAATAATAAAAGTATTCTGACCTAAACCAGATGTCAAAAACTGTAGCCACAGGACTGTGTATCCATCCAGCAAAATAGATACCACATTTATAAAACCAGCTGCTCAGCTACCAATTTTTGACTCAAGTGTCAAACCCTTACAATATGAAAGACAAATCTTAAAATCTCTTTTTTACAACAGAAAGCAACACAACAAGCTCATGCTGTTAAGGCAGAATTTCAGTAATAGGTGCCTTGCCAGAAGAAGGCAAAAAGCATTTGTGCTATTTCTCATAGGTTAGGAAGATTTCACCTGAATAGGCTTTAAGTCCAATATGTCTATAAAAAGTGCACACAATGCATTAATCTCTACACAACCTCTAAATAGTACAGGAAAGCAGGAGAACTAAACATCTATGACTTTAATTGTATCAAGTCTATTTTCCAATCACTCCTTGTTAGAAAGGTGACAACCATATGCTAGGAGTATGACACATTTTGTTTTTCAATATTTCTTCATCTTGTATACTCTCAATTCTGAACTGTTACTGAAGACACACAAAATTCCTAACCAGCATAAAAAGACATTTTAAGTAGCTGAGAATTTTCATATACTTACAAACCTCTCTGAGCTCTTTTTCAGTTACATCAATTTTCTTAAAATTGCTTATACTCCTGCTCAAATATAGGAGGCATACCCTATCAAATAAGCTGCTGATTAAAATCTAAACTGCATAAAATAGTGGGGGAAAAATTGAAAAATCCTGTAGTAGAAAAAAGGGATAAGTCCAAACAGGTAGAATACTATTGTATGAGTACTTTGATAGGAAACAGTACAAGGTTCTTTCTTAATCAAAGCATAAGTCTTTAGACACTTCCTTAGGAAGGATGATTTTCAATCACCTGACACATCCTATGATGTGGTAAATCTGACCTAACTTAAACCATTTCCAAAGACACAGTACTAGAATGACAATGGGGAATCATTTCCCCAGACACATGCACAGGATAGATTTCAGCTGTATTTCCTTTCAAGATCACCTAAACTTTAAACATGCAGCATGAACTGCTAAAAGCTAAGTAATTGTAAAGCGCTCTACAGGTGTAGAGTAATACTGAAAGAAACAGGAAACAATGAAGTTTTAAGTGTAAATGCAACACTATTCTGCTGAGGTTACTGACAATGCAACATTACAGTATAAAGCTGAGAATACTGCATGCTCCCTGAAAAGCATTACCTGTAATTCAGCTGAGTGTGGACAGTACAGAGAAGTCAATATAATAATAAAGGAAATAAACTATGATTTCATTAAATCCTTAATTTACTACCTCCACCAACAGAAACGCTACTTCAATGAATTACATATGTCCATACCCACAAAAGGTACTGCAAAATGTAAAATTATAGTTTATGTACATTTTCATTTTCTTCAAAAGCAGTATCCTTTTTTTTAACAAATATACTTGCTAGCTGCAAACACTGCGGATTAACTAAACAACAATTAAGAATTTAAAATTAACGTAATTACAAACTATAACCAGTACATGTCTCCTGTAGATTTTCCCTTGGTGGAGCAGCAACAGAAGCAAGAAATTCATCCACTTGCTTCAGAGACAAGGAATTGTGTAGAGTTTCCAAAGGACAAATAGAAGGCACCATCGAATACAGTTCAAAACCTAAAATAAAAAAATAATAAAAAAAGAGATTTCCAAACATAAGACAGAATTTAAGGTACTGCATTAATGCATGATAAAAAATGCTTAGTTTACATGACCACGTGCAGGCATAAGCCTCTTGAAATCTTGGAAATTAAATATTACAGGAGTTGGAACAAGATGAGCCAGTTTCCAGCTAAAGATACAATACATGGGATACAAGTCCCGTGTACACATGAAGTACCTGTGTACACATAAATTATTCCAACATGAGAACTGTGCCCTACTCCCAAATCAGTTCATGAAAGATAATCTCCCTTTAAGACAAATTTAGCAGATCACAAAAAAAAAAAGTCAGGAAAAGGTAGTTATTTATCCTAATCATTCTAATACCTGGCACAAGATTGAATAGGTAATTCATTCATGCAAGAAAGGAGGGATAGCTATTTGTTAGCAGAAAAGAGCTAAAAATGCTGTATCTTCCACGAAATAAATTTTCAGAATTCATGTTCTATCATCTTCAGTATTCTGTGAAAATAAACTGTTGTCTTTAATATCAAAGGAAAACCACTGTTAGCATTTTTATATCTTGAGGTATACAAGATACACTTACTTTCTGAGACAGATATACACCTACCTTTATGCATTTAAAAACAGTATTGAAAGACTAGAAGTTTCATATATTGGAACAGGTAAGTAAAGCAACCCAAAAATCTAACAATTTATTGGACTTTGCTTTTCTATGTTAGTCTTGATCATACACTAACCATGCATATCCATAGTACTAACTGACTAAAAAGTGTTTAAACATCCTGGCTAAAAAAAATTTTCAGTCCTCTAAAGTGATTCAAGTTTGGTAACTCAATAAACAGCGCTTCATCCAGTTGAATTTCAGAAGAGGAAAACATGTCCACTAGTGTTTTCAACATACAGCTGTAACATTACAACTTTGCAATTCAACACTGTAAATTTCTTCTAAGACAATTAAATGAAGAAGCAATAGTGAATGAAATAATGTTTAGAATTTAAGTTCAAGGTACATTTATTAGAGGTAACATTATGACTGGGAACTGTTCTTTCCCATAAAATAATAAGCAACAATGTTCCTGTGATATCCAGTGTTGTCCATTCACTCCCCATCAGTACTATGCATAAAGAAGAAAGATTTCAACCTCCATATGTCTGTATTTATATTTAGACCCACCTTGGCCGTATTCAAATTTTGGGGGCCATTGCTACTGATATTCAACCAACTGAGGTAGACTTATTTCAGCTTCACTTAAATTATAAACAAAATGTTGCATTTCATGAAAATATGAGTTTTGTGTACAAAAGAAACACCACCACAAAATTAATTTCTATTCTCCTACAAAGTCATTAGCTAGCCTTCCGTGTAAGCACTAAGATGCTTACCATACGTATTAATATCCTAAATAACTATATGCATGCATGTAAAGCGCAAACCCTTTCGTTGCCTTACAGTAAAATGTAAGATTTCTCTTTTCCCTGACAGAAAAGTTCCTATCACTTGAATGAGAATTATTTTTTTCTAATTTTGCAATTAATGAAGTGGGACAATGTCAGGTCAACTTTTTAGTAACTATTATTGTTATAGTGCATGTTACAGAGAACCAAAGAGGAATTCCAAAATGCACTTTAAAAGAAAAAAGAGAAGAAGTAAAATTTTCTTGTTTTAGGAATTTCCCCTCCAAATTTTTTTGTTGAGTTTTGACAATTCTGCTGTCAGCTAGTCATATCCCAGAATGTCACTGTAATATCTTTATTTCTAAGGGATATGGCTTAAAACATAATCGGGAAATCTATGTGTCGTGTTTTATTTAATTGTTTTCTGATAAATATTATCTGATGGTATAGGAAATAAATTTTAAATTTTATGATGAAGAAGCCCAACAGTATCCCTTTAAGAAGGCAATTTCCTGTACACTATCAGCCTTTGATTTTTGACTGCATTTATTCTTAAAACATCAAAAGGCAAGCCAATGAAAGGGTTAACGCAGCATCTCAAAAAGCCACCTCTTGCTGTCTTAAGATTCAAAAACTGTAGAGACATACCACTGGAGCCTAGAAATTCCACAGAGGAAATGGACCAGCACCTAAAGAGGTGTGGGTGTTCTGCAGAGGCCCAGAAAATAAGGTATAGCACTTTCAGAAGATACTTGTTTCACCATGTTCCTTGAACTAAAGATGGGGTGGGGGGAGTGGGGGTAGTCTGAAATGAGTTAAGAGGGTGTGATAACAACATAAAAGAAAGAAAAACACAGAGTGAAAGGGACAAGGATAATTAAAATGATAGTGCAAAGGACAGACGAAACAACATCAATAGGGCGTTATGTCAGCAGAGAACCCCTGGAAACTGCAATATACTTAGGGTTCATAGGAGCTCATACTGCATGCATTAATCTTGTCAAAGATGTGTAGCAAAACTGCTGCATTAAATGAATCAGAACAAGAAGTGTGATTGATAAAAGCTATTTAGATCCTTTTTTTTAAAAGAATGGAATCACAAAAAGTGACTTAATGGAACAAAAGGTAAGTCTATTATTAGCCACAGATTCTGAAATGCAGTTCTTACTCTCTGACCTTGTATGTTTTGGGAATATTGTTTGGTTTGAGTTGTAACATAAAAACTGGACTTCTGATTTTTCTATTTGAGATAAAACATTAGATTTGTAATTTTTGATCAAACACAGTCTTAAAAAGAAATTTAGCCTTACTACAGTTTTCCTTTATAAAGCACCGCAGTGCAAAAAAGCCACTATAGATTTAAAATGAATGTAACAAAATACAACTCTGCTTCTAAGCAAGGCTAAACAAAAACTTAAGTCTTTTTTTTTAAACTTTTTTTCTAAGCAAATATATTTTGAATCTAACATGAAAATACTGATGATTTCCACTGCAATTTCAATATCACTATCACTGAACTTAGCCAGCAGTCATGCACATTTTAAAACTGCAGTGAAGAAATCTGGAAAAGCTACATTCAGGTCCAGTTGGCCCTGAATATATCTGGGGCCTATTCAGTCATGTAGAAAGGGAGACGCAAAATATTTTGCTGAGGAAGAAAAAGACATACCTCTGTCCTGTGTGTTAAACGAGAAATTTTGCAAACTGAAGACAGTTAACTCTCACTCTTGAAGCTCAAGAGGTCAATGCTGCTCAAGAAGTCACAGCCATCTCGCTGTGATTTTTAGTGCAATATTTAAGTAATTTGCACATCTGATGAACAGAGAAGTATGATAAGGTAAAATAAATGTTTGTCCCATAAAAAATACAGCAATTTAGCAGGAACAGAACCAAAGCTTCTGCTTTAGTTTTTGTAATTTAGCATCACTTCAAGAAGATAGTCGTAAACTCCAGCTGTCAATTCAGTGACTTATTTTAGAATGGGCAGGCTCAGAGAATCAGTTCAGCAGGAGAAAGACAAAGAAGAAACAGCAGCTATCAAGAAGTGTATGTTTAATAAGATCAGATTTCATTGTTTGTATCTTGTACCATACAGTCTGATCACACAAGAACTTCAGGAGAATAATTTATTAGAGATCATGATTAACAGTAGTACCTAATTTTTTTTCGCTGATTTTTCTAAGTAATGAATTTTGATGTTGTATTTATACTAATGAATGGTAAAGAAAGAATTTAGGATATCTAATGATTACAAATATATTTGGAATTGTGCTTGAAGTTAGGAACAACAGACGGCTGGATGATACTGTACACCCCGTATTTGAAATAAAAATAAAAGGGATGAAGCAAGAAACCTTTTGTTTTTGATTTTGTTTTTAAAATAAAAGCAAAACGTACCATTGGTTGGGTGTCGAGCAAATGAGATAGAAAACCTTTTAACAGCAGAACCGCGTGTGGTGTCTGAGAAAGAGAAAAACAGGTACCTGAAATTTGTAACAGCTACCAAAAGTGAGAGATTTTAAAATAGAAAAGGAAGAAGAAAGGAAAAAAGAAAAGATGAGAAGGTATTAGAAGTGAGTGGCATGCAGAAGGGACCAAGGAAAATGGCTAAAATCTAAGTAGATGTTAAAAAGAAGAAAATTTGGATTGTTGGTAACTACAAGATGTGTAATGACGTATATGAAAACAAGCAGAATGAGCTCGTGATTCTGGCATACAAGGTTATGCAGGTTAGAGTTGAATACTGAGAAGTGAAGTGGGGGGGAAAACAGCATGAATACTGTTTCACCTCAGAGTTATGAAGGTGTGCTTTGGTATCTTTACATTGTGAAATCTAGTGAGTGGGTTTCTTCTCTATGCCAGATTATCCAAAACTGAGAATCTCCTGCTCCTTTGTAATCCAAACCCCACGAAAAAGAAAGTCAGGAATCCTAAAATTTTCACCATCAGTATTTAACTTATTAGTTTATAATTTCATTCCTTGTACATGCTCCAAATAATTTAAATTCAAGATCAATTAGCAGTGATAAAAAACAGAGTTTAAAATTATTAAAGAATTTAAAACCAAAACTTTCAGTTTACTTAAAAAATGCACTTGCTGGAATCTCCTGGCGCACATTACAAGTCCATGTTCTGGTGTTCAATTCAAGACAAACAAGAATTAACTATGCTATTAAGTTAAACATAAGCAAGCTATGGGCAATAAAGAAGCAATAGCAACTCATAAAATTAATACTAAGGCCAAAGATTCTAGGATTCCATTAAAATCTTTAGAAGTTCAATGTGGCACATGGGTCGTGCGTGCATGTGCTAGAGTGTGCACATACCATCTATGAAGCCAGAAGAAGTCAGCTTTTTACGATGCGTACGAGCATAATCCTGTAGGTTAGGTGCACTTGAAGAACCCCCGAGCACTGAGGTGCTAAACAGGCCCGCACAGTGAGACCCTGATGGGAGTTAGAGAAAATACATACAACAACCAGGTGTTCGTCCATTCACATTGGGGATGCATGCAGCATGCAAGCACATGGCTCTTACCACACAAAAGGCAGCTTTTGGCAGTGCCTTGGACACGTTCACAATATGCTTGTAATGTCAGAGTGGGACTTGTAGGCTGAAACTATCATAATTTATTGTGCTTCTACTCATGAAACAGCACACTCTGTTATATGTGCAAAGAGAGGACTGGCTTTAACAAATGAGTTCTTGTCCTGTTTTCACTTTTGGTAAAAAAAAGTTACCAGTTAGCATCAATGTAAACATAAACAAAACAACAAAACAAAATGAAGATGATGATGATGATAATGACTGATGATGACGATGATGTGAAAGTTGTGTATTTGAATACCTGTATTCCTGAAACAAATATAAACTGGAAAAATGCTGCTCATTTCTTTCATCCAAATCAACCTTTCGGATGACAGGCTGCTATGAAGTACTCATGCAGTTCCACAGACTTAGTATGTGGAAATAATTCTAACCCCAACAAAATCTTAAATTGGAAAAACTCTATTCATATTTCAGCTACCATTATTAACAATGTTACAAACTGAAAAAACTGAAAAAAACTGAAAGTTTCATCAAGTTTAACTAGACTTCCTTTCCCAAGAAGACTTTTGCACAGCTCCATGCAAGTGACAGTACTTTGTTACAAATCATGCATTCCTGCCACTAGAATGGGAATTTAAACAAATCACTGACAGCCACAGATAAAAATATAAAAATAACTTTTGTAATCCTCAACCATTAATGAAACTTACATACAACAATGAACAAAATGGGAAAAAAAGTTGCAAGTTTTTCCTTTATATTTCACTACTAGTTGAAAGGAGAATCAATTTTTCACTCAGAACTGATCTTTTACATTTTAGATAAGTAATGACAGATTTTTTGTTTTGAAAACCAGCAATACTTCCTTTCATTACTTATAACAGTCCAATGAGGGGAAACATTACTAGCACATGTGAGCAATCAGCCAAAATACACTGGTGCCTGGTCTGTGGCAAAAGCCTTTCACAACAAATATAACACCTTAATCTACATGGAAATCCATCAACTTCCACAAGCCATCTTGTGTCACACAAAAGAATATTCATTTAACTTTAGCAAGCACATAATAAAATCCAGGACTTCAGTAAACAAGAGCACCTGATTGTATGCATTTTGCTATGGGAAAAATATAATGGGAAGAAAAGTGCCACAGAAAGATTAGACATACGAAAACCCCGTATCTTTGCAAATAAAGGAAAAATTACTTCTAAGTTTATGCATCCAGGTGATGCAGTTATTTATACTTCTTATTTTCCATGAAAAGACACAGAAAAAAAGCATTATTGATTTGCAGCAGTGCATGATTTCATTTTTTTTGCACGTGAATCATATGTATGCCTATTTTAATAAAGCAATAGAAAAGCACCACTTGAATTAAGAGAATTTTAAAGAAGCCTTTGAATTATAGCATGATTCATACTAACGCTGAAAAGAAGAACTTAATTTTATGAGAGGATAAATTAAAACCCCTGATACTATCAAGAGACTTTATGTTTGTTCCCCATGCCCCTCCCCTCAGAAAAGTATCTTCACTTTCATCAATTGCCCACAATAGGAAACAGAAATTTTAAAGAAAAGTGTTTTAATGGTTTACGGAGCAGGCTGTTTTAATCCATAATATTCTTGCAAAATCCAAAAGCTCAATCAGAAACTACATTATCTTAAAATTCTGCTTTATGTTAAAACCAATCCTATGTACCTGTTGTGAGCAGTACGAAATCAGTAGTATGAAGGGTGTCAAACAATTTGTTCTTTTCAGTTATAACTTATTTTAAAATTTTGTTGCAAAAAAAATTGTCCAGTCCATAGGCAGACACTCAGCGTATGTTATTAATAACAAGTACTATTGGGTCCTGTTAACAAAAAAGCTATTCAAAGAATATACAACTGCAGAGAAAAGCAGGCAGATGAAAAGCTGATAACATCAAACAAAATTTCAACTGTAGGAACATACCTAGACCACTCTGCTTTTGTTCCAGAATAGTTCTTGGTGTTCGTAAGTTACTATTGCTTTCTGATAGGACCTGGATGTAAGAAACAGAAAAATAAGGGCAAGTAGAACAGCAGCATGAAACATCCATTAACTTGATACAGCAGCCTGTTTCAGACAGACAGGTGTTAATAAGCTGTATGATAAGTGTTAGTAAAAATATGTAAAGGAAACATGAGAGATCATGCAATATCCCCTTCTGAAGGGAGTTCATTTCACATATGAGTTCCTTGCAATGAAGTGGTGCAAAGCAAGCATTCAGAATGAGAAAGGACACAGACCAAGACTGATATGAGAACAAACATTTGAGACATTTTATTTCATTTTACCAAATGCACTTTCCTAAACTGCGCCTGTATTGAAAAAAGGAGGGAGGGAAGGAAAGACAGACAAGCTATTGAGGACACCATACGATCACTGACCATGCACAGGCTCAATCAGTATAATCTTCAGATGCTCACAGCCTTTGCTGATATAAACTTTTCCAATGTATATCATTTTAGAATCTTCTACAATAAATCATTAAAATCTTCAAACTAATAGGATATAGTTACAGAACACCATCCATTGTCCTACATGTAAACAATATCTTGACATTCTGAATAGCTTTAGATCTTCACTGGTATTTCCAAAACATTTACTGTTTCTTTTTTTCCCTGCTTTTCCCTCACCCCCCATTACAAGGAGCAATCTTCAAAATATTGTCTGAGTCAATGGATGATGTACTGTGTTGGGAGTTTCAGATACCTTCAGATATAGATGGCAAGAATTATTAGTGCTAGAGATTTTCCCCTGCAATAGTTAATACCAGGCCACTGAAAATATGATATATGCAAAACAAGTCTTGAATAGCAACATGAAGTACCAAATAAATTATTTTAAATGGAATCAGTTGCAATTATTATTTTTTTAAATTTACCTACCACCAAATTAAGCAGTGCTGGTTTTAAAGTCTTAAAGGACAACTAAACCAAAGCATAATTCTCTTTCATTGGGAAGTACACTAAGTCTTTTTTACTGTGGTAACATTTGCAATTCCTATAAAGAAACCAAATGTTTATGACAGCGTGTAACACATTCAGTTGAAAAACATGCACTTGGTCTTTTCCCCCCAAACATTCTTGGCACGTAATTTTAAAAAGTGGAAGGTATTGCTTGAAACATAATCCATAACAAGGGATTAGATGTCCTTAAAGACAGTTTTTGCTTGGAATGCATAAAATGTTTAATGAAGTAAAGTTTAAAAACCTGTTGCCATGAGCCAAAAATACTGGATGTGAAAGCCAGTGATTTAGGGGAGACAGGGGAAGAAGTGATTTGTTCCCCTGATCTGCGTCTTCGACGCCCAGTACCCACACCACTGGTGTAATGCAGCCAGGTACCAATACACTCTGGGCTAGACACACTCAGGGGGCTCTCTTCCTGGAAGTGAGAAAGGGGGCAAAAAACAGCAAAGCATGCAAAGTTAGATTCAACAGAGCCAAATGAACAGAAAAGAAAAAAAAACCCAATCTGCTTGCACCCTTTTACATACTACCTTTAAAACTACCAAACAGCAAAGAGCGAAGAGTAATAATCCTATATTACAAAGTTATCCGTTTCACTCTTATATCTTCATAACTATACCTTTTACTACAACACTAAAATCAAATTTCTAGTAGACTAATATTAGATATGAGAGAAAACATTTGTTATCGATAATTGATTCATAATTTTAAGTATTTTTCACATGTTGGAAGGAGAACTTCTGTTACCCTTGACATACTGTTTAATAATTTTTCCCCTCCTAAGTACATTAAACTTTCCTATTTATTACTTAATAGTTTCCATTTCTAGTCTATAAGCTTATCTAAATGTTTAAATTTAAATTTAAGAATTTCTTTTGAGACCTTTCTTTGAGCTGACTCACTGATGGTAGCACCAAATTGACTGGTAGTAGTTTTCCAAACTTTAAAATGTCCTAAAAGTTATCTGATGCTGGACACCTTATCAGGACTTCAAGGGAGTGTCAGGCTAAGCACCCCCCCATATCTACATCATTATGTATCATTAGCAATAACATTGTTTGTAATACAGTTTGCTTCCCAATGTCAATGAGTTTTACATTCTTGTTTTACCACTATAACTCAGCTTTTTTTCTTTTCATGACTCAGTCACAGTTGCATTCCTTCTGTAAATATTGCTGACTATAACCCAGATTAAAATCTACATATAATCTCACACCTGACAGTGTCCTTTTAAATTAATGGACATAGGTGAAAACAGAATTGCCTTACAGGAGGAAAAAAAAAGGTGGGGGAGAGGGGGCAGGGGAAAAGAAAAAAAAGGAAAAAAAAAAAAAAAAAAGAAAAAAGTTCAAGGCAGTTGCAGTTTAAGTTGCAGTGACTTTTTAAAATTGCTCCAAAATACTGTTTAGTTTAAATATTCCAAATATTAGTTTTGCAGATTTCAGTAGGCCAGATGGAACTTCCTATATTACTTATAAGAAAAACATGTTCTACAGTATATGTTTTCTCTAAATTGGCTATTTCCTTCCAAGAAATAAGCAAGCTCTGAATGCTGAAACACATCCCATTTTAACATATATTATCTGTACAGTCAAAATTTAGCAATTTGTACTTTTGATATCTTGTGAAAGTTAACTTCCATACAGTTTATGAAAATGGTTGAAAGTC
Source organism: Zonotrichia albicollis (assembly GCF_047830755.1). Taxonomy (NCBI): domain Eukaryota; kingdom Metazoa; phylum Chordata; class Aves; order Passeriformes; family Passerellidae; genus Zonotrichia; species Zonotrichia albicollis. The sequence goes on from NC_133860.1 coordinate 24,454,138, forward strand.
TGAAGTAATAGACTTTTAAGCTGCGCATAAGTGAACTCATAGCTAGGAGGGGAGTTTGCATGATCATTGCAAAAACAGCTTTTAAAAATCAAAAATATTGATGTTGTGAGCATTTGTTTATGAAAAAACTTGGAAATAGAAAATGTAAGACATTAACATTTATTATGTCTGTTAATTTATGGAAGTCATGTGAAGTTATACAGATATCCTTACAGAAGGGAATCATGCAACTTTTTCTCTCCACATTGTCAATAACAAAGTGATTTCCCAATCTGTAATACTTTTACTGCATAGAGACAACTCTTTCCCAACACAAACATGAAAGAAAAAGCTTTTGGTATGAATCTTCATTTCTGATGGTTTTAAGCAACTGAAAATGAGGCAATAAGATGCAGTTAGTCTGCTTCTAGCATTAATATCACAGAAGTGCTTCCATGTACCATCTGAATTTCCACTCAACCATCCCAATGGTATCAGTAATACAGCTGTGCATTCCCCTCACCTCTGTGACATTAAGCCATACCTGTGAAGCACACCTAGATGTCATGGCTTACAACACAGCAAACTAGATTGTTCAAGATGTTACCTACAGAATTCATGAACAAACGCCAGCCACTTAAAAAGAAAGCTTCCACTTTATCTTTCTTACCTTCTTCAAAAGCTTGACAAGTGGAGTCACTTCCACTCCACATGACAGCAAATACAGCAGAAGATGTCTCATGTTCTGTACCTCCCCATCCACCCTAATCCCTCTGCTGCCTTTCAGCACAATCACCCCGAATGTTTGCTCAATTCCCAGTAGCAGCTCTCTTGTAAGGATGAATAGAAAAGCAACATATACTAGTTTGTAGATGTAGGTTTAGACTGAGTCTTCATTTTCAAATATCAACTTTTCTACAACAGCTTTAAAAGAAGGAAGTAAGTCTTATCACAGAATAGTAATAATTAAAAAAAAGCATCCCTTCAGAGAAATTACTGCCATGGAGGATTTCCCACTGAGTAAGGGCAAACCTTCTGTGAGATGTATCATGCTGGTTCTGTATAATCAAAAGCAGAATTACATTTGATTTCGTTTTCTTAAAAGCAAGCAAAAGTTAATATCTTTGGGAGAAATTATCTGGAACAGAAACACTTACTTCAACAGAACCAATCTTCCTGGATCTTGGAAGGGGTGACTTTCTGTGTATGTGAATTGGGTCTGATACCATTGGCTTGAACATCACTACTGATCGATCCGTTTCATCTCGTTTAGGAGCATGTACCTCCTCATCACTATCATTTCTATGAGATGTTTTCTTTGAGCCTTCATTCTACAGAAAATACATAATTCATTCTTAATTTCTCTGCACACCTTCAAACATGTAGACAGAAGTGGCCCTTAAATTAATATTCCACATAAAGATAAAACAAGCTGATTTTAAAAATACAGTATGTAAATCACGTATTTTGCTTTGCTCACATTCCTTTCTCAAAATGCAGTCCTAACTCCACTTACCTGACCATATATCTTGGAAAATATCAATCCTTCCTCAACAATATGTATTCATAAACATGCCAAACTACTTTCTTAAATATATCTTCCGGTTCCCAGAGTATTATTCATGTGACACTCTGATGTTGATATCACTTAGAGTATTTTGTATTTATAGTAAAAATTCTGTCAAAACTTTAGAACATTCAAATTGTCTGTGTCCTTCACCTGAGTATCCATTCAAAATAGAAAACATTGGGACTACTTATCTTTTACTGCATGTTTTTCTACCAAAAGAAAAACCCACACTTGTTTTTTTTACATAACAATTTTAAAGTGTTTATTTTAGGTATGTCCATATCCAAAAAACCCTAAGTTTTGCTTTATAGAAAGGCATAATTATTACCTCTCTGGAGGCAGGTCTGTATCCATATCCAGATGGTAAATTTTTATCTTCCTCACAGCCTTTTGCTCCTGGACTGAAATGCAGCTCTACATGAAAACGTTCTTCCGAAGAAAGTTCCTGAAGTAAAATAATAGGTTTAATACTTTAATAAATAGATCAGCACTACTAATTTCTGAAGATATTTATCCATTTTAAAATACCTTGTTTGGATCCTCATAAAGCATGATGACAATCTGTGTCATGTAATTGAGTTCATTGACCACATTTAAGTAATCCATAGCTCGTTTCCACTGTTCATCTTTTGATTCCTTATTGAGGAAAAAAAAATCAACAAGTAAAAGTCAGCTATTTTCTTTAAAAAGACGGATGATTTCACTTTTCCTCTATTTACACAGATTTTCATAGCAGAAGTGCAAAGCTCATTATAGTTAAGGAAAATGCAGAGGTACAATGAAAAAAACTAATTATGAACCTCCATGAGTGATGTAAAATTGCTGATCCAATGACTGAAAAGTGAAGAGCAAACTTTTCATGTTATTTCAGTGTGTCTTTCATGTTTTTTTACCAATTATGATATGTACACAGAGCCACTGTTTTCAATTCTCCTGATGAGAACTGCTAATACTGCATTAAATTCATTTCAGCTAGTATATTGTGAAAAATGTTTTTAGATATTACACTAACAGAGATATCAGCCAAACAAAGTAAACGAAGTTTTCTAGTATATAGAAGAGGTGCAACCGTCACATCCCAACCTATGTAAATGAACAGTCACCTTTTTCATGCTGTAGCAATGAAACCATTTAGTAACCCACCTTAAAGATAAGAGTTTATCAGACTTAAACTTGGAGTGCACCTGTTGTAGCATGTCACAGAGATTTATAAATGCTTTTGCCATCACTGAGTTTAGTCATCCATTACCAGAAGCAATAGAAAATTTGAAAACCAGTGTCTAAGTCAAAAAGTATCTTACAAGCAGATGTAGTGCTGTATATATCTACTCCAAGAGCTTAGTTTAAGTAATTTCTGAATCTGAAAACCTGGTCTTTTTCAGTGTCAAAGACTATCAGATGGAGATAATGCACCACCTTTGTAGTATTCTATAACAGTACAGAAAAGTAAGAAAATTCACTGTACAGGAGAAATTTTGTACTCTATGAGCAGTCTTGAAATTAGGTAGGGATGTTCTGACAATATGTCAATGGACAAAAACAGGAAGCCAGTGCAAAAGTAAATTCAAGAGAACCCTGAATCATAACTTGAGAATAAAAGTTGAAAGAATTATTGGTGACAACAGAAGACAAAAAAGAAGTATCTGGCCTTTCCACATCTATTTTGATTCTAACACCTACAGCCAACAGAACACAGCATTACTTTGATGGAAATTAACATGCTAATTAATGTGAAATTTGCACTATGTTTCTGCATAAGTAATAGAAAAAAAAGTGTTTGAAAAAATGTGATAAATTTCAAAGACACTTAAAATTTCAATTGATACTGTCAAAGGAATATTCAGGTTCCTCTCAATATATCAGGGCTTCAACAGAGAAACTTACATCACATAAGGCACCATAACGAAGGGTGGATAACAGAGAGTGGACGTGACTCTCACTGGTGAAATACAGCCGGGTACGAACATGCCGTTCTGGGGACATCACACCCCTGGAGTAGCTTAAAAAAAAGAAAAATGTTATTAGACTATGATAAGATGTGTCCTTATTTTTAAAATAGCTGTTAATAAAAAAAATAATTATATTTTATAATTTCTATGAGCTAAGAGGATTCTTCAAATTTGAAACCTACAGAATAGCTCTAATTTTTATGGTAATTAATGTAACCATGTAAAGAAGTAACTCGCTTACAGAGGGTGAAGCTTATTTACAGTGTCATCATCTTGAGTTCTCTGAAGGTCAGAACGGATTTTCCTGACTAGAGGAGTGCAGTAACCTTTGGCAATCTCCAGTTTCTCAGCTTTAGAAATACCATATTCCTGTGTAAAAACAAACTGACTTTTAAAATTCAGTTAAAGCTTAATATGCCTTCTAATTCAAAGCTTCTATATTAAAGCAAATTAGTCATCTATTAGTTTGCTCTGGCTACAAACCATTTTTTAAACATTTTTACTACTTATGACTAGTGATGTAGCTTCAACTAACAAGCAGCTTGCCTTTTTGCTGTTTGACTTGATATAGACAAAAAGTTTTCCTTCATTAGTTAAAACCAAAGAAGTGGATTTACCTTCTGGTATGATAAAGCCCTTCTTCTTAACCATAATATATATGGAATCATTCTGCCTTCTTCTCACCATCTCCATCTCCTATCCTGCCCCCAAAATATTGCGTTTTTTCATGTCTTTTTTTTTCCCCTTTCTTTTAACAGTCAATAAAGAGATGTTTTTGGTATGTCTACCTTAGTTTGGAATAAGCCACCCCAGAGACTTCCATTTATGTCAAATAATAACACAAATGGCATTTATGTACAACTGAGAAATTACTGGTGATATTAAATATTGTAATATCATCAATCTTTAAAAGTATGTTCTTCTAGGAGCTTCATACTCTCTGCTGCCCATGGTATGAACGTTAGAATGGATCTTCTTGTTACCCTAGAGAGTAACACAAGCACTCTTCCTTTGCATTATGTAGGCTATAAAGTTTTCTTTGTTTTTCTTCCTTCAGTATGTGCCCTCATTTTTACCTGCTCTTCTCTAATTTTCTATTCAAAATTTCAGCTTAATAGACTCACACACAACAATGCATTCTAAGCATCACTACTGTTTTTGTCTTTCATGTCAAGGAGTTTGAGAGATGGGGGAGGAAGAACTTCCTTCAAATGCTGCATACAATATGGGTAAGCACCTCTGTTACAACACTGTTCTGTAACTGCAGGGACACTTGGGGAGAGCTTTAGTCTGTTCTGTCCTGTTATCACAAATCAACTTCATGACCTGGCACCTCCAAGATTTTAGAGCTAAACAAAGTTTAATAGCTTACAGAGCATGTAAGTTTAACTTGTCTATTTCTGGCCTGAAAGTCTGTGAAATTTAATGTGTACATTCACATCATGGAATCTTACAATTCTGAAAAAGCAGAATAATCTTTTTAAATTAAAATTGTTTGAAATTAGTTAAATTGCATAGATTAGGATTAACACTGTCATTTGGAAAGAGCCCAAAAATGAAATTTTTATAAGTCGGAGAAATGAAATTAAAAGCAATTTAAGAAAACACAGTTATTCACAAAGGCAACTGTTAAATCTATGATGAATGGTGAAAATGAACCCTTTTATTTTAATACACTGCTGTAAGGAAGGAGGCATGTTCACATCCTAAGTTTCTAGAAAAATTCACCCTGAACACAGATTAATTATGAATCAAATTTTTCCAAAAAATCCCAGTCAGATTGCTACTGAAAAATATGAGATAATGTTAAAGGCTTCTATGATTGCAAAATGTGGGAATGTCAAAAGAAAATGCAAAGTAGACATTTTCACAAAAAATTAATAATGCATTTATCCTACACGTTTTTCTATTTAATAACTGAAAATGCTTACCTGAGGAATTACAATGTCAGCTAAAGCCTTTGAAAGTCTGTATAATTCCATTGTGTTTTCTAATTGTAAGGATCCATTGTGTTGTACATCATATTTTATGCAGTCATAAATATCAGGAATTTTGCTAATATCATATCTTCCATTTTTTGTTTTGAAGTCTTTTTCCAGCTTGGCCCACCTGCGCAGCATCAGTTCTAGAGTTTCACTGTGGTACAGCTGAATATCTGGACAGACATATATCTTTTATAAGTAATTAAGGTCATTCAAGTAACGAAAGGACATTTTAATAACATAGTAGTAACAACTGAATCACAGAGGGATCAAAATAAGTTACTATTAAGAAGAAGGGATAGCAGGGCATAAAATCCATTTTAGTGCTGAAAGCATCACAATTACATAGCTCCACTATGATAATAAAACACATTGCTGCAGAAATGCACCACTGGCCCTTAAATATAAGATGTACCTATATAAATTAGCTTCAGTACCATCAATTTTTCCTATTACTTTTGTGGAATGCTGAGTTTCAAATAACTAAGACAAGAATTTCTGCAAACATTGCAATTTCTGAACACCAAAGAGCCCTTACCTGCAATACAACCACATGTTCCTCATGCTTTTTATTTCAAAACTATGCATATGAAATCAGACAGTGAAAACACTTAATCATTGGTTGACTGATGTTCTGCTAAAAGTGAGTTTAGTGTAGAAGTTACATTACAATTCTCTTTCATGTATGTTAACTAGAGAAACTAAATACAAGCACAAAAACGTTTCAGTACCTGCAGACTTTGGGTCTTCCATTCTCTGCCTGATCTGAGAAGTCAAACTCTGTATCAAATAATAGACCTTGTCACATGTCTTTACAGGATTTTTAATAACCTGCATTGATTTTATCAGTGAGAGGCTTCCAGATGGAGTGAGCTGCAATTTGAGATAAACACAAAATTAAATGAACAGACTAGATTTGAAAGACCTGGTGAGATAAGATGAAACATGTCAAAGATAACAAGTACTGGAGAAAAAGAACTCAAGCAGGTTGCTATGAACATTTTTAATAATTTATCAACTATCTATTACCTTTGAGGCATTAAGATGATTCACCAAAACATGGTACCATTTACTAGAGATTCAAAGGTAATAAGAAATTCATAGAGCAACTAATTCTATACAGTAAATGTGAGTAACTACAAGAATTTGTAAAACCATTTCTTTTATTCCAAGACAGGAAAATTGGAAAGATGTTTCAAACTTCATATATACTTAGCAAGCTTCCATATCTTCAAGTAACTTCTGTATTCAAAAGCTTACGAAAGTAAATTCTGTTAGAAATGTTGTCATTAAGCTACACGCCTCACAAAATATTTTTTTGCTCTATAGGAACCATATTCTCAATAGTAACTGGTAGCTTAAAAAAAGTTTGGCTGTTCCTGTCATAGGTTTTTGTTTCTACAGGACTGCAGGACACAAACATAAAAAGAAAGCCTTTAAATGCACATATAGCAACAACACAGAACTGAACTGAATAAATTATAGAAATGGTAAAAGCTACAAACCATCACCAATGAGGTGAGTGTCACTAAAACAGTACAATCAATGCACATGTAAGGCTTAGCCTCATGTTTTCAGAAAAGTCTGAAGAATTCAAAGTGACCAATGATATGAAACAGTAATTTATACACAAAACACACACTTACTTGAACTTTCCTCAATTTCCTGAAATGGATAGAGTAATTTGGATGTGGAAAACTTCTGCTCTCTACCTAACACTAAGCAGTTCCTATCTCCCTATTATGAAGTAAATAAAAAAATTGATTACTTCTACATAATAGGGAGGAAGGCACAGGAATAAACCCCATACAATTTTCCCAAATCACAAGTAAGTTATAAAACCTCCACAAATAAGTGGAGTTTTTATTGCCTTACAATCCCCAAGGTTAGTAACTCAGCGACTGAAGAGGCACTCTATTAGTTCTAGCCAATTTTAAACCTTATATCTGTGTAACAGACATTAATAAATCCTTGCATTTTCCAATTACTGTTGAATCCACTGCTAGGAGTGGTTTGCACGATACTTTATGTATTTAAATGAATCCACAGGGTATATACATGCAGGGTATATTATTCTCAATTAATTTGCTCTCTGTACTTTTTCAAAAATAGCAGTTTAAACTTAAACCTCATTTGAGGACATGTATTTAGTTGTTATATGAGACAGAGTATAGAGACGAGCAATTGAAAGATAAAGAAGTTCTTAACTATAACAAACAATACATTTAAAACCAGAAACAATGACATGGTCTGCACAAAGTCAACATAAACTATATTACTACATACTAATTTAGCATTTTAATGAGATATTTCATTTCACTGAAAGTATTCTACTGGTTTTCAGTATCTCAGTATTCTAAGTTACAAAAAAAAACCTTGCAGTGGATCAATGATTGACACAACTGCAGCAGTGTTACACCACACACTGTCAAAGTAAAGATTACAAAAAACCACAAACAATATAATGTCATTCCTTCAATAATTAAAGTATTTTAATGGAACAGTGAAAAAGGTTTACAAGCAAGATCCCTGTTCTCTTTTACTTCAAAGTTTGTAGCTATTCTGATTACCAAAATTGCAGGATGAAATATCTACAGCCACAATTAGTACAGCTACCTCTGCACTTCAAACTATTTGCAAGCATACAAATAATTTTGCAAAACAGATACATAAAATCACTGCCTAATACTTTTGCACAGGAATTTTCATAGTTAGCTATTTTATTTAATGGGAAAATAATAATATGCTAACCTTATCATAGTCATCAGCAGTAAATTCTCTGTCTCTCTGGAGAATTTCATGGAGTCTTGCTTTAACACGATGTTGACAGCTGCTTAAAGAATCACTGTCACTGTCCAACAGACCATTCATATTAGCACTTTTAACCATCTGGACAAGAATAGGAGTCAGCTCTCCCTCTAAGGCCAGTAGTCCCTGAAGCAAACAATACCATTATTCAGGCAAATAGATGAAGATGAAAAAATTAGTATCTATAAAAGAATGCTCAAAACAAATTTAAATTCAAGATGGTATCACTTGGCTACAGGTTAGATAAACAAGGGCACAATGCCTACACTTACAGAGAAATGGGTCCCTATATACTGCTAGTCTGCACGATTGATACAGATGGTGCAACAGTGATGGTGACATGCTACAGACAACTTTCCTCAACACCAGCTGTCAGGGTCTTGGATTGTAGGGAGTGCAAGTGCCCTCTCCATGAGGCTGGAAACAAGAGCTGCCTGACTTGTTGGTGACATGCTTTGTTCAAGGACTTATGTTACCACAGAGGAGCTATGGAAGGGTTTGCAAACCAAATAGCATCTGGAAGGATAAACAGCAGATAGGTAGGGTCTTACAGAGAGACTCTACAGAGGCAAAACCCCAAGCCATGTGAGTCACAGGACAATCAAAGGCCTTGAACAAGAGGTGAATGGAGAATTCCAAAATGAAGAAGGCTGGAAACTTTTGTGACTTTTCTGGCAATGGAAGGGTTTTGGAATAAAGAAGGAAAATGGTGTGGTGTCTCTTCAAGCCTGCTGACCAAGGGAAAGCAGGTCAGATGGTTGAAATACTTCTGTACAAACACATGCAGCATAGAAACAAACAGAAGAAAGAGGAAGTCTGTAGACTTGTAGAGCTTTAACTTAATTCACATTAGAGAGATATTGTAGAATAGGTCACATGAATGGACTTTTGCCGTAACTCTAGGACCTTTTGGAAGCCAGGTAGACATCACAGTATCATGCTAGGGCTCTATTACAGATCCCCCAATTTAAAAGGGGAAATGGATGAAACCTTCTTAACACAAGTGGAGAAAGCCACCTAATTGCAGGCCTTTTTTCCATGAATACTCTCAGCCATCGTACCTCTATGGCAATATTGCAGGGGACAAGAAAGCAAGATTTCTAGAAAACACCTAGGACAATTCCTTCACGGAGATCACTGATGAGCTATTGAGCACAGGCATTGCCCTGGACCTGTTACTCACAGTGTCAGGAAAGTAAAGTGTCAGGAAAGTAAAGGTAGATGGCAGTCTGGGTAGTTGAAATCTGATGTTATAACAGATCCATGGAGAAGTAAAGACAAACATTTGCATTAGAGCCCAGGATTTCAAGTAAGCAGACAGTTCACTTGTGAGAGCAGCTTGTTCACAGAATCTTATGGAGAAGAGGACAAAAGTGCCTCAGACAGGGCTGTTTAATTAAAAACTGTCTTCATCTGCTCAAAGAACTTAAAATGTTTGGCACATTATTTGAAACTTTTTCACACTCTTTGAAAATACCTTTCTCTAATAAACTGTAAATCTCTTCCACACTTCAAAAGAAAACACAAATCTGAGAATATCATAATTTTAGAAATGAAAATACCACTTCACATTGTACCTTTGCAAAAGCTGCTGCAGTCATCTGAACTCGTCCCTCATCAGAAGCATAGATTTTGAGATCATGTCGGTAAGTGCTATGTAATCTAAGTAATCCACATCCAGGAAATCCAGCATAATCTCCTACCAAATAAACATTTTGCTCAAACTCTCATCTTGCACTTGATTATCTTCAAAAGTAATTTACGACACTCAATTGATTTTTTTTGAAAATTGTTATAATTTTCTTTTTACCTTGTCCGCCTGGATACATACATCTGAAAGCTCTTCCAAGTTCCTCTGCTTGAACCCTGCCTGCAGGGGTCAACTCTCCTCCCCATTTTAGAACCAGAAGCAGGGATGGCTCATTTCTTCTATTATCTAATTTTACACAGGGAGAAAACTTAGTACTTAATTATATTATTTTTTTTCCTAAATGAATAAAAAGTATTTGGTCTATAAGAAGATTCATCAAAGAACCTCTTCAACATTATGAATCTTTAATAGTATTCTAACATTAAGGACAGATTGACCTGGTGAACTAAATGGGCACTCGAAACAGAGTAAACTGAAATAATAAAACTATAAAGAGAATATATATGAAAAATATTTATCATGAATCTGAAGCAAAAAGTAAATCAAGATAGAAAAATTAAAACAAATTGGATGCTAAATACCCTACAATTTGTAAATGTTTTAAAGATAATAATTGTTGAGTGAGATTTTCTTATACTGGCTCAAAAATCATTTTAGTGAATCACTGAAGTTTCTTTTCATGTTATTCTTCTGTTGCACAAGAGCAGGGTTAGAAGAGAAGTTTACTACAGAGTTTTAGGTGCACAATTCAGCAGATTAAAATACTGTGAATATCTGCTAACTATACATTCTTTCAAAACAGAATATTCCCTCTCTTTAACATCAAGACATGTTATACGAGTAGCCCATGACTATTTATATACACATAATATTAGGTACAAAAGTTAGGTACAAAAGTAATACAATACCTTCCTCTTCACTGGAAGTCTTAGGGCAGCCATGAGGAAGATATGTTAACTGAACTTTGCGATTTATGCCTGAAAAATGCCCATACCTTAAGCAGGAACAGCGAAAAATGAGAAGGGAAAAGGGGGAGAAACATTTTAATTATCTTACTCCAAAACTGCTAAAATCTATAAGAGGATATAATAATTCTCTGTTGGTCAATGATTTGTGTATTTGACCAACATTTATTGAAGCTGTCCTTAGAATAAACATTAATTCAACACGTACAGAATTAGCAGAAATAACTACTATGCTATAATGAAACATCTTAAAATATTATTTAATTCTACCTTTTACAACACTGAGCATAAAACTGGAACCCCCCCTCCCCTCCCCTCCCCGCCAACAATAAGCAGTATTGGACATGGCACAAGTAATTTATCTATTCAGATCCAAAACTACAGTGGCTATCAGTATCCAGAAACTCGTCTCACAGTGTAGATGGCTACTGGTTTTATAGCCCCGTTAAGTTCTCAAGCAAAATTCAGTATTTAAAACAGTTATTATAAATTTCAATAATTATTGTCTGTTCCCTGATATTTTTTAAATTAAAAATTCCTATTATCATTTCACAGCCTAAGATGCCAGATAATAAACCTTGAAGCCTTTAATAAACATCTTTAATAAACCTTGAATCCTTTAATTTCTGTTGTTTTCTTTGTTTTGTTGGGTTTTCAAAGGTTTTTTTTTTGTTACTAAGTATTTCAGGCTTAGTGTACAAAGACTTATTTATCTTCAATCCTCAGAGTTTGCTGTAAATAGACAAGTAAGCATGGTGATAGTTCTTACTGGCTTTATCAGATGTCATTATGTCACACTACGAGAAGCAGACCCTGCTTACAAGTATTTTCAGTTTAGAAACATGCAAGACAAAATTTGACACCAACAAAAGTAAACTTCTCTTTTTGAACGTATACTGAAATGCTAGATACAGCAATAAGGTAAATGAAAAAGTCAAGAAGAAAAAAACCAGAGTGATGAAAAAACATGTTTGAAAAACATGACATCCCTTCTCTTCAAAAACACTGTGGTTGAATTATTATATTATTATGTATTTGATAACACTGCAATCCACACAGCAACTGGTGGAACAAGTCAAAACAGCAGATATAACTTCATTGCTATGAAGCCTGAAAATGAGATACTTACATTTCTAACACAGTCTTTAGCTGTTCAAGTTTTGCTTTACTTTCTTCAATTTCAGAATCATTGTTTTGCCCAAGTTCTACAAGGAGCTGCCTTGCTATATCAAGTACTTCCTAAAGGAAGGAAACATGAGATTTAATTAAATAAACAGATTTCTACTTACAAAATATTACAGTAAAAAAAATAAAGAAACTTGCCTGCAACTGTTTTGGTTTTTTCAGTTTCAGTTTTCCAGATTTGTATCCATCACATTTTTCAAAGAGATCAAAAAATCTTCAAGATAAAGAAAAATAACTTAAAATTTCCATTAATAAATTAAATTGCTACTACTTGAACAAGAGGCTCTTAAAGTGATCTAAAATTATTACCTTTACAGTATTTGAAAGTTAGGCTAAAACCTGCAGTACAGAGATCTAACCAAGTTTTATTCAAATCCCATATCCCCAGAAAGTTTTCAATGCATTAGGGAAACAAGAGCACCGAAAGTGACTTAGTCTCTCATTGACTTGCTAAGTATTAAAAAAAAAATATATATATATTATACTCTATATATTTGAATGATATATTATTTGAATATGCAACTATATCAATTCCTACCCTTCAAGAATGATCCTGAACAGAAGTAGGGACCAAAACCAGCAAATGAGCATTCCTACTCTTCTTCAGCATGTTCTGAATGCAAGAATCTAGTCCCAAAATAAATAATTCCTTTTTTACTGAAACTCCACTTAGTTCCAGGTCAATTATGTAAGTTGTCTTATGAATGCCACATTAAAGATGGTATCTACCAGAAATTTAGAGTCCTTAAATTTTGCCAAAAATTACTAGAAAAAGTAATATGACATTGCATACAACAATAGTTACAATATGCAGAAGGCAGAAACCATGGTCTAATGGAGAACTAGAAATATTCTCTGCTGCATTATTTTTAATAAAGACATCTATAGACACAAATGCATTTTCCATAAAATCAAACAGGACACAAACAAGGCACAGCATGTATTGAAGGAAATCTGCACAAGTAAGTTGACAGTCCTGTCAGAAAGAGAGGTGCACACCTGCAATTATCTGCAGCATCTAAAACTGTTAGATTTAGAGGATAACAAAAACAAAAAGCAACTTGCAATTGTGCAATTCCTGGTTAATTCACTGCTTGCTTAGCCCCAAAATCCTATACTCTAAAATATGGGAAATAATTTTTAGGAGGATTCTATTTACCTCTGATGTTTTACTTCCATTTTCATTTTTTGCTTTGGTGTTCGATCCCCATGGCGTATTACAGCTATAACACATCTAAGCTCCATCCTGAAATTTCAAGGGTTGTATTTCACAGGTCTGTACACAAGGGTCTTTTATTTAATATTAAACCAACTACAATCAAGACAATTGACAAAGTTGTAGTCATTTGACATTAACTACAGAAGTGATGGAAGTATATGCAAAAATATAAGGTTAACTGAAAATGATGTAAGGTATAAAATATAAAAACTGATTTTAAGACTTTAGTAACTATAGAATATCTATTTGAAGTAGTTTTTAAAACAAAAATTTTGAGGATCATTAAATGAGAGAGCATGTTTATTAGAAGCATATTAAGTCGGTGTTGGAACAATGATTAGCAGTGGAAGCTATGTATAACAGACACTAAACTATAAAATCTGCTGTTCTATACTCAGCTTGACTAAGGGTGAGAAACTCTGACTGCTGATATAGCAATTGTGATTCCTTCCTTGTTTTCAGCACACAAAACAAGCATTCACAGACCAATGTGGGCACACCTTGCAAAGAGAAAAAAAGATTCACACAAAAGTTACATAGGGAGTTTCCACAATTTAGGCGTAGCTATTATTTTCTTACATTGTTCCAGAGGTGGTTGGCACAATAGGAATGTCTTCAGCTTCCAAAGGAATTGACCATGGTATTTGAAATTGGGGAGCAAGTTCTCTCATTATGATGTTTCTAAAATAGGAGTTAAAAATAAAAAACCAAATCAAGTAAGTTTAAAGCACAGATTATACAATGCATGCAAACTCTAAACAGATTACATATATACATTTTTATTAATGTAGTTTTAGAATACTAGCAGCCATGAATGAATAACTACACATATATTCTTTTAATTGCATAATAAAGACCACTTAATAATTTACAGCTATTACAACTGCTACAGGAGCGTTAGACTACTGGCTCTGTATTTGTAAAAAACTTCAGCTTTTCAACTCCAGTTCTTAAAAGAGTTCCGTGGATAGGAATTACTCTTGTCTATTTATATATGCTGACAATTGGCTTTGCTGCCTAACTAAAAGTGCCTAATAATCACAAAACCACTATTAACTGCTATTTTCTACCAGTAGTTCCAGTGATAAAACTGGAAAAACTGGAGACTAGGTATAGTCTCTCATTATAACTATAAAATAACAATGCAGTCTCCACCTCAAGAAGGATGGTACATATAATGTTCTGTTGCACAAAGGTTTCATCAAACTACACTGACCTTCAGACTAATAGCTACGTAAGAACCAATAACACAGATGGGAAAAAAGGTCCATCTAAAAGTAGAATAAGCTAATGTAATTGCTAAAAACCTTGAAAAAACTTGCAAATTCCTTAACATAAAAAAATTCCAGACTATTAGATCATGCAAAATTTATGCCATATCTCATCAGTGCAATCTTACTGAAAAGCCAGTCACAAGGTGCTTAGCCTACTGTGAAGACAACATTTCCTTGGCATAGAGTTCTAGACCCAATTCTATATGATCCCTCATTATACTTTTCTTTGCTTCCAGTGGCAGAGACAAGATGGTATGATAGAAGACGCCATGATTCTTTTTCAGTTTGGTTTAACAAGGATGAAATCCACGAACATAAAAGTATACACCAGCTTCAGATTAAGGACAACGTTAAATTTGGACACATTTAACTGCAGCAGTCACAACCATCCAGCAGCACTTCACTACTTGAAAATATCTCAGCTACCTTTAAGAACTTAATCTTGATTTCAAAATACTTATTCAGTTACCTGTAAGCATTTTTAAAAACTCAGATGTTTGGAATAATTTTAGGAATGAGGAATTTAGTTAGTATTTTTTATTGACTTAGGATTCTTTTAAAGGATTTTTTAACTGTTAAAATTAATGACTTTTAATGTGATATTTCATTTTAAATAAATAATTCATAATTAATAGTAATAAGAAATAATATTAATAGTAATAAGAAATAATTCATAGTAATAAGTAAACAATAATAATAAGAAATTTGGCAGTATATAAACTACAATAATATGCAAGGAAGTTAATAAGCAAATCTGAAATAAATCAGGAAACTCTTACCCCAGTATTTTAGCACAATCATCATAGTATTTCATGGAGTTTTTCACAAAACTGAAGCCATTCACATCACAGACATAGGACTGTCCATTAGCACGTAGCAAATCAAAGCCACAAACTGTTTGCTGTTTTAAAGAATAAAAGTTCAAGTGATTTAGAATTGCTTATTCTAAACAAATTTTATATTTTAACCAGGTATTCATCTGAAAACACGACCAAAACACGACCACACTTTACGCTTAACACCTTATGTGAGTTCCATGTTAGGTTCACCCACACAGTGCAAACATCTTCCTGTTTTTAACTTTTTATCTCCAACTTGATTTTATCCTTCCTGCATATTCCTAGTAGTATTAGTATTGAAGGCCAAGTTCACAAGAGCACAAACTTTCAGACTCACGGCAACCATGGGGCCACAAGTCCCCCTTTCTGACAGTGGTTTCCCACTACATAAGGTTTTTAAGGATGGCAGGCAAGAAATTACAAAAAAAATTGAAAAACCATTTTTGCTAAAATTTTACAAGACAGTTTTGACATTAACATACTATTGGCATCATTAGTAGAGAATACTAGAAGCTTTTTCAGCAGATTACTTTTCAAGATCTCAAAGCCCACTTCGCTGATAGAGGCCCACACCCTAGAGAATGCCATCACAGTCACATTCAGGTAAAGGAGATAGACTGAAAGCCTTCTTATAAAACAGGTGAAAAGAGAGTAAGAGACTAAATGATGTTTTGAACAAAAGAATCCTTGTAACTGTACAGCAATCTTAAAGTCATATAAAAATCAAAACTATCAAATTAATACCAATTTATTCAAGTAAGTACTTAATCATGTAAGTACCAAATTAACAATGAATCTGTACCTGATGAAAATACTATGCAACAGAAGTTACAAAAACTTTATTGAAAGTGCATTTTGCTAACTTAGAAACTAGTATCAAAACATGTAAAAATATTATACACAAACACTTTGGGCTAGCAAAGCACAATAGCAACATGCAAATTCAGGGAACTAATACAACAAGAGCAACTTATCCAGAACTTTTCAATACATTAAATGAAAAATCCCTCTTGATTAAAAGAAGATATCATATGGAAGTTTAAGTTTCCACCTTCCTAGGAGTTCTGCACTGATTACCACTGCTGGCTCATGCACTAAACCCCTATGGAAGTTTCATGTAACAACCAATTAATTAACACTAAATGTTTGATCAGATAGGAAAGCAAACAGCTTACCTTAAAGGCAAGGCATACTTTCCAAGCAATTAACTTCTCCCTTGCATTCAGGATGACTGGGTATCTCACTTCTTTTCCTTCGCTATCTCGTTCTACTTTGCCATCCAGAGCTGGAGACTTCCGGGCCTCAGCATGAGCATAGTCTGGACCTACTGTGTACACCTGTATTGAAAAACAGGAGCTCTTGATCCAGTGTATTTAAATGATGTTGCATAAATTTGCAAAATGTATGCATATAACTCAAACATGACAACAACATCAAAAGATACTAGCTGCTTCCATCATTGAAAAGGTCACACTAAAGTATCTTCCTCAGTGGCATTCTCTGCCTTCAGAGAACACACATCATTTACTGACAGCCTGGGAAAAAACAAGCAAAAGAGTAATTATAAAAACTCAATTAATAAAAATTAATGTCTTCGTTATGATGGTACAAAGATGTAAATGGTTTCTTCTCCAAAACATCTGCAGAACCTGGAGAACAGGTTCATTTGAAAATGATTTCAGTTTATTTTCAGAAATCTGGCTGCAGGACTAAGTTATTATCTTAATTTTAAAAGTATGTTTACATTTTAGATAGGATGAAACAAAGCAAGGATTTGCCCAGCTTTAAGATGACAATATGTCAGGTAGCAAGCCTCCAGCACTTGATTCTAACAATGCAAACTATAGCTACTCTACATTACAAATACCATGTTTAGCTAGAATCAGAATTGCATTTTTTACTTATGAACTGTAGTAAAACTCAATTAAAATTAATCCTTGACCAAGATTTAAAACTGAGAAGCTCTTTGAGCACTTGATTGTTCTAAACATAAATAAGAATGCACAGTTGTCATACCTTCACATCAGTTCCATCTGTAGGCATGAATTCCTCATAAATATAGGAGCCTGTTTTCCTCACACTGCTTTCAGGAGAATAAACACTGCTTCTGCTGCCAATCTGAAAGGTGCATTTTTCCATTAAAAATTTAAAGAATACCGCTCGAGAAACTTTGAAACCACCTAAAATAACACACTTGTACTAAGAAAACACTTCACATACCAAATGAAGCAAACTTTTGACCAATGCCAAAAGACTTTTATAAGATTCTAGAAGTACATTAATGGTGTGCGCTAAGAATCTGCAGTAGTTAACCATCTACTGCAAGAAACATATGCCTTCATTCAATCTATATGTTCTCCTAAAATTTCTCTGATTTGCCTCTATTCCTAAGCAAGCAGGACATGACAGAATTACTCTGCAATCCTGTTAGACACTTAAAGTTTTAGTACCATAACTTCACCTTTCGAAAAAGCCTCTGGCTTCCACCCCCAGCAGATGTTGGATAATAAATGTAAACATTGTGGTCCTCAGCACTAACTGGCTTTTCTACGAAGGGCTTCTGGAAAATTTCTCCATTCACTTCCACATGATCTTCTCCTTCAATCAAGTTGCATTCTGAAGAACAGCACAAAGAAAAGAGCCGTAACAGTATACTAACTGCATACAATTATTAAGAGATCTACATTAATTTGCAGTTTGAAAAAATAATATTCTATAACATCTTTGTTTCTCTGATTTTTACTGACTGCACAATGACTGCCAATCACATGCAGTATATTTCTGCTGTACCGTTTCTAAATTAGGTTATTTAAATACTATGTTCTGGAATTACTGTTTTTTCCTCAGTGTCAGATAGGAACTTGTCTCCTGCAGGTGGGTAAGGTGCATAAGATAGTATATTTGAAGTGTTTTGAAGAGAGGGAAGTTCTTTTTTCCAGTGCCCTTTTCTGAAATTTCAGGGAGCTGGCAGGTGAATTATATACACAACGTGGTGTCAGATGCCACAGCCATCTTCCATAGAGTTAGAACTGTCTCATACTGTGTGATAAATGCACCCTGAACATAAAATTAGGTCCTCTGGTATCAGCAATCAGGAATCTAGTATTCAATACTGGTTCACTGCAAGCAGCAGCTTTAATTCCACTTCTGAAGCATAAATGTGTCCTTTTTTCCATAGATCACACAGAAAAAAAAGATTTAATGCAAAATTCTCTTGATCTGTCATTGCAATCTCTTACTGTTGCTTGAAGTTTTCATTTTAGTAGAAAATGTTCAGGTTTTTTGCAGGTACATAAAAAATTTATTCCAATTTATATTCATTGTACAGCATCTGCAGATATATCTAGAACAGATTTCAAATATATGGCTGCTTACACTCAGAAGGGGAAGAATTCAATAGCCTGACTTGTTTCTGTCAATATTACTTTCCAAAGGAAAATTACTAATAATTGTGGTTAATATAATATCCTGAATGCTGCTCTGTTTAGTGGCATATTAGAAGCTCAGTTTGAGTAAGGAGGCCCTATATTCTAGTTATTCCATGATGTCTGTAACATGCATGGTGTCAGAATCACACTTCTCAGTTGCATACTTGTAATGCCTTTGGCTGGGATGGAGTTAATTTTCTTGACAGCAGCTGGTATGGTGCTATGTTTTGAACTTGTGACAAAAGTCTTGATGTTTTTGTTAATGCTGAACAGTGCTTACACAGCCTCAGCCTCTTTTTTTTTCTTTCATATACTGCATCCCACAGCCAGTAAAGGTCAGCCCACAACAACACTTTAAATGCTGGTGTGGAAATCAAACCACAAAAATTAATTGTCTAAGCAGTGAAATTTAGCTTTCCACTATGTCCATATTGTTCTCCAGTGGAAACAGCGAGATGCTAATTTTTCTCTGTTCTTTTTACCTTGGGGATTGTTTGGATCACGGTTCAGAACTGCATAGCGAGGAAGTAAAATTCCTTCAGCTTTAAGAATACCATAGACTTCTCTTCTAGAAGAAAAGCACATGAAGAAATGAGCCACCAAATCCTGCAAATATTTGCATTTTACAATCAAGGAGGAGGAAAAAAAACACTTTTTTTTTTTCAAATCACACAGGGTAAGGTTACATATATAATACTCTATTTACCAATATAATGCTTTAAAAGTCACTGACACAGCTGTACCCTTGCAGTGATCTCTTCAACATCAATAAAAATGCACTTTGCAATGCCAGTCCTTTCCTATCTGGCAGTGCAACAGACATTTGCACAAAACAATTGTGTTGTTAAAGGAGATTTTCAACTGTTCAGCTTTACACAGAACAGTGACTGAAGGCATCCAAAATAGCAAGTCTGCTCACTGTTCAGATGCAGTATTCATGTATTTTGTTTACTGTTGTTTTATTAATGTTTGCTATGCATGACCTTAGCTCCAAAAGAAAATTTGCTTTCAATAACCACATGACCTTTGAGTACCAACAACTTCTGTTAAGTATCATCTTTACAGAAAAAAACTACTGTAAATCACATGAATTCTACAATTATCTGAGCTTGTACAGCTGCTATACATACCTATCCTATATGTACTTTAAGAGTTTAAACTTTTTTTATTTGCTAAGCTCTAGAAAATTGTACCAGCAAATTTCTAACTCGGTAAATCTTCACATATATCAATGCAAAAACAGCAAAAGAAAAACACACACCTGGAGACACACTCCAGGAAACCATGATACATTAATAAAGTGTAACATTCGCTGTACTTTTATTTAAACTACTATACAATCATGGAATCATGGGATGGTTTGAATTAGAGATGTTAAAAATCATCTGATTCCAAACCCTCCACCATGGGCAGGGACAATACATTGGAACTGTTGCTATGCAATAACAACAAATTTTTATAGTCTCTGACAAAAAAGGTGATTAGTGTTATTTACCTGTCTTGTATGTGATACTGCATATTCAAGTCATTGATTATGAACGGATTCCTGAGTTTTGCATAAGCTACAGCTTTGTCCAGTGGAAACCCTAAAATGTTTATTAAGAAAAACAAATAAAAATTACAAGACACAGTAATTTAATTTACTAGTAAAGAATTTGAGCCTTTGCATTACATCACTGTTTCCACGGGCTTCAAATGTATTTACCAGTGGGACAGCTATTCTTATATTGTGTCAGACAAGACTTTCTCAAGCAATGTAAACAGTATAATTTAATAAACTCACACTTTAGAAGTCAGTTGTATTATAGTAAAGAAGAAAAAAGAATCACCTCCCAGGAAAATCCAATTAAACTGCAAGACAAAAAACCTAAAAGGACTTTAAAAGAGCTTAATCAGTTTAGATGGCACAACTACTTATGGTATTATTACGAGATTTACCTTTAGAGTGAAAAGAAATGAGACAGTCGCATAAAGGCCAATTTTCTACTGGCTCGTTCAAAATAACATCCTCTTCAAATATCACCACAGTTATATACTTAAACATGGAGAGGCGTTCAAGAATTTCTTTCATTGGTTTGGACTTTGATTTCTTAGCCATTGAACAAATCCCAACTGCAATTTGTCTTTCTGGTGGCTGGAAAGGAGGCGGGGGGAAGGGAAAAGTAATTTTTATGTGTTCTAAATTTTAGAAACACAACAGGGTTTTAGCAGCACAATACTAGAGCAGGTATTTTCTCTTAAAATTCACATGGTATCATTAATTTAGTTTTTAATCAGCAATATAACAAAATGCAGCATAACAGCATATCACAGTAAATCCTAAAAAAATGCCTCAAGAGTGAAACCATTTAACAGCTCTATATTACTTTTTTTGAGTATTGTTACCAGCAACAAAAAGACATGAACAAAGGCTAAGTCAAGAGTGTTGGATCTGAACAAAATCGTATTTATGGCTTACTCTGAAATTAACTAGTAATTGATTTTTCAATTATGTCATTTTAAATGTTTAATTAACAGTCACAAGGCCTCTCATCACCTAATATTACAAGTGAATTATGAAAAGGAATATTAGAAAACAAGAAACTACTTTTCTAGATTTCTGAACTATTTAGTGCGTAAACAGTTACACTTTTTTTGCATACTCTATATTTACTTTCACGTTAAAATTTCAGTAATTTTTTTCTGTCACTGATATTTCTAAAGGCAAC
This sequence comes from Zonotrichia albicollis, assembly GCF_047830755.1. Lineage (NCBI taxonomy): Eukaryota > Metazoa > Chordata > Aves > Passeriformes > Passerellidae > Zonotrichia > Zonotrichia albicollis. The sequence goes on from NC_133860.1 coordinate 24,475,695, forward strand.
AGCCAACATACTCTGCTCCATAAAGGAAACAAACAAAAAACCCACAGAGCAATCCTTTAAATCAATTTCATGCTTTTTGTAAACCTAGCCAGCTACCTTCCCTTGCCAAAATAGGCTCACTGAATTGAGATACCTGAGCTGTTCATTTTGCATTGCTACTCTGCATTTCCAAGTTACTTTTAATCATAGGAAGTGCTTTAGCAACGCTGTCTTGCATTTAAACCTTTTAGACAAATTCACAATTAGTGAAAATGTCATCTGTTCCATAAAATGCTATGTTGCAAAAAGAACAACCAACACAGAGTTAAAAAAATGACATGATGACTAATGCATAATACCATTAAGAGTTTGTCTTAAGCAAGCTAAAAATCAGTGAGCACAGTGCTCAAAATACAATTCAGAACCCTTTATAGATATAATAAACTAAGGCATAATTAAGATGAACTTAGCATGCACTTTTAATATACCAAGACAAGGGAAGAGAAAAAAAAAACAAAACAAAACTTAACTCTGAAGCAATTGACAGCATACAAAAGAAAAATTCCCAGTAATTCTTTTGCTTCCAACTATCCAAATAAGCAAAAGAGGCTTATGCCATCATCAAGTTCATTCCCAGAATCCAAATCAAGTCTCCAAATGATGCACATCAACGTCAGTTGCCCTGAAATTCTCTAAAACTTAGCACATCTACTTCACAGTTCAAGGTATACAAAATTTTCTGATATTCTTTTCCAAACATTACAGACATATCATTATCTGAATATGAACAATTTCTCAATTTAGAACACAATTTCAGTACTAGATTTATGTGAGCTAATGCCATTTTTGAAAAATAATTAAATATTAAAAAATATTTTGAAAAATATTTTTATAAACCATTTTTGAAAAAAAATTGGAAATCAAAAATATTGCTTGAGAACAAAGAATAGTGAACAAGTGCTCTTACAGTACTTACAGAGTCATACTCTTCCTCCTCTTCTTCCCCATGGTCATAGAAGTGTTCATAATCTGTAGATCTGGCTGAATCCAATAATCCTTCTCCATCTTCTCCACCCACAAAGAATCTGGGAGGATCATTCTCTGTTGCATTAACAGACATGGCTACAAGACCTATAGAAATCTAAGTAAAAATTGCAGGCACTCTGGCAGCTGAGATCCTGGGCATGTTTCCTGCTGACACGGGGACACCAAAGTCCCCGGCTCTTTGATGTTGCTTATGTACTGTTGCCACTGTGATTGCGTTGTTGACCAGGCACTGTTTAACTTGTTATCATCTGCTCATTACCGATCAGAATTGCTGCTCCAAGAAACCCACTGTGCTACACAAAAAAAAAAAAAAAAAAAAAAAGAAAAAAAAAAAAGACACACTTGATAAAGGGATCTAAAATAAAATCTTTTTACTTAGAAAAAGTGTTTGGACAATTATGTACCTCTGAGCAAAGCATCAGAAATAAAACAGGTGCACCACACATAGGCTACACTTTCAGATGTACATTTAGAGCATGGGAAACAGTTTCAAATTTACTATCAAACTACTCACGCATAAATTTGAGAAACAGAAAATAAAACTCACAGAAGTAAAGGCTATGCAAATGCAATTTTTTCCTAACTTCAGAAGGCTTAAATGGAGAGTATTTTTACAGAAAATGTACAACAAAAATATTCTCCAATATTTAACTCACTACCCATGGCATTGGCTATTTTTTCCACAGAAATTTTGTGATCAAATGACAATTGCACACAGGCTACTGTCTGTGCTAGTGAAAAACATAAAGCCATCATTAGGAATATTAAAAAAACCCTAGTCTTAAAACTCAAGTGAATCTTTTTTATGAAAACACAATGTGGCAGCTTGCAACAAAGTGTTGCCTTATTTTCACTGAGAAAAATTAAAAATTACAGAGACGGACACTAGCACTGCCTTCTGACAAAAGGACTTCTAACCACTAATGTACCAGTGAAGCAAACACATATTGTACCCTTTTAAGCTGTCATGTGAAAATAAAATACAATGTATCACTACTACTTACAAAACTAATAAGCAGTTACTTTACAAGCAGTTAAAAAGCTCATCTGATCCAACGGGTTGGGTTGTTCACTTGTAGGGCATTACGCAAGTGCCATTCAACGTGATGCCTCAGCAGAACTGAATTTGTTTTTAAATATCAATGAAAATTACTTTGGCTGTCCTATGAACTAAGTGAAGCAATAGTAAATTAACTAGTGGTCAACCATGAAGGGGGATGGCAAGCAGAAGTTGCCCAGAAAGAACCTGTCCTAATTCAGAGGCTAGGTGTGGGTAAACAATGCTGTTTCTGATTTGGAGAGACAGCACTGTTTACCCACAAGTTTCAGGAGAAAATGCCCTGGAATGAGGGCACTTTCCTCTAAAGAGAAATAATAGCAATAATAGCATAATAGCAACAAAACAGACCACTGCCCTGTCCTCTACTGCCATACAGCTCCTTTTTGTCCTGGTTTGGGGCAAATTTGGGAGAAAACCTCCAAAGGGGTTCCTCCAGAAAGCAAACACAAGTGGCCCTTCGCTGAACTGGTTCAGGGAAAGATTTCTTCAGAAAAGAACAGAAAAACCTGTTTATTTAACAGACAAAGCATTCAGCAGCACAAAAAAAAAAGAACACTATTAATCAATAAAACCTCTGGCTGCTCTGAAGAGATGACAAACTCAGAAAGTTCCCTTGGTGGGCTGTAGCTCAGCTCCCTCACTTTCTTATCAGCCCCTCCCGTGCTGAAAATGTCAAGGCCCAGGCCCAGCCTGCTGGCCACAGGTGGGAGTTCCTGGTGCTCTTCTGGGTTTTCAGTCCAGAGCAGGTTTAAACAGGTCCAAGAAAAGAAAAACCACAGTCCAGGGAACTCCCCCCTAAGCTTCTTTTAGCTAGCTAGAAACTAAAAAGCAAAGGAGAGCTCTGTCCCACTGTCTGTCCGTCCACAAGACAGCACAGTCCAGAAGCAGGAATGTGGAGGAGTGAGTGCAGTGTCTGAAAACAAACTGTACACTTTCACTCTCCCCCCCATCGCCCTCAGAACCAATCTCAAAGGTGCAAAAAATTATTTCTGTGCTAAACAGACAAATGGGGATCCAAGCATCATAAAGTCACCCCAGGACACTTTTAAATAAGTTTCACTTTTTTCATGCTGTAGGAATATTCCATCTGCATTCCTTTTCAGCTTCCAGTAATTTAAATACACCATTAAAACACAAATAATGTTAACAGCAATTTTTCAGATAGTCTCAAGTTGACAAAAGGTTTTCAATATCTTCCTGCTACAACCACTATAGCTAGTATTTTCATTAACAGTACATTTAGCAGTGAAAATGTTTGCCTGACTCCTGCTAAGGCATTTTACCTGTTTCAAAACTCAAATTCTGCAATATGATTTATGGTGCAAGAAACCACCAAAGACAAACAGTTTGTTGGGTTGCTGGTGACACAAGAAAGAAAGCATGAGGAGGAAAAAAGGTGAAAGCAGAGGACAGACAGGAAGAAGATGAACAGTGGAGTCTGCCAGCTGAGAGCACTGAGCACGGCAAGCCCAAGAGCTCTCCATGCATGTGTGACACCTTTCTACAGATGTTCAAAAAAAGCCGATAATACTTCAAACTTAAATATGAGACTTTAGAACTACTAACAAGAACCCATACTCAAAGCCACCATTTTTTCAGGTCTAACAAACAACCAGGAAGAGAGAAGAGACAGGACAGTCAAAAAGCAGGGAAAGAGGAAACGGATGTCAAACACAGAAGCTGCTGAAGACGATGCTGCCAGTAAATATATGACTGGTTTATTGCTGTACCTTACAGAGCAAGCAAACATATTCTCTCCAATTTAAAACTGGACAGAACTCAAGCATAAAATTTCTCATGTCATGTAATCAATAATAAAAAATTTAACATTTACAAAATTTAAATTAAAAAATTTAAATACAAAATTTAAATAAATTTAAAATTTAACATTTACATTTACAGATGTTGCTCTGCTCCCCACACGCATCCTGTGAGGTGCTGAGCAGTAGCTGTCAGCACATTACTGAGATGGACTAAATTTGAAAAAGACTTATTGAGCAGCTCTATCCCAGTATCTCTTAAACACAAAGAATGTCATAGTTACTGCCTGATAATTTTTACACAACAACAAAACCACAAACCTAAACAATCTAAACAAACCAACCAACCAAACCCCAACAAAGAAAAACCCATAAAGAAACAAATCATAAAATCATGAAATTCAGGGGGATATAAGGGTATTAAATAAGTACTGGAATTTATAAGGTCCAAGTATAGTAGAGGAAGCTGAGAAAAAACTCTGTCTCCCTTCAGCAAATACTAACTTCAATAGCCTTACGAAATTTATCATCATCTTCAGTAACTCAGCTCTGCATCTCAGTAACATTAGGAAAGAAACTCTATTGATGTGCAAAATAACAGACAAGAAATAGGCTAAAAAAAGGTAACAAAGAAAAAAGAGTATTATAAAGACAACATCACACAGCTTTACAAGAACTAAGTCACCTGCTCCAATCTTGCATCAAACAAACACTGAGCTTTGGATTTCACAAGATGCTAACATATTCCCTAATCATGACAAGAATCTTGAGAAAAGATGAAAAGTAGCCTTTATGTGTTGCTTTTAGCCAGATGCTGATACTGCCTACAAGCCAAGCACAGCTCTCAGACTGCCACATGAAAAGACCTATGCAATGACAAGATAAAAAGATAGAATTTAACATGTTTACAGTCGTCACTTGCATAGATCTTTCTGTCTATGGGAGCACTGCAGATATTTTTACAATGTTCCAGAAGCATTACTATATAGCAGTTTATGTATTACTCCACCAGAAAAACCACAGCAGTTCCCACTGCAAAAGAGACTATCCACCTTCCAGTTTCACTACACTGAAACCTGAAAAAACCTTCTCAAGAAGAAAAACAGTCTTCCTTGCCAGGCAAGTGCCTGCATTGGGATTCCCTGGTAAGGTTCTGGTGGTGAGTGGGCTGCAGGGGTGAGAGACACCAGAAGCTGTCCCCATGTCAGACAGAGCCAGTTCCAGTCAGCTCCAAGATGGACCTGCTGCTGCCAAAGCTGAGCCCCTTGGCCATGCTGGCGATGCCTCTCCTAAAAGGTACTTAGGAAAGGGTAAAGAACACTGCTCAACAGCTGAGAGGGGTGACAATAACTGAGAGAAACAACTCTGCAGACCCCAAAGTCATTCAGAAAGGGCATGTAGGAAGTGCTCCAGGCACTTAAGAGATTTCCTGACAGCCCACTGTAAAGCAGGCTGTGCCCCTGTAGGCCCACGGAGGTCCACAATGGAGCAGAGATCCACCTGCAGCCCACAGGGAACCCCACACCGGAGGTTGTGGCTATACCCTGAAAGAAGATGTAGCCCACAGAGAGCCTGTGCCCCTTGCAGGAGCTATAGCCCATGAAGCAGACACATGGACAGGAATGCTATTCCAGGATGGAACCCTCTTTTACTTTGGAGATCATATTAAGTGCTCAAGTGGTTCTTCATGGATGAATAAATTAATATATTAGAAAATTTATGTAAAAAATGTGTCATTGTATATTAAAGAATCAGAGAATGGTTTTGGTTCAAAGGGTTCCAAACCCCTACTATGGGCAGGGAACATTCCCCAGACCAAACTGCTCCAAGCTTGATCCAACCTGGCCTTGAAGACATCCAGGGATGGGGTATCCACTTCTCTGGATAACCTGTGCCAGTACCTCACCATTTCCTCAGCAAAGAATTTCTAAATATTTTATCTAAATCTCTCATTCCTCATCCTGAAAGTCATTTTCCCTGGTCCTATCACTACAGACCTTTGTAAATAGTCCCTCTCCAGCTTTCTTGTAGTCGGTCTCCTTTGACTTACTGGAAGGTGCTCATAGAAGGCCACTAAATTTTTCAAATTTGCCTTAGTGAAGTCACATTGGCTGTCATCCATCACCTTCTTATCTTCCAAGTGCCCTGGAGGATCTGCTCCATGATTCTGCTTAGTAAGCACCTGGTGGCCAATGAATGTGTTTTCTGGGGAAGAAAAACTATGCACTGTTACTCATACTCCAACTTCAGCAGTAATGTATGCATGCAGATGTTTTTACCTACACACTTTTCAGCTTGGTGGTTAGGACACACTTCTGATTAACAGAAAACAGGGAGTTGAAACCTCTGACACAGGAGAGAACAGAGATAGTATTTGTCCTGTTTCAATCAACTGTTCTAACCACTAGGCTATTACAATCCTTTCACTTTCTCTCTTCACCACTAACAGGGTTTTTGTGTTTTGTTTATTTGTTATGCCATTGGTTTTGGTTTTTTTCTTTATTCCTTTTTTTTTTTTTTAAGGTGGCCTCTGGATTGCTTTTTACAGGAAAGGGAATCAGTATTGCTGATTCAGTATTTCAAGCAGAAGACAGGTCTTTAGTCTGCCGAATCTTACCAATGAGACACTTCCAAGCACCCACTCTCAAGCATCAGGAATCTAGAAATACCCACCTTACTGACATTTCCTACTGGAACTCTGCTCAGGAGTACCTAACATTTCTCAAAACTCTACATAGACAGGCTGATAAACTTCAGTTGCCTAAGTCTTTTTCTGGGGACTGTTATTATTTTCCAAGAGTATTTGTACCAAAAAAAGATTTCTACCAAAAGTAACATTCAGTCTGATCCTCTGTATTACAGTATCTTAGCAACAGAAAACTGAGAAGAGCCACGTAAGCCAGGAGTCTGTTGAGAGGCTAGCTTTGCAGCAAGGAGATACATGCCTTCTAGGTTGTTCAAAAATAAGATTTCTGATCTTAAAGCACAACTGTTCCAGTTTTCAAACTACTTGGCTGATTTCCCCATGTCTACCTTTTCTCCCAGCAATTATATAGTAAGTTAGGCAAAGTATTTTCAGTAATTTTGAATTACCAAACCTAAAGTGAAATAACTTTTCAATGGGTCTTTTCCTGACCAAGTTCTTTGCTTGCAGAACTTATTTTTCCCTAGCAGTTCACCAGCAGAAGAGCAACTTTTCAACACAAGTAAAACTGAGTTTTATCTTCAAACTTCATACCTTTATCTTCAAAGGTATATTTCAACTCTCTGGTTGAAACTGCAAAATAAACAATTACTATCCCTTAACAGAAGTGTTAAAACAGCCTTAGAAGTCTAGAAAAACCCCAAGAGTAAATATCTCTTACATTCCACACAGGAAGGCAGTGTTATTTTAAACTGGCAAACCACACAAACTGGTATCTGGCATGTGTTTTAAGTGTCTCATGCATAGGCACAGAGCAGATAACCTTCACATTCATTAACCTCCAAGTTCCTTTCTAAATCATACTCTGTCAAACATATCACATAAAGTCATTTATATTTGAGACAAGTTTGAATATTTCAGGAAGGCTGGCTTCCAAATTTTTTTAAAATCCTACTCACAGACGTCAAAATAGCTTCTCCAGATTCTCACAAAGAGCTTTAATTTAGCTTTGTAGAGATGACAGGCTTTGAAAAAAAAAAACTCTGTACCCAAATTCATTTGCCTCAGCCTCTGGAGGCCTTGATCTGTTTTAATCACAACTGCCAGAAGGGCGAAACTTTTTCCATAGAAAGAATAAGACAACCAAGACAAGCCAATAAGTATAAAAATTCTAATTTCTTACATATTGAACCACAACAGACAAGAAATAGGCTAAAAAAGGTAACAAAGATCACTATATAGTATAAAAAAGTGTTTCATACGAAGAATAGTCTTGTTATTGATTGAATCAAACCTTGTTCACCAAGACAAAGATGAATTCAACAAGAATTTTGATACTCCAAGGAAAAACAGCCTTCACTTGCTACTTTGAGTACAAAGATGATACAGAAGGGATGCAGAAAAGTTGGAAAGATACAGACTAAACAGATCAGAGGGAAACAGCACTTAAAAAGACTAATACAACAATCCAAAAACACTGTAACAAACAGCTGTAAAGGTACCCAAGCAGCAGAAGAAGTTTCTATGAGAAAGAAAACTACGTATTTCCTTGTGGTTATGATACAGATATCCATCCCCCAGTCTTACTGTTCGTGACTAACTACAGGGAAACAATCGCAGTGCCAAACCCCCAGCATTTTCAAAGCTTACCAATACTCTATAAAGTTCCCACGTTCTGGAAAACACCACGAAAACAAAGATAAATGTAACACAGGACATACAGTCTTTACATCTCTCTCATCTCTGCTCTTGATAGGTAATCAATTCTCACCTTCAGGGCTCCTGCTGGTCCTCCCCCCCCCCCCCATTCTGATTACAGATAGCCATCTCCCTTGCTGCAACTTATTTTATACTGAATCTATCACCAGTTATTGGATGTTAACAAAGTGCTCCAAACGCACAGCTCCAAGAGGTGTTCTCTCACTTCCCTCCCCATCCCCGCTTAGGCACACACCACCTTTCACCCCGTGTTCATCTGTACCTTTTGGTACACCTGACACTGACAGCACAGCACACTGCAACCTCACAGACCGGTGTGTGGCACCGCCGCAGCTTCAGCGAAACCCCGTCCGAGAGCAGAACGACCCAGAGACAAAGCGCTGCCCGCACACACAGGCCGTGGCCGCCGCAGCAGCCCTGGGCGTGCCCGAGGAGCGGGGGGGGAGCCCGCGGGGCTCTGCCAGCCGCACTGCCTGCGCTGCCCGCCCACTGCGACACTGCTTCTCAGGGGAACTCCCGCTCGCATCAGCCACCCGCGCTGCCTACCTGCGTCCCGGTCGGGCCAGGAATGGGAAGAAAGGAAAGGCGGGAAAGGCAGGAAAGGAAGGGAACAGCCACCTCACCTGCCTGCAGCGGGCCCGCAGTTCCCCCAGGAGGCGGCACCGCCGCTGCCCCGCCCCCTCCTCTCCCTCCCGCCACTTCCGGGGGCGCCACAAAAGTCTCGGGGCGCCACTGGGGCTGTGGCTGTGGTTGGTCTGGCCAAGAAACTGTGGCCCCCGCAACGGGCCTTGCCGGTACCTCTGCCGGAGCAGGTGCGTGCCCGCGGCAAGGCGGATGTTCACGGGTGTGCCCGCCGGGCCGAGAGGGCGGCGGGGGGCGGTGGCGGGAAGCAAAAAGTTCGCGTTGGCGTCGTTTCGTGCATGCGCGGGGTGCGAGGCCCAGGGGATGACCGCTCGAGACCGCAGCTCCCGGCATGCCCTGCGCAGGCGCGCTGCACGCTGGGCGCGCTGCATGCTGTGGGCGGGAGGGAGGCAGAGGCGCCTTCCCGAGGGGAATCTCTGGAATTCTGGATGGCAGCTGAGGCTGCCGCGGGCGGCAAGACGCGGCTTCGCGTGCCTACCCACTCAGCCTCATAGGCGCCCTTCCCAGCCCTCTGTCGCACCTTGCAAAACCAGGGCGGAATGTAAGGGAGTCTGTTAGTCTGATTGACACATTTTTTGAAGCACCTGGGTTAGAAAAGCGGTGTTTTGAAGCTGTGTACTGGCAACAGCCTTTAAGGGAACAGGAGGGGGACTTCTTACATGAACATATACTGATACGACAAGGGGGAATGCATTCAAAGAAAGAGAACAAGTTTAGAGCAGATATTAGGAAAAAAATCTTTACTGAGAGGATGGTGAGGCACTAGAACTTGTTGCTCAGAAAAGCTGTGCCTGTCCCATTCCTGGAAGCGTTTGAACCCAAGTGGGTTTGGGGCTCTGAGGGATCTCATCTAGTGTAAGGTGTCCCTGAACCCGGCAGCAGTTTGGAAGTTGATGTTCTTTAAAGTCCATCCCAAACCATTCTGTGACCATGATTCAGTGCTCCACAGGCAATTCCTGCTTCTTATAAGAACAGCAGTCAGAAGTAGGGGAATTGGTCAAAATCTGCAAGAATAGTTTTACAGTTAGGATTGCGTTTGTCTGTAGGAGAAAATGGGCATTAAAGGATGAAATAGCTTAGTTTTAGCAGGTGTGACTATTTTGGCTAAGCTGCTAAAGCTAAAAGACCACTAGTTATGGGGAATTTTCATTCTCTTTGCTAAAATGCTTTCTAGAGCACACTTTTGGAACTTATAAGGTACTAAAAAATGGGTAGCTGATTTTATGTCTTTGATTTTTAGGCTACCAGATGCATTATGAGTATTGAGATATAGCATATTAATTATATGAAATTAATTAATTATAAGAAAACCAGAAGATTTTATAAATTGTTCTTTTCAGGGCTGTTTTATTTGGCATTTTTGGGGAATAGGCCAAACAAAATAAATTAGGTAGTGGGAGAAAAGATTAGTAGGGGCATAAGAAATTAAATATTCAGGAAGCAAGCTTATATTAGGCCGCAGTCCAGCAGACTTAAGTGCTTAACAGTTTGCTGGATCAGGATCCTACTAAATTAATGTATGTGGGTGCTACATTAGGTTAAGCCAATGAAAGAGGCGCATTCTTCTTTCATTGGCTTACCTAAGCTCTTCAAAATGCTTATAAGAGAAACTGCCATTGCAGAAATGTGGATAGCATGTCTGCTTAGCAGAAGTGTATGCTGTGGTCCTGGTTAGAAATATATTGTTCCAGTGCAACTTCATTTTATTAAAATGGTCAATTTTGGGATCCATGGAGAATATTCGCTACTTCAGGCAAGTTTCAATAGTACTGGAAAAATAAAGATTGTGCTGTAAGATCTTTTCTTCCCAGGTGTGAAAGTCTGTGTCAAGCCATATAATCCATCATCCCTGTGGTTGAGTAACAGGTCATACTGGGCTAGTTTTGACTTCAGGGTACGTAAGTGCACGACTGGCCTTAAGGAAGCCCCTGAGTAAAACTTGAATGTGTGCCCCTGGTGGATAGGATATTTTAATTGCCCTTCACCAATGTTCTTTTACTGTCAGAAATACTAGTTAATTGACTTCTTTTAAACAACAGAAACATGAATTTACTTCATGGCAGCCTCACCTCCTTTTCTGCTGTTAGTTATCCAGTTTACCGGTTTGGTGGGTTGGTTTAGCATGTGTTGTCAGATACAAATTTACAGGAAACTGCAGTGTTGGAACAGTCCTGTGTTCTGGCTCCTCTCCTTCCCTGTTCTGAAACACTGTCTTTTTTCACAGGTGAGATCGTGGTGTTGGGAAGTACATCTGTGTTAGTTCTGTCAGGTATGAAAATTTTACTTCAGAGCACTAATGCTGTATGACAGGAGACTTGGCTTGTTTTGATAAACCAACTCCTGCTTGTATAAAATGAAGTATTCAGTGAGGCAAAAGCCTTGTCACATTTTGAATGGGAAGTTCCTGTCACGCGTTAGCCATTGCTAGCAGCAGTGCTTAGCTCAGGGTGCAGGTTTCAAAAATGACATATTGCATTCTATTTTCTGGGAGGAAAGGATGAAATGAAAGGCATAATCACTCTTAAGAGGTCTTTACCTCCTTACCACCACCGGCATAGTAAAGGTAGGTCAGAATCTATAAATTGAAAAATGGACATCTTGTCCTGCACGTTTTATTTTCAAATAGCATCACCACATAATGAAATGATGTTCATTCCAGAGTGACTGGATATTGTCACTTTCCCATAATTATAAGCCACTTATCACATATGGCAGACAAACTAATTACTCTTTTTAGCAGACTACATAATGTCACAGTCTGGCATTGAAACAGTGGCAGGATAAGAAATAAATTTACTTAATGCTGTGGATAACCAGTATTCACTATGAAATTATGACATGGCTGACCCCAAGCTTGGTCCTGCTTCTGCAGACATTGATGAAAGCAGGATTAAACTACTGCCTTGTCTATGCTGCTGGAAAAGATTTGGGGAAAAAAGCAAACCACAAATGATGTAGAGGCTGCATCAATTATCCTATCTGTGAATATTTCAATTTTCATTATTACATAATTATTTTGATGCTATTCTTGCTAAACCCAAACAGGTTCTGTATCAGTGGCCCATCTTGCTAATGACATGATTGCTTATTAATGTTATCAGGGAAGTTGGCTTGTGTCAAGGAACAAATTGTTACCTCACAGGCAGAGTCTGGTTTGGAATTTCAAAATCTAATTGTCTGATTAATTAGTAAAAAAATAAATTTCCATTCATTTCTCTCTGGGAAGTTGGTTTTTTCCTATTTGCCTATGTACATTTTTCTCAGCTACGATGAATCTTTGGACTATCGCAAGCACAACTGAATTTGAGAGGTATCCAAGAATGAGAAGAACAGTTTCTTTCTCTCTGATACCATTTCCTTTGCCTGACCAATGAATGTAGTAGAAGCCTCCGTTGTGTGGAAATTTTAAAATATAGTTTGACAAAATCAGCTCTGCTTAGAACAAAATTAGTGTTTCAAGCAGTGCTCTTTGTTGCTAAAGTTGACAGTGGATGTGTATAGTGGATGGTGTAATCTCTTCTTAGAGGCTACATAACCAGGATATGTAGCTCTGAGCTACAAAGAAGTAAGTAAAAGCTTGACAATGTCTTTCTCTGACAATTTATCTAATAAATTCTGTCCATTTTGTTCAGATTGGCAATGGTTCGTAGTGGAAAAAGTGGTGGGCTTCACTTGAAGCAGATTGCATACTACAAGCGAACAGGGGAATATCATCCCACAACATTATCAAGTGAAAGAAGTGGAATCAGGAGAGCTGCCAAAAAATTTGTTTTCAACGGTAAAACTTTTCTCTCAAATTATGCTAAAAATAGACATTAAGGTGAAGATTTCCTAATATTAAAAAAAAATGTGGGATCTTGCTTTGCAGCATTCTGTGATTTTAATAAGCATTCTTTATGAGACAAATGCTCTGCAAATCCCTGGTTAATATATAACAGGATGTTTGTAGAAATGGAAGCTCAATCTGCTTTAGTCCATTCCAGGATAGATTTATTTATCTATATAAAAACCAAACCTCATTTTTTATCTTTTTTATACTGTAGAAATATGTATTCACTGCAACCCATAATTGAAAGGATTACAGAAGAGGAAATAGATCTGCAGCTAGAGACATCCATTGTGGGGGATGACTGGCAGAAGTACAAGGACAATTTTGCCATCAGTCACCTGAGAGCCTGCAGGCCCTTCCCAACTTTATTTCAGCCTTGGGATATATATGAGCCTCTATGAGCCATTGTAGTCTGCTCTACTGTCTCAATCCCATCAAAACTGCCAGTGTTGTGTAGAGAGAAGGCAGGGAGGAGTTAAATCTTTGACTATCGATGTCAGGCTGCTGGCAGGCACTCAACAGCTTCACAAACAACAGTTTCAACACTCCTACCTCCCCTTTCCAGCCCCAGTGTTAGTTTGTGTTTCAGTCAGATTTCGTGTGGGAATGCTGTTTGCATTCTGACTTGCACTTGTAACTCCTTGTGTCCAGATAATAAACATGGCTGAACTAATGGCTCTTTGGAGGACATAATTGAAATGTTTATAAACAAAAAGCTATGTTTACAAAAGTGAACTTATTGTAATAAATTCTATTCTGAGTCATGCTCACTAGTTTAGTAAACCAATCAGAAGACTAAGCACTTGCTTATAATTTGCTGGTACTTCTTTCAGAAAACAAGTTGTTCTATGTTGGAAAAGACAGAAAACAAATGCGCCTGGTAATTGTTTCAGATGAAGAGAAGAAAAAAGTCCTTGAGAAATGCCACAAAAGTGCTGCTGGAACTCATCACGGTATATCAAGAACACTGACTTTAGTGGAGTCTAATTACTACTGGACCTCTGTAACAAATGATGTCAAGCAGTGGGTATGGCTTCATAGCTACAGGATACTTTATGTAGTCTGTTACAAATGTTTGGTAATCCTATGAACTTTGGTACAGCAAGTGCCCAGCCTGTTTCACTAGATGGAAATGTAAGCTTGCAATCACACTGCAGCTGGTCATCTTGGCAATGCATGGTGTTTCTTTTTGTTCTTTTACTACTTTTTATTCCTATACTACTGGCTTGTGCACCACTATGGTGTGGTGGGGGGCCATAATCTCTTTTGGTAAGCAGGGCACATCTAGTCCCTGAGAGAGATTTCTTGTGGAAGGACTCTCACGTATTTTTGTTAGGATGCAATGGGCCATCACAAGGATGTGTGACCAGAGTAGCTGCTAGCAGATAAGAATATGAAAATGGTGTCTCTGCTTTACAATAAGTTGTGTGCAGGAAATAGTTAAACACATCAAAGCTTGGGAAAGTTTTTTCTCCTCCACCCGAAGATACAGGCGCAGCAACCCCTAGCACAATTTGACTGTTCAGGAAACTATGTAAATAGTTTAAGGCCAAATTACTGTTGCTATCGCCTTGCTGCACCATGTGAATACTTTGAGTTCATGTGTAACTGTTACATGACATTAAAATGAGTCTCTCCTTTCAATTTAGATTAGACGAAGGTTCTCTATCCCATAGATTAAGTTGTTGTGCATGGGAGATAATGTATACTTCCAGTGTTTTTCAGTCACAGCATACATAGATGAGCCAAAAGGGGAATGATTGGGACTTCCTTTCACTCCCAGTTGCTTCCTACTTCCTTTATTATTTACAGATAGTAATGGATTTTAAAATTTGTAGTGTGAACTTGAAAGAGCACAGTGCTTTCATAATGGAGAGAATTCAGCTATGAGTTCTTTTACATGTCCCATTCCTGGACTTCAGTATTGTTTGGTTTTATTTTGGTTTTTTTGCTGTTTCTGAAAAATTTAAGGGCAAAAAAAGAATAGTGATAAATTTGTTTTGCATTGCCTAGTCTGACCTGATTTACAGAGATGTAGTGGAGATCTGTGAATCTGATGGTTGTCATCACCTCACCATCACTTTTCATTTGATAACACCTTCCTGATGTCTTCTCTAGGTGCATGCTTGCCAGCATTGCCAGGTGGCAAAGAGCATAGCCACCAGAGTACCCAAAATACACCCTATCAAAGCAGAGGATCCATGGACAGCAGTCACTATAGAACTAATAGGACCTTTCAATGTTACCAACAGAAGTCACAAATACATCATAATTATGACAGATTTGTTTACAAGATGGACTGTTATCTTACCACTGCATGACACTTCGGCAGCTGAAATTGCTAAGGCAATCATAAATGTGTTTTTCTTATATGGGCCACCTCAAAAGATGCCTATTGATCAGGGGAAGGAGCTTGTTTATCAGGTAATTATTTACATGGCTGGTTAATCGGTTTTTTGTTGATGTTTTTTTCCCCTCAAGAAAAATACATTTTCCCTTGTATTAGATTTGAATTTTAAATTTTTTTTCAGAAAGACTTTAGTATTTTTTTTCTTTAATTGAAAAAGTAAAGATGTCTGCACAATATAAAAAATGTCAAACCAATTATTTGCAATTGTAATGCTATGCAGTGTTTCCTAGGACTTTATTCTTTGTAAAAAGACCACAGTAAAATTATCTCCTGGCAGTCATACTGCAGGTTTTGTCACTTACTTGAATTGGCATAAATTTGTACACTTTTTGTACACAAATTTGCGTTCTGATGTATGTCTTTCATCCATTTTGCCCAGGATAGCAATAGCTAAAGGTATTTTTGAAGTTGGCTTATAGTGATTATGAAGGATTTACCACACTTTGTTCCTCTAAGAGTTGAAGTCATCAGATTGTGACATGGAGGTAATGACAGATCAAATTAAATGGCAAAAATGTGGTTAGGAACCATCAATCACTGGCTCCTAAGCCCTACTTAGTGCTTTAGCTCTCATTCACAGTCCTGGTGTGTTCTGTGCCAATAGGTATGCAAGATTTTTCCCAGTCACCATCATATCAACCAAAGAGGTGGAAATCTGAGGGTTTTTTTACTGAAATGGGATACAAAACAGGAGAAATGTTCACTAATTGTGTTCTTCTTATTTTGAAGATAAATGAAGAACTGTTTGCACTGTTTGGAATGAAGCAAATTGTATTGTCTTATCCTCAGACGACACATGATGTAAATGAAAAAATTTCAAAAACAATCAAAACTTTCCTTAACAAGTATTGCATAGACCATCCAAATGATTGGGATGAACATTTATCTGCTATAGCCTATGCTTTCAATTTGACAAATTTGGTATGTGAACATTCTTCTTCTTTTGACTGAAGTCCTCCAAAATGTCGGCAAAGCTGTATGCTAAATTTCCTTGCTTTTGGTCCCCGTATAAATAGGAGCCAGATCAAAACACTCCATATTTCCAAATGTTCAACCGTAATCCACGTGTTGTTGAGCCCATGAATATGTGTGTGGAAGGAGAATATAGTAGTTTTGCCAAAATATTTGAAGCAACTAAAAAATTCAGTCAAGCACTGGAAGAAGACAAAACCTCAGATTGCCAGGTAAATTTTATATATTTGAATTTTACTAGTAAGAAGATTGAAGATAAAGATGAAAAGTTCTGAGCTATAAAGTATAATTAACCTTTTAAAATAATGTGGGGGGTTGAATGGTGGTTTTTAGTTTGTTTTCCTTCCCCTGTGATCCCTTAATTTCGGTGTAACAGGTATGTATTTGGAGGGAGTAACCTTAAAAGAGACCAATTGTCAGAAGTTTACTATGTCTGACTTGGAGGGTGGAATAGAGAAGTAGAAAACTATTGCCTGTAGAGTAGTGATTTATGAAGATAAAAGTGATTTCTTCATCACTTGTCAGTCCCACATAATTACAAACTACACACATCTAACACCACTCAATGTCATGCTTAAGCGCTGTTAACCAATGCTACAAAATTGCATGATTACTTTTGAAAAAAAAAAGTAACTCACATTTATCTTTCTGTAGGCAGATAAAAAAACTCCAGATGAACCAAAAATCAGAACCAAAATCACAGTCAAAAGGAAGTCAAAACAATTAAATACTCTTCAACTTAAAGTTGGTCATGAAGTCCTCAGGCAAAGAAAAAACTGGTGGAAAGATGGTCGTTTCCAGTCGGAATGGATTGGTCCTTGTATCATAGATTACATCACAGAAAATGGCTGTGCAATATTAAGAGATTCTACAGGATCCAGGCTGAAAAGACCCATCAAGATGTCTCACCTCAAGCCATATGTAAGAGGGTCCGGTGAAAAAGGTGTATATAATAGTTTTTAAGTTTGTGTTTTTATATATGTAAAAAGAGTTGAGTTTTTTGTTTTGGTTTTTTAAACTTCTCTCTTGTGGTGTTAGGTTATTAGAATGAAAAAGTATCATTTAGTAACCAGTGAGAGTTATATTAGCACACACAGTGGTGTAATAGCTAAGTAAGCTAGTGAGTGTGTGTCATGTCAAACTATGCAGAGCACAGAACAGAGCTCATGAATAATGTTCAAACTCTTTTTAAAAATAGCCTCTATTAAAGTTGCTTCTAATCATTGGATTGGATCTATTTGTGCTGGCTGACAAAAGTATAAGAATATGCTAGAAGTATAAGCAGGCTGACCTGTATTCAAGGAGCATTTTCTTAGTCTGTTTGGTGTAGGCAGGAGTCACATTAATTTTGCTTATGCAATGGAGCCTTTTTATTTTAACAACATTGGAGTGTCTTCTAAAGCCGTAAAATAGAAAGACTACATCAGGGAACTGATTTTGAAATAGTTTATTTTAAATTGTCCTATTAAAGTAGTCAGCATTTCTCTTACAAGAGTAAATAGTATTGTCATGCTCTGTGGTAGGATGGCTAGAAATTTCCAAAGATTTGGATAGTCAACTTCTGCTCTTGGTCTTAAATTTTCAGCCTGCTGCTTTGCAAATCAAACAGTGGCAGGTGTTTCTTTTCTGCTCTTGCTGTCTTTGAGTCACCTGAGGCATTTTCAAAAAAATTAAATACTTTTAATTGTCACAGACTTCTGTCGCAGAACAAGCTGCTTTTTACTTCTGGGTTCTTGAAGAGCAAAATAATTCCCACAGTTTTGGCACATGTGGTCAAACTTTGGTTCTTGTAAATAGATAAACTACATTGAGATGGTAATTTCTTCCATCTCTGCTTAAAGCTGAGAGATTCACAATGCTGAAACTAATTCTGGAATTTCATGTAACAAGCTGAAATATTTTTGTCAGTCATCAGTTATAGATTTTGTAACTAAGATACAGATTTCATCTCATGTCACGAGGCCTCTACTTTTTTTGGATGATCACTTTGTGCCTTCTGGTTCCTCATTAAATTGCTGATGCATGAGGAGGAAGTCGCATGCATATCAACCATATAGGTAATGAACGGCTGTTACAATAACTTTTGGTAAATTATGTCACTGTATAAAGAGCTGAAAGTAGTGGTCTTTGTAGTATTAGAGCCTAATATGTTTACTCCTGAGTACTGCAGAAGCAGTGTGTAAATATAGAATTCCTTTTTTCAGGAAGTGACTGTCTTGGTCTTGGCTGGGATAGATTTTGGGGGTTTTTGCTTCATTTTTTTTTTTACTTACCTACTTTATTTACTTTTTAAACTTTTTATGGTTTAAGGAAGCCTGTTACATGTTGAACTAAGATTTTCCAGCGAGAGCATGAAGAAACCACATTTGCATGCACAAAAATGAAAGAATCTACATGTCCATTTATTCAAGTTAGTAGTTGTATTAAAGCATTAGTTCAGTAGGTGACTAAGATAAACATCAAGCTAATCATTGACTTAGCTAAGAACAGCTGTAAATGTGGATCATCCCAGGGATTATTTTGTGGATGTAACGAGATGCCAAACATTTGATCCTCAGTGAAATTGGGAAATTCACATAATCAGTATACTGTCACTCAAACACTCATGTCCTCTTTTGGAAATTATTTTGAAAAGTAAGTTAGCACCTCACTAACATTTCAGGTATGGCTTCAGAGATCTGAACTAATGGCTACTTTCCTTTTACAGGCAACCATTACATTCTACAAGGTGCAGTAGTTTTTGACCATGACTATATTGGCTTATCTGAAAGATCTAATAATTCAAGCCAAGCAGACTCTTTTGCTGAAAAAGAAATAAATGCCTACAAAAGAGATATCGTGTCTGCTGTACAGATTCCACCTGCAGCCTGCAAAGACCAAGAATCAGCAGATGGTAAACTTGAGTCTGAGCTGAGAGAAGATCATTGCATTGAACCAAACATTACAAAGCCAGAGCAATGGCCATCACCTTGTTGGACACTTCAGACAAAGACAGAGGATACTTAAGCATAGTCTTTATCACATTTCATTGCCAAGCAGTTTGGAACTACTGTGGCAAACTGAAAAAAAAAATTAATAGCTCCAACCTCCTTAGCCCAATCCACTTTACTCCTTTATGAATCTAAGAGTGCTTTAGGTATCTAATTTGTCTGGGTGTTAAGAAAAGGCGCTAGTAAAAGCACATATTCTGATCATTCATTTCAGTTCCAGATTTTGTTGGTAGAATGGCAATGTGGCCATGCCTTACTGTTATCCTCTCAGGACACAATGCATCATTTCACTGTAACGACCTTTTCCATTTAATCCTTGGATGACTTATTCCTAATGTGCACTGTCAGATGAATTAAAACCTAAGCAAGTTGGTGTAAATTTTTCCTCCACTACAGTGAAGCTCATGTGTTCCTTTTCCTGTTATATAACAGTTTTCTATTCATTTTGAGAAGCTGCAGCATCTGACTTGTATAACTTTTAACCCTAATCAATTTAAGATCTCCCAAAACAATAAAACTGCCAAAATCAAATGCATATAGTGTTCTATGCATGAAACAATGAGGGCTTCAGCTGTTCCCTGCTCATCAAAAGTCTACTAGTGTAGGCAGTTTTAATATTTGAGGCATGTGATAAACCCTTAAGAGCATTTAATATTAATATGTGGTTTTTCCACAAACATTTGATTTCTCCATTACAGTTACCTCTTCACTTAGCCTGTGCACGTTGGGAGGTTTTCCATGGACAGTGGGCTATGACACATGAAGCAGTGGTATTAACTTATTCTCTGATTTCCTTGAGTAAGTTGTCTCTAGTCTGGACTTCCTGCCAAGAAGACTGTTTCTCAAAATCAGCAGCACAGGAATTTTTTCACATGGAAAACTGATGAGTGGAAGTCAATTTTTGTTGTTGTTTTGGTTTTGTTGTTTTGGGGGGGGTTGTTGGTTTTGGTTTGGTTTTTTTTGGTAGGGAATTGACATGAGGAAAACTAGCATAAAACTGAATGAGAAATTCAGCAACTTATGGATGATGCTGTGGAAGATTTGCTTATCTTGCTCTCTGAATTTTTATGATCCCTGTCATTTCTGCTGAATGTCATGTGACTTAACACAAGTGGAGGAAAGTACTATTTATTAGGAGTTTTCAGTTAATTTTAGGCAATTCGATGTGGTCATCAAGGCTGATTAGGTACCTACCTCCTACAGAAATTAAATGTACACTACGGTATGTCTTTAATATGGGCAGTATCTATGTGAGAAAAGAGGTCAGCACCATGCCAGAATCCTATCTTAAACTTCAAATGAAAAATAATTAATATTCTAACTATTTTGTGTCTTCTGAAAATGCAGTCCTACAGATACAGTTTTTCTCCACCAAGACTTCAGAAAGAGTCTTTTTGAGTACATTGTGTGTATGCACACATGGAATAAATATTTATTTTTATATATCATCCTTTTGAAGAAAATATTACTGTCAGGGATAAAACTGGAGAGTAAGGCATTGTTTGTAAGATTCATTTCTGCTTTAGTAGCTGCAAAAGAGAACCAACCTCACTTTTTTTTTTCTTACTCCAAGTGATCAGTTCCTGAATTTTGCATAGTACAGCAGAGCTGTTTTCTGCAGTAGCCCTGGGCTAACCCAAGTGCTATAGAGTTGTTAGAGCGACACTGAAAAGAAAGAAAATGCTGCAGTGAGAGAGTAATGGGCAAAACACAGAAACAATTAACATACTGTGTATATTTAACATATTGCTGATTGCTCACCCTTCCTGGTAATTTTCATCTACTGTATTAACACGAAGGTACTAGTGACTTAGCAGTGCACTGAAATGTGGCCTCCTGTGGATGGGGGAGGTTAATTGAAATAAAATACAGGGTTTTCAAACTACTGACATGACAAACATCACTGGAAAATGGAAAAAAAAACCAGTTTGGCCAAAACTGACACAAGGAAGCAAGATTTAGCAGTGTCTTCAAAAAATGGGTACTATACTCATCTGCACCTATTAGAAGACCTGCTGGCTTGCTGTCTATATCTTGGTAACAAAACTTTGTAGAAATTTTGAATGAAAAGCAGCACACCAAAAGCTTTAGTTTGAAGAAGTCTCTTCCAGGTAGAAGAAACCAGACAGTAAACTGAATCCTAAAGCATTTGATTCTGGAGCAGTTAATCCTGAGAGATGCATTCCCTGGTCAGTTCTTGCAGCTTGTGTATAGATGAAGGGATCTGCAGCAAACTTGCTGCACTGGTAGAAGAAGCAGGTATGCCAGTGAACAATAACTGTTGTAGGAAATACAGCATGTCCCCACTGCCAGGCAGTGCTGCCCTGTTACAGATTACTAGTGCTGTAATGAGCAGATCACTTGGATACAAGTTTCTATAATTCTGTATTGCCACGTAGTACTCATTACTCACATAGGTGAGCCCTTTTTTGGATGCTTGAGAAGCATTTCAAAACTCATCCACAGAACTGGAACATTCAGGGATGCAGCTGGTGCCAAGAATTGGTGCCTTGAATATGTAAAGTGATATCTAAGTAAGGGGGTAAAAAGGGAATCAATCAGATTTCATGAATTCAGTACCTAAAATTAGTTGATTATTCTTGGCAATTGATGCCTTTAATTTCCTTATGCCTCACTTCCCCCTTCTGTACAGAGTGAGTAACACTATATCAGATTCCAGACAAACTGCAAAAAATACTTAGTACTCTTCACAAAGCTGGCAGACATAGTGATAAAAGCCCCAACAGAAAAGCCCTTAAGCAAATGAGTCCTGTTTAGTGCAGCGTTTCAGTGATATGCAGTAAATAATACTTGT
Organism: Zonotrichia albicollis; assembly: GCF_047830755.1. Lineage (NCBI taxonomy): Eukaryota > Metazoa > Chordata > Aves > Passeriformes > Passerellidae > Zonotrichia > Zonotrichia albicollis. The sequence goes on from NC_133860.1 coordinate 24,497,562, forward strand.
GCTTCCCCACCAGATTGATTCTGAGTCTTTACCTAGTCAGAAACATCATCCACCCTCCCACAGAATAAAAACCAAGAAGGAAAGCAGAGCGCATAGTTACGCTGCATACCGCAAACAATTTGTTTAGAGTCTTAGCTTTCGTGTGTTTGTCTCCAGCGGCAGCCGTTCTGGGTTTGTGTTGGAGCGTCGGTCGCACGGTGGCAGCCTGCATCCGCGGGAGCCGCCGGCCACGGGTGCGCCGGGCTCGCAGGAACTGCTGCCCGCCCTGCCCTTCTGAGGACTTCTTTCCGAAACCACGTTCGCAGCAGAATTTTCGGTAATTTTCACATCGAACTGTCGATAATCACGAGAGCACGAATACATTTCTGAGAGCAACATGACCCGCATTGTGTGAAGGCTGCATGACTGACCTGTCATGTGAACCAGAGTACAAAAATACTCGTGTTTTAGGTGGTTTTATACCGCAGCTACCAACTGTGGTAAACTTTCAGTGCAGCTTTACAGCTTCCAAGCACCTTTCAGTACTCGTTACACCTTGTTTGCTGTGGGCAGGATCTCCCAGGAAAGTGCCTGGAATAATGCCATGCCTCTACTTCCTTATGTGCGGCACAGTGTGTGTGACCCGAGAGCAGAACTGAGGAAATATGCCAGAATTGTGGAATTTAGACCTTTTTTCTGAAAATAATTTTCTCTTGAGCAGCTGTTTTAGGATGTGTCATGGTTGAAGGAAGCAATAACAGAGGAGAGAGGATACTCAGAGTACTGAGTGGCCAGGGCAGGGTTCTGCCCTGAAACCCTAAATAGCATGTAGCACCAACTTTAGCCACTTTGGTAGTTGCCTAACCTCCATTCTGAAAAAAATTCTTCAATTCTAATTAAAAAGAGTAGAAAATATAGGTTTCTCATATGTCTCAGAAGAATAAATATAGTCTGCAATTAATAATTTCCCTAGTTTGCTGAACTGTTACCACTGACTATTTTCTAGGGAAAAAAATTACTGCATCTTTAAACCAGTACTTTGGCACAGTACCCTACAAGAATACTGCCCATACATCATCTGTATATTTTCTAAAAGCTATACAGTGAAGTCAGACAGAGCTTCACTCACAGGATGTCATGCTTCACATTCAATCCATTAATAAGAAATATGAATAGAATGGAGATGAAGAAACAGTAAAATAAAGTGCCTTCATGACCTATAGTATTTAGAAAAAAATATAGTGCAGCTTCCAGACTGACTACCACACAGTATCTCTCCAAAATACATGTCTAACAATGCCAGCTGAATATTCTTTTAGGTTTTTTAGCCACCATGTCCAGAAACAGCAAGAAGTTTGCAGGTTTTGCTTGATAAGTAGCTATCACTATAGATCTTAAATTCTCTACACTGTTAGCTCCCCTCTTTTCTTCTGCCAGTAATGCTTATCTATACAGACAAATCTAATTTTTTCCCTATTACTGGAGAAGAGCCTTGTCCTGGGGTGACGTTATGATGCTTGTATATCCCCATTCATCTGTTCTGTGCCTTTAAGACCGGCACTGAAGAGTGGAAGTTTTGTTTGGGTTTCTCTTATCAGGACACAGAGACAAGCAGTAGACAGAGATGTTTTTTTTTACTTCCAGCTTTGGGCTTGCTGCTTTTGCTTGCTGCTTTTGCTTGCTCTCTTTTTCTGCTCTTGCTTCTGCTCTGCTTTCTGTCTCTGCTTATTAGCTAGTTCTAGCTAAACAGTCCACATTGCTTCCTGGACTGTTTCTCCTCTCCTGTTCCTGTGACCATCTCGAACCTGCTCCGGACTGGGACCCGGGAACACCAAGGGTTCGGCTGCAGCGACTGGCCCAGTGCCGGAGGGACTGAGAACAGAGCAACCACCCCCGAAAGAGACTTTCTGATTTTGCCATCTTTCTCAGAGCGGTGTCATCGGGTATTGTTCATTTTGTGTGCTGGGGGGTGCGGGGCCAGTCAAATAAACAGGTTCTTTCCACCTCTCTCCGAGGAATTTTTTCCCGAACCGGTTGGGGGGAGGGGCCGTGTGGGTTTCGCTTTCTGGAGGGGCCCTCCTTTGCAGATTCTTTAACAAATTTGCCCTAAACCAGTACAAATTTTTGGCGCCCAAGGTGGGGCGAGAGAGAGAGTGGAAAAACCCTGTTTTGACTGCATTTTGGCTGCTATTACTCTGTGTTCGTTTAAATCAGCTAATAGCCATGCTTTTTGGATTCATAATGTCTGTTGGGGTGAAGGTTTGCATGCATTTCTGGTCCCTAGGGTTTTTTGAGATTTTAATACCTCTCTGGTCCCTAGGCTTATTTTCCTATCCAGAAATAGCTTTAGTATTGCCCCTAATACGTAGTTTTTACATCAGAGGGGCTGTGACCAGAATAGCTATCCAGCTGGGTTTGGTGGCAATAATGTGCAAGAAGTTTATAAACATGCTGGGGTCTGCTCCAGATATGAATGGTTCATGGCTATGGTTATGCATCCAGTTTGTCGCAGGAGGAGCAGGAGGGAATGAGGTTTTTCAGCCTCTGCTTTCCTCCTTCTCCTATGAATCAGTTGCATCACTAGTGAAGGATGTTCAGTTTCCCCTCAATGTTAAAGAAACCATCTTCCTGGTATTCAATCTGGTAACCTTCCTCTATACAGCCTGCTGCTTCTCTAGAATGAGGGCTGAGATTTCTAGACGGGCTGATGAGACCCCTGACTCAGGAGTAAACCCTGGTGTGGAAAATCCTAAGTGGTGTGGGAAATGGGAGGATATGGGCCAAATCCTGAAGGAATTCTCTGACCCTATAGTGTGGGATTTTCCCCATGAACAAATTCAGAACCCAGCTGAGGTGGGGAAATATCTGAAAGAGAAGTACCAGGATGAGCCTAAGGAGAGGAAGGTCATTGCAGTGAGCTGGGCCCTGGCATATGCTTATCGCACACTGCTAGATACTCTAGGGCAGCAGACAGAGGCAGAGGGGCAGGGAGATAAATCAGCAACTGTCCCGGTGACTCAGGCTGTAGCTAACACTCAAGGCTCGAAGCCAGCAGCTAAACCCATGGCTGTTGCTACCAGCACTAGAAGTGGGAAATGCACAGCCAAGACCAATCGACCAGTGGACGATGATGATGATGATGATGATGCAGGAGAAGGAACCTCAGTGCCTCCTGACGTAAAGTCAGGAGTCAAAGCAGCAGGTGCAAGATCAGATGCTAATACTGAGTCCTTCTCCCTGAAGGACCTTCGTGGCCTACGGAAGGATTACACTCGAAGGTCTGATGAATCCATAATTAGTTGGCTGGTCCGTCTCTGGGATGCTGCAGGCGAGGCTACCGTTTTGGATGGCACTGAAGCCAGGCATTTGGGATCCCTGTCACAGGATACTGTCATAGACCAAGGAATGAGGAGGGGGGCTAACTCTCACAGCCTCTGGGAACGGGTCCTAAGAAGTGTGGCAGAAAGATACCTGTGTGCAGACTATCTCTATATGCAGCAGACTCAGTGGAAGACAATAGAGCAAGGGATCCAACGCCTGAGAGAAATGGCCGTGGCTGAGATTATCTTCTCAGATGATGTAACAACTAGGAACCCAGATTTAGTACCATGCACGTCTGTGATGTGGCGAAAACTCGTACGACTCGGGCCACAAGAATATGCTTCTGCCTTAGCCATCATGAAGAGGGATGAGAGGGGTGAGACTGTGCTTGACATGGCAAGGAAGCTCCGAGCATATGCAGATGCTGTACATGGCCCGACACATGCCAGAATCACAGTGGTAGAAACACGTCTGCAGAACTTAGAGGATAAGATAGAGGAGAACCATAAGAAGCTTAGAGAGGAGATTAAAGAAGACCTTCTCCAAATTTCAGCAGTACAGATCCGAGGTTCCGGTATCCAAGGCAGACGTTTCCAAGATGGTGAGAGAAGATACACCCCACGAGCTGAGCTGTGGTTTTACCTGCGTGATTGTGGGGAAAACATGAGAAGGTGGGATAGGAAACCTACCGCTGTTTTAGCACGACGGGTGCGTGAACTGAAGGAAGCCACCAGGAGGAAAGCAGCTCCAGTTGCCCGTAGCCGAACGGCCAGGTATGATGATGATGACATGTCTGATCCCCTCGAAGGAACATCCAAAACATACACCCAGGGAAATAATGATAACCAGGCTTAGAGGGGCCCTGCCTCTAGCCAGGTAGAGGCCAGGGAAAATCGTGTCTTCTGGTCTGTGTGGATTCGTTGGCCTGGCACATCGGAACCACAAGAGTATAAAGCCTTGGTCGATACTGGTGCGCAGTGCACGTTAATCCCATCAAGACATGTGGGGACAGAGTCTGTTTCTATTGCTGGTGTGACAGGGGGATCCCAGGATTTCACTTTGGTGGAAGCTAACGGGAGCCTAACGGGAGCCTAATGTGAGCCTAACGGGAAATGAGTGGAAGAAGCATCCTATTGTGACTGGCCCAGAGGCCCCATGTATTTTGGGCATAGACTACCTTCGAAGTGGGTACTTCAAAGACCCAAAAGGACTCAGATGGGCATTTGGAATAGCTGCTGTAGAGACAGAGGGCATCCAGCAATTGAACACCTTGCCTGGGTTGTCTGAGAATCCATCTGCAGTAGGATGCCTGACGGGAGAAGAGCAACGAGTGCCAATTGCCACTTCCATAGTGCATCGACGGCAGTATAGAACCACTCGAGATGCTGTGATCCCCATCCATAAGATGATCCGAGAGCTGGAGAGCCAAGGGGTGGTCAGCAAGACCCACTCACCCTTCAACAGCCCCATTTGGCCTGTGCGAAAATCTGAAGGAGAATGGAGATTGACTGTGGACTATCGTGCATTGAATGAAGTGACTCCACCACTGAGTGCTGCCGTGCCAGACATATTAGAGCTCCAGTATGAGCTTGAGTCCAAGGCAGCAAGGTGGTACGCCACTATAGACATAGCCAATGCATTTTTCTCCATTCCTCTGGCAGCAGAATGCAGGCCTCAGTTTGCCTTCACATGGAGGGGAGTGCAGTACACCTGGAACCGATTGCCCCAGGGGTGGAAGCACAGCCCCACCATCTGCCATGGACTGATCCAGACTGCACTGGAAAAGGGTGAGGCTCCAGAACATCTGCAGTATATTGATGACATCATTGTGTGGGGGAACACAGCTGCGGAAGTGTTCGAGAAAGGGAAGGAAATTATCCAGATCCTCCTGGGAGCTGGTTTCGCCATTAAAAAGAGCAAAGTAAAGGGACCAGCTCGTGAGATTCAATTCCTGGGAGTGAAGTGGCAAGATGGACGGCGTCAGATTCCTACAGATGTCATCAACAAGATCACAGCAATGTCTCCACCCACCAGTAAGAAAGAGACACAAGCTTTCTTGGGTGCAATAGGTTTTTGGAGGATGCATATTCCTGAGTACAGTCAGATCGTGAGCCCTCTCTACCTGGTCACCCGCAAGAAGAACAATTTCCAGTGGGGCCCTGAGCAGCAACAGGCCTTTGTCCAGATCAAGCAGGAGATTGCTCATGCAGTAGCCCTTGGCCCAGTCAGGACAGGACCAGAGGTGAAGAATGTGCTCTACTCTGCAGCCGGGAACCATGGCTTGTCCTGGAGCCTTTGGCAGAAGGTGCCTGAGGAGACTCGGGGTCGACCACTGGGATTTTGGAGTCGAAGCTACAGAGGGGCTGAAGCCAAATATACTCCAACAGAGAAAGAAATCCTGGCTGCCTATGAAGGAGTCCAGGCTGCTTCGGAGGTAATAGGCACTGAAGCACAACTCCTCCTGGCACCCCGACTACCGGTGCTGGGGTGGATGTTCAAAGGCAAGGTTCCTTCCACTCACCATGCCACCAGTGCTACATGGAGCAAGTGGATTGCTCTCATCACTCAGCGCGCCCGTACAGGTAAACTGAATCGCCCTGGGATTTTGGAGGTCATTACAAATTGGCCCGAAGGTGAGAATTTTGGTGTCACAGATGAAGAGGAACAAGAACCAGTGACACGTGCTGAAGAGGCTCCTCCCTATAACCAACTGCCCCCAGAGGAAACACGCTACGCTCTTTTCACTGACGGTTCCTGTCGCATCGTAGGGATGAACCGGAAGTGGAAAGCAGCCGTATGGAGCCCCACACGACAGGTTGCACAAGCTACCGAAGGAGAAGGTGGATCAAGCCAATTTGCTGAACTCAAAGCTGTTCAACTGGCCCTTGACATTGCTGAGAGAGAGAAGTGGCCAAAGCTCTACCTCTACACTGATTCATGGATGGTAGCCAATGCTCTGTGGGGATGGCTGGAGAGGTGGAAAAAGGCTAACTGGCAGCGTAGAGGGAAACCAATTTGGGCTGCTGGTGAGTGGAAAAACATTGCTACCAGGGTAGGGAGGCTACCTGTGAAAGTCCGCCATGTAGATGCCCATGTACCCAAGAGTAGGGCCACCGAGGAGCACCAAAACAATGAGCAGGTAGACCAAGCTGCAAAGATAGGGGTGTCCAAAATAGACCTAGATTGGGAACATAAGGGAGAGTTATTCCTAGCTCGATGGGCCCATGATGCCTCAGGCCACCAGGGCAGAGATGCCACCTATAAGTGGGCACGAGACCGAGGGGTGGATCTAACCATGGACAGTATTTCTCAGGTTATCCATGACTGTGAGACGTGTGCTGCCATCAAGCAGGCCAAGCGACTGAAGCCCCTCTGGTACGGTGGGCGGTGGTCCAAGTACAAGTATGGGGAGGCCTGGCAGATTGACTACATCACACTGCCCCAGACACGCCAGGGCAAGCGCTACGTGCTGACCATGGTGGAGGCCACCACTGGATGGTTGGAAACCTACCCTGTGTCTCATGCTACAGCCCGGAACACCATCCTGGGCCTGGAAAAGCAAGTTCTGTGGAGACATGGCACCCCTGAGAGGATCGAGTCAGACAATGGGACTCATTTCAAGAACAGCCTTATCAACACCTGGGCTAGGGAACATGGCATTGAGTGGGTGTACCATATTCCCTACCATGCACCAGCTGCAGGGAAAGTGGAGAGGTACAATGGACTACTAAAAACCCAGTTGAAAGCTTTGGGTGGGGGATCTTTCAAGAATTGGGAGCAGCATCTGGCAAAAGCCACCTGGTTAGTTAACACCCGAGGTTCCACCAACCGAGCAGGTCCTGCCCAGTCTGAGTCCCTGAATGTAATAGAAGGGGATAAAGTCCCAGTGGTACATATCAGAGGTTTGTTAGGGAAGACTGTGTGGATCAATTCTGCCTCGAGTACAGACAAACCCATTCGTGGGGTTGTCTTTGCTCAGGGACCAGGTTGCACGTGGTGGATAATGCAAAGAGATGGAACAACACAATGTGTACCTCAGGGAGATCTGATTGTGGGGTAAGAATGATGTGCAATATCACTGTTCATTGGATGTTACTGCCATTGTCTGTACATTAAACCATACAGACATGAGATAGAAGGAAATGTGTAAGAGTTGAAGGTCTGGGCAAGTGGAAGATGGAGAAGGAAATGTGTAAGTGTCGAAGGTCTGAGCAAGTGATAGATGGAGCTTTAAGTGACTAAAGTGAAAAGGGGGAATCCTGCAGCTCTGTAATATAGGGCCTGGATTCAGTGGTCCAGTGTGGGGATGTGATGAAGGCATGATGGGTATTGCTTGTAATTTTGGGGGAACAGATAGAAATTTTGTATGAATAATGCATGATGTGTTGTAGTATGTTGATGATATGGGGATAAGGGGTGGAATGTCCTGGGGTGACGTTATGATGCTTGTATATCCCCATTCATCTGTTCTGTGCCTTTAAGACCGGCACTGAAGAGTGGAAGTTTTGTTTGGGTTTCTCTTATCAGGACACAGAGACAAGCAGTAGACAGAGATGTTTTTTTTTACTTCCAGCTTTGGGCTTGCTGCTTTTGCTTGCTGCTTTTGCTTGCTCTCTTTTTCTGCTCTTGCTTCTGCTCTGCTTTCTGCCTCTGCTTATTAGCTAGTTCTAGCTAAACAGTCCACATTGCTTCCTGGACTGTTTCTCCTCTCCTGTTCCTGTGACCATCTTGAACCTGCTCCGGACTGGGACCTGGGAACACCAAGGGTTCGGCTGCAGCGGCTGGCCCAGCGCCGGAGGGACTGAGAACAGAGCAACCACCCCCGAAAGAGACTTTCTGATTTTGCCATCTTTCTCAGAGCGGTGTCATCGGGTATTGTTCATTTTGTGTGCTGGGGGGTGCGGGGCCAGTCAAATAAACAGGTTCTTTCCACCTCTCTCCGAGGAATTTTTTCCCGAACCGGTTGGGGGGAGGGGCCGTGTGGGTTTCGCTTTCTGGAGGGGCCCTCCTTTGCAGATTCTTTAACAAATTTGCCCTAAACCAGTACAAGCCTAAAGAGCAGTTACAGTGTAAATTTTACTATCAAGTTTTGATAATTCACGTAAAAAATAAATATGTTTTCACATTTAAGAATTAAAAAATCCCAACAGGTAAAGGCAAATCAGGGTGCTAAAACTGTGGTGTACTAGCATCTGTTTAACATAGAAAATACAATGCTTAATTTCAGCTCTTGTTTTTAATTTACTTGAATATTTGGTTCTGTTTTTGCATTTTTATTACTGGACAATACAGGAATCCACACAAACTGTAAAGTATATAATGACATAGTCTTAAAAATTTTAAAGGATGTGCTAATGGGCAATTAAGTAATAAAGTTGCTCTTGAATTGCTCGGCAGTGATGGTCCCCACAATTTTCACTGCTAATACATGTGAAGTCTTTCAAACAGGTTTTCACATATGTGTTTGAATAGCAACCTAAAAATCACCAAGCCCCTTCTCTGTAGCATGACACATGCTTAATCCTAATCCACTGTAGTGTGACAGCTATTACTGACCTAAAGACTCTAATAAAACTTAAATCTAGTTTTGGCAAGGAAGAAGCTTTTGAAATTCACCACAATGATCTATAAATCCTCATTAACTCTACAGTGTACTGCTTGATTAGAAATCTACTTAATAAAGATGCTTCCCAAGGAATCAATTTATACCTAATGATACTTTGTGGAAAGGACGGCTGTTTAATTGGGATTGTAATTTCAGTTTATTGGGGCACCTTCAGGTGATGTGGGTGGCACCCTGTGTGTTACAAGTCAGTGCATCCTCCTCATGGCACCTTGCAGCTGCCCCAGTATGCCTTCACTTACCACAGGTTCACAAAAAGGTACCAGAAATTACCTGATACCACTTGCCAGTGGATCACAACCACCTCCCCATAACTCTGTAAGGCTTCACATGAGTCAGACTATTTAAAACAGGGAGATGCTTAACACAGTACACAAAGGTGCTGAGCTACTTGGTCAGCCTAATTTTAATGAAAATATTTAGCCCCTCCAATAGCTAAGATACTTCCTTCTTAAAAAGGCTTAAGAAAAGATTAATAAACAACACATGGAAGGTAGTACCACGTCGTTTAAATCTTAAAATGTGCAATTACATGTTGTTCATTAAAGCATAGTCTTTTCTGGAGCAACTACTCAAAACTAATTTAAACATGCTCTCTAAAGTTTAGACTGAATAACTAGAATTCAATATTTAATACAATAAATAATATTAGCACACAGAACCTCTTAGGATGGAGGATGGTCTGCTGGCTTATTAAAATGAGAACTGATTCAGAAAGCTTGTAGCTTCTTTTTTGCATTAATTTTTCTATTGCAGCATGGAATCTCTGGTACATTGTTTTCAAAAGATGCAGCTTTAATAAGAGACTAAGAACATTCAGTGCCTTCAAGCAGGATCAGAGGTTCCAATTCTGCATTGCACCTCACCAAAATTAGGAGCATGAAACCTGAGGTGCTGAAACTTGATTGGTGCTGGAAAGTAGTTGGTGGCCTGTCCGTGCAGTTATTAAAAATGGCAGAATGGCTTGGGTTAAAAGTGACCTTAGAGATCACCTAATCCAACCCCTCTGCTATGGGCATGGACACTTCCTGCTGGACCAGATTCCTGAGAGCCCCATCTGACCTGGCATTGCACACTTCCAGGGAAGAGGCATCTACAGCTTCTCTGGGCAATCTGTGCCAATGCCTCACTATGCTCAGAACAAAGAATTTCTCTCTAATATCCAATCTAAATCTTCATCTTTCAGTTTAAAACCATTACCCCCTTGTCCTATCACTATAGTCCTTGGTAAAACAGTTCTTTCTTATAAACCCACTTTAAACACTCAAAGGCCAAAATGAGATCTATGGGGACCCTTCTCTTGTCCAGACCAAAAAACTCCGAGAGGTACTTCAGCCCTCTGACTATGCTTGTGGCCCTCTCTCAACCTAATTCCAACAGGTCTTCATCCTCCTTATTTTGGGGATCCCAGGGCTGGATGCAGCACTGCAGGTGGGGTCTCACCAGATCAGAGTAGAATCTCCTCCCTCATCCTGCTTCTCTTAAGGCAGCCCAGGATTATTGTACGCCTTGCAATGTCCGAATTCCAGAGAGCTGAGATTATGATTAAAGCTCAAATCATCTATTTTAGCCTGTACTTGCAATTAAACTCTTTGGCTGATTCCTCCTCAACAAAGCATTATCAAGAATTGGAGACACAGCTCAAATAAAGGAAAGGACAAAGAGGGAAGTTGCATATTTCTTCCACGGAGCTCTGCTAATGGAAGCAGAGAACACCCAACATCACTTGGACATAAAGTGAGCTAACCAAATGTTAGAAAAATATACCCTTATTGACTGCTTTGGAGAAAACCTGTGATCTTTCATAACTGATAGCTTATATGCCACCTATGACAGCAGTATCACCAGAGCTTTCTTAACAGCTGTCACTGGAAACTTCTTGTAAACTAGTAACAGCATTGTTGCAGACAGCTTCAGAGGATTCTTCCCAACTGATTTATTTTTATTCATATATATGAGGATCAAGGCCACTGCCAAAAATAATATTGCCTTGCTTTCAAAGGTGAGAAAGAAACATGCAGTTTTCTTTGTAACCTTAGGAAAACAAAAATTTGCAGGAGAGAAAGCAACTTAAGAGTATGCACTAAATAAATTTCACATGAAACTGTGGCTGTATTCCAGCATTTCAGGTGGCTCTCCTGGAGATTTTGCTGTATGTAAGAAAAGAAACCAGCTTATAATGCATTTTAAGTTTGGGGGGTTTTTTTTCCCAGAAAAAGGGGATTTATAAAATCTTCCTGGGAGAAGAAACCTTACCATTTTCTCCACTATCATTACCCTTATTCCCACACAGACCTTGCAAAACCACCACACGGAACTTAAAGCCTATTTTCCAATCTCAATGCCAGCAGTAGCCTATTACAACACCTGCAATGATGACGAAGAAAACTGTTTCATAAAACCCTATGGCAATTACAGCTGTGTACACTCTGCTCATAATAGCAGTTTCAAAAGAACATTAATTATGCTCTGATCCTCAAACTGGACTGATTAGTCATAATAATGTTACACAATGATTCACACTCTAGATGACTCATACAGAGAGGGTAATTATCCAACAGGACTTCTGTAAGTCTGCTGTTAAATGAGAGAGTTCATTACAGGACTGAGGGTTCCTGTTGAATGAATGAAAAAGAAAATGTGGAGGAAAAAAGAAAATCAGTGCTTCTAATGAGGAAGTATTAGATGCCTACCCTGACTAATTTGCATATTTAATTTGAGACACAGGCTTCCTCTTTGCTGTGACCATGTGTTTTATTAAGGAAATACCTTGCAGCTTTATTATATAAGTAAAATCCCTCTTTAGATGTTTAAGTTTGACTTTGTACATGTGATGAAGATTATTAGTCTTAAAAAAAAAAACAAACTTGTGACCTAACAAAATATTTTTCAGCTTCCATATAAAATAGCATTTTTTTATCAGCTGGTAAAACACATTAAAATTTTTACTGTGTTAAGTGCCCCCTGTAACTCTTACAAAAGTCGTATACAAAAAAGTGCAAGCAAAAAATCCAAAGTACACTCTGACAGCCAATGCTCTGCGAATACTTTATTACACAAATTACATTCAGCTTCTGAAAATAGTGTTCTAACAGTGATACCATCTAAAAATAAGACATTCCAGAAACACATCAAGTTAGGAAGAAGAAAAAAATTAAATAGAGACTTTTTTCTTTCCTTCAATGCAATATCATGTTAGCAATTTAAAAAAATAGAAGACTTAGCAGCTTCATTTTCTTGTGGCACTGTATATTCTCTATAATGCAACAGGTTAAGGACATTGAAGAGGAAAGGCACAAAACAGAAACTGGCAACTCAATAATTATGGAAAAAATATTTTGATGAAGCAGATAGTAAGACTTATTTACAAGATCCCCATATTTGATGATAAAATACTACTGCTTTAAATCAGTCCTGCAATTAGAAGACTTTGCTTTATTAAGATGTTCACATAAAAACCAATGGCACCGATATGGAATTTCCATATACTCCTTCACTTAAAAACATAACTAAAACCAAACAAAAATTAAAGGAACTAGTGTACAGCCCCACACAGACCAGAACAGTTTACAATTAAATATACAAGATCTTAAACGTGCTTAAGGGAAAAGAAATCTGACATTCTGGGTTGAACCATATAATGGAGAACTCAAAGGTTAGTTTCAAGATGATGAAGGTGGTGGTGGCAGTGGAGATGCTGAACACTCTTCCTCAGAATCAGTGCCATCTTCCTCATCTTTTTCTTGGTCACTTCCTTCAGTGCTCAGCCGGTCAAACCCTTTTCGGCTGTAGCCTTTGTGACTTGGAAAGAAGTTCCCAAGGTTAATTCCACCACCACCTTTCCCTATGGAAAGGAAAGGATTTTCATAAGGTTTGCTTTAACTGCAAGGGGAGAATAAAAATCGATCTACTGATTAAACAGTATAGCGGTGATTCTTTTAAGTGTCCTTCCAGAAACTATTTTCAAAGGTTCAGGATATGAGCCACAAAAGCCAGGTGTATATAATAGGAAAGAAGAAGCAAATTAATCTTACAAGCAGAAGTTCCAGACAATGCTTTTTTAGCATCCATTATTTCATTAATTCTATACAGGTTATTGGCATTCCTACCCATTTGCTCTTAGTTTCAAAGTGCTTAATTTCGTTCACCGGATCTACAATAACTCATTATAGCTCCTGCTCTCACTGGTAGTGACTCATCTTCTTTAGTGGGCAGATAATGACAATTAGAAGTTGTTGTAAAATAAATTTTCAAAAACCCCTGATCATTGCCCCCAATCCTTCCTTCAAGAAAGTTCCATCAAATCTGTTAGTCAACATGAATACAAAAAAAAAGCCTCCAGTTACTGCATTTGAAAATATAATCAGTGACTACTTACCTCTAAGTCTGCCTAAAATTCTGCCTGAACTAGAATCAAGTTTGCGTTCCCCATCAGCTGAAAAATAAAGTAAATTTCAAAAATAAGCTAAACCCTGAGTGCTCTGTGATCAAGTTAGTACCTGTATTTTCTGATAAAAATCACAGACATTCAACAAACTAATCAGCAGCTCTAAGAATCCATTAATAACAGTACTGCAACAGACTAGAGTGTTAGCATATTTGATATGCTATCTAGCATATTTGGTATGCCAACACATTTGAATACAAAAGTCAGGAAGCTGTAAGCTGAAATCTTCAAATACAATACATCCAATTCAGTCCTGCAGCCATATTAGATTGCTGAATGGCCTACCCTGTCAGAGTAGGTCCTAACCAGTGGCAGAACTATGTTGCATACTCTGGATGAAAGTATCTTGATAAAACAATTTTGTGATACAAAATAACAAGTCTAGTGATCAAACGCCTATCACAGTCTGCCAATTTATGAAAAAATAATGTTATTATACAATACAAATTTAGAATTGTTTACATAACTTCTAAGTACCAACTAATGCTTTCAAAGCTATGGATTAAGGTGCACTATGGAAGAATGTCTGACTCACAGAATTGACTAGGTGGGAGAGAGCAATAATAAAAATCTCTTGTAATGGTATCTGCTTTCATTTTGCCAGTATCTCTGTAATACCCATATAGAGCCTTTTGTTTTAGCTATAAGTTTGATTTTTTTTTGATTTTAAAAAAATCAAACTATGCTTGCAGTATTAAATTTTCTGAATTCTAGACAATGCAACATGAATTTATTCTAGTAATTTCCGATATACCAGTTTTTGCCTTGATACCAAATAAAATCTTTGATACATGTTCTGAAGAGGTGCTAGCTTGAGGCTAGTTTAAAGGCTCAGGGGGCTGCAGGTGCTGTGTCTCTGCCAAGCTGTAAGTTTGCATGCAGCACCACTTCAACTGTTCAGGAACGCAAAGGCACAGAGAGCTGCTCTCTTCATACCCTCACCCCCCGTGTTCAGTGACATTTGGAACTGGAATAATAAGAGTCTGTTTTCTAGAGCAGTTACTCACAGTTACCTCCATAGACAGTTGGCTTCCTCCACCGAATAAATACTAAAATTACCAGCAGGATAACAACAGGGATAATAAGAAGAGTTGTAATAAGAACAAAGGAAACTCCAGTGCTGCTGGTCTGTTGGACCAAGTGCTGCTTATTCTTTAGAGGGTCTCTTGCTTCTGGCTTGTTTTTCAATCTGGCTTCAGCAACTGTTTCTGATTCTTTAAAAAGAAAACAATTTCCATATGTAATCCATATACATCAAGCTGTTGCTTGAACAGCTATTGCAGAACATGGTGTTTCAGGAAACAACAAGCTAGGATACCTTAAGTGCTTTGTAACAAGGAAAAAAAGGCAAACTCTTATGGAGACATTTTTGGCTTTTGTGATGTTATCCCAAATAAAAGGAAGAGCAAGTCTGAATGATACCACTCATTAGCAAAGATTCCCTCCCCTTTTCTCAAATAAGGAAAGGAGATATTTCAAACAGTTTTGTCCTAAAAAGTATCTACTATTTAAAATATAGGAAATTACCCCAATGGTATTTACACCACATGGTTATTTTTGCAAATAACATCAATTAAACATCTCGTTTTGACAAAAACATTTCCACAAAAAATACACAAAGCCAGTATACATCACATTATCATATACACAAAGAAAAAGTTTAAAGATCTTTCTAATAAAACTGTGGCAAAGGGTTAAATTTTCAGAACTGTTACATTCCACGAAGGAATTTTGGTTCTACTGATCTGGAGAGCTTTTGAAAACTGCGTTCAGTCTTGCTGAGTAATTTGTTAACGCTATACCCACAAGGAGAAAAACTTTCAGAAAAACCTTTGTGATGTTGCAAATGCTTTGTGATAACTTTTAGTAAGTAAAACTGTCTAGCTAAGTATTTTGAATTTAGACTGAGCAGCTTGTCTTTACAAGTAGCTGCATCACAAATACTTTCAACCAGCACTGTTTTGACTCTGTATCAAAATTAAAATGATGTTCTGTTCTGAAGAAGTAGCAAATGGTTCAGTTGATAAATGATAAATGATAAATGATAAATAATGCAACATAATGATAAATAATATGATAACAATGATAAATAATATCATTGTTATCACAAGCACAAGGATAACAATGACACAATGAAAACATCCTGTCTATTAAGAAGCAGTTAACTGCTGAGGAAGATTTTCCTCCTCTGTCTTTCCCACCTCTGGGCAAAGTTACAGTTCTCTATATATTTTCCTCCATGTCACAGTAATCACTAGTAACAGTTACCAAGATAGTGAAAGTGCAAGCTTCTCCTCTCCATTCATTAAGCATTATAACACTAAGTCCATTGGCTCTTTTCTCCCAGTGGAACTGAAAGATGTTAATTTCACCCTCCCTAAACAGTTTTAGACATTGTTACTTAAAACCTTTTTCTTACGCTGGTGTTACTATTGCATTTTTTTCTCTATGACATTAGAAGTGTCAGCTAAAAAAAGCCAAAAGGCATTTACATATCCCTAGATATACAGCATGCTGTAATGTCAACACTTCCCTTTTGAGTGCTTCAGGCAGGCTGGTGTACTAATGAAGATAAAATAAAAGGATAACAGTGATGGCAGTAAGCATTTCATTGTTTCATTAGCCTTCCTTATTCTACATTATTCTATATGCTTTCAATTGGCAGTTGGGATTTTTTTGATTTTTCTCTGTCTGCATATATATGGCTAAAGAAAACTACTTAAGCTCTGAGTTTAAGTAAAGAAAACCAGTAAAGAACAATTGAACATTTTTAATACCTTTATAAATAGTACCATAATGTGGTATTGTTTTTCTGGAAGGAAAATGAGCTACATAATAGAGCACAAATGGTTAAAATTACTTTTCATCTACCTTAATTGGTATTTTACTCCTTTGAATCTCTGTGTACGGTCTCCTTATTTTATTCCTATATGCTTTCATTTTCTTTTTCCTTTTTTTTTTTCATTTTCATGCAGATTAAATAAAAAAAAGTCTAATAAATCTATGGGAGGAAATGTAAATAGAAAAGAAAAGTTTCTAATAGAAAAGAAAAATTTCTTGCCATATGGTGTGACTGACAAGGCTGAGTACTAAAAGACTAGACAGGAATATAAACCAATTGTTATTTTAAATAACCCTTTTTTTGGTGGTTGAGGGATGTAGAGTAGGGGAGGGTGCTGGGGAGTAATTGTTGCTGTTGTATTTTTTAGAGCTATTTTTGCGTCTAAGGGAGCTGCCACAGATACCAAACTGGAACATACCAGATGGTAGAATGGAATTAACCTACTACTAAATTTTTTACTCTGTGACAGTGAAGCACTTGTAATCAGTGGAAATGAAATGTTTGGATTGGTTGTGAAATAGCATCTACCAGGTAACAGTGTTACAAGCTTCCTTCTAGTGCTTCCAATAGGAATGCACAAAAACCAGGTCAAACTTGTCAGCATTTTGTCTCTTCAGCTTGGCAGAAGCAGCCCTAGTCTACATGAACATACCGATCCCTTCATTTTCATTATGAATCAGACTAACCTTTTGTCTCCTGTACCTCAATACCAGCCTTTTTAACTGACCGATGTTCCATTTCTGTAAAACAAAACCATTCTTCAGGACAACTGATATTTCAGAAAGGCACTCAGTGACATCTTCCTGCTAGCTTTCTCAAATGTACAGTACAATCCTACAGTAAACATTTCCATCAACACCTGAATTTCACCACGGAGAGTCAATATAAACTATTCAGTATCTCACAAGACCAGAGGAAAGAAAGGAAGAGCCCAGTTCATGTAAGTTGCTTGCAATAATCACCTTTTATATAAAACAGAAAGATTTTATGTGTATGTCTAAAGGTTCATAGATTCCTGCAAAAATAAAACTGTTTATTATTATCAAAATCATAGTGACTTAAAGGCTGGTTGAATCAGGGTTTCTTAGCTACTGCTCTTTTATACTTCAGCAAAAGCTAAAAAGAAAATTTTATACTAGGAGGTCCCTCATCTAACCTGTATAAATTCCATTACTTTTTTATTCTCATATTTCTTTGAATAACAGCTGAGAATTGTTCATGTTCAGTTTACTAGATGCAGATAAAAACATATCCAATCAGAATTACAATTTATCTGGTCTAGCCTCCTGTTATTAAGAGCAGCTGATACCAAATGCCCCAAAGGAAAATCCATTAATTATAAACACGACAAATAAGGAATAACTAGCTTAGTCATTTATAGCCGTGGACTCTTACTGGATGACTAACATCCTGAAGCCTAAGACTTCATGTCTGTCATACACTTTTTTTATCCTATATAATGGAGAAGTGAATTATATTTGTATTCCTGTAAAACATGTAATCTCTTTCTGAATCCTACTGAATTGAAGTCTGACTAATCAGGTTCCTCTCCCTGAACTGAGGCTGCTTGCCTTGGGGGTTACAAGATTAAAACAGACAAGTGTTTCCTCTGTATAAAAATAGGACTTCAAATTATACTAGATTCATTTTCTAGTGATGAATGCTCCCAATGAAATGAATATAATTTTTAAGTTGACCTGTGTTTTTATTTTATACCTTGGGAGTTTTCTGCATGATAACCTCACAGGAAGCAGTTGAGCTCTCAGCAAATGATACACTGAAATTACTAAAATACTAGAGTAACACTTTTGTTTAAGCAAGTCCTAACAATGGATGTGGAAGGCAAATGCATGTTGATTCCTTCTGTGACAAACTCATGTGCCCAGGACTCTTCTTTGATAGAGCACATAACAATGGTGAAGAACTGTCTTTTAATGAAAACTGAGCAGCAGCACACAATGCTGCAAGTAAAGCTTGTGCACTTAAAACCCTCATTATGCCACTAGGCTCTTGGCCAAGGGCACCAGATAAGTGATACTGACCTGAAGGTACAAAATATGAAGTTAGGACATTAAGAACAAAAAGGACATACTTTCCACAGATGCAAACTTCCACACTGCTTTGGCATGAACATCTCCAACAAATACTGTTCTGTCTTCTGAAGCAACAATATCATGTGGCATCTCAAAGCTCTGTGAAGATAAGCAGTAACAGATTACCCCTAAGTGTCTATGCTTTCATAAGGCCTTCTTAACACCTAACTTGAGCCTGGTCACATTCAGTCCTGCTTTAGACTGGAAAATGCAGCAGGTGCTAGTAGGTGCTCGTGTGAAACCCAAATGTGTGAAAGGAATTCCATTTCTCTTAATTTGCCTTCTCCAGGGATAATGACATAGAGATGATACCATATATTAATGCTAAAAAAATTATATTAGTATTATTTCTATTCATATTATTACATTCCACTTTATCCACTGAAATACGTATTTTCAAAAATAATCTTGGTTTGAAACCCACACATTTAATTTTTGTTAAAGTTCATATGCAAAACAGCTATTTGCTATACTCAGAAAAAATAACTCTGAATATAATTAAAGTTGGACTGCAAATAAAGAGTGTATGTGTACCAAGAAGTGGGAATATTAACATTAATTCTTCAATCTAAGACAATATATAGAGACTGTTAAAAACCCCACAAATTTAATGTACAATACTGCATGAAGAACATCTAGCCTTAACTTATCACTAGTATTCTGTAAAGAGGGATACAACCATACAGTTATTACATACCATATTATTTCTGCTTAGGAATAATATTTCTGCTTAGGAAAAAGTTCTATTTTTTGACAAATTACTAGCATCTAAATACATGAATCTTTCAATTCCTTCATTATTTTCTTAAATGAACTTTTAAGAACTGTAATGGCAGTAATAAAATAGGCTTATCCTGCCTGAAGGTATTATCTGTAGGAATCATCTAGAAGTTAGTATAATCTTCAAATGTGTACGACATGCAGAAGCTAATACCCAAAATTCTAGTGGTTTTATTTAGTGCTATAAATAATTCCTTTTGAATACCTTACATTATAACAAATTTTCCAACTTCTTACGAAGTTGGAAAAGTAGAACATTACCAATGTTCTCATATATATGATTATACCTAACAGGCACTTTGTGCAATACTCTACCTTTCTAAGTGGAATGAAAGTATCAATTATTTCTCCAGTAGAGAAGTTCATCACAAATCCTTTCACTGACTCTGTCTCTCCAGGATAGGGCATTCCATTAACTGCAAAGAGGAGACCACCTGCAACAACATTAGATTTGCCTTAAGAACCCACACGTAGCAAACTGCAATATGAAGACGGAACTGTAATAGTTTAGATGAAAAAAGGCTCTCTGAGAGACAGAGAGACAGAAAGATAACTCAACAAGAAGCTAAACTACAAGAGGAAAGTTAAATGAGGTATAACTCACTGAAACTTTGTCATTTAAGATATGCATACTTAGTTCAAATAAGAAGAACCAGCAAGACTTTACATATAGTTTAAATGTAAAAGGAATGTGAAGGTGTTAAAAAATAACCTCAAGAATGCTATGCTATGGATGGTTGACCTGATAGCAGAAAGTTCTTTCAACACATCAAAAGCAGAAAGTCAGCTGCAGAGTAAGTGGGACCACAAAAGGAAAAGACGTGAAGGGGGACTCAGTGATTAGAGGCCTATGGCAAAGAAATGGATTTTGTCAGTTTTTTCTGTTTAATATGCTGGGAAGTTTCTAACACTCAATTTTTTTTCTTAGTAAAGAGATCAGAGGAGAAAACAATGGGAAGCACAAGGTATAAGACAAGTCGGAGGTTATTAATTTATGAGGTTTAGATGGCATTCACTCAAATTCAGAAGGAAACCAAATGTGAAATCAGACTTCAGGCCAAATAAAGTAACCCAGCACTGCAAACAGCCACTTGTCCAGCAGGATGCTGAAGTAGTGCCCAACTACAAAATGGTGCTTGTGAACACACATTACCAATTCTGGCATCCATCTCCAGTAAGATGGTAGAACCCATAACGAAGACTGAGACATGGGAAAGTGTGAATTGCCAGAACATGTTGGTGTGGCTTCTCTAAGTGTTGTGCCTCAGCACTGAACAGGGAGAAAAAGCACACAGGTAAGCAGATTCTATAGACATATTTGTGCTTTCAGAAAAACCTTGACAAGGAAGTGCATCTGAGGTTATTGAACATGAGTTATCAAAGGTCGGAACAAAATATCCATTAATGAACAGGAAGCAAAGAGCTTAGCTTATGGGCAGAGCTAAAAATTCTTCAGGACAGAGAAGTCTGAATAGTGTGATGTTGAAGTGACAAGAGCCAGAAATTTTATTGAACAGTTTTCATCAATGACTGAAAAATGGGGCAAACAATAACACCTAGCAGTCTGAGGAAAGTAACTGAGTTCTGTGGAGAAGTCAAAAGTTTCATGATACTAAGGAAGTCCATAAAGACTTTTTATACAAATAAGTTGTTAAACAGATGACAAAACAGCTTCTGCAAAGACAAATGTAAAGTGATGTTTCTTCCAAAAAAATAATCTAGATCATGCCTATATGATGTTTGAACTTGGAGCTGGTAGCTTCAGCTCAGGAAAGACATCTCTAAGCCATCCCTTAAAGATTCCTAAAATCTCACTTTCATGTACAGTGTCAGACAAAATTTCAGCAGAATGTCTGGCATCATGAGGAGGAGAATTAGGAATGGAGGGGACAGTTCTACACTATGCAAAAACTTAGCATGCACACATATTGAGTACTGAGTGCTCTTTTACTCTCTGCATCTCAAAAAGGTTCCAATGAAACTAAAGAGGTCGGAAAAGAAAGGCAAATACACTATTCAAGGGGCTGAAGCTATTAAATAGCTTATGGGAAGAGGCTAAGCTAGCTGGGGTTCTTTGGTTTTAAGAGGATAAGGCAAGATGAAGGGGCACCAGATTGGGGGAGTGTGGAACTGTTATTCAGCTCCCAAAATTCTGAGACTGAGTAGCACTCAATGAAACTAGGTCACTTTCTATATTAAAAAACATAAATAAAGTGGATAATGAATTTCTGGACCCTGCAATGGTGAAAAGGCCAATGAATCAGACAATACAAGTCAGTTTGAAATGGGATTAGAGCTTGTGGGCAACATGTCTGTAGAAAGATACTGTGAAGAACAGATCATAGGTTACCTCCTAAAACTGCTAAATAAAGGGTTTGTGGATGCATAGTGAATAGGAGCGGAATTACTACAAAATGCATCCAAGCTTATACACACTCTCAGAATGCCTCTTTCCACTGTCAGAGACACATAGATATCAAGCCTCTCATCCAGCACAGCATATTTTTACATTCTTGCAGGCGCAAAAGAGAGAAATATGGTATTAAATTTGGTATTAAGGGGTCAGGAGCCCAACACGCCAAAGTTCCTCATCTAGTTCTTAACATTTACCTTACCTTCAGTATTGGCATTTAAAATAGAATCCCAAAACTTAATATAGTAATTGTTAACCAGACTGTGATATTGAAAGCTGCAATGTTTTCTGTTTGTTTTCAGTTCTCAGGTTTCATGAAACCAAAAACTCTTCATTTGATCTTAATTTTGCTCTCTTCAATGGAGTTCAAAATGCATATTTAGAAACATTATTATTAATAATGTCATTATTTACTGATTAATTTTGCAGTCACCAGGAAACAGCAAGATTGTCTACTTGTTGATATCACATTTAGGCAGTAATCAGTCATTTTTTAGAAACAGAGATTAGATGCAAGCTTCCCTCATCTGCAAGCAGGAAAACAGGTAGTTTTCAAATTTTCCATTGCATCAGGAGTACTCTCAAAGATAAGTAACATTCATCCCAAGATAACACAATAGCACTTCAGGAAATGTGACATCTTGGCACAAAGCAACTACTTGAAATATGAAGAACAAGAAAAAAGATTACCTGGACCATAGGAAACGGCAAATAACTCTCTTCCAAATGCTTTGTGTTTGATCTCTCCTGTGAACTCCCCAGTCTCCAGCCTAAAGCACTGAATTCGACCATTTTCTCTGTCCGCAACGCACAGCTGACTTAAGTCTGGGATCAGGGCTAGGCTGTGAGGGATACGAAACTGTCCAGGCCCGGATCTGTCTAGAGAACTCTCTGCAATAAAAAACCCCCAAGTCTGTGTTAAAGTACACACTGAAATTATCAGTTTTACTTAGAAACAGCAGTATACCACATAATGTAATGTAACCCTGGGACAAGATTAAGGTCAGCTTGCTTTCTTCCTAGCATTTAGGTAGGTAACTCAGAGCAGCCTATTTTGTTTTCTTTATAAATCCCAAATTTAGAATTTGCAATTTCCTGAGAATATTCGGCATAGTTACAGCGATACATAAATCTGAGTCAGTCAGAAATATAATTATTCATAAAACTTAGAAGAGATGAAATCACAGCATAAATCTGGCAAAAAATTATTCCTTTCTTATATGTTTAAGAAAAAAAATTGGCTTTATGAAAGTCAGAATATTTTCTTGACAAAATAGGGCATGACAATATTTGTTCTGAAAGCAAGATGACAAACCCTCATTTTTTATTTTTAGTAAATAAATAACCACTACAAGTAGCTGTAAAAAAAGCCAAGGGAAAATTTGGATGCAAGGTCAAGGCTGAAATTTATGTAGCGCCTGGAAGGTATTTCAGTTCTAGAAATTAATTTAAAAAATTGCAACATCAGCAATTTTGTGGTTCATGATGAGCTTATGGTAACAGCAGTATGGGTAAAGTACCAAGAGCCCTGACTGTACCTTCTCCCCACTGCATCACATATAGTCCATTTGGAGAGAACTGAATAATCCGACTGTTGCAGTAGCCATCAGAGACGTAAATGCTGCCAGTGATTGGGTCCACGGCCACATCAGTTGGTTGACAGAAATGATTTTTGTCACTGCCTGGTTGCAAAGGTACTCCTAAGGTCAGTAATGGCTCTTTGTCTTTGGCTCCTAGTTTGAAAACCTATTTTTCAGTCAAAATGAAAAGAAAAGAGGTTTTAGTTATGGAAGGTGAAACCAAAGACCTAGGTGGCCTAGGGAAAAACTCCTGTCACTGTGTATACAATAAATTTACATACCAAATATAATGTTAATATATTGACCATAATATTTATTACTAGCTTTTCAATAGTCCTGATTATAGGAAACTTCTGCTTAAAATACACATTCGCTGTTATTACAAAGCAAATAATTTAGTTTCACTTTCTAGACTTTGCATTGATAAGCAAAAGACATAGCAGAAAATTACAGAAGTATCTTGAAAGGCTGGAAAGAGGGCTCCATGAGAACCTTGTGAAATTCAACAAGGCCAAGTGCAAGGTCTTGGGATTGCCTCAGGGTTGAGGCAATCCCAAACACAAACACAGGCTGGGAAGAAAAGGGATCGAGAGCAGCCATGAGGAGACAGTGTTGGTTAATGAGAAGTTCAACATGAGCTGGTAAGGTGTGCTCACAGCCAGAGGTTAACCATGTCCTGGTCTGCATCCAAAGCCCTGTGGGCAGCAGGGCAGGGAGGGGATTCTGCCCCTCTGCCCCGCTCTGCTGAGACCCCACCTGCAGAGCTGCCTCCCCCGGCACAGGAAGGACATGGAGCTGCTGCAGAGAGGCCAGAGGAGGCACCAAGGTGATCAGAGGGATGGAGCACCTCTGCTGTGAGGGAAGACTGAGAGAACTGTTCAGCCTGGAGAAAAAAAAGGCTTCTGGGGGACCTAATTGCGGCCTCCCAGCTCCTGAAGGGAGCCCACAAGAAAGTTAGAAATGAACTTTTTACAGATGTACGTAGTGATAGAATTCCCCATTCAAGTGGGAATGACTTCAAACAGGGAGTAGGTTTAGATTAAATATTAGGAGGAAGTTCTTTACCACAAGGTTGGTGATGCCACTGTGAGGCTGCCCAAAGAAGCTGTGGCTGTCTCATCTCTGCAAGTGCTCCAGGCCATGTTGGATGCAGCTCTGAGCATCTTGGCCTAGCAGAACGTGTCCCTGCCCATGGCAGGGCAGCTGGAACATGATCATCTTTAAGGCCCCTTCCAACTCAGACCATGATTCTATGGTCTGAGTCTATGATTCAATTATTTCTACATGCTATGTCCTCGTAGCAAATTATTCAACACAACTATATTCCATGAAGTGCACAGGGGTGAATTTCTGTAGGCATATTCTTAATGTTATTCTAAACAGGCCTAGATAAACAATGTATGTCAAATCTCTAGGAAAATAAAAATACTTTTTAGCAAAATGTTATGGTCCTGATACTAAAGCTTCAGAAACATACCTGATGAAGAGCTACATCAGTGACCCAGTAGTTACCATTTTTATCTACACTCAAACCATGTGGTAAATAAAATCTGCAAGCACAAATGTAGAAGAATGAAGTTAAAATCATTTTCCTGGAAGAATGATATAGATGTGAAGATTTCAGTTTTATCTACAGATCAAAACCAAATGATGTACATACTAACTACATGTAGCATTTAATGAAAAATAAATCTTTACAGCTTAGAATTTTCTTGACAATAGTGTCTCAGGTATGAAATTCAGTTGATCTCAGATATCTCAGGCTGCCTTAGCATTTATAAGGACAATGTACAAGATTTACTTCTGTTAATCTCTCTGGTAGATGCAATTATACGAAATGTTAGAAAATAGAGGTAATTTAGATAGCAAATTAATTTTATTATTTATTGACTTTGTTTATTTATTTATTTACCTGAAGATAGGCTACAATTACACAATTGTATATAAATGCACAAATATAATATAAAACACAGAAAAAAAAAT
The DNA here is from genome assembly GCF_047830755.1 of Zonotrichia albicollis. Taxonomy (NCBI): domain Eukaryota; kingdom Metazoa; phylum Chordata; class Aves; order Passeriformes; family Passerellidae; genus Zonotrichia; species Zonotrichia albicollis. Next base: position 24,522,623 of record NC_133860.1, read on the forward strand.
AGTTTAGGGACTCTTTGGCATAAAATATAGTAAATATTAGTTCAATTAGTAAGAGAAAAAAACCCCAACTTACAGACTCTTGCCTGTGGAATGAAGCAGTTTTGCATTACTTGGATTCAAGACAATAATTGTGTTCTGTTCAATTGGTCCAAGGCCTCTTTGCTGATAGACAAATTTGCTGTCAAAAGAACTGTACAAAAAGAGTGGAACAGAAAGCCAGCATTAGAAGGTTCTACCAATGAACAATATACAGACAACTTAAAGCCAAGTTCTGTAGTTCAGTTCTAGTGTGGGGTTATTGGCTTTTTCTTTCTTTAAATATAAACCTTATAACACCAGTGTATAGTTGTAAGAGTTAATAGTGTTGTATGTCTACATTTCCTACTGAGGTTATGACTTCTAAACTAAAGGAGCACCAAATCAACACAGCAAGAATTAAAGATAGTCCTAAAGCAAGTAAGTAAAAACCCCTTTTCAAATTATTTTGTTTAATAATTTCATTGTCATGGCCACACAGAAATTAGAAATTCAACAATATAGCCTAAGAAAAAAAAATAGGGAATCACCAGGGCATACCTGCCAGTAAGACCAGGTATGTCTCTATGGTGCTTTGTACCATCCAAGGCAGTCTATGCATGTTTGTATCTCTTCTGCTTTTTCTTTTTTCATATGCATTTCAGTATTTTGCTAGAGCTTACTACTACAAGATTCAGTTCTTACGGTTCTTATTATTTTCACAGTGTGCTTACACAAGACTATAGGATATTATGTGCATTTCTCCTCATCACACAAAATTGCACTAAATTTTCAAGGTACATGGAATATATTAATAAAAAACATTTGTATGTGTCACTATTTCATACATTAAGAATCAGAATAAACCTTCCAGAAGACATTTACTAGGCATGCAATTATCATATGCTTCCAAAAAATAAAAATATAGTTGTCTGTATCCTTACAGAGACATTGGCTCTTACTCTAACCTGTTAAAATATATGTTCAGTTTTTAGTGAAGGTAAACAGAGTGTAAAATATTTTGAACAACATTTCAGGCTAAACGTTAGAGCATAGTGTTCGATGTGAATGAAAAATGCTTGAATACAAGGCCCATTCCCTGCTCCCACTTTGTATTTTTAAATCCATTTGTAAATCCCAAGAGAAATCCAGCCATGATTGATGCTACTTGGTAAACAAGAATATACTTTGTAGTCACAAAGAAGGCTTTGAATAAAGCCATTAAAACTATGTATTGTACAGCTATAACAGTCTCACATCTCCATTACATTAAATATTTATATGTCTAGGATTTTTAATGTGGAAAAGCAATACTGGCTTTATACATAACTAGAAAAATCAATACAGAATGTGTTTAGGTTTCTGCATAGGCTATGATTAGAAAATAGTATTTAGATACTGCCATTGCATATAGTAACTAGCTGTAATTACTGAATTTCTGGTAGAAATATTATCTAATGCCAAAATAATCCTTCTGACTAAGAATGGTTAAACCAAAGGTGAAAGGTACTAAAACTCTCCCCAGAGTTCTGCCATCATGTAGAGGAAGACAATGGATAAATGGCAATGACACACAAAGGCCTATACTGGTATTGTACCTTCTTGTTTGAATATTATTCAGCAGGTGCTCTTATATTCTTTACCATTCATGACAGTCATCTGCCATGACAAGTTCTATTAATTTTGAAATTTTAAAAGGAGTCTAATACTCATAAGGTCTTGCCCTAGCTATGGATTACCAAACTGTAGCATCAACAATGGATGGATTGAACTAACATTATTTTTAATAGATAGATAACTGCAGAAAATTTACACAAATTATCAAAGAAAAGAATCTTAGTCATGCAGAACTGACTATCTAAACTACTTAAAATAATTAGTGGCTTCCCTTGTTATGATTTTGCTCTTAGTAATGGTGCTGTCTAGACGCCTAAGTATTTTCTGCTATGCCCAGCTCTTCTGGGAACTAAGTGATTTCAGTGTAAACAAGAGATTGTATGGTATGCAGAGAAATTCTATTGAACTTGAGTTTATGGGAGTGATCTTCCATTCATCTTCTCCCTGTCAAACTTCTTTTCTAGGAGAATGACTAGAATGCTACAAAATCACAGTCACTCTTTTCTTCCCAGTGCTTGAGATTAATTTCCAGGCAATGCTCCTTTGATTTAAACGGTACATAAGAACACAAACAATGCTGACTACTTCCGGGTTAAAAGCAGCAAGACCAAAAGCATACAAAGAGAACAACTAAACACAGTACTCATATTCCTCTAAAGCATGGTTTCCTTATAGGTTCTGCACTTTGATACTGAAGGACAGGTAAAATCCACTGCTTATCTACTACTTCTAATGTTAAACTCCAATGTAATTCCACATTTATGTTTTTACTTCTCATCCCTCCTCTGCTGCCCATTAATGCAAAGGATTTCTTGCTAAATCTAGTATCCTTCTTGTGGGGTACATAATAAATTTAGACAGACCACCTGATCTCATAACCTCTGAAAGGACAGCCCTGAGGTCCATTCTTGATCAATACCCATCACCATTGTGATACTATGCTCAGCCTACCTACCTAGATAAGAATGCAGTAACAAGAATGTAACTGATATTCTCTAATAAGTTCTTTGTAAATTGGATAAACAGCACACATATTTCATCACAAAATACAAAATAACTTCCAGCTGATTCACTGCTTAGCCAGCTGAATAGTTTTTTTTCACTCCACACAATACATGCTGCTTACAGCAAAGACTGTTCTGAAACTGAAGAGACCATGCTGTAGAAGAACCTTAATTATTTAAGAGGATTATTTTTTTAAAATCATATGCTGAAGGAATGCTACAGCCACTGCAAAACTGCTACTGTATTACAGTGCTTGTCACTGCATAACCTCTAAAGTAGACTGAAGTTACCTTTTGCAACAGCATAGATCATTCAACCAGCTATATTAAACTGAATGAGGATCCAGCTTTCGTGGCATATGTTAATAATGCATTGGAAACATTTGTGCAAAGCTTAACAGCACAGATTGCTTTTGTTTTATTTGCTTCTATACTAAGCTGGTGAAGCATTGAAACAGAAAATAAATTCTAGGCTTTCAGGCTATTGATTTATGTTGACAATTTGGTAAAGAATATTTGATTAACTGTGTATTTGCAGCTAATGATAAAAGTTAACTTAAAAGTCTGCTAACTTCTTATGCCTCCTCCATACAACTGTCATGATAAACCCCTTCTAAATACCACTTTTTTTTCTTCAAAAATGAGAACACCCATTACTCCTTCCTTTTTCATCACAACAAATGAAAGTAACCTCAATGCCCATATGTGTACCCAAAAGTAAAAAGGGAAGGCTGACTGGGTGAGCACGTTTCTGTGTGCCTCTTCTCCATGCGACAAGATGTGGAACAAGACCTTAACAACAGGCATGTTTTCAAAATACATTTTAAAACCATCATACTCTACATGAAAGGCCTACAGAGTTCTAGTTCAGCTGACTTAAGGGTCCCTATCAACACTACATTTCCTATACACTGATTAACTATGCTCCACAAAAAGAAGAAAAAAAGTAAGACTCAGAAATAAAAGCCCTCAAGAACTAGGATTTAATGATAAGTTACCTTTATGGAAGGCCATGTGCTACTGAGCACTGGTGGTACATACATGGATTTCTAGATTACATATCACAACTCCAATCTTCTTCTGCAGCCACAGCATAATGAAGCTGAAGTTCTAACTGTCTCTCAACATGGTTGATTCATCATGCACACCTGTTGCTTTAGGGAATTTGTTTAGTTTTGTTTAAAACCTGTAGGCTTTCCCAACACTGTTGGATCTGAAATTCAAGTTTTGTGCTCTGGATTGTTGGTATACTTCAATTGCCAGACACTCAAAAATATGTATGTTACAAGGATCGGCCTATTTTCAAATATTTTTACAATTCGTTATTCAACAACACAAAGAACAGCACTTATGTTCCTGAGTACGAAGATAAAAAAACAGCTTTTACACAATACTTGAAGTCTGAGTAATACAAGTTGTGTAATGCATCATTTAGTCTGTATTTATATACATTTGAGCTGGAGATATCACTGGCGCATATGAGAAATGAAAATGACTGTTTTATCTGCTGCATTATGTTATTTACCTTAAAACCTAAATAACTTATTTTCTTTCATGAAACACTACTCTAAGCATAATTTGTTATCATAATGTTCAGAATACTGTCCTATTTTTCAGACATGATGTTATCTTTAAATGAATTACTCAGGATTTGAAAACAAACGTACCCTTTACTGTTATAGCTAAACATATAAATATATATATAAATACATATATATATGGAGAACAGATGCTTAAAAGGAAGAAATTTCTTTTAAAGGGTATATTTGAAATGGTACCACATAACATGTTACAGGCTTGTACTACTTTCTCCCAGTATTTCTTGCAATTTCAAAAGTATCCATATAAACACATATACAATTTTAAAAATCAAATACATAAGAACACTGTAAAAATAAAGATAGTACTCTTCATTGGAATGTTCTGTCCTTAAAATAATATAGCTCTGACTACATAATTTTACAAACACTAGAAGGACCACCATTCTAGAGTTCAGACATTTTTTTTGTTTGAGTGATGCTAAATGTAGCAAATTTTATCAAATGAGTAGAATAAAGTTTGTTTTGAGAGAGTACCTTGTAACAATCCCTTTTTTTCAGTGTATATAAACACAAAGAAGAATGGACAAAGCTTCGCATGTCTTAAACCTAAGTACTAATTGTAGTATACCATACTAAAACATTATTCACCCAGGCTAATTATTCCTGCTAAGAGACATAGAAAAGTAAGGATAATTAATCGCAGTGAATATCATACTAACATGGTCATACATTTTAAAGACCTAATGTATTATGTTCTTTTCCTCAGGAGACACATTCTTACTGTCTAAAGACTTAATAACTCATCTTGAATTGTCAGTCACTATTTCTATTCTGGCACTTTCAGCCAAAGAACTAAATTTTTAAATGGAAAATGAACTTCAAGCTGTCTTTTCTTGAAAAGGTATATAAACAGCACACAGGAATTCAACCTTCTAACTCACCATTTGGGAAGGGCCTCTACTTACTTTTCATCCCAAACGTGATCACCTCTGTGGAAGACAACTAGGTTATTTTCAGGGTCCAGAGCCAACCCAGAAACTTGGCCTAGTTTGAGGTCTAACCCAGTCCACTCCACAGCCTCTTCTATGTGGAAATCTGACCAAATAAATAAATAAATATGAAAAAACAAAAAATATAATAATGTAGCAAATTTATTTAAAAAATCCAAATATGCTTAGCTGACATTTGGTGCAGACTATTGGGAATTACATGGACATTTTCTTACATGCAGTGTTTCCATTCAATGCATTGCAATTCAATTCCAAGCATAGTTTTAACATAATAAAGCATGCACAAGCACTGGCAACCTGCTATGTATACATGACACAAATGTCAAAACTGATTTTGACTCCATTCTTTTCTCCAACTTATAAGGATACATGGACACATACTCTAGAAGTTTTAGAAGTTATGTAAATACTTTATACACTGAAAGATTACAAAAATATACAATTGAAATCAGCAGGAAAATTTAAATATTAACTATCAGTGTTTGATAAAATACTGCATCTATAAATATAATTAATCATATACATAAATACCATGAATCACTAAATGAAATGTGGAAGGTGAACAATATTTTTTTTTCTATTAATGCTTTTAACACTAAGAAAAGAAGACTTCTTGTATTTGTCTTAAACTGTAAAACTCAACTAAGGGAGAGAAATTTACTTTTAGAACTTAACATTAAAAAGATAAAAGTATGGTCTCTTCAATCTCTCTTACGTAAAAGCAGACTGAGAAGGATAAAAGGTGGAAACTGTTCAATATTTGAAAAGTGGTGGAAAGTTGACTGCAAGGATTGATTTCTCACAGATCACCTACTTAAATAGTATTTGGAAGAGATTGCTCTTGTGTGGCTCTGGCAGTGTATTAAGAGACAAACTAACTAGATTATCAAAAATAAAAAATGTAACGGTGAGGGAGATCTCACTAATTCTGATAAAATAGAAAGAAATGAAAACAAAAAAATTCTGAAATTTTTTCTAGATGTTAGGAAATCCACCACTGCTTCCTTTCAGAAATTGATTTGTTGAGCATAATTCAGGTATTTTTACAACGCATAATTAGCATGTAGCATATACAGTCAAATGGCAAATAAGAAGCAATTTCTTTGAAGTTATGTGAAACTGGAGCCACTTCACTAATAGTGCGTTTGAAAGCAACCACACTTTACTTTGCAATTTTCAGTTCATGTAAAGTTTGTGAGTTCTGCTCTGATCCTAAACACCAGTCACTGGCGTACCATCTAGGCAGGTGAAAAAGATTTCCAAATTCACAAAGTGTCAGGGCATCCTGCTTTGAAAGAAGGCAGATCACAGACCTTAGAACACAGCCCCCAAGGAGTCTGAGAGGGTTCACCTTCACCTGGAAGTAATTTTCCAATGAAAGGCAAAATTAATGGGAAACTATTTATAAAATCTTTAAGCCACCTGTGCAACCCATCTGTCCTGATAACACCTTCCCCCTGCATTTCACTTGGAAGAGCTGTAGTCTGAGGAGGAACAACAGGAATAACGTGAAGGGAAAATCATTCTCTACAACCTATCCAAGAGAAATATGAAAGCAGTGCTGAAAAGCTACTGCAGACTAGGAGATGTTTTACCTGTTTGGACTGCGATATCGTAAGCTAGAGTAGGTGACCTAAAAGAATCCTACAAGCTATCAGCAACTGCAGTGTATCCAGGACAGTAATCAGAAACTTCCAAAACAAGAAATCCTGCCCTGTAGAAATTTTAGCTGAACAAAAGCTGCAAGCTAAAGGAAAAGCTGTTGCAAAGAATTATACATATTCATGCTTCTGTAGAGTTGAGTTGATCACAGCAGGTGCAGTGCCAGGTATATTCACAGAAGTTTGGATTTTGGAAGGAATAAGAGAATGGAAATTGAGTGTCTGCTTCCTCACTTGCTCATCCAATATCCCTTTATGGTAAACTCCAAAAAGCTTGTCTATGTTTCATGTTACAGAGGCCTCTGAGCCTTTTTAAAAAAAGCTAGGAAAAAAAAGGCAAAACATAGGACCTGTATTTTGGCCTCTATTTAGTCTCTCAGAAGACACATACTCTAAAATAGAAAATATTTATACTTAAAGTATTAAAAGGTTTCTGATAGATCAAAACAATAAAAAGAACGTACAGTGACATACGGTCTAATCACAAGAGCTCTAGCCTCAATACAATCTTTAGATTTTATCACATTTTTCCAAAATTTTTTTATTAGTATTGTGTTTCCTTTTTCCTTTCAGTCCATTCTGAAAGTTCTTTATACAAGTTTATCTCAAGGCAACTAGCTTTTTACAAAACTCACTAAATTCAGCCATCCTTTATCTAAGACTTATAATTTATTTCCCTACAAGAATAAGTGGTCCATGGAACAGTTTCATATGAAGCTAATGAAAATTACTTTCCCCATTGAAGTAATTTATGATTACTTAGAAAAAACAAGATCACCAGTGTTCTTGTGAATGAGATCTCTAAACTAGGTCTCTAAACCAGATCTTCTAGTTTTCAACTCGGAGTAGTTCCTTTCATTAAAAAAAAAAAGAAAACAAGAAAGAATTACCTAAATTTTGAACATGCAATTAAGTCTCTAAAGAAGTGCCTTATTTACTGACATAACTGTAATATAATAGCCAGAATTTCCTGGAAGATCATTCTAGCTTTTAACTTTGTGAAGTTTAAGTCATGCTGCACTCCCTACCATCACAGCACTCATTTAAGTCTTGACAAATTTAATTAAGCGATGCACAAAGAAGTTTTGAAAATGGGAGAATTACACTCTTTGACATATTTAGAGGGTATTTAATATCACTGTACTAGTTGCAGTGATATTAAATAACCTGACAGGTTATTGACTAGTCTAGGTTAACAAGCTAACCACAGTGCAGGAGGAGCAGTAGTATAGTTTGAACATTTATAACAACTTTACCTACTGTATTCGCCACTTGGTATTTCAGGTACTTGGTACTTCAGGGCAATTACAAGTTAAAAACTGGAGTATTTGCAAGACTAAAAATATTAAACTATTTTAATACTGGTGATTTTTAAACAGTTAAATGAAATTAATTTAATAGTAGAGTCTTGCCCTAAGACAATTTTTTCAATTCAATTCAGTAAATGTTTTACAAAGGGGATTAATTTTTATTAAATCAAGACAACTTTACTTCTTCCCCTGAGGAGGAAAATTCTCTTACAGAAGATTTTAAGTATGTAAACAGTTATCTAAAAAGAAACAAAATATATGCTTAAATACTTTATTGCTACCAAGTTCTTTTACCAAAAAAATGGCATTGACAGCTTCTGCAGGTCAGGAACTCTGTAATTAAAGATATTATAAATGTAAAAAAACATACCAAAATGCTTATTAGGAAAATGTCAGTTTCCTTTTTTCCTATACCTCAAAACTGCCTAATGTGAAAGTTCATTTATTATTTAGTCCCCCGCTAACAAATTACCCTCAAATGAATATATGGCTACTGACATATCCAAGAAAATACTTTCTGTGGTAGAATTCATGCTATAAAAGGTATGTCAAATTGAGCCATTTATTCAGCTCACTGACATCCCCTCTTCTGGATCACTGAAAATAGAAAGGAGTTTTCTTCTTTGTTTGTATGCACCACATGTTATTAGTCTAAACTGAACTATCCACATGAAGGAAATGCTATCCAAATTACTTTACCGAACATTTAATTCCAGTCAGGTTTATGGAATTATTTATGACTTACACATATGTCAGGCATATAGTAACATTCCACCTGTTTTTTTCTTCCTCTGCCAATAATTTGATAGACTCTTATTTAATTGGATTGCACAATGTAACATTGGCAAGTCCTCACCTTTGGTTTTCTTTTAAATACAAACACAGGACTTATAAGCAGAGACAATACATGTTAACATTATGAACTGAAATAAAAATCAAATGGTTGATGGATGATACATATATGTGTACAAAAGTACGTGGAAACATCAGTCTAGGGGTAGTTACAACATAAAAGCTGGCATGTTTGGCTACAGCTCATGGATACAGATGGCTTTCATGCACAAATATCAGCTTATTTTATGAGATACTCATCACATGCTGCATTATCTGGCTTTCCACATTAGCAAGTAAGGCTAAGGACAGTCAGTATCACAGAGACCAAAATGCAGGTAAAACAAACACAGTAATTCCATGGTTTCTGCTGTCATAGAAACCTGAAGGGAATAAATTATATTTCTAGCACAATAAAACTGCCTGCACAAGAATATTTGGAGTCAAGTCCAATTTGAAATCAATATGCAGAAAATGTTACTTCTGAAGAATTTTTCAGGATTACCTACCACTCTTTCTGAATGAGAGAAAAATATCTAATACAATTACAGCAATAAATTTTATAAAATTGTGTATCTGACAGATAAAGGTAGTCAGCAAACCCATAAAATGTACTGATTATTCCAGTGACCATTTTACAGTAGTTAGTTGTATTAAATTCTTCACTTCCTGCGACTATTATATCCTATGTGTACCTTGTTTTAGCATAACCAATATAAAATCATTAAGTAGAAGTCCTAAAAGTGGAAAATAATACTGTACTGAAGTACTAGTATTATGACATCAGCACACATTCTTTCTTCACACATGGAGGGGGAAAGAACCCCAGTGAAATACCTTTAAATTAGAGGGAGAACATTTCAGTAATTAGGAAGAACATCATGTAAAATACTTCCAAGCCTCCACTGAAATTCCCTTCAGATTTTGCTAATGTGGATCACAGCTCTTGCATTGCATTTTATTGTATAAAATTAACCCAAACCCACCTCCTTTATGTTCTTTTTCCCAGCCTCCCTCACCATGTTTAGACTGTTGTAAAGAGAAATGTCTGTTCTCTGGTGGCCTCAAGGTAGACTCTAGTCTGTGGAATTTCTGAGTTCTGTCTCTCACAAGAATAGTATTGTCCCTTTCATCATAATTTGTGATCTCTCTGGCAAGATCCTTCTTTTGGACTACATTTGCAATCTCTGCTACAAGATCTGATTCTGCTTTTTCTGTAGGGTTATGCTTATGCACATGTACAACCTCTTTCCTTCCTCCTAGCAGCTTAGAAAGGAGTGAATAGAAATCACCTGTACAGAAAAGAGAAAAGATAAAAGAGAAAATAAACCAATTATAACAGGTCGAGTAGTTTTAGGAGGCTTCAACAAGGTAACATGTAACAAAGTTATTCAAACAGTCAGTGACAAAAGTAGCAAAGAGGAACTGTTTCAGCCTCAGGAACTGAATGAGCCAGGTTTCTAGTATGAAAAGATACAGTCAAATCCTTACTGACTTTAAATTACATATAGATGCTCACGTTTACCTGACACTCAAGCAAGGAATCATCCATCACCTCTGGAGATATGTTCTTGGGAAAAAGGAACAAGAGAAAAAGAGGAAGGGAAAATGAAAGCAAAAGAGAAAGGAAAAAGTGTGCACATCTCAGTAAAAGAACGCTTATGATGAAATTATCTGGATTTGCCAGGCTACTGTAGAGTTATAAATCAAAGAGGGAAAATTTCTATAGTTTTATCAATTTTTTCACTTACAAAGATAGTAATAGACAATCATGATACCTTTAAAAACATATTTCTTTGAAGTCTGTCATTGTATAAGAAGCTTAAGCTGTAAGAATACTGAATTTCCCATTTACAAGCAGATTCTGTAACACCCACAGTAAAAAAGAAGACATGGCCCATTAAATTTGCTTTTATTTATTCAGTCTGGGTTATACTCCTTCTTTTTCTCCAAATAGTAACACTCCTTAGTAATGATATCAACAGGCAGTGGAGGAAAAACTGTCTTGTCAATGTGCTTGCTAGCAATAATGTTATGACTGTAACTTAGGTATTCAACAAACATTTCAGTACATTCTAGACCAATCGCTCACAGAAAAAAATACCATGAAAACAGAACTTATTAACCACGTTTCTTGGCTGCCTGAAACTATTATCAGTTCTGTTAAATACCACTACATCATTTGAGTGGAAAGAGACATTCAATGTACTTTAAGAGTTACTGAAAGTAGATATCCTTTTATTTCAAATCACTTGTAATTCAAAAATTGTATTATTTTATGATAGGCTATCTAGAACATTTTTTAGAAAGGTGAAACTATAATGAAGCTTCCACACAAACCAAAGAAATAAACAAGGAAACAAACACGACCCCACCCCTGTAACAAACAAAAAAATCAAAACGCAAAAAACCCCATTCAGAACCAGAAACCATCATTTATAGCCTGGGACAGAGGAAATTAAGTCTTTTGAAAATGATCCTTAGAGGACCTGTCATGTTGTTCAATAGTCCCTGTTCAATGATTTTGAGTAGAATTGCCTTCCTTGCCCTTGGAAATGAAATATCCCAGATGACACAGTCCATCAGAAAATAATTACCTTAGTAGCAAGGCCAATTTCAATGATATTAACAAAGCAAACTAGAGAAGAAACAAAATCATTAAGCTATACAACAAATAGGGATTATTTGCTTCCAATGCAATTCTTAAAGCTAGACATTCCATTATCTTAATACTGTCATTTAACAAGTCCAAGTACTGATTCAAAACAAATCCAAACATTTCAAAAGTATATCACAGGAGTTTTGGATACAAACCATATCTGAGGAAGATTTTTAATTACTAAAGCAACCATCAACTGGTGCTGAAGCAGAAACCTAGATGAAATTTCCTTTACTAAGGAAACATTTAGTATTAAAATACTCTTCCACTGGCTTTTTCTTCCCCAACTAATTTCATTTTTTAAAATTTTATTTTAAAAATTAAATAAATGTCATACAAAACAAATGTTTTGGTTTTGTCTGTGGCTGGAGACCTATAGATGACCAATAAGCAATCATTTCCAATGAGAGGTCTGAGCGGAAAAAGCACTGCTCTCCCTAATGTAACTATGAGAAGTCTCTTTAAACAAACAAGCCTGATGCTATTTTGAACTGCAGACCTTTTTAAAGCAAGTTTAATGATCTTTGCACAGTTTACCTTCTCCTAGTTCTGTATCAACTGTCTAATCAACTGCCTTGTAATTACTGGCTGCAAAAGGACAGCAACATACTACAGTTGTTACAAAGGTTTCAGAACTCAGTTTATATGTTCACTTTACTTGAGTGAAGAAGTTTGACAGCTTCATGCTCCAGCCAAAAGTGGTGCATTTTTTCTCTTGTGTTGCTGAGAGTTGTCACAGAATAATTAACTCGGTCTCTAAAATATATATTGCTTGTTGATTGAAAAAATAAAAAGAAGACAAAACAGTTCTTTTGTTTACCTGTCTGGTATTAGCTGCTTCAAAAGAAACTGTTAAAAGACAGGGCTCAATAGAGGACAAGAAGAAAAGAGAGCAGAAGAATTCAACTTAAAAACACGAAATGCCCAGGGAATAATTTTTTAAGAAAGGATGCTTTAATGAAAAGTTAGTGGTCTTTATGGAAGGTATTAATTGGGGATTCTAGTCGGTGATCTGTTCTGGTTTTCTCCTAGAGCTGAGACATTGACCATTATAGCTTATGACCATGTCATAAGATATATGACAAACCTTTGAACACTGGTGTATAGTGTAGGGCAGTTTGAGTACTACAGCCACTATACATGGGCATACATGAGGGATGAGCTTGTCCTGTTAGAGCTTACATTAAGCAGGGGTTTTGTGACCACAGCAGTTAAAATATTTAGGAACTATCTGAATGAAGGGAAAAGGGTGTGCATCAGAGAACAGAAGTGGTCAGAAGTGCAGGTGCCCTGAAACTGTGATCCTTTCCTTAAATGAATGTGTTTGAGAAAATTAATATGGAATCTCAACATACACAAAAAGATCAAACATCCAGGAAGTCTACATATGTGACCAGTATCACCAAACTTGCGGCACAAACACTAGGCTGAAGTGTCCTGTCCATGTCCTGGCATTTTGACAGAACTCAGAGTATTCAGAAGGAACAAAAGATGAAGAATTTAATTTTGCTGATTACCCAGTGCCTGCAACCCTACCCTAAATTCAACACTCTGAATGTGCACCTAACTTTTTTTCAGCTTGTCTTGTGATGTCCAGGCAGATTCCAATATTTGTAAGCAGTGTAATTTTAAGAAATGGTTCAAAATTTACTAGACATAACTAGTAAAGAGCAGACTTATTGATTCTGAATAAAAGCTGCTCTATGTAAAGCAATATCCAGCAAACATCAAAGCATGATCTTGTGTTACTACTTTGCAGTGGTCTTGTACCAGCTGGAACAGTTGGAGGTGTTGTTAGCCTGAAGATACTCAGCAGGAAAGGAACATTGGTCAATGCTTGGTCTTGTTTGTGATGAGACAGCCTGGCCTTTAAAATACCTGAGTATAACTAGACAAAGACATGGGTGAATCAACAATTTGATCTTACTAAGAAACTGAAATCTAGCAGTGCAGTCTCTGGGAAGCTGCTTGATTAGGTCACTTTCAGAGAAGATACTTGCATTTCTTAGGTGCAAGCTATCAACAGTTTCCTCGATGGAAAAGATAACTGGCTACAAACACCTGCAGCTTATTCTTTCTGGAAGAAGTGATAGCTGTCAAGACCAACATCTCAAGAGTGAAACAATCCACAAGCATATTCCAGTAAATTTAAACTTCTTGTGGTGGCTCTACACTATCAAAACTCTTTTACAGAACAATGTTTTGGTTTACAGTCAAACAACATCGTAACACTGTCAGAGAACATAATTCAAGAGTCAGACAGTGAAGACCAAAACATTCCATTTAAAATGGCTTCTTTCCATGCTTGTTGTACGCTTTTCCTGCTTAGGTATGCAATTTATACCAACTGCCTTTTTTTTTGCTTAGATCTCATGGTCCTTTTCTACTATTGTATTGTGCTGAAGATGCTTTTGTAAAGATAATGAATAACCTTATCCTAACCAAATCAAAGGCTCATCTTTTATTTTTGAGCAGGATCATTCAGTGCTGAGAGAGAAGCAAATCCTCTGCTATTCTCAATCTCCTTAATTATAATTTCCTAGCAGAATATATCTCCTTAATTATAATTTCCTAGCAGAATATATCACTTCTAGTATCTTTTAGTGGTATTTTCTTCCAAGGTTTGATTCCGTCACTTTTATTTCACTTTTGCACTCTCTTTAAGAGATCTCATACAATCTGAGCCCTCAACATGTTATCAAAGCCTGAAAACATGTGAAGATTTTCTTGTACGTCTGGCCTTAATCTAAAAATGTCGCAAACACTTCATTCTACACATCCCATATCAAAACTGGAACACAAATTTGTCTTTTATTTCAAGCTTCTCCTAAGGATTTTTAATCACCTACCAAATCAAGTTCCTCTCTTTTCTCAGAGTCATATACAAACTAGCAAAGGTAGATTATATAAAACATTTATTTTAGAAAGAAATGTAACCCATGCTGGCATAAAAGTACTTCACCTTCTTGGTTGATGCTGCTTCCATGGTTTTGCCATGTAACATTATCACAAAAACACACTATTGAAAAACTAAGGACCTGACTGCATGCCAATTCTCCTTTTCCTTTCAACACCTGCCCCACAAGACATTGCAAGCCCCCCTTCACATCTTTCCCCCCGCTTTTTTTCCTCCTTAAGGAAACAATAGAGAGATGGGCAGAGAGCAGAGGAGCTGTATCTCCTTCTTTCACTTAAACCAATCAGAGATTTCTATCCCAGATGCAAAAAGACCTCATTCAATGTATTTTTATTGTAACCAGCTTTTTTTAGAAATGCAAAATTTCACAGAAAATATGCAACTCAACACAGACATTTCAGTTTCCCAACTCACAGATTCAGCTACAACCGAGCAAAATATTCCAAGCCGTGTACCTTGTGCAAAATACTTCTCTGTATGAGCATGCAGTCATATGCAAGTATACCACATAAAATAAATAAAATTATGAAAAATAATTAAATAATAATGAAACATAATTTAAAAATATGAAAATAATTAAAAGATGGGATAGGCGTCCAACAGGTAATAAATAGGAGATTCATGTGTAACCTTTATTCAGACCCCATTTTTTACAAATTATGATGTTAAACTTTCTTACAAAGAAAGTTCCTCCTACAGTCAATGGGCCATCACAATATATGTATATTTAACTTTTTTCAAAGAAAATTCTCTTTCCAAAAACTCCTGAAAATATATTTTCGCTTAACAGAAATATTTCTCCCAACATTTTTATTCCGTCATGTCTGTTTATGAAACACATGCTTGGATTAAAGTACCTCAGACTGTACTCCAAAATTAAGGTCCATCATTACTGTTACTTTGCTAGACAAACAGAATGATAGTTTATTTTGCATGTCTACCTAGAAACATCTCAGAGTATGAATTTACTTTGTATCATATTTCACACCTTACATTCAAGCCACATTTCCAGTCAGTTTCAGCAGGATCTCTACATGCAGACTTAGCTTCAGTTCTTTGCTTTGTACATCCTAAAAGACTGGGAAAACAGATCTCAACATCAGACTACCAAACTACCTAGAACCACTCTGCAACTCTTGTAAGAGTCTAGAGGAAAACACACTGTAATCAGAGAGCATCAAATTGCCTTAGACTACAGAGCCATATTATTTTCTTTCTGTTGTGTACTACTTCTCTCACTATATATCACCGGCCGGGGGCTATGTACAAACCACAAATGGGATGGGACTGCTGTGGAACGTGCCTTGAGCTGTTTTATTTTCCAGCATCAGTCTCATTACATGGTTATGACAATGGGAAGATGCCAGCAGCTCACATCTCAGGCAGCAGACCAAGAACTTAATGCTACAGTTTACTTTATAAGTTTTTTGACCAATCACACAAAGCAAAAGCACATTGACAGTAGTTCTATCCAACCACTATAAGCACATGTACCTTTGGTTAAAACAATGCCTGCTTATTTGGAATACAATACCTACTTGTAAGCCTTAAAACACAATGCACAGAGCTCCATTATTAATCTTCAAACTTCCTAATATCTTACTATATAAACTTTTCTGTAGCTTAGGGAGTTATTCTAGACAAGTGTTAATACACAGACCATTGTTCTATTTGTCCTTGCTTTTCTACAGTTTAAATAACTTTTCTGCTGACCTATCTCATGGCTGCTGCTTAGCTCTAATCACAGTTCTGCTGTCTCTGAAGCCTGCCTTTTGCAGCTTTCCCAAAACCTTCTGATTTTGTGGATTCCCACAATTCCCCCTCTCTGTTCAACTAAAAAGAAATCTTCATAATCGTGTTGTTTATTACTTGTGTTTTGTAGCCTTACTATAATGCTTCTGCTTATTACCTACTTAAAGCATTTTCTTGCTTGCACTAAGCATTGCTATATCACAACACAGCAATTTAATGCTGTCAAAGTCTAGTCAGTTCAAAGGGCATAAATGATGCCTGAAATCTCTGCCTCTTCTTTTTTGGCCTGCTGCAATAAATAACTTGTATCACTATCCTCGGTTTCTAAAAAATGGATTTAGGATATGATGTTAGCTTTCGCATGGGAATGAAATTGAGTATCCCCCTACTGTGGAAAAACACCCTTTGGAAATGAACATTTGGCATTTTTATATATAAACAGTAGTAATATTGAACAACACAGCACTAAAACTATCAGAAAAAAAAGATTTCTATTAGAATATAGAAGTAGAAATGAATACAGAAATAAAAAATGTACATAGAAATAAGTAAGTGCATACCCTGATCCAAAATATCTTCTTTTTTGTCCTGCTGCAGCAAAGAACTTGTATCACTATCCTTGGTTTCTGAAAAAATGGGTTTAGAGTATGATGTTAATTTCTGCATGTGAAGGGAATTACCATCCTACTGAGTAAAAATCACCCTTCTGAGACAAATACGTGGTATTTTCATCATAGTAGTCATACCAAACATTACAACAGTAAAAAAGTGAAATAAAAAACTACAACTTGTACTTGGTACACAGACACATCAGTCAGACTACCTCTGGATAATACTGTTGCTGCAATCTATATGCCTACAACTGTTCAATGTAAAAATTTTATTCCTCCCACAACATGGCAGTGGGATCTAGAAAACTAGGGCAATGCTATGATTCAGTTTTGCAGGAAATAGACAAAAGATAACACAAACATTAAGAAACTGTTAATATAAAGTTTGGCATAGAAAAAGAAGCCAGTCTTTAGGGCACACTGGCCACACATCTGTAAAAATATGTAAGAAATTGGAAGACAACATGAGAAAGAGACAGACAAAAGACTATAGCAGACATTTCCACCAAAACCAACAGCAGAATCCCATGATGCTTTATTAATTAGCAATTTGAATTTTATGCAGAACTGCATTAGCTCTTTATGAAAATTCTGCATACCAACACAACACAGAGAAATACATTGGTGAGCATAAGATAGCATGAATAAAAAGCATTACAAGTGTTTTTCACCTTCATGATGTCCATGCATCATCTTCATCACATCAGACTTGACTGGAATAGGAATATTTGCCTCCTGTGGAATATTTCTGAACATTTCAGGGTTTGTGTTCTGTGTACACGTCATATATGAGACAGCATGCTTGGCTTCCATGTAGTACATAATGTAAAAGTTGCACATTTCATCATTGGCAGTACCCCTACACAGCACAGAAAAGATGTGGCACTTAGAAAATAATCAGCTGAATAGCTATTATTTAATTCATCCAACCTGTTTAACAGGACACTAAAATATTGCAATCAAATGTTGAGATGTCCCAAACTAAAGCATGCAAATACCTGCACTGCAGTGAGTATCAGAAATTTATTTTGGTTTATATTGGAGAAAAGTAGTGCAGACAAATGCAGCAGGATACTCACAACAACATCTGCTTCAGATAAAAGCTCCACATATCTCAGAACTTCCTAGTAATTTGCTTTTGATTTCACAGAAAATTGCATCCCCTATTTAAACAGCTCTTCCTTCTAATTTGTCCAGCATACTCCACACAGTTCCCATTGTTTTATCAACTGGGCACATGTTCTGACTAAATATGACAGAGCTGTGCCATTCATTACATTACTAATCACTTACTTTTCTACAAATCTTGGAAAAATGGAATTTGAAATTGTTGCAAATAACATATATGTTTCGTTTCTGTTGGACAACTGTTGGACAAATCCTCCCCCTTTCCTCATCAAGTGCATTCATTTACAGTCATTCACACTGGTTCTAATATTGAAAAATTTATTTTTGTTACATATTAAGCTATTGTAAATATCTCTTAAAGAGAAAAGAACACTTGAGAATAACTTGTTTGTAAGCTTCTGTAACAAAAACATGAGTGCAAGGGGAATGATACAACTAGCAAAATTCAGCCCTTTGATAAATGCTGTGAATGTACTTGAAACAGAAGTGGCCCTTCTCTCCTGCTACATAATCCTGTCTTCAATAGACAAAAAACAGCTGGCACAAGTAAGGGGTTTTTTTCTGAAAAATATTACTTTGTGAAGCAGAGTATATATGGCCTCTTTATAACTGTGGTATTATTCTTCCTCTGCTATAGATTCATACCTTTTGTTTAGAGCTACAATCCTGAAAATTAGTAAGCTAGGACTTAATAGAAGTTCATATAATATAGGGGTTTACATCAAGATTTTTAATTAGCTTTCATAATTAAACAGTGAGCCTACACTCATTAAAAAAATACAGAGGTGTTCTATTAGCTGTTTGGAAAAGACATCAGTGCTGACTTTTCCAGCAGCATTCTGCAGCATTCATTTATTCACTATAGCAACAATAATAACACAAACCAAAGGGGAGAAAGGGAAACATGGGAGAAGAGACTGTTTCAAAAGGAAAATTGGTTATTTTTCTATGCACTGGAAGTTTGGAATCTCTTGGAGACTACAAAACTGGGCAAGCTCTGCTTAAGCTTTTAGAAAGCATTAACTTCACTGCTGGACCTCCAAAATCCATCACTGTGATTGCTTCCTCTTTAAAACTACAGTAGAAAATGGGATGCGGAAATTACACATACTGTGGTTCACCTGACATGCTACTGTGTCTAAGCATTTGTAGTTTAGTAGTATACTAAATATGCATAGTAGTTTAATTTCAGATGGCATTTAAGTACTGCTGCTCACTGCCCCACTCCTGTCCTCCCCAGAATGGGACAAAGCAAAACTTGTGGTAAAATATAATAATACTAAATATTAACTATCAATAAATAAATAATAGTAATACTAAAAATAATAATGATAATACTAATAAGCAATATGGCATGATTCATACCATATAGATTCATACATTACAGTGCAAACAAATAATAGTGAATATAGTAAAATAATAATTATAATAATAACAATTACTGTAATGTAAAGGACAGAGAGAGAGTTTCCCCACTGAAAGCATACTAGTACATTGAAAGAAAATACCATAATTTTCCTAAGACTGTTTCTTAAACTGTTAGGATTATTCAATAAATAAGAACTACTCTGAGGAAAGTTACAGAAACATGACAGAAACATTTTGAACTTGTGAAGACAGGTCAGCAGTTAAATTAAGGTTTTATGTTTTTAGTGTCATGATATCTGTAAAAATCTCAACTCATTTTTTCCAACTGCTACACATCACTATCTTAACTGCTCACTGGAAGGTGAAAAATCCATGTTGAATTCTTAACCCTCCACTGTGGTGCAATCTTAGGGTGCTCAATGAATAAAAATCTCTTTCTTTGGAATGCTGCAGTGCACACTCCCAGAATGGAGAGACTTCCCCAGGTTATTTTTGCTTCTCTGCATATGCATTAAATTATAGTTCAAAGAACCACAGCCAGCCAAGAGAATATTAATATTATATGTATTTTTACAGATGTATTTGTCCAGTTGATATTACAGGGCTGTGTCTGTCACCTGCGGCTGAGTCGCATCAGTGACTAACACAGTTCAGATTTTTCTATTTTTATTATTAATAATTTCTGGTTTTTCATAAAAGCCTTTACATTTTTATACTGAAAAAAGGTAATTTCAGTATTGGTCCAGATTTTTAACGACTAGATTTTGCAAAATAGGTCAAAACATCAGAATTTTATAAGCTTATATACATTTTCATTTTGAAATTGTGTAGAGAATTATGAAGTTTTATTATTTCATCATAAACAGTTAATATTGTCACCTGATTAAAAAAAATATTTTCT
The DNA here is from genome assembly GCF_047830755.1 of Zonotrichia albicollis. Classification (NCBI taxonomy): domain Eukaryota; kingdom Metazoa; phylum Chordata; class Aves; order Passeriformes; family Passerellidae; genus Zonotrichia; species Zonotrichia albicollis. Next base: position 24,542,948 of record NC_133860.1, read on the forward strand.
AGAATTGATATTCTGAATCGTTCTCTAAGAACAGATCAGCCCAACATCTGAGTAAGTTGTCCGGCAGTACAGCTTCACTTCAGAAGTGTTTGAAGACTTCAGCAAAGCGAATATTCACATAAGTAACATCAATGAACATCATGTGGAGTGAAATCTTAAACAGATCAGACAGCATAACAAAACATTCTGGCAGAAACTGTTTCTTAGAATTACGTTGGAAGAAGACATGAAACAAAAACATTTCTACATATAACCAACACTCTGGTAAAACAGGTTCTGAAATGAAGCAAATAGATAAAATTTACCCTATATGTGTTTCTGTAGTTCTGCCTTCCCCACTGAACACACATCTGGCTGCTAGGATATCATCATAGCTAATGTCTACTGGATATTGCACAGGATAGAATGCCTGGAAAAGAGGATCATTCACCACAATCAGTAAAAGTACTTAATATTCTCTCTGTTAATAGACACTGATGAGAACGATGGCGCTAATATCTGAAATTACTTTTGCACCGTAATCTAATTGTGATAATACTTGGCAATATTCACTTCCAGGAGCAGAACAGCACATAATCACTGGAAACACCATAATGCAAATCTGTGGACACGTGATTTCTACTTCAGTTTCTCAGTTTGAAACAAAGATAATTAAAATTTACATTCAGAACTAAAAAGAACCCAACCAACCTGTGGTAGTTGTGGACTCTGCCTACCAATCAACGTCCATTGACCATTTCTCACTCTGTATCCACTCACAACTTTACCTATAAGATATCAATATACATGAGTAGTGAGATATACTTAAAAAAACATGTTGCAAGGTCAACATTTTTCTGTTCGGCATTTGATATTCCTATATTACTCTTACCTAGTCTGTGTGTGTGAACTCTGTAGGCAAAAAGGTGCATTGGAGACCTTTTGTAATGGCAGGCAATGTCTGCATCAACCACTGTGAAAATATGACAGCAATGAACAATGACAAATGGATCATTTATCAAACACAGAAAAGTTGCATTACAGTATTTCATTCAGCGTGGTTTACAAAAAGCATGTGTACAATGGACAACAGATAATTTCAAAAGATAATAGATAGTATCTTATATTTCTGCAGTGTCCATCTCAAGATATCTGCAAAGAAAAACTAATAAAATATAGTCCAGGTTACTTAAAAATTACTTAATCTGCTGATATATATATATAATCTTTCTGGCTGAAAGTCAAAATAACTTCTTTCAGTCTACACTACCACCATTTTACTAAATAAAGTAATACATTTACTTACAGACTATGTTGGGGGTTGCTTAAAATAAATATAGCTATGGTAAATAATCTAATCAGGGGAAAATTAAAATAAACTGATATAAGTCTAAACTGATACAATTTACAATGAAGTCTTGATTATCGATGCCCAGACCTAATTTAGATTTAGACAAGAGATTTTGTCACAGAAGTGGTCTACAATGTTTACACGGTAGTACTTGTGCTACGTGCAGTTAACAGTAATTCAGGAAGAGCCTACAGAAAAATCCTGATGCCTTTCTGAGAGATATCACCACACTTCCTTTCTAACAAATTTCATGGTCCACTAAAGAGCTGTAAATTTGACTGAACATGAGAAGGAAGTTACCAGCAACTACAGAACTGTTTGTTTGCCCTTCCCCCTCACCTTTCCAGTTGAAAAATTAAATTCCTACACTGATCAAATATTCCTGGTGATAGTGGAGGATTAATTTTGTGGGTCTTCATTGGAGAGCAAAGTATTTTTAATTTCAGTTCAAATTTAAAAATGTTTCAAGTTGCTGAATTCACTAAACAGTTGGAGTCAGCTGAGCATTTGACCACCTCATAGTATTTAGGCAGCTTACTGTGAATGGAACAAATGGCGCTCTTGGTTACCTCCCTAAAAATTCGGTATAGCAGAGTACAGTCAGCATCCAACTTCCTTAAAACAGCACATCCCATGCTAGCCAAAGAAAGGATCTGGGGAGCTTCCAAGCTGAGGTTTAGATAAAATTCAGGATTCTGAACAGAAACAGTTCGGAAACCTTTCATTACAGTTTTGGTTGGGTTTTTTTTAGCATTTTGAGCTTTTAGGACCTTTACTCCCAACATGGGAACAAAATCTTTAAATAGCAGCTACTTACTGGTAGAAATTAATTTTTTAAAGCTGAATTCTTAGTAGAATCACAAAAGTAATGAATGACATATGAAGAAAAGTCCAAAGCAGTTTATGGCTTTTTAGAGAGGAGAGGAGGAATTAAAGAAGAGGTAGGGCATTTTTAATAAAATATAAGATGAAAATAAATTGAAGAAAAACTCATAATTATTTGTGCTCATTGTGTTCATACAGTATTGACTGTCTTTACTGATGCAGTCATAGGCCAACAGAATATAATCTAAAACATAACTGTTCTTCTCTTCATTTGTTCAAACAGTCAAATAAATAATTTGTCCATCTACATATCATCAAGCCTCTATCAAATTTTCTTCCACAATAAGCAACAATAATAGATCAGATGTTGAAATCATCATTTTGTAAAATGATAACTCACCTTTCTTGCCTGGTGGTATGACCGTGTTCACAGACATCATAAGATACATTCCTGCAATCAAGGGTTGCCTGCAATGGAAAATCCAAGGTCTGATTGAATTTATGTTTTACAGAGGACTGATATACAAGTCCTCTGTAAAACATAACTGCAAATGACTTGATATCCAATACCATTTGATACCACTAATTTCTAAACACTGGATTACATCTGAAACAGGTCTCCTAAAAATGAAGCTGCTTCAATGCAGTTTCCCTCTCCTTCTCTTGTTTGCTACCATTTCTAAAGCATTTTCTGCAATGTATGTGAAATAGGACAAAGCTATCATATCTGCATAAGTGCTGTTCTCATCCCAGATTTCTAAATATGAAACTCTTGAACTGTATTAACCCAGTACTCATAGTACAGCTGTGTCAAGTTTCTTAGCAGAACTGAAATTTTTTACCAATGGATGACATGGCTTCATAATTCTTAATATTGTGAATTCTTAATATTAACATTTATTTCAAATGTTTTCAATGGATTCCACAATTTCTACTGCAATAAAAAAATAGGTAAGCATTTTTAAAAATACTCACTTTTGATGTGTCAGATGTAAAGTTACACCAGAGCAGTCCTTGTGTTTATCTGTACAAATTGTGAAAGTTTCATCATTAGCAATTGAATCCCTGCAAATTACTACATATTGATAAGATTTTTCTGCTGTGTAAAAAATAACAGAAAACATTACAAGTTTTAATCTTACTGTGTGCAGTAAAATTGTTATACTGTGGAAATATTACTGAAATTTGTACAAACCTGATCATCTCACTTGTAGAAATCCTAATACAACGAAAAACTTCAGTGGATGAAAACTACTGTACTAGAAAATTTAGATCTTTATGAAGTAGCATCTGGGAAATGAAACAGTATCATGTTTACACTAGTAGAAAAAGTAGTTTTGTTTCAAACAAATTATATTTTTATCAAAATTAGAAAAATGACAGGTTTGTGAAAAGCAATAATTTTAGACATTATAATGCAACTGCCAGAAATCCTTGTAATGAAAGTCAGCAGGTGAATCTGATATACCAATACAGACTGCAATTCTACTTAAAATTGGATATCCTAGAAGGTCAGAAAAAATAGCTAATTCATTTGTCAGTGCACTGTATTATCATTAGCTGATACATTTGGCATTTTAATTTATAGACCCAGTCATCTTGACAGTTACTGAATTATAGTTAGCCATCTGGGAGTTCAATCATTCCTTATTTTTAAGCAAGTTTCTTTTTCTAATGTTTATACAATAACAGCTGTAGTTAAAAGATGGCTCTAACTCCAAAGTAAGTAAACAGAGCATTCTGAAAAAATATTATCCAACAGTACATGTTTCAGATAAGAAAGAGATCAGAGTATCTATAGTAACGGGCAGTAATTTCTGAGAGTTTTTCTTCCCATAAATAGCCAGATTCCAAACTGAAAAAGTGGTGCATTTCAAAAGAAAAAAAGATAATAGCCAAAGTGGGACAACACATGGGAAGTTAACAGAAAACTTGAAACTTGACTTAAAAACTGTCAGTTCAGTTTTTCATACATTAGCTCTTTCAGTCACCCCCCATGTCACTAATAAAGGATAATACTCAGTTTGCTTTTCACCATCACTGATAGTAGAATTTACAAGGATTTGTTTTCACTATGTTCACAAAGTAGATCTGTAAATTAATGTATGTGCTATTCAACTGAAATAGCTCCTAACACAATTTCACCGTGTTCTCATAATGCTTATTATCACAGCTTCTACAAATTCTTAGTTACTCTAGCTCTGTGCATCCCAAAAAACATTTTTGGATTTAAAAATCTGAATCACTATACCACAGTTGCACCTTTTCAAATAGCAACAAAAAATCTAAGTCTTCATTGTACAGAGAAAAAAAAAAAGAACAGAAGCTCTTTCATTAAGATTACTTACAAGAATCAAGACTACCAAATCAAGAATCCAGAAGTGCCAAAAAGACTAAGTTATTAGGACAAAAGAAGGGGAATGGTAAGAAAACATTCAAGAGAAAGAGAAACTAAACTACTTTTCAATTATTTTAGAAAAAGTTCAATATATGTATATACTGTTCATCCTCTTCCCTGCAGGCAGCTTCACTTACAATCACAATACCTCCATGTTTGCTACAAAGGTGTTTGTAAAGTCTCTTCTGCCCCACTCTCCTCATTTTAAACTAATTTTTTCTTATTTATGTAGCACAGGTGATGCTCCAGAACTCCATTTTTATAAGTTTAATATTGTTAGAACTCTGCACTACATGAATTCCAATGGAAATTGGAAAATGCTTGCTTCCTCTTGGAACATTATTACTTAAAGTAATAATATTTAAAATTTTAAAATGCAATCAGTCATTTTGTGTCTCTCAGTTTTGGAACTTTAATTGAAAACATCACCATTCTATCTTCTGAAAACAGCTCAAAATTATTCCCAACCCATCAAACTAATTTCATATTTGAAAAATTTAGCACTTACTAGCTCATAGTCATAAAAGTAGCACATAGGAGGAGGGGGAAAACACCCTCAAATATTATTTCTGTTTGGCAATATTATTTTGACACAATTTGAATTTTCACAACATGGAAAAAATGCTGACAGCATTTTTATCTAAAAAGAGCAATTTCAAAATGAACTGAAGATAGCTGGAAAGTTGCTACTAATAATTACAATTGTTATATATAAGGCAATCATCTAAATCAGTATCAGGAGAAACACAAATGAACTTGAAGATCATTTGTGAAGTATTTAATCTGCAGTGCTGTGTTAAGAGTAAAATAATGGATGGATACATTTGTCTAAAACTTTCAGGAATTCCTACAGCGCTTTATAATTTTGTTTTAGTTATATTTAGCCATAACTGAACTAAACGTTTTTCTAACAACTACAGAGGGATGCTGGAAATGATGTTTCCCTGCTTCTTCTTTCTTCAGTTCACATCTCTGAAACACTCAGAGCTTTGAACACTTCACCGAATAATGCTGACGAGTTGTTCTCTGCCTTTTGTGTTCTGTGCAAGAATAACACAATCATATAAAATACTCCCTGTCTTTATTTACTCATTTCAAACAAAGCCAATGATGCATGGTACACTGGCTTCAGATTTTAAGGATATAATTTTTAAAAATTGTGCATGACAACATTGCAATGATCACTAAAAGTTTAACTGCCAATAAATGTTTAAATGTTCTCTAGGAGAAATATTTCAAATACTAGAAATACTCAACAGTTTTTCAAATTAAATACTCACACCTGATATGAAGGCAAATCATGCTAAAGAGAAACACTTTCCTTCTATAAGTTGATTTTGCTAAGACTTCTGAAGCAAGCCTGACAGGCTTTCTGCTAACCTGTCTATCCAGATCTACAGTCCTGAACTCTCCAATTACAGGCATGAGAATCTGCCACAGACATTGAGACTTCTACGACTTCCTAGATACTAAAAATGTTATGGGTTTTTTACTCATAAAAACAAACACTCTTGAAAACCTACTTTCTTTGCACTCTGAGTATGGGGATTATAAATTACTGAGCACTCTGATCAAACTATTTATTCAACTTCACTGCTCTGTTTCTAGTATTTCATAGGAATAGTATAACACTCAATCACGGTGACTGGAATACTTACAAGCTCCCACTGCAACAGAGGGGCGCTTTTTACGAAGCTCCAAACCCCTTGTTATTTCAAAGTCAGCCCTTGATTTGTACCAGAATCTCCACATACTGTCTCAGAATTAGCTTTGCTTCAATAAAGGAAAGAAGTAGCCTCAAAGGTGAGCACAATTCCTGAGCAAGGCAATTCCAAAGCTAATGCCCATGGGGAAGCAACTTTGTACAAGTTATATTTATTGAGCAAAGACATGCAGCACAAGACATGAACTTGAGGTACTAGTAAAGAATGAGACAAATCATAGTGCATTTAATATTAGTATCTAATATTGGATACATAAAACTACCTTAATTTTTTAAAATGTAAGTCAAGGTGCTTGTACTTGACGATCTGTTCACTCACCCAGTATCAATTCAGTAAAATTTATTTTTAAAAGTCTAGTATTAAATCTGGAATTAAACTGTACCTTTTTATGAAAAACAAAATGCAAACACACTCCCTAGTGACATTTTTAGAACTTAACTTTCCAGAAGAAACGAGACAATTGTTGATCCTGGTTCAATATAAATTTTTTAACATATGAAGACCTCATAAAGGTCACAGATGACTGATTTGCTAAAGGATATAAAAACATACCATAGCCTTGAATCTCTGTGAATTTGAAAAGCTAATTTTATTCAAGACAGTGGCTTATTCAAGAGAATGTCAAAGAGAAGCACATCAAATCTAATGTTCCGAATAATATTCAGAGTAATGTTCAAATGACAATATACAACTCACATTCTCTCACATTCTCTCTCACATGAGGAAACAGATCTTTTTAAGACATCTACTGGCTTGGTGGCCAAAAGTAATTACTCTCCCAACCAAAAAAAACAAACCTTAAAAAAACACTAAGAAGTCTACACCACACTGAGAAATTATATGTTATTATATGCAATATGGGTAACATAATTCTGCAGAGCGTGATAGCAGGGAGAAATAAATCTACTCTCAGTGAAAAGCTGGGGATTAAAAGAAGAAGCTGAGAATGCAAGAATGCATTGTTCGTTGTGCAAAAAGGAGAGAGAACAAGAAAGGAAATGAAAAAACAACCAAAGCTGAACAAAGGTGGAAGACTGCCTCATAAATTTGCTCCAAACATAGACAAAAAATTATAAATTGCTTCAAACAATGCAACAGATGCACACATACAAAATGACAGAATGTGAAAACCTTCCATTTCAGAATAGCTGAAAGACCTTATCATTGATAACTTCTAAACACTTTGATTCCTGGGGATAACAATTATATTTTTATATGTGCTGGAAAGGTCTAAGATAATAAAATGGCAGATTAGAAACAACATTAGTCTTTGTTATACAAAGAGAAGGGGGGAAAAAACCCCAACATTCTAGGCATTAGAAAAATACAGTATTTTTTAAAATTCAGATTCAAAGGTGCTTACACACCTTTGAATAAAATAAGACCAAGGTTACAACTGCATTGCATATCCCTACAGCCCAATTTCAAAGCTGACTGGGTGCCTTTACAGACCTAAAAATGTGTGGATTTACTTTAATTTGAATCTGAACTCAAAACACATATGACTACATAAAAAGGCAGACAAATTTCTGACAATGTTTTACTTGCTTACTTGTATCCACTATAAGGCATAACTCCACAATAATTTTTGCTTTCACAATACAAAAAGTAAAAAAAATGAAATAGAGAAATCAATATTTTTCTAAGATGGCTCTTCACATATTTTTTTTGTAGAATATATTTTTGGTTCTCCAGACTAAATTTTAATCTGTTGTCTTTAGACTTGGTACAATAAGTTTTATTTTGTTATCTGAGAATAAAGTGCATACCTAAATATAAATTCTTAGCTCAGGATTATAGGTAAGAAGGGATGGAAAGCAGAATTATTCTAATCTAATAAAATGTCCTAAACCTTCATAGTAGTGTTCAAAGATATTTAATGCATAATTTTCAACTAGTTTCACAAGTGTTTTTAAATTTCAGGAATAACCTAAAGGGATTTTAACTAGATGTAACTAGATGCCTGTTGATAATGACAGGCATAAGAATAGAGTCAAGGCATAAGAATACAGTCACTGAAGATTGTATGTAAGCCCATGCAGTTTTTGCAATTCAGAAGAGAGGATAAATGATGAAAGATGCTCAGTTAACTTGTTATGCTTTCAGAAGTATATCAAGGATTCCAAAGCACTGTTCAGAGTTTACTATTCTGACTTACCAGTAATTACAAATACAAAATATTTCACTTTATGTAGTAGTTGTTTATGTATTCTCATCCAATATCACTTCCTATCAGTTTTGGAGGGGAAAATGCTGTAGATAAAATAATCAACTCTCATGTTCAACTCTTCTAAAAAGAACATTTTCCATTTCATTAACCAGGTACTAAATTAATTCTGTCCAGCAAAGGGCCACAAAGATTATGAAGGAATTGGAGCATCTCTCCTGTGCGGAAAGGCTAAGAGAGCCTGTCCAGAGAGAGATGGATCTGAAGGGAAGGTGCAAAGAAGAGGGAGCCAGACTCTTTGCAGTGCTCGGCGACAGGACCAGAGGTGATGGGCACACACTGAAACATGGGGTCTTACGCTGAACATAGGGAAACTTTTTCACTGTATGGGTGACTAAGCACTGGCAGAGGTTGCCCTGGAATGCTCCTACCCCTGAATGTACCTGGACACAGGCCTGGACAAGAGGCTGTAGGTGGCCCTGCTTGAGCAGGGAGGGCATGGGTCAGACGACTTCCAAAGGTTTGTTTCAATCTCAACCATTATGTGATTCTGTGAAACACTCAATGACAAGAATAACCATATTGCTATGCTTGAAATGAGCATTTCATCTTAAAAAAAACCAAAACCCCAGCCAAAAAACCAAAAAAAAAAAAAAGACACTGTTTTCACAAGTTACATTTTTTCCAAACACAAATACTGTGACTGATTGGCTAGTGAATATTGTCTACTAACAATCTACTCAAGTAAGGTGACAGGTTAACTGTGTTCATACCTGTTACAATTTCATTAAACAAAACACTGAATTATATATGGAAACCCCAAGTTTCTCCCTAAACGTAAAATTATTAATCTGCTTTTTGATTATTTAAGTCATTTGCTCCACAGTTTTTGAAGAAAAAATGGTGTTCACCTTTCAAATATTTATAGAGATAAATTAAGTTTATGAAGTCAAGTTAATACAAAAACTGTATTCCAAATATGCCCAATGATCTTTGAAAATGGCACTAACAGAAAAATTATTTTCTACAGGTAAATATTTTGATTATGTAGATGATACAACTTACAGAGCAAATTTCCAAAATGCATACCTCTAAATGCACTAACATCTCCATAATGTACCTGGAGAACAAAGTATCTGCTACCCGTTTCTCCTCCAACTCTGAATCCAACACCTAAGAGAAGGAAAATGTATTGTTTTCAGAAAAAATAAAATGTAAGATTACTCACCATCACTAACAATATAAAAAAATACAAATCACTTCACTGGCTTAGAGTGAAAGGAGTAGAAAATTTCAAACACCACTGAAGAAAACTTTATCCTGAAACCCAGGAAAACCACCACAACACTGATTCCAAACAGACTATGAAGCTAGGACCATAACTTAATTACGAATAAGTAGCTGCTTTATGCAGAGAACTCTCTCAATCAAAGAACATTAATACAGATCTTTTAAAAATCCAAAATAAAAATGAAGCCTTACTATCCATGCAGGATTTGGTGGACCTTTCATTTATTTCTCATACAACATCTGCATGATATAAACTAATTAACACTAATTTACTAAGAAGACATTGAGAATGAGAAGAGAAAAAAGTCTGCAGTAAAATATTTTTAGATTTAAATTAATATTATATGCAGAAAAAAATCTTGAGGAAATTATGCACCTATGTTACTTGATGAGAGAAACAAATACAGGCACAAAACAGAACAGAGAAGCTTGAAATAATCTGAAATAATGAAATTGCAAATCATCACCATCACGAAAAGGGATTTCTCTAAACCACTTCTACAATGGACATTTTTCAAAAGCAGCAGAAAAACAATTTCTTTGTATTTGGTCACAGTAAAATGCAAAGCCACCTTATAAATGGGACTGCAGCCTCTCTGTGCACAAATGAGGAATCTTTATGAATACTCCCTACAAACCTTGTATTTTTGCACAGCTTACCAACAAGAAAAGTATCAATAGCTGGGGTTTAAAAGCAAAGCTTCTACGTGATCTTTTAAGTACAAAACATCTATAAAATCCTCCATGTAACAATGTTTTTTAAACTTGACATTCTGATAACCAAATCAAATAACATTTAAGTTGGTAAGTGTGTAAATGGATTATTAAAAAAAGCATTTTCATGAGATTGCCCCTGGCTATGAAAATGGGAGGTAAACTATGAAAGAAAAAAATACTTAGAATTCAAGATACTTTCAGATCAAAGCTATACAGATGGTAGGTATTTCTAAGACTCTCAGGGTTATTACAAAGAAGTACTTTACCCTGTTTTCCAGACATACCACTCCAAGTAGCTTAAAATTCAGTAGGGTTGTGTATTATACAAGAAAATGGGTATACAAGCATGCTGCTCAACTGCATCAAAGCATTAAAAATGAAAAACACAATAAATTGCCAACATATACTTTAAACAGGAAAAATTCAATGTTTCAATTGAATTTATGCTTTCCCAAACAAACAAAAATATTTTAATGTAGTTTGTGTGCTACTGAGAGATACATAAATGGTAACTTTCTAGTAAGATATAGCAGGAAATACAACTAATGCTGTATAAAAATAATCAATACATTATGATACTTATCTCTGTCTTTTTTACCCCTACAGAAATCCATAATGGTATAGCAAATAGAATGACAAAAACCCACAAGTATATTAGCTAGCATAACATATTTCATAGTTAATTAGGTTGATATTTATACAGTTTCTATCAATTAAACACAATAAAAATATTACAGGATGTTCTCAGATATGCCAGGTTCTTACTTTCATGTCCTCCTTTTTCCCCTGCCCCTGCACACAAGAACTGCATATTAAAGGGCCAATACCTTTGGGCAGCCTGGTGGGTGGAGCATTTCTTGCCCAAGCATACAAAATGTTAGATTTATCTTTGCATGTTCCTTCATCACAGTCCCTAAAAATATGAGGAAAGAAAAGGGAATACAATTTTTAAAGTTTTGAAATCAGAAAACAGCAGTTGAGTTACATGCAAAAACTAGTTTTAAGATCTATGAGGATGTTTTTTTGAATGTATGCTGATTAAACACAGTTATTTTGATGCAGATTGCTTTCACAGATATTGGTATACGTTCCACTTTCTTTTATTTCCCTCCCTGTGCATTAAGGCAGTGTTAGACAGTTCTGATGGGCCCTGTCAGCCTATTAATCAGTGATGGAAAAAGTGAAGGAACATTTTATGGTAATGAACTTTATGAAAATCTCTAGCATTATCAACTCAAGTGATGCAAAATGACAAAGGCTGCCACATTCACACAGAGGAATAGGACTCATGCACAAAGCAGAAAAAAACCCCCACAAAACATAAAATTGATTATTTAAAATTAATTTAAAAATCATTGTCAAAAAAAGTGACAGAAAGCTGTATATGAACCCAAAGATTGAAGGCACTCATGCCCTGCACTTAATGTGAGCTCATTGCTTACAGACAATTCTCATTCCACTGCATGATTTATTTTTCAAAACAGAAAAGTCACACGCATACACAGACAAAAAAGAAACAATCACCAAAAAAATCCCAAACAATCAATCACAAAAAAAAAAGCAAAACAAAAACCCAAGGGAAAACGAAAAGAAAAAACAAGGGTTTGCCAAGTTAACAGGCCACAAACAGGTCACAAATATTTACAGTAACAGAGAGCTTGAGTTGTCCCTAGCCTCTGCAGCTAGCACCAAGTAGGTGACACTGAGGGTGAAGAATGAAAGACTCTCAAAGCCTGGTAATTCTAGATACCTTCAATCTGCAAGAACTGGTAAACCTGAGGCAGAGACATCACCAAGTCTCAATTGCTAGACACATTCATACAGACAGCACAATGTACCTGGACCACATCCAAGAAGGCACGGACTACTATATGTGGGTGTAGGCTCATGATGATACACACGGATAATCAAACAAGGGACCCGAAGGAACTTTATGAACACCCACCTAGAATACACTTCTCCCTCTTTATCCTGAATTAGGGAAAAGGTTTATTTACAGGGTATATTTGTACCTTCTTCAAATGGCAAAGCATCCGTGGCCCTGAGCGCAGAGTGTAGAAGGTGTGCAGCACACACAAGTATGATTTTTAGAAAGCTTCACCCTGAAACTATTCAGATTACATCAACAGACTCAAGCGAGATGCAATGAAGGTTGGCATCTATGCCAGTGTTTCATTCCAAACCAAAATGGTACAGGCTCTGCTCTGTTTATCACTCCCTGTAAAATGATACTTAGGAAAACATTTGCATATATAAGACATGGTTTCAGTCACCTGAAATTGTGGGGAAAAAAAGAGTGCCACACAGTGTGAGGAAGAGTATAAACACAAAAAAGACCAAGACATCTAGCAGATGCAGCTCATTTATGTTTCTGCTGAGAACGGCCAAGCCATATGTGCAAATGATGATGATGCTTTCCAAGTCTCTCTCAGAGATAACCAGCCCTTCTGGCATGTGTTTTAAACCACGTCAGCAGGATATCAGGCATTTCTTTCATCCCAGCAAGCTTTATTGCAGCCTAGCTACTGTATTTAATTCTGACTGAAAGCTCTGCCATAATCATGAGAGTCTCAAGAGAAAAAGGAACACATCACTTCTTTTTTAGTAGTTATACTCACAACATGTATTTCTGGACCTTCATAATTAACAGTTTGGCCACCTTGCCCTTCAAACATGCCCATGTCCCAAAGGACAATCAAAACTTACTTCAAGATAAGTGAAATGTTTTGATGTGTGAAATAAGTTTCAGCTTATTCATAACATTTCATAAATGAAATGTTTCAGCTGAAACTGCAAATTATGCAGCTTCCCACTGGTATAATTTGTTACTATACAAAAAACCCAAAAGACTTAATGGATCTAACCTAGTATTGAGCTGCACAACTTGGGAACTTGGGAATGTGTTGAAGAGATTGTTTAGGAGAAATGCCAGAAGGAACTACAAGCACAGTCACAGCTTTACCATCACTTTACTTTGGGCAAAACTGTCTTTAATTTATACCACAGTATTTCTAAGAACACATTAATTAGGAAAAAGCCCTGTGCATGATGCTTCAAACTTTCTTCCCGGAGGCTACTAGAATGGAGGGATAAGACCGCAGGGGATGAGGATAAACTACAGGTACTGGTCTTTCATTTCATTTAAAAAATGGTTAACCATCTCATTTTGCCATCAATGACAATCTTGAAACATTAAGTTTTCAGAAAAAACAAACCTAGAGGAGATTGCAAAGAAGAGGTAATAAGATAAACAGATTGAAAAAAAAGGGAGCTAGTAAAAAGTATAAATTTAACTAACAAAACAAATCACTGAAATTCATAGTAGCTTTGCATAAAAACTGAATGAGTGACCCAGAATACTTTAAAAATGGACTATAGCTGCATATTATACCCTACTGTTCTAAAAACTGATGTTGACTTAAAATTTGGAAATGAGTTGGGTAGCAGAGAGCTTACTGACTGTTTCTTGGATCTTTGTTTTTTGCGAACTCTCCTGGGCTTCCCAAAGGCATTCTCCCCAGTTTTGGGTAAGCTCAAGAGCTGTTTTCTTTAATGGCACCGGGGTTTTGACTGATTACCTACACTGAAAGTAAAATATTTCACTATGTCAGCAAGACCAGTATTTAGCTACCCCTTTAGCACATTTGCACTGGTTATGGTAACAAATAACTTATTTTATTTCTTTCTTTATTACACTGCACTCCTGAATACTAATCAATACTTTTAAAAAAGGGTCATTGAGGTGATTGAGTAAGACAAATAACCACTTTTAGCTCTTGAATGTTGCAGAACATTCTGGGGCAGTGTCAATGGTAAGAAACTGCACCTAAAAATACAATTCCTTCTACTGTTGTAGAAAGAACTCTCTCTCATGCAGTGAAATAAAAGTCCTACACTGAACTAGTCATGACATCTTTTGCAACCTCTACTGAACACCTCTACTGAACTATTGATGTCAAAGACATTTAAACCCATTCTTTCCTGCCAACAGAAACAACTGTCTGACAGAGGAATCACCAGGTAGCCATCTATAACCCGCACTCATGCATTTGTTTACATAAGTAATTAAAGTTGCCCTGCTTGATCTCAAAATAATGGCTTTATCTATGAATCAGCTCATTCATAAGAGATTATTTCTCGTAAGTGTTAGGTTTGATGCAGCACAAGACTTGTCTTGCCAGGAGACTCACAAGTTCTGAATAATTCAACATTTTTTTTCAAAGCATTCAAGTGCATTCCTGATTATCTACAGAGAATCTGAACTTTTATCAATCAGTTCAGGCATGTTACATCAATTTCAACACAGTTTGCCAGCTCAGGCAAAACTTATCATTGTGGCTGAACTGTTTTTAGAACAATTATGATCCAGGAATAGGAGCACCTATTCAATTTTTTTTTTGATGCACTGAGCAACACCTGAGGCAATGAGCCCTGGGAAACGATTTTTTTTTTTCCTGTGGAAAGGCCTGTGTATCTCAAGAAGGGAGAACAACCTTTAGCATTTGTTCAGATAAAGATTCTACCACACTGCAGTGAATGTTGAAACCAGCACAGGTTACATACAACTTGAAAGCCTTTTGAAAGACCAGGGAAATTTGCAAGAATAGTGCCAAATCACCAGAAAAGGCAGCAGGCCAGATGGGCATCACAAATTTTGGCTTAGTACTGCTATGGCCATAGGGCAGCTAATCTCAGCAGAGTCATCTGGATGCTTCTCATTCCTCTCCATTCAAAACTGGACTGAATGAAACTTCACATCTCAGGAAAACTCATTTGGTCTTCCATTCTAAATGTTTCTAACAGCCCATTTTTCCATAATACAACTAATCCACGTCATTATGGTAAAGAAAAATTTTGACTTGAAAAACATGGAACTAATATTGCCAGAACTTTGAAAAAGAAACTAGAAGAAAAAAATCTATGTGGCACACTTAATTGAATCAAAGCTGGCTCTGTAAAAATGTTGAGCATTTTTGAGGATCCCGGCTAAACAAATCTTACAGTGGTCTGCTCAAACAACTGCTCCTTCCCTAGTAGATGGAAGAGCAACAGAAAGTCATCATTTGCTAGCCTTCTGGCAACTAAAGGAACAGCAAATAACCACACAAAATAAACAACAATGAACACCAGTAACATAGAGTCACCAGAATTACTTTAACAAAATTAGATTAGAAATTTCTAGCACTCTTTAGTCTATTTTGTAGAAAACACATGATGATCTTTCAAGCCTAGCAAATAACTGCGGGTAGAGCAAGATAAAAAGCTGCAAAAACAGGGATATGAAATTATGAGAGAGTGAATGAAGAGTTTGTGTTTCCTTTGCATTTTGAAAATGCAAAGGAAACACAAACCCTCAGAAAATACACATAAAAAATAGAAAAACCGAATCAAAACTTGCATATGAAAAAGTGAAAATAGCAGATTTAAACACAACACTAACATATTTAGCCTGGCTAAGATGGAGTTAATTTTCCCCACAGCAATCCTCATGGTGCTGCAATTTGAATGAGTAGCTAGAAAGGTGCTGATAACACATCAGTGTTTGGGAAAGATCTTAGGAGAGATCACAGCCAGGCTGGCTGACCCAAACTGACCAAAGAAATGTTCCGTACCATATTATACTCATTCAACAATCAAAGGTAATGGAAAGGAAGACAAGGAGGGCAGGGACAGATACACACAAATACACATTTTTTATTTATGACATTTGTCTTTCAGAGCAACCATTACTTGGGTTTGGAAGTGGCTTGGTGATGAAAAGAAGAGAATAAAATATTTTATACAACATTTCTTCTGCACAACATTTGCTTTTGCTTTATTAAACTGCCTTTGCTTTGACTCATGAGTTTTTTTCCATCCTGAGGAGTGGAGGGATAGAGCAGCTTGATAGGAATCTGATGTCCAGCAAAGCTCAATCCATCCTAACTAAATAAGTATCTTGTCATTTGACAGGTAAGTCAACCAAGAACAAAAACATTAGCTGCCACATCGCAAAGGCTGTCATTGGTGAGTCTTCTGCTGGGAGAGTGAAAGTTACAACTAGGGAGCTCAAACTACCTGAACTCTAGACTCAAAACAGGGATTTCAGTCTGACTCAGTTTTGAAAAACTTTGTGTTTTGGCTTTGGATCCATCTCTTCTACAACCTCAGAACATCAGTTAGCTGTGAATTAGGCATTGTCTCATAACTTCGTCTCAACACAAGCTCCTGATCAATCTATAATAACATAATTCTATCATGTACAAATTATTCCAAAGCTCTATTAAAACTACTTCCAGAAATATGAAAACAGCACCAGCTCCAAGTACAATCTACACAGTTTTAAGCAGGATACTTACCTGTTTTTAAAAGGTCACAATGGAAAAGTTTTATGTTATCATATTGCTCATATCAAAGTATTCAAGTATATTCTATAATTTAAGATACAATAAAAAATAGCACAGAAAAGCTGTGGGAAAAAGAATTTTCAAGAATTTTCTGCAGGGAAAAGAAATTAATAGAAATTCTGTGCTTTCAATTTTATTTTGGTCTAAACTTCTTAAGCATCTGGTCTTCTTGCACAACTGTGCAAGATTACATTTTCAATATTACAACTACTGGTTGCTAAGTAAACGGAGATAAGACTTTTGAGGAAAATGTGTTGTGTATGTTAAAAATACTAATCAAATCATCTCTCCAAAAACAGGCATTCAGAATGTTTTGGGGTATTTTTCCTGAAATTATATTACACTATACTGTTAATTCTAAATTCCAGGTCTAGTTACCTTTTTGGTAAATACTTACAAAGATAAATTATGATTACACAACTCTATCAGAACATCTATATTAACACTGTTCTACAGTTCAGAATAATCAGCAAAAATCCTCATCTGATCTCTCATGAAAACTTACAGAAACTTTGCAAAATTACTAGACAGATGATTAATTTCCACCCACCTTCATGTTCTCTCCACATTGCCTCCACACACCCATTTTACACGCATTGGGTGTTGCCCTCTGCTCTCACTGCTTAGGCATTTAGAAGTGCAAGTCAACTACCAAATCACTTGCTAATCAACTTCAGTTTATCCTTCACACAGTTTCATTCTCATCAACCTGCCAAATGACTTCATACAGAGAAAAGCAGCCAACTACAATTTGGGGATTAGGTTTCTTGGTATTCAATGACACTCTCTTTACTATAGCTTCTGCCTCCTCCTTGAAGACAGTCAATTAGTCATGAAGAATATGGAGGAGTTATTTACAAAAAAACAAACACTTTAAGTGTGCAGAGACTAGATTGTTAATAACTTCTTCTTAATTTCAAATTTTCCTACTTTCCAAGAGATTCTGACACTGGAAGAGGTTTAAGCAATTAACACTGAAAAAGAATTGGTTAATAACAAAAGCAAGATGCAGCTCTCACCAGTAATTTTCAGTAGAGGAAGGTTCATTACATCCAAAGAGTAACATGTGATGCACTGTGTCCATGCTGGCATGAGGCTTAAAGTCAACTGAAAAAACAATATAGCAAAACAAGTAAGCTATCTAATCTCACCATAAGTTACATAACCAAGATAATCTTGTGCCATTTTCCCCTGAAATACTACATATAAGGCAGGTACACCCCCACCCATTTATTTGCCCTTCTGCATTCCACTTACACACATTCCTTAAATTTTCATTCAACAGCCTTCCTTCTAAGCTAAAACATGTATGTATCTCATTTATTTATTAAGAAAAAGAAAGAAGTTCCTAATGAAAACCACTGTATTCTCCACAGAAGTTAAATATGATATTAAGCTAATATATCACTGTATCTCAAACTACAAAATTTTACTGTCACCAGTCTAATTGCAATCTACCTTTGAAATCTGCGCTTGTGACTTAATAATACTCTTCTAATTCTTTTGTACTTCATAAAAAATACAAACAAGCAGTAAGTTGCAGTTAAGAGCAACTAAATCTTACACATTAGTAATATCTTCTTCCAGTATTCTACCTGGCTTACATTTTCCCTGCATCTTTCTCGGGACAACAGTTCCAAGAAGGGATTGAGTCTCACTAATACATCAAATCCTTTGTAATGAAAACCAAGATTTATTTAAAGTCAGCATGATCTCACTGCCCAAATATTTCTCATTATTAGAAATTCAGATGTGAAAGTTCACCTCTTGTTGACCTCTAAAAGGTCTGTTCTTGAAACTATGCCACAGATAAAACACTGGTTTGGTTTCTCAAATACCTGTGATCCTGTTTAGCAAAGTAAAAATTTTATCAACATCATGTGAGTAATATTCACCATGACTGTATAATGATGGCATTTCTAAAAGCATTCTACATTCTTTTATTACTACAGAAAAAATATGCTGTTGCAAAGAATGCAATGTTTTTAACCTTGGAGTACAGCAGAAATTCTCAAGACAAGTTTACTCCAGCCCCTACATGCACACAGACAGTGAGAAGTCTAAAACTAACTGTCTTTTAGCTATTAACAGGGAACATGGTGAAGCTGCAAACCAGTGAAACAATATTCTGCTCCTGAGGTTTATGGCACTACCTGCACTCGGAAATCAGTATTTTAACACAGAGCTGTGGCAGAGTTCCTAAAAAGAGTGATGATGGGGGTTATCGTCCCAATTTCACAGGGGAAAAATATCAAATAGCTTCTAACCCAATTCGGGAGCTGAGCTTTGTCCTGGAAAGTAAGGAAAACCAGCCAACAGTTAAAGCATGTAAGTCAAGTTTTAGCTTGAAGAGAGGTGGTCAGACTGTAAGGAAATGGGCATGCCACAGCTGAGGGCTTGGTTTGGGAAATAAGAGATGTACCCATATGCCCTGAGAAGGTAGTTTGAGTGACATATATGAGTTAAGAACTACTGAAGTTGCCAGCATGAACAAAGTACAGAGACAACCAAACATCTTTATTTTTCTACAAGCAAATTCTACTTGTTTCATAGATAAAAATCTAATCTCTGTTATGAAGACAATTCTTGTAATCAGTAACGATTAGTAGTGAAATTATGGTTTATGCTTGCATGACAGAGGCAACATGTCATTCTGTGGAATTCCTATCTTTTCAGATGTTTTGGGTGTTTTAAGCTGCTGTTATCAATTGAGAGATTAAATTTCTGAAGGGGTTTATGAGCAGTTCACACATATGAAATTTCATTAACTTTACTGTCAAAGTTAATACCTGTAAAAAATGTGCTGTAAGAACCACTTATAAAGGCAGCCTTCAATAAAGGTAAAATTGAAGGTTAGGCCTGCTAGCTGCTGAAGCCACCACCTGTCCTGCTGCTTAATACTGTCTCTGTTTCTTTTTGTTTTTCTACCACTCTCCTATTGCAAGTATTTATTCTAATGAGTCAGAAGTCTTTTATTCACTCCACATAGTGCCTACTACAATGATGTCCAACAGCACAGACAGAACCTTCAAGCCCTTTAGAAAACTTACTACAAATACGTGACTAAATGCTATTCCTGCCAAGAGAAAATGATGCACCAGAGCTAACAAAGCAAAATCAGACTTCCAGCTTACGCTGTTTTAGCTGATATACCTCATCATTGCTTAAGGAAGCACTGAAAAACCTCACAGTCAGTCTATGAACTTAAGACAGCTTTGTATAGGTGGTTACAGTATGGTTCCTGTACAGCTATTTTCTTAGCAGCACACCCAGGAATATAACTTTCCAAAGAGAAGGTTAAAAGAAACAAACAAAAAAATCCAACCAAAAAATCCTAGAGTTGCAAAAGCCACACAGATTAATGTGTTAACCTGTCACAGAATGAGAAAGTGGCCAGGCCTTGAAGGAACCTTAATGATCATCACATTTCAACCACCCTGCCATGAGACGCACACCTTCCACTATGCCAGGTTTCTAAGATCGCCATCCAACGTGGCTTCCATCCCTGTCCCCCCAGTGATGGGACAACAAAAGCTTCTCTGGGCAACCTGTGCTTGGGTCTCACCACTCCCACAGTAAACAATTTTCTTCTAACACCTAATTGGAACGTACTGTCTTTCCTTTCCTCTTTGTCTTGTCACTCCATGTTCTTTTAAAAAGTCTCTCCCCATCTTTCTTGTGGGCTGAAGGCCACAATTAGGTCACCCAGAAGTCTTCTCCTGAACAACGTCAATTGTCTCAGCCTTTCCCCATGGCAGAGGTGCTCCATCTTTCTGATCATCTTTGTATCCCTGCTCTGGACTTGCTGCAACGTTCCAGCACTCCCTGTGCTGGGAACTGTCACTACTAAAGGCTTAAGAAATATCGAACAGCAGTCCTATTTTCCTAGTTGACAGCCTCCACGTTTTACAGTAATGAACAGAATATTACTCAATAGTGATTTTTTTTAATGCATGGAGAAGTGATATATATGGTTACTAAAATAACAGCAGCAGCTTTTGTACTAAATTGAAGTCTGACCTAATATCTTGATCAAGTACTACTTAGAACTACAAACTCAAAGAGAAACAGGAATGAACAGAACATGACATCAGTTTAATCTTAACAGTGTGTACTTAAGGTATGTGTTAAAAAAACTAACTTCTAATAAGTTAATCTTTACATTTTTCCATTAAATAAAGTTGATATTTTTTAAAATATTAATGTCTTCTCTATCACAAAAATAACTTCAAAGAAATTTATCAAGAATTCAGTGTCTGGAGTTTGGCAAATTAGGGAGACATCAGAGGCCTCCAATACAGTGACGATATCATTGCTTGGCAATAGAGAAGTTTATACATCCCATAACAGAGAAACAAACCTAGAGTTTCTCAGAGTCCTTTATGGATGAAAAGTAACAAACCATCCAATTACTTCAATGTGTGTTGCTGAATATAGAAGGCTCAATTTCATTTCTACAGCCCAATTTCACAGGGACCTATCATGAGTCAGTAAGAAAAAGACATTTATTTACTGGTCACTCATGTAAATAAATATAAGCAGGTGAAGGTGACAGACAAATTTTTTGGCTGAGAGGTCAGACTAAATTTTTGCGAGTATCTGTAGAGCATTTAGCTCTCTCTACAGTTTAGTTATCAAAAACTGATTTTTACCAATGTCCGCACCATTAAAGATTCACCTGAGTTTCTGGTTTAGCTATTTATTAATAAACACTATTCAAACAGGATGCAGAAGAAGAAAACAACAATGATATGTTTTAAAAATAAAACTGGAGTAATACTATCCTGGAAAATCACATATTAATCTCTCTCACTAATAACAACATATTTATCTCACAACCATTTCACTTCCCAGGAGCAAAGGGTATGTTCCTAACATAAACCTAATGATGGTTGGTACACCAACCCACCTCACAAAAAACTATTCTCCTTAATCAAATTTGTCAGTATTTATGGCCATTTGGGACAGAGAAACAACTGGTTCAAACAAAAATTTCAGCCTTGACAGTCCGATCCTCACTAAAGAACCTAATACAGAAAACAGCATCAGCAAAATTATACAGATGCATGCCTGAAAAAGATCCATAGGGCAAAACCTGCTCTAATTCTCCTTCCTGGCGAATTCTTCCTTCCTTGCCTAGCTGGCAACATTTTATTATGTAAGTGTGATCTATTCCTTCCTCTGATAATGTCTGAGAACTGACTCTGAACAAGTTTGCGAATTCTGGTACAGCATCCCTCCAGTTCTGAAGTACAGTTATAACCACTGTCCCTGTGCAAGCATGAATGTTTACTGGTTTCCTTTAGAGAAACAGCAAAATTGAAGTCTGAATTCAAAGTCCTTATATACAAATTTAATAAAAATACTGAAAACACATGTGACAAAAAAAATTTCAGCTTAACAACAAATTTAGTACTGCCCACATACAACAGTAAAACAGAAGCTCTCTATGCCAAGGGTCTTATATTTCACCAATATACAACAAAAGTATCTTGTTGCAGGTTCCACTATAGAACCTTCTCTTCCAAAAAGTCTTGGAGGAAGGAAGAAGCAAGAGTAAAAATAGGAAGGCAAAGGTAAAAAAAGAAATAAATTAGCAATTCTTGATGAAATTGTAAAGACAATTGGTCTTAAAAATGTCTCTTTAAACCATAAAATGAAACAAAGCACAAGGCATTAACTTAGCAAGTAATTTAACTGAAGGCAGAATATGTAGCTTTACCATCAAAATGTCTTCAGAATCCAGTTTATTGTTTCAGTTATGTGCATTCACACATACTCATGTTGAAGCTCTACAGAACACAATCTTCTCAACATCACTAAACAGTAGCCTAGTTACAGTTCATATGCTAGTTTTCCGTTGTTTTCGTATGTTTTAAGGAAAGTTAATTACAGCATTTATTGGCAATGCAATGAAGCCAGATCCAACTTAAACCATAAAAATATAGATTCTGTCCTTTAAAAAAGATTAAACATTGTCTGTGTGCCAATCTTCTGTGCTTATTTAAGCAACACAAAATACATGTATGCAAGTTAACAGTTTTCTACATAGATATTTTATAAGGTAGGTCATTCTACATTCTTTCTACTCTCTACAGCTTGATATGATTGAGTCTGCTCTTTCTAATGATCATGTAACTTCCATGGATTATGAAGACACCAATCTGAGCCTTTTCCGTGAGGAACACCTTCCAGTGAAACAAAATGGAATGATCACATATGTCAGACTGACCATATGTCTATTCATTTCCACCACCTAAGGAAGTGACAAAAGAGGGAAAAACCTAAAATGTTCTAATTTTAAAGCATACAAAAATCAATCATATATATATATATATATATATATAGACACATGTATATATATGTATATATATATTTGTTTGTTTGTAAGGAATACTATCATGGGAATACTTTAAATTCACACAAACTTTTTTATTACGGATTGCTCATTAAGTTCCTCCTGCTCTTCAAAGCTCTACAAGACAACCAGAATGGTTTCTCTGTCCAGAGACCTTATTCTACTTTGCAAAGAAGGGTACTCAGAAACAGTGATCACTGGAAAGGTGACCAAGTCCTGTAAAAATCAAATGAAGAATATATAAAATTTTAGGTCTGCAGAAAAAAAATTGGGTTGCATTGCATGATTGCACTGAGACTTTGCATAACTTTTAAGCAAATCCTTTCAGTAGGTGCTTTTAAGCATCAAAAGAAGTTTATGTTCCTTTAACACAAGCAACAGAACTAGATGCGCAGTAACCTAACAATGAATTAAACTATGGATTTTTTCAACTCAGTGACACACTAAACAAAAGCTGCTTAAGGAAGAAGTTAGTAGCATTGCCTTTCTATGAATTAACAAAAGTAGAAGAGTCTATTGCCCACAGCACAGCAAGCATAATTTATTTGAGAGTGAACACTCATTCCCTTCCTTCTATGCTCATTTTTCCTTCTGGGGTCATATTCACAACAAAAATGTGAAGTCAGATTCACACCTCTTTCTACTTGTCAGCCATCTTATTCATGCCGTGCCATTAAAAAAAAAAAAAAAACAGAGGGAGAGATTTTACTTTCTCCTCCAAGTAAAATCTTTCTACAGCCAACACTAACCCTAAGTATACAGGATTTACAACCTAAAGGAGGTAACAAACAGTCTGCTCAGCAGTTCAGAATCAAGTATCCAGACAAAGACATAAAGCCAATACTTTGCAAATGGACTGTTTGATCCTGACTGCCAGAGGCATCTGCATGCAGCTCCTTAACTGCTATTACTCCTGAATCTCCTTAGATACAGTTTTACTCTTGACTCTAAGTAACTCACTCTAGTTTGTTTCTGCATTAAACATGACAAATGCATTTTGGAAAATCTGACATCCAAAGATTAAGTTAATATGAGTCAAAGAAAAAAAAGAAATGTTGAGGTTCTTCAAAATGGCTTGCCTAAGTTCTTTCAGTCAACCAATACTCACCTACATAGGCTTCATCATCCACTGGCAGGGGTACTGACATGCAGAGGTAGGTATCAGACTGTTAAAAGAAAAGAGAACAGAAATTACCTTTAAATTGGGAAAATTTAGAACTTAAAGAATAGAAACAAAGCATCAAAATTCCCTCCACTTTCTGAAAATGAATGTGGGAATACTGACCAAATGAATATATACAATTGGACCAACTAGAAAAAATATAATGTACTTTACAGAGATACTTTGGCAAATACAATATATGTTATCTGGTTTACTTTTGTAAAAAATAAATTCATTGCCACAATTTATATACATGTAACAGATATCAGTCTATAAGGTTATCAAAGCGGCTATTAGGTTAGTAGGTACACTATTAACTATTTTAAACCTCTTTTTTCCTAATTTTTTTTCCAACTTCTAAGGCTGTTTAGGAAAAGAAATATATAATCTACTGGAATTTCACTACACCCATGAATTCAAAATCTGACAGGCCTTCACTTTCATAAGGACATCTAAACAGATAAAGATAAAATTCCTGCTATGAATAACTTCAAATTTAATTTAAAAGAAGACTCTGTG
Source organism: Zonotrichia albicollis (assembly GCF_047830755.1). Taxonomy (NCBI): domain Eukaryota; kingdom Metazoa; phylum Chordata; class Aves; order Passeriformes; family Passerellidae; genus Zonotrichia; species Zonotrichia albicollis. Next base: position 24,567,824 of record NC_133860.1, read on the forward strand.
GACAGGTGCCATGGTTTGACACCGGCACAGAGCCAGTGCCCTCATGAGAATACTCTCTCCCTGGTGTCTGCTGTGAGATGTGACCAGGAATAAGCAAAGCAGGCTCCTACTTAGGAATAAAGAAAACTTTATTAACTAAACTACAAGGGAAAGGAAAACAAAAGAAACACACAAGGGAAATGAAAACTTTACAAATACATCTCCTCCCCACCAAATTCCTAATACAAAATATTCCCCCAAATCACCAACTCTCAGTCCGGCACCACCCTTTAGAATACTCAGTCCTCAGTTCATCAAGAGGAGAAGGAGTCCTTCTTTGTGCCATGGGCTTCTTGTCACACATGGCACCGACTGGAGATCATTTGCCATCGTGACATCTTCCTTCCATGCCCAGGGCTCTCACCACTGTGCATGGACCAGAGCTACTTCTAGGGTTCCTTTTAAGGCCTTGTCTCCTTCCAAAAATGCACAGTCTCAACTTCGGGACATCTGTCCCCCCCGTGTTTTTTGCACCCCCTGGGGCCAAGGGGTACCCACACTGAACCCTCCTGGTTCTGAGGCATTGCCCCCCCCGGAAGCAGTCTCTGTATCACAAGGAAACAGTCCATGGCTATACAAAAAAAGAGTTCAGCAAAAAATGCCACTCCATCTTCTCCATTCTTCCAACATCTCTCTCTCTGCCCAGACCTTCATCACTCATCCAGGAAGAATTAATGTTCTGTAAAGTTTTCATTGTCCACAAAGGGGTTAAAAGTTCCCACAAGTGGACACATCGCTGCCTCCCTCCCCCCCCTTTCCTCCTTCTCAGCTGTGCTGCCTGCTGCCGCACACGTTTATCAAGTTTCAAGGTAAGTCCCAGGCACAGCTCTGTCTCTGTGTCCCAGAAGTGTGTGGGGGGGAATACCTCTCAGTAGTTCTTCGATGCTTCCACCCTTGGCCCCTCAGGGTCAGGCCCACCTCTCCCAGGCCGCGTGACTTTCCCCCCCCCCACCCTGCCCAGCAGCTGGGCCGGGGGAGAGATCAAACTCTCTCCCGCCAGAAATCCAAAGAGAACCTTCCCGGCGGCAGCCCTGCTTTTTAACCCTGTGTTCTCAGAGGCAGATCTAAACGTCCCAACAGGCACATCAAGTGCCAATATTAAAATCTGAGCACCCACTGGTTTGACTACAGCATCCCAAAAATCCCATTTCCGTCAAACCACCACAACAGGTGTAAACAATTAAATGCAACTGAGAAGAAAGGTAAAATGGTGATAACAATATGTGATTACACAGAGCAGTGATTTTCACAGATAAGAAACTATCTTTGGTGTTTTTGCTAGAAAATGGGAAGGATGAACAGAGGTTAACTGATACAATTTATATGAATGCCTTTGTGTACCGTGATTACATGCATTTACACTGTTAAAATACTAAAGCCTTCTAGAAATAGACATGGAAATATTCTGTGTTTTTTATTTAACTTGGGTTAAGAATATTTAAAAAACAAAAAAAAGCACAACCTAATTTAGGACCTTATATTTAAACTTTGAAAGCCAACGGCAGCCATGCTTCACAGTGCAGTTGAAATTAGGCAGTTTTCAATCAACGTTCATGTGCAGTGCCTGTGCCAAAAAAATGCACAACTCATATGGTATACACAAAACACTCCTAAGTCATATAAGGGCTTGGTTGATATTCACGCACCCATAGAACAACTGCAGTTATGAACTGTAAGACAAATCCTGGCCCTCCCACCCCTTCAACATCCCCAGTAACTCATTTCAAAAAATGCAGAGTTTTTGGCAACCTTTCCCCTAGACTTGACATTACAACACACAAAGAGAAGGTTTTTTTAATACAAAACTGAACTCACTGATCTCTTTGTATGTGCTTCCTAGCTGTTCAACTCATGGCTCCTTAGGTAAAATCAATAACTCATAATTTTAAATGTGCACCTGGATGAACTAAGAGTACTTTTCACTCTTTTTGACAGAGAAGTTTACTTTACTGCAATAATACAGAATATTTTACTGCCAAGAAGATCTAACAGAAACTATATTTCTGGTTTGAACTTGCAGAAATAACACCCCTTGCATTAAATTACATGTTCCAGAGGGGTCTTCCCCAATAACTTGAAAACCTCATTTTCTCTTTACTTCTTTAAAAACCACTATCTGCAACAATGAGTCATCAAGTACTGCACCGCAACACACTGCTCTTTTCAAGCATCTGCAGCCCTTTAAAAGAGATGCAGACCTCTCAATGATACATATAATCCTCTGCAATGGCTTACTGCAAAAAAAAAATCATTCTTTAATGATTCTTGCTTAATGAAATTAGATGTGAAAATGACAGTGGAATCTCAATATTTTATGTGTATCTTAATGTTAAGTTTAAAAATATTAACTGTCTTCACTTTTACTCACTTGGTTCAGCAGAATATAATACACTTCATACCTTAAAGAGTATAAAATTGTAACATGTTTGTAATAGCTTTCATGGAGTATTTTGAGAGTTAAAAATACTGGGTCAGAAGTACTATCCCTTTTAAAATGCTTTTTGGTTGTTTTCTCTCAGCTTGCTGAAACTGCAGCAACATACATTTTAATGTAATTAGATTCACTGATACATCATCTGAGATTTGGTGTAAACTGCAACTGCATATCTTACTAGCTAGAAATATTTCACAATATAAAACTTCATTGATTGAAAACTGCTTAATTTCAAAACAATTCAGTTTATGAAACCAACATTTTACAATTAAAATTAATTCAATGAAGAGATTTTTCTCTCATTTGAGGCTACTTGTTTGTTGCCTACTTTTCTCTGAGAAGCACATATGGATATGTATTTATAAAAACTACCCTGATTTTTTTGTTCATTTTAATGAGTGATATTGTGGGGAAGGCTTTGTTGTCCTAGCTTATTGAAAGAAGAGAAAAAGGCAAAACCTGCAATTCTCTCACCTGCTTAGGTGTCACTGCAGGCATGCGAATGTCCAGTGCAAAATCTGACAGACCAAAGGAAATCACTGGCTGGTCACTTCCAAGGCATTCATTGGGAAGAGATGCGCTAATATCTTTGTATCTGAAAAAGAAGGAAGAAAAATTTTTTTTTTCAAGTATTGATTTCTGTTCTGTCTTTCTTAGAAGAAGGGTCTTTACAGAACTAGTAAAGAAGTTAGACAATGCTGAGTAGTTCCAGGAATGATCTGAAAATTTCACTCCATCACAGGCTGAGCAAAACATCTTAGTTATGCAGTACTTACTGAAGTAGTTACTGATCTGAGTAATAAGATAATCAGTTTGGAAAATGTTAGCTGAAAATGTAACCTATTATCTCATCCTAAAATTGTCAGAGGCACATGGATGTGCAAACAGGGAATTAGTTCACTACATTATGTTGAGTACCATTCATAATTCACAACAGTTTTGGGGGGGATTTTTGAGACTATGATTTGTAATTCGATACAGATTAAACTTAAGCTACATGCAAAGGGGCAACTTCTAATTCAAACACCATGGCATTAATAGCAATTTCTGTGCTACTACAAGTAGAAAAGTAAAGCAGAAAACTTGACAACAATCAAGCAAATATCAAATTCTGTATTGAATGCAATGTATAAATTAATGATGTATATACATAGCCAAAACTCGTGTCAGTGTTGCACCAATGTTTCTCCTGTCTTACCATATAGTTCTTTATAGTGATCTACATTGTTTTTTAGAATCAATTGCATAGGTAAACTTTAATGTGGTGTGGACAAGAGAAGTAGCCTCTTAGCTCCTGAAAAAAAGGATTTTACTGTTATTGAGGTAAATTGAATTCATACCACCCCTCAATTTCTCAGGACTGTTCAGCTTATTTGATGTTTTCTTGTTAAAAAATGATCTTATCATGCAAGCTAATCCAGCATCTGAAATACATTTATTCTCTGTATAGCCTCAAATATAGCTGTTAACTAAAAAAGTTGTATTAATTGCCATTTTATCCTTCTATCTAATGAGCAACCCTATAGATAAAACATGAATTCTGTATGACAACAGTGCCATTTCAAATTGCAGAAAGAAAATTCTGTGCAACGATCAACACTGAACAAATACCACAACACACTTTTATCTAAGACACGTTTTTTCACACTTTTGTAATATTTTGACTGCATGCATTTAACACATAGTATTTTCTTGCTTAACCCACCTCTTGAAGATTGAAAGTGGGCTTCTGAAACCCAAACAGATGTTTTGAAACAGAAGAAGCAGTATTAGCAGGTTGCTACCAAAGCCAGCCATGTCCACCCTGCTATTTCTGGCCTGATTAGGCAAGCAGAAAAAGGGCAGTGCAGTTCTATCAGCTGTGATCTTGACAATCAGGTAGCAGCAGCAGAAGTATCATTTCACTACTTCATTATTATGTTCTCTGCAGGCATCCTCCAGCTTCTGACAGACCATCTGTCTTGGAAGGCGATGCACTGTAAATCAGGAAGGTGGATGCTACTATGTTGTCTGTTTTATTAGCTATAAAATGCTGTTGCAGAATCTTCCCTTGCAGATAGAGGACACAATACTTCTGTCCACTTAAGGAGCTGAAAAGGACTAGCACTCCTGTTGCTTTCTGCTCAGACTGTGCAGTTAAATCTGCATGTTACTCCACAGCACTGGAGACTTCAAGTGGCATCACAGAAACCAGCATCAGCCATCCTTCAGAACCTGTAAAAATAGAAGGAGCTTAAGGATGACTAACACATTAGAGCATTGGTTCTCAGCAAATCACTGTTGAGGCATTGTAATACATTAATAGGTTTTTTCATGAGCTTTAGCCCAACCCAGTAAAGATTGCATTGGTTCTGTTGAGTCTTTCTTTTCCTACCCTGTCCCAGAATAAAGGATCAGAAAGAGACACATTTCATTTTGATACACAAAATGTACTCTCAAACATATTTTACATGATAGGAAGAAATATAAAAACCTACTCAATATATAAAATGCAAACTGTGGAGTATTTCACATATGCAAACACTAGTATAATGTGTTCTAAAAGCAGTGGGGAAAAAAGCATCAACTTGACATAGCAAGAATCCATGCTGGTAAATTTTATTAACTATCACCGAATGTTTCTGCACATATTGCAGAATGGGAGAATATTTTACTTTTAATTCAACCTATAAGAAACCACTATGTCATTGATAAGTAACTGTTTCTTATGTTCTTCAGCTGCTTTTATACCCACTTCAGGAAAAAGAGACTTAAAAATTATTTTTGGAAATACAGTAACCAGAACTATTGACATCAGACTGCGTTATATTAGTTAAATAGTTTTCTATCCTTTCATACCCTGAGGGTATGTCAGCATATACCATTAGTCTCCCCCCTGTTCAATTTCAACTGTTCTTACTTCCCCATTTTAATATACATGGTTTTTAATTTGAAAATTTTAGTAGTCTTTAATAATTATGCTAAAAAATTACACCATGTTTTACTGAAGACATATATATTAGTATTATTTTATTTTTTGAGAATTCCAGTTTTGGTAGAAGTAAAGTTTCCAGTCATAATCATACACAACTATGTAGTAATTCTTCTAAATTAGTATAAATAGACTATACTAAATAGTGTATTCTAGATTAGTATAAATACTAATCAGAAAAAAACCACCCAAATTAAAATATCTTCCAGCCCCTGGAAGACAGTCAAAATACACTCATAAGGATGAAATAGAAAATAAGGATTCTGACATGAAATCAATGAAAATCCATGTATTGAAAAAAAAAATCACTCCCATTTCAGGGCACATGTACCAAAAAGGCTTCTTACACATCAGAAGTGCTTAAGCACAAATTAAGAAGCCATACTGGTTAAACAGTTAATGCCTATTGGTAGACAGCTACACTAGATTTGCACTGGACTATTAGCAAGCTTTAAAAATCTGATTATGGTAATCAACATTAAAATTGCAAATTTTATTCGCTGAAGGATGGCAAAAAAGATTTAGTCATGAACATCTGAAAATAAACACATATTAGTTTTCAGCTTGCTGAAAATATGCCAAGACTGTCCAAAACCATTCATGCAAGTAATGATACAATCTTAATTTCTTTATTTATGTAAATTTTCATGTCCGACTGATAGTGGGGCCCTGGGAAAATGTTAAAATAGACTCTGAAATGTTAGGCTTTGTGTTGCACCTGCATAAGCAGTATGATAAATGATATAATTGTTAGATGTGATGATTGTTTAATAACTAAATAAAATTATTGTATAATCATAAGAAGAATCCTGAGAAACTATGTTAGAAATTTAAAGGGGGCCATAAGAAGCCATGCTTGGCTGAAATCTATGTATCCAATAGAACAATTTAAGTTTAATAATTAACATGAAAGTTATATAATGATATAATATAAAAACACGTTCATCTTGAATGTATGGTTGGAATCAGATTTGGGTTGAATATATCCCTGGCACCCAGAGCTCTTAATAAAAGCACCTGCATATAATCGCTTATGTGATTATGTGTTTTTGAACGCTAACATTTTGGCGACCCTGGATGGGGCCCTGTGATTGCTGCTGAGCAAGTTCGCAACTCGACCACGCTCCAGTCGGCACCGAGGGATTCTCGCGGAGCTCATCGGCCACGACCGCTCCCGCCACTCACAACATCCCCACGAGAAAGGTAAGGTCCTTTTTACTTTGGTTTTGGGTGCCTGCCAATAAGACGCAGCAAAAACTACGCTTGGTTGGGCTAAAGGAATTCCTGGTGGTATAAAGCCTAGGCGCCGTCCACAAGACAATTGCGAAAGCATTGTGGGTTCAGCAATTTGTGGTATCTTTGGAATGGAGAAACTTAAAGGGATTTTGGGCAGCAATGCCCCTGTTCTGCAAACTTCTCCTTTGGGGTGCTTATTAGCACATTGGAAACAGGGTAATTTTGGGGAAGAATTACATAAAGCTAAGTTGATTGATTATTGTACTACATGGTGGCCAGAATATGTCTTGGAGAATGGTGAAAAATGGCCAAAACATGGGACATTGCAATATAACATAATTTCGCAGTCAATGTCATTTTGTAAACAAGAAGGAAAATGGGATGAGGTCCCATATGTTGATTTGTTTTTCTATTTACGGGGAAAGCCAGAATGGCAGGATGAGTGTAGATTAATGGTGATTTTATTACAAGTGATAAGTGACGGGTTTGTGAGAAAAGTTGTTTAGAACACTTGGCATTGAAAGTCTGAGTAGGGAAAATTATACAGATATTGATTTACAGGTAACTCCAATAAGACCAAGAGAACCTAACCCCATCCCACATGTTTCATCTGTCTCTATCCCACTGCCTGCTCCTACCCCACCTAGCCCTGAACCTGTCTCATCTAGTACACCCTTCCCTCTTTATCCTCCTCTCCCACTGTCACCTGATACCTCTTCCTCAGAAGATGAGCAAAACCTAACTGCAACAGAAATGAGGGATGCAAGTAAAAAAGATAGCAATGGTAATGAATCAGCAACCCCAATAGCCCACAGAACCCGAAGCCGGTCAAAGCTTGCCCTGGTTGTAGATAGAAAAGACATAGGCAGACAAAAATGGACTGTGATTGCCCCCTTGTGACAAGGTCTAGGAGTGGAAGGATCAGTATCTGTAAAAGTGCCTTTCTCTCCTGCAGATTTAGTTATTTGGAAACAATCAGCCGGAACTTATAGAGAAAATCCTGATAAGGTGGCACAAGCAGTAAAAATGGTTATAAAAACTCAGAATCCTGATTGAGATGACATACAAGTAATATTAGATACTTTAATGGATTCTACTAAGAAAGAGATAGCACTTAAGGCAGCCAAAGAGAGAGCAAGAGAGGATATCAGAAATGGGCTAGTAACAGGGAATTTAGATGCGAATTTCCCAACTGAAGATCCATAATGGGACCCTAATTTATTTTGCGATATGAGGAGACTATGGAAATATCAAGAGTGGATCCAAAGAGGAGTTCAGAACACTGTGCCCAAAACGATAAATTGATCTAAACTATAAGAGGTTCGGCAGGAAAAGAAAGAATCTCCCACTGCTTTCTTGGAAAGGCTTAAGGAGGCAGCAAGGAAATATACAGATCTCCAAATAAACACAGAACAAGTAAAGGTTCCGCTCACTGTCATATTCTTGGGTCAGTCACAAGACGATATTTGGAAGAAATTGCAAAAATTAGAAGGGGAGGAATTAAGGAATTTAGATAAGCTACTTGAGGTAGCCTGGAAGGTGTATAATAATCACAAAAGAGAAGCTAGTAAAAGGCAGCAGTAAAATCTTTCGGCAGTAATACAAGGAGAAGAAACCCCAAATTTCAGGGGACATGGCAGGAGTAGTCGTGGTAGAAGACCAGTTATGCAAGGGTTTAGCCTAAATGTGCGTATTGCAAGTGGGAGGAGCATTGGAAACAGGAGTGACCAGACAGGTTTCACCAGGGCAATCAGTTCCAGCAGGAAAACGTTACCAAGGCGTTACCAAGGCGATGGTCTTGGGCGAGTATAGCAGCTAACTGGACACAGAACCAGTAAAACAGGTTCAGGAGCCTGTCATAAATAAACAGTAGAATTTAATACAACAATATTTCCACTAAAGAAATCAAATAGGTGAATATAGATTACTACAAGATTTGAGAGCAAAAAATAAAACAACAAAGGACATCTATCCAGTGGTAACAAATCCCTACACATTGCTAACATCCATAAAAGAGATATATAAATGGTTTACTGTAATCGATTTAAAAGGTGCCTTTTCTGCATACCCTTTGACAAAAGGTAGGAAACTGTTTGCCTTTGATTAGAAAAACCGAGGGAACGGAAGAAAGGCCCAGCTCACCTAGACACGACAAGAACTTGCTGACGGAAACCAACTGGCAAAGGAAGATTTGAACTGAAAATGGGCAAGTACCAAGAGACCAATACTTATTGTTGCAGTATGTTGATGATATACTAATAGCTACAGAAGAAAAAGCAACCTGTATAAAGGTAACCATGGAGATTTTAAATTCACTGGGAATGGGAGGTTACAAAGTAGCCAGAGGAAAGGCACAAATTGCTCAACAGACTGCGATATACCTGAGATGTGAAATTTCACAAAGGCAATGAAAACTAGGTACTAACATATCCAAGCTATTTGTGCTATTCCAGAGCCCCAGAATTTACATGAGCTGCGAGTCTTCCTTGGGATGGCAGGATGGTGTCACCTGTGGATCATGGACTATGGACTGATTGCAAAACCCCTGTATGAAGCTCAGAAGATGCAGCCATTCACCTGGGGCAAACCACAGAAAGAAGCCTTCCTAAAATTCAAGGAAGCACAGACAACTGCTCCCAGCATTAGGATTACCTGATCTGCCTAAAGATTTTCAGCTGTTTGTACATGAAAGGCTGCGCCCAGTACTAGGAGTCCTGACCCAATGTCTGGGAAGCTGGAAAAGGCCGGTGGGCTACTTTTCCAAACAACTCGACAACATAAGTGTCAGGTGGCCTCCATGTCTGTGGGCAGTTGCAGCCACTGTCATGCTGATACAAGAAGCCAGGAAGCTTACTATGGGAAGGCACATAGATGTCTATGTACCACACATGGTAACCACTGTTTTAGAACAAAAGGGGGACCATTGGCTATCTCCCAGCAGGATGATGAAATTCCAGGTAGTCCTGACTGAGCAGGATGATGTTGCATTAAAAAAAACTAACCTTTTGAATGCAGCTCTGTTCCTAGGTACCACAACTGAAGAAGGCCCATTAGAACATGACTGAATAGAGGTAATAGAGTACACTTATTCAGCAAGAGAAGACCTGAAAGATGTCCCACTAGAGCAGCCAGAGTGGGAGCTGTTTACAGATGGGAGTAGCTTCGTGGAAAACGGAACCAGATACGCTGGCTATACGGTAACAACAGTCAATACAGTAGTGGAGGCAAAGGCATTACCACCAAATACATCTGCCCAGAAGGCAGAACTGGTTGTTTTAACCAGGGCACTAGAATTAAGTGAAGGGAAAAAGGTAAATATATGGACTGACTCAAAATATGCTTTTGGAGTGGTGCATAACAAATGTCATCAGAGTGCAGAGGCATTGGTAAAATTCCTAAAGCAGAGTTTAATTTCGATATGGATGCTAACAATGGCAAAATCTGTAATGTCAAAATGTGATATCCGCTTGAAAAACAACCCAGTGCTAGGCGACAGGATAGGAATAGAGCCAGGAGACTACTGGCAGATAGATTTTGTAGAATTGCCAAGGACTCGAGGATACAAATACCTGTTAGTGGGGGTTGACACATTCTCTAGGTGGCCAGAGGCCTTCCCTGTCATACAAACCAAGCAAAGGAAACAGTTAAGTGGTCACTACAGGAGATTATTCCCAGCTTCGGGGTACCCCTAGGGGTATCATCAGATAGGGGGCCCCATTTCATAGCTACAGTAGTAACGGAGGTAAACAGATTCCTGGGGATAACTTGGGATCTCCACACACCATGGAGACCCCAGTCAAGTGGACAGGTAGAGAGGATGAATCAGACACTAAAAAGGCAAATCAGTAAAATATGCCAAGAAGCCAAATTGCAGTGGCCTCAGGCTTCGCCAATAGCATTGCTGAGAATTTGGATAAAGCCTAGGAGTGGGATGTCAGTCAGTCCTTATGAGATCTTGTATGGGAAACCATATGAATCTCCTGAGCCTAACCCTAATGTGTACACGTCCCAGGAAAGGAGGAAGTGTATAATTATGTTCTGTCTCACGGGAAAACTTTAACACGGCTCTGGAGCATCCTCGTGTGGAACAGACCACTGATTCTGAGAATCCAGCTCATAACATACATCCAGGAGACAAGGTGTACATCAAGAACTGGAACGAAGAGCCACTGAAAGAAAAGCAGAGTGGACCCCATCAGGTACTGCCAACCACCTTTACAGCAGTCAAAGCAGCCGGCGTGGACCCCTGGATTCACTATACCCTAGTGAAGAAAATTCGTCTGTGATAATGGGCTGTGTAAATTGTGGAACTAACAACGCTGCAGATAAGATGTGTTTAATTATGCTATCAGTAATTGTGCTAACGTTATGGTCATTAATGTCTTTGGGATGTGGAATGCAAAATGATCAACCAACTACTCTTCATTCTAGAATGAAGAGAGAAGTACAAACAGAAACACAGGTGGTAAAGGTTTCTAATGCAATTCAGGCTGAGAATGTAATGACTGGATTAGTCAAAGATTTTGCCAAAATGCAAAACACCAGTAGAATAACTGCCTGTCTGCCAATACCAAAGGCAGCAGGAGACCCAGTAAATTGGGAATCATAACATCAAAAATACCTGAAATACAAGAGAACAAAACAATTGCATGTAAACAGGTACCCGAATCGAGGCAAGTAATCAAGGAAACTTGGGAGAAAATAGGGACATGGATGAGACCCGTGAGCCAGAAAGACTGTATTCTAAGTGATGGCATACTAGGAACCCCTATGGGAGAATCAGGAGGTGTCACACAATGGCAATGCTATTTGCCACACTATAAAAAGATTATAGAAAATGTTACAGAAAACACTCTGGTATGGAAGTGTGAGGCCAAGGATCAGAAAGATCAGATAGAACCTTGGGACAGTGCGTGGTCTGTGAGTATTCTTCAAAGATTCCAATATATGGCAAACACCCCTTGGTATATTAAGTGGGAAGGCCCCGAGAATGAAACAGATCCAGCAATAACGAACACTGCCATTACTAGCAGAACGAAGACAGACAAAGTAAGTTGGTGGGCATGTAATAAAACTTATGACTGCACTTCGGATGGTGCAGAGATAAAACAGATGCCACCCCTGGCAATAGCCCTAAAAATTGGTTGTACTTGCAGAGGGATCAAACATAAACAAGTCAGAGTGAATTATAGAGTAATTATAGGGTGTACCAGGGTTACAGTCCGAGGTCCAAGACAATTTGTATGGGCAGCAAGCAACGGCACCTGGACAACACATCTGCCTGTAGATGGGAAAGTAAAGGAGATTACTTTAGGCCTCCCAACCTTATGCCCAATTTGGAAAAAGTCCCCATTTAACAGAAAACATGAACTTGTGCAGATAAGAGCAAGACGAGAAGTTCTAGACAATGAAAATCCAGATGACACTTGGCAAGAACCCTCTAGTGGAGTGAAATTTGGGTGGGCCCTAGAGTCATTGCTTGGTCCTATAGCAAACTATCAGAGTAGAGAGATGCTGTACAAACTTACAGGTCAGGTAGATAGACTGGCATGAGTCACCCAGGAACGATTTAAATAAACATACAATTACAAGCCACCACAAAAATGACTTTACAAAATCAATTAGCCCTAGATTTGCTACTCCTGAAAGAGCATGGAGTATGTGGATTTTTAAAGGGACAAGTTGATCATTACTGCATTCATATCCCAAGTGTAACTGCAGATGTAGAATATGACATCAACCAGTTGAAACAAATAGAGCATAAAGCACAAGAAGAGCAAAAAGATTTGACTATGAGATGGCTGGGCAAAATTTTTAAAGAGTGAGGGTGGAATGTGACTTCATGGATTGAATCTATCATTGAGAGTGTGATAATCTTACTAATTGTATTCTTAGCAATTTAGTTAGTTTACAGCATCTAAAAGGGAGAGATACAGAAGAAAACGTCCTAGAACCAGAAAACAATGAAGACACTGACATGAGATCCACGCCCACTAACTTCTGGTTCTCCAGTTTGTGATAGCATCCACATCAATGTTTACATCAACCCTGGATTTGAAGAACATCAAGTATAAATTGAGAAGTAAAAGCCCGTATCAAGTGAAAACATTTACACCTATAGTGAGGTGAAAATGCTTTTAAAGGGAGGAGAATGATAGTGGGGCCCTGGGAAAATGTTAATATAGAATCTGAAATGTTAGGCTTTGTGTTGCACCTGCATAAGCAGTATGATAAATGATATAATTGTTAGATGTAATGATTGCTTAGTAACTAAATATAATTATTGTATAATCATAAGAAGAATCATGAGAAACTATGTTAGAAATTTAAAGGGGGCCATGAGAAGCCATGCTTGGCTGAAATCTAATGTATCCAATAGAACAATTTAAGTTTAATAATTAACATGAAAGTTATATAATGATATAATATAAAAACACGTTCATCTCGAATGTATGGTTGGAGTCAGATGTGGGTTGAATATACCCCTGGCACCCAGAGCTCTTAATAAAAGCACCTGCATATAATCGCTTATGTGACTATGTGTTTCTGAACGCTAACGCCACTTCTTTATTTGAAGAAGTGATCTTAATTGTTTTCATTGGTGAACTATACAAATCTGCAAGACATATAAATGACTGTGCTGTGATGAAGACCAAAAATCATTTAAAAACAAACAAAAAAGACAAGTGTGACATGCTGATATGCTTCACCTAAGTTAACTACAATAACATAAGGCTCCACTACGTTCACTCTTAAAGGAATAATTACACAACAGTAACTGTTCAGTGTCTTTGTAAACTACCTGACCAGAAGTTCTACTACCTTTCTTTAGTTGTATTACCCAAGAAATTGTCTTTTTTTTCCCATACCATTATGGAAATGCACCTGACAAGCAAGAAATCTGAAGAACAGGGACAGGAAGCATACAATGAGTTGTAACATACACAGAATTACAATATTCTATTTTTCTTTTAAATATGAAAATATATTTTCCAATAACTAGAAATAAGAACAAATGCTTAGCTTATGCCAGCTTCACTAAGTCTGCGACCTATTAGATCAAGTGTGCTACAAACACCTACATGGTATAGAATTTAATGAAGGATATTTATTTAATTTAAAATAAATAAAAGAAAGCAACAAAGAAACCAGACTAATAGTCCCTCCCCATCTGAAATACAAGAGCTTCCTTATAGCAGCTTTCAATTTTCACTAGAAGTTAACCATGGTAATAGCAAAAATCACCAGAACACATGTTAAGGTTAACAGAACATGTAACCATTTGTGGCTGACCACAGGGGGTGGGCATAAACCAATGATTTGGAATAGTCTAAAAAAACCAAAGAAATTAAGCTGTAGTGAGATAAACACACATCTGTATATTCTCCTTAAAAATGGTCCAATTTTATCTCCAAGTGCTTTTTTGGGTTTATCAATGGATGAATATGAAATATGAGCTTTAATATAACTAATACTTCAGATTATATTCCTGCCCAATGAAATTTTACATTTGGAAGGAAATGAGAGGGAAAAATTTAAGAAGGCAGCACTATCCTGGAGTTATTCCAATGTAATTTTAAGTATGATGCAATACAGAAAAATATTAGATGAGGGAAAAAAACAAAGGATGAGAGATTTAGTAATAAGATTAAAAAATTAAGGTTCATTATGTGGACATCTAGATACCACTGTTATGCTTTCAATTTGGGGTAAGAGATCCCAAGGGAAGAGAAGTAATAAAGTAAAAGGCATAATTAATGATCAAGACTGCAGCGAAAGCAGAAAAAGGGAGATGAAAATTAGATTGGGCAATGTAAACATGCTAGTTTATCCAACATGCTCCACCCGAACAAAGAAAAAAACAAGGGAGTAAAGAAGAAGAAGAAAACAGCCTAAATCAACTAACACAAAGACTGAATGGGGGCAGGGAAAGGAGAGGCAGGCAAGAAGCTGGAATTCGAAACAGAATGCAAAGCAGAGTAATAATATATCAATGTGGCATTATACAAATTCCTTTTAAAAGAATAGCAATTTATTTCCAAAAATCAGCTACATAAAAAGTTTTGTATTAACCACAAGTTCATAAAGCACATTATAGTATTTCCTTATTTTCTGTTAAGTCAGTGGAACATTTTATATATAGTAGCAATAGAAGAAGCTAGAAGCAGAAACCACACCCCCCACCACCACTACCTCCAAAGAAAAGAGAAATTAGAAGATTATCATAATTCATGGGGATTAATATCCAAGTCTATCACAGATGGTCATTTCTCATAAATTAATCTCTGGTTTTGTTTCTTATGCAATGAAGTAATGAAAATGAGTAAGGATTCCTTGTGTTCTGTCTTCAGCTAGAGTCAAGTTCACACTTTGTCTTAGGCAAAATTTTAAGCTTAGACAATAACTGGATACACAAAAATAGCCAGTTCAACAAATGAACTGCAGCTAGGCCTCCAGGTTAGAACACTTTGCTTCTAATTACACAGGATAATAAGTTGTGGAATCTGCTTAGAGATTAAGTAATGAACTAAATGCAGCCACCTAGGACACAGATTTGAAGGAAAACACATTTCACAAGAAGCCATCAAAACAGACAATCTTTTGGTACTCAACATCAACAAAAAATATCTCACAAAACATATCTAGGGGTTAGGAGATGTATAATGCGGATAACACTGGATTGGGACAAATGACATCAGAGCTTGGTACATCAGAGCTTTGCGCTGCTCTGATGCACAAAGGATCAGAAGGATCTTGACAGGCAGGAGAAATGTCCTTATCTTGATCCATGAGCCTCTCGTTATATTTTCTCTCCCTTGCCCACTCAGCAAGGGAGTGACTGAGCAGTTTGGGATGGGCATCTGGTGCTCTTAGCCAAGGCTACCCCACCAGAAGGGCTAATGATGCCTTTGGCTGCATGAGTGAAAGCATGGCCGGGAGCCTTCCCCTCGGGGAAGCCACACATGGAGTGCTGTGTCCTGTGCTGGGCTCCCTCACGTAAGAAAGACATGGATATACTGGAGAGAGTCCAAGCAAGTACCATGAAGATGCTGAAGACACTGGAGTATCTCTCCTACCAGGACAGGCTAAGAGAGCAGGGACTGTTCAACCCCAAGAAAGAAAGTGCAAGATCTCATCAAGGTATAGAAATGTATGAAGGAAGGGTACAAAGAGGATGAAGCCAGGTGCAAACTTATTCAACAACTTTATCAGTGATCTGGGCCAGGGGGATCAAGTGCCACCTAAGACAGTTCATAGATGACACTAAGCTGGGTGGGAGTGTTGATCTGGAGAGCAGGAAGGTTCTGGACAGGCTTAATCAATGGGGTGAAGCCAGGTGGATGAGGTTCAACTAGGCCAACTGCTTGGTCCTGCCCTTGGTCACAACAACCCTCTGTAGTACAAGACTGCCCCATGGAAAACCACCTCCAATCACCCATTGTAATTGTTGGCTGCCTTGTATTTTTCTCTCCTTGCTCTGCGTTTATTCAGGAAGACGATGCCCTC
Organism: Zonotrichia albicollis; assembly: GCF_047830755.1. Lineage (NCBI taxonomy): Eukaryota > Metazoa > Chordata > Aves > Passeriformes > Passerellidae > Zonotrichia > Zonotrichia albicollis. The sequence continues at coordinate 24,584,011 of NC_133860.1, forward strand.
CCCCCCGTTCACCCCAGCAGTATATTAATTTTCTATCAGATCAATTGGTCAGTGTGCCAGCAGGCAACAGCTGGCCTTCAATCACAACAAAAAACTGTGAGCATACAGCTGGGGCTGCCCCCTAATTGGGGAGCAACTCATACTGGATTGGATTTGGTGTAGTATTAAACATATTTTTAAAAAATGAAAATGGTAACTTTTCAAATATGGCTTGCCTTTTGCTTTAATTTATATTGTGCAAATTCGTATCTTCTGCTACCAACAAAACCTTCAGATATAAATACCAAAGGGATAATAAAAAAAGAGAAACATGATTGCTCTTAATGTTTAAATTAACCTTCTCCAAAATCTGTTCTGCTGAGAATAAGTACGATGCCTATTTTAAAAAGAAATATTATACAGAAACATATTGCCCAGTCCCATCACAGGAAGAATAATATTAATTAAAGGACTGTGATTTGAATTTTCTTTTATACATTACAACAGTGAAACTGGATTCATTCTAACAGGATTTATTCTTTGAATGATTTCCAAATACATTGAAATTAGAACATATGTATTTCTTTCCTGTTTAACTAGAAAAATAAAATGGTAATTAATAGTAAGTTCTCCTTAAAAGGATTGTTTATAAGGGCAACACAACATATGAAAAAAATTCAATTCAATATCTGAATCTAAGGTTATTTTGAGATATTCTGATGACACATGAAGCATTTTATGGGTTTCCTACTGGGAAAGTAAGTTCTACTTACTATCTTAAGATAGACTATCTGTACCAAGAAAAATAATTGAGTAAAATCCTTTAAATGCTCTGTCAATTCAGTAAGTATGGTACATTTTATCCACTAGACAGATTTTTTTGTTGTTTTTTAAATCAATTGAAGTTTTATACAGTAAAGAAATGGAGGATGAAGAACTCTAGATACTCTTCCCTTTTGGAGACCAAAATGTTCACAACACAACTTGCAGTTTCCTAACTGCTGTAACAAGAGAAAATCAGAAACTCTATGGCCCCAAACCCTAAGCAAACCCTGTTAATAAAGAAAGCATTCAATTGTATTTAGTAGGCAAGTCATACAGCAATAGTAGTTATGGAAATCACAAACAGAAGTATGCAAAGAAACAGATTATTTTTTATATATATATATATATATATATATATATATATATGTTTATTCAAAGAAAAAGCAAGGATATTATTCCAAGGGTGACTGGGCAAAATGAGCCTCATTTTTTTTTGTGAGCATCAGGATATACATGAGAAAACACAGAAAAACCAAGGGAAGCAAACAAACCACAACTCAAGGTGTCAGATTTGCTGTCACCAACCTCTGCACCCAGCTGTCATTCTCAGCATCTCCCAGATTTGGGACAGAAGGGACAAACTTGAAAGATTAAGAATCTAGTCTAGAATTATTAATTTTTTAATACTGTGTGGAAACAGAAGAAAATGTGTAAGAAAAAAAAAGACGCAGAAAAGATTTAACTACTTTACTTTAACTACTTTGTAATGGGATCTTATTAAACAGCCTCTCGGTTATTTGCCAACAAGTAAAGCTGTCCTAGGGCCACCTTCCCAGTCACATTTTCCTCCCATTCCTAAAGTAAATACAACAAATGCCTCTCCTCAACACAATGCACATTCAGGTGTGAAACAAAGAAATACCTGAAAAAGAATTTTAATATTGTACAATCTAGAGACACTTGCCAGAGGGTTTCAAATCAAAATAAAATTATTGTTCTTGGAAATTATGGAAACTTACATCAATTTCCGAATCCTAAGCTAAGATTTTTCAAAACATTATAGAGTTCAAGGTAAGATTTTTTTACTCATTCTCTCCATCACCATACTGTAATCTATTTGGCATAAACTTGTTTAAGAACAAGGAATTGTACTTTGGTTGACAGAATAGAACAGAAATATATAAGCAGAAATATATACAGTACAGTTGTGCCTGCATTAGTAAAACAGGAGACTTCAAGCAGAAATTCATTTTTACAGCCTGAAACTGCTTTAAACACTTCTGATCATCTCTTGGGAATCACAGATATGTTTCAGAAGTCTGAAGACAAGACATCATGTGTTGGTTCTCCTACTCTGCATTTTAATAGCATTTGAAAAGCATTTTATTCACAATAAATCACCTTCTAATGCTTCTGCTTTGACCAGGTATCAAAACAGACAAAATTCTCTTGTCAAGAAAGATCAACAATTTTTATAGAAAGACAACAAAGCAAACTGCTAATTTCATATAAATAAAAAGTGAACAAGCTGGATGATACTAATTGCTTGCTTAAAAGGGGAAACACATAAGATGCCTCTGCTTTCATTTAATATCCAGATCACTATCACTAGCACAATGTAAGATTAAAAGTTGACTGAAATGCCCTTTGTTTTCCTTTTGTAATGCAAAAATAGAAAATATTAAAGGAAGAATGTTTTATAGAGTTAGGATTAGCCTCCAAGGATAAAGCAGATGAGAGATCATTTCAAGTACTTAAGTTCAATTATGCATTACATACGAAGTATGAATTAAATTCACTGCACGTTCCTTTGCTAAGAAGGACATTGAATTAGGTTGGGCTCATCTGCAGGGATCTTAGAGAGACACCAGAAGCTGTCCCCATGTCAGACAGAGCCAGTTCCAGTCAGCTCCAAGATGGACCTGCTGCTGCCAAAGCTGAGCCCCTTGGCCATGCTGGTGATGCCTCACCTACAAGGTATTTAGGAAAGGGTGAAGAACACTGCTCAACAGCTGAGAGGGGTGACAATAACTGAGAGAAACAACTCTGCAGACCCCAAAGTAATTGAAGAAGAAAGAGAAGGAGATGCTCCAGGCACTAGAAATCCACCTGCAGCCCATAGAGCACACACCAGAGAAGGTGGATATACCCTGAAGAAGCTGCAGTTCCTGAAAAGCCCATGCGGGAGAAGGCTCCTGGCAGGAGCTGCAGGCCATGGGGGATCTACACTAGAGCAGTGTGTTCTCAGCAACTGAACCTATGAAGAGAAACCATGCTGCAAAAGTTCAAGGAGGACTGTCTTGCACAGGAGAGATCCCATTCTGGAGCAGGAAAAAAGCATTATAAACTAACTTCAACTCCCATTCCCTATTCTTCCCTGCATAGCTCAGGAAATGAGAGGAATAGAAATGAAGTTGAGGCTGAGGGAAGCTGGTTATAAATGTGTTTTTATTTCTCAGTATCCCACTCTGTTTAAGTGGTAATAAAGAAAAAAAAATAGAATATCCTGAGCTGCAAAGAGGCCCACAAGGTTCACCAAGTCCACTTCCTAGCCCTACAAAATACAAGAGCCAAGAGTCACATCATGGGCCTGAGAGCAGTGTCCAAAAGTTTCTTGAACTTCCCACTGCAGGGACTTTTTTTGTCAGATTACTGAGTTGGAGCAGTTGTCAAAGGTACTAGATGAAACTAAGCACTGAAAAAAAAAAAAAAAAAAGAAACAGCAGTGTGTAGCTAGAAGTCAGGACAGCAGCAGGGACAGGAATACTGCCAATGCTAGCAAGCTTCTAGCTCTCCTTGGACATGCCATTGTAATGCAACTTTATGCCTATGATTACTTCCACAGATTCTATTGGCTCAGAAGGGTGCTAGAATGACCTGTCGATCCAAATACTGTTCATGACAACACTCCCCAACTCCAGACACATCCCCTGCAAAAACATGCCTCAATAAGCCTTCTTTAGATAACAAATACATGGCTTCTAGAAATAATTTTTTTTAAAAAAAGAAAAATTAAGAACTTTTTCCTAACCCCTTAAATTGTATGCCTCTTTTAAGTAATTCCAGATAAAAATATGGAACATATTCCTATATATCCAATCTAGGTTAAACTGAAGCACTGTAGCTTCATAGAAGTTATGAGTAATGTCATTTAATGAAAATAAATCAAGAGAAATTTTTTAAGAGTTCATTACAAAAGTAATGTTGTAGTCTTTCCTTGCTTCACATGGCACAGATAAAAACACCCCTCAATTAAGGAGAAAGATAATGAGGAGAGTGGAAGATGAAAATCAAGTAAATGAATCCAATTCCATTTAATATTTGCTAACACTGAGCAACATAACATCTATGCTAAGAGCAGACAAATGAATCCTCAACTATTACAGGCCTTTTTATGACACAGTTTCTACTAGTTAAATGCACTGTTTTCAAAACTAGTATCTATAAGAGTAAAAGAAAGAATTCTGTAAACATCAAAATAATGCTAGAAATCTAGCACCTTTAGAGATAGATTTTTAGTATCACAAAATATAAAAATGTCAATACTAAGATAACTGAACACAATGAAACAGAACAGTATTTCATTAACATTATGTGGAATTTTTTTAAAGTGTAAGGGCAAGTACAACACAATTGCCTGTGATTATACTAGCACTAGGTTTTCTATGCAGTGCCTAAATATAGGTACAGTAATAGTATATACTAGGACATAAATGGATGATCAAGAAGGAGCCCAAGTTTCTTTGCTAGAAGGCACCATTACAAATGGGAAGACAAGAGTTCACAAGAAACTGGAAGAAAAACTAAGCACATCAGAAAGGAAGAATAAGGGAAAGAAAACCAGAAATGAAAATCAGTGCAAGAAAGAAGTGCTGAGAACATGCTATGCTCCCTTGCTACGTACAAAATGTCCAACACCGTGGCAGAAGTCAGGAAAAGGCACTCCACACTGGTGAATGTGCTCTAAAGGAAGCTTCAGCCTATGGAGATCCCATACCAGAGCCAGCTCTTGGCAGGTGCTGTGGCCTGTGGACAGGTACCCATTGTGTCCCCTTAGCCAAACAGTACAGGCTCAAGGGAAGATAAAGATCTGAGCCATTAAAGGGCCAAGAACTCCAGTCTTATCTGTCCTCTGAAAATCCACAAAAGAACAGAGTCACCCTGTGAGCATCCATGCTCATGAGCTTGGAACACTAATCATGCAATTAAAAACTGAATAGCAAGTGGCTTTTCCAAGGATCATTTGTCACAGAACAAAGGAAATTATGGGCACAAGGAGTCTCATGCATACTTGTCCCACTGTACACAATTTAACTATGAGAAACCACATTATTCCATAAATACGACAGCCTAAGTGAGCCTTCTTTGAGTTCTGCTTGCCAGGCAGCCTAGAAGTGGTCTCCCTTGGGTGGCCTCTCAAGGTTGCTCCTTGAAGTAAAGAGACCATTTTCCCAAAGATAGGTCTTCTTTAAGTGATTGATACTGCATATAGCCTTGGAAGAACGGTAACTTTGATTTGTGCCTGTTAATTTTGAATCACTATTCAAATGACTGGGCCACACAGTAATAGTGAACTCTGGCACCAAGCTGTACTTCACAGTTTTACAACATCTTATTAATAACGCTTTTGCTAAAACCCTTTGACAGTGGTTCATTAAATGATCTATATCACCAATTCATGACACCCTTAGGAGCAGTGGCCCTGCAGGGGGCTAACACTAGAGAAGTCTCATCTGGAAAGACTGTAGCTAAGGAGAGGACTCACATTTTACCAATTCTTGAAGAATTATATCTCATACCCCACAGGAGGGACCTCACATGGGAGCAGGGGCAAGGGGAGGATGTTAGATCCTATGGCCTGGCACAAAGGGACAAGGGTTGGAGACTTAATGGAAAGACCTTTAATTTGTTGTAATCCATGATTTGCATTTTATGTTACAGGAATTCCTATAAAAGGACGTACCTCAATGAGCAGCAGACGAGCCTCACGCAAGGCAGCAGAAGTGCAGCTGTGACCTGACCTGACTTTTGTGCCCAGTGACTCCCCACAACACACCATCTCTCTGTCCTGAGCAATCACCAGAACAGATGAAGCTCCTAGTCATGGACTGAATGAACTCTGTAAACATCTGTGGGCATTTTACAACGGCGGTCCATACATGAAGGATCTGTGCATACATCAAAAGACAGGAAGGTGGTGTAGGTAGTGAGGATTATAAGGATGTATTGGATAACATCGGATCTGAGCATAATATGAACAGTATGGAAATGGGGATGGAGTGTGGGTTTGTGGGCATAATTTGTACTGATTTTGTCTTGGACTTTTTCTTTCAAGTAGCTTTTATGGACTTAGGCTTTAGATTTGTAAGCAAATCAGCACTGAAAACAGATGGATGTTTTAGCTGTTGCTTACACAGAGCCAAGGCCCTTCCTGCTTGTAATGCCACTGTATCAGTGAGAAGGTTGGGAGGGGACAGAGTCAGGACAGCTGACCCTAACTGGCCAAAGAGATATTCCAAACCACATAAAGTAGGACTGCAGGCACATTTGGTGTGATGGCATTTGTATTCTCAAGAAACCACAGCAGGTGAAGGAGCCCTACTTCTTGCAGGCGATGAACACCTGCTAATGGGAAGGAGAATATGAATTCCTTATTCTCTTTTGCTTGTGCATGCAGCTTTTGCTGTTTCCATCTGTCTTCATCCTGTCTGCATCTGAACCCACTGAGCTTTCTCATTTTCTTGTGACTGTCTTACCAGCTCACAGGGGGCCAGGGAGAGAGGATCTATGTGGTGCTGACATGCCCACCAGCCTTAAATCACAACTGGTTTTGTTTATTTCCTATCTCCGTAACACAAAACAAGCCAAAAGAGAAATAACCTAGAAGGGGAAAACAAATAACCAGCATGACTGTCTAAACTACTGTGAATATGTTCCCTACTCTCTATAACTTCTTGATAAAATTTTCTTGTCGAAATGTGTTTTAGTCTGGTTCTTGGAGCATACAGGAGGATTGTCAAGCTTGCTCATTTCCAGAGTAAAGTAAATCAAGTGTCCTTCCCTGGAAAATGCTATTCAGCTATACCTCACTAGGACTGAAAAGGCGATGCATGAAAAATAGTAGGATACCCATCCCAACATCTAAATTTTAGACTCAATCCCCAAATAAATGGTTTAACTGCGACAAATACAATACTTGAAGAAGACAGGTATATGAAATTGAAACTAGGCAAAATTGGGCAAGACAGCTTATTCCTTCTGGACACTGGAATTTAGAAAAAAAGTTTTTAATTATATTTTTACAGAAATACTTGTTTTCAAAACATAGGTGATTCAAATTATGTTTAATCCCCTGTTCAATAAATGGCAGGGACAGAAAAATCCTTAAATCTAAGATCTTCCAGTAACTCTGTCTGCTTTGTCTCATGCAACATCAGGATTTGACTTATAAGGAAGAACATCCTCCCATTTCTTTTACTTCCTTTAATTGTTCAGTCAAAAGTATGTGAGAGACAAGAAAATATATGCAAAATTTACAGTACCTTCTCCCTCAGCATAACAAAAATTATTAAAATGATAAAACTATTTATGCAATTAGTTTCCACATGGGAGAGCAATGGAAAGTGCAATTTCAAAAGCTGATGGACATACTGGGAATTCCTGTTTCTCAGTAACACCGGACTTTACTCATTCTGAAAATCTCGCCTGTTTAAAAAAACAAAAATTGTCAACAGCCGTGAGTCACATATATATTTTCTCTCTCCCAGGGTGCGTTCAGTAATTTCAGAAATTTCAAGTTATCCTAATTTCAAATTCCCTTAGCTAAAGGAAATACGTTACTGCCAGTGTTACTCACAGCAGTTTAAAACAGACCTATCCTTAAATGAAAGGAAATCAGATACCTTTGAACACAGAAGGAAGAAAGGATACTACTGAAGGAAATCTTTCATACTATGTGAGGAGGTCCTCACAAGTGCCAAAAATTAAAGACACACTTTACCTTTTAAAGATCCGACACCTATTAGACAGAAACACTGTAGAAGATTTCTGCAAGAAAGTACTCCAAACTTTAAAATAGTACTAGCTTCCTTATAGCAAAAATAAAGAAAAAAATTTATGGCAAATCTGTTGATCGACACACATTCATTCACTTGAACTATGAGCAACAAAAAATTATTAATTATTTCAAATCAATGCATAAATGTTAAGAAACAAGATTTTTTCTGTGGCAGACAACTGCACAGAGACAGCTGTACTTTGAGAGTGAAGAACTGCACAAAGAACAAAACCACATCACACACATACAGGAATGCAATTCTCATTCAACAATGTTAAAAACTAACTAGATTTCACATGCCAACAATTTAGGTTCTATATATACACACACACACAAGTTCAGTCTACCAATAAAAACAATGAAACAGGAAGAAAGTTTTTAGAAGTTTTGCTGTAAACAAAAGTTCCTCAGAACCGGGTAGAGCTAGATATCATGTCAGCATGACTTGGTTTTGATGTTTATAATTTAATTTAAAGCTACGTAAAAATCATGCAACTTGTATGAGGCTGCCAGCTCAGATTAGAAAGATTTGCAGTATCATCTGTTCTCATTCTTAGAAGATCAGTACACTTCCCCCACTTCTTCCAATGATTTGTGACCAGTAAGCCTCTTTTTAGTTTTTAAATAGAATCTTTAGGGTTTTTTTTAATAGAATCTTTAGTTTTTAAATAGAATCTTTAATTTTTAAATAGAATCTTTAACCCATTCTAACAGAATGGGTTAAAATCACAATACAGGAAGCAATGTCTTTGCTTGATACTGATTTATTACTGTTTTCCACAAAGCCCTGACAGATGTGGGTATAACATTAATCATCATACTGCCCTTCCTATACCACTCTGCAAAATCCTCAAGCTTTATGTTCTCTGACTCCTGCACAATGACCATGATTTCAAGTTAAAGAAGAATCTTAAGACTTAGCTTGTACTTAGGTAATTTGTTGAAATTAATTCAGATGAAAAGCATTTCTGCAACACATAGTTTGAACAGAACCTAGGAAGACTGGTTTATTGATTTCTGTACATCAGAAAGCAAAAACCTTAAGCTCTACATTTTACTACAGAGATTGCCTTGCTGATATTGGCAGATACCGGCAAGAAAAAACTGGAACATGCTAGAACCCAATCTGGATTTTTTACCTTTCATTGCATAATCATTGCTCACTGAAAATTAAAATTATTTTTGAGATGTACCAGAAACCTCCAATAGCAAAGAGAAAAAAAAAAGTGTCTTTTTCCTAACCTGAGTACCTGTGACTGGACTCCTGAATTCCACTGTAGGGAAAGAAATGGAAGATAATTCAAGAGCTATAATGAAATTTCTTCCTATTGTGATGGTTTAATCCCGGCTGGCAAAGGACTCAGTTCTTTGAATCAGTATTTGTCCTACTGCTTATGACCACTATTACAGACTCTATATTGGTGTTGCAAGTGAGTTACCCCTTACATACAACAATGGTAAATATGTAGGTAGACACATTAATTTTCTTTTTTTTTTTAATTTGGAAAATTAAAAAAAAAATAGGTAATTATTTTATGTATTTTGCCTTTGGTTCAGAATGCAATCTCTTTCCTGTGCTATTCCATCTGTCAAGTGATTATTTTGATTAGCTGAAAAAACAGCAACTAAAACCACTGTTTTCCTTGGTGATTTGTCTGTCACTAAGCACCTTGTGCATGCCAGCATGGCAATATACTTCTCTAGGAAGTGTTTGTTAAGTAACACTTCCTATGAAAGAGTGAGCCAGGAAGTATTTGAAAATACAGAATTTATCGGGAATTGATCTCCACTGTTGGAGGAGGGAACGGAGCAATTTCACAGACAACAGCAAAAAACTGAACATCACAGGAAGAAACCTTTCAAAGATAATTTTAACCAGGCCAGGTTAGAACTCCTACCACTTTACTCCTAATACTATTTATTCTATTTATGGATTACATGTTATGGAACAGAGCTAAAAGCAACCTAAAAAAAGCAGCTTAGAACTGCAGTAAACTTTTGTGATGCACCTTCATATGTCTATTCCACCTTCCTCCAGAGTAGCCCACTCTTCTAACTGGACATAAATGACTGTCTCTTATCACTAAGGGAATATAGAATACAAGTAGCAAAGAGAGAAACCTATACTTATAGGACCTTATACTAATTTTTCTGCTAGCTTGCTTAACAATATTCAACTACTTATTTAACAATAACAATACAGACAAACCACAAACCAACATCCCACAGAGAAAGAGAAAAAGGTGCTTCTTCAAAGATTAGCCTTTGCTGGAACTGGACAAAGGGAAACACTCAGGACACTTGGCACAATGCTCACCCAGCAGGGCGGGGCAGACAGGGGACCCGGGGAAGTGCAGGACTGTCTGCGGGGATTAAAACAGCGCTGGAAAGCAACCAGAAGGAGCAGGGCTGGCAAACTGGGATCAGGCTTGTTCAGCCTTGAGAAAATAATATTTCCAGGAATTCTTATCACTGGGGCCTACAAAGAAGAAGACTCCCCTTTCACAAGGAAAAGACAATCAGTAGTGGATATACTCCTAGGAAGATTCTGTTGGACAGCAAAAGAACATTTATCATAATGATAACATTCAGCCCTTGAAATAATCAGCCTTCAGATGTGGTATTTCATGAGTAAAAAAGCTGCCCATTATTTTAAAAGGTTGCAGATTTAACAGGTTGGGCCAGTTGCTGCCAGGGTGGAGTTTTAACTGTTTGTTATTGTAATCACCTCGCGTTTTCATTAACTACCTGTCGTTGATGGTTAAGAATTCCCCCTTTATTCGAGTGGCAACCCTGCTGCTTCCTGGAGGATGGCACCCGGACAGTGAAGAGGAGACCTCGGAGTTAGCACGCAAATGACATCGGAACCAGCATGCAACGGGAGGGACCCCTCACCAAACCTAGCCAAAAACCCCTAAAAACAACGAGCCAACACAAAATTGACGAATCAAAGTCAACTTTGTCTAGACGTGAGGAACAGAATCTAGTATCTGCTAAGACCCTTTTTACCCTTCATCCTAACAAAAAGATGTCGGCTAGACAGAGGACCTCTAATGTTGAATGGAAAAGTAGGGAATTTCCGGATGCTCTCGTGAGGACGGAACCCCCAGCTCTGCCCACACACAAAGCTGAACTCTTCCTCCTCCTCGGAGTCACTCCTGGGAGCAGCGGCGGAGTGAGCGTGGACCTGTCAGTTCTCCCCACCCGAGCTGATCACTTTTAATAAAGGAATTAAAAAGGAGAAAGGTCTCCTGCCTGTGTTTATTTCATGGTGGATTTCCCAATGTTGGGCTCTTTTAAGATCCCTCTGGACAAAGTGCTGGTGATCTTGATGGGACCATGCTTTTGTCAGGAAGGCTGGATCAGATGATCCTTAAGGTCACCTTCCAACATGATATTCTGTGGCTCTTGCAAGAACAGCAATGATGAAAACTAGAACACACAATACCCACCTTGAGTGTCAAATTTTAAAATTGAAAAAATAAAATTACTGTACCCTGTTTCACAGTATTTTGCTACTCCAACAAATTCTGTGAGTCGTAACATAAAACTTGTTAGTACTCAGCCAGTACATGAATTCCTAGCCAAAACAGGGAACAAAACAAACTCTTCTACAGAAGAACAAATGAGATCCACCATGTTTCTGGGCTTGGCAAAAGACAACAGGAACAGATCTTATTAAGAACAACGGCATGATTAATGGTTTTAAAACAATGAAAGTAAAATCATTATCACAAACTATGAAAGGATATCATAGTTACTGCAAGCCCATGGACAAATCCCTTTGACATACCAAAAAAATATGATGCATAACACAAATATTTCTTATTCATAGATAAGATGAAGTTTTGGAGCAAGATTTTCATTTATCTGAGAAAGGAGGTGTGTAAAGTCAACAGTCAGCTATCCAAACTAAATAGCATGTGGAAGGAAATCCAAGCCCCCTGCAAAATACCAGCAACCCACACTTCAGAAATGGTTCCATTTATTTTATGTCAGATTCACCAAAGCAACCATCATACTGAATAATGAATAGTCTTAAAAATAAAGCCTATCAGAAGAGATGAGATTAGTTCACATGAGTGCAAGTCTAATCTCATTAACTAAGTTGCAACATATGAGAAAAGACTCATCCATGAAGATATGAATTGGAAACTGGGTTGTGAGCCAAATTACATAATAATCAACTCATAAGCACACAGGTACGTTTGCAAGAAAATGTGGCAATGACTTCTATTTTTAGTATAACGTACACTTTTTTGCTTGTTTTTATTTTAACAAGCACGTTCCCACACAGAAAAACTATTTTGACATTAGTCTAATTAGAAGCTAAGAAAACTACATCGCTATCAAAAATTTGTACAAAATTGTTATTCTTAATTAATATTAAGAATACATTTTAATATTGCTCCTTAATGCAGTAGCATGAAACATCTACAAACTAGAGATGAGACTGTCCTTCCAGAATCAGATTTGTGAAGAAACTCTTTTATACGCGTTCATATTTTGTCAAGTTCAACTACAAACCTCTCACATTAGTGAACTTTATAAACCTGCAGAAAAATGAAGCTTTAGACTAGTAAAAGGAAATATTTTTAAATTAACACACTAATATCAACAAATTTTTGATAATGTAAGAACAGTTGATTTAAAGATTTCTTATGCATTACAGTGCTTATTAGAAATTTTTCCAAATACAACACCCACTCACCTACTTGTATGCAATAACTTGCCCGAGTAGCATTTTAGCTCCTCCTAGATCACATAATCGGTGTCTTTAGCAAAAAGGTCCAAATCCCCCACTCCCAGTTCCCCATTCAACAGGACTGATTTTTCTGACATAAAGTGAAAGCTATCAGGAGGTGAGAGGTGTGGGTTGAGGAGAGAAAATAGAAAAGTCACACTATATAGAAACAGCAGACAATATTTTGAATAGGACTTTTGGATGCAATACTTTGGACACAATTTTTTAACATGTCTATTACTCTATAAATTATAAATACATTATTTTGTTTTCCTAAATTTTCTTCTTTCTGGATCAAAAATATGCATTTTTGCAAGAAAAGAAAAAAGATCAGTAGAGAATTTTACAAAATGCTCAATTTGAAGTGCTATATAAAATATTACATGGACGTAGCTTACATTACTTTTTATTTCAGACACATTTTTACTCACAAGTAAATTATTCAACCTGAGGCCCACACACTGAATCTCAACCAATTCCAGAGATGCAGTAGTTAAAGTATTCAGGAAGACATCTGAGACTAAAGTGAAAAAACTCCAAAGATAAATATTTTTTCAGGTCAGCACTAAAAATTGTTCACAAAAATCTTACACTGTCACATTATAAGTTCTCCTTAGCCATTGATAAAATACAGAAAGAAAGCAGACTTTTAAATGCGTTTTGGTGTAAAATACAACAAGAAATTTGTACAACAAAATTTGCCCGGCTTATGATAATGAAGAAGCAGGTCAGCTATCAGCAGACTAAACACATGATCACAAAGTCAGTACCTACTTCTGTTGTTGAGAACAGTTGGAAGTTTTAAACTCTATTATGATCTCAAGTGGAGAAACACTTGGGATTGTTTTTCCAATGGATTACACCAACAGTTTAGTATAAGACAGGTTATTTCACTAGCCAACAATACAAATCAATGTAAAATAAAAATAAGGTAGCACTACAATAAAGGGGATCTAAAAAATCCAGCAATGATGGAAATGGGAGAAAGAGTTTAGAGTGTTACACATCAGTTCCAATTCTGATTCTCTTAAGTGTGTATGAAAGCATTAGGGTATGATCCCTTGGCAGTAAACATAATACGTACTCCAAACTCACTTTGGAGCTTACCTGCATTAAATCTCAAATTAAGTGTGTAAGTTCCAAAAACACACCATAAATCCATCGTTTTTACCCAAGCTGCCTTCAAGGAATTCGGGCTTGAAATCAAGCTACTAAAGAACACGGCACAGGGCAATGGAGACCAAGGCTGAAGTCAAAGATGGAAGCCAGGTGACCAAATGATAAAGAATGACAGTAATTCTGCATGAAACAGTATAATTGTCACAGCATTTTTCAGCTACAATCAAGACATTTCAAGTGTTAGTGTAAGCAGTTGATACTACTGACATAACAGAACCTCCACACCGGCAAGAAGAGATTTGTCTTTTTCTCAGGTCCAAATCACATCCCATGCTTCCCTTCCTTTTTTCTATTCAAGGGGTACCCTCAAACAAGATAGGGCTGCAGGTCTGGTGACATGCAGCTCTTTTCCAAACATGGCTCTTTGCTCTTACCAAAGGTGTCAGCATCAGTAACTCAGCTTATATAGATCTCTGCCTTCTTTTATCCTCCAGACGCAGACATCCAACATTTGAATCAGACTTTAGCAGCAGGAGGGGATAATATCAATAAGTCTGTTATTCAAGCACACTTTTGGTGGGGTTTGGGTAGCTCTCACATTTTATAAACTGCATCAAAAGCAGAATAATTTCTGCTAGCTTTTAAGCAACCCATAAAAACTTACTGACACAAAAATCCAGATGAGAAACCTGGCTTTGAGATTTCCTTTCAAATTATCTGCTCAGCAAAATTTTTTGTACTGATATCTTTACACAAAGACACAATCTGGTACATCAATCCATAGATGTGCCACTGCTTGCTGGCAAAGTGCCTGCTGAAGAGAGTGGCAGGTACAACAATATAGGGATTGAGGGTCAGCATTCTTGTCTTCTGAATAAAGGACTTACTAACGCCCCAGCAAATTTAAATTTGGATCTTTTAAGGTAAGAAAAAGAAAGTTGGAATTGCTCTGTGATGATGAAATACAAATGTGTGCCAGAGATACTCAAGGGGTTACTAGAGAGGAAGGTTTCTTCAAAAAGGAAAGGGAGGAATGGCATACCACTGACTGGAGTACTTCACAGTGGTTCAGATTTAATCCAGATTTTTTAGGAAAACCTCAAGGAAATTTGAGGTTACATTCCTTCTGATGGACTGTATAGACTTCTTTAAACAGCAGAATGTGGCAACACTGCAGTTCTACAGTACTTTTCTGAAGAACTTGCTCCTTTTTTTCCTTTAAATACACACACCACTTCTTCAGATTTCTCTAAGAAAGCACTATGGAATAAACTACAACCTTCAAATTGTGTTAATTTTTTAGTTAAAGAAAAAACAAGCAAACAAACAAATAAAGAAAACACCCTAGAAATAATACAGTCGTTGTAACAGTTCTGTTTTCTTATAGGAGTCTTACCTTTCTTCACAAGTGATGGATCCACTGTGCTTCTCACATACTAAAGCTTCTTTCAGGTGTATTGTAAGGAGAAAAGTTGGTAAGACTTCTTACACCAAGTAACAAGATTCATCAGCCTACTTCGGCTCTAAAGTAAGACAAACACTTCTAGACTGTCTCAGCAAGTAATGGAAGTCATACATTGAAACCTTGCAGGAAGGTCAAAGACTTTCAGTCCTGGAGAAAACCAGATGGACTGGCTTAGATCTAGACTTAATGCTCCTATTTGACCCCTATCCTTTCCCCCCACAAAGAGCTTACAGATCTCTACATGCAGAAAAGTGAAAATATGATTAAGGTCCAGTGTAATGTGCAGCTTTCACTGAAGTAGATATAAGTTGTTTTCAGTCAAGACTCCAGCAACATCTCCAACTGAAGTAATTTACTTCAATTCCAATTCTAGTGCATATAAATTAATATAAAAATACCCAAACTAACCAAACCCTCACCTACAGCCTGAGGTAACACGTGATGTAACTTAGGAACAAAACTTGAAAAGTACATATCACATGACAGGTTCTTCGCAGATACTATATGTGATATGTTGTATTAATTAGTAGTACTGTATTTTTACAGCATGTGGTAAATATAGTTTTAGGTTATAACATAATGTTAAAATAGAAACTATGTGATGTAAGATACTTTCTTAACTAGCTCAAGAAAGGGATAAGACAATCAAGAAATTCTTCGTACAGAGAGAACAGCAACACGCCTAAATCCACAAGAGAAGAATTATTGCCTCCTTATCATAAGAGACCAACTCCTTCCCACCTTTGAGGAGCCAACAAGGTGGAAAAGTTGACAATAACCAGAGAATACCCACTGTTTGAAAAGAATTTATGCATCATGTATGAGATCTATGAATATGCAACAGGCTATTGCTTTTAAGGGTTAATCTTTCTGTTAGCGTGTGTGCTTTTCAGGGCATAATTGCCCTAGAAAAGCAGCTGGAAATCCATGTTCCTTTGCTTTTTATTGTCCTCTCTTGTCCTAACTCTGATTGTCCAAATTCTTATTGCTCTAATTTTCATTACTATTTTTATAACTATTTTATTATTATTAAACTTTGAAAATTTTAAAACAAGTGACTGGCATTTTTCACAAACACTATTGTATTGAACCATAAATTAATGCCTTTTCTAGATGCACAACACTGCTGCTATTCTTGAGATAAATACTCAAGAGATTGAAAATAAGAAGGCAAAACAATCATAAAGCTTCAAAATTTTGACATTTAATCAAGCAAAAAACCCAATATAATGTTAAAAAAAATCCTCAAACTTGGAGGGCATGGAATAGGGAGACTGAAAAACACAACAGAACCTATACATGTCTGCAGGTACAAATGAAGACACTCCAAATGAAATTCAAAAGAAAAAAATATCAGTGAAACCCCATTTTTCCCAATGTAGAACACACTGTATACTTTCAAGGGATTCTCTTGGTTTTTAAAAAATTCTCCGGAATCAGATGTTGTACATAGACAGACCCACCAATTCAGACTAACAAGCTCTAGAGAATGCTAAAATGTTTTTCTTAGAACACTATTATTTTTGTTGTATATTTAGCTTTATAGTATTTTCCTCTTAAAGATCATCTAAGCCACTTGCCACAAGGAAATATTCATATCACAGGATATGACAATATTCCCAACACCAGAAGGTAATATTTTCAGAACAGAAAAATATATTTTTGGAAATCAACATGCTAGTTACCAGTCAATATGGAATGGAAGTATTTATAAAAGCCTTGAACTAACATATCCACCTGACATTATTATTATTATTATTATTATTATTATTATTATTATTATTATTATTATACACAGATTTAAACAAACATGCACATATGGTTCCAGACAAAAAAAAAAAGCACTTAGAAAAAACCAGATACAAAATATTATGGAGATTTTTCTTCATTTTCATACACCTACAGAGGAGAATCCCTGTATCTCTGGGGCACAGCCAAAGCATGATTTTTGGAATAATGTGGAGGGGAAAAAAAAAAGACAAAAAGGACACAGGTGTCACACAGTTATTTATGGATTTTTCTACATTTTTAACATTCCTGATTAAATTATCTAATCTTACAGAAATACATGAATGCTTATCTACCAGTAATTACATTTTGTCAGAACAAAAATATTAGGTACTTTTTTTGTAAGCAAATTCTAGCAAGATTGTGGCACATTTTTTCTCCTATTGACTGAAATACCAGGCAACACACAGAGCCTTCATTGCCCCATTCCACATGCATGTGTACAAATAATGTCAGAAGAGATAGGATGCAATTGAGAAAATTTTATTGATTCTGAAAGACTATGCATTTCCTCCATTATTACTAACTTCTGTGTAAACAAAGATGAGCTGCATGCTTTAAATATTTAACTATGCAAAAATGATTAAAGCTTTGTGCTGGAAGCAAATCTGGCCAGATCATGCAGACCAAGAAAGGCAAGGTGGTCTCAGCTCCCACATCCAACCATGGTGAGGTTAAGAATAAAGCCCCACCATGTACACAAAACACATGTATAATTGTACACACGACCAGCCATAGGGCAAGGAGGGAGGGAGAGGACGTCCTAATTTAAAACCAGCACATCACTAGTGTCAGGTCTTGAACTCAATTTCCTTGTTCAAACAAGGTCAGAAATTTGTCTAGGATGTCTATCTGAATAGAAACTTCCCTAAAGATGAGGGAAAATATTCAGAAACTGACCACAAAATCTCATGTGCCAACCAGCTATTTTTTCTCACAGTTGTATTTGAACAGGGAGATTTTAAACTTCATTAAAACCCACCATGACTTTAAGGTACAGCTGTACTTATGGCTACAGCAGAACGTGCTCAAAGCTAAAGCTCTGCAGAGCAACTAAACCAGTCTTATCTACTGTGACAGACTTTGTGAGTCCACAGATTCCAGTAGAATGGGCTTATCTAGCCAGTTAGTGGAAAATCTCTTTGCTTACTACAGACTAGGTTTATGTTACATCAACCCACTAAACAAATGCATCTCATGAGTGCTGTAGAGAGGAAAGAGCACCAGAGAGAGCAAGACTACTCTTTTCAACATTCAATTAACTTAGCATCCTCAAAAACTGTTAGCATTACCTTAGATAATGTTCTAATCTGTTCTCTTGTTAAATAACAGAAACTGAAAGAATTCCCAATTTATCCTGTTCAAGTCTTTTTTTTCCTTCAAGAACTTCTCCTTCAGCCCATGTTTAAGGTAACTATCTCCCTCTTCATATTCATCTTTTTGATACTCTTTTTGCTCTAATACTGTCACATCCTTCTATAAGTCAGTACCACAATGTTATTTCTTTAATGTTTCTTTCTTTAAAGTAATTATTGCCCTTTCCCCTCAGTCCTCCTGTAATCCTGCTTATTTTCTGCTCAGAACAGAGAAAGCAGCAATGATTAATGACACCACTACAATGGAAGATCTCCAGAGCGCACCCAAACACGCACCCCATAAATGACCTAACAGCATTTAAGTGAAAAAACAAACAGAAACTCTGTTTCTGTAATGAACTGTTGGAATGTGAAACCCAAACACAGAGTCAAAAGACTTGGTGGGAGAAAGAACAAATCAAACCCATTAATAAACATGAAAAGAAGCACCCAACTCCAAACTACTACCACATAGTAGTAGACATTTATTAAAGAAATATGTTTTACATACTGGTTGATTGTGTCTAACATGCCAAACTGAAAACCAATCAAACAAAAAACAGTGAACAAAAAAACAACAATGAACAAAATCCCCCTAATCTAACCTCCTAAGCTGAAAC
Source organism: Zonotrichia albicollis (assembly GCF_047830755.1). NCBI lineage: Eukaryota > Metazoa > Chordata > Aves > Passeriformes > Passerellidae > Zonotrichia > Zonotrichia albicollis. Next base: position 24,602,903 of record NC_133860.1, read on the forward strand.
AGAAAAGCACAATTCCTAAAGCCATAAAGGAAGACACTGTGAACAATCAAAAACTGTATTAAATACATGAACAGACTTTTAAGGTTCAAAGCTCCAAGTTAATAGGCATCAAATATCTAAAGTATTATTATTTTTCTATCATTATCCAAACTAATAGCTAGACAGTCAAGTGAGAAAAAAAAAGAGCACATAAAAAAAGTCCTCGGTCCACAAGGAATTAAGGCTACTCAAAAGGCACAGTATAGTCACTAGACTGTCTTTCCTATTCTTCTAATGCATCACATCTGTTGCAATTAATAGCAATTAAAACTGTCAAATGAGTCACTGCATATTAAGCATTTTCCTTAAGAGATGTCAATAGAGGCCCCCTTTTCCCAAAACAGATTGAAGTGTCTAAATAAGCCAAGAAATGTTATGATCCAAAGAGAGAAACAGGTACAGGTTAAGAAAAGTTACTTGCATACTGTATATGCATGGGAGAAAGAGAGGTACAATGACGGACTTGCACAATACATATCACCTTAATGTAGAATTTCCTGCATTATCAAAGCCCCTTTTTAATATGAGATGGGTGTTGATTGCTGAGTTATTGTTTTAATAATAATTTTTTTAAGTGAACCTTTTTCTCTTAGGTAGTACTCCTCACTACATAATTTCAATCATCCTCTTAAGATTAAAAGTAATTCTCTGCAAATTTTAATTTGTAAAAACCTTCTAACTATATAATAAAACAATTTGGTTTTACTTCAGGGATTTTTACTTTACCTTTTTTTATATTTATGAAAATTACTTAGACTTAGTAATTCCATTTAAATTACACTAAGCTATGCAACTGGTTCATCTAAAACATACTTTATGCATTTAGTGAACAATGCAATGGAATAAACAAAAAAGCAACACTGAAACTTCAGTGTGAGGATGCATAAAAACTATTCAATATGAAGCAACAGTCACTTACCTTCCAGTCTCATTAATTACTAAAATAACACTGGATAACAGAATGTATGGAGAGATGCTTATGATCTTTAGTGAGGGCTAATAATCTTCACGTAGATGCTGTGAACAGCCCCTGTACGCATACTGACATCATCAGTAAAGGCTTTGAGGCAAAGGATACTATGGTAACCAAGTGCTGTGCTGAGAGAGAAGCCTTTAATTGCTTTAACAACTTCCTGAGGCTTGTGATAGGAGGTTTCCATTTGCTCAGAAAGAAATGAAGGTTGTCACAGAGACAGTGAGTATGCTACTGCGCAGAAAAAAACCCTGCACTGAATCCTGATTCTGTTAATTGTGATACAACTTTTAAAATTACAAGTGTCATAGCTTGAACTCATTATTGAAATCTAACATCTGGAAGATCTGTCAGGAGTCAGATGTCAAGACGCAATACTCTCAGGCAGCAATTTCATAAGCACTTCTGTTTTCTCTATTTGCATGCATTGACACCATCACACTGATATATTACCTTCCACAAATCACAGAAGAGCTTTAAGTGTAGAATGTTCTTTTGCACTAGGGGATAAAACACTGTTCACAATGAAACCAAAAGTCCAGCTAATACTAAAGCTCAGGCATAATATAAACTGGCATGCTGTGAAAAAAGGTGTTTATCCTGGTATCATGTTTCTTTCAACTTCAATGACTATTAGTCAATAGATTAGTTAGGAAGGACAAAACTCTAGGCAATATTACAAGCAGTGCCATGATATGGCCCAAAGATAGCTGAATAAGATTATTTAGGCTGTTTTCCAGAAAACTGAACTATCATCTCTTCATTTTGCACACAAATAGCTCAGCAGATATTTGTTTTCTCAATACTCAAAAATAACCATGTGACTAACAATCCAATCAGAATTACAGAGCTAGTTGGGATTCCTTCAGTTTAGAGTATCTGCAAGGGCCACCATAAACAGATTTTTTAATCAATGTCATTGTTTCAATTCTAACATTAATCATGCCCTTCTGAAGAAGTTATGATTTTCACACTTAGGTTGAAAGCTCTGATCATCAGATGTGTAGGTTAAGAACACTAATGGGCCAACCACTTTTACAACTAGACAGACATCATTTGGTCTTGTCAACCAAATTTTGTACTGCTATTTTAAAAAAGCACATTTCATGGCTCCCTTTTCAAGCTCAAGTGCAAATTTCCTCAGACGCTTCATACACCTGTTTTTCATAGGAAATTTTCTGTACACACATGGTTTCAAAACCATTGATCTAAGGAGCAATAGTGCATTGCCCTCCACCCCAGTATCTTTTTGTATATAACGCTACACACACTTCAGAGAAAGAACAGAAGTAAAAAACAGCCAGACGTGCCTTTGTCACAAAAGCAACTTACTTCTGCTATCTGCAGAAGCTTAAGTAAATGCAGAAAGCCATAACAATGCTGATCCTCTGTTGAGACTAGTATTATGTGTCCAATGGTCATTAACAGTGCTCACCCATGCATAAACACAGAGAAAAAGAGCAGTGAAAACCATAGCTCAACAAAAGCAGAAGACTGTACCCTCCAACTCCACCTTTATAGACTGATGCTACAATCAAGGTAGCTCCTGTTAAGAAACCCAAGTCAAAAGAGCCACAGCAGTATGAACAGTTGAAACTTCTTCTAAAACCAAGATATACAAGATCTAAAGGTGCTTACCTTACCTCAAATTAATTTCCAAGTTAATAGCGTAAAAAAAAAGGAAAAAACAACCACATCCGCCTGAAGCTGAATATAAAAGCTTGCTTTAAATTTGAAGCAATAAACTTCTCACTATTGAGTAAAAAATATAATTACAAAAGATGAAAATGAAAACACACACAACTTCAAACTGCTAGATGACACACTCAGCCTTTAAAGTGACATTTTTCCAAAACACAATTCCCACAATCTCCGTCCTGTTTTCAGAAGGGGAGGATCAGACAGTAGCTGCAGATCTAGTAAATTGCATCGAACCTCTCACAGGATGTAATAATAAATAAATAAATCCAACACCTCAGTTATTTGGATTTAGCAGTTAAATTACTGTCTCAGTTTTTTCCAACGAGAATCTCAGCTAGAAGTATTTCTCTGGGCCAATTCCACTACTTTCTGTTCATCTCTAGTTAACTCACTTGACTGCTTTAAAAACTAAATAAAAGGAAAAGCTTCATTGTCCAGTTCTTGAAGAGTAACTTAATTTAGTATGGAATGCTAATACTGTCAGGGTCATCCCTCCTGCAACTGCTACAGAAAAACAACCAATTTAGGTTAGATGTCAAGTAGGGAGATAGGTATTGGAGGCAGATTAAACATACCAGATGACAGTTTTTCATTCTTCCTAATATTTCTTTGAGCTGATTAAAGTCTGGTATTAAAAGCACAAAAAAAAAAAAGAAAACCCAATGAGCAGTAATTTTATTTTTGTATGTCTGTGAACAGGCACAAGCTTAGGATGTCAGCACAGAATAAGGCTGCAAATAATGATGCAATGGCATGTAGAAGAACCATCCTGACATAATTTTTGAGGCCACATGTAATGGTTTCCTCTTACACCTAAACTTCTAGGACTATTATGCTAACACTTCACAGTCATTCTAGATTCTCATTTCTACAGCAATAGAAAGAATCAAAGAGTAGCTCAAGCAATCACAGCATATTATTAAGTCCTGCTTTTGCTAAGAGAGATTTCAATCTATTTCCTGTCACTCTTCCACAAATCTCTTCCTCTTCCCAAGAAGGCAATACAAGGGCTGGAGCACCTGTCCTCTGAAGCTGGGCTGAGAGAGTTTAGTATAAGCTGCTCAGTCTGGAGCAGGGAAGGCTACAAGGAGACCTTATAGCATCCTCCTGTAACTAAAAGGGGTTTACAAAAAAAGGTGGAAAGGGACATTTTTAGAAGGACATGTACTGTTAGTAACAAGGGGAAATTGTTTTGAACTGAAACAGACTATATTCAGATATCATATGATAATGTTTAGATAAGATTTGAGGTTGGTGAAGCACTAGCACAGCTTGTCCAGACAGCGCGGATGCTCAATCTGTGGAAGTGTTACAGACCAGGCTGGACGAGGCTCTCAACAACCTGGCCTATTGCATGTGTCCCTGTCCATTGCACAAGATTTCAAACAAGATGATCCTTAAGGTCCTTCCAACCCAAACAATCCTATGAGTTTCTATAAAATCTCCCCTCCCCATGGAAATCTGGGCATATGCCCTTTAAGGCAGTAACTGTCTACCTGCTAAACAAGCTGCAGAGGTACCAGCTTAGACAGCAATGAACATTTACCACAAGGTTAAAAAATTGCTGAAAATAGTAATAATAATAATAAAATAATTAGATTATTATTTGTCAAAACAGGAAACGCTAAATTGGTATTGCGCCTAAAAACTCATACTATTACTATTATGGAATGTAAGGGATAACAAACACCAAGTTAAATTAGAAAATATTTTGAATTAGGACACTTATTGTGTTTTATTTCATATATGTACAGCTGCAAGTAAACGAGGGAGATTTCTCTAATTTCCTATAGTGATATGTTCCCAAAACAGAGCTAAGTTCTTTTCACAACCAACATCAGTGGCAAAAAGGAGGCAAAGAACTCTCCAGCAGCAAGTCCTTACTCTATAGCATTGGTTCCTGAACTTGGAGCCAATGCTGTATCTTGCTATCTCATATCATGGAGAAAAACACACTCACATAAATAATACAGAATTGTTTATTATAAATATACAATATTATACAGAAATTGTATAGAAAAAAGTATTTTCATTACTTCATGCACTTCTACTATAAAATCTCTGCAAATCTCTCACTTAGCACCAGTTCCACTTCAAACATTTGGACTGGGCAATCTTAGAAGACTTTCACAGAAAGAGCATTAATAGCAGAATGCTACCACAATTTCCTTTCTACAGACATTGTTTATTCCTGCACATATCTTCACAATAAATAAACATGTTTTCTGATATTGCAATGCTGGAGGAGGAGACCACTGTGCACAAACTTCTGGAATGGTCACCACCATCATCAATATCTTCAAGGAAAGGCAGGAGGGGGGAGCAAAGCAGCAGCACAATTGTGTTCTGAACAGGCCACCTTGTTTGTTTGTCTCAGCCACATAAACCTTCTCCCCATAAAGGTCTGGAATGTATCTCTAAGTCTATGCATGTCTTTAATTAGCGTTCTTAAAAGAACATTACTGCCTGGGCAAATTTGCTGTATGTAAAACAGAGGGATAAGCTACAAAAATGAACATCAGAAAGAGACAGGATTATACTCCTAAAATAGATACAATAAAGTAAAGTATTAACAAGCTGTACCTACGCACTTTTATTGATATGTTCATATTTGGAAAAATCTAATTGCTTATTCTTTTCACTTCAAGTACAGCTGTGGAGATTGCGGTCTACAGACAATACTGAACCCCAACACCCATATGCAGTAAGTCCTTGTCACATGGATCCCTGAAACACACAAACAGGTTTTGCAGAAAACAAGACTTCTTACAACTCTGATACATTTCTTTAAAAGGACTCTCAGTGTACACAAGAGGCATTTTTAAGTGGAAATATAAGAGGTCCTCTTAGATTAGTAGGGGTGAACAGTACACATCACAATTTTTTGAGAGCAAAAAATTAGGCACTTGCTAAGACTGCAGTCTTTATGGTTCAAACCTCATTTCATTTTACATTTCTGTATTTCAAGCAAAAATTTCAAAGTAAATTCCAACTTTGGATAATCTAAAATTTTATTCATGCTCTGTCCAACTGTTGCTCACAGAGACACTGAAAAATAATCAGATATTAACCTTCTTCTACCACCTTAACTTTATGCATGCTCAATGACCAAATGCCTTCTGCAGCTCTGCCAACAGAATGATAACAGAGGTTTTTATAAAAATCTGACAGGAAAATATCCTAATTTGCCCTAAAATAGGGTTGGCCCTCAGTCATTAAATGCCACCATTTCTTTATTGCTTTGCTGGTTTGAGGGCTGACTAAAAGTACACCAACGGTCACTAAAGGTCAGCTTCAGAGAACCAAATATCCATGCTTCAAAATTCCTCATTCCACTCCACAGTCCTGCAGTAACTTCAACACTTTCATTCCAAGGAGCATGCTCAATTTACACTGCCTCCATATCTCAAAGAAGTCTCAGTGACATGTCCATACCAAACTAATTCTGAAATCAGAAACTTATCTGAAGAAGGGCTTTTTCACAATAACCTCCTTTTCAGATGCCTGTAGCTTTTTTTTTTAATAGCAAAATGAGTTATGAAAATACCTCAGCCGGCTTGTGGCACAAGAATAAATTACTTCCCGTTCATGCTCCCAACCTCAAATTCTACCACTCCAAATTGAAGTTTGGGAGAGCGGACTTTTGTAAGTTACCTTTCCAGATAAACAACCCCTAAACGAAAAGAAAATGAGAGAATTCGACATGTGGCTACAGTCCCTTTCCTGTAACCACAAAATGTCTGACAGAGGGGTAGGTTAAAAGGATTAGAATGTTGGACCTAGTTTTCATTCCAAAGTGATTCAGAATTAGCAAATCTCCACGCTAGGTGTTTTACAGATGAAGCGTGTTATTTCTATCTTCCAGAAGCTTCTCTCTAGTCACTACACAGAAATATAAAAGCTTATTTTTAATCAAGAACTCTTAATATTTAATTAAAACATGCGAATGCCTTGCACAACAACTGGCAGGAAGCTCAGCAAGGCAAGACATATTAACTAATTTAGCTCGTCTGAGACAGACTTCACAGCAAAATGAGCAACTTACTCTCTTTTTTTGATTCTGGTCCTATAGGTGAGCAAATACAGTTCATGGTGGAAGCTCTATTTTTATTTGAAGATGACTCATAATGGCCAAATTTATTACAAGACAGCAGACATGCCTGATTTAGTCAATTAAAACAAAGGATTTGTACTGTGGATTGTGAAATAAAAGTTCTGGTAATGATCTTTGCAATCAAGAGCAATACATAAAGCTGTAGTATTTTCTTAAATCAGGTTTCACATATAAACAAGAAAGTATAGACATAAAAATCAGAACCAATGCCACTGCATCATGTCTTTGTTAATGATTTCTTTGCCCTATGCATAATAAACCTATGCATAAAAAAAAATAAACATTTATTTTTTAATAAAAAAATAAAAATAATAAAATATGTAGGTCTAAAGAACGAAAATCAAAATATCCTCGATGGAGTAAAAAACATACAGAAAATTGCTTTTGATGGGGATTTATTATTTAAATGGAGCTAGCTTTGTCAGTGTGCACAAAACAAAAAAAGGAAACAGAAGCAGAGAAAATATTTTCTTTATAGTATATTGGAAAGAAAGAGCTAGATGCTAAGAGAAGCAGGACTTTAACTGATTCAAATAAATCACCTTTGTGCTTATCTGCATGTAAATCTATTAAAAGATCCCTCTAGTATATTCGCTGTCTTTTACATACAGCAACACAACCTACATACAGTTATAATCCTTGGCTGAAATACCACAATTTCATTAAAAGCATATTCTTTGCTTATATATAAACACTAAACTGACAGAGAAAACAGTGCTTCAAGGCAGATAGATGACTGCAGCTGCTCTCTCACATATTAGAAGCTAATCAGAGCAGGACATGAAACTGCCAACAGCAGCAGCCATGACCACTGAAATAAACCAACTCCATAGAATTACTGCATAAAATACTTTATATGCATGTAAAGGCACATAAGGAACTTTATTTGAACCAATCTCTTGGTCCCCTTATATGCTACAAAGTTAGAGGAAATGTCATACTAAACATCATAACCTTATCAAATCCCAGGGGAAGTCTACAGCAAGGAAGACATAACCTTGATCATGGTCAGGGAATACTTAAACCAGCTGAAGACACATAAGGTCATGGGTCCTGAGGGGATGCACCCATGATTGCTACTCTTCATCATCTTTGATCAATCATGGCAATTAGGAAATGTGCACAAGGACTGAGGGAATCATCTGTGAGGGTGAGTAGGAGCCCAGAGAGGTTGTAGAGAGTGTAACTTTGAAGATTTTCAAAATCCATCTGGACATGGGCAACCTGCTTTAGGTAGTCCTGCTTGAGCAAGGTGGATGTCCACAGTGAGCTCCAGAGGTCCCTGCCAACCTTGACTGTTCTGTAATTCTGTAAAGAAAACTAATAGTTATTTTATCTGTCACTAGGTATTTTGAACTGGAAGACATGTATGTGCAAACACAATGAGAAAACGTTAACTAGTTCCATGTAATTCATCCCGTATGACTACACATACATAAGAAGAGTCCCCAGAATTACTCATATTATCTTAAACATCAAGTTTTGATTTTTCATTGACTGTTTTATTTGGTTTACATGCCCAAGTACTAGCAGTAAGGTGCCTGCAGGGGGGCTTCTGTGAGGACAGAAATGTGCCGAAAACACGTGGTACCACATCACCAGCGCAAAGGACTAAGCCCTTCAGCCAGGAGGGTGGTACCTTTGGTGAAGTTACAGAAACGTTGCACAGTAGAATGTGAAAACCACAAAAGAGGGACAACCCTGCAGGCACCAGGGACAGTGAAGAGAGGAGGAGGTGCTCCAAGCAGCAGGACGTGCAGCCACTGTAAAGCCCACACTGAAGCAGATACCAAGCTTGCAACCCATGAAAGACCTCACTGCAAAGCAGCTGGAGATGGCCTGAAGGAAGCTACAGCCCACTGGGAGTCCATTCTTCTGTATTTTCAACTGGCAATAAAACAAGTTCCTTCTCCTCAAGTTAACCTCTTTGCTCATGATGGTAACTGATGAGTGATCTCCCGGTCTTTTTAGCTTGGGCTGTTCCACTTATACTTTCTAAACTCATCCTTATAAGGAGGGAGAGTGAAAGAGCAGCTGAGTGGGGATCTGGCGAGGCCAGCCAAGGCCAACCCAAATGAAGATTTTAAAATAAACAGGCCATATTCAGTAAGTGATTGACACAATTGTTCAGACTCTGATTTCACCAAAGTAATAACGCAGCTGTGAAACAAGGCAATTCACTTTTCTATGCGACTATGCCAATCCAGCATCAACTGAACTTTCAACTTGCAGTGCAGAGCAGTCAGCAAGTGATAATTGCAAACCTTGACAACTACTATCCATTCATTAAAAAACAAACAAAGAAACCCCCAAAAAATCCACAACTTCAAATAGAAGTAATAACCAGATATAAACACCTGAAAAAGATCTCTACCTCTGTCGAAGGAAGGGGACCAGGACACCAGATGGTTCAACACAGGTCCAGTCCAGTCCGGTCCAGTCCAGTTTATTGAAGAAAGTATCAAACACTTATACAGCAAATAATAAGCTTATGAATATTCTATAAGCCAAGCAATCTATTGGTTAAACTATGCCATGAACTCTTCCTCATTCCTTAGGGGTTACATCTCTCTTTTCTCATGTCTCTTTCACTGTTTGTTATCCTACTACAGCCAGGCCCAAGGACGCACTGTCAACACAGGTTTAGGACTTGGAATTAGCCACGGTTTTGTACTTTTCCAGTCTCTCTAGTCAGCTAAATTCCCAACATACCTCAAAAAACACCTGGTTTAAGCATCAGTTCCCTACTAATAAGTGAATATACGTTATTATAAATTGAAAAGAGATCTTATGTTCAGATAATGTATACACACATACAATAACTCAGAAATTCTTCCTAAGCAAACGCCTGCAGGTTGTATGTAGGTCAAGTTGTTTTGACAGGGATGAGAAGATTAAATAAGGCACAAATGTTGATCTCCATGATTTGAACATCAACCAAAGAAAAGATTTAATGCTTGATGACAACGCTTGTTGTGAATGTACAGGTACATCGACTAGCAGAATGAACATCATGATGATACTATTAGAAAATACATTCCATTCTTTGGAAACATTTGCTCCTGAAAAAATCTAGTAATGCAAATACAAAAATTCAGGTGCAGTTTTCAACAGTAGCCTTCTGAATTCAATGTAACAATAACTCCATATTAATTTCTCCAATTCAATTCTCAAGAAAAAAAATATCACATGACAGAAGTAAATAAAATTTAGAGGAAACAACAAAACTAATGAACTACAAAAAATCAGAAATACAAAACCCCATAACCTACAGAAAACCTGACCAATTCAGAAAAGCAAAAATTAGAAAAATATTTTTAATATTTTGAAGACATAACTGAGGAAGCTGAGAGCTACTTTTAAAATCACCAAACAATGAAAAGTAGAAATACCAAAAAAAAAAAAAAAAAGGAGGAAAACCAAAACACTCTCAGAAATGTGGGAAACAGATTAGATTACCTTTCAGTAATATTATTTTTTAATAAGAAACTACTATAAATGTAACTGACAGAAAAAATAAAAGGAACCAAGAAGACCACAAGGACCTGAAGTAACAGTGCTAACATTCTGATACTTGTGAGGAGTACTGTCAAAATAACACTCCTTCTCCTCACAGACATAAAAGGTTTTGACAAGACAAGATCAGGTGATAAACAGTTATCTGAAATAAAACCAATAAAGAATAAAGCTATCGTTCCTTTAGTTTCTTCCTTCTCCCAGCTTCTTTGATATTCTAGAGAAGAAATGCACAAATTTCAAGTTGGAGACTGCCTGTCTAGAGCAAGGGAGAGAGAAATTAATGAGAACAACTTTGAGAAAAATTAAGTCTGCACTGAAAGGCTTTTTTGTTTTAAAAAACTGGTTTAAGAAATAAAAAAATTGATACTGATTAAACAGAGATATAGTACAATAATAATAGAATAAAAGCCCAAGTAAGAACCAACAGAGAGGATGGGGACCTGGACTCCACCTTACTGGTGGAGTAAATAACAGTGACAAAGGTGGCTTTAAGCCAAGGCTACTCCTTTTACTGTCTCATGTATTTGTCAAAATTACCAACAAACCTGAGTAAACTACAGACAGTATCTTATACTTCACTACCAACATACCAAGAAACATGAACCCTGAAAAAATTTCTTAGCGTATTTCAGTGAACATAAATTCTTCAAAAAGCACTCACATCTAACAAGATTACAATTTACAGCCTATTTTTTAATTCTGTTGTGAACAAATATCCACTAAATGGATAGACAAAAGATAATCTCAGGAGAAGAAATTATAGAGAATAGGGTAACTAATATTGAGATTGCTTGTAGCAGCAAAACATTCAAATTACCCAAAGACAGGAAACTGTACTTATGCAAACAAATACAGCTGGGTTTGCCATTAATTAAATCCTTCCTGTTTGCAAGTTAAGGCCTCAGGTGCTATGTCTTCCAAAACCAGTCAAATCAAGGGAACATGCTTGGCCAAGGTCAGCTGCTCTTGATTCACTGTTAGGATGTAACAGAAGATACTATAGAACACTGGAAGTTCACATTCATCATCATGCAATCACTCCTCTGCCTGGAGGAGTGATGTGGCAACTGGAAAAACCTGGTGCAGACTTCCAAAGGTGCCTAAGCAACAATATTGGCTTGAGAGCACTTTGTTACTATTGCTATACAAAGCTCAGGTTTTATTTCACTTTATCTAAGAGCTCTATGACCAGTGCTGCTCACACTGGTAATGTGTTTTTTTCCAAGTCTCACGTTATGCAAGTTTAGTATCAGAGATGGCAATAAAGGAAGCACCTCAATGAAAATTGATTTCTCTAAACAGAGAAATACTATTCCACACCTGCTAGATCCATTTCCTACCTAGCCAGAGTTCTGGATCTACAGCAAGACCATTTAAATAGCACCAGGTCTCCGACTACACTGCACTCTAACTCTAGAGTTATAGGCTCATCTTGAAGTGTTGTACAGCTCACAAGTTCCATACTGACAGCAGCACAAAGAAACAGTCCTCTCAAGTACGAGGCCATACCCAAAGATTAGTTACTAAGATTAATTAAAATTTAATTCTGCTGAGAGGGAAGTACTTATACTTAGGGGAAGCAACAAAAAAAAGTAAATGTTTTAATCATCTTCTTGAAGCTCAAGGTTACAAAACGGAATAAAGCATTCACGTAATAAATCTACTGAGAATATCAACAAGTTTTCTACTACTTCATTGTGTAAAAAGTGAAAGAACTGATGCTGGAAGCTAATTTTTACTCCCAAACAGCAAGAACTGGACAAACCATAATAAAAGCCCTTGGGGAAGAGTCAAGAAGCAAACATTTTCATAGATCAAAAATCCTCTCCCATAATCAAGCAATGATATGAATCTAAGCGCACTCGACAGAAATTATACCAGATCAAATCAAGTTTTCCAAAACAAATAGCTTCATGTTTGCAATTAATTTATGATCCAGCAGCTACTTCAAGAAATAGCCACAAGTAATCAACTGAACAGACAACTTCTTGCTACAGTAGCCAACTATGAAATATATTCTTCAGCAGGTAAGAAGATGGTAAAAAACAGTCAAAACAAATATTTACTGGAGTGCACACACAGGACCCATACGGCTATCCCAACAGTAGGAGTACATCCAAGAAGTTGGTAAGACTTTTGTAGATGGCCAAAAAAAACATTACCAATTCTTTAACACATTGCTAGCATTGATGCCTATCAAAAAATAAAATAAAGAGACTAAGTACATGTCACAGACATCTTTTATGAAAAATCCTTTCCTTAGGATTTTTCCTCCTGAGAACCTGAGAGGACTCAGGAACAAAATGTAAACATTGATAATCTGCTGCTGTGGAATGCAACAGGTGGATCTGTGATTGGTCTCATGTGGTTGTTGCTAATTAATGGCCAATCACAGTCAGCTGGCTGGACTTTCTGTCTGGGACACAAGCCTTTGTTATTCATTCTTTCTTTTTTCGTTCTTAGCTAGCCTTCTGATGAAATCTTTTCTTCTATTATTTTAGTATAGAATAGTATAGAATAGTATAGAATAGTATTATATTATTTAATATAATATATATCATAAAATAATAAATCAAGTCTTCTGCAACATGGAGTAAGATCCTCATCTCTTCCCTCATCCTCGGACCCCTATGAACATGGTCACATAATATAATAAGAAAAAAAACCAAGGTCAAGTGTAAACGGTGCATTTCTAAGCTTACATCTCCCAGCTGCAACAAAGTGCCTTAGATGAGAAAACAGGACAAATTGTCTTGGGTGACAACAGTGTGCCTCTACTTTGGGCATAGCAATTCCCTGTGTACAAGCAATTAACCCAAGAGAGTAACGTTTCACTGACTGGACATCAAGAAATGTAGAAGAAAAACTGCAGTGGAAAGCAACACCCTTGAAACAGCTGAGCAAACCTTCCTAACCTATCAAAGAAAGGGAGGAGCAAGCAATACATTGAATTAATGGCTGTATCTATGCTGCAAGAGCAATCTGCTTCAGAAGTCTTTGCTCTGACTCTTGGGCTTACAAAGGTTTCACACTGTGGTCTAGGAAATGAGAAGCAGATGGCTGGATGATACATGGTAAATCTCACTGGGGTCTGGTGTACAAAAGCATTGCTTACTTAGCTATGAGACACACGTAGATGCCTATACTGCAAATCATGGTGAGCTACTGCCGGAACACAATGCTGCTGCTGCTTAGTTACCTAACATACATATTTCTGCAATAACCACTACTGACAATGTGTCAGTTGAGTGGACTCTCCTAAGAAATCAAGTAATTTGCCATCTACAAATGGAGACAAAATAAGAGGCAATCCTTGCTCCAGACAGACCATTCTAAATGTCTTTAAGAATACTAGCAAATAACAGAAGCAAGGAAAATATGAATGAAAGCATGTCAGACATTCCACAGCAGTGCACACTGACTAGAAAAGAGTCAACAGGGATAAATTGAATCACAAGAAATTCTACACGCAAAAACGAGTACACGCGTTCATTATAAGAGTGGTCAAGCATGAGAAAAGGTTGCCAAGAGGAGCTGTGGACTCTCCATCCATAGAAGTAATCAAAACCTGAGTGAACACAGTCATATGAAACCTGATATAGCTGGTCCTATTTAACTGAGGATGGAGTTACATTACATCATTTCCAAAAGCTCCCTGGCACCTCAACCACTCTGTGATCCTATATTAATCTCACAGGCAGAAAGCTGGGTGAGACAGTCAAAGAAAAGACAAAAATACCTTTTTTTAGTTGAAAATAAACAAAACTGGAAATCACTGTTTAATTAACATTCTAGTAACTGTCGTGTGTAATAAAAACTATGTTATATACTAGCAGCTTTTATAAGAACAGCTAGGTTCTCCAAACTAGACAGCACAGCAAATTAACTTCTGAAAGGAGTACAGTAAATTAACATTCATAAAATGGTGATTAAAATACATTGACATTGTCTCAATACAAACAACAGTAAACAAGAAGAAAGCAGTGAGTATTTCAAGTCAGAATAAAATGGATGCTTTCAAATCCAGCATAAATCCTTAATCTCTTCCATAATGAGATTGGAATGCTTATTACCATAAAATCCATCTCCTTAATTTGAGGTCAGGGTACAACATGCTCACAAAAGGAATTAAAACCAACTGAATTTAACCAATCTGAATATAAATAATTAATGGAAAACTAAAAAATATAGCATAGAAGTCTGCAACAGAGCTGCAACAGAATTAAAACAAACACTAGCTTTCCCACCTCCCTTTAAGTGGACTGCTGTAAGCAGGCAAGGCTGACTTGATCTGTTTTGAAATTCCTTTTCTTCACTCCTGCTTTAGGGCACATGAGTGAGGTTCAGGGAGAACTCTACTAAAGCAAGCTGACTTGTAAAGCAAAATAATCACTGACACCCTGGAACAGTCACAAAGCAATAAACATTGTTGTTATTCTTGATAAAACACGCAACTACAACCACCTTCAGTACCTGAAAAGATGTAAAGGTGCAGTTTCACAAACTGTTAACTCAGCTGGGAAGGGACAGAGGGAGGAACCACAAATGACAGATGGGTATGTGCTTCTAAAAGAAAAGGCTATGGCTTCCTGAAAAGACGAGGATTAAGAAGGTAAGCATAATTGCATACCAGTTATGCTGATGCATGTTAATGAATCTCACAGAACAAAGCATTTGACTATTCTCAATAATTACTAATGTAATCCTTTAAATATGCTAGACATGAGAAGTAATACATTTACTGTGATATGGGCTAGTTGCATGACCCATTCCAGTCTTTGATTTTCTCTTCCACCTCACTTCACATTAGCCTGATTTTCAACCTTACAGTCTTCCACTTCAGTTTTTCAGTCCCTTGCTCATATAAACTGATCTTCTATTCCAGTTTTCTTCCCTTGATCCAGATTCTTGTCAGCCCAGCCAGAGAGTTCACAGAGTTTCTCCTTCTCCTACCAGGTCATGGTCCCAATGGTATCTGCAGACACATTTCTTTGCAGAGACTGAGCCCCATTTGCTCCCACAAACTCACCTTCAGTGCAACTCTTCCCCTCCTTCCCAGTTCACCTACTTCTCTTTATATTTCCTTCTAGTCTCTGCTTGCACTCCTTTTATTGTCTTCATAGCAAAACAACACCAACTTTCAACTGGAAGACTTCAAAACCAATATTCAGTAACTTGCCAATGTTACAGCCTGTAGACCACAGAAATTTACTGTGGGAAGTATCAGACAGCCTTCTAAGACGTCAAGGCTGACCAGCATCCCATGGTTTAGAAACATACCATGGACCTACTGTTATTTTCAAGTATATTAATTCACCCTAGTTTCAATAAGGATGCTTTATTTAAACTGAATCAAAGCAAAAAGAAAATTTAATAGATTCTGAGGTAAAAAATAATTAGAAACAGAGAGAAATTAGAAATAGAGCGGCAGAAAAATATATACATGCATTATCTTAGCAAATTATAATATCTTTCTTCAACTAAACAAAAGATCATTCCCCAAGACAAAAGAAAATGCAGTGGAGCTGGTCAGAAGTGGGGAGATTAACTATTTTTTTATCCATACTACAACATGGGAGATTGTTAAATGTGAGAAAAGTGGATTAGAAGATGTAAAAAAACCCCACCAAAACAACTCAACATGAATAGTTAAACAAAGACAATTAAAACAAGGTTTCAAGTGCTAATTTCATTAACTGTTTCATAAATATAGCCCTGTATTTATATATCTGAACTTCCTCTGATTCAGCTCCATTCCTCTTCCTTGCATCCTATCACTGTTCCCCAGAGAGAGCAGATCTGTATCATCCGCTTCACTTCCTCCTTTGGGGAAGCTGCAGTCTGCAGCGCGGTCACATTCAGCCTTCTCTTTTCCAAGTTGAGCCCAATAAACTCTTAGTTTTCCCAGTATGTAATGACACAAAGACAATCTGGACTTTTCAGCCCAACAACATGAAGTCTAAAAGTAAACATGACTCTTCTCTACACAGAAGTATATACAGAGAACAAATTAGGAATTAAGCTACTGAATGATACTAAACAAGAACAATGAATATATATGAAGACTGTGAATAATTTTGATTGAAAATTAGATTGACATTATTGAAACAAGCCAGAAAGGGTATGCTGTAGGCCCTAATTTTTAAGATCAGTAATTGTATTATCAAATGGGTTGAAGGACATTACTTAGAGATCTGCAACAGAAAGCAAATGCAGCTAACACCCCCCCCCTCCATTTTTATATGTGGGTGGAAGGCATAAGAGCAAAACAAATCTTCTGTAGTTTTGTAGTGGCTCTCTAGTGTTAACCTGGTCCTGTGCTCTGAAAAAAAAAAAAAAAAGAAAAAACACAAACCTTACATTCAATATAAATTCATTTCATCATAATCCCTTTTTGTTGCCAAGTATGAAAGACTAATAATCCCCTTTTTGTTGAAGTATGAAAACTTGAGGCATATACAACACAGAAGACTGAAAGCAAGTCACTTGCAACATATGACCATCACAAGAAAACTTCTTTTTTTTCTTATTCAAGTCTGGATTAACCCTACACACTAGGGACTCTTACACAGAGACAGACAATTTTACAAAGACAAACCTTTGAGATACCATTGTTATGTAGGGATTTCTACAGAAAAGTACTTGTATTAGTACACTAGGACCACAAATGTACAACAGCACAGACTAAAATACTAGAACAGGACTGAGACAACCAAGTGGAACCATAACATCCAAAAAAGAATATTGATAACTGTGGAGTGGAACTGGGAGGCAGTGATGGAATATGTGACCGCATCACATTCATGGATATGGATATAAACAGGATATGATTCTACACCACCCTCAGCGTTCTTTGTCCAAAGGGAAGAAAAATGCAGCAAAGATCATGCAACATCATTACCAGGCAAGAACAAACCAAAATACACAGTGAGGATTTTGTAAACAGCACCCCTTTCTCCCTTGTCACTGCAAGTAATCCTACTGACAAGATAGCCATCTGTCCTGGTCCTCATAAATGCAGGACTGCAAAAGCAAGAGTATGAAAAGATGACAAAAATCTCATAGATTTCAAATACAAGTTTATGAAAATAATTTGTTCAAAAGCAGAAGTCATGCTTCCACCTATGCAGTGATCCATTGTGAGCTGCTGCAGTTAAACTCTCTTCTCATATGATGACACACTCTGTTTGGCTATTGCAGAACCTTGGTTTCTTAAACCAGAGCACTTGCTAAGTTACATCTGTTGCCTAAAATGCAGGAACTTGATCACTGCAGTATGAACAGCCGAGGTTATTATTTATTGCTTTTTATTGCAAAACACAATACTTTCTTCTTTGCATAAAATAGTGGGTTCTGCTGAGTATTTTCATTGTCAATAAAACATTAATGGGTGGTGGGAAAGCAAGAAAACGCCTTTCTCTACAATGCATAGAAAGTGCTCAGAGGGCTTGGAGTAGTGCTGCAACAGAGCTCTTCCAACTAATGACTGCTAAGTGTCTTCCTCAGAAACAAACTGCCTGTTCTTCACCTACTAAACAAATTGGAAAAGTGTGTATTCTCCTAGCATCTCTCAATATACAATCTATATGTATCCTTTCAGAGGCTAGTATTCAATTTCATTCACATTCTCACATAGATTTGAAAGAGAATCTCTACCCAGCTTATGTTTCTCAACACTAGTAATAATAAACCCCAACATTTTAGATGCATACCTGAAAAACAGTGCTTCAAAAAACCTCACTAATTTTGCTTCCCATATATCCTACACGATTTTTGTGAGTACTTGTTCTTTGCTCACATGGTCCCAAGTTATATCTCAAAATCCTACTTCATTTTACTTTATGCTTCCAGAATATTGTCATAACAAAAGCACTCCACACTTGCATTCCCACATACCTTTAACACAAATTCACCTTTAAATATTTGTTTCATATAAGTTATAAAGGAACCCATAAAATTTGAGATCTATTGAATTACATCTTTCTGCAGGAAAATGCTTTTAGTTGATTCAACATGCCTGAACAATTTATAAATAACACCCTCTCCTCCTTACTTTGGCCCACTGAAGACACCGAATTTGAGTACAGGCAAGACAGAGAAAATGAAAGAGAATCCTTCACTTATCACAGAGAAATTAAGGGGGTTATTCAATCAGGATTATGTTGTAAATTCTCACTGTTGTAAATTCTTTCTGTTGCCCTATGCATTTCAATTCTTTATGTCATGACTGCCTTAGAAAGGAGATAAAAAACAAAAAAGAGGAGAAAAAGAAGGGGGAAAAAGTGTGAAAGGGGGAGAAAAAGGTGAAAAGTGCTGAGGAAAAGCAAAACAGAGGGGGGAAAGGTGAAAAGGGGGGAGGTGACAGAAGAGGAGGAAGGCAATGAAAAAGGTATTGGGGAAAGAAAGAGTAAAAGACAGGTAAAAGAGAAAAGAATAAAGTAAAAAAGAGAGAGGAAGAAGAGGACAAAAAAAAAATAAAGGGGGAGGAGAAAAAAGAGGGGAGTGGGACAGGAAAAAAATAAGAGAAAAAATGGAGGAAGAAGAGAGAAAAAAGCAGTAAAACACTTAGTTGTGCCTTGAAAAACACCTTGCATTTATTTGATTGGCTCTGAAGCATTTTCTTCATGCTCTGAAGCATGAAGAAAAGGTTTCTCAGTAGTTAGAGAATGTCTAGTGTTTCTTTCGGCCACTTTAACATTAGATTGAACTTGGATGCCTTACATAGAGACATTTTTTAAATTATTCAGGATATTTTGACTATACAGATTGTCAAAATAGACCATACTAGACCAGGCTGGTAAACCAGTCTAGCAACAATTTGCTCAGATCAGCCATCACTATTATCTTGTTCGCAAGATGCAAAACAACTTACATGGTATAGCCTATTAGTACTGAACAGAATATGGTAGATATGGTACAATCTACTCTTTTAAGTATTTAATCCTAATTGCTAGCAATTGTTTTAAAAGTATACACTATGAATACTTTTTCTAGCTTGTTTGGCTTCATTTGTGATACATTTCAATACTCTGTCTGCAGTAGTTATAACTTTGGATAGTAATACTATAAACATCCCAGGAGATTTATTAATCTTAAATATCACAAGCAATGGTCAGATCCAATTAAATACATTAAATGGAAACCTGGCAAGTTACGAAATTCCTTTAAAGTACAGTCTTAATTGCACTGTGCATTCCATCATTTTTAAGTGTGCAACATGAATACTTCTGTCAAGCTATAAAATGAGAACTTCAGAACAAATCCCAGCCTCTTGGCACCTTTTGAGCCATGACTACATGTAAAACAGGAGCAATGCAATAAGAATTGTCTTCAATAAGTATGCATTTTACAACAAAGTTCCTCTGGATTAACCTCTAAGGAATCAAGAAAAAACATCCTTTCTGACCATTTTGTGGTATCAGCAAGGAAATAAGCTTCACAACAAGCAGATTCAATCGTATCTTGAATTACTGGACATTTGGGAGCCCTGAGACTCTCTCACTTGACAAGAAAGCAGATAAAGCATCGAAGTAGTGGGTTTCTATGTTGGATTGGATCTTTGAGATTACTTTAAGCTTGTTTGCACATAGACTTGTGCAGACCTCTGCCTCCATATGTCAAAGGAAGTATCTTCTTTTGTCTACTTGCTAGCCCTTACCACCTAGATCTCATTTTCACCTGTCCCAACAGTGAGATCACCACATCAAGGAAACTGACTGAGTACCTAAGATCTAAATTCAACCCACTTTCCATTTTTTCTGCATGCATTAGTCAGCAAACTAGTCAGCCTCAGTCTTCCAGCAAAGTTATTTCTGAAAACTAGCTCCTGAACTCAGATTTGCAGTACAAGACAGACTCATCATTTCAGATCTACAGCACAGAACAGAAATATAAATAAGAATCCAACACATCAGTACTCAAAAAAAAAATAAGTTCAGTTAAAATTTTGGAATTAAACTGCTGTTTTCTGAAAGCTATACATTTCTTTTCGATGTTTCTAATGTGAGAATCCCTGCAAACACCGAAAAGGAGTGCCCCAAATCAAAAAGGAAACAAAACACCTGATTCCTATTAAGTGACAGATCACAGAGATTTGTGATATTAAAAACGCCTGTGGTCTTGTAAGAAGACTTTCAATTCCATGCCAAATATTTTTTCTTTACTAAGTAGCTTAAAAATTCTAATTCGTGCCAGTGATATATATATATTTTTACTCCAATCTATAAGAACACTCATTGCAAGCATACAGCAGGCAATGTGACAACAGCCTACAGTAAAACCTACCAACCTGGCAATGACAGCACCTCTGTGTTTGCAATCCATAAGTCAACCGCAGAACTGCTCATGGCTTTACCATAGCTGAAGAGCTCTGGGACCCCCCCTTCACATAGCAGTTCTCAGTAATATGGCACATTTAAAAATATGTACGAAGCATAAGAGATTGATACAGAAAGCGATTGATTGATATTTTGATAGTAATGCCTGAAATTAATACATGAGTTTTAAAGGAACAGAATGAGGAGTGAAGGCTTACAAAAAAAAAAAAAAAAAAAAAAAAACACCGAACAAAAATACAAACAAAAAGGCCACTCCCATGGACTACTGGGAACCATACGCTACTCTAAACAGCTGGAAGTCGAAACTAACAAAACGTCAGCACTTGAATGCTTCCATGACTGCCACGGTTGAACAGCCAGAGGTGAAGAAATGACAGTGCCAGCGGCCAGCGCCAAAGTCCGGAGGGGCTCTGCCTCTCCGCATTCAGCCATGTTCCTACCACCGGCATGCCGCCGGGCCCTTTAAGCCAGACCCGAAGACGGGCGGGAGGCACCGGCCCCGGGACGGCCCCGTTCGCTGCCCGCAGGAGGCTCGTGCTGGCTGCGCCGGGCGTCGCGGGAAACTTTGGCGGCGGGGAGCGCGCCGTGCCTCGGCCGTCCCGGGGAAGCTCGTCCCTCGGCTTTGCACAGGACATGAAGTCCCGGCGGGGAGAGCGGAGGCTCCGCCGCATCAACCCTCTCAGGCGGCGGCGGCAGTGCTCAGCAGGGGACAGGGAGGACCGGATGGGGCAACCTCCGCCTCCCAGAGCGGCAGCCGCTGCAGTCTGCAGCCAACAAGGAAACAGCAGCTCTTGGCATCCGCAAGGCCGCGGCCCCCGGCGACGCGAAGCGGCCTCCGGGCGTCCTGGAACCCTCCCCGAGGCATCCGCGGGAGGCGCCGCGGCTCTTGCAGCGCGCAGGGGAGCGGCGCCGCCGCCGCCGCCGCATGTGTGCCCACGCAGAGGCAGCGCCGAGCGCGGCCGGGCGAGTGTCCGGCCAAGGCGCGGCACCGGCACCGCCGCGGAGGTCGGGAAAATCACCGCAACTCAAAGTACTCTTTGCTTCTCCCCTCCCCGCAGCCCTCGTGCCCGAGCGAACGCGGCGCAGGTGGAACTCACGGGAGGAAGGCGCCACACCGCTGACTCCCAACCGCTGCCAGCAGCGCCACCGACACCGGGGTCTGCCGCCGCGACCCCCCCTTCCTGCCCCGCCCCGGGACCGCCCCGCCCCGGCGCGGGGGATGCGGCGGCGCTCACGTCTGCCCGGTAAGGGCTGCGCCGGGCTAGGCCGCTGGGAGGCGCTGTCCGGGCCCGCTGTGCCCTGATCCGCGCCGGGTCGGGCTGGGCGCGGGGCCCAGGGGGTCTGTGGTCACAGGAGAGACGCTGGGGTTTGCACGGGAAGGCCTGAAGTCCTCAGGGTGTTCGGTGTTCTCAGTAATGGGGCTGGGGTCACAGGGGAGGGTCTGGAGTCCGCACGAAACGGGTTCGGTGTCCACTTGGAGGGGTCCTTGAGAGCCCGCAGGGAGGGAAAAAAAGCGCCCCGTGCCCTTCTGACTGCCCTCGGGCAGGAACGGGCTGGTGTGCGCTCAGTCCCGGCGGATGAAGGCCCTTAGTGCCGGGAGAGGAAAGGCTGTGGTTGCGGGGTTGCAAGCGGTGGTCAGCGAATTGAGGGGAAGGCTCTCCAGGCTTCTCTGCGGGGTGTAGGGGCGGGTGGCAACACCAGCTCGGGACAGCGGGGAGCCACGGCATGGTATCCTCCGAGGGATGGGTGCTGGGCATGGCACAAGGCAGATCCTGATAACAAAGGATCCAAGGCGAGGGTGCCGATTGTGGTTGTAAGCTTGTCGAGAGCTTCAGTGTGCTTTAATGAAACCGTGTTTTCAGTGAAATTCGTAACATAACATAGCGAGCTGAAGCTTGGGCATGTGTTACAATGAGCTGTATCTCAACCACACATAGTTGCTGCCTGGGAGCCCTATTCAATATCCCTTGCTGAGCAGGTTTGTGCAGGAGACCTTTGAGAGGCTTATCTGCATAGGTAAAATGGAAGAATTAGGGCCCAAATCTGTACTGTTTTTCAGGGGCATTGTGATGAAGTATTCATTTATCAATCAGGACTGTCCTAATGCTCCTTAAAAATATAAAAAAATATTATTTTTTTTTTTATTATATCTGACACCCTCAGACTAAAAGAACAGCTTTTTTTTTTCTGAGTAGATCTGCCAACTTTGTTATGACAACAAATCTGGGTAATTGGATTTGTGATGGATGTTTCAGTATTTCTAAAAAGGGTGGATCTGTTATGAAGAAGGAGCATTTGCCTCATTCATATAAAATGGAAAATGCAACACAAATTAATTCTTTGAAAGTTTATTAATATTTTTAAAGTTAAAGTGCATCAGTAGAGTTCTGGCTTGGTCTTAATTGGTTCTTTTTCTTCAGAAGGTGGAAATCTGCTTCTGTGGGTCTATAGGACATAGCAAGCAATTAGTGATTAATGTCTCCCAAATATGCTTTCAGTATTTGATGACAAGAATTATTAAGCTATTTGAACAGAAATGGTGACTTACTGGTTTCAACTGATCTGTAGAGTCACACCACCATTTTTTGGTAGAGTTCTTTGTCACATCAAGCTGTCATCAAAGTTTGTGCCTTACATTATAGACTGGCTCATGAAAATGAACACTGTAGCTGCAAAGGCCTAGTCTAAGGATTCTAGGGCTTCCCTTACATTATTGATCTGGCTCATGAAAATGAACATTGTAGGTGCAAAGGCCTGATCTAAGGATTCGAGGACTTGCCCTGAACAAAGCACATGGTGCTTTGTGAAATAACAAATCAATAAACACCTGTTGCTGAGGCAAGAGCAACCCAAAGACTTGCCCCCACCTTAAGCTCTATATGGCATTAATGAAGGGTGCAGCTTTGCAGTCTCTAACGAGGGGCTACATTCTGTTCTAGAAGTGTTTCCCATGCTAGCTGCTCTTACGTAAATTCTTTAGTTGGTGTAGATTAATATATTCTCAAAGTAATCTTTGCAAAGGAAAGCATGGACAAGAATTTGGAGGAGCTCAAAATAGTCATTAGCTTAGCATGGGAATGTTCCATGAATTAGAAGGTTTTCTTTTATGACAGAGCTAGGGGCCTATGAATTCAGTCCTTTTTCTAAGTGTGGAATATTTTGCTTACAGGTAGTAGTAAAGGGAATCAAAGAATTTGGGGGGGAAAAAGAAAAAGAGAAAAGCATTGAAAAGATATATTATTAACTCTTTGAAAAGAGACTGCAAAAGAGACTAGCTTTGAGGCCTACTAAGAGGCTTTAAAGTTTTCTTTCTGAATTTTAAAAGCTTTTTCTTCAAAATTAGAAAAATTTTAAATTTTTCTTAATTTATTATTTTCTTAATTTTAATTAATTAAAATTTCAGCTTTTTATGACTACCTTTGTATCAAAGTTGTTAACTTGAATAGAACCTATCAAATCTACTAGTTTTATTTATGGTTAACATAAGACAGTCTACCTTAGACTTCATGTTTAATGGCTCTCTATATCATTCTACTGAATTTTCCTCAATCTGCTCATACTGCTTTCATTAGTCCGAGAGCTGTTTTCATATCACTTCACAAAGGCAATAAAAATGAATACAATAAAATGTGATGCTTAATTTTTGTCTCTTTATGAAATCTGAGACTTGGCTTACAGTGTCCTGTTCTTTGAATTTGAAAATTTCTAATGTAGAAAAACAAAATAACTCTTTAACTTTATTCTGTGGCTTATGCTGTTACCTCCTAGTGTGAAGCACTGAAAAATAAAAAACGCAAGCCTCATATTCTGTAAAGTACTAGATTTCCTGTAAGACTGACTTCACTGAATTGAAAAGCTATTTCTCATCTTGCATGACTGGATATCTACTTTTATAATAGCTTTGCGTGGGGAATGAAACTGTGGGGTTTTCTTTAGCATGCCAGTCTTTTCATCTGCATTAGGTACAAATTCAGCAAGGACTTGAATTTTAAGACTAGGTACGTGCTAAAACAATTAATTTTAGACCTCTGACATAAAAATTACATAAAAAGATAAAATTGGTCTGTGGTTGTAATTTCATGGTAAAATATTCTGGCTTTCTTGTATACAGGAATATACATAATATCCTAAGCTTTTGCATTGTGGCAAACTTATCTTGAAATTTTTCATTATCCATGCTTGAGCCATGCTACTGAACCATCACTACCTGCCATTTATAGATCTGTGAGAAAATGTTCTTCCAATTTGTGCAAAACCCTTTTGAGTCATACAGTCTTCTTACTTATACTTCCATAACAAAATGATATTGTTCCTGGCAAGCAACAATAGTAAATATTAAATTATAAAGGTCAGTATCATATATCTTGATGAAGTATTTTAGACAGGTAAATTGATTCCAGGCTCTGAGCTCTTAGCTTTGAGCACAATTTACTCTATTTTTGCCACAGATACTTAATTTCCTTTTACCATGTTTTTTTGGATTTTGTTTTGTTTTGTTTTGTTTTTAGGAAAAAAAAAGATACAAACTTTCTCTTTATTCTCTTGCATATGTGAAAGTACAGACTGTGTCATACACTCGAGAGCTGCATGGAGATTTTACTTTGCAAATGGAGCAGCATGCTGGCAGCAAAAAGGATGAAAGCCTTTGAACAGCTCCTTTGATAATTGAAATCAGCCCATGATCTCCTTCAGGCTGCAGTTTTACTCATCGCTATTTCCTAGGTTTTTTTCTAGCACCAAGATAAATTTCAATGTAACAAAAGAGTCACAGTGGAAGAGATATGTATTATAAAGGTATGTAACACAGTTGTCGTTAAAGTACTTTACATACCTTCATATAAAGCAAAAATACACAAAACAAATACCTTTATATTGAAGGATTAATTTTTTCCAGGTGAATGAGGTGAATGGAAAAGTGCAATAAATCCAGTTATGCAAGCTTGCATCCTTAGCAAAACTTCAACTCTCGTGCAGTAAATGGTCTCTGCAGACTGCAGATGAGGTTTGGGTCACTGATGTTTATTTGATGCCTTTCCCATGTGTAAAGGATGTTCATCTCTACCTCTTAATTAATTAAGTTTATTAATTAAGTGCTTAATTAATAAAACAATAATTAATGTCAGTTAATTTGTCATTGAAGACAAATTTATTCATAACAGCATCTTACCTAAAGTGATGCCATATTTTGCATACCACTGAAAATGGTTTCTAGTTGTTTCAGAACAGAAAATGTTTATTGTTGTATCTCTGTCTTCTATTTGTGTGCTGCTATCCTTTGAATCTCCATACAAGTGATCACTGGTGCCTCAATGCAGGTAATCCAGTTGTCATTAATTTGAATGTGATACCTCAACTGTCCTTGGGAAATTTTCTGTATTTCTGTTATGGCTTTTTCTGTGTTTTTAAATAATCTTACTCTTGTCCTTTTGTCTCTGGGATATCTACATAGGTATCTCTGAAGGGTTGGGATTTTTCCTGTACTTATCTTTTATTTGTTTGCTTGTTTGTTGTGAGAAAAAAAATATCAGATGTCTGTGGTAATAACAAAAGACTTGCAAAAATGTTGAATTGAATTAGAACTTGCATTCCATCCTTAGATTGTCTCCTAAGAATTTGGAGTAGGAAAACAGTGGATTTCCATTCTTCATTCTTACCTAATTGTATTAAGCAGAGACTGAGACTACGGTCCTACTAAATTAGAATGGTGCAAGTTGATCAGTAGAACAAATATTTGTGCTTAGGCAGGCCTTTTGGATCTTATGGGAGCAAGTAGTGGGCGGGAAAAATGCATGTGGATGAATACTGCTACTATGCTATTTTTCTTACATTCAGAAGTTGATAGTGAAGTAGAGGTTCAGTAAAACACTTTGGTAGTATCTGTCTTCTGATCAAAGTATGGTATGTCTGAAGTTTCTATCTGCTCAAGTGATGCTATTGTGATTTTATCCAGGTAGGAAGTCACTTGGAAAGTTGTTTAACGCAGAATATGGCTACCTATAGCACGTGGTTTTGACACAGACACTTTTCTCATGATCCCTCAGTTAAAGAAAAGAAGGAAAAGAAGGAAATAGGAAGGAAAAGAAGAAAAGGGAAGGGAAGGTTCCGAGAAGGGAAGGTTCCGGGAAGAGAAGGTTCTGGGAAGGGAAGGTTCCGGGAAGGGAAGGTTCCGGGAAGGTTCCGGGAAGGGAAGGTTCCGGGAAGGGAAGGGAAGGTTCCGGGAAGGGAAGGGAAGGTTCCGGGAAGGGAAGGTTCCGGGAAGGGAAGGGAAGGGAAGGGAAGGGAAGGGAAGGGAAGGGAAGGGAAGGGAAGGGAAGGGAAGGGAAGGGAAGGGAAGGGAAGGGAAGGGAAGGGAAGGGAAGGGAAGGGAAGGGAAGGGAAGGGAAGGGAAGGGAAGGGAAGGGAAGGGAAGGGAAGGGAAGGGAAGGGAAGGGATTCCTATGTCCCCTAGCCACTCCTTTCTTAATCCCCGATTGGCCCTTATCTTTGTACTGTCCCGAGACCAGGGTCAGCTCCTGCCACTTGTGAAGGAGAAACCTTGAATCTCCCCATAAGTATGCCTGGGGACTCAGAGCATCTCACCTCACAGCTGAATTAAACATCTGTGGATACCATGCAAAGGCCCTTTTTGCTACCTTACCCTGGGCTTTACTAGCAGTTATTCAGGCAGCAACAAATTACCATGACTGTAGTACAAATTAACTCATTATTAATTAACCTTTTTCACTTGAGAGTATATCAACGAGCAATACTAAAAAGTGTTCCATTTATTTCAATTTTAATTTTCAAACATCTCAGAGGATAGAAGAATACTGCTGTATTGTATATTGGGGTAGAACTGCAGCATGGGAGCCTAATATTATATATACTAGTAGTTATATACTTTTCTCTTTTTTGCAGTCACAGGATATAGCAAATGAGGCACTTAAGACAGCCTTTTTACACATTTTTAACCTCTGCTAGGACACAGTGAAAACCACATTCCATGTTTCTAAAAGCCAGCTGTCTGAATTTAATTACCAGGAAATAGAGACCCTGTGTTTACCTCTGATGTTTGTTATAGTAGGTTCCTGCTCTTGATCCAGGTGGAAGGGTTACTGTTACATTTGGCCTCTACTTCAGCAAATAGAGTTTTAGCTGAAATTAGTGCTTGCTGATAGTGCAATCAACAGTAGTGATTTTCACTTAGTGAAAAATCTTCATTGGAAGTACAGTTCTGCTGGAAATACAGTACTCTGTCATACTCACAAACACGGAATGGTGTTCTTCTTTCATAAATTAATGCAGAACAGTGAGACACATTTGATGTTGTATAAAACAACTTAATGGAACAGGTATCTGACCCCTGTACTTGAAATACGTTACCTCTCTGTGAGCTTCATAAACTGAATCACAAACACTCTCTTGCAGGTGTCTTATTTGTGTCTGCAGACTAAGAAAACAAAAATACAACCTAAGAAAATAATTGACTTTTCATCACATTTCATGCTGAAATACCTCACAAATTTTTGAAAAATATTTAGACATATTTAGAAAATTCAAAGGTTTTAGTATTTGCAAAGAAACCCTATGCTAATACTGGTACCACTACAGTGCTTGTACAAATCCTGGTTTTCCTTTCTCAGTTAAAACTGAGGGAAGAAGGTTACCTGATTTACAATGTGCCAAGTTTCCAACAGAAGCTGATAAAAAAGCTATATTCTGTTTCTACCTCTGTGAGTGCTCATAGCTTGTTTAAAGAGGTGGTTAGGCATGCTGCCTCAAATAAAAAGAAATTTTCCATAGCTACTTATGCCAGTGATGGATTTTATTTCTCAGATATTATAATATGCAATTATCAGCCCAGGAGACAGCAGTGCAGGAGCAACAGTGATGTCATTGTTCTCTCTGTTGCTGATGTGTGTTCCATGGGCTTCCTGTTGATGCAAGACAGAAGAGAACGTGAGGATGAGATTAAAATTGACACTGGCATAGTAATGTGATTATTGATGCTTTGGAAATTTATAGTGCAACTTAACAAAAAATCTGTTAACAGCAATTTAAAGGGCAACGTATTCTCAAATTTAATGACACAATCACAAAGTTATTTGCTTTGGAGTATATAAATACCTAGTAGTTCTTCTCATGTAGGATTTTTGTTCATTTGAGAGGTTAGGTAGCAGTTTAGTAATTAAATTACATAATTTGTTACATGGGACTTCCAGTTATGTAAAAATTTAATTAAGTTTTATTTCCTACTTGTCTAAGAGACTTTTGTCATGGGAATATGACTATAATAATTTAGAGATGTGTCTTCTGTTGCTAAAATTTCTTGGGCAATTGTGTCTCTGTTACACTGAGGGCACGCTTGTGAAAATCAAGTGCACATCAGACCCTCTTTATCTCTTTGATTGTGAGCTAAATTTAACCTTGTCATTGAAACTACCCTGGGAAGGTTGATATTGAAGACCAAATTAATTGTTCAAATAGTTTTTCTCTTGGAGAGGCACAGGCCATGATGGCAACCAAGCCAGAGCTTGTGGCCAAAATGAGAAAGCTTGCCCTCAAGAGTGTTACAAATCTCCCCACTGAATGATCAAGCATCTTTCTTCCTTTTTGGAAACTGTCAGAGAGATTCGTACTGGTACATTCTTCCAAGCATCAGGCTTAACCACATGGCGTTAGGAACAGGTCGCTCAAAAGGGAAGAAGGGGAGAGAAGTAAAGGACATGAAACAGAGAATGAAAATAAAGTTTTGATAAACGGAATGGGAAGTAGGTAGGAGTGCTAACAGAACAGAGATGAAATGTAGAATTCTTTGTCAGCTGGTAGGCATGTCATGAATTTATTCTCAAGGTTATGAAGTTGGTGCTGTTTTGTTTTTCTCCACTCCATGCACATAAATGTGTAATACTGTAGTGCAGTGCAGAGCTGTGTGACCCCTGGTGGAGGCTGAGGAAAAGGTGTCACTGACACTCCTGGGAGATGTGGCCAGGGTGGTGAGCCTGCCTAGTCATGGGGGATAGGGGAAAACTGGATCATACCCTGGGGGTTTGGACTTGCAGAACTGCTTCCAGAAGAGAAGAAAAATGTTCTAGGAAGATCATGCATATTCTTATCTCTTTCTTTCCCTTTTCCCTCAATCTATTACAAAATAAATTGCCTAAAATAAGAAAGCATTCTAAAACTAATTTTTTTAAAGTGCATTGGATGTATGAAAGCTAGTTTTATATGGTTTAGATGCTGGATGGGATGATGTTGGCATGTTGAGAATCTTCCAGAATAACTGTTATTTCTTCTGTTGGACATAGAAAATCAGGTGGACAAGATTTTCCATGGAGAAGTTTCTGGTGCTCTGCATCTCATTGTGTATCTGTGTGTGTGCGTGTCTGTGTGTGTGTGTGTGTGTTGTGTGAATAAACTGTACCAAAAGAAAAGCTAAAATCTAAAAAAAAAGCAATATAGTTGTCTCAGTCATGCCAGGGTTGAAGGCTTTTCTTAACAGCCTTCAACTATGAGTGCAGATGAGTGTAGCAAGCAAAATATACATTCAGAGAATGAATTGTATTCCTATGTGTAGGTGTGGCATAAAATCTAAAACTAGCTAGGAGGTGAACAAAATATGGCAATAGTAGATGTCACTGTCTCAAAAAAGATATGCTTTGTTAAAACACTTTGTAAATATCTATCTGCAGGCTTCCTAAATTGACATCAAAAGCTTCCTTTTTGGTCAAAAAATGTATGTAACTATCCTCCCTAATTATGCCCATGCGCCTAGCCAATAGTGCAATCATATATTGCTGAGGTTGTTTGTTTTACATTACCCATCCAAGCTGTTTGGGGCAGAGGAAGTTTTTGCCATTACAACAGAGAAAAGGAAGAGGATTTTCTTTGTACAGAGAGTACAAACATTATTTGACATCTTTACTCTTTTTTAGCCTATTAAGTAATCTTTAAGCTTTCTTTTTCTTTTGATTGCAGTTCATGATATGTTAGAGATCTAACTGATAGATATCTAGAAAATTCAAAGGTTTTAGTATTTAGTATTTAGTATTTCATAGACTGTTAGAAATCTATTACTTTAAACAGAAAAAGAGGAACAAAATCTTATGCAGAAAAGACAGAAAATTACAGAAATGAGAGGTCAAATGGCTTTCTAAAGGTAATGCAGCTTCTAGCACTACTGGTAGGATCCATATTTCTTGAATCTTTTAAATCTCACAATAGTAACTTTGTCCCAGGGCATCTAACTTGCTGTTTTGCTATTTTTCTAAGATTTGTTATTTGCCTATTGAGTTCCATGCCAGGCAAATCTAGCATCTTCATTTTCTAGCCTTGTATTCCATCCTGTCCAAACTGATTCAGCCATCCCTTGAAATTAAAACTGTGAAACTGCTAAATTAACCGTACAGTTACCCCCTCATTTTAATAATCATAATAATAGTAATCACAATAGTAATATTAAAGTAAAAATAATAATAGGAAAATATTGATTTCTTCAAAAAATTGAAGTACATTTAACTATTCACAGCTAGGAATAGATTAGATCATCAACTACTACTTCTGAAAAATATTCAAGGAGAATATAGTTGGACATGATGCATTATAGATAGAAATGTGTTTTCATTACAAATAATGTGTTCTAACATCAGAAATAAGACTGATTATTATCTTTTTATGACTTAGGATATTTAGAGAATATTATAGGACACTATTTGGCTAAGGCTCCAGCTACTTTCTCTTTCCCTGGGATGATGTAGCACCATACCTATTCCCATATCCATATTTAAACAAACCATTTTCTGAGAAAGTAAGATGAACTATTACAGAGGAAGCAGAAAGCCTGTGCCACCACAGCTGAACAAAAATGTTTTAGCAGGAGGCCAGCACTACAAAAGAAAAATCTCCCCAGAGGTTCTTGCTTTATTCACAGCTAGAATGACCTGAAAATAACATATTGCTATATAGAATCACAGCTATATTATTCCCCTTGCAGTGTTACCAACACTTTAAGTTAAATTAAAGAAGCCATTCTAAATTTAATTTTCAGAAGCCTATCTTTCCTCTTCTCTGACTTCTGCTTTATAATCTACTATTACTTTCTTCTGGTTGATTAAAGAAATACTATTTGATTCCCTATATGTCTGTCTTGATGATGACATATTGATCCACACTCTCTCCTGTAGTTCTATTTCATAAAGAAATTCACAAGGTTTTTCTAGGATCCAGGTAGAAACTCAGCAGTTTCCTAGTTTCTGAACAGTCAATAGAGAGAGTAGCATGGAGGTTAATTATAGCATAAACTAGGATTTTCTGACAGGATATATTTTCTCCTATTTTGATTCATGGGATTCACTTACTTAAAAACACATCATGGTACACCCACTTGTTAAAGGTCAAAATTATTTCACAGTAAGTCAATGTCACGTAGATTTTTGTGTTAGGCAATTATTTTTAGCACCTTATTTACTGCTACAATGCTAATGGTAGCTAAAAAGAAGGATGTGTATGTTAATTAATGTTCACTGGATTTTTTTTTTCAATGTAGCCTCTTGTTTCTGATTTGCATTGTATAATGCTCATGAGACAGTGCCAAGAACCTTATGTGTATCAGCAGCATCTTCTGGAACATCAGTGGCCATATTCAGTTGCTGTACAGTGTATGTGGAATAATCATCCTCTGCTAGGAAATTATAAAACTATGTCATTTGATTGCAATTACATCCTCACTCATGCTAAGGTGCTGGCTTTAAACAGTTCTTATCAACACATCTAACTAATAATTTTTGTTGGGTTTTTTTTCAGGAGATGAGTTGAGAATAAGTGAGAGCTCAGGTCTCTGCAGGACACACAGTTTTGTAATGGTTTTTGTTTATGTGCATTTACTTCCTCTATAAAACTTTCTGAGAGAGTAAACAAGACTTTCTGAGAGAGTAAACAAGAGGAAGAATATAAACTTTTCCTCAAGACAACAAAAAAACCCTCATCATTTCCTGTAAAAAAGTAAACCATACTTCCACAGAAGAAACAGATACACTTTTGGCCAAGACTGGTGGTGAAGGTGTAGAACATTCTTGTTACAGGAAGTCATTGGTTGGAGACAAGGACAACACAAACTCTTAGAGATCCATGCCACAACGGCGATGGTTTGTTATGGAAGATTCCTTATATAGGGGGTTTGAAACTCCAGGGTTTAAACAGCTAATTGATTGGGGTGTCTCTCCACCCAGATCTCTGGCCAGTGGTGCTTCTGCATCTGGGCTTGAGCAGGGTTGGCTGAGGGTCCCTGTATAGGTTTAAATCCAACCTATCCGGGGACTTGTTTATCTGTTTTCTGGAATGAACCAGTCTAGCTGAATTGGATTTGTGTTATGGCTAGATTTACCTTGTCCAGCTACGGACCAGCTGTAGCTGTCTCAGTACTTTTCTCAGTTTCTGTACAGGTTGCCGAACATAAGAAAATGCTTGAATTTGGAGGATATAGTGCAGCTATAGCTGTTTGGGTACTATGGACTTTGTCAAAGTACTATGGCCTATAGTATATCAGCTCTCTTTTCTGATATACTATCAACTCTCTATTGCTTCAAATTATTTTCATTCCTATTTAAAATGTTCCAAAGTGCTTTTGTTTGGATAGGGGGCAGAAACATCGTTACACTTCCCCCCAAAGTCAGCTATGCTTCTTGCACCAGAAAGTGAGGCATCTACTGGAAGAAGAAAACCCCTACACTGCAATAACTGCTAATGTCAATGTTTAAATAATCATCTCTCAGCATGTACATTAATTCCTCATGGACATAAATGAGGTATATAACCCCATTTCATGCTAATGTTTCATATTTTTTCTTTATTTGGTCTTCTTTCCAATCCAGACTGCTGCAATTTGGGGGGAGAGAGGGGGAGGAAAGAATGAAGGTGAGAATGGCACACTAATTTCTTATGAAAAGTATGTCTAGCATGATTAACTCTATCAAAACTCAGCCTATTACAAGGCTGAAACATGAGCTGAGCCTCTGAATGGCTGAGATGCCATTGAGCTTGACATTTCTAGGGCTGTCTGGAGCTGGGATTAATCTCTGAATTGACAGTTTTGTGGGTTAAAGGAGAGGAAGAGCAGGTAAAAAGAAATGGAAGTGGTGGTTTGTACTCAGTTTCAGCAAATCAAATTGATCAACTTTTTCTTCAAGTGCTAAGTTTGCAGAAATTTCCTAGAACAAGCTCATTGCATGTGGAAATGAGGGCAGTATTGAATGACTTTTCAGAGGCAGATTTGAAGTCATGTGAAATTATCTCTAACAACTCCACTCTAGTTAATATTAATCCATTACTCTGTGTTACTACTCCAGATAGAGCTGTAGCTTTTCTTGCCTGAAATGAGAATCCACTATCACCTTCATCATACCCCTGCTATTTATTTAACTTACTGCACTTCAAGTGTTTCCATGGCTTTTTGGGAAATGAAAAGGGATTTTAGGGCTTTGGGATGATTGGCTGAAGGATCAGGATCATAGGTAGTGTTTTCTTTGTGCCTTTCAACAACAGCAAAGAATATTGAAAGGAATGAGCAGAGTCAATAGATTAACATGCTACTCCAAGGCTGGTGTCACTGACAGAATTTGGGGCTTTTTTGATCATAGGATGATCTATACAATGCCAGGTTGGCTGACACCTGATGAGATGCACCTTTCTCAGAGGGGAAAAAGGGGTTTTTCACAGGAGTTAGAAGGACTTATCAACAGAACTTTAAACTACTCTGGAATGGAGAACGGAAAAAGAGCAGACTTGCCACTCATAAGTAATGGGGAGGGACATGTAAGTTTGAGGGACTGTGAGATCCTTCAGTCTTCTCCATGGAGCATTGGCTGCAATGAGATGCACTTGACCAACACATGCAGCATGAGTCCCTGAGATACCTCAGTGCTATCCCTGGTGGAATGAGTCCTCTGACAGAAGTCTGTTGTGGGGTGGTTATAGGCTGTTCATGAGGGATAGGCAGGGCAGAATAGGCAGTGGAGGTCATGGTGGCAGGGTGACATTGTGTATAATGGAGGGGCTAGAATGTGTGGAGATCACATTTGGCAATGGTCCAGTTGAGAGCCTCTGGATAAGTATTAAGGGACAAGCAAGTAGTGCAGAATTCCTCATGGCAGTCTGCTATGGACCACTGAGACAGGCTGACAGCACTGATGAATTATTTTCTAATGTACTAAGAGATACCTATTTCAGCTACCCTTGAGCATATGGGACAATCTGTCTTGCCAGATATTAACCACATTATTAGTATAGGAATTATTGCCATATTATTAGTATGGGAATAACACACAGGTGGTACAAGAAGGTCCAAAACACCCCTAAAATACTTGTGTTTTAACTTAACTGGAAGGACACAGACCTGTTAAAATGAGTCCAGAGAAGGGTCATGAGGATGGTTATAGGATAGAGCATCTTCCCTCTGAGAAAATGCTTAGATAATTGGCATTGTTCATCCTAGAGAAGAGAAGACTCCAGAGAGTCCTTATAGCAGCCTTCTAGTGAGGGCCAACTAGAGCACTGGTAGAGGGACTTCTTGTATGGGCGTGTAGTGATAAGATAGCTTTAAACTGAAAGATAATTGGTTTAGATTAGACATTAGGAAGAAAGTCTTTACTTTGAGGATGGTGAGGCACTGCCACAGGCTGCCCAAAGAAGCTGTGGATGTATCATAGAAAGTTCATATCATAGAAGAGTTCAAGGCCAGGCTGGATGGATTTTTGAGCCACCTGGTGAAGGGGAAGGTGTCCCTGCCCACGGGCAGGGGGATTGGAATGACATGATCTTAAATGTCTCTTCTAATCCTAAGCATTGTATGAGTCTGTACTTCATGGTACAGTTACTAAAGGAGGCAACTATGACAGGTGCCCTTCTTGGTTTGTTTATTTTTAAAAGAGAGATTCTAATGAGTGAAGTAGTGACTGGTGGCTATCTTAGCTACAGTAACCATAAAGGAATCAAGTCTGAAATCTCTGACAACAGGAGGAAAAGTGCCGGCAAAATGTCAGCCCTGGACAAGAGGAGAGCAGACTGCTCAGGAAACTAATTAGAGAAGTCCCTGAGAAAATGCTTTAGAGGATACTGGGGTACATCAATGCGTGTCACTTTTTAAGCACCGCTTCCCAAGAGCACAGGAATGGGCAATTCCAAAATGTTAGAAGTCAAGTAGGGGAGGCAAAAGGCTGGCTTGACTAAGCAGGCAACTTCTTCTGGAACTAAGGTAAAAACAAGAAAGTGTATGGCCAATGGAGGAAAGCTCATGTGATATGAAGGGCATACAGAGATACTGGTCACCACTGTAGGGAGAATATTTGTGTGTCTGAAAGTCTGTTGCAGCTGAAGAAGACCAGAACTGTGGGGGACAGTAAAAAGTGTTTTTTAGATGTTTTAATAGCAAAATAGCAATAGGCAGAAATAATATTGTCCCAAAGATCTGGCTGATGTTATCATGAGGCCTTTCTTTTTCATGTTTGGATGATCTTGGGCTTCTGGAAATGTCCTGGTCAACTGGCAAATTTCCAAATTCCAGCTCAGGTCATTCTATGATTTACAATTTACTTCCAGGACCCTGCACACAGGTTCAGAATTCTCTTGAAATGAGTGTTATGTAAGATGTGGGCAGGTATAAAGAATTTTTGTCTTTTCCTACTCTCGCCTATTCAAATATCAATCTCAAGTGTGTGATTTTTCGACTGAAGGCAATCTGAATCCTTAAAAGCTGATTTTCTTATACTGTTCTCACTGTTGCCTGTACAGAACCTGGAGGACATTGCAGAAATATGATGCAAGCTGTGAATCATAGGAATCTTACTGTAGATGCTAGTAGAAGCTGTTTCAGTGAAGTCACAGAGTGTCCGATTCCCGGCTGTTTGGATAGCCTGGAAAGGCCCGGGGTGGCCTTGGGGCAGCCCGCGCTTCAAGGACGAGAAGAGGCTTCAAATCTTTTCTCGGTCTCGGTGTTTATTAATTGTTTATCTAAAAGATTTTCTCTCGGCCCGACAGAGGTCTGCTCAGCAGCCAGCCATGAGCACACTCCCCTCTCGCTGGGGCGGTCTCCTATCTTTATACTCAAAGTTACGTATATAATATTTATCATTTTTCCCCAATACCTTTTACCCTTATTAACCAGTGCACTTTTAGTAATAACCAATCCTAAAGTGCCACCATCACCACAGAAGATGGAGGAGAAGAAGAAGAAGAAGAAGGACAGGACATGCCCCAATTCCTCCATCTTACTTCTCTAAACCCCCCTGTACAGAAATCCTAAACCCTGTGTTTCACTCTCTAACTAACTAATCCCTTCACCATTCACCCCGGTGAAATCCTCCTATCCTCATACAAGTGTCGTCTCCTGTGTAGGATCAAAGTCCAGCCACCAGACACTTCTGGCAACATTCCAGGACTCCCGAGCCCCCCAAGGGTGGTCTCGGTGACTCGGCACCTCAGTCCTGAGGTGCTGAGATCCCACAACAGAGGGCTGTAAGACAGTCTTAAATACTGCCCACTCTACTAAACTGTAATATAGTTAAATATTTCCTGTATTTTGACACATGATTTAGAGAGGAACATGGTATATGACACAGAAACAAAATATAGAACTCACCTTTACAATATGTGAAAAGCAAATGTGGCATATATTAGAAGTTATATATATCAAAATACAGAAAGCAGAAATACAGAACTTACACATTAAATTAGTCATAATAGTCACATAAGGCTGGTGAGTAGCAAGAAATTTGGCAGGATGTGCTTGACAACATCATCCTGCCTTAGGAAAAATTATTGTTACAGAAATGTTCCAGTATTTGCTTCTCAATGGCAGACAATCTCTGAAACCTCTGAGACACTGAGGCCCCAGTAGGCACAAAACGGCCGATGAAGATAAAAAAGAACATGTCCTTTTTAAGAACAATCACAAAAGTATTCTATATAGCAACTGGAATTAAACACAAGCAATTTTTGAAATTGAATCATAGCTATGTTCAGGGAGAGGACTTAGAGATTTGGAGACTTTGCAGCAGATTTTTTTTATTGAAAACTCATACATGTTCACTTTAGTTCAAAAGAAACTTCTAAACAGAGAAGAGAAAAATTTGATCCATTTTTCTCCATTTTAAAGGTAGTGAGTGAAGAAAATAAGCCTCTATCACAAGCATAAGTAAATCAGTGAAAATGCAGTGTCTAAAGCAACTTGTTCCTCCTGTTTACTCAGTGTGTCTTTTCCTGTTCATGTCATTTATTTGTTAACTTCTTCATATCTTGTTTGGTTTGGCTTTTAAACTCAGAGAAAATTCATGTTGTTTTGCTAAAAAAAAGCATTAAAAAGTGAGATATTCCAAATTTTACTTCCTAAGGTGCATCAATTCTTATCTGGAATGATTAGATCTGGTAGATCCTGGCTTTGTTTACAATCACTGTGAGTTTCTTTACAGGACAACCAAGACTGTTTTAGTAAGTCAAAACAGTAACCTGTCCTATGAAAAACACAGGCATCAGTCTGAATCTCTTCTCCCTATCATGTTTGTAATCAAGAGGGATTTAAGAACAAGGTATTTTCCCAAGGTACTAATGTTTTCTTTTTTCTGCCCTGCCTCCTCATGCAATATGTCTACCTGATTACATGTCAGCAGAGTAAGTGTGAAGCCTCTGTCATTTCTGTAAGACAATTCTGTATGACAAGTACAAAATATTTTACCTTGTTTAAATTTTAACTTTGAATCAATTTCAGTTTTAACTTTGAATCTAATATTTCTTTTAAAAGAATTCTGTGATTTATACACACAACAAAAAGAATAGTTTTGTAGTAAGCAAAAGTTCTTAGAAAGGTATGTTGCCTATTGTAGCTCTCAGATGCTCTCAGAATATCACAAAATGGATGTCTAAGACTTATACAGCAGTAAAATCAATGTCCAGGAGAAGAGCAATCAATTCCTTCTGTGGAACAAAATAATTTGCATGCACCTGCTTGTTCATGAGGCTGCCTGCTTTTCATGTTGGGCTGGAGTGAGAACAGTGAGTGCACAGCCCATGCACCTGTATATTAATGACATGACCTTTGCTACCTTTTGAAATGTTATCCTGGAAATACTTAATCACAGGATTAAAGAAACCACTGGGCCACTTCAAATTGATACTGGACAGTTTATAAGGAGGAGATACTCTAACATTGGCAGCGTTGTTAAACACTTACTTTGATCTCTCCTTACAGAGAAACATAGAAAAATCAGTTCAAATCTGAGATCAGTTTACAAGTTATGACAGAGTGATATAGATGTGTACAGATTACAGAATTGCTTCCTAAGAGCTTAAATCCACTTACTGCATACAAAGAATATTGTCTTGATAAAATTAATCTTAGAGGTTGCAAGTGAGGAAATACGCAAAGGGGTAGCTGTCTGTTTCTCCTGCTTTGGGATTTGGTTTAGGGGATTTGAAACTAGAGAAACAAATATCCCTATTTTAATTGTTTAAGATAAAAACAAAATGTGCCAGTTTAAATTAACTTAAGAGTGATTTGTTTAATTCTGGGGGAGTCCAGGCTACCTTAAGAAAAACAGGAGGCAAGAAGGGGAGAAAAATATCAAAAATAATGGAGAAAAATTTAACTTCAAAACCTTCTGCACTACTTTGAATGCAGTAAAATACCTGCCAAGTATCTGGACATCCATGAGTATGACTGACTGCAGATCAAAAAAGTAAATCTGAATTTTCAGAGTTCCTAATTGCTCTGTGTAAGTAGTTACCCACCATCTGTACAGCATCAGCATGGGCCCACTGCTTGATGTGCCAGCTCCTGGCCCTTTTTTGGGTGGTCATCCTGGTATTCATCATACAAGATCAAGTATTTATAACATTAGGCTGGTAGTAGTGGAGAAGTTTTAGGGGGCAGGATATACAGATATACACACAATGAAAAATAAAGAATCTTACTGCTGACTTTGCATCAGAAATGAGCAGATGTTTAGATTCATGGGTGAAGAGGTATGCCTGCGGCAGGCATAGGCCCCATCTCTCTGCAATCACAACAGATTTGCTGCTGGCCTGACAGTCCCCCTGGAGGTGTGGTACAAAGCAGAGAGCTAACTAGCCCATCGGTTTTAAAGGCATTTAGAGGCATAGGTGAATGAGTCATGAAGGAAACTGCATGGAAATCATTTAGATTTCCCACTAAAAGGCCAGATCTTTCATGTGTGCATTCATACTTGCTATCATTATCTTCTCATTTTAATGTTATTGTCAATTGCATTATCAATGTTTTGTTGTGATGTCTTGATGCTCTACCAAAATGGAAGGTGAAATGACTTGGGAATCTAAGTTGGTTTGTTTCTATCTAATACTTGATTCACTTCCAGGTTGTTCTGTTCATATTCTGAACAGCAGAAGAAAAAGCAATGCTACAATTATTAATTTTTCAAGACCTGCAACTTACTCAACATAGTTTTCTTCTGAAGCTGTAACATTACCAGGAGAAATTATAAGAGAGATGGTAAACTCTTCTGCATACACAAAAGACAAATAGATTTTAAAACAATTAGATTTCATTGAGGTGACAAAAGTATGCAGAAATATGAAGAATTCAGTAATGGTCTTAAACAT
Organism: Zonotrichia albicollis; assembly: GCF_047830755.1. Taxonomy (NCBI): domain Eukaryota; kingdom Metazoa; phylum Chordata; class Aves; order Passeriformes; family Passerellidae; genus Zonotrichia; species Zonotrichia albicollis. The sequence goes on from NC_133860.1 coordinate 24,643,188, forward strand.
GCTCTAGTTAATGTGAGTTTCACTCACCTCCAAAATCTCTTTGGTTTAAACTATCCAGGTAAGTATCAAAGGCTGTAACTTTGGGTTAAAAAAAAAATAGATAAAAGGATAAATCCCTTTATTTGGCAGGGGGCTTCTTATTTTGTACTTTTTATGTTACTACTAGCATGAGAAGAATTCTCTTCCACTGGTTCTCCATTTTTGTAAGTCCTTATCAAATACACAGGAATTTGTAGTACTTGAAAGCTACATCATGGGAGACAGGTTAATTTTCCCCCTTTTCTGTAAGAACAGGAGAACGGACTACTCATGTTAAGACACACTTTAGCTTTGGACACTAATTGAGTATCACCAGGTCTTACAAACTAGAGATGAATAAAAATTCTCTTGGTAACCTTTTTACAATGTATGATTTTTAAATATGAAATCTAGGTCTTATGCCATAAGTAGAAAACGCTAAAGCATAGTAAAAAACACTACAGAAAATATATGGAAATATATTTTCTAGAACACTGGAAAAAAACTTAGAAAATGTGATGTTGATACCTACAGTCCATAATTCATATAGTAATCAGAAAAACAAAAAAGTCTGTTACACAATTCACTCAACTGCAGTTTTCATCTGAGCGAGTAATGTGACAGCTGGCTAGAGCAGTTTGTGCCTCAGTAGAATAAATGGAAGGGTGAAATTGCATTCAGAGGGGAAAAGGCATGGGGGCCAGTCGTGTGTGTGTGTGTACATGGACAGACATGTATGCACATGTCCTATCAGATGTATTTCATTCTTATCTGAAAGAATGATACAAAATTGCAAAGCTGTCTTGAAGAGCAGCTTCTAACTGGGTTATTTCAGTCTTTATCATGAGGTTACATGGATAAAGACCTGTTAAACCACTGACTCCTAGCTTAATGAGATCCGTGCTCCAGGAGAAAGCCCAAAACCCCATCTGGCTGGCTCTCAGCAGTGTAGAAAAAGTCAACTACTCTACCAGAGGACAGGATTGAATTTAAAGAGTTGAGATAGAGAAAAAAGAAGGCAAAGACAATGAGCATGCAAAAAAAAAAATTGCTGTCAGTGTCCTACTGATATATTCAAGCATTCTATCTGGCGCTTTAAAAGAAATAATGAAAAATTAAATAATAATACCACTTTAGACAGACACCATAGTTACATTTCTATAAGAGAAATAAATATTTTTAAAGCAATCCTTGAAAACAACACTCAGCAGCTCAGGGTTTCAGCTAGTATGAAAACAACTGGGTATTTTGCTATTCCTAGCAGTCTCTGGCAGGTCAGTGCAGACATTGCTGAGTTTTGGCTGCCCTCCGTGGCATTATTTTCCAGCACAAATTCCACTGATAAATGTTTCCGTGTTGAAATTAAAACCATTACATGGAAGTTAAGACCTCACTGGGGGCTTAAAGCCACAGCTTTTCTTCTGCCCAGGAAAAGTGATTAAAGAGTGTCAATGGTAATGTAATAAAAAACAGAACTTCTGTTAATAAAACTAGATAAAATGGAATAAAAAAAATATTGCTATATACTGAGGTCAAGATAAGGGAAAAAAAGTGGGGTTCTGTAGAACTACTGCATGGGTTTTTGGTTTTGTGGAGTTTGGAACAAATGTTGCTGCAGGACTGTGCTACTCTTCAATGGTACTCAAACCAGCCACAACAGCCCAGCTCTCCTAGGAGATGGGAGAGGCCCAGGTTGAAAGGAAGTCATATCGCTACACCAGAATGTCCTAACAAAAAACAGCCCAGGCTTGCTCAGACAATGGTGTGAGTGGAGATTTGTGTCTTTTTAGGTGAAAAGTCATAAGAATGAGCCGCACTGGAGTGCAGAATTAATGAAAGTGTGGGAAATGATGATGTTTTCACTTCTGTAGAAATTAAACTTCCACAACCCCTTAAATGCTTTTTTTCTTGGCGACCAATGCAGCAATATGTAATGTGGTACACTTAGCCAATATGTTTAAGGAAGGAAATGTGTTGTGGTAATGGCGCTTGACTAACTTTCCACTTCTAGCTCTACTAAAAAATGTCTGTGTGACCCTGAGAAAGAATTTTACTCCTCCAGCAAGACTTGTACTGCATCTTCCAGGTATATAATTAATTTGGAATACCAGAAGCAGAGCTTTGTGAATGGTATGATCACTACACAAAGCAGCAATTTTTATTAATTCAGAATACTAGGGAGTAGATGATCTTATGGAAAACCCCCAAAACCTCTGCCTATCCTCACAACCCTACTCCAGAAAAAAGAAAAAAAGAAAAAAAAAAATCTAAGGAAAACAAACAACTTCCCTCCACCCCACCAAACCTCCAAAAATAACACCCCAAAACCAAACCAACCAGCTAGAAAAGAAACCAAACCCATAAAACCAAATGGGCATGAGGGGGGAATAAACTCCTATTTTTCTTGTTTGAAATTAGGAAACTTTTGAAAATATCTTCTTTCCAAAGTCACAGCATTGTTTCTTTGTTTTCCATTTGCCTTTTCCTTTTTCTTTTTTTTTTTCACCTGTGCCCTAAGGAAAGAGAAGCTGCTTTCTCCCACGGTCTGCACTCAACAAACCTATCTAGTTTAGCTCCTAAAATCACCTTAGTAGCAAGAGGTGGAGAAAAACAGCTATTTTTTCTTCCCGTTCAATGTGAAAATATCAAACTGCTGTTACCTCAGTTACTGCTCAGGTTACTGTTGGATGTTTGAACTCATTAAGCCATATAAAGCAAATTTTTAAAATGTCAAATCTGTTCTACCAGACTGTCCATGGAGACAGAGGGGGTGATATTTGTGCTGTTGTGCTAGTGTTATCTGCCTAGGAAGAGGAATATAACCAACATCATGTTTAAACTGATAAATATGACAATAACAGGATAAAACATTCCTTAAGCACTGATAGCATGTACTTGCTACTCTAGGCCCATCTTGGCTGTCATATCAAGTAAAGGAAGCCAAGACAGAATAGTTATAAGGAATAGACTATGTAAGAGGATTAGACAAAGGAAAGACTGGCATTCAAATATGTCCTTCTGGAATACAAGTTTTCTCCTTAGATACAGGATTCTTCTCCACCCGCTAAATAAATTCTGTAACACCCACAGGTTCTGTAAAAGCCCCCTGTATAGAAGGATAAATCACAGCAGTCCCAGCAGCACTGGAGCTGCGGTCTGCAGCACAGATGACAGTGGATTTCTTGAGGTAAATCTGCAAATAAAAGAGAGCTGTGCCCCTGTTTCCTCTTCCTAGCATTTACAAAACCCAATAGCACAAATATAAGCATCTAATATTTGAAACAGAAAATCACTCAGCTGACAGAGGGATCAGGAGCTACTGAAGCAGGGAAACTACTAAGTGCAAATGAGTAGCACTTCACTGGTATTTGACTGATAATTTTACCCAACAGAGGTTATTACAAAGATGTCTCATAAGAGATCTCTGCTTAGGGGGCTATGCAGTTTCAGGAAGAGATTTAGTTGTGATATTTTCAGTTTGGGGGAGTATTTTTGTTATTTGAAAGTTAAAAATCATCTTTGCCAACATCTGGCTCAAAAAACCAAACAATCAAACTCAGTTCAAATCCTGTGCAGGTCTTGGCAGCATTACGTGCTTTTACAGTAATTTCTTCTTCTCCAAATTGTGGATGTATTTCACAAAGATTAAAAACAACAATTCCCAAAGTTTATCTGATGGTAAATAATCAGGGAGCTGACCAGATGGGAACACAGAGATTTCAAAGAAGGTGAATTGGTACACTTTTATTGCACATTTTCTTGTGCTTGGGTGTTCAATCTCTTGTTATATGATGTTGTTGATTGGAGACAGGGACAACATGAACTCACTGAGAGTCCTGGACAAATAATGTGTTTTATTGTTCAGAACTTCTTTTTATAGGGAGTTTGAATTTCCTGGGCTCAGATAGTTGATTGATCAGGATCTCTTTCTGCCTACATCTTTGGACAGTGGTGTTCCTGTGTCGAGGCTTGAACAGGGTTGGCTGAAGGGCCCCTGTATATGTTTGAAACCAACCTAGCTGGGAACTTGTTTGTCTGTTTTCTGGAATGAACTAGGCTAGCCTAATTGGGTTTGTGTTTACCTTGTCCAGCTGCAGACTGGCTGTACTGTGACAGTACTGTGATAATTTCTAATTAGGATGAGATTTTATATGAAGCATAGAGGCAGATTAAGTTTTTTTGTATCTGTTCACCTAATGGTGATCAAAGGTATGATGCACAAGCTTAGTTAAAACATTCCTTTTTGTTTGGTTAGGGTTTTTTTTGTTTGATTTGTTTTGATTTTTGTTTTGATTTTTTGTTTGTTTTTTGTTTTGTTGGTGGTGAATTTGGGGGTTATTTTTGTGTGCTTTGCTTATTTCGTTTTGATTTTTGTTTGGTTTGGTCTTATTTTGTTTTGTTTTGTTCTGTTTGTGGGGTTATTTGTTTTGTTTTTCCTGAATGACAAAGCATTCTGGGTAAAGGAAATTTGAGGGGTTTGGCTCCATTTTTCTCTTATAACTGATAATTCACCTGTATGGTGATTTGTAGAGACAAGATTATAGTTTTCTCAGTCAGCTCCACTGAGCACGTTGGAGTCCTGAAGCTATAGCTGGGCAGTTTACTTCCCTTCTTGAGCTGAAATGTGTGTTTAGCAACAGACAGCTCTCTTTGCCACCCTAGAAGAAATACAACGCTTAGCTCACCTATTGTCTCTTCTCCATTTTTCTAACTGCCAAAAGAAAAAAAATGGCTGGGTGTGGGAAAATTGAGTGGAGAGTGCTTTATTTACTGAGTCACAGACACCAATGAAAGTATTTTACCTGCTTGGAGGCTACACGTTCAGGCAGTAACAATGTAGGTTAATCTGAATAAAATGTGTTTTTACCAGAGGAGAAAATCTTAGAAGACATAATTTACACTGTTTGACATAATTTAAACTGTTTTCTTCCTACAACTAGCATTTCTTTTCAGGAATGATACAAGTTTTCGTGGTAGTTATCCAAGGTGAAAACATACAGACTAGTCAACTGTTCAAGAAAAACCTTGTGATGTCAGCTGAAATGCATATAACCCCCCGAACACTCATACTTAACACATCCCTCCCTATATGCTCCAGATTTTAAAACTATCAAAACATTATGGGACCTTTTGTGTTTTGAGATACTCAAGTTTATACTCCATGATTAAGGAGATACCTTTAAAACAAGGTTATCAACTATACTTTGCAATAGTTTTCTAATGGTGGAAAAAAATATTATTGCATTATATCTACACCTGACCAAAAAAGGCTGGGTACATTTCTGAGGAGAGCTGTGCTGAAAAGTGTGCCCTGTGACACAATGGTAACTGCAACCACAATTGAATTGTTCCCCAGGCCAGCAAATGGAATAAGTGAGCATTTAAATGTAATACCTAATGAATGCTTTTCAGGAGATTAAAACCACTCTGCAGGCTACCATGACCGTTAATCCATTCCAAGCCTAGGGAAGCAATGACCATAAACCATCCATAAGATGCTTTGGCAAACATTTGCTAGACAGCTGAAAGATCATGTGTAATACCTGCTTCAGCTAAACTCATTGCCTTCTTTCCTTAATCCAATACAAAATAAAAATTCTAAGTTAACATTTAGAGTATAATCACTTCTTAAAATTTAAATTAGAGATGGAAAAACATTGATTTCAGAATTTGTTTTACAAACTAAAATAATATTCTCCCTGTGTTTATAACTCAATGCAGATCTTTTTTGACCTTTATGCAGCAAATTGGTTGTTATGTGGAATTTTAAGGCAAATTCAATGCCTAAATGGTTTTGCAGGGCTAAATACTAATAATTTCTTATTTTAATTAAATTTGTAATCTCATTTTTCCAAACACACTTGAATTTGAGTGCTATGCATATATAGTACACTTGATAAATTTTTCACATCCCTGTCTTTTTTTAGCACAGCAGATCTCCTTCATAAGCTGTGTATGTTGCATTAGATATCTAATCTGATGAGGGTTTAATTGCTTGGGTAAGGACAATTTTGTCCTTGCTTAGAACTGTGTAACTCTAAAGTGGTTTTGTGTATTTTTATAGTCTTTAAATGCTAATTTCAAAATCTTTTTCCTCAGCATAATTGTTGACTTGAGAAATACAGTAGCATGGGTAATCTATATATAAAATCTAGTTTAATTGAGCTTTTGCTCTATTAAAAATGTTAAAGAGAGCTGAGCAAGATTTTCAAACATCAGTTCTGGACCAAATTTAATGAATTTCAGTGAAATATATAGGCCTAGAAAGCTAGCATATTAATTGGAAACTTTCCCCAAGTGTAATGTTAGGAAAAATACATAAATGAGTCTCCTACACTCTCCCAGCTTCCATCAGAAATACATGACAGGAGCATGCCAAGCTTTGCTGACAGGGTGAATTCAAGTAAGTGCTCATCCAGCTCTGGCTACTCTGAATCTTGCCCTGGGTAGCATTTTCTTTTGATAGAGTAAATTAAACTTTAAATAATGCAAACCTATGTGTAAACCCAATATTTGAAATGTCTTTGTACCTATGCCTTGCTCTATGTCAGCCTCAATCTTGATGAAAAGGTTACTACAGGTAAGATACGTAAAAGCATGTGTTGCTTTACAAAGAGCGAAAAGCTAAATGCTTTTTCTTTACACTTCTTTCTATCCAATATTTTTATGCTTAACACAATAGAGTTGTAAGGAGAAAGACCATATCCACACTAAATAAGAGAAGGCAAATGCATAGCATTCTTCCACACTGAGCAGCAAAGTGCCAACTGACATAACATTTTGCTTGCACAGCTGTGTTACAGTTAGCAAATAGAAATATATGCATTTTCATTAAGCCCTTGCCCTTCATCCAGAAGGGCAAGCCTTAAAGTAAATAGACAAAGACAAATAAAACAGAAGGAAAAAAATACGTTTCTTTGGCACAAAATCAAATTAATGCAAAAGCCAAGGAGAGCTTGAGAGCCAATTTCATGCTAATAAGGAAATGCAATTGAAGTATTATGTTTTCTAAAAGATTTTCAGAGAGGTACTTCCATATATCTCAATGGATTTGAAAGATAAGTATTATTTATCTCCATATCACAGACAATGCAAATGGATGTCATGAAACTCTTGTCCCAGGACATGTTCGACTAAAATAGTGTTGTTTAATTCTTTCTCTTCAATGCTGCCATATACTACCCCTCTGTATGCTCTAGCTTGAAAAATTCGAGTCAGAAAAAAAATATTTTCTCTCCTGGGCATTTTTGAAAATTTAATAAGTTTCTGTGCTGAAGTCTCTGCTTTTTTATTAAAAGCAATCCATGTCAGGAGACTATCACCATGCCAGCTACTCCAGGCAGCTGTAAACCATCCACATGGTGTATGAGAATTATGATCCTGATACATATTCAGTGTGTTTCATTGAGTACTCTGGAAATCAGATGCACTTCAGGAGTAAATTAGGAGGCAAGAGCAATCTGGGAACAAATCTGAGGCAGTAACCTGCCTTAAGTCTTCCCAGGAGCAGTATAGCTTGAAGGAGATAATCACTAGTAAATGCAGCATGACCTTTCCCTCCTTTGACCAGGCCCACTTCTAAGGAACAATGCAACTTGGCCTCTCTTTTAGCCAAAATAAGTATATTTGAAAGTTTGGTTATTTCATGAACAAACAGTTGAAAGATTTCTGGCAGTTGCATCTCTTATACTCATTCTTCCTTCCCTTTTCCCATTGATTTTAGTGCAAAAGAGGAACTATTTTCTAAAGTGCTCTTTTATCTTTTCCCCTGGCCTGCACGTTGATCTCCTGTTGAGACATAACTGCCACATTCCTCTTTTGCAATGCTAACAGAAGAACAGTTACTCAACTAGAAGCTCTCTGGAAAAATGCTGAAGGTGGTATGAAGTAAGGTCTCACGCTCTGAAGCCACAGAATAAATTTCACAAGAAAAAAATGTGAAAAATAACAATTTCTTCTCACACAGTTCTTTATTCATAGCAGTCTAGCCTGCTGTTGCCCTAGTGACGTCCTCAAGGGTTCTTGACTTACAAACACAGCAGACAGCAAGAAGATGCCCACCTGCTCTGTCCAATCAGTTAGAAACATAAAATTTTTTCCATGAAGACTCCTTTTCAAACAGAGATAAATAATTTATAGTAATTTGTCAATCCTTTCTGAGCTCCTGCTCTATGTCTTTCAGCAGCTGCAAATTGCTGCCACTCAAATTATTTCCTTCCCTTTTTATACTAAGGTTGCAACAGGCAAGGTGATCAAAGAATAGGAATACTTTTCAACCAATGTCATAACTTTGGAGTGTACCTTTGATTTCATTAACCTTATGTTATGTTATGCAGAGACTTTTGCTATAGTTTTTTTGCTGGGAAAGCATTTTGAAGTTGAGAATAAATTTTGCAGAGAATCAAAACTGGTCCTAAGAGCTAGTCAGTAAATGTTTTAAATATAAGAATATTTATTGTGCTTTGGTCCCAGCTGACAACTAAGCAGCTACTCCCTCACTCCCCCACAAGCAGAACTGGGGAAAGAATGAGAAAAATAAAAGTAAAAAGGTCATGGGTTGAGATACAGACAGATAAAGAGGTAAAGCAAAGGCTACACAAACAAACAAAGGAAAGCAATTAATTAATTTCCCCCTTCCCAGGGGGGAAGCAGGTGTTCAGCTGCCCCAAAGAAGGGAGGGCACCATCATGGGTAACAGTGACTTGGGGAAACAAAAACCATCATTCCAAATGGTTCCCTCTTACTTCTTTTTCCTCCAGTTTCATGTACTGAGCATGACTCCACATGGCCTGGGATATACTTGTGGTCAGCATCAGTTTTCCTGGCCATTTTTCTCCCAATTCCTTGTGCACAACCTGCCCGTTCACTTGTGGGGTGGGGTGAGAAGCAGAAATGGTCTCACACTCTGCAAATGTTGCTCAACAATACCTAAAACATGTCTATATTATCAGCACTGTTTTCAGCCCAAATACAAAACAGACCCCTGCACTAGGCACTGTGAAGAAAATTAACTCTACTCCACAGGTATCTAAACCAGCTCAATATTTAAAATGCTAAGATAAGACCTGTTGTACTAACTAGCTCTATACTACATCCAGTATAAAAAAAGATGATTCAATTAGTAGGAACAACCTTTTACTAGAATCACTGTAATTGTAGGAAATACTACAATTAGGGTGTTTCTGTACATTCACTGTGGTTTATTTAGAGAGGTAGGAACATGGGCACTTACATGGATCTTTCTTTCCTTTGAAGAGTAGAAGAGTTCTTAGAATCATAAACAACAGAATAACCTGAGTTGGAAGGGAATGGTGAGGAGCATGAAACTCCTGACTTCACACAGAGGAAACCAGAATTTAAACTGTTGTCTAAAGATGTGTTGAATACTTGGCTTGGGGCCATGACTATTTTCCTGGGAACCTCACTCAATTGCTTGACCAATCCCTCTCTGAAGAACCTAATTTCCTAATACTCAATCTTTCTTTCAATGGACACCAGAGAAGAGATCAGCATCTCCCTTCCATTCATGAGGAAGGTCATATTGGTTTGCCATGGCCTGGTTTGTGGTCGCAGGGGGACAACAAGATGTCTCCTGTGGGAAGCTGTCAGAAGCTTCCCACCAAGTCCAGCAGTGCCAATCCCTGATGGCTCTGAAAATGGACAGACTGTGGGCCAGGGCTAGGCCAATGAGAGAGGCTGGTAACACTTCTGTGATGACATATTTAAGAAGTAAATCAACACAAAGTCACAGAGGTTTTTGCTTGTAGCCAGAGAAGAGGAAGAGGTGAGGACAAGGTGAAAACAACATGGAGACCACAAGGTCAGTGGAGAAGGAGGGAGTGGAGCTGCTCCAGGCACTGGAGCTGAGATTCCTCTGCAGGCTGTGGTGAAGACCATGGTGAAGCAGCTGTGCCCCTGCAGCCCACGGGTGCACAGGGAATGCAGAGATCCACCTGCAGCCCATGGGGGAGCTGCCCATGCTGGGGCGGATGGATGCCTGGAGGAAGCTGTGACCCAGTGAGAGACCCAGTGGAGAGAAGGCCCTTGCTTCCAGGCTGGAGCAGCCTGTCCTTGGAGGAGTGCACCCCCTGGAGTGATCCATGCCACGGCAGTTTTGGGAGGAGTGTCTGCCCATGGTGGGAGTTCATGCTGCAGCAGATGCAGTATGGCTGTTGTTTGTGAGAGTGGACCCACAATGGAGAAGTTCATGGAGAGTTGTTTCCCGTGGGAGGGACCCTACAGCCTCACAGGGGAACGACTCCTCTCCCTGAGCAGTGAAAGAAAATCTCAGTGATGAACTGACCAAAAACCCCCACACCCTGTCTCCCTGTACTGTTGGTGGGAAGGAGGGAGGGGATAGGGGAAAGAAGTTTTTAAGGGCTTATTTTACTTCTCATTATCCTCTTCTGACTTGCTTAGTAATAAATTCATTTTGCAACTTAAGCTGAGTGTGGTTTTGCACTTGAAGTGTTTTCTCCCAGTCCTTATCTCACTCATGAAGCATTTGTTAATTTTTTTTCCCTCTCTGCTGCTCTGCTGCTGGAGAAGAGGGTGAGCGAGTGACTAATGGGTGCCTTGCATTGGGCCAGTGTCAAACCATGACAAGAGTATAAATATAAATTAGGTAATCTTTCAGACTCCTCTAAGCAGAAGAAACCTAATATCCTCAGCTGCTCCCCACAAGCCATGCCATGTTGTCCTTTCAGCACCTTTGTTGTTCTCCTTTGGACACATTCTGATATTTTATCTCCTTCTTACATTGTGGAGAGGAAAACTGCATAATGTTTGAGGTGAGGACACAGTAACAGTGGATGTAATGGGACAATGGACTTTGACTGGTCAGCTATATTGTGCTTAATGCACCTCGGGGTACAGCTAACCTTTATCTGAAAACACATTTTTTATCTCTTGTCCTCATTCACCTCAGAAATTGTTGCTTCTCTTTGGGGCATAAACCAAAAATTTAACAAGATACCACAGCAGAACATACCAATGATTGTACTCCACTTCTATTTCTGCAGGCATTGTCCTTCACATATATTCATAAATTAGTCTGAAAATACCTTACATTATATTTACAAGCCAGATCTACAGTGCTTCAGGCCAAATTTTTTGTAATGTCCAGAGACAAAATGTAAAACCACCAGGAACCTGTCTGAGTGATTCTCTAATCAGTGCCATCCTTTATAATAAGTCCAACCTTTGCAAGAGCTCAGAGATTGCTGTAAATGTATGAGCAATGTGTTGCTACGAAGGGACCGTTTGTTATCTGAGAGGCAGCAAAATGCTGAATCTGATGTTACATCCTGCTTACATTCTAGTCCATGTGACTTAGCTGAACACATTAAATTTAGCTAGCTCCAACACTAGCCAAGAAACTTCCTGCTCTTTTCCCTCTCTCTTTCACAAAGAATTAGGAGAAGGGATTTTTGAAGCTAGAAATCTGACTTTGTTTTTGGGGATTCCTGATACAATTTTCTTGGTTGTTCATGAAGGTTGTTTCCCCTTTACCTCCACATACTATCAGCATCTCCCACCTCCAAACTGTTGATTTCAGATGCAAGGCAGGAAAATGGATGCTTATAAGCAGGGCCTTTTCCGTTACTGCTGAGAGGGAGATGGGGTTTGAGAAGGTTGAACACAATATTTTTTCTCTGACATTACTAATAGCAGGACTGACTGAGACCTCCTTGAGGTAGTGGAAATTTTGTCACATCCTGTTTAAGTTAGAACAGTGTAAGGAAAGCTATAATTTTATGTCTAGTGCTCTAGAAAAATTAACTAAAGTCTCCAGGCAGTGATAAAAATCTCTGAGATATGACTTGTATGAAAAAATTATCCTCACATGATGACAAATTTTTATCTGACCTATTTGATGACCAGCCTTTCCACTGTTTGGGCTGCATTGAGCTATTTAGTGACAAAAAGGCAGAATTTACAAGAACCTTTCAATAATATAGGATCATATTCTGTATACATAGGCTCACTTTCTTCTACTGTTTCAGGAATAGAATAAATTCTGTGGTACCGTATGAGCTGATATGTAAACTGCTGCCATTACAACAGTCTTTTAGGTAACTTTTTGTTTATGAAACCCAATATAATAATTAGTATACTACACCTACTAATTAGTTTAGATTTATGATTTATCATAAGTAATTTCCCACTTTATTTGTTGAGAATTCATTGTGATTTATATATACGTTTCTATATTTAGTTTAGTTATTGAAATAATGAAATCTGCATGTAAGCAGATTTGGGCCACTTCGGTTTAGAACGAGAGGTCACTCTATACTGACAAAATGTAATCTATGCTTATAGATCTTCCTTTAAGTGCTCCAAAACAGTTACATTATTGTCTGTTGAGTATACAGTCCAAAAGTTCTGGCTCTCGTGGTGAATACCACCTGAAACCCCTTTTCCTTAGTGATCAGTATTCTCCAAATATTTCTGAAGCCTTTCCAAAGCCTTCAAAGTGTCTCTGTGGTTCTGTCCAATAAACATGATCCGGTCCTATTGGTTTTCTTCATTCACATCCTAAAATTAGCCCTACTAGGTTAATGGAGATTATTCTTACTGCGTAAGAGTAAGAGTTATTCTTACTGAGTAAGAGTAATTTTCCTGTTTTTCTTTAGGAGTTAATTCATTCATCAGAAATCCAAGGCATCAACTGAAGAAAGTAGGAGTTATGGAAAAGTAATGTTGGATTATGGCTTGGATACCTTATTAAAATGTAGTTAAATGATTGACTGGAAATAAAATATTGGAATAATGTTGTTTCAAACTTGAAATAGCCCTAGTGATCTTGAAGACTAAAATAATATGCTTATGTATTACATGCAGAATAAGTTTATTTCTACACATGGTGCCATGAAAAAAAACCCCGCTAAAATTAACAATCAAAGAATGTGAGGTGTGACTTTATATAGTAAACAGTGATTCAGAAAAGAAGAGAAAACAGCAGGCAGCAAATAAATTCATGTTAGATCTTCATTCTTGTGGAGAAATGAAATTGTCCACTTCCTAACCAGCACAGCTCCCTGCCATGTAAATTCTTTATTTTGTATTTAATCTTCCACTTTTAGTATAATTTGTTCTCTATGGAAGCCCAAATTTAAAATTCTACATGTTCAAAATTTCTTTTTTTCTATTGTTCTACAAGAGCATTTTTCTTTGTATTACTTTGAGGAAAGCACCATGCATCTATCATAATTCCTTTTTCTTGCCCTTGAGAATATAATTGACTCCTGTCTCCTGCATTATTTTTTTCTGCTTATTTTCCATAGCAGTGATGCTTGAGACTATGCAACTAGTGCATCTATGAAACACAATAATACTTCATCTCTTTTGTGGGATAAACTGTATACTACTTGAAGAGTAAATCAAAATCACGAGCTTTTAAACGATATATAAAACTAAAATTCAATCAAGGACAAATCTTCAAGACTAAAGACACAAATAGATAATGAACTAATTTAAACATCAGTTCTAACATTCTTTGTTTTTTCTTGAGTTTGGAAGTGAAAAATGTATTCCAGATCTTAAACTAGCACTCCCACAGATCATTAATATATCAAGATTGTGCCTGGAGCAATGGACTGTTATTTTCCCACATCCAAATGAGTCTTTAAATATAACAACATGAATTCCATCCATTCTTCTGAAATGGTAGCCACAAATATAGACAAAGTATAAGTGCCCATTATATGCTCTAAAGGAAGTCTGGGATAAACCAAAGCAATTTGAAAATAGCATCATTATTATACTACAAGCTAAAATACAAGCTTTCTATTGTACACATTTCTTTAAGTTTTCTTTGTTATAAGGTGTTCTTAACATATTATACGTGCAGTTAATGTCATAGCATAAATTGTTATGATAATTATTTGTAATTCATAATCTATAACCTCTAAAGGTTATAGATCCAAAGCAACATAATATTTCAGCTGACTGACAGATAGAAAGCCAATGAGGGGATTTTGTCAGAACCTCATTTCCAGGATCAGGTCATGGTTAAGAAGTATGTTCTTGCTGTGTTTTGCTGAGTTGGAGCCAAAGTTCTGTCCGTGAGCTTTTAATTTTGGAGCTGTTCCAAGTGTAGGGATACAATGCAGCAGAATTGGCAGATACTGTGACATTTCCATTGTTTCAAATGGTTATAATTTTTAATTGATTCCGTCTGAGAAGTACTTATCCGATTTATATCCCTGAATATGAACGCTAGCACAATTTGGCCTTGAGTCAGGACATTAAGCTCCAGCTTGAAACCTTATTCACATCTAACTCTGAACACCTCAGTTCCTTATTGATAATAAAGTATGGAAAGTGAATTATCTTGCAGCCTGGAGAGGTGGTTCATCAATACAAGGATGATATATGTTGTGGCATATCTTTGGGATGTCTAATATGGAAAAAAGCCTTTGAGACTTCTATGTCTGTATCTATCTTCACCGCTACATTTCTTCTGGCATTTTGTATTTCTGTTTTAAGACTCAATATTGTCATTCTGACATATATCTGAAAAGATCTGAAACTACAGTGGAATTTTATTCTAATGTCTAGTTGTAGCTGAAGCTTCTAGAGATCTATCTGAATTAGCATTAATACATATAACTTGCTAAAGGCTTCCATAATGCTTGGAGTTAGTTTTCAACTTAATCACCTCAAGTTTTCTTTCTGGGTAAGCTATTAAAAAGTTTAGCTTAGCTAGGAGAACTGCCTTCAACATTTTTTGTGGAGGGGAAATGAAAAATTTGTGTTCTAGACCTTGTTTTCTACTTAATTCTTCTTTTGACAAGCTAACATGTGGACAGCTCAAAATTGCTGCATTCCCATTACTCATGGCACGCTGAGGGTATCTTCAACTAGTATCTCCTTCCACTCTGACAAGTAAAAATCAAAAAAAATCTAGATTATAAAGTTGGTTTTTAATACAGTCACAATAAATTAACAGTGATTTTGGAAGATTTCTAGTCTCAGTTCTGTTTTATTCATTCATTCTTGCACATGCAAAACTTGCATTTAGTATTTTCTATCTCATGAGCAAAATTTTTCACTATGTCTCTATAACACAGATCCTGTCCACTCTATAAGGATCACTGTTATGTTACTCTATCATATTAGCTCAAATGGTAGAAGCCTTAGTGCCTTTTAAATATGCTTCTGATGTCCTCTCCATCAAAAACACTTTGGACGCTATTTAGTATACTTCTCCAGTATACCAGCCAAACTCTTTCCTCTGGAATGCATTACCTCTGCATAAACTAATAAAATTGACAAACGTTTTATGCCAGTGACATTTATCACTGTAGCAGAGAACTTCAAGATCTGTACTTGAAATGCTGCCACTCTCTGATAAAGTAATAGATGTTGGTTTAGTTTGTTTTGTTTAACACTGTTTTTCTGCCTGCTCTGTTGTACATACATGCATGCCTAAGTAGACAAACAGAGTGGATGAACATTCATTGTCAGGTGCATATTGGACAAGTCAGGATTTTTTGAGGACTGACTACCACTGCTTACTCATTTAATGTCTGTTGATTTGTTCATACCATTTATTTCAGTTTTAGCACCCTATCAAAGTTTATAGTAGAACAGAAATACATTTTAGAAAATCAGAAGAGGCCCTAAATTTTCACAAAGAGACAAGCTTCCAAAATGACAAGGACATATTACAAAGTTCTGTGTACTCATACAACAGTATGAGTGTTAAGTTCTGCATGGTTCCCTATAGTAAATGCTCATTCACTATTTCAGTAGTGACATGCATTCTTCATCTTAGTGATCCAAAAATTCAGTTGAACATTATAATGCCATCAGTCTCTGCACTTTGACATCAGCATCCTGACATTTAACAAACACTGCTCAGAAGTACTTTGAATTATCCTGTGGCAACAGTCTATGCCACTAGCTGGTTTTAACAACATCCTAGAAAAAAATATGCCACCTGCAAGCGCTGGGAGTACCTCAGATGCCGTGGATAAAGCCTTGGGAAAAGTGGGGGAGGGAGTATCATTCTTGTCTTAATTGCAAGTTTCAGGCTGATTAAGAAATGCCTTTATCTTAGGCATTTGCTCGTAGTCATAGGTTAAAGTGCAGCACTGTATATAGTGTAAGACATGACCACAAAGGAAGTCTCTGTTGATGAGGTATTTTAGTTCAAAGATAACAAAATTTGAAAGTGAATTTTTGATGCCATCTTCCATGTCTTAATAAAATAATTTCAGAATTCTGTCTCAGATTCCTCTATAGATGTCTGCAGTGCTGCCAGGGTAGCATCAAGCAAAACAGTAAAATAAAGAGATATGATCTTTGATTGTCTATAAAAATGGAAATGCTTCTCCAAAATCTTCCTTACTGTAGTTTACATTTGATTTTGAGAAAATACATCACTTTACTCTCAGAAAAACACACCATCTATTAAAACAATTTAAAAATATTGTGAAAATATCTTTATATATTCTAAAGCTATTGCCATCTTTTGTACTATTTGCTTTTCATTCCACTGAAAATGCCTTTACTTCTCAAAATATTGCAAAAGACATAATTACAAGTATGTCCCTGAAGTGGCTGCATTTCTGTAGAGAAGAAGTATTTAATAAATAATGCACATTGCTTTCAGTCATAGGAAAGGGGAAAAAAATAGGCAGTGCTATTATTATTTGATGCAGGCCTGCCTTGAGTGGTATACTTCTGTTGCTGTTAAGTAGATCTCCAAATCTGTACTGAGTAAATACTTTTTTTATTATGTTTGTGCACACTCATTCTTGAGCTAGGGTGAATCACCAAAGCTGTTTCATCTCTTAGTCATCCCAAGGACTTGTTTCTTTCTTATATGGCAGAAAATATGAAACTCTTAGGATGTCAGAAGAAAAAAATGCATACCACTTGAAAGTGATGGAGCTAATTTTATAATGACTTGAATTCATGTGCTTGTGCTGATTTATGCTGAAGAATCTTAAATACATAAGACCATCACCACTACCCTATCCACTTCCCAGTTTTATCAATTAAACTTTGTGGTTTACTCAGCAATTCCAGCAGAATTTGAACTAGAAGTATTAAAAAAAATTGGTGATTAAAACAGCCGGAAGGGCCTCAAAATCTCTTACAGTCTTAAAAATTAATGAACTTATTATAAGAGAAGACTTATTTGCATTACTGTTCCTAAATAAGCCTTGAAAATATACAGTAAGAACAGCTGATAGATGTTTGGATGTTTCATTTCTGAGATGCAATTTTCATTACCACATTACTCAACTCATCTCTTTATCTCATTAAAAATTCATCCCTGCTGTTCTTTGTGTGCCATCTAATGTTATTGTGAGATATTTAATGTCATAAGTTACTCTCATAGCAAAAGGCAGTCTTGTTCATAATCTGAAAGTAAAAGAAGAATTTCTATGTTAATTTATTGACTTAGCTAATTTTTTTAAGACACAGAAAAGTGTGAGCTTGCTAGAGAAAATGAAATCACCTACACTATCTAGAAAGTTATATAGCAAAGTTTGTAGTGTAATTAAAAAACAGAAAGCATTGGGAGCCTAGATTTTTGGCACAGCAAACGCTGAAAGAAATTTCAGTCATGACCTATATGAAAACAAAACTTCATATTTATCAGCTGTTGTACCTCTAGAGAAGGAGAAGCCGGATTTTTTTTTTTCCTGAGGACATTATAACTTGAATTACAAAAATTTTCCTTAAGTATATTTGAAAGGGTAATGAAAAAACAGTTCTATTTAAATATAAGCAAAAGCTGATGTAAAATTCATTGACCAGCCTTGCTTTTCCTTGCAAGAAGGTAACAGCAATGATAATGGCTGAACATTTTCCTCTGCTACGACAGGCTATATGAGTCACTTATGCCACTGATGCCTCAGAATGCCTGAGTGGCTACCTAGAACAGAGGCTAAACAGAGTTAAAAGAAAAAAGAAGATATTTATTAAAGGCCTTCAATAGATATACCTTGGGCAGTGCAAAATCCTCTCAGAGGCTATACCCCAGATGGATGACAGTTGTGAGCTGCTCGAACAGATATAAGTTTGGTCTCTTTGCATATCAGAGGTTAATTGTCCAATTAGAGCTTCAGGTAATGAAGTCATATTCTCCTGGTTTGCTTTCCACCGGATGCACTTTTGTTTATACTTTCCAGGGCCTGAGGCAGAAGGTGTCATTGGTTCTCAGGTCTGGAAGGATTGTTATGTCTGACAAAAATGAAGAGAGCTTGCTAATACTCTAGATGGAGTTCAGAGTTATACACTAATGCAATACAGGATCTGAAAAAACATAAAAGCCTAAAAACTTAAGTCATCACCATGGGCACTGAAAGCCCTGACTGTCCCTGCCTGGCCCCCTTGAGGCTCTTGTCACCTGTCCTCAGCCCAGGACTCCATCTCAGTCTCAGAACTGACAAACTCTGCCCCAGCAATGCTGCCGCAAGGACTTTGTCTGGCTCCCCACAGCCCTGCCCTGCTGATCAATGGGCCCCACTGACCTGGGCCTCTCCACAGGTGTCCCCATTCCTGGGGGGCGTGCCCAAAGCCCAGGGCTGCCCATGGTGCCCTTTGCTCCTAGTTAGGGCTGTAAGAGCACTCAGGTCCAGCAGAGCCACTCATCCATGCCCTGGGCAAAACAGATGCATCAATGGTTTGTAAAGTTAATCTTTCATTTTGTGGGAAACAAGACGATTGTTTGGTAAGATTAGGCTGGAATATTCTGTGCTGTCAATTTCCTCTCTGCAGCATGTTAGAGGTGATGAAGATGTGTCCTTATCTGGAGGCTTCTCAGTGGTGCCAAATACAGCATTTAATTTCTGGAGATGGGTCAGAGTGGACAGAAGTCACCTACAGTGGTCATGGAAGGAAGACAGAAGACAGAAGACAAAGGAGAAGGAACTGCTGAATAGAATGGTAGGAAATGGAGGCTATTTCCACTACTGTTTCTGGTCTATTTCCTAGAACACAATTAGATCATCTGTTTCTGTGAAGGGTTGCTCTACTTTGCCTTTCATGTTCCCCCAGGCACTCTACCAGTCTTGATCTCCACGTCAGCAGGCGCACTGAAGGATGCCAGATGTTTTTCTACTCTAGGCAATTTGCTGCCTTACTTTTGGCTTCTGCCCAGAGCTGCCCTGTTTTCCTGGCGAAATGTTCCCATTTTCTCATCTTTTCAATGCATTCAAAAAAGATCACTGCAAACACACAACGCTGCTCTCTGTGAGAAGCTCTCTTTTAAGGGGCTGTCTACTGAAAGCCCTGAAAAGAGGTAAGCAGTTACTCACTCATCCTGGATGCGTAAGTAGGGACTAATTATTGAAAAACACCCACCATATTGTATCAACAGTAGCATGGTAAAGTAAAAGAAAAGGCCTTGCCTCAAAAATGTTCTCTACATTGTGCAGGGAAGAAGATAAATAGTTGACTGACTGGTGAAAGAGGTTGCAAGATCCAAATCTCTGTTACAGCTGGGAAGGCCACTTATTCTGGGTTTGTAATTTCGGAGGTGTGGGTGTAGCTGTGCTGCTACTGGGCACAGCACCTGGAGTCCTTCATGGGCATTAGGAAGGCACTTGGGCTAAGCATGTCCTGGCATGTATATGATGCAGCTGGATAACTGGATCTAGTAACTGTGCAATTGTTTTGTTCATGTTTCATTTCTTCCTTATGCAGCTACAAAATCCTGTGTAAATAAACAATAGTGTTTCCTGCTTTAAACAAGGCAGGAAATTTCCCCAGTAAAAACTCAGATCAGCAGTTTAGCAAGTGAGACAGGAGGGTGCTGCTGAAGCTGGGGGTGGCAGTGGAGCAGGCAGGAAGACAGGATGCAGCCCCACAGTGTTGGGGGATAGGGGACAGCAGGGAGCAGTGGCAGCAGCCAGGGGCACCCAGCAGGACCATTACACGAGGATAATGATGTCAGTCCAGGATGGGTCACAGCTGAGTGCAGGGACATGCATGACCAGATACAAGATCACAGGGTTACCTGCAGGAGAGCTCAAGCCGGACTTTATCCAGAACATTATGCGGTTCCCAGGAGAAGCAGAGAGTGTCCCATGGGGCTTCTCACACTTTCTGCTCTGCAGCTGTGCTCAGCAACTTGGAAGCACAACTGTGCTTTGTCGGAGCAGTCATGAGCACAAATGCACAAACCCAGAGAGGGGATGGATGGGTGGAAGGAGGTTGCAGAATCTGGTAGTGCACTGAGGGTCAACAGTGACTGCCAGTGTTCATACAGACGCTGTGCTTCAGCAATGACTAAGGTGGCATTCAAGGGGTCCATTTGTGAACATATTAACAAGCCAATATTGACAAAGATAATATCATTGTTTTTGTAACTGTTTGGAATTCTACAGGATGGATTTTTCAATCGTCTGAACTTCCTGTGCAGTCTCACAGATGGTAGAAGACTGGGAGTGTCAGGAGATAAGGAGAGTAATTTGAGGAATACTAAGCAGGAAATTAAACTTAGAAATAAACCTTGACAATGGTTTTCATGTCGTCAATGTATAAATTAAATACACCATGAAGTAGGAATAGTTAATTAAATCTTCTTAGAATTATTGCCAATTAGTTATTTTTAAAAAACTGATGACAGCCATTAAAGTATGTTGTTGTGAAAGGAATTCTGCTCAACAGATCTAAAGCAGTGTTTTCTGCTCCATGTAGAGCTAAATTGTGATTTCTCAGAGTATAAATCATGGGGGGGGGTGGGTAGTTTCACTCCGTGTCTACATCTTCTGTATCTTTTTTTGGATAGTTTGACCAGTTGACAATAAAATGCTTTTCCCAGCGCTTGATTTATGTCTATGACTTGAAACATTTTTTCCTGGGTGCAACAAATTCTTCTGCATTTACAATACATGACACTGGTTTATAAAAAATTTGCTGAGTGCAAGCACAACATATTCATTCTCAAATCCAGTAATTCTGTAAGTTGTTAAAGAACTTTCTGAGAAATATTTATGCATTATGAGGCTTTCAAATGCTTTCTTGTAAAGAATATGCAAAGAACAACCTACAGCCTTAATTTTGTGTGGAGGGATGATGTATTTGCAGAGGCAATTTACTCAAATATATATGATAGATAATGCAATTGCATTCCTAAAAAAAATAAAAAGGAATCTTCCTTCAAGAGTCCCTCTTAATTGGCTACTTCATCTTTTTACTTATTGGTCTTCAGGTTACTCTTTAAATCTCAGAGAAATTTAAACTGAAGTAATAAACTTAGTGCCTAAATAGTTATGTTCTTTAAAAGCTATAATTAAGTTGTCTGCTTAACATAAACAGATTGTATGTAGATCTGTTTAATGTTTTACAAGTATATCATTTTTATGCAGAGCAGCTTCTTTACAGGGAACTCAGCCTGTCACTGGATGTTTAAATTTTCAGTGTCTGTTGTCATGGCAACATGAATTGACTCTGGTACCCACTGTGCTCAACATAAATTAATTTAAAGTCATAGTACTTTTCTTTTCCTTGGATTTATTGTGGTAAAAATATCTGCACTGGAAAGAGAATTCAAAATGCAATAATTCTCAGCTAATTATTAGTTTTACTTGTAGCGTTTATTAAATTGATCTTAATAAATAATGTATATATGGAAAAATTTTCCTCCAGTTCCTACTTCTTTCTTTCCTCCATGAGTGGAGTTGTACTTTTCAAATATTAAAATTGACACAATTTAACCATTATTTACATTTGAATTCTCATGCTTTTAGTTACAGTTCCAGTGCTTTCAAATTTTTTAAACTGACAAGTAAATTTTTAGAATTTAGGATTTTCTGTAATTTCCAGATTCTGATTATTTCTGCAGTACTGTCATGCCTCCACAAAAACTGCTAACTAATGTTTTATGTTTAAATTTATCCTAAATGCTCTATCAGAAAAATCTGTAAAATGTAGTTATGTATATATAAATAAGAATTGGAGAGAGTCATGTTTTGATCCCTTGCAATTCTCATGATTCTTAAGAGGATTAAGAAAACATATTAAATATATGTGGTATACTGTTCCAGCCAGCATAGCAAAATTATTCTTTCTTCTTGATATTTGTAAAGTTAGTCATAGCCTAATCTATCCTCTAGATAAAAAAAAAAAAATAGCTCTTGATGTATAGTATCATGTAGTGCTCCACAGTGCAGCAGACTCTCTATGACTGCTTTGTATGACATTGACATTTTAAGAAAATTCTGTGGCTTAACCTTCCTGATACAAGTAGGTGTTACATGTTTCATTCCATATATTTCCTACATATGTCCCCTTCTCAGAGGATGCTAAAACCATTCTTTGAAAGAGTTGTGTTTCAGTTTTACTTGATGTTGAAAAGATTATTTAAAGATTTATAAATTGTGTGAACAAAATGCCATCCTTTTTGAAAATGCAGACATCTCAAAGAAAGTTCAGTTTGAGTAAAGTGAGTGTTTTGTGGGCAATCACAACATATTTTTTTAATATTCATCCTGGAGAGACTAAAAAATGGACATTGTTCTGTTTGAACAATCATCTTCTGGATATTGAGTTTTGCATAATGAAACATTTTACATTGCAATAAAACATGTTTTTCAGATTCTATTTAATTTCTGTGTGGAAAACACTGATTAGCCTTTAGAGATTTAAAAGTTACTGCTGAAATTCAGATGTTACTGTCTGCTTATATCTCTATAGCCTAGCAGTTGCAACATTGCCATATTGACACATACTGTAATGAGACATTTAAGAAAAAAGAAATCTACTGCAGCTTGCATGACTCATTTGCACCAGCCTCATACATTTGTTAATAACCCAGCAGAGAGAGCAAATCTCAATATAAGGTTTCTCTGGGGATTTGGGTTGCTGCATTTTATACAAAAATCTTAATGGCTGCAAACTCTTCTCTTTGGATTAAATCTGCCAAACTCCTCTGTTTCTTAATGAGTATGTTGTCATTCACTGTGTTAAATCTTCACTGTGTTAAATCTTAATGAACTTGAAAGGAGAAATACTAAGATCATCACTTTCACCTGTCACTGACGGGACAATTACAGTTTTATAACTAACTTCATTTGTAGTCTGCTTGATTCAAATTGGGAGTGAAATACAATATTCTCATTCCTGAATTACTGAGAGAGGTTTTCTTCCCAGTTCAGTAAGTATCATAGAGTTCACAATAAAGATATAGAATCACAAGAGTATGTTCTTACACAAATGTGGATTTCAGTATCACATCAACAAATGTATTGCATAGCACAGAGCTTCATTTTCAAGTTCACCTGGTTGCTCAGTCAATGAACGCAGTTTGTCTGGTCTCTCCTTTCCTGGGTGAGAGTTCCAGTTTTTTAGTGTCAGCCAGGTCTGGCAGTAGGGATTTACAAGCTCCCTCAAAACACCACATAAACCAATACTTTATATTATGTTGCATTACTTTTTAAAGCACCTGTCTGATCAGGGAAGTTTCTGGTGATTAAGGTGATATTTTTCTTTGAACTGCTTATTAACCTTAAGTAATCTTTCTGTACAAGTGTATGTAAAGGTAGTATTTCTGTAAGATAAGAAATTGTAATCCTGAAACACTCCTTTTATTACAGTCTTATTTTGCTAAATTACTATTTTCATACAGCCAAATTTCATTTTCAACTGCAAGGATGTAACTCCTGGCAAATAATGTGTAGCTTATCACATGCTTAACTTCACCAAGGAGATGATAAAAACAAATTAGAAATAAAATTTGTTGCCTGTTGGAAAAGCATACCATAAGCCTCCAGAAGAATTCTTTCTATAATTTCTTTTCACAAGCAGAGAGCAGAGTCCAAGGCTTTTCCAGAAATACCAAATGCTATTGCTAGGAAGATATTGTACATTTACTTTTTTAAATTATTTGCATTTTTTCCTAAATAAACCATTCTGAATGTCTGTGCTATGATCCTAGATAAACCTTCTGCCAATCACACATGTATTTGAATACAAGCAGCTAAATCACATAGCAGAAATCAAACTTCCATTAACAATTTTCACTTATCTGAAAAGCCAAGACTTGCCAAACCATAGTTCAGCAAGGCTTTTCTGTCTGTTTCCAGAGACTTTATAGAGGTTGATGTTATATTTTCATGCTGTTATAAAAGAAAAAAACACCAAGCCAAAACAAACCAAGCATGTTAATAAATACTGATTGTTTTGACTTACATCAGGATATCTGAGTTTTGTAGTATTCCTGGTTTCTCCAACAGCTATTGATAATATTTAATTACTGCCTAATATTACTTCCTTTTAATATTTGAAACATATCTGCTAAAGTGAAAAGGACAATTCAAATTCAGATGTAAGACAGCTGACTTTATTTGCAACAAATGAAGTCATTTGCCTGACTATAATAGTTTCCCAAGAAATTCCTGAAATTTGTGCTTGTTTTCACATGGATCTTTCTTGGACACTTGCTGATTAATCTTTAGTCTCTTGACAAAGTTCATGATGCATTCTTGTTAATCCCGAACTGCATTTTTAACCCAAAAGTCAGTGAATACAGAGACAAATAATAACACTTGCTTCTTGCTTTATGGTCTGAATTTCCATAAAAGAAAAAAGAAGTCATCTTGAATTTACTATGAGTTTCCTTGGTTAGTTTGTCTGGTACGCTACAGTTATGTGATTATCGCAGTCAGGAATGCACTCAGTGCCTCAATGAGTTGATTACTCTTAGGATGGTAGTTCTAGCTTTTTCAGACATAATTTAGAACAAGATTTTGATCTTCTGTGAAACGAAAAATCACCGTATAAAGTATGGAACAAAAAAACATAAAAAACCAACCACCCCCAAACAAACAAACAAACAAAAACCCCACAACAAACAAACAAAAAACAATACAAACACCAACAAAAAAGTCTGCAACTGTAAAATCAATAGATGTGGGCAGGAACCAGGGAAGTACTCATCCATTTTAGAGTAACGTGTGCAGAAATACCTTTCCTGTGTTCGTGTTTGACTCTCTGTGCATTGAGATTCAGGGTCTCATTTGAACTTTCTCTCCACTATGCAATTAGCATATATTTCAGGAGAATGTGTTTTAATTTCTTCACTACAGCATTAACTTTCCTCAGCGTTCTTTCTGCTCACTGAACCTGATTTTCATTTACATAAAGAACCTCTTCAGCCAGTGGGTTATTTCAATTTTAAAGGGCTTTTGTACTGTCAGTATGATGGAAGAAGTCAGAGTGCAAGTGAAAAATCAAGGCTAGTAGATTTCTGGAAATTTTGTTGTGTCTTTTAAAGTTATCATCAATAAGAACAGAAAATATTACCTCCATTTATTTTGTTTTTTCCTTCCAAATACTGAAATTTTCTAAATTTATAAGACTTCTAAAAGAAGAAGGCTGCAAAGTTATTTTGAAAGCTATTAGAAACAGTTTCAGTACTTTCAACTTGAATGACATGCATTAATTAAGCATAGGTTTATTTGAAGTAAAAATTTAAAAATGAAGCTTTGTTCATGTTACACATGAATTTCTGGCAGTAGGAACAGTTAATGCAATGCAAATGAGTAAAAACCAGGAAAGTCCCATTTTCAGTTCCTATAATTTACTGCTTATCATTAAAATTGTGATTGGTACATCTTAAATACTAAAGACGTGAACCTAGGCCCACCACAGAATGCAGAACTCACACTGAATTAATAACCAAATGCCAAGCACATTTTCCAAAATGCTAGTTTCACACAGATATTTTTATCAGAGATCATATGAAGTAAATAAAGCAAGATCGTTTCCATAGGGAGATTGTTCCACAGTCTTGCAAACCCTCTTCTCAGATTTTTCCTAGTGAGGCAGTGTGTGTTTCCCTTACAGCCGTATTAAAGTCTTTCTGTTTCAGTCCTTTTAAAGGATTGTTTAATGCCAGTTTATTGTCACTGACATGTACAGAAAATATGAAGATTCAGTGATTTTTGTAGAAAGACTAAGAGAGGTAGATACCCAATTTTTTTATTCATATGCTTTAGGAGAATAATTTTATTGGTAGGAACAGATCAGCAGACCAAACTACTTCTGCCTTCTTTATCCCAGTTCTTTATATGCCTATAAAGAGCTATCTCTTATGGCAGCTCTAAAACTTAATAATTCAAACAAGACAATTAGTAATATTATCTATAGCTAATGCCCAGATTCTTGAATACCAGCTTATCTATGAATAAAATGAAGATATTGGTTTCAGTAGAGACATTACAATAGAAACAGCTATAAATCATATGAAAACACACAAATATTTAGCAAACTGTTAAATTCCATAGAGAACAGGCTCTGGAATCTTAATAGGATGTATAGGTAGCATTCAGGCTATCTTCAGGTCAAGTGTCAGAACCTTTTACTGCTATTTTAAGCCGAGAAGCCTCTCTTTGCAGCAAATACTACATGGAGGTATTTCCTTCCTGTAGGCATAGTCTGGTTAGCAGTAAAAAATAATTGTCACTGTGATGTAGCCATGTTCAATGATTTCATTTTCTAACTACCTTCTCTGACAGAAACAATTGAAATGAAGTTATATCCCAAGGACAAGTGTCCACTCTTTGGAAACATTTGCATCTCAGTGTTTATGTTCATTAACTGTTTGTCTTTCTTGGCTTTCATCCAACAGCAGAAGACTGTTATCCTGCGACAGGAAAGAATGATAATTACATTATCCCTAAATAAAATATTGCATGGACTGCAAAGGTTAAATGTTGCGTCTGTCCTATTTTCAAGCCCAACTCCATGAGTGATCCTGTAATTCAAAGCAGCAGTCTCTGTACATCAAAATACTATCTATGTCACACTTTACTATTACCGCAAACCCAATCCTTGTTCTACCAAACACTTTGGAAATACTTTCGCCAACTTCAGAAGGACAAGAACAAAATCCAACAAGAATTTCTATCCAACAGAACAGCAAATTCTCAATCTCACTCGCCTATACAGAACAAAAGCATTGCATTCTGCCAAGGATCTGATTAAAATATATATTATTATCTTTCCTGTTTCCACTGGGACTGAAACTGACTGTTATGTCCTTGTCATGTTAAATAAACCAGCTAACACAATATTTATTGCAGATTTGGTGGTACAGAACACCACACGATCTAAGTAATAATAAATTGTTGTGAGCCACTAGTCATAAATAGTTTTATTTGTATTATAAATTATCCTACTTACTCTAAATCTTATGCTAGTCATAAAATGCTATACCATTAAAGATCAAGGAAAAATATTTCTAAACAGAAAACCCAGTTACACAATCTTTAACACTGATTTATTTCAGAACAGATGCACAGCTGAAGGAGATGTTTTCCATTCAAAAATTAGGTATAAATGTCTGCTGTGTGTTTGAGCCCAGCTGGCAGCTAAGCAGCACACAGTGGAATGGGGAGGAAAATTGAGATTAACAAGGGTTTAAAAATTGAAATAAAGTAAAATATAAGAGTAATGCTCATTAAAAACCAACCAAACAAAAAACCACCAGAAAAAACAAACACCAAGCAATGCACAATACAATTGCACGTCACCCACTGATGTGCAGCCCATCTCTGAATCTCCATCAGTGTGTTATGAATGGATTAGTGAAAGATGCCTCTACATGAATTAAGGAGAAAATGAGATCATGTGCTGAAGTCAATAATACAGTCTTAATTAACAGTGAATTTGAGTTAGAGAGATTGAAAAACTAAAAAAAAACTGATGCAGGGAAGAGAGAGAGAGATCAGCGAAAGATAATCACCACTGTTGGTCCCTTTTCACCCCAGGGTTTTGGTGTTGGGGGTCTCAGAGCTGTTCTTCTGAGGGTACCACCTTTATATAGTACAAGTTCTGGGAATCCATGGGGTAGTGGTCCATGCTGTTCCCACAACTTGAGGTGATATATATATATATATATATGAGCATTTACTTCCTTTACCACAGCTTGCCAGAATGGGAATATTTGTCTGTATGCATTAACCAGGATGTGCTAACCAGACCTCACCTCCTCCAGGCCTGGAATTAGCACGTTCCTCTTGCAAATTCCTTATCTTAAAATTTCTTCTGGTGGCTTATCTTATGCAAAGCTCCTTCTGTGGACTTTTGAGACAGGGAACTGCCCTCTTCAAGTCCTTATATCACCTCTCTTCTGGGTAACTCCCCCATTTTGTATACTGGGCATGATATTTTATGACTGGAATATCCCTTTGGCCAGTTCATGTCACCTGTCCTGGCTGCTCTCCCTGGCTCCATGTGCAGCTAGCTCCTCACTGGCAGATAATGAGACAGTGTTAGCACTACTTAACAACAGCCAAAACATCAGTACGTAATTAACATTACTGTCATACTGAAACTAAAACACCAGCTACTGAGAAGAAACTAACTCTCTCCCAGATGAATCCAGGACATCATCAGCCATCAATTTCCATCTCTTGTTCTAGCTCTGATTTTCACTTAGAATCCCCTTTCACTTGCTGAAAGAAACATAAATTCCAGTGGTGAGATGCTGCAGTTATATGTTTGCAAAGATATAAATAATTGTAAGAGATACACTTGCTTACTCATGCAGAGATATTTGTAAGTGCCTGAATACTCAGTTAATAAATGTAATTCTGTATAGGCATTTAGTATATAAGGTTGTCTAAATATAGAAGGTATGTCCATTAGTTCATGGGAAAATTACACAGTTAGTTAGTTACTGGCATCAAAAACCTTCTGAATCTTCTGTCAACTCCTAGGTTTTGTTCTTTTCTCCTGCTTCTCATGCTGAGCCTTTTTTTCCTCAGTAGATATCCAAAGAATCAGCCATAAATATTCCCCTTTTGCAGCATGAGCTATTTTATCCTCTTATCCAGGATAATGATTTTGAGGGCTTCTTCTGAGATACTGTGCAGCAGATATATCTATTATTTGAAGTCTTTCCTGTGTTTAATCTGTAATATCCAATGCAAGGGGTGGTGCTGGAGTTCAAAACTACAGGTTTCTTAAACTGGAGCCAGTTTGCAGTCATTCATGCTGTTGTAGGCTTAACCTGAGATTAAACAAAGGCATACAATAATTTTACCAGTAACAACAACAACGATAACCACAACAATTACAATGACAACAATGATGATGATAATAATGATGAAAAATTATACCTGTAAACAATGAAAACATCTATAAGGAGCATGGTGCAATTCTTGGTAATTCCTAGTTTTGTCTAGGAAGATGTAAGACAATTAAGAGCTCTCAGATATTTGGTAACAGTCCAAGAGCCCCGTCAAGTTCTAATCCACCAAAGAAATCCTGGCTGTTATATGAGATGTGTTCAGTCTCCATTAGCGAAGTTG
Source organism: Zonotrichia albicollis (assembly GCF_047830755.1). Classification (NCBI taxonomy): domain Eukaryota; kingdom Metazoa; phylum Chordata; class Aves; order Passeriformes; family Passerellidae; genus Zonotrichia; species Zonotrichia albicollis. Next base: position 24,672,488 of record NC_133860.1, read on the forward strand.
ACAGAATGAAAAAGCCAGAGTCACTGTCCCACACAGATAAGGAGAAGAGAAGCAGAGCATCCTAAAATTATGTCATTGTAAAAGCTCTAGCAATTTTAAAGGATATTCATGAGATGGCATAGACTGTTCTGAAAACAGGCATCGGATGTCTGCTTTCATTATTAGCAATAACAGTCCTTCCCATCCCCCAAAATATGCTCCTTAAAGTTTATAAGGATATTTTTAGAGGATTCTCTTTTAGACTGAGAGTAATGATTCTGCATCTTACTTCTCAGTTACAGATTATAGTTTCTCTGTTACATATTTGTAGGCTGAATAAAGACCTGCCATGGACAGTCAGTTCCTGGTAATGTTTTGCAACAGTTTGGAAAGTACAACTTGGGTGTTATGAGAGTGAAATCCCAAGTCCCAAGGTCTGGATAAACTCTGAAATATGAATACAATTATTTAAAACAATGGAAACAGTTTCTGTTCCTCCAAGACTTCTTTGCTTTTTTTCTTTGCATTTACTTCCTTCTTCTTCAGCTTTTAACTGTTTTCTTGCTATTTCTTACTTACATGCTTACAGGATGATTCCTGCTTTTTAAATATACCCTTTAGAGAAATGGCCTTTGGGACAGATGTTATTTTCAAAAGCTTTCCTTTATATCTCTTGCTCCTGGTCTTTGAAAGCTAAGAATGACCCACTTAAAGAAATTGTGAAGGAAGAATACAGTTACGACAAACCAGAGGAACTTTTTTAATACAAAGTTTAGAGTTCCAAACACACAGCTTCAGAAAATCTGGAACCAAATTCAAACTCCTTAATTAAAACCACTTTTTGAAAATTGTGATGGACTTTCTGTGGAGCAAAATAGTAAGTTACAATGATCCTTTCTGCTCCACATTTCCCTTTGAATATTTAGCCATATCTAGTAACTTATCTGCTAGGGCAGTACATGTTATTGAATCAGTATAAGTCTGATAAATTTCAACATCAGGTTCCTCTGCTCACATTTTGAGAATTAGTTTACATACAGAGCTCTCCAAACATTTTATTTAACTAAAATTTTTCTTCCCATTAGATTTGTAAACATAGAATGTATTTTGAGAGCTTTTGCATTTTCTTAGAAAAAAACATACAACTTCTGCGTTTTAGCACTTTTCCCAAACCCGTGGACTACAAAAGTAGTTCTTTAGCTGAGAGTCTCTGTCCATTAAAAATTAATTGATGCCATCTTGTGGCACATAGAGAAATTGCAAAAACAATCAACCCATATTCTTTGCCACAACTTGAGTAATTTTGCACCACATCGTTTTTGCGCACCTCCTTTTTTTGCCTTTTGTTTACCACGATGTGCATGCCATTTTGTTACAGCTCAAAGTCTAACCCAGTTCTACAATTGAAAAATGGTACATTAAAACCATAATTTAGGAAATCTTCTAAGAAAGTTTGTAATTTGTAGTTTGTAATACCTATTATGATCAAATTAAACCAGGATATATAAATAAATTGTTAATTTTATGGAACTAAGTTTAGTCTTTGGCAATTTTAAGTTAAAAGAAATATTATGGAAAGGCTGTGTTTGGTGTTGGCATGACTGCCATGATTACACAAACCTTGCAGAGACATAGGTTCAATACTCAGTTGAACTAATTGTTTTTGCTATTAACTGGAATTTCTAGTGCTCTTTGATTTCCAGTTTTGTATCAGAATTAACTCGATAACTTTTTTCCTCAGAAAGTTTCATGTCAGATAGGCCGTCTCATCTATGGCATGATTTGACCACTGCAATTTGCAGTGCTACCTAATTGCTGCCATGAAATTCTTTGAAATATTTCTAGTATGTAATGAAATTAACCTTCTATCTGTAATTTACAGGCATCCCAAAATAATATGCATGTATGTATGATGACAATGTGTGTCATCACATTGTCAGTATTTCTATCTTATACTTTTATTGTCAATTATTTTAGTCATATTCCTGCAATAATAAGGTACCCAGCAAAAGAGTAGGCAGTCAAATAATTCATATTTCCTTAAAGGAGTGTCTGGAAACCTATGAAACTCAGACATACTTTATTCTAGACTAGAGTATTTTTTTTTCAATAGTAAATTTATGGAAGAATATCATATGAAGGATTACCTATGGAATAGTTGCAAGAGGAGTACAGAAAGCCTGGCCCTTCTGGGGACAGACTTGGGACACTCTTTGTCTATGCATTTCCATCTTTTTAATCTTGTAGAACAGACAAGCTCTGCATAATGTTCAATCTTTTAAAAAATCTTGAGGGAATGTTGTGAGATGGAGCTAACAAATAGTCCCTCTGAGCCCTATCAACATTTTGCTATTACCAGAAACTTCCAAAAAAAAATTGGTGGAAACATGATTTCAGCCCCATGTAGGGGGAGGGTGGGGACAACATTTTCATATTTCCTTCAGTCAAATCACACTTCCCTGACAAGATCAATACATTTTATATCTCTTTCACAAGGCTCCATAAGGCTCAAGGAGTCCTTTCTGTAATTTCATGGACCAGTCCATCTTTGTGAAAATCAATGGTGTTCTTGGTTTTCCTTCTCTGCAGAAACAAGCAGCAAGTTTGAATTAACCGTTGTGTTTCATGATCCAAACACAAAACACACAATGGTTAATTCAAAGATTATTTCAGGTCTTTACTTCCACTGAACTGCATAAATGCTTCCTGGTACAATGACATAGATACTTATATGTCTTTATATAATGAAGAATGTCAACAGATGCCACTGTGATATTTTCTGAAAAATCCCTTTGCCAGGATTTCTTCTCCTAGGAAGCTTCAGCTTCTCCCCATTTTGCTGCTTTGGGATGTAAACAATTTAGAGAATTGTTTACCCAGCATGTGATTGTTTTAATTTAATGACCAATCACAGCCAGCTGTGTCAGACGCTCTGAGTCTGTCATGAGTTTTTATCACCATTCTTGTTTAGCCTTCTGATGTATCCTTTCTCTTTCTTCAGTATATAATGTAATGTAATGTAATATATAATATAATCACCTTGTCTTGGGGACCTCACAATGCCACAAATAGGCAATTTTCTAATCAGGTCCCTACACTTCAAAACATACTGTATTATCCTGTATTTTTTAAAGCATTTTAAAGCAGGTTCTGATAGACCATGAAACTGCTGAAATGGGTCTGACCACCCAGTACTCCTTTTGTTTCTAGAACATGAATATTCTACTCAAAATGTACATGTTAGTCTCAGCACCTAAACCGTGCAAATGGAAACTGAATAATGAAAATTTAATGGCTGGAGTATCTGCCTTGTGGTACTACAGTCACAATGGGGAAGGAAAAAATATATTTGTCAGGATATTTTTCAAATTCAGGGTCCAATATGAAGCCATACTGAATAGTTTTGCCTTCTTTTGTCTATGCTGAAAAGAAAAATCCCATGCCTAAGAGGGTGGAAGGTAGTCATGAAATGATAACCAATGTATCATGTGGCTGAAGGAATAAATAGGGATAATTATGAAGATGTGAAGATTATTTGTTCTGAAAGTTTCTTTGTAAAATCCTTCAATTTTTAATTCCAAGCAACATTTTCACTACAAATTAGTCATTTTTTCAAAGAACCACAGAGCCTTGTAATCACCTTGAGTAACATGTCACCTAGGCTTATTGTGTGCTTAAAGCCATGTTAATCACACCTTCAATATGTCTAACAAAGGTTTGCTTAACTTAGTCCTAAGGACCTCCAGTGAAGGAAACACTACAACAGTACCAGGAAATCTGTTCTGGTTCCTTATTGTCATCATTGTTCACCCATTTATCCCTTTTTGTTAACCTAAATCTTTTCTGCAGTGAATTGCTATTCATCTTGGACAGGTAGAACAGGTTTTCAATTTCCTGTTAAGAAAAGCCTTTACAAATTTTATCCCCCTTTATTTTTCTTTTCCTGCAGCTGCTCAAGCTTCCCCTGTAGATCACACTGTCTTGACCTTCTAACATCTCTGAATCTTTCATCCTTATTAATCCATATCTAAACTGAAGCACGGTGCAAACAATACCCTCTAAATGCCCAAATACCTCACTACTGAAGTATAGAAGGAAAATACCATTTATTGTTCTCAAATCTTGTTTCTTTTTGCTGAACCTGTGGGGTTTTATGTTTGTTTTATAAATTATATTGCATGGTTTTGTTTTTCTTTTTTTTTTTTTTTTTTAATTATCTTACATGACTCATGAGGTCAGCTTTGCAAAAAACTATGAACTCACATGGTGCTCTAGGAAACTCTTACCCACATGATTGGCTCACATTCTACATTTGTGCAGCTGTCAATTTCAGCCTTTACACTAGTAAATTTACTAGGGCTAGTAAATTTGGCACTACAGGATTTATAGCTGCTTTGAAATTTCATCCCTTTTTTCCTCCAAATTTCTTCAAGTATATAAGATTAGTCCATTTTCTGCTACAGTTATGAAGAATCTAGACTTTCTAGTACACTTTCTAGTGTACTAGAAAGTCTAGATTCTAGCTCTGTTACACGTAATTAAAAGAAAAGAGAGACCAGAGTATTGTCAGAAAGTTAGGAGAAACCTGACATACATTGTCTTTGAGAATGAACAATTGTTTCCCAGTATTTTTGGTGCTGAAAAGGGAACCAAAATTTAGAGGAGCCTGCCTATATTAATTTACAAAGCTTCCTTCCTTCCTTTCCTACTCATAACTAAACCTGTTTGTTAGCAAGAGCAAGTAGAGACTCTAAGCTCTCTTTGGTTCCCACAAATGAAGTTTTCTTTGCACTTCCAGGTTTCACTCTAATGATACTGTGAATCTGTGAATTTGTTCCCTATGAATTGAAAATGTGATACCGTACTGTTAATGGGGTAGAGGGTATAGGAAGTTTGCAGCGTGTTACAAGTATATTTGCAAGAGACCAGTTGCACTATTTCCTCACGTTTGCTATATCAGGATTCAGGGTTACGAAACTGGATAACCCCTGAAAAATTTAAGTGTGCCAAAGAAAACGGATATGTCAAAATCAATGCATCAGCCTTGTTCTAGTGACATTTGTATTCAAAGGAGGTTGCACAGAGGAAAAAGTAGCTTTAAAATAGCAAATATTCTCGAAGTACACAACCAATCTGAGAACGCCCTAAAAACTTCTCAGAGGTTTTTCAATAATAGCAGACATCTACTGTCATATTTTTATAAACAAAACATTAGATAACAGACATCTAAATGCATTGTATTAAACAAAACCCAAAGAAAATAAAAATTCTGGAATAATGCACTGACTTGCTGACAATAAGTCAGGAAACAATGAATTTTGGATTATACCAGAACAATGGTATTGTTTCCTGTAAGACAAAAGATCTCCCTCAGCAGAAAAGTGGATGCATTTGTTCTGCATCTGCAGACAATGACATATCATATGGAAGAGTAAATCACTTCGATCTCCATAATGTGTTAGTACTCAATAGGAAGATATCATTACCTTCCGTTTTACAAACATGTTCTTTTCATCATTCTAACTTTGCAAACATAGTCTACATTCAACAAATACAGTAAATAATGTTCATTAGTGATCCTCTGTTTCTCCTGGTCTTCACAGTACCTTGTGGGATAAAAGCAGGCTATTAGTAGGCAGAATGATGGCTGACACAAACATTCTTGGTAGATTATGTAGAATGTGATTATTATCAAATGTTAAAAGAGGGGTTTTGTGAGTATTAGGAAATCTTATAACCAATAGTGTAAAATAAGCAATAAGACAGATGAAATTGGCATGGATTATGCACTGTAGTTGATAGTTTCAGTAGAAAATAGAAACATTCAATTTAATAAAAACTTTTCCTATTTATGCTATCATCTTTTTGTTTTCCACTTTAAAGCATATGCATACAGATAGAATAAATAGCAGTTATGAAGTAAAAAAAAAATCCCCATTGAAGTCAGTAGTGAATTAGACATAGTAGACAACTAGAAATGTTTTTCTACCAGAATTCTTCTAACAGAAATATGAAACTGTGATTTTGTTTTGATTTTTGAAACAAACACTATTTTTTTTTGTAAAGTATCTTTAAATGAATTTTGTCCTGTAATTATCTATAAGGGATTTTTCTTTTCTCTTCCCTAGAATCTGATAGAAATGTGGATTGAAATTAAAGCAAAGAGGAAAGACTAACTTTTAAAGGCAACTCCGGAAATGTAATGTGATCTGTTCTTTTTACTTCACAAAAAACTCCCAAATTTTTTCTTCATGTGGTGGTTTAACCTCAACCAGAAGATACGCACTCGCACAGCTACTCGCTCATTCCCTCTCTTGCCTTCTGTAACAGGTAAGGTGTTGGGATCTATAAAATTAGAGGGTTTTGAGAAAATGGTAAAAAGGACGGGCCTCAGACAGCAGATTTGTGAACATTGCTAAAGCAGCACAAAGTTTTCTAAGCTGTTGCGCAGATGTGAGAAATAGAACAACAAGCCTCTGTGATTTGCCCTTTTTGGTTGTAACAAGTTTATTTAATGTACATCTTTAGAATGTCAATATGAATGAGTCTGTGCTTTATCTTTCATAAACAAGCCATTGTGTTAGAGAGTAAGTCTCTATTGTGTTAACTACAGTTACGTGTGTTTCACATGATTAGATAGAATTATTGTCAATATGTTGTTGCTCTATGTGTGGTTAGCTGAAACTTGAACTGAGATGGCTTTATGCTATGCTGTAATGTTATATTTCTTTAGCATTCTATTTGAATCAGTGAGCTGTTCACATCTTTTGTCTCTATTGTCCTAACAATGTACTGAGACTGATGTTTGAAATAAACAGCTCACAGCACTGATTTTGCGTGTCTTGTCTCTGTTCGTGGTTGTATATAACCTGCTGACAGCAAAATGGTGCCCCGTGTGAGGAAGATAACTAGACTAAGATAAAAAAGAAAATCATTGAAAAACCCACCTGTTGGAGACCCAAGTGTTAATCAGGAGAAATATTTAATCTCCTCGTCGTTTGCATCTTATGTGTTTGTAAGTAATTTTTTCTAAGAGCTCCTAAGTTACAGAAATAAAAAGTCATTTATCTAAAACAGAATGAAACATTTTTTACCAGCTTGAGAAAATTTTACAAGATAAAAGACGTTCAGATATCTCAAAAACTGAATTTAAAGATTTGTTCATTTGAATCAAAAAACTAATGCTTAAGAGTCTGACATTCAAATAGTAGAAAAGTCTGCTTAAATTGTTGAGCTTGATGCTGTAGTTCAAGCTTTTCAGCTTTTCCCTCAACCTTTTAATTTAATCACAGATTCTGCTTATGTTGCTAATGTAGTTAAGAGATTAGAAAGATCAGTTTTAAAAGATGTTAGTAATAAAACTTTATATCATTTGCTTTCATGCCTTTTTACAAATTTGCAATATAGAACTAATCCATATTTTGTTTCTCACATCAAAGCTCATTCTTCTCCTATATTTTTAGTGGAACAAAACGCAAAAGCGGACAAACTGACAATAGTTATTTCAAACACTTTGCCAAAAATTTTTGAACAACGAAAATTGAGTCATGCTTTTTTCCACCACAACGCACAAGCACTTGTGGGAATGTTTCAAATCTCTAAAAGTCAAGCTAAAACTATCATCAGTACTTGCCCTGACTGTCAGCTTGTGCAACCTCCTGTTTCTACAAGAGCTGTCAACCCACGAAGTTTGCAAAGTCTGCAGTTGTAGCAAAAAGACATCACTAAATACCCTTCCTTTAGTAAATTTAAAAATATTCATGTCTCTGTAGACACATTCTCTGGTGCAATTTTTGCCTCTCTTCACACAGGTGAAACAGGCAATCATGCCTGTCATCATTTTCTGCAGGCTTTTGCTTCATGGGGTGTACCCCAAGAAGTAAAAACTAACAACAGTCCCGCATATATATCTCAAAAATTAGCCAAGTTTCTGAACGAATGGAATGTTCGTCACATCTTTAGTATTCCTCACTCTCCCACAAGCCAAGCAATTATTGAAAAAGCACATCAAACATTAAAACGCATTTTAGCTCAACAAAGAGAAAGAGTTGAGGTCACACCACAGATGAGGCTGAACAAAGCTTTGTATGTTTTTAATTTTCTAAACAGTTGTGGTGGTTTGACCAGGAAGAAGTGGGAATTCTGGGAAGCTGTGGTCAAACCAATGAAGGTTTTGAGTTTGAGACTGGCACCTGGTGTAGCCAGTGGGGTTTGGACACACCTCCGAGAATACACAGGGGTTAAAAGCAGGGCTCTGGCCCTGGGAGGCTCTCTTGGGACATCGCGGCGAAGAGGTCAGATCTCTCCCCCGTCCAGTCGCTGCTGCTGGGCGGGGGAGGGGCAGCCACGTGGTAGGCCCTGGGCCTGGACAGAGATGGGAGGTGAGGAGGCCTCGAGGATGGAAGGGTGGAAAGATCCCAGAGAGTCAGCCCTCGGGCAGCCATCCCCCCCCCCCCCCCCCCCCCGGAGGGAGAGAGAGAGAGAGCCGGCGACACCGAATGTGATAGCAGCTGGCCCAGGAGGAGAAGGGGGGGGAAGAGTGCCTGGCCGGAGCGGCAGCGTGTGGGCAGCGTGTGTGGGAGTGCCGCAGACTGAAAGTTTTAACCCCTTTCTTTCATGATTGGGGCCTTGCAAAAATGCTAATCCTCCTCGAAGCTGAATAAGAAGGGAGATAAGAGATGAGATGAGACAAGGACCTGGCCCGAAGAACGTGGAGATGATTGAATGGGGAGAGATGATTTGGAGTGGCCTTTTGGCTGGACTTTTCTTGTGGCCATGGACTCAGTTGTTCCTGTGACAAAGACTGCACTTAGGGGGAAGCAGTGACTCAGAACCAGGAGGGTTCATCGTGAGGACCCCCCGGCCCCAGGGGGTTGGAAAAATATGGGGGGGGACAGATGTCCCAAAGCAGAGACTGTGCCTTTTTGGAGTGAGACAAGGCATCCTTGAAAGACAACCCTAAAAGCAGCTCTGGTCCATGCATCAGTGGTGAGAGCACTGGGCATGGAAGGAAGATGTCACAAGCGGCAAAAGGACTTTTTTTCCAGGCGGTGCCGAAGTGACAGGGAAGCACACGGGGTTTCAGTGTGTTTCCAGGGGAAGCCTATGGAACAAGAAGGACTCCTTTCCTCTTCATGAACTGAAGTTTGAGTATACTAAAGTGTGGTGCCAAGGCTGGGCAGTTGGTGATTTGGGAGAATGTATCGGATTGGGAAAGTCAGGTAGTGGGGAGGAGGAAAGTGGTTTTTGTAAGGTTTTCAATTTTTTCTTCTTTTCCTTATAGTTTTTCCCTATTTCCCTGTAGTTTAGGTAATAAAGTGTTCTTTATGTTTAAGCTAAAGCCTGTTTTGCTTATTCCTGGTCACATCTCACAGCAGACACCAGGGTGAGGGCATTTTCATGGGGGGCACTGGCTCTGTGCCAGGCTCAAACCATGACAACAGTTCAGGTGCAGAACCTGATCCACCAATCTTTAGACACTTTTCGAATAACACACAGGCAAAACTCAAAGAAAGTCCTCCTGTTTTAATTAGAAACCCTGCATCTGGACAAATTGAAGGTCCTTTTCAATTAATAAGCTAGGGCAAAGGGTATGGTTCTGTCTCTACAGGTGCTGGAATTAAGTGGGTTCCTGCCAAAAACGTCAAACCATATCGTACCCCAGAACATGTTGATGAGTCCAGAACCGAGGAAGAAAGTATGCAGACATGAGCCAAACAGAGGGATCCCGGGTCACGCCTGACCTTCCTTGTGCCTGATGTTCTTAGTGCATCGGTGGAACCTGCAAACTCTGATTTTGTGTTAATGTTATTTATGAGTGTGTCAATTGTATGTTGAATGTTTGTTTAACAGAGCCGATTTTTGGCAAAAGTTCAGGGTTTTGTTTTTGTGGAGAACGACATTTTAAAATCGATATATATGTAAGGATTCTGCCAAGACTTAGCTCATGAAAAAGATGGAGCAAATGCAAGTTGTATGTTGGTATTGGTGGATTTTAATTGTTTTTTTGTCGTGCAGATTTGCCAGTAGAACAACCAAAACTAAATGTTTGGGTGACCTTAGGCAAGGCAGCCGTCTCAGATACTATATGTTTGTCTAATTCGGAACCAGAAAAACCTTTTTCAACCTGTCTGGTTGGTGTGCCAGTAAGAGTTGCCTTTGGTCAAAAAACAGTCCAATGGTAAGCCAGGTGGAATTAACAATGGAAACAATCCCTCATTGAATTGGAACATTTGGTCCAAAAACCTTCCCAGGAGAGCATCCTGAACCCCAAGAATTAGAAATCCTTAGCTCTTTAACAGTGGATTTTTGCTTTACCTTCATAGCTAGTGCTTAGCGAAAAGATGATCCTCCAAAGTACAATGTTACTCCTCATTATTTTGCATAATGAAATTTGCAAATTTTGCAAATTTTTTTAAATTTGCAAATTTTTAAATTTGAGTTTTTAGTGTAATTTTTCAAATAGTTGAGATGTGCTTTCTGAGGCAGACCAATATCCATGGCACTTGCCGAAGGGGTATTAGTTCATTTGTGGAGACAGAGCTTGGCAATGCATTCCAGCACACCTTGAAGGTGGCCCTTGTAGCATTGAGATGCTCACTATAATTGCACTCACTGCCAAAGCGGTCATGAAAAACAAACAAAGGAGAATGAGAGCTGTTCCTCATTATGAGGAGAACTGTCAGAGTGATTTCAGGCCTTAGAAAGCTGCAAGAAGGGTTTCAGCAGGTATATTTTTATCCCAATTGGCTTCAGCAGTAGCATTGAAACAATTAGATTGAGTTGGATGCTGGCTGAGCAAACAAGCTAATGCCACATCCTCTGTTATTAGTGATATGTTAACTGACATTGATAGTGTTAGACATGCTACCCGTCAAAACAGAGCAGCAATTGATTTACTTTTAGTGGCACAAGGACATGGTTGTGAGGAATTTGAAGGATTCTGTTGTACAAATTCGTCCAATCATTCTGAATCCATTCACAAAAGCATACAAAAACTGAAAGATTTGACAGCTCAAATTAAAGAAGATGCTGGTTCCTGACTGGATGATGTGTTTCAAGAATGGAGCTTTGCACCTTGGTTAAGGTAACTTTGCAAGATAGGTCTTTATGTATTGGGTGTTCTGGTAGTGATATTGATAGTAATACCCTGCATACTTCAGTGTGTGCGGCGAATGATGAATAAAATGGTCTGAGAAGTTTTTGTCATACAAGAGAGAGAATTAGGAAGTAGAAGCACAGAGAGTGTTCAAAATCTCATGGAAATGGTAGACCAAGGTGTAGAAATGGAAGAGAGTTTTGAATTAAGACCCTGGAATTGACAAGAGTTTTTTGAACAGTGACTTGTAACTATTGTCAGATGTGATTCATATCTCTTTCACTGACTGGGCTTCACAGCATTAAGTTGCTGTGCTGTAACATAGCAATGCTTAAGATCAGCAAGAATAGGCCTCCAGCAGATAGTAAGCAGAAATTTTATAATAGGGCTATGAAACACAAGTAGTAAACGACATGAGTATGAAGGTTTCTTTTTGAGTCAACAGAGAGGGGGAATTGTTGGGATCCATAAAATTAGAGGGTTTTGAGAAAATGGTAAAAAAGACAGGCCTCAGACAGCAGATTTGTGAACATTGCTAAAGCAGCACAAAGTTTTCTAAGCTGTTGCGCAGATGTGAGAAATAGAACAACAAGCCTCTGTGATTTGCCCTTTTTGGTTGTAACAAGTTTATTTAATGTACATCTTTAGAAGGTTAATATGAATGAGTCTGTGCTTTATCTTTCATAAACAAGCCATTGTGTTAGAGAGTAAGTCTCTATTGTGTTAACTACAGTTACAGTGTGTTTCATATGATTGGATAGAATTATTGTCAATATGTTGTTGCTCTATGTGTGGTTAGCTGAAACTTGGACTGAGATGGCTTTATGCTATGCTGTCATGTTACGTTTCTTTAGCATGTATTCTATTTGAAAAGCATTCTATTTGAATCAGTGAGCTGTTCACATCTTTTGTCTCTATTGTCCTAACAATGTACTAAGACTGATGTTTGAAATAAACAGCTCACAGCACTGATTTTGGGTGTCTTGTCTCTGTTTGTGGTTGTATGTAACCTGCCGACAGCAGTAAGGGACGAGGAAGAAAAGCAAGAAAACTTGATGGATCAAGATAAAAATTATCTAACAGGTGAAGGGAAGATAAAGATAAAACAGATGTGACAGAATAGCAATCCCTCACCAGCTCCCACAAGCAGACCAATGCTCATTGCCACTCTTTGAGTGATGGACACCCCAGAAACCAAAAGCATCCACTTCTTTCTTCTGACTCCAGTGTTCTTTGCTGAGCCTGACTGTGGATATGACAGCCTGGTCAGAGAGTGAGAAAACAAGACAGCCAGGCAAGGAAACTAGAGTAAATGTGTAGCGAAAGATCTCTAGCCTGACTTCATCACATTGCCATCAAATGAATCAAGTGGGAGATTTCAAGTAGATAGACAGGTGGGAAAGATGTCTAGGGAAAGAAAGGTAGTTCTGCTGCTTGTGATACCACCCTTCCATATGCTCATCTTGACAATCAGTTCCTGAACTCTGCAGAGGGTTAAACTCAATGTACACAGACCTTGCCAGGATCATATTTGCATTTTCTAAATGTATTACTTAGAATTTATTCCTAGCATTAATGTCCGTCTCTTTATAGTGTAGTCGTATTCCAAAGGAATGAGTGATTCTTAGTCCTTCAGTTATTGAATTACTGTCTCCAAGAACAGATCATCATAGCTGCTTCAGAAACGTACCATCATTTTGTACTTAATGATTCACTGTTCTCTCTAAGTTTATCTTAAATCTTGAAAATATGTTATTTAACTGTAAAAATGAAAATATTTAATTTTTTGGGGAGTTTTAAATATTAGGTTAGCTTCCGTTCAAATACTGCAAAGTGTATATTGTGAAATATTCACCTTATTATTCTTTTCAAAATGACCCTGGTTTTGGTGCTTTTAGTGGGACCTCTTCTTCTGTTTCTATTTGCAGGAGTTAATTCACATAAAAAGAAGAACAGAATTAACATGAATGTATAAGTAAATATATGGCATCCTGAATTTTGCACTTCAGTTCTAAAATACTTTAATACAAGTTGACAACAGACATGCCTTTTTACAAAAATTAGTATTTTTAGCAACTCAGAATTTGCTGTTTCCAAGAAAGAATATTGTAAACATAAACCTGGTATTTACACTGTGTTTTACTTGGTACATTTTTATTAGCTCACAAATATTCAAGGCATATTTGCAATCTTCTGAGATCTCAAAACTAGATGTATGGAACACAAGCAGAATTCTCTGTATCTCTTTAAGCAGACTATTCAAGCCTGTTTTTTTTTTACTCTGTTACCAAATTCTACCACTTAGTTATGTGAGGACTGAGAAAAATGCATAGGCATTGCTTTAGAACTTTCACATACTGATTGAAAAATTTACTAATGGCCTACGTTCCTTAATACAGAAGGAATATACACTATTTATTTAATTAAAAATATTAATTATTTAAAAAATGAATGTTTTTTTCCATTTGTTTGGGAAGAGAAGATGAATTAAGTGTAGCTGTTCAAATAAAGATGGCAATCTGACAGATCACAAAATTATCATGTTAACAACAGTTCCTTTTGACCACAGTCAATAGACATGAACATAAGCATAGGAGATGAATAAATGAGACTTTCCTCACAGTTTCAAATGAAAGTGAAACAGCAAAACTTGGAATGGGAGCAGAGGGAGGATTTTATAGAAAAGATATGGAATTTGGTTTTGCCCATGTAATGCAGACATACAGGAGGTTGATGCTGAAGTAAAAAATTAAGTGCAAGAATATGATTGCTTCGTTCTGGACTGCAATACTGTTTATAGTGCAAGCAATTTAGCAATACATCATTTACAGTTTCCTTTTATCCCAAAACTAACTTGTCTTCCAGTGACTTAAGTAACTTCTCTTCTAATCCTGCCAGCAACCAGAAGCAATTTACATTGGTAGTAAAGGCTCCTCCATGAGTTGTTGCTTAATTAAAACATTAATATCTTATTTTGCTGGAAGATTGATAAGAAAACATAACAGCGAGGTGAAAGACTCCAGATTGTGAAATTTGGAAAACTTTTATAACATCTAGTGTTATCTTTGCCCAATTATCTCATCATAGAAATAACCAAACAATATTGAAAGTAGTAGCAAATTTAATTGACTAGTTAAAGTAAAATAATATAAAATTGGATACAATATAATCTGATTAAAGTAAGGGATAATTTGGTTCCAATAATAGCGCATAAGCAAAAGATACCGGGGGGTACGGAGTGCAGGGCTCTTGGACTCTTGCCACATCACCTACAAGCTTGCCAAGTGAACATTCCCCTCCTTTATGCCATGTGTAAATGCCATCTCCTCCCATTTTCAGTTCGTCATATCTCTATCTCCGCCTTCATTACTACCTTTATCACGCATGCGCCACCACTCAGTTTGGTGGTCGCACAAGTCTTTGGGGGTCGCCACTGATGAAGGCTCTCTAGTCTTCTTCTTTGTCTTTTAATTCACCTTTAGGTTACACATGCGTATCAAGCCAGTACAATGTAAGCCACGACTAACATATCACTATATCTACATATCAAGGCAATAAATCCCTTATAATTAGCATTTTCTGGGACCCAACCAGGTTTTGCTTCCTTTCTGCTTATTTTGAGCAACTGTATCTTCAGCTTCTTTCCTCCTGTCCTTGCGAATATCTGCTGGGGGGGGGGGAGGGTGGAGCCCCTCCTCTCCCTCTCTTCTTTGGCATTACAACTTTTAACTATTTTATTATTCCCAATAAAACAGGGAATCAGCACAAATTAGCACGAATCATACCTATTTATCACATCTAGTATTTGTGTTCTCCATTTTCATATTTTTCCTCAATTTTTTACTGAAATGATATAGAAATTCTGTCTGATGAACAGACATCATTGTACTGACAAAATTAATTTCCATCAAAGAAAATGCCAGCATAAAAAAGTAAAGTTTCCCTTGCCACTAGGCCACCTGAAATCAGATGTCTATATGTTTGCAAAATATATGTTAATAGCAAAGTAACACCTGTCAGTTGAAACAATGGATGCAAAATATCAAATAACGTCAATAGAAAATGTAAAATATTTGTTTTGCTGAATATTTTTTATCAAACATCTGAACAAAACTTTCTACAAGTTTAATTTGCCATGGAGTGTGGTGTCGTATGTTTTAAAAGTATTTATATGAGTTCAGTTGTAAAGTTAGTTACCCCTTTTATAAGTTTAAGATATGGTTTGGTGCTCTGCTCCCCCCGTGTACTCCCCTCACAATGGTTTCTCCCTAAGTTGTTTACCCCTTGTTTTCCTGCCAATGGCTTGTCCCTCAAGATGACTGATCCCTTGATCCTCCCCTTTATGCCCTAATAAGTTTCTTTCCTCCCTCCTGGTGCCCACTTCCCCTGTCTATCATTGTAACCACCCCCCCTTTATTTTGAGAATTTTCTGTGTCAATCATCTCTAACTCAATGTATGATTTGCCTCCAGAGCCTCTTCCCTCCCTCATGTGATCCTCATTGGTCCAGCTGTGTCTCACACTCCTCCCCTGATCTTCGTTTCTTGGTTACTTTATGTCACTCCTATCATGCCCACTCCGTCTATCAGTGCCTCCCCAAGGCCTTCCCCTCTGACGCCGGTCCCTGGTCCCGCCTGGGAAATGAAGTTTCTTGGCATCTACATGAGTGTCCGCTCTCTCCTTCCTTCGTCTCGGGACTTTGTAGCTACACTCTCGCCTGCGCCACCCACACCACAGATGGCACCATTACCCAGGGGTTTCCGAGGAGAACCTGGGAGTGGCAGATCTTGTGGCCCCCTCTGGCCACACACCGGGACCGGCTAGCTGGCATTTGCCCAGCTCCTGTGGCCGCAGAGCAGACTTTCTACAAGTTTAATTTGCTATGGAGCCTTTTAATAAATACGTTACCTGGGTACTGAGGAGAAAACTATTGCTGGTCTCATTATAAAGCCTGTCCTGGTGTTATGTTTGCCCAATTATCCCATCAAAAAAAAAACAAACAATATTTAAGGTAGCAACAATTTTAATTGAATAGTTTAGAAAATATATAAATAAGGGATAATTTGGTTCAAATAATAGCGCATAAGCAAAAACAACCGCGGGGTACGGAGGGCAGGGTTCTTGAGCCTTGCCACTTCGTGTAGAAGCTTGCCAAGTCACCCCTTATATGCCATGTGTAAATACCATCTCCTCCTATTTTTGGTTCGTCACTTTTCTGTCTCCGCCTTCATTACCACCTTTACCACGCATGCGCCACCACTCGGTTTGGTGGTCGCACAAGTCTTTGTGCGCTTTGGTGGCGCTGTAGTCTTATTCGTTGTCCTTTAATTCACCTTTGGGTTACACATGCGCACCAAGCCAGTACAATGTAAGGCAAGACTAACGTATCACTGCATCTACATATCAAACAATAAGTCCCTTATAATTAGCATTTTCTTGGACCCAACCAGGTTCTTGGTCATTTTTAGCAACTATATCTTCAGCTTCTTTCCTGTGGTCCTTGAGAACATCTGCTGGGAAGGGGAGGTGGATGGAGCCCCTCCTTTCCCTCTCTTCTTTGGCATTACAACTTTTAACTATTAACTGTTTTTTTATTCTCAAATATTAATTACTGTATCAATATTGATTACTGTTTCAATTTTTATCAGCACAAATCATACCTATTTATCACACTGGGAACTATAAAGTTGAATAGGAGTCTTCTCCAAAGATAATATTTCAGTGGATACTCTTTCAGTTCTGCTAGGTAAATATAATGCTTGAAGCACACTGGATCTGATAGTGAGTTCTAATTGATTTACTGTAGGATCCAAAAGAGAAATTATTTCAGAAACTTAGCCAAATTCTGACTTCTGTGTGTGTTTATTTAAAGCCTTTTCTTTGCTAATGATGAATTCCTGGTAGTACAAACAAAGTTTCACTATTGTTTTTTGAACTCAGAGTATAAGTAACTTAAACTCACTAACACATGACATAGCAACTGTCGAGAAATTGTAGTTTATCCTAAAATAATACATTAAATATGTAAATTATATACCTGCACTACACTAAGTATACACCTATTTTGACCTTCAGTCAGCTTATTATCTGTCTTGAAGATGCCATTTGCCATCTTCAAGATTACGATAAATTAAGATGTGATATTGATTTAAAGTAAACCATTGGTTTACTTTACTATGGTTTATTGCCTTGAATCTTCGGGATTTTTTAAACTGATCTCAAACATAATAACATACTTCTAAAACAAAATTTCAAGCAGTGGTATTGGTCTTTTATATTTACATTCCCCACTTCTATTGGTTGCCCAAAGAACTCTTGTGAAATTGCACTGACTAATTTGGAAAAAACTACTCAGTCTCACCTCCAGTTTCAAGCCAAGAGAAAACTGAAGAGATTCCTGAAAGCAGAACACGGAATGTTGAAAGAGGAGAAAATTCTTGTGGCTAAAATACTTAGCTGACCCAATACTGCTATGAAGGAAGAAAATAAGCTAAATGAAGCACTATGCATAATTGGGAAATCCAAAGACAGAGGCAAGAATAGCATTCAAAAAGCACTGTTGAAGACTTTGCAGAAATGTGTAATGAACTGATTTTTAGTATTGGTGGAAAAAAATTCTGTTCAAGTAAAAATCTAATGTTTTCTACCATATTTTAATGATTTTATGGCTTGTACACAATTAAAAAGAGAATCCAACAAAGGGAATAAAATCAATATTTCTGTAAGTGTTAGCAAGGGTTGATGCGACTGTCCTCAAAACTTTTCTGATGCAAAAATTAGAATAGGATAGAGTTAGGGCACAGCAGAGATGAGAAGCCTTGAAGGGTCAGGCCGGTAGAGAGGTGTGGGTCATGATGCCATGTCTGCTGCTGATGAGAGGATTTGGTGCTCATTAAATAGTTGTCATGCTTTACATCTCAGTTTCCTTCTTGGCAGCAAAAACTGCAACCAGCCTGGCCTTTGAGAACTTTGCTTTGATAAAGTAGTCATGGACAGTGTACTGATTAACACGTCTTTTCCTGCATTTACACTTTTATCCTTTTATCAGCTGTTAAAGAAAAGTTGGTTTACTGCATTTTCACAGATAAAGATTCTGCTAAGCTCTGGAAGAAGAAATGAGAGATAGCAGGCACTAGAAGAAAAGAGGAGTTAATGGACTTGCCCAATGAGACCCTGGCTGATGTATCACTGGTTGAAGCTCTTAAAAACCATGCAATGACAGCTAAAGAGCTGGTCTCTCCTTTTCCATACCTGTTAACGAGCACAAAACTGGCTTCTAAATATGTGTGCAGTGTCCAAAGAGACAGTGCAATAGTTTATTCATGTTAATAGCCCAAACTTGAGCAAACAAATGGGCTAGTTTAATATGTATAAATAATTGTAAAATAAAGAGCAGCAGAGGTGACTCTGAGTCCTACAGCTTCTTTGTGTTTGCAGCAGCAAATCAGGTCATCCACATCAAGAAGTATCACCAGCAGTGGATGTCTGCTTTTCCTGCAGCATGAATTCTGTCGTAGAGGCACATTTAGCCCTCTGACTAAAACATTAACAGAAGGAGATAATGCTAGAAAGACAGTTCAGAAGAAGAACACTCTTTCTTGTCAAGGAATTCCTATGTGTTTCTTGTGAAAGAGTTCCTCTGTGCTCTCCCAAAATGCAGCTGACAATGAGGACATACTAGTTTCATTTGAACAAGATGAATATAGCAATTTTGAAGGTATTCTGTTACGCGAGAGGTTTCACACTACTGATTTCAAATTCCAGAAATAATGGAACATTAAACATTTTAAAGTGCTATTCTTATATTCTTGTAGCCAGTGGAAACATCATTCGGATCTATCACAACAAAACTTCAAACCCCAATCCCAAATAATTAATGAATAACTCTGAACTTTTAGCATTAAGGTATTGGAGCAGAAAAATATATTATTTCATTGTAGACACCAATTATGAAACATAGTTATAAAAAAATTACCATAAAACAGATTATCACTATGTACAGCGACCCTGATGTTCCAAAGATGAGTAGCAATGCTTGCTGAAGCAGGCTATTATTGGAACTTCTAGCCACTGGCTAGATTGCTTTAAAAACTGAGATAGAAAAATTTCATTTATGTCCTGATAAAAGTATTGGCTACATCTAAAGCCCTGTGGGCAGCAGGGCAGGGAGGGGATTCTGCCCCTCTGCCCCACTCTGGTGAGACCCCGCCTGCAGAGCTGCCTCCAGCTCTGGGGTCCCAGCACATGAAGGACATGGAGCTGTTGGAGAGAGTCCAGAAGAAACCACCAGGATGATCAGAGGGATGAGTCCCTCTCCCGTGAGGGAACACTATGACAAGTGGGATTGTTCAGCCTGGAGGAGAGAGGGCTTCTGGGTGACCTAACTGAAGCCTTCAGTGCCTGAAGGGAGGCCACAAGAAAGATGGAAATGGACTTTTTACTGGTGTTTGTAGTGATAGGACAAGGGGGAATGGCTTACTGAAACAGCTTTAAAATAGAATCAGTTTAGATCAGGTACTAGGGAAAATTTTTTTATTGTGAGGGTGATGAGGCCTTGGCACAGGTTGCCCAGAGAAGCTGCACATGCCCAGACCCTGGAAGTGTTCAAGGCCAGATTGGATGGAGCTCTGAGCAACCTGGTGTATAGTGAAATATGTCCCTGCCCAGAGCAAGGGGGTTGGAACTAGATGATCTTTAAAGTCCCTTCTACTTTTAACCAGTCTTTGATTCTGTGATTTCATGAGAATGCAATATGTAGTTCCCTCTTCAGTTATACGGACACAGATAAATTTTCTAATTTTCTCACATTGTTTGTTACATTACTTTTTCTTTTTTAGTCTATGATGAAAGGTATGTTCTAATACCATTAACAGCAATTTAAAATTTTTTAAACAGATTTTGGATTTAATATGCACATTAATATGCAAACAACCAAACTGTCTTCCCATAGTGACATGATACAGCAACATGGCCAAACCTTTCCTCAGTGTGTGCATTAGAATAGAATCTCCCAGACTGCTGTCACTGGCATGTACTAGACAACTTACCCATTGTTGCTATCTCTTCTTACTGTGGCAAACTTTTTGAAGCTGTAGTGAAATTGTCTTTAGAGACGTGCACTAAAAAAAAGCTGGTTTCTCCTCTTGACCATATCACTCAGATTTCTGGGTCACAGGTAAGTTCTTAACAAACCACTGCTGATATAACAGGGCAGTTGTTTTCCGGTTGGCTGAAACACGGATATTGACCTAAGCCCTATTGACTCATAGCACAGATGAGACCCACACCTCTGCTTTCAAATTATCATGAAATCGTGGGCTCATAACCACTGCTCTAATGGAATGCACCATTCACCTTTAGCCATTAGGTGTTCTTAGGCCTTTAAAAGCTTGAAATCACAATCTAATCAATTACTGAAAGGCATCTTTCTTTCTTTTGTAAGGCAAACACATGTTTTCAGTTTTGTTTTGTTTGAAAAAATGCTCCCAAATAAACAAAATTGGAAAAAGAGGAACATAGGTTCTAAGGTACTTGTTTTATGAAATAAATAAACATTTTCCTAAATACATTATTAAGAAACATGTTGAGGTCTAACTCTACTTAAACTGGCTAATCAAGTACTGGCTTCCAAGCAGATGAAGACCATTGAAGTAGCAGCAAGTTAGGTATTTCCACAGTGAACCAATGTTTGTAAACAACAACGCTAAACAAAATACTACTGAAATCAACAAGTTACTTCAAAATGTGCATTCATACTATCACACAGAATATGGAAATGGCAATAAACTCTTGTTTTGTTTTTCTCAGTAGTCAGATTTGGAGCCCTCTCCTGGAACTTCCAAGCATAAGGCCAAGTGAAATGTCATTTAACTTCATACATTTGAAACCTTAAGCAGCCACTTCTACCTCACAGAATCACTCTGTTTCTTTAGTTTTTTTTTTTTCATTTGATGTGATTCACACTATTTTTATCAACTCTTCTACCTCAAAAAGTCAGACATACAATGGTTGTATTGCTTTGGCAGGTTAAGACATTCTACTAAGTAATATTTTTTAAAGTATTATTCTTTAAGATTAAAATGAATTTATTTTTTGAACAAAAAGGAGACTATGGAAAAACAGCAGATTGCTTTTGCACATTTACAAATATTTTATAGATGTCACATTGTATTGAGGTATTTCTTAATGGAAGATAAAATCTTATTGCTACAACATTTGAAGTTTATATTTGCAACATGGACTCCAAGTTTATGGATATGTAGATTTGAAATAAAAATTATTTTATAAATTTTATGTAAGAAATAAAGTAAAAGTGAATTAAAGAGAATTTGAAATATTACGCAGAAAAATGTCATGTGAATTATGTCAATAACACATATTTTAAGATATTAAAGTATTTAACAGATAAAGGTGGCTGGCCCAGCCATCAACATAAAGGATGAATTAAGAAAGTTCAGAGTAGTACAAATATATGAGAAGGATATGAATAATCTCTTCCTTTAAAATAGCTGGGTTTATTTTTCTCCTGCCTGCTTCTTCAACCTCTCCACATATTTACAGCAGAGTGTGTCTCACAGACTCAACAGATCAGATTATTTCTGAAGGTCGAGGCCAGAATTTTGGAATGCTTTATCTGGTTTGAAAGAGAGCCTGAGTCCTTGTGGAATGATTTTGGCATAGGGATAATGCATCCCACTGCCTTTAAATCTTATTCAGACCAGATGTTAGTATTAAATCCATGGGATGACTGAGTGGGTAATTGTTTCTTTTCCTCAACTGCCAATTATTTAATTCATGTTGTCTCACAAACGTGTCAAACATTCACTGCATTGGTGGATTTACTGTTGGAGATTTAGCTTAAAGATTATGGTTTAAACAATTAAATGAGTAAGATTACAATGTACATATTACCACATAACTTACAAAATGGGCAGACTGTATTTATGAATTGAATTTTAAAATATTTCCTATGTAACACATTTTAATGTAATGCTGCCCCTGAAAATTAAATGCCATAATACGTTTCAAAAAATATCCAGAATCCATTTTTTGTTTAATCTCACACAAACAGGAGTCTATTTAATGTACTTAATTCTATGTTAATTTTAATAATTTCATATTACTTCCTATTTTTTCCATAGTTTATACTTACATTTTTTTCTATTATATTACATTATATTTTATTGTATTTTACTTGGCTTAAACTTAAATCCTGAAAACTACCAACTTTTATGTTTCCATTTAAAGAATTCATTCCTCATCTACTACTAGAGGCACATGGATCTTTTATCAGTTTCAGCATGTAGTAACCCTTTACATCTTCTAAAAATATTTCCTTAGCAGTTAAATCTGTATTGATGGCAGAATATTGCAGTTATTGAGAGTTCATACAGTCTTGACAGTGAATACACGTTGTAGTGTTCCTGCTCACACAAGTGATTACTTGCTGGTCTTCATTTATTTAGAATGCTATCCAATCTGTTCAATTCCTTCTCAAAATTTTCCTCAGATGACTAACATTCTTCCAAAGAGAATATATTCTAAGTAGAATAAATTGTACACTTTCTTCTTGGTTGTAATCTAGTAATTTGAAAAATTTCTGAAGTCAGAATGAATTTTAAGAACTACTTAAGGCTTCTGCATCTTCATGGATGTGAGCTGCGTGCTTGGAACAAGAAAAAGACTATCTAAGGTTCAAATAAGACTACTAATACATTCTTTTTGGAGGTAAAATAATAGGATACTGACACATCAAAAAAAAGTGTGTGTCCCCAGCTGCCATTACCATCTAAACAAGGGTGTGGAACAAAAGAAGAAAGACACGTGATAGCAATTAAAGAAATAACAGATGGGAAAGATGCACAGCTGGTGCTACTTGAAGTGAAGTAGTTCAAGAAAATTAGAACAAATATTCATATTATGAGTTCTTTAACCAGGTCAACAAGGATGTCCAGTGCTCCAGACTCCATACTCCCATTTATCTCTTCTTCAGGTTTCCATGGATGTGCTCACACAAGCTCTGATGGTGCAGCTGTGCTACCCTAGTGTCTAGGCTCCTGCCTTGAAACGGAAGATGCAAACCTCCTCCCTCTGAATTATTATAATTTTGAAATTAAGGGGCTCTCAGGCAAAGATATGGGAACTGATATAGGAAGAGATGTAGGAATAACAGTTCTTTACTAGGAAAATTAAAAAGCATAAACGCAATAGTACAAAAAAACACAAACAACTCAGAAAACAAACCACTCTCAGAGTCAGAATACAACCTGACACCCTGTTGGTCAGGGTATTGCTAACTGTCCAATTAAATGTTGGCTGCAGTCTTCCTGGAGTGACAGAGGGCATTCTGTTGAAGCAGTGGTCCTGTAGAAGGGTGTAGTCTTCCTCTGAAGGCCTGGTGGTAGTGTAGGTGGGCCTGGTCTTCCTCTGAACATCCAGTGGAGAAGCAAGCTGCTCCTCTGGGAATCCAGTGGGAAAAGGCTGCGTCAGTTGTTCTAAATCTCAGACTATATCCAGGTAGGAATGCTTGGCTTCTCCTTCTGGGTGGAGCATCTCACAATAATGTAATTTTATCAGTTATGCAGTGAGACTCAATGGACCATTAACAGAAGATATCTCCCCAGAGGGATGATTGGTTTTGGAAAAGATAAAGAAAACTTGCCCAATTAACAGAAGAGAACTGCCCCACCTCTAACAGATGGCAAATAGAATACAAACATACCTTACAACCCAGGGGCTGTCTCTGCTTCCCCTTGGACCTGCATCATGCCCAGGTCTCCTTACCTGTAATGTTGATGCTCTCAGTGCCTGGCACCCCAGAAACTGCACAGCAGCAAGTGCTGCTGCTTGACAAAACCAGTCATGAACATACTTTCATCATGCTCACAGGTCTAACAGTGATGGAGCTGTAATGCTTCCAAAACTCAACCACTGCTCACTTGTTTGCCCTCTGTAACAGCTTTTTTTATAACCTTCAGTATCCTTTTTCTTATGACAGGTTGCAAATGTCCACCCTCTGCTTCTGATTGCCAAGTGGAAAACACTATGGATTGCTCTCTCACTTTCATATTATCCACAATTATTCCTGAGATTTTGATTTTCCTCTGGTGACACACTCTAAGACACTTTGAGTCTGAGGCTTCGAAAGCCTCACATGGGGTCTGCACCCACACCTTTGCCTTCCTGCCTGCAGCCTGGGGCTTCAGGGGAGAGGCCCCTGCCCTGCCTTCCTGGCTGTGCTTCTGTAGTTTCCTCTTAGCTCCTAGTCCCTGGCACACTCACTGGCCCTTTTCATTCCCTGACCTCAGATTAGGGGTTATGCTACCTGATGTCCCAAAAAACTGCTACTCCTTACACAGTCATTTGTTGTCATTATAGTGCAAGAGTTCTATTACCATTACATTGCAAGATTTCCATATTGCTAGAGTTTCATACCTCCTTGATATTCCTTGTAGGCATCGACTCTTAAGCATCGACTCTTAAGCATCATCCTCACAGCAGCCAAATTACTCCAGTTCCCCTCAACTAACCAATCTACTCTTTTATAACACTCTTCTTATTGGCTACAGCTGTGGCCTGTTAACATCAGGCCTGCTCCTAATCCTTAATAATTGGGTCAGCTGCAACTCTTTAGGGAGGTAAGATTACTTTCTATACTACCTTTATTTACTTGTGTTCTATCCCTCTACAGTCATTGATTATTTCACAACTCCCTGTGAGGCTGGAGGTGATTTTTGCTCCCTCAGGTCTCCTGAAATTTCACAGTCTCAGTGTGTCAGTGCTGAAATTGCTACTTGGAGAATTCAGGGTGTTTATAGAGAAATTTGACTAAGCTGCTCTTCAGCTGATCCTTAGCTATTGAGAGTTGATGACTAGTAGCAGAAGATTCATGGGCTGTTCTCCTGCCTACCTTTACAATGTCCTTTTCCAAGTTACATAAGTGAAAAGATGATAGCAACCTCTCCCCCATCACCCAAACTGAAGCCTCAAGCCATCTTGGGAAACACAAGAGGTTTTTGCATGTCATTTTAGCTATACACAACTTAGACTCGAAATGTTAAAAACATCACCATTGGACTATCAATAATTCCTTGATTAGAGGTCTAAGTGTGTTTCACCTAGAAATATGAGCTTAACAAACTATTCAAAATTCAAGGAAGCTATTCCAACTTGGATCCCATAACCTGGTGATAGTAAGATGGGCCTGTAGATCTGTCAAAATCTTCCCATGCCTTTCTGTTAGTGCCATGTCCCCTGAACCTCCTGGTGGGTATGTTATGCCCTCTCCTGTTGCATTTAGTGGGAAATCCTCTAACTCTCTTTCACCCTATAGCTCTTTTGTCACTCTTGAGGCTGTTAAATAGATTGACTGTAAGGTTTTGGTTATTTAATCTTGTGTTGAATACAGCCCTTTCTTTTTGCAAGGTACTTTAACATCTCCTAATTTATTAACTATACATTATACACAAATGTAATATGATTTATTTCATAGAAGACCATCAGTTTAGCTTATTTCTGTTTTCTCAGAGCTTCAACTTCCTAATCACATAATCTTCAGCAAATTAGGTAGCTCTGACCCAGATACTTTACTTGTATGATCTGAAACAGAAATCTTGTTATTCCATTGCATTTGTCACTATAAAAGTAAAAAAAAATCTAGTACAAAATTAGACTGTATATGAAACAGATTTTAAATCTGGTATATACAATCTCTCAATCAAAAATAAAGAAATAGAAATGTATTATTATGGTTTCTTGTGACCAACACCTATTGTATCATTTTATGTATAAATTAATTGCAATTTTCATTATTGTGCTATGGACCTCTGAAGTGGTACTTGAAAATAAACCATTGAATGAAGAACAACACTCTCTTCCAGTCAAATAAGTCACTTGAGCATTTTTGCAAAAAATAAAAAAGTCTTCTCATTATTTAACTTCATAATTTGGCTACTGCCTTTGTTAAGAGCTAACATACAAAGGGTTTGAGGTTTTTCTTCACTTACATTTATTTGATATACTCCATGAATTATATCTACTTGCTGAACGTGGTATTCAGTGGGCTGCTGAGTAGGTTAATTGCTTAATTTGTAGCTAAAATTATTTGAACTCCAGTGCAGTTTTTCAATTGACTTTGAGTTGTCAAGTTCTCTCTTTTTTTCTTTCCATTTAGAGCTTTTAATTTATACATTTGCTTTTTAATGTTATTTTCAGTATTTTGTTGTTTTCTTGTTTAAAAGAAATAAAAAAAGTAATTCATGCGTGGAAAGCTTAAATTTTCTGTTAAAAAGAGTATTTTTCTGTTCAAGTGTTCTGGTTTGAAAGCAAAACCAGTGAGAGACTCCAAGTCAGGAATACAATTTATTAGGAAAAGGAAAAAAAAAGCCTAAAATACATGCAATAATACAAAAGAAAAACCACTGACAGAATCAGAATACAACCTGACACCCTGTTGGTCAGGATGTTGGTGGCAGTCCAATTGAAATGATGGCTGCAGTCCTCCTGGAGCGGCAGATATGGTTCGATTGGAGCAGTGATCCTGTAGAAGGGTGTAGTCTTCCTCTCAAGATTCAGTGGAAAAAGGCAGCTGTTCCTCTGGGAATCCAGTGGAAAGGCTGCTCTGGGGTCCCAAAAACTTGGATTATATCCAGTTAGGCAGGCTTGGCTCCTCCCTCTGGGCAGAGCATCTCACAATGGGATGATGTAATTTTTATCAGTCATGCAGTGACATTGAACAGCCCAGTAACAGCAGGTATCTCCCTGGAGGGAGGGTTGGTTTGTGGAAGAGATAAAGAAAACTGCTCAAATAACAGAAGAGAACTGCCACTCTTCTAACAGATGGCAAATAGAATACATATTGCTTTGCAATAGGGCAATATATAGGAATTCCTAGGGCATCAAGGAAACTTTTGAAGGCTTAATTTGTTAATAGATTTTTGTGATAGAGATATTTTATGGTGTTCTTCAGATTAATAATTTTCTGGCACAGATGTTTCAATTTGTAATATATTAATACTGGTCACCTTTTATATTCCACATATACAATTATCATGACTAAGCACATATAAAAATAAACCTGGAAACATTTTTAGCCAGGAGGATAAGTGAATGAAATCATACTAAAAATCTCCTATACAAACAGAAGCTTTATAAATTCAGAAAAATGGGAAAATCCCTGAAAAACCCAGGCAGGTTTATGCTGCATCAATAAAATCATGGGGCAAAATTGTGTAATTTTAGTTTTATTATACTTAATGTTAAAATTTTCCGGTAAAAGGCTAGAACAGTTGGAAATATTTGACATTCTGAAAATCAAAGCAACAAATTCAGAATTTATATATTTATCTGGATATACTCCTGGCATCTAGACAGAAATATCTGCTAGTAAGATGTTTTCAAGCAATGTGTGGCTATGATTTGCTACAACCACCCTATATGTGGAAGGGGCTAGCAGCGGGCCTGTTAGCTAAAGGAGCGAGAAGAAGAAGAAGCTGAACCAAGCATATCGAGAGGAGAAAGATAAGAGCATTCTGCAGCTGGATGGGAAACAACTGGACAGTGTATAAAAGATCAGCCATTTTCACTAATAAAGTGTTGCCAACAGTTGCCAATGGCTGCCAACGGCTGCAAACGGTTGCTAACGGTTGACAACTGAGACTGAGACTGAGAGTGCTTGTGGTCTCTGCTTTATGTTGTGACCGCCTCGACTGCGACATTTTGGTGATCCCCGATGTGATAAGAACATAGTCAGTGGGGGCCCATACGGGGTCCTAGCAATTGGCAACCGTGACCCACTGGGACGTGGTGGGGGAGGCGGCGTTGGTGCAGCTGAGAGTGGCAGGTGGAAGCCACAGGGAGGTCTGGATCTGATTCTCTCAAATCAAGACACCTGGAAGTAGGTGAGCCACCAACTAGTAATAATGGGATAAAATTTATCTAAAGAGGAAGAAAATGTTCTGTCTACATGGAAAGTTTTGTTAAGAAATAAGGGAATTAATACGTCAGACTATGCACTTCGTAATATATTGCTGTGGGCTAAATCACAGAATTTTGGCACTGATCCCGACACAGCATTTAGTGTTAAGGCATGGAAAAAGGTCGGGGACAGACTTTGGCAAGTCATTCGAGCGGGAGATAAAAAAGTTGTTGATCTAGCAGTTATTTGGAACTCGCTCTTTGAGGCTTTAAAGGAATGGAAAATAGAGAGAGAAATGGAGCAAGATGCAGACGAAGAGTTGGGCCTGATAACAGAACCTGACAGGAGGCCCTCTGAGGAAGAAGGGGGCTCTGAGGGGAAAGCTGCCAAGGCTTCTGGGAAAGCTGCCAAAACTTCTGGACAACCTGCCCTAGCTTCTTCTTATCAGACCCCTAAGCCTCCTTATCTCACACCTGCACAGCAGCTCGAGATGGTGCCTGTATATACTACACCGCTACACCAGTTAGCTGAAATGTCTTTAGCAGAGAGAGAAACCCAGCCATCTGCCCCCCCACTTCCCTCCTCTCTGGTCCAGCCGTCCGCCCCCCTGCTCCCCTCTGAGCGGCTTGAACAACCTGCAAGGCTGTATCCTCCTTTACCTGACAGTGACAGCAACAGCGAATCAAGTGATGAGTCACCTGCAGTAACACCTGACTTGGGGCAAGGAGCTCTGGTCCCTTCATCTCCTAAGAGCTCTAGCCTTACTGCCCCATGGACTTCGCCTCCATGCCAAGTCACTGTGCTTCCTCGACACCCTCAGGAGTTTTGGGAATTTGTTAGGAGGAAAGCAGTTGAAGAAAAGAATTGGGACATCATAGAAAGGTTAGGTGCTCCAAGAGTACCTCAGGAGAACAGTGCCAATGCAAATGTTGCTTGTGATAGATAATCCTATAGCTTTTCCAGTTTTCAAAGCAGCTCCTGGAACAGGACAGAACGACAGTCATCACATCTTCACCTGGAGGGTGGTGCAAGACCTCCAATCGAAAGTAGCTAAGTATGGTATTAATTCCTCAGAGGTAATGCAATTAATATGTGTAATTAATGCAGATTTGCTTGCACCTTATGACATCACTCATCTTGCTACAATTCTATTCCAGCCAGTACAATATGGTGTATTTCAAGAAACTTGGAGGCGAGTGGCTGAGAACACGGCTTTAACAAATATGCAGTTGCCTCAACACGACCCTCATCATGCTGTGGGTGTTGATGCCCTACTGGGCTCTGGGCCTTTTGCTAATCCAGATTTACAGGCAAGTGGGATCCTTCGATTTTGGCACAAGCTCAGCAAAATGGCATGAATGCTTTAACTAAAACAATGGAAATGGCAGCTCCAAAACAGAAATATGTCACTGTACAACAAGGGACGAAAGAACCATTTTTGCAGTTTGCAGAAACACTTGCTGCCGCTATTGAGAAACAGGTAGATGATGAAACTTTGTGAGACAAATTGTGAGTACAATTGGCTAAAGAAAATGCAAACCCAGATTGCAGAAAGATTATTGACACTTTGCCCGGGGAATCCACCTTGTCTGAAATGGTTACTGTTTGCTCGAAGATTGGTTCAGTTGAGCATAAAATGGCAACTCTTGCTGCAGTGCTAAGACCTTCAGTGAAGTGTTATAATTGTGGACAACAGGGGGACATAAAGTCACAGTGTACTGTCCAGAAAACAACATTTAGGCCAAGTCCAAGCAGTGATGTTGTATGCAATCGTTGTGCTAAATCTGGGCACTATGTGAAACAATGCAATAGTAAATATCATGCAAATGGTCAGCTATTGCCGGGAAACCCAAAGAGGAGCGCGAGGGGGTGCGTGGGGAAACAAATACCCCAACAACCACAACAGCAGATGCAGGCCTTCCCAGCCCTGAAAAGCTACCCATTTGCGAACAATACTCAGGGGCAACAAGCAGGTCCGCAGGGATTGATATACCCACAGCTGACACAGTAACCATTTTAACAAAAGAAATATGTAAGGTACCCCTTGATGCCTGTGGTCCAATAGGACGGGGATTGAGTGCATTTTTGATAGGGAGATCAAGTACTACACTTTAAGGTATTCATGTGCATCTAGGGCTTATTGATGCTGATTATTTAGGGCAGATTCATGCCATGGTATCCATTGATGATCCTCCTGTCACTATTCAGAAAGGAACTTGCATTGCTCAACTTGTACCTTTTGTGAGTTCTGTTCCAAATACAGTGGACCGAAGTCGCAGCACGGGAAGCTTTGGATCGACAGGAGTACTGTTGTGGTGTGTTGCAATATCCTGTTTTACCTTCTCCCTTCCCCCTCGCCCCTCGCTGAGTGTGCCCTGTCAATCAGGCTAACATACCAGGAAGGCGTCGTGTGATAGGTGTCCCTAGTCCCTTGAGACCCTGCCCCTTCACCTGGTTGGTGACTCACCTGTCCCCTCCCCTTCCCCTGTCCTGAGCTTAAAATGTTAATGAGACCATGCGGCCTCTTTTCTGTTAGCAGCAGTGGCCCAGTGCAGACATCTCTGTACCAAGGGAATAAACATCTGGCAACCTTCTAGCAGAATCCACTCTCTTTATCTCCACTATCGCCAGAAGCTCTCTCTCCTGAGGAGAACGGAGTCCTGTCTTGTGCCCCGCTGCACTCTGCCGCCAGCCAAGGTATTTCTGGGGTAAAACACCGCAGTGCTGCCTCTGGCCCAGCAGCGAAGGTCAGAACTGGCCTAGGCACCATCTAACTGGTTATATTGGGATACATATTCCAATATATTGGCGTCCCTGGGTGGGCTCGACTCTGCAGCCCGAAAACGGACTCGCAGTTCCTCAGAGAAGCTCTGGCAGCCGTGCATCCAGCTGAAAGGAGCCTGGCTTCAAGACCCCCAGCTAGAGACTTTGGGAATATTCCCAGAAAAAGTTTCGTGGACTGTTCGGTGCCTTCTGGAAAGCCCAGCTTCATTGTGGTGAGCAGATTTTCCAGAGGAAGAAAAGGGGAGCCTCTCTTGCACCCAGAGAGAGGTCCTTTTCCGGTGGAGACCTGCCTGCCTGTACCCAGCCTACAGCTTCCATTTCACGTGAGTATCTCTGCTTTCGGTAGAGCAGAAGCTCAAAAACAGACTCTGCCGTGAGTTCTGTTCCTTTTTGCCTTTGCATTTTTGGCTGCGCAGCCCCACAGACAAGAATTCATAGCGTTCTAGCTTTATTTTCTGCGTGTGTTTCACTGTCTTTTAAAATTCGCGCCGGAGCGGCCCCGGCTCAGTAGCGTGCTCAGACCCGTGTTAGGAGACACTCTTTCTTTCTCTTTCTCTTTGCGGGGGAGGGGGGGGGGCTCTCTTTCCACGTGGCCGGGGGACCTGCGGGGTCGGGAGTGCTCTGCACACGTGGCGGCGGGGGGGGCGTCCCGGTTTCGGCTGCCACGTGGAGTGGCTGCTGTCTCTGCTCCGCGGGGGCGCTGCATTCCACCGCGGGGGAGGCTTTGTTTCTGCCTCGGCTCGGCAGGGCGTGCCCTGCTGCTGCTGCCCGGGAATTTTAAAAGCGGTGTATACAGCTGCATTGTGAAGCTTTTGTCTGCTCGTTATCGCTTTCTATCTGTGGTTTTTTTGGAAATTGGTAGCTGATTTTAGCTTTGTTTTTGGTCAGGCGGGATTAAGTACTTTGCTTTTTACATCTAACATGGGTTCCAAACTTAGCATTGTACAAAGGGGAGTGTATTATAATATTGTTAGCATTTTAGTCAAGAGTAATGTGAAATTCTCTAAAGGAAAATTGAAACAGTTTATAAGATGGCTTTTTCTGCAGTTCCCAAACATTTCCCCTGAAGAAATCCACAATATTCAATTCTGGGATAAAGTTGGGAATGAATTGATAACCTTAGGACAATCTGGGAAATCACCCTCAGCTAAATTTGTGTTCTGGAGTTTACAAATTCGAACAGCATTGCTCAAACAAAAGGAAATGGAGAAAAAGCCAAATGTAAAGCCATGTACCTCTGCTCTCCCTGTTTCTCCTAGCTGTAAAACCCCTAAACCTCTTTCCCCAAAACTTGGTATTTTAAAGAGTGCAAACTCATTGGGAAGTCGGCTCCCAGAGTGTGCAAGAATACCTGAGTTGTTTTGTTCACAAAGCCCTGGCCAGGCTGCGTGTCTTTCCCAACCCCCTGTATCCCCTCCTCTAAAACCCAGAGCACGTGTTAGCTTTTCGGAGAGCAGTGATGTCCAAAATGGCCCCCAGTCCCCAGGGGGTGCACAAGATGGTGGATGCCACGTGGCATCTTCCCAAACCTGGTCTTCTTCTTCCCAAAATCCTCTTAAGCATCCCAAAATTCCTGCCCCATCCCCCTCTCCTCCTGTTCCTCGTGACACCTTCCCCCCTTCCCCCCCCTTTCCTGCAGTACCC
This sequence comes from Zonotrichia albicollis, assembly GCF_047830755.1. Classification (NCBI taxonomy): domain Eukaryota; kingdom Metazoa; phylum Chordata; class Aves; order Passeriformes; family Passerellidae; genus Zonotrichia; species Zonotrichia albicollis. The sequence continues at coordinate 24,704,907 of NC_133860.1, forward strand.
TCAGCTCCGCCTCTCTACTCCTCCCAGGGGGCGTCTGCTGACGTGATGTCACCAGGTGACCCCGCCCCCTGCCAGCCCCTTGACCCCGCCCCTTGTTCCCACGGTTTCCCCGCCCCTTGCCGGCTCCCTTTCCCCGCCCCCTCCCCGGGTTCCCACGGTGGGGACACACCCACTGCCTGTCCCCATACCTGTAGCTGTGATCCCAATGCTTCTGATTCAAGGGATACAGAGCAGGGGACAGCAGACCCAATGCATAGTCCCATGTTGTCGCTAGCTCCTGTTACGTTTCAGCCTGCAGCTCAAGCTGGAGCAGCCCCAACTGCTAATTGGAGTTCTTTTGGACAACAATTGATTAAAGAGATCTGTAAATCTCATAAAGAATATGGTCCACACAGTCCATATTTCCGTGGCCTTTTAAATTCTGAATTAAGTAGGACTGTTGTAGTTCCACATGATTTAAAACAGGTTTTTTCATGTCTCATGACATCCACGGAATTCAAATTATGGGAATCAGCATTGAAACAACTGCTAAAAGATGCTCTCCCAGGCTTACAGGCTGATCCAAACACAGCAAAAGACAACAATGGTAACCCTATCACCATGGAGCACCTCTGTGGTGAGGGTCAATGGTCTTCTCCCTCAGTCCAAGCTGCTGCAATACCTGCAGAAACACTTGAGAAAGTAAAAGAAGCAGCTGAAAAAGCATTCTTTTCCCTCCAACCTGAGGGGCCTTTTGAGCCCTATAGCAAAATCAAACAACTACCATCAGAGCCTTTTTTGAAATTTGTAGAAAGGCTAACTAGAGCCATTGAAATACAGGTTAAAAAAGAAAATGCTAGAGAAGCAATTTTAGAAGAAATAGCGTTTACAAATGCAAATGAACAGTGTCGAGCAGCAATCCTGAGCCTTCCTATGGAACCTTCCCCTACACTAAAAGATATGCTTCTAGTCTGTAACAGGAAAGTGCCTCTGATGACTGTGGCTGAAGACACCAGACCAAGGCTGCTGCCAAGACCACCCCAGCGTGTCGCTGTTGCCAGCCCTTCACCTTTTCCCTCAGCACAGCAGTACCCTGGGCAGCAGCGGAGACCAGCAATGGTTGAGCCCACTAAACCATGCCTGCTTTGTAATAAGCTAGGGCACTGGAGTAACCAGTCCCCCCTGAAAAAGGAATTTGATGAATTTAGAAATGGCAGGGGAGGAGAACTACAAGCCCTCCCTGGGGGTCAACAACAAAAAAACGAAGAATAAAGCGCCAGCCTGCCAGGCGTGCAGACATAAAAGGAGCAGGCCAAGAGAATAAGGGTAGCAAAATAAATCAAGCGCGCAATAATATTAACATTTGTGTAAGTGAAGCAGGTGCTTCAAAGACCAAGTCTGCTAGTCCACTGTTGAAAGTGAAACAAAATAACCTTTGTTATGATTTAAGTGATTCTGTATTAACCGCATCTTCTGTCAATGAGCCTTACAGGTTGCAGCTGACAGAGTCACTCCACCTGAAGGACACTGACTAGCATTTTGTCTCTGTAAATCCTGAACAGAAGGGTACTTGGAACCAAATTCGTTGTAAGTACATCATCACTGGGGACAAAAACACACCACAAGAGATCGAAATTGCTCCGGGACTGACAACATCAGATCCCAAGCAATTTGTTCTCAGCCTGCACTGTTTCCACCCACCCCTGTTTCTTCCCAAGGGACAAATTGTTGCTCAAGCTATCCCTGTGCCATCTTTACCTAAAAATGTCGATAAACAGGGGCCCACAGTCGCCTGGGTCCAAGTTATTGGGACAGATAAACCCAAATTGTGGTGCAATGTCAGTGGGGGTGGGGAGTCTAAACGCATTGAGATGCTTGTAGACACAGGTGCAGACTGCACAGTGATTCCAGTACAAGACTGGCCAGCACACTGGCCTTTACAAAATGTTGCTGGTCACCTTCGAGGTGTAGGAGGTCTGCAATTGGCAAAACAATCCAAAAGCATTATTCAATTCGAGGGTCCAAACGGACAATTGGCAAATATCTGTCCATTTGTGTTAGATTATTCAGAACCTTTGTTAGGGAGAGATTTAATGGCCTAGTGGGGTGTCACAATTAATATTCCAGACTCTCCACAGCATTTTTGTGCAGCAGTCATTAAACAACAGCGCCCCACCCAAAAACTTAAGTGGAAAACAGACGAACCAGTTGATGTGAAACAGTGGCCACTCAGTAAACAAAAAATAAAGGTGCTTGAGGAACTAGTACAAGAGCAACTAAGAAAGGGCCACATTGTGGAGACCATGTCCCCATGGAACTCTCCAGTGTTTGTCATCCAAAAAGCTGACAAAAAGAGGTGGCGACTCCTCTGTGACCTCCGACAAATTAATAATGTAATTGAAGATATGGGTTCTCCCCAACCTGGTATGCCATCCCCAACAATGCTTCCTCAAGATTGGAAATTAGCTGTTATTGATATTAAAGATTGTTTTTTCCAAATCCCATTGCACCCTGACGATGCACCGCGTTTGGCATTCTCTGTCCCTTCTATCAATTCAGAAGCTCCTATGAAAAGGTACCATTGGACCGTTCTTCCTCAGGGCCTAAAGGTATCTCCAGCTGTCTGCCAGTGGTATGTCTCTTCCCTGCTTTCCCCAGTTCGTGCAGCCGCAGAGAAGGCCATCATTTATCATTATATGGATGATATCCTTGTGTGTGCCCCCAATGATGATTTACTAACACATGCGCTTGACCTAACGATCGATGCATTGATTGTTGCAGTGTTCGAGCTCCAGGAACAGAAAATTCAAAAGATGCCACCTTGGAAGTATTTGGGCTTAGAAATTGGAAATAGGACCATTGTTCCTCAAAAACTAGAAATCAATCCAAGGATCAAGACCCTTGCGGATGTCCACAAGTTGTGTGGGTCTTTGAATTGGGTAAGACCATGGCTTGGTCTGACTAATGAAGACCTTGCCCCTCTTTTCAATTTATTGAAAGGGGGAGAGGACCCAGGTGCTCCTAGGTCTATTACCCCAGAGGCACGGAAAGCTCTAGAAAAGGTTCAGATTGCAATGTCCACAAGACAGGCCCACCGATGCCGGCCTGATCTGCCATTCAAATTTATCATCCTAGGTAAGTTGCCACACCTCCATGGAATTATTTTCCAGTGGGAGGAAAAACAAACACCTAAGGCAAAGGACACACCAAAAAAGGACCGGGACCAGAGGGACTCTCTCTTGATCATAGAATGGGTTTTCCTCAGTCACAAAAGGTCCCAGAGACTGACAAAGCCTCAGGAACTGGTAGCAGAACTGATCCGGAAAGCAAGGACCCGGATCAGGGAGTTAGCAGGATGTGATTTTAAGTGCATTCACATTCCAGTTGAGTTAAAATCAGGTCAAAATACTATGAAAATACTGGAACAATTGTTTCAAGAAAATGAAGAGTTGCAGTTTGCTCTGGATTCCTACTCAGGACAATTTTCGGTAGCACAGCCCGCTTGCAAATTGTTTGAACAAGATGTTCAATTTACCTTAAAATTAAGATCTGCTCTAAGTAGGAGACCTTTAAAAAGGGCTCTAACTGTCTTTACAGATGCGTCCGGGAGGTCACACAAGTCTGTTATGACTTGGAAAGATCCTCAAACCCAGCAGTGGGAGACGGACATTGCTGAGGTGGAAGGTTCACCTCAGGTTGCTGAATTGGCTGCGGTTGTTAGGGCTTTTGAAAGGTTCTCAGAACCATTTAATCTGATTACAGACTCTGCATACGTGGCAGGAGTAGTATCCAGAGCAGATCAAGCAATACTGCAAGATGTATCTAACATCGCACTTTTTGAATTGCTTTCCAAATTGGTAAAGTTAGTCACTCACCGAGAGCAACCCTTTTATGTGATGCATGTCAGGTCACACACTGACTTGCCAGGGTTTATCGCTGAAGGCAACAGAAGGGCAGATGCTCTTGCTGCACCTGCAGTGATGGCCACTCTCCCAAATGTTTTTGAACAGGCAAAAATCAGCCACCAGCTTTTCCACCAAAATGCACCTGGCCTGGTTCGCCAGTTTAACATCACTCGAGAACAGGCCAAAGCGATTGTGGCCACGTGCCCAAATTGCCAACAACATGCACTCCCTACAGTGAGTACGGGAGCAAACCCAAGGGGACTGAACAGTTGTGAACTGTGGCAAACAGATGTAACACACATACAGGCTTTTGGACGGCAGAAATATGTTCATGTTAGTGTAGATACCTTTTCTGGAGCGGTCTATGCTTCTGCCCACACAGGAGAATCATCTATTGATGCTATTAAGCACCTCTTACAGGCTTTTTCTTTCATGGGCATCCCCAAGGAGCTGAAAACTGATAATGGGCCTGCTTATAAATCCAAGGAATTCGGGAGCTTCCTGCAGCAATGGGGAGTAGAGCACAAAACTGGCATCCCCTACTCCCCTACAGGTCAAGCCATTGTAGAAAGAACTCACCGTGATATTAAAAGGGTCCTGGACCAGCAACAACAGGTTCTGAAGGTAGAACCTCCCCACATCCGGTTATCCAGGGCACTATTCACAATCAATTTTCTGAATTGTTCTTTTGACAGCTTGAACCCACCCATCCTACGCCACTTTGGGGGGAACAGTCACAGGTTGATGAAAGAAAAACCTCCAGTTTTAGTAAAGGACCCTGAGACTTGGAAAATGGTGGGACCTTACAAATTGGTTACTTGGGGACGTGGATACGCCTGTGTATCCACCCCCTCTGGTTTAAGGTGGGTTCCTTCCAAATGGGTAAAGCCCTATGTTCCCAAAGTCTCAGAGAAATCTGCAGAAGCGCCCCAGGTTGCTCACGCTGCCTGGAGAAGAAAACGCCGCGCACGTTCTCTGGAGGAAATTCCATTTAAGCCTCCTATCTGGAATAGTTTGTAATATATGTTTGTCTCAAGTTTTTGTACCAGTTTAGATCCCACTGTTCGTGTGTAGCCTTGAGACGTCATGAGACCGAGCCTGCTTCTCGTCCTACTCGTGATCATCCCACCTGCAATCTCCTACATAGTACCGCAGCCCAAACCACATATGGACTACCTCGATAAAGGTTCTCAGACATCAACAGAGAAACTGACAACGAGCTGAATGGACTTTTCAATGGCTGGGGACTCTCGGGCTGGTGGGGATCTATTCTGAAAACTGTAATTTTAGTGCTGTTTATTTTAGTTGTAGTTATTGTAGTTTTTAGCATTGTTTTTGGAGTAATCAGACGCATGGTTCTCAAGCTAATCTCAAGCTCATCTCCCCCTCCTGAGGTCTACCATTTGGAAGCCCTCAGTGCTCCAGTGGATGACCTGGAAGCCTCAGTAGAATCATTCTGCACCATAAACACAGTCCTCTTCTTTTTAAACAAAACTAGGGGGAGATGTTGTGGTGTGTTGCAATATTCTGTTTTACCTTCTCCCTTCCCCCTCGCCCCTCGCTGAGTGTGCCCTGTCAATCAGGCTAACATACCAGGAAGGCGTCATGTGATAGGTGTCCCTAGTCCCTTGAGACCCTGCCCCTTCACCTGGTTGGTGACTCACCTGTCCCCTCCCCTTCCCCTGTCCTGAGCTTAAAATGTTAATGAGACCATGCGGCCTCTTTTCTGTTAGCAGCAGTGGCCCAGTGCAGACATCTCTGTACCAAGGGAATAAACATCTGGCAACCTTCTAGCAGAATCCACTCTCTTTATCTCCACTATCGCCAGAAGCTCTCTCTCCTGAGGAGAACGGAGTCCTGTCTTGTGCCCCGCTGCACTCTGCCGCCAGCCAAGGTATTTCTGGGGTAAAACACCGCAGTGCTGCCTCTGGCCCAGCAGCGAAGGTCAGAACTGGCCTAGGCACCATCTAACTGGTTATATTGGGATACATATTCCAATAGAGTACCTCAAGTGTTCTGGACTGAGAAGTAACAGAGAGCCATCCAGAAAAGACATGTACACTCACCGCCAGTGGATGTCATCCAGGAACTATATCAGTAGCAGGTTTGATTGACACTGGAGCAGATGTCACAATACTTTCGCGACTTTGCTTGCCTCAATCGTGGCCTCTCACTCATGCAAGTTTTGGACTCCTGGGGTTGGGTGGTGTCGTTGGGTGACAGCCTTTATCCCAATATTGTGTGTTGTGTCTGGCAGCTGTGCCTTCCCCCCCCCGCCCCCGGCCGTCTAGCTGCGGCAGGATGGGGAAGGGGGGGGGGTGTGACCAGACACTTTTGGCTTTTGGCTTTTGCTGCTTGGCTTGGCTAGCCGCTTGCTTGCTTGCTTGCTTTCTGCTTTTTGCACTGTTTTTTTCCGTTTTCTTTTGTTCTCTCTTTCTTACCCTCCCCTGAAGATACTGGACCGGCTCCGGACCTGACCTGAGAGCTCCAGGACACCCGAAGCCTGCTAGAGAAGCTCGGCGCCCTTCACAACACAGTCTGGTCCCTTTTCTTTTCTTGTGTTGGGGAGTGTTCTTTTGTTACTTGTAAATAAATAGGTTTTGTTTTCCACTTTGCTCCTCTGAGAAATTCCTTCCCGAACCCGGTGTTGGGGGAGGGGTGGTTGGAGGTTTGTTTTGTTTTTGGGGGCTCCCTCTTGGAGAGTTCCCCGAATTTGTCCTAAACCAGGACAGGTGGTGCTACAGGAGGTGGCCTGTCAGCCATTGTAATTCATGTGAAACATCCTGATGGCCAACAAACTAACATCAGACCCTATGTTGCCAATGCTCCTCAAAGTCTGTGGGGACGAGATTGTTTATCTCAATGGGATGTCAAAATTACTACGGATTTTTAATGGGGGCCACTGTGTTGCAGGGCAATGAACGTCCAGTTGTACCCCTGACATGGTTGACAGATAAGCCTGTCCAGGTTCGCCAGTGGCCCCTGACTACTGAAAAGCTTACTGCCCTGCAAGAATTAGTTACAGGACAATTGCAAGCGGGACACATTGAGGAATCATTCAGTCCCTGGAAAATCTATTCTTTCCTGTTGTCCCGACTGTCATATGACTCATGTCACTCAGTATTATGGTACCAACCCTAGAGGTCTTTCTGCGTTAGAAGAATGGCAAACTGATGTTACAAAAATGCCAGAATTTGGTCGCTTTAAGTATGTTCATGTTAGAGTTGATACTTTTTCTCATGCAATGGTTGCTTCAGTATTCACAGGAGAAAAACTCGAGATGCTATTCATCATTTTTATCATGCCTTTTCTATTTTAGGTGTTCCATGTCTCGTAAAAACAGATAACGGCCCAGCATATGCTTCGCAAAAAAATGCAAGCATTCTTTCGTGCCTGGGGCATTGAGCATTCAACAGGTATTCCACATGTCCCCATGGGCGAAGCAATTATTGAAAGAGGTCACGGACTTCTTAAACGTCAGGTTTAAAAACAAAAAGGGAGAAGGCAACAGGGGCCACCTCAAGTGAGATTAGATAAAGCTGTTTATGTGCTAAACTTCTTGAGTCCCCTACCTGACTCACAGTTACCTCCAATCTTTTGCCATTTTTCTTCTTTGAATTCTAAGCAACCAAATTTCCATAGAAATGTTAAGGTATGGGTCAAGGATTTGATTACTGGTATATGGTCTCGTTCAGTGGAACTGATAACCTGGGGGAAGGGTTATGGTTGTGTTTTCACAGATAATGGTCCTCGATGGGTTCCTGCTCACTGTGTCAAACCTTAGCTAGAGCGTGCGGGAAAGGACAGGATCGATGGTTCTGCAGCTGAAGCAGAACGTGCGGATGACACTGGCTAAGACCATATATCAGTACTTAAAGATGGATGAAGGACAGGAATGATTGTATTAAGAATGGGAATTTTGTTGATGGTTGTGATTGTGATTTTGTGTGTCCCCTCTCTGCTTGGGTTTTTGCAAAGGGCCCTACAAAAATCCATAGCAGCTGTATTTACAGTTCAAAAACAAAAAAAGGGGCAATTGTGGAAGGGGCTAGCAGCGGGCCTGTTAGCTAAAGGAGCGAGAAGAAGAAGAAGAAGCTGAACCAAGGAGATCGAGAGAAGAAATACAAGAGCATTCTGCAGCTGGATGGGAAACAACTGGACAGTGTATAAAAGATCAGCCATTTTCACTAATAAAGTGTTGCCAACGGTTGCCAACGGTTGCAAATGGTTGCAAACGGTTGCTAACGGTTGACAACTGAGACTGAGACTGAGAGTGCTTGTGGTCTCTGCTTTATGTCGTGACCACCTCGACTGCGACACCTATATAACCTTGATGGCTTGAATTACAAAGAATGTCATATCAATTGACCCATCCCTTACAAAATAATGGGTTTTCCAAAACTGAAACCATAATTTTTTTAGAAAAATGCGAGATTCAGTAAAGAGAAATAGATAATTATTAATTATTTATTATTAATAGACCAAAGTCTCAAGTCTCTGCCAATTTAATTTAGAACTCAAATCTTATAAAAAGCTGATTTTATAATCTAGTCTTAAAGGTTAACTATATGGGCTGTACTTAGTACTGACTGGACTTCTTTTGTAGCCCTATCTCTAAGATATTAGCAAGTTTCTTTTTTACACATTTCTGTCAGGGAATTTTTTTAACAGCCCAAGTGTAGATATTGATAATTTCTCTTTCTACATGCACATTTACAGCAGTGTTCTCAGTTAATAAAGAGGAAAAGTCAACTAGACTACTTCCTAGACTGATAACTAGAACTCTGATAGAAGAGAATTATTCCATGCCACTCCAAAATATGCACTTTTTTTTTTCTGCTGTTGAAATATGTGTTTATGCTACAGAGCACAGAGTCACAGAGTGATCAAACATGGCAGGGACCTCTGGAACCAGTCTGGTCCAACAGCCTGCTCAAGCATCACCTACAACCAGGTGCCAAAACCATATCCAGTCATCATTTTAACATGTGTTAAGCACGGATATTTCCCCAGCCTCTCTGAGAAACCTGAGAAACCACTTGAGCATCCTCGCAATTAACTGATGTTCCGACTACATCCTGTGTCTCAGTTTGTGTCCATTGCCTTTGATCCTGTCACAGGGCACCACTGAAGAGTCTGGCCCTGATTTCTCTGCTTCCTGCCTTCAGGTACCTTGATAAGATCCCTGTCCAGAGCCTACTCTTCTCCTGGCTGAAGTGTCCTGTCTATTTCAGCCTTTCCACATAAGAGAGATTCTCCAGTCCCTTCAACATTGCAGTGGACTTTCACTGCACATTTTCCAGATCCATTTCTCTCTTGCTGTGGCGCAAACTGGACAGCTCCATGGGTGTGGTCTCTACTCATGATGAGTAGAACTTACTTGGGAATGAAACTAGTGAAGAAGATTTAATACAGAGGGGCTGTATTATGAACATTATATTTAGAACAAATTCATTGCTAAAAAAACAAACTGCCATTATTGTAAGCATAGTATGTAAGACAGAAATGCTGTGAATGTTCCTACTCTGGATATGCAGAATTTACTGTAAAACTTTCCTAGCTGCCTGCCACTACAGGCCATCTATTTTCTGATGAAACAAACAATGAAGCAGATCCAATTTAATTTGGTTTTGTTCAATCTGTGAACCAGGCAAAAAGAAAAGAGTATTTAGAAAATACTGAAACTAGTGTTTCTGAAAAGAAATAATTCATTCTTCTCTGTTGATCTACTCATTAAATTCCAAGGCTAAGAAAATTCCAAGGATGAAACTTACTGTATGAAAAATCAATTTCTCTGGTAGTGGTAGTAGTATCGTATTAGACAGTGGCCCTGAGTATGTTTACAGCTCAAACAACATGAAGGTTACAGAAAGCAGGTGAGGTTTGGCTGAAACAAAAAGATTATGGCATTGAGACAAAAACAGGAGAAGCCTTAAGTTTCCATATTGAGACATATTAGTTAGGCAGCTTAATAAATTATGGGAATAACTATAGGTATTAATTGTTGGATATCACTTTAACCCTCTTAGTATCACTAATCTAGTAATCAAACAAGCACAGACTTAAATGTGTTGCAGTTCAGGATATGTTGGTTGGACTTCCCAAGAATTAAAATGGGATGCCTTAAAAAAGATTCAAGAAAATACCTCATTTGTCATATATTCAAAATAGGAAAGTTGATATTGCTTCCTTTGGCCCATACTAGTGTCAAAATTAGGTACAGTCCAAACTAAAAGCTACACTGCTGTAATTTATGTAGATACAAGACTGTAAATAAGCACTACTGTGATGACAGAAGAATATGATTTCCCTGAGGCACAATGGGATTTGGAGATACAGACAGCTACTTAGATCCTACAGAAGTGTACATAGCTGTAGGTTTTCTTTTTTCACTTAAAAAGATATTAGGGTTTTCAAAAGGAGACCAAAGCAGATAATTTTTACATAAATAAGTAGAAAACTACACATGGGCAATAAAAATACTTTTTTTAAACATTATTTTGAGAACAAACACACCATGAGGACTGGAAAAGGATTAAGATCTTACAAATGAATGAAGACAGTCTAGAAAAAATAACTAATATATAAAATTCCTAGTTCTACAAGTCAATCAAGCAGGCTAATTTCTATTTCATTCTGACTCTCCCTGTTTACTAAAATTCCTCTTCAAAACAGGAAATACACTTGGTAAAACTGCTAGCTGCAACTTTAAATAGCAAAAAGTATGTAAAAATTCAAGACTAAATTTCATAACTAGAAAAAATTTAAAAAGAAGATGCAAGAGGAGATTCTTTTGTAAAAAAAAAAAGTAATACTGTTTTTTCATAGTATTCTTTGCATGAATTCTGACCCAGCCCAAGCAGTAGAAAATTATGCAGAGAGAGCTAGTGACAAAAGAACTAAAAAAGGAGGATTTTTGCCCAGTGGCAAGGTATCAGAAATAAAGTTGTGCAAGCATTTGAAGTCTGAAACATTCAGCAAACACTCAAAAGCTGCCTGGAAACTTTGTTCTAAGGATCCCAGGTAATCTGCTTTGCATCTTATTTTATAGCTGGCTGACTCAAAGGAAATATTGTATTGAAAAACTGTTTTACTGAGTTTCTGGGAGATAATCTTGCAATAAGAGAGTGGGTTTGTGCTGCACTTGGCCTTTATATGACAGGGGATGGCTTTGAGATCCTTGAAAAAAATATTTTGGATATGTATTTTCCCCTATTTGCCTTATCTGATTGCAAAATCTCAATTACTTGAAATTCAGAGAATGACAGTTCTGAGACTTCATAATGCAATTAATATTTCTTAAACATAACCACAAGTATTATCTGGCATTCCCATGACTGCAAGAAATGTGACATGGCATGATAACATGCAACTGGTCAACCTTGACTTGTGAGGGTGCAGACTCAGTAGCTGATCAAACACAATACTGTGAAGTTAGAAGGGCCACAATTGTATAATTCTTCTAGAAATTTAGCAATTTTTTTCTTTAAAATGGTTGTTTTTATTAAAAGAGGGTCTCTGCAAGGTATTCCAGTTTAAATTTTATTATATTCTTCTGTAATAAATGTCCTTATTTTTCCCCTAGAATATGTTTTCCTATTCCTCCTCTACACTTAGGGACTGAAAGGGACTTCCTAGATAATCAGTTCTCATTTCTTTATCCTGGTTACAACTTGATTGTTGCAGACATTTCTTCATAGAAATCCTTTCTTTGGGATTTGTACCTCTTCTGGGAAGCAGAGCCCCAGAAAAAGAATGTAAACAAATTGTTATCAGCTGCTGTGAAAATGTGGCAGGGGTTCCTGTGATTGGCCCTCCTTCCATGTGTACCATTAAGGGCCAATCACAGGAGCAGCTCAGGGGAGATTCCTTGAACACAGAACTTTGTTATTCATTCCTTCTATTCTATTCTTAGCTTAGCAGTCTCTGCAAGCTCTCTCTTTATTCTTTTTAGTATAGTTATAATGTATTATATATTATATATCAATAAATCAAGCCTTCTGATCAAGAAACAAGATTCTCGTCTTTCTCTCACCCAGTGACCTCGTAAGGTCACTGTAATACTTGATACATCTCCATTTGGAATTTTAAAATTCTGTAAATCCATTACTACTGTGTTCCAAAAACTCACCTCTACTGAAGATTAAAAGGCTTCTAATGTCAAAGAGAAAATTAATCAGTTGGAAAAGAGAAAATTAAGTGTAGTCAGTTTGCTCATTTGTTCTGAAAGTGTCTGTTGCCTTTTATCTTTTTCCTTATGGTTGTATATTTCATTAAACACTTCAACTTTTTAGATTGAACAAACTTATTTTGTTCACCTTTTTGTAGGAAAAAAACTTCTCTGTAATATTTCTGCACATTTTATCCTGCAAAATTGATTCCATCTGAAGTTGAGGATCCAAGTAGTATACTATATAGAATAACATAGAAAAGAATTTTAGCAGATACCTCCGACTTCAATACACACATAAACTGTTGGTCGTATTTGCCCTTTTGATGAGCATCTTTGGTCTAGGCAAATAACCTCACAAAATTCACCTCACAGTCTTTTTTTTTAATCTGAGCACTCTAGATACTATCAAAGAAACCACTTATATTTTGCCATTTTCAGGTAGGTTTTGTATCCAGTCTTAAATGCCACGAACTTAAACGTCTGTTATGGTTTTAGATACTGTCTCAGAGTAAAGCTGTTTATAAAAGCTGGATAAATCTTCCTCATTTCTCTGTAAATTGCTTTTGGGGACATAACCAGCACAAAACCACATATTTTATTCTCTGTCTCTCTCTTCCTGTTCCTGTAGGTTTCTCCTAAAATCTGTACTCTTCTAAGTTCAACCCAATTTAATTTCCTTGATTATTCAATTCCCTATTTAATTTTTAGATTAGACTTACACTGGACACCACAATGCTACCCTCATCACCAGTTTTCTTAAAAATGTTGTTTGCTTCATATGAACACTCTTTTTTTTTCATGCCAAGCTCCACTAGCTTCTCTTTTTGTCTTCCGTTCTGTCACTTTCCTGTGGTGATAAAACAATGCCACCAATTGACACAGTGACAACTAGATGAAGGCAACAACAAACCTAGCTGGTCTGACAGATCAGGGGAGGTTTTAATGTCTTATCAGCAGTATAATAGTTAAGCAATTTAATGGGTTACTCTTACTATACAAGCATGTAGGAACTCTAGCAAAGATCAGGATGTTATTTCAAATGGCATGTCCTACTTTACTATAATTAGGAGGATATAAAAGAAAAAAAAAATGGAAACACAAAAAGAAGTTCCTTTAAACAGACTGGTGTGCCAGCTGGTTTAGGTTTATTCTTAGACCTCTCATGAAGCTGTTAACTGGGATATATCTTGATAGCCACTTAAGGAAACAACATTCTGGATTAAAGCCTGAAATTATAATAAATTTCAGGGCTTGGGATCATCAGTGACCAGCAGAGGAATGCTTCACTGAGAAGCAGCTTTCTGCACTCCTGTTGGCTTGGGAAGGTGACTTCTGGCTGTGGGTGTGGGACAGCACCTTGGAGGGACCCTGAGGTGGCCAAGGAAGAGGGTGGAGAAGACTCAGGGAAGTCCACGCCCCTCCAGCTCCAGCCACCACACACTGTCCCTACAAGATGCTGCAGAAACATCAATAACAGCTGATTTCCCATTTTCAACCTATTTGAATAAATAGAAACATATTCTCTCATCTAACTCACTTGTTTTCATTTTACAGAAGAATGTCTCCATTAAGTTTCTGTGTTGTTATCTAAATACTGGAAAATGTTTTCTTGCATCTAAGAACAGTTGGGAATTCAAGGTGATGCCCTGGCTTTCACTCTGAAACCAAAGTCACTGCTGATGCCTCTGGTTTCAGTCCTCTTCCTCTTGATTCTAAAACGTCTTGGACGCTTTAAAAGGAAAGAACTTTTTGGGACTGTCTTGTACTGCCCAGAGATGAACCTCCGTGGTGAAAGCTCTCAGTCTTGGAGCCCCAGACTCTCTCCCAGTTATGCTTGTGAAGATGAGTCAATTTATACTAAATGCAAACAAACTCAGACTTTCTTGTGCCCTTGACAAATTCTCATGATTGATGTCTGCAACTGAGCTGATGTGTTTAATAACTGGGAACGCCGGCATGTGGAAAGTTTCTGAGGTACAGGAAGAGAATAGTATTTCAAAAGGATAGCATCTGCAAGTGTCCAGAGTTTTTGTTGTGGGCAAATCATGTTGCCTCAAGTGGGAAAGTACTGTATCTGGTACATTTTGCAACTTTTCCCTTTTTTGCAACACATACACAGAACATTTTAATGTCTTTGGTTTCTTTTCTGCTTCTCGAAAGGAACATTCCTGATGATTTTTCTCAGGTACGGGATTTATAATTATTACTATTACTTCTTTTTCCCCTCAGAAGAATGTTGTTGGAGAACATCTACATGCTTGTCCGCCTGCCCACGTTCAGTAAATCTCTCAATGCTGTAGATGTTACGAGGTCGCGGTGCGGGGAGAAGTCTCCGCAGGGCCGGCCGCGGGGCAGGAGTGGGGGCAGGAGCGAGGCGGGCCGGGGAGGGGCGGCGGAAGCACCGCCACATGCACGGCGGTGCTGGGCCGCCGTCGGGGTATTTAGCAGAGCGTTGGGCTCGGGTGCCGGTTGCAACCGTGGCTGGCAACGGCTTTTTTGGGCGCCATGAAGGGCGGTGGTATCGAGAACCCAGCGTTCGACACACTCTCCTCCGACTTCGGCCAGAGGTACCACGCGGGCCCCGCCGGGGCAGGCGCCGGCGCCGCGGCCCCCGCAGGGCCCGGCCCTTACCCCGAGGAGGGGCCCTGCGGGTGGGGTCCCTGCGCCCCCAGAGCTCTGCAGTTCTGCAACAATGCCAAGGGGTACTTGGCTGCTTATAGCCTGTTGGCCGTCTTCCAAGGTAACCTGTGCCTGCTGTCCAGGGCACACGCTGTTCCCCTTCCCGGGGCTGGGGGAGCCGGGCGGGAGCCTGGGCTGGGGAGGGCGGCGAAGGACTGGTCATGTTTTGGGTGGTGGGTTTGTCTAGTGCTGTGGCTGAACAGTGACGGTAATGGTTTGACTAAGGGACGAAAGTATACATTCTTCTGTGCCCAGGATGGGGACGTTCCACAGTATTCCTTGTACTTCATTCCGTTTGTCCTTTTCCTCTTTTCGCACGTACTTTATTGACCACGAAGTCCACGCGCCTGCAGGCTCTTTGCTTCACGCACTTGTCAGTGCTGCATCCCCACTGCCTACAGGGAAATAGCTCTTTTTGTGCACGCACAGGCAGAGGCTTAAAATCTAGGGATTAAAACACCTATATAAAATTGTGGCACCCCACTACTTTCTTACCTGCTTGCTAATTGAATTGAATCCTGGCCTGGTTGTGTAGGACTTTGGGTGAATTTGGAAACAGCAAAAAAAAGTGATTTTGTTCTGTGAATCACAGTGCAGCCATCTTCTTAAAACTTAACTAATGATTTAAGTTGACCTTGGGAGTAACCTGAAGTTTAGCTTGCCCTAAATTCCTGTTTTTCAGCTTCAGAGATTCTTGTCCATACTTTTGGTTTCCTGTAATGATCAGTTAGGGCCTTAGCAAGCCTTAGACTTAGAAAGTAGAAATGCTCACTGAGGGGAGGAGAAGAATTACTGTAAAAAATATTAGAAAATTTGTGGAACTTGGATGCATGTCTGCCAAAGGGAACGACTGGGTCTATATTCATAACCTTTCAACTTTATTTGACTAGCTAGGAAAGAAAAGGGTATTTTCTGGACAATTTGCTTTGAAGCTCCTTGTTGTTACTCATAAAGGAATTTCTACAGAGGCATGGAGGGGAATATTTGGATATTTGATGTTAGAGGAGAGAGCAGCCTGTACCAAAGAAATGCATTATTTGGATGGCTCCATTCCATGGGGAACCACACTGAGGCAGCTGGAATGGTATGGGGAGAATTGGAGACTCTGCTTAAAACCTAGAAGATTTTAACGCTCCTTGTAATGCTTGGAGATTCCTTGCGTGAAGTAGTGCCTTAGTATGTGTTTCTGAGAACTTCTTCTGATTTAATCCCCTTCAGATTCTGATCTTGTCTTAGCATATAGGTTTAGTTTTAGAAAAGAGTTATTTAGAAAATTTTGGGATAAGCCTGTTGTTTCTTGCTTGACTTTGGAAGGTCATGCTATGGCTGGTAGGGTCAGGAGATGATTCCTGTTGCAGTTGTCCTGCCAAATTTGTTTTCTCTATAAACACAAAGAGGTGGGGGGTGGGGTGTGTCTGTGGAAAAACTTTTTACATCATAGCTTTCAATAGTAGCTGAGTAGTAAAATACTTTTAGAATACACACGTAAATTTTTTGGGTGGCATAAGAATAGAGATGGGCAATTAAAAATGCCTTAATATGACACTGAAAAGATTGTTAAAACTAAATATAGTGTCTTGAATATTTCTAATGTGTCTGAATTTCTTAAAATCAGTCCTTCTGTTCTGATCTGATTGTTGAGCTGAATAACAAACTCAGCATACTTTAAAATCTTGGTTGTAGACTGGATAGGTTTCCAACTGTAAAAACAACTTGTATTATAAGAATCTCTGTCCCCTTAGGAGGTTATTTGTGTTGCTTGTGCCACTTGTCCAAATACTGCTTTGGTTATTTAATGCTATACGTACGCCAGGCACCTAATGAATGTAGTTCAGGTTTAAGGCCTTAAAGGACAGAAACTGAATAATTTTTGGTTTGGAAGCAGGTGTAGGCATGGCTATTACAGATCTTGTGACATTCCTGATGTGTTACCTGGATTTTCTGACAAGAATCTTTCCTTTGCTTGAAACATGAACGAAACTGGGTGCTGAAGACTAGCTGCAATTCTTTTTGAGATGTGTAAAACTAGGTTCATCAGCAAGAAAATCAGGCTTGTGTGTGAAACTTTGTGAAAATATTCAGGTCTTGCAGCTTCAGAGTTTAGATAAAAGCACACAAAACACACCTAGGATTTTGAAGTTATGTGACCTAACACTGTACTCTAGTTTGGGTCTACCCTCCAAATTACAGAAACCATCACTGAGGAAGATAAGATATATCTATTAAACTTGCCTAATGTGCCTCTAGAAAAGATTATTTCCTAATGCATTGAAGATTAATGAAGTAATCCATAACACACTTTTGCTGAATGTAAGTTGTTGTCCTAGTCTTTCTAAATGAGTGAACATAGTGGATGATTATCTGTAGTGACCTGGTATGTTGTGAATCTAACTGAAAGCGTATATTTGTCAGCTTATTTTCTAGCTGCTCTCAAAAATAGATTGTTGTCATTAGCACCTGATATGCTGTATTGCAGCTTCTCAGAAGATTTGAGGTGGAACTTAACTCTAATTTCTGGCCATTTCTGTTTCAAGTACGTGTGCAACTTGTATTTGCAGAGCACAAAACACTTGTTTGCCTAGAATTTATTTACATGACTAATACCTGCTTTCTCTGTCGCACTTAGAGTTGCCGAAATGTATGATTGCATCTAGTAATACATTAACTGGATATGCTGCAGTTCACAGCTGTATTAGAAAATAAGACAGAGATTATCTCACTCTTTTGAGTACAAGAAGGACTGTTTATTTCTCATGTCATTAATGATTTTTAGTAAATAAAAAACCAGAACCACAGTTTAAGACTGTCCAGTCTAATATATGTAAAATCTTTGTATATCAGTAATATTTTATAGGCTGATTAGACCTAGTACTTTTACCAAGGCATTTTTAATTGTTACTTTTATGTGTTGTTAAAGCCGCCATTCTTATGACAACTGCAAAACACGTGTTTTTTGTTGAATGGATGAAGAAAAAGAATACTCATGTGTTTTGTGATAGCAAATAAAGTTGGTTTATAATTAATCTGGATTTTGTGTCAGTACACACTCTACCTAAATCCCTAACAGATGTGGCAGGACAACAAGGTTTTGGTTGGTAATTTCTATACTACAGTTTTAAGTGTTGGGATGTCCTTACAAGACTTGGTTTTCTGATCAAGTTACTATCAGTCAGATTCTGTCTTTCTTGAAGAGACTTTAGTGATTAATCACTGGATGATGTAATTGGAGAAGTTATGCTGTCATTCATCACATCTGCGTTTTTACAGATGAAGTCAAATTATCCAGTATAATTAAATGGAAGGCTTTATGAGTTTTAGAATGTAAATTAAAGGTAGTAACTTAAAATACCTGTAAAAGACAATGCCTTCTAGCTCTGTAATCCACTTGCTGTGTAGCACACCTTCACTCAAGTGTTTTAAAGCCTTAGTAGGTGTTGAAGTTCTGGCAGGTGGGAAAAACTTGTTTGTTCATTCCTTCTAGTATTGTTATTTGTATATAATATAATATGCTAGTATTGTTATTTGGTTAATGCTTCTTTAGAGGAAAATAAAGTTGCTGAATGTATAACTAATAGCACTGGAAGGACACCTGTATAGCTGTGTCAATCCCAAATGAATTTAAGTGTGATGACTAAACTAACAGGTGAAATTGTCAGCCTTAATAAAGAGGCCATAGTAGGGTATTGGAACTAAGATTGTGCGAAGAGTTGTTTCCATATAGAAAGCTGACGTTTGGCTATTAGAAAATGGCTGGTTTATTTGGAGTAATTTTTAAATAAATTAAAGTGCTCTATGAGATGTTGAAACTTAGCTCAAGTAGTTGTACTTATGGATGGTGCAAAGCTTGTTGAAAACTAACTTAAACACATTTCTGTCACTAGTCTTATATTCTTTTCTTAGATAGACAATAGAAAAGCATGTTTTAATTTTAAAGTACCTGAAGGGCCTGTGTCAGGGAAGATCCTCATCAGTCATCTGTAAGGTTACAGAACTCAAACATGTTTGTACTTCTGACTCTAAGACTTCTCAAATATTTTTCAGGTATCTCTTTTATTATAGGTGCAGTTTAATTAGACTATAAGAAAGTTATCTGACACCGTTATAGTTACAACTATTTATCTTGTAACTGAATCCTATTTTGGGATTGCTGAAACCAAACTTACCAAAGTTTAACTACCCAGTCTTTTTCACAGAAACACAATGTGAAGCAGTGTAGAAGATTTAAGTTAGTCTACAAACAGTGCTTGTGTAAAAGTGGACAGAGTGTTTAAGCATGCACTGGCAATTGCAAGTAGAACCAAAAGTTCTACTTTCGGTTAATTTTTTTGCAGTTCATCTGTGCTTTGGTAGGGCAGCTTGTGCAGTGACTTCTTTCCAGGTTGTTCTGTAACTTCAGGGAAGTTACAGATTCAAGGGGCAAACCTACTTTGCTTAGTTGAAGTAAATCACCTCAGTTGCTCTGAAACAGTTGCAAAGAATTATTGAATAGCTTTACACTTTTTTATATTATGGAGGATTCATGTTTGTTCACCTTCTTTTATCTTCCCTTTGTGATGGCAGGGAAGTTGGGTGTTTGCAGTAAGTAGAAAACTATGTCCTGAACTTGCTTCAGCCATAGCATGTATTCTAATGCAAGTTATAACTTTGACTAAAATACCTTTAATTTTTAAAGTGTCTTGTGACACCGTAAAGCATTCTGTTTGAAAGCTGTGCTTCAGACAAATACATAGGTCCTGTACAATTTGACTGGCTAAGCTGGCACTGCATTACCTACTATGTACCTGTATCTTATAGTTATAAATACCTTATAAAGCAGCCTTGTATAAATATATATAAATTTAGCTCTGCAACTCTATTGAGTTAAAGTATCTTTGACTAATTATCTCCCTTTTTTATTTTTGTAGGTATTGTGGTAAATGGCCTGATTAACATTAGTATTTCAACAATTGAGAAGCGTTACGAGTTGAACAGTTCCCTCACTGGTTTAATCTCTGCAAGCTATGATATTGCTTTTTGTTTATTGTCACTGTTTGTATCTTACTTGGGAGAAAGAGGGCACAAACCACGATGGCTTGCTTTCTCAGCATTTATGTTAGGACTGGGCTCACTTGTATTTTCCTTACCACACTTCAGCAGTGGAAAATACCAGTATGGAAGTAAAATTGAAGGTAAGCTTACAGTTGTTTTGAAAATTAAACTAAAAAATTTAAATCTCTGCATTAACTTGGTGCAACTCCTTATTTTCAACTCCTTACAACATAGTTAATCTCTCTCAATGTCCTAAAACAGGGTGCTATCTGTAACTGAGAATTGATTCTTTGAAATCTGGAAGTTCAAGAGCTGCCTCTCTGCACAGTGAACTTTATTTTTCCAGAAGGAATATGAGTGTCAATATCGGTTCTTGCTATGAAGCAGCATTTGAAGAAAATGTTTTTTTTCCTTGCCTTGATGAATGCAATTAAAATTCACTAAAGCAAAAATTATGTGGCATCTCTTAGGAGATGGAATCAAGCTAGGTTAGCAAGGTAGGGGAAATGTTAAAGTTGTTAATCTTGCCATCTTACCTGAAGGTGACTAGTGCTTGCATTTCTTTGTGGTTTTGAACTATTAAAGGCATGTTGATTAATTCATTAACAAGTTTTTCTAAGTTCTTTTAAAATACGTTGATTTTAACTTAAGGATTTACTTGAAATAGAGAAGAAACAAGCAGTACTGAACTGTACTGAACAAAGCAGTACTTAAGTCATGGGTGTAGCTATCCCTCAGTTCTTAAACTTTGTTCACAAAACAAGACTTCACACAGTGTGATTAATGCCAACTATTTGTATTTCAATTTAGTGGCACACCTATAATACAGAAATGTTTAGATATGTTTAAAGCAGGATGACTTAATCTTTTAGGATTGTCTTCTAATTGCAGTCCTTAATGAAAATTATGCTTTCAATGACTAAACATATTAGAGTGCTCACTAAAAAAAAAATCAGTAGCTATGAAGAAACATGATGAAAGCTTGTTGATCCTCAAATTGATATCTTCAGTAGTAATCATTTTGTCCCCTTCTATGAGCTGTCTACCTGTTAGTCTAAAAAGGTTGGCAAGCTATTTTTTCCTATCTAATTGATGAGGATCTGAAATGGAAGTTAACTGAACAAGGTCAGAAGAAAACATCTTTACTGTTTTGGGGACTATGAGCAGATAATTACTTGTTAGCTCTTGGGAGACGGACAAAAGGGTCCTGGCTCTGTTACAGTCCCATTGCCCTGTAATTTTGGTTTCAGTATTCACCTTTCTACTGCACTTTGATGAAGGGGAAGCTGAACTTAATACATAATACATAAAAGTTTGATTTTTTTTTTCATTTGGAACAAGATACTGACAGTGTGAGAGAGTACATTACCAGTTATTCCAAGTGATTTTCCCCCTTTCAAACAATTTTAGTTGAAATTCCAAGGAGCGTGTTACTGTTTTATCCAACATCCATCATTCAAGATGGCTGTATATATTCATAGCTTTATTAGGTACATGTTCCACATGGAGTTTTGAAACCTAAAAGGAGTGGGGAATTTTTGAATTGGCATGTGTTTCTTCACCATAGGTGACAGCTTGCCTGCTGTTTTGACTGTTGTAATGCAGGTGCCTATGCTGTGCTGGTGGTGAACACAGTCTAGATCTTAAGCTGACTTAAACAAAACACTATCAAAAATAAATGACTGAGAGTGCAGGGAATGTCAGCACTGGGGCAGTCAAAATAAATCTTCAGGTACAGTGTAACAGCATCTCTTAACTGTCAAGTAAACCACAGCACAGGTTTATGTGTTGTCTGGTTTAACTAGTTCTGAGGTTGATGAAACATTTTAGCTATAGAATTAGTTGCAGGATTTAATAGCACCACACCCCAAAAGTGTTCCTTTTAGTTATTTGTGCGAGGTGCTTATAGAGATCCTAATTTTTTTTTAAATTAAGCTTGTATTTTATGCTTGTATTAAAATCCACCACTGATTTTTTTCTGAACAGGCCTTATAAGGCTAATTTATTTATCTTAATACTACTTCCTAGAAATAGTCTAATCCATTTCATTTTGAAAGATTTGCTAATCAATTGTCTGCCTATTATTGTTTGGGGTTGGGTTTTTTTTCTTTGGGATTGGGTTTTTTGGGGGGGAGGGAGTGGAGCAGCGGAGTTGGTTTTTTTGGCTTTGTTGGGGTTTTGTGTTTTTTAAGACACCGTAAAATGTGTTTTCTATTTTCCAGAAAGGTTTTAGACTCAAATTTGTAACCCAGGTACAACCAGCTGTTTGTTCTGGTAAATTTCCAGGTTGCCTGGGCTGCTGGTGCCTCAGCTGGCTGTGGTATGTGCAGTCAAGTGCTCCCCCTGCTGCCTTAACAGAATCAATTTAATTTGATTAATTAGCACAGAGGACTGTGAGAACCACAAATATTAGAAGCAGTGTACCTTTAAACTTCAGTCTTGGATTTTATTTTAAAAATTAAACATGTTTCAGTATGTCTGTGGCAGCAAATGAGAATCCTAGTTTCTCACTTGACACAAGGAAAATAACTTCATTGTGAAGCCAGTCAAACATTGGGACAGCGTACTACTCAGGATACTTCCTAAGTCGAAAGGAAGGAAAACTTTAAAGACTCTTCCTTTTGATGTGAGGTTTTCTTATCCCACATGTTGGCCTGTTTGTGTGCAATGGCACTGTATTGCCTGTGTCTGCTAGAGGAAGTAATGATTTAGGTAAGTTTTCTTTAAATACCTGGTGCATGGCTAGCACTTTCTTAAGCTTTGGTTTGGGAGACCATAGTGTGGATTGATCTTGGCTCTTCTATGTGTAAGTAAAAAGTGTTCTCAGATGTAAAAGGATCTAATAAAAATAAAAGCTGTAATAATTTTGTAGTGAAATAGTGTGAATTAATCAGTCTACTTATCTGATCTGGATGACATTTTCATATATTTGTTTAGTGGGGCTCATTACTACCAAATGGATGGGTTTATCCTCCTTCTTAGGGTTTTATGCTCTTATGAGGAGAACCATGGAAATGTTTCTCCTACATCTTGTCCCTTGGTATTCTGCTACCAAGAGTGCAATGATAGCAAGAGAAAGGAGAGGACAACATGGTACTACCTGTTTTCAGTTCCTCTTTTCTCTTCCCTCCTTGTAGTGCCAAATATTACACCAGCAGACACAGCGTTACGCTGCTGTACCACTGCTTTCTTTTTGTGTGTGTGCATAAATGCAGAGGTTTTATGTTAACTTCTCCTTTTAGAGGCATAGCAGTGTGTGTTCTGTGAGAGAGTGGTGTAGGTTTTTAAGGTTTTCATAGGCGAACACTTTCAAAAGACTGAATGTGAAGGAAGGATTATCTTTGCTAATGACAGACTTCACTTTCTGTCAGGCAGATTTCTTCATGTTGTGCAGGCTGCTCTGTCACCTAAGAGTGGGAGTTGTTAGTGCTCCTCAGAACTGTTATAAGGTGCAGGCACACAATGAAGTGTCTGTTACATGGAAGTACTCATAACCTTTGAAATGACCATTTGACAGGTGGTTGGTTGTTTGGTTTTTTTCATACAATAATTTCTGGTCAATAATACTTTCAGTAAGCCAAAGCATATTTATAGGGCCATTTGATTCCTGTTGCCAAAGCGTATTCATAAGGCTATTTCAATCCTGCTTCTTCATAGAGAGGAAAAAAAACCCAAGCCCTGCTAATAAATCTTTTGGGGGATATGATATCACAGAAGGCTTGGCACTGCAATATTGGATATATTAACAGGTGTGAAAATTAAAATAGGAGCCTGGCATAACAGCATTCATTGTAGTTTAGCTTTTAGTACAGATTATTCTTCAAGTTGGACTGTGAGTTAGGTAACAGAGTTTTAAAGTCTTGCTGTCTCTGTTTTTCAGACACGTGTCAAACTGCAGAAACCACCTTTGCTAATGCCACTTGCAGTGCCAGCACAAGCTCTCCACTTCGCAACTATCTGTACGTCTTCATCCTCGGACAGCTGCTGCTGGGAGTTGGAGGAACTCCTCTGTATACTTTGGGGACATCTTTTATTGATGATAGTGTCCCAAAACACAAGTCTTCCCTTTACATAGGTAAATTTAAAACTGTTTATAGAACACTGTCTGCATAGATTATAGACTGCAGTGCATTTTAAGTATTTTTATGAATTCGTCTAATTTTAAAATTTTGTGATTATTACGTATGTGCATGAAGTATTTCTACATCAGTTACAATCCAATTTAGATCCTAATCTGCTCTAAGTACCAAGTCTTATCAATTTTCATTTTGTAGAGCACCCTCGTGTTACCTTTTCATGTCAGTAACTGAAAATTGTTAAATTCATGTAGCTTTTCTGTTAAAGACAGAATAAGTTGTAGCAAAAAACTTACACAGTATTTTTCAACACCTGTAACTAAAAAGTATCAGTCAGGTCAGTAGCTAGATCATATTATATCCTTTAATAATTTAATTTACTTACCTTCTCATAGTAGGCTGTCCACTCAGTGCATAAACACTGGTGTGTCTCATCTGATCAATCCCGTTCTCTAGCCACATACAAATTTGGCACTTGGCTGGAAGTACAGAGATTGCCTCACTGGGACTGTTTAAAAGCTAAGGAGTACTAATACTTAGCAATGGTTTTTAATCATTTTCAGTCACCATTTTCTAGGTTATATGCCATTTTATTGCCAAGTTCATTGCAGTCTATGTGTGTTTTCTATGGGTATGAAGATATTTATTTCCCCTACCTCATATGTAAGCTGGTTCAAAACATGTTATCTATACTTCTTACTTGCAGGAGGAAGTCAAAACATCTCAGGTTCCAGGACTGTATTCAGACTAGAACAATATTTTAAGGGGCAAAATTGAAATAATTATCTGTTTGCATGCAAATTTTTCACAGTTTTCCCAGGCAAGCTACTTGATTTGATGCCAACAAACAGGATAGGTGCCTATGACAACTCTGAGATGAAAAAGACAAGTTTTGTTTTTGCTGTTTCTTTATTTTGAGAGGGATGATATTGCATTTTTTCTTCCTCCCCTGAATCCAGTGAAATAAATAGAGCAGAATTAGGGTTCTCTGCATAAATGGGGAAACAAGAAGTGACATGAAAACTTAGGAGGAGAATGGTGTCAGTGTTTATACTTTTAGAAAAAGATCAATACAAAAAACTAATTCATGCACAGTCTTCAGGCAACTGAGTTGACTTCAGAAGAGCAGTGTATTCTGCCTAATATAACAAAACTGGAATGCAAGTGAGTGGGTAGGTAACTAAGCCTTGCTTCATGCAATGTGTTAAGTATTTAAGTATATTGTGCTGCTTTAGCTTTTACAAGAAGGCTTATGCATTGCAGAAAAAAATAACGAAGCCCAAAAAAAACCAACCCACAAAACAAAACCAAAATAATCCCAGAACCCACCCCTAAAATGGTCTGTAAATAGCTGCCAGCACCTTTTGCTGTAAGCCTGCAACTTATAAGTTGGTATTTTCTTTATCCTCTATATTGGGTGCAGGTTCATGAGGACTGGTACATCTACAACTAAAGCTAAACAATTCCAAATGTATTTAAATTGAGTGTGTGGGAGAAAATAGGCACTTTCTAAGCTCAGTTTGAAGTTCTATAGGATGAATATGAACTTAACTTAGAAAGTTCCTGTGACCATGTCACTGTTTCTGAAATGTAGGAAAAACTGGGATATATCTACGCAGTATTTAATTTTACTTACTTGACTGTCACATTGTGCATTGCTTTGTCCTCTTGCACCCCTGTCACCCTCCTGGCTCCCCCATCATTTCCTCTTACTAACTACAGGAAAATTAAGTACTTGTGATCCTTGCACTTCAGAAACAAATGAGAAATCCAGATTATTCAACCTGGGGAAATGGTAGGAATGCATGTTTACTAATTAAAGATGGATCTAGTTGCTATTAATTGGAAGCCTTAATTTGCAGAGACAGTGTTCCTGCTGTCAGTGAGTGCTAAACTGCCTACCAGAAATGTGTCTGATAGGCCAGAAATGCTATTGTGACATCAAAAAAGTCTTATACTCTTTTGTAGGGTATGGTTACACCTGCAACTTTGCAGGTTAGTGATTTCTTTTTTAGGGGGAGGGGGTTAGGGTGTTTGTTTTTGTTGCTTGTTCGAGTTTTTTTCTTTAAAACTGCCAGGAGCTGTTAAGAGCCTTGGCTTTGTATTTTAAGGCAGATATTACTCCAGTCACACACTTTGATGTAACTGTCTTCTTGAAGTTACATCTAGAAAACAACTTAAGATTGAAAAATAGAAATAAGAAAGCTCTTAAAGATTGTGGTTAATACAGTTAACAACCAATGTTCATAATTTCACTATTTTTTTCACTAGTTATTTTTTAAATGTAGGCACAAAATGGGGAAAAAAGCAATCTAATAATGCTTAAGGGTGCAATCAGCCTTTTGCTGAACCTGAAGCTTCTGAGAGCTGCAAATTTCTTTGTTGAGGCTTAATTATAGATTTTGTCTTCTAGGTGCTACAACTGTAGTGACGGTAGAAGAACAGGTTGACTTACAGAAACCCTTTTCTCTGCAGTTGACTTAAAAATGTTATTAAAAGAAATCTTAAAAAAATAAAGAAGTTACCATGAACTTGATGTATTTTCTCTTCTAGGAGTTGGCTATGCCATGTCTCTGCTGGGTCCTGCTATTGGCTATGTCTTAGGAGGGCAGCTGCTTCAAGTTTATATTGATATTCAGATCCCAAAAAGGCAAGATACAACTTAGTTTATTGCTTCCTATTTTCTTTTTCTAATATTTTTTACTAAAATATTCAGCTTTTCTCCCTGTGAGGAGAAAATTTTTCAGAAAATACTGTGTTTTCAAAAGCTTCATTAACTTGGAAACAAGTTGCACTTGAAAAGGCTTCATGTTAGTGAGTTACTTCCTAGAGTGAGTAGTGACTCCATTGTGTGTGGAAGTTTCTCTGTAGTGCAAATAGTTAGTTCTAGCATTTAAATATTAGCTATTCTAAACCTCAGTAGCAAAAAATGCTTTTCCTTTTGCTTAGTTGTATATTCGGGGTTAAACCTCCATCTACTGATGTCTTGTGGAACTGTTTCCTTGAGATGGAGTATTAGGACTAGGATTCTTAACTCCTAGAGAAGAGCTTGCTAGAAAATCTTTGTGTTGAATAATAGTCCATTTTTTAAAGAAGTGTTATAAATTGTACTAATAGTTAAACCAGCAGCTTCATTTACACTTTTGTTTCTTGTGTTTTAGAGCCTTCAGATTGATGCAATGGCATTCTGAACTTCTGAATTGGTTTTGGTATAACTCATTGATTGAGGAATCTTTCTAAATCCAGCATTCCCACTACCTTCATAATGCTTCAGAATCTTGAAATCAGGGCCATAGAATAGTCTTTAAATTGGAATGACATTAACTAATGAGTTGAAGGCTACATTTGGTAGAATTCAGTATTTTTATAATTGCCCAGTGAAGGTGGTTTAAACAAGCAAACAATAAATTTAATACATATAAAACTAAGGAAAATAGCAATATTAAAAGGCTTTATTTTAAAATGTATTAAAAGGAAATATTCCAACTCACTAAAATGTGAAATTCAGAAAGGTAAACCTGCTTTTCCTGAATTACTTTTCCAGTACAAAGATGGATCAAGATGACCCACGTTGGCTTGGAGCATGGTGGATAGGATTTCTTGCATGCTTTTTTGCAATTTGGCTTCTTATAATACCTTTTTCATGCTTTCCAAAGCACCTACCAGGTAAAGGTTTAGCAATGCTTGGCTACTTTGAAAGAGACATTTGTTCATATTTTTGGGTTATAGAGTACTGAACCGAATGTTTCCGGTTTGATTTTGTTTCTCAGTTAACTGTCTTTGACTAAAATCTGAGGACTAGTTTGTTTGTTTGTTTGTTTTTTGTTTCCCCCTCCAATATGCAGCCTTTAAAACAAGGTGAATCAGCTAGAGGGAGGATCTCGTGTATGGTGGTCTTGTCCATGGCCAGGGGGTTGGGAATAGATGATCTTCAAGGTCCCCTTTCAACTCAAATCAGCCCGTGATTCTGTGATTCTCTATAAAGATGGACTGGACTGGAAACAAATACCTAAGTGTGGAGACTGGTGGTCAAAGTTTGAAAGGTGCTTGTAGCTAAGCACCCAAGACTGTATTTAAAGCTTCTGTGTTACCCAGCAAGAAGAGTGTAGAAATTCCATGAGCATCCAAAGGGACTTACTATGGTAATATTGAAGGAGAAAAATGATAGAGGAAAAGAAAAAGAAAAAATAAAGTAGGAAATGGAGAATGTGAGGATGATTTAAAAAAAAAGGAGCTTCAGCATACTCTGAAGTTTTTAGGATGTCCCTGATAATATCTTCTTGCAGCCAAGCCTTTCCAACGTCCAATGAAAGTATAATGCTTTCAACAAACATCTTTGTTCAACAATACAGTATTGACCTCTTTAAAAATCTGTGCCAATAAAACAGGCAAGAAGACCTGTAATATCTGAAAGCACTTTCCCAACTAAAGGAAACAAAAGTTTTTGTGGTTCACATTGTCTAAGAGTGCAGGTATTCAGTGTTTTCATTGTTGATAAATATGACTGTTTGTAGGAACTGCGAAAATTCAGGCTGAAAAAGTCCCTGAAACTCATGATGATGGAGGTCAAGTACTGGTTCAGACCAATGATATTGGACAAAGTTTTAAAGACTTTCCTATGGCTCTCCTGGTAAGAAAAATTTCAAATTTGCTAAAACTGAATATATTCTGAGAAATGAAATTATTTTCCAGATGTTAGAGACCTATAGAAATGGCTTATTGTGTTGTGAAAGGGAAAACTTCAATATTACTGATATCTTAATGCACGTTCGTTTTGTTGATGCCTGAGATTGTTAGAAAGGCATATTACAGAAGTTCCATTTCAGAGGATCTCCTTTTAAAATATAATGACTTTAGTTGGTACCAAAATCAAATAATTTTTGGAGTGTATGATAATTTCTCCCCATAGATACTCTTGAGGAATCCAGTGCTCATGAGTCTAATAGTAGCCAGCTCCTCAGAAGCTTTAGTTGCCACTGGATTTGCCACATTTCTACCTAAGTTTATAGAAAATCAGTTTGGAAAGTCATCAAGTTTTGCAGCAACTCTTGGAGGTAATATGGCTTTTTAATTTTAAATCTTATATATATATATTGTGTTGAACACTTCATTAACATTTGAGGTGGAAGATTATATGGGTATCTTTTTTGTTTGAGATGTTTGTGAATGTACTTAGGTGGAATGCAGTAATCAGAGCAGTACTTTTGTTATTCTTGCCTGCCCTTAAATACTCTAGTATTACTTAAGTACTCTACATATTCAGAGTAGACTGAGGATTTTGAGTGCTGATGAAACTTTTAGTTTACTAGTAGTTTATTCTTGGTGAAAAACATTTAATTTTCCTTTTTTGAAATTGCCTGAAGAAGCAGTAGTGTCTTAGTCCCTGCTAAAACAATCAAGATGAAGAGCAACTAGGGAAAAAAAGCAGTGTTTATCACAAATTAGAAGTTGATTTTGCCTTTCTCTTCTTTAATTCCACACTGACATTACAATGAGTTTGCAATAAAATGACTGATCAGAATATGTAGTAAGTCTGTGATATAACTGGCTCTGCTGTAGTTGGGTTAGTGTCACCTGTTTTTATCTGATATGCAGAAGTAATATGTAGGAGAGAGCTTCTATGAAAAACTGAGTACTGGAGGAACAGAAAACATCAGATGGAAGAGCTGTGCTCAGTAGACTCACGTTATTGACATAATTAATTCTGAAGAATAGCAACCAGATCAAGTCAGAAATGTCCATAATGCAAACAGATGCTTGCAATATGCAGATTTAATATTCATAGAATGTGTCTTGCTAAGCTGTTGAGTGCTGCAATATAACTGTGGTAGTTGAGCTGCTCTTTTTCCAACAGAAATGTGTTTGGGAAAGACCTCCTAAATTACTTCTCTGGGCAATATTAGATAGTATCATTGCATCAAAACAAATAATCTGTATTTTTACATAAAAACACATTGGAATATATGCTCAGTTGTTAACCAAAGACTAGGAGTGAAGTGAAAAGCTGTGTTGCATTTTTTGTCCACAGACCTTGATTGAATGTTTTTGAGTTGAAAATATTGAGAGCGCCTATTAAATGTACAGCTTTAAAGAAATGCCTGCAGTAACGTTGAAAGCTGGCTGTACGTGAACTGAGCTAATTAGTCTAAGCATTACCAATGATTTTGGAAACTATTTAAACTGTCATTGACTGTGGTTTGCGGAATTCCCAGGTCTGTGTCCTGGGCAGTTTTGTCACTGTACCTGAACTGTTTGTAAAGTTAACTGTCTCAGGTTGGTGCAAGTTATACTGAGTTCTGTGTTGTATTATAGATTAGCCATATAAAAATGCTCAGTTATTTATCTGGAGTGCAAAGAGGATAAATCATGGTGGACTATATAGACTCTGACAGTAAATCTGACCCACTGATCTAGACTTCTTTAAATCTTTCAGTAGATGTCTTCTTGTATCTTGTGTTTCTTGTATAACAGCGTTTATGTTCTTTTATTAACAAGTTCATAACAGATGTATAAGAAAGAACATGGACATGTCAAAAACCACTGAAAGAATGAAACAGGATTTTCTGTTTTTGTGGAGACACCTACTGGTGTTCAGAGATTCCCACCCCACAGTGCTCCTAAGTCTTCTAGTTTGGCTGTATTGAAGTTGGGTTTTGGACAACTATAAATTATACTTTCCAGTTAAACCTCTGGAAAGGCTAAAGGTGATGTAACAGTACAATAAATTGCTCATGTAGTTAGATTCTGGTAGTATGGTTTGAAAGCAATATCACATGGACAGCTTTTTGCAGGTAACTGTTTTGATGTTTGTTTTTCTTAGCATAAAATTGCGTCACAGTTAAGTCTTGCACTTTTATGTAACTGCTCCTTGTCTTGTTTTCCTCTAGGACTTGTACTAATTCCAGGAGCAGCACTAGGCCAAGTCATAAGCGGTGTCTTAGTTTCCAAGCGCAAAATGGATTTGAAAAGCATAATCAAGTTCATGATAGTCACCTGTACAGTGGCCTTAATATTAAACACAGTGTTTTTATTTGCTAAATGTGGGAATGAACCTTTTGCAGGTGTCTCTGAAACATATAATGGGTAAATATATTTTAATGCACTCTTGGCTTTCATATAAATATTTATTCAATTGCCATAGTTTCAAATAGTACACACCAGCAGTATTTAAAAGCAGAAGGAGGGCAACTAGCTATTCCAGAAGTCTGCTCTCAAGTGGTCAGTTATCCCATCATAAATTAACAGGGGCAACAGCAGCTGTTTGAAGGTCTATCAAAGAGCTAGATGGGGCTGTGCAAGATAATTCAAGTAGTCTGGTACTTAGGAACTGATAGATGCCATTTAAAAAAATCATAGGTGTCAATTGTATGCTGTGCAAGTTGACAAATAACTTATTGTTATTTATTGTTTTCCCAAATCCCTTTTTATTGTTTTCCCAAATCCCCCATTTTACGCAAAGGCTAGATGCTGCTATCTTGTATAAAAGCATAATCTGATGGTTCTTCTCCAATGCATAAAGAGACACTTGAAGCTAAATGAGATGGGGAAGAGGAGTGGTGCAGTTTGCTGACACATTAGCATGATATGTACCATGAAAACAGAGAAGATGGGTTGGGGAGGAAATTGGTTTTGTAGCCTCAAATGCCCATGCAAGTTGGTGGAAAGTAGAAATTTACTGGTATGCAAAAGTATGCAAAATGAATCAACAAAGTTCCATACACTGGTGACTGAAAAAAAAAATAAAAAACCTTGAAGCCCAAAAAGGCCCAAGTTATGACTCATTCTGATTTCATCTTTACAACTTGCTATATAAATTGACAGTATATTTAAAGGCCAGTGTTGAAATTGGATGACTAAAATATGGCTTTGCGACAGATGACTCAGACAACTCAGAACTGTGAATCATAATTCAGATTTTGGCTACAGAAAGGTTATAGTTACATATGTAGTGAAATAATCTGGAGTCATCAATAAAATGCTGAAGATATAGTATAGAAAATGGTATATGAAATTACCTGTGTTTTTATATCAGGTCCTATTGTAACAGGCAGCAGACAAAAGTTACAGCTGAACTGACTTTCATCCTAAGTTAAATACCACTAGCTTATGTTTTACAGTTTTGTGTAACTTTATCAGTTATGTAGCTTAACTGTTGCTAAAGGCTACTTATCTACAGCAAGTTAACCAAGTTGGAAGTTAACCAGTCCTGAAATATATCTCTTCCCTTGGTATCCATTATAAGAAATGGCTCATTTCTACCTTATGCAGTGTTACTGGTTGGCT
This sequence comes from Zonotrichia albicollis, assembly GCF_047830755.1. NCBI lineage: Eukaryota > Metazoa > Chordata > Aves > Passeriformes > Passerellidae > Zonotrichia > Zonotrichia albicollis. The sequence continues at coordinate 24,737,030 of NC_133860.1, forward strand.
TATACTTTACTGGATGTGTGCATCAGAATAGTTAGTGGCATTAATACAGTGCCAGTTCTTAAACTGTTTTCCATACAGAAATAAAATATGTTTTAAAAGCAGTAGCTGTTTTAAAGCAGAAATTTTAGAAAATAATAAATGTGTAAACTTGTGCAAGAACAGCCAAGTTCTTTGCCTTCATGCTACTGAACAAATGCTTCTGAATGAATAAGTTGTGAGGCTACTCTGAGGGTTGACTTAGAATTTGATGTAGATTTTTGTCGAGAATTTAAAGAAATCCTTCATGGCAAGCATTATCTTCTTATTGAAAAATAGCTCAGAAAAGTGAGAGAAGCTTTTGCAGGTTTTGTCTCAGAATTATATGAGTACAGGATCACTTGTTTGTGTTAATGAAAACAGCATCTTACTTTTAGTAACACTATTTATTACTAAATAGGCTATCAGCAGAACTAGCATAATTTTGTCCAGCAGGCACTTCAGGGAATTGCTTTTGCCAAATTCTATTGCCCAGTGCTTCCCTTAAAACTTGAAGGAACAGAAATGCAGTGACTATTTCTGTACTTTATTTCCATGTGTCTCTGGGTCTCTTGATTAAAAACTCCTATAGAGTTTTTTAATGAGCAATTGATGGTCTCATCAGCTAGATTTTTTAGAAAAGCCAGGAGTATCTTTTTTGTTTTATTTTTCTCTGACGGGGTATAACTAAGTGTTCATTCCCTCTTTGGAGGTCAGGGAAAGAGACACTGCACATGTGAACAGGACAAATGCCACCAAATTGATTAAATATTTCTAGGTTTTGCATGCCTCTCAGGCTAGGAAGGCACTGAATGTACAAATCTGATTAGTGAATTTGCTTATGGTGCAATGTAGTTCATTCTTGGTACTTAGAAGAATTGAAGTTAGTTTGCTTAGGCTTAAAGCACAAATTAATTTAGTGGAGTTCTGCTGAATTACAACAAAATGGTTTTTATATGTAGTTGTGATGTCCCTTATATTCCATTTGAAGTCTGACTGTATGTAAGCTAATTCCTACATAAACTGTTTCTTCTCTTAGTATTTTTTTGTAATCTCAAATTCTCACAAATAAACATACCTTTAGATAATTAATGTGGAACTTTTATTTTACAGTACAATATTTAAACTCCAGTGGCAGTGCCAGAACTTGGTTTTAGCTGACTGAACTTTTAAGCTGTGAAAATTCTTTACTTATTAATGAACTACAATTTGAAAATCAAAGGGTGTTTTTATTCTCTCTGGTTATGCCTTAGGACAGTCCTCACACAAACCAATGTGATCTTTCATGCTAATAGTACAGTGGGACTACTTCAAATAAAACCGTACGATTACCTGTATTAGAAGTAAATTGAAAGTAAATGTAGTGTGCAAGAGTTAAAGTAAACTCTGTTATTAGTTATTCCTTAAACAGCCAGAGGAAATCTTTAAGGTCCTTCAGGGTGTCATTGCACTCTGCATTTAGCGTGTACAGTTGTCTTTGTGCTCATACAATTTAGATGTCTCCATGGCAGTGTTAGAAATAGTAAAAATAAGGTGGCTTTGCAACTGGACTCAAATCAAAAAAGGGGAAGAACGTTGGAGTATGATCAGTAGAATAAACAACTCCAAATACTGGTTTTAATCTTGTATTTTTTTCTTGAAATTATAAATGGAAGAAATTCAAATACCTAAGTGGGAGGGGGAGGATGATATAAGAGTTGGGCTGAGATGCAGAATTTTGTAATCTCTTTTTTTAAGTGGAAATTGGAGGAATAATCTTTGGATAGAATAACAGCATAAAAAACCCTAGGTGTATAATAAATGGAAAATCCAGATCTCTAACTACTGTGCTTATTTTTAAACAACTAAGTGCATAAGTAACATGAATAGAGTATTTTACAATCTATTATGCTATAAATATTGCTTTACTTGTTTACATATCTTCTGTTTTCCAGTTGCTTTTAAAAAGCCTATTAACTTCTGCTTTTCAGAACAGGCACTCTGTATAACTTAACAGCACCATGCAATGCAAACTGCCGGTGTTTGCGCTCCGTATACTACCCAGTTTGTGGCAGTGATGAAGTCCAGTACTTTTCTCCCTGTTTTGCGGGTTGTGCCTCATATCTTTTAAACAACATGAAAAAGGTACTTTATGCAATGAAGATAGCTGATATGGTTTGTTCTGGTTTCCTGTAAAATGCACTGTGTTTCAAGATGTCCTTCCTACAATACCAAATATAGGTTGTATTTAACAAAATCCAGCAATTACAATACACAGTTCATTTACGGTACCAGTGTGACTCCCACTGCTGATCTCTTAACATGTTCACTGCCACAGTGTTGGGCCTCCCCAGTTATTGGGAAGGTATTCATGGGTTGAAGCCAGGTCAAGCCCATTACTCTCTGAAATGTTGCTGGTAGTTGTCTAGCTTTTTATACTGTGTGTTGAAGTGAGTTACACTCCCTTCCCTTCACCACCCCCATGTTCATGCTGGTCTGGCTAACTTAGGAAAATGTTTCCACTCTCTTAATGAACTCAGAGAGAAGCATTTACATCTCTTTTGATTTGCTGAAGTGGCACAGTTGTTTGTTTTTTATATAGCTTTCTTTGCAACATTTCTGGTCATTCACAGCCTGTGTTGTTCTGTGAGTGTTCTGGGCACAACAGTCTTTCCCACCTCTGGGCCTTCTTTTGTTGTAAGGGTTTACTGGTTAGCCACAGTGTTTCTCATTTGTGTGATGCCATTCTCCAAGTGTACATCTACCAGACTTCCTAATGCTGAAAATAAGTTAAATCTAAATGTACTTTAAATAGAATTGACAATTGGCAAAGTCAGCAATTGTCTTGAGGTTCTGAAGAACCTGCAGTTCTTATCTAGATCTTTAAGCAAAATGCAGTGTTTATTGTATACATATACATGACAGCCTGCTTCCATGAGTTTTGAAAACTTGAAGCTCAGTAGCCCCTGATGCAGGAATGGTAAGCTGTGGAAGTGCCTAGGTTATTATCAAGCCTTCCTGGAACTGAGAGGCTTTCTGTGCTTATCTCTTCTAGTACAATAGACTCTTGAGAAGGGATGTGGGAGCAGTATAGAGAGATCCAAAAAAAAAGCAAGCTGACCCAGGAAAGGCCTTTATATACTTTTATATTAGAAAATGAGAGAAGGTATTATCCATAAGAAAATGTAGGAGAGTAACTACTTCTTGCAGTCAAAATTTCACACTTTGTTGACATGTTATATTTTTCTTTGAAAACAAACTCTGTGAGTTTAGATAAAGAGCATATTCATTTGCTCACTTGCATATAGAAGTGGTACTATATTGCTTCTGTGCTTTCCTGCTAAAGTCTGAAGTGTAGTGCTTGCCTCTCTGCATATGATTTGCCTCTAACCTCTGCAACTTTTTTGAGTGTAGCTAAAAGCTTACAAAGCATACAAAATGGAGGCTGTCACTGTCTTTTTAGGTCAAAAATCCAAAAATACTTTTTGCTCAGGTGAGGTGGATCAGTCAAATTCTGGTGAGCCAGTTTTAAAAATTAATCTTATTTTCATGTGCTCATCAGGAAATTAACTGTTTCCCACATAGTAAAGTCAGTGTTTATTCTTGTCTTCTGTCATGCAAATGTAATTGTAATTCTGTCATGTAAATGTAAAATTTACCAAAAGGTGTCATTTGTGACATTCTGGGAGCTAAATTTTGTCTTATAAATTATTCGTAGACATACCACAACTGTTCCTGTATTGGGAAATCAAAAAGAAGAAATGGTTCAGAAGACTTTCTCTATGAAGCCGTTCCTGGGAAATGCCCAACAAAATGCAAACTTTTACCTTTATTCCTGGTCTTCTTCTTTTTTGCTGTTGTTTTTACATTTATGTCTACTACTCCAACAACCGTGGCCATTCTCAGGTACATGTTTTGGTCTGCAAGAAAGGTGACATTCTTTTGAAAACTACTGTCAGTGAAATACTTAATTCTTTTGCTTTGCAATGTAGTATTTTAACAAGGTTATGTAGTAAGCAAGCAGTACTTTAAACAGAGCATAGTCATACCACTGTTCACTCTTGTTAGTAGACGAGTTTTGAAATTATTTTAAAAAAATCTCTCTAGCGTGCAGCAAAGTCCATTTTATGAATTTTGAGCACTCTTGACTGTTCTAATTGAAGCAAAAAGGAATAAATGTGCTTTGTGCTTTGATCAAGAAAATATTTGTCTAGCCTGTTGATAGTGTGGTCATTTCAAATTGTGTCAGGAAAAGGACAAAATAACAATTAATCTTCTATTTTCTACCTTAGATTCCTGTCTCAATTCAGAGTTCTAGCTTGAAAAATTGTAGTTTGTCAAGAACTGTAGACTATTTCCCATGATACTGATTTTGTATGTATGGTGGTCACTAATATAAAATGTGATAGTGAGTTAACCAGTGGTTTTGCTGTCTTCCAAATTGCTGAAGCTTATATGCATGAAATATAGTTTTTGTTTGTTTTTATTTTAAAAATGTGCTTCTCATTCTGAATTCAGAGCTCTTTTCTGTTTGTTGAAGTCAAACTACAGGTTTGACTTGTAGTTCTAATACTTCCAGTAAAAAGATAACCATGATGCAATAGCATGTTGCTTTGTGAGGATGTGGCTAGATGCCCTTTGGCAAGAGGCTGAGGAAATCGGTAACATCCTACCAACAGAGCTTTGTAATAGCCTTGTGTCCAGGTTTGGTGGGAATCTGGAATTAACAGTTTGTCATTAGTGTGGAGGCAGAATAGCATAAAGTTCTGCATTATCTTCAAATTTGAGCTGACATAGTTTTATTTCAGTAATTCTAAGCAGTAACATTTGGATATTTGAATCCTTATATAATTCAGCTGAAATAGTGGAACAGTTTTTTATGAAAAAAAGGACTGTAAGTAGATTAATTTTCAAAGATTAATTTAAGTAGCTAAAGTGTCAGTAAATTTTACAGTATATTCCAATGTCTTCTCTGTAAGCCTTTTTTGTGCAATTTCAAACATAAATTCATATATTCATGACAGTGTTCTACTGCTAGAAAAAAATCTACTGCATGATGTGGAACTCATTCTCCTTCTCTTAATTGCCTTTATGAATAATAGAATCCAACACTTACTTCTGTATGTATAGTAGCTCTGGATTGCATCCTAACACTATTTTAATTTCCTTTCCATTGTTCTGTGGAAAAAATGTTTATATCAGAACGCTGATAGCAAGCTTCCTTTTTATTTATACTATTTTGTTAAACTAGTTAAATCTAAAATTTCTTGATGGGCTACTGGTGTTTTTTCTGTCTTTTATCTAAACACCATTTTAAGTAGTTGGGTTACTTGTTCTGCACGCTGGATTTATAAACCCTTCAGCATTTAACAGGTTAAAAGAGTATATAGAGAAAGCATATTCACTGAGGGACACAGCACAGAAGTAGAAATTGTTTACTCTGTCTTAAACTGCAAATCTTGTTTACAGATGTGTGCCAGATAAACAGCGTTCATTTGCTCTTGGAGTACAGTTACTGTTTCTGCGAATACTGGGTATGACTTTCTTGTTGAAACATATGCCTTTGAGTAATCTTCTTATTTGACATTTTTTTCTCAACTTTAAAATAATGCCTTAAAAATCTTTCAGGGGTGCTTGAAGCAGTCTGTCATTGGCTTATGGAATACACTTGTAAGGTTACATCTGGATTCAAATTCATTGTTAATAGGGCATTCATGCTCTCTTCAGCCTTTCTCACTCTTACAAGCACAAGCCAAATAGAGGTAACTGCCATTCTTTCAGTAAAACACACCTGGTGCTCCTTTCCCCAAAAGAAGGCCTATTCTGAAAACTGAGATAAGAAGAACTGATGTAATAGAAAACAGTTTCATGTAACATCTGAAATCCAGAAGTTTAAAAGAAAAATGAATATGTAGAGCCTTTCCTCTTCTTCTTCCTTTAAAATGTCTTTTACTAACTTCAGCATTTCTTAAGATAGGTAATTGTGCATAATTATTTACAGAGTATAATGTGGGAAGTATAATACTTTAATTCCATATCTAAGCATCTCCAGCATTTCAGTAGGACAGATGAATCTTTTTAAGTAAAACAAGGGTAAGCATATGTATTTTCTGGTCCACAAGCATTTGAATTTTCTCCGGCATAATGAAAATTCTTGTTTTAGTAGTAGACAGTTTTTAAATGGTATATTTAATTCAAGACTGGGACAAGACACAGTTGCTGATTGGACTTTCATGCCAGTATTTAGTACTGTAGCCATTCCCTCTCCTTTCAGATTACAGTATATCTAACACTCGCAGTAATGAGTTCCGCCTTGCTGTATTCAAACTGTGATTAATATAAGTTATTCTGCTGATAAAGTGTAATAAAACAAACATCCCCACAGGTAGAAATAAGCTGGAAGTCTGTGATCAGTGTTGTATAAGGGTCCCTCTGATTCACTTAACTTAGAGCTCAGATATTTATGCTAGATCTCGAACTCCTGACTTCACTGTGGAGTGATAGAACTTTTTGCACTGCTTGTACTATGGCTGAAGAAGGCAGTAACAGCGTTACTTACCCGCAAGATATTTTTGCTGTAGGCTTTAAGAATCGCACAGGCGTTTTAGGCTGAAGACCTAGTGAGGGACATAGCTACTTGGTTAGCTCTAGGAGAGTTTAGGCCTTGGGTAGTTGGGTAGACATGCAGTGATGTACCTGGTATGTTTATTCTAAAATTGGCTGTACTAGGATGCAGTACACTTGTGCATTATAACACACAGAAATCACATGGAGTTAATAAAATCTGTACAAGAATAATTTTAAACAGTGCTTTTTTTTGGTGAAATTTTTACTGGAAGCTTTGCTACATATGAGGAAAAGGGAGAAATGTGTTACTGAACATTTAACATAATTATATTTTAGTTCTCATAATTTGGAACAGGGTGGTGCGTATGATCAGAAGAAAGGAACTTTTTTCCTTTCAGTTACATTCCTGATTTCTTGATTAGTTTTTTCACCATTGATTTTAATTTTTTTTTCCAGTGAATACAGAGGAAGTTAAGAAGCTCAAGTCTTTGAATAAATTTCTTGCTTAACAAAGTGAGAGCTGTATAATGAATTCACTCTCTGCATCCTACCTGTTAACTGAGAGTATTGCTAGGTGCAGACTTACTATGTAATATGAAGCCTATGACTTTGATTAAAATTGTTACATTTAGTGTCTGGTTCTCCCATTTTATCTTCCCCACCAGCTTAGCATTTCACTGTATGCATGAAAACTAGTATGTTAAGTAACTCAAACATTCTAATGTGTTGCTCTGTTTTTTAGGTTCTATTCCTGGACCAATTTTGTTTGGTGCTGCTATAGACAACAGTTGTACTCTGTGGGATATTGATGAATGTGAAACTAAAGGAGCTTGCTGGGTATATGACAATGAAAGAATGGCTTATTTGCTCATGGGCATAAGTAAGTCTTTAATATTAAATACATATACTAGGTAATATATATACTGACCTTGTCTGCTAGATGGGGATTATTTTGATATAAAACCTTACACTTTTTATTTTTGGCAGCAGTGTTTTTTAACTTACTTTCATAAATGATCAGCAAAATATTACGGAAGGAGAAACACCACAGTAAGTAAACCCTAAACATTACTTTAAAAACTCCTTTAAAAATTACACAAAATAGTTTTGGTCTTTGATCTTGCTTCATTGTCATACTTATTTACTAGATTTTTAAGGGACTGGCTCACACTTCAGTCTGTCTTCAGGGCAATGAGCATGAACAGGGGTGTGAAGATGATGAGAGGGATGGAGCACCTCTCCTATAAAGAAAAGGCTGAGAGAATTGGGTTGGTTCAGCCTGGGAAAGTGAAGTCTCCAAGCTGACCTTATTGAGGCCTTTCAGTATCTGAAGGGGAGCCTACAAGAAAGATAAATGGAGAAGGACTCTATAAGAGAGAATAGTGATGGAACAAGGGGTAGTGGACTGAAACTCAGAGGGTAGGTTTTGGTTAGATATTAGGAAGAAACTGTTCACTGAGAGGGTGGCCAGGCATCGGAACAGGTTTCACAGACAAGTTATAGATGCCCATGCCTGGAAGCATTCAAGGTGTGGAGCCTTGAGCAATCTGATCTAGTGGAAGGTGTGCCTGCCCCCAGCACAAGAGTTGGACAGACTTTAGATTCCCTTCCAACTCAAATAATTCTGTGATTATCTGGGTTGCCTGTTGGCAGTTAAGGTCTGGGGAGCCTTCTTTCTCTTTTTGTATCTCAGTTCTTTTCTGTAAGTTATATAAAGTTCTTGAAAATATGTCTGAACACTTGTCATTTCTGATTGTTTAACAATTTGTTCCCTTCAAATGTGTGGTATATATGCCAGTGGGAGAGAGGGTGTAGGCTGAGCTTGCATGAGATTAAGTGCTGATGTCCTGTCTTCTAGCAACTGTGATATTTACAGTGTGTGAGCTGAAGTACTGATGTCTAATCCTGAAACTGAAAAAGCAGCAGTCACAACTTGAGGATAAGGATCTCAAGGCATATTTGTGATCAAATACAATCCCCCTGGTTTTGCCCTTCTCCTTGGCCTACCAAGTTGTGCAAACACCTTTCTATAGCCTTCTAAGACATCTGACCAGAGAATACTTAAGAGATGTTCTATGTGGGAAGCTTTAGTTTCTGGAAAAGAGAATACTGGTATAACAAATTACAGTACTGAAACAAGAAATAAGAAAGATTTGCACTTCAGGCTAGAATGGGGTGAAGAAATACAGAACTGGAGCAAAGCAAAAATTGGCAGGCAGGTGAGTGGTCTGAATTCAGCTGTATGACTGTCTTTATCTGCCCTTTGTCATTCATGTAGAGTACATTTAAATGAAGGCTGTGAATTTCAGTCTTACAGGGTGTATGTAACTCACCATATGAAGCTTTATAAATGAGTGAAACACTGCCTCTGCTACTGAAAGTGAGTGTGATTAAAAACTCTCCTGTTCTTTGCATTCAGGTACTGCTTGCAAAATCATCACAATCATCTTTGTGGTCATGGCAGTGTATTTCTACAAGCCTCCACCATTAACTGAAGCCCTGCAACAAAAGACGTCAGAAAAGATATCTGCTATACACACATAAATTATGAGCAAATCAGGGACTTGTGAAAGAAAACTGTAAAAATAAGCATTATTACAACACTTGTACCAAAGTTCTTGTACACCGTTGCCTAAATATAAAAGATCATATTCAACATTGAAGAACTTGAAATATTTTGAATCTGCGCTATTCTCTAATTCATTTAGTATTCCATTGTGGCTGTCCAAAGAAGTCACACTGAAATTAGCAGTCTAATTTTAAAAGTCTAGTATGAAACTTAATTGAAGTAAGATGGAATACTCTGATCATAAAACAGGAAAAATAAAGTGAACTGAGCTGTGTTTATCCCTAAATGTTACTGTAGTGGGAGAAAACAGTTGACTTGGTATATTGAAGGGAACTGTGTATGTTTAGAGAGGACTTAATGTGCACATAATTTGGGCTAGTGCCTTTGGGGATTTTTCTGTAGGAACACTTGGCAAAGTGCGAGTTTGGCTATGTTTTAGAAATATTTTTACATGTTATCTTAATGGCATAAGTTTATATTTTAATATTTGTAGGAAGATGTCAATAGTTATGATAGAATAGCTGGGTTGTAAAATCAAAGTATTTGTTAATTTATGTACTTGAGTTTGTCTGGATTATATACAGAAAGTTGCTGTCCAGCTGCTTTATTTAAGCAATCTAAAAATGCTTCTATAAAATTTTAAAATAAAACCTATTTTCTTACTGCATCTGTGTATGCTTTGTCATTTCCAAATGTGACTGAATTCTTCTTGATTCCAAGAAACACAGTGATGAAGGGCTAGCAAGAATGTGTATGGAAGCGTCAAAACTAAAATATGGCTTCATTTTCTTTCTGACCTAAGTTTTATTAACTTATGAGTCATGTTATTAAAGCCATATTTGTATAGCACAGTGCAATTGGTCACAAGTTAGCCACTGTTACCAGACATTAAACAATGTTGCCTACCTCTGAGTATCATTCAACTTTGACAGGAAAATTTTAATGAGTAAGATACCCTCTACACTTGCTTTACTTTGGTAGTATTTTTTTTTCCTGTTGCATTGATTGTTCATGTCACTCTTATGAAACTGTGTGCCTTCTTCCTTGGGTTACAAGGACTGTGTTCAGTGACTCAGTCAAGATTTTAAACATGTGCTAGAACAAAGGATTATGACATATGGCTCAAGTTTCATCTAATTCTCTAAATATAGCTGTTAAATTAGGTAGAGGTTAAATATGCAACTGAAGAAGATCCTCTGTTTGTAAAGAAAGATTCTGGAAATAAAAAAAAAAATTGACTGTACCCTATGTGAAAGCACAAGACTTCATGGCTTTTGAGGGAGAGAAGAAAAAGGGCAGGATTTGCTTGCTTCAATGTAGATGAATGTCTCCTGATAAGTTTTGTGCTTGTTTCCTGATGAATGGGCTCCTAGCAAGAGATTAACTAGCCCTGAAAGAATGAAATACTGATCCTCCTTAATGTTTGGCAGTGTGGCCTAAAACTCTGAATTAGTTTTCTAGCTCTGACATGGTTTGTGTGGGGTGTAGCAGATCATTAAAAGACATATAGTACTGTAGTCAACTGGTAAACTTGTCTCTTTTGTTCTGTCCTAGACTCTGAGATCATAGTTTAGTTTCTGCTGCTTAATGTGGTTGCATAAATTACAAAACTTGTGGGACAGAGCAATGAGAGCTTGCTCTTCTGAAGAAGTTATCAGCAGTCTTGCTCTGGAGTGGTTATTTAGGGGGAGGAAGAAGGAAGAATTGCTTTTGTAATTTATAATCTGGCTTTATGACCCATTAAAGATTTCCCTTGCTGGTTTAGGAGTATCACAGTAACTAGAAGACAGGCCAAATAGAAGTATATCCATTTATCTTGTTTCACAGAAATACACAGTGGAGGCAAGCAGATGTCGTGGAGGCCAGAGGTGTTTCACAAATCAAAGGTAAACATCACTGTGAAGTGTGTTGTGTGTGTCCAGACAGGGAGGGTGAGCTAAAAACTGACCTGGTAACTGTGCCCAGAGTGTCAAAGCATGAATCCAGGTTGAATCAAGTCACTAGTGCTGAACCCCACAGATCAATACAGGAGCTAGTAAAATTCAGCTCTTTTATGATGGCCTGAATGATGGGATATGTTGTGCAGTGGACAAGTGGCTGATAAACTGGCTGATTGCTGCTGTTGAGAGGGACCTTTACAAAACTGAGGAAGGGGCAAACAGGAACCTCATGAATTTCAAGAAAGTAGCAAAGCCTGCACCTGGGGGAAGAATAACCCCATGCAGCAGTAATATGTAGGGGACCACCCAGCTGGAAAGCAGCCCTTTAGAGAAAGCCCAAGAGTTCATGGTGGACAAGCTGATCACAAGGCAGCAATACACACTTACTGCAAAAAAAGGCCAGGAGTGTCTTTAATCTGCATTAGGCAAAGCGCTGACAGCAGGTCTAGGGAAGTGATGCTGTCCTTACTCAGTGCTAGTGTGATCACATCTGGAATGCTGGGACTAGTTCTGGGTTCTTCAGAACAAAGGTGTTACAGACTCACTGGAATGGGTGTGCTGCAGGACTACAGAGGAGATTAAGGAACAGGAGTATCATTCATACTGCAACCTAGGGAAGTTTCTTCTGGCCAGCAGGTCAAGTTAAAGGGAGTTAAAGAGGTAGAAACTACACTGTTGTTAATTCTCAGCTTTCTGGACAGTTAGGAGGCAGTGCACACAAAGTAAACACCTGAAATTTCCTCTGAACACAAGAAATTTTTAAGTGTGAAAGCGGTCAAACACTGCAATAAGTTTTCTCAGGAATTTGTGAAGGTTTTCTTGGTGATTTTTAAAATCTGACTGGCCATGATTCTGAGTGATCTATTCTGGCTGATTTTCCTTGAGCACAGGGTTTGGACTAGATGATCTCAAGTCTTCCACCCTGAATGATTCTGTGTTTCTGTGAGATGGTCGTCAGTGAGACTTTTGCCCCATTCACCTTATGATGTGAAGCTTCTATATGTGTTCTTACAATGACAGAGATTTATCTGGTTTTGCACAGTTTTTTTGGTTTATTTTCTTGGGTTTTGTTGCTGTTTTGTTGTTTGTTTAATATCAGCCTGTATTTCATATTGATATTAAACAACCCGTTAGCAAGTAATATTCTGTGTATGTCTCACTGGGTGATTATAGTTCTTTTCATGGTAGCAGTGGTAAAACATTTCAAATAGAAGTTGTGATTTTTACATGCTCTGTGAACTGCTCTATAGAATGGTTGGACTGTTACATTCATGGACTCTGTCTTTGAGGTTATATGAATTACCATAGATTTGGGGTTTTAGAAATTCAAGTATTGTCCAAAATAAGGATGATTTAACATAACCTTTTGAAAGTTATGTCTTCTAACTAGCATGATTACTTTTAGAAACATATCCTACTGTAAACAAGACTGTCAAACTAAACATTGTAGTAGAACAAACATTGTAATTCATCAGTGAACCAAAAGTAAGCTTCTAAAACTAAGTACATTGCCTTATATGGCTAGTGCAAATGAATTATCCAAAAGTTTATCAGAGCCTCTGTCCAGTAAATATATAGGATTCCATGAGTCTTACAAGGAAGTGACTGTAATTAACTGTTAGAGGTGAGACTAAACTGATCTAAACTTTCTTAGTTGTTATATGGATTTTTAATCTCAAAACCAAGACTGGAAACTGCATTTTCTTTCATTTGAAGAGGAAGGATGATGATAGGGTAACCTCAGCCTCTGTCTGGATAGCAAAAGCAAGCCACTGTTAAAAAAAGCTAATTCTTCTTGTTTGAAAACTTCTCTAAATTTAATAGCTTAACACCAAAATTTACTTGCAATGGCAAGAGTACATTCTTTCTGGCGTTGTGAATACTGAGAAAGGGGAAAATAATAGGAACTTTGTTTTGCATGTGGCTACCATAAATATAATTAGTTAAAACTTTAAAATATTTTGTATACATGCCTGGTTTGTGAGGTCTCTTTGCACATGATTAGAAGTATGTTAGAATATTAGAACCTGAAATATGTTGGTTATGAACACAGTAGACCAAAGTATAACTACTGACTGATTATGGACAGAAACATGGGAACCTTAGCAATGCTGCAGCTTATTAGCTGGGATTACATGTTTGTTGACCATTACTGAGATGATGACAGTATGAAGAACTGGTAGTTAAAGCAGTTACCTTGTTTAAGGTAGGTTCAGGTGTAAGCAACTGTAAGAAAATTACTGAAAAACATATGTGTCTAAAATCCATCAAAAAGGGCTATGGGTTAAGTAGTATTTCTTTTTATGAATTAGTGAGTATAAAAGACTGTCTTAATCTTTAAGACAGACAAATATACAGTAAGACATTAAACTATAGATTTTTGTTTGTTTGTGGAGGTTTTTTGTTCATTTATTTGTTGTGGATTTTTTATTTTGTGTGTGTGCTTTTTCCCCTCCCCACCAGATGGTTCTGTTTCTGCTAAAAATTGCCAGACAATTTTGTTGGGTTTTGCATGCAATATCACAATTTTTAGAATGCAGAGCAATAATATGCAGCTTTTGCAAAAATACTCAGTTAATGAAAGTCTAACTTTGCCTTTTGTTGGCTTGATTTCTGCTTTTGCAGTGGCAGGGATTCTCTTTTTTGTGGTAAATAAATGAATATGTTTGTTTATGACTTATTTTCTTTTCATGACATGTCTGTGAAGCACACTATACAGCTCTGTTTTTATATGGGTGGAGGTTTTTTCCCCCGAAAGACAGAAATCCACAGGCAAAAAAATCAATGTTAGATTAAAAGAAGCTTTAGAAAGTTACTGTTACTGAGGAATACTGTTACTCTTGTATCTCAGTAATATATGATGAAAAAATTGGGAATAAATTATTTGTGTGCTGCTTCCATGGGAAAATCCAGCCAGAAGAATGAGTCTGCTATACAGAAGAGTCTTACGAATTTGGATAGCCTACTCATGTGTATGCCTTTCAAAGTCTGTGTAACGGGAGTGTTGGTAATTGGTTATAATTCCTCTCCAGTCTACAGAATACCTTAGTAAATGCCCAAAATGGAAGTACAAGTGGTACATATAAAGTTTCTCTCTGATCATTATTAATCTTTCAGCTTTTGTAATGAACATATTAATTTTTAGTATTAAGTGGAGCTCTTGAGGAAAGGTGAACTATAAACCAGAAAAGTCATCATTCTCTCCAAATTATTCAGGTACCATAAAAGTTTCTGGGCTCAATTGATCCTTGTTTTGCCCCCAGTATTTTATTCTGAGCTTGTCTTTAAAAGACACAAAATGAAGGAAGTATCTCATTTGTATGGAAATAAAATCATAAAGTATGGGTCTGAAGTTTGTGAAAGTTTTGCTCTTTATTTAAGGGAATAAGGGTGCTTAGATAAATGGCAAAAATAGTTGTTTGATGTGTGTTGTGTGATGTGTGTACCATGTATCTAGTTGGAGAAAGTTTGTCACAAAACTGAAAGAGTTTAGTAACCTATAAACCTGGTAAGAAATGACTTAGCTATGACAGAAATGCAAGCTAGAGATAGAAAATTAGTGCTTTTCAGAAATTTTTTTCCTACTTAGTAATTTTTAGAAAGTGTCTAACTTGGCGCGTTCTAATTCACTTGATGTAGAGTTTGGTTTCAAATGTTAGGAAAAGCCTCCAGATTAAAGCAAATCCACATCTCTACCTTTGCACTTCACATTACTCAAGCATGTCTTGCTGTTCCTTCAAATGGCAAGGTGTCAGGCTACAGATAATGGAGGCTCCAAAACTGAAGTAATTACCTGCAATAAGTGAGCTGAAGCAGTTTGTGCAGGATATTGGCAAATAACCATGCTGAAAAAGCTATATCAGGAGATAGGAAATGAAACAAAACAAGTGCAGGCTGAAAATCTGACACAGGCAAATTCATATAGGATAATAAGAAGATTACATTGATGATGTACTTTATTATAGTCAAGTTAATGACCTCCATTTGAAGAGCTTTGTAAATCAGTTATTTTTGTCTACCAGAACACAAGGGCATACAGTTGATAATTGCATAGGCACAAAATCTCCTGGAAACAAACCTGGTAGTGGGAACATTGCCATATGTAGGAGATGTTGTGGTTTAACCCCATCTGGCAACTAAGCCACAAAGGGCCACTATTTTACTCCGCTCTGGTGGGAGGATGGAAGAATTGGAACGGTAAAAGTGAAAAAACCTTAGCATTGAGAAAACTACAGTTTAATAAGTAAAGCAAAAGTCACATATGCAAAGAAAGCAAATCAGGGAATTCATTCACCCCTTCCCATGAGCAGGCAGGTGTTCAGCCATCCCCAGGAAAACAGGTTTATATCACTTGTAATGATAACTTGGGATGAGAAGCTAAATACTCCAAACATCCTCCACTTCCTTCTTCTTCCCTAAACTTTATATGTAAAGCATGATGCTATATGATCTGGAATATCCCTTTGGTCATCTGGGGTCACCTGTCCTGGCTGTGTCCCCTCCCAACTCCTTTTGCACCTCCAGCCTGCTCACTGGTGGGGTGAGAAGCTGAAAAGCCCTTTGCTCAGGAGGTTGCAGTGAGAGAGGGATTGGTCCCTGCTACTGTGCCCGCAGAGAGGACCAGAGGCAAAGGCCTCAAGCTGATACACGGGTGTGCTGGTTTGACCAGGAAGTAGGAATTCTGGGATGCTGTGGTCAAACCAATGGGTGCTCAGATTTTGATACTGGCACCTGATGTGGCCAGTGGGGTTCGGACACACCTCTGAGAACACACAGGGGTTAAAAGCCAGAGCTTGGGTGCCGGGAGCTTCTGTTGGGACTTCGAGGCGAAGAGGTCGGATCTCCTTCCCCAGTCCAGCTGCTGCTGCTGGGCGGGGGAGGGGCAGCCCTGCGGTAGGCCTGGGCCTGGACAGAGATGGGGGGTGAGGAGGCCCTTGAGGATGGAAGGGTGGAAGAGCACCAAGAGACATCGGGCAGCCACCCCCTGCCCCCCCAGGAGAGAGAGAGGGAGAGCCAGCGACAGAATGTGATAGCAGCCGGCCGAGGAGGAGAAGGGGGGAGTGCGGCGAGAAGGTGCCTGGCCAGGGCAGCGTGGGAGTTCCGGAGCTCTGGGACAGGCAGAGACTGAAATTTTTAACCCTTTTCTTGCCTGATTGAGACCTTGAAAAATCCTCATCCTCCTGGAGCTGAATGAGAAAAGAGATAAGAGGGAATGGGCCATAAGGGAAGTGCAGAAGATTCTTGAGTGGGGGAGAGATGATGGAGTGGCCTTTTGGGTGGACTTTTCTTGTGTGGCCATAGATGGAACCATTTTTTTTTTCCTGTGACACAGAGACTGCATTTAGGGGGAGGCAGTGCCTCAGAACCAGGAGGATTCAGTGTGGGTACCCCTCGGCCCCAGGGGGTGAAAAATTATGGGTGACAGATGTCCCGAAGGAGAGACTGTGCCTTTTTTTGGAGTGAGACAAGGCATCCTTGAAAGACAGCCCTAGAAGCAGCGCTGGTCCATGCACAGTTGAGAGCACTGGGCATGGAAGGAAGATGTCACGATGCAAAAGGACTTTCCAGGCGGTGCTGAGTGACATGGAAGCACACGAGGTTTCAGCGTGTTTCCAGGGGAAGCCTATGGTGCAAGAAGGACTCTTCTCTTCATGGACTGAAGTTTGAGTATTCTAAAGGGTGGTGCTGGACTGGGAGTTGGTGATTTGGGGGAATGTATTGCATTGGGAAATTTGGTGGGGGGGAGGAAGAAAGAGCTTTTTGTAAGGTTTTCAATTTTTTCCCTTACAGTTTTTTCCCTTCTTTTCTTGTAGTTTAGGTAATAAAGTTTTCTTTATTTCTAAGCTGGAGCCTGCTTTGCTTATTCCTGGTCACATCTCACAGCAGACACCAGAGAGAGGGTATTCTCATGGGGGCACTGGCTCTGTGCCAGGCCTAAACCATGACACGGGAGATTCAGATTAGGTACTAGGAAACAATTTTGGTGTGGTCAGGAACTATACCAGGCTGCTGAGAGAGGTGGTAGAGTCACCATCCCTAGGTACATTTAAAAGACACATGGATCTGGCACTGGGTGATGTGGTTCAGTGGTAACAGTGACACTGTTGGTTGAACTGGATGATGTTGAAAGTCTTTTCCCATCTTGATAATTCTTTGATTCTATGAGAACACAGAAAAACCTTCATTGCATCAGTCAGTATCCCTCCAGATAGTTTGAGGACTGCTTCTGGAAACTGTAAAGCACTTTTAAATTTTGCATGGGAGACCAAGTAACAACATACTAAGACTTCTTAAGTAGCTTCTTAGACAGACTGAGCTAAGACATTTAGTTTTTTTCAACGCCTTAGTGGCCAACTCTAACTTTTAAACAGAAAAAAATTTCATCAGGCTTGTGTCATTCTGAAACCTAATAAATCTCACTTGCTTAGGTCTGCTCACATAACTGGCATCAAAATTTTGAAAAAAATGATTTAAAAACTAAACAAAGTGTCTGTTTAACTATTCCCAGAATGGTAAGTTCAGTATTCAGAAAATGTCCAATAGAGCTTTTTAGCAAAACAGGCAATGAAAAAAAAGGGTGGTTTTTCTACTATACCAATAAAAATTTCTAACTCCAAAAGGCTCTGAGAGTTTCCTTATCAGCTCAAGTACTCAAGAAAACAGATATATCCCAAAAACTCTTCTACTGAAAAATGCAGTAAGATCCATAATGCAGGGCAGTCTTACTACTACTGCAAATGAATTAACTGCTTGTGCAATTGGTTTCAATAGCTTTCATAGTCTTTTCTATGGGTTTCATGATTTCAGTGAGAGTACATGGATATCTGAACATGTGAATATGATGAGAAATGTGGACTGGATAAAATTTGATCTAGTAGAACATCTGTCCCAAATGCTGGAGTTAAGACATATTTGTCACCTAAATACAAAAGCCACATAAATAATGGAAAATGGGAAACACATAGGTAAGTTATAGCCCATTGTTACTTAGTCAAAGTACTTGGTGTCCATGAATACAAGAAGTATATTTCCATGATAATTAAACTGAGTAAAAAGGAGGAAATTTTTTTACACATTAGAGTTAGGTGTTTGTATTCAATTAGCTTTGCACTAGTGTTGTTCCCTATTCTGCTAGAATATATTATTATTATTATTTGCTACATGCTAATGAAGATTATTGTACCATGAAGTAAATTTCAAGAGAAGTCACAGTGAGAGAAGAAATTAAATTGGTGCATGAATGATTATGGAAAAAAACTGTGTTATAGTTTTGGTGAATATTCCATTGGTATGTAATACCTTGCATCTTTATAATTACATGTTAATGAGTCTTTTGGAACTTATTCTTCAACTTCAGTGCTTGAGGAAACTTGTGTTTTGCACATTGTTTTGTGATGGCATTTGATACTTAAAGCCTCAATTCAAGATTATATCCTTTGTGTACATAGAGGGCAGTATTAAAGTTGGTACGGTCACAGTGACTAGGTTTACTTCATTTTGAAAAATTATCAAGCTAAACCAGACTGACAACAGCAATGTAGTTAATCTTTCCATTTTTTGGTTTGTCTACTTTGTTTATATGTAGTCAGTGTCTTCCAGTGCTCAGCAGAACTGACCTGGACTCAATATGGCTGGATGCTGTTATTCTGTGCTCTGTGAAAAAGTGTGAAATCTTATACATAGTGAATGGTAGGTAGTATGTTGTTTATAAGACTCTGTTTGAATAGTTTAGACTTACTTTGAAGACATTTAATTCATCCTGAACTCCACAGTGGTTTGCATGAATTGCCTGGTCCACCCAATATGTATTCCATTGTTCTTCACTTTCATATTGAAACTAGCCAAGTGCTAGCTATTAGTTTTATCTCGTAACTTTTTCACATTGTGTTAGACAAAATATTTACCTTGCATTTCTATTTTATGATTTGGTTTAGAAAGTGGAACTTGTAATGTGTTCTATAGAATTAGAAATAGGGAGAATTCACTTTTTGGGATGAGGAAGAAAAACCATTAGAAAAATATGCTTATTAGGTCCATTATTATTTTTCTGAACAATAACATCCTTTTAGAATAGTACTTAACATCACTTGTAGATGGTTAAATAGCATCATTAGGAAAATGGCATATCGCTTATTTTAACATGAGCCATGTTTTCCTGTGGAGATTCTTCAGAGTGGGTGAAGCTCTAGTGAAAGACTTATGTCCTCAGCAATCTGAAAATTAAAGTTCACTTAATGAGATATCTGAAGGGACTACCCATGTGTGTGTCCAACAGGAGTACAACATGCAGGCAGCTGAGCTCCATTTTAAATACTCAAGGTAGAAGCAACTGCATTTATCCAACAACCTCCGCTTGTTCAGGCAACTTGAGGTGAAGTTTTCAATGCAGATCTCAGGTAATCCTGAGTTTTAATTTCCATTTAAAAGCAAAGTTTTCTGTGATTCCACTATCTGGCATTCTAAGTGTTTATTTGTTATTATAACAATAATAATAAATAAACAGGAAGCCAGGTCTTGTTGAAGTAAGTAAATTCTCTTCAGAAAGGATAGTCTTCTCTTGCTTCAGAGCATAAGAGTAATTGAGATGGACAAACAGGGGCACTGAGATCCCCTTCTTCCCCTCCCCCGGCATATACTTCTGAACTATTAAATTAACTAGACTGTAGAGACTACATAATTTAACAATACAAAAATATGCAGTTGCTGCTGTCCTAAAATATTATCCTAATGGGAATTTATTTCTTCAAACAGTAAATTCATTTGCTGAGAGCAGCATATTCGTAGCAGAAAATTAAAATGGAAGTAAAATTTTAACTGTCAGCATCTGATGCAGAGCAATATACCAGTAACCATTATATCTTCTTTTTCTCTCTGCAGGGGGAAAGTGATGATGAAGATTACTTATTCTAATACTTCCACTTCAACCCTGTTGCCTGTTATAAAAAAAATTATGTGCTTGAACAAAATTCACTTTTCTTTCTACAGTATTAACCTCAGATTTTCCCTCTATAAAGCTTCTTACAAATGAGATTTACTATTTTCATAGGCTTTTTCAAGAGGAGCAAAATTTTCAAGAGGAGCAAAATCTGAAACATGGCAGGTCAGCCTCTTTTCCCTTGGCAAATCAAAACATTTTAGTGGCGCACAGTGCACTGGTGCCACAACTTTTTACAGGTGTATATAGTACCACACAATAGTCCTGTTCCCATTCCCAGCAGGAAGCTGAGTCTCTGTCAGGTGCTGTGTATATAGTGGGTCCAAATGGCTCTTGAAAAGCTGTGGAAAGCATCACATCCTGATGCTGCATGCTTGGCAGGGATTCAAAAGGTTTGGTGTTCTGCATTAAAATTATTGTTGAAGTCTGAATAATAGGCCTTAAGTTGACAAGAAAATACAAATCTGTAGCTGTTCTTGCCGTGCTCAAAATGGTGAGATGAGCCATTTCACCCTTTACGTTCTTCTTTTTTCCCCCTCACTTAGTTCTTCCCTCTCAACACTTTTGTATTTTCATGGTTTTATCTTCAGAATACTGAAAGTGTATTCAAATTTATTGTGATTATCAATTGTTTTTGAAAGGTTGGAACAATCTCTGGGTACGATTGGAAGTATTTTTGCTTTTGCCTGGTCCTGTGTTTTCCTGTGAAACCACATGATTGCAGACTGAGGTTAAAGAAAAGTTAGCATATGGTCTTGGATTGTCTTTTTTTTCCCAACCTTCTCTAATGACCACCTTAATTCCTGGCAGATTTAAGTCATCTATTGATGCATAATTTTATACTTTTACCACAGACAAGTTTATAGGATCTACATTTTACAGTAGACAACACTGTTTCCACATTGCAAAACAAAGTTAGAGGAGAGATTTGTGTTTTGATTAGGGATACTTTTATTCATTCTTTAGTGTGACTCAAACATCTCATGCTTTGCTTGTGGAAATACTATCTAGGCTTCCAACACCATGGGGGCAGCCATGGGTCAGTGTTTGTCTCAGTTCAGTGATAGTTTGTTTTAATTTCATGCTTTCATGCCAGATTTTGTAGATATAATATCTATGAAAATGTATATTGATGAAGATACTCACTTTCTCTTTAGTATAAGAAAAATAATAAAAACACTAGTTCAGCTTTTCTAATACCATAATGAATTCTAATGCCTTAATAGTGTAATTCAGAAATATATTCAGAAATATATTTTCCTGTTTCATAAAGGCATTGAGAACACAGGGGGAATCAGACTCAGTCTCAGAAGATTACAATGCCATCACGAGGCTGGTAACACTGAGACAACTCCTGGCCCAGCACAGCTTAACCCTCCTTGACAGAGCTTTGTGTTATTTCCTTGGTTCCAAAGCAAAGAAAGCTTTAACCATCTCTGCTTTGTGTAAGTCCCTGTTCAGTGAAGTGACCCTCTCCATGATGTGACTGGCCAATGTTATTTCTAATATCTTTTTCTACACTACATTTAGCTGTTAACATGTTTTTAAAAGTTCTTTTTATTGTTGCAACAGTCTATTGGAGGTTGGCTTCTCTTCTTTCCTTGTTAAATATGGAATTTTGTTCCCACTGAGTTGCAAATAAGCACAGATGGCGAGGAGGGGGAACTCCTGTGGGGTTTGGGAGTTTCTCTGGCGGGGCGGGGGGGGGAGGGCAGAGATACCACCGCGAGAATGGGAGTAGGTAAAAAAGGAGACGGGGTTGGGGGCAGTCCTCTCTCGCTTTGCAGCATCAGAGGCGGACTGCCAGGCTGTTGCTTACTGCGAGGAGAATTCACCAGCACCACTGTATCTCAGCCCTGAATGACCGATCACTATCTGCTTGTGGAATCCGGAACTTCACCTCTCCCTACTCTTCTCAGAGCCGGGCCACCGCTGTCCCGCCTCCGCTGTTTCTTCGTTACTGCTCTGCATTTTCTGCATGCTGTAGCCTGTACCGTGCTGCCTTGCCGGCATGTCCCCACAGTTCCAGCTACTGCGAAAGTGCTGATATATCTTGCCCACCAGCCCAGGAGTTTTGCTCATTGCTGCCGGCTCTGATAGCAACTGTACGAAAGGGCAGAGGGACTGCCGGCAAGGGAACTGTTACCGGGTCCCTGGTTCTGTTTGTTGTTAATGCCATAAATATTGTAGTTTTGTTTTGCCTTGTTATACACACTAGTAAAGAACTGTTGTTCCTATTCCTATATCTTTGCCTGAGAGACCCTTAATTTAAAAATTACGATAATTTGGAGGGAGGGAGGAAGGGGCTTTACTGTCACAGACGTCTTTTGTGAAAAATCCTTTCTTTAGGATTTTTCCCCCTTCTGAGAAGCTGTGGCCTCAGCAACAAAATGTAAACAATGGTTATCTGCTGCTGTGGAATGCAACAGGTGGATGCGTGATTGGTCTTGGGTGAATGTTTGGATTTACTGACCACTCACGGCAGAGCTGGGTCTCAGTCTCTGCTGAGACACAGCCCTTTGTTTATTCATTCCTTTTCTATTCTTAGCTTAGCTAGCCTTCTGAGAACTTTTCTCTCCTATTCTTTTAGTACAGTAATAATGTAATATATATATCATAACCTAATAAATCAAGCCTTCTGAACATGGAGTTCATTCTGAACATTCTCGTCTCTCTCTTCACCCTGAAAACCCTTGCAAGCCCTGTAACACTCTACCTTCTCCATTCTAAGGGAAATTTTCTGTCTTCCCTAGCAGACACCTTTCTTGTAAACTGAGACACAGCCCTAGACAGCTTCAACTCCAACTGAGCTTTGGATACAAAGTTTTTTTGCTGTAGTGGTGACCAGCACATGCCTGTACTCTTCCTACATAATCCAACCTTGCTTTCACTTTCCTTTTTGTCACCTTAGCTCCAAAGATCCCTGCTCAGCCAAGTGGACCTTCTCTCTGACCTGCTTGACTTCCAGCATTTTGGAATTGCCAAATCTTGTCCTAATGGAAAGTGGTGCTTAAAAAGTGACCAGCAATTATGGGCCCCAGCACCTTCCAAAGCATTTATCAGAGACCTCACTATTTCTCTGAGCAACCTGCAGGCTGTGCTTCTCACATGCAGGAGGAGATCCTGAATATTGCCGAGGAAAACTTCGTCTTACAATTCATTGTGAGAGATCATTTGTATGCAGATGATTTATTGGTTTCTTTTTCTGTTTGTTGGTTTGGGTTTTGTTTGTTTGTTTGTTTTCTGCTTTACCTTTAGTATTTCTAGTCACTGAGTCTGGAATGGCCTTAAGTTCAGCAAGCTGACTTGATTCACCCTGTCCTTCAATGGCTTCTGTGACCTGTTGTGTGGGGCACCATACGGCTGTTTTCCACTTCCGGTTCATCCCTATGATGCGACAGGAACCGTCAGTGACAAGATCATAGCAAATTTCCTCTGGTGGTAATTGGTTCTATGGTGGAGCTTCTTCAGCACGTGTCACTTATTCCTGCTTCTCTTCATCAATGAGACCAAAGTTTTCACCTTCTGGCCAGTTTGTAATTACTTCCAAAATCCCAGGGCAATTTGGGTTTTTAATACAGGTGCACTGAGAGCAATCCATTTGCTCCATGTGGTGCCTATGGCACGGTGGGTAGAGGGAACTTCTCCTTTAAACATCCACCCCAGCACTGGTAGTCGAGGTGCCAGGAGTTTTGTTTACATGCCAATCACCTCTGAGGCAGCTTGAACTCCTTTACAGGTGGCCAAGATTTTGTTCTCTGTGGGACTGTAGTTGGCTTTGGACCTTCTGTATCTTCGGCTCCAGAATCTCAGTGGCTGGCCTCGAGTGTCCCCAGGCACCTTCTGCCTCAAGCTCCAGGATAAGCCATTGTTCCCAGCTGCAGAGTAAAGCACATTCTTCACCTCTGGTCCCATCATGACTGGACCAAGGGCTATTGCATGAGTGATCTCCTGCTTGATCTGGGCAAAGGCTTGTTGCTGTTCAGGGCCCCACTGGAAATTGTTCTTCTTATGGGTGACCAGGTAGAGAGTATCTGACTGTACTCAGGAATGTGCATTCTCCAAAAACCTGTGTTTCCTTCTTGCTGGTAGGTGGAGACATTGCTGTGATGTTACTGATGACCTCAGTGGGTATCTGATGCCGTCCGTCTTGCCACTTTACTCCCAGGAACTGGATCTCTTGGGCAGGTTCTTTGACTTTGCTCTTCTTGATGGCGAAGCCAGCTTCCAGCAGAATCTGGATGACTCTGTCCTTTCTCATATACTTCCATATATGTGTTCCCCCACACAATGATGTCATCAATATATTGCAGATGTTCTGGAGCCTCACCCTTTTCCAGTGCAGCCTGGATCAGTCCATGGCAGATGGTGGGGCTGTGCTTCCACCCCTGGGGCAGTCAGTTCCAGGTGTACTGCACGCCTCTCCAGGTGAAAGCAAACTGAGGCCTGCATTCTGCTGCCAGAGGAATGGATAAAAATGCATTGGCAATGTCTATAGTGGCGTACCACCTTGCTGCCTTGGACTGCAGCTCATACTGGAGTTCAGCATGTCTGGCACAGCAGCACTCAGCAGTGGAGTCACTTCATTCAGTGCATGATAGTCCACTGTCAATCTCCATTCTCCAGATTTTCGCACAGGCCAAATGGGACTGTTGAAGTTTGAGTGGGTCTTGCTGACCACCCCTTCGCTCTCCAGCTCACGGATCATTTTGTGGATGGGGATCACAGCATCTCTATTGTCCATACTGTCTGTGCTGCGCCATCGAGGTGTCAATTGGTACTTGTTTCTCTTCCACTCTCAGGAGTCCTACTGAAGATGGGTTTTCTGACAGTCCAGGCAAGGTGTTCAACTGCTTAATGCCCTCTGCCTCTACAGCAGCTATTCAAAAAACCAACCTGCGTCCCTTTGGGTCTTTGTAATAGCCATTCTAGAGGAAGTCTCTGCCTAGAATACACAAGGCCTCTGGGCTGGTCACAATAGGATGCTTTTGCCATTCTTTCCCAGTCAGGCTCACCTCAGCTTCCAACAGGGTCAATTGCTGCAATCCCTCTGTCACCCCAGCAATGGAAACAGATTCTGTCCCAGCATGTCCCAATGGCATTAGTGTACACTGTTGTGGTGGTTTGACCAGGAAGAAGTGGGAATTCTGGGAGGCTGTGGTCAAACCAATGGATGCTTGGAGGTTGATATTGGCACCTGGTGTGACCAGTGCGGTTTGGACGCACCCCCGAGAATACACAGGGGTTAAAAAGCAGAGCTTCGGCCCTGGGAGGCCTCTTGGGACGTCGAGGCGAAGAGGTCAGATCTCCCTCCCCTGTTCAGCCGCTGCTGCTGGGCGGGGGAGGGGCAGCCATGCGGTAGGCCGGGGCCTGGACAGAGATGGGGGTGAGAAGGCCCTCGAGGATGGAAGGGTGGAGGAGCAGCCCCAAGAGACATCGGGCAGTCATTCCCCCCCCTCCCCCCCCAGGAGGGAGAGAGAGGAGAGCCGACGTCTGAATGTGATAGCAGCCAGCCCAGGAGGAGAAAGGGGGGGGAAGAGTGCCGGCCAGCCGGAGCAGCAGCAGCGTGTGCAGGAGTGCCGGAGTGCTCCAGGACGGACAGAGACTGAAAGTTTTAACCCCTTTCTTTCATGATTGGGGCCTTGCAAAAATGCTGATCCTCCTCGGAGCTGAATAAGAAGGGAGATAGGAGATGAGATGAGACAAGGACCTGGCCCAAAAGATGTAGAGACGACTGAGTGGGGAAAGATGATTAGAGTGGCCTTTTGGCTGGACTTTTCTTGTGTGGCCATGGACTCAGTTTGTTCCTGTGACACAGAGACTGCACTTGGGGGAAGCAGTGCCTCGGAACCAGGAGGGTTCATCGTGGGGACCCCTTGGCCCCAGGGGATTGGAAAAATATGGGGGAGACAGATGTCCCAAAGCAGAGACTGTGCCTTTTTTTGGAGTGAGACAAGGCATCCTTAAAAGACAGCCCTAGAAGCAGCTCTGGTCCATGCACAGTGGTGAGAGCACTGGGCATGGAAGGAAGATATCACAAGCGGCAGAAGGACTTTTCCGGGCGGTGCCGAGTGACATTGGAAGCACACGAGGTTTCAGCGTGTTTCCAGGGGAAGCCTATGGAACAAGAAGGACTCCTCTCCTCTTCATGGACTGAAGTTTGAGTATACTAAAGGGTGGTGCCAGGCTGGGCAGTTGGCGATTTGGGAGAATGTATCGGATTGCGAAATTCTGGTGGTGGGGAGGAGGAAAGTGTTTTTTGTAAGGTTTTCAATTTTTTTTTTCTCTTTTCCTTATAGCTTTTTCCTATTTTCCTGTAGTTTAGGTAATAAAGTGTTCTTTATGTTTAAGCTGGAGCCTGTTTTGCTTATTCCTGGTCACATCTCACAGCAGACACCAGGGAGAGGATGTTTTCATGGGGGCACTGGCTCTGTGCCAGGCTCAAACCATGACAACTGTGCACCAGTATCAACTAACACTTCATTTTTTTGTGGCTCTTATGTGCCAGGCCATCAGATCCACACTGTCCAAAAGACCCAGTTTTCCTGTGCCTCTTCCTGGCTAGAGGAAGGCCCCCTCTAGCCCTGGTTATAACTTTCTTCCTGGGCATACATACTAGAAGCTCCTTCAAGGGGTTCTGTCAGATCATACCCAGCAGCTTGGTCATGGGAGGCTGAGGCTGCCTTCACTTTACTGGAACTCCCTTGGTTAGTGTTTCCCTCAGGTTGATACACCTGTGCTGCCAGGACAGAAGTGGTTTCCCATCCCACCTTCCCATGTCTTCCCCATGGTCACGCAGAAGAACCACAGGTCAGCTTGTGGGGTGTACCATCTCCCTGTCTGGGGGACATTGGGTTCTGACTTTGGAGCCTGTCACTCACATTGGTGCCATATGAGAACTGTTCCTCCTCACTTCCTCCCTCATCTTGCCTTGGAGGCTCTTAATTACAGCAGAGACATGAGCCTGCTTCAGGCCATTGATCATACTCTTGTAATTTCTAAGCCTGTTGGCAACAGAACCCACTGTCTCTTGGTTGTTATTGGCATTAATTGTTGCAATGAAGGTGGTGTATTGACCTTGTCAGGGTCATTCTCATGCTGTTTGTTCCTCCCAAAGAGTACCTCCCATACTGCCACTTCTCTCAGCTGTTGGATCCCTTCCTCAAGGGTCTTCCAGTGCATTCTATGATGATGCTCTTGCATTCTGTCTGTGGAAAAACCTCTTTCTTACACTTCTTAAAAGCCACTCCCAGAGGGAAAGGGACCCTGGCTCCCTTAAAAATACCTGATTCACACCTCAATCTTGGGTCAAGGGTCCCAAATTCCTTACCTCATCAGCATCTTATTGCATGCCTGTACCCTTAAGTTCCCAGACTCAAAGTAACAAGGTTGTACAAGCCTCGCACCCCTGTCATACAATGTCCTTGTGCAAATTACAGAGACTTTCGTACATCAGGGACTTGGTGATGATTTCAACCGTTGGCTCCCCTGCGAGTTGTGAGGGTCCTCCTTTCTTGTACTTATTATCTGGGTTCTTTGACTTCATCTTAGACTTCCTCATTTTCACAGGGGCATCTGCTGCTGGCTATGACTGCCTTTGATTCACCTGGAACCTGGATGGTTGTAACATCTGAGGATCCCATTGCTGCACCATTAGATTATCCCTCTTCGAGGCAGGGGGGAGGGTTTCCCACCAGCTGGGGAGATGTACTCCTTCAGTATCTGGTGTATCTTCTATTATCCCCAACCAATCTGGGTCGTTTATTTCTGAGGTGGGCTGTGGGGCAGGGTCAGGCTCTATGGCAGCTTCCCTAGTCTCTGGTGCTGTGTCAGGTTCTGGGGCAGCATCCCTATTTTCTGGTATCAGGGTTGTTACCCAAGCCAATCTCCCCTTCTCTATGAATGCTAAATAGAACAAGCTTAACAGGTGTATCAGCAACACCAACTACTCTATAATAACATTAGCATCTAGAGAGGATCTGAACCCTTTGAAAACTGGTGTGTCAGACCCAAAGAGCTGGTTGAAGGGTTGGGAGAAAATTTCGCCCAGTGTCATTTCTTCACAGTAGGTACCATTATTAAAGTAACCCCAAAAACATACAGTTGGTGTGTGATAACGCTGAATCCCTGCGCCCGCCTTCCACAGAAAGTTAAAAATCCAATAATTCCTCAGCTTATTAACCCATAAAGAAAACTGGATAACAACCACAGCGGCCTTAGTTATAGGACCCAAGTTTAGATAAGGGCCTGCTAACAGAAGAAATATAGCCACGACCATGTGCCACCCAAACCATGGTAAGCTAGACCACATGGTGACACCTAATGAGGTTTCTATATCCAGCACACAAAAATTAGGTTACTCAATAACTGCTATTCCTTTTTTCACCGTTTTTCTCTTGATGCTGTCAGGCCCCATGGTTAGGCGCCAAAATCTGTCTCAGTTTGAAAAGACAGGTGTCTGCTAAGGAAGGCAGGAGCCTCCCTTGAAATGGAAAATGTAAACCCCCTCCCTCCAAATTATTATCATTTTGAAATTAAGGGGCTCTCAGGCAAATATATGGGAATAGGAATAATAGTTCTTTATTATGGAAATTAAAATAAAAATGCAGTAGTACAAAAAAACACAACGTCAGGATATGACCTGATACCCTCTTGGTCAGGGTGTTGGTAGCAGCCCAATTAAATGATGGCTGCAGTCCTCCTGGAGTGACAGATGAGGTTCTGTTGAAGCAGTGATCCTGCAGAAGGTGTAGTTTTCCTCTGAAGATTCAGTGGTGACGTAGATGGGCCTGGTCTTCTTCTGGGAATCCAGTGGAAAAGATAGCTGCCCCTCTGGGAATCCAGTGGCTGACTGTGGTTCCAAATCTCAGATTATATCCAGGTAGGAATGCTTGGCTCCTCCCCCTGGGTGGAACATCTCACTATGTAATTTTATCAGTCAAGCAGTGAGATTCAATGCACCATTAACAGAAGGTATCTCCTCTGAGGGAGGATGGGTTGTGGAAGAGATAAAGAAAACTGCCACACCTGGTTTTAACAGGTGGCCCGATTAACAGAGGATAACTCCCCCAGCTCTATCAGATGGCAGTAGAATACACACCCCCAACCATATCTTGGATTTGCAACCTAAGACACTCTCTAAAAGGGAAAATTTTATAACGGAATTTTCATTTTCAGGCAGTACCAGAGAAGAATGAACATCCACATTTATGGTTTGGCAATAATTTGCATGCTGAAATAGTATTTGCAGACTTTCAAAGGAGTGGCATTTTAGAGTAACTTGATGTCTTAAAGAACCTAGAAATGAAACAATACACTTTCAAGATAGTATTAGTACAGGAGGTAGTACTAAGGCTGGTCTTTATTGGAGACCTCCAAGGAGAAGATATGGAAAGTACCCAAATGCACATCCCCACAGGAGGTGAATAAAGTTTTTAAAATCAAATTAGCATAACTGACAAAAATCCCCAATTAGACGCATAAGTGGTGATGTAATTCCCTGCCAGTTCAACACTCTTCTAAATCCTCCCCCCTCAGATAGGAACTAAACTTTGTTTATGAATATGTGTCTTGAAGAGCTGGTTTCAACCTTGGCTCCCAGGAATAAGCAAGGTCAGTTCTTGGGGAGGTCTTGGATCTTTAGCTTCGATCCTCTGGACTGTGGTTCTGCCACATCAGGGTAGGGAGATGGTAGGGGAAAGCACAGGGGCTAGCTACAAATCCAGTAAGGGGCCACAGAAGTACAAAATATGTGTAAAGAACATAGAGAATATATAAAAGCAAAAAAGGCAAAAAATCAATTTGGCATCAAACTAAGACTAGATTTATAGGCTGAAGTCTTGTACAAATGCACAGAAGTAAATGAATTTTTAAAAGGGTAATTATTTATGGTTTGTATGTTTTTAAGTGTGTAAACTTCCCAGAAACAGGGTTTATACTATTATAATTGTTGTATAAAATTATGTATTATTGAATAACGCACTGCAAAATCTAACAAGCTGACATGTCTATCATATTCAGAGACCATAAAACCACTGAATTAAAAACAATTAACTGCCCTCAAGATTAAATGATGCTGACAGAGCGTTTAAGCAGAGTTTGAGCAGTCCTTTGTTAGCAATGATTTCATTTATTGACTTGAAATGATCCAATGACTTTGTAATTTAAATGATAAAGCAAGTGTTAGGAGAAACACTAGTAGAAAACTATGGAAAATTTGCCTTAACTATTTTATTATGTTTTACTTTTAATAAGCAAAAGCCAATGGCATTTATGAACATAACAGATGTATTTTTAAGCAGTTACAAGGGCATTCCAGGATGAGAAGAAATGGCCTTAAGTTATGTCAGGGGATGTATAGATTACACACCAGGATAAGTTTCTTCACTGAAAGGGTGGTAAGGAATTTGAACAGGCTGCTTAGGGAAGCAGTGGAATAACCATTGTGGGAGGTGTTAAAAAAGCATGTGGATGTGGCTCCTGCCATATGGTTTAGTGATGAACACAAATGAATTGGTACTGACTTACCAATACAACCTGATCATCTTAGAGGTCTTGTGAAACATATATAATTCTACGGTTCCATACAAGTCCTATGCATTAGTTTAAAGCACAGGAGGGTCTCTAGTGAAGATGGATTGCACAGGTAATTGAATGAAAGTATGGGTCTTGTTGTCACTGTCATATTTTCTGAAAAATCCCTTAGGCATGATTTCTTCTTCTGGGAAGCTGAGAAGCCTCACAGAAAAATGAAAACAATAAATATCTGATTCGCTGCTTCTGTGTTTTGCTGCTTTGGAATGTGGTTTGGACATTGTTTACCAACTGGTCATTATTTGATTAGTTTCATGTGAAGTGTTTTAACTTAATGATCAATCACTGTCCAGCTGTGACGAGGCTCTAGAGAGTCACGAGTTTTTCATTAGTATCTTCTTAAACCTTCTGTAAATATCCTTTCTCTCTTCTATAGTATAGTTTTAGTTTAGCTTTTTTTAATATAATATAGTATCATAAAATAATAAATTAGCCTTCTAAGAACATGGAGTCAGAGTCATTCCTTCCTGCCACGGGGGACCCCAGGAAATACCACATCTTGTGAATTATTTTGCATTCTCTATTGTGACAGTAAAACAGAAATGCAGTAATGAAGCTAACTCTAATAGATTGCACTGCAAGCTGGTAGCTGGCTCAGTTCCAAGCAGTCCATTCAGGCTATCTCAAGATACTGTTGTAGTGCTCCTAATTGCAACTTAACCGAACTTCTCTATCAACGTTACAGCGTAAGTACTTTGAACATTTTAAAAGTAGCTGGCTATTATCTATGTCAAATAATATATAAATAGTTAGGTCATAACATGAATTGGTTTTGCATTTTATGGATTTTTAAAGGCCCTACTGTCATCTGAAAATCAATTTTACCATCATTCAAGTCTATAGGTTAACATCTAACAGACATTGCAGCTGGCAGGTCACAGTGGTGAGTACAGATCTCTTTTGTAAAAGGATAAGAGAACCACAATAACTTCTTTGTATTAGTCATGGTTTGCATGGCTGAATTTATGTACCAGATTCTCAGCCTCATTCAACACAAGCATTCTGGGAAGAAGCAGTGATGTCTTTTCACTGTGTTTGTAATGACTAAGGGGCCAAGATCTGAAGTCAGCAGATCAACTGATGTTCTCCCTCATGTAAAAAAAAATTGATTCTAAAATTCTGTGTTAGATCCAGTGTGATAATGAGGACCACCAGCAGACGTTATATTTCTGCTTTATGTTTTGCTACTGCACCAGCATATATCAGGAAATCATGACATAAGTGCCAGAAGTTATGAAATAGAGAAACAAAACAAGATCCTCCTCCCCGCAAGCCCCCCACACATTCTATCACCAGGTTTTGCTTTATTTGAAGAGGAATTGTGGAAGAACCTGGATACAGACTTCTTCTACACAATCCTGGTGATTCATTGAAATTTTGAAGGTTTTACAGAGCATCATGGGCAGTTTTTTTTTGGTTGGGGATTTTTAGTAGTGGGTTTTTTTTAGTTGTGATTTTGTTGGATTTTTTTCCTTTTCTTTTTGTTTGGTTTGGTTTTTATTAAAATAAACTGCTCTCAAGTATCAAGCAATACTCTGACAAATGCTGGAAAGGGTGATATATATTCCCTTCCAGGGGAAAGCTCTGATAAATCCCTGACCACTTGGCAGCTCTTGAGTCTTTCCGTGTGTAGGAGCGTAGGGGGGTAGGATGGTCAGGACAGTTGGAGACAAGAGATCTCTGATGCCAGATTGTGGAACTTGTGGTTTATTGCAAAGGTTGTAGGTGCAGCGCCCTGCTTGGAGATGCCAGCCGGAGCTTGGACCAGGCCTGAGAGAAGAGAGTGGTAAAGAGGATGAGAGAGAGAGGATGAGAGGGTAAGAGAGTAAGAGGATGAGAAAGAGGGTAAGAGAGCAAGGTTCCCATTACAATACAATAAATCACCTTCTGTGTTGAATAATCTAATTCTCACTAACCAATCTAGTACAATATACAAATCCTATAGCATTTACATACAGCCTGTAAGAATCATCACATTTCCATGCTGTGTTACATTTTAAGCCCTAAAAACTACTCTTTGGACCCCTTCTGCTAAGCTAGTAGGGTCTTTTCTGACACTTGGACCTGTCTGCAAGCAGAGGGTATTGTTTCACCAAAAGGGGATTACCTTCAGTCTGACCACACCATTGTTTTCCAGTCGTTCAGTAACTAAGGTATCTCAAAGCTTGCTTTCATTTCAATCTCGCTTATAGTTTCTATATTCTCAAAATCTTTTGCCAGACAATCATATTTATAAGGCTTTCCTGTTTCATCTTCCCCAACAGCCGTGTATCACATCCTCTTCATCATGAGGTGTTTTCACATCCTTCCTGGGGCTAAGCTCTGAAGTGCTAGCATTCATAGCATGCACTACTCAGGAAGAGCTAGCAGAAGATAATCCGGAGATATGAACTTCTCGTCTGCCAGCACTTGAGTGTTGCTGGTGTTGATGAAGCTGATTCTGGAGAAGTAACATCACATTGTTTTAATTTATTAGCAGACCTTCTGGACTTGTATTTGCTGGGCATGGACTTTTGTCTGATCTAGAGCTGAACCTCTGCCTTGTGATTAAATTTTTCCTGATACTGACAAAAGACCATTTCAAGAATATAAGAATATTGTTTGGAAAACATCTATGGTGAGAAAATACTGTTTTCAACTGTATAGACAGGTGTTCTCCCAATTCCTTGTTCTGATGCTACAACTTAAAACAACACCCTATTTTTCAGGCAAGTTTGCTAAAAAGAAAGGATTAAAATATACATATATGTATATTTTTCTCCCATGGAAGGCATACAGATGGTAGAACCAGTTGTCTAAAACCAGATGTCTAAATCCCAGGGAAAAGGTAGATGAAACTTAAAGATATCACACCATGATATCTTAAAGTTTCATCTACCTTTTCCCTGGGACTGAGATACTACACTGTCTTCAAGGGTGGATTAACTGTCAGAGCACATTGGAGGTGAAAGCTGCCCATTCATAGCAAACATGTCTTAATGAGCAGGCTGGTCATTTTTAAATTATCATCAGGTATGTTCTCTAGTAGCCTGACCCACTTCGTGACAGAAGATTCTCTGTGACTTGGAGAAGGCTTGTAAATACTTGCTGCATCACACAGTTCCATTTTGCTGCCATCTTATTTTCTGAAAGAAAACAGGTCTTTTGACTAGACCTATTACCTTAATAAAAGATCAAAGAAAAGTATGTTTTTTCATCTCAGCAACAGAACGGAGGTTTGAGATGACAGTCTAAGGTCTGTTTTGAAAATTTTGATTTGCAGTAGTTGTTCCCTAATTACCATGTGGAAGGACAGCAGAAAAAAGTTAATGATCAAAAAATCTCTTCTCTAGTAATCTAACATTGATATATATCTACCTCCTACCTTCAAAATACACCATGCAAACCTATCATATTTTTTATTCTATGTTCTTACAAGCAGGTAATGTATCAATTTAGTACATAAATCAAGTGCGAAGTTAACTGTAAAGTCTAGAATAAATTTATCACACCTTGACTTTCTGAAATTTCTCATTAACCACTAGGTAATACTTTTAATTATATGTGGAGTGTAAGCTTTACCTTTTGTTTGACTTTCACTTGGTCTCAGCACTGTGGCAGCTGCAGCACACAAAACATGTTACACCCTACTTCTTGTTTATGTTCCACAGATTCTGTAGGTGCAAAATTACTAAAATCAGTGGAAATGAAAATTATGCATCTGATGACTCAAACTCCTAAAATTTTTCATTATTTTCAAGAATAAAAGATGGATAATCCATAGAAAAACTAAGCAATCATTTGTTATTCACATTCCTCATGTCATTTGTGGTTTTATGAAGCTGTCTTAACCATCCCGCATCATCTCTTTTCTAGGTTGATGGAGACTACATTTCTTAGTCTCTCCCCTCAACAGATGTAATTGTCCTCTGAACTTCTTCTACCTGCCCTTTCAGGGCTATGAACATCATATTTGCAAGTACCAATAGCAAAGCAGAAAAAAAATACCCGTGCACCAGCAAGCAAGTACTCTGAAGTTTAGTACTCACAAGTTTTTCCAGAATATCCCAATTATGGATGTTACAAACATGAATTTACTTTGTAATACAGCACAGAGATACTAGTATTTGAAGGAGATTCTGACATGTAAGTTTACTGCCAAGAATGAGATTCAATGAAATATACTTCTGTGTCTTTTGAAATCTCTTTTGTATAAACAAAACTTCATTCAGTTAATGCTCTTTTGGGAAGTTTTCAAAAATAAGATATTGCTGGCATAAGTTTCATTCAGTGTTAATTTATTGCATTATATTTTCTTCCTGTTGATGCCTGTGCTACAGTGCAAGAAAGCAAAGTAATCTTTATTTATGCCTCCATGTTGTTTAGTTTAATTTCTTGAACAGTGGGGTAAAAATCCATTTTTCTGCATCCAGTGGAAAATTACTAGAGAGGCTATACACGTTTGCAGTGTTAGCACATTCTCACATGCAGAGGGTGGCTAGCACTCGTGAGAGGGAGGAGACGGGCGATATTATGACCTCTAGCAGGCACCCTCTTTAGAAAATGGAGGGCAGATCTATCTCTGGGGAGACTTGGCCCAACAGCCAATATAGGGAGAAGACTTCCACCACTAGGCTGCACACAACTGCCCCGAGAGGCCAGGAAACCCCTGTTGCTAGGGGAGACTCCCCTGGGTAACCCACGTTCACCCTTAAGGGATCGGACCATGGGAGAAGCAATGGGATATAAACGCAATTCGTCACAATTGGCCTAGCTCATTAGTTGTTTTTTTAGTTGCTCCTAGCCTTGTTCAGTCTGGCTTGTCCTGCCTGAAGTCCTTCTCCCAGCGGTCTGGCCTCATTCAGTGATTCCCGCCTGCCTGACCCTGCCTTCTGACCGTGCTTTCACCCTGTCTTAGCTCCCGCAGCAGCCAGCCGTAATCCTGCACGCTGTCCTGTCCGCTGCTCCACCACCTACTGAGCACCACCTCACTGGTCATCCCGCTGCTTGTCGCTGCTCAAGCAGCTACCTCTTACCTGCCACAAGTTCCGCTTTGCATCTCTTCCCGACAGCCGCGAGACCTCCCCTGGCTCACAACACGCACTCACCAGCTGAGGACCGGACGCTGAGGTGCGCTTCAGAGTCTTGGTGGTAACACGCTGTCGTGCTCTGTTTCTCTCTCCCTCCCTCTGATTATTACTTTGCCTCCTTTGCTTCTACTTTTTCTGTCCCCCTCTGGTAGAGGCACATAGTTTTTCTCATCCATAAATGGATCTCAGATATAATATTCGTCTCGTTTGTGCTTAATTTTGTCTGAGGTATCTGTTTAAAAGAATCCCTCACAGTTCCCCATAGCCTTCAGAGTTACTGACTGTGCATGCCTCTAGCAATGTACCTCTCACAGCAGAGTACTTGTATGGAAACATATAGCCTTCACGTCTTGCACCATGTTGAATGAACCAGCGTTACTGTTTGTTTCCTAGACTTGTTACTTATTCAAGTCCAGTTACGCGATCATCAATACTCTGAACTGGCAGTCAAAATATGTATATTAACCCTGGCTCATTTCTTGACTATAAACTACTTACTTAACTACATGTACATATTTTAATCAATAAAACAGGAGAAAATAAATGAAACCCACAGTGAATTAATATAAAAACACAAAATGTCTTCGGTATTTACTCTGTATTTACAATACCAAAGGCCTTTCATTTACAATTATTGACATCATAATATCAAGTACCATATGTGTAAGTACCATGTTTATGAAAACTATGAATATGTTTATACTTTGATTATTTATTCTGGGAGCAATTGACAGAAATTCCACTTGCTTTTTCTTTTTAATGACTTTACTAGTTGTAGAATCATAGAATTGCTTGGGTACAAATGACCTTACAGGTCATGTCACCCCAACCCACTGCCAGGGAAAAGGACACCTTTCACAAGATCAGGTTGCTTATAGCCTCATCCAGCATAACTTTGAGCACTTCTAGAAATGGGACAGCCACAGCTTCTCTGGGTAACCTGTGCCAGTGCCTCACCATTCTCACAGTAAAAATTTTCTTCACTTCTTTATCTAACCTTTAAATTAGATAATTCTTCTTCAAAATATCTAATCTAAACCTTCTGACTTTCAGTTCAAAGCTGTCTCACTTTAGAGACAAGTTTAGGTGAAGAGCACCTCGGAATGAGTGTTTCTACTAACAAAAAAAGGGGTTCCAACAATCCTTTTTTGCCAATGAGAAAATGAATACTATTGGATGAAAGTGTAAAAAACCCCAACCATTTATTGACAGGTGTCCATAATGCCTGGGGAAAAAAATTAGTAAATGCTAGATATTGAATTCACAGTATGACTACATTGGAAGAGACCTTCATTAAGTCCTACTCATGCCCTAACACCTCACCATAGCACTGAGTGCCATATCCAGTATTTTTTTAAACATATCCAGGGATGGTGACTCTACCACCTCCCCAGGCGGACCATTCCAGAACTTTATCACTCTTTCAGTGAAAAACTTTCTCCTAATATCCAACCTATATTTCC
This sequence comes from Zonotrichia albicollis, assembly GCF_047830755.1. Classification (NCBI taxonomy): domain Eukaryota; kingdom Metazoa; phylum Chordata; class Aves; order Passeriformes; family Passerellidae; genus Zonotrichia; species Zonotrichia albicollis. Next base: position 24,774,160 of record NC_133860.1, read on the forward strand.
CTTGATGCAGCTTGAGACTGTGTCCTCTAGTTCTGTCAGTTGCTGCCTGGAGAAAGAGACCAACCCCAACCACCTTTCACGACGTTGTGGAGAGTGATAAGGTCACCTCTGAGTCTCCTTTTCTCCAGGCTAAACAATCCCAGCTCCCTCACTCATTTGTCATAGGGCTTGTGTTCCAAGCCCCTCACCAGCCTTGTTGCCCTCCTCTGGATGCGCTCGAGTGTCTCAACATCCTTCCTAAATCCTCTGGGCACAGCACTCAAGGTACTGCCTCACCAGTGCTGAGTACAGGGGAGGAATGAACTCCCTGCTCCTGCTGGGCACACTCTTCCTGATACAGGCCAGGATGCTGTTGGCCTTCTTGGCCACCAGGGCACAGTGCTGGCCCCACCAAGGCACACTGCTGGATCACATTCAGTCAGCTGCTGACCAGTACCCCCAGGTCCCTTTCTGCCTGGGCGCTCTCCAGCCGCACCGTCCCCAGCCTATAATGCTGCAGGGGGTTATTGTGACCAAAATGCAGGACTCGGCACTTGGACTTAAACTTCATCCTATTGGACTGTGCCCATCCATCCAACTGTTCCATGTCTCTCTGCAGAGCCTCCTACTCTCCAACAGATCAACACACAGTCCCAACTTACTGTTGTCCACAAATTTACTAATGAAAGACTCAATCTGCTCATCTATGTCATCAATAAAAATAAATCAGAGCTGGTCCCAGCACAGACCCCTGAGGGACACCACTGGTGACTGGCCCCCAGCTGGGTGCAGCACCATTCACCACCACTCTCTGAGCCCGGCCATCCAGCCAGCTCCTAACCTGTCAAAGAGTGCTCCTGTCCAAGCTGTGGGCTGCCAGCTTTACCAGGAGTGTGCTGTGGGAGACAGTGTCAAAGGCCTTGCTGACGTCCAGGTAAACGACATCAACAGCTCTTCCTGCATCCACCAGGTAGTTCGCTTGGTCATAAAAGGAGATCAGGTTGGTCAAACATGACCTACCTCTCCTAAACCCATGCTGACTGGGTCTGATACCCTTGCCATCCTGTAAATTCTGTCTGATGACACTCAATATAAACTGTTCCATAATCTTCCCTGGTACTGAGGTCAGGCTAATGGCCTATAATTAACAGGATCCTCCTTCCCACCCTTTTTATGAATGGGTGTCACACTGGCCAGCTTCCAGTCATCTGGAACCTCACCAGTGAGCCAGGACTGTTGGTAAATGATGGAGAGTGGCTTTGCAAGCTCATCTGCCAGCTCTCTCATTACCCTGAGATGCATCCCAGGATTTATGAATATCCAAGCGTCTCAGCACTTCTCTGACTGCCTCTTCTTGGATAACTGGGGGACCACTCTATTCCCTGATATCATCAACCAATCCAAGAGGACAGCTATCCTGAAGGCAAGTTGTCTTCCCACTAAAAACTGAGGGAAAGAAGGCATTGAGCACCTATGCACTCTCCCCATCTGTAGCTGTCAAACCTTAGCCCTCACACACATACACCTGCCCCCAAACCAGAACAAAACAACCCAAAATGCCAGGGAAAGAAAAAAAAATTCCTGGCCACATGACAGGGAAGAACAAAATGGTGCCAGCTTTTGTATCAGCAAAAGGAAAAAAGTTCACACAACAGCTTGGAAAAAAAAAAACAGATGGGAACTTGGTGGATCTCCAGTGTTGGTCTCCTCCTCACATATGACAAAGCTGGTGGATGCAGGGTCCTTACTTTCACAGGTCAGCCCCTTCTTAGGTCTGGGCTCCAGATGAAGCTCCTCAAATCTCACTGGTCCACAGCCTATCCTTGTCCCATTGATTCATCATCTCTGATCTCGGACCAAAACCACACTGAACAGTTCAAGAAAAAACAAAAGCTGCTGGAGTGCTGCTTGCACTCTCCAAGGCCATGGAAAGGCAAAAAACCCCTCCTCTTGCCTAGGCTAAGATGAGAGCCCTAAGGATGCCACCCCTTGCCCAGCCCCATCTTAAAGCTACAACACCCATTTCTGGCCATAGAGCAGATGATATAGGGAATAGAGGATCACCATAAAGTCACTCCAGAACAGAAGCCATTCCTCCATGTCCTATCACCAGAAACTCTTGTAAAAAGTACCTTTCTGTCATGGGGGCTCCCTTCAGGCACTAGAAGGTCATAGATAGGTCATCCAGAAGCCTTCTCTTCTCCAGACTGAACAATCCCAAGTCTCTCAGTCTTTCTCCATAGAAAAGGAGCACCATCCCTCTGATCACGTTGGTGTCACTCCTCTGAGCTCTGTACAACAGCTCCATGTCCTTCCTGTGCTGGGACCCCTCAGCAGCAGCTCTGCAGGTGGGATTTTACCAGAGTGGGGCAGAGGGGCAGAATCCCACTCTCCACTGCTACCCACTGGTCTTTGGATGCAGTCCAAGATACATTTGGCTTTCTGGGCTCGGAGTGCCCATGGCTGGCTCATGTCCAGCTCTCACCCACAGCAACTCCAAGTCCCTCTGGGCAGGGCGGTTCTCAATCTGTTCATACCCAGCCTGGGTTAACACCAGGGGTTGCTTTGATACATGGGCAGCACCAGCACTTGGTCATATTAAAATACAGGAGATACCCATGGGCTCCCTGCCTTCTGGTTGTGACTACCAAACGAATCCCTTACCCTCCCAACAGCTGATCTACTGAATCCATCTTTCTCTAATTTATAGAGCAGAAAACTACTAATGTAGTTAGCAATTGAACAAAAAAGCCAGTTTAAGCCAGAAGATTTTTTTCTGAGGTGCTGAAAGGTTCAGCACTATTTACTTTTGACAAGATGAAGGATGCTGGAAAAGTTGACAGTGCAATTACTTTTCCTACTAAATCACATTATCTTAACATTTATTTAGGCTTTATTTGCATATGTGGCATCACATATTTGTGTGTGTATTTTTTGTGACTTTTAAAATTTCTGCCATTTGAAAATATTGGTAATTAGATTTATACAAAATATCACTAATGAGATTATTTGTTTTGATTGAGAGGTCTTTATACTATTATCTTGCTGTGAAGATGTGAGGAAAACAAGGCAACAAAGTTCAAATGTTATGGGGTAAGAGGAAAAAGCACTAGTTTAGCTTTGCATCTGTGATCTCATGACTGCCTAGAACAAAAGTCAGCTACAGAAAAGTTCAGTCTGGCTTGAATTTACAGGGTTTAGCAGCAAGTAGAGAACAGCAACTCACAGAGGTGATGGTAATACCTTCACTATACACCATAATGGTAAAGGAAGACACAAAGCTCAGCTCTACCTACCTTAGGGCTGTGTAATCTCATGGCCTTGTGCCATTTGCTGTGTGGGAGTTAAGGTGGCCTCCAGGACATGCTAGTGAAGGTAAGGGAATAATATCCTCCATGTGGGTCTTCATTATTTCCCAAACTGGTGCAAACAATTTACAGAGAAGACAGAACCTGTCCTGGAAGAATTTGCTGCACCTGGTTGATTGTGGAAGTGTTTTTGGATTGACAGTTCCCTGACACTTTAGTGCTGTGAAATTCCTGCAAATTTCAGTCCTCTGGTGTCAGAAATAGTTGTCTTCTCTCCAGCTTCAGTATTAATCTTTACTAGGTGTTACAGAGCTAGTTTCAATTTGGGCTACTACTGATCATTTCACCGACATAAAATGTCCTTTACTGTTGCAGTGTTGTAATGTCCTGTTTTAGACTTCCAGGTCACCTCCCAGGCATGGCAATACCTCTCTCCCCCTTCCCCCCTCGCCCCCTGCTGGGTTGTCAATCAGTTTTAACATTCCAGCAAGGCGTCGTGTGGTTCGTCACTTTCAAAGGATGTCCCTCAGGCCTGGGGATCATTGGCCTATTTAGGTGTCCCTCGTCCCTTGAGACCCTCCCCCTCCCACCTGGTTGGTAGCTCACCTGTCCCTCCCCTTCCCCTGTCCCGGAGCTTAAAAGCCGAACCAAGCTATGTGCTCGTGATTCTGTTGGAGCCGTTACCTGTGATTCAGACTTCTGTGACCATGGAATAAAGCTCTGGATATCAACCCTCCGGCAGAATCCGTCTCCTTTCTCTTCACCATCACCTGAAGCCTTCCTTCCTGAGGTAAACGGAGTTCCTAACAAGCCTGGACTTGTTCAGCGCCCAGCTGCAACCACCAGCAAGCTAAAGGTGTCTCTGGGGTGATATGCCACAGTTGCCGCCTTTGACCCAGCAGCAAGGGTCAGACTGGCCCAGGCACAATCTAACTGGTAATATTGGGATTCCTATTTCAATACCTTACATCTTGTTTGGCAAAGTTAATCCGCAGATGAAAGATGGAGGGTAAACCTCAATGATTTATGTTTAATTTTTTGATCAGGGTCAGCATCCTTATCACTAGGGTTGAGAGTAGCTTGTTTTTGTTCAAAGAACAAAATTTATAATATTCGTGATGTTTATATTGCTTTATCACAACTCATAGATTCTTAAAAAAAAGGACAATTATGTGTCCCTCAGAGCAGTAATTGCTAACTGATTAACTTTTAATAATGAATTTCATATGGTGCCTGAGATTTTTATTGTTTTTTGAAACAACAATTTTAGAGTATTCTTTGTCTTTTTTTCTTCCCCATTACATTTCATTCCATGTTTTAAAATGCCTTACAGCTGCAGAAATATTTTACAATGTGTAAGCATTTAAAAGTCTGTGATTTTTGGTTGCTATAGTTTGTTTTTATTTTGACTGTTACTGTTGACTGATCCAAATAAAAGATCAATTCAAATGAACTCAAAATACCATGTTTATAGCAGGGTTTTGATGAGAAATGCAGATGTGAAATTCAGTTCAGACTACTTATTGGAGCCATTCAGTTTCAGTGGCAAAGTATATGCCTCATGCTTCTTGTTGAAAGTATAATTTGTGAACGACCACTGGGGTCACTGCTGCTGCTACATATATACAGATCTATACAGATTTTTTTACCACCACTATCAAAAAAGCAGGCATGAGCATCCATTTAGGGAAAAGAGGAACTCCTTGCAGTAATTTAAGGTCTGCTTTTTTTTCTTCTTGCAACATGGAAAAGGGTCAGCCAGAAATGTTGTGACTGGTATCTGTAAGGGAGAAGCTGTAATTTCCACAGATATTCTGCAATGTCTAATGTGTATAATTAGACGCAATTGCTCTGGGGTGATTCTGCCTAAAATATGTGTCATGGTTTGGCATGAGAGACATTTAGGGGAGTGATGCAAACCTTCCAGCCCGTAGGAAGCTGGACACGCCTCTGTGAAAAACACATGTTAATGACGAAGAAAACACGCGAACTTCCTCTTTTCATTCCAGCCTGGGGACAGGGAACACAACCCACAGGCCTCCCCAGCCCTGCCGTGGGGCTGGGACCCCTTCTCCCAGGCCGTCAGCCGCCCCCCCACCTTTCCCCCATTGGCTGCTGGGCAGGGAAAGGGGGTGCTCCGGGGCTGGATGGAGCCGGCCTTGCTGACATCTGGCTGCTTGCTGTATCCCCTCCGGCGAGAGGTCCAGCTGAGCCAGCTGGGCCCTGGGAGCAATCTCGGGGTAGTGGCATATTTTATCCCCGTGGAAGCTGCCCGTAAGCGTTAGCAGGCAGAAGGAGAAGCCCCTCGCCACTCCATCTCCAACCTCCGGCATGCTGCTGAGTTCTGGCCTGGCTGATGTGATCGGAACCGCTTCCCCAGCGACAGCTCCCGCTGTATGTAGCACCCCGCTCGACCCGGGTAAGGTTGACTATCTGCAGGCTCCAGGCAGGATGTTAACCCTTTCAATACTGTGAAAAATGTATATTATATGATTGGCTTTTTGCAAATATTAAAATGAATATTATATGTGTTATGTTAGAAAGTTGTGCTGTATTAATCCTTTGTGTGTTAAATATAGTTTTAGGCTACAACATAATATTGAAATAGAAACGATGTGATGTAAGATACTTTTTTAACTAGCTCAAAGAATGGATAACCGAGAAATTCATTGCACAGAGATAACAGCAACAAGACACTACAACCCCAAAGAGAAGAATTATTGCCTCCTTACCGAGAAGAACCAAGCTTCTTCTACATACTTTTATACTCCATGGAGTCAAACCATGATTTACAAGATGAAGGGGGAGAAGTTGACAATAAACAGAAAAATCCCTAGTTTGAAAGGAACTTCTCATGCATTGGAAGGCTTTGCATCTTCTCAGAAGCACACTGAGTTTCACAAGACTTATTTCAGGCACAGAAATCTGTTTACACAGAAGTGCTCAGTGCAAAAAATAGATACTACAAATCAGGAAGAATGTATTGCTTTAACATCTTTTGTATTTGAGAAATCAGATATACTGTATATATATATGTATATATTTATGTATATATATCTATATCTAAAAATGAATGTGATTAGACAGTGTTTACTGCACTTTGTGCTTATGCATCTTTTTTTTTCTTCCCAGTAACAAGAATTTTATCTATGATCTTTTTTCTTGCTAGGAGTAAACTGCAATTTTATCATAACTTTTTAGATCACAGACATGAATTTCTTATATAACTATAATACTACCATTTTGCAAGTTCTTCAGATATTTGTAGACTTCAGCAAGATAGCTTTTTCTTAGCCACTTAAATGTTTAAGACTTTTCCTTTCATGGAGTCATATAATTCTGTCTAGGCATCTATGGGTATGTCTGACATGGATAATGCTAAGTTTAAATTAGCACAATGTGTCCTGTAAAATTTTTATACTGTCCTTGTATTATACTGACTCAGGGTATTGCTACTATGCAAGGAATTAAGTAAAAATGCACCTTATTTCTATTCACATAAGTTGTGGAATTGACCCTAAGAGTATACAGTACAGTGATTTTGTAGTTTCTGGATGTTCCCACAAATTACATAAACAGCAAAGACAAGGGGGGAAAAAATGCAACTTACTTTATTTTTGAAGGTGGCTTAACTTTGGACATAGGCAAGCATTGAAGACTTGTTAAATAAATTAGATTGGATAGGACCTATAGTGGTTCTCTAGTCTGACCACTAGCTTAGTTGTCAAAGCTACTATAGGTGGCATAGAATCACATTCTTTTGATTTTTAGGCATTTCTAAAAAGGGGATAGTGTAATTTCCCTTGGCCACATATTCAGTCCTTGTGTATTGCCACAATAATAATCCTTGTCTCTGAGCAGAATGTATCCCTGCTGGGCTGGAAGCACAAAATGCCATGAAAATGTGCTGATGGGTGGGTAAACTGATACAACAGTTGTAAAATGCAATAAATCCCACAAGCTCTAAATGCTGGAATGTATTTTTTTAAGTGGGTTTTTTTCTCTTACAAGCTTTATTGAACTTGCACTGTATTGTACTTTATTGAAATTAATGTTCCACTCAGAGAACTGTTGGTCGCAGAACTTGTACAGTTTTCCAGCCTCAGGGTCATGATTGCTAAGTTATTATTACTAAAAGCTAAAATCATCTAAAACAGAAGTTGGTTTTTTTCCTTTGTTTTCAGTTTTGCCTCAGTTATCACATAGGGTGTCTCAGTTCTTTATTGCACTATGTTCTTGTGGGATTTTCCTATGCACAGAGAGGTTTGAATGATGACTGACATTTTTCAGTAATTCAAAGATAGATAACAAAATGGCAATGATCTGCCTTTATGATCATATTAATATGAGAAGGTAAACTGATGCTAGATACAGCTGTAATACTGAAGGATTATTTAAAAGTTTCAGGATTTAAAGGGGATGATGAAGAACTTGTGATTTCTAATGAGATGGGAAGTTGTATTACTTTCTGTACTTTAGAAAAGTCTACACTCTGGCCTGATCTTGTTATAAAAGCCCAATAATAATTCAAATCCTTCCTGTTACTGAGTTGTGAGCCTCTGTGCCATAAAAATCTAGTAATAATCAAAATCCTTTTGCATTTTGTGCTTATTGTGGAGATGGTCTGTACTCCAGGATGCTTTAAATTTAAAAAAGGTGTTCCATGGTTCAAATTAAAATGTTCACAAGATGACAAATTATGATCAGTGTTTCTTCATAAGAAATAGGCTGCAGATACCTCAATTTGATTACTGCGGGCAGGGGGTTACAGCATTCTTCTACTTCTTAGCCTGTTTTCGTCAGTTGTATTGCACTTTTTGATTTAACTTGCAAAACTGGAAAAATCTTTCCTATCAGTCACTCAGTATAGGGCCTACTGGCATATAATGCCCCATCCTGAATGCTCAGGATGACTTCTCACAAGCCAAATCAGTTGCAGTTCCAGGGATCAGCAGCAAAAAGCTGCTCTTCCCTGGAAGAAGGAAGATGTGCTGCCCACAGTTGAGGACTGTGCAGATTTTGGTACCCATCTTGCTTGGAAACTTAGCTGTGCAGTGTTAGTTTACTGTTTCTCTTTATGATATGCTCCCGTTCTCTGATCTCAAAATGTTTGGGTTTGAGTCCAATGTCACTTTAGAACCTCTGCATGTGCTCCTATTTGTTTCAAACAAGGTCTACTATGACATTTTCAAGGAGCCAGTTTCAATAATGATGTGTTAGGAGGAGGATTTGCAGGATTCTTTTTCTAAATTGGTTATCTTCCTCCTTCCTCCCTCACACACATGTTGTTCTCTACTGTTTCACTCCTTGCTTTAGAAGCAGGAAATAAAGTCACTTTTTCTCTCTGCTGCTTTGTCTATAGAGCCCAGCAAAGTACACAACATGAAAAATGTGTCTCCAAGTAAGGCTGCTTCTGCATGGCTGAGAAAAATAACCAGTTTCCTAAATGGCCACTTACAATAAGAAGGACTCTTTATTTACCTATTTCAGTCTCATAAAGTCTTTTTTGTCAACAGCTCCATTCACAGTGGACAAAATATACCATTAGGAGGTAGTAAGTAAGCTGGGAACACAGACGTGAAAGTCTTAGAAAGGCAGAAATCCTTGCAAGGAGGCTGATGAGGGAAGATGTCTAGAGGCAGAAAGAATTCCTCAAGGAGCAGGCAGTAATTACAGCAAAGAAAGAGATGGATATTTCTATCCCTTGAAAATTTCCCAGAAAGAAGGTGAAGATTCTGGGGCTGGATGACTGTGAATAGCTTCCAGAAATGACAAAGCAATACAAAAATTCAATAAAATGTAATATAAGAGATTAGGAAACCTACCTTTTGGTATTTCAGGATTAGGAATGAAGACTTCATAAAGCTAGTATCAGCTGTTCTGGAAATGTATACAACATTTTCTGAGTTTTTTTCTTATAAAGAGCACATCTTCATTTGGCTACAGCCTCTAAAATCCAGTAAACTGGATTTTAAAAGAAAGACCTTTTTAAAAGGTGTAGGCCTTTATAATTTAACCCGACCTAAAATCTCCAGTCCAGTAAGTAGAGTTCAGTGCTTTAAGAGAGTGTACATGGGGCACAAGCTCTGAGCTGTGGTAAGAGTTATGCCAATGGTTCTGCATTATTTGTATTCGAATAATTGCCCTACTTGCTCACACAGTTTTCCTTCCCACTGAGACTCTGTAAGGTGGTACTGGCTCTCTTTTGTCTTTTGCTTCTGGAGACCATTTTAAGCAGAGAAGGGATGTACATATTTGTAGTGCTCTCAATGCATTGGTTTGGTGGGAGTATGGTGCTGCTTAACACGAATGAAAGGTACCATGCAAGCTGAGCATTGACCACCATTGCCACTGAAAATCATTTAGTATGAATCATATACTTTTTCCTTGGCAGTACTGTCCTGCAAGGCACTTTATGGCTGCAAGCAGGGCTGTCTCCTGTAGCCTATTTCTGTGGTCAGCATGGCTTCTGTTGCCTTTTTACCCCTATGTTTAAATTATTTGCTGACTTCTGATAGACTAAAAATAATACATCTGTCTAATGCAAAATTTTCAGCAAGCTCAATACAAGGTCAGATTAAAGTAAAATAGCAGATTTGACAATACTAGTTGAGTGGTTTACCTAAAAAATCTACATATATTTTTTTCTCTGCTTTGAAACCAGGAGGATTAATATTTTGTGATCTCATGGTAGAAGTTTATCGCATTGCTTCAAATATTACTGACAACTCAATAGTTTAAATGAACAAAAGTTTTAATGAACAAAACTTTTTATGTGTTTTGGTTTTGTAAATGTGAGCTAAACAATGGTAACTATACATTCCTTCAGTTAAAATTTATATTCTTACCTATACATGGATCACTACCAAGCCCAGCAGTGGGAAGTAACACACTGATGATGCTACTTAATAATTTGGACAATGTGAAACTGGAACTGAAAACCTCACTTCAGTGGTAAGCCAAGTGTAAAAGCCAGCTGTTGAGATTGGATGATCTGAAATAATTGTTTCCTTATTTTAAAATGTTCAGATAAAATGCAATATTTCAAATTTCATATGCAGCAATATGAAAGAGAATCAAATAGCAAGTGTTTCCATTTGTCAGTTTGATCACAAATGTATATATGTGCAATTATGTCCAGTAATAGAGTGGGAAGACAATGGAAGTATATGATGGCTGCAACGTCTTTATAATAGTTATTTAAAATGTATGTGTTCTGGCCTCTATTGTGAGTGTCTTATGTCATGAAAAATGAAAGATACATTGGCTGGGTTTTCCCCCTAGAAGCAGGTATCACAGAAAACTAGATTCAAAATTCTTTTCTCCCTAACAAAATATATTCAGTGATTTGTTTTTTGAGGTGACGAAAGAAACCTGACACACAGAAACTGCAGCAACTCTGCAACTATATTTTTGTTTATTTTTAATGGAAGAGTTACTTTTGTTACTACCCCTTAACAAATACATTAATGCTCTTAGATATTTGTTTTGTATCTCAAGGTTACGTAGTATGATGTGCAGCTAAAATTTTTCTGAAGGCTTGAATCTCCAAAATACTAGATGTGCCATTTGACTGGTCATTGGGTAGCATTTCTAGGATGTTAAGACCTGATATATTACTGACTTCCAAATCATTGAAGTGGTGAGCAAGAAAGAAAATTCAGAAATCAGATTAAACTGACTTATTAATCAAGACTGTGAGTCCTGTGCTGTCATTTCGAGTGAGGGATCTATATGCAGTTTTTCTGTGAAAAAAAAAGAAGATAACCCAAATCCACAGAATTCCTGCAGTGGTTAGAGCACTTCTCTAGCATGTGGGATGACATTCAGGTCAGTTTGTTTCTACAGGCTGTCCAAATTCCCCTAAAAGGTAGCACTGTATGCTTCTCAGAACAATTTGCTGTGATCCATGGGCCTGCTGAGGGGAACCAGCAAGCAAAAGGTCTCCTGAGATTACAGGTGGGGATCAGAGTAGTGGTTTTGGCACCTGCAGGAGGGAGTTTCCTACATCATCCCCATGACCTTACTCTTTCCTGCAGACATTAAATTCAGACTCAGCTGATCCTGGCATTCCTCACTCTTGATCAGGGAACTATGGTTATGCTAAAGTTGAAGCTATGGAGGTGAAACAGGAGCAGGCTTCCAGCCTTCCTCACCCTGCTAATTGCTGTGCTTCCTCAACACTTTCCTCTCTGCATCTGGACTCTGCAGATTCTCTGCTACAACCCTGGTAAACTCCCACTCATTCTCTGGGGAAGCACATTCCACTCACTACCCTACAAATTCTTTGCAAGCACAAAAATATGTATCTCAATTTGCTGCTTATGGAAGTCATAAACACGATGGCTTTACACGTACTCTCCATAGTATGATTTCTTATTAAAGCTACTGTCTCCTAATGGTGGGCTGTGCACTATTTCTTCCTCCTGCCCAGGAGAAAACTGCTTGTTTCCAAGGAGATTTTTCTAATTCTGTGACGGTCAATGAAGTTGCTATTTGCATCCATGCTTTTTTTCAAAATATTTTGAACTTTACAGCTCTTGTGAAAAAAATGCTTGTTTTCTGAAGCAGCTGCTTGGTAAAATAGATTTGCAGGGAAGTGGAATATAATTCTGGACATAATGAGCTGTGGTAAATATTTTACAAAATCAGCAAGCTAGGAATTAATGAAAAAGCAATTAAGCTTTTGTAGAGGGGTAAGTGTTGTGAGAAATGAAGCCCACTCCTCTAAAATTTTAAGAGTTTAATAAGGAATAATAAGGGACAGATCAATAAAGCAAAAGTAACAGCACAGGGCGGCTGACAGCAGCCAGAGGCACATTCACTTCTTCAGCAAGCAATCCTTTATACTATTGCAATTGCATTACTTCCTGAATTGTCTTGACACATTTTCAGAACCCGTTGACCACAACTCTGCCTCAGGTTGCCACAGCATTGCATAAGTCCACATGATGGGCCACAGGGAGGCAGTCCAGGGTGGTCTTCTGATGCAACTTCAGACTTGATATTCTCCTTTTATGGTCCTTTGTTCTTTGCCTGATGCTATCTTGGATACACACTTTACAAGACCAGACATACCTTATGAAATGACGGCTCTTGCAGAATATACACCCTCAGACAACACTTTGCCAAAGCAATCTTATCTTGTGATACACTTTCTGCAAGCCTGCTTGTATCTTGTGATAGCCTTGCTTTATGCCTAATTCTAGTTATCCGATCTGCAAAAGTGATTACAAATTTGACCTATATCTAAAGCCAGTTACAATTTATAATCATTATCTATAAGCAATTACAGTGTTTAATAACTTGCAAAAGCAAATACATAGTGAAAGCCAACTATTACATAGCTGATTATAACAGTGTGAATGAAGCAGTGTCCCAGTTTGAAAAGGAAGAATTTTTTGAATTTTTTGGGATGCTGCAGCCCAGCTGTGGGCTGAGTGGGGCAGGGGAAGCCATGCAGCCGGGTGAAGTAGGCCAGGCGTTGGACAGAGAGGGGAGGTGAAGGCCTCTGCAGGATGGAAGGGTGGAGGAACACTGAGAGGCATTGGGCAGCCACCCCACCCCTGCGAGAGAGAGAGAGGGAGAGAGCCTGTCTGTTTTCTTGTGCCACCTTGAAATTTAATATCATGTGCTGACAGCACAGCTGGCCGAGAAGAAGTGGGGGGGGGTGCAGCAAGAAGGTGCCTGGCTGTGGGAGTACTGGGCAGGCAGACACCAAGATTTTAACCCTTTTCTTGGACAATGAAAACTTCACAGAACATTAAACACTCCAGGAGAGAGACAAACATAAAATGGAAGGAAATAGGCAAGTGTGGTGAAAGTTTGAGCAAGTAAAAGATGTCAGAAAAGTTGAGAAGAATCCTAGGTGGGAGGAGATGATAGAGTGGCCTTTAGCTGGACTTATCTTCTATAGCCATAGACAGAGCCATTTTTTTCCTGTGACACAGACTGCATTTAGGGGGAGGCAATGGCTTGGAGCCAAAAGAGTGCAGTGATGTTATGTGAAGGAGTAGCATGAACAGCAACAATGGATGAAGAGGGTGGTGGTGCCCTCAATCTTCAGTAAAAAAGATCTCTGTTCTTGAGATCCCTCTTCCCTGGGGGGTGAATCTGGGGGGGACTGGTGTCCCAAGAGAGACTGCTGCTTTTTTGGAACTGGGCAAAGCATCCTTAAAAGGAAAACCCTAAAAACAGCTCTAATCCATGCGCAGTGGTGAGAGCACTATACATGGAAAGAAGATGTCACGATAGCAAATGTTCTCCGGGCGGTGCTACATGTGACAATGAAACACAAGAAGTTTCAACTGTGTTTCCTAAAGAAGCCTATTGTACAAAAAGAACTCCTCTCGTCTTGATGAACTGAGTTGATTATCTGAAGAGTGGTAATAAACTGAGAGTTAATTATCTGAGAAGTAGTAACTGGATTGAGAATCTAAAGTTCTATTTCGTGTATTGATGGAAGTTGTGGGGAGGAGGAGGAATGTTTTTAGAAGGTTTTCATTCTGAGTTATGTGATGGTTCCTTTTTACATATAGTTGTAAGTTAATAAAGTTTTTTTTTCTTTATTTCTAAGCTTGAGCCTGCTTTACTCTGTTTCTAGTCACATCTCACAGCAGCCATTAGAGACAATATATTTTCATGAGAGCACTGGCATTGTGCCAGTGCTGAACATTCAGGCAAACAAAAGAAAGAACTTTTTATCCAAGATACTCATCAGAAGCCCTTTGTGTGACCACTGCTTTCATTGTTTACACAGTGCAAACTCCTGCTTGCTAAATAAGAAACAGTGAAAACAACTCTCAGCATCAAAGTCAAACATTAGTTTTAGGGAGCACAAAGGAAAGGTGCAAGAAGCATCCTAAAAGGATGCAAGTTCAGCTTTGGCCAGCTCAGCTACTACAAAGAAAAGCTTACCAGGTCAAACATTCAGTGTCAAGCCATAACAAGTGGTTTGGTAACTTTCTTCACTGTCATCTATTGTTATCACAGATCAGTATTTCATCACAGTTCGTAGCTTTCAGCTCTCAGAGGGAAGGGAAGGTACCTAAAATACAGATTTTAAAAGGGGTGAAAGCAGAAAATATGAATTACAAAGCTAGAGATAAAATACAAAGACCCATTACTGACTCCAGTGAATGGCTGTTGGAGTTAATGAAAGGGTTGTATGTAATCTTTTGAGCCTGATAATAAAAGAAATAGCAGAAATTGATGGTAGGATAGTAGTCTTGGAAAGACCAGAGCTTTCCAACTGAAGTCAGAGGTATAGTGTTTATGGTGCAATAGATTTCAAAGATACAAGAATAGTACAAAAAGATTTGTGAAAATGACTTCAAGAAGTGTATGGTAAGATTCATTTAAAAAATGTTGGAATTGTGCCAGGTTTGGATGTTGATCAAACTTCTGTCATTCTGCTATTAGTTGTGTGGATTTAATAGGGAGTTCATTGGAATGATGTCAGAATGGAATTTATCTTATGAAGATCAGAAAATAAGTGTTGCCAGGTACATCTGCAGTTGTGATAGCTAACATTTCTCCAAATTCACATAAAATACAAATGATCTTGATAGCTTCAGATTTATCTTTGATAAAAAATAAGAGTCATTAAACACTAGTTCACTGTAAATAAAGAAAAAACGGAGGTAAGTATGTCAGCTGCAAAATAACATCAACTCACACATTAGAGGTGAACTTCATAAAGTCAAATGAATGAAGTTAAACACACTGGAAATAAATTAGATTAAATATACAAAATAGCTAGAACTTGTGTATTAAACAAAGAAGAAAACCGGGGACTAACCAAAGTCTTCAGAAATGCAAAAAGAACTCCATTTTCTGGGCTTAATTTTTTACTCTTAGACACATGGAAAAATTAAGAGTAAGAATTGCCGAAAATCTGGTCTAACTTTGTAAAGCAAGTAATCCAAAAACCTCAATGTTCTTCAATTTCACCAATTAAAAAAAATAGGGTGAACAAACATAGTTTCACATCCTGAAACTAGAGGTTTGGAGAAGTCTAGGCAGAGCTCTTAAACTGGGTTTTCAATTTTCACATAGGATAATAGAACTTCTAATTGGAGGTAAACGCTAAACAGTAGAGGAAGGGTTAGAATATGAAAACTGCTTCCACTAGGATGGAAGTGAAACTCAATTGAATATTTTCAAACCAGGTTATCTAACCTTTTCTCTTGAATGATGAAAAAAGTGCCCCATGTTCCTTCACTCCCTGTATAATAAATTTCATTGTAAGTTGTACAATTTTAAAAAAACCACAATCTACTTAATGGATTAAGCAAAATTAACACATCAAAGAATAATAATAATAATAATAATAATCATCATCATCAGTTATTTGAGAATATATTTTGTAAAGGCTTTAAAGTGCTTGAAGAGGAAATTGCATTGGCCTGCTCTGAAAATAAAACTATGAGTTTGGAGAAAAGTTACAGAGATTCAGATATGAGTCTTTGGACCAATATAATTTAATATTTTCATTAAAGTCTTCAGGAGAAGAGAGCTGATGAGGCCTGCTGATAAAAAAAAGTTGTTCTGCATGATCGAAAAAAGGGATGAAAAACTGGATCACCTTGTGAAATAGCCTGCAGTGTATGAGATTAAATTTAATAGTACAGCTGCTTAGTCCTATCTTTTGGAAGTGGCAATAAGAAAATTCATTATTAGCTGAAAACTGTTTAGTTGCAAATGACATAAGATGAGGGGAATTAAGGGTAACAGTTGATAACAGAAAAAGTACAAGTCAAGAGTAATGAAAAAAGATGTTTCCAAGGAAAGGGATGATGAGATCCCAGGATTCCTTGCTAGCATGCTACAGGCTTTTACAATAGGAGTGTTTCTAATAGAGTGTGTAGGAAAAGGGATACAGGCAAGGGTCAATATGCAGACTGTTGTGGGCAGAAATGAAATTAACTATGGTTTGTTTGGCACAGCAAAATGAAAGCATGCCCTCTAGAAAGGGAAAAGGACTAGTTCAGCTATATAACAATACTGATAAAATACCAAATAAAGGGACTACATTAAAGTTTAGAAAACCAGGAAAAGTGTTCAACTATCAGAAATAGTGGAAGTCTGGAAAAAATCCAGTAAGAGTAGTGGAACTTGACAGTCTAAATACTTTTAGGGCAGTTTGATGAGCTTGTCACCAAGCAGAAAGTATAAAAAGCTTTCTAAATGTGATTAAACACCACGAGCAATTTTCTTTCAGCCTTTGCATCTATTAACTAATTTGAGCTTTATTGAATATCTAAGTATTCTCCTTAGAGCTTCACTGCACTTGTTTCTGTATTTACATATACTCTGTAATGGTCATTTACTTACTAGCTTCTTTGGTGCTTGTGGATGGATTACTTTTATTGCCCCTAAAAACTAAATCCAAAAAGTTGGCAAGCAAACCAAATGGGCTGGACTACCTTTATGACTGTTCTTGATTCTTCTTTATCTTTTCAGTTCTTCCTATTTCCCTAGTCCTTCCTTTTCAGTAAGATCCTTCTCAGCTTCTCTTACAGTCATCCGGTTGCCATGCTGACACATTAACACTTCCATTTTCCTCACTTCCTAACAAATCAGGAGTGAAATTATGAAAGCCTTATGTTTTGCAGATTTAATGCTGAAGGGAGCTCAGGCACCTTACGCCTTACAACAGTGTTTTTCAGCCTGTTTGTAGTCAGAATCTATGTAGTCATAGCCTATGCCAGTTCATACCTGGTTTAAAAAATTAATCAAAAATTTTAAATGTTAAGTGGGAACATTAGGAAATTTATTTTGCAAGCAATCCTTTACTTTTCAAAAAACTTTGTGATGCCCATTAAGTCTGCATGAATTCGTGGCAGCTTTTCTACAACAGTTTGAGATTCATAAACTAGCACTCCATAATACCCCTAGATAATTCCTAGATAAATCAAAGGGAGTAAGGTTTTCAAATGTCACTAAAGCTTACAAATCCATGAGAGATGAGATCTTGACCCTCGTGCAAGTGGCATTCAGAACCTAAGGAGTCTCAGAGTGGTGCCCTCTGAGACTATTTACTATATGAATAGTCCTAACAAACATCCCTATCTTCCCATAAGGCGTTTTTAAAACTAATCTCCTTTAGATGGAACATAATTCTTACCTCATGGGGTTTTTTTTGGCAATAAAATAAAAGCAATAAACATGCTGACAGAGCTTCACAGATTCATAGAACTAACTGGGTTGGAAAAGACCTTTGAGATCATTAAGTCAAACCTATAACCTAACACAACCTTTTCAACTAAACCATAACACTGAGATTTGGTGCTGAAAGCACCAAATGTAGAGAAATAATCAGTATTTAGAAAGAGGAAATTATGAAAGAAAATTATTTTCTTTTCCACTTTTCTATTATAAGCTACTGTGTCTCTAATGTACATGGCCATGACTGCATTTCAATTTGGGTTGAGTATTTTTTTTATGCCTTAGCCATATGCAGGGTTTTTTATCCTAGGAAGATTACTTATATGTATTTTAAATTTTTCACAAGCACTTCCTACACAGATTTTGCTAATAATACACTGGTTTAAACTTCGTAAGAGTTACTATATATCTCTACTGACATACTATACTAAACTGTGTAAGTTCATGCCTCTAGGCAATTAATTTCTTGGTGAGACTGATAGTGGAGCCCTGGAAAATGTTCAAGATAGAACTCTGAAAAGGCTTTGTGTTAACTCAGATCACTGCACCTGCGTAAGCAGTATGATAAACGATATAATTTTCAGATGTGATGATTGTTTAGTAATTATAGGGATAAAGGGTAACTAGAGGTCCAATTGTGCCAGGAACCCACATCTTAAGAGAGGAACCCACTTGCCGCGGCAAAAAGTCCAAATATGGACAACACTGGATAAAACCAGACCAGGGAAGAGCCTTTTTTATTGTTGGCACATCAGTCTCAGAACATTGTTATAATGGAGACAGGATGTTAACAGCTCGCTGATCCACAGGGAAATGCCCCTGAAGGTGGGGTAATACGGAAGGACATAAAATCATCTCAGTCTAGATTTCAGCCAATCATACATAAAACAAGACATATTGACAAGCATACTATTCAATCTTATAAAACATACGTAACGGTAGTTAAAACAAAGACTGGTTCATAAGGGACAAAGAACAGAGCTCTATTCATGCTAACCTTCTAAAGATATACATTAAATAACCTTGTTGCCATGCTAAAGCCAATTCTACAGAGGCCTATTGTTATTTGTCACGTATGCTCTACTGCTTGGGAAACTTTTCTGCTGTATCTGCAATGCTAACAAAACTTCAGGCTAAGGCCTGTACACCTTTTAACCATTTCCTAAAAACCCTCTAACTTTAGGGATTCCAACAATTCCCCCTCTCTGTTTGACCCAGAAGCTTTCATTTTCTTGTCGCTTACTACTTGCGTTTCATAGCTCTATTGCAAAATTTCTGCTTATTATCTGTTGGAGACCTATTTGCACTAAAGCATTGCTATATTACAGCACAGCAACTTAATGCTGTGAAGGCCCAATCCTTGAAAGAGATATGAATCACGTTTGGTAATAGTCACAAGTTATTGTTTGAAAAACTCTGGTCGATTCCAAGGTCTTAATTCAAAACCTTCGTTCATGTCTATACCTTCATCTACTGCTTTCGTGAGATTTCGAACACTCTCCATACTTCTACTTCCTAACTCTCCTGCTTGTATGACAAAAACTTCTTGGACTGTATACAAAGTATACAAGGTACCACTATAAATAACAGTATTAGAACACCCAATACATAAAGACCTATCTTGCAAAGTTGCCTTAGCCAAGGTGCAAAACTCCATTTTTGAAACAAATCATCCAACCAGGAACCTCCATCTTCTTTAATTTGGGCTGTCAGATCCTTTAATTTTTGAATGCTTTTGTGAATGGATTCAGAATTCAAATTCCTCACAACCATGCCCTTGTGCCAGTAAAAGAAAATCAATGGCTGCTCTGTTTCGAAGAGTAGCATGTCTAATACTATCAACATCGGTCAACATATCACTGATTGCAGAGGATGTGGCATTAGCTTGTTTGCTCAGCCAGCATCCAACTCTATCTAACTGTCTCAATGCCATTGCTGAACCCAATTGGGGTAAAAATATACCTACTGAAACCCTTCTGGCAGCATTCCAAGGCATAAAATCACTCTGACAGTTCTCATCATAATGAGGAACAGCTCTCATTCTCCTTTGTTTCTTTTTCATCACTGCTTTGGCAGTGGGGGCAATTATGGTGAGCATACCAATGCTACAAGGGCCACCTTCAAGGTGAGCTGGAATGCCTTGCCAAGCCCTGTCTCCGCAAATGAACCAATACCCTTTTGGCAATTGCCGTGGATATTGATCCGTCTCTGGAAACACTTCCCGACTGTTTGAAACATTACACCAAAAGCTCAAATTTTTATATGCAAAATAATGAGGAGTAACACTAAACTTTGGGGGGGTCACCTTTTTGCCAGGCATGAGTTATAAAAGTAAAACAAAAATCCATGGTCAAGGAACCAAGGATTTCCAATTCTTGAGGTTTAGATGCTGCCCTGAGAAGTTCTTTGGACCAAACATTCCAATTCAATGAGGGATTGTTTCCATTGTCAATTCCACCTGGCCTACCATTGGATGGTTTTTTGACCAAAGGCAACTCTTTCACTGGCACACCAACCAAACAGGTTGAAAAAGGCTTTTTCTGAATTAGACAGACATATAGTATCCGATCCGGCAGCCTTGGTTAAGGTCACCCTAACATTCATTTTCGGTTGATCCACAGGCAAATCTGCACGACAAAAACCAATTAAAATCAAGCAAAACAAGTATACTATTTGAATTTGTCCCATCTCTTTCATGAACTAAGTTTTGGCAGAATTCTCTCTACACAAAAACAATAACCTAAGTTTTTGCCAAAAATTAGCTCTGTTAAACATTCAGCATTCAACTGGCATACTCATAAATAAAACAGACACAAGAGGCGTCAGGCGGGACCCGGGATACTTCGATTTGGTTCACGTCTCCGTACTTGCTTCCTCGGTTCTGGGCTTGACTGCAGATTCTGAAGTGCAATATGGTTTGATGTTTTTGGCAGGATGCAAGGCTTGGGAAACGAAATGTTGACAAATTACAGGCGAATTTTTCATTCCTTGTGGGAGCGATTTCCAGTGGTATCTTTGAATGGGTTCACTTCGGTTGATGACGGGAACTGAAAAAGCAAATCTTGGAGCGTCATCAGGGTGAAGTGGAATATGGAAAAAACAGTCCTTTAAATCAATTATAACGAGAGGCCAATGCTTCAGAATCATGGGCAAAGAAGGAAGTCCAGGTTGAAGAGAACCCATGTCTTCAATCACTTCATTGATTTTCCTCGGGTCATGTAGCAACCTCCAGGAATTAGATGTCTTCTTGTGGATGACAAAAACTGGAGAATTCCAGGGACTGTTCATGGGAGTGATGTGACCTTGCTGTAATTGTTCTTCTACCAGTTTATTAAGAATGTTCAACTTTTTCTCCGTCAAAGGCCATTGGTCGAACCACACAGGATGATTAGTTTTCCAGGTGAGCTTTAAAGTTGCAGGTTTCGACAAAGCTTTCGTTACAGGCCCACTTCCAGTCTTGCTCCCCATTGGGACAGGGACGGGGTATAAATATAATTATTATATAATCATAAGAAGAATCATGAGATACTATGTTGGAAATTTAAAGGGGGGCTATGTTTAGCTGAAATCTATGTATACAATAGAACAATATAGACCATTCATCTCAAATGTATGGTCAAATCAGATTTGGGCTGAATATACCCCGATTCCCAGAGCTCTTAATAAAAGAACCTGCATATAATCGCTTATGTGATTATGTGT
Source organism: Zonotrichia albicollis (assembly GCF_047830755.1). Classification (NCBI taxonomy): domain Eukaryota; kingdom Metazoa; phylum Chordata; class Aves; order Passeriformes; family Passerellidae; genus Zonotrichia; species Zonotrichia albicollis. The sequence goes on from NC_133860.1 coordinate 24,795,318, forward strand.
TTTTGAACGCTAACATTTTGGCGACCCTGGATGGGGCCCTGTGATTGCTGCTGAGTGAGTTCGCGACTCGACCATGCTCCAGTCGGCACCGAGGGATTCTCGCCGAGCTCATCGGCCACGACTGCTCCCGTCACTCACAACATTCCCACGAGAAAGGTAAGGTCCTTTTTACTTTGGTTTTGGGTGCCTGCCAATAAGACGCAGCAAAAACTACGCTTGGTTGGGCTAAAGGAATTCCTGGTGGTATAAAGCCTAGGCGCCGTCCATAAGACAATTGCGAAAGCGTGGTGGGTTCGGCGATTTGTGTTATATTTGGAATGGAGAAACTTAAAAGGAATTTTGGGCAGCAATGCCTCTATTCTGCAAACTTCTCCTTTGGGGTGCTTATTAGCACATTGGAAACAGGGTAATTTTGGGAAAGAATTACATAAAGCTAAGTTGATTGATTATTGTACTACATGGTGGCCAGAATATGTCTTGGAGAACAGTGGAAAATGGCCAAAATACAGTATTCTGCAGTATAATACTGTTTTGCAGTCAATGTAATTTTGTAAACAAGAAGGAAAATGGGATGATGTCCCGTATGTTGATTTGTTTTTCTATTTACAAGGAAAGCCAGAATGGCAGGATGAATGTGGATTATTGGTGGTTAAAACATCTGCAAGTAATAAGTGTGGGGTTTGTGATGAACGTTGTTTAGAACACTTGGCGTTGAAAGAAGACCTGAGTAGGGAAAATTATACAGATATTGATTTACAGGTAGTTCCAATAAGATCAAGAGAATCTAATCCCATCCCACATGTTTCATCTGTCCCTATCCCACTGCCTGCTCCTACCCCACCTAGCCCTGAACCTGTCTCGTCTAGTACACCCTTCCCTCTTTATCCTCCTCTCCCACTGTCACCTGATAACTCTTACTCAGAAGATGAGCAAAACCTAACTGTGATAGAAAGGAGAAAGAGGGATGCCAGTGAAACAGATAGCAATGGTTATGAATCAGTGACCCCAATAGCCCACAGAACCAGGAGTCAGTCTAAAAAAGATAAAGGCAGACAAAAACGGACTGTGGTTGCCCCCTTGCAGCAAGGTGTATAGGGGAAGGGCCAGTATTTGTAAAAGTGCCTTTTTCCCCTGCAAATTTAGTTATTTGGAAACAGTCAGTCAGAACTTATAGAGAAAATCCTGATAAAATGGCACGAGTAGTAAAAATGGTTATAAAAACTCAAAATCCTGACTGGGACGACATACAAATGGTATCAGATACTTTGATGGATTCTACTGAGAAAGAGATGGTACTTAAGGCAGCCAAAGAGAGAGCAAGAGAGGATATCAGAAATGGGCTAGTAACAGGGAATTTAGATGCGAATTTCCCAACTGAGGATCCAAATTGGGACCCTAATTTATTTTGCGATATATTAGGGAAATTAGGGAAATATCAAGAGTGGATCCAAACAGGAGTTCAGAACGCTGTGCCCAAAACTATAAATTGGTCCAAACTATATGAGGTTCGACAGGAAAAGAAGGAATCTCCCACCGTGTTTTTGGAGAGGCTTAAGGAGATAGCAAGGAAATATACAGATCTCCAAATAAACACAGAACAAGCAAAGGTTCAGCTTGCTCTCATATTCTTGGGCCAATCACAGGACAACATTTGTAGAAAATTGCAAAAATTAGAAGGGGAAGAACAAAGGAATTTGGATAAGCTACTTGAGGTTGCTTGGAAGGTATATAACAATCGTGAAAAAGAAGCTAGTAAAACGCAGCAGCAGAATCTATTGGCAGTAATACAAGGAGAAGGGAACCCAAATTTCAGGGGACATAACAGGAATATTCGAGGAAGGAGACCAGTCACGCAAAGGTTAAGCTTGAATCAATGTGCATATTGCAAGCAGGAGGGCCATTGAAAGCAAAACTGTCCAGACTTGAATAACTGGTTTCACCAGGACAATCAGTTCCAATAGGTTACCAAGGAGATGGTCCTGGGGGAGTATACCAGCTGACTAGACATAGAACCAGTAAAACAAGTTAAGGAACCTGTTATAAATATACAGTTAGGGCATAAAGAGGTCAGATTTCTAATAGATATGCGAGCTACTTTTTCTGTATTGAATGATTTGCAAGGACAAACTGGGGACAAGGAAACAATAGTCAGAGGTACAGGGAAAGAGGAAAAATGGCCATTCTTGCAACCCCTAGATTTTGTGTTTTGGAAACAAGGTTATAACACACGAATTCCTATACGTATCTATTACAGCGACCTGATGAGGGTCTTCAGGGTGAGAGAGAGACGAGAATCTTGGTTCATGATCAGAAGGCTGGATTTATTGATATATGATACATAATGCATTACGACTATGCTAAAAGGAATGGAGAGACAAGTTGCAGAGGCTTGCTAAGCTAAGAATAGAATGGAATCTAAAAACAAGAGAGTTCTCTGTCACTGTGTTCCAGAGAGCTTGCCCTGTGATTGGCCCTTAATTGTAACATAGAACATGAGCCAACCACAGGGGCAACCTGCTACATTTCACAGCAGCCAATAACAATTATTTACATTCTTCTCCTGGGGCCTCAGCTTCCCAGAAGATGAACAAATCCCAAAGAAAGGATTTCTGTGAAAAAATGTCTGACATCTGACCTTTCCAAATTATATAAATTAAAAGAAAAATGCTGATGTGAAATGAACAGGAAATTTCTTCACCTGTAAAATATACAATACTAACAAATCACTAAAACAATCCTACAATCTAAGAAAATGCAAAAAACAATGCAAAGAAAATTCAAGTCCAAGCAGCTGAGTTTCAGGAACAATCCATGAGCTGAAGTTGTTCCTTTTGGACATATCTGAGAGTCCTTTTTGGTCCTGAAACAGACTTGCTGCAAAAAGTCCATCAATAGTTATCAAAAGCTATTGACAGTCTTACAACAATTTCAAACAATTTCAAACAATTTGAACAATTTTTGGAATGTCCTTTTCTGGCCCTTCAATTGCTTCACTGCTTCAGAGCTGCTGCCTGCTATTTTCAATCTTTTTTATTTAATTTAAATTTTTTTTGTTTTTGATTGAAAAGAGCAGCAGCAGAGCAGAGCAGTGCCAGAAAAGGAAAGGCCCTGGGGACCCTGGCCCATGATGGACCAGGAATCCCCAAAACTGGCCCACAAAGTGGGGCCAGGACCAGTAGGAGAAACCACAACCCCCAGAAGCATCAGGAGGCCAAGTGATGGCCCTGGCCCAAACCCATGATACAGGCTCTGCATTCCCACAGGCCTGCACCCCACTGCCAGTACAATGGCAGCACGGGTGGTGACACACTTCCTTTCCCCAAAACCACTGAGGCATGCCAGTAGCAGGGAAATAGAGGCCTTCCCCAGAAATCCCATCTGGGGTCTGGAGGTGTTTGTTTCCCACAGCAAACCAGCCATGGTCTCCTCCATCTTTGCCCTCTCCCTCTGCAATACAAATGCATCAGGTGTATCTCCCATCTGCCCCATGGCATCATGCCCACTGGGCTGGGGACCAAAGGCAGAGCTTTCGGGACCCACCTGCCCCCCGCCGCTAGGGCGCAAGAGAGGCGGCAGAGATGACAGCCTCCATGCGACAATCCCCGAAAAACCACCCCCCAACCCGCTGAGAATGCTGATCTTGAAAGCAGGCAGGCGAGCTGCCCCCACAGTCAGCTGGCGAGCACTCCCCGCTGCACGGAAGGAGACACCAGCTGCCGGAGCCACTGCTACAGAATCAACGGGTCCGGGATGGTCCGAGCTCAAACAAACAGCCATTTCCAGGGCAGTCTCTGACGCCGACACGGAGGACAGAGTCTCCGACAGTGGCAGAACTGCTGGGGCAGCCGGTGCAAGCGGTGGGGGGGCTGGAGCCGGGGAGGAAATCACGCTGTGTGTAGGAGCAGCCGCGGGCTGCTCCGAGAGTCCTGCAGGTTCAGCGCCGTCTCAGCACCATCCTGAACAGGGACCGTCTCAGCTTGAGGCGGCGGGAAGGCCGGTGAAAGCGGTGGGGGGGGCCAAAGGGGCTGGAGAGAACTCCTCCTCTGCTGAGCCGGAAGCTGGAGACGCGTTGTTGTCGCCTAGCAACAGTGACTCAGCAGGCACAGGAAGCGCTGTTTCTGCGTTCTCAGATGCAGGCGGGGAAGCCGGTGAAGCCGCGGGTGGGACTGCCTGGAGAGGCGGAGACGGGATCGCCCGGAGAGGTGGCCGCGCCGGCGGGGCGGGCCGCAGGGCCTGGCAAGCGGGGGAGCCGCGGGGACCGGTGCCACCCCCATCTCTGAGCGGGGCGGGGTCCGAGAGGCCGACTGTGGCAGGCCCGTCCACTCCCCTTCCCCCGTGCATGTCCCGGAGAAAGAGTGAAAAAAACTTCTTCGCGTGGCGAAGTTTCACCCCCACCCCCCGCCGGGAAGCAGGGGGGGCTGGAAAGCAGAATGTCGTCCCCCACTGGGTCTTCTCCCGCTGGGGATGGGGGAAAAGGAGCCAGCCCATAGCAGTTACAAATCCAGGGAAAAACAGCTGCTTTCCGTTTCAAAACTGGGAAGAGCTTTCTAAATGCTGGGTAGACAGGAGGGAAGTCGCAACCCTGACCCCAAACGAATCAGAAAATAGAGTCCATGCATTCCCACACGAAAACATCCAAGGCGTATAGGACATCAGTAAAGAATCCAAAAAGCTTTGCCCATTGAAAAAACTCATAGAAATCTGTTTTTGACAAAAAAAAATCCGTCCTCTCTATACCATTTTTGCCAGAGGGCAATAAGTTTTTCCTCTGAAGGAGAAAAAAGAACCTCTTCCTCCAAGGGGCGTGTCCCCCATATGAACAACCACAAACTACGAATCCTCAGGGATAGAAAAGCCAACAGTATCTTTTGAAGCAGTCCAGCAAGCTCTGGCTCATTCCACGGTTCTGCTGCTCTTTCTGAACATCTTTCCTGAAGGTTTTCCAGAAGAAGGTCCACTTGTGGTCCGCCTTGGCTGTGAGCTCTGTCCAAATCGGGATCTTCAGTTCTTCAGCTCCTGGCTTGAATCCACTTCTGTGGTCACTACAAAGCAACCATCACATGCTACACATACAGGATTTTACCCAGTGCAGAAATTTGCTCGTCTAGTCTTATCAAATTAATTTTTGCTCTGACACGAGGAGTCACCAGATATTACAGCGACCTGATAAGGTCTCCATGGTGAGAGAAGGATGAGAATCTTAGTTGATGATCAGAAGCCTGGATTAATTGATATATGATATATAATACATTATAACTATACTAAAAAGAATAAGGAGAGAAGTTGCAGAGGCTGCTAACCTAAGAATAGAATAGAAAAGATGAACAACAAAGTTCTGTGTCCAGGGAATCCGTCCCCGAGCCTGGTCCCCAACTACAAGCACGGAACATGAACCAATCACAGAGGCACCCACTACACCCCACAGCAGCCGACAGCAACTGTCCACATTCTTCCTCTGGGGCTCCAGACCCCCAGAAGACGAACAAATCCCACAAAAGGACCTCTATGAAAAAATGTCTGCAACACTTCTGGACATCTGCGGCCTTCTCACCTGTGAGGGCAGAGGCGAAGATAGCACTGGAGAAGGTGTCCACCGAGACGTGGACATAACACAATCTACCGAAAGACGAGACTGCGTTACGTCCATCTGCCACACCTCGCAGCTCACCAAACCTTGGGGATTTGTCCCCGAGGAAATGGTAGGCATTTGATCTTTTTGGCACTGGGGACATGTGGCCACGATCGCCTTAGCCTGTTCCTGGGTCAGGTGGAATTGCCGGACCAGGCCAGGCGCGTTCTGGTGAAAAAGCTGGCTGATCTTAGCCTGGCCGAACACGTCTGGGAGTGGGCCCACCGTGGCTGCAGCCGCGGCCAAAGAATCGGCCTGACGGTTGCCCTCAGCGATGAATCCTGGCAGGTCAGTGTGTGACCTCAAGTGCATAGAAAGGATGCTCGCGGTGGGAGACCAAATCAACGAGCCTTGTAAGTAAATTAAATAATTTCTGATTGGAGACCTCCTGCAGAACTGCTGATTCTGCTCTGGACACTACACTGGCCACATACGCAGAATCTGTAACCAGATTGAAAGGTCCTGGGAACCTCTGAAATGCCCTGACGACTGCGTCCAACTCAGCGATTTGTGGAGAACCCTCTACAACAGCAACTTCTGTCTCCCACCGCTGAGTCTGAGGATCCTTCCAAGTCATGACTGACTTGTGGGATGCTCCAGACGCATCTGTAAAAACAGTCACGGCATCAAGAGGAATCTTGCTTTGGACCTTCTTTAAGGATAATTTAAACTCCGAATTGAATAATTTGTGGGCCGGCCAATTAACTGCAATACGCCCAGTGTAGCCGTCCAACGCAAACTAAAGGTTCTCATTAGTTTGCAGCAGTTCATTGAAGATCTTCATTTTTAGGTGGCCCAACTCCAATTCAAGTGGTATGTGTATGCACTCAAAGTCACATCCTGCCAGCTCCCTGATCCGTGATCTCGCCTTGCGGATCAGTTTGGCAACCAGCTCCAGTGGCCTTGTCATTCTTTTGGACCGGTGGTGACTCAGAAAGACCCACTCTATGATTAAGAGTTTGTCTCCCAAGCCTTGGTCTGTTGGGGAGGATGAAACAAGAAAGCCTTTTAAATATGACTGCCTGGCAGAAGATTTTGAGACTATAGAAACTATATGTGAGATTGAAATGAAAGCAACCTTTGAGATACCTTAGTTGTGACCAGTTGAATGTAATCCCCCCTGGAGGAAACAATTCCCTCTGCAAGCAGGCAGGCCTAAGAGTCAGAGCAGGCTTTGCAGCTTGGCAGATGGGGCCCAAAGAATAAGATTTAGGGTTTAACATGTAAACACAGTATGGTAATGTAGTGATTCTTATAGGTTGTGTGGAAATGTTATAAGATATGCATGCTGTAGTAGATTGGTTAATGAGAACCTGCATATTCACCACTGAAGATGATTTACTGTGTTGTAACGGGAGCTTCGCTCTTTTTTTGCTCTCTCTTTTTCCTCTCTTTTCGCTTGCTCTCCGCGCTCTCTTATCTCTTGTCTCCCTTATCTCTTTGCCCGCTCTCGCGCTCTTCTTCGTGCCCTTTTCTCTCTTTGTCTCTTTGTCTTCCCTCTGCACTTCTTCACCCCTCCTTTCTACATGCTCTCCACTCTTAAACCTTTGCCGTTGACTCTCTTACACTTTAAGCCTCTCCTCTCTGGGCCCTGCTTTGAGCTGCGGCTGGTAGCTCGCAACAGGGCCCTTCACCCATGCCCTTTGTAATAATCCAATAGTTTCATGACTTGGCTTCAAAGAGATCTCATCACCATCCGTCCCTACCGTGCGTGACCCCCATCACCTACGTTGGTCCTTCAGGGTCTTGTCCCACTGGTGGATTATGCCATGGAGGTGCGGCAACTTTCCCAGTATAATAAATTTGAACGGCAGGCCCGGATGGTAGCAGTGGGCCTGCCTGGCCGAAATAGCTTTTTGAATTTTCTCCAATGCTACCTGAGCCTCCGGGGTGAGAGCCCTAGGGGAACTAAGCCCCTCTCCCCCTTTCAGTAAATTGAAAAGGGGGGCCAGGTCTTTGGTGGGAATGCCCAGCCAGGGTCTCACCCAATTTAAAGACCCACACAGTTGATGGACACCCGCTAGGGTCTGGACTTCAGTCCATATTGCCAATTTTTGCGGCACAATGGTCCGCTTGGAAATCTCAAGATCCAGATACCTCCAAGGTGGCATCCTTTGAATTTTGTCTTGCTGGAGCTTGAACCCTGCAGCAACCAACGCATTGGTAGTCAGGTCAAGCACATGGGCAAGTAGATCATTGTCGGGTGCACACACGAGGATGTCGTCCATATAATGATGGATGATGACGGCATCCCTGAGGGCTGTATGTACTGGGGACAGCAGAGAAGTGACATACCACTGGCAGATCACAGGCGAGTTCTTCATTCCTTGTGGAAGGACCCACCAGTGGTAGCGCTTGTCTGGGGCCTCACGGTTAATGGCGGGAACCGTGAACACGAAACGCGGGGCATCATGAGGGTGCAGAGGAATTTGAAAGAAACAATCTTTGATTTATACAATGGCCAAATTCCAATTTTGGGGGAGCATTGCTGGGGAGGGCATCCCTGGTTGGAGAGACCCCATATCTACAATTCTTTCATTAATTTGGCGGAGGTCGGTCAGGAGCCGCCACTTGTCCTTATTGTGCTTCTTAATGACAAATACTGGGGAGTTCCACGGTGACATGGTCTCCTTGATATTGCCCTTAAGCAACTGCTCCTGAACGAGCTCATTGAGCGCCTTTAATTTTTGTTTATTAAGTGGCCACTGCAAGACCCGTACTGGTTTATCTGACCGCCATTCCAGCTTCCAGTTCAGGCGCTCCTCAGTGGCCACTGCCCAAAAAACCTGGGGAGCCTTTGGTAGGTCAATTTTGGCTCCCCACTGGGCTAAAAGGTCTCTCCCCCAGAGAGGCTCGGTGTAGTCCAATTTGAACAGGCGTACAGAAGCCAATTGCCCATCTGGTCCCATAATTTGCACAATGCTCTTGGACTGCTTTGCCAATTGGAGCCCTCCTACACCTTGAATCGTTCCTGCCGCATTTTGCAGGCCCCAACGTTGAGAGGGAATGATCGTCACATCCGCCCCCGTGTCCAAAAGACCCCTTACGATCTTACGATCCCCACCCAACGAGAGCTGACGTGTTAGGCAGGGTTTCTCCCTCCCCACTACTTGTACCCAGACCACTGTAGGAGGTGATGTGTCCTTAGATGTTTCCGTCCAGTGTGTCTTCACCGGCACTGGGATGGCCTGGACGATGATCTGACCCTTAGGGAGGAAGAGTGGGGGTCGGACACAGTACAGCCCTACCGCGAAACTGTCCCGGTCCGTAGTGACCAACCCCAGGACAATGTAAAGGTCTCGCGGCGTGTGCTTTGTGTCTCCGACAATGGTCTACCTGCAACGTCCTAACTTCCTCCAGCAACTGGGATGTTGAAGGTCGGGAGACACCAGCTGAAAGTCACTGTTAGGGAGATGAACTTCCCTAGTTAGCTGCAGCCTATAAGGGGAAGCAGAGGACAAAGCAGTTAGAGCAGGTTGAAGCTGTGTTTCACAGGTGCTGAAAGTCGTGTCAGGTTTTAGATATGTCAAGTCCGGTAGCATGGATGGCGGGCTCCCCTTTTCTCCTCCCTCCCCGCTAGATGTTACTTGTCCCACCTCATTTTTGTCTTGGCGCGGGGAGCGGCTGCCCTCTTGAGTTAGTTTTTTGGCTCCCTTTCTTTCTCTTCTCTTCTCTCCTCCTCCTATACTCCAGATAATCTTGTCTCATGGGGCACTGGGGCATCCAGTGCCCCACTTTGCCACAGAGGTGGCAGGGGTGAGTCGCCGCCGTCCTTCTCCCGGACCCCAGTGTCATTGGTCCGGTGGCGGCGGCAGCTTCGGCGTCTATGGCCTCTTGCATCGGGTATTCCGTGAAGGCTGCAGAGGCTCTTTTGGGGTGCGCTCTCTGATCTTGTAGAGGAACCTCCCCAGCGCATACTATGATCATCTGTTCCACGGTAGGTCGGGGGTTTCGAGGGAGAGATCAGATGGCCCTCCTGCACGCTATGTTGGCGTTGTAATAGGCCATCTGCCTTAACATCTCCTCTCTCTCCCTCTCCCCCAGAACCTGCGCCTCCACGAATCGGTACAGTCTTTCCATAAACGCCAGGTAAGGTTCCTGCGCGCCCTGCCTTATTTCCTCTTCTTCCAGTTGTGAGGTTGTGGTGGCTAGTTTACAAAAGGCACGCCCCGCAGCCTTCCCCGTTTCTATAAGTTGTTCAGTGAACATAGCCTTTGCCTGAGCTACCCCGCTTGCCCACTGCCCAGTGCCCACAAGATGGTCCTCCAAAATTACCAAGCAGTCCGTATCATGCGTCATGGAGGGATTCCCCCAAAGCATTGGGAGAACCTCCACAATCTCCCTCCTCCATTCTCCCGCCCAGACCCTGAATTCCACAGGCCCTAAAAGGCTAGAGAAGAGAGCCCTCAGGTCCGCGGGCACCAGATCTCCCTGCGCAAGGACCGGGCGAAGGAGCCCCCGGAAATACTCAGATTCCCGGGAATACTCCCTCTGGGCCTTGCACAGTTCCTTGATCCGGGCCTGGGCTAGAGGCGCCCATTGGGCCTGAGCACTCCCCTCCCCACTGAGGCGGTATGTAACTGGAGCGGCTTCCAATATAGGCACCTGTCCCGGCTTCCGGTCATCCACCCCCCTACCCCCGGAACACAAAGCATGGCAACCGGGAGAGCGTGGGAACTGGAATTGGAGGAGGTAGAGGCGGGGCTTGGTTTGTGGGCTGAGCAATGGCAGGGGCGTGGTGACTCTGTTTTCTCCGCCTCCAAGGCGGAGTTAGGAGGCAGAGCGGAATAAAGAGGAGGGATTTGGGAGGGGCCCATAGGGGGTGGAACCATGGGCGGAGCAAGGGGAAGAGCTGAGGGAGGAACCAAGGGTGGAACCAGGGGCAGAGAAACCGAGTAATGGGACGGGTCAAGGGAGAGGAAAGGGTTGGACTTGGGAAGAAAGGGATTCTGGGAAGAAGAAGGGGTAAGGGGGGGAAAAATCATATGGCCATATCCATTTTGGGCTCCCTGGGAGCCATCTTAGGAATTTTCAATAAATGAACAATTTTGGGGACCGAAACTGGGGACTTGGGGATAGGGACAAAGGGATCAGGAAGGGAACTCTAGAGAGCTTGGCCAGGGCTCTTTGGAGGGAGTGGCTGAGCCGGTCGCGAGGGAGCAGGGGCAGGGTGGACCCCCTGCTTCTTGGTGGCCCTAAGGATCCCCCGAGAGGGCGGAGAGGAACGAGGGGTAGGGACATGAGAACTGGGAGAACTGGGGAACAAACTCGATCGAGAAGGACTTTTTCTTAAATCCCCGGCCGGGTGTCGCGAAGTTAATACCTTGCTAGCCCAAAATGCCACGTTTGATAACTGAGTTTCCCCAGAGTTAACTTCTTGATCTAATTTGGCCACAACGGCTGTCCAAAAACGTGGCTCTTTTGCAATTTCCGGGGAAACTTCGGGGAAATGAGAAAAAACCCATTTGATTAACATTTTTAACTCTCTCTTGGGGGCAGCAAACCCTCCCCCAAGCAGCACACCTTTAACAACATAATAGACTCCTTTTTGAGTTTTGCTCAAGCCAGCACCCATGGTACCCATAAGGTGAGCTAGACAACCCAACTTAAAGGGAGCAAAACTCTCGGTGTTACACCACCCACCCAAGGAAAAATGAAAACTAAAACACTGAGATGCACGCCGCCGGCCCCTGCTCCACCCACTGTCCCCAAGTCTGGGGAAGCAGACCCCATAGGAAAGGGAAAACAAAAAACGATAGGGGTGAGGACTGTGCCCCAAGGAAGTGCCTAGGGATCAGCCCTCAAAGGAGAAAGGGTAGGGAGTGGTCCCCAAAGCAGGGCATGGACTCCTAGGGAGGATTAAAAAGACAGGGGGGAAGCCACTAAGTCTGGGGCTTACCTGGTCCGGTGGTGGCACAAACAAAAACCTGGCCGGTGGTTCTCATCCCAGAAGTCCTCCTCAGGTGCGGGGAGTTGTGACTTCTGATCCCCCGGGAGCACTACCCCTAGAACAGGGTCTGCTACTACTGGGGGTAGTTCAGCGGCCAGTAGAATTATAAAATCCTGTCCGCGGGGTCCAGTAGTCTGGCGTCCACTTGGCCAGTTGTCCACTCAGGGCCCCACGTTGGGTGCCAAACTGCGGCGAGGCGTACGTGGCCCAAAGGGTCAGTGTCCGGCTAGCAGAGGGTTATGGGCTGACACCCAGCTGCAATTCCCTGCCAGCACCCCTCGGCATCGGATGGCCTTGGGTGGTGCTGGCTGCGGACAGGCTCTCACTGCGGAAGTGGACGAGGAAAGGAGCTGGACACTCACTGGGGGTGAAGTCAGGTTTATTGAAAACAATAAAGACACCATCCAGGGAGTGACCCCGAAATGGGGGTGAAACAGGGTTATAAAGTGGGAGGGTGTACAAAGGAGGGGTTTACAGGGAACCAATGGGGAAGGGTGAAGGGATGAACTTAACTGACATAAAGGGGAACCCAATAAATACAAAGTAAAGGAGGGGCTCCAGGACCACAGCCAACCACAACCCCCAGAGGGAAGAAGATTCTGGAAAGCTAGGAGGAGTGGGGGGTGATTGACTGGGCCCAGGGAGGAGGAAAAGTTTACTTATAAGGAGATCAGGGGAGGAGAAATTATATAACTTAGGTAACAGACTTACCAAGGGCAGGGGTAACCACAGTAACATAAGGGGTAGAGCTATGGCAGGAGAACTGGGAGGGCAGAACCATTTACATTAAACAGGGGGAAACAATACATAAAATGGGGGGAGTAATATAAGGAACTTAACAAACACACTACAACACAATGTATCACAAACATCTTTTATGCAAAATCCTTTCTTAGGATTTTTCATTCTGAGAAGCTGCAGTTTCAGCAACAAAATATAAACAATTATTATCTGCTGCTGTGGAATGCAACAGGTCCACCTGTGATTGGCCCCTCTTGGATGTTTATAATTAATGGCCAATCAAGACAGAGCTATCTCAGACAGAGTCCAAGAGAGCTGCCTTTTTTTTTCATTCTTTTCTTTTTCTATTCTTAGCTTAGCTAGCTTCTGAGGAACCTTTTCCTTCTTTTTCTTTTTAGTATAGTTATAACGTAATATATATATCATAAAATAATAAATCTAGCCTTGTGAACATGGTGTCAACATTCTCATCTCTCCTTTCACCTGAAAACGCCTGTGACCACGGTCACAGCAATGGGGATCAAAGACACCATGGACTTCCATGCTGCTTGGAAGAAGATCATTTAGTGTAAGAAACTGAGTCTTTCTATATTCTAAACTTATCTGAAAGAAGCGCTCACTGGCTGCCTGCTCCTGCAGTATCATTATTCACACGTCCCTTTATCCAATCATCTCTCTGTTCATATGGTGCCGATGCATCTCCCCAGCTAATCACTGCCTCACACACAAGGTGATGATCAAATGACTCTCCAGCCTGCAGCTGAAACATTCCCAGAGTGCTTTTCAGTGAACAAAAGTGAAAAGAAAGGATCTTTATTTTTATTTGCCACACTTTCAGAAGTTTATAGAGCTGTCCACAGGAATATCCATAAGCCTGTCCAGAGGAATATCTTTGTAGGACAGGACACACACTGCCTGTGTTCTCAGCCTGTGTATATAGATGGTGATGAATAGCACTGGAAGCATGACTGTAGGCCCTGACTGAGGTCTCCAAGAAGTTTGTAGACAGTTATTAATTGAGAATGGGTGTACTGGATCTGGTTGGGATGCAGTAAATATTCTTCATAACACCCTACAGCTTTTTATATTTTGTATCTGTCACCAAAACAATGCTGGTAATACACCAATGTTTTAGCTACTGCTGAACAGCACTTGGACAACACCTCTGTTTCTTATTGTGGTCCCACCAGGAAGTAAGCTGGGTCTGAGCAAGAGCCCGGGAGATTGCACAACCATGACAGCTGACCTAAGCTCATCAAAGCGATATTTTATATGTCAGGTCTTGTTCACCAATGAAACTGGAGTGGAAGTTTTTGTTAAATAACTATTGCCCGGGGACGGTTTGGGCATCAGTGTGCTGGTGGTAAGTGATTGCTCTTGTGTCACTTGAGGGCTGGGGTTTTTTTCCCTTTTATTTATTAAGCAGTCCCTTGATTCACAAGTTCTCCAACATTTGCCCTTCTTGCTTCTCCCCATTCATGCTGAGACAGAGTGAGTGAGTTATTCAGTGAGTGGATGAGTGGGGACTTATTTGCCCCCCCTAGCTATCAGTCTGGCTTGTTCACTTTTAGCACTAGGGTTATGCCTATCTTTCTGTGAAGTGGCTCAGTTTCAAACAAAAACTTGGAGAGTGATCTACTCATTTTGCACCCTAGAGGATTTCTCTGCAACTGGAAATGGATTGAGCTTACTTCATGTTCAAATGAACTTAGAAATCAAATTCTTACATGTGACATGATGGCTTTGTTACTATAAAATGATTTTGTTTGTGTTTCATACATGCTCTGACCTGAACTCTGCACTATCTGGATTTATTAGATAACTTTAGGTAAATAAGGTAGGCAGGGATTTAGATTGAATTTTGTTTCTTAGCAGTGAATTAAGAGAGTTATGAGTTGGCAATGGGCATGTGCCAAGGTGACCAAGGTCCAACACATGCATTTTAAATCTGACACATGCCTTGATATAGACAATTGGAACAGTTCTCAGGGCCTGACATTTCCTTTTTAACTTCTAGAAGTGGGCAATACGAAGTCACCAGTCACAAACTAACTGTTTAATCCATCTGAATTAAATGTCTTTAATTTAATTTTATTTGGTTTTTTAGGTATGCTTATTCATTTGATGCCTTCCAAAATAAGTCTTGATATCTCATTCACATGTGGAACAGTTATCCAGATTTCTTACGAAATCTGAATCCTGAAACTGACTCTCAGGCTATGAGAAGGGCTAGGTACTAGGTAACTAGCACTTCATGTTTGTACCTCAGGAAGTGTTTTCCTTTTGAATAAACAGCTAATGTCAAGCAATTTTTTCTGAGTTGGGTATATGTCTCCATAAGTCATCTTACTGTGCTGACTGACCTCTGGTCTTTTTTACAACATTAAGTCTTAAACTTTCTAATCTTCCTAAATTACTTGGGGTTCTATGAGAATAATTTCTAAGCAATTTTATGTTGCATTGACCTAAGGACTTTTTTGCTGAGAGGGACTGTAATCTGTAATCGACTTAGGAACTCTAAGCATGGATAAGCATACAAGGTGATGGATTTTTCCAAGCATTTTAAATGTTACTGTGAGGACCCAATTTAATCTTGATTTCTGTTTCAACACTTGTTGTCAGAGGCATGTGGGGGAGGCGTTGCACATGTGCTGCTTGCAGGAGGCAACTAGAAGACAGGAGAAAGCCTTGTCTCTGGGGTTACTTCGCCTGGCAAAGATTTCATGTCCCACATGGGACAAGCAGGCAGCAGACCACCCAGGACACTGCACTCTCCAGAGGGGCTCTCCAACAGACGGAAAAAGGTCTCCACCAATGGACTGCAGTCAAACATTGGAACATCGTGCCAGTGGTCTCCTGTCAGCAGGCAGATGATGGGAGGAGACAGGGAGCATAAAAATAACCGAGGCACAAGCTCTGGGGCTTTTTTGACTCTGGCCTTTTTGAGCCAGGGCTTTCTATGTTGGGGCATTTGGTCTTACCTTTTTGCCCAGGCTTGAGGTCTGCGTATTACTCTGGCCCTAGCCTGTTTTTGTCCTTTTTGCCCTGGCTCCAGCCTGCCTTTTGGCTCTTCGCCCTTGCTGGCCCTTACTCTCGCTGGGCATTTGGCAGGACTCTGGCTGACCTCCGAGCCTTGTGTGCAGCCTGTGTCCCGCCCCACTCCTCGCCTGTCCCAGCCGCCGCCTGTCCAGCCTCCCTGTGTTCTGACCGACGCCCTGCCTGCTTCGTTCCTGCGTTCCTGCCTGCCTCTAGCCCTGCTTCGCCGGTGCAGCCTGCCACCATGATCCCCACCGCCACCTGTCCAGCATTCCGGACCCCCCGCCCGAGCGCCCCCTCCCTCACTCACCTGGGGTCCGGCTGCCCGTGGCCGGGGGAGCTGTGCCTGTGGAGCTGGGCCTCTCCAAGGGCTGCGCAGGCTCCCCGGCAGCCAGCGGGCACTCGCTCCCTGACACCGGGCCGTCGGCGGCACTCCCTGACTTCGGCTGCTAATGCCCAATTTTCCTCTCTGTCTCCTCTTTCCCCCCATTATTTTTCATCTTCCTTCCTCCTTTTTCTGTCTTTTCTAGTCCTCTTTAGTAAATCAACTCCCTCTTTTTTTGTTACCAATAAACAGTTTTCAGATACAATACTGTCTCGTTTGACTTATTTTCATCCTAGACCACCTGTTTTTCTAAGAACTCCCAACAGTTCCCCACAGTGGAACATGACACACACCAAGCCGTGAAACTTATGACTTAAGGAAAACATGAAAGATAATTATTCTTTCTGAGAAAATTATATAGGAAATTCCTTATGGGAATTATAGGGTAATTTCACATAAATTAGTACATTTTACTTTAGCTTATTAACTTAACTAACAATTTAAGCCTACTTTAGATTTTGAGATCACATCCTAAAGAAACATATTTTCAGGTGTGCAAAGCCGTCAGTAAAAACAGCCTCAAGCCATTTCCAGAGGTGGACCCTTACCAGGTAGCAGCAGTAGACGCAGCACACAGGTGGAGTCCAACTGTGTAAGAGACAGGGACATACAGCACAAGACTGTGGTGGTGTTCACAGGGGTCCCAGGATAAAGGGAAGAGATGAGAATCTTGACTCCATGTTTCAGAAGGCTGATTTATTATTTCATGATATATATTATTTTAAAAGAAAATTATATATTAAAACTTATTAAAAGAATAGAAGAAAGGATTTCATCAGAAGGCTTCAAAGGAAAGGAATGAATACTAAAAATCTTGTGACTGACCAGAGTCTGAGACAGCTGGACTGTGACTGGCCATTAATTAAAAACAACCACATGAGACCAATTGAAGATGCACCTGGTGCATTCCACAGCAGCAAATAATTATTGTTTACATTTCGTTTCTGAGGTCTCTCAGCTTCTCAGGAGAAAAAATCCTAGCAAAAGGATTTTCATAAAATATGTCCATGACACAAGACCGAACACAGGATGCAAAGATGACAGCATTTGTCATATAAGGAGAGATGGGACTGCTTACAGCCTGAAGAGAAGCCCTGCTTAAGGTGGGGTAAAACCTAATCAATACATGTAAACAAAAGATTGTTCAACATGGGATGAAAGCATGTCAGACTTTCAGCAGTGCACACTGACTAGAAAAGAGTCAACAGGGATAAACTGAATCACAAGAAATTCTACACATAAAAACGAGTACACGCGTTCATTATAAGAGTGGTCAAGCATGAGAAAAGGTTGCCAAGAGGAGCTGTGGACTCTCCATCCATAGAAGTAATCAAAACCTGAGTGAACACAGTCATATGAAACCTGATATAGCTGGTCCTATTTAACTGAGGATGGAGTTACATTACATCATTTCCAAAAGCTCCCTGGCACCTCAACCACTCTGTGATCCTATATTAATCTCACAGGCAGAAAGCTGGGTGAGACAGTCAAAGAAAAGACAAAAATACCTTTTTTTAGTTGAAAATAAACAAAACTGGAAATCACTGTTTAATTAACATTCTAGTAACTGTCGTGTGTAATAAAAACTATGTTATATACTAGCAGCTTTTATAAGAACAGCTAGGTTCTCCAAACTAGACAGCACAGCAAATTAACTTCTGAAAGGAGTACAGTAAATTAACATTCATAAAATGGTGATTAAAATACATTGACATTGTCTCAATACAAACAACAGTAAACAAGAAGAAAGCAGTGAGTATTTCAAGTCAGAATAAAATGGATGCTTTCAAATCCAGCATAAATCCTTAATCTCTTCCATAATGAGATTGGAATGCTTATTACCATAAAATCCATCTCCTTAATTTGAGGTCAGGGTACAACATGCTCACAAAAGGAATTAAAACCAACTGAATTTAACCAATCTGAATATAAATAATTAATGGAAAACTAAAAAATATAGCATAGAAGTCTGCAACAGAGCTGCAACAGAATTAAAACAAACACTAGCTTTCCCACCTCCCTTTAAGTGGACTGCTGTAAGCAGGCAAGGCTGACTTGATCTGTTTTGAAATTCCTTTTCTTCACTCCTGCTTTAGGGCACATGAGTGAGGTTCAGGGAGAACTCTACTAAAGCAAGCTGACTTGTAAAGCAAAATAATCACTGACACCCTGGAACAGTCACAAAGCAATAAACATTGTTGTTATTCTTGATAAAACACGCAACTACAACCACCTTCAGTACCTGAAAAGATGTAAAGGTGCAGTTTCACAAACTGTTAACTCAGCTGGGAAGGGACAGAGGGAGGAACCACAAATGACAGATGGGTATGTGCTTCTAAAAGAAAAGGCTATGGCTTCCTGAAAAGACGAGGATTAAGAAGGTAAGCATAATTGCATACCAGTTATGCTGATGCATGTTAATGAATCTCACAGAACAAAGCATTTGACTATTCTCAATAATTACTAATGTAATCCTTTAAATATGCTAGACATGAGAAGTAATACATTTACTGTGATATGGGCTAGTTGCATGACCCATTCCAGTCTTTGATTTTCTCTTCCACCTCACTTCACATTAGCCTGATTTTCAACCTTACAGTCTTCCACTTCAGTTTTTCAGTCCCTTGCTCATATAAACTGATCTTCTATTCCAGTTTTCTTCCCTTGATCCAGATTCTTGTCAGCCCAGCCAGAGAGTTCACAGAGTTTCTCCTTCTCCTACCAGGTCATGGTCCCAATGGTATCTGCAGACACATTTCTTTGCAGAGACTGAGCCCCATTTGCTCCCACAAACTCACCTTCAGTGCAACTCTTCCCCTCCTTCCCAGTTCACCTACTTCTCTTTATATTTCCTTCTAGTCTCTGCTTGCACTCCTTTTATTGTCTTCATAGCAAAACAACACCAACTTTCAACTGGAAGACTTCAAAACCAATATTCAGTAACTTGCCAATGTTACAGCCTGTAGACCACAGAAATTTACTGTGGGAAGTATCAGACAGCCTTCTAAGACGTCAAGGCTGACCAGCATCCCATGGTTTAGAAACATACCATGGACCTACTGTTATTTTCAAGTATATTAATTCACCCTAGTTTCAATAAGGATGCTTTATTTAAACTGAATCAAAGCAAAAAGAAAATTTAATAGATTCTGAGGTAAAAAATAATTAGAAACAGAGAGAAATTAGAAATAGAGTGGCAGAAAAATATATACATGCATTATCTTAGCAAATTATAATATCTTTCTTCAACTAAACAAAAGATCATTCCCCAAGACAAAAGAAAATGCAGTGGAGCTGGTCAGAGGTGGGGAGATTAACTATTTTTTTATCCATACTACAACATGGGAGATTGTTAAATGTGAGAAAAGTGGATTAGAAGATGTAAAAAAACCCCACCAAAACAACTCAACATGAATAGTTAAACAAAGACAATCAAAACAAGGTTTCAAGTGCTAATTTCATTAACTGTTTCATAAATATAGCCCTGTATTTATATATCTGAACTTCCTCTGATTCAGCTCCATTCCTCTTCCTTGCATCCTATCACTGTTCCCCAGAGAGAGCAGATCTGTATCATCCGCTTCACTTCCTCCTTTGGGGAAGCTGCAGTCTGCAGCGCGGTCACATTCAGCCTTCTCTTTTCCAAGTTGAGCCCAATAAACTCTTAGTTTTCCCAGTATGTAATGACACAAAGACAATCTGGACTTTTCAGCCCAACAACATGAAGTCTAAAAGTAAACATGACTCTTCTCTACACAGAAGTATATACAGAGAACAAATTAGGAATTAAGCTACTGAATGATACTAAACAAGAACAATGAATATATATGAAGACTGTGAATAATTTTGATTGAAAATTAGATTGACATTATTGAAACAAGCCAGAAAGGGTATGCTGTAGGCCCTAATTTTTAAGATCAGTAATTGTATTATCAAATGGGTTGAAGGACATTACTTAGAGATCTGCAACAGAAAGCAAATGCAGCTAACACCCCCCCCCCTCCATTTTTATATGTGGGTGGAAGGCATAAGAGCAAAACAAATCTTCTGTAGTTTTGTAGTGGCTCTCTAGTGTTAACCTGGTCCTGTGCTCTGAAAAAAAAAAAAAAAAGAAAAAACACAAACCTTACATTCAATATAAATTCATTTCATCATAATCCCTTTTTGTTGCCAAGTATGAAAGACTAATAATCCCCTTTTTGTTGAAGTATGAAAACTTGAGGCATATACAACACAGAAGACTGAAAGCAAGTCACTTGCAACATATGACCATCACAAGAAAACTTCTTTTTTTTCTTATTCAAGTCTGGATTAACCCTACACACTAGGGACTCTTACACAGAGACAGACAATTTTACAAAGACAAACCTTTGAGATACCATTGTTATGTAGGGATTTCTACAGAAAAGTACTTGTATTAGTACACTAGGACCACAAATGTACAACAGCACAGACTAAAATACTAGAACAGGACTGAGACAACCAAGTGGAACCATAACATCCAAAAAAGAATATTGATAACTGTGGAGTGGAACTGGGAGGCAGTGATGGAATATGTGACCGCATCACATTCATGGATATGGATATAAACAGGATATGATTCTACACCACCCTCAGCGTTCTTTGTCCAAAGGGAAGAAAAATGCAGCAAAGATCATGCAACATCATTACCAGGCAAGAACAAACCAAAATACACAGTGAGGATTTTGTAAACAGCACCCCTTTCTCCCTTGTCACTGCAAGTAATCCTACTGACAAGATAGCCATCTGTCCTGGTCCTCATAAATGCAGGACTGCAAAAGCAAGAGTATGAAAAGATGACAAAAATCTCATAGATTTCAAATACAAGTTTATGAAAATAATTTGTTCAAAAGCAGAAGTCATGCTTCCACCTATGCAGTGATCCATTGTGAGCTGCTGCAGTTAAACTCTCTTCTCATATGATGACACACTCTGTTTGGCTATTGCAGAACCTTGGTTTCTTAAACCAGAGCACTTGCTAAGTTACATCTGTTGCCTAAAATGCAGGAACTTGATCACTGCAGTATGAACAGCCGAGGTTATTATTTATTGCTTTTTATTGCAAAACACAATACTTTCTTCTTTGCATAAAATAGTGGGTTCTGCTGAGTATTTTCATTGTCAATAAAACATTAATGGGTGGTGGGAAAGCAAGAAAACGCCTTTCTCTACAATGCATAGAAAGTGCTCAGAGGGCTTGGAGTAGTGCTGCAACAGAGCTCTTCCAACTAATGACTGCTAAGTGTCTTCCTCAGAAACAAACTGCCTGTTCTTCACCTACTAAACAAATTGGAAAAGTGTGTATTCTCCTAGCATCTCTCAATATACAATCTATATGTATCCTTTCAGAGGCTAGTATTCAATTTCATTCACATTCTCACATAGATTTGAAAGAGAATCTCTACCCAGCTTATGTTTCTCAACACTAGTAATAATAAACCCCAACATTTTAGATGCATACCTGAAAAACAGTGCTTCAAAAAACCTCACTAATTTTGCTTCCCATATATCCTACACGATTTTTGTGAGTACTTGTTCTTTGCTCACATGGTCCCAAGTTATATCTCAAAATCCTACTTCATTTTACTTTATGCTTCCAGAATATTGTCATAACAAAAGCACTCCACACTTGCATTCCCACATACCTTTAACACAAATTCACCTTTAAATATTTGTTTCATATAAGTTATAAAGGAACCCATAAAATTTGAGATCTATTGAATTACATCTTTCTGCAGGAAAATGCTTTTAGTTGATTCAACATGCCTGAACAATTTATAAATAACACCCTCTCCTCCTTACTTTGGCCCACTGAAGACACCGAATTTGAGTACAGGCAAGACAGAGAAAATGAAAGAGAATCCTTCACTTATCACAGAGAAATTAAGGGGGTTATTCAATCAGGATTATGTTGTAAATTCTCACTGTTGTAAATTCTTTCTGTTGCCCTATGCATTTCAATTCTTTATGTCATGACTGCCTTAGAAAGGAGATAAAAAACAAAAAAGAGGAGAAAAAGAAGGGGGAAAAAGTGTGAAAGGGGGAGAAAAAGGTGAAAAGTGCTGAGGAAAAGCAAAACAGAGGGGGGAAAGGTGAAAAGGGGGGAGGTGACAGAAGAGGAGGAAGGCAATGAAAAAGGTATTGGGGAAAGAAAGAGTAAAAGACAGGTAAAAGAGAAAAGAATAAAGTAAAAAAGAGAGAGGAAGAAGAGGACAAAAAAAAAATAAAGGGGGAGGAGAAAAAAGAGGGGAGTGGGACAGGAAAAAAATAAGAGAAAAAATGGAGGAAGAAGAGAGAAAAAAGCAGTAAAACACTTAGTTGTGCCTTGAAAAACACCTTGCATTTATTTGATTGGCTCTGAAGCATTTTCTTCATGCTCTGAAGCATGAAGAAAAGGTTTCTCAGTAGTTAGAGAATGTCTAGTGTTTCTTTCGGCCACTTTAACATTAGATTGAACTTGGATGCCTTACATAGAGACATTTTTTAAATTATTCAGGATATTTTGACTATACAGATTGTCAAAATAGACCATACTAGACCAGGCTGGTAAACCAGTCTAGCAACAATTTGCTCAGATCAGCCATCACTATTATCTTGTTCGCAAGATGCAAAACAACTTACATGGTATAGCCTATTAGTACTGAACAGAATATGGTAGATATGGTACAATCTACTCTTTTAAGTATTTAATCCTAATTGCTAGCAATTGTTTTAAAAGTATACACTATGAATACTTTTTCTAGCTTGTTTGGCTTCATTTGTGATACATTTCAATACTCTGTCTGCAGTAGTTATAACTTTGGATAGTAATACTATAAACATCCCAGGAGATTTATTAATCTTAAATATCACAAGCAATGGTCAGATCCAATTAAATACATTAAATGGAAACCTGGCAAGTTACGAAATTCCTTTAAAGTACAGTCTTAATTGCACTGTGCATTCCATCATTTTTAAGTGTGCAACATGAATACTTCTGTCAAGCTATAAAATGAGAACTTCAGAACAAATCCCAGCCTCTTGGCACCTTTTGAGCCATGACTACATGTAAAACAGGAGCAATGCAATAAGAATTGTCTTCAATAAGTATGCATTTTACAACAAAGTTCCTCTGGATTAACCTCTAAGGAATCAAGAAAAAACATCCTTTCTGACCATTTTGTGGTATCAGCAAGGAAATAAGCTTCACAACAAGCAGATTCAATCGTATCTTGAATTATTGGACACTTGGGAGCCCTGAGACTCTCTCACTTGACAAGAAAGCAGATAAAGCATCGAAGTAGTGGGTTTCTATGTTGGATTGGATCTTTGAGATTACTTTAAGCTTGTTTGCACATAGACTTGTGCAGACCTCTGCCTCCATATGTCAAAGGAAGTATCTTCTTTTGTCTACTTGCTAGCCCTTACCACCTAGATCTCATTTTCACCTGTCCCAACAGTGAGATCACCACATCAAGGAAACTGACTGAGTACCTAAGATCTAAATTCAACCCACTTTCCATTTTTTCTGCATGCATTAGTCAGCAAACTAGTCAGCCTCAGTCTTCCAGCAAAGTTATTTCTGAAAACTAGCTCCTGAACTCAGATTTGCAGTACAAGACAGACTCATCATTTCAGATCTACAGCACAGAACAGAAATATAAATAAGAATCCAACACATCAGTACTCAAAAAAAAAATAAGTTCAGTTAAAATTTTGGAATTAAACTGCTGTTTTCTGAAAGCTATACATTTCTTTTCGATGTTTCTAATGTGAGAATCCCTGCAAACACCGAAAAGGAGTGCCCCAAATCAAAAAGGAAACAAAACACCTGATTCCTATTAAGTGACAGATCACAGAGATTTGTGATATTAAAAACGCCTGTGGTCTTGTAAGAAGACTTTCAATTCCATGCCAAATATTTTTTCTTTACTAAGTAGCTTAAAAATTCTAATTCGTGCCAGTGATATATATATATTTTTACTCCAATCTATAAGAACACTCATTGCAAGCATACAGCAGGCAATGTGACAACAGCCTACAGTAAAACCTACCAACCTGGCAATGACAGCACCTCTGTGTTTGCAATCCATAAGTCAACCGCAGAACTGCTCATGGCTTTACCATAGCTGAAGAGCTCTGGGACCCCCCCTTCACATAGCAGTTCTCAGTAATATGGCACATTTAAAAATATGTACGAAGCATAAGAGATTGATACAGAAAGCGATTGATTGATATTTTGATAGTAATGCCTGAAATTAATACATGAGTTTTAAAGGAACAGAATGAGGAGTGAAGGCTTACAAAAAAAAAAAAAAAAAAAAAAAAACACCGAACAAAAATACAAACAAAAAGGCCACTCCCATGGACTACTGGGAACCATACGCTACTCTAAACAGCTGGAAGTCGAAACTAACAAAACGTCAGCACTTGAATGCTTCCATGACTGCCACGGTTGAACAGCCAGAGGTGAAGAAATGACAGTGCCAGCGGCCAGCGCCAAAGTCCGGAGGGGCTCTGCCTCTCCGCATTCAGCCATGTTCCTACCACCGGCATGCCGCCGGGCCCTTTAAGCCAGACCTGAAGACGGGCGGGAGGCACCGGCCCCGGGACGGCCCCGTTCGCTGCCCGCAGGAGGCTCGTGCTGGCTGCGCCGGGCGTCGCGGGAAACTTTGGCGGCGGGGAGCGCGCCGTCCCTCGGCTTTGCACAGGACATGAAGTCCCGGCGGGGAGAGCGGAGGCTCCGCCGCATCAACCCTCTCAGGCGGCGGCGGCAGTGCTCAGCAGGGGACAGGGAGGACCGGATGGGGCAACCTCCGCCTCCCAGAGCGGCAGCCGCTGCAGTCTGCAGCCAACAAGGAAACAGCAGCTCTTGGCATCCGCAAGGCCGCGGCCCCCGGCGACGCGAAGCGGCCTCCGGGCGTCCTGGAACCCTCCCCGAGGCATCCGCGGGAGGCGCCGCGGCTCTTGCAGCGCGCAGGGGAGCGGCGCCGCCGCCGCATGTGTGCCCACGCAGAGGCAGCGCCGAGCGCGGCCGGGCGAGTGTCCGGCCAAGGCGCGGCACCGGCACCGCCGCGGAGGTCGGGAAAATCACCGCAACTCAAAGTACTCTTTGCTTCTCCCCTCCCCGCAGCCCTCGTGCCCGAGCGAATGCGGCGCAGGTGGAACTCACGGGAGGAAGGCGCCACACCGCTGACTCCCAACCGCTGCCAGCAGCGCCACCGACACCGGGGTCTGCCGCCGCGACCCCCCCTTCCTGCCCCGCCCCGGGACCGCCCCGCCCCGGCGCGGGGGATGCGGCGGCGCTCACGTCTGCCCGGTAAGGGCTGCGCCGGGCTAGACCGCTGGGAGGCGCCCGCTGTGCCCTGATCCGCGCCGGGTCGGGCTGGGCGCGGGGCCCAGTGGGTCTGTGGTCACAGGAGAGACGCTGGGGTTTGCACGGGAAGGCCTGAAGTCCTCAGGGTGTTCGGTGTTCTCAGTAATGGGGCTGGGGTCACAGGGGAGGGTCTGGAGTCCGCACGAAACGGGTTCGGTGTCCACTTGGAGGGGTCCTTGAGAGCCCGCAGGGAGGGAAAAAAAGCGCCCCGTGCCCTTCTGACTGCCCTCGGGCAGGAACGGGCTGGTGTGCGCTCAGTCCCGGCGGATGAAGGCCCTTAGTGCCGGGAGAGGAAGGCACTAAGGCATCCCGGCGGATGAAGGCCACTTAGTGCCTTAGTGTGGTTGCGGGGTTGCAAGCGGTGGTCAGCGAATTGAGGGGAAGGCTCTCCAGGCTTCTCTGCGGGGTGTAGGGGCGGGTGGCAACACCAGCTCGGGACAGCGGGGAGCCACGGCATGGTATCCTCCGAGGGATGGGTGCTGGGCATGGCACAAGGCAGATCCTGATAACAAAGGATCCAAGGCGAGGGTGCCGATTGTGGTTGTAAGCTTGTCGAGAGCTTCAGTGTGCTTTAATGAAACCGTGTTTTCAGTGAAATTCGTAACATAACATAGCGAGCTGAAGCTTGGGCATGTGTTACAATGAGCTGTATCTCAACCACACATAGTTGCTGCCTGGGAGCCCTATTCAATATCCCTTGCTGAGCAGGTTTGTGCAGGAGACCTTTGAGAGGCTTATCTGCATAGGTAAAATGGAAGAATTAGGGCCCAAATCTGTACTGTTTTTCAGGGGCATTGTGATGAAGTATTCATTTATCAATCAGGACTGTCCTAATGCTCCTTAAAAATATAAAAAAATATTATTTTTTTTATTATATCTGACACCCTCAGACTAAAAGAACGGCTTTTTTTTCTGAGTAGATCTGCCAACTTTGTTATGACAACAAATCTGGGTAATTGGATTTGTGATGGATGTTTCAGTATTTCTAAAAAGGGTGGATCTGTTATGAAGAAGGAGCATTTGCCTCATTCATATAAAATGGAAAATGCAACACAAATTAATTCTTTGAAAGTTTATTAATATTTTTAAAGTTAAAGTGCATCAGTAGAGTTCTGGCTTGGTCTTAATTGGTTCTTTTTCTTCAGAAGGTGGAAATCTGCTTCTGTGGGTCTATAGGACATAGCAAGCAATTAGTGATTAATGTCTCCCAAAGATGCTTTCAGTATTTGATGACAAGAAATATTAAGCTCTTTGAACAGAAATGGTGACTTACTGGTTTCAACTGATTTGTAGAGTCACACCACCATTTTTTGGTAGAGTTCTTTGTCACATCAAGCTGTCATCAAAGTTTGTGCCTTACATTATAGACTGGCTCATGAAAATGAACACTGTAGCTGCAAAGGCCTAGTCTAAGGATTCTAGGGCTTCCCTTAAAGACTTCCCTTACATTATTGATCTGGCTCATGAAAATGAACATTGTAGGTGCAAAGGCCTGATCTAAGGATTCGAGGACTTGCCCTGAACAAAGCACATGGTGCTTTGTGAAATAACAAATCAATAAACACCTGTTGCTGAGGCAAGAGCAACCCAAAGGCTTGCCCCCACCTTAAGCTCTATATGGCATTAATGAAGGGTGCAGCTTTGCAGTCTCTAACGAGGGGCTACATTCTGTTCTAGAAGTGTTTCCCATGCTAGCTGCTCTTACGTGAATTCTTTAGTTGGTGTAGATTAATATATTCTCAAAGTAATCTTTGCAAAGGAAAGCATGGACAAGAATTTGAAAGAGCTCAAAATAGTCATTAGCTTAGCATGGGAATGTTCCATGAATTAGAAGGTTTTCTTTTATGACAGAGCTAGGGGCCTATGAATTCAGTCCTTTTTCTAAGTGTGGAATATTTTGCTTACAGGTAGTAGTAAAGGGAATCAAAGAATTTGGGGGGAAAAAAAGAAAAAGAGAAAAGCGTTGAAAAGATATATTATTAACTCTTTGAAAAGAGACTGCGAAAGAGACTAGCTTTGAGGCCTACTAAGAGGCTTTAAAGTTTTCTTTCTGAATTTTAAAAGCTTTTTCTTCAAAATTAGAAAAATTTTAAATTTTTCTTAATTTATTATTTTCTTAATTTTAATTAATTAAAATTTCAGCTTTTTATGACTACCTTTGTATCAAAGTTGTTAACTTGAATAGAACCTATCAAATCTACTAGTTTTATTTATGGTTAACATAAGACAGTCTACCTTAGACTTCATGTTTAATGGCTCTCTATATCATTCTACTGAATTTTCTTCAATCTGCTCATACTGCTTTCATTAGTCCGAGAGCTGTTTTCATATCACTTCACAAAGGCAATAAAAATGAATACAATAAAATGTGATGCTTAATTTTTGTCTCTTTATGAAATCTGAGACTTGGCTTACAGTGTCCTGTTCTTTGAATTTGAAAATTTCTAATGTAGAAAAACAAAATAACTCTTTAACTTTATTCTGTGGCTTATGCTGTTACCTCCTAGTGTGAAGCACTGAAAAATAAAAAACGCAAGCCTCATATTCTGTAAAGTACTAGATTTCCTGTAAGACTGACTTCACTGAATTGAAAAGCTATTTCTCATCTTGCATGACTGGATATCTACTTTTATAATAGCTTTGCATGGGGAATGAAACTGTGGGGTTTTCTTTAGCATGCCAGTCTTTTCATCTGCATTAGGTACAAATTCAGCAAGGACTTGAATTTTCAAGATTAGGTACGTGCTAAAACAATTAATTTTAGACCTTTGACATAAAAATTACATAAAAAGATAAAATTGGTCTGTGGTTGTAATTTCATGGTAAAATATTCTGGCTTTCTTGTATACAGGAATATACTTAATATCCTAAGCTTTTGCATTGTGGCAAACTTATCTTGAAATTTTTCATTATCCATGCTTGAGCCATGCTACTGAACCATCACTACCTGCCATTTATAGATCTGTGAGAAAATGTTCTTTCAATTTGTGCAAAACCCTTTTGAGTCATACAGTCTTCTTACTTATACTTCCATAACAAAATGATGTTGTTCCTGGCAAGCAACAATAGTAAATATTAAATTATAAAGGTCAGTATCATATATCTTGATGAAGTATTTTAGACAGGTAAATTGATTCCAGGCTCTGAGCTCTTAGCTTTGAGCACAATTTACTCTATTTTTGCCACAGATACTTAATTTCCTTTTACCATGTTTTTTTGGATTTTGTTTTGTTTTGTTTTTAGGAAAAAAAAAAGATACAAACTTTCTCTTTATTCTCTTGCATATGTGAAAGTACAGACTGTGTCATACACTCGAGAGCTGCATGGAGATTTTACTTTGCAAATGGAGCAGCATGCTGGCAGCAAAAAGGATGAAAGCCTTTGAACAGCTCCTTTGATAATTGAAATCAGCCCATGATCTCCTTCAGGCTGCAGTTTTACTCATCGCTATTTCCTAGGTTTTTTTCTAGCACCAAGATAAATTTCAATGTAACAAAAGAGTCACAGTGGAAGAGATATGTATTATAAAGGTATGTAACACAGTTGTCGTTAAAGTACTTTACATACCTTCATATAAAGCAAAAATACACAAAACAAATACCTTTATATTGAAGGATTAATTTTTTCCAGGTGAATGAGGTGAATGGAAAAGTGCAATAAATCCAGTTATGCAAGCTTGCATCCTTAGCAAAACTTCAACTCTCGTGCAGTAAATGGTCTCTGCAGACTGCAGATGAGGTTTGGGTCACTTTTGGGTCACTGATGTTTATTTGATGCCTTTCCCATGTGTAAAGGATGTTCATCTCTACCTCTGGTAGGACAGTGCTTAATTAATAAAACAATAATTAATGTCAGTTAATTTGTCATTGAAGACAAATTATTCATAACAGCATCTTACCTAAAGTGATGCCATATTTTGCATACCACTGAAAATGGTTTCTAGTTGTTTCAGAACAGAAAATGTTTATTGTTGTATCTCTGTCTTCTATTTGTGTGCTGCTATCCTTTGAATCTCCATACAAGTGATCACTGGTGCCTCAATGCAGGTAATCCAGTTGTCATTAATTTGAATGTGATACCTCAACTGTCCTTGGGAAATTGTCTGTATTTCTGTTATGGCTTTTTCTGTGTTTTTAAATAATCTTACTCTTGCCCTTTTGTCTCTGGGATATCTACATAGGTATCTCTGAAGGGTTGGGATTTTTCCTGTACTTATCTTTTATTTGTTTGCTTGTTTGTTGTGAGAAAAAAAAAATCAGATGTCTGTGGTAATAACAAAAGACTTGCAAAAATGTTGAATTGAATTAGAACTTGCATTCCATCCTTAGATTGTCTCCTAAGAATTTGGAGTAGGAAAACAGTGGATTTCCATTCTTCATTCTTACCTAATTGTATTAAGCAGAGACTGAGACTACGGTCCTACTAAATTAGAATGGTGCAAGTTGATCAGTAGAACAAATATTTGTGCTTAGGCAGGCCTTTTGGATCTTATGGGAGCAAGTAGTGGGCGGGAAAAATGCATGTGGATGAATACTGCTACTATGCTATTTTTCTTACATTCAGAAGTTGATAGTGAAGTAGAGGTTCAGTAAAACACTTTGGTAGTATCTGTCTTCTGATCAAAGTATGGTATGTCTGAAGTTTCTATCTGCTCAAATGATGCTATTGTGATTTTATCCAGGTAGGAAGTCACTTGGAAAGTTGTTTAATGCAGAATATGGCTACCTATAGCACGTGGTTTTGACACAGACACTTTTCTCATGATCCCTCAGTTAAAGAAAAGAAGGAAAAGAAGGAAATAGGAAGGAAAAGAAGAAAAGTTAAGGGAAGGTTCCGGGAAGGGAAGGGATTCCTATGTCCCCTAGCCACTCCTTTCTTAATCCCCGATTGGCCCTTATCTTTGTACTGTCCCGAGACCAGGGTCAGCTCCTGCCACTTGTGAAGGAGAAACCTTGAATCTCCCCATAAGTATGCCTGGGGACTCAGAGCATCTCACCTCACAGCTGAATTAAACATCTGTGGATACCATGCAAAGGCCCTTTTTGCTACCTTACCCTGGGCTTTACTAGCAGTTATTCAGGCAGCAACAAATTACCATGACTGTAGTACAAATTAACTCATTATTAATTAACCTTTTTCACTTGAGAGTATATCAACGAGCAATACTAAAAAGTGTTCCATTTATTTCAATTTTAATTTTCAAACATCTCAGAGGATAGAAGAATACTGCTGTATTGTATATTGGGGTAGAACTGCAGCATGGGAGCCTAATATTATATATACTAGTAGTTATATACTTTTCTCTTTTTTGCAGTCACAGGATATAGCAAATGAGGCACTTAAGACAGCCTTTTTACACATTTTTAACCTCTGCTAGGACACAGTGAAAACCACATTCCATGTTTCTAAAAGCCAGCTGTCTGAATTTAATTACCAGGAAATAGAGACCCTGTGTTTACCTCTGATGTTTGTTATAGTAGGTTCCTGCTCTTGATCCAGGTGGAAGGGTTACTGTTACATTTGGCCTCTACTTCAGCAAATGGAGTTTAGCTGAAATTAGTGCTTGCTGATAGTGCAATCAACAGTAGTGATTTTCACTTAGTGAAAAATCTTCATTGGAAGTACAGTTCTGCTGGAAATACAGTACTCTGTCATACTCACAAACACGGAATGGTGTTCTTCTTTCATAAATTAATGCAGAACAGTGAGACACATTTGATGTTGTATAAAACAACTTAATGGAACAGGTATCTGACCCCTATACTTGAAATACGTTACCTCTCTGTGAGCTTCATAAACTGAATCACAAACACTCTCTTGCAGGTGTCTTATTTGTGTCTGCAGACTAAGAAAACAAAAATACAACCTAAGAAAATAATTGACTTTTCATCACATTTCATGCTGAAATACCTCACAAATTTTTGAAAAATATTTAGACATATTTAGAAAATTCAAAGGTTTTAGTATTTGCAAAGAAACCCTATGCTAATACTGGTACCACTACAGTGCTTGTACAAATCCTGGTTTTCCTTTCTCAGTTAAAACTGAGGGAAGAAGGTTACCTGATTTACAATGTGCCAAGTTTCCAACAGAAGCTGATAAAAAAGCTATATTCTGTTTCTACCTCTGTGAGTGCTCATAGCTTGTTTAAAGAGGTGGTTAGGCATGCTGCCTCAAATAAAAAGAAATTTTCCATAGCTACTTATGCCAGTGATGGATTTTATTTCTCAGATATTATAATATGCAATTATCAGCCCAGGAGACAGCAGTGCAGGAGCAACAGTGATGTCATTGTTCTCTCTGTTGCTGATGTGTGTTCCATGGGCTTCCTGTTGATGCAAGACAGAAGAGAACGTGAGGATGAGATTAAAATTGACACTGGCATAGTAATGTGATTATTGATGCTTTGGAAATTTATAGTGCAACTTAACAAAAAATCTGTTAACAGCAATTTAAAGGGCAACGTATTCTCAAATTTAATGACACAATCACAAAGTTATTTGCTTTGGAGTATATAAATACCTAGTAGTTCTTCTCATGTAGGATTTTTGTTCATTTGAGAGGTTAGGTAGCAGTTTAGTAATTAAATTACATAATTTGCTACATGGGACTTCCAGTTATGTAAAAATTTAATTAAGTTTTATTTCCTACTTGTCTAAGAGACTTTTGTCATGGGAATATGACTATAATAATTTAGAGATGTGTCTTCTGTTGCTAAAATTTCTTGGGCAATTGTGTCTCTGTTACACTGAGGGCACGCTTGTGAAAATCAAGTGCACATCAGACCCTCTTTATCTCTTTGATTGTGAGCTAAATTTAACCTTGTCATTGAAACTACCCTGGGAAGGTTGATATTGAAGAGCAAATTAATTGTTCAAATAGTTTTTCTCTTGGAGAGGCACAGGCCATGATGGCAACCAAGCCAGAGCTTGTGGCCAAAATGAGAAAGCTTGCCCTCAAGAGTGTTACAAATCTCCCCACTGAATGATCAAGCATCTTTCTTCCTTTTTGGAAACTGTCAGAGAGATTCGTACTGGTACATTCTTCCAAGCATCAGGCTTAACCACATGGCGTTAGGAACAGGTCGCTCAAAAGGGAAGAAGGGGAGAGAAGTAAAGGACATGAAACAGAGAATGAAAATAAAGTTTTGATAAACGGAATGGGAAGTAGGTAGGAGTGCTAACAGAACAGAGATGAAATGTAGAATTCTTTGTCAGCTGGTAGGCATGTCATGAATTTATTCTCAAGGTTATGAAGTTGGTGCTGTTTTGTTTTTCTCCACTCCATGCACATAAATGTGTAATACTGTAGTGCAGTGCAGAGCTGTGTGACCCCTGGTGGAGGCTGAGGAAAAGGTGTCACTGATACTCCTGGAAGATGTGGCCAGGGTGGTGAGCCTGCCTAGTCATGGGGGATAGGGGAAAACTGGATCATACCCTGGGGTTTGGACTTGCAGAACTGCTTCCAGAAGAGAAGAAAAATGTTCTAGGAAGATCACACATATTCTTATCTCTTTCTTTCCCTTTTCCCTCAATCTATTACAAAATAAATTGCCTAAAATAAGAAAGCATTCTAAAACTAATTTTTTTAAAGTGCATTGGATGTATGAAAGCTAGTTTTATATGGTTTAGATGCTGGATAGGATGATGTTGGCATGTTGAGAATCTTCCAGAATAACTGTTATTTCTTCTGTTGGACATAGAAAATCAGGTGGACAAGATTTTCCATGGAGAAGTTTCTGGTGCTCTGCATCTCATTGTGTATCTGTGTGTGTGTGTGTGTGTGTTATGTGAATAAACTGTACCAAAAGAAAAGCTAAAATCTAAAAAAAAAGCAATATAGTTGTCTCAGTCATGCCAGGGTTGAAGGCTTTTCTTAACAGCCTTCAACTATGAGTGCAGATGAGTGTAGCAAGCAAAATATACATTCAGAGACTGAATTGTATTCCTATGTGTAGGTGTGGCATAAAATCTAAAACTAGCTAGGAGGTGAACAAAATATGGCAATAGTAGATTTCACTGTCTCAAAAAAGATATGCTTTGTTAAAACACTTTGTAAATATCTATCTGCAGGCTTCCTAAATTGACATCAAAAGCTTCCTTTTTGGTCAAAAAATGTATGTAACTATCCTCCCTAATTATGCCCATGCGCCTAGCCAATAGTGCAATCATATATTGCTGAGGTTTTTTTGTTTTACATTACCCATCCAAGCTGTTTGGGGCAGAGGAAGTTTTTGCCATTACAACAGAGAAAAGGAAGAGGATTTTCTTTGTACAGAGAGTACAAACATTATTTGACATCTTTACTCTTTTTTAGCCTATTAAGTAATCTTTAAGCTTTCTTTTTCTTTTGATTGCAGTTCATGATATGTTAGAGATCTAACTGATAGATATCTAGAAAATTCAAAGGTTTTAGTATTTAGTATTTAGTATTTCATAGACTGTTAGAAATCTATTACTTTAAACAGAAAAAGAGGAACAAAATCTTATGCAGAAAAGACAGAAAATTACAGAAATGAGAGGTCAAATGGCTTTCTAAAGGTAATGCAGCTTCTAGCACTACTGGTAGGATCCATATTTCTTGAATCTTTTAAATCTCACAATAGTAGCTTTGTCCCAGGGCGTCTAACTTGCTGTTTTGCTATTTTTCTGAGATTTGTTATTTGCCTATTGAGTTCCATGCCAGGCAAATCTAGCATCTTCATTTTCTAGCCTTGTATTCCATCCTGTCCAAACTGATTCAGCCATCCCTTGAAATTAAAACTATGAAACTGCTAAATTAACCGTACAGTTACCCCCTCATTTTAATAATCATAATAATAGTAATCACAATAGTAATATTAACAATAAAAATAATAATAGGAAAGTACTGAGTTCTTCAAAAAATTGAAGTGCATTTAACTATTTACAGCTAGGAATAGATTAGATCATCAACTACTACTTCTGAAAAATATTCAAGGAGAATATAGTTGGACATGATGCATTATAGGTAGAAATGTGTTTTCATTACAAATAATGTGTTCTAACATCAGAAATAAGACTGATTGTTATCTTTTTATGACTTAGAATATTTAGAGAATATTATAGGACACTATTTGGCTAAGGCTCCAGCTACTTTCTCTTTCCCTGGGATGATGTAGCACCATACCTATTCCCATATCCATATTTAAACAAACCATTTTCTGAGAAAATAAGATGAACTATTACAGAAGAAGCAGAAAGCCCGTGCCGCCACAGCTGAACAAAAATATTTTAGCAGGAGGCCAGCACTACAAAACAAAAATTTCCCCAGAGGTTCTTGCTTTATTCACAGCTAGAATGACCTAAAAATAACATATTGCTATATAGAATCATAGCTATATTATTCCCCTTGCAGTGTTACCAACACTTTAAGCTAAATTAAAGAAGCCATTCTAAATTTAATTTTCAGAAGCCTATCTTTCCTCTTCTCTGACTTCTGCTTTATAATCTACTATTACTTTCTTCTGGTTAATTAAAGAAATACTATTTGATTCCCTATATGTCTGTCTTGATGATGACATATTGATCCACACTCTCTCCTGTAGTTCTATTTCATAAAGAAATTCACAAGGTTTTTCTAGGATCCAGGTAGAAACTCAGCAGTTTCCTAGTTTCTGAACAGTCAATAGAGAGAGTAGCATGGAGGTTAATTATAGTATAAACTAGGCTTTTCTGACAGGATATATTTTCTCCTATTTTGATTCATGGGATTCACTTACTTAAAAACACATCATAGTACACCCACTTGTTAAAGGTCAAAATTATTTCATAGTAAGTCAATGTTACGTAGATTTTTGTGTTAGGCAATTATTTTTAGCATCTTATTTACTGCTACAATGCTAGTGGTAGCTAAAAAGAAGGATGTGTATGTTAATTAATGTTCACTGGATTTTTTTTTTCAATGTAGCCTCTTGTTTCTGATTTGCATTGTATAATGCTCATGAGACAGTGCCAAGAACCTTATGTGTATCAGCAGCATCTTCTGGAACATCAGTGGCCATATTCAGTTGCTGTACAGTGTATGTGGAATAATCATCCTCTGCTAGGAAATTATAAAACTATGTCATTTGATTGCAATTACATCCTCACTCATGCTAAGGTGCTGGCTTTAAACAGTTCTTATCAACACATCTAACTAATAATTTTTGTTGGGTTTTTTTTCAGGAGATGAGTTGAGAATAAGTGAGAGCTCAGGTCTCTGCAGGACACACAGTTTTGTAATGGTTTTTGCTTATGTGCATTTACTTCCTCTATAAAACTTTCTGAGAGAGTAAACAAGACTTTCTGAGAGAGTAAACAAGAGGAAGAATATAAACTTTTCCTCAAGACAACAAAAAAATCCTCATCATTTCCTGTAAAAAAGTAAACCATACTTCCACAGAAGAAACAGATACACTTTTGGCCAAGACTGATGGTGAAGGTGTAGAACATTCTTGTTACAGGAAGTCATTGGTTGGAGACAAGGACAACACAAACTCTTAGAGATCCATGCCACAACAGCGATGGTTTGTTATGGAAGATTCCTTATATAGGGGGTTTGAAACTCCAGGGTTTAAACAGCTAATTGATTGGGGTGTCTCTCCACCCAGATCTCTGGCCAGTGGTGCTTCTGCATCTAGGCTTGAGCAGGGTTGGCTGAGGGTCCCTGTATAGGTTTAAATCCAACCTATCCGGGGACTTGTTTATCTGTTTTCTGGAATGAACCAGTCTAGCTGAATTGGATTTGTGTTATGGCTAGATTTACCTTGTCCAGCTACGGACCAGCTGTAGCTGTCTCAGTACTTTTCTCAGTTTCTGTACAGGTTGCCTAACATAAGAAAATGCTTGAATTTGGAGGATATAGTGCAGCTATAGCTGTTTGGGTACTATGGACTTTGTCAAAGTACTATGGCCTATAGTATATCAGCTCTCTTTTCTGATATACTATCAACTCTCTATTACTTCAAATTATTTTCATTCCTATTTAAAATGTTCCAAAGTGCTTTTGTTTGGATAGGGGGCAGAAACATTACACTTCCCCCCAAAGTCAGCTATGCTTCTTGCACCAGAAGAGTGAGGCATCTACTGGAAGAAGAAAACCCCTACACTGCAATAACTGCTAATGTCAATGTTTAAATAATCATCTCTCAGCATGTACATTAATTCCTCATGGACATAAATGAGGTATATAACCCCATTTCATGCTAATGTTTCACATTTGTTCTTTATTTGGTCTTCTTTCCAATTCAGACTGCTGCAATTTGGGGGGAGAGAGGGGGAGGAAAGAGTGAAGGTGAGAATGGCACACTAATTTCTTATGAAAAGTATGTCTAGCATGATTAACTCTATCAAAACTCAGCCTATTACAAGGCTGAAACATGAGCTGAGCCCCTGAATGGCTGAGATGCCATTGAGCTTGACATTTCTAGAGCTGTCTGGAGCTGGGATTAATCTCTGAATTGACAGTTTTGTGGGTTAAAGGAGAGGAAGAGCAGGTAAAAAGAAATGGAAGTGGTGGTTTGTACTCAGTTTCAGCAAATCAAATTGATCAACTTTTTCTTCAAGTGCTAAATTTGCAGAAATTTCCTAGAACAAGCTCATTGCATTGATGTATGTGGAAAGGAGGGCAGTATTGAATGACTTTTCAGAAGCAGACTTGAAGTCATGTGAAATTATCTCTAACAACTCCACTCTAGTTAATATTAATCCATTACTCTGTGTTACTACTCCAGATAGAGCTGTAGCTTTTCTTGCCTGAAATGAGAATCCAGTATCACCTTCACCATACCCCTGCTGTTTATTAACTTACTGCACTTCAAGTGTTTCCATGGCTTTTTGGGAAATGAAAAGGGATTTTAGGGCTTTGGGATGATTGGCTGAAGGATCAGGATCATAGGTAGTGTTTTCTTTGTGCCTTTCAAAAACAGCAAAGAATATTGAAAGGAATGAGCAGAGTCAATAGATTAACATGCTACTCCAAGGCTGGTGTCACTGACAGAATTTGGGGCTTTTTTGATCATAGGATGATCTATACAATGCCAGGTTGGCTGACACCTGATGAGATGCACCTTTCTCAGAGGGGAAAAAGGGGTTTTTCACAGGAGTTAGAAGGACTTATCAACAGAACTTTAAACTACTCTGGAATGGAGAACGGAAAAAGAGCAGACTTGCCACTCATAAGTAATGGGGAGGGACATGTAAGTTTGAGGGACAATGTGTTAGTGAGATCCTTCAGTCTTCTCCATGGAGCATTGGCTGCAATGAGATGCACTTGACCAACACATGCAGCATGAGTCCCTGAGATACCTCAGTGCTATCCCTGGTGGAATGAGTCCTCTGACAGAAGTCTGTTGTGGGGTGGTTATAGGCTGTTCATGAGGGATAGGCAGGGCAGAATAGGCAGTGAAGGTCATGGTGGCAGGGTGACATTGTGTATAATGGAGGGGCTAGAATGTGTGGAAATCACATTTGGCAATGGTCCAGTTGAGAGCCTCTGGATAAGTATTAAGGGACAAGCAAGTAGTGCAGAATTCCTCATGGGAGTATGCTATGGACCACTGAGACAGGTTGACAGCACGGATAAATTATATTCTAAGGAACTAAGAGACACCTAATTCAGCCACCCTTGATCATATGGGACAGTCTATCTTGCCAGATATTAACCACATTATTAGTATAGGAATTATTGCCATATTATTAGTATTGGAATGTCCTGGGTTGACTACATAATGCTTTTATCCCCAATAATCTCATTCTGTTTATGTTGAATAATAAGTTTTGTACCTTTAAGAGTGTTCCAGAGAGTGAAGGGGGGGAGAGAAGAAGCGTGCAGTTTGTTTTCAGACACTGCACTCACTCCTCCACATTCCTGCTCCTGGACTGTGTTGTCTGTGGACAGACAGCGGGACAGAGCTCTTCTTTTGCTTTTTAGTTAGGTTTTAGCTAGCTGACACAAGGAAGCTCCCTGCACCATTTTTTCCCCTTTTTCTCTTGAAACTGCTCTGGACTGAACACCCAGGTGAGCACCAGCAGCTGCAGCTGTGGCCCACTGGGCTGGGCCTGGCCTGTGACAATTCCAGCACCTGAGGGACTGATCAGAGACTGAGTGAGCTGCTGCTTGAACCCGGGGTTTTTCTTAGTTTGTCATCTCTTTTAGAGTGGCAAGGGGTCTCATTGTTTTGATATTGTTTTGGTTTTATTGTTTAATAAGCAGTTTTTTCCACCTTTCTCCAAGGAGGTATTTTTTTCCCTCCCGGACCAGTTGGGGGGAGGGGCCGATTGGATCTGCTTTTCCCACTGGGGCTCCTTTGGGGGATTCTTCCCCAAAGTTGCTCTGAACCTGGACAAATACATGAATTGGTGCCCAACGCGCGGCTGGAAAAGGTGGAAAAAAGCCCTATTAATTGTGTGTTTGTTGTTGTTAAAGCAGTTAGTAGCCATGCTGCTTGGACCCTTGATGTCTCTGGTTGTGAAAGCCTCCGTGTGGCTCTGGGCTTTTTGAGGTTTCAGTACTTTTCTGGTCACTAGGATTATTGTCCTTAACAAGTAATTTTTACGGTAGAGGGGTACGGATTGGAATAGCTGTTGTGCTGGCCTTGGTGATAATGATTCACAAAGCGTTCACAAAGATACTGGCGTCTGTTTACGATATGTATGGTTTATGGTTTCTTCATCCTACCCTGCATCCGAATTCCAGTAGTACATTTTGGGAATTTATTAGTAATTACACTCAGTCTGCTAGAGGAGGAGCCAAGAATGAGACTTTCCAGCCTTCCCTTTCCCTCTTCTCCTTTGGATCAGTTATGTCACTTTTTGAGAATGTTCAGTTTCCACTGAATGCTAAAGAGACCATCTTTCTGGTATTTATTCTGGTAACCTTCCTCTATATGGTCTGCAGCTTCTCTACAATGAGAGCTGAGATATTCAGAGGAGCTGGTGAGACCCCTGACCTAGAAGCAGAGGCAGGCGCAAAAAATCCTGAGTGGTGTGGAGAGTGGGAAAATATAGGCCAAACCCTGAAGGAATTTTCTGATCCTGTAGACTGGGATTTTCCACGGGAAGAAATTCAGAATGCAGCAGAAGTGGGGAAATACCTAAAAGAGAAGTGTCATGATGATTCTAAGGAGAAAAGGCTAATTGCAATAAGCTGGGCCCTGGCCTATGCTTATCGCACTTTGTTAGATAGTGTAGGGCAGCAGACAAAGGCAGGGGGGCAGGGAGATAAATCAGCTATCCCAGTCACTCAAGCTGTAGCCAACAGTCCAGGCTCGAAGCCAGAAGCCAGACCAGACAGTGAGCGTAAGCCAGCATCTAAACCCATGGCTGCTGCTACCAGTACTAGAAGCGGGAAACACACGGAGAAAACTGATCAACCAGTGGATGATGATGATGATGATGGTGAAGGAACCTTGATGCCTCCTGACATAAAATCAGGAGTCAAAGCAGCAGGTGCAAGATCAGACGCAAATACTGAGTCTTATTCCCTGAAGGACCTTCGTGGCTTACGGAAGGATTACCCCCGATGACCTGATGAATCATAATTAGTTGGCTGGTCCATCTCTGGAATGCTGCAGGCGAGGCTACAATTCTGGACGGCACTGAAGCCAGGCATTTGGGATCCCTGTCACAGGATCCTGCCATAGACCAAGGAATGATGAGTGGGGCCAACTCTCATAGCCTCTGGGAACAGGTCCTGAGAAGTGTAGCAGAAAGATACCTGTGAGCAGACGATCTCTATATGCAGCAAACTCAGTGGAAAACCATAGAACAAGGGATTCAATGCTTGAGGGAAATGGCAGTGACTGAGATTGTCTTCTCAGATGATGGAAACACAGTAAATCCAGACTTGGTACCATGCACATCTGTGATGTGGAGAAAACTTGTATGACTTGGGCCACAAGAATATGCTTCTGCTTTAGCAATGATGAAGCGGGATGATGGTGAGGAGACTGTGCTGGATATGGCAAAGAAGCTCTGAACATATGCAGACACTGTGAATGGCCCAACACATGCCAGAATCGCAGCGGTGGAAACACGTCTGCGAAAATTAGAGGACAAGATAGAGGAGGGTCACAAGAAACTGAGGGAGGAGATCAAAGAGAGCTTTCTCCAAATCTCGGCAGTACAGATCAGAAGTTCTGGTACCCAATGCAGACGTTCCCCAGATGGCGAGAGAAGGTACATCCCACGAGCTGAGCTGTGGTTCTACCTGTGTGATTGTGGAGAAGACATGGGGAGATGGCATAGAAAACCTACGGCTGCTCTGGCACAACGGGTGTGTGAGCTGAAGACTCAGAGAGGAAGTTCCAAAAGGGAAGCAGCTCCAGTGGCCAGTAACTGAACTTTCACATATGATGATAATGATAATATTTTTGATCCCCTTTTGATTCCAAGGCATATGCCCAGGGAAAGAAGGATAACCAGGCTTAGAGGGGCCCTGCCTCTAGCCAGGTAGAGGCTGGGGAAAACCGTGTTTTTTGGACTGTGTGGATTCGTTGGCCTGGCACATCTGAACCACAAGAATACAAAGCTTTGGTTGACACTGGTGCACAATGTACATTAATCCCATCGAGACATGTGGGGACAGAGTCTATTTCTATTGCTGGTGTGACAGGGGGATCACAGGATTTTACTTGGGTGAAAGCTGAGGTGAGCCTGACTGGAAATGAGTGGAAGAAACACTCTACTGTGACTGGCCCAGAGGCCCCATGCATTTTAGGCATAGACTACCTTCGAAGTGGGTGTTTCAAAGACCCAAAGGGACTCAGATGGGCATTTGGGATAGCTGCTGTAGAGACAGAGGGTGTCAAGCAGTTGAACAGCTTGCCTGGACTGTCAGAAAGCCCATCTTCAGTAAGTCTCCTGAACGTGGAAGAGCAACGAGTGCCAATTGCCACCTCAACAGTGCACTGCCGACAGTACCGAATGAATCGAGATGCTGTGATCCCCATCCACAAAATGATCCGTGAGCTGGAGAGCCAAGGGGTGGTC
Source organism: Zonotrichia albicollis (assembly GCF_047830755.1). NCBI lineage: Eukaryota > Metazoa > Chordata > Aves > Passeriformes > Passerellidae > Zonotrichia > Zonotrichia albicollis. Next base: position 24,836,424 of record NC_133860.1, read on the forward strand.
AGCAAGACCCACTCACCCTTCAACAGCCCCATTTGGCCTGTGCGTAAATCGGAAGGAAAATGGAGATTGACAGTGGACTATTGTGCATTGAATGAAGTGACCCCACCCCTGAGCGCTGCTGTGCCAGACATGCTGGAACTCCAGTACGAGCTTGAGTCCAAGGCAGCAAGGTGGTACGCCACTATAGACATTGCCAATACATTTTTCTCCATTCCTCTGGCAGCAGAATGCAGGCCTCAGTTTGCTTTCACCTGGAGAGGCGTGCAGTACACCTGAAGCCGACTGCCCCAGGGGTGGAAGCACAGCCCCACCATCTGCCATGGACTGATCCAGGCTGCACTGGAAAAGGGTGAGGCTCCAGAACACCTACAATATATTGAGGACATCATTTTGTGGGGGAAGACAGCAGCAGAGGTGTTCAAGAAAGGGGAGAAAATAATCCAGATTCTTCTAAAAGCTGGCTTCGCCATCAAGAAGAGGAAAGTCAAGGGACCTGTTCAAGAGATCCAGTTTCTGGGAGTGAAGTGGCAAGACGGACGGCATCAGATTCCCACCGATGTCATCAACAAGATCACAGCAATCTCTCTATCCACCAATAAGAAGGAGACACAAGCTTTCCTAGGCGCCATAGGTTTTTGGAGGATGCATATTCCCGAATACAGTCAGATCGTGAGCCCTCTCTACCTGGTCACCCGTAAGAAGAACACTTTCCACTGGGGCCCAGAGCAGCAACAAGCCTTTGCACAGATCAAGCAGGAGATTGCTCATGCAGTAGCCCTTGGCCCAGTCAGGACAGGGCCAGAGGTGAAGAATGTGCTCTACTCTGCAGCCGGGAACCATGGCTTGTCCTGGAACCTTTGGCAGAAGGTGCCTGGGGAGACTCGAGGCCGACCACTGGGATTTTGGAGTCGAAGCTACAGAGGGTCTGAAGCCAACTATACTCCAACAGAGAAAGAAATCTTGGCTGCCTATGAAGGAGTCCAGGCTGCCTCGGAGGTAATAGGTACTGAAGCACAACTCCTCCTGGCACCCCAACTACCGGTGCTGAGGTGGATGTTCAAAGCAAAAGTTCCCTCTACGCACCTTGCCACCAGTGCTACATGGAGCAAATGGATTGCTGTTATCACACAGCACGCCCACAGCAGCGTGTTGGAAAACTGAATCACCCTGGGATTCTGGAAATAATTACAAACTGGCTGGAAGGTGAAAACTTTGGTCTCTCTGATGAAGGGGAACAAGAAGTGACAAGGGCTGAAGAAGCTCCACCATACAACCAACTGCCAGCAGAAGATACACGATACGCTCTCTTTACTGATGGTTCGTGCCGCATTGTGGGAATGAACCGGAAGTGGAAAGCAGCTGTTTGGAGCCCCACACGACAGGTGGCAGAAGCCACTGAAGGAGAAGGTGGATCAAGCCAACTTGCTGAACTCAAAGCTGTTCAACTGGCCCTAGACATTGCTGAGAGAGAGAAGTGGCCAAAGCTCTACCTTTATACTGATTCATGGATGGTAGCCAATGCTCTGTGGGGATGGCTGGAGAGGTGGAAAGAGGCTAACTGGCAACGTAGAAGAAAACCAATTTGGGCTACTGATGAGTGGAAAGACATTGCTACCAGGATAGGGAAACTGCCTGTGAAGGTCCGCCATGTAGATGCCCATGTACCAAGAGTAGAGCTAATGAGGAGCACCAAAACAATGAGCAGGTAGACCAGGCTGCAAAGATAGAGGTGTCCAAAATAGACCTAGATTGGGAACATAAGGGACAGTTATTCCTAGCTCGATGGGCTCAGGCCATCAGGGCAGGGATGCCACCTATAAGTGGGCACGAGACTCAGGGGTGGATTTAACCATGGACAGTATTTCTCAGGTTATCCATGACTGTGAGACGTGTGCTGCCATCAAGCAGGCCAAGCGAGTGAAGCCCCTGTGGTATGGTGGGCGGTGGTCCCAAGTACAAGTATGGGGAGGCCTGGCAGATTGACTACATCACACTGCCCCAGACACACCAGGGCAAGCACTATGTGCTGACCATGGTGGAGGCCACCACTGGATGGTTGGAAACCTACCCTGTGTCTCATGCTACAGCCTGGAACACCATCCTGGGCCTTGAAAAGCAAGTTCTGTGGAGACATGGCACCCCTGAGAGGATTGAGTCAGACAATGGGACTCATTTCAAGAACAGCCTTATCAACACCTGGGCTAGGGAACATGGCATTGAGTGGGTGTACCATATCCCCTACCATGCACCAGCTGCAGGCAAAGTGGAGAGGTACAACAGACTGTTAAAAACCACATTGAAAGCATTAGGTGGGGGATCTTTCAAAAACTGGGAGCAGCATCTGGCAAAAGCCACCTGGTTAGTTAACACCCAAGGCTCTACTGACCGAGCGGGCCCTGCCCAATCTGAGCCTTTGCAGAGAGTAGATGGAGACAAAGTCCCAGTGCTACATGTCAGAGGTTTATTAGGGAGGACAGTTTGGATTAATCCTGCCTCGAATACAGACAAACCCATTCGTGGGGTTGTTTTTGCTCAGGGACCAGATTGCACATGGTGGATAATGCAAAAAGATGGAAGAACACGATGTGTACCTCAGGGAGATCTGATTGTTAGATAAAACCTGTATAAATATCACTGTTTGCTGAATGTTATTACCATTGTCTGTGTATAGTTGTATAATGGATGTATCATGTATGTACTTGTAGAGTTAGAATTTATATTAGTGTTAGCAGTAAGCAGACGATATGGGGATAAGGGGTGGAATGTCCTGGGTTGACTATATGATGCTTTTATCCCCAATCGTCTCATTCTGTTTATGTTGAATAATAGTAAGTTTTGTAACTTTAAGAGTGCTCCAGAGAGTGAAAGGGGAAGAGAAGAAGCGTGCAGTTTGTTTTCAGACACTGCACTCACTCCTCCACATTCCTGCTCCTGGACTGTGTTGTCTGTGGACAGACAGCGGGACAGAGCTCTTCTTTTGCTTTTTAGTTAGGTTTTAGCTAGCTGACACAAGGAAGCTCCCTGCACCGTTTTTTTCCCTTTTTCTTTGGACCTCTTGAAACTGCTCTGGACTGAACACCCAGGGGAGCACCAGCAGCTGCAGCTGTGGCCCACTGGGCTGGGCCTGGCCTGTGACAATTCCAGCACCTGAGGGACTGATCAGAGACTGAGTGAGCTGCTGCTTGAACCCGGGGTTTTTCTTAGTTTGTCATCTCTTTTAGAGTGGCAAGGGGTCTCATTGTTTTGATATTGTTTTGGTTTTATTGTTTAATAAGCAGTTTTTTCCACCTTTCTCCAAGGAGGTATTTTTTTCCCTCCCGGACCAGTTGGGGGGAGGGGCCGATTGGATCTGCTTTTCCCACTGGAGCTCCTTTGGGGGATTCTTCCCAGAAGTTGCTCTGAACCTGGACAGGGAATAACACACAGGTGGTACAAGAAGGTCCAAAACACCCCTAAAATACTTGTGTTTTAACTTAACTGGAAGGACACAGACCTGTTAAAATGAGTCCAGAGAAGGGTCATGAGGATGGTTATAGGATAGAGCATCTTCCCTCTGAGAAAAAGCTTAGATAATTGGCATTGTTCATCCTAGAGAAGAGAAGACTCCAGAGAGTCCTTATAGCAGCCTTCTAGTGAGGGCCAACTAGAGCACTGGTAGAGGGACTTCTTGTATGGGCGTGTAGTGATAAGATAGCTTTAAACTGAAAGATAATTGGTTTAGATTAGACATTAGGAAGAAAGTCTTTACTTTGAGGATGGTGAGGCACTGCCACAGGCTGCCCAAAGAAGCTGTGGATGTATCATAGAAAGTTCATATCATAGAAGAGTTCAAGGCCAGGCTGGATGGATTTTTGAGCCACCTGGTGAAGGGGAAGGTGTCCCTGCCCACGGGCAGGGGGATTGGAATGACATGATCTTAAATATCTCTTCTAATCCTAAGCATTGTATGAGTCTGTACTTCATGGTACAGTTACTAAAGGAGGCAACTATGACAGGTGCCCTTCTTGGTTTGTTTATTTTTAAAAGAGAGATTCTAATGAGTGAAGTAGTGACTGGTGGCTATCTTAGCTACAGTAACCATAAAGGAATCAAGTCTGAAATCTCTGACAACAGGAGGAAAAGTGCCGGCAAAATGTCAGCCCTGGACAAGAGGAGAGCAGACTGCTCAGGAAACTAATTAGAGAAGTCCCTGAGAAAATGCTTTAGAGGATACTGGGGTACATCAATGCGTGTCACTTTTTAAGCACCGTTTCCCAAGAGCACAGGAATGGGCAATTCCAAAATGTTAGAAGTCAAGTAGGGGAGGCAAAAGGCTGGCTTGACTAAGCAGGCAACTTCTTCTGGAACTAAGGTAAAAACAAGAAAGTGTATGGCCAATGGAGGAAAGCTCATGTGATATGAAGGGCATACAGAGATACTGGTCACCACTGTAGGGAGAATATTTGTGTGTCTGAAAGTCTGTTGCAGCTGAAGAAGACCAGAACTGTGGGGGACAGTAAAAAGTGTTTTTTAGATGTTTTAATAGCAAAATAGCAATAGGCAGAAATAATATTGTCCCAAAGATCTGGCTGATGTTATCATGAGGCCTTTCCTTTTCATGTTTGGATGATCTTGGGCTTCTGGAAATGTCCTGGTCAACTGGCAAATTTCCAAATTCCAGCTCAGGTCATTCTATGATTTACAATTTACTTCCAGGACCCTGCACACAGGTTCAGAATTCTCTTGAAATGAGTGTTATGTAAGATGTGGGCAGGTATAAAAAATTTTTGTCTTTTCCTATTCTCGCCTATTCAAATATCAATCCCAAGTGTGTGATTTTTCGACTGAAGGGAATCTGAATCCTTAAAAGCTGATTTTCTTATACTGTTCTCACTGTTGCCTGTACAGAACCTGGAGGACATTGCAGAAATATGATGCAAGCTGTGAATCATAGGAATCTTACTGTAGATGCTAGTAGAAGTTGTTTCAGTGAAGTCACAGAGTGTCCGATTCCCGGCTGTTTGGATAGCCTGGAAAGGCCCGGGGTGGCCTTGGGGCAGCCCGCGCTTCAAGGACGAGAAGAGGCTTCAAATCTTTTCTCGGTCTCGGTGTTTATTAATTGTTTATCTAAAAGATTTTCTCTCGGCCCGACAGAGGTCTGCTCAGCAGCCAGCCATAAGCACACTCCCCTCTCGCTGGGGTGGTCTCCTATCTTTATACTCAAAGTTACGTATATAATATTTATCATTTTTCCCCAATACCTTTTACCCTTATTAACCAGTGCACTTTTAGTAATAACCAATCCTAAAGTGCCACCATCACCACAGAAGATGGAGGAGAAGAAGAAGAAGAAGAAGGACAGGACATGCCCCAATTCCTCCATCTTACTTCTCTAAACCCCCCTGTACAGAAATCCTAAACCCTGTGTTTCACTCTCTAATTAACTAATCCCTTCACCATTCACCCCGGTGAAATCCTCCTATCCTCATACAGGTGTCGTCTCCTGTGTAGGATCAAAGTCCAGCCACCAGACACTTCTGGCAACATTCCAGGACTCCTGAGCCCCCCAAGGGTAGTTTCGGTGACTCGGCACCTCAGTCCTGAGGTGCTGAGATCCCACAACAGAGGGCTGTAAGACGGTCTTAAATATTGCCCACTCTACTAAACTGTAATATAGTTAAATATTTCCTGTATTTTGACACATGATTTAGAGAGGAACATGGTATATGACACAGAAACAAAATATAGAACTCACCTTTACAATATGTGAAAAGCAAATGTGGCATATATTAGAAGTTATATGTATCAAAATACAGAAAGCAGAAATACAGAACTTACACATTAAATTAGTCATAATAGTCACATAAGGCTGGTGAGTAGCAAGAAATTTGGCAGGATGTGCTTGACAACATCATCCTGCCTTAGGAAAAATTATTGTTACAGAAATGTTCCAGTATTTGCTTCTCAATGGCAGACAATCTCTGAAACCTCTGAGACATTGAGGCCCCAGTAGGCACAAAACATCCGATGAAGATAAAAAAGAACATGTCCTTTTTAAGAACAATCACAAAAGTATTCTATATAGCAACTGGAATTAAACACAAGCAATTTTTGAAATTGAATCATAGCTATGTTCAGGGAGAGGACTTAGAGATTTGGAGACTTTGCAGCAGATTTTTTTTATTGAAAACTCATACATGTTCACTTTAGTTCAAAAGAAACTTCTAAACAGAGAAGAGAAAAATTTGATCCATTTTTCTCCATTTTAAAGGTAGTGAGTGAAGAAAATAAGCCTCTATCACAAGCATAAGTAAATCAGTGAAAATGCAGTGTCTAAAGCAACTTGTTCCTCCTGTTTACTCAGTGTGTCTTTTCCTGTTCATGCCATTTATTTGTTAACTTCTTCATATCTTGTTTGGTTTGGCTTTTAAACTCAGAGAAAATTCATGTTGTTTTGCTAAAAAAAAGCATTAAAAAGTGAGATATTCCAAATTTTACTTCCTAAGGTGCATCAATTCTTATCTGGAATGATTAGATCTGGTAGATCCTGGCTTTGTTTACAATCACTGTGAGTTTCTTTACAGGACAACCAAGACTGTTTTAGTAAGTCAAAACAGTAACCTGTCCTATGAAAAACACAGGCATCAGTCTGAATCTCTTCTCCCTATCATGTTTGTAATCAAGAGGGATTTAAGAACAAGGTATTTTCCCAAGGTACTAATGTTTTCTTTTTTCTGCCCTGCCTCCTCATGCAATATGTCTACCTGATTACATGTCAGCAGAGTAAGTGTGAAGCCTCTGACATTTCTGTAAGACAATTCTGTATGACAAGTGCAAAATATTTTACCTTGTTTAAATTTTAACTTTGAATCAATTTCAGTTTTAACTTTGAATCTAATATTTCTTTTAAAAGAATTCTATGATTTATACACACAACAAAAAGAATAGTTTTGTAGTAAGCAAAAGTTCTTAGAAAGGTATGTTGCCTATTGTAGCTCTCAGATGCTCTCAGAATATCACAAAATGGATGTCTAAGACTTATACAGCAGTAAAATCAATGTCCAGGAGAAGAGCAATCAATTCCTTCTGTGGAACAAAATAATTTGCATGCACCTGCTTGTTCATGAGGCTGCCTGCTTTTCATGTTGGGCTGGAGTGAGAACAGTGAGTGCACAGCCCATGCACCTGTATATTAATGACATGACCTTTGCTACCTTTTGAAATGTTATCCTGGAAATACTTAATCACAGGATTAAAGAAACCACTGGGCCACTTCAAATTGATACTGGACAGTTTATAAGGAGGAGATACTCTAACATTGGCAGCGTTGTTAAACACTTACTTTGATCTCTCCTTACAGAGAAACATAGAAAAATCAGTTCAAATCTGAGATCAGTTTACAAGTTATGACAGAGTGATATAGATGTGTACAGATTACAGAATTGCTTCCTAAGAGCTTAAATCCACTTACTGCATACAAAGAATATTGTCTTGATAAAATTAATCTTAGAGGTTGCAAGTGAGGAAATACGCAAAGGGGTAGCTGTCTGTTTCTCCTGCTTTGGGATTTGGTTTAGGGGATTTGAAACTAGAGAAACAAATATCTCTATTTTAATTGTTTAAGATAAAAACAAAATGTACCAGTTTAAATTAACTTAAGAGTGATTTGTTTAATTCTGGGGGAGTCCAGGCTACCTTAAGAAAAACAGGAGGCAAGAAGGGGAGAAAAATATCAAAAATAATGGAGAAAAATTTAACTTCAAAACCTTCTGCACTACTTTGAATGCAGTAAAATACCTGCCAAGTATCTGGACATCCATGAGTATGACTGACTGCAGATCAAAAAAGTAAATCTGAATTTTCAGAGTTCCTAATTGCTCTGTGTAAGTAGTTACCCACCATCTGTACAGCATCAGCATGGGCCCACTGCTTGATGTGCCAGCTCCTGGCCCTTTTTTGGGTGGTCATCCTGGTATTCATCATACAAGATCAAGTATTTATAACATTAGGCTGGTAGTAGTGGAGAAGTTTTAGGGGGCAGGATATACAGATATACACACAATGAAAAATAAAGAATCTTACTGCTGACTTTGCATCAGAAATGAGCAGATGTTTAGATTCATGGGTGAAGAGGTATGCCTGCGGCAGGCATAGGCCCCATCTCTCTGCAATCACAACAGATTTGCTGCTGGCCTGACAGTCCCCCTGGAGGTGTGGTACAAAGCAGAGAGCTAACTAGCCCATCGGTTTTAAAGGCATTTAGAGGCATAGGTGAATGAGTCATGAAGGAAACCGCATGGAAATCATTTAGATTTCCCACTAAAAGGCCAGATCTTTCATGTGTGCATTCATACTTGCTATCATTATCTTCTCATTTTAATGTTATTGTCAATTGCATTATCAGTGTTTTGTTGTGATGTCTTGATACTCTACCAAAATGGAAGGTGAAATGACTTGGGAATCTAAGTTGGTTTGTTTCTATCTAATACTTGATTCACTTCCAGGTTGTTCTGTTCATATTCTGAACAGCAGAGGAAAAAGCAATGCTACAATTATTAATTTTTCAAGACCTGCAACTTACTCAACATAGTTTTCTTCTGAAGCTGTAACATTACCAGGAGGAATTATAAGAGAGATGGTAAACTCTTCTGCATACACAAAAACCAAATAGATTTAAAAACAAATATATTTCATTGAGATGACAAAAGTATACAGGAATATGAAGAATTCAGTAGTGATCTTAAACATGCTCTAGTTAATGTGAGTTTCACTCACCTCCAAAATCTCTTTGGTTTAAACTATCCAGGTAAGTATCAAAGGCTGTAACTTTGGGTAAAAAAAAAAAAAAAAATAGATAAAAGGATAAATCCCTTTATTTGGCAGGGGGCTTCTTATTTTGTACTTTTTATGTTACTACTAACATGAGAAGAATTCTCTTCCACTGGTTCTCCATTTTTGTAAGTCCTTATCAAATACACAGGAATTTGTAGTACTTGAAAGCTACATCACGGGAGACAGGTTAATTTTCCCCCTTTTCTGTAAGAACAGGAGAACGGACTACTCATGTTAAGACACACTAGCTTTGGACACTAATTGAGTATCACCAGGTCTTACAAACTAGAGATGAATAAAAATTCCCTTGGTAACCTTTTTACAATGTATGATTTTTAAATATGAAATCTAGGTCTTATGCCATAAGTAGAAAACACTAAAGCATAGTAGAAAACACTACAGAAAATATATGGAAATATATTTTCTAGAACACTGGAAAAAAACTTAGAAAATGTGATGTTGATACCTACAGTCCATAATTCATATAGTAATCAGAAAAACAAAAAAGTCTGTTACACAATTCACTCAACTGCAGTTTTCATCTGAGCGAGTAATGTGACAGCTGGCTAGAGCAGTTTGTGCCTCAGTAGAATAAATGAAAGGGTGAAATTGCATTCAGAGGGGAAAAGGCATGGGGGCCAGTCATGTGTGTGTGTGTGTACATGGACAGACATGTATGCACATGTCCTATCAGATGTATTTCATTCTTATCTGAAAGAATGATACAAAATTGCAAAGCTGTCTTGAAGAGCAGCTTCTAACTGGGTTATTTCAGTCTTTATCATGAGGTTACATGGATAAAGACGTGTTAAACCACTGACTCCTAGCTTAATGAGATCCGTGCTCCAGGAGAAAGCCCAAAACCCCATCTGGCTGGCTCTCAGCAGTGTAGAAAAAGTCAACTACTCTACCAGAGGAAACAGAGGATTGAATTTAAAGAGTTGAGATAGAGAAAAAAGAAGGCAAAGACAATGAGCACGCAAAAAAAAAATTGCTGTCAGTGTCCTACTGATATATTCAAGCATTCTATCTGGCGCTTTAAAAGAAATAATGAAAAATTAAATAATAATACCACTTTAGACAGACACCATAGTTACATTTCTATAAGAGAAATAAATATTTTTAAAGCAATCCTTGAAAACAACACTCAGCAGCTCAGGGTTTCAGCTAGTATGAAAACAACTGGGTATTTTGCTATTCCTAGCAGTCTCTGGCAGGTCAGTGCAGACATTGCTGAGTTTTGGCTGCCCTCCGTGGCATTATTTTCCAGCACACATTCCACTGATAAATGTTTCCATGTTGAAATTAAAACTATTACATGGAAGTTAAGACCTCACTGGGGGCTTAAAGCCACAGCTTTTCTTCTGCCCAGGAAAAGTGATTAGAGTGTCAATGGTGATGTAATAAAAAACAGAACTTCTGTTAATAAAACTAGATAAAATGGAATAAAAAAAATATTGCTATATACTGAGGTGGAGGTAAGGGAGAAAAAGTGGGGTTCTATTGAACTACTGCATGGGTTTTTGGTTTTGTGGAGTTTGGAACAAATGTTGCTGCAGGACTGTGCTACTCTTCAATGGTGCTCAAACTAGCCACAACAGCCCAGCTCTCCTAGGAGATAGGAGAGGCCCAGGTTGAAAGGAAGTCATATCGCTACACCAGAATGTCCTAACAAAAAACAGCCCAGGCTTGCTCAGACAATGGTGTGAGTGGAGATTTGTGTCTTTTTAGGCGAAAAGTCATAAGAATGAGCCGCACTGGAGTGCAGAATTAATGAAAGTGTGGGAAATGATGATGATTTCACTTCTGTAGAAATTAAACTTCCACAACCCCTTAAATGCTTTTTTTCTTGGCGACCAATGCAGCAATATGTAATGTGGTACACTTAGCCAATATGTTTAAGGAAGGAAATGTGTTGTGGTAATGGCGCTTGACTAACTTTCCACTTCTAGCTCTACTAAAAAATGTCTGTGTGACCCTGAGAAAGAATTTTACTCCTCCAGCAAGACTTGTACTGCATCTTCCAGGTATATAATTAATTTGGAATACCAGAAGCAGAGCTTTGTGAATGGTATGATCACTACACAAAGCAGCAATTTTTATTAATTCAGAATACTAGGGAGTAGATGATCTTATGGAAAACCCCCAAAACCTCTGCCTATCCTCACAACCCTACTCCAGAAAAAAGAAAAAAAGAAAAAAAAAAATCTAAGGAAAACAAACAACTTCCCTCCACCCCACCAAACCTCCAAAAATAACACCCCAAAACCAAACCAACCAGCTAGAAAAGAAACCAAACCCATAAAACCAAATGGGCATGAGGGGGGAATAAACTCCTATTTTTCTTGTTTGAAATTAGGAAACTTTTGAAAATATCTTCTTTCCAAAGTCACAGCATTGTTTCTTTGTTTTCCATTTGCCTTTTCCTTTTTCTTTTTTTTTTTCACCTGTGCCCTAAGGAAAGAGAAGCTGCTTTCTCCCACGGTCTGCACTCAACAAACCTATCTAGTTTAGCTCCTAAAATCACCTTAGTAGCAAGAGGTGGAGAAAAACAGCTATTTTTTCTTCCCGTTCAATGTGAAAATATCAAACTGCTGTTACCTCAGTTACTGCTCAGGTTACTGTTGGATGTTTGAACTCATTAAGCCATATAAAGCAAATTTTTAAAATGTCAAATCTGTTCTACCAGACTGTCCATGGAGACAGAGGGGGTGATATTTGTGCTGTTGTGCTAGTGTTATCTGCCTAGGAAGAGGAATATAACCAACATCATGTTTAAACTGATAAATATGACAATAACAGGATAAAACATTCCTTAAGCACTGATAGCATGTACTTGCTACTCTAGGCCCATCTTGGCTGTCATATCAAGTAAAGGAAGCCAAGACAGAATAGTTATAAGGAATAGACTATGTAAGAGGATTAGACAAAGGAAAGACTGGCATTCAAATATGTCCTTCTGGAATACAAGTTTTCTCCTTAGATACAGGATTCTTCTCCACCCGCTAAATAAATTCTGTAACACCCACAGGTTCTGTAAAAGCCCCCTGTATAGAAGGATAAATCACAGCAGTCCCAGCAGCACTGGAGCTGCAGTCTGCAGCACAGATGACAGTGGATTTCTTGAGGTAAATCTGCAAATAAAAGAGAGCTGTGCCCCTGTTTCCTCTTCCTAGCATTTACAAAACCCAATAGCACAAATATAAGCATCTAATATTTGAAACAGAAAATCACTCAGCTGACAGAGGGATCAGGAGCTACTGAAGCAGGGAAACTACTAAGTGCAAATGAGTAGCACTTCACTGGTATTTGACTGATAATTTTACCCAACAGAGGTTATTACAAAGATGTCTCATAAGAGATCTCTGCTTAGGGGGCTATGCAGTTTCAGGAAGAGATTTAGTTGTGATATTTTCAGTTTGGGGGAGTATTTTTGTTATTTGAAAGTTAAAAATCATCTTTGCCAACATCTGGCTCAAAAAACCAAACAATCAAACTCAGTTCAAATCCTGTGCAGGTCTTGGCAGCATTACGTGCTTTTACAGTAATTTCTTCTTCTCCAAATTGTGGATGTATTTCACAAAGATTAAAAACAACAATTCCCAAAGTTTATCTGATGGTAAATAATCAGGGAGCTGACCAGATGGGAACACAGAGATTTCAAAGAAGGTGAATTGGTACACTTTTATTGCACATTTTCTTGTGCTTGGGTGTTCAATCTCTTGTTATATGATGTTGTTGATTGGAGACAGGGACAACATGAACTCACTGAGAGTCCTGGACAAATAATGTGTTTTATTGTTCAGAACTTCTTTTTATAGGGAGTTTGAATTTCCTGGGCTCAGATAGTTGATTGATCAGGATCTCTTTCTGCCTACATCTTTGGACAGTGGTGTTCCTGTGTCGAGGCTTGAACAGGGTTGGCTGAAGGGCCCCTGTATAGGTTTGAAACCAACCTAGCTGGGAACTTGTTTGTCTGTTTTCTGGAATGAACTAGGCTAGCCTAATTGGGTTTGTGTTTACCTTGTCCAGCTGCAGACTGGCTGTACTGTGACAGTACTGTGATAATTTCTAATTAGGATGAGATTTTATATGAAGCATAGAGGCAGATTAAGTTTTTTTGTATCTGTTCACCTAATGGTGATCAAAGGTATGATGCACAAGCTTAGTTAAAACATTCCTTTTTGTTTGGTTAGGGTTTTTTTTTGTTTGATTTGTTTTGATTTTTGTTTTGATTTTTTGTTTGTTTTTTGTTTTGTTGGTGGTGAATTTGGGGGTTATTTTTGTGTGCTTTGCTTATTTCGTTTTGATTTTTGTTTGGTTTGGTCTTATTTTGTTTTGTTTTGTTCTGTTTGTGGGGTTATTTGTTTTGTTTTTCCTGAATGACAAAGCATTCTGGGTAAAGGAAATTTGAGGGGTTTGGCTCCATTTTTCTCTTATAACTGATAATTCACCTGTATGGTGATTTGTAGAGACAAGATTATAGTTTTCTCAGTCAGCTCCACTGAGCACGTTGGAGTCCTGAAGCTATAGCTGGGCAGTTTACTTCCCTTCTTGAGCTGAAATGTGTGTTTAGCAACAGACAGCTCTCTTTGCCACCCTAGAAGAAATACAACGCTTAGCTCACCTATTGTCTCTTCTCCATTTTTCTAACTGCCAAAAGAAAAAAAATGGCTGGGTGTGGGAAAATTGAGTGGAGAGTGCTTTATTTACTGAGTCACAGACACCAATGAAAGTATTTTACCTGCTTGGAGGCTACACGTTCAGGCAGTAACAATGTAGGTTAATCTGAATAAAATGTGTTTTTACCAGAGGAGAAAATCTTAGAAGACATAATTTACACTGTTTGACATAATTTAAACTGTTTTCTTCCTACAACTAGCATTTCTTTTCAGGAATGATACAAGTTTTCGTGGTAGTTATCCAAGGTGAAAACATACAGACTAGTCAACTGTTCAAGAAAAACCTTGTGATGTCAGCTGAAATGCATATAACCCCCCGAACACTCATACTTAACACATCCCTCCCTATATGCTCCAGATTTTAAAACTATCAAAACATTATGGGACCTTTTGTGTTTTGAGATACTCAAGTTTATACTCCATGATTAAGGAGATACCTTTAAAACAAGGTTATCAACTATACTTTGCAATAGTTTTCTAATGGTGGAAAAAAATATTATTGCATTATATCTACACCTGACCAAAAAAGGCTGGGTACATTTCTGAGGAGAGCTGTGCTGAAAAGTGTGCCCTGTGACACAATGGTAACTGCAACCACAATTGAATTGTTCCCCAGGCCAGCAAATGGAATAAGTGAGCATTTAAATGTAATACCTAATGAATGCTTTTCAGGAGATTAAAACCACTCTGCAGGCTACCATGACCGTTAATCCATTCCAAGCCTAGGGAAGCAATGACCATAAACCATCCATAAGATGCTTTGGCAAACATTTGCTAGACAGCTGAAAGATCATGTGTAATACCTGCTTCAGCTAAACTCATTGCCTTCTTTCCTTAATCCAATACAAAATAAAAATTCTAAGTTAACATTTAGAGTATAATCACTTCTTAAAATTTAAATTAGAGATGGAAAAACATTGATTTCAGAATTTGTTTTACAAACTAAAATAATATTCTCCCTGTGTTTATAACTCAATGCAGATCTTTTTTGACCTTTATGCAGCAAATTGGTTGTTATGTGGAATTTTAAGGCAAATTCAATGCCTAAATGGTTTTGCAGGGCTAAATACTAATAATTTCTTATTTGTAATACTAATAATTTCTAAATTTGTAATCTCATTTTTCCAAACACACTTGAATTTGAGTGCTATGCATATATAGTACACTTGATAAATTTTTCACATCCCTGTCTTTTTTTAGCACAGCAGATCTCCTTCATAAGCTGTGTATGTTGCATTAGATATCTAATCTGATGAGGGTTTAATTGCTTGGGTAAGGACAATTTTGTCCTTGCTTAGAACTGTGTAACTCTAAAGTGGTTTTGTGTATTTTTATAGTCTTTAAATGCTAATTTCAAAATCTTTTTCCTCAGCATAATTGTTGACTTGAGAAATACAGTAGCATGGGTAATCTATATATAAAATCTAGTTTAATTGAGCTTTTGCTCTATTAAAAATGTTAAAGAGAGCTGAGCAAGATTTTCAAACATCAGTTCTGGACCAAATTTAATGAATTTCAGTGAAATATATAGGCCTAGAAAGCTAGCATATTAATTGGAAACTTTCCCCAAGTGTAATGTTAGGAAAAATACATAAATGAGTCTCCTACACTCTCCCAGCTTCCATCAGAAATACATGACAGGAGCATGCCAAGCTTTGCTGACAGGGTGAATTCAAGTAAGTGCTCATCCAGCTCTGGCTACTCTGAATCTTGCCCTGGGTAGCATTTTCTTTTGATAGAGTAAATTAAACTTTAAATAATGCAAACCTATGTGTAAACCCAATATTTGAAATGTCTTTGTACCTATGCCTTGCTCTATGTCAGCCTCAATCTTGATGAAAAGGTTACTACAGGTAAGATACGTAAAAGCATGTGTTGCTTTACAAAGAGCGAAAAGCTAAATGCTTTTTCTTTACACTTCTTTCTATCCAATATTTTTATGCTTAACACAATAGAGTTGTAAGGAGAAAGACCATATCCACACTAAATAAGAGAAGGCAAATGCATAGCATTCTTCCACACTGAGCAGCAAAGTGCCAACTGACATAACATTTTGCTTGCACAGCTGTGTTACAGTTAGCAAATAGAAATATATGCATTTTCATTAAGCCTTTGCCCTTCATCCAGAAGGGCAAGCCTTAAAGTAAATAGACAAAGACAAATAAAACAGAAGGAAAAAATTACGTTTCTTTGGCACAAAATCAAATTAATGCAAAAGCCAAGGAGAGCTTGAGAGCCAATTTCATGCTAATAAGGAAATGCAATTGAAGTATTATGTTTTCTAAAAGATTTTCAGAGAGGTACTTCCATATATCTCAATGGATTTGAAAGATAAGTATTATTTATCTCCATATCACAGACAATGCAAATGGATGTCATGAAACTCTTGTCTCAGGACATGTTCAACTAAAATAGTGTTGTTTAATTCTTTCTCTTCAATGCTGCCATATACTACCCCTCTGTATGCTCTAGCTTGAAAATTCGAGTCAGAAAAAAATTTTTTTTTCTCCTGGGCATTTTTGAAAATTTAATAAGTTTCTGTGCTGAAGTCTCTGCTTTTTTATTAAAAGCAATCCATGTCAGGAGACTATCACCATGCCAGCTACTCCAGGCAGCTGTAAACCATCCACATGGTGTATGAGAATTATGATCCTGATACATATTCAGTGTGTTTCATTGAGTACTCTGGAAATCAGATGCACTTCAGGAGTAAATTAGGAGGCAAGAGCAATCTGGGAACAAATCTGAGGCAGTAACCTGCCTTAAGTCTTCCCAGGAGCAGTATAGCTTGAAGGAGATAATCACTAGTAAATGCAGCATGACCTTTCCCTCCTTTGACCAGGCCCACTTCTAAGGAACAATGCAACTTGGCCTCTCTTTTAGCCAAAATAAGTATATTTGAAAGTTTGGTTATTTCATGAACAAACAGTTGAAAGGTTTCTGGCAGTTGCATCTCTTATACTCATTCTTCCTTCCCTTTTCCCATTGATTTTAGTACAAAAGAGAAAATATTTTCTAATGTGCTCTTTCATCTTTTCCCCTGGTCTGAATGTTGATCTCCTGTTGAGACATAACTGCCACATTCCTCTTTTGCAATGCTAACAGAAGAACAGTTACTCAACTAGAAGCTCTCTGGAAAAATGCTGAAGGTGGTATGAAGTAAGGTCTCACGCTCTGAAGCCACAGAATAGATTTCACAAGAAAAAAATGTGAAAAATAACAATTTCTTCTCACGCAGTTCTTTATTCATAGCAGTCTAGCCTGCTGTTGCCCTAGTGACGTCCTCAAGGGTTCTTGACTTACAAACACAGCAGACAGCAAGAAGATGCCCACCTGCTCTGTCCAATCAGTTAGAAACATAAAATTTTTTCCATGAGGACTCCTTTTCAAACAGAGAGAAATAATTTATAGTAATTTGTCAATCCTTTCTGAGCTCCTGCTCTATGTCTTTCAGCAGCTGCAAACTGCTGCCACTCAAATTATTTCCTTCCCTTTTTATACTAAGGTTCCAACAGGCAAGGTGGTCAAAGAATAGGAATACTTTTCAACCAATGTCATAACTTTAGAGTGTACCTTTGATTCATAAACCTTATGTTATGTTATGCAGAGACATTTGCTATAGTTTTTTTTGCTGGGAAAGCATTTTGAAGTTGAGAATAAATTTTGCAGAGAATCAAAACTGGTCCTAGGAGCTACTCAGTAAATTTTTTAAATATAAGAATATTTATTGTGCTTTGATCCCAGCTGACAACTAAGCAGCTACTCCCTCACTCCCCCACAAGCAGAACTGGGGAAAGAAAGAGAAAATAAAAGTAAAAAACTCATGCGTTAAGATACAGACAGATTAAGAGGTAAAGCAAAGGCTACACAAACAAACAAAGGAAAGCAATTAATTCATTTCCCCCTTCCCAGGGGGGAAGCAGGTGTTCAGCTGCCCCAAAGAAGGGAGGGCACCATCATGGGTAACAGTGACTTGGGGAAACAAACACCATCACTCCAAATGGTTCCCTCTTACTTCTTTTTCCTCCAGTTTCATGTATTGAGCATGACTCCACATGGCCTGGGATATACTTGTGGTCAGCATCAGTTTTCCTGGCCATTTTTCTCCCAATTCCTTGTGCGCAACCTGCCCGTTCACTTGTGGGGTGGGGTGAGAAGCAGAAATGGTCTTACACTCTGCAAATGTTGCTCAACAATACCTAAAACATGTCTATATTATCAGCACTGTTTTCAGCCCAAATACAAAACAGACCCCTGCACTAGGCACTGTGAAGAAAATTAACTCTACTCCACAGGTATCTAAACCAGCTCAATATTTAAAATGCTAAGACCTGTTGCACTAAATAGGTCTATACTACATCCAGTATAAAAAAATGATAATTCAATTAGTAGGAACAACCTTTTACTAGAATCACTGTAATTGTAGGAAATACTACAATTAGGGTGTTTCTGTACATTCACTGTGGTATTGTCTTCATTGATATGACCTACTTATGCACATGGAAGAGTATTGGAAAGCAGCAAAGTTGTTCATTTAGAGAGGTAGGAACATGGGCACTTACATGGATCTTTCTTTCCTTTGAAGAGTAGAAGAGTTCTTAGAATCATAAACAACAGAATAACCTGAGTTGGAAGGGAATGGTGAGGAGCATGAAACTCCTGACTTCACACAGAGGAAACCAGAATTTAAACTGTTGTCTAAAGATGTGTTGAATACTTGGCTTGGGGCCATGACTATTTTCCTGGGAACCTCACTCAATTGCTTGACCAATCCCTCTCTGAAGAACCTAATTTCCTAATACTTAATCTGAACTTCCCCTGCTACAGTTCTAAGTCATTGCCATGGGTTCTTTCAATGGACACCAGAGAAGAGATCAGCATCTCCCTTCCATTCATGAGGAAGGTCATATTGGTTTGCCATGGCCTGGTTTGTGGTCGCAGGGGGACAACAAGATGTCTTCTGTGGGAAGCTGTCAGAAGCTTCCCACCAAGTCCAGCAGTGCCAATCCCTGATGGCTCTGAAAATGGACAGACTGCGGGCCAGGGCTAGGCCAATGAGAGAGGCTGGTAACACTTCTGTGATGACATATTTAAGAAGTAAATCAACACAAAGTCACAGAGTGTTTTGCTTGTAGCCAGAGAAGAGGAAGAGGTGAGGACAAGGTGAAAACAACATGGAGACCACAAGGTCAGTGGAGAAGGAGGTGGAGCTTCTCCAGGCACTGGAGCTGAGATTCCTCTGCAGGCTGTGGTGAAGACCATGGTGAAGCAGCTGTGCCCCTGCAGCCCATGGGTGCACAGGGAATGCAGAGATCCACCTGCAGCCCATGGGGGAGCTGCCCATGCTGGGGCGGATGGATGCCTGGAGGAGGCTGTGATCCAGTGAGAGACTCAGTGGAGAGAGGGCCCTTGCTTCCAGGCTGGAGCAGCCTGTCCTTGGAGGAGTGCACCACCTGGAGTGATCCATGCCACGGCAATTTTGGGAGGAGTGTCTGCCCATGGTGGGAGTTCATGCTGCAGCAGATGCAGTATGGCTGTTGTTTGTGAGAGTGGACCCACAATGGAGAAGTTCATGGAGAGTTGTTTCCCGTGGGAGGGACCCTACGGCCTCACAGGGGAACGACTCCTCTCCCTGAGCAGTGAAAGAAAATCTCAGTGATGAACTGACCAAAAACCCCCACACCCTGTCTCCCTGTACTGTTGGTGGGAAGGAGGGAGGGGATAGGGGAAAGAAGTTTTTAAGGGCTTATTTTACTTCTCATTATCCTCTTCTGACTTGCTTAGTAATAAATTCATTTTGCAACTTAAGCTGAGTGTGGTTTTGCACTTGAAGTGTTTTCTCCCAGTCCTTATCTCACTCATGAAGCATTTGTTAATTTTTTTTCCCTCTCTGCTGCTCTGCTGCTGGAGAAGAGGGTGAGCGAGTGACTAATGGGTGCCTTGCATTGGGCCAGTGTCAAACCATGACAAGAGTATAAATACAAATTAGGTAATCTTTCAGACTCCTCTAAGCAGAAGAAACCTAATATCCTCAGCTGCTCCCCACAAGCCATGCCATGTTGTCCTTTCAGCACCTTTGTTGTTCTCCTTTGGACACATTCTGATATTTTATCTCCTTCTTACATTGTGGAGAGGAAAACTGCATAATGTTTGAGGTGAGGACACAGTAACAGTGGATGTAATGGGACAATGGACTTTGACTGGTCAGCTATATTGTGCTTAATGCACCTCGGGGTACAGCTAACCTTTATCTGAAAACACATTTTTTATCTCTTGTCCTCATTCACCTCAGAAATTGTTGCTTCTCTTTGGGGCATAAACCAAAAATTTAACAAGATACCACAGCAGAACATACCAATGATTGTACTCCACTTCTATTTCTGCAGGCATTGTCCTTCACATATATTCATAAATTAGTCTGAAAATACCTTACATTATATTTACAAGCCAGATCTACAGTGCTTCAGGCCAAATTTTTTGTAATGTCCAGAGACAAAATGTAAAACCACCAGGAACCTGTCTGAGTGATTCTCTAATCAGTGCCATCCTTTATAATAAGTCCAACCTTTGCAAGAGCTCAGAGATTGCTGTAAATGTATGAGCAATGTGTTGCTACGAAGGGACCGTTTGTTATCTGAGAGGCAGCAAAATGCTGAATCTGATGTTACATCCTGCTTACATTCTAGTCCATGTGACTTAGCTGAACACATTAAATTTAGCTAGCTCCAACACTAGCCAAGAAACTTCCTGCTCTTTTCCCTCTCTCTTTCACAAAGAATTAGGAGAAGGGATTTTTGAAGCTAGAAATCTGACTTTGTTTTTGGGGATTCCTGATACAATTTTCTTGGTTGTTCATGAAGGTTGTTTCCCCTTTACCTCCACATACTATCAGCATCTCCCACCTCCAAACTGTTGATTTCAGATGCAAGGCAGGAAAATGGATGCTTATAAGCAGGGCCTTTTCCGTTACTGCTGAGAGGGAGATGGGGTTTGAGAAGGTTGAACACAATATTTTTTCTCTGACATTACTAATAGCAGGACTGACTGAGACCTCCTTGAGGTAGTGGAAATTTTGTCACATCCTGTTTAAGTTAGAACAGTGTAAGGAAAGCTATAATTTTATGTCTAGTGCTCTAGAAAAATTAACTAAAGTCTCCAGGCAGTGATAAAAATCTCTGAGATATGACTTGTATGAAAAAATTATCCTCACATGATGACAAATTTTTATCTGACCTATTTGATGACCAGCCTTTCCACTGTTTGGGCTGCATTGAGCTATTTAGTGACAAAAAGGCAGAATTTACAAGAACCTTTCAATAATATAGGATCATATTCTGTATACATAGGCTCACTTTCTTCTACTGTTTCAGGAATAGAATAAATTCTGTGGTACCGTATGAGCTGATATGTAAACTGCTGCCATTACAACAGTCTTTAGGTAACTTTTTGTTTATGAAACCCAATATAATAATTAGTATACTACACCTACTAATTAGTTTAGATTTATGATTTATCATAAGTAATTTCCCACTTTATTTGTTGAGAATTCATTGTGATTTATATATACGTTTCTATATTTAGTTTAGTTATTGAAATAATGAAATCTGCATGTAAGCAGATTTGGGCCACTTCGGTTTAGAACGAGAGGTCACTCTATACTGACAAAATGTAATCTATGCTTATAGATCTTCCTTTAAGTGCTCCAAAACAGTTACATTATTGTCTGTTGAGTATACAGTCCAAAAGTTCTGGCTCTCGTGGTGAATACCACCTGAAACCCCTTTTCCTTAGTGATCAGTATTCTCCAAATATTTCTGAAGCCTTTCCAAAGCCTTCAAAGTGTCTCTGTGGTTCTGTCCAATAAACATGATCCGGTCCTATTGGTTTTCTTCATTCACATCCTAAAATTAGCCCTACTAGGTTAATGGAGATTATTCTTACTGCGTAAGAGTAAGAGTTATTCTTACTGAGTAAGAGTAATTTTCCTGTTTTTCTTTAGGAGTTAATTCATTCATCAGAAATCCAAGGCATCAACTGAAGAAAGTAGGAGTTATGGAAAAGTAATGTTGGATTATGGCTTGGATACCTTATTAAAATGTAGTTAAATGATTGACTGGAAATAAAATATTGGAATAATGTTGTTTCAAACTTGAAATAGCCCTAGTGATCTTGAAGACTAAAATAATATGCTTATGTATTACATGCAGAATGTTGCGGTGTGTTGCAACATCCTGTTTTAAACTTTTGGGTCCCTTCCCAGGTGTGCCTATACCTTCTCCCTTCCCCCTCACCCCTTGCTGAGTGTGCCCTGTCAATCAGGCTAACATACCAGCAAGGTGTCGTGTGATTGGTCCCTCAGGCCTGGGGGACATTGGATAGGTGTCCCTAGTCCCTTGAGACCCTGCCCCTTTCACCTGGTTGGTAGCTCACCTGTCCCCTCGCCTTATCCTGTCCCGGAGCTTAAGAGGTTAATGAGACCATGCGGCCGGTATTTCTGGTGGCAGCAGTTGCCCCGGTTCAGAGCTCTGTACCCATGGAATAAACATCTGGCAACCCTCCAGCAGAATCCTCTCCTTTCTTCTCTTCACCATCGCCAGAAGCTCTCTCTCCTGAGGTAAACGGAGTCCCTGACAAGCCTGGACTTGCACCAGTGCCCCGCTGCAATCTCCAGCAGCCAAGGTATCTCTGGGGTAAAACACCACAGAAGCCGCCTTTGGCTCAGCAGCGAGGGTCACACTGACCCAGGCACAATCTAATTGGTTATATTGGGATTCATATTCCAATAGCAGAATAAGTTTATTTCTACACATGGTGCCATGAAAAAAAACCCCGCTAAAATTAACAATCAAAGAATGTGAGGTGTGACTTTATATAGTAAACAGTGATTCAGAAAAGAAGAGAAAACAGCAGGCAGCAAATAAATTCATGCTAGATCTTCATTCTTGCGGAGAAATGAAATTGTCCACTTCCTAACCAGCACAGCTCCCTGCCATGTAAATTCTTTATTTTGTATTTAATCTTCCACTTTTAGTATAATTTGTTCTCTATGGAAGCCCAAATTTAAAATTCTACATGTTCAAAATTTCTTTTTTTCTATTGTTCTACAAGAGCATTTTTCTTTGTATTACTTTGAGGAAAGCACCATGCATCTATCATAATTCCTTTTTCTTGCCCTTGAGAATATAATTGACTCCTGTCTCCTGCATTATTTTTTTTTCTGCTTACTTTCCATAGCAGTGATGCTTGAGACTATGCAACTAGTGCATCTATGAAACACAATAATACTTCATCTCTTTTGTGGGATAAACTGTATACTACTTGAAGAGTAAATCAAAATCACGAGCTTTTAAACGATATATAAAACTAAAATTCAATCAAGGACAAATCTTCAAGACTAAAGACACAAATAGATAATGAACTAATTTAAACATCAGTTCTAACATTCTTTGTTTTTTCTTGAGTTTGGAGGTGAAAAATGTATTCCAGATCTTAAACTAGCACTCCCACAGATCATTAATATATCAAGATTGTGCCTGGAGCAATGGACTGTTATTTTCCCACATCCAAATGAGTCTTTAAATATAACAGCATGAATTCCATCCATTTTTCTGAAATGGTAGCCACAAATATAGACAAAATATAAGTGCCCATTATATGCTCTAAAGGAAGTCTGGGATAAACCAAAGCAATTTGAAAATAGCATCATTATTATACTACAAGCTAAAATACAAGCTTTCTATTGTACACATTTCTTTAAGTTTTCTTTGTTATAAGGTGTTCTTAACATATTATACGTGCAGTTAATGTCATAGCATAAATTGTTATGATAATTATTTGTAATTCATAATCTATAACCTCTAAAGGTTATAGATCCAAAGCAACATAATATTTCAGCTGACTGACAGATAGAAAGCCAATGAGGGGATTTTGTCAGAACCTCATTTCCAGGATCAGGTCATGGTTAAGAAGTATGTTCTTGCTGTGTTTTGCTGAGTTGGAGCCAAAGTTCTGTCCGTGAGCTTTTAATTTTGGAGCTGTTCCAAGTGTAGGGATACAATGCAGCAGAATTGGCAGATACTGTGACATTTCCATTGTTTCAAATGGTTATAATTTTTAATTGATTCCGTCTGAGAAGTACTTATCCGATTTATATCCCTGAATATGAACGCTAGCACAATTTGGCCTTGAGTCAGGACATTAAGCTCCAGCTTGAAACCTTATTCACATCTAACTCTGAACACCTCAGTTCCTTATTGATAATAAAGTATGGAAAGTGAATTATCTTGCAGCCTGGAGAGGTGGTTCATCAATACAAGGATGATATATGTTGTGGCATATCTTTGGGATGTCTAATATGGAAAAAAGCCTTTGAGACTTCTATGTCTGTATCTATCTTCACCGCTACATTTCTTCTGGCATTTCTGGTATTTCTGTTTTAAGACTCAATATTGTCATTCTGACATGTATCTAAAAAGATCTGAACCTACAGTGGAATTTTATTCTAATGTCTAGTTGTAGCTGAAGCTTCTAGAGATCTATCTGAATTAGCATTAATACATATAACTTGCTAAAGGCTTCCATAATGCTTGGAGTTAGTTTTCAACTTAATCACCTCAAGTTTTCTTTCTGGGTAAGCTATTAAAAAGTTTAGCTTAGCTAGGAGAACTGCCTTCAACATTTTTTGTGGAGGGGAAATGAAAAATTTGTGTTCTAGACCTTGTTTTCTACTTAATTCTTCTTTTGACAAGCTAACATGTGGACAGCTCAAAATTGCTGCATTCCCATTACTCATGGCACGCTGACGGTATCTTCAACTAGTATCTCCTTCCACTCTGACAAGTAAAAATCAAAAAAAAATCTAGATTATAAAGTTGGTTTTTAATACAGTCACAATAAATTAACAGTGATTTTGGAAGATTTCTAGTCTCAGTTCTGTTTTATTCATTCATTCTTGCACATGCAAAACTTGCATTTAGTATTTTCTATCTCATGAGCAAAATTTTTCACTATGTCTCTATAACACAGATCCTGTCCACTCTATAAGGATCACTGTTACGTTACTCTATCATATTAGCTCAAATGGTAGAAGCCTTAGTGCCTTTTAAATATGCTTCTGATGTCCTCTCCATCAAAAACACTTTGGACGCTATTTAGTATACTTCTCCAGTATACCAGCCAAACTCTTTCCTCTGGAATGCATTACCTCTGCATAAACTAATAAAATTGACAAACGTTTTATGCCAGTGACATTTATCACTGTAGCAGAGAACTTCAAGATCTGTACTTGAAATGCTGCCACTCTCTGATAAAGTAATAGATGTTGGTTTAGTTTGTTTTGTTTAACACTGTTTTTCTGCCTGCTCTGTTGTACATACATGCATGCCTAAGTAGACAAACAGAGTGGATGAACATTCATTGTCAGGTGCATATTGGACAAGTCAGGATTTTTTGAGGACTGACTACCACTGCTTACTCATTTAATGTCTGTTGATTTGTTCATACCATTTATTTCAGTTTTAGCACCCTATCAAAGTTTATAGTAGAACAGAAATACATTTTAGAAAATCAGAAGAGGCCCTAAATTTTCACAAAGAGACAAGCTTCCAAAATGACAAGGACATATTACAAAGTTCTGTGTACTCATACAACAGTATGAGTGTTAAGTTCTGCATGGTTCCCTATAGTAAATGCTCATTCACCATTTCAGTAGTGACATGCATTCTTCATCTTAGTGATCCAAAAATTCAGTTGAACATTATAATGCCATCAGTCTCTGCACTTTGACATCAGCATCCTGACATTTAACAAACACTGCTCAGAAGTACTTTGAATTATCCTGTGGCAACAGTCTATGCCACTAGCTGGTTTTAACAACATCCTAGAAAAAAATATGCCACCTGCAAGCGCTGGGAGTACCTCAGATGCCGTGGATAAAGCCTTGGGAAAAGTGGGGGAGGGAGTATCATTCTTGTCTTAATTGCAAGTTTCAGGCTGATTAAGAAATGCCTTTATCTTAGGCATTTGCTCGTAGTCATAGGTTAAAGTGCAGCACTGTATATAGTGTAAGACATGACCACAAAGGAAGTCTCTGTTGATGAGGTATTTTAGTTCAAAGATAACAAAATTTGAAAGTGAATTTTTGATGCCATCTTCCATGTCTTAATAAAATAATTTCAGAATTCTGTCTCAGATTCCTCTATAGATGTCTGCAGTGCTGCCAGGGTAGCATCAAGCAAAACAGTAAAATAAAGAGATATGATCTTTGATTGTCTATAAAAATGGAAATGCTTCTCCAAAATCTTCCTTACTGTAGTTTACATTTGATTTTGAGAAAATACATCACTTTACTCTCAGAAAAACACACCATCTATTAAAACAATTTAAAAATATTGTGAAAATATCTTTATATATTCTAAAGCTATTGCCATCTTTTGTACTATTTGCTTTTCATTCCACTGAAAATGCCTTTACTTCTCAAAATATTGCAAAAGACATAATTACAAGTATGTCCCTGAAGTGGCTGCATTTCTGTAGAGAAGAAGTATTTAATAAATAATGCACATTGCTTTCAGTCATAGGAAAGGGGAAAAAAATAGGCAGTGCTATTATTATTTGATGCAGGCCTGCCTTGAGTGGTATACTTCTGTTGCTGTTAAGTAGATCTCCAAATCTGTACTGAGTAAATACTTTTTTTATTATGTTTGTGCACACTCATTCTTGAGCTAGGGTGAATCACCAAAGCTGTTTCATCTCTTAGTCATCCCAAGGACTTGTTTCTTTCTTATATGGCAGAAAATATGAAACTCTTAGGATGTCAGAAGAAAAAAATGCATACCACTTGAAAGTGATGGAGCTAATTTTATAATGACTTGAATTCATGTGCTTGTGCTGATTTATGCTGAAGAATCTTAAATACATAAGACCATCACCACTACCCTATCCACTTCCCAGTTTTATCAATTAAACTTTGTGGTTTACTCAGCAATTCCAGCAGAATTTGAACTAGAAGTATTAAAAAAAATTGGTGATTAAAACAGCCGGAAGGGCCTCAAAATCTCTTACAGTCTTAAAAATTAATGAACTTATTATAAGAGAAGACTTATTTGCATTACTGTTCCTAAATAAGCCTTGAAAATATACAGTAAGAACAGCTGATAGATGTTTGGATGTTTCATTTCTGAGATGCAATTTTCATTACCACATTACTCAACTCATCTCTTTATCTCATTAAAAATTCATCCCTGCTGTTCTTTGTGTGCCATCTAATGTTATTGTGAGATATTTAATGTCATAAGTTACTCTCATAGGAAAAGGCAGTCTTGTTCATAATCTGAAAGCAAAAGAAGAATTTCTATGTTAATTTATTGACTTAGCTAATTTTTTTAAGACACAGAAAAGTGTGAGCTTGCTAGAGAAAATGAAATCACCTACACTATCTAGAAAGTTATATAGCAAAGTTTGTAGTGTAATTAAAAAATAGAAAGCATTGGGAGCCTAGATTTTTGGCACAGCAAACGCTGAAAGAAATTTCAGTCATGACCTATATGAAAACAAAACTTCATATTTATCAGCTGTTGTACCTCTAGAGAAGGAGAAGCCGGATTTTTTTTTTTCCTGAGGACATTATAACTTGAATTACAAAAATTTTCCTTAAGTATATTTGAAAGGGTAATGAAAAAACAGTTCTATTTAAATATAAGCAAAAGCTGATGTAAAATTCATTGACCAGCCTTGCTTTTCCTTGCAAGAAGGTAACAGCAATGATAATGGCTGAACATTTTCCTCTGCTACGACAGGCTATATGAGTCACTTATGCCACTGATGCCTCAGAATGCCTGAGTGGCTACCTAGAACAGAGGCTAAACAGAGTTAAAAGAAAAAAGAAGATATTTATTAAAGGCCTTCAATAGATATACCTTGGGCAGTGCAAAATCCTCTCAGAGGCTATACCCCAGATGGATGACAGTTGTGAGCTGCTCGAACAGATATAAGTTTGGTCTCTTTGCATATCAGAGGTTAATTGTCCAATTAGAGCTTCAGGTAATGAAGTCATATTCTCCTGGTTTGCTTTCCACCGGATGCACTTTTGTTTATACTTTCCAGGGCCTGAGGCAGAAGGTGTCATTGGTTCTCAGGTCTGGAAGGATTGTTATGTCTGACAAAAATGAAGAGAGCTTGCTAATACTCTAGATGGAGTTCAGAGTTATACACTAATGCAATACAGGATCTGAAAAAACATAAAAGCCTAAAAACTTAAGTCATCACCATGGGCACTGAAAGCCCTGACTGTCCCTGCCTGGCCCCCTTGAGGCTCTTGTCACCTGTCCTCAGCCCAGGACTCCATCTCAGTCTCAGAACTGACAAACTCTGCCCCAGCAATGCTGCCGCAAGGACTTTGTCTGGCTCCCCACAGCCCTGCCCTGCTGATCAATGGGCCCCACTGACCTGGGCCTCTCCACAGGTGTCCCCATTCCTGGGGGGCGTGCCCAAAGCCCAGGGCTGCCCATGGTGCCCTTTGCTCCTAGTTAGGGCTGTAAGAGCACTCAGGTCCAGCAGAGCCACTCATCCATGCCCTGGGCAAAACAGATGCATCAATGGTTTGTAAAGTTAATCTTTCATTTTGTGGGAAACAAGACGATTGTTTGGTAAGATTAGGCTGGAATATTCTGTGCTGTCAATTTCCTCTCTGCAGCATGTTAGAGGTGATGAAGATGTGTCCTTATCTGGAGGCTTCTCAGTGGTGCCAAATACAGCATTTAATTTCTGGAGATGGGTCAGAGTGGACAGAGGTCACCTACAGTGGTCATGGAAGGAAGACAGAAGACAGAAGACAAAGGAGAAGGAACTGCTGAATAGAATGGTAGGAAATGGAGGCTATTTCCACTACTGTTTCTGGTCTATTTCCTAGAACACAATTAGATCATCTGTTTCTGTGAAGGGTTGCTCTACTTTGCCTTTCATGTTCCCCCAGGCACTCTACCAGTCTTGATCTCCACGTCAGCGGGCGCACTGAAGGATGCCAGATGTTTTTCTACTCTAGGCAATTTGCTGCCTTACTTTTGGCTTCTGCCCAGAGCTGCCCTGTTTTCCTGGCGAAATGTTCCCATTTTCTCATCTTTTCAATGCATTCAAAAAAGATCACTGCAAACACACAACGCTGCTCTCTGTGAGAAGCTCTCTTTTAAGGGGCTGTCTACTGAAAGCCCTGAAAAGAGGTAAGCAGTTACTCACTGATCCTGGATGCGTAAGTAGGGACTAATTATTGAAAAACACCCACCATATTGTATCAACAGTAGCATGGTAAAGTAAAAGAAAAGGCCTTGCCTCAAAAATGTTCTCTACATTGTGCAGGGAAGAAGATAAATAGTTGACTGACTGGTGAAAGAGGTTGCAAGATCCAAATCTCTGTTACAGCTGGGAAGGCCACTTATTCTGGGTTTGTAATTTTGGAGGTGTGGGTGTAGCTGTGCTGCTACTGGGCACAGCACCTGGAGTCCTTCATGGGCATTAGGAAGGCACTTGGGCTAAGCATGTCCTGGCATGTATATGATGCAGCTGGATAACTGGATCTAGTAACTGTGCAATTGTTTTGTTCATGTTTCATTTCTTCCTTATGCAGCTACAAAATCCTGTGTAAATAAACAATAGTGTTTCCTGCTTTAAACAAGGCAGGAAATTTCCCCAGTAAAAACTCAGATCAGCAGTTTAGCAAGTGAGACAGGAGGGTGCTGCTGAAGCTGGGGGTGGCAGTGGAGCAGGCAGGAAGACAGGATGCAGCCCCACAGTGTTGGGGGATAGGGGACAGCAGGGAGCAGTGGCAGCAGCCAGGGGCACCCAGCAGGACCATTACACGAGGATAATGATGTCAGTCCAGGATGGGTCACAGCTGAGTGCAGGGACATGCATGACCAGACACAAGATCACAGGGTTACCTGCAGGAGAGCTCAAGCCGGACTTTATCCAGAACATTATGCGGTTCCCAGGAGAAGCAGAGAGTGTCCCATGGGGCTTCTCACACTTTCTGCTCTGCAGCTGTGCTCAGCAACTTGGAAGCACAACTGTGCTTTGTCGGAGCAGTCATGAGCACAAATGCACAAACCCAGAGAGGGGATGGATGGGTGGAAGGAGGTTGCAGAATCTGGTAGTGCACTGAGGGTCAACAGTGACTGCCAGTGTTCATACAGACGCTGTGCTTCAGCAATGACTAAGGTGGCATTCAAGGGGTCCATTTGTGAACATATTAACAAGCCAATATTGACAAAGATAATATCATTGTTTTTGTAACTGTTTGGAATTCTACAGGATGGATTTTTCAATCGTCTGAACTTCCTGTGCAGTCTCACAGATGGTAGAAGACTGGGAGTGTCAGGAGATAAGGAGAGTAATTTGAGGAATACTAAGCAGGAAATTAAACTTAGAAATAAACCTTGACAATGGTTTTCATGTCGTCAATGTATAAATTAAATACACCATGAAGTAGGAATAGTTAATTAAATCTTCTTAGAATTATTGCCAATTAGTTATTTTTAAAAAACTGATGACAGCCATTAAAGTATGTTGTTGTGAAAGGAATTCTGCTCAACAGATCTAAAGCAGTGTTTTCTGCTCCATGTAGAGCTAAATTGTGATTTCTCAGAGTATAAATCATGGGGGGGGTGGGTAGTTTCACTCCGTGTCTACATCTTCTGTATCTTTTTTTGGATAGTTTGACCAGTTGACAATAAAATGCTTTTCCCAGCGCTTGATTTATGTCTATGACTTGAAACATTTTTTCCTGGGTGCAACAAATTCTTCTGCATTTACAATACATGACACTGGTTTATAAAAAATTTGCTGAGTGCAAGCACAACATATTCATTCTCAAATCCAGTAATTCTGTAAGTTGTTAAAGAACTTTCTGAGAAATATTTATGCATTATGAGGCTTTCAAATGCTTTCTTGTAAAGAATATGCAAAGAACAACCTACAGCCTTAATTTTGTGTGGAGGGATGATGTATTTGCAGAGGCAATTTACTCAAATATATATGATAGATAATGCAATTGCATTCCTAAAAAAAATAAAAAGGAATCTTCCTTCAAGAGTCCCTCTTAATTGGCTACTTCATCTTTTTACTTATTGGTCTTCAGGTTACTCTTTAAATCTCAGAGAAATTTAAACTGAAGTAATAAACTTAGTGCCTAAATAGTTATGTTCTTTAAAAGCTATAATTAAGTTGTCTGCTTAACATAAACAGATTGTATGTAGATCTGTTTAATGTTTTACAAGTATATCATTTTTATGCAGAGCAGCTTCTTTACAGGGAACTCAGCCTGTCACTGGATGTTTAAATTTTCAGTGTCTGTTGTCATGGCAACATGAATTGACTCTGGTACCCACTGTGCTCAACATAAATTAATTTAAAGTCATAGTACTTTTCTTTTCCTTGGATTTATTGTGGTAAAAATATCTGCACTGGAAAGAGAATTCAAAATGCAATAATTCTCAGCTAATTATTAGTTTTACTTGTAGCGTTTATTAAATTGATCTTAATAAATAATGTATATATGGAAAAATTTTCCTCCAGTTCCTACTTCTTTCTTTCCTCCATGAGTGGAGTTGTACTTTTCAAATATTAAAATTGACACAATTTAACCATTATTTACATTTGAATTCTCATGCTTTTAGTTACAGTTCCAGTGCTTTCAAATTTTTTAAACTGACAAGTAAATTTTTAGAATTTAGGATTTTCTGTAATTTCCAGATTCTGATTATTTCTGCAGTACTGTCATGCCTCCACAAAAACTGCTAACTAATGTTTTATGTTTAAATTTATCCTAAATGCTCTATCAGAAAAATCTGTAAAATGTAGTTATGTATATATAAATAAGAATTGGAGAGAGTCATGTTTTGATCCCTTGCAATTCTCATGATTCTTAAGAGGATTAAGAAAACATATTAAATATATGTGGTATACTGTTCCAGCCAGCATAGCAAAATTATTCTTTCTTCTTGATATTTGTAAAGTTAGTCATAGCCTAATCTATCCTCTAGATAAAAAAAAAAAAATAGCTCTTGATGTATAGTATCATGTAGTGCTCCACAGTGCAGCAGACTCTCTATGACTGCTTTGTATGACATTGACATTTTAAGAAAATTCTGTGGCTTAACCTTCCTGATACAAGTAGGTGTTACATGTTTCATTCCATATATTTCCTACATATGTCCCCTTCTCAGAGGATGCTAAAACCATTCTTTGAAAGAGTTGTGTTTCAGTTTTACTTGATGTTGAAAAGATTATTTAAAGATTTATAAATTGTGTGAACAAAATGCCATCCTTTTTGAAAATGCAGACATCTCAAAGAAAGTTCAGTTTGAGTAAAGTGAGTGTTTTGTGGGCAATCACAACATATTTTTTTAATATTCATCCTGGAGAGACTAAAAAATGGACATTGTTCTGTTTGAACAATCATCTTCTGGATATTGAGTTTTGCATAATGAAACATTTTACATTGCAATAAAACATGTTTTTCAGATTCTATTTAATTTCTGTGTGGAAAACACTGATTAACCTTTAGAGATTTAAAAGTTACTGCTGAAATTCAGATGTTACTGTCTGCTTATATCTCTATAGCCTAGCAGTTGCAGCATTGCCATATTGACACATACTGTAATGAGACATTTAAGAAAAAAGAAATCTACTGCAGCTTGCATGACTCATTTGCACCAGCCTCATACATTTGTTAATAACCCAGCAGAGAGAGCAAATCTCAATATAAGGTTTCTCTGGGGATTTGGGTTGCTGCATTTTCTACAAAAATCTTAATGGCTGCAAACTCTTCTCTTTGGATTAAATCTGCCAAACTCCTCTGTTTCTTAATGAGTATGTTGTCATTCACTGTGTTAAATCTTCACTGTGTTAAATCTTAATGAACTTGAAAGGAGAAATACTAAGATCATCACTTTCACCTGTCACTGACGGGACAATTACAGTTTTATAACTAACTTCATTTGTAGTCTGCTTGATTCAAATTGGGAGTGAAATACAATATTCTCATTCCTGAATTACTGAGAGAGGTTTTCTTCCCAGTTCAGTAAGTATCATAGAGTTCACAATAAAGATATAGAATCACAAGAGTATGTTCTTACACAAATGTGGATTTCAGTATCACATCAACAAATGTATTGCATAGCACAGAGCTTCATTTTCAAGTTCACCTGGTTGCTCAGTCAATGAACGCAGTTTGTCTGGTCTCTCCTTTCCTGGGTGAGAGTTCCAGTTTTTTAGTGTCAGCCAGGACTGGCAGTAGGGATTTACAAGCTCCCTCAAAACACCACATAAACCAATACTTTATATTATGTTGCATTACTTTTTAAAGCACCTGTCTGATCAGGGAAGTTTCTGGTGATTAAGGTGATATTTTTCTTTGAACTGCTTATTAACCTTAAGTAATCTTTCTGTACAAGTGTATGTAAAGGTAGTATTTCTGTAAGATAAGAAATTGTAATCCTGAAACACTCCTTTTATTACAGTCTTATTTTGCTAAATTACTATTTTCATACAGCCAAATTTCATTTTCAACTGCAAGGATGTAACTCCTGGCAAATAATGTGTAGCTTATCACATGCTTAACTTCACCAAGGAGATGATAAAAACAAATTAGAAATAAAATTTGTTGCCTGTTGGAAAAGCATACCATAAGCCTCCAGAAGAATTCTTTCTATAATTTCTTTTCACAAGCAGAGAGCAGAGTCCAAGGCTTTTCCAGAAATACCAAATGCTATTGCTAGGAAGATATTGTACATTTACTTTTTTAAATTATTTGCATTTTTTCCTAAATAAACCATTCTGAATGTCTGTGCTATGATCCTAGATAAACCTTCTGCCAATCACACATGTATTTGAATACAAGCAGCTAAATCACATAGCAGAAATCAAACTTCCATTAACAATTTTCACTTATCTGAAAAGCCAAGACTTGCCAAACCATAGTTCAGCAAGGCTTTTCTGTCTGTTTCCAGAGACTTTATAGAGGTTGATGTTATATTTTCATGCTGTTATAAAAGAAAAAAACACCAAGCCAAAACAAACCAAGCATGTTAATAAATACTGATTGTTTTGACTTACATCAGGATATCTGAGTTTTGTAGTATTCCTGGTTTCTCCAACAGCTATTGATAATATTTAATTACTGCCTAATATTACTTCCTTTTAATATTTGAAACATATCTGCTAAAGTGAAAAGGACAATTCAAATTCAGATGTAAGACAGCTGACTTTATTTGCAACAAATGAAGTCATTTGCCTGACTATAATAGTTTCCCAAGAAATTCCTGAAATTTGTGCTTGTTTTCACATGGATCTTTCTTGGACACTTGCTGATTAATCTTTAGTCTCTTGACAAAGTTCATGATGCATTCTTGTTAATCCCGAACTGCATTTTTAACCCAAAAGTCAGTGAATACAGAGACAAATAATAACACTTGCTTCTTGCTTTATGGTCTGAATTTCCATAAAAGAAAAAAGAAGTCATCTTGAATTTACTATGAGTTTCCTTGGTTAGTTTGTCTGGTACGCTACAGTTATGTGATTATCGCAGTCAGGAATGCACTCAGTGCCTCAATGAGTTGATTACTCTTAGGATGGTAGTTCTAGCTTTTTCAGACATAATTTAGAACAAGATTTTGATCTTCTGTGAAACGAAAAATCACCGTATAAAGTATGGAACAAAAAAACATAAAAAACCAACCACCCCCAAACAAACAAACAAACAAAAACCCCACAACAAACAAACAAAAAACAATACAAACACCAACAAAAAAGTCTGCAACTGTAAAATCAATAGATGTGGGCAGGAACCAGGGAAGTACTCATCCATTTTAGAGTAACGTGTGCAGAAATACCTTTCCTGTGTTCGTGTTTGACTCTCTGTGCATTGAGATTCAGGGTCTCATTTGAACTTTCTCTCCACTATGCAATTAGCATATATTTCAGGAGAATGTGTTTTAATTTCTTCACTACAGCATTAACTTTCCTCAGCGTTCTTTCTGCTCACTGAACCTGATTTTCATTTACATAAAGAACCTCTTCAGCCAGTGGGTTATTTCAATTTTAAAGGGCTTTTGTACTGTCAGTATGATGGAAGAAGTCAGAGTGCAAGTGAAAAATCAAGGCTAGTAGATTTCTGGAAATTTTGTTGTGTCTTTTAAAGTTATCATCAATAAGAACAGAAAATATTACCTCCATTTATTTTGTTTTTTCCTTCCAAATACTGAAATTTTCTAAATTTATAAGACTTCTAAAAGAAGAAGGCTGCAAAGTTATTTTGAAAGCTATTAGAAACAGTTTCAGTACTTTCAACTTGAATGACATGCATTAATTAAGCATAGGTTTATTTGAAGTAAAAATTTAAAAATGAAGCTTTGTTCATGTTACACATGAATTTCTGGCAGTAGGAACAGTTAATGCAATGCAAATGAGTAAAAACCAGGAAAGTCCCATTTTCAGTTCCTATAATTTACTGCTTATCATTAAAATTGTGATTGGTACATCTTAAATACTAAAGACGTGAACCTAGGCCCACCACAGAATGCAGAACTCACACTGAATTAATAATCAAATGGCAAGCACATTTTCCAAAATGCTAGTTTCACACAGATATTTTTATCAGAGATCATATGAAGTAAATAAAGCAAGATCGTTTCCATAGGGAGATTGTTCCACAGTCTTGCAAACCCTCTTCTCAGATTTTTCCTAGTGAGGCAGTGTGTGTTTCCCTTACAGCCGTATTAAAGTCTTTCTGTTTCAGTCCTTTTAAAGGATTGTTTAATGCCAGTTTATTGTCACTGACATGTACAGAAAATATGAAGATTCAGTGATTTTTGTAGAAAGACTAAGAGAGGTAGATACCCAATTTTTTTATTCATATGCTTTAGGAGAATAATTTTATTGGTAGGAACAGATCAGCAGACCAAACTACTTCTGCCTTCTTTATCCCAGTTCTTTATATGCCTATAAAGAGCTATCTCTTATGGCAGCTCTAAAACTTAATAATTCAAACAAGACAATTAGTAATATTATCTATAGCTAATGCCCAGATTCTTGAATACCAGCTTATCTATGAATAAAATGAAGATATTGGTTTCAGTAGAGACATTACAATAGAAACAGCTATAAATCATATGAAAACACACAAATATTTAGCAAACTGTTAAATTCCATAGAGAACAGGCTCTGGAATCTTAATAGGATGTATAGGTAGCATTCAGGCTATCTTCAGGTCAAGTGTCAGAACCTTTTACTGCTATTTTAAGCCGAGAAGCCTCTCTTTGCAGCAAATACTACATGGAGGTATTTCCTTCCTGTAGGCATAGTCTGGTTAGCAGTAAAAAATAATTGTCACTGTGATGTAGCCATGTTCAATGATTTCATTTTCTAACTACCTTCTCTGACAGAAACAATTGAAATGAAGTTATATCCCAAGGACAAGTGTCCACTCTTTGGAAACATTTGCATCTCAGTGTTTATGTTCATTAACTGTTTGTCTTTCTTGGCTTTCATCCAACAGCAGAAGACTGTTATCCTGCGACAGGAAAGAATGATAATTACATTATCCCTAAATAAAATATTGCATGGACTGCAAAGGTTAAATGTTGCGTCTGTCCTATTTTCAAGCCCAACTCCATGAGTGATCCTGTAATTCAAAGCAGCAGTCTCTGTACATCAAAATACTATCTATGTCACACTTTACTATTACCGCAAACCCAATCCTTGTTCTACCAAACACTTTGGAAATACTTTCGCCAACTTCAGAAGGACAAGAACAAAATCCAACAAGAATTTCTATCCAACAGAACAGCAAATTCTCAATCTCACTCGCCTATACAGAACAAAAGCATTGCATTCTGCCAAGGATCTGATTAAAATATATATTATTATCTTTCCTGTTTCCACTGGGACTGAAACTGACTGTTATGTCCTTGTCATGTTAAATAAACCAGCTAACACAATATTTATTGCAGATTTGGTGGTACAGAACACCACACGATCTAAGTAATAATAAATTGTTGTGAGCCACTAGTCAAAAATAGTTTTATTTGTATTATAAATTATCCTACTTACTCTAAATCTTATGCTAGTCATAAAATGCTATACCATTAAAGATCAAGGAAAAATATTTCTAAACAGAAAACCCAGTTACACAATCTTTAACACTGATTTATTTCAGAACAGATGCACAGCTGAAGGAGATGTTTTCCATTCAAAAATTAGGTATAAATGTCTGCTGTGTGTTTGAGCCCAGCTGGCAGCTAAGCAGCACACAGTGGAATGGGGAGGAAAATTGAGATTAACAAGGGTTTAAAAATTGAAATAAAGTAAAATATAAGAGTAATGCTCATTAAAAACCAACCAAACAAAAAACCACCAGAAAAAACAAACACCAAGCAATGCACAATACAATTGCACGTCACCCACTGATGTGCAGCCCATCTCTGAATCTCCATCAGTGTGTTATGAATGGATTAGTGAAAGATGCCTCTACATGAATTAAGGAGAAAATGAGATCATGTGCTGAAGTCAATAATACAGTCTTAATTAACAGTGAATTTGAGTTAGAGAGATTGAAAAACTAAAAAAAAACTGATGCAGGGAAGAGAGAGAGAGATCAGCGAAAGATAATCACCACTGTTGGTCCCTTTTCACCCCAGGGTTTTGGTGTTGGGGGTCTCAGAGCTGTTCTTCTGAGGGTACCACCTTTATATAGTACAAGTTCTGGGAATCCATGGGGTAGTGGTCCATGCTGTTCCCACAACTTGAGGTGATATATATATATATATATATGAGCATTTACTTCCTTTACCACAGCTTGCCAGAATGGGAATATTTGTCTGTATGCATTAACCAGGATGTGCTAACCAGACCTCACCTCCTCCAGGCCTGGAATTAGCACGTTCCTCTTGCAAATTCCTTATCTTAAAATTTCTTCTGGTGGCTTATCTTATGCAAAGCTCCTTCTGTGGACTTTTGAGACAGGGAACTGCCCTCTTCAAGTCCTTATATCACCTCTCTTCTGGGTAACTCCCCCATTTTGTATACTGGGCATGATATTTTATGACTGGAATATCCCTTTGGCCAGTTCATGTCACCTGTCCTGGCTGCTCTCCCTGGCTCCATGTGCAGCTAGCTCCTCACTGGCAGATAATGAGACAGTGTTAGCACTACTTAACAACAGCCAAAACATCAGTACGTAATTAACATTACTGTCATACTGAAACTAAAACACCAGCTACTGAGAAGAAACTAACTCTCTCCCAGATGAATCCAGGACATCATCAGCCATCAATTTCCATCTCTTGTTCTAGCTCTGATTTTCACTTAGAATCCCCTTTCACTTGCTGAAAGAAACATAAATTCCAGTGGTGAGATGCTGCAGTTATATGTTTGCAAAGATATAAATAATTGTAAGAGATACACTTGCTTACTCATGCAGAGATATTTGTAAGTGCCTGAATACTCAGTTAATAAATGTAATTCTGTATAGGCATTTAGTATATAAGGTTGTCTAAATATAGAAGGTATGTCCATTAGTTCATGGGAAAATTACACAGTTAGTTAGTTACTGGCATCAAAAACCTTCTGAATCTTCTGTCAACTCCTAGGTTTTGTTCTTTTCTCCTGCTTCTCATGCTGAGCCTTTTTTTCCTCAGTAGATATCCAAAGAATCAGCCATAAATATTCCCCTTTTGCAGCATGAGCTATTTTATCCTCTTATCCAGGATAATGATTTTGAGGGCTTCTTCTGAGATACTGTGCAGCAGATATATCTATTATTTGAAGTCTTTCCTGTGTTTAATCTGTAATATCCAATGCAAGGGGTGGTGCTGGAGTTCAAAACTACAGGTTTCTTAAACTGGAGCCAGTTTGCAGTCATTCATGCTGTTGTAGGCTTAACCTGAGATTAAACAAAGGCATACAATAATTTTACCAGTAACAACAACAACGATAACCACAACAATTACAATGACAACAATGATGATGATAATAATGATGAAAAATTATACCTGTAAACAATGAAAACATCTATAAGGAGCATGGTGCAATTCTTGGTAATTCCTAGTTTTGTCTAGGAAGATGTAAGACAATTAAGAGCTCTCAGATATTTGGTAACAGTCCAAGAGCCCCGTCAAGTTCTAATCCACCAAAGAAATCCTGGCTGTTATATGAGATGTGTTCAGTCTCCATTAGCGAAGTTGACAGAATGAAAAAGCCAGAGTCACTGTCCCACACAGATAAGGAGAAGAGAAGCAGAGCATCCTAAAATTATGTCATTGTAAAAGCTCTAGCAATTTTAAAGGATATTCATGAGATGGCATAGACTGTTCTGAAAACAGGCATCGGATGTCTGCTTTCATTATTAGCAATAACAGTCCTTCCCATCCCCCAAAATATGCTCCTTAAAGTTTATAAGGATATTTTTAGAGGATTCTCTTTTAGACTGAGAGTAATGATTCTGCATCTTACTTCTCAGTTACAGATTATAGTTTCTCTGTTACATATTTGTAGGCTGAATAAAGACCTGCCATGGACAGTCAGTTCCTGGTAATGTTTTGCAACAGTTTGGAAAGTACAACTTGGGTGTTATGAGAGTGAAATCCCAAGTCCCAAGGTCTGGATAAACTCTGAAATATGAATACAATTATTTAAAACAATGGAAACAGTTTCTGTTCCTCCAAGACTTCTTTGCTTTTTTTCTTTGCATTTACTTCCTTCTTCTTCAGCTTTTAACTGTTTTCTTGCTATTTCTTACTTACATGCTTACAGGATGATTCCTGCTTTTTAAATATACCCTTTAGAGAAATGGCCTTTGGGACAGATGTTATTTTCAAAAGCTTTCCTTTATATCTCTTGCTCCTGGTCTTTGAAAGCTAAGAATGACCCACTTAAAGAAATTGTGAAGGAAGAATACAGTTACGACAAACCAGAGGAACTTTTTTAATACAAAGTTTAGAGTTCCAAACACACAGCTTCAGAAAATCTGGAACCAAATTCAAACTCCTTAATTAAAACCACTTTTTGAAAATTGTGATGGACTTTCTGTGGAGCAAAATAGTAAGTTACAATGATCCTTTCTGCTCCACATTTCCCTTTGAATATTTAGCCATATCTAGTAACTTATCTGCTAGGGCAGTACATGTTATTGAATCAGTATAAGTCTGATAAATTTCAACATCAGGTTCCTCTGCTCACATTTTGAGAATTAGTTTACATACAGAGCTCTCCAAACATTTTATTTAACTAAAATTTTTCTTCCCATTAGATTTGTAAACATAGAATGTATTTTGAGAGCTTTTGCATTTTCTTAGAAAAAAACATACAACTTCTGCGTTTTAGCACTTTTCCCAAACCCGTGGACTACAAAAGTAGTTCTTTAGCTGAGAGTCTCTGTCCATTAAAAATTAATTGATGCCATCTTGTGGCACATAGAGAAATTGCAAAAACAATCAACCCATATTCTTTGCCACAACTTGAGTAATTTTGCACCACATCGTTTTTGCGCACCTCCTTTTTTTGCCTTTTGTTTACCACGATGTGCATGCCATTTTGTTACAGCTCAAAGTCTAACCCAGTTCTACAATTGAAAAATGGTACATTAAAACCATAATTTAGGAAATCTTCTAAGAAAGTTTGTAATTTGTAGTTTGTAATACCTATTATGATCAAATTAAACCAGGATATATAAATAAATTGTTAATTTTATGGAACTAAGTTTAGTCTTTGGCAATTTTAAGTTAAAAGAAATATTATGGAAAGGCTGTGTTTGGTGTTGGCATGACTGCCATGATTACACAAACCTTGCAGAGACATAGGTTCAATACTCAGTTGAACTAATTGTTTTTGCTATTAACTGGAATTTCTAGTGCTCTTTGATTTCCAGTTTTGTATCAGAATTAACTCGATAACTTTTTTCCTCAGAAAGTTTCATGTCAGATAGGCCGTCTCATCTATGGCATGATTTGACCACTGCAATTTGCAGTGCTACCTAATTGCTGCCATGAAATTCTTTGAAATATTTCTAGTATGTAATGAAATTAACCTTCTATCTGTAATTTACAGGCATCCCAAAATAATATGCATGTATGTATGATGACAATGTGTGTCATCACATTGTCAGTATTTCTATCTTATACTTTTATTGTCAATTATTTTAGTCATATTCCTGCAATAATAAGGTACCCAGCAAAAGAGTAGGCAGTCAAATAATTCATATTTCCTTAAAGGAGTGTCTGGAAACCTATGAAACTCAGACATACTTTATTCTAGACTAGAGTATTTTTTTTCAATAGTAAATTTATGGAAGAATATCATATGAAGGATTACCTATGGAATAGTTGCAAGAGGAGTACAGAAAGCCTGGCCCTTCTGGGGACAGACTTGGGACACTCTTTGTCTATGCATTTCCATCTTTTTAATCTTGTAGAACAGACAAGCTCTGCATAATGTTCAATCTTTTAAAAAATCTTGAGGGAATGTTGTGAGATGGAGCTAACAAATAGTCCCTCTGAGCCCTATCAACATTTTGCTATTACCAGAAACTTCCAAAAAAAAATTGGTGGAAACATGATTTCAGCCCCATGTAGGGGGAGGGTGGGGACAACATTTTCATATTTCCTTCAGTCAAATCACACTTCCCTGACAAGATCAATACATTTTATATCTCTTTCACAAGGCTCCATAAGGCTCAAGGAGTCCTTTCTGTAATTTCATGGACCAGTCCATCTTTGTGAAAATCAATGGTGTTCTTGGTTTTCCTTCTCTGCAGAAACAAGCAGCAAGTTTGAATTAACCGTTGTGTTTCATGATCCAAACACAAAACACACAATGGTTAATTCAAAGATTATTTCAGGTCTTTACTTCCACTGAACTGCATAAATGCTTCCTGGTACAATGACATAGATACTTATATGTCTTTATATAATGAAGAATGTCAACAGATGTCACTGTGATATTTTCTGAAAAATCCCTTTGCCAGGATTTCTTCTCTAGGAAGCTTCAGCTTCTCCCCATTTTGCTGCTTTGGGATGTAAACAATTTAGAGAATTGTTTACCCAGCATGTGATTGTTTTAATTTAATGACCAATCACAGCCAGCTGTGTCAGACGCTCTGAGTCTGTCATGAGTTTTTATCACCATTCTTGTTTAGCCTTCTGATGTATCCTTTCTCTTTCTTCAGTATATAATGTAATGTAATGTAATATATAATATAATCACCTTGTCTTGGGGACCTCACAATGCCACAAATAGGCAATTTTCTAATCAGGTCCCTACACTTCAAAACATACTGTATTATCCTGTATTTTTTAAAGCATTTTAAAGCAGGTTCTGATAGACCATGAAACTGCTGAAATGGGTCTGACCACCCAGTACTCCTTTTGTTTCTAGAACATGAATATTCTACTCAAAATGTACATGTTAGTCTCAGCACCTAAACCGTGCAAATGGAAACTGAATAATGAAAATTTAATGGCTGGAGTATCTGCCTTGTGGTACTACAGTCACAATGGGGAAGGAAAAAATATATTTGTCAGGATATTTTTCAAATTCAGGGTCCAATATGAAGCCATACTGAATAGTTTTGCCTTCTTTTGTCTATGCTGAAAAGAAAAATCCCATGCCTAAGAGGGTGGAAGGTAGTCATGAAATGATAACCAATGTATCATGTGGCTGAAGGAATAAATAGGGATAATTATGAAGATGTGAAGATTATTTGTTCTGAAAGTTTCTTTGTAAAATCCTTCAATTTTTAATTCCAAGCAACATTTTCACTACAAATTAGTCATTTTTTCAAAGAACCACAGAGCCTTGTAATCACCTTGAGTAACATGTCACCTAGGCTTATTGTGTGCTTAAAGCCATGTTAATCACACCTTCAATATGTCTAACAAAGGTTTGCTTAACTTAGTCCTAAGGACCTCCAGTGAAGGAAACACTACAACAGTACCAGGAAATCTGTTCTGGTTCCTTATTGTCATCATTGTTCACCCATTTATCCCTTTTTGTTAACCTAAATCTTTTCTGCAGTGAATTGCTATTCA
Source organism: Zonotrichia albicollis (assembly GCF_047830755.1). Taxonomy (NCBI): domain Eukaryota; kingdom Metazoa; phylum Chordata; class Aves; order Passeriformes; family Passerellidae; genus Zonotrichia; species Zonotrichia albicollis. Next base: position 24,878,989 of record NC_133860.1, read on the forward strand.
TCTTGGACAGGTAGAACAGGTTTTCAATTTCCTGTTAAGAAAAGCCTTTACAAATTTTATCCCCCTTTATTTTTCTTTTCCTGCAGCTGCTCAAGCTTCCCCTGTAGATCACACTGTCTTGACCTTCTAACATCTCTGAATCTTTCATCCTTATTAATCCATATCTAAACTGAAGCACGGTGCAAACAATACCCTCTAAATGCCCAAATACCTCACTACTGAAGTATAGAAGGAAAATACCATTTATTGTTCTCAAATCTTGTTTCTTTTTGCTGAACCTGTGGGGTTTTATGTTTGTTTTATAAATTATATTGCATGGTTTTGTTTTTCTTTTTTTTTTTTTTTTTAATTATCTTACATGACTCATGAGGTCAGCTTTGCAAAAAACTATGAACTCACATGGTGCTCTAGGAAACTCTTACCCACATGATTGGCTCACATTCTACATTTGTGCAGCTGTCAATTTCAGCCTTTACACTAGTAAATTTACTAGGGCTAGTAAATTTGGCACTACAGGATTTATAGCTGCTTTGAAATTTCATCCCTTTTTTCCTCCAAATTTCTTCAAGTATATAAGATTAGTCCATTTTCTGCTACAGTTATGAAGAATCTAGACTTTCTAGTACACTTTCTAGTGTACTAGAAAGTCTAGATTCTAGCTCTGTTACACGTAATTAAAAGAAAAGAGAGACCAGAGTATTGTCAGAAAGTTAGGAGAAACCTGACATACATTGTCTTTGAGAATGAACAATTGTTTCCCAGTATTTTTGGTGCTGAAAAGGGAACCAAAATTTAGAGGAGCCTGCCTATATTAATTTACAAAGCTTCCTTCCTTCCTTTCCTACTCATAACTAAACCTGTTTGTTAGCAAGAGCAAGTAGAGACTCTAAGCTCTCTTTGGTTCCCACAAATGAAGTTTTCTTTGCACTTCCAGGTTTCACTCTAATGATACTGTGAATCTGTGAATTTGTTCCCTATGAATTGAAAATGTGATACCGTACTGTTAATGGGGTAGAGGGTATAGGAAGTTTGCAGCGTGTTACAAGTATATTTGCAAGAGACCAGTTGCACTGTTTCCTCACGTTTGCTATATCAGGATTCAGGGTTACGAAACTGGATAACCCCTGAAAAATTTAAGTGTGCCAAAGAAAACGGATATGTCAAAATCAATGCATCAGCCTTGTTCTAGTGACATTTGTATTCAAAGGAGGTTGCACAGAGGAAAAAGTAGCTTTAAAATAGCAAATATTCTCTAAGTACACAACCAATCTGAGAACGCCCTAAAAACTTCTCAGAGGTTTTTCAATAATAGCAGACATCTACTGTCATATTTTTATAAACAAAACATTAGATAACAGACATCTAAATGCATTGTATTAAACAAAACCCAAAGAAAATAAAAATTCTGGAATAATGCACTGACTTGCTGACAATAAGTCAGGAAACAATGAATTTTGGATTATACCAGAACAATGGTATTGTTTCCTGTAAGACAAAAGATCTCCCTCAGCAGAAAAGTGGATGCATTTGTTCTGCATCTGCAGACAATGACATATCATATGGAAGAGTAAATCACTTCGATCTCCATAATGTGTTAGTACTCAATAGGAAGATATCATTACCTTCCGTTTTACAAACATGTTCTTTTCATCATTCTAACTTTGCAAACATAGTCTACATTCAACAAATACAGTAAATAATGTTCATTAGTGATCCTCTGTTTCTCCTGGTCTTCACAGTACCTTGTGGGATAAAAGCAGGCTATTAGTAGGCAGAATGATGGCTGACACAAACATTCTTGGTAGATTATGTAGAATGTGATTATTATCAAATGTTAAAAGAGGGGTTTTGTGAGTATTAGGAAATCTTATAACCAATAGTGTAAAATAAGCAATAAGACAGATGAAATTGGCATGGATTATGCACTGTAGTTGATAGTTTCAGTAGAAAATAGAAACATTCAATTTAATAAAAACTTTTCCTATTTATGCTATCATCTTTTTGTTTTCCACTTTAAAGCATATGCATACAGATAGAATAAATAGCAGTTATGAAGTAAAAAAAAAATCCCCATTGAAGTCAGTAGTGAATTAGACATAGTAGACAACTAGAAATGTTTTTCTACCAGAATTCTTCTAACAGAAATATGAAACTGTGATTTTGTTTTGATTTTTGAAACAAACACTATTTTTTTTTTGTAAAGTATCTTTAAATGAATTTTGTCCTGTAATTATCTATAAGGGATTTTTCTTTTCTCTTCCCTAGAATCTGATAGAAATGTGGATTGAAATTAAAGCAAAGAGGAAAGACTAACTTTTAAAGGCAACTCCGGAAATGTAATGTGATCTGTTCTTTTTACTTCACAAAAAACTCCCAAATTTTTTCTTCATGTGGTGGTTTAACCTCAACCAGAAGATACGCACTCGCACAGCTACTCGCTCATTCCCTCTCTTGCCTTCTGTAACAGGTAAGGTGTTGGGATCTATAAAATTAGAGGGTTTTGAGAAAATGGTAAAAAAGACAGGCCTCAGACAGCAGATTTGTGAACATTGCTAAAGCAGCACAAAGTTTTCTAAGCTGTTGCGCAGATGTGAGAAATAGAACAACAAGCCTCTGTGATTTGCCCTTTTTGGTTGTAACAAGTTTATTTAATGTACATCTTTAGAAGGTCAATATGAATGAGTCTGTGCTTTATCTTTCATAAACAAGCCATTGTGTTAGAGAGTAAGTCTCTATTGTGTTAACTACAGTTACGTGTGTTTCACATGATTAGATAGAATTATTGTCAATATGTTGTTGCTCTATGTGTGGTTAGCTGAAACTTGAACTGAGATGGCTTTATGCTATGCTGTAATGTTATATTTCTTTAGCATTCTATTTGAATCAGTGAGCTGTTCACATCTTTTGTCTCTATTGTCCTAACAATGTACTGAGACTGATGTTTGAAATAAACAGCTCACAGCACTGATTTTGCGTGTCTTGTCTCTGTTCGTGGTTGTATATAACCTGCTGACAGCAAAATGGTGCCCCGTGTGAGGAAGATAACTAGACTAAGATAAAAAAGAAAATCATTGAAAAACCCACCTGTTGGAGACCCAAGTGTTAATCAGGAGAAATATTTAATCTCCTCGTCGTTTGCATCTTATGTGTTTGTAAGTAATTTTTTCTAAGAGCTCCTAAGTTACAGAAATAAAAAGTCATTTATCTAAAACAGAATGAAACATTTTTTACCAGCTTGAGAAAATTTTACAAGATAAAAGACGTTCAGATATCTCAAAAACTGAATTTAAAGATTTGTTCATTTGAATCAAAAAACTAATGCTTAAGAGTCTGACATTCAAATAGTAGAAAAGTCTGCTTAAATTGTTGAGCTTGATGCTGTAGTTCAAGCTTTTCAGCTTTTCCCTCAACCTTTTAATTTAATCACAGATTCTGCTTATGTTGCTAATGTAGTTAAGAGATTAGAAAGATCAGTTTTAAAAGATGTTAGTAATAAAACTTTATATCATTTGCTTTCATGCCTTTTTACAAATTTGCAATATAGAACTAATCCATATTTTGTTTCTCACATCAAAGCTCATTCTTCTCCTATATTTTTAGTGGAACAAAACGCAAAAGCGGACAAACTGACAATAGTTATTTCAAACACTTTGCCAAAAATTTTTGAACAACGAAAATTGAGTCATGCTTTTTTCCACCACAACGCACAAGCACTTGTGGGAATGTTTCAAATCTCTAAAAGTCAAGCTAAAACTATCATCAGTACTTGCCCTGACTGTCAGCTTGTGCAACCTCCTGTTTCTACAAGAGCTGTCAACCCACGAAGTTTGCAAAGTCTGCAGTTGTAGCAAAAAGACATCACTAAATACCCTTCCTTTAGTAAATTTAAAAATATTCATGTCTCTGTAGACACATTCTCTGGTGCAATTTTTGCCTCTCTTCACACAGGTGAAACAGGCAATCATGCCTGTCATCATTTTCTGCAGGCTTTTGCTTCATGGGGTGTACCCCAAGAAGTAAAAACTAACAACAGTCCCGCATATATATCTCAAAAATTAGCCAAGTTTCTGAACGAATGGAATGTTCGTCACATCTTTAGTATTCCTCACTCTCCCACAAGCCAAGCAATTATTGAAAAAGCACATCAAACATTAAAACGCATTTTAGCTCAACAAAGAGAAAGAGTTGAGGTCACACCACAGATGAGGCTGAACAAAGCTTTGTATGTTTTTAATTTTCTAAACAGTTCAGGTGCAGAACCTGATCCACCAATCTTTAGACACTTTTCGAATAACACACAGGCAAAACTCAAAGTCCTCCTGTTTTAATTAGAAACCCTGCATCTGGACAAATTGAAGGTCCTTTTCAATTAATAAGCTAGGGCAAAGGGTATGGTTCTGTCTCTACAGGTGCTGGAATTAAGTGGGTTCCTGCCAAAAACGTCAAACCATATCGCACCCCAGAACATGTTGATGAGTCCAGAACTGAGGAAGAAAGTATGCAGACATGAGCCAAACAGAGGGATCCCGGGTCACGCCTGACCTTCCTTGTGCCTGATGTTCTTAGTGCATCGGTGGAACCTGCAAACTCTGATTTTGTGTTAATGTTATTTATGAGTGTGTCAATTGTATGTTGAATGTTTGTTTAACAGAGCCGATTTTTGGCAAAAGTTCAGGGTTTTGTTTTTGTGGAGAACGACATTTTAAAATCGATATATATGTAAGGATTCTGCCAAGACTTAGCTCATGAAAAAGATGGAGCAAATGCAAGTTGTATGTTGGTATTGGTGGATTTTAATTGTTTTTTTGTCGTGCAGATTTGCCAGTAGAACAACCAAAACTAAATGTTTGGGTGACCTTAGGCAAGGCAGCCGTCTCAGATACTATATGTTTGTCTAATTCGGAACCAGAAAAACCTTTTTCAACCTGTCTGGTTGGTGTGCCAGTAAGAGTTGCCTTTGGTCAAAAAACAGTCCAATGGTAAGCCAGGTGGAATTAACAATGGAAACAATCCCTCATTGAATTGGAACATTTGGTCCAAAAACCTTCCCAGGAGAGCATCCTGAACCCCAAGAATTAGAAATCCTTAGCTCTTTAACAGTGGATTTTTGCTTTACCTTCATAGCTAGTGCTTAGCGAAAAGATGATCCTCCAAAGTACAATGTTACTCCTCATTATTTTGCATAATGAAATTTGCAAATTTTGCAAATTTTTTTAAATTTGCAAATTTTTAAATTTGAGTTTTTAGTGTAATTTTTCAAATAGTTGAGATGTGCTTTCTGAGGCAGACCAATATCCATGGCACTTGCTGAAGGGGTATTAGTTCATTTGTGGAGACAGAGCTTGGCAATGCATTCCAGCACACTTTGAAGGTGGCCCTTGTAGCATTGAGATGCTCACTATAATTGCACTCACTGCCAAAGCGGTCATGAAAAACAAACAAAGGAGAATGAGAGCTGTTCCTCATTATGAGGAGAACTGTCAGAGTGATTTCAGGCCTTAGAAAGCTGCAAGAAGGGTTTCAGCAGGTATATTTTTATCCCAATTGGCTTCAGCAGTAGCATTGAAACAATTAGATTGAGTTGGATGCTGGCTGAGCAAACAAGCTAATGCCACATCCTCTGTTATTAGTGATATGTTAACTGACATTGATAGTGTTAGACATGCTACCCGTCAAAACAGAGCAGCAATTGATTTACTTTTAGTGGCACAAGGACATGGTTGTGAGGAATTTGAAGGATTCTGTTGTACAAATTCGTCCAATCATTCTGAATCCATTCACAAAAGCATACAAAAACTGAAAGATTTGACAGCTCAAATTAAAGAAGATGCTGGTTCCTGACTGGATGATGTGTTTCAAGAATGGAGCTTTGCACCTTGGTTAAGGTAACTTTGCAAGATAGGTCTTTATGTATTGGGTGTTCTGGTAGTGATATTGATAGTAATACCCTGCATACTTCAGTGTGTGCGGCGAATGATGAATAAAATGGTCTGAGAAGTTTTTGTCATACAAGAGAGAGAATTAGGAAGTAGAAGCACAGAGAGTGTTCAAAATCTCATGGAAATGGTAGACCAAGGTGTAGAAATGGAAGAGAGTTTTGAATTAAGACCCTGGAATTGACAAGAGTTTTTTGAACAGTGACTTGTAACTATTGTCAGATGTGATTCATATCTCTTTCACTGACTGGGCTTCACAGCATTAAGTTGCTGTGCTGTAACATAGCAATGCTTAAGATCAGCAAGAATAGGCCTCCAGCAGATAGTAAGCAGAAATTTTATAATAGGGCTATGAAACACAAGTAGTAAACGACATGAGTATGAAGGTTTCTTTTTGAGTCAACAGAGAGGGGGAATTGTTGGGATCCATAAAATTAGAGGGTTTTGAGAAAATGGTAAAAAAGACAGGCCTCAGACAGCAGATTTGTGAACATTGCTAAAGCAGCACAAAGTTTTCTAAGCTGTTGCGCAGATGTGAGAAATAGAACAACAAGCCTCTGTGATTTGCCCTTTTTGGTTGTAACAAGTTTATTTAATGTACATCTTTAGAAGGTTAATATGAATGAGTCTGTGCTTTATCTTTCATAAACAAGCCATTGTGTTAGAGAGTAAGTCTCTATTGTGTTAACTACAGTTACAGTGTGTTTCATATGATTAGATAGAATTATTGTCAATATGTTGTTGCTCTATGTGTGGTTAGCTGAAACTTGGACTGAGATGGCTTTATGCTATGCTGTCATGTTACGTTTCTTTAGCATGTATTCTATTTGAAAAGCATTCTATTTGAATCAGTGAGCTGTTCACATCTTTTGTCTCTATTGTCCTAACAATGTACTAAGACTGATGTTTGAAATAAACAGCTCACAGCACTGATTTTGGGTGTCTTGTCTCTGTTTGTGGTTGTATGTAACCTGCCGACAGCAGTAAGGGACGAGGAAGAAAAGCAAGAAAACTTGATGGATCAAGATAAAAATTATCTAACAGGTGAAGGGAAGATAAAGATAAAACAGATGTGACAGAATAGCAATCCCTTACCAGCTCCCACAAGCAGACAAATGCTCATTGCCACTCTTTGAGTGATGGACACCCCAGAAACCAAAAGCATCCACTTCTTTCTTTTGACTCCAGTGTTCTTTGCTGAGCCTGACTGTGGATATGACAGCCTGGTCAGAGAGTGAGAAAACTAGGTAAGTTTTCCCAGAATTGGCCTGGGAGACTTTGATGACTAAAAGACAAACAATGATAGCTTATTATTATAAACAACCTGGCAGATGTTGTTTTCCTGGTCTCTGTTTTCTTGTTCTTCTCAGAGTGTTCATAAAAAGAGTGTCTTGTTAATTAGCCAATCAGTTGAAATGTATTAACTGAATGACCAATCAAGTCCACCTGGAGTAGGAACAATATGTCAAAAGGAGCAGTCCAAAATAAATGGTGCATTATACCAGTCAGCCTTCTGGTGAGTCGGTGTATTTTTTTATTCAACAGTGACACCTGACATTAAGGTCAGGTATTAAATAGGAGGTATTAAATATCCTTTTGGCCAGCTGGCATCAGCTATCCTGGCTGTGTCCCCTCCCAGTCTCTTGCCCACTCCCAGCCTGCTCACTGAGTGAGGGGAGTGCAGAATAGAAAGAAGATAAATCCTTGTCACTCTTCACTGTTTAAAAATGGTATTGGTTGTAATTAACTCTGTTCTAATGATGAGTCCAGAACAACAGATCTGAACAAAAATATGCTAAAAGAAGATAATTGCTTTTAATAACATAGTTCAGAATTTTGCATGTATCATCTGAATTGTATCATTGGATGTATGATATAATTGCATGTATCATTTAATTTTTAACTTAGATATTGGTGACATTGACAACTTCAACAATTTTTTCCCTAAAGTAAGGAAAAAAGCATCTTTTCCCACCATATTTTCCTGTCTGTGACAGCAACCTGCAAATAATTTTCCTATGTGACAAGAGTCATAAACAAACACGAAAAATAACTTCTGTGTATTCTTCCTCAGTAAAGAGGATGCCACTTTTGCTATGATTCAACTCACTTACTTTTGGTAATCACACATCCTCTGAACAGAAAGAGACATATATACATAATTCTCTCCCAGTATTTTCCCGGGAAGATGTGACAAAGCTCAGAGAAAATGAGAAACAATTATTATTCCACTTGCTGACCCTCTTGTGGTGCACATGTGGAATGTGTTATGGAGACTGTCTACCAAAGGGCAGTTTCTTAAGTGAATTCTGGTGATGGTGATGTGGATTCATTGACCAAGTGTGTATTGGACTATCTGGCAAGGGCGATGGGTTTTTCTTAATAGGAGCGTATAGGAATAAAGCAATTGATCAGCCTTCTGCAATCATGGAGTCAATGCTCTTTATTCCCCATACAGGGGCTTGCTGCTACAATACTTATTCACTACCTGTATGTATAAGGTCTTCAAACACTAGTCTTTGCTAAAAAATGCCAAGGGGAAAGAGCTGATACATAATGATGTAGAGTTGAACATTGTCACCCAAGAGTAGCAAAATATCTGCCCAAATGGCCTTTAACAAATTAATGTTATAATAAGATAAGAATGTTATCATAAGATAAGATGGAGCCTTGTGGGATACTGAAGGTATAATATTGTCAGTGCTCTTGGAAAAGGATCATATTCTTCCAGGATTACATAGGGCACTAACATCTCATGATGACTACTAAATAGCCAACAGCTAGCTGTAAATGAGCGTGATACGAGACCTTACCTCCACACACAGATCAAGACAGCCAGGCAAGGAAACTAGAGTAAATGTGTAGCGAAAGATCTCTAGCCTGACTTCATCACATTGCCATCAAATGAATCAAGTGGGAGATTTCAAGTAGATAGACAGGTGGGAAAGATGTCTAGGGAAAGAAAGGTAGTTCTGCTGCTTGTGATACCACCCTTCCATATGCTCATCTTGACAATCAGTTCCTGAACTCTGCAGAAGGTTAAACAGACCTTGCCAGGATCATATTTGCATTTTCTAAATGTATTACTTAGAATTTATTCCTAGCATTAATGTCCGTCTCTTTATAGTGTAGTCGTATTCCAAAGGAATGAGTGATTCTTAGTCCTTCAGTTATTGAATTACTGTCTCCAAGAACAGATCATCATAGCTGCTTCAGAAACGTGCCATCATTTTGTACTTAATGATTCACTGTTCTCTCTAAGTTTATCTTAAATCTTGAAAATATGTTATTTAACTGTAAAAATGAAAATATTTAATTTTTTGGGGAGTTATAAATATTAGGTTAGCTTCTGTTCAAATACTGCAAGGTGTATATTGTGAAATATTCACCTTATTATTCTTTTCAAAATGACCCTGGTTTTGGTACTTTTAGTGGGACCTCTTCTTCTGTTTCTATTTGCAGGAGTTAATTCACATAAAAAGAAGAACAGAATTAACATGAATGTATAAGTAAATATATGGCATCCTGAATTTTGCACTTCAGTTCTAAAATACTGAAATACAAGTTGACAACAGACATTCCTTTTACAAAAATTATTATTTTTAGCAACTCAGAATTTGCTGTTTCCAAGAAAGAATATTGTGAATATAAACCTGGTATTTACACTGTGCTTTACTTGGTACATTTTTATTAGCTCACAAATATTCAAGGCATATTTGCAATCTTCTGAGATCTCAAAACTAGATGTATGGAACACAAGCAGAATTCTCTGTATCTCTTTAAGCAGACTATTCAAGCCTGTTTTTTTTTACTCTGTTACCAAATTCTACCACTTAGTTATGTGAGGACTGAGAAAAATGCATAGGCATTGCTTTAGAACTTTCACATACTGATTGAAAAATTTACTAATGGCCTACGTTCCTTAATACAGAAGGAATATACACTATTTATTTAATTAAAAATATTAATTATTTAAAAAATGAATGTTTTTTTCCATTTGTTTGGGAAGAGAAGATGAATTAAGTGTAGCTGTTCAAATAAAGATGGCAATCTGACAGATCACAAAATTATCATGTTAACAACAGTTCCTTTTGACCACAGTCAATAGACATGAACATAAGCATAGGAGATGAATAAATGAGACTTTCCTCACAGTTTCAAATGAAAGTGAAAGTAACAGCAAAACCTGGAATGGGAGCAGAGGGAGGATTTTATAGAAAAGATATTGAATTTGGTTTTGCCCATGTAATGCAGACATACAGGAGGTTGATGCTGAAGTAAAAAATTAAGTGCAAGAATATGATTGCTTCGTTCTGGACTGCAATACTGTTTATAGTGCAAGCAATTTAGCAATACATCATTTACAGTTTCCTTTTATCCCAAAACTAACTCGTCATCCAGTGACTTAAGTAACTTCTCTTCTAATCCTGCCAGCAACCAGAAGCAATTTACATTGGTAGTAAAGGCTCCTCCATGAGTTGTTGCTTAATTAAAACATTAATATCTTATTTTGCTGGAAGATTGATAAGAAAACATAACAGCGAGGTGAAAGACTCCAGATTGTGAAATTTGGAAAACTTTTATAACATCTAGTGTTATCTTTGCCCAATTATCTCATCATAGAAATAACCAAACAATATTGAAAGTAGTAGCAAATTTAATTGACTAGTTAAAGTAAAATAATATAAAATTGGATACAATATAATCTGATTAAAGTAAGGGATAATTTGGTTCCAATAATAGCGCATAAGCAAAAGATACCGGGGGGTACGGAGTGCAGGGCTCTTGGACTCTTGCCACATCACCTACAAGCTTGCCAAGTGAACATTCCCCTCCTTTATGCCATGTGTAAATGCCATCTCCTCCCATTTTCAGTTCGTCATATCTCTATCTCCGCCTTCATTACTACCTTTACCACGCATGCGCCGCCACTCGGTTTGGTGGTCGCACAAGTCTTTGGGGGTCGCCACTGATGAAGGCTCTCTAGTCTTCTTCTTTGTCTTTTAATTCACCTTTAGGTTACACATGCGTATCAAGCCAGTACAATGTAAGTCACGACTAACATATCACTATATCTACATATCAAGGCAATAAATCCCTTATAACTAGCATTTTCTGGGACCCCACCAGGTTTTGTTTCCTTTCTGCTCATTTTGAGCAACTGTATCTTCAGCTTCTTTCCTCCTGTCCTTGCGAATATCTGCTGGGGGGGGGGGGGGGAGGGGGAGGGGGAGGGTGGAGCCCCTCCTCTCCCTCTCTTCTTTGGCATTACAACTTTTAACTATTTTATTATTCCCAATAAAATAGGGAATCGGCACGAATCATACCTATTTATCACATCTAGTATTTGTGTTCTCCATTTTCATATTTTTCCTCAATTTTTACTGAAATGACAGAGTATAGAAATTCTGTCTGATGAATAGACATAATTGTACTGACAAAATTAATTTCCATCAAAGAAAATGCCAACATAAAAAAGTAAAGTTTTCCTTGCCACTAGGCCACCTGAAATCATATGTCTATATGTTTGCAAAATATATGTTAATAGCAAAGTAACACCTGTCAGTTGAAACAATGGATGCAAAATATCAAATAACGTCAATAGAAAATGTAAAATATTTGTTTTGCTAAATATTTTTTATCAAACATCTGAACAAAACTTTCTACAAGTTTAATTTGCCATGGAGTGTGGTGTCGTATGTTTTAAAAGTATTTATATGAGTTCAGTTGTAAAGTTAGTTACCCCTTTTATAAGTTTAAGATATGGTTTGGTGCTCTGCTCCCCCCATGTACTCCCCTCACAATGGTTTCTCCCTAAGTTGTTTACCCCTTGTTTTCCTGCCAATGGCTTGTCCCTCAAGATGACTGATCCCTTGATCCTCCCCTTTATGCCCTAATAAGTTTCTTTCCTCCCTCCTGGTGCCCACTTCCCCTGTCTATCATTGTAACCACCCCCCCTTTATTTTGAGAATTTTCTGTGTCAATCATCCCTAACTCAATGTATGATTTGCCTCCAGAGCCTCTTCCCTCCCCCATGTGATCCTCATTGGTCCAGCTGTGTCTCACACTCCTCCCCTGATCTTCGTTTCTTGGTTACTTTATGTCCCCTCCTATCATGCCCACTCCGTCTATCAGTGCCTCCCCAAGGCCTTCCCCTCTGACGCCGGTCCCTGGTCCCGCCTGGGAAATGAAGTTTCTTGGCATCTACATGAGTGTCCGCTCTCTCCTTCCTTCGTCTCGGGACTTCGTAGCTACGCTCTCGCCTGCGCCACCCACACCGCAGATGGCACCATTACCCAGGGGTTTCCGAGGAGAACCTGGGAGTGGCAGATCTTGTGGCCCCCTCTGGCCACACACCGGGACCGGCTAGCTGGCATTTGCCCAGCTCCTGTGGCCGCAGAGCAGACTTTCTACAAGTTTAATTTGCTATGGAGCCTTTTAATAAATACGTTACCTGGGTACTGAGGAGAAAACTATTGCTGGTCTCATTATAAAGCCTGTCCTGGGAACTATAAAGTTGAATAGGAGTCTTCTCCAAAGATAATATTTCAGTGAGTAATCTTTCAGTTCTGCTAGGTAAATATAATGCTTGAAGCACACTGGATCTGATAGTGAGTTCTAATTGATTTACTGTAGGATCCAAAAGAGAAATTATTTCAGAAACTTAGCCAAATTCTGACTTCTGTGTGTGTTTATTTAAAGCCTTTTCTTTGCTAATGATGAATTCTTGGTAGTACAAACAAAGTTTCACTATGTTTTTTGAACTCAGAGTATAAGTAACTTAAGCTCACTAACACATGACATAGCAACTGTCCAGAAATTGTGGTTTATCCTAAAATAATACATTAAATATGTAAATTATACACCTGCACTACACTAAGTGTACACCTATTTTGACCTTCAGTCAGCTTATTATCTGTCTTGAAGATGCCATTTGCCATCTTCAAGATTACGATAAATTAAGATGGTGATATTGATTTAAAGTAAACCATTACTTTACTATGGTTTATTGCCTTGAATCTTCGGGATTTTTTTAAACTGATCTCAAACATAATAACATACTTCTAAAACAAAGTTTCAAGCAGTGGTATTGGTCTTTTTATATTTACATTCCCCACTTCTATTGGTTGCCCAAAGAACTCTTGTTCTGAGTTCAAACTGACTAATTTGGAAAAAACTACTCAGTCTCACCTCCAGTTTCAAGCCAAGAGAAAACTGAAGAGATTCCTGAAAGCAGAACACGGAATGTTGAAAGAGGAGAAAATTCTTGTGGCTAAAATACTTAGCTGACCCAATACTGCTATGAAGGAAGAAAATAAGCTAAATGAAGCACTATGCATAATTTGGGAAATCCAAAGACAGAGGCAAGAATAGCATTCAAAAAGCACTGTTGAATACTTTGCAGAAATGTGTAATGAACTGACTTTTAGTACTGGTGGAAAAAAAATTCTTTCAAGTAAAAATCTAATGTTTTCTGCCATATTTTAATGATTTTATGGCTTGTACACAATTAAAAAGAGAATCCAACAAAAGGAATAAAATCAATATTTCTGTAAGTGTTAGCAAGGGTTGATGCAACTGTCCTCAAAACTTTTCTGATGCAAAAATTAGAATAGGATAGAGTTAGGGCAAAGCAGAGATGAGAAGCCTTGAAGGGTCAGGCCGGTAGAGAGGTGTGGGTCATGATGCCATGTCTGCTGCTGATGAGAGGATTTGGTGCTCATTAAATAGTTGTCATGCTTTACATCTCAGTTTCCTTCTTGGCAGCAAAAACTGCAACCAGCCTGGCCTTTGAGAACTTTGCTTTGATAAAGTAGTCATGGACAGTGTACTGATTAACACGTCTTTTCCTGCATTTACACTTTTATCCTTTTATCAGCTGTTAAAGAAAAGTTGGTTTACTGCATTTTCACAGATAAAGATTCTGCTAAGCTCTGGAAGAAGAAATGAGAGATAGCAGGCACTAGAAGAAAAGAGGAGTTAATGGACTTGCCCAATGAGACCCTGGTTGAAGCTCTTAAAACACCATGCAATGACAGCTAAAGAGCTGGTCTCTCCTTTTCCATACCTGTTAACGAGCACAAAACTGGCTTTTAAATATTTGTGCAGTGTCCAAAGAGACAGTGCAATAGTTTATTCATCGTAATAGCCCAAACCTGAGCAAACAAATGGGCTAGTTTAATATGTATAAATAATTGTAAAATAAACAGCAGCAGAGGTGACTCTGAGTCCTACAGCTTCTTTGTGTTTGCAGCAGCAAATCAGGTCATCCACATCAAGAAGTATCACCAGCAGTGGATGTCTGCTTTTCCTGCAGCATGAATTCTGTCATAGAGGCACATTTAGCCCTCTGATTAAAACATTAACAGAAGGAGATAATGCTAGAAAGACAGTTCAGAAGAAGAACACTCTTTCTTGTCAAGGAATTCCTATGTGTTTCTTGTGAAAGAGTTCCTCTGTGCTCTCCCAAAATGCAGCTGACAATGAGGACATACTAGTTTCATTTGAACAAGATGAATATAGCAATTTTGAAGGTATACTGTTACGCGAGAGGTTTCACACTACTGATTTCAAATTCCAGAAAGAATACATTTTAAAGTGCTATTCTTATATTCTTGTAGCCAGTGGAAATATCATTCGGATCTATCACAACAAAACTTCAAACCCCAATCCCAAATAATTAATGAATAACTCTGAACTTTTAGCATTAAGGTATTGGAGCAGAAAAATATATTATTTCATTGTAGACACCAATTATGAAACATAGTTATAAAAAAATTACCATAAAACAGATTATCACTATGTACAGCGACCCTGATGTTCCAAAGATGAGTAGCAATGCTTGCTGAAGCAGGCTATTATTGGAACTTCTAGCCACTGGCTAGATTGCTTTAAAAACTGAGATAGAAAAATTTCATTTATGTCCTGATAAAAGTATTGGCTACATCTAAAGCCCTGTGGGCAGCAGGGCAGGGAGGGGATTCTGCCCCTCTGCCCCACTCTGGTGAGACCCCGCCTGCAGAGCTGCCTCCAGCTCTGGGGTCCCAGCACATGAAGGACATGGAGCTGTTGGAGAGAGTCCAGAAGAAACCACCAGGATGATCAGAGGGATGAGTCCCTCTCCCGTGAGGGAACACTATGACAAGTGGGATTGTTCAGCCTGGAGGAGAGAGGGCTTCTGGGTGACCTAAGTGAAGCCTTCAATGCCTGAAGGGAGGCCACAAGAAAGATGGAAATGGACTTTTTACTGGTGTTTGTAGTGATAGCACAAGGGGGAATGGCTTACTGAAACAGCTTTAAAATAGAATCAGTTTAGATCAGGTACTAGGGAAAATTCTTTTATTGTGAGGTTGATGAGGCCTTGGCAGAGGTTGCCCAGAGAAGCTGCGCATGCCCAGACCCTAGAAGTGTTCAAGGCCAGATTGGATGGAGCTCTGAGCAACCTGGTGTATAGTGAAATATGTCCCTGCCCAGAGCAAGGGGGTTGGAACTAGATGATCTTTAAAGTCCCTTCTACTTTTAACCAGTCTTTGATTCTGTGATTTCATGAGAATGCAATATGTAGTTCCCTCTTCAGTTATACGGACACAGATAAATTTTCTAATTTTCTCACATTGTTTGTTACATTACTTTTTCTTTTTTAGTCTATGATGAAAGGTATGTTCTAATACCATTAACAGCAATTTAAAATTTTTAAAACAGATTTTGGATTTAATATGCACATTAATATGCAAACAACCAAACTGTCTTCCCATAGTGACATGATACAGCAACATGGCCAAACCTTTCCTCAGTGTGTGCATTAGAACAGAATCTCCCAGACTGCTGTCACTGGCATGTACTAGACAACTTACCCATTGTTGCTATCTCTTCTTACTGTGGCAAACTTTTTGAAGCTGTAGTGAAATTGTCTTTAGAGACGTGCACTAAAAAAAAGCTGGTTTCTCCTCTTGACCATATCACTCAGATTTCTGGGTCACAGGTAAGTTCTTAACAAACCACTGCTGATATAACAGGGCAGTTGTTTCCGGTTGGCTGAAACACGGATATTGACCTAAGCCCTATTGACTCATAGCACAGATGAGACCCACACCTCTGCTTTCAAATTATCATGAAATCGTGGGCTCATAACCACTGCTCTAATGGAATGCACCATTCACCTTTAGCCATTAGGTGTTCTTAGGCCTTTAAAAGCTGGAAATCACACTCTAATCAATTACTGAAAGGCATCTTATTCACTGAACACCTTTCTTTCTTTTGTAAGGCAAACACGTTTTCAGTTTTGTTTTGTTTGAAAAAATGCTCCCAAATAAACAAAATTGGAAAAAGAGGAACATAGGTTCTAAGGTACTTGTTTTATGAAATAAATAAACATTTTCCTAAATACATTATTAAGAAACATGTTGAGGTCTAACTCTACTTAAACTGGCTAATCAAGTACTGGCTTCCGAGCAGATGAAGACCATTGAAGTAGCAGCAAGTTAGGTATTTCCAGAGTGAACCAATGTTTGTAAACAACAACGCTAAACAAAATACTACTGAAATCAACAAGTTACTTCAAAATGTGCATTCATACTATCACACTATCACACAGAATATGGAAATGGCAATAAACTCTTGTTTTGTTTTTCTCAGTAGTCCGATTTGGAGCCCTCTCCTGGAACTTCCAAGCATAAGGCCAAGTGAAATGTCATTTAACTTCATACATTTGAAACCTTAAGCAGCCACTTCTACCTCACAGAATCACTCTGTTTCTTTAGTTTTTTTTTCATTTGATGTGATTCACACTATTTTTATCAACTCTTCTACCTCAAAAAGTCAGACATACAATGGTTGTATTGCTTTGGCAGGTTAAGACATTCTACTAAGTAATATTTTTTAAAGTATTATTCTTTAAGATTAAAATGAATTTATTTTTTGAACAAAAAGGAGACTATGGAAAAACAGCAGATTGCTTTTGCACATTTACAAATATTTTATAGATGTCACATTGTATTGAGGTATTTCTTAATGGAAGATAAAATCTTATTGCTACAACATTTGAAGTTTATATTTGCAACATGGACTCCAAGTTTATGGATATGTAGATTTGAAATAAAAATTATTTTATAAATTTTATGTAAGAAATAAAGTAAAAGTGAATTAAAGAGAATTTGAAATATTACGCAGAAAAATGTCATGTGAATTATGTCAATAACACATATTTTAAGATATTAAAGTATTTAACAGATAAAGGTGGCTGGCCCAGCCATCAACATAAAGGATGAATTAAGAAAGTTCAGAGTAGTACAAATATATGAGAAGGATATGAATAATCTCTTCCTTTAAAATAGCTGGGTTTATTTTTCTCCTGCCTGCTTCTTCAACCTCTCCACATATTTACAGCAGAGTGTGTCTCACAGACTCAACAGATCAGATTATTTCTGAAGGTCGAGGCCAGAATTTTGGAATGCTTTATCTGGTTTGAAAGAGAGCCTGAGTCCTTGTGGAATGATTTTGGCATAGGGATAATGCATCCCACTGCCTTTAAATCTTATTCAGACCAGATGTTAGTATTAAATCCATGGGATGACTGAGTGGGTAATTGTTTCTTTTCCTCAACTGCCAATTATTTAATTCATGTTGTCTCACAAACGTGTCAAACATTCACTGCATTGGTGGATTTACTGTTGGAGATTTAGCTTAAAGATTATGGCTTAAACAATTAAATGAGTAAGATTACAATGTACATATTGCCACATAACTTACAAAATGGGCAGACTGTATTTATGAATTGAATTTTAAAATATTTCCTATGTAACACATTTTAATGTAATGCTGCCCCTGAAAATTAAATGCCATAATACGTTTCAAAAAATATCCAGAATCCATTTTTTGTTTAATCTCACACAAACAGGAGTCTATTTAATGTACTTAATTCTATGTTAATTTTAATAATTTCATATTACTTCCTATTTTTTCCATAGTTTATACTTACATTTTTTCTATTATATTACATTATATTTTATTGTATTTTACTTGGCTTAAACTTAAATCCTGAAAACTACCAACTTTTATGTTTCCATTTAAAGAATTCATTCCTCATCTACTACTAGAGGCACATGGATCTTTTATCAGTTTCAGCATGTAGTAACCCTTTACATCTTCTAAAAATATTTCCTTAGCAGTTAAATCTGTATTGATGGCAGAATATTGCAGTTATTGAGAGTTCATACAGTCTTGACAGTGAATACACGTTGTAGTGTTCCTGCTCACACAAGTGATTACTTGCTGGTCTTCATTTATTTAGAATGCTATCCAATCTGTTCAATTCCTTCTCAAAATTTTCCTCAGATGACTAACATTCTTCCAAAGAGAATATATTCTAAGTAGAATAAATTGTACACTTTCTTCTTGGTTGTAATCTAGTAATTTGAAAAATTTCTGAAGTCAGAATGAATTTTAAGAACTACTTAAGGCTTCTGCATCTTCATGGATGTGAGCTGCATGCTTGGAACAAGAAAAAGACTATCTAAGGTTCAAATAAGACTACTAATACATTCTTTTTGGAGGTAAAATAATAGGATACTGACACATCAAAAAAAAGTGTGTGTCCCCAGCTGCCATTACCATCTAAACAAGGGTGTGGAACAAAAGAAGAAAGACACGTGATAGCAATTAAAGAAATAACAGATGGGAAAGATGCACAGCTGGTGCTACTTGAAGTGAAGTAGTTCAAGAAAATAAAAACAAATATTCATATTATGAGTTCTTTAACCAGGTCAACAAGGATGTCCAGTGCTCCAGACTCCGTACTCCCATTTATCTCTTCTTCAGGTT
This sequence comes from Zonotrichia albicollis, assembly GCF_047830755.1. Classification (NCBI taxonomy): domain Eukaryota; kingdom Metazoa; phylum Chordata; class Aves; order Passeriformes; family Passerellidae; genus Zonotrichia; species Zonotrichia albicollis. The sequence continues at coordinate 24,897,744 of NC_133860.1, forward strand.
TCCATGGATGTGCTCACACAAGCTCTGATGGTGCAGCTGTGCTACCCTAGTGTCTAGGCTCCTGCCTTGAAACGGAAGATGCAAACCTCCTCCCTCTGAATTATTATAATTTTGAAATTAAGGGGCTCTCAGGCAAAGATATGGGAACTGATATAGGAAGAGATGTAGGAATAACAGTTCTTTACTAGGAAAATTAAAAAGCATAAACGCAATAGTACAAAAAAACACAAACAACTCAGAAAACAAACCACTCTCAGAGTCAGAATACAACCTGACACCCTGTTGGTCAGGGTGTTGCTAAGTGTCCAATTAAATGTTGGCTGCAGTCTTCCTGGAGTGACAGAGGGCATTCTGTTGAAGCAGTGGTCCTGTAGAAGGGTGTAGTCTTCCTCTGAAGGCCTGGTGGTAGTGTAGGTGGGCCTGGTCTTCCTCTGAACATCCAGTGGAGAAGCAAGCTGCTCCTCTGGGAATCCAGTGGGAAAAGGCTGCGTCAGTTGTTCTAAATCTCAGACTATATCCAGGTAGGAATGCTTGGCTTCTCCTTCTGGGTGGAGCATCTCACAATGGTATAATGTAATTTTATCAGTTATGCAGTGAGACTCAATGGACCATTAACAGAAGATATCTCCCCAGAGGGATGATTGGTTTTGGAAGAGATAAAGAAAACTTGCCCAATTAACAGAAGAGAACTGCCCCACCTCTAACATATGGCAAATAGAATACACACATACCTTACAACCCAGGGGCTGTCTCTGCTTCTCCTGGGACCTGCATCATGCCCAGGTCTCCTTACCTGTGGTGTTGATGCTCTCAGTGCCTGGCACCCCAGAAACTGCACAGCAGCAAGTGCTGCTGCTTGACAAAACCAGTCATGAACATACTTTCATCATGCTCACAGGTCTAACAGTGATGGAGCTGTAATGCCTCCAAAACTCAACCACTGCTCACTTGTTTGCCCTCTGTAACAGCTTTTTTTATAACCTTCAGTATCCTTTTTCTTATGACAGGTTGCAAATGTCCACCCTCTGCTTCTGATTGCCAAGTGGAAAACACTATGGATTGCTCTCTCACTTTCATATTACCCACAATTATTCCTGAGATTTTGATTTTCCTCTGGTGACACACTCTAAGACACTTTGAGTCTGAGGCTTCGAAAGCCTCACATGGGGTCTGCACCCACACCTTTGCCTTCCTGCCTGCAGCCTGGGGCTTCAGGGAAGAGGCCCCTGCCCTGCCTTCCTGGCTGTGCTTCTGTAGTTTCCTCTTAGCTCCTAGTCCCTGGCACACTCACTGGCCCTTTTCATTCCCTGACCTCAGATTAGGGGTTATGCTACCTGATGTCTCAAAAAACTGCTACTCCTTACACAGTCATTTGTTGTCATTATAGTGCAAGAGTTCTATTACCATTACATTGCAAGATTTCCATATTGCTAGAGTTTCATACCTCCTTGATATTCCTTGTAGGCATCGACTCTTAAGCATCGACTCTTAAGCATCATCCTCACAGCAGCCAAATTACTCCAGTTCCCCTCAACTAACCAATCTACTCTTTTATAACACTCTTCTTATTGGCTACAGCTGTGGCCTGTTAACATCAGGCCTGCTCCTAATCCTTAATAATTGGGTCAGCTGCAACTCTTTAGGGAGGTAAGATTACTTTCTATACTACCTTTATTTACTTGTGTTCTATCCCTCTACAGTCATTGATTATTTCACAACTCCCTGTGAGGCTGGAGGTGATTTTTGCTCCCTCAGGTCTCCTGAAATTTCACAGTCTCAGTGTGTCAGTGCTGAAATTGCTACTTGGAGAATTCAGGGTGTTTATAGAGAAATTTGACCAAGCTGCTCTTCAGCTGATCCTTAGCTATTGAGAGATGATGACTAGTAGCAGAAGATTCATGGGCTGTTCTCCTGCCTACCTTTTCAATGTCCTTTTCCAAGTTATATAAGTGAAAAGATGATAGCAACCTCTCCCCCATCACCCAAACTGAAGCCTCAAGCCATCTTGGGAAACACAAGAGGTTTTTGCATGTCATTTTAGCTATACACAACTTAGACTCGAAATGTTAAAAACATCACCATTGGACTATCAATAATTCCTTGATTAGAGGTCTAAGTGTGTTTCACCTAGAAATATGAGCTTAACAAACTATTCAAAATTCAAGGAAGCTATTCCAACTTGGATCCCATAACCTGGTGACAGTAAGATGGGCCTGTAGATCTGTCAAAATCTTCCCATGCCTTTCTGTTAGTGCCATGTCCCCTGAACCTCCTGGTGAGTATGTTATGCCCTCTACTGTTGCATTTAGTGGGAAATCCTCTAATTCTTTTTCACCCTGTAGCTCTTTTGTCACTCTTGAGGCTGTTAAATAGATTAACTCTAAGGTTTTGGTTATTTAATCTTGTGTTGAATACAGCCCTTTCTTTTTGCAAGGTACTTTAACATCACCTACTTTATTAACTATACATATTTATTATACATTATACAAAAATGTAAATATGATTTATTTCATAGAAGACCATCAGTTTAGCTTATTTCTGTTTTCTAAGAGCTTCAGCTTCCTAATCACATAATCTTCAGCAAATTAGGTAGCTCTGACCCAGATACTTTACTTGTATGATCTGAAACAGAAATCTTGTTATTCCATTGCATTAATCACTACAAAAGGGAAAAAAAAATCTAGTACAAAATTGGACTGTATATGAAGCAAATTTTAAATCTGGTATATACAATCTCTCAATCAAAAATAAAGAAATAGAAATGTATTATTATGGTATCTTGTGACCAACACCTATCATATCATTTTATGTATAAATTAATTGCAATTTTAATTATTGTGCTATGGACCTCTGAAGTGGTACTTGAAAATAAACCATTGAATGAAGAACAACACTCTCTTCCAGTCAAATAAGTCACTTGAGCATTTTTGCAAAAAATAAAAAAGTCTTCTCATTATTTAACTTCATAATTTGGCTACTGCCTTTGTTAAGAGCTAACATACAAAGGGTTTGAGGTTTTTCTTCACTTACATTTATTTGATATACTCCATGAATTATATCTACTTGCTGAACGTGGTATTCAGTGGGCTGCTGAGTAGGTTAATTGCTTAATTTGTAGCTAAAATTATTTGAACTCCGGTGCAGTTTTTCAATTGACTTTGAGTTGTCAAGTTCTCTCTTTTTTTCTTTCCATTTAGAGCTTTTAATTTATACATTTGCTTTTTAATGTTATTTTCAGTATTTTGTTGTTTTCTTGTTTAAAAGAAATAAAAAAAGTAATTCATGCGTGGAAAGCTTAAATTTTCTGTTAAAAAGAGTATTTTTCTGTTCAAGTGTTCTGGTTTGAAAGCAAAACCAGTGAGAGACTCCAAGTCAGGAATACAATTTATTAGGAAAAGGGAAAAAAAAGCCTAAAATACATGCAATAATACAAAAGAAAGACCACTGACAGAATCAGAATACAACCTGACACCCTGTTGGTCAGGATGTTGGTGGCAGTCCAATTGAAATGATGGCTGCAGTCCTCCTGGAGCGGCAGATATGGTTCGATTGGAGCAGTGATCCTGTAGAAGGGTGTAGTCTTCCTCTCAAGATTTAGTGGAAAAAGGCAGCTGTTCCTCTGGGAATCCAGTGGAAAGGCTGCTCTGGGGTCCCAAAAACTTGGATTATATCCAGTTAGGCAGGCTTGGCTCCTCCCTCTGGGCAGAGCATCTCACAATGGGATGATGTAATTTTTATCAGTCATGCAGTGACACTGAACAGCCCAGTAACAGCAGGTATCTCCCTGGAGGGAGGGTTGGTTTGTGGAAGAGATAAAGAAAACTGCTCAAATAACAGAAGAGAACTGCCACTCTTCTAACAGATGGCAAATAGAATACATATTGCTTTGCAATAGGGCAATATATAGGAATTCCTAGGGCATCAAGGAAACTTTTGAAGGCTTAATTTGTTAATAGATTTTTGTGATAGAGATATTTTATGGTGTTCTTCAGATTAATAATTTTCTGGCACAGATGTTTCAATTTGTAATATATTAATACTGGTCACCTTTTATATTCCACATATACAATTATCATGACTAAGCACATATAAAAATAAACCTGGAAACATTTTTAGCCAGGAGGATAAGTGAATGAAATCATACTAAAAATCTCCTATACAAACAGAAGCTTTATAAATTCAGAAAAATGGGAAAATCCCTGAAAAACCCAGGCAGGTTTATGCTGCATCAATAAAATCATGGGGCAAAATTGTGTAATTTTAGTTTTATTATACTTAATGTTAAAATTTTCCGGTAAAAGGCTAGAACAGTTGGAAATATTTGACATTCTGAAAATCAAAGCAACAAATTCAGAATTTATATATTTATCTGGATATACTCCTGGCATCTAGACAGAAATATCTGCTAGTAAGATGTTTTCAAGCAATGTGTGGCTATGATTTGCTACAACCACCCTATATGTGGAAGGGGCTAGCAGCGGGCCTGTTAGCTAAAGGAGCGAGAAGAAGCTGAACCAAGCATTTCGAGAGAAGATAAGAGCATTCTGCAGCTGGATGGGAAACAACTGGACAGTGTATAAAAGATCAGCCATTTTCACTAATAAAATGTTGCCAACGGTTGCCAATGGTTGCCAACAGTTGCAAACGGTTGCTAATGGTTGACAACTGAGACTGAGACTGAGAGTGCTTGTGGTCTCTGCTTTATGTTGTGACCGCCTCGACTGCGAAATTTTGGTGATCCCCGACGTGATAAGAACATAGTCAGTGGGGGCCCATACGGGGTCCTAGCAATTGGCAACCGTGACCCACTAGGATGTGGTGGGGGAGGCGGCGTTGGTGCAGCTGAGAGTGGCAGGTGGAAGCCACAGGGGGGTCCGGACCTGATTCTCTCAAATCAAGACACCTGGAAGTAGGTGAGCCACCAACTGGTAATAATGGGACAAAATTTATCTAAAGAGGAAGAAAATGTTCTGTCTACATGGAAAGTTTTATTAAGAAATAAGGGAATTAATACGTCAGACTATGCACTTCGTAATATATTGCTGTGGGCTAAATCATAGAATTTTGGCACTGATCCCGACACAGCATTTACTGTTACGGCATGGAAAAAGGTTGGGGACAGACTTTGGCAAGTCATTCGAGCAGGAGATAAAACAGTTGTTGATCTAGCAGTTACTTGGAACTCGCTCTTTGAGGCTTTAAAGGAATGGAAAATAGAGAGAGAAACGGAGCAAGATGCGGACGAAGAGTTGGGCCTGATAACAGAACCTGACAGGAGGCCCTCTGAGGTAGAAGAGGGCTCTGAGGGGAAAGCTGCCAGAGCTTCTGGGAAAGCTGCCAAGGCTTCTGGGAAAGCTGCCAAAACTTCTGGACAACCTGCCCTGGCTTCTTCTTATCAGACCCCTAAGCCTCCTTATCTCACACCTGCGCAGCAGCTCGAGATGGTGCCTGTATATACTACACTGCTACACCAGTTAGCTGAAATGTCTTTAGCAGAGAGAGAAAACCAGCCATCTGCCCCCCCACTTCCCTCCTCTCTGGTCCAGCCGTCCGCCCCCCTGCTCCCCTCTGAGCGGCTTGAACAACCTGCAAGGCTGTATCCTCCTTTACCTGACAGTGACAGCAACAGCGAATCAAGTGATGAGTCGCCCGCAGTAACACCTGACTTGGGGCAAGGAGCTCTGGTCCCTTCATCTCCTAAGAGCTCTAGCCTTACTGCCCCATAGACTTCGCCTCCATGCGAAGTCACTGTGCTTCCTCGACACCCTCAGGAGTTTTGGGAATTTGTTAGGAGGAAAGCAGTTGAAGAAAAGAATTGGGACATCATAGAAAGGTTAGGTGCTCCAAGAGTACCTCAGGAGAACAGTGCCAATGCAAATGTTGCTTGTGATAACCCTATGGCTTTTCCAGTTTTCAAAGCAGCTCCTGGAACAGGACAGAACAACAGTCATCCCATCTTCGCCTGGACGGTGGTGCAAGACCTCCAATCGAAAGTAGCTAAGTATGGTATTAATTCCTCAGAGGTAATGCAATTAATATGTGGGATTAATGCAGATTTGCTTGCACCTTATGACATCACTCATCTTGCTACAATTCTATTCCAGCCAGTATAATATGGTGTATTTCAAGAAACTTGGAGGCGAGTGGCTGAGCACACGGCTTTAACAAATATGCAGTTGCCTCAACACGACCCTCATCATGCTGTGGGTGTTGATGCCCTACTGGGCTCTGGGCCTTTTGCTAATCCAGATTTACAGGCAAGGTGGGATCCTTCAATTTTGGCACAAGCTCAGCAAAATGGCATGAATGCTTTAACTAAAACAATGGAAATGGCAGCTCCAAAACAGAAATATGTCACTATACAACAAGGGACGAGAGAATCATTTTTGCAGTTTGCAGAAAAACTTGCTGCCGCTATTGAGAAACAGGTAGATGATGAAACTTTGCAAGACAAATTGTGAGTACAATTGGCTAAAGAAAATGCAAACCCAGATTGCAGAAAGATTACTGACACTTTGCCTGGGGAGCCCATCTTGTCTGAAATGGTTACTGCTTGCTCGAAGGTTGGTTCAGTTGAGCATAAAATCGCAGCTCTTGCTGCAGTGCTAAGACCTTCAGCGAAGTGTTATAATTGTGGACAACAGGGGCATGTAAAGTCACAGTGTACTGTCCAGAAAACAACATTTAGGCCAAGTCCAAGCAGTGATGTTGTATGCAATCGTTGTGCTAAATCTGGGCACTATGTGAAACAATGCAATAGTAAATATCATGCAAATGGTCAGCTATTGCCGGGAAACCCAAAGAGGAGCGCGAGGGGGTGCATGGGGAAACAAATACCTCAACAACCACAACAGCAGATGCAGGCCTTCCCAGCCCTGCAAAGCTACCCATTTGTGAACAATACTCAGGGGCAACAAGCGGGTCCGCAGGGATTGATATACCCACAGCTGACACAGTAACCATTTTAACAAAAGAAATATGTAAGGTACCCCTTGATGCCTGTGGTCCAATAGGACGGGGATTGAGTGCATTTTTGATAGGGAGATCAAGTACTACACTTTAAGGTATTCATGTGCATCTAGGGCTTATTGATGCTGATTATTTAGGGCAGATTCATGCCATGGTATCTATTGATGATCCTCCTGTCACTATTCAGAAAGGAACTTGCATTGCTCAACTTGTACCTTTTGTGAGTTCTGTTCCAAATACAGTGGACCGAAGTCGCAGCACAGGAAGCTTTGGATTGACAGGAGTACCTCAAGTGTTTTGGACTGAGAAGTAACAGAGAGCCATCCAGAAAAGACATGCACTCTCACCGCAAGTGGATGTCATCCAGAAACTGTATCAGTAACAGGTTTGATTGACAGTGGAGCAGATGTCACAATACTTTCGCGACTTTGCTTGCCTCAATCGTGGCCTCTCACTCATGCAAGCTTTGGACTCCTGGGGTTGGGTGGTCCTACAGGAGGTGGCCTGTCAGCCATTGTAATTAATGTGAAACATCCCGATGGCCAACAAACTAACATCAGACCCTATGTTGCCAATGCTCCTCAAAGTCTGTGGGGATGAGATTGTTTATCTCAATGGGGTGTCAAAATTACTACGGATTTTTAATGGGGGCCACTGTGTTGCAGGGCAATGAACGTCCAGTTGTACCCCTGACATGGTTGACAGATAAGCCTGTCCGGGTTCACCAGTGGCCCCTGACTACTGAAAAGCTTACTGGCCTGCAAGAATTAGTTACAGGACAATTGCAAGCGGGACACATTGAGGAATCATTCAGTCCCTGGAAAATCTATTCTTTCCTGTTGTCCCGATTGTCATATGACTCATGTCACTCAGTATTATGGTACCAACCCTAGAGGTCTTTCTGCGTTAGAAGAATGGCAAACTGATGTTACAAAAATGCCAGAATTTGGTCGCTTTAAGTATGTTCGTGTTACAGTTGATACTTTTTCTCATGCAATGGTTGCTTCAGTATTCACAGGAGAAAAAACTCGAGATGCTATTCATCATTTTTATCATGCCTTTTCTATTTTAGGTGTTCCATGTCTCGTAAAAACAGATAACGGCCCAGCATATGCTTCGCAAAAAAATGCAAGCATTCTTTCGTGCCTGGGGCATTGAGCATTCAACAGGTATTCCACATGTCCCCATGGGCGAAGCAATTATTGAAAGAGGTCACGGACTTCTTAAACGTCAGGTTTAAAAACAAAAAGGGGGAAGGCAACAGGAGTCACCTCAAGTGAGATTAGATAAAGCTGTTTATGTGCTAAACTTCTTGAGTCCCCTACCTGACTCACAGTTACCTCCAATCTTTTGCCATTTTTCTTCTTTGAATTCTAAGTAACCAAATTTCCATAGAAATGTTAAGGTACAGGTCAAGGATTTGATTACTGGTGTATGGTCTGGTCCAGTGGAACTGATAACCTGGGGGAGGGGTTATGGTTGTGTTTTCACAGATAATGGTCCTCGATGGGTTCCTGCTCGCTGTGTCAAACCTTAGCTAGAGCGTGCGGGAAAGGACAGGATCGATGGTTCCGCAGCTGAAGCAGAAAGTGCGGATGACAGTGGCTAAGACCATACATCAGTACTTAAAGATGGATGAAGGACAGGAACGACTGTATTAAGAATGGGAATTTTGTTGATGGTTGTGATTGTGATTTTGTGTGTCCCCTCTCTGCTTGGGTTTTTGCAAAGGGCCCTGCAAAAATCCATAGCAGCTGTATTTACAGTTCAAAAACAAAAAAAGGGGCAATTGTGGAAGGGGCTAGCCGTGGCCCTGTTAGCTAAAGGAGCGAGAAGTTAGAAGAAGAAGCTGAACCAAGGAGATCGAGAGAAGAAAGACACGAGCATTCTGCAGCTGGATGGGAAACAACTGGACAGTGTATAAAAGATCAGCCATTTTCACTAATAAAGTGTTGCCAACGGTTGCCAACGGTTGCAAACGGTTGCAAACAGTTGCTAACGGTTGACAACTGAGACTGAGAGTGCTTGTGGTCTCTGCTTTATGTCGTGACCACCTCGACTGCGACACCTATATAATCTTGATGACTTGAATTACAAAGAATATCATATCAATTGACCCATCCCTTACAAAATAATGGGTTTTCCAAAACTGAAACTATAACTTTTTAGAAAAATGTGAGATTCAGTAAAGAGAAATAGATAATTATTAATTATTTATTATTAATAGACCAAAGTCTCAAGTCTCTGCCAATTTAATTTAGAACTCAAATCTTATAAAAAGCTGATTTTATAATCTAGTTTTAAAGGTTAACTATATGGGCTGTACTTAGTACTGACTGGACTTCTTTTGTAGCCCTATCTCTAAGATATTAGCAAGTTTCTTTTTTACACATTTCTGTCAGGGAATTTTTTTAACAGCCCAAGTGTAGATATTGATAATTTCTCTTTCTACATGCACATTTACAGCAGTGTTCTCAGTTAATAAAGAGGAAAAGTCAACTAGACTACTTCCTAGACTAATAACTAGAACTCTGATAAAAGAGATTTATTCCATGCCACTCCAAAATATGCACTTTTTTTTTTTTCTGCTGTTGAAATATGTGTTTATGCTACAGAGCACAGAGTCACAGAATGATCAAACATGGCAGGGACCTCTGGAACCAGTCTGGTCCAACAGCCTGCTCAAGCATCACCTACAACCAGGTGCCAAAACCATATCCAGTCATCATTTTAACATGTGTAAGCACGGATATTTCCCCAGCCTGTCTGAGAAACCTAAGAAACCACTTGAGCATCCTCACAATTAACTGATGTTCCGACTACATCCTGTGTCTCAGTTTGTGTCCATTGCCTTTGATCCTGTCACAGGGCACCACTGAAGAGTCTGGCCCTGATTTCTCTGCTTCCTGCCTTCAGGTACCTTGATAAGATCCCTGTCCAGAGCCTACTCTTCTCCTGGCTGAAGTGTCCTGTCTATTTCAGCCTTTCCACATAAGAGAGATTCTCCAGTCCCTTCAACATTGCAGTGGACTTTCACTGCACATTTTTCAGCTCCATTTCTCTCTTCCTGTGGTGCAAACTGGACAGCTCCATGGGTGTGGTCTCTACTCATGATGAGTAGAACTTACTTGGGAATGAAACTAGTGAAGAAGATTTAATACAGAGGGGCTGTATTATGAACATTATATTTAGAACAAATTCATTGCTAAAAAAACAAACTGCCATTATTGTAAGCATAGTATGTAAGACAGAAATGCTGTGAATGTTCCTGCTCTGAATATGCAGAATTTACTGTATATCATAAAACTTTCCTAGCTGCCTGCCACTACAGGCCATCTGTTTTCTGATGAAACAAACAATGAAGCAGATCCAATTTAATTTGGTTTTGTTCAATCTGTGAACCAGGCAAAAAGAAAAGAGAAGAGTATTTAGAAAATACTGAAACTAGTGTTTCTGAAAAGAAATAATTCATTCTTCTCTGTTGATCTACTCATTAAATTCCAAGGCTAGAAAAATTCCAAGGATGAAACTTACTGTATGAAAAATCAATTCCTCTGGTAGTGGTAGTAGTATCGTATTAGACAGTGGCCCTGAGTATGTTTACAGCTCAAACAACATGAAGGTTACAGAAAGTAGGTGAGGTTTGGCTGAAACAAAAAGATTATGGCATTGAGACAAAAACAGGAGAAGCCTTAAGTTTCCATATTGAGACATATTAGTTAGGCAGCTTAATAAATTATGGGAATAACTATAGGTATTAATTGTAGGATATCACTTTAACCCTCTTAGTATCACTAATCTAGTAATCAAACAAGCACAGACTTAAATGTGTTGCAGTTCAGGATATGTTGGTTGGACTTCCCAAGAATTAAAATGGGATGCCTTAAAAAAGATTCAAGAAAATATCTCATTTGTCATATATTCAAAATAGGAAAGTTGATATTGCTTCCTTTGGCCCATACTAGTGTCAAAATTAGGTACAGTCCAAACTAAAAGCTACACTGCTGTAATTTATGTAGATACAAGACTGTAAATAAGCACTACTGTTGTGACAGAAGAATATGATTTCCCTGAGGTACAAAGGGATTTGGAGATACAGACAGCTACTTAGATCCTACAGAAGTGTACATAGCTGTAGGTTTTCTTTTTTCACTTAAAAAGATATTAGGGTTTTCAAAAGGAGACCAAAGCAGATAATTTTTACATAAATAAGTAGAAAACTACACATGGGCAATAAAAATACTTTTTTTAAACATTATTTTGAGAACAAACACACCATGAGGACTGGAAAAGGATTAAGATCTTACAAATGAATGAAGATAGTCTAGAAAAAATAACTAATATATAAAATTCCTAGTTCTACAAGTCAATCAAGCAGGCTAATTTCTATTTCATTCTGACTCTCTCTGGTTACTAAAATTCCTCTTCAAAACAGGAAATACACTTGGTAAAACTGCTAGCTGCATCCTTAAATAGCAAAAAGTATGTAAAAATTCAAGACTAAATTTCATAACTAGAAAAAATTTAAAAAGAAGATGCAAGAGGAGATTCTTTGGTAAAAAAAAAGTAATACTGTTTTTTTCATAGTATTCTTTGCATGAATTCTGACCCAGCCCAAGCAGTAGAAAATTATGCAGAGAGAGCTAGTGACAAAAGAACTAAAAAAGGAGGATTTTTGCCAGTGGCAAGGTATCAGAAATAAAGTTGTGCAAGCATTTGAAGTCTGAAACATTCAGCAAACACTCAAAAGCTGCCTGGAAACTTTGTTCTAAGGATCCCAGGTAATCTGCTTTGCATCTTATTTTATAGCTGGCTGACTCAAAGGAAATATTGTATTGAAAAACTGTTTTACTGAGTTTCTGGGAGATAATCTTGCAATAAGAGAGTGGGTTTGTGCTGCACTTGGCCTTTATATGACAGGGGATGGCTTTGAGATCCTTGAAAAAAATATTTTGGATATGTATTTTCCCCTATTTGCCTTATCTGATTGCAAAATCTCAATTACTTGAAATTCAGAGAATGACAGTTCTGAGACTTCATAATGCAATTAATATTTCTTAAACATAACCACAAGTATTGTCTGGCATTCCCATGACTGCAAGAAATGTGACATGGCATGATAACATGCAACTGGACAACCATGACTTGTGAGGGTGCAGACTCAGTAGCTGATCAAACACAATACTGTGAAGTTAGAAGGGCCACAATTGTATAATTCTTCTAGAAATTTAGCAACTTTTTTCTTTAAAATGGTTGTTTTTATTAAAAGAGGGTCTCTGCAAGGTATTCCAGTTTAAATTTTATTATATTCTTATGTAATAAATGTCCTTATTTTTCCCCTAGAATATGTTTTCCTATTCCTCCTCTACACTTAGGGACTGAAAGGGACTTCCCAGATAATCAGTTCTCATTTCTTTATCCTGGTTATAACTTGATACATCTCCATTTGGAATTTTAAAATTCTGTAAATCCATTACTACTGTGTTCCAAAAACTCACCTCTACTGAAGATTAAAAGGCTTCTAATGTCAAAGAGAAAATTAATTAGTTGGAAAAGAGAAAATTAATTGTAGTCAGTTTGCTCATTTGTTCTGAAAGTGTCTGTTGCCTTTTATCTTTTTCCTTATGGTTGTATATTTCATTAAACACTTCAACTTTTTAGATTGAACAAACTTATTTTGTTCACCTTTTTGTAGGAAAAAAACTTCTCTGTAATATTTCTGCACATTTTATCCTGCAAAATTGATTCCATCTGAAGTTGAGGATGCAAGTAGTATACTATATAGAATAACATAGAAAAGAATTTTAGTCGATGCCTCTGACTTCAATACACACATAAACTGTTGGTCGTATTTGCCCTTTTGATGAGCATCTTTGGTCTAAACAAATAACCTCACCAGATTCACCTCACAGTCTTTTTTTTTTTTTTTTTTAATCTGAGCACTCTAGATACTATCAAAGAAACCACTTGTATTTTGCCATTTTCAGGTAGGTTTTGTATCCAGTCTTAAATGCCACGAACTTAAACGTCTGTTATGGCTTTAGATACTGTCTCAGAGAAAGCAGTTTATAAAAGCTGATTAAATCTTCCTCATTTCTCTATAAATTGCTTTTGGGGACATAACCAGCACAAAACCACATATTTTATTCTCTGTCTCTCTCTTCCTGTTCCTGTAGGTTTCTCCTAAAATCTGTACTCTTCTAAGTTCAACCCAATTTAATTTCCTTGATTATTCAATTCCCTATTTAATTTTTAGATTAGATTTACAGTGAACATCACAATGCTACCCTCATCACCAGTTTTCTTAAAAATGTTGTTTGCTTCATATGAACACTCTTTTTTTTTTTCATACCAAGCTCCACTAGCTTCTCTTTTTGTCTTCCATTCTGTCACTTTCCTGTGGTGATAAAACAATGCCACCAATTGACACAGTGACAACTAGATGAAGGCAACAACAAACCTAGCTGGTCTGGCAGATCAGGGGAGGTTTTAATGTCTTATCAGCAGTATAATAGTTAAGCAATTTAATGGGTTACTCTTACTATACAAGCATGTAGGAACTCTAGCAAAGATCAGGATGTTATTTCAAATGGCATGTCCTACTTTACTATAATTAGGAGGATATAAAAGAAAAAAAAAATGGAAACACAAAAAGAAGTTCCTTTAAACAGACTGGTGTGCCAGCTGGTTTAGGTTTATTCTTAGACCTCTCATGAAGCTGTTAACTGGGATATATCTTGATAGCCACTTAAGGAAACAACATTCTGGATTAAAGCCTGAAATTATAATAAATTTCAGGGCTTGGGATCATCAGTGACCAGCAGAGGAATGCTTCACTGAGAAGCAGCTTTCTGCACTCCTGTTGGCTTGGGAAGGTGACTTCTGGCTGTGGGTGTGGGACAGCACCTTGGAGGGACCCTGAGGTGGCCAAGGAAGAGGGTGGAGAAGACTCAGGGAAGTCCACGCCCCTCCAGCTCCAGCCACCACACACTGTCCCTACAAGATGCTGCAGAAACATCAATAACAGCTGATTTCCCATTTTCAACCTATTTGAATAAATAGAAACATATTCTCTCATCTAACTCACTTGTTTTCATTTTACAGAAGAATGTCTCCATTAAGTTTCTGTGTTGTTATCTAAATACTGGAAAATGTTTGCTTGCATCTAAGAACAGTTGGGAATTCAAGGTGATGCCCTGGCTTTCACTCTGAAACCAAAGTCACTGCTGATGCCTCTGGTTTCAGTCCTCTTCCTCTTGATTCTAAAACGTCTTGGACGCTTTAAAAGGAAAGAACTTTTTGGGACTGTCTTGTACTGCCCAGAGATGAACCTTCGTGGTGAAAGCTCTCAGTCTTGGAGCCCCAGACTCTCTCCCAGTTATGCTTGTGAAGATGAGTCAATTTATACTAAATGCAAACAAACTCAGACTTTCTTGTGCCCTTGACAAATTCTCATGATTGATGTCTGTAACTGAGCTGATGTGTTTAATAACTGGGAACGCCGGCATGTGGAAAGTTTCTGAGGTACAGGAAGAGAATAGTATTTCAAAAGGATAGCATCTGCAAGTGTCCAGAGTTTTTGTTGTGGGCAAATCATGTGGCCTCAAGTGGGAAAGTACTGTATCTGGTACATTTTGCAACTTTTCCCTTTTTTGCAACACTTACACAGAACATTTTAATGTCTTTGGTTTCTTTTCTGCTTCTCGAAAGGAACATTCCTGATGATTTTTCTCAGGTACGGGATTTATTATTATTACTATTACCTCTTTTTCCCCTCAGAAGAATGTTGTTGGAGAACATCTACATGCTTGTCCACCTGCCCACGTTCAGTAAATCTCTCAATGCTGTAGATGTTACGAGGTCGCGGTGCGGGGAGAAGACTCCGCAGGGCCGGCCGCGGGGCAGGAGTGGGGGCAGGAGCGGGGGCAGGAGCGAGGCGGGCCGGGGAGGGGCGGCGGAAGCACCGCCACATGCACGGCGGTGCTGGGCCGCCGTCGGGGTATTTAGCAGAGCGTTGGGCTCGGGTGCCGGTTGCAACCGTGGCTGGCAACGGCTTTTTTGGGCGCCATGAAGGGCGGTGGTATCAAGAACCCGGCGTTCGACACACCCTCCTCCGGCTTCGGCCAGCAGTACCACGCGGGCCCCGCCGGGGCAGGCGCCGGCGCCGCGGCCCCCGCAGGGCCCGGCCCTTACCCCGAGGAGGGGCCCTGCGGGTGGGGTCCCTGCGCCCCCAGAGCTCTGCAGTTCTGCAACAATGCCAAGGGGTACTTGGCTGCTTATAGCCTGTTGGCCGTCTTCCAAGGTAACCTGTGCCTGCTGTCCAGGGCACACGCTGTTCCCCTTCCCGGGGCTGGGGGAGCCGGGCGGGAGCCTGGGCTGGGGAGGGCGGCGAAGGACTGGTCATGTTTTGGGTGGTGGGTTTGTCTAGTGCTGTGGCTGAACAGTGACGGTAATGGTTTGACTAAGGGACGAAAGTATACATTCTTCTGTGCCCAGGATGGGGACGTTCCACAGTATTCCTTGTACTTCATTCCGTTTGTCCTTTTCCTCTTTTCGCACGTACTTTATTGACCACGAAGTCCACGCGCCTGCAGGCTCTTTGCTTCACGCACTTGTCAGTGCTGCATCCCCACTGCCTACAGGGAAATAGCTCTTTTTGTGCACGCACAGGCAGAGGCTTAAAATCTAGGGATTAAAACACCTATATAAAATTGTGGCACCCCACTACTTTCTTACCTGCTTGCTAATTGAATTGAATCCTGGCCTGGTTGTGTAGGACTTTGGGTAAATTTGGAAACAGCAAAAAAAAGTGATTTTGTTCTGTGAATCACAGTGCAGCCATCTTCTTAAAACTTAACTAATGATTTAAGTTGATCTTGGGAGTAACCTGAAGTTTAGCTTGCCCTAAATTCCTGTTTTTCAGCTTCAGAGATTCTTGTCCATACTTTTGGTTTCCTGTAA
Source organism: Zonotrichia albicollis (assembly GCF_047830755.1). Taxonomy (NCBI): domain Eukaryota; kingdom Metazoa; phylum Chordata; class Aves; order Passeriformes; family Passerellidae; genus Zonotrichia; species Zonotrichia albicollis. The sequence goes on from NC_133860.1 coordinate 24,913,674, forward strand.
TGATCAGTTAGGGCCTTAGCAAGCCTTAGACTTAGAAAGTAGAAATGCTCACTGAGGGGAGGAGAAGAATTACTGTAAAAAATATTAGAAAATTTGTGGAACTTGGATGCATGTCTGCCAAAGGGAACGACTGGGTCTATATTCATAACCTTTCAACTTTATTTGACTAGCTAGGAAAGAAAAGGGTATTTTCTGGACAATTTGCTTTGAAGCTCCTTGTTGTTACTCATAAAGGAATTTCTACAGAGGCATGGAGGGGAATATTTGGATATTTGATGTTAGAGGAGAGAGCAGCCTGTACCAAAGAAATGCATTATTTGGATGGCTCCATTCCATGGGGAACCACACTGAGGCAGCTGGAATGGTATGGGGAGAATTGGAGACTCTGCTTAAAACCTAGAAGATTTTAACGCTCCTTGTAATGTTTGGAGATTCCTTGCATGAAGTAGTGCCTTAGTATGTGTTTCTGAGAACTTCTGATTTAATCCCCTTCAGATTCTGATCTTGTCTTAGCATATAGGTTTAGTTTTAGAAAAGAAGTATTTAGAAAATTTTGGGATAAGCCTGTTGTTTCTTGCTTGACTTCGGAAGGTCATGCTATGGCTGGTAGGGTCAGGAGATGATTCCTGTTGCAGTTGTCCTGCCAAATTTGTTTTCTCTATAAACACAAAGAGGTGGGGGGTGGGGTGTACTGTGGAAAAACTTTTTACATCATAGCTTTCAATAGTAGCTGAGTAGTAAAATACTTTTAGAATACACACGTAAATTTTTTGGGTGGCATAAGAATAGGGATGGGCAATTAAAAATGCCTTAATATGACACTGAAAAGATTGTTAAAACTAAATATAGTGTCTTGAATATTTCTAATGTGTCTGAATTTCTTAAAATCAGTCCTTCTGTTCTGATCTGATTGTTGAGCTGAATAACAAACTCAGCATACTTTAAAATCTTGGTTGTAGACTGGATAGGTTTCCAACTGTAAAAACAACTTGTATTATAAGAATCTCTGTCCCCTTAGGAGGTTATTTGTGTTGCTTGTGCCACTTGTCCAAATACTGCTTTGGTTATTTAATGCTATACGTACGCCAGGCACCTAATGAATGTAGTTCAGGTTTAAGGCCTTAAAGGACAGAAACTGAATAATTTTTGGTTTGGAAGCAGGTGTATGCATGGCTATTACAGATCTTGTGACATTCCTGATGTGTTACCTGGATTTTCTGACAAGAATCTTTCCTTTGCTTGAAACATGAACGAAACTGGGTGCTGAAGACTAGCTGCAATTCTTTTTGAGATGTGTAAAACTAGGTTCATCAGCAAGAAATTCAGGCTTGTGTGTGAAACTTTGTGAAAATATTCAGGTCTTGCAGCTTCAGAGTTTAGATAAAAGCACACAAAACACACCTAGGATTTTGAAGTTATGTGACCTAACACTGTACTCTAGTTTGGGTCTACCCTCCAAATTACAGAAACCATCACTGAGGAAGATATATCTATTAAACTTGCCTAATGTGCCTCTAGAAAAGATTATTTCCTAATGCATTGAAGATTAATGAAGTAATCCATAACACACTTTTGCTGAATGTAAGTTGTTGTCCTAGTCTTTCTAAATGAGTGAAAATAGTGGATGATTATCTGTAGTGACCTGGTATGTTGTGAATCTAACTGAAAGCGTATATTTGTCAGCTTATTTTCTAGCTGCTCTCAAAAATAGATTGTTGTCATTAGCACCTGATATGCTGTATTGCAGCTTCTCAGAAGATTTGAAGTGGAACTTAACTCTAATTTCTGGCCATTTCTGTTTCAAGTACGTGTGCAACTTGTATTTGCAGAGCACAAAACACTTGTTTGCCTAGAATTTATTTACATGACTAATACCTGCTTTCTCTGTCGCACTTAGAGTTGCCGAAATGTATGATTGCATCTAGTAATACATTAACTGGATATGCTGCAGTTCACAGCTGTATTAGAAAATAAGACAGAGATTATCTCACTCTTTTGAGTACAAGAAGGACTGTTTATTTCTCATGTCATTAATGATTTTTAGTAAATAAAAAACCAGAACCACAGTTTAAGACTGTCCAGTCTAATATATGTAAAATCTTTGTATATCAGTAATATTTTATAGGCTGATTAGACCTAGTACTTTTACCAAGGCATTTTTAATTGTTACTTTTATGTGTTGTTAAAGCCGCCATTCTTATGACAACTGCAAAACACGTGTTTTTTGTTGAATGGATGAAGAAAAAGAATACTCATGTGTTTTGTGATAGCAAATAAAGTTGGTTTATAATTAATCTGGATTTTGTGTCAGTACACACTCTACCTAAATCCCTAACAGATGTGGCAGGACAACAAGGTTTTGGTTGGTAATTTCTATACTACAGTTTTAAGTGTTGGGATGTCCTTACAAGATTTGGTTTTCTGATCAAGTTACTATCAGTCAGATTCTGTCTTTCTTGAAGAGACTTTAGTGATTAATCACTGGATGATGTAATTGGAGAAGTTATGCTGTCATTCATCACATCTGCGTTTTTACAGATGAAGTCAAATTATCCAGTATAATTAAATGGAAGGCTTTATGAGTTTTAGAATGTAAATTAAAGGTAGTAACTTAAAATACCTGTAAAAGACAATGCCTTCTAGCTCTGTAATCCACTTGCTGTGTAGCACACCTTCACTCAAGTGTTTTAAAGCCTTAGTAGGTGTTGAAGTTCTGGCAGGTGGGAAAAACTTGTTTGTTCATTCCTTCTAGTATTGTTATTTGTATATAATATAATATGCTAGTATTGTTATTTGGTTAATGCTTCTTTAGAGGAAAATAAAGTTGCTGAATGTATAACTAATAGCACTGGAAGGACACCTGTATAGCTGTGTCAATCCCAAATGAATTTAAGTGTGATGACTAAACTAACAGGTGAAATTGTCAGCCTTAATAAAGAGGCCATAGTAGGGTATTGGAACTAAGATTGTGCGAAGAGTTGTTTCCATATAGAAAGCTGACGTTTGGCTATTAGAAAATGGCTGGTTTATTTGGAGTAATTTTTTAAATAAATTAAAGTGCTCTATGAGATGTTGAAACTTAGCTCAAGTAGTTGTACTTATGGATGGTGCAAAGCTTGTTGAAAACTAACTTAAACACATTTCTGTCACTAGTCTTATATTCTTTTCTTAGATAGACAATAGAAAAGCATGTTTTAATTTTAAAGTACCTGAAGGGCCTGTGTCAGGGAAGATCCTCATCAGTCATCTGTAAGGTTACAGAACTCAAACATGTTTGTACTTCTGACTCTAAGACTTCTCAACTATTTTTTCAGGTATCTCTTTTATTATAGGTGCAATTTAATTAGACTATAAGAAAGTTATCTGACACCGTTATAGTTACAACTATTTATCTTGTAACTGAATCCTATTTTGGGATTGCTGAAACCAAACTTACCAAAGTTTAACTACCCAGTCTTTTTCACAGAAACACAATGTGAAGCAGTGTAGAAGATTTAAGTTAGTCTACAAACAATGCTTGTGTAAAAGTGGACAGAGAGTGTTTAAGCATGCACTGGCAATTGTGTGCAAAAGCTTAGTTCTACTTTCGGTTAATTTTTTTGCAGTTCATCTGTGCTTTGATAGGGCAGCTTGTGCAGTGACTTCTTTCCAGTTGTTCTGTAACTTCAGGGAAGTTACAGATTCAAGGGGCAAACCTACTTTGCTTAGTTGAAGTAAATCACCTCAGTTGCTCTGAAACAGTTGCAAAGAATTATTGAATAGCTTTACACTTTTTTATATTATGGAGGATTCATGTTTGTTCACCTTCTTTTATCTTCCCTTTGTGATGGCAGGGAAGTTGGGTGTTTGCAGTAAGTAGAAAACTATGTCCTGAACTTGCTTCAGCCATAGCATGTATTCTAATGCAAGTTATAACTTTGACTAAAATACCTTTAATTTTTAAAGTGTCTTGTGACACCGTAAAGCATTCTGTTTGAAAGCTGTGCTTCAGACAAATACATAGGTCCTGTACAATTTGACTGGCTAAGCTGGCACTGCATTACCTACTATGTACCTGTATCTTATAGTTAGTAAATACCTTATAAAGCAGCCTTGTATAAATATATATATAAATTTAGCTCTGCAACTCTATTGAGTTAAAGTATCTTTGACTAATTATCTCCTTTTTTTTATTTTTGTAGGTATTGTGGTAAATGGCCTGATTAACATTAGTATTTCAACAATTGAGAAGCGTTACGAGTTGAACAGTTCCCTCACTGGTTTAATCTCTGCAAGCTATGATATTGCTTTTTGTTTATTGTCACTGTTTGTATCTTACTTGGGAGAAAGAGGGCACAAACCACGATGGCTTGCTTTCTCAGCATTTATGTTAGGACTGGGCTCACTTGTATTTTCCTTACCACACTTCAGCAGTGGAAAATACCAGTATGGAAGTAAAATTGAAGGTAAGCTTACAGTTGTTTTGAAAGTCAAACTAAAAAATTTAAATCTCTGCATTAACTTGGTGCAACTCCTTATTTTCAACTCCTTACAACATAGTTAATCTCTCTCAATGTCCTAAAACAGGGTGCTATCTGTAACTGAGAATTGATTCTTTGAAATCTGGAAGTTCAAGAGCTGCCTCTCTGCACAGTGAACTTTATTTTTCCAGAAGAAATATGAGTGTCAATATCGGTTCTTGCTATTAAGCAACATTTGAATAAAATGTTTTTTTTTCTTGCCTTGATGAATGCAATTAAAATTCACTAAAGAAAAAAATTATGTGGTATCTCTTAGGAGATGGAATCAAGCTGGGTTAGCAAGGTAGGGGAAATGTTAAAGTTGTTAATCTTGCCATCTTACTTGAAGGTGACTAGTGCTTGCATTTCTTTGTGGTTTTGAACTATTAAAGGCATGTTGATTAATTCATTAAAAAGTTTTTCTAAGTTCTTTTAAAATACGTTGATTTTAACTTAAGGATTTACTTGAAATAGAGAAGAAACAAGCAGTACTGAACTGTACTGAACAAAGCAGTACTTAAGTCATGGGTGTAGCTATCCCTCAGTTCTTAAACTTTGTTCACAAAACAAGACTTCACACAGTGTGATTAATGCCAACTATTTGTATTTCAATTTAGTGGCACACCTATAATACAGAAATGTTTAGATATGTTTAAAGCAGGATGACTTAATCTTTTAGGATTGTCTTCTAATTGCAGTCCTTAATGAAAATTATGCTTTCAATGACTAAACATATTAGAGTGCTCACTAAAAAAAAAATCAGTAGCTATGAAGAAACATGATGAAAGGTTGTTGATCCTCAAATTGATATCTTCAGTAGTAATCATTTTGTCCCCTTCTATGAGCTGTCTACCTGTTAGTCTAAAAAGGTTGGCAAGCTATTTTTTCCTATCTAATTGATGAGGATCTGAAATGGAAGTTAACTGAACAAGGTCAGAAGAAAACATCTTTACTGTTTTGGGGACTATGAGCAGATAATTACTTGTTAGCTCTTGGGAGACGGACAAAAGGGTCCTGGCTCTGTTACAGTCCCATTGCCCTGTAATTTTGGTTTCAGTATTCACCTTTCTACTGCACTTTGATGAAGGGGAAGCTGAGCTTAATACATAATACATAAAAGTTTGATTTTTTTTTCATTTGGAACAAGATACTGACAGTGTGAGAGAGTACATTACCAGTTATTCCAAGTGATTTTCCCCCTTTCAAACAATTTTAGTTGAAATTCCAAGGAGCGTGTTACTGTTTTATCCAACATCCATCATTCAAGATGGCTGTATATATTCATAGCTTTATTAGGTACATGTTCCACATGGAGTTTTGAAACCTAAAAGGAGTGGGGAATTTTTGAATTGGCATGTGTTTCTTCACCATAGCACTGTCAGGTGACAGCTTGCCTGCTGTTTTGACTGTTGTAATGCAGGTGCCTATGCTGTGCTGGTGGTGAACACAGTCTAGATCTTAAGCTGACTTACACAAAACACTATCAAAAATAAATGACTGAGAGTGCAGGGAATGTCAGCACTGGGGCAGTCAAAATAAATCTTCAGGTACAGTGTAACAGCATCTCTTAACTGTCAAGTAAACCACAGCACAGGTTTATGTGTTGTCTGGTTTAACTAGTTCTGAGGTTGATGAAACATTTTAGCTATAGAATTAGTTGCAGGATTTAATAGCACCACACCCCAAAAGTGTTCCTTTTAGTTATTTGTGCGAGGTGCTTATAGAGATCCTAATTTTTTTTTAATTAAGCTTGTATTTTATGCTTGTATTAAAATCCACCACTGAATTTTTTCTGAACAGGCCTTATAAGGCTAATTTATTTATCTTAATACTACTTCCTAGAAATAGTCTAATCCATTTCATATTGAAAGATCTGCTAATCAATTGTCTGCCTGTTATTGTTTGGGGTTGGTTTTTTTCCTTTGGGATTGGGTTTTTTTGGGGGGAGGGGGTGGAGCAGCAGAGTTGGTTTTTTGGCTTTGTTGGGGTTTTGTGTTTTTTAAGACACCGTAAAATGTGTTTTCTATTTTCCAGAAAGGTTTTAGACTCAAATTTGTAACCCAGGTACAACCAGCTGTTTGTTCTGGTAAATTTCCAGGTTGCCTGGGCTGCTGGTGCCTCAGCTGGCTGTGGTATGTGCAGTCAAGTGCTCCCCCTGCTGCCTTAACAGAATCAATTTAATTTGATTAATTAGCACAGAGGACTGTGAGAACCACAAATATTAGAAGCAGTGTACCTTTAAACTTCAGTCTTGGATTTTATTTTAAAAATTAAACATGTTTCAGTATGTCTGTGGCAGCAAATGAGAATCCTAGTTTCTCACTTGACACAAGGAAAATAACTTCATTGTGAAGCCAGTCAAACATTGGGACAGCGTACTACTCAGGATACTTCCTAAGTCGAAAGGAAGGAAAACTTTAAAGACTCTTCCTTTTGATGTGAGGTTTTCTTATCCCACATGTTGGCCTGTTTGTGTGCAATGGCACTGTATTGCCTGTGTCTGCTAGAGGAAGTAATGATTTAGGTAAGTTTTCTTTAAATACCTGGTGCATGGCTAGCACTTTCTTAAGCTTTGGTTTGGGAGACCATAGTGTGGATTGATCTTGGCTCTTCTATGTGTAAGTAAAAAGTGTTCTCAGATGTAAAAGGATCTAATAAAAATAAAAGCTGTAATAATTTTGTAGTGAAATAGTGTGAGTTAATCAGTCTACTTATCTGATCTGGATGACATTTTCATATATTTGTTTAGTGGGGCTCATTACTACCAAATGGATGGGTTTATCCTCCTTCTTAGGGTTTTATGCTCTTATGAGGAGAACCATGGAAATGTTTCTCCTACATCTTGTCCCTTGGTATTCTGCTACCAAGAGTGCAATGATAGCAAGAGAAAGGAGAGGACAACATGGTACTACCTGTTTTCAGTTCCTCTTTTCTCTTCCCTCCTTGTAGTGCCAAATACTACACCAGCAGACACAGCGTTACGCTGCTGTACCACTGCTTTCTTTTTGTGTGTGTGCATAAATGCAGAGGTTTTATGTTAACTTCTTTTAGAGGCATAGTAGTGTGTGTTCTGTGAGAGAGTGGTGTAGGTTTTTAAGGTTTTCATAGGCGAACACTTTCAAAAGACTGAATGTGAAGGAAGGATTATCTTTGCTAATGACAGACTTCACTTTCTGTCAGGCAGATTTCTTCATGTTGTGCAGGCTGCTCTGTCACCTAAGAGTGGGAGTTGTTAGTGCTCCTCAGAACTGTTATAAGGTGCAGGCACACAATGAAGTGTCTGTTACATGGGAGTACTCATAACCTTTGGAATGACCATTTGACAGGTGGTTGGTTGTTTGGTTTTTTTCATACAATAATTTCTGGTCAATAATACTTTCAGTAAGCCAAAGCATATTTATAGGACCATTTGATTCCTGTTGCCAAAGCGTATTCATAAGGCTATTTCAATCCTGTTTCTTCATAGAGAGGAAAAATACCCAAGCCCTGCTAATAAATCTTTTGGGGGATATGATATCACAGAAGGCTTGGCACTGCAATATTGGATATATTAACAGGTGTGAAAATTAAAATAGGAGCCTGGCATAACAGCATTCATTGTAGTTTAGCTTTTAGTACAGATTATTCTTCAAGTTGGACTGTGAGTTAGGTAACAGAGTTTTAAAGTCTTGCTGTCTCTGTTTTTCAGACACGTGTCAAACTGCAGAAACCACCTTTGCTAATGCCACTTGCAGTGCCAGCACAAGCTCTCCACTTCGCAACTATCTGTACGTCTTCATCCTCGGACAGCTGCTGCTGGGAGTTGGAGGAACTCCTCTGTATACTTTGGGGACATCTTTTATTGATGATAGTGTCCCAAAACACAAGTCTTCCCTTTACATAGGTAAATTTAAAACTGTTTATAGAACACTGTCTGCATAGATTATAGACTGCAGTGCATTTTAAGTATTTTTATGAATTCGTCTAATTTTAAAATTTTGTGATTATTACGTATGTGCATGAAGTATTTCTACATCAGTTACAATCCAATTTAGATCCTAATCTGCTCTAAGTACCAAGTCTTATCAATTTTCATTTTGTAGAGCATGGTAAAGCTTCTTTGAGCACCCTCGTGTTACCTTTACATGTCAGTAACTGAAAATTGTTAAATGGTTCATGTAGCTTTTCTGTTAATGACAGAATAAGTTGTAGCAAAAAACTTACACAGTATTTTTCAACACCTGTAACTAAAAAGTATCAGTCAGGTCAGTAGCTAGATCATATTATATCCTTTAATAATTTAATTTACTTACCTTCTCATAGTAGGCTGTCCACTCAGTGCATAAACACTGGTGTGTCTCATCTGATCAATCCCGTTCTCTAGCCACATACAAATTTGGCACTTGGCTGGAAGTACAGAGATAGCCTCACTGGGACTGTTTAAAAGCTAAGGAGTACTAATACTTAGCAATGGTTTTTAATCATTTTCAGTCACCATTCTCTAGGTTATATGCCATTTTATTGCCAAGTTCATTGCAGTCTAAATGTATTTTCTATGGGTATGAAGATATTTATTTCCCCTACCTCATATGTAAGCTGGTTCAAAACATGTTATCTATACTTCTTACTTGCAGGAGGAAGTCAAAACATCTCAGGTTCCAGGACTGTATTCAGACTAGAACAATATTTTAAGGGGCAAAATTGAAATAATTATCTGTTTGCATGCAAATTTTTCACAGTTTTCCCAGGCAAGCTACTTGATTTGATGCCAACAAACAGGATAGGTGCCTATGACAACTCTGAGATGAAAAAGACAAGTTTTGTTTTTGCTGTTTCTTTATTTTGAGAGGGATGATACTGCATTTTTTCTTCCTCCCCTGAATCCAGTGAAATAAATAGAGCAGAATTAGGGTTCTCTGCATAAATGGGGAAACAAGAAGTGACATGAAAACTCAGGAGAATGGTGTCAGTGTTTATACTTTTAGAAAAAGATCAATACAAAATAATTCATGCACAGTCTTCAGGCAACTGAGTTGACTTCAGAAGAGCAGTGTATTCTGCCTAATATAACAAAACTGGAATGCAAGTGAGTGGGTAGGTAACTAAGCCTTGCTTCATGCAATGTGTTAAGTATTTAAGTATATTGTGCTGCTTTAGCTTTTACAAGAAGGCTTATGCATTGCAGAAAAAAATAACAAAGCCCGAAAAAAACCAACCCACAAAACAAAACCAAAATAATCCCAGAACCCACCCCTAAAATGGTCTATAAATAGCTGCCAGCACCTTTTGCTGTAAGCCTGCAACTTATAAGTTGGTATTTTCTTTATCCTCTATATTGGGTGCAGGTTCATGAGGACTGGTACATCTACAACTAAAGCTAAACAATTCCAAATGTATTTAAATTGAGTGTGTGGGAGAAAATAGGCACTTTCTAAGCTCAGTTTGAAGTTCTATAGGATGAATATGAACTTAACTTAGAAAGTTCCTGTGACCATGTCACTGTTTCTGAAATGTAGGAAAAACTGGGATATATCTACGCAGTATTTAATTTTACTTACTTGACTGTCACATTGTGCATTGCTTTGTCCTCTTGCACCCCTGTCACCCTCCTGGCTCCCCCATCATTTCCTCTTACTAACTACAGGAAAATTAAGTACTTGTGATCCTTGCACTTCAGAAACAAATGAGAAATCCAGATTATTCAACCTGGGGAAATGGCATGTTTACTAATTAAAGATGGATCTAGTTGCTATTAATTGGAAGCCTTAATTTGCAGAGACAGTGTTCCTGCTGTCAGTGAATGCTAAACTGCCTACCAGAAATGTGTCTGATAGGCCAGAAATGCTATTGTGACATCAAAAAAGTCTTATACTCTTTTGTAGGGTATGGTTACACCTGCAACTTTGCAGGTTAGTGATTTCTTTTTTAGGGGGAGGGGGTTAGGGTGTTTGTTTTTGTTGCTTGTTCGAGTTTTTTTCTTTAAAACTGCCAGGAGCTGTTAAGAGCCTTGGCTTTGTATTTTAAGGCAGATATTACTCCAGTCACACACTTTGATGTAACTGTCTTCTTGAAGTTACATCTAGAAAACAACTTAAGATTGAAAAATAGAAATAAGAAAGCTCTTAAAGATTGTGGTTAATACAGTTAACAACCAATGTTCATAATTTCACTATTTTTTTCACTAGTTATTTTTTAAATGTAGGCACAAAATGGAGAAAAAAGCAATCTAATAATGCTTAAAGGTGCAGTCAGCCTTTTGCTGAACCTGAAGCTTCTGAGAGCTGCAAATTTCTTTGTTGAGGCTTAATTATAGATTTTGTCTTCTAGGTGCTACAACTGTAGTGACAGTAAAAGAACAGGTTGATTTACAGAAACCCTTTGGTCTGCAGTTGACTTAAAAATGTTATTAAAAGAAAGCTTAAAAAAATAAAGAAGTTACCATGAACTTGATGTATTTTCTCTTCTAGGAGTTGGCTATGCCATGTCTCTGCTGGGTCCTGCTATTGGCTATGTCTTAGGAGGGCAGCTGCTTCAAGTTTATATTGATATCCAGATCCCAAAAAGGCAAGATACAACTTAGTTTATTGCTTCCTATTTTCTTTTTCTAATATTTTTTACTAAAATATTCAGCTTTTCTCCCTGTGAGGAGAAAATTTTTCAGAAAATACTGTGTTTTCAAAAGCTTCATTAACTTGGAAACAAGTTGCACTTGAAAAGGCTTCATGTTAGTGAGTTACTTCCTAGAGTGAGTAGTGACTCCATTGTGTGTGGAAGTTTCTCTGTAGTGCAAATAGTTAGTTCTAGCATTTAAATATTAGCTATTCTAAACCTCAGTAGCAAAAATGCTTTTCCTTTTGCTTAGTTGTATATTCAGGGTTAAACCTCCATCTACTGATGTCTTGTGGAACTGTTTCCTTGAGATGGAGTATTAGGACTAGGATTCTTAACTCCTAGAGAAGAGCTTGCTAGAAAATCTTTGTGTTGAATAATAGTCCATTTTTTAAAGAAGTGTTATAAATTGTACTAATAGTTAAACCAGCAGCTTCATTTACACTTTTGTTTCCTGTGTTTTAGAGCCTTCAGATTGATGCAATGGCATTCTGAACTTCTGAATTGGTTTTGGTATAACTCATTGATTGAGGAATCTTTCTAAATCCAGCATTCCCACTACCTTCATAATGCTTCAGAATCTTGAAATCAGGGCCATAGAATAGTCTTTAAATTGGAATGACATTAACTAATGAGTTGAAGGCTACATTTGGTAGAATTCAGTATTTTTATAATTGCCCAGTGAAGGTGGTTTAAACAAGCAAACAATAAATTTAATACATATAAAACTAAGGAAAATAGCAATATTAAAAGGCTTTATTTTAAAATGTATTAAAAGGAAATATTCCAACTCACTAAAATGTAAAATTCAGAAAGGTAAACCTGCTTTTCCTGAATTACTTTTCCAGTACAAAGATGGATCAAGATGACCCACGTTGGCTTGGAGCATGGTGGATAGGATTTCTTGCATGCTTTTTTCCAGTTTGGCTTCTTATAATACCTTTTTCATGCTTTCCAAAGCACCTACCAGGTAAAGGTTTAGCAATGCTTGGCTACTTTGAAAGAGACATTTGTTCATATTTTTGGGTTATAGAGTACTGAACCGAATGTTTCCGGTTTGATTTTGTTTCTCAGTTAACTGTCTTTGACTAAAATCTGAGGACTAGTTTGTTTGTTTGTTTGTTTGTTTGTTTTTTGTTTCCCCCTCCAATATGCAGCCTTTAAACAAGGTGAATCAGCTAGAGGGAGGATCTTGTGTATGGTGGTCTTGTCCATGGCCAGGGGGTTGGGAATAGATGATCTTCAAGGTCCCCTTTCAACTCAAATCAGCCCGTGATTCTGTGATTCTCTATAAAGATGGACTGGACTGGAAACAAATACCTAAGTGTGGAGACTGGTGGTCAAAGTTTGAAAAGTGCTTGTAGCTAAGCACCCAAGACTGTATTTAAAGCTTCTGTGTTACCCAGCAAGAAGAGTGTAGAAATTCCATGAGCATCCAAAGGGACTTACTATGGTAATATTGAAGGAGAAAAATGATAGAGGAAAAGAAAAAATAAAGTAGGAAATGGAGAATGTGAGGATGATTTAAAAAAAAAGGAGCTTCAGCATACTCTGAAGTTTTTAGGATGTCCCTGATAATATCTTCTTGCAGCCAAGCCTTTCCAACGTCCAATGAAAGTATAATGCTTTCAACAAACATCTTTGTTCATCAATACAGTATTGACCTCTTTAAAAATCTGTGCCAATAAAACAGGCAAGAAGACCTGTAATATCTGAAAGCACTTTCCCAACTAAAGGAAACAAAAGTTTTTGTGGTTCACATTGTCTAAGAGTGCAGGTATTCAGTGTTTTCATTGTTGATAAATATGACTATTTGTAGGAACTGCGAAAATTCAGGCTGAAAAAGTCCCTGAAACTCATGATGATGGAGGTCAAGTACTGGTTCAGACCAACGATATTGGACAAAGTTTTAAAGACTTTCCTATGGCTCTCCTGGTAAGAAAAATTTCAAATTTGCTAAAACTGAATATATTCTGAGAAATGAAATTATTTTCCAGATGTTAGAGGCCTACAGAAATGGCTTATTGTGTTGTGAAAGGGAGAACTTCAATATTACTGATATCTTAATGCACGTTCATTTTGTTGATGCCTGAGATTGTTAGAAAGGCATATTACAGAAGTTCCATTTCAGAGGATCTCCTTTTAAAATATAATGACTTTAGTTGGTACCAAAATCAAATAATTTTTGGAGTGTATGATAATTTCTCCCCATAGATACTCTTGAGGAATCCAGTGCTCATGAGTCTAATAGTAGCCAGCTCCTCAGAAGCTTTAGTTGCCACTGGATTTGCCACATTTCTACCTAAGTTTATAGAAAATCAGTTTGGAAAGTCGTCAAGTTTTTCAGCAACTCTTGGAGGTAATATGGCTTTTTAATTTTAAATCTTATATATATATTGTGTTGAACACTTCATTAACATTCGAGGTGGAAGATTATATGGGTATCTTTTTTGTTTGAGATGTTTGTGAATGTACTTAGGTGGAATGCAGTAATCAGAGCAGTACTTTTGTTATTCTTGCCTGCCCTTAAATACTCTAGTATTACTTAAGTACTCTACATATTCAGAGTAGACTGAGGATTTTGAGTGCTGATGAAACTTTTAGTTTACTAGTAGTTTATTCCTTTCTTATTCTTGGTGAAAAACATTTAATTTTCCTTTATTTGAAATTGCCTGAAGGAGCAGTAGTATCTTAGTCCCTGCTAAAACAATCAAGATGAAGGGCAACTAGGGAAAAAAGGCAGTGCTTATCACAAATAAGAAGTTGATTTTGCCTTTCTCTTCTTTAATTCCACACTGACATTACAATGAGTTTGCAATAAAATGACTGATCAGAATATGTAGTAAGTCTGTGATATAACTGGCTCTGCTGTAGTTGGGTTAGTGTCACCTGTTTTTATCTGATATGCAGAAGTAATATGTAGAACAGGAGAGAGCTTCTATGAAAAACTGAGTACTGGAGGAACAGAAAACATCAGATGGAAGAGCTGTGCTCAGTAGACTCATGTTATTGACATAATTAATTCTGAAGAATAGCAACCAGATCAAGTCAGAAATGTCCATAATGCAAACAGATGCTTGCAATATGCAGATTTAATATTCATAGAATGTGTCTTGCTAAGCTGTTGAGTGCTGCAATATAACTGAGGTAGTTGAGCTGCTCTTTTTCCAACAGAAATGTGTTTGGGAAAGACCTCCTAAATTACTTCTCTGGGCAATATTAGATAGTATCATTGCATCAAAACAAATAATCTGTAATTTTACATAAAAACACATTGGAATATATGCTCAGTTGTTAACCAAAGACTAGGAGTGAAGTGAAAAGCTGTGTTGCATTTTTTGTCCACAGACCTTGATTGAATGTTTTTGAGTTGAAAATATTGAGAGTGCCTATTAAATGTACAGCTTTAAAGAAATGCCTGCAGTAACGTTGAAAGCTGGCTGTACGTGAACTGAGCTAATTAGTCTAAGCATTACCAATGATTTTGGAAACTATTTAAACTGTCATTGACTGTGGTTTGTGGAATTCCCAGGTCTGTGTCCTGGGCAGTTTTGTCACTGTACCTGAACTGTTTGTAAAGTTAACTGTCTCAGGTTGGTGTAAGTTATACTGAGTTCTGTGTTGTATTATAGATTAGCCATATAAAAATGCTCAGTTATTTATCTGGAGTGCAAAGAGGATAAATCATGGTGGACTATATAGACTCTGACAGCAAATCTGACCCACTGATCTAGACTTCTTTAAATCTTTCAGTAGATGTCTTCTTGTATCTTGTGTTTCTTGTATAACAGCGTTTATGCTCTTTTATTAACAAGTTCATAACAGATGTATAAGAAAGAACATGGACATACATGTCAAAAAACCACTGAAAGAATGAAACAGGATTTTCTGTTTTTGTGGAGACACCTACTGGTGTTCAGAGATTCCCACCCCACAGTGCTCCTAAGTCATCTAGTTTGGCTGTATTGAAGTTGGGTTTTGGATAACTATAAATTATACTTTCCAGTTAAACCTCTGGAAAGGCTAAAGGTGATGTAACAGTACAATAAATTGCTCATGTAGTTAGATTCTGGTAGTATGGTTTGAAAGCAATATCACATGGACTGCTTTTTGCAGGTAACTGTTTTGATGTTTGTTTTTCTTAGCATAAAATTGCGTCACAGTTAAGTCTTGCACTTTTATGTAACTGCTCCTTGTCCTGTTTTCCTCTAGGACTTGTACTAATTCCAGGAGCAGCACTAGGCCAAGTCATAAGCGGTGTCTTGGTTTCCAAGCGCAAAATGGATTTGAAAAGCATAATCAAGTTCATGATAGTCACCTGTACAGTGGCCTTAATATTAAACACAGTGTTTTTATTTGCTAAATGTGGGAATGAACCTTTTGCAGGTGTCTCTGAAACATATAATGGGTAAATATATTTTAATGCACTCTTGGCTTTCATATAAATATTTATTCAATTGCCATAGTTTCAAATAGTACACACCAGCAGTATTTAAAAGCAGAAGGAGGCAACTAGCTATTCCAGAAGTCTGCTCTCAAGTGGTCAGTTATCCCATCATAAATTAACAGGGGCAACAGCAGCTGTTTGAAGGTCTGTCAAAGAGCTAGATGGGGCTGTGCAAGATAATTCAAGTAGTCTGGTACTTAGGAACTGATAGATGCCATCTAAAAAAATCATATGTGTCAATTGTATGCTGTGCAAGTTGACAAATAACTTATTGTTATTTATTGTTTTCCCAAATCCCTTTTTATTGTTTTCCCAAATCCCCCATTTTACGCAAAGGCTAGATGCTGCTATCTTGTATAAAAGCATAATCTGATGGTTCTTCTCCAATGCATAAAGAGACACTTGAAGCTAAATGAGATGGGGAAGAGGAGTGGTGCAATTTGCTGACACATTAGCATGATATGTACCATGAAAACAGAGAAGATGGGTTGGGGAGGAAATTGGTTTTGTAGCCTCAAATGCCCATGCAAGTTGGTGGAAAGTAGAAATTTACTGGTATGCAAAAGTATGCAAAATGAATCAACAAAGTTCCATACACTGGTGACTGAAAAAAAATAAAAAACCTTGAAGCCCAAAAAGGCCCAAGTTATGACTCATTCTGATTTCATCTTTACAACTTGCTGTATAAATTGACAGTATATTTAAAGGCCAGTGTTGAAATTGGATGACTAAAATATGGCTTTGCAACAGATGACTCAGACAACTCAGAACTGTGAATCATAATTCAGATTTTGGTTACAGAAAGGTTATAGTTACATATGTAGTGAAATAATCTGGAGTCATCAGTAAAATGCTGAAGATATAGTATAGAAAATGGTATATGAAATTACCTGTGTTTTTATATCAGGTCCTGTGGTAACAGGCAGCAGACAAAAGTTACAGCTGAACTGACTTTCATCCTAAGTTAAATACCACTAGCTTATGTTTTACAGTTTTGTGTAACTTTATCAGTTATGTAGCTTAACTATTGCTAAAGGCTACTTATCTACAGCAAGTTAACCAGTTGGAAGTTAACCAGTCCTGAAATATATCTCTTCCCTTGGTATCCATTATAAGAAATGGCTCATTTCTACTATGCAGTGTTACTGGTTGGCTTATACTTTACTGGATGTGTGCATCAGAATAGTTAGTGGCATTAATACAGTGCCAGTTCTTAAACTGTTTTCCATACAGAAATAAAACATGTTTTAAAAGCAGTAGCTGTTTTAAAGCAGAAATTTTAGAAAATAATAAATGTGTAAACTTGTGCAAGAACAGCCAAGTTCTTTGCCTTCATGCTACTGAACAAATGCTTCTGAATGAATAAGTTGTGAGGCTACTCTGAGGGTTGACTTAGAATTTGATGTAGATTTTTGTCGAGAATTTAAAGAAATCCTTCATGGCAAGCATTATCTTCTTATTGAAAAATAGCTCAGAAAGGTGAGAGAAGCTTTTGCAAGTTTTGTCTCACAATTATATGAGTAACAGGATCACTTGTTTGTGTTAATGAAAACAGCATCTTACTTTTAGTAACACTATTTATTACTAAATAGGCTATCAGCAGAACTAGCATAATTTTGTCCAGCAGGCACTTCAGGGAACTGCTTTTGCCAAATTCTATTGCCCAGTGCTTCCCTTAAAACTTGAAGGAACAGAAATGCAGTGACTATTTCTGTACTTTATTTCCACGTGTCTCTGGGTCTCTTGATTAAAAACTCCTATAGAGTTTTTTAATGAGCAATTGATGGTCTCATCAGCTAGATTTTTTAGAAAAGCCAGGAGTATCTTTTTTGTTTTATTTTTCTCTGACGGGGTATAACTAAGTGTTCATTCCCTCTTTGGAGGTCAGGGAAAGAGACACTGCACATGTGAACAGGACAAATGCCACCAAATTGATTAAATATTTCTAGGCTTTGCATGCCTCTCAGGCTAGGAAGGCACTGAATGTACAAATCTGATTAGTGAATTTGCTTATGGTGCAATGTAGTTCATTCTTGGTACTTAGAAGAATTGAAGTTAGTTTGCTTAGGCTTAAAGCACAAATTAATTTAGTGGAGTTCTGCTGAATTACAACAAAATGGTTTTTATATGTAGTTGTGATGTCCCTTATATTCCATTTGAAGTCTGACTGTATGTAAGTTAATTCCTACATAAACTGTTTCTTCTCTTAGTATTTTTTTGTAATCTCAAATTCTCACAAATAAACATACCTTTAGATAATTAATGTGGAACTTTTATTTTACAGTACAATATTTAAACTCCAGTGGCAGTGTCAGAACTTGGTTTTAGCTGACTGAACTTTTAAGCTGTGAAAATTCTTTACTTATTAATGAACTACAATTTGAAAATCAAAGGGTGTTTTTATTCTCTCTGGTTATGCCTTAGGACAGTCCTCACACAAACCAATGTGATCTTTCATGCTAATAGTACAGTGGGACTACTTCAAATAAAACCGTACGATTACCTGTATTAGAAGTAAATTGAAAGTAAATGTAGTGTGCAAGAGTTAAAGTAAACTCTGTTATTAGTTATTCCTTAAACAGCCAGAGGAAATCTTTAAGGTCCTTCAGGGTGTCATTGCACTCTGCATTTAGCGTGTACAGTTGTCTTTGTGCTCATACAATTTAGATGTCTCCATGGCAGTGTTAGAAATAGTAAAAATAAGGTGGCTTTGCAACTCAAATCAAAAAAGGGGAAGAATGTTGGAGTATGATCAGTAGAATAAACAACTCCAAATACTGGTTTTAATCTTGTATTTTTTTCTTGAAATTATAAATGGAAGAAATTCAAATACCTAAGTGGGAGGGGGAGGATGATATAAGAGTTGGGCTGAGATGCAGAATTTTGTAATCTCTTTTTTTAAGTGGAAATTGGAGGAATAATCTTTGGATAGAATAACAGCATAAAAAACCCTAGGTGTATAATAAATGGAAAATCCAGATCTCTAACTACTGTGCTTATTTTTAAACAACTAAGTGCATAAGTAACATGAATAGAGTATTTTACAATCTATTATGCTATAAATATTGCTTTACTTGTTTACATATCTTCTGTTTTCCAATTGCTTTTAAAGAGCCTATTAACTTCTGCTTTTCAGAACAGGCACTCTGTATAACTTAACAGCACCATGCAATGCAAACTGCCGGTGTTTGCGCTCCGTATACTACCCAGTTTGTGGCAGTGATGAAGTCCAGTACTTTTCTCCCTGTTTTGCGGGTTGTGCCTCATATCTTTTAAACAACATGAAAAAGGTACTTTATGCAATGAAGATAGCTGATATGGTTTGTTCTGGTTTCCTGTAAAATGCACTGTGTTTCAAGATGTCCTTCCTACAATACCAAATATAGGTTGTATTTAACAAAATCCAGCAATTACAATACACAGTTCATTTACGGTACCAGTGTGACTCCCACTGCTGATCTCTTAACATGTTCACTGCCACAGTGTTGGGCCTCCCCAGTTATTGGGAAGGTATTCATGGGTTGAAGCCAGGTCAAGCCCATTACTCTCTGAAATGTTGCTGGTAGTTGTCTAGCTTTTTATACTGTGTGTTGGAGTGAGCTACACTCCCTTCCCTTCACCACCCCCATGTTCATGCTGGTCTGGCTAACTTAGGAAAATGTTTCCACCCTCTTAATGAACTCAGAAGCATTTACATCTCTTTTTGATTCGCTGAAGTGGCACAGTTGTTTGTTTTTTATATAGCTTTCTTTGCAACATTTCTGGTCATTCACAGCCTGTGTTGTTCTGTGAGTGTTCTGGGCACAACAGTCTTTCCCACCTCTGGGCCTTCTTTTGTTGTAAGGGTTTACTGGTTAGCCACAGTGTTTCTCATTTGTGTGATGCCATTCTCCAAGTGTACATCTACCAGACTTCCTAATGCTGAAAATAAGTTAAATCTAAATGTACTTTAATAGAATTGACAATTGGCAAAGTCAGCAATTGTCTTGAGGTTCTGAAGAACCTGCAGTTCTTATCTAGATCTTTAAGCAAAATGCAGTGTTTATTGTATACATATACATGACAGCCTGCTTCCGTGAGTTTTGAAAACTTGAAGCTCAGTAGCCCCTGATGCAGGAATGGTAAGCTGTGGAAGTGCCTAGGTTATTATCAAGCCTTCCTGGAACTGAGAGGCTTTCTGTGCTTATCTCTTCTAGTACAATAGACTCTTGAGAAGGGATGTGGGAGCAGTATAGAGAGATCCAAAAAAAAGGCAAGCTGACCCAGGAAAGGCCTTTATATACTTTTATATTAGAAAATGAGAGAAGGTATTATCCATAAGAAAATGTAGGAGAGTAACTACTTCTTGCAGTCAAAATTTCACACTTTGTTGACATGTTATATTTTTCTTTGAAAACAAACTCTGAATTTAGATAAAGAGCATATTCATTTGCTCACTTGCATATAGAAGTGGTACTATATTGCTTCTGTTCTTTCCTGCTAAAGTCTGAAGTGTAGTGCTTGCCTCTCTGCATATGATTTGCCTCTAACCTCTGCAACTTTTTTGAGTGTAGCTAAAAGCTTACAAAGCATACAAAATGGAGGCTGTCACTGTCTTTTTAGGTCAAAAATCCAAAAATACCTTTTGCTCAGGTGAGGTGGATCAGTCAAATTCTGGTGAGCCAGTTTTAAAAATTAATCTTATTTTCATGTGCTCATCAGGAAATTAACTGTTTCCCACATAGTAAAGTCAGTGTTTATTCTTGTCTTCTGTCATGCAAATGTAATGAAAATTTACCAAAAGGTGTCATTTTGTGACATTCTGGGAGCTAAATTTTGTCTTATAAATTATTCGTAGACATACCACAACTGTTCCTGTATTGGGAAATCAAAAAGAAGAAATGGTTCAGAAGACTTTCTCTATGAAGCCGTTCCTGGGAAATGCCCAACAAAATGCAAACTTTTACCTTTATTCCTGGTCTTCTTCTTTTTTGCTGTTGTTTTTACATTTATGTCTACTACTCCAACAACCGTGGCCATTCTCAGGTACATGTTTTGGTCTGCAAGAAAGGTGACATTCTTTTGAAAACTACTGTCA
The DNA here is from genome assembly GCF_047830755.1 of Zonotrichia albicollis. Taxonomy (NCBI): domain Eukaryota; kingdom Metazoa; phylum Chordata; class Aves; order Passeriformes; family Passerellidae; genus Zonotrichia; species Zonotrichia albicollis. Next base: position 24,934,285 of record NC_133860.1, read on the forward strand.
GTGAAATACTTAATTCTTTTGCTTTGCAATGTAGTATTTTAACAAGGTTATGTAGTAAGCAAGCAGTACTTTAAACAGAGCATAGTCATACCACTGTTCACTCTTGTTAGTAGACGAGTTTTGAAATTATTTTTAAAAAATCTCTCTAGCATGCAGCAAAGTCCATTTTATGAATTTTGAGCACTCTTGACTGTTTTAATTGAAGCAAAAAGGAATAAATGTGCTTTGTGCTTTGATCAAGAAAATATTTGTCTAGCCTGTTGATAGTGTGGGCATTTCAAATTGTGTCAGGAAAAGGACAAAATAACAATTAGTCTTCTATTTTCTACCTTAGATTCCTGTCTCAATTCAGAGTTCTAGCTTGAAAAATTGTAGTTTGTCAAGAACTGTAGACTATTTCCCATGATACTGATTTTGTATGTATGGTGGTCACTAATATAAAATGTGATAGTGGGTTAACCAGTGGTTTTGCTGTCTTCCAAATTGCTGAAGCTTATATGCATGAAATATAGTTTTTGTTTGTTTTTATTTTAAAAATGTGCTTCTCATTCTGAATTCAGAGCTCTTTTCTGTTTGTTGAAGTCAAACTACAGGTTTGACTTGTAGTTCTAATACTTCCAGTAAAAAGATAACCATGATGCAATAGCATGTTGCTTTGTGAGGATGTGGCTAGATGCCCTTTGGCGAGAGGCTGAGGAAATCAGTAACATCCTACCAGCAGAGCTTTTTAATAGCCTTGTGTCCAGGTTTGGTGGGAATCTGGAATTAACAGTTTGTCATTAGTGTGGAGGCAGAATAGCATAAAGTTCTGCATTGTCTTCAAATTTGAGCTGACATAGTTTTATTTCAGTAATTCTAAGCAGTAACATTTGGATATTTGAATCCTTATATAATTCAGCTGAAATAGTGGAACAGTTTTTTATGAAAAAAAGGACTGTAAGTAGATTAATTTTCAAAGATTAATTTAAATAGCTAAAGTGTCAGTAAATTTTACAGTATATTCCAATGTCTTCTCTGTAAGTCTTTTTTGTGCAATTTCAAACATAAATTCATATATTCATGACAGTGTTCTACTGCTAGAAAAAATCTACTGCATGATGTGGAACTCATTCTCCTTCTCTTAATTGCCTTTATGAATAATAGAATCCAACACTTCTTTATGTATAGTAGCTCTGGATTGCATCCTAACACTATTTTAATTTCCTTGGTTATTCTATGGAAAAAATGTTTATATCAGGATGCTGATAGCAAGCTTCCTTTTTATTTATACTGTTTTGTTAAACTAGTTAAATCTAAAATTTCTTGATGGGCTACTGGTGTTTTTTCAGTCTTTTATCTAAACACCATTTTAAGTAGTTGGGTTACTTGTTCTGGATTTATAAACCCTTCAGCATTTAACAGGTTAAAAGAGTATATAGAGAAAGCATATTCACTGAGGGACACAGCACAGAAGTAGAAATTGTTTACTCTGTCTTAAACTGCAAATCTTGTTTACAGATGTGTGCCAGATAAACAGCGTTCATTTGCTCTTGGAGTAAAGTTACTGTTTCTGCGAATACTGGGTATGACTTTCTTGTTGAAACATATGCCTTTGAGTAATCTTCTTATTTGACTTTTTTTTCTCAACTTTAAAATAATGCCTTAAAAATCTTTCAGGGGTGCTTGAAGCAGTCTGTCATTGGCTTATGGAATACACTTGTAAGGTTACATCTGGATTCAAATTCATTGTTAATAGGGCATTCATGCTCTCTTCAGCCTTTCTCACTCTTACAAGCACAAGCCAAATAGAGGTAACTGCCATTCTTTCAGTAAAACACACCTGGTGCTCCTTTCCCCAAAAGAAGGCCTATTCTGAAAACTGAGATAAGAAGAACTGATGTAATAGAAAACAGTTTCATGTAACATCTGAAATCCAGAAGTTTAAAAGAAAAATGAATATGTAGAGCCTTTCCTCTTCTTCTTCCTTTAAAATGTCTTTTACTAACTTCAGCATTTCTTAAGATAGGTAATTGTGCATAATTATTTACAGAGTATAATGTGGGAAGTATAATAATTTAATTCCATATCTAAGCATCTCCAGCATTTCAGTAGGACAGATGAATCTTTTTAAGTAAAACAAGGGTAAGCATATGTATTTTCTGGTCCACAAGCATTTGAATTTTCTCAGGTATAATGAAAATTCTTGTTTTAGTAGTAGACAGTTTTTAAATGGTATATTTAATTCAAGACTGGGACAAGACACAGTTGCTGATTGGACTTTCATGCCAATATTTAGTACTGTAGCCATTCCCTCTCCTTTCAGATTACATATCTAACACTCGCAGTAATGAGTTCCGCCTTGCTGTATTCAAACTGTGATTAATATAAGTTATTCTGCTGATAAAGTGTAATAAAACAAACATCCCCACAGGTAGAAATAAGCTGGAAGTCTGTGATCAGTGTTGTATAAGGGTCCCTCTGATTCACTTAACTCAGAGCTCAGATATTTATGCTAGATCTTGAACTCCTGACTTCACTGTGGAGTGATAGAACTTTTTGCACTGCTTGTACTATGGCTGAAGAAGGCAGTAACAGCGTTACTTACCCGCAAGATATTTTTGCTGTAGGCTTTAAGAATCGCACAGGCGTTTTAGGCTGAAGACCTAGTGAGGGACATAGCTACTTGGTTAGCTCTAGGAGAGTTTAGGCCTTGGGTAGTTGGGTAGACATGCAGTGATGTACCTGGTATGTTTATTCTAAAATTGGCTGTACTTGGATGCAATACACTTGTGCATTATAACACACAGAAATCACATGGAGTTAATAAAATCTGTACAAGAATAATTTTAAACAGTGCTTTTTTTTGGTGAAATTTTTACTGGAAGCTTTGCTACATATGAGGAAAAGGGAGAAATGTGTTACTGAACATTTAACATAATTATATTTTAGTTCTCATAATTTGGAACAGGGTGGTGCGTATGATCAGAAGAAAGGAACTTTTTTCCTTTCAGTTACATTCCTGATTTCTTGATTAGTTTTTTCACCATTGATTTTAATTATTTTTTTCCAGTGAATACAGAGGAAATTAAGGAGCTCAAGTCTTTGAATAAATTTCTTGCTTAACAAAGTGTATAATGAATTAACTCTCTGCATCCAACCTGTTAACTGAGAGCATTGCTAGGTGTAGACTTACTATGTAATATGAAGCCTATGAGTTTGATTAAAATTGTTACATTTAGTGTCTGGTTCTCCCATTTTATCTTCCCCACCAGCTTAGCATTTCACTGTATGCATGAAAACTAGTATGTCAAGTAACTCAAACATTCTAATGTGTTGCTCTGTTTTTTAGGTTCTATTCCTGGACCAGTTTTATTTGGTGCTGCTATAGACAACAGTTGTACTCTGTGGGATATTGATGAATGTGAAACTAAAGGAGCTTGCTGGGTATATGACAATGAAAGAATGGCTTATTTGCTCATGGGCATAAGTAAGTCTTTAATATTAAATACATATACTAGGTAATATATATATACTGACCTTGTCTGCTAGATGGGGATTATTTTGATATAAAACCTTACACTTTTTATTTTTGGCAGCAGTGTTTTTTAACTTACTTTCATAAATGATCAGCAAAATATTACGGAAGGAGAAACACCACAATAAGTAAACCCTTTACTTTAAAAACTCCTTTAAAAATTACACAAAATAGTTTTGGTCTTTGATCTTGCTTCATTGTCATACTTATTTACTAGATTTTTAAGGGACTGGCTCACACTTCAGTCTGTCTTCAGGGCAATGAGCATGAACAGGGGTGTGAAGATGATGAGAGGGATGGAGCACCTCTCCTATAAGGAAAAGGCTAAGAGAATTGGGTTGGTTCAGCCTGGGAAAGTGAAGTCTCCAAGCTGACCTTATTGAGGCCTTTCAGTATCTGAAGGGGAGCCTACAAGAAAGATAAATGGAGAAGGACTCTATAAGAGAGAATAGTGATGGAACAAGGGGTAGTGGACTGAAACTCAGAGGGTAGGTTTTGGTTAGATATTAGGAAGAAACTGTTCACTGAGAGGGTGGCCAGGCATCGGAACAGGTTTCACAGACAAGTTATAGATGCCCATGCCTGGAAACATTCAAGGTGTGGAGCCTTGAGCAATCTGATCTAGTGGAAGGTGTGCCTGCCCCCAGCACAAGAGTTGGACAGACTTTAGATTCCCTTCCAACTCAAATAATTCTGTGATTATCTGGGTTGCATGTTGGCAGTTAAGGTCTGGGGAGCCTTCTTTCTCTTTTTGTATCTCAGTTCTTTTCTGTAAGTTATATAAAGTTCTTGAAAATATGTCTGAACACTTGTCAGAAAAAATCCTGACTTGTTTAACAATTTGTTCCCTTCAAATGTGTGGTATATATGCCAGTGGGAGAGAGGGTGTAGGCTGAGCTTGCATGAGATTAAGTGCTGATGTCCTGTCTTCTAGCAACTGTGATATTTACAGTGTGTGAGCTGAAGTACTGATGTCTAATCCTGAAGCTGAAAAAGCAGCAGTCACAACTTGAGGATAAGGATCTCAAGGCATATTTGTGATCAAATACAATCCTCCTGGTTTTGCCCTTCTCCTTGGCCTACCAAGTTGTGCAAACACCTTTCTATAGCCTTCTAAGACATCTGACCAGAGAATACTTAAGAGATATTCTATGTGGGAAGCTTTAGTTTCTGGAAAAGAGAGTATTGATATAACAAATTACAGTACTGAAACAAGAAATAAGAAAGATTTGCACTTCAGGCTAGAATGGGGTGAAGAAATACAGGAGCAAAGCAAAAATTGGCAGGCAGGTGAGTGGTCTGAATTCAGCTGTATGACTGTCTTTATCTGCCCTTTGTCATTCATGTAGAGTACATTTAAATGAAGGCTGTGAATTTCAGTCTTACAGGGTGTATGTAACTCACCATATGAAGCTTTATAAATGAGTGAAACACTGCCTCTGCTACTGAAAGTGAGTGTGATAAAAACTCTCCTGTTCTTTCATTCAGGTGCTGCTTGCAAAATCGTCACAATCATCTTTGTGGTCATGGCAGTGTATTTCTACAAGCCTCCACCATTAACTAAAGCCCTGCAACAAAAGACGTCAGAAAAGATATCTGCTATACACACATAAATTATGAGCAAATCAGGGACTTGTGAAAGAAAATTGTAAAAACATAAGCATTATTACAACACTTGTACCAAAGTTCTTGTACACTGTTGCCTAAATATAGAAGATCATATTCAGCATTTAAGAACTTGAAATATTTTGAATCTGCGCTATTCTCTTAATTCATTTAGTATTCCATTGTGGCTGTCCAAAGAAGTCACACTGAAATTTGCAGTCTAATTTTAAAAGTCTAGTATGAAACTTAATTGAAGTAAGATGGAATACTCTGATCATAAAACAGGAAAAATAAAGTGAACTGAGCTGTGTTTATCCCTAAATGTTACTGTAGTGGGAGAAAACAGTTGACTTGGTATATTGAAGGGAACTGTGTATGTTTAGAGAGGACTTAATGTGCACATAATTTGGGCTAGTGCCTTTGGGGATTTTTCTGTGGGAACACTTGGCGAAGTGCGAGTTTGGCTATGTTTTAGAAATATTTTTACATGTTATCTTAATGGCATAAGTTTATATTTTAATATTTGTAGGAAGATGTCAATAGTTATGATAGAATAGCTGGGTTGTAAAATCAAAGTATTTGTTAATTTATGTACTTGAGTTTGTCTGGATTATATACAGAAAGTTGCTGTCCAGCTGCTTTATTTAAGCAATCTAAAAATGCTTCTATAAAATTTTAAAATAAAACCTATTTTCTTACTGCATCTGTGTATGCTTTGTCATTTCCAAATGTGACTGAATTCTTCTTGATTCCAAGAAACACAGTGATGAAGGGCTAGCAAGAATGTGTATGGAAGCGTCAAAACTAAAATATGGCTTCATTTTCTTTCTGACTTAAGTTTTATTAACTTATGAGTCATGTTATTAAAGCCATATTTGTATAGCACAGTGCAATTGGTCACAAGTTAGCCACTGTTACCAGACATTAAACAATGTTGCCTACCTCTGAAGTATCATTCAACTTTGACAGGAAAATTTTAATGAGTAAGATACCCTCTGCACTTGCTTTACTTTGGTAGTATTTTTTTTCCTGTTGCATTGGCTGTTCATGTCACTCTTATGAAACTGTGTGCCTTCTTCCTTGGATTACAAGGACTGTGTTCAGTGACTCAGTCAAGATTTTTAAAGATGTGCTAGAACAAAGGATTATGACATATGGCTCAAGTTTCATCTAATTCTCTAAATATAGCTGTTAAATTAGGTAGAGGTTAAATATGCAACTGAAGAAGATCCTCTGTTTGTAAAGAAAGATTCTGGAAATAAAAAAAAAATTGACTGTACCCTATGTGAAAGCACAAGACTTCATGGCTTTTGAGGGAGAGAAGAAAAAGGGCAGGATTTGCTTGCTTCAATGTAGATGAATGTCTCCTGATAAGTTTTGTGCTTGTTTCCTGATGAATGGGCTCCTAGCAAGAGATTAACTAGCCCTGAAAGAATGAAATACTGATCCTCCTTAATGTTTGGCAGTGTGGCCTAAAACTCTGAATTAGTTTTCTAGCTCTGACATGGTTTGTGTGGGGTGTAGCAGATCATTAAAAGACATATAGTACTGTAGTCAACTGGTAAACTTGTCTCTTTTGTTCTGTCCTAGACTCTGAGATCATAGTTTAGTTTCTGCTGCTTAATGTGGTTGCATAAATTACAAAACTTGTGGGACAGAGCAATGAGAGCTTGCTCTTCTGAAGAAGTTATCAGCAGTCTTGCTCTGGAGTGGTTATTTAGGGGGAGGAAGAAGGAAGAATTGCTTTTGTAATTTATAATCTGGCTTTATGACCCATTAAAGATTTCCCTTGCTGGTTTAGGAGTATCACAGTAACTAGAAGACAGGCCAAATAGAAGTATATCCATTTATCTTGTTTCACAGAAATACACAGTGGAGGCAAGCAGATGTCGTGGAGGCCAGAGGTGTTTCACAAATCAAAGGTAAACATCACCGTGAAGTGTGTTGTGTGTGTCCAGACAGGGAGGGTGAGCTAAAAACTGACCTGGTAACTGTGCCCAGAGTGTCAAAGCATGAATCCAGGTTGAATCAAGTCACTAGTGCTGAACCCCACAGATCAATACAGGAGCTAGTAAAATTCAACTCTTTTATGATGGCCTGAATGATGGGATATGTTGTGCAGTGGACAAGTGGCTGATAAACTGGCTGATTGCTGCTGTTGAGAGGGACCTTTACAAAACTGAGGAAGGGGCAAACAGGAACCTCATGAATTTCAAGTAGCAAAGCCTGCACCTGGGGGAAGAATAACCCCATGCAGCAGTAATATGTAGGGGACCACCCAGCTGGAAAGCAGCCCTTTAGAGAAAGCCCAAGAGTTCATGGTGGACAAGCTGATCACAAGGCAGCAATACACACTTACTGCAAAAAAAGGCCAGGAGTGTCTTTAATCTGCATTAGGCAAAGCGCTGACAGCAGGTCTAGGGAAGTGATGCTGTCCTTACTCAGTGCTAGTGTGATCACATCTGGAATGCTGGGACTAGTTCTGGGTTCTCCAGAACAAAGGTGTTACAGACTCACTGGAATGGGTGTGCTGCAGGACTACAGAGGAGATTAAGGAACAGGAGTATCATTCATACTGCAACCTAGGGAAGTTTCTTCTGGCCAGCAGGTCAAGTTAAAGGGAGTTAAAGAGGTAGAAACTACACTGTTGTTAATTCTCAGCTTTCTGGACAGTTAGGAGACAGTGCACACAAAGTAAACACCTGAAATTTCCTCTGAACACAAGAAATTTTTAAGTGTGAAAGCGGTCAAACACTGCAATAAGTTTTCTCAGGAATTTGTGAAGGTTTTCTTGGTGATTTTTAAAATCTGACTGGCCATGATTCTGAGTGATCTATTCTGGCTGATTTTCCTTGAGCACAGGGTTTGGACTAGATGATCTCAAGTCTTCCACCCTGAATGATTCTGTGTTTCTGTGAGATGGTCGTCAGTGAGACTTTTGCCCCATTCACCTTATGATGTGAAGCTTCTATATGTGTTCTTACAATGACAGAGATTTATCTGGTTTTGCACAGTTTTTTTGGTTTATTTTCTTGGGTTTTGTTGCTGTTTTGTTGTTTGTTTAATATCAGCCTGTATTTCATATTGATATTAAACAACCCGTTAGCAAGTAATATTCTGTGTATGTCTCACTGGGTGATTATAGTTCTTTTCATGGTAGCAGTGGTAAAACATTTCAAATAGAAGTTGTGATTTTTACATGCTCTGTGAACTGCTCTATAGAATGGTTGGACTGTTACATTCATGGACTCTGTCTTTGAGGTTATATGAATTACCATAGATTTGGGGTTTTAGAAATTCAAGTATTGTCCAAAATAAGGATGATTTAACATAACCTTTTGAAAGTTATGTCTTCTAACTAGCATGATTACTTTTAGAAACATATCCTACTGTAAACAAGACTGTCAAACTAAACATTGTAGTAGAACAAACATTGTAATTCATCAGTGAACCAAAAGTAAGCTTCTAAAACTAAGTACATTGCCTTATATGGCTAGTGCAAATGAATTATCCAAAAGTTTATCAGAGCCTCTGTCCAGTAAATATATAGGATTCCATGAGTCTTACAAGGAAGTGACTGTAATTAACTGTTAGAGGTGAGACTAAACTGATCTAAACTTTCTTAGTTGTTATATGGATTTTTAATCTCAAAACCAAGACTGGAAACTGCATTTTCTTTCATTTGAAGAGGAAGGATGATGATAGGGTAACCTCAGCCTCTGTCTGGATAGCAAAAGCAAGCCACTGTTAAAAAAAGCTAATTCTTCTTGTTTGAAAACTTCTCTAAATTTAATAGCTTAACACCAAAATTTACTTGCAATGGCAAGAGTACATTCTTTCTGGCGTTGTGAATACTGAGAAAGGGGAAAATAATAGGAACTTTGTTTTGCATGTGGCTACCATAAATATAATTAGTTAAAACTTTAAAATATTTTGTATACATGCCTGGTTTGTGAGGTCTCTTTGCACATGATTAGAAGTATGTTAGAATATTAGAACCTGAAATATGTTGGTTATGAACACAGTAGACCAAAGTATAACTACTGACTGATTATGGACAGAAACATGGGAACCTTAGCAATGCTGCAGCTTATTAGCTGGGATTACATGTTTGTTGACCATTACTGAGATGATGACAGTATGAAGAACTGGTAGTTAAAGCAGTTACCTTGTTTAAGGTAGGTTCAGGTGTAAGCAACTGTAAGAAAATTACTGAAAAACATATGTGTCTAAAATCCATCAAAAAGGGCTATGGGTTAAGTAGTATTTCTTTTTATGAATTAGTGAGTATAAAAGACTGTCTTAATCTTTAAGACAGACAAATATACAGTAAGACATTAAACTATAGATTTTTGTTTGTTTGTGGAGGTTTTTTGTTCATTTATTTGTTGTGGATTTTTTATTTTGTGTGTGTGCTTTTTCCCCTCCCCACCAGATGGTTCTGTTTCTGCTAAAAATTGCCAGACAATTTTGTTGGGTTTTGCATGCAATATCACAATTTTTAGAATGCAGAGCAATAATATGCAGCTTTTGCAAAAATACTCAGTTAATGAAAGTCTAACTTTGCCTTTTGTTGGCTTGATTTCTGCTTTTGCAGTGGCAGGGATTCTCTTTTTTGTGGTAAATAAATGAATATGTTTGTTTATGACTTATTTTCTTTTCATGACATGTCTGTGAAGCACACTATACAGCTCTGTTTTTATATGGGTGGAGGTTTTTTCCCCCGAAAGACAGAAATCCACAGGCAAAAAAATCAATGTTAGATTAAAAGAAGCTTTAGAAAGTTACTGTTACTGAGGAATACTGTTACTCTTGTATCTCAGTAATATATGATGAAAAAATTGGGAATAAATTATTTGTGTGCTGCTTCCATGGGAAAATCCAGCCAGAAGAATGAGTCTGCTATACAGAAGAGTCTTATGAATTTGGATAGCCTACTCATGTGTATGCCTTTCAAAGTCTGTATAACGGGAGTGTTGGTAACTGGTTATAATTCCTCTCCAGTCTACAGAATACCTTAGTAAATGCCCAAAATGGAAGTAAAAGTGGTACATATAAAGTTTCTTTTTGATCATTATTAATCTTTCAGCTTTTGTAATGAACATATTAATTTTTAGTATTAAGTGGAGCTCTTGAGGAAAGGTGAACTATAAACCAGAAAAGTCATCATTCTCTCCAAATTATTCAGGTACCTTAAAAAATTTCTGGGCTCAATTGATCCTTGTTTTGCCCCCAGTATTTTATTCTGAGCTTGTCTTTAAAAGACACAAAATGAAGGAAGTATCTCATTTGTATGGAAATAAAATCATAATGTATGGGTCTGAAGTCTGTGAAAGTTTTGCTCTTTATTTAAGGGAATAAGGGTGGTTAGATATGCGTGGGGGCGTACACGGCCCTGGAATCTGGCTATCTGGTGAGGGGCGAAGGCCAGGGCCCCTGCGCAGCTGAAGCCAGCCCCCTTCGGCGTCTTGGCCTCGGGCTGAGCTGGGGGATAGCTCGGAGCAGCGCGGTGAGAGACGAATTAGGAGGCGACCACTTGCTGGGGGTAAACTGTCGGTTTATTACAGAAGAACCAACAAGGAGGGGAAACACCCAGCAAATGGCCCCAAACAGGGGGCAGGAGAGGGTTTTAAGGGAAAAGAGGGGAAGAAGGCAGGAAAACCCGGCTAACCAATAGAAATACATATTTGGAGGTACGAAACATAACTGATATACCAAAGTAACCAACTGTTATAAATCATAGGAGGGGCTCCAGGGCTACAGCCAACCATAACTCCCAGAGAAAAGAAAATTCTCGAAACCTGGGAGGAGAAAAAGGATTGATTTACTGGACCCAAGGAAGAAACAACTTTCACTTTATAAGAGAAACCAGGGGAGGAGCAGTTTCATTTCCATAGCAACCTAACTGACAGGGTAGCAACAGGAAGTCCTGGAAAAGGAAGAAACCATTTAATACAGAAAATGGGGGGAGCAAACTAACGAACTTAAGAACACACCACAGCATCTCCCCGTTTCTTATCAAATAAAATTAAAATTTTAGACAGTCTATGCAACTCAAAAGGAAGGTGTCTGCGGCTTGTCCTGCCAATCTTCGCTTTCTTCGAGCTGGAGTTCGCTAGCCCACTTAGTTTCTTGAGGCAGCTCGGTGGATCCCTCTTCGTCTGAATCTCCTCCAGCTTCTGAGGAGAGGTCCTTCAGCTCAAAATGTTCCTCCAGAGGAAGTGCGGCGTGATTGACAGTCGTTGAGGTGGCTTTAGCTATTAGTCCTTTGATCAAACTACGGATCAGTACGATCAAAATGCAAAATACAATCAAGCTCAAAACTACTTTACAAACTGATTCTAACACCGAACTGGCCCACCCGCTAAGGCCCCAACCCTTGAATATGTCCCCCAGCCAGTCTGATGTCTCTTGCCTGACCTGATGGACGAGGTCTTGGAGTTTTTTGATGGAGTGTCTGGCATCCTCGGCCCGAGAGGACAGGTTCAGACAGCAGAGGCCCTCAAACTCCTCGCAGTGATGGTGATGGAGCAGCAGTAGAAAATCTATTGCTGCTCTGTTTTGGAGCGTTGCCTTCCTTGTAATTTCCTCGTCTTTAAGGAGGTCGTATAACGCGGCTGAAGTATAATTGGCTTGTTTAACCACCCAACACTCCAGGCGGCCCAATTCACCCAGAGATTTCGCCACCGATAACCATGGCAATAAAATGGTAAAGGCGACGGATTTAGAATGAGACTAATGGGTAACTTTATCATCACAATCTTCAGCGAGATCTTCAGGATCTCTTTTAGATCTGGCCAATTCGGATGTGATGTTATTCCTTTTCCAATTGATAATTTGGGTGATGTTGGGGGTAAACAGCGTCAGCCGGCCAAATGTGCACGGCCCTCCAATCAGACCAGAGGGGATGCCTGCCCACGCTCGATCGCCACAAATCAAGAACACCCCCCTGGGAAGAGCGTAAGGGGTCTGCTTGGTAGAGGTGGGGCCCATGATTTTTAGAACAGCGTGGCACCACTGGCTCGCTTGATATTGTTTCTTTGTCTGCCGGACCACCTCACTGCCCTTATATATGGGGGCATAACTATATTCAAACTGAAAACAAATTGAGGAGTTGGCGGAACCGAGTAGGTGCAGCTCTGTGGGCTCGGAGGGCGCAGGACTGAGCCTAGCTACTCCGCTTCTCCAAGCATTACTGGGTTCAAAACCGGGGAGGAAAGTTAGGCTCTGGGCCAAAACAGGGGAAAAGGGCAGACTGGAAGGCAAGGGGGAATTCGCCTGGGGAGAAAGGGATCCCCACAAGGCAAGACGACATCAGGTCCTCTGCTGCGCCGGTGTCGAGGCATATACTGTCCTGTCCTAATGATTGGGCCAAGGCACGCCAGACGTTGATTTTTGGCTGGGGGATGACCCACGGCTCCGCAGGTGGCAGAAGGAATCCGCAGGTCATCAGTACGGTCAACAACAAACAAGGGTTGAGAGACAGCGTTGTCAATTCGGAGACCATTCGGGGAGATAAAACTGAAATGAAAGGAGAGCCGTAAAAGTATGCAGGATTCACAGATATGGTTCCTCCCCAAACAACCAATTTAAGTAAAACTCACAAGGGGTTATGGTTGGAGCTGGGGGGGAAAAAGGAGGAAAGGTGGTATAAAAGATCAAGGGGTGGAGGAGAAGCTGGGGGAGAGGGTTCTTCAGTAACTGGAGTGAGATCTGAAGAGAATGAGGAGGATTGATGGGATAGTTTCTTCCGCCGACACCAACATGCTTGCTGGACTTGTGGTACTGCCTCCTTCTTGATCCCCTGCTTCGGGACGAAGGGCCTGACCCACTTAGATGGTACCTACTTGGGACCCGAGGGAGTGGACACGCAGGCATATCCCCTCCCCCAAGTTACCAGGTCAAAGGGGCCCTCTGTCCGCCAGGTCTCCGGATCTTTTACAAGAACCGGTGGCTTGGTTTTAGGCTGCAGCTGCTGGTGACTGCCGAAATGTCGGACTATCGGATGGTTTTGGCTGTCAAAAGAGCAATTCAGGAAGTTGAGTGTATACAATGCCCTAGATTGCCGGACTTGGGGGGTCTCTGCCTTCATCGTCGGTTGTTGCTGGGATAGGACTTTCTTAAGGCTCTGGTGAGCTCTTTCCACCATGGCTTGGCCTGTCGGGGAATAGGGGATGCCGGTTTTATGCACTATTCTCCATTGCTGCAGAAAGCTTTGCAGCTCCTTGGAAACATACGCAGGGCCGTTGTCTGTTTTTAAGGTCTTAGGGATGTCTAAGACAGCGAATGCCTTGAGCAGATGCCTCTGAACATCTGCTGCTTTTTCACCCGTGTGGGCAGAAGCATAGATCGCTCCGGAAAAAGTATCTACTGAGACGTGGACGTAACACAATCGGCCAAAAAATGGAATGTGTGTTACATCTATCTGCCACAGCTCGCAGCTTGCCAAACTTCGGGGATTAGCCTCTGAGGCTATGGTAGGCATGTGATCTTGCTGGCACTGGGGACATGTGGCCACTATCGCTTTGGCTTGTTCTTGCGTCAGATTGAATTGACGAACTAGGCCAGGGGCATTTTGATGGAACAGTTGGTGGCTGATTTTAACTTGACTGAATACATCTGGGAGGGGGGCCTGCAAAACAGCAGCCGCCGCTAAAGAATCGGCGCGACGGTTTCTCTCTGCAATGAACTCAGGTAGATTTGTGTGTGATCTCACATGCATGACATAGAATGGATGCTCGCGGTTAGAGACTAACTTGACAAGCTTATTCAGCAATTCAAATAATCTCTTATTAGTGATCTCTTGAAGAACAGCTGACTCAGCTCGAGACACTACACTTGCGACATACGCAGAATCTGTGACTAAATTGAAAGGTCTAGGGAATTTCTGAAATGCTCTGACGACTGCGTTTAACTCAGCAACTTGTGGAGAGCTCTCTACAACAGCAATATCAGTCTCCCACTGCTGAGTCTGAGGATCTTTCTAAGTTATCACTGACTTGTGGGATGCTCTAGACGCGTCAGTAAAAACTGTCACAGCATCTAGTGGCTTCTTGCTCTGAACTTTTTTCAACGAGAATTTAAACTCCGAATTGAATAATTTGTGGGACGGCTGATTTACTGTGATGTGCTCAGTGTAGCTGTCAAGTGCAAACTGAAGGTATTCATTAGTTTGCAGCAGTTCTTCAAAGTTTTTTAGTTTAAATTGGCTCGATTCTAATTTAATTGGGATCTGTATGCATGAGAAATCACAGCCTGCAAGCTCTCTGATCTTCGATCTTGCTTTGAGAATTAGTTCTGCTATCAACTCTTGTGGCCGTGTCATTCTTTTGGACTTACGGTGACTCAGAAAAACTTACTCTATAATTAAGAGCTTGTCTCCTGATCCTTGGTCCTTCAGACTAACATCCCATTGATGTATTATGCCATGAAGGTGTGGCAATTTTCCCAGTATAATAAATTTGAAAGGCAGGCCCGGATGGTATCGGTGGGCCTGCCTGGCTGAAATAGCCTCTTGTATTTTCTCCAGAGTTACTTGTGCTTCTGGGGTAAGAGTCTTAGGAGAACTAAGCTCTTCTCTCCCTTTCAACAAATCGAAAAGAGGGGCTTAATCTTCGGTTGAAATGCTCAACCAGGGTCTCACTCAATTTAAAGATCTATACAGTTGATGGGCATCTGCTAGGGTCTGGACCTTTGTCTGAATTGCCAATTTTTGCGGCACAATTGTCTGCTTTGTAATTTCGAGGCCCAGGTATTTCTAAGGTGGCACCCGCTGAATTTTGTCCTGCTGGAGCTCGAACTCTGCAGCAGCTAACGCATTGGTTGTCAGATCAAGCGCATGGGCAAGCAGACTGTGGTCGGGCGCACACACAAGGATGTCGTCTATACAATGATGGACAATGACGGCATCTTTGAGGGCTGTACGTATGGGTGACAGCAGCGAAGCGACATACTACTGGCAGATCACAGGGCTGACCTTGAGGCCCTGCGGAAGCACTCGCCAATGATAGCGCTTGGCTGGGGACTCACAGTTGATGGACGGAACTGTGAATGCAAATTGCAGGGCATCTTCTGGGTGAAGGGGAATTTGGAAAAACCAATCTTTTATATCAATTACAGCTAATTCCTAATCTTGGGGGAGCATTGCTGGGGAGGGCATCTCTGGCTGAGATGCCTACGGAAGCCCTCTTAGGCCGTGATGACAGGGAGACTTGACGCACCACGACATTTATCATGGCCTCTCTGTAGGCTGAGGACTACGAGGGAGAGTCTTTATAGCTTTGCGGCACTCAGCGTTTGCATTGCTATATGCCATTCTCTGGAGCATCATTTCCCTATCATCATCTCCGAGAGCCTGTGCTTCTACATATCTGTAGAGGCGCTCCATAAATTCTATGTATGGTTCATGCTCTCCTTGCAAAACCTCATTATCCTCCCATTGGGAAGTAACTACTTCCAGCTTGAAGAAAGCTCGTTCAGCTGCTTGGGCCGTCTCCATCAGCTGGGAAGGGAATAAGGCTCTAGCTTGTTTTGCCCCTTCTGCCCACTACCCTTCACCCAAAAGCTGATCTAGGGTAATTATCAAACCATCTGCATCATGGGACAGTGCTGGATTACCTCAAAGACTCGGGAGAACCTCCGATATTTCTTTCCCTCATTCCCTCACCCAGACTCTAAATTCTATAGGCCTTATAAGGCTGGAGAAGAGTGCCCTCAGATTTGCCGGAACTAAATCTCCCTGGGAAAGAGTATTATGTAGCAAACTCTGGAAGTATTCTGACCTTCGGGAGTAGTCTTTCTGTGCCTTGCACAGTTCTTTAATCTGTGCCTCTGCTAAGGGCACCCACCGAGCTTGGAGGGTTCCCTCCCCGCCTAGGTGGTAAGTAATATAATAGGGACCGCTTCTAGCAAAGGCATTTGCTGTGGCTTGTGGCCAGGCACTGCCCCCCCCCCCCCCCCCCGAAGGCACTCCCCCCCCCCCCCTCCGAAGACAACTCGTGGGAACCAGGGGGGAAGGTGTTGGAACTGAAACTGGAGGAGGTTGAGGCGGGGTTTGGCGATGACGTAAGGTGAGGCAGTGTGCAAGGCCATCTACCCCTCTCCCCCCCCTGGGTAGCGTTCGGAGGCGAAGGGGAAAGCGAAAGTGAAGTGGGGTAGGAGGGAACGGGAGGCTGAACTGGGGGAGGAGTTTGAGGGGGAGCTGAAGGTTTCTCAGAGTACGGAGGAGCGAGCGGGACGGGGGGAGGATATGAGGGAGGGGGGATTGGGCAAGGGGTGTGTTCAGGGTAAAGGAAGGGGTTGCCACTTGAGAGAAAGGGGGTAGTGGAAGAAGAAGAAGCTCTGTCGCCATCTTGGACAGTACTAAACTGAACAGATTTAGGGGTTACAACTGGGGACTTGGGAACTGGGGTAGAGGGTGAGGATGGAGGAGGAGCTTGGCCAGGGCTCTTCGAACGGGGAGGCTGAGCCGGTCGAGAGGGAGCAGGGGCAGGATGGGAGCTCTGCTTTTTGTCGGCTTTCAAAATCTCTCTAGAGGGCTCCTGCCTATTGGGATAGGGAGAGGGTTGGGGGGTAAGGGAAGCCGAACGGGGGGAACAGGGACGAGCAGGGCTTTTCTTCAGTTCCCCGGACGAGGAGAGTGTTGTGAGCACTCTGTTCGCTTAAAATGCTACAGTTGCTAATTTTGTCTCTCTAGAATTAACTGCTTGTTCTAATTTTGCTAAAACGGCAGTCTAAAGGTGTGGCTGTTTTGCAAGTTCTGGGGAAATTTCAGGGAACTTAGAAAAGATCTACTTAGTTAAGAATTTTAATTCTTGCTTGGGGGCTTTCTGGCCACTTCTAAGCAGTAAACTCTTAACAATATAATAAACTTCTTTCTGGGATATTCTCAAACTAGCACTCATAGTAAAGGAACTGCTAATACCATAAAGGGGGGAAAATACTTCTGATGGTACAACCCCCCGCCTGAAAACAACAGAAAGCTACTTTATACTAGCTCCTGCTCTTCTTTACTGTCTCCAATTCTGGGGCTTCAGTAAAAGGAAAAACAATTCAAGGAAAGAGGGTGGGAGGGTGGGTCCCCAAGGCAGGGCATGCACCCCCAGGGAAATTTTAAAAGGGCAAGGAGGAAAGTCGGAAAGGTCCCCAAAGCAGGGCTCGACCTTACTCAATCCGGTGGTAGCAGCAAACGATGAATCAGGAGGGGTATTTTCGTCTCCGGAACCGTCTTCTCTGGGTGCGAGGGTTCCCGATTCCGATCCTACAGGGAGTGCCGCTCCTACAACAGAGCTTGCCCCCCCCGAGGCAGTGCAGCGCCCACTGGAAACTAAAAAGTCTACTTCCGAGGAGTCTGTTTTCGTGGTTAGCCACTATTTCAGGCCCCACGTTGGGCGCCACACTGCGCGGGGGCGTACCCAGCCCTGGAATCTGGCTATCTGGTGAGGGGCGAAGGCCAGGGCCCCTGCGCAGCTGAAGCCAGCCCCCTTCGGCGTCTTGGCCTCGGGCTGAGCTGGGGGATAGCTCGGAGCAGCGCGGTGAGAGACGAATTAGGAGGCGACCACTTGCTGGGGGTAAACTGTCGGTTTATTACAGAAGAACCAACAAGGAGGGGAAACACCCAGCAAATGGCCCCAAACAGGGGGCAGGAGAGGGTTTTAAGGGAAAAGAGGGGAAGAAGGCAGGAAAACCCGGCTAACCAATAGAAATACATATTTGGAAGTACGAAACATAACTGATATACCAAAGTAACCAACTGTTATAAATCATAGGAGGAGCTCCGGGGCTACAGCCAACCATAACTCCCAGAGAAAAGAAAATTCTCGAAACCTGGGAGGAGAAAAAGGAGTGATTGACTGGACCCAAGGAAGAAACAACTTTCACTTTATAAGAGAAACCAGGGGAGGAGCAGTTTCATTTCCATAGCAACCTAACTGACAGGGTAGCAACAGGAAGTCCTGGAAAAGGAAGAAACCATTTAATACAGAAAATGGGGGAAGCAAACTAACGAACTTAAGAACACACCACAGCATCGATAAATTGCAAAAATAGTTGTTTGATGTGTGTTGTGTGATGTGTGTACCATGTATCTAGTTGGAGAAAGTTTCTGTCACAAAACTGAAAGAGTTTAGTAACCTATAAACCTGGTAAGAAATGACTTAGCTATGACAGAAATGCAAGCTAGAGATAGAAAATTAGTGCTTTTCAGAAATTTTTTTCCTACTTAGTAATTTTTAGAAAGTGTCCAACTTGGCGCGTTCTAATTCACTTGATGTAGAGTTTGGTTTCAAATGTTAGGAAAAGCCTCCAGATTAAAGCAAATCCACATCTCTACCTTTGCACTTCACATTACTCAAGCATGTCTTGCTGTTCCTTCAAATGGCAAGGTGTCAGGCTACAGATAATGGAGGCTCCAAAACTGAAGTAATTACCTGCAATAAGTGAGCTGAAGCAGTTTGTGCAGGATATTGGCAAATAACCATGCTGAAAAAGCTATATCAGGAGATAGGAAATGAAACAAAACAAGTGCAGGCTGAAAATCTGACACAGGCAAATTCATATAGGATAATAAGAAGATTACATTGATGATGTACTTTATTATAGTCAAGTTAATGACCTCCATTTGAAGAGCTTTGTAAATCAGTTATTTTTGTCTACCAGAACACAAGGGCATACAGTTGATAATTGCATAGGCACAAAATCTTCCTGGAAACAAACCTGGTAGTGGGAACATTGCCGTATGTAGGAGATGTTGTGGTTTAACCCCATCTGGCAACTAAGTCACAAAGGGCCACTATTTTACTCCGCTCTGGTGGGAGGATGGAAGAATTGGAACGGTAAAAGTGAAAAAACCTTAGCATTGAGAAAACTACAGTTTAATAAGTAAAGCAAAAGTCACATATGCAAAGAAAGCAAATCAGGGAATTCATTCACCCCTTCCCATGAGCAGGCAGGTGTTCAGCCATCCCCAGGAAAACAGGTTTATATCACTTGTAATGATAACTTGGGATGAGAAGCTAAATACTCCAAACATCCTCCACTTCCATCTTCTTCCCTAAACTTTATATGTAAAGCATGATGCTATATGATCTGGAATATCCCTTTGGTCATCTGGGGTCACCTGTCCTGGCTGTGTCCCCTCCCAACTCCTTTTGCACCTCCAGCCTGCTCACTGGTGGGGTGAGAAGCTGAAAAGCCCTTTGCTCAGGAGGTTGCAGTGAGAGAGGGATTGGTCCCTGCTACTGTGCCCGCAGAGAGGACCAGAGGCAAAGGCCTCAAGCTGATACACGGGTGTGCTGGTTTGACCAGGAAGTAGGAATTCTGGGATGCTGTGGTCAAACCAATGGGTGCTCAGATTTTGATACTGGCACCTGATGTGGCCAGTGGGGTTCGGACACACCTCTGAGAACACACAGGGGTTAAAAGCCAGAGCTTGGGTGCCGGGAGCTTCTGTTGGGACTTCGAGGCGAAGAGGTCGGATCTCCTTCCCCCGTCCAGCTGCTGCTGCTGGGCGGGGGAGGGGCAGCCCTGCGGTAGGCCTGGGCCTGGACAGAGATGGGGGGTGAGGAGGCCCTTGAGGATGGAAGGGTGGAAGAGCACCAAGAGACATCGGGCAGCCACCCCCTGCCCCCCCAGGAGAGAGAGAGGGAGAGCCAGCGACAGAATGTGATAGCAGCCAGCCGAGGAGGAGAAGGGGGGAGTGCGGCGAGAAGGTGCCTGGCCAGGGCAGCGTGGGAGTTCCGGAGCTCTGGGACAGGCAGAGACTGAAATTTTTAACCCTTTTCTTGCCTGATTGGGACCTTGAAAAATCCTGATCCTCCTGGAGCTGAATGAGAAAAGAGATAAGAGGGAATGGGCCATAAGGGAAGTGCAGAAGATTCTTGAGTGGGGGAGAGATGATGGAGTGGCCTTTTGGGTGGACTTTTCTTGTGTGGCCATAGACGGAACCATTTTTTTTTCCTGTGACACAGAGACTGAGGAAAGTGAAGGGAAATGAGCACACATCCGATTGATGAGCATCGATCTCCACTTTATTGATCCAGCTTACACACTTTTATAGTAGTGTTAATTAACCTCATACATATTGCAAAACCCGAGTTCATCATTGGTTACAGGTGACATGCTAACACCCCCTTTGTTGTTAATACCTGTGGTTTCTTGTTGAGGCTGAAATAAACAGGGCCAGGAGACTTCTTCTCCTTTTCAATGCCTTTATTAAAAGTGATCAGCTCAGGATTGGGCGGCTCGGCAGGGCTGCAGTCCCCGTCACGTCTCCCAGGGCGACTCAGAGGAGGAGGATATGCGCAGCTCTGTCCACCAGGGGCAGAGCCGGGGAATCCAGTCCTCGTGGGAGCCTTTAGGGCGTGGTGTCCCCGTCAGATCTTACTTTCCCTGGCTCTGTCCCGCCTGGTCCCGGTGTCAGGACAACTCTCTGCTCAGGGCGAGAGGGGCTCCGAAGGTGTTCAGCATCTCTGCAGGCTCAGCATTCGGCTCCTCACGTCTACACATCACTTTAGTCTCTCAACTCTTATTTGGCTCGTTGTTTTTGGGGTTTTCTCTGTGCCTCTGGAGTTGGGGTCCCAAAAAGCATGCTGGTCTTGGAGTCACTTTGCATAACCCCCCCCCACCCTCTCAGGTGTCTTCCCTATGGTAGGAAAAGAGAACACCTTAGCCTCGGGGAAGGGCCATCACCCCACCCCAGCCAGGGCCTTTACTAATACAAAAGGGGCAATAAGCTACAATGACCCGTGATTACAATAACAAAGCACGCAGAACCCTGGCAGGGACAGAGATCTGGCTGCCTCCCTGTAGCTCTTTCTCACAAAAAAATATTAACCGAATTTTTGTTCATAACAGTCCCCCCTCTTTTTCTTTGATCGAGCTTAAATTCTTAAGCTCGCATCAACTCACAATTTTTTGTTTTGAATCTACTATAAATCTCCTGTGCACTTTGGTAATCATGGTTACTTAACCTTGTTACTTTTCTTGGTTTCTTCAGGTTGGTCTGCACAGCAAATACTGGTTTACTAAAACAGATAATTAAGCATAGTAAAAAGAGCAATCCTCCAAGTACACACACAGCGAGAAAAACCACCTTTTCCCATACATCTCTTCTGAAAATCTCTAAGTTCTCCCACCCACTGGGATCAAGTGTAGGAGTTTGATCTTGATTATTTACACATGCTAATCTTTTTATTTCATTTGAAATGTCCCTAATAATTGAATTCTTTATTTTAATACTGCCTGGAGCCGGATGGCTTTGTTCAACACAGATATTGGGATCCGAACTTGGCTTTTACAATTTTGGATTTTCTCAATTTCTATTTCACTTTTTCGGTTTTGTTTAATTTCTCCCAAATCATTATATATAGGAACTCCCAAACCTGATCCAGTTTCTTTGGGTAATAAGAAAATTGGTTTTATCACTCTAGCAATGCAGTTGCCAGATGAGATCAAACCTAGGGGTTTAGAGCTCCCCTGAAATGTGTTCCAAAAGGGGTTTATCTCTTTTCCAGTACACTCATATAAATACTTGTAACAAACAATTTTTCTTACCATTTTCACAATTTCTTTGCTTTTTACTAGATCTGCTGAGCTTGTTTCAGCAGCATCACATTCAAAGCACAGCCAGGCTGCCCCTATAGGGCACTCTCCTAGGAGTGGCTGCCTAAAAGTGGCAGTATTCTGGGCTATCCAATACACTGTCTTATTTTTCTGATAAAGGACCAATTGGGAGGGGTTAACACAATCAGGGTTAGAACTGACATGGACTCTCGACAAGGAGCTCACTTCCTCCTCATAGAGGGGTTGGTAGCATTCACTGCACAGCTCAGCTGGGCTTCCTAGAGCAACACCAGCAATTAGAGCCATCAGTACTACCCTTCCCAGGAGTCCGGTATGGACTTGCACAGCCTTCCCACCCGGCCTTGCCTCTTGGGGAATTTTACTGAGGAGAAGCTTCCAAGCTCTTTAGAGTCCCTTCTACCCACTTCTCTGGTTAAACCTCTCTTGGTCTGTTCCCTACCAATTTTGGTTTTCCCCCCTAGGGGAGTGTTCTGTAGAGGATTAAACTGGAGTCTTTAGAATTAAATTGGGGGACTTAAACCAGAATTACTTATTTACAGCCTTAAACTTTTTACCAACATAGTTTACACAGAACAGTTTTGAAGCATTTTAAGCAATGTTAGAACTCTGATACCAATTTTTCCCATACAGTTCAGTCTTTTTGACTCTTCCTCCTGAGAGTCAACTTTAAATCACAGTATACTTAGGTGAATTAACTTGTGATGTGGATGAATCCTTATCCAGTGCCCGGAGGTGAGTGGTGTGGCCTCTGGCCCAATGCCAGTGGGAAAAACTGGGAGTTTGGCCCAATGCCAGAGGGAGAATGGGGTGCAGTCCGGTCCAATGCCAGAATGCCAGAGGGAAAAATACTTGATGTTGAATCCTGGTCCAATGCCAGGGGGTGAGAGTGATGTGAGTCCAACCTTTTTCTTTTTGTCTGCACAGTCGAATTAGTAATGAAGAGTACCTGAAATGGGCCTTCAAACACAGGCATTAATGGTCTGCTATTTAATGATTTTATCAAAACTCAGTTTCTCTGTTTAATGTTATTGGTAATTTCTCTTTTTCCATAGCTTGTATGTTTCTCTCATCAACTTCTACATACTCTGTATTTTGCAAGGAGTTGTATTTCTCAGCTGACTTAACTCCCAAAGTACTTTTATTCTCTTATTTTTCTGTATATTTATTTCACTGGTTTTCTGTTCTATTTTTCAAGATCTTATTTATTTATCTCTTGCTTCTGTTTCTTACTTTCACTTACAGCTTAAATACTTCTTTCAACTCCTTCCTTACACTTAATTTTTTTTCCTTACACCATTCTTCTACACAATACACTTCCCTCTAAGGAGATGGGGTAAAACTTGTAATGCATAATCTACATTACCTCTATTCTAATTCGTCTATATTCACTCTCTCATTTTTCATTCACTTTCACACATTCCCTCACACCCTCAAGACACAAACTTATTGCTAGAAAATCACAGGTCCCTGTAGCCCCCCCTTCACCCTGGGTGTTGGCCCACAAGTCTCTGAGCCTCTTGGAAGGGCCCAGACTCTGGTTGCCTCTGGTGCACATTCACCTGTGAGGCTGCCTGCGTGTCACTCATGCTCTTACAGCTACGGCTCCCCCACACATCTGGGGAGCACTAGTCTGGTTTGCAGGTCACACACACACTTTGGTCACAGCCCCCACCCGCCCGGGGGACACAAGCCTGGTTTGCCGGTCACACACACTTCCACTGCCCCCTTCCCACCTGCCCGGGAAGTTGAGGCTGACTTTGCTTGTGACTCACTCTCACACACACAACAAGACAACAATAAGGTACCTTTTACTTTCACACCACTTATTACAAGTTTAGTCTTACTGGCCAGTTTTGGTGCTATTGGATATCCTTTCTACCTAGCTTGTTTTTTGTCTAACTTCAGATGTTACTTTGTTGAGACAGGACTTATCTGCTCCTGTATCAACCAAAAATTCAAATTGTTAATTTAGGGGTCCCCTATAGTTTAAAGCCCCTGACCCTCTAATCGTCTAAGGATCTTCTAAGGATCTTCCCTAAATTATCTTGTTCCTTGGCTATTGCCACATCGTGACTGAGCTTTCTACAAAACCTCCTGACGTGTCCTGGCTCTCCACAGTAATAGCAATGTCGTTCTCTCAAAGGGACTTGAGGTGTCTCTATCCCTCTTGCACCTGACAGTACAAGAGGCCTATCCTTGCCTCCTCCTGGTGGTGGACCCGCCCACCCTGCACTTTCTCTAGCTACAGCAACCATGATCTTAGCCTTGGCCTTTGCTTTATCTTCCTCCCTCCTTAAATACACCTTCAATGCCTCTCTTAATAACTCATTCATGTCCTTCTCTTGCCAATCTTCCATCTTTTCTAGTTTTCTCCATATATCAGGCCAAGATTTGGTAACAAATTGGACTTTTAGTAGCATTTGACCTTCTAGGGTGTCTGGGTCTATTCTAGAGTACAACTGGAAGTTCCGCCTTAGGCAATTAAGCCAGGCAGCAGGAGCTTCCTCTTTCTCCTGTGTACCCTCAAATGCCAATTGGGTGTTAGTTCCTTTGGGAACTGACTCTTTGATCCCCCGTATTATCAAAGACCTATATTCCATCATGGCCTTCCTCCCCTCCTCCTGGTTAGGGTTCCAGCTGGGATCCGTTAGTGGCAATTTCTGTTCGCCTGATGGCACCTGGGGTCCTGGACAGTTACCTTTCTCCCAAATTCTTATGCCAGCCACCCTAATCATCTGGACCTCTTCTGGGGAAAATAATATACTCAGGATGGAATTCATCTCCCCCCAAGTGTAGATATTGGGACCTAGAAATTGATCCGCTTGGTTGGCTATGCCCACTGGGTCCTCAACTAAATGCCCCAACTCTTTCTTGAATCCTCTCACCTCAGAAGCAGTTAGGGGAGCATTCACAAAGCCAACACCTCCTGCTACTCCTCCCATAGGAACCTCTCTGAGGGGAAAGAGTCTCTCCGCCTTGGAGGTCATGGATCCGGTGCTACAGTATGGCCCATCTTCAGATGCCAAATTACTTTGAGGGATATTTGGGTTACCCTGAACATTCTGCCCATCAGCAGGAGTATTTGCTGATAGCTGTTTACTGGGCCAGGAGGCATTTGTGCCCCAACTAGGAGGAGGTAAAGGGACAGCAATAGGAGGGGGAGAAGAACCTGCCTGAATATTAAATGCAGCTGGAGAAGGAGTGGGGAATGCAGCAGGTGGAGTAGGCACTTGTGGTGGTGCAGACGGAACTGGAGGGGATACTGGGTTTATCATAGCGGAAGCTGAAGAGGTAGAAGGAGGAGTTTGAACAGGTGATAATGAGATGGCAGCCGGGGGAAGAACCGGACCTGCCATTTGAGGTGCTTGAAGAAGAGGATTATAAGGTGGAGGGGCAGAAGGAGGCAAATAATCCAGGGGATCCCATCTTTTACTACTCCTATCATCCCCTCCTTCATTCCCCTCTTTCTTCCTCTGTACCTTACAAATTCGCACTCCTTCATCCCCAACAGCACTCTTTAACCAGCAAGCTACATACAGTAATTGCTCAGGATCAGTATCCCCTCGAGCTGTCAGATAATTATTTAATTGTTGGCACATCCACTTATCCTTTGTCCCACACCAAGGCCATGTTCCTTGCACCTCTAATTCTGGCCACACTTCCATACAACAATGGATCATTTTCACTTTATCTAATCCCTCCATGGCCTCTATAGAATCCCATTTTACTAACAGTTCTCCTAAGGGACTTTTGGGAGGTATATCCCTCAGTCTCTTGCCGGTCTTTTTACTATTACACCCTCCCATTTTACAGGTCTTAACAGTAAAAAGTCCCAAAGGTGCCTTTACTGACCAGTAATTTCAAAAAAAACCTTCTTTGAGGAGCTTCAGCCTCCTCCACTGAACTTCAAATTTCTGCCTCCTGATGCTCAGGACTTTATACTGAAACAACTGCCCGATCTCTTGATTGCCCAACTTTTCCCCACGTCAGGTCTTACATCTATCGGGACTTGAACACACGAAGCCTTGGCCTTAAGAATCCGGGTCGTGCCTGACTCCCTCAGTCAGGAAAAAACAACTGCCTGATTTTTAGTTTGCCTAACCCGCCAATTTTTAGGCTTCACCGTATCAGGACTTAAAAGCAAACCACAGCCTCCTTCGCTGGGGTTTGTGCCTGACTCCTGTGTCAGGACTTACTTTTGCCTGCAGGGCTTGTGAGCTACCCGAATCCTTCTCGGGACTGACAAATCTTACGTGAATCCTTCTCGAGACTTACAAATGCTACCTGAATCCTTCTTGGGACTGACAAATCTGCCTGACTTCCCTCTGTCAGGACTTACTTTGGGGTGCGTGCCACTCATACAAATATTCCCTCCGCACGCCCGGGGGGGGGGCCCTTTATTCCCCCTTGAGAGACAGCTCAGTCACGCTAATAACACACGCTTCCCCCTGTTTCCGGCCGGCTTTCTCGTGAAAGCTCTGAAACGCGGTACTGAGAGGTGCACTCTCACTTCGAAGGTCCGGCTACAGGCCTTCGTCTCATTCACACACACATGCGCACGTCTCCCGCTCCCGCCACTGGCTTTCTCACCAATCCGGTGCTCCGGTGCTCCTCTGTGTCGCTGCTCCTGAGGCGATCCCTCTGGTCCTGGTAGCCAGCTGTCCTGAAGTTCCAAGATGGCCAGTCTTGAGTCTTCTCGCGGCATGGCTATTCCGGACGAGTGCCCCCAGCTGAAATAAACAGGGCCAGGCGACTTCTTCTCCTTTTTAATGACTTTATTAAAAGTGATCAGCTCAGGATTGGGCGGCTCGGCAGGGCTGCAGTCCCCGTCGCGTCTCCCAGGGTGACTCAGAGGAGGAGGATATGCGCAGCTCTGTCCACCAGGGGCAGAGCCGGGGAATCCAGTCCTCATGGGAGCCTTTAGGGCGTGGTGTCCCCGTCAGATCTTACTTTCCCTGGCTCTGTCCCGCCTGGTCCCGGTGTCAGGACAACTCTCTGCTCAGGGCGAGAGGGGCTCCGAAGGTGTTCAGCATCTCTGCAGGCTCAGCACTCGGCTCCTCACGTCTACACATCACTTTAGTCTCTCAACTCTTATTTGGCTCGTTGTTTTTGGGGTTTTCTCTGTGCCTCTGGAGTTGGGGTCCCAAAAAGCATGCTGGTCTTGGAGTCACTTTGCATAACCCCCCCCACCCTCTCAGGTGTCTTCCCTATGGTAGGAAAAGAGAACACCTTAGCCTCGGGGAAGGGCCATCACCCCACCCCAGCCAGGGCCTTTACTAATACAAAAGGGGCAATAAGCTACAATGACCCGTGATTACAATAACAAAGCACGCAGAACCCTGGCAGGGACAGAGATCTGGCTGCCTCCCTGTAGCTCTTTCTCACAAAAAAATATTAACCGAATTTTTGTTCGTAACAGAGGCTAATTTGTTTTCCTCATCCTGCTGTTGACTTGTTATTGAGCACCCTCAAGGACTCCATGTTTTCCACCATGTTTTTCTCATCACTTAGCCAAGGACACAGTGTTTATTGTTTTTAAGGAAAAAGCCTGAGAACTTCCTGCTTACAGCTGCCTTTTACTTCTTAACCAGCTGTATATGATCATGGCCTTTTTCTATAAACCATGTCTGAACCAAACTCTCCAACATATTCCCTGTTTTTTTTTCTTTTGTGCAAGGAGGTTAGTCTGCCAGGTTTTTTCTATGATTCTACTGACCATATCTTGAGTACAATTAAAAATACAAGGTATTTTTAATTAAATTTACCTTAAAAAATAAGGTAAAATAAGAAAAAGCATTAAAAGCACACCTAGTATCCCTATAGCGTATGTCACAAGGTTCCCCAGCCACGGTCCAAGCAATGGCTTTTACCCCAAAGGGTTAAAACAACCCCCAACTGAGCCATAATATCCTGCCTTATCAGGCATTGCACGGTAGGTGGTAATTGGACTACTGAAAAAAAAAGCTGTTAGCTGTTTCTCATTCATGCAAACCCAGAAAGGAGGCAAACGGCTAGGGCTAATAATGCTGGAATGTGCTCCAGTGTCAAGCAAGCCTGAAAATGATCTTTTCTGTCCTTGAAATTCCACTTCCACCCTTTTCTTGGGTCTCCCAGAAAGGTTCAAAGTCAGTAAGGTAAGTCCTCCGGTGGATTCAAAACCATTTTCTCCCCTCTCTTGTCCTTTTATAGCCTGTAATCCCTTAGTCATTTGGCTCAAGTGGCACCAGCTGAGCAATTCTGAGTCCTTTGTTAATTTGGAGTGGTGGGAAAGGGGCATACACCACAACCACATAGTCCACATCAATGACGCCAGGCAAAAAAAATCCCAACGCAGATGATCTTCCAAACAGCAGAGCACCCAGCTCGACCCTGTATAACAATAGGTCCGTGAACCCCTGTCGGGATTTTTCGTGGGTGCGGGGTTGTCAGCGTAACTTCTACGGTGGCTGCCAGTTCCAAGCCGAAGCTCCCTGTGGTGGCGGGCTGGAGACAGGAGAGGGTGCTGATGCTGCAGCGATGACTTGTGTCGGTGTGCGGTGAATGCGGTTTGTGCTTCCCAGTCTCTGCTTGCAGGCACCCGTATTGTGAGTGTCCGAGCAGCATTTTTGGCACCAACTAGACGTTGGAGGCAGTGCCGCTGACACTTGAAGTGGTGCAAGAGCAGCTAACACCCGATTTTGAGAGGTCTTTGCCTGTTCTTGTAAGCCTAGCCCTAATTGATTGCATCTACTACAAAGGCTTGTGCTCCTGTTGGCATTAAAGCCATCCTCTCTAATGCCTCCTTTATAGTCCAATTGGCACCCAGAGTATCAAGCACGCTCCTAGTAGTAGAATTACAATTTTGGAGAGCACACTCCTTGAGTAATGCCCCGCTAAGATATTCTGGTACTCCAGCCCTTTCAATTGCGGCAGCAGCCTTATCAATAAATGACCCGAATGACTCTTCTGGCCCTTGCCTAATTCCCATATACACAGGTATCCCTCCTGGCTCTTTTACCCTCTCTATAGCAAGCCTGACCAACCTCATAGCCTCCCGGCACTTATCTTGCCCCAGCAAAGCTTGTGCTTCGGTACGAAGAAAAGGTCCCAAGCCCATAAGCTCGTTAACAGTTATACCATGGAGAGGGTCTCCCTGCTGCCTCTGTACCGCTACACATTTGTTGGGAATTTAGCTGCTAGAGAATGGAAAATTACAAAGCTGTGGCTAATTCCAAGTCCTGCACCTGCAAGATAGTGTGTCCTTGGGCATAGCTGTAGTATGATAACAAATAGTGAAAGAGACATGAGAAAAGAGAGATGTAACCCCTGAGGCATGGGGAAGAGCTGATGTTGTGGTGTGGCCAATGAACGGTGTAAATTACAAAATATTCATGAGCTTATTGCTCGCTGTATAAGTGTCTGATGCTCTCTTCAATAAACGGAACTTGCTTATCACTCATATTGAGTGTCCGAGTCTCCCCTCATCGACAAATGGCTCATCCCCGACAAAGGCCTCTTTCTCCGACAAACATTCATTTACAAGCTCTTGCCAATGAGCACTGAATAACAACTGCTGATGTTGAGTAAAGATCAATTTAGCTATTCCACAACAATCATTTACCAAGAGAAGACTGGTATCAAAAATATAGTCTAACATCTGTTTGGCTGGCTCACTTTTCACTCCAAATTGACTAACAGTAGACCTCAGCTGAGACAGCAATTTCCAATCAAGGGCTGTAATAGTAGCCTGCATGCCCCCTGCCTCCTGCGGATTGAATACAACAGGACAAGCCAGCTGGGCAGCAGCACTGATAATCTCCTTATCCCCCTTTTTCATGGCTTTTCTTGCCAGCGCAGCCGAAGCCTCCCATCGCTCCCTCGCAATAGCCTCCGCTAGGTCGTTTTCCGCCCCATTACTTTGCGGGAGCTTATCAGGTGGTCTTGGCCACGGCTCCTGTTGTTCAGGGGGTGTGGAAGCCTCAGAGGCGTGCTCTATACCCTGGCCTGCTGAAGCAGAGGAGCATGGCGAGAAAACCGTCCTCACTGCAGGAGCGAGCGGTGTACCCATTTCCTGATCATAATCTTTATTACGGCCATGTGCAGCTGTTGCCTGCTCGGCTGCTTTTTTCTCAGCCTGAAGCTTTAACATCTCATTGTGAACCACCCTCCATAATTTTAAATTTTGCATGGGAGACCAAGTAACAACATACTAAAACTTCTTAAGTAGCTTCTTAGACAGACTGAGCTAAGACATTTAGTTTTTTTCAACGCCTTAGTGGCCAACTCTAACTTTTAAACAGAAAAAAATTTCATCAGGCTTGTGTCATTCTGAAACCTAATAAATCTCACTTGCTTAGGTCTGCTCACATAACTGGCATCAAAATTTTGAAAAAAATGATTTAAAACTAAACAAAGTGTCTGTTTAACTATTCCCAGAATGGTAACTTCAGTATTCAGAAAATGTCCAATAGAGCTTTTTAGCAAAACAGGCAATGAAAAAAAAGGGTGGTTTTTCTACTATACCAATAAAAATTTCTAACTCCAAAAGGCTCTGAGAGTTTCCTTATCAGCTCAAGTACTCAAGAAAACAGATATATCCCAAAAACTCTTCTACTGAAAAATGCAGTAAGATCCATAATGCAGGGCAGTCTTACTACTACTGCAAATGAATTAACTGGTTTTGCAATTGGAATCAATAGCTTTCATAGTCTTTTCTATGGGTTTCATGATTTCAGTGAGAGTACATGGATACCTGAACATGTGATGAGAAATGTGGACTGGATAAAATTTGATCTAGTAAAACATCTGTCTCAAATGCTGGAGTTAAGACATATTTGTCACCTAAATACAAAAGCCACATAAATAATGGAGAATGGAAAACACATAGGTAAGTTATAGCCCATTGTTACTTAATCAAAGTACTTAGTGTCCATGAATATAAGAAGTATATTCCCATGATAATAAAACTGAGTAAAAAGGAGGAAATTTTTTTACACATTAGAGTTAGGTGTTTGTATTCAATTAGCTTTGCACTAGTGTTGTTCCCTATTCTGCTAGAATATATTATTATTATTATTTGCTACATGCTAATGAAGATTATTGTACCATGAAGTAAATTTCAAGAGAAGTCACAGTGAGAGAAGAAATTAAATTGGTGCATGAATGATTATGGAAAAAAACTGTGTTATAGTTTTGGTGAATATTCCATTGGTATGTAATACCTTGCATCTTTATAATTACATGTTAATGAGTCTTTTGGAACTTATTCTTCAACTTCAGTGCTTGAGGAAACTTGTGTTTTGCACATTGTTTTGTGATGGCATTTGATACTTAAAGCCTCAATTCAAGATTATATCCTTTGTGTACATAGAGGGCAGTATTAAAGTTGGTACGGTCACAGTGACTAGGTTTACTTCATTTTGAAAAATTATCAAGCTAAACCAGACTGACAACAGCAATGTAGTTAATCTTTCCATTTTTTGGTTTGTCTACTTTGTTTATATGTAGTCAGTGTCTTCCAGTACTGTGCTCAGCAGAACTGACCTGGACTCAATATGGCTGGATGTTGTCATTCTGTGCTCTGTGAAAAAGTGTGAAATCTTATACATAGTGAATGGTAGGTAGTATGTTGTTTACAAGACTCTGTTGTTTCAATAGTTTAGACTTTGAAGACATTTAATTCATCCTGAACTCCGCAGTGGTTTGCATGAATTGCCTGGTCCACCCAATATGTATTCCATTGTCCTTCACTTTCATATTGAAACTAGCCAAGTGCTAGCTATTAGTTTTATCTCGTAACTTTTTCACATTGTTAGACAAAATATTTACCTTGCATTTCTATTTTATGATTTGGTTTAGAAAGTGGAACTTGTAATGTGTTCTATAGAATTAGAAATAGGGAGAATTCACTTTTTGGGATGAGGAAGAAAAACCATTAGAAAAATGTGCTCATTAGGTCCATTATTATTTTTCTGAACAATAACATCCTTTTAGAATAGTACTTAACATCACTTGTAGATGGTTAAATAGCATCATTAGGAAAATGGCATATCGCTTATTTTAACATGAGCCATGTTTTCCTGTGGAGATTCTTCAGAGTGTTTGGGTGAAGCTCTAGTGAAAGACTTATGTCCTCAGCAATCTGAAAAATAAAGTTCACTTAATGAGATATCTGAAGGGACTACCCATGTGTGTGTCCAACAGGAGTACAACATGCAGGCAGCTGAGCTCCATTTTAAATACTCAAAGGAGAAGCAACTGCATTTATCCAACAACCTCCGCTTGTTCAGGCAACTTGAGGTGAAGTTTTCAATGCAGATCTCAGGTAATCCTGAGTTTTAATTTCCATTTAAAAGCAAAGTTTTCTGTGATTCCACTATCTGGCATTCTAAGTGTTTATTTGTTATTATAACAGGGAGCCAGGTCTTGTTGAAGTAAGTAAATTCTCTTCAGAAAGGATATTCTTCTCTTGCTTCAGAGCATAAGAGTAATTGAGATGGACAAACAGGGGCACTGAGATCCCCTTCTTCCCCTCCCCCGGCATATACTTCTGAACTATTAAATTAACTAGACTGTAGAGACTACATAATTTAACAATACAAAAATATGCAGTTGCTGCTGTCCTAAAATATTATCCTAATGGGAATTTATTTCTTCAAACAGTAAATTCATTTGCTGAGAGCAGCATATTCATAGCAGAAAATTAAAATGGAAGTAAAATTGTAACTGTCAGCATCTGATGCAGAGCAATATACCAGTAACCATTATATCTTCTTTTTCTCTCTGCAGGGGGAAAGTGATGATGAAGATTACTTATTCTAATACTTCCACTTCAACCCTGTTGCCTGTTATAAAAAAAATTATGTGCTTGAACAAAATTCACTTTTCTTTCTACAGTATTAACCTCAGATTTTCCCTCTATAAAGCTTCTTACAAATGAGATTTACTATTTTATAGGCTTTTTCAAGAGGAGCAAAATTTTCAAGAGGAGCAAAATCTGAAACATGGCAGGTCAGCCTCTTTTCCCTTGGCAAATCAAAACATTTTAGTGGCGCACAGTGCACTGGTGCCACAACTTTTTACAGGTGTATATAGTACCACACAATAGTCCTGTTCCCATTCCCAGCAGGAAGCTGAGTCTCTGTCAGGTGCTGTGTATATAGTGGGTCCAAATGGCTCTTGAAAAGCTGTGGAAAGCATCACATCCTGATGCTGCATGCTTGGCAGGGATTCAAAAGGTTTGGTGTTCTGCATTAAAATTATTGTTGAAGTCTGAATAATAGGCCTTAAGTTGACAAGAAAATACAAATCTGTAGCTGTTCTTGCCGTGCTCAAAATGGTGAGATGAGCCATTTCACCCTTTACGTTCTTCTTTTTTCCCCCTCACTTAGTTCTTCCCTCTCAACACTTTTGTATTTTCATGGTTTTATCTTCAGAATACTGAAAGTGTATTCAAATTTATTGTGATTATCAATTGTTTTTGAAAGGTTGGAACAATCTCTGGGTACGATTGGAAGTATTTTTGCTTTTGCCTGGTCCTGTGTTTTCCTGTGAAACCACATGATTGCAGACTGAGGTTAAAGAAAAGTTAGCATATGGTCTTGGATTGTCTTTTTTTTCCCAACCTTCTCTAATGACCACCTTAATTCCTGGCAGATTTAAGTCATCTATTGATGCATAATTTTATACTTTTACCACAGACAAGTTTATAGGATCTACATTTTACAGTAGACAACACTGTTTCCACATTGCAAAACAAAGTTAGAGGAGAGATTTGTGTTTTGATTAGGGATACTTTTATTCATTCTTTAGTGTGACTCAAACATCTCATGCTTTGCTTGTGGAAATACTATCTAGGCTTCCAACACCATGGGGGCAGCCATGGGTCAGTGTTTGTCTCAGTTCAGTGATAGTCTGTTTTAATTTCATGCTTTCATGCCAGATTTTGTAGATATAATATCTATGAAAATGTATATTGATGAAGATACTCACTTTCTCTTTAGTATAAGAAAAATAATAAAAACACTAGTTCAGCTTTTCTAATACCATAATGAATTCTAATGCCTTAATAGTGTAATTCAGAAATATATTTTCCTGTTTCATAAAGGCATTGAGAACACAGGGGGAATCAGACTCAGTCTCAGAAGATTACAATGCCATCACGAGGCTGGTAACACTGAGACAACTCCTGGCCCAGCACAGCTTAACCCTCCTTGACAGAGCTTTGTGTTATTTCCTTGGTTCCAAAGCAAAGAAAGCTTTAACCATCTCTGCTTTGTGTAAGTCCCTGTTCAGTGAAGTGACCCTCTCCATGATGTGACTGGCCAATGTTATTTCTAATATCTTTTTCTACACTACATTTAGCTGTTAACATGTTTTTAAAAGTTCTTTTTATTGTTGCAACAGTCTATTGGAGGTTGGCTTCTCTTCTTTCCTTGTTAAATATGGAATTTTGTTCCCACTGAGTTGCAAATAAGCACAGATGGCGAGGAGGGGGAACTCCTGTGGGGTTTGGGAGTTTCTCTGGCGGGGCGGGGGGGGGGAGGGCAGAGATACCACCGCGAGAATGGGAGTAGGTAAAAAAGGAGACGGGGTTGGGGGCAGTCCTCTCTCGCTTTGCAGCATCAGAGGCGGACTGCCAGGCTGTTGCTTACTGCGAGGAGAATTCACCAGCACCACTGTATCTCAGCCCTGAATGACCGATCACTATCTGCTTGTGGAATCCGGAACTTCACCTCTCCCTACTCTTCTCAGAGCCGGGCCACCGCTGTCCCGCCTCCGCTGTTTCTTCGTTACTGCTCTGCATTTTCTGCATGCTGTAGCCTGTACCGTGCTGCCTTGCCGGCATGTCCCCACAGTTCCAGCTACTGCGAAAGTGCTGATATATCTTGCCCACCAGCCCAGGAGTTTTGCTCATTGCTGCCGGCTCTGATAGCAACTGTACGAAAGGGCAGAGGGACTGCCGGCAAGGGAACTGTTACCGGGTCCCTGGTTCTGTTTGTTGTTAATGCCATAAATATTGTAGTTTTGTTTTGCCTTGTTATACACACTAGTAAAGAACTGTTGTTCCTATTCCTATATCTTTGCCTGAGAGACCCTTAATTTAAAAATTACGATAATTTGGAGGGAGGGAGGAAGGGGCTTTACTGTCACAGACGTCTTTTGTGAAAAATCCTTTCTTTAGGATTTTTCCCCCTTCTGAGAAGCTGTGGCCTCAGCAACAAAATGTAAACAATGGTTATCTGCTGCTGTGGAATGCAACAGGTGGATGCGTGATTGGTCTTGGGTGAATGTTTGGATTTACTGACCACTCACGGCAGAGCTGGGTCTCAGTCTCTGCTGAGACACAGCCCTTTGTTTATTCATTCCTTTTCTATTCTTAGCTTAGCTAGCCTTCTGAGAACTTTTCTCTCCTATTCTTTTAGTACAGTAATAATGTAATATATATATCATAACCTAATAAATCAAGCCTTCTGAACATGGAGTTAACATTCTTTTCTCTCTCTTCACCCCGAAAACCCTTGCAAGCCCTGTAACAATTGGTGAACCCCAACTGAGGAGGAAAACCATCAATTGGTGAGACCCCAGAGGAGCAAGTGCTGCACTGGGTAAACCCTGAACGTGCGGCATTGATGGTTGCTTCACAAGTGACCACAGAAGTGGATTCTAGCCAGGAGCTGAAGAACTGAAGATCCTGATTTGGAGAGAGTTCACAGCAAGGCTGACCACAAAGAGAATTGTCTGAAAAGCCTCCAGGAACATGTTTGGATGGCCTAGCAGCACCATGGAGCTGGCCAGAGCATGCTGGACTTTTTCAAAAGGTACTGTACGCTTTTCCCTTCCTGAAAATTCGGCCCTTCGTAGTTTGTGGCTGCTGATGTGGGGGACTTCCCCCATAGAGGATGAGGTTCATTTCTCTGCTTCAGAGGAGAAACTTATTGCCCTCTGGCAAAAATGGGGTGAAGAGGAGGAATTCTCCTGTTGGAGACAGATTTCTATGAGTTTTTTCGATGGGCAAAGCTCTTTGGGTTTCTTACTAATCTGCTGTATGCTCTGGATGTTTTTGTATGGGAGTGCATGGACTCCATTTTCCAATTCGTTTTGGACCGTGGGTTTGGTTACCCCGGGATCTATTCAGCATTTAGAATACTCCTTCCAGTTTTGAAAAGGAGAGTAGCTGTTTTTCCCTGGATTGCTAACTGCAAGGGACAAGCTCCATTTCCCCCGTCTCCAGCAGAAGACCCTTTGGAGGAAGACGATCTGCTGCTTTCCAGCCCCCCTGCATCTCGGTGGGGGGGCGAAGTTTCGCTGCGAGCCAAAGAAGTTTTTTTTACTGTGTCTTCAGAGCATGTCCAGACGGAGGCATTCCTTCCCCCTTTCTCTCTCTCCTGGGGGATGGGAGTGGGCGGCACCACCCCAGCCAGCGCCGCGGGCACCGCCCCTGGAAGCCCGGCAGGCCCCTCCACAGCCGGCCTCTTGGACCCTGCCCTGCTCAGAGATGGGGGCGGTACCGGTCTCCGAGTTCCCCCTTGCTGGGCCGGCGCAGTCGCCTCCCGGAGCCGCTCCGCGGCCGCCTCCCCGGGCGATCCCTCCTGCGCCTCCGCCGGCTTCCACGCCTGCACCTGAGAGCTCAGGAACACCGCTCCCTGCAGCGGAGCTGATGTTGCTAAGCAACAGCGATCCTCCGCTGCCGCCCCACCCGGCTGTTCCGCCGCTGGCAGTGCCAGCCCCGCCGCTGCCCATGTGCACTCCGCCGGCTTCTGAAACTGCGCCTCCACAGCTGACCCCAGAGCCAGCGGCAGAAGACGCTGCTGACCCCACACCGTGCCTGCTGCCGCTCCCAGAGCCAGGGGACACAGCAGCGCACATCCCCGCCGCCTCAAGCCGAGACAGTGCCTGTTCGGGATGATGCTGAAGACGTCGCCGAACCCGCAGGACCCTCAGAGCATCCTGCGGCGGCTCCTGCATCCAGCGTGGCTCCCCCCCGAGTTTTTCGGGTTATCCCGGGGCTGCCCTTGCGGGGGAAGCTGGGACAGGGGAAGAGGACGCCGGTCTCTCCTTCTGTGGAGGAGGGGGTGCTCGCCAGCTGGCTGTGGGTGCAGCCCATCTGCCGGCATTCAAGATCAGCGTTCTTGGTGGGTTGGGGGGTGTTTGGTCACTTGCTGCCACTTGGAGGTTGCCATCTCTGCCGCCCCTCTTGAACCCCAGCGACAAGGGGCAGGTGGGTCCCGAAAGTTCTGCCTTTGGTCCCCAGCCCAGAGGGGTTGGTGCCGTGAGGCAGATGGGAGACACACCTGTTGCATTTGCATTGCAGAGGCAGAGGGCACAGCGGGAAGTGTTCATGGCTTGCTTGCTGTGGGAAACAAACATTCCTAGACCCAAGATGAGCATTCTTGGGGCTTCTTCTATTCACCATGCTGCTGGCATGCC
The DNA here is from genome assembly GCF_047830755.1 of Zonotrichia albicollis. NCBI lineage: Eukaryota > Metazoa > Chordata > Aves > Passeriformes > Passerellidae > Zonotrichia > Zonotrichia albicollis. Next base: position 24,971,393 of record NC_133860.1, read on the forward strand.
TCAGTGATTTTGGGGAAAAGAAGTGTGTGGCCACCGATTCTGCAATTGTACTGGCAGCAGGGTGCAGGCCTGTGGCAAGGCAGAGCCTGCCTCGTGGTTTGGGCCTGGGCTGTTGGGCACGGGTCCCTGGGCCAGGGCCACCGCCCGGCCTCCTGATGGGTTTGGGGGTTTTGCTTTCCCCTATGGGCCCTGGCCTGCCTTTGGTGGGCCAGATCTGGGGTTCCTGGTGCCTCTCCCTGGGCCAGGGCACCCCAGGGCCTTTCTCTGGCTCTGCCCTGCTGCTGCTGCTTTTTCTAATTAAAAAAAAAAAAAAAATTAAATAAAAAGAGTTGAATAGCTGGCAGCAGCTCTGAAACATTGAAAGGCCATAAAAGGACATTCCAGAAGTTGTCTCAAATTGTTTGAAATTGTTTGATGACTGTCAATGGACTTTGATAACTATTGATGGACTTTTCTGCAGCAAGCCTGTTTCAGGACCAAAAAGGATTTTCAGAGATGGCAAAAAGGAACATCTTCAGTCCGTGGACTTTTTCCTGAAACTCAGCTGTTTGGACTTGAATTTTCTTTGCATTGTTTTTTGCATTTTCTTAGATTGTAAGATTGTTTTGGTGATTTGTTAGTACTGTATGTCCTACAGGTGAAGAAATTCTCTGTTCATTCCACACCAGCACTTGATTGAGATTTGGATTGGCAACAGATAACCCGTCAAGTGTTTGTTCTTTCATCTGCATGTGCACCGCAGAGAAAATTACAGACACCTCTCTTTTTAATTTAATAGAATTTAAAAGGTGAAATGTCACAGGCATCTTTTGTGAAAAATCCTTTCTTTAGGATTTTTCTCCCTTCTGAGAAGCTGTGGCCTCAGCAACAAATGTAAACAATGGTTATCTGCTGCTGTGGAAGGTAACAGGTGGATCCGAGATTGGTCTCCTGTGGATGTTTGGATTTACTGACCACTCACGGCAGAGCTGGGTCTCAGTCTCTGCTGAGACACAGCCCTTTGTTTATTCATTCCTTTTCTATTCTTAGCTTAGCTAGCCTTCTGAGAACTTTTCTCTCCTATTCTTTTAGTACAGTAATAATGTAATATATATATCATAACCTAATAAATCAAGCCTTCTGAACATGGAGTTAACATTCTTGTCTCTCACTCACCCTGAAGACCCTTGCAAGCCCTGTAACAGGGGGGGTTTACATTTCCTATTTTAAGGGAGGCTCCTGCATTCCTTAGAAGACTTTTTCTTAGGTCTTTTTCAAACCAAGACAGATTTTGGCACCTAATGTGAGGTATGAGGGCATCAAGAGAAAAAGAGTGAAAAGAGTTATTGATTAACCTAATTCATTAGGTTAATAGTTCTTGATTAACCTAATTTTTTGTGTGCTAGATACAGAAACCTCATTGGATGTCACCATGCTTATCCTGGATTGGGTGGCATGTGGTTGTGGCTATATTTTGCCCATTTGCAGGCCCTTATCTAAACATGGGCCCCATAACTAAGTCTGCTGTGGCTTTTGTCCAGTTTTATGGGTTAATAAGGTGAGGAACTCATAGATTTTTAACTTCCTCTGGAAGGCGGGCATATGGATTCAGACCTGTCACACACAATAATGGTACCTACTGTGAGGAAATGACACCAGGGGAAATTTTCTCCAAACCAGCTCTTTGAGTCTACCTCACCGCCTTTTGAAGGGTTCAAATCTTCTCTAAATGACAATGATATCATACTGGTTGGTGTTGCTGATATGCCTGTTCTATTTAACATTTAGAGGTAAAGGAAGATTGACTTGGATAACCACCCTGATACCTACCCCAGAGATTAGGGATGCTGCTTCAGAACCTGACATAGCCCCAGAGACTAGGAATGCTGCCCCACCACCTAAGCCCGCCCCAGATCCCACCTCAAAAATAAACCACCCACATTTGGATGGAGGTAATGGAAGAGAAGATACACCAGATGCTGGAGGAATACATTTCCCCAGCTGGTGAGAAAACCTCCCACTACCAAGAAGAGGGAGAGTCTAATGGTGCAGCAATAGAACCCACAGACATTTCAACTGTCCAGGTTCCAGCTGAACTGCAAGGACCGTCACAGCCAGCTGCAGTCACTCCAGTGGAAATGAGGAAGTCTAAGATGAAATCAAAGCAGATAATAAAGATAAGAAAAGAGGGCCTTCAACAACCCACAGGGGAGCCAGCAGTTGAGATCATCACTGAGTCCCTGACATGTGAAAGTCTCAATAATCTGCACAAAGACATTGTATGACAGGCGTATGAGGCTTATACTTCGATTCTGGGACCTTATGGGTACAGGTGTGCAAGTGGATGGTGATTAGGCAAGGAATTTGGGATCCTTGACCCGAGTCACATATGAATCAGGTATTCATAAGGGAACCAGGGTCTCTCCCTCTGGAAGAAGCTTTTAATGAGTGTAAGAAAGAGGTTTGTCCACAGAGAGACAATACAGGAGCATCATCATAGAATGTGCAAGAAGACCCTTGAGGAAGGGATCCAATAGCTGAGAGAAGTGGCAGTATGGGAGGTACTCTTTGGGAAGAGCGGACAGCATGATAATGACTCTGACAAGGTCAGGTGCACAGGGCAAATGCTGTGGAATCTGGCAAATGTAGGACCATCTCAGTACACCACCTCCATTGTAACAATTAATGCTGATATCAACCAAGAGACAGTGGGTTCTGTCACCAACAATCTTAGAAATTATGAGAGTATGATCAATGGCCTGATGCAGACTCATGTGTCTGCCATGGTTAAGGAATTCAAAGAGGAGTTTAAAGAGGAGATGAGGGAGGAGGTGAAGAAGATCAATGCAGCACCAGTGCACCAGAGTCACAAGCCCCAAAGTCAGACCCCAATGTCCCCAGCTAAAAAGAGAGGGTACACCTCACAAGCTGACCTGTGGTTCTTCCTGTGTGACTGTGGGGAAGACATGGGAAGGTGGGATGGGCAACCACTTCTCTCCTGGAAGCACAGGTGTATCAACTCAGGGAGGAAAACACTAACCAAGGGAGTTCCAGTAAAGTGAAGGCAGCCTCAGCCTCCCATGACAGAGCTGCCTGGTATGAAGCCATATCTGTCAGAACCCCTTAAAAGAACTTCTAGTATGTATGCCCAGGAAGAAAATTATAACCAGGGCTAGAGGGGGCCTTTCTCTAGCCAAGAAGAGGCACGGGAAAACTGGGTCTTTTGGACGGTGTGGATCTCATGGCCTGGCACATAAGAGCCACAAAAATATGAAGTGTTAGTTGATACTGGTGAGCTGTGTACCCTAATGCCACTGGAACATTCAGTGGCAGAGCCTGTTTCCATTGCTGGAGTGACAGGGGGATCACAGCAATTGACCCTGTTGGAAGCCAAGGTGAGCCTGACCTGGAAGAAGTGGCAAAAGCATCCTATTGTAACCAGCCCAGAGGCCCCGTGAATTCTAGGCATAGACTTCCTCCAAAACAGCTATTACAAAAACCCAAAGGGACTCAGGGAGGTTTTTGGAATAGCTGCTGTAGAAGCAGAGAACATTAAGTAATTGAACACCTTGCCTGGACTATCAGAAAACCCACCTGCAGTAGGATTCCTGAGGGTGGAAGAGCGACAAGTACCAATTGCCATCTCGACAGTGCACCACCGGCAGCATTGGGTGAATAGAGTTGCTGTGATCCCCATCCACAAAATGATCTGTGATCTGGAGAGACAAGAGGTGGTCAGTAAGGCCCTTCAACAGTAGAGTTTTTTGTTTGTTTGTTTGTTTGTTATACTATTGCATTTGTATTTTAATTTTCCTAGTAAAGAACTGTTATTCCTATTCCCATATTTTTGCCTGAGAGTCCCTTAGTTTCAAAATTATAATAATTCAGAGGGAGAGGGTTTACATTTTCTATTTTGAGGGAGGCTCCTGCATACCTTAGCAGACACCTGTCTAATTCAAACCAAGACACTGACATATAAAAGAAATCTCTTACTCTTGAAACTAAAAGGAGATTGTTGGTCATTAATATAAATTAGAAGGTAAAGTTTCTGTAAATCGACAAGGGAAATAAAGTTTCAAAGATTGAATTGGCATTTGGGAATTAGAGAATTTTATCTTTTTTACTGAGAACTATACAAGAAACAAAAAACTTTCAGTGACACCATAATGAGACCTTCTCAGAAAAAGGTATGTCTAACAATTATAAGTTTGTTTTGTATGAAGTGGAGGGTAGCTATTGCAATGCTTTCAGGTGTAATAAAAACTGCATGGATGTTAAGGAGCAAATGCTAATAAACTTTTTGGGAACTGCTTAGCTGGATCAGTGATTAATCATGGAACACTGAAATCATCTTAGAGGGAGGGAAAAACAACAAGAATATTCAAGTATGGACTTCTAGGTGAGAAAATAGCCTTCGCCAAAGAGTTCATTATGTTTCTGTGATATTGGTTATCTTGATTTTTATCAGTACCTCAGAAGAAAACATATTTATTATGACAATTATTATAGTAAAGATTATCACAGAGCTACTGAGAAAATTTTAATAATGAAAGATATACTGGTGGATCTGGACTACTTGGTAATCTGAAAATAAGCAAACAATATTAATTTATATATCAATATTCAAAGTGATACATAAGGAAGCACAGAAGTAGTTTCTGTTGCCTTGAAGTGTAGGATTCTAAGTTGGTATGAAGTGTTCCAAACAAAGCTTGAACATACAAGAATAATTTAATAAATGTGAGATTTTGAAAGCACATGCACAATTTATTTTTAAATAATATATCCAGCTCAGGTGTCCACAAATTCTTCAAGGTCTCTATCAACTGAAGAATATTCAGCAAGGATCATATTAATTATTATTCCATATATGAAACAAATAAATTTTTAGTACTTATTTTAACCAATTGTAGGTCTTTTAATAATAAGTATAAATGTAGCAAACAGAAACTTCTCAGCCCATCAGGCAAGGGTCAGTGAGGTACTATAATCCAAATGCAAAGCAAGTGAAAGAAAAAGATTCCCTCCTTTTAAAAAGCTCATGAACATGGATAATAAAGACTGTGAATCAACTCTGTCTCTAAAGTTTAAATCCTGATTTCTCCTGGCATATTGCCATTGGTCAGCAACAAATAATTAATGAAAACCTAGAGCTTTTGCTGAGTTAGTGATACCTATTGATTTTTGCCTTTTTTTCTTTTACATTTTCTCTGTATTCTTCACACACATATTTGGAGATCTGTAGCCTATTACTGCATCTGTCGCTAGTTTTTCTAGTACTTTTCCTGTCCTGATAGGCAGAAAGATCAAACATATTACAAAGCCGCTATTCTATCTTGGTTCTCCTTAGGAATCCAAGCCAAAACCAACTCTTGAAGACAACTTTTAGTCAAGAAGTTCAGTTTCCATCTGAGGGGGGAGGACTTGGAAGGGGCTTTATCTATGGGGAGAATTGCATCATCACTTGTACTCCTAATTGGCACTTTTTTAGTCAATTAAGCTAATTTACCAAACTTATAAAACTGTGTGTACCCCCATGTAGGTGGGCTTTTGTGGACATTTTTCCATAACTGCCCCTGGAGACCTCCAATAAAGACCAGGTTTATATTACCTCTAATATCAATATTATCTCAGAAGTGTTTGTTGTTCCATTTCTAGGTTGAAAAAGGCATCACTGCAAGTCAGACAAGGTGATCACAACAGGTCTCTTAGGAGTACACTACTGTACTTCAATCTTTTGGACTAGTTATGTTCTCTGTCACTGCCCTTTCTTTGTCCAAAATGGTCCTCCTAGACATCAGTGGCAGCATGGTTAAGCACAGCCAGGTATTCCTTGCTCTACTTTCTATTTTCCTCCATGCTTCTGTAGTTTATGAGAGTGACCAGTACGCCTTTAACTAACATTTCACACACTTTTGTGTATATTTTCAAATATTTCTTAAAATTCTCTCTTAATGGAAAGACTCTTTATTTACTCCACCATGATGGCCAGTAAGTAGAATGCAAGAAGATAGATTCTGATCTATCTGTTCAGAACAGCACCTTGTAGTAAGTATTTTTAAATAAGTAAACCTTTATTTCAAGAGTTATAAAGAAAGATCCTGAAATTCCCTCCCCAGTCACCATGGGTAAATGGATTAATAGCTCAGCTGGGGTGTATCTACACCAGTGAATGCAGCATGGGCAACAAAGAAGCCATTGTGCAGCTGGAAAACAGCAGTTTAGTGTGACCAACATAATCAGGGTGTAGATTGTACCCCCGTATTCAGCATTGGTGACATCACACATCAAATCCTGTATCCAGTTTTGGGCCCCTCATGACCAGAAAGACATTGATTCATTGAAGTGAATCTAGAGAAGGGCAGCAGAGCTGGGGAAGGGTCTCTAGCATTAGTCTGATCTGAAGCAGCTGAGGGAGTTGGTGGTGCAGAGCCTGGAAAAAGGAGGCTCACAAGGTACCTTGTCACTCACTTCAACTGCCTGAGAGGGGAGTGTATCCAGATGGTCTCTTCTTCCAGGTAACAGCCTGAAGATGAGAGGTAACGCCTCAAATTGTGGCAGGAGAGATTTAGGCTGGATATTGAGAAAAATTTCATAGCCAGAAAAGTTGCCAAGTGTTAGAATAGGTTTACCAGGGAAGTGGTGGAGTCATTGTCCCTGGACATATTTAAAAGATCTGAAGATGTGCCATTGAAGAACTTGGTTGAGTAATGGATTTGGCAGTGCTGGCTTAACAGTTGGATTTGGTGATCCTAAAGGTCTTTCCATTCTTTGGCTCTATGACTTAAAGACACAGTTTTGTCCTGAAAAGGCAACAAAAGGGTTTTTCAATGAAAATACAAGTGAAGAGAATTACTTCTGCCTGAAGATACTATGTGCTTCACTTTAACTTAATGTTTTGCTGTTACAAATCAACATGAGAAAGAAAGGCAAGAAGCATCTGTTTGCTGTGACGTGGTTAAACATCATTTTCCTGTGAGAAGCTTTACCATAAGTGGGAGCTGCCTCCAGATAACTTCTGCATGCTGACTACTCCTCTCTCAGATACGACTTATCTTTTCTATAATTCTGTACAAAGACTCCTGACATGTATCCTTTGGAAGTCTGTACAGGTAATGTGAAATCCCTTTATTTTACTGTATTCTTCTGTGTAACATAGGAAATGAATTCTGAAATTACAGAAATAGCCACTATTAGGACAACTGAAATGTAAGCTAGGTGTAATATATAGTTTTAACATATTTAAAGATTTAGTTTTATTTCTGATTAATTTTGTATATGTCCAGAAAGAACTTCTTGTGAATAACAAAAATAATCCTTCTATTAATTGTGAATAGAAACTGTTTGATAGGTGTTTTGACATTTAATAATTGGCATCTGGTTTGACGGAATGTTTATGAAATTTAATAATGAACAAAGTAGGATCAAACTGGAAGCAAATTAAAGACTCAATTTGACTCAACTTCTTTTTAATGAATCAATTTGATTGATCAAAAAGAAATTATGGTATAATGTATCTCACTGTTAATCTTCAGCTTCACCAGAGCTGGTCATAAATTTTGACTTCTCCTATGTATTAAGAAATTACATGATGAAGAGAGAGACTAGATGGCTGAAAATTTGTAGAGACTATTAACTTTTGCATATTAAAATTACATTAATATGCTGTAAAAAGCATGGCATTGAAGAAATATTCTGGACATACATATAGGTCACAACGGGGTTTTGAATCTTCTAAGCATGTATTGTGCTTAACAACGAATTCTACCTACATACCATATCATAATATTCTAGGTGTTACAGAGGAAATGTCTTATTTCCACAGGCATCAGAGATCTCCTGCATCAACATGAATATGATAAAACTATGATAAAACTGCTTTGACAGAGGGGTTGGATGCAGCCAACATCTAAATTTACTATACTGATGTAAAGCTGTCCTGCCAGTTTGCTGCTTCTTTTATAGTGGTCCTGCAATTCTACGCTGCTTTTTTTTGGTTGGTTGGTATTTTTGGTGGTGATGGCAGTTTTGTTGTTTGAGTTTTGTTGGGGGAGGCATTTGGTTGGTTGGTTGGTTTGGGTTATTTTGTTTTGTTAAAGGAAAAGGATGGCTAAGAAAAAATCTTGAGCCATGGCTTATGTTACAAATAGATACGAGTGTTTAGATAAGTCCTTGCCTTTTGTCCAGACTTCTGGCAGCAGACAGTAATCTTTTTGGGGTGGCCAGCACCCTTAAACCTACTCTCATATAAGACTTTAAACAGGTTATTTACTACACAGGAATAAATAAAAAAAAGGAAAACAACTAGTAGATAACATACACCATAGACGTACCAATTATTATAGCTAGCAAAGAAATAACGTAGGATTCAATGCATCTTACAATCCATTTGCTGATGGAGCACTGTGGAGACAGATAGGCATGCCAACCCTCTCCATTGGAGAGGTATCCCTTGAATTGGATAAGATCTTCTCAAACTCTCCTGGATTGAGAAATCCTTCTTGGTCATGGTGAGTTCCCTACATGCTTTGGAGTCCCATGTTGATTTGTTGTTGAGACTGATTGGTTCCACCCCCCACAGCCTTCTTTGTAGGCTTTTCCCCATAAAAACCTGAGTTTCTGCCCTGTTCAGGAGGGAGCTGTCATCACAGGCATCTTTAGCAAGGTGCTGGAATAAAGGCTACCTCTGCAGAACAACCACACAACGCTCCTCTCTCCTTGTTCCTGTGTTGGCAAGGGGACACCTCTCAAGGCAGAGCTGAAATCACTAAGAGCTGAAAATCACTGCTAAGAGCTGAAAATCAATGCTAAGAGCTGAACTGCCTGCCCCTTGCTGAGGTTATCTGGTGGCTGAAAGACTGCCTGAGACACCTAGAAAGCTGTGTCTTGCAGGACCTCTCTCTGGAATGTTGAGGCATCCAGGTCAAGCCATGACCAGCCGCCCAACAGGGCACACATTGAAATCCTTTCCCTCAATTTCCAGAAAAGTAACCATGAAGATGCATCCAGCTTCAGGAAGTAGCCATCTTACATGTTTCCAGGGAATGTGTAAGATGCTTTTACCTTTGTGATAATTTTTGTGGCTTTTATAGTGTAAAACAAGGCCTTTAAGTTATTAATACTTATTTTCTTTTATCTCTTCCCACATCTGCTCTCCATACTAAGATGCTGATTTTTGGTTGCACTGAAGACCTTTTGGGACCAGGAGATTACCTCTGTGTTGGGCCTTTGACATGCCTGGTTTATCCCTCCCATCTGCACCAGCCATCTGAGGAAGGGTGGTAGAAGTCTTGCCAACAGCTTCCTCTGGAAGACAAAAAATTTCTTTCCTCCTTTCAGTCATCCGTAGCATTGCATCCAGCATACATGGTTGCCATTAGATGCTAGTTATTAAAATATATTAAGCAAATGAAAGAAAAGATACCATAATTTCTCCACTAATTAACATTATTTCATGAACTGTGAGTGATTCACAGGAAACACAGGAACAGAGGAAAGGCTTTGCTGATTGACTGCATTTTTCTGATTCCTCTTGTACAGGTCAAAATAATCTCCCCAAGGACACTTAAGCTGCCCAGGGAGAAAGTACACAGGGATCACAAGATTTTGGAACTGAAGAATGATACAGGAATGTCATCATCATCTAGGTAGAGAATATTCTGTCTTTATGATAGGCTTTATGAATGTCAACCAGGAGTTGACATTTTACCATACTTTCCAGGTGTTACAAAGTAATGACAAAATTACTTTCTTGTTTGATTTTTTAGTCAGTAATGGCTATAAATACTGTCTGTTTTCTATTGGTCAATGAGACAAAACAGTAGTACATTTTTGCTGATATAAGATACGTGTCACAAAGGCATGAAATCAGACTAGAATGCTAAAATGCTATCTCTTTTCTGGGTATTCTTCTCATTAAAGACCATTTTACACAGCAGTCCTGAAGAGACTACACCGATTCCTGTTCTGAAATCAGTAACTACATGGACCTTTGGAGTTGTCTCTCCTCCAGAAATCTGGAATATTGGCATAAATGGATTCAGTTTAGTAATTTAATTAATAAAATTCAGGCTACAGAATCTTTCAAATCGTCCAGCCAAACAGAGTTTGTGGAGATTATTAGGATCAGAGTTCAGATTTTGGTCCAATGTTGATATGAGTTATTCAGTCCTCCGATCTACTTCATGGACAATAGCCTTGCACACCCATTCATTAGAGACCTCTTTCTTGCAAGCAGAGGTTTTTTTTTTTTTTTTTTTCTTTAACATATACAGTCTCTGAACTATTTGCAGTGATGATGTGATTTTTCTTAGTCCTACATGGCACTAGGAAAGAATTGCCTTCAAAGATACTAGGAAAAAATTGTCTTCAAAGTCTCTGAAACTGGTGTCTTCTAAATTACTATGCAGAAAGAATGATCACAGTACACATTCTGCCTTTTTCCATCACATAAGAAGTAAGATTTCCTAAACATATACCCTTAGTTATCAAATACTAGCACAAGACTTTTAGCTTTGGTCAGTATAGAGGGAGAGTGATCAAATTCCATGGGATAATGTTTAGAGTAACTTTGCTTGAGAACTACATTTGCTGAAACAAAAAAGTGAAAATGCCTTTTACAAGTGACTCAAAAACTTCTTCTCTGTGTAACTGTGGTCCTCTAAGCAACCAATGAACTGGAAGGTTTTTTCTAATACATCATTTTCCCCACAAGAATTTATGCTGTTGTACTGATCTAAATTATTTTATTTTGTGATATTTATGCTTCTAATGTGTAATTTAGGCCAGTGATGGCAGAGGGTACTTTGACATACAATCATCTCTTTGATACAAATCATATTGTTCCATAAGAAGATAAATGAACGTTGAAATACCTTCCAGACGTATAAGAACTTGGAAAGCAATGTGGTATGTCATGCTTCCCTAAATGTAACTCTGCAAAGACATATATTTACACCAGATACTCACATCACACACATTTCAGAAGAGACTCAAAAAATTCTTGTATCATGCTAAGAACTGATCAATGGGAAAATATTGTCATGAATTTCCTTTCACACAATTTTAAGCAGGATACTACTCACTTAGTTCCACTGTGTCCTACGGTGATGTTGATGCTTGTATCCTCATTTGTGTGTTCTGTTTATGCTGGATATTATGTTCTGTTCCTTCAAGACTGGCTCTGAAGAGTGAATGTTTTGGTTCGTTATCAGTCTGCTCCCCCACAACTGGTGGGACACAGAGACGGGGCAGTACATAGTGTGGCTTTTGCTTTTTGCTTTGCTTTTTGCTTTGCTCTTGCTCTTGCTTCTGCTTTGCTCCTGCTTTGCTTTTACTTTTTGCTTCTTCTCATTAGTTAGTTCAGCTAAGGCCAAATTTTTCCCTTTTTTTGGAACCACTCAAGCTTGCTCTGGACTGGGACCTGGGAAACACCAAGTGTTTGCACTTTGTGGCTTGCAGCAGCTACCCCAGTGCCGGAGTGACTGATAACAGAGCAACCACTTCCAGGAGAGACTTTCTGAATTTGTCATCTTTTTTCAGACTGATGAAAGAGTGTTGTCATCTGGTATTGCTCATTTTGTGTGCTGGGGGGTGCTGTGCCTGTTAAATTAACAGGTTCTTTCCACTTGTCTCCTAGGAATCCTTCCCAAACTGGCTGGGGGAAGGGGCCATGTAGCTTTTCTTTCTGGAGGGGCCCCCTTTTGGAGGTTTTCTCCCAAATTTGCCCCAAACCAGGAATCACTGTTACCTTCTGTGATAATACTAAAAGGATTTTCAGTGGTTTTCTTGGTAGTCAAGACCAAATGTGGGTATTCCATCAGAGAGGCTTTCAGACTTTTTAACCCTGAACTTACTGGGAATAATGAAAAAAACCCCAACATATTATAAGTTATTTCCTGAGCAATCAGTACAGTACTGTATTTACGCAGGGAGTCCTGCTGAGAGTTTCCTTAACCTGGATACATCCTTTTTTTATATTTGTGTGCAGTTTTTGTCTGTCTTTTCCAGATAGAGACAAGTGTTTCTTTTGGGTTTCTTTTTGCATTTTTTTAATTATAAGCTATCACAGACAAATATGAAACTATATGGTTGGCAGTAAAACTGGTATATAGATTTTCATATTTTGCTGCTCATGAATTTATTAAGGTAACAGAGCTTTGGAGGCCTTGATTTTGGCTTACATAGTAATCTTATTATTTTTTACCAGATCCATTTCTTAAATTTAAGTCCTGATAAGACTTGGATGTTGCATATGGAATTAGAAAGATCTAAACAAGAATCTGTGAGTTCGTATGTTGGCCTCTGAAATGAGAGCCTAAATGCCTGTAAGAGTCCCAAATAAATGTTTGGCAAGTCATGGCATTTGTTATATTTAATTTTCTCCAGCTCTGAATCAAAAATAATGATCCCCATCTTCCTTAAAGAAAGCAGTGCTAAAATTGTTCTATTATTAAGACATTTCCCATATTAGGACTTTTCTTCCACAAAGGTTATGCTAATTATACTTTATTAAATTGAGTTAACTTCCAATCACAAGTCCAATCTTAATTGGTTCTTTTAATATGCATTTTTGGTATTTTTTAGTAACTAGAGTAGCAAAAGCAGATGGGTTGCAAGTCTGAATCTTCTCTGTTATTGTTTGCCCTCAATTACCTTTGAAAAATTGACATTATGGGTGTTTTCTAGAAACTCTTTTAAGAGCATCACCTGGTTTACTCTGTGTTGAAATGTTTAAAGGAAATATTTTAAAATGTTTACAGCAGTAAATACCTAATTATTTTGCTTTGTCCACAGCTCATTGATTTCACTGATTTCTCAATGGACCACTGAATTAGTTTCACAGATCTTCTGGTTTTAGTAAATAAGAAAGCAGTAATAAAAATAGATAGCATTAGTCACTCTTATTTCAAACAATTTTTGTGGCATGTGTATCATGTATTACTGTTTTCATTTTTTGCATAGTCTTTAAGCATGGATGAGAAATGTATTTTAGATCTCTGTGAATAAATACCAACAACAAAAGCAATACATACTCTTCAGATTGAATTTAGTCTGTTGTAACAGGAAAAGACATTATACCATCACTCTTTATATAAGGATGAAATAGCAGAATATAGCTCATGGGTGATGACAGTTCTTAAATTAGCCTGAAAAGAAAGAACATGCTAATAATACAGCAAAGAAAGTTCCATTCAGTTTTGATAAGTCTCAGAAGTAATATTTAGCAAAGGTGCTGTGTTCTTGGAAATTCTGAGCCTTAAGGAAAAGAAGAGAAAGAATGGTGAATTTTCAGCTTATGCATGAAAATTTTTGAAGTTATTTACCTGCCTGCTCTTCTGATCAAGATGTCAAAATGCATCCTGATCAGTCCAAGTGCAAGTCCTGTGCATTTTCTCTTGACATACTGCTGCTGTTGAGAGAGCTTGGTGCTGTTGGAAACTCTCATCACTTTTGCTTTATTACTAGAAGCAATCTTATTTATTCTAATATTTATATGGGGATATCTGTAACATTAGCAATGTGCAGCATCTCTAGCCTGTGGACACACTAGCTGCTCTACTCCCCAAAAATTTTTCTCTGTTAACTAAGGAAAGTCAAGGAAGAGGATGGACTGTCAAAAGGAAAGTATTCCTGCAGTTTTTACTGCTGAGCAAATCATTGTTATAATGTATAATTTGTCTTAATTTTAATTTCCTTTTTGTGAGTTGTGATCTTTCTGAAGACAAGCAAGATCCCTCTGCTTGCTTGCTTGTCTTTCTTAGACATTCCTTGCAGAGCTATACACAATCCATAGTTTTTTACTGAAATGTAGAAGGCATTCTACATTAAGTAGAAGACATTCTGAAATGTGGAAGACATTCTACAGTAAGTAGTATTGACCATAAATAACTTATCATTTCCAGATGTGTAATTACACACAAAAAGTGGGAATGTCCTAATTTTGGTGGGGCTAGAGTTGGTTTTCCTCCCATTTGTAGCTAGTACAGTGCCGTGCTTTGTACTCAGTGTGCGAATTGTGTTGATAACACACTGATGTTTTAGCTCTTGCTAAGTAATTCTTACTCTGAGTGAAGGAGTTGCTAGTGTTTTATGCTCTGCCAGTGAGGGGTTGCACAAGATGCCAGGAGAGAGCACAGCCAAGAGAGGTGAATGACCAAAGGGATATTCCAATACCATAGAAAAATCAAACCCAGTACATAAATTGGGGGCAGATGGCTGGGAGATGCCAAGTGCTGCTTGGAGACTTGCAGAGCATCAGTCAGCGGGTAGTAAGAAATTGTATAGTGCATTGTTTCCTTCTCTCGGGGTCTATTCCTTTCTCTCTCTTATTTTCATTCCAATATTATAAGTATTTTTATTGTTATTATTAGCATTAACATGATTAGTAAAATTTGTTTTAACTAATCAACTCATTATTCCACAAGTTTCACTTTTTTTCTAATTATCCTGCGCATCCCTCCAAGGGCAAGGCGAAGTGAACAGCTCCATGCTACGTAGCTGCTATCAGGGTTTAAGCCCTGGCATGGAATAACAAACTTAATTTCTGTTATCAGATCTATCAGATAGTTTCTTGCCTCTATTATTTGATAATTACAGATACACTATGAGATTTAAAGGTGAAAGACTAAAGTAATACTCTTGTATAATATTTGTTTTTATTTCTTTATATCTTTTGCATGAGCTGAGTAAACTGGTCAGTGGAATAGATTTTTTGTTATTTAAATGCATATTTTTGTTTAAAACAATGAATATTCAAAGAAGAATCTGACATCTTGCTGGTAAGAAAAGCTGTGTACTTTGACAACACATCTTAAGATAGCTCAGTTATTTGAAGTGCTTACTAGCAAGTCACCATTCACACTATTGTAGGTGCTTTGAGTGATTATAGTTGTTGATAAAAGATCCATGTTTCTGCCTGAAGGCATAAAGTAATTTTTTCTTATTAAAATAAATATTTTCCATCATTCTCATGTATTAGATATTGATGTAATATAATTTGAAGGAAACTTCTCTATGATATTAAGCTACTCAACCATAAAGTAAGTGATGCTGAATGAATTCTGTAGTTGGAGCTCCTTTTTCTTATCTTTCCCTGACTTTTTTTTCCATGCACAGATTTCTATATTGCAGTGGTAACAGTTGTGCGCTATTCAAAACAAGTTTTGAAAGATGATTTGTAGTTGAACTTTTCATACGTCCAAAAGAAAGAGGCAGAGCTGAATGAGGCACTGTAGTGTTGTCAGATTCCCTCTGCTTGCTTGTCTTCCTTTCTCAACTGCAGAAATATGCTTCAGAGGATACTTCACTATTATGTCTTTTTCTTTGTATTTTTCTTCCTCATTTCATTCAGACTCAGGCATTTTACAGCAACCAGTGACTCTAAGGAGTACCTTTTATTTGAGAATATCAAACTGAATATGTGTATTAAGTTGTCTGCTTTTTAACAGTGGAAAAATAGCAGACTATACTTGTATCAATGGATTAAATACTTTCATTCACTGAAATATGAAAGACAGTGTCCTGGGTTGACAACACTGTTTTAAGAAGAAAATTAGAACCAAAGAAATCTGTACTTTGTACTTATAAACTGCTCAAAATACACTGATAACAGCTGATAGTGTACTCTTGAGATGGTGGCATGTCCAAAAAATAAGAGATAAATAATCACTCAAACAGTTTTGAATTAATTATTTCTTAGTTACAAGAGGTAAAAGGACTCTTTTTCTTGTATAATTTATACTGATACTTACATATCTTTTTGTTATATGGTGAAGTAGCCTCCCTTTCAATGAAATTTTGCATACTTCAGATTATAATGTTGCACATAAAAAATCATGATGTGCTATACAATGAAGGACTTTTGACAATCTGCAAGATTTGGTTTTTTTGTCTCCTACTTTGGAAATTACATCTCTCTGGCTATCATTTGTTTGTATCTCATGAGTATGTCCTCACATTCATATGTGCAGGTTCTGACCAGTAAATACTAATTCCTAATAGAATGGCATAGAAATTTTATGCTTTGAATGAGGATCTACAGGAGCACCCTATTCCATCACATTTTCTCTTGTTAACTTCTTTATACATTTTTCCTTTCTGGAAGGAAAAAAATCCTTCCTTTCTGGAAGGATTTTTAGGAGAGACCTCTTAGGTCTTTAATAGTGCAGCTTGACAGCAGAGAAAATTTGGAAGCATACCCTAAGTTTTGGAAACTTACCTAGGAACTCATTTACATGCATGCTGTATTTGTTCTAGAACCCCTAATCATCTAATAATGGTGTTTGGAAGCCAGATGATGTTGGGGAACCTCCAGTGTAGCCAAAGGAGGAGTGATTGATATTCACATATGGCAATGCTATATTATCAGGGTGTTAAGAAATTTAGGGAAAAAAATTATATATGATCCTTCACATTTGTGCTTGTTAAGAGTAATAATTTTTGACTTAAAGAGTGAGAGCTACTATCTTTACAAGCTTTCCTAGAGAAAGAAGTTTTGTGAATTTATCCTGTCTTGTGAGTTGTTGGCAGCAGCAGTAAGATGTTCTTTCAAAATTCTTTCTCCTGCTACAGATTTTCATCATTTTGCTTCCCTATTGTAAAAACAGGAATAGTGGAATTATGTTCCTGTTCCTGATGTAGGTGCCCATGTACTGGCAGGAGCTGGGGCTGTCCAGAACCAGATAGATCTGGTTGAGCCTTCTCCAGGACTACCAGGCACAGCTAAGCCCCTCAGCCAAGATGCTGGTCCCTCTTGGAAAACACATTAAAGAGATGGTAAAACACTGCGTAAGAGTGAAAGGAGTGAGAAAGGCATCTATGAGAAATAGCCTTGTCTTCACCAAGGTGAAGGTGCTCCAGATCCTGGGGCACAGATTATCGTGCAGTTTGGGAGGATCATATTAAAGCAATTTGTCATCTACAGCCCATGGATGACTACACTGGAGCAGAAGGTGAGTATTTCATGAAAGAAACTGCAGCTTATGGTGCGACCCACTCAGGAATGGGGAAAAAGTATGAGGCGGAAGGAGTAGCAGGGAAGAATTGTTATGGACTCACCTCAGTCCTGACTACCCACCCATCTGTGTTCTTCAATAGAAAAAAACAGAGAGAAGGAGTTAGGTCTGGGGAAAAGTGAGAGAGTGATGAAAGGAGTTTTAGCTTTTGTCTTTGTTTCTAGCCATTAACATAAATTTTAAATATCAATATTCGTAAATTAATACTCCCTAAGTTGAGACTGTTTTGCCCAAGATGGCAATTGGTAAGGGATCTCCATTTTTTTATAATAACCCATGAACTTTTTCCATCTTATTTTCAAACCCCATTCTGTTAAGAAGGAAGAATGAAAGAGCAACTCGATGGGAGGCCAAGGCAATGTCATCAGAGCAAGCAACATCAAATTTGGACCAGTTAATTTCTCATTTTTACTTGGTTTCTCAGCCTAAAAAATCTCATTAGCATAATGAGGATTGAAAACATGCAGATTTTAAAATAATTATGTGCCAATCATTATACATTCATGTTTCTACTTAATTTTGTAAAGTCTGTATCTTTGTGTATCTATTTAGACAGTCTGAGCAAGATATAAGGCACAACAAAAATCACTTACACAACTAAACCTCATGGATGATTTATCCCACCAGTGCCTCAAAGTAATTCTTATGTACTCATGATTTTCTGCTGTGATAGACCATTATCTTTGCATTTATTGCAATGTACAGCAGTAAGCGAGCTGGAGGAGTAGTACCAAGCACTATGCAGAGTGTGATTGGGTAACAATTGTGGGAGTATTTAAGGACACAGATTGCAGGTAGATATTTTAATTTTAGTTTTAATTGTTTCAGTCTTTTATATGTGTGCAAAAACATAAGCTTTTTAAATAGGGTAAAGAGGTGTCATACCTGAGAAATATACATATTAACATTTCAAACTGAGAGAATCAGAGGTGAATCTAATTGTAGTTTTTAAAATGTAAAATACCTGCATATTCTATCTGGGAGAGAAAAACAAAATGTTTTGACAGGAACTCAGGGAACCTACATGAGTAGGGTCAAGCTTGTTTTGGGCCTCGGGTCTTCAAAGAGACATGAGCAGTTGTTGGTTGTAGTAAAGTTGTTTATTGCATAAATACATCAGTCTCGAAGGCAAGGAGTTCAAGTTATTAAAGTCCGTGCTAAAATATTTCTGGCATAGAGTTCCAAACAGAAGTTGCTGCTGCAAGGGTGCTCTCTGGAATAGAGTCCCAGGTTCCACGCATGAACAGCAGCAGCAGCAGCTACAATTGTTCCCTGGCGTAGAGTCCAATGTTCTGAGCAGCAACAGCAGGGACCATAGCCTTTTCTTCTTCTTTCTTTTCTTCTTCTTCTTGTTCTTTCTTCCTCTTCTTCTTGTTGTTATGCTTGTTATTTCTTGCACTCCATTACAGGGCATTTTATTCATGAAACATCCAATCAGCTAAAAACATGACTCTAAACCCATTGTTTCTAAACCAATCTAAACTTGATTCTAATGCGTTTAAGTAGTATGAAAGTAATGTCAATTTTTACCTAAAAAACATGTTTATATTATTATCTATTTATGTAAATATACGATCTGTTTTAATACTTAAAATTTACATATATATGTTTATCTATTTATGTGAATAGGTCTATCTATTTACGCATGTAGTTCTATCTGTTCCAGAGGCTCAAGCAAAGTTCTGTTGGATTTTTGTTATGTCTGGAATGAACTTACTGTATAACTTTCACTTCTACCACTTCCACTTACTTAAAATTTAAACCTACATTTCTACTTCATATCTCTGTGAAGCCTTCAATTTCTCTAAAGGCTTTAATTCAACCCCTGCATTCATCTCTGTCTCTGAGGAACTCAGAGAGGCTTGCAGTCCAACAAGTAGAAACAAGGAGTATCATGAATTTTGAGGATTCATTCCCTCTCTAAACTCACAAATCCTATCATTTATACAGGTATCCCACTTATTTTTTAAAAAACATGATGAAATATGACACCAAACTTTCAGACAATTGTTCTAATTTTCCTCTCACTAGTTCATGTCAGTCTTTCTACCTTATTTCATGGCAAAGGAACTTATATTTCAAATAAATTAATTAGTTTTGAGAACAAGACTGAGGCTTCAAAGCCTCTTGCACACAAATTTTCAGAAGTCTTTGGACGTTTAATGAGCTGATGATGTGATTAAATTGGGGTGCTATAAAAAATATGAGAGCTAGAGCAAATTAGTCTCTCATGGTATTAAAGCTGGACTTGTGGTTGATGAGAAATAGCTCTTTATTGGTGAGGGAGGGCACACCACACTCATTGCTTTTCCAGCAAAGGAGCAATGGCTCTGTAGGGTCTCACATGTTCTGTGACTCCTGTGTTGGTGTGGTGGGTTTGCTTGCTTGTTTAGCAGATTTATCTTGGCATAACCAGACAGCTCAAACTTTTTTGTGATGAAGTTTGCTACATCTGCTTGTACTGGTCACTCACTCGATCAACATTATATTGATAGAAGCATTTTTTTTGTACAGAAGTAAAAATACTGGAGAAAACTGTCTATTAGCAGAAGTCCTGTGTAGCAATTTTGCTTTCTCTGTGAAAAAGCAGACTTACTTGTCAAAGGTTAACTGACATATTTGCCAGTTATTTAATATTTTTTCTTTTATAACAAAAGAATAGAAAGGCAATTTTAAAAGGTTGGGTAATTTTCAGATTGTCTGATATTTTTCTCCTGATGAAACTAGACTTTTCAATTTTGCTTAGAACCAGGACATATAGAAATTGAAAAAACATAGATGCAGTTCTAATAAAGACTTCTTTTTTTTTTTTTTTTTCCTCTCTAAAAAGATATCTTTTCTGTAGAAAGGTAGGAATACCAATATTTAAGGAATATATCACTAACTATGACATTCATATGCATGTAAGAACTAATCACCTTAGCTTCCAGTAGCTAACACAGATTTTCAACGAAATTTTTTTTATCCTCCCCCACCCTGATCCAAAAAGAAAAAAAACTGTGCAAACCAAACAAAATTTTCCTTGATTTTCAAGTTATCTGGAAAGATAAATGAAATTAATTGCTATATAATGAAACAGGAATATTGATGGATTTTGTTAAACACTCCTCGAAATTAAACTGGTCCCTGATTTCAATAATGTATAAGTGTTCTAAATCAAAGTGTATGAGATAAAAGAACCTTTCAGACAACAACTTTTTCCAGAGAGGTGGTAGAAAGCTTAGGTCTAGGTGATCATTGAAGTCTTACTTTGCCAGCACAGCTGCTTTAATATCCAACCCTGGCAGAGTTCCCAAACTAAATTTTCAGCAAAGATTTGTGCTTTTTCTGGAAAATGCTATACAGGAATCTTACTCAAAGACAAAATACCAATTAAATTATTATATTTTAGTGTAATTTAGGACCTTCAACAGTTGAAGTTGCAACAGTCAAAAAGAAAACTTAATTCTCAGTGGTGTTATTATAATGTTACACTGTAGAGCTGGAAATGGAACATCCCTATCTCAGAAACAGATGAGCCATCTAAGAGAGGCTCATGTTTAATATGTTAAATTATAGACTAGACTGAGTATGTCTATCCACTACAGTGCAGAAAAAAACCCTCATTTTGTTAGTCATTGATTTAAATTACTACTCAACATTATTTTCATATCACAAATAATGTCTAAATTAAACTGACATCAACTTCACCATCTCATGCTATTATTTTGCTGAACCTTTCTGCCTTCCTCTAATACAACAATCATCCTTCATTAAGGCAGCTGTGTATCTAACAAAAATGGTCTATTTTAAGAAATGTTACCCCCCAATAAGGATGCCTGGACCATTGGCTTCAGTTGCCAAATCGGGGACTGCACAGATACAGGTCATTGGAAATTGCTCTGCTATGCCAGGGCCAGACAGAGCTGTAAATATGTTAATTAATGCATTTGATCTCAAAAGAATAGGTATTATTTTGTGCTCTATCAATTAAGTATATTTGGGTTAGAAACCATTTTGCTAAGATTTCATCTGTTTCCTTTCATTGTTTTTTTTTTATCCCTTAAGATACAAATTTTATACCAGATTCCTAGAAGCTTGCAAACACTTGGCAGTTGTGGAGAAATATTGTAATGGACAGTCCACTTGTGTATTGCTGACTGTCACAAGAACTAGAGTTTCCATCTAGAGTACCAATGATGCAACTGAACGGAAGCAGGCTTTGGTTGTGGTCCCCCTCGCAGAGGAACGTCCTGTGTGGGTGTGGGCAAATCACTCCTTCGTGGGTCCTGTAGGAGCGGCTCCACCTCTTCCACTGCGCGCACAGTCCTGGATATATATCAAACAGCACAACCAGGGAGAAGCCTGAAGTCATTGGTGCAGATCCAACTGGGTTTATTAGCAGATGGTCTGAGGGTTTAAGGAGGGAAGGAAAGCAGGGATGCAACCGCAGTTGAAGGGAGCCGGTGTTGGGGTGAGCTGGCGGCCGAACCGGGGGTGGGACCGGGGTATATAAAGGGAAGAGGGTAGGTGGGGTCAGGGCTACAATTCAACCACTGGGGAAATTGTGCTTGTTGGGGAAAGGGCGCAGAGGAGGAGACAAGGTAAGGTGGTCGGGGGTGCATCTACAGGAATGTGGGGAGAGGGTGCTCTTGGGGTGAGGTCCAATGGGGCAGTGGGGAATTTTCCAGAAGGGAAGGAGTGGGCTACAGATGATTGATGTTAGAATCATCCCAGTGCGCTCCCGCCCCATCTTCCCTGTCCCCTTCTCCCACATTTGGTCTTATTAAATTCAATATCTGGATATCTACATAGTGGTGTTAGCAACCAGGAAGAGGAACTGAGTTCACAGTATAACCACAACCAAAATAAAACCAATTAAGACTAAGCTTGAAATGCATAAATTCCAATATGACAGAAGAAATAGACATGTCACTTTATAGCAGAACAATGTGAAAGATAAGGTGAAAATCTAAATAAATACATTTGAATGGTATTCTGACGACAAGAATTCTCTGAGATGCAAATATTTAGGAATGTTTTCATTCAATCTTCAGTTCTTAAAAATTCATAAAATTAGGCATATGTCCTGTGTACCCCATGTCTGGTGTTGATGATGAAAAGGAGATGTATATACATATATTTATCTGCTATTTACTCTAAAAAGTAGAGAAAAGGCAGAAGGGACTAATTTTAGTTTTTATATTAAAGAAATGTGCTCTATTTAGCCTTAAAGCTGCAAATTATGTAGGAAAATTTATCCCATGGACTAGTGTAGATTTTTAGCTTTCTTTCTCCCATGTAATTTCTTTATTATTTTTAGATTCTTTGTCAAGTGATACCCAGTTTAAGTTACAGTTGTTATTGATACTATAATCATTACATCATCAGTTCCTACATCCAACTCAGAGCTGCTTGTTAACGTGGATGGGATATTTTGTACTCAGTGACAAGTTATGATTGTTTTTGCTATTCTGTTTCTTTTCTTAGATATTGAAAATCAGTTCTTGTGACTTTAGGATGGTATTGGCCTGCTCAGTATTGCATATGTGACAGATGGTTGATATGGCTCATGAATAAGAGGGCAACACAAAATATAGCCCATTTCAATTCTTTCAGTATGATTTCAAGAATTCTTTTTAGAGCCTTTTTTACAACCTTTTTATAGCACTTATGTAAATACTTTACAGCTTTTTTACACCATTTACACAAATAATTTTGAATGAAGTATATATGAAGGATGGTGAAGTGAGAATAAGTATACTCTTGCCAATCTGGTTCTGTATTTATTGACTTATTCAGAGCTTATTAGTGTTTTTCTCTGATAGATTGCAGTGTGACACCTGCCTGGAAGCCAAAGAACAAGTTTAAGGATTATTCATCTGGTCTTCTGATTGCTGGAATATGTAGACTTCTGGTTATGAACAAAGTCCTATTAGATGGCAGTTAGGATTACACATTTTAATTTTAAGATAAAATTTCTCTATTCATCTGTTCGCAATTTCTGTTACTTGACATGAACCCTGACATAGTTCATTAATTACTATATATCTGTTCCCACAGAGGAGTTTGTTTCCCTTCTGGAATTCAAATTATCTTTATCATAGGGCATAGGTGCCAAAAGTAGTTTTAATATATTTTTGTGTAATATATAAAATATCCACTCAATTTTGCAACAATATAAATGTAAAATGTAAAAGTCCTTTTCCACTATTGTATGAGATATGGGTTGTAGCTAATACTAGAGGGGAGATCATCATATGTATAATGTTAGCTTTGACTTGGTACCAACACAAAAATCAAACCCTTTACTTAAAGCTGCTCACTGTTATTTCCCAAGAAATGTTGATGCATCTGGTAACCATAACCCAGTTGCAGCACTGTCTTTCAGAATACACATGGACCAAGGTCATTCCCATGTTCCAGGGGCAAAGATTATTCCCGTCTATAATCTTATAGATGGTAGGAAACTGTCACAGCTAAGAACTTTGTCTTCTTATAAGTAGGCAATTACTTGAGTTAAAACCCTGAATTCTGCAAGTATGCAGTACAAACGTGAAGTCTGAGCTTCAGTCTGGTGAGAGGTATAAAAAGACGGGTACATTTTTCAGCAGCTACTCAGTTGCCCATACTAGCTACTTGGTCTACTTTATCCTGGTTACAGTTTATCATTGCTTCTGGTACCTACAGAGTGCATTTGTAGTGAACAACCACCAGTCAATTCAATGTAGAAATCCTCATTTAAAGTATACCCAAGTTCTTCTTTCAGTCCTAAGAGTAGCAATAAATTCTGTTCTTCTCTTTTGCTGCCTTCAGAAAATTTTCTTCTAACAGGTACTCCTAGAAAACTTGTAGAATGCCAGCAGCTGCTGTGCTGATACTGGCAGTTTTTTTATTTCCTGTTGTCCTACAGCTCCAGCTGCTTCTGTGAAGCAGAAGAGACAGAAGTTCTGAAGAACAAAAATGACCACTATTTCATTATTTGTTTACAAAGTTATTTTGGACTGCTTACTGAGACAACAAGCATTAGTGACAGCTTCTTTATCCTAGAAGATGCTGTTAAATCATTTCTTAGAGGGTCTGTAATCTCTGACACTGCAAAACATAAAGGATTTAATTAGTCATTGAGAATATGAAAGATATCATAAAGGTATTTAAGGCATTACCTCTCAAAGGAAAAACCTTCAGGCATTACCTTTCAGAGAACAAATCTAACTTAGGTGCTGCCATGTGCGCATTAAAGAGTCTGATGTACATGAAGAAGTGCTCATGCATTACAATTTAGACGCATAAAATTTGAAAATGTATTCTCTCCAAAGCAGGCAGATCTTCTTGGGGAGATGTAGCAGGGTTTAAAATACAGAAGACAATACAGTTATATTGTATTGTACAATACGGAGAAGGTAAACTCCTCAGCAATTGAATTCAATCTTATCTACTACTAAGTAATTAGAGAAACACTGCCATTATTTCTTCTAGTTTATATTTCTTTTTTTTTGTTTTTGGGGGTCTGTGTCAATTAGGGCTTTCTCTCATCTTTAAGTGTATGCATTAGAAGTTAGTGTGGGGTAGGACAACAAGTCTAGGGGGCAGCTGTGGCAGCTTTTTAAGGAGTTTAACAGTGTGGACAGAGGTTGCTCTGTGGCAACTGGCCTCAGTAATGGTCATCTGGTAACTAGTTAACTACTGTAGCAAGTGAGCTTCCAGCATATCCTTAAATATATAGGAGCAGAACACTAATTGGAACACTACTATTATTAGTCACTTTTTAACAGCACACAATGGTGCAAAATTTCCTCCCCCACAGAGAATTGTCCCTGGAATTACAGAAACACCTATAATCATAGAAAGGAAACGACACCATTGTTTTCCAATTAATTGAACCAAATATTCAGTTCTTGAGATTTCATATGAGACAACAGTCCTAGCCAGATTTGGTTAAAGATTTATTTTTTGATAAGAGGAAGATGGACATTTTGAGTTAGTCTGTTGCAGCTAAGAACAGACCAATAAGGAGGTTGTTGAAAGTAGAGCCAAGAAGGAATGTTTATTTTAATTATAAATATTATAATTTGATAAAAGAGGTAAGTTACTATAACAAATGATTATTCACTTTTCCTCTCAGGAGAATCAGTTAGCTCCTTGCAGCATTTTGTTTTGAGAATCTGAAAATCTTCCCAGAAAATCTGGGCTGTCACACAGGGAAACAGAGGCAGGGTGGATGGATTTTGTCACAGTTCCCAGAGACACCACAGCTGGTACAGTACAATTGCTTCAGCTGCAGGTGACTTTTGTTACTAGCCTTTTAACTGAACAAAAATAAACAGTGCTGTGTTTAGGACTCCTAACAGTCCCTGCTTGAAAATGCATGCTAAAGCTTGTGTGTTGCCTTTTTAGACGTGAGGTTAATTCACTAGTTTCATAGATGCAATTTTACACAGAGCTTTTTTTTTAGGGGGGGGGGAGGGTATGTTTCTAAATATGTTCCCCAGTTGCATGTTCCTAAAAATGGAAAATCATGCTGTGTTGTGATGTTGAATACAATTACTTTGCTTTCTTTCCTGATCTTAAAGTTTAATTCAGGAGTGTGGACATGTATAGTTCTTCATATGTTCTGATCAATCTGAGGTGTAAAACCAAAAAATCCTTTTTTCCTAACATTTATACATGCTTCACCAGTGTTCCACTGCCCCCCCCAACCCTGCCATTCATGCACCAGCCAATCTGTGGCAGATTTAACACCACTATGCACCATCATGGTGTTTTGCAATTCATCGCTGTTTCTATGAAACTGATGTTTGATATTGTGATCAGTGACAGCCAAATAAATTGTCTTTGGAGGAACTGACTTCTGCAAAAGTCTGTGACACAGCAAGGAAACAAGCATTCCAAGATTCTGCCCAAGACCCAAACGTATAAGTTTGCATTTAGCCTTCCTAAACCAATAGTGCTAAATAACTAGATAATTTCTTTATATTTATGAAGAGGTAATGGTGAGAGGAAACTTGATTGGTTCTTATTTACATTTTTGGTCTTCAGCAATTTAATCCTAGCATAAGCTTTTCATTCTGCTGCTTAAATCTTCCAACAATTAAGTTTGGGCCCTAGCTGTTTTCTAAGTGGTGGTCTCTTCAGTTAGTAGTACTGTGTTACCAAGACAATATACACTTGCTGATTGGTCAATGGGCTTAAAACTAGAAAAGAAATAATGAAAGACTATAAGTGGCTAAGCACATCTCACTCTCCATGCATGTATAGTTTTAATGCATATAGAAAATCTTGCCTTTGTGAAATAAAAATCTGCTTCTAATACCATAATGAAACATGAAAAGAAAAAAAATATTAAAAAATTAAAATCTCATTAGAGAGAAATCTGTTAAAGAGGATGTTGGCTTGGAAAATTGCAAGTAGGAATAGCTTTCCACTTCCAGAGAATTCTTCAGATATTAAAGAGTAGTTGCTGAATGAATTGGATTTTAAACATAAAATATTGACATCCTCCACTGCTCTCAAGTAATACAATGAGAAATGTGACAGTTAAGATATTCCTTTAAGATATTAAAACTTAGGTTAAAAAAAAGTATGTCCTCGTCCTGTGATAATTTTCATTACAAATTATCTTGGTAAGTTCTGCATTAATCAGCAGGAATTTTATTAGATAAATATATTCACTACTCTATAAACTGAGCAAGCACTAGACTAAGAGAAATTGCTAGGACAATTTTTTTCTAGCTACAGTCTGTAGCTATCGTTTCAACTGACAAGTACAGCCACATGGCACTGCTGATACTCTTTGTATACCAGATTTATGTCTTTGCATTTACAAAGTAGCACAGTTACTAGAGAAAGCCTGAGAATTAAAGGCTTGGAGAACTCTTAAATTAACATTTTTAGTGTATCATTATCTGATAGATTCTATACAAGTAGTAATTTTTGGAAAATAAACAATCAGAGAAATTAAAAGACTTTCTACTTGAAAGTCTATGAAAAAAAATAAATTAAGAATACCTGAACAGATGTATTAGAGTAAAAATATATTACACGTCTGTGTAGCTCTACAAGGAATAAAATGTAACTTATTGTAATTTAAATAATACTTGGAAAAATTTTAACAAGGAAGAAATTCTTGGATGTTGCTTGTTCTGGTCTCAGCTGCGATAGAGTAAATTTTCTTCCCAGTAGCTGGTGAGGTGTTGTTCTTTGGATTCAGTGTGAGGTGATGTTGATAATGAACTGATGTTTTGGCTCTTGCTAAGCAATGCTTACTCTAAGTTAAGGACTTATCAGTGTCTCATGCTCTGCCAATGAGGAGCTACACAACAAGCTGGGAGGGAGCATGGCCAGATCGGGTGACCTGAATGGGTCATTCCTAACATCATGCCCAGCACATAAACTAGGGGCAGTTGGCTGAGAGAGGGTGAGCACTGCCCAGGGTTGGGCTGGGCATAATTGAGTGCATGTGGAGCAACTGTATTGTGAATCACTTCTTTCTCTGGGGTTTTATTCCTCCCTCTCTTCATTTCTTATCATTACAATTGTTATTATTGTTGTTTCAATTGTTGCTGTTGTTGTTATTAATTTTATTTGTTTTATTATCATGCTTTTCATCTTCTGACTCCCCTCCTCACTGAGGGCAAGCAGATGAGTGGCAGTGTGGTACTTGATTGCTGACTGGGGTTAAACCAAACATTAGTTTAAAAGCATTTGAAGTTAGAAAGTTTGAAAATATGAACTAGAGTTCAACCTTTTTATAAAAGGAAAAAAAAGCCAAACAAAAGTTAATATAATTGACAAACTATTTACCTTAGTTATTCGTTTGTTATTCATTGTGTGTTTGGCTCACTAGAGATTTTTCCTTAGTGGAAACCATGAACCAGATGGAATACAGTGTGAATCTTCAATATAAAATAAGGTAAAGTCTGCCTGTTAATCTTTTTTTAAAATTAACTTTGGACCTTGAAAAAACATTCCAAGAGCGGTTTGCCTACCTTGTGGAACTGCAGTATTATCAAGCTTGATAACCAAATATTTTAATGTAGAACTTTAAGTTCAATTTAAATGTATTAAGCTCTTCCATAAGAACAACTTCGGAAGCTGTTCTACAACTGTTCTACAACCAAAGGTCATTCATGTCCGTGGTTTCTATCTCCAGACTGAGCAGTAGAAATTCTCTTATTTACAATTTATTGACAACTGAGCATCAAAATCTGCCTAATACTTGCCACTTTTAAGTCTGGTGCATTTCATAGACTTCAGTGAGACAAAACCTGTTCAGGGTCAGAAGTTGTTGGGAATTTAGCTGCTAGAAAATGGAAAAGTACAAAACCATGGCTAATTCCAAGTCCTGCACCTGCACAGATAGCAGTGTCCTTGGGCCTAGCTGTGGTAGGATAACAAACAGTGAAAGAGACATGAGAAAAGAGAGATGTAACCCCAAAGGAATGAGGAAGAGTTTATAGTATAGTTTAACCAATAGATTGCTTAGCTTACAGAATATTCATAAGCTTATTACTCGCTGTATAAGTGTCTGATGCTCTCTTCAATAAACGGAATTTTGCTTATCACTCATATTGAGTGTCTGAGTCTCCCCTCACTGATAAATGGCTCATCCCCGGCAAAGGCCTCATTCTCGGTGACAAGAAGTGAAGCTAAAATGTACCCAGAATGTTTCATACATAAGAAACCCACTTATCACTATGTGAAATGTTCAGTTCAAGTCACCAACAATACAACCAAATCCAGGAAAATTTGCAGAAGTGGAAATTTTAGGCAAAGTGAAGGTATCAAAGTAAAAACTTATGTGCGCCCTAGACAATACTGAGCTTCTTTGAGGCTTTTGGGCACATCCTCTTTTCACTTTGGTATAAAAATTTCTGTGTGATGACAGTTTCAAAGATTTTTTTCAGAGTAACACTGTCAGAGCATTGTTGCAAACACCAGGATTTTCCTTTTCATCTCCTCAAGGGAAGGAGGAAATTCAGTCCAGATGTCACTATCAGAGTGAGGTCTTTAAATAGGAAGTGTTGTGTGAAAGTTGGTACTTCACTATCAAAATCAAACTACAAAGCACCACATAAAATTACAGTTCTCCCTCTGTTCTATGAAAGAATGGCTGAAGATACATTTATGGTATATGAATCACAAATAACTTCTGATTAACATATTGGTCACCCCTCTTGGGTGGCTCTTGTGGGATTTCTGTTACTGAAACTGATCTACTTCAAATAAATTCAGCCATTGTTGGATGAGGTTGTCTTTAAGCAAAGCTCAGTTTTCCCAGCCCAGAGGTCTCAGAGGCTCCACTGAAGGAGGCAAAGCCTGTCCAAGAATGATCAAGAGACCAGGCTCAGAATCATCATTTTGGACAGTTATTTAAATGAACACTTTTCCTGTAATTACAGCTTCTTTAGATGCTTCTCAGGAAGGATTACACCAGGAAAGGATGCTCAGTGGAAAAATGTTTCTGTCTGCTAGACCTATAGATCTCAGTTAACAATTGATCAGCAGAGGACAATTTCTCAAATGTCAAATTAAGCATGAAAGACACCTTTCAATGGACTGCTGCCATAGTTTACCCTACACTATGCAATGTTATCTAGAAAATGCTGCCCAAAACAATGCTTTCCCTCAAGGAATCTGCTCCATGATAATTCTCTGAATTTATCTCTATTTAAATTTAAAACTTTCCAAGCAGACAGATTCCAAAACTCTTCTTGTAACGTTTACAGGAGACTTGAAACACATTGTAATTGTATTTGGGTTTTTTTTTCAACTTATTTTAAGGTGTTTTTCTACTAACATTACATTGACAGCTTACATCAAAATAGGTGGTATAGTTCTGAAAAAGAAGTTTAGTGGGTCACACATTAAAACTAAGATGGACATAATAGCCTACTTGGATTAATGTATGATAATACATTAATAGCCATTATAACAGTGCATTTATTTTATATACATCATTACCTTCTTGAAGTGGTCTATGATTCAGCACCGGAACACTGAAAATGGCTTTAATCTACTTTTAAAATAGACAGAGAGACATGCCATCACACTTAAGCAAATTCGTCAGTGTAAAGCATTGCTTTATATTTAGTGGAACAATACAATCCAATGTTTTAATTTGCTTAGGCTTCAGATATTGAAATAATGGCTGATTTAGTAAGAAAGTAGTTACTATGCTTTACTTTGAAATTATTTTATTTAAAAATATTATTAAAAGCCTTTTTGTATTAAATTTTGTTACTTTGCATATTTTTTTTTCAAAAAGGATCTATTCTAATTTAAGATGAATTGCTACTTTCCTTTTCTTCTTGTACTTTTAAATAATTTTAACTAAATATCTTTATCTGTCTTTAACTAAATTGGTCAGCAAATTCTCGTCTTTAAGTAAACTGATTTTTTTTTTCAGCTCTGAGTAAGGCTTAATTTCTTCAGATTTCTTTGGCTGGATAGGTATAGGTTTATATATAAGGCATGAGTTCTGTTACTTGCACATTCTCATGTCTCAAGACAAATAAAAGAATCTAGCATTTTTACTGGAACTAGGTACTCAGTAAATTGGGTAATTTGGTTCACAATTGTGGAATGCCAGTGTTGATCAAATGCCTTTTCTCAAACTGGTATGTCTCTGCTGAATTTTGTATATTAATTGTAGTGTGCTTGCTTATTAAATAACCACAAAATTGTTAAAAGAAAATTAATAGATTTCAAAATTAATTACTTGATAATTAGAAAATAGCAGAATGAGTATTTCCTATGTAAATGTAGTTCATCTGACAGAGTGCACATTTTGCAAGAGTTTCCCATTTCCTTCAGTGTTAGTAGCAGATACTGTTCAATTGAATGTTCCCCCTTTCAAACTATGCTCTGTGGACAATGTTGATAACCTACTTTCAGGAATTATCTGATCTTTATCATTAGGATTACAATATTAATGAATTATTTTCACAGCATAGCTTTGAGGTGAGGGAGAGACACTAATCCCAAATGCAGAGCTATCAGAATTGGCCAAAACATTTGGCTACCTACACTGAAGTGCTAGGATCAGAGACTTCCCTTTTCATTGTGCACAAGTACACCTCTGGTGACCACAGTAAAGAAGTGTTTGATACTGCAAATCAGAGTCTCTATTTATTGGGTTTGCAATCCTGGTTCAAGAACCCTCCAATTCCCTTTCTCTTCTTCTCCTCTTTCAAAGATACCTAGAGTGGCCCAGGTCCCCATCCCCAGCACTGTCTGTGAATGATACCCGACTGACAAATCTTAGTCATCCATTGCCAAACTCTATAAGGTTTAAGAGAAATGTTTTAACACATGCCAACACTGGAGCTATAGCCCTGAGAACTGGGATATGTTTTGTATCAGCATAACCACAGGATCTCTACTGTATTTCCCAGTAGATAAGGTGGTGCTTACTGGAAGGAACCCAAGGGCCAAATGAAGAGGGATCTAACTTTCCAGAGCCTTTCTCTTGCTTCATTCTCACATAAAATATTAAAATTAATTCCAGTCCACTATGAGATCAAAACACACTGAATTAAGTAGAAGGAAGAGTAAGGTAATAACTACCATGTTTTCCCTAGGAAATATGGGAACTAAATCAGGTGTGACCACCTTGATAGTAGTATTTCCTAGCTCTAGAGTGCTTGCCTCCTCAGAAACATTATTTCAATGTTATTGAATAACATTGAAATACAATACAATACAATAATGTTGTAATGTACAGTACAATAATGTTATAATGATAACATTATTTCAATATTTTGCTGTGGTGACACAAATTGCATTTGTGGTGACTGTGAGGTGAAAAAGACAGTGAACAACTGCTGAAAGCTGTTTCTCCACCTGATGATGTTTTGACCCTAACTTAACTGCTGGTTCACTGTACTTCAAAGTATCATGAGCATTGGTAGTGTGATCTTTCAATTAATTTTCTTTCATTTTTAGAAATGTATCTATATTCTGATGGACTTCTGCAAAATACAAAATTATTTCTATATTGTGATTGGGCTACACAAAAGCCCACCCACTCACTCACTCATCCTTAAAATAAATAAAAACCCAACCAATTAAAACAGACAAAACCCACACCAAACAAGCAAAACAACATACCTAATCAAACAAAAAAATCCACCTTCATATAATACCAAAACCCAGGCAATTACATAAAAAGCATTCCAGAAGACATTTGACATTATTTTGGACAAATGCAACTTATATGTACATACATAAAATAAAGTATGAAGGCAATGAAATTATATTTTAATGCCATGTTAAATGTCATAAAATAAAATGAATCATCAGTCCTTTCAAATTTCTCACTAGTAAACTGAAATTCTTGAAGAAGCTTTTATTAAAAAATATTTGTCTGGTAACATAACATTGTGGACTTGGATTTACAGATTGAAAAACAATTTCAGAAGAATTTGGACTAAATGAAAAATTAAATTAAATGTCCCTTAGAAATATTTTTTAAGCTCTTCTCATACACATAGTACATCATCACTGCAGGGGCTCACTTTCATAGTGGCTGTATCTGTTATTTTCTTGTCTTTACCTCAAGGTAAGCCCGTTGCATTCTGTAAGCTTTGGAATCACTGCTTTAAAATTTAACTTGTGAAGATGTGAAAATCAGCAAGGAAGTAATAAAATAGAAAATGGTAAAATTTTCCTCCTTTTAGAAAAAGAATGGAATCAAGTTTGAGCATAGCCTGGGAGATTGTAATGAGCTTTACAAAAAAATTAAAGCATTATTTAATGCTAAAAATGGGTAGTATTGGAGTGAGAATGATGTCAGCTTTTTAACCAGGGGGAATGTTTAAACTTACTTTAGGAAATTCCTGCATATATCATAATTCTGCAAGAAATGATGGTCTTACCTGCCTTGTTTTTGGAATCTGAAAGCATGGTGACAGCTTCAAAAGTAAGATTCCTTTATATGAAGCAACTCAAAGCTAGCTGGCTTTAAGATAATCACTCAAAGCTTTTACTGAAAGAAGAATGTTTTACCTTGCAATTTATGGGTTAAATTAGCATGCCTAAATTCAAACTGAAAAAAGAAAGCATTTGTCCAAAATTGCAGATCCATAAAAAGATAGCCATTTCTTCTCCCTTTAAATGACTACAAGGAGTCATAGTCATGAGGTATCTTTTTTCATTTTGGATCCAGTACCTTTTTTTTTTGGGGGGGGGGGTGGAATGAAGAAGCAATGTGTATCTATACACATATAAATGAATATGTAATTTTGTATATACATGTTCAGATAATCACCAAGTCACATATCTTTCAAGCTAGAAACAGACCAGATGTGACCTTATATATGGACAAGAGATTTGCTTATGTTTTTTGAAGCACTAGTGTACCAAATATTATTTTATGACTATCTTAAAAGTTAACACTGTAAATACTTTTCTCTGATTCCTCACAAATAAGGATAATCCTTTATTTAATATCATGGATGTTCTTATCTTCTTACAATTTTGATTCTTAGAGTTTTTAACAGAGTCCACAGCAGAACTAGTAATTTTTTATTATGGGTTCTAGCTGGAGTACCTTCACATCAACTGCTTGTTTTCAATGTAGCTTTTGTATGTAAATAATGTGCTCTTCAGGTAAAATGAAGTCATTACTAGGTTCTAAGATCTTTTAAAAGTACATACACTGTGTATGTATTGTGCACACGAAGAGCAGATGGTCTCCATCTCCTATTTAGATGGTAAAGGATCCTGATCTGAATGTAGTAAATGACAATTTAGTATTGACACTTCTCTGTAAGCCTGCCTTGTGAATTTAATATAACGTTCTAGAGCAGGTTTATTCATGCCAGATTGTTTTAGTTGCCCCTTTCTCATTTAATTTTTTTTGGGTTTACCTGCCTTACCAACTCTGCATGCTTAGAGAAGCCTGGGCTGGGTGTAAGACTGCTACACTTCTTTTTGATAAATATAGAGTCACTGGGAATGGTCCTTACCACTCTCTTTAGGCCTGTCTGATTAGATTTAGGCAGATTTGATAAATCAGTCAGCAAGTTCAGGTCCACTTTAAAATATCAGGTGTACTCCAACACTCTGAGCCAGTAATTTGAGCCCAGACCATGGGATCATTTTATTTTAGGCTTACCTGTTATCTTTGTGTAGTGTGGCATCTAGCAAGCTCTGTGCTTGTACGTTTTTGAAAACATCACTATTATTTCTCCATGGACAAAGAGTAGGATTTTTCATCTCTGTCCTTCAAAGAATGCAGGACTACATTTCTTTTCTTGAAAGCTAAAAACTGTGGAAATCAGGAGTGCAGAACATGTTTCCCCAGCTTTATAGTGAAAAAAAAGAACTGATCAACCACATAACCAAGGATGGGCTGTGACCTGCAAAGTGTGCTGCTGACAGACATTTTTGCATTCTTGGATGTTTCATGGTACGCGGTCTAACTTAGTGTTTCTCACACTGACATTATACTGCATTAGAGAAGGGACTGCTAAATGGACAAAACGCACTGGCATCAGAATGAAGGGATAGGATATCTAAAATCTCTTCTGCACGGGAATCATCTAGAGAGCTGCCTCACAAGTTTTCACCTTGGAACCATTTTTCTGAGGAAAGACTCTAATATATTATCCTAAAAAGAACATCTAATCAGTGCCATCAAATTAATGAAATTAATGAAATCAATCTATTCAATGAAATACACAGTAAAAAATTCTCAGCATCCAAAGTGGAAGAGTCAAAAGTAAGAAAGAAACTCAAACATGGAACTGCAAAATTAGTAGCCATAATTTCTAGTTTCCTGAAGCCTCAGCACAAGATCAGAAACAAAGCTATATTTCACCAAACTTAAAAAGGCCTTTCAGAGTATTGTAGAGAATTGTTGACTCTGGTTTATTTACTAGGGAAGTGGTTTGAAATTATAACAAAAAAATATAAATGGTTGCAATAAAGCAAAAGCAGAATAATGTGCTATTCCCATAATAAAGCCAATTTTAACATATCCATCACTAAAGACAGTTAAGAAAAACTTACCTTTCTGTCCTGCTTTGGAACAAAATTTAGACGGAAATTTCCTTAAGGGGTCTCTAAAAAATGAATTCCAGCGGCTCCTCCCCCAACCGGTCGGGAGAAAAATCTCCTTGGAGAAAAGTGTAAAAAACCTGTTTATTTAACAAGCAAAGTATTCACAAGCATGGGAAAAAAAAGAATCATAGTAAACAATGAAACAGATGGCATAAGACCATTGCTCTGAAGAGATGGCAAATTCAGAGAGAGTCCTGTAGTTCCGAGAGTCCTCTGTGAGTATGTGTCAGTCTCTTCAGCCTCTCTCAATCCCCCCAGGCTCGGACCCAGTGTCCAGGCCACAGAGCATCTTGGAGGACGCCCCCAGGCAATTGTCCTGGTGTTCCGGACTGGAGAGAAGCCGAACACTTCCAGAAAAACAGACACAGTCCTGGGAAAACATTCCTCACCATAGCTAATGAGGAAAACCAGTGAAAAAAAGCCAAGAAAATCTCCCTGTCTCTCCCTCTGCAAAAGCCGAGAACTTGGAGAGCACTGCACTCTTTATCTCTCTATGTCTTGAATACAAACTACGAAAATATTCCACCGCTCCCCTGTCTCTCTCTTTGTGGGTCAAGCTTAAAGCCGCAGGACCCATTTCTGAGCAAAAAGACAGATGATGGGAATACCAGCATAAAGTCACCCCAGCACACTTTCTTAGGATAAAAAGATGGATAAATAATTCTCTTATTAACAACAGATTAGGAGTCATAATAAAGCTGAAAATGCAATTTTTCACAACAGGGTGTTTCCTGGTTGCTAAGCCACCTGTCTCTGGTATTTCAAAATCCTCTCTCAAAAGTGAGTAAGATCATTTAGGGCAAAAAAAACAAAGCCAAAAACACATATGGAGAAAAACAGCTCCCCCACACTCCCATGCTCACTTTCACTGCAGATTCCTGGCTCCTGATAGCATCACAGGCTACACATTTTCCCTACAATGAGGCTGTTGACTGGCACAGTGTTTGAGGTCAGGATTGTCTTCACTGCTGCTCCTTATTTTCATAGTTTTTCTCCATGCTGTTGTGGGTCCTCTGGAAGCTACAGTCTCTTTGGGGAAGCACCTCCTTCTTCTGTTACCACAGTGATCCCACCATTGTTTCTTACTCCTGCTTTCTTTCCTCCTCCTCTATTTCCTCACTGTTCCTTTCGCGTCCTTAAATATTTTTGCACAAAGGCATGACTACTCTGGCTGAAGGATTCAGACATGGCCTAAAAAGGGATCCACTGGTGCGGAGGCCCTGGAGGGGCTTCGAATAAGTTACACCCCATTTGCTCCTTTCCCTGTTCCTATGCCTGAACATAGGTGCTCCTGAGCCACTCCCTCCCTTTTCCCTGATTGGGCCTCACCTTTGTACCGCCCGAGGACCAAGGTCAGCCCCGGGGGCCCCTGGAGGGAGAGAGCTGGACCCTCTGAATAGCTGCACTCCGAATGTGTGGATGTCTGGGACCTGAAGATCTCACCACAGCTGAATTGAACATCTGTGAATATTATGCAAAGGCCCTTTTTGTTTCTTTACCCTGGACTTTACTAGCAGCAATTCAAGCTGCAACACACTGGTGCCAACTGAAACAGCACACAGCAGTCTCACTCTCCCCTTTCGGACGTGGCTCTGAAGCCACTCGCCACCAGCACCTGGGCACTTGCACCCAGTACAGGGATTAAGGTGGCTGCTGCTTGAAAATTTTCCAAAGACAAAACTAAGATCCCTGCAGATGTTTCTAGAAATTAGCTCGCGAGGAGACAGTGGGATAGAGGACATGCCGAAATGAAAAATGCACAATGATGAACAAAAGGAAAAGTACCTGGGACTCTGGTTTGTCAGCTGAGAACTAATCGTTATAGCACAATTTTGTCAGGAATGGTGAGCGGTTCAGTCCAAAAATCTAGGAAATGTTAGGGAAGAATAGACCATAAAATATCACTATTGTACTGCCACATCTTGAACACTAGGTGCATTGTAAGCCTTTTTCAAAATACTGAAGCACAAAAATGCAGAGAAGATTAACAATTATGGCTGAAGTTATGCCATTATTTTTAGAGGAAAAGGAACTGTAAAACCTGAAAAATGAAGGAAGGATAAGAGCAATACTATTTACATCC
The DNA here is from genome assembly GCF_047830755.1 of Zonotrichia albicollis. Lineage (NCBI taxonomy): Eukaryota > Metazoa > Chordata > Aves > Passeriformes > Passerellidae > Zonotrichia > Zonotrichia albicollis. The sequence continues at coordinate 25,008,515 of NC_133860.1, forward strand.
CTGCAGAATCAGGTATGGTAAAGAGAAGGCAAGTATAGACTATTCATTACTCATTTTAGCACCAAAACAACCTGGCAGGCTCCCACTGAAATGTGCAGGCAACATTTTCCTGGCCTTTTTTTGAAGGGGAAATGCTTTTTCACAGTGTGCTTAACATCAGACTGGGAAATTAATTTCCACAGAAGGTCATTAACACCAAAAGTACAAATTAATCTGAAAAAAAAATGATTAGGTGAATTAGTGGAACAAAAGTCCATGGGGACTAATGAATGTGATCACTTGGCTTGAGATGTCATAAAATTACTGATTCCTGAGAAGGAATACCAGCAGATGCATTACCTTGTAGCAAAACTTAGAGACCAGTCTTTGCAGGACACTACTCAAGGCAAGTCTTTGGCCCATGATCTGAACCAACACAACAGTCCTTGAACACAAAACACGGGGAACAGCCTTACTTAAACTAAATTCCGCTGAAATACATATTACTAAAGAATATAGTCTTTCCATTTTACCTCCTTTTCTCTCTCTTTCTCCTGTTGGTAAGTTGCAGGCCTGAGTTGTGCATTCTATTCTCATTGCCTTTTTTCCTCCCAGAAAATGTGAGAGAGAGCAGTAGGAAAATAAAATTGCAGTACCAGCTGTACAGTTACCGGTTACTGACAAATAAAAGCCTAATATGGAAGAAGGCTCACAGGAGATGGGAAAAGGCAATTGTACCCACAAATGTACCACAATGCAGCATGGAATAATGTATGGAGTTATTAACCAACATTTTTATTGTGTTTTCAGTACATTTTATTTCATTGTTTCATTTCATTTATCTAGTAAAACAGAAATCCCATGTAACATTATCTTCAAATAAATAAATTTTACATTAAATACAGCCTTCCTTCTGTGGAATATCTAAAAGGACCCAGTCAGAGAGTATTGGACTGTGGTACAACTATAAATCATCACATTTTCTTTTGAAATAACACAGTTATTATAACTATGCTGTGTAACGACCAAGGCAGGGACTCAGAGCAGCAGGGATACTGAGACATTTTTTCAGACAAGCAAAAAAATGGTTTTATCCACTCCTTCAAGCACAGTATTTCCTTATACAGTATCTTTCACTAAGTGACCTATCACACATTGCCATGTCAGCAACACACTTTCTTAATGTCCTTATATTCGGTGATCATGCACTGTTCAGGTGTCTGGCAGCTTCCAGCAGGCTCCTCTCTGCGCAGGACATCTGCCACATCGCATCTCCTTCCCCCAAGGTCAGGAGAAGAAAAGCTTTTCTATGCTGGCATGGCATTCTGCAGGCACTTTCTACAGCCTGTAGCTCAACTCTGTCTTAGCTCTCTCTGCACTGCTGAGGACCCCCAACCATACCTGAAAAGGATCTTTCAGGGAACATTTTAGTTCCAGTTTGGGTGGTTTTGTAGGTACAGTATTGACTGCAACACCAAGTTTCAGCTTATTTTTCAGTATACAGTGTGATGAAAAAATAAATAAAATAAATTACAGTTTTTTCTGCTAATTTATTTTATAATTTATGACAAAAAAATAGGACTCATCTCAACCTATTTACTTTGGACTTCTTTGTTGATTTCATAGGTTTTATCTCTGTAAATATTACTCAGCATAAGTTTTTCAGTGCTCTCCATTCACATAGCTTCACTCCAAACACTCATACCTTATTCCTAATAAATCCCAATTATATCCACCCAGTTATCAAACTGTTTTGATGCCAACCCATGTGGGGGTTTTATGTTTTCTTTTGGTTTGGTTTTGGGTCAGGTTATTTTTTTCTTGGTTGTTTTTTTTTTTTTGTGAGTGAGTGAGTGACTTACGTACTTACTTACTTATTGCTACTGAGATGATGGCTAGGGAAAAGCCTCATTACACATTAATTAAGGAAGATAGAGCATGATATTATATATAAGGCACTAAGTCAGCAAATTTTGACTAAATGGGACAACAATGCAATGAACAGTGACAAATAAAGACTGCCATCAGAAAATACAGCAACATTTGCAAACATTTTCTAAAAAAGACTGAAAATATTGGTTTTCTCTACAAAAGAAAAAAAAAGGCGGTTTTGCATAGAACACAACTTTGCCCTAAAATATATATTCATTAGCTCCAGCACTTAGCACTCATCTGGCTCTCCGCTGCAGACATTAATATCTTTAATGTTCAATATTCATGCTGTACTCCTATGGTAGTAACATTTAATAGAAATGTAAGGAAAACATCAACTGAAACACATGGATTTATTTGAAAGTAAAGCATTTAAATTGTGTCAGGAATGTATTCTCTCAAATTGCAATTCTTAAACAGATACTCTACTGCACTTACTCCCCTTATACTTCCTTGACATGGAAATAAATGCAGCTTTTAAAGTGACAGTTGAGTAACATAAATGAAAAGGCTTACGATGAAGTTTAAAGTACCACATTTTAGACAGTTATCTTGGTAAGTAATAGTGATGATTTTTTTCAGTGTGTTCATTGATCGCATCATTCTCACCAAACACAGATTTCTCAGTAGATCGGAAAAAAACCTCAGTCTGGTAACTATCCGCTTTATTTCAAAAGGAGCTAGTTACATGCAGCAGAACACCAAAAGGGGGTTGGATTTAGTTTTTGTTTTTCATGCACTCCAGTTTTTCATACCTCCAGCAAGAGGTTTTTGTGTGCTGAGTTTCCATTTCATGGGTGCTTTTGACTAGCCTAAGTAGCACGGGAGGCAAAGGAGTGAGATCCCTGCTGCAATTGTTAAAAGGAAATACTAGAGGTTACTTTGCATAAATGAGATTTATTCTGATTGCCTGGGCTGGGTATTTAAAATCTGTTGTCACCTTATAGTCAGTGTAGGCCATTTAGAGAAAAACTTTATAGTAGTAAAAATGGTAATGTACAAGAAAAAAGAAGGCTCTAGAGGCTGAGTCTATCTGACTGCAATAGACTGTCCAATTCACAGTGTACGTTTTCTTCTGATCCTGAGAGTGCATGTTTAAAATTGTCAAGTTTACATAAATAAATACAGAAAAGCTGGAATTACTTCCACATAAGTGAAAGGCAAAATACAACTCAGAAATCTTACTTCATCTTTAGCCCCTTGAGAATTTATTACTGTAACAGTTAGGACTAATTGAACCCCTGACAAATTTGAAAATCATCTGCCTGTTGAACTCATGTTCCTGGCAAAATTATAGTCTTTTAACTTTACTAAAATAAAAACTTACTCAGTTTTTTTCCCCCATGAAAAATAGGGTTTGGAGCACTTCCCTAGGGAATCTGTTCCAGTGCCAAACTACCCTGGCGGTCAAAAACTTTTTCCTGATATCCAACCTAAACCTCTCCTGACTTAACTTCATGCCATTTACTAGAGTCCTGTCACTGGGCATCACAGAGAAGAGATCAGTGTCTTCCCCTCCTCTTCCCTCACAAGGCAGTTGTAGACTGCAGTGAGGTCTCCCCTCATTGAAGAGTCTCCTCTTCTCCAGGCTGAACAGGCCAAGCGACCTCAGCCAATGCTTATATATCTTCTTCTCGAGGCCCTTCAACATCTCCATAGCCAACCAAGGATGCTCTGTAATAACTTTACTTCATACTTATATTGTGCTCCTGTAATAAATTAGTTAATTGCAGGTTATCTCCTTATATATCTACAATGAATCCTAACCAACATATACTTCAGCATCACTACCAACTTCAAATTCTTTGCAGTTTTCATCAGCAGGGGTTTTTTTTGTTTTTGCCTTTTTTTTTTTAATTTTAGATAGCCTATCTTGTTATTGCTGCTGTTATGGACTGTGTGATTTATTTCCTTTTATCCTGCATTGCTCAGCATTTTTCTTTGAGAACTGATCCATTTATTGCAGAGACACCTTGTTCTAGTTAGTGATTTACCCTTCTGTGACTCTGGTTATAATACCTGTGTTTAATTATCTACAGTTTCTTTCTTCTTTGGCTTCCTAACAAGAGCATTTATGAAACACAGTTTTCACTAGCCTTGGAGGTATTTGTCAAAATTTGCACATCAAGCCTCTTTTCTGACACTAACTTTGTACCTTGCCTTTCATGTCATGCTAAATGTGGTCACTGAATAAATTCTGCCTGGGATATTCAAATATGTATGACAGTTATATTGCAGGTTTTTAGAAAGAAGTGTCTGCAGTTTCACAGTCTACTTTGCATTTTCCCCTCAAAACAACCTCTTATGCACAGATCAAAGAATTCTTTAAATTTTGAGTAACTTAATCTAGCAATTTTTCCCCATATCTGGTGAATACTTCATAGGTTCCTGAATTTTTAGACATGTAGGATTTCACACATGCAATTTCTTTACATTGCAATTTGCTTTAAATAGGAAAAAACCCCCAAACTTTACAGAGGGTCAGACTGAGATATAGGAGGGAATGTGGAGGTTTTATTTCACTTTTGCTAAGTGTTTGTTTCATTTCTCAAACCATGTAATGGAAATATGGCATAGAGAAGTGATAGCGAGAGGAAAAAATTTAATTATCTGGGCCTGGTTAAATGTTTCACAGCATAAGGAGTCTTTGTTGCTGGAAACTGCTGAATTAAACACCTACTCCTACAGATCTCCTTAGTCACACGGTCCAGAAACTTGGTGAAAAAAGCATCCAAAAGATTGCATTGTTTTGGCACTGAAGGAGATCACCAAGAATTAAAACAAGTTCAAAAGATCAACAGAGCTAAATTTTCTTTTCCACCTTTCATTTCCTTCTAGAGGAATGAAGGAAAAGCCCAGGTATTCACTTTGGCTTTTGCTGAGAGACCTTCCCTTCTGTTTGAACCTCATTTGAACAGCTGAGAAGACCAACTGCAAAAGTAGGTACTGTTTCAATCAGAACCTCTGATTTTAAAATGTTTCACTTCTCAGATAGAGAAACTCTAAGAAAGGATATCATCAACACACGGGCAAGTTACAGCTTGGGAGACTTGCAGAGTTCTTTCACTTGTGCCTGAAAAAGGGCAGAGCAGCTATGGACTGACAACCCACAGAAGAGCCTTCCCACAGGACTCATAAAAATGTGATGGCTGGAAAAAAAGGACAGGTAAGAGCTGCAGCAGAATTAAAATGTGGTAGTTATGAGGGGCTGACTGAAATGGTAACTTCAGTTAATATTCACTTGAGACCTGAGACAGAAACTGAAGGTCTGCTTTACTTAATATGGAAAGGGAACATACTGGTTTTGAACTGAAAAGTAAAAATTACTAAAATAACAAAGGAGTAAGTCTTGCAGTCTTAATTGATTTAAATAAATCCTTCTTGAGAGCAATGATAGAAGTTGGAACACAGAGATGCAACTAAAACAGAGAGATAGCTAAAACTTGCTAACACCCACTAAGCTGAGAAGAAACTTGAGAATTAACAGTACTTTGATGCAACAACTATGAGTTCAAATTGGCTCAAAAAATAAAATTCTGGTCTTGAAATGTAAATATCAGTATCAAGGAGATGATGAGATACAGGCTGTGAGAGGCAGGATGCCAGGGTATTACATGGCACATGGAAACAACGGTGCCAGCCATGTGTCAGAGTTTGCATGGGTTGGTCATTACTGCTGAGCATGCACAGGGTGGGTTGAGAAAACGGCCTGCAGAGAATGCTAATGTAGTGTTTTCAGTTCTACTTTCATTGCCCTGGTGGAATATAAGAATGACCTATGGTCAAGTACAGGACTCTACTGTTAGAAAATATTATTCACCATACAATTCAATTAGTTTAAAAACACCCTATGCAGTAGAGGAGACAGAGCAAAACAAATATGATGCCATGGCTAATTGAATAGATATGGGGAATCAAGACAAAGGAAAAAACCATTGTGTTCACAAACCCAAAGAATTGGTAGCCTGTCAAAAAAAGCGTTATCTATTGAGGATAAAAATCAAGGAGCATTTGTATGTTGTAGAATCTGCCAGTGGAGAAGGAGGTCTGTGAACGTTTCATCTGAAGAGGGTCCATGTCATCAAATTGCTTTCTGGTTTACCCTCTTGAAAGAATTTCACAGAGGAAGAGCACAGAACTTCATGTTATAAGAGTTAACCTAGCAAAGAACAAGGATTTTTTGGTATCAAGCCTGAGCTCCTTCATTAGCAACTTGCTTTCTTTCCCAGACTGAAAATGTACTAAGTTCCTTCCAAATAAATGAGTTTTTCTTGCAAAAACATCAGCCTGCATTCTAAAACCATTGCCCTAACAATGCTGCTTTGCAGGATGCACAGCTCAAATCTTGACAATCTGAGATGCTGACAGAAATGCTAGGACTAATGGATGTGGGACGCGTCCAGGATTAATTTGCCCAGCTCAAGATTCAGGGAAAGATGCTGCTAAATCCCATTTGCAGTGTTGTGGTTCAAGGCTAAGGTATCACAGGCGCTTTTGAAAGCTGAATGTCAATGCACCTGTAACTGCTAAGTGATACTCCTATAATATACTATAAAATCTGAAAGCCATTGATTTGGAGGAAGAAAATGTCACCTGGAACTCATTATAAATATTACACTGCTGTGGAAAAAAGGGCTTCCTAAGCTCATATTCTGAGAGAACAGAATGTTTTTGTGCTCTGTGCCAGCTTTGATAGTGGAGCCCTGGAAAAAGTTAAAGATAGAATCTAAAATGTCAAGCTTTGTGCTTTCCCAGATCAACTGCACCTGCGTAAGCAGTATGATAAATTATATAATTGTTGGATGTGATAATTGTTTAGTAATTAAATATAATTATTATATAACTATGAGAAGAATAATGAGAAACTATGTTGGAAATTCAGAGAGGGGCTAAATCTATGTATACAATAGAACAACATAAGTTTAATAATTAACATGAAAGTTATATAACAATAGAGTATAAAAACATGATCATTTTGGATGTATGCTCGGAGTCAGATTTGGGTTGAATATACCCCTGGCACCCAGAGCTCTTTAATAAAAAGCACCGCATATAATCCCTCCGTGATTATGTGGTTTTGAACACCAACAGCTTGAGCTGGTAGGACTTGCCTCACTACAAAGCAATTTCCAGTCACTGCCAGAGAATATTGTCATTGTACACTACACTTCTGTCTGTTCTTCCCTCTGCTTGGCATTTTTTTATTTTGAGGAAAGGACATGGAATGAGAACAAACCTAGATGTGGCACATCTGTGTTTTGCATTGTGGAAATTCTCCACTGAGAGCAAAAACAAGACTGCAGCATTTTGCAGCAGCTGAGAAAAAGAATTTCTAAGTACTTGTTTCTGGACACAAACCTAGGTTCATCATATCTTTCTTTAGCCTAAGACCAACGCACATTTTCTCACTTTCCAGTCAGAAAAAATAGGTATGTGAACATATGGAAAATATCCCAAAATTCTGCCAAGCTAAGTGGTGATTCCCTGTTCAAGCACTTCAGACTCAGATTTGTCTCTTCCTCTGTAATTCTGTAATTAGAGAATATTTACATCTTGTGACTTACAGTACTTTACAAATGTTTGTTTACACATATACTTTTTCTTCCTTTCACAAATTACCTTCTTTCATTTAGGGCTAAACGAATGATTTCAAAACAAAATATTTGTTTTGCTCTAATGTTAAAGTTCACAGTCTGTGATATTTACTTTCCATAGTATTTCTCTGAACTATAAAAATAACGGTGTTCTTAGTTTCTATCAAAAATAGCTATTTTTGGGTTTTGTGACATAATTTTCTTTAAAGAGGACTAAAAAATAAAGTTGTCTAAGCCAAACTAAAAAGTCTTCGGCCTTTTATTTAATGCAAATCATATTTATAGAAGTCAAAAGAGTAGGTCTGAAGTTGATACAATGCTTGTACTTCCTCAGAAGAAACAGTCTCAGCATTGAGGATCTTCTAAAGGATTTCTATAACTGTGTCTAGTTAAGAATTTGTATGCTTTTCCTGAGTCATCGAAATTACTGTCACAGAAAAAATAACTGCCCTCAATACTGTCTTTGAGGGGACTACAAGTAACAGGATTAGATTATTACTTCCATTTTTATGCGATGAAGTTGCATTATTTGTGATTTTTAAAACTTTTACTCCAAGAAATTTAATGAAAAATACTAAAGAACACTAAGAAATATCTTTCTTAATATGTAATTTTAAAATTCAGTGGCTGTCTATCTTGACTATATAACTAGAAGTTAGGTGAGCTGAAGGGATAACCTAACACTGCTGAAGTCAAACAAAATTTAACACCAACATCAGCAGATCAGCAATACAATGTTAGATCTCCTTCACATGACTTCCAATTGACCTGGGTGACATATGGGAAAAGTAATTTCCTTGTGGATTTATCTTGCCCAGGTTGGTGCCAGAGTCTTCTCTGCAGACTGAAAATTTTGATGCAGGCTTTCCCATGGGAATTTGAATACCTAGAACCCCAGTCATCTGTGAATGGAACACCAAATCCTAGTTTGCAAAGAAATAAAATATAGAGGGGAGAAAAATGGACATCCTTGCATTTAAGAGCAATGAGAGCTGAAAAGGATACTACTTACTTATTCTTGGAATGGAGTAGATGAATTGGGAGTTCTTGTTTTTAGTGCCAGGTCATGTTGTAAACCAGTCATGGGGAACTCATAAAGTAAGCTCTCATAATTGCACAAAAATGTTCTTAGGAAATATATTTTCACTTCATGCACTAATGTGTTACATAAAGATATAAATAAATTAAACTAAAGCATAGCCTTCCAAATGAAGGAAAAAGTCAGCTTTGCTTTTATAACCATGGTTACTCACTCTGAAAAAGAAATCAACGTGCAAACTCTACATTAACAGATGCAAAGCAAGCATTCTTTTATGACTTTATGAGATAATTCCTAAACTCCATTTTTGCAGTAACAGCTGAAGAGAATATTGCTATCAGGTGTGGTGACAACATTTCTTAACTACAACTAATCACACTGCTGTGCAGGGGTTTGGGATTGTATGGAAACCTAAGTTCACCTTGCCTGTGATTCCAGGCCTCTCAGCCCTAGAACCTTGCCTAAATATTAGAAGAAAAAAACCAACCTGGACATTTTGTGCCATATAAAAGAGTTTGCAAAAGCTGATGACAACCTGTCAACGTTTGATCTCACTTCTTAGCTGAGAAGGGCCGTTGGAAACACCACAGGACCAATACAGGGTGTTGTGCTTAAACCCCAGCCAGCAGCCCAGCCGCTCACTCACTGCCCCACCAGTAGAACTGGGGAAGATAGTTGGAAGGGTAAAAACCAGAGAATTCAGGAGCTGAGATGAAGGCAGTTTAATAAGGAAAGCCGAAAGTCACACACATAAACAAAACAAGGAATTAATTCACTGCTTCCTGTGGACAGGTAGATGTTCAGCCATATATCCTGGAGAGCAGGGCCTCATAATGCATAAGGGTAACTTGGGAAGATAAACATCAAACACCATCACTCCAAACATCCCCTCACATCACCTTCTCCTCCTTCTTCATCCACCTTGTATACTGAGCATGATATCACATTTACTTTTGATAAGTTATGGGCACCCATCCTGGTCACATCTCCTCCCATCTTACCACGTATCTCTGACTTCCTTGTCAGTGTGTCAGTATGGAAAAGAGAAAAGGCCTTTAGTAAGCAATAACAAAAACATCTTTATACTATCAACCCTATATTCAACACAAATGCAAAACACATTACCTTATCAGATACTATTTAACAGTCAGAACCAGTACACAGGGCAAACAGTTTCAGACCTTTCTGACTGTTTGATGGAGTAAGGGACTCTGCAGGATTTACTGATCTGAGACCACCTAAAACCAGAATAGACTCAATGCAGCTGAGTTAAACCTCATCCAAAACATAACCCTTAATCCTCAACCTTAACCTGTAAGCCCTAGGCCCTAACGCCTAACCCTACCACCCTAATCATAACCCTACACAGCAATGACCATAATCCTAATTCTAGGCACCTTAACTCTAACCCCAAACTCAACCCTGATCTCTCACTCCAAACCTAAACCCTAACCTTAACACCTAAGAGGAAAGACTTTGGACAAGATTTCACTGCAGGCATGACCAAGGACAAACACATTAGGATTAATCTAATGATAACATAGCTGTGATTTTTCTTCTTCTCTCCTTCAGCAATATATCCAGTTCAACTAATAGCATAAGGAGGCGTACAGAATCCTTTGCAACTCTCATGAATACTCCCTAACTCATAAGGAATGTCTCAGAAGGGCTGGACAGTAATGCAGGTTATAATTCCCTAAATCTGACTTGGAAATACTTTAAATAATTTTTGCTAGTTTCAAAATTAGAAGGAAAAGCTGCCCTGTTGCCTTAATGAAAAGAGGATTGGAGGTTTGATGTTATCAGAAAGCAAATTGCTTTCTGAAGCTGTAAATGTTTATCCAGTTACATTTTAGATGTGTTTGCAATTTACAAGTTAAACTTCAAGTATGGAAATATAGCCAGAAATTTACTTCACTTTCTTTCATTTGACCTAAAAGAAACACCTAAGTAAAAAGCAGTCTCCTGGCTAAGTCATATTTTATCTTCTAGAAATAGAAATTCTTCATTCGGACTCCAAAACAGAATTATATCTGATCAATTAAGTGAATTTAGGTCTTGACCACAGGTGCAGGCACATTTAAGTAAGGGAGACAAGAGGCATGTTCTTGCAAGAAGGACAGATCAAGACAAAAAACAGACACAGCTGTATGCATTTCTTACCTTGTTTACTCAGTAGGCCTGAATTAGTCATACTTCTCCACTTGCACTAGTTTGAAGGTAAAGCAGTGGGAGATTCCAAGTCAGGACTACAATTTCATAGGAAAATTTAAATAAAGACAATAGGACAGAAACACTAGCTTAACCTGACAGAGTCAGAATACAACCTGACACCCTGTTGGTGAGGGTGGTGGGAGCAGTCCTATTAAATGGTGGTTATAGTCCTGTTGGAGTGATGGATGTGGTTCTGTCAAAGCAGTGATCCTGTTGAAAAGTCTAGTCCTTCTCTGGAACTCTGGTGGTGGATATGATGCTCTTTTCCTGTGGGAATCCAGTGGTACTGGTCTGGTGTTCCAAGCCTCAGATTATATACAGTTTGGACTGTTTGGTTCCCCCCGCCTTGGCAGAGCATCTTGCAATGGGATGGTGTCATTTTGTGAGTCATTCTGTGAGACCTTGACGGCCCATTAGCAGAGAAAACCCTCTGAAGGGGGTTATTAGGGCTGTCTAGTGGTAGAAATAAAGAACGCTGCCTCACCTGTTTTAACATCTTATGAAGACAGTAATAGAATACAAACTTTTGGTTACATCTTACACTTTAACCTAAGACATCATTTAAGTAGGTTCTTGTGCCCTTTCTGAACTCTGAACTTTTCCTCTAATTCCTTTTACTGGATCGGATATAGTTGTTGCCCTCTCTCCCAGTTGCCAACCCCTTAATCCTTTCATCTTCACCTTTCTTCCATATCAACTTCTTCTATCTTTCTCTTCTGTTAGTTTCCCAGTGTTCTCTAACCCTTATCTCTGTTCCCTAATTTTTCTCTTCCTCCCACTTACAAAAAAACCAGGCTGTCTTGAGCCTCACTCAAATACAATATGGGAAGTACTGCAGCTCATCGTTATTAAATTTCAGATATACAGTCCCTATGCATGTGATAGACATTTTGATTAAAAGTAGTGAGGATTTAGCCCTCTTGCAAGGCATATTAGCTGAGAGCCATCTTGAATTAGCATTTTTATAACCAATGTTTGTGGGACTTCTGCAATATCCTATGTCACAAAAGTAAGGAGGAGATCGTAACAACTGACAACATCTTCTTTCCAAGTGGTCCCTATCTGCATGATCATTCTGCTTGGAATATGGACATGGTTTGTATTTTCCTACTGTAAAAAAGCATGCACTGATCAGGGAAGTATGCAATGCAATAAACACAATAGTGTATGTCCCTAAATTAAACATCCTTCTTCACTGTTGCACTGCAGCTTTATCTGGGGATCTCTACACTGGCTAAATACACTACTGCAGAAAAGAATGTAAAACACAGAGTACGGCTTCATTGGGATTTAGTTCTAACACTTCCTAAGGAATTTATTCTAGAGAAAAGTATGCTCTCTTCCTATCACCCACACAAAAGAAATGGCTGAAAATTTTGGATAAGTTTATTCTGTCTCCTCACTATTGATCCTGTCTTTGTTCTGCAAAGCAATTACAAAGACTAAGTCACCACTGCATGCTGGTCACAAAAGCTGCAGGGAAAGTGAATGAGAATATGGATTTGGACCTGGCTTTTGTGCCTCTGAATATCATGACAAATTTAAAATCCACCAACCCAAACCTTGAGTCCTATATGGTAGAATAACTATGCAAAAATGCAGCTTAGTGCATTATCCTTTATTCTGCTGCCTATGGAAAGCTGTTGCATATAATTATGAAGTATTTTATGTGATGCTACTTGTAATGCCAGTAATGCTAAAAATGTAATACTGGACTTCTGCTACAAGAAGAAGAGATAATATTTCAAGAGGTGTAAATCTTGATGAAAGTATGATAGATTATGATAATCAGAAGCATAGAAAATATTCAAATTTAGGCTGTATGAGCAATTCTGTAAGTTTAAGTGTTCTGTGCACATTAGTCATAAGCAACTAGTAGGATGTCTGGTGCCTTTACTTGAACCATCAATGAAAATATTGAAGGACATTGAAGTCAGCTATGACAAAAGATTAAAGTAGCAGTAGTACTTATAAATTCACAAAGCGCCATTCATTGTTTTAGCTGGGTTTTTTACAAAAAAATTTTTTTTGAATTGTTAATACTATTAAATACATTCCATAGGATTAAATCAGAGTCAATGTTGTTAAACAAATGCAAGAATGCCGCACAGCATTGCCTGCTCCTGAAATAAAAGCATGTACACATGACCTTTACTTAATGTTGTGTATTTTGTTGCAAGTTACAATGTAGGAATCAGAAATCTGTATTCACTGTAATTTGATAGATTGACATTAAAATTATATAGTAAAAAAAATAGTTTAAGGGTACCTGACAAACTTACTTCATTCATCCTTCCACCTTGAGTTAAAAATCCAGATTTGTGTAATTTGGTCCTAAAGACAACAAGCGATTGAAATGCTACAGCTTCCCCAGGAAATCTCTTCTAGTGTTTCTTTATCCTCAGTGATAAAACAGCCTGAACTAATTCAAAAGAGGTTTCTGGCCACCCATATAAAACATGAAATACTCTTAATGAAAAAGGGACTTTATATGATAGTATGCATTAACAAACATAAATGTTTCATGTTTCTAGGCACCATCTTCAGCATGAAATGCAGTTCTTCAAGAACTCTTTGCCATAGAAACTAATTAGCGCTCTGAAATTTGAAATGCTTAAATGCAAGATTATTTGTATTCACATTTTTGCTCCTCCAGTAGTCTTCGTGAAAGAAATTCTACTATTATCACCAGATGCCACAAAATAGGATTTACTGAACATGTCTCTGGTTCACAGAGCTAAACCATGCCTCTAATTAATGTAAAATAAATCATACTATTTGATATAAATGCTATTCAAATATTTAAATAGATTGATGGATTAAATATCATTAGGATGTATGAAAAAGAGGACATAATTTCAAGGCATAATTTAGATAGCTTTTTAGAAGTATGAACTGCTGTAGATGGCACAAAGATAAAGGAATTGGTGAAATACTACATATGAATATTTAAACTCTGCACCGTAAACCCACTTTTTGTAAAAAATTAATTCTATCATTGCAAATGTAATGTAACATCTGGCTGAATTATATTACATATGTGCTATATATATATGTATTATTTGTGTCTGCTGTTACTTGAGAATAAAACTATAGTAGTTTTAAGTAGAGAATTCAGTAGAGAATAAAACTATACCAGGAGGGAAACCCAAGGAAGGGCAGAAGAGCTGAGAGGGGTCCTCCTCATTGTAGTCAGAGCTGTAAGTCTATTTCTGAATGAAAGCTCAGGAGTGATTTGGAAGAGGAGTGAACAAATTGGGAACTTGCTCTGGATTCACTTCTAAGGAGCTTCTGAAACTCTGGGTCCCTGTTCCATAGATAACATCAGAGCTTTAAATGGCATGGACAGAAGGTGAAGACAGTGAATCACTGTAGGGGGTGAGCTGGTTTATGTGTCATGATGCCGCAGTCCTTTTCTGACCCAGAAGTATGTTTTCATGTTAGTAGAATGACAGGCATGGGAACAGCTGAAATTTTCAGGAAAATGCCACAGGTTGTTATGTGCATTGTGCTTTTTTTTTGAGAAGTAGTTTCCTCCATGTTTTACCTAAGTATGAACTGACAGTTTTTCATTGTAGTAACTGGAAAAATCCTTTTGAGTCTTGATGGTTAGGAGCTTGAACTTTATTGATCAGTTTCAGTCAGACTGGTTGCAACCAGACCAGGCAGGGAAAGAAAAGTGCACTGTTGGGCACAGCAGGAATATCACTGTCAATTCTCAAGTGTCTTAGATGCAGGCAGGGATTTCTTGTGTTGAGTGAGAATTAGTTCTCATGAAGCAGCATGGGAGCTGGTTTTTAACCTTCAGGGAGAAAGAAGTGCAGCAGTAGGTAGAGGAGAAGAAGATGATGGAGGCAACACTGTTTTCTTTTGAACCTACATGTGGTCTGGCATGAAACCAAGGAGCTGCTGTGGCTAACTGTATCGTAAGCTGACTTTGCAGTTGAGGATGGAATCAAGTAAAATCAACTGAATTCAGGATGGCTGAATTCGGGATCCTCTACATACATTTTCAATGCCTATTTTTAATTAGTCCATCTAAATACAAAAATAATCTAATATATAAAAATTATATAAGGTATAAAAAATATCAATTATATTCAACAGAATTGACATCCTTACTTTTAGGCTAAACATGTGATGTAGTTTTTACAAAGATATTAAGTAGAGTTTTGCATTGAATAAACTTTTTTTTTTTTTTTAAGACTGTCAGGTATCATACAATGGGAAATTTGAAATTCATTCTCACAGATAGAATGGGTTTTTCTCCCTTTGCTGCTGATGCCTTAGAGAGATCACTTTCTGAGACTAAGTTATTAGAGCGACAGCAGAGAAGAGCACAGAAAATGCTGCTTGATCTGGCTTGCATGGAAGGAAATTGCAATTTCCATTCAATTGCACTGAGACGGAATTAAAACTTTTTTACTACACACAACTGATTTTTCCAACGTAAAAATCAGCTGGAAATTGATTGAAATTGAAAGGCTATTAGTAGCCTTAAGATTTTCAATGACTTCTCTAACATTTCCTCACTCCTCGTGCCTGTGAGGGAGTACTCTCCTAGAAAGGAAGAATGTATACTTCCAAATTTCTTTGCATCCGCCTGTGAAATGTCTGTTACGGATCAGTTCTGGACACAAGATAGCTGACCAAATAGCCCCAGGGAAGGTTCTGTCATCCCATGAGCTGTTGCTTGTAATTTAAGCTGGAAAAGAGAAGTCACACTAAATTTACCATCAAAGCCTTCCTGGATCCCTGTGGGAGGTGTGTCATATTGGCCTTACTTGTTCCGTAAAGAGCAAACTTAAGGGCTGTGGGCAGTCACACAGAATCAGCATAGTTCCAGTTCACTCACTTTGAAAAAGGCAAAACACTACTGAGAAAAGCTGATTTAGCCAATAATTTAATCTTCATGTGATGTGGAATTATCCATCTCAAAGGTTTGGGGTTTTTTGTTTCGTTTACGGGTTTCGTGGGTGGGGTTCTTTTGGGGTTTTTGGGGGTTTTTTTGCGTTTTTGGTTTTTTTGGTTTTTGTTTTTTTTTTTTTTCTCCTGCATTTCAGAGAAACTGCCACAGCAGAAATTAGGAAAATAACGGCCGTGTTGAGACGGTGTGGATGAAACAAGACCCTGGAGAGCGCGGCATGGGCGGTGGATTTGGCCGGACTCCAGGCCGGTCTATGCGGGGGCCACGTCGCTTCCCTTCTGCATTCCCGCCTTCTCCTGCGGCTTTGGAACAGCAAGACCGGGAAAAACCCCCAGTGCCTTGCTCGAGCCACAATCAACCATATCGGGAGCGAGGGGGAAAAAAAATAACCATTGACGAAAATCCCTCATCTTTCTCTGAAGTGTGTTCTTTTTCTGCGGCACAGCAATGGGCAGTCCTTCGCTCTCACTTTCAGACACCCAGCTGGCAACACAGACACAATGGACATGACCCAGGCGAGGAGCGCAAGCCTGCCTCAAACCCGGTGGAGCCGCCCACAGAGCACTCCCACCTCCTCTCGCCCACTCTGGCGCCGCCCGCGTCCTCAGCTCTCCTCCATGCTCCAAGGCCCCACCCGCTCTGTCCGCATTGGCCACGCTTCGCCCGCCCCCACCCCCGCCCCGGCGAGGGCGGCACCGGCCGCGCCTTCGGCCGAGGGGCGCTGCAGCGGATCTGGGTGGGCCGGGGAGCCGCGGAGCGGCCGTCGGCTCGGACTTGTTCCAACGCCCAGGGACTCGTCTCCCCGGCCGAGGCGAGCTTGCAAGCCCAGCTGCCTGGCAGGGCGAAAGAGAGACAAACTAAACGCCAAAGAACCTCCAGCCTCTGCTTCTGCCTGGTTTTATTTTATCTCCTGTAATTATTTCGGAAAAAAATAACCAAAAAATACATCGCCGTGTTTTTAACTATTCGTGCCGCGTGTGCAGCTGTTTCCTGCACACCCCTGATAAACAAAGGAAAAGGGGGAGGGGGCCACGTTTCGCAGAAGACATGCGTTCTGTCAGGAAGAGGTGGACTGTGTGCACCATAAGTCTCCTCCTCATCTTCTATACGACGAAGGAAATAACACGGACCGAGGAGCGCCAGGAGGCAGCTCTCGCCGGGTAACTGCGGGGCGCCGTGACGGGAGGGCGATCCGAGAGGGCGGCTGAGCCGTGTGGATTGTCAGGTGCTCCGGAGCTACTCAGGCTGTGACCCGCAGCTTGCGATACCTGCGCAGCTCGGCGCTCTCGCTGACGGGCGCTGCCGGAGGGCCCGGATGCCGCTACGGGACGAGTGGCGAGTGGGGCTAGCTGCCGAGCCTCGGCGGCCGAGGGTGGGTGCGAGTGCACGGGAAAGGACAGGAGCTGCCCTGCTTCGGAAGTTGCGTCCCAGCGCCGTAACGGGGAACTCCTGGGAAGTTTCACCCATCCGCGGCTGCCCCGGGACGGCCCGAGGTGGCGGCGGCGGTCGGTGGAGCTCGTTGTGCCTCGGTTTCTTGCCTTTCGCAGCCAGGCGTGGTGGGATGCAGGTCTGCTTCCGGCTTTGGTGTTTGCCTGGAAGCTTTGCTTAACGTGGCTTTTTCTTAAGGATTCTTGCTCTGAGAAAAGTGTAGCTCTCTTAGCTCTCGAGCTTCCTCCACTGGAAAGTCTGGTCCCTCGCTGAGACCATTAGTTACATACTCTTTCCCTTTGCTGCCTGTGGTTGACTCAAAACGAAGCGCGAAGAGTTCCTTGCCATTTTTATCTTTGCACATCAGCTTTCTCTTTATGTATGTGAATTCATCCTGCATTCCTCATTTTTCTCCCATCTTGCAGCTGTTCTGTGGAGATGCTAGGTTTTCAGCCAAGTTGGTTTTTCCATGGTGATGTATAAGATTTTGGTTTCTCTGAGCAATGCATGAATTTATTGGTCGTTCAATGTAATCGATAAAAGCTAAGTAGGAACTCATACTTTCTGTTTGTTAGTGCATGTCGACTGTGGGTCGAATTCTTTCACAGTAGATTTTTGTCCTCTTGTGTAAGCCCTTGCCTTAATTTAAGGAGGAGGCATAAGGGGGTTGTAAGTACCCGTACAGGCCTGGGGGAAGCTGAGGCAATTACAACCTACTTGACCCCCGGAGTTAAAGACGAAGGACATCCCTCTTTCTCAGGCAGTCTGGTGAGGGAGGAGGACACAGGCAACTGGGCTGGGCAGCTGTCGCCCCGGCACATGCTGAGGGCAGGGACTGTCCGCACCTATGTGTGCAATATTTGCTTCCTTTTTTATTCAAGATTTTTATAGCTTTCTGGTATCTCTTCCTCCTGTTCAGCCTGAGTGTAACCTGGTTTCTACCACAAACCTATCTGTATTCTTAGGAGATGAACAGAAGTTTAAAATTTGGGGTTACAGCTATGTGAAAACAGATGCGAAAATGAATGTGTGAGGTAGAATTGCCATTGATACCCGTGTTTCTTAGTATGTGCTTCTTCCTCTCAGACTAGAAGGAACTGATGAAATTGTTCAGAAATCACTTTATATAAGTTTGCAATGAAAAAACTGCTTTCGGCGCACTGCACATTGTTTGACACAACTTAAAACCTTACTTAAATGAACTGTTGTTTTAATATTAAATGGAAGGAAACAAGTGTGTTTAGTTATAAATACACATGTTCCTAACAAACACTTTAAAATACAGCTATAATACACTTCTGAGTAGTCATTGTGATATCTATTTCTTTATCAGGGAGACTTCTTGTGCTGTATGGTACTACTCACTTTCACTATGGAAATATTTTTTCTCTTCACAGCCTGTTGTCCCATTCATTACTGTATGAAGCAAAAAAAATAGCCTAAAAATGTATTGCTCATCACTGCTGCCTCTATTGATGTTACACTTTCTCCTGAATTAGGGGTTTGGGATGTTGGGTTATTTTTGACTGGTCATGTGAGCAAGCAAAGTCAGTTTTCCATGGGTTATTTTACTTTCAGAAGTTATGGATGTACAAGGTGGCCTATTTTATGGTTATTAGTGGCAGCAGACAACTCAAAATGGACTGGCTATATACAATTCCAAGTTACATGAGAACTTCTAAACCAGCTGTGCACTTTCATAGAGAAGTGTGCTAGGACAATTACTGTGAAGTGCACCCTACTTCACATAGACAGTAATGTCCCTTTCAAGGTTAAGCAAGTAATGAAACATGCATGTTATGCACAGAGTAGTGTTGCTTAGACAGTGTCGTCTTCTACTGAAATGGAATACACTTGAAGTCAGTTACTTTATTTGATGAACTATCTTCATGAGAAGAGAGTCTTGTTATATAGGTCTGATTGGTCACCAACACAAGGTAATCCAAAGTGAAGGCTGACACTGTCAGTTGTAAGTTGCTGCCACAGTGTGGCAGTTCTTTCAGTTATATCAGAGAGGATTTGCAATGATTCTAGAAGATACAAAATAATCCACATTACTTTCGTTTATTTACACAATAAAGAATTACCTGGAGAAAGTTTGGATTTTTATGTATTAGTTTATTTAATATTGCTTTAAGTGAAAATTAATCTAATAAAAGGGAGAGGATCATCTAAATGAGCCCAATTGTATTCATAGTAATAATTTTAACACAAAGTGCTTAGGATCTTCTTTCATAAGAACATAATTTAACATTTTTTCAGTGTACAATCTGTGTAATTCACTGCAGTTGTAAATTGTGACTATGGAAATCAGCCACGTATCGAGTGCTATGGTTTAAGTGTTGGCAGTGCATTTTGTTACTAAGTTTTGTCACTTGTTTCACTGTTCAAGTGTGTACTAAATAATATTTAATCTAGAATAAACTAGAGACATCTCTGAAGTGTTCTTAGACTGAGAGCTTTACCTGGATGTAATTTGGTCATTTGCCTTTAGATGCATGCACTCAATGCATGTAGAAAATATATGCAGGAATATATATGTAATTAATATTATTACAACGATTTTGGAAAAGTTTTAGAGAATAAAAAATGTTAATATAGCAAAAGGTATTGGTTGGATACTGGCTATTGGATTTAGGGACTTCTGCAGCATCTTCCCATGCATTCAAGTTCGCAGGATTTGGGTAATTTGCATACAGGTCATGAACCTAAAGTTGTAGGTTTTTGGTAGATGGCAGCCTTACCTCTGCACCAGTGTGATGTCTGGGCTGCAGGGTGTTGGCATGAGGGTGAGGGAGAAAGGGAGCTGCAAGTAATGCAGGATAGTTTTGGTGAGGAGTATGGTAATAGTTTGTTAGTTAATGGGGCTTTTGCAATGACAGCACATTTTAGAAATTGCTGCATATTACCAGTTTTGTTAATTTAGCTTAATTAATGTCCTATTATCCTTAATTAATTTTCTATTGCTTGTGTTTAGTCTGTTGTGTATTTTACTACGTATTATTGCTTTATATACAGCCAGTAATGTTGCTGTGTTTCTTACTAAGGGCTCTGATACCATTGTTATCAAAGCTTACAGCCGCAGAAAAACAAGTATCAGCAATTCTGGAAAGCTTTCAGGCTCACATCTTTACCGTTTTGTTCATTGAAGGGACTGAGTCAGATATTCTGTTTCCAAGTTATTGTTATTGGCAGTATTTCAGAGCATGCTTATTTAACAGAAAAACAGATTTCTATATATCATTGTCCTGTGCACACCTGAGTTACAAGACATTTTTTTGTGTCCTGTGAGCACCTGAGTTACAAGACATTTTTTTGTGGTGGACTTTTGCCTCCAACAACTTTGATATATTTGTGGTGAACGGCCATGTTTAAACTCAACTGAACATTGCTCTGGCATCTAAAAGACTGTGGATGATACACTATAGATGATAATGGAAAGATGTGGAGATAAAAATGAGTTTTAGTTGTAACACCTTAAGTTGTGCTTGTAGTGTTTGGCTTCTTTGCCTCATTTATGTTATCCTTTTGGCTAATATCACTGCAGCTTGTGCTAGCTCACCAGGTGTTCAGTGGTCATCACTCAAAGCTTACTGTATTTATTTCTTTTAAGGTTACCTTGCCAAAAAAATTACAATCATATGACTGATGGACAGGATAAGACAATTGGAATGTTTTGGATGTGTGCAAGCAAAAGTTTCATGAAATGTTAGGAAAATTTTGTATTTTGTATGTCCTTAAGCTCCAGAATTCCATACTTAAAAATCTTTAGCGTTTTTAAGCAGAAGGCCAAAAATATCTGTTAAACCAGTATTGCAGATTATGAGCTGGGCAAAGGCTTGAAATGTAATACTTGATTCTTAGTTTAGTACTAGAAATTTGGAACCTAGAAGTGCAGAATCTGCCTTACAATCATAATGAAGTTTTGTCCAGATTCACAATTTGGAGTTTATTGTAGTTCTTGTTATGGCTATTCCATTACAAGTATAAACAAATTTAAGCTCCTAATTTGCGTATTCAGCTATTACAGAAACTGTGTCATAGATTTTTTTCTGTTACAGTTTATTTTCTTTAGAAAGCTAAGAGATAGTTGCTTATTTTTTTTTGTGAATAAAAGGATATATTGCTGGGGCTTGGGATGTAAATGACTTAAGCTGGAGTTATCCTTGATGTAATTGTGTGCTTTCTCTATTGCATTGCAGGGATGGTGTACTGAGTGTGAGTAGATCAATCATCAATAGCTCTGATAAGATAATTCAAAAGGGTGGCTCCTCAATTTTCCAACATGCTGCAGAAGGTTGGAAAATCAATTCTTCTTTGGTAATGGAAATAAGGTGAGTTTCCTAAATAAAAAAGCAATTCATTTCACCTTGCCTATGATTATTTTAATTTATGTTGCTTTATGATTCCTTTGCTCTATAAAACAGTAATTTGATTTACATTTGCAAGTGGCTGTTTTTAAAGTGTATCTATTTAGGTTTCAGTGTTAAATGCAACTGTATGACATTAGGCTTCAAAGTAAAGTCATCCTTCATAAGAATTAATAAAATGTTTTCGCCTGGCTGTGACTGTAAGACCTGTGTAATCAATCTCTATTATTCATGTCCATATTTAAGCTGGTTGTCTAGAACTCTTCCACAGTCAGTGGTGAGAAACCGGTGCTTTTAGGACATGATTTTCTCTTATGCTAAATGTTTGATATAGAACAGGTGAAAGTATCTTAAGCATACCAGCTTTTCTCCCTTGACTACAGAGGGAGCTTAGGCAAACAGCTGGGGTGCTGTCTGGAGTCAGTAGCTGGGCCATCAAGTGTTGTGAGTCCACTTGTGGCTGTGGCTGGTCCACATCACAGGGTCAGACACTGACAATAGCTGTGTCTTAAGCCGTTTCCTTTATTGATATGAGGCCAAAAAGAGCCTTAGGCTTATGCTGAGGGGGCAGCCCAGTAGCAGAGTTGAACTGTTTGATAGTTCTGATGTGTCTTTACAGTGGATCTCTGCACCTTGGGGCCTCAGAGAGTAGCAAGATGCCTCTGAGTGTGTCGTGTTGTATCTTCCCCATCTTCATCAGGAAGATGGCCCATGAGAGAAACACATGAGCATGGATTGGCATTGTGGAGTTCTAGGAGTGCCACATGCTATGAAAAATGAGGGAAAGTAACTATTTTTAACAACAATTGCATAGTAGATTAGACCTGATTTCTGAATATTAAGATTTTAAATAGTAATGTGTTCCAATTAAAATGTAGTTTCTATTTCCCTTTCTACTTTTATTTTTTTTTATTTTTAATTTTTTTTAAATTAAAGGACAGTTTAGAAACCCCTAAATCATGCATTGTTTTCATGTATAAAAGCATGGCTTCTCTGAATGAGAAATATAAGAATTTTTTTAATGACTGCTATTTTATGTCTAATTCTAAGGTAGCTCAGAAATGTATGTATCATAAGTTATGGGTCCAAAAGTTGGGAAAAAACAGTTTTTTCTACTTGTGAAGTACGCTGATTTGGAAATGATTGACGATAAGTAGAGACAATTATTCTCAGTCATTTTACTGAAAATTTGAGTATCATATTTCAGAACCATTTAAAACCGATACGCTTTACTGCTCAAGCCAAACAATAAGCAAGAAAAAGTATTACAATAACCTTTTGGTTAAAATCAAGGGAGAAAATTAAGCTTGGGTTCTGCCAATTTTCCACCTGTTCCAAATGCAAAATATGTTATTCAGACAATGAAGTAAAACAGTGGAGAATGCTTTAGTATGTTTTCATCCTGTTAATACATGTATATCATTTCATGTGTAATAATTTCAATCTACTAGATTAATGAGATTCAAAATCTCATTTTTTTCTTAATCAAATCAAAATCTCCTTAATCAAATCAAAATCTCTAATTTTTTCTTAATTGTTTCCAGAGAGGGAAATCTCTCTTATTTAATAAATCACTACTGTGTACTTAAGAGCCACTTTTATATGTGGGGTTTTAAAATACCGTGCAGAGAAGGGGGTCTTTTTTGTCTCATTAGTATAGTGAAGAAAGCAGTGTATCTTGTACACTGGCTTAAGTACTAGAAGTAGAGGTTCCACTGTAATTCTTCCATTGTAAGAGTGTACCATAGAGGGCATAAAGCTGAGATTATTTAGAAGTCCACATTGCCAGTCTTGTTTTCAGAGGAAATGGCTACCTTAATGAACTCTGGGGCAGACATAGAAGGTAGGTGTGAACCAGAAAATTATTTTAGATTAATGTGACTTAGGGTCAAAAGTTGACATGAACTCTATGAAAGGAGTCAGTGCTACCCACCAGGCATAATCTTTCCAGCAATCCTCTTTGCTGACATGTATAGCACATTCAGTTATGGTTCTCAGTAGTGAGAGAGGGATATCAGGCATGCTTTTCACTGAGGAAGTTGCATGCAACCCCTTGTGATGTATTTCAGTCTGATGTTGACTAAATTATGTACATTCTCTCACTTTTTCAGGTGATTTGCTATGCACCTTTCTTCCATGTTACAGTAAGAAGCATTTTAGCTGTAGTTTTACACTTACACACCTTTGAGGACTAACTTTAAAAGTGTCTAGCAAAGTCGTACAGTATTCTTGTGGTTTAACTAACTGCTTAGCCCTCCATAATATGTTGCATGCACTGTGTAGACTATGAAGATGATTCATTGTGTATAATTGCAGCTGTTAACATGAAGAGTGGTTGGTGGTCTTGTGGTGTGATCATAGGAAGTAACAGTAAGAGATAAATAAAAAGCAAGTTAGTGCCTATTGAGTAATGTATAAAATGTTATCAGTTCTAAGTAGTGGAGACATAATTTGTGAAGCCATTAGTGTGCATCATAAAGATATTTCATAAAACTTAGAATCATCCACGAATGACAGATGTTTTTGTGTCTTACTTCAGCTTGCCACCCACATTAGCAATTTTCAAATGTAGAAAGTATTTTTTTGCTTTGTTCAAGGACAATTGGTCAGTGATGTGTCAAATCATGTTGATTGGTATCTAGAATATTGTACTTTGCTATTGCTTTCTTGACTTAGTGGTCATCGTCTCTCACCATTTTATTTTTGCTCAAGTTAGTGATGTGTCTGTCAGCCTCAAAGGCCTTAGGAATTCTTGGCAAAGCCAAGCTCAGATAGGAGTCAATGAGTGGTAAATCTTCTTCATCAGGACCCCATGGAAGGATGGAAAGCTTTCAGTGGGTTTCTGGTGCTCTAGAACTTTACAGCCAGAAAAGGCAGTCTGTGGAGTGTAGCAGCCTTCTTGGGAAGGCAGCAGCCTTTTGGAGATACTAAGCAGGCTTAAGAAGAAAGTGCTAGACTTTCTGTGATTGAGGTGAAAATTATGGGTATTACTGATTAGTATTACTATTTACTTGGGGCTGTGTGAAATGTTCTGCCTTTACAGTGATTGATTTAGTAGGAGACTGGTTTTTGCAACAGATGTTGCTTTCTCATTGCTGGCAACTTCTTTGAAGAAGAATTGATCATTCCTGTGACAAAGGGATGAAAGGGAAGAAGACTGCTTTCTTGGCTCCCTTTTCTATCTGTGTTATTTCAGTCATGAAGAGGAGTCCAACATCTGCTAAGGTTTTATGTCTTATGTCCTTTCTACTCTCTGTAGCAATGTGAAAGTTTTCCTCATGCTTATAGAAATAAGGAGACTTCATTTGTAATGAAGGCTATAGTTTCAGAAAGTAGGAATGTGTCTGCAATGGTACAAACCTGTTTGAGAAGGCCTTCCACACAGGACTGATGACAGCACATCTATGACCTGTGTGAAATGAACTACAGTTTCCTGTCTGCGACTTTTTTCTACTTACTTTTAAGTAAATATGGTAGTTTATGCTGAAAGGAGCAAAATAAGGTTATGAATTGCAGGAAGGCAAATTTTTAAATAACTGCATTGGCAATGTATTTATCTCTACAATGTAACAGAGACTATTTCCTGTCCAAAAAGTGTGACAATTTGTATGATGTCAGCAGCATCTAAAAAAAAAAAAAGCATCTTCCTCCTTCAAAAGGTTCCAATTATTATCAATTTTTGTCTTACAAGTTAGTGTGAAATAGCTCTGATAAGTCCCTGAAGTGCTAGCAGTAAATACAGAGCCAGCAAAGGAGCACTACAATTGCTATGTAGTAAATACAACTCAGCAATGGAGCACTACAACTGCTCTGAAGCTTTTGGAGCAATGTTCCAAAGCCATTTGCACTGTTTCTTTCTGATTGTTTTTGTGTCAAAGACATAGAATCCAGGGTTCTCTGGTCTGGTTTAGTCATATTAATCCTCAGGAGATTTTTGCTTGCCAATCTATCTTACTCTACCTTGCTTATCTTCTTCAAAAGCTGGTGTATGGACAACCTTCCTTTTGCATGCCCACTCTCTTGAATTAAAGTGTTTCTGTTTGTGTGACATCCATCAGCTGGAAATTCCTTAAAGCCCTTCCAGGGTTATTTGCAGCTAGGTATGTTTTTAACAAATCCAAATTAGTGGTAGAACTAGATGATCTTTCAAGTCCTCTTCCAACACAAGCTATCCTATGATTCTAAAGACTGCTTTTCTTGAAGAGCTTTTCTTGAAACCCTTTCAGACTCAAGTAAAACCTAGCACAGGTGCTGTGGTCCTCACTGCTTCCTCAAGAAACCAGCAGGAGCTGGAACTCTAGTCATGTAAAAGAGTAAGCTGTGACCACAGAGTTTGTTCTTTCATGTTGTTTTTAATTAAAATAATTTACCTGGCAAAAAAATAATGTTTTATCTAGGTTGCAATCCCTGGTGATTCTAAAGGCTGAGCGCCACCTTCTACTTTCCAGCTGTGGAGTGCAAAGCAGAGTTAGGATTTGATAGATTGAAAAGTGGGGTTGTTTATGAAGGCCTGTCAGAGACAGTCTGCAGGAAATCAAGAGGAGGGAGTAGAAATCTACAGCATAAAAGTTTTTAAAAAAAAGTTGAGTGGTTTTTTATTCCCAGGTAAATGAAGGATATTGCTAAGAATAAGGTGTAGGCCTAAGCAAGACATAAGGAACAAGAGCAGCCTCAGCTTCTGTGGAAAAGATCTGAGGATTACTATGCTTCCAGTAAGGCCAGGGAAGCACTGACAGAGGTGCCTGGGGAGGTTGTCAAGTCCCCACCACACGGGATTATTAGGAACATATTAGATAAACATGGGCTTGGGGACATGTAGGCAAAGGCATATCTTCAGTGGGCACAGAGAGGATCAAGTCCATCTCTGTTCCATAATGTGATTGCTGGTGAAACTTCCTGGGCACTTAGGATGCACTCTAGAGGCTTCTCCTCACACCTGGGGGGGTCTACTCAAGTCCAGGCGCAATGAATTATGGCACTGCCTTCCTTTACAAAAGTGACTTTCCCCAGAAAAAGCATTGACAGTCATATTTCCGTTTTCTTAAGAATGTCTAAAAATATACATGGTTTTGTAATCTTCAAATTGTCTAGTGGTCTATTTTCTTTTGTTCATTCACACAGTTCTGTGGCAGGTGAAGAACAGTTTGAGATTGTATAATAGTTTTGTGGTACAAAGACCACAGTACAAAATGAAACTAGAAAAATGTGTGAAATGAGAAAAATGCCATCGTGCTGCGCCAGAGCAGTACATAGTCTTAACATTTGGAAAGCAGTTCAGAGATATTACTGTTGCATGAACTCATCAGAGAACCCGGAGTTTCTGTTGGTACTTAAATGTTATGGAGATCTGTTTCTGCTTATCAAAGAAAAACCGTAGGTCAGTCACAGATTATGACACTGTGGTTTTTTTGAGTCGTGTAAACATGTTCCAAGCAGCTGCTTTACTGTAATTAAGGGTGAGTCACATCAGTCTCACCTGACCACAAAATGGCTCAGGTCACACCCTGACACAGTTTTATTTGTCATAAAAAAACTTGAAAACCACCTTAAATGAAACTGTTTACACAGTTTAGCTTAAGGCTGCAGAACATTGTTTCTTCAAGGTTTGCTAAAAACACTGCTCTTTTTTCCCTTACAGTTGAGCTTACTTTTGAGTTTAGTATGCAGTTTGAGGTAGATTAGTGCTTACTTGTGAAAATTGGAAGTACTGTTATTACCATGGTATCAGTGAGTCAGTAGCACAGAGGAACTTAAAATAATAGCATGGACTCTGCATTATTTATCATATTACTGTCAGTATCAGAAGATACATGCATACAGTCAGATGAATCAATAAAAAATATTTTAATGTTAACATGATTTAATGTTAACATAATGACAGCCTCAGATAAGAAAATATTTTTGAATATGTGAGAAGATACTAAGATTAGACATTTCTGACTATCTCAGCATTTTATTGAAAAATAAATTCTGTAGACATTTTGGAAATTTTGGCTGTGTTAAGTGAGTGGTTGATTATCTGATTCTAATTCAGGTCTACATGAAAATCTTTGGAGGACTTTTATAAGCATATAGATAAATGAGTTTTGAATGTAAGCACCCAAATGAATAATGGAAGCCAATGTGCTTTTACTTTTTTGACACTGTTTGCGTAACTTCAGTGCCTTCCTCTTTTAAAAATAATACAGAAGATACTGCATTCATGCGCAAATGTTGTTATTTTTTTGCTGGCATGGGCAATTTAAGGCCAATTTTTTATAGATAACAGGAACTAAAGCAAATCTTCTGGTGATCATGTGACTTTTTGTAGTTGGAAATCTAGTTCCTCTGAATTGCAGTTAATTTTTTGAGGTTTTGACATTCATCAGTGGTAATCCCTTCTCACATCAAAGTTGATGTGAAATGAGTTTCTTGATAGCTTGGCCGATGATGTTTGTAGGTTTTGATGGAATCATATTATCTTTTACAGCTCCAGCAATAGTAGATCTCTTCCTATGTGATGAATTATTGCAGTAATTTTTAATACTTCTAGATTAGGCAATTCTTTCTTTCCTTTTCTTTTTTGTTTTGTATCAGTTGATCTATCTGTTGCAGAGCGCCCACAAAGTTAAGCTATCAAACCCAAGGAGATTTAAAGTCCATTCAATTTAAAGGCCAAATTGGAGTCTTCATCTTCCTTTTTACAGAAATACCTTGCCTGGCCTTAGCAAAGGCTAAACTAAGGATTTTAAGATTGTTTATCCTGCTTTTCTGAGTCCCTCATATGCCTCAGCATGTTGCCTTTACTGTGAGGCTGCTTGCTTCATGTGTGACAGCTGTAACAGCCCAACATATTCCAGATATTCTTTCCTTTTTTTTTTTTTTGGCCAAGTTTAGGAAATGAGAGGAATTACTTAAAAACCCTTTATATTATGTTTCACTTTTCCTATGGCTTTTAAGATCTGAATCCATGCAAGATTCAGACATACTCTTCTTTCTTGAGGCAGCAACACAAGAGCTGGCTAGTGAGTATGGGTGTTTCTATTGTTCATCTCTTTTAATTTGTGGGGGATTGTTTCACCTTTATGGCTGTGACTAAGTGTTACAACTGCTAGCATAACATTTCTAGTCATCTTTTCCTGATTGGTTGTGCTCTATGGAAGTTTTTCTTTAGAAGCTTAATATGTAAAAAACATTCTTTTAGTTAACAAAATATCAATTTTTTTTTTAAATTCCACCTTACCTACTGACAACAGTGAAAAATACTAAGTTTTTGTTTTTCTTCTTATCTTCGTAGATGCAGAGGTTTCTAGTAGAAAATATGTACTAAACACCCTGACCTGTTTCAGCACTCCTTGTCTTTTCCATAAGAGGGTTGTACTTGGTTCAGATGTGATTTTTCTTCACAAACATACCTGCTTCACAGGTGGACACAAGCTTGTAAAGCTTCGCTCATGTCTTAGTTTGAAAAGACAGGTGTCTGTTAAGGAAGGCAGGAGCTTCTCTTGAAATGCAAAATGTAAACCCCCTCCCTCTGAATTATTATAATTTTGAAATTAAGGAGCTCTTAGGCAAAGATATGGGAATAGGAATAACAGTTCTTTATTAGGAAAAGTAAAAATAAAGATGCAGTAATAAAAAATAGCACTGACAGAGTCAGAATACAACTTGACACCCTGTGGGTCAGGGTGGTGGTAGCAGTCTGATTAAATGGTGGCTGCAGTCCTCCCAAAGTGACAGATGTATTTCTGTTGAAACAATGACTCAGTAGAAAGGGTGTAGGTTTTCTCTGAAGGTACAGTGGTGTTGTAGATGGGTCTGGTCTTTTTTTGGGAATCTAGCAGGAAAAGGCTGATCTTCTTGGATTCTAGTGGGAAAAAGCTGCCTGTGGTGTTCTAAATGGCAGATTATATCCAGGTAGGAATGCTTGGCTCCTCCCCCTGGATGGAGCATCTCACAGTGGGATGATGTAATTTTATCAGTCATGCTGTGAGACTCAATGGCCCATTAACAGAAGATATATCCCCAGAGGGAGGATTGGTTGTTGAAGAGATAAAGAAAATTATCCCACCTGGTTTTAACAGATAGCAATTGAAAACACATCTCTGGCCACATCTTGCATTTGCAACCTAAGACAGCTGACTTGCAATCCTGAGCCATCAGTAGCTCCTCCATCTCTGGCCTAGGAATTTTTTCAGCTTTTTATGTCAAGGGCGTACTGAAGACTGCCCTACTCTGCCAGTTAAGCGTCAGTCATTGCATACATTAGTCATAACATTGCAGTCATTATGTATCTATTTTGAATCTATGTTTTGAACATGTGCCAATTTTTAGACCCTTATTTCTACCGTTCTGTTGGGGACAGAATGGAAGCTTTGGACAGAGTTTATTAGACAATCTCTCCCACTGAGTTACGAGGTATAGAACTTGTTTTCTAAATCCCTTGCATGTTAAACCCCTTCTGAGAGAGGAGTCAAGGTGTGATTTTAAATTTGTTTTTATGAAAACAAACTGCCACAGTTCTTTTTAAAAATGTCTTAATTCCAAAATTTTGTGAAGATAGTCAAACACAGCATGCCTTCAAATTTTCAGTTATCTTTCCTTCATCTCTTTTGTCTTTGTGCGTAGAAGGCATTAAGCACTCGTTCTGTAGTATTTGTGTGTTACATTGTAACCACAGTGTTAACTCCATCCTAAAAGCTTTGCTCTAACTCAATCCTAGAGCATGGGAAATTACCCTGGCAGGACTGACACTGTTTGCCCTCTGCTTTATGATGTATGGTTTGTGCAGTCTATACTGCTGCTAGATAAAATTCCATTTGAGCAGGGAGTGTTGGGTTTTGTCTCTACATTTTTCTGTCAATGCAGGAAGAATATTCTCCAGTTCTTGGATGCCGAAAGAGATGTCTCAGTGGTCAAAAGCAGCTTCAAGCCTGGAGATGTAATTCATTATGTACTGGATAGACATCGCACTCTAAATATTTCTCAGGATTTGCACAGCCTTCTCCCTGAAGTTTCCCCAATGAAAAATCGCCGATTTAAAACCTGTGCAGTTGTTGGGAATTCTGGCGTCCTTCTGAAGAGTGGTTGTGGAAAAGAGATTGACGGCCATGACTTTGTAATAAGGTAAGTTTTTATCTGCTGTTGAAGATGCAGGGTACTATGTTTCTTGCAGAAAATCTGGGAGAAATGTTTTAATCTGACATACATATTACTGGCATTAGCTAAATTAATCTGAAACATTATCCACCAACATGTGGTTCCCCAAATTTAAATTCATGCTTATATTATTGATAAGAAGATTATTGTGAAAATAAAACAAGGGAGAGGTTTGCATTACTTAATTTTGGTTTTTGCTGTGCTTATTCCAGACAAAATGATTCTTACAGAGGTCTTGGTTGAAGAAATGCAAAATGGTTTCTTTTTAAGAATACTCTTTTTTAGCTTTTGGTCAGCATTGATGGCCTTTTGTAAATTACTACATTACTTTTGAGTAGCATGTAGTAAAATTTCAGTGTAGTATATTGACGTTAAATGAGGATGCCCCTGAGGTAGTGGGAAGTCACCCTAATATATTCCTTCACATTGGTTTAAGAATCTATTCTTGCAGTTTGGAGGAAAATGATATGTTTCTCTTTTTATTTGTTCTTCAGACACACAGAGTAGAGGGCCTTTGGATTTCATGTATCATGTCAAAGCTGGCCTCATTTGACATGTTGGCATTATGTAGAAAATGCTGAGCAAGAGATGGGTACTTCTGCTTTTGAAGCAGAAGTTTCAATTGATTTGGTTTGAGAAGGGTGAAAGGACAGAAAAAAAAAAGGAAGACTGTGACAGAAAGCCATATAGAAATATATTAGTCATTACAAGTTATTTGCTTTTTCCTTTTCTCACCTTAAAGAGTGATGAGGACAATAAATAGTGAAAGGACATGGAAAAGAAAAATAATGGTTTTGCAGTACATAAATAAAAGAATATACATGAGTTTTATATTTAATTTGAAAGTTATTTTAACAAGTTGCAACTGAAGTAATAACACACTTCTCTTTCATTTTCCTTGTTAGTCATACTTGTACCACTAGTTATTGAAATTAGCATCCTTACTTACTGCAGAGGAAATCTAAAATTAATTATCATGGTTTTAAACTGCATGTAGCCTATGGCATGCTTTTGTATTTTCTCTGAGATTAAGTGTGATTCATTTAACAGGATGTCGTGGTTTTGGACAAATTTAGGAGGAAGTGCTCTGAAAGGAAATGTTCCGTATCCTTTATACTGAAGAGTAGGTTTTAGCAACTTTTTTTTCACAAGTTCTTACAAGTTTGAAAGTATTTTTCTTGGAGAAAGTGAAAAATTTGTTTATTTAACAAGCAAGTTGTTTACAGGTATGGAAAGAATGAATAATGTTAAATAATAAAACTTTTTGCTGCTTGAAATAAACAGGGCCAGGAGACTTCTTCTCCTTTTTAATGCCTTTATTAAAAGTGATCAGCTCAGGATTGGGCGGCTTGGCAGGGCTGCAGTCCCCATCGCGTCTCCCAGGGCGACTCAGAGGAGGAGGATATGCGCAGCTCTGTCCACCAGGGGCAGAGCCGGGGAATCCAGGCCTCGTGGGAGCCTTTAGGGCGTGGTGTCCCCCGTCAGATCTTACTTTCCCTGGCTCTGTCCTGCCTGGTCCTGGCGTCGGGACGACTCTCTGCTCAGGTTGAGAGGGGCTCTACATCTCTGCAGGCTCAGCAATTGGCTCCTCATGTCCAGACATCACTTTAGTCTCTCAATTCTTATTTGGCTCGTTGTTTTTGGGGTTTTCTCTGTGGGTTTGGAGTCAGGGTCCCACAAAGCATTCTGGTCTTTGGAGTCACTTTGCATAACCCCCCCACCCTCTCAGGTGTCTTCCCTATGTTGGAAGAGCGCACTGCCTCGGGGAAGGGCCATCACCCCACCCAGCCAGGCCTTTTACTAATACAAAAGAGGAGATAAGCTAC
The DNA here is from genome assembly GCF_047830755.1 of Zonotrichia albicollis. Classification (NCBI taxonomy): domain Eukaryota; kingdom Metazoa; phylum Chordata; class Aves; order Passeriformes; family Passerellidae; genus Zonotrichia; species Zonotrichia albicollis. The sequence continues at coordinate 25,040,962 of NC_133860.1, forward strand.
AACGACCCGTGATTCCCATGACAAAACACCAAGAACCCTGGCAGAGACAGAGACCTGGTTGCGTCCCTGTAACTCTTTCTCACAAAAAAAATATTAACCGAATTTTTGTTCATAACACTGCTTTGAAGAGATCCAGAATTTTTTCTGTAGTGTGGTTCAGTCTTTTACTGAGTCTGTAGCTGGTCTCTGGACCACCATGCAATGTCGGGGGGGCCCTGGACAATGTTTTGCTTTTTGGATTGGAGAAAAGCTGCATAGTTCTAGAAGACAGAGCTACTGATCAGGAAAATCTTCTGCTTCAATTAACAAATGAAAAGCTAACTTAAAAAGGAAAGAAACTACTCCATCTGTTTTTCTCTAGAGAGAAAAAGCCACGAGTTGAGAAAAAGCAAGAGTCTTATCTCTGTGTTTTAAAACACAGGTGGCAAAAAGATGTTATCACTTCTCTTTCCTCTTTCTCTCTCTCTGGGTTTAGCTTAAAGCTATAGGATGCATTTTTGGGCACAAAGCAGGCGAACAAATCACGCCAGGACACAAGACTACAGAAAAAATTAGATGCTAAATTTTCTAGATTAAAATTTTCATAGGGAAGGCAAGATACATACTTCATTTTAAATCATGTGCTAAATTTCTTTGCAGTCATCCCTATGCTCTTCTGCACATTTTAACTAGCCATGAAGCTAGGTGATGATATCTGATAGGAGGTTTTAACTAGTTCAATTACATGGAGGAAAGATAATATTCTAGAGACTTGGTGGAGCTTAATAAAATCAGTAGGAAGTTACTGTTGCTAATCAGGAGTTTAGACTGGTGAGAGATGCGCATGTTCTGTAAAGATGATGAGGAAATGGAACAGGTTGCCTGAGGAAGCTCTGCATGTCCCATCCCTGGGCGTGTTCAGGGCCATTTTGTATGGGGCTCTGAGCAACCTGGTCTAGTGAAAGTTCTCCGTGACGATGGTGGAGGATTTAGAACTAGATAATCTTTAAGGCCCCCTTTCAACCTAAACCATTCTATGATTCCATGAAACATCTCTCATATGGTGTATGACAACTAAGTGGTCTGTATAACAACTAGTGAGTCTGACAATATTCTGATTAATAATCTCTGATGTTTTGAGAATAACGTGCTTGGCCCTCCTGCCTATAGGGAGTTTAAATGCCATGGGGTTTTTTTAATTTACAAATGAAATTTAAGATTTTTTAGAATTTACATATTATAATTTAAACTATGGGATATTTATTTATTTACATCTCAATGCATGTATAGTTATATAGCATCTGTTTAAATAACAAGGAATTTGTTTGTAACTGAAGTTAAAGTAAAAAACAAATCAGTCATCAGAGTTAGTTTCCTACATTCCTCATCTTCCCTTCAGAAAAACTGTACATCACTTGGTATGTAATCACATGGTGTAATTATGAAATTCTGGAGTGCTTCATAAACCCTTACCAGTATTGCTGTTAGGACTCTGGTATTAAAATGTACCATGACAGTCTGGTAATCTTTTTACTTTTATCTGATCTCTTTAGAAGTAAAATGTCCTCACTTATGTGTTGCCTGATGGTATACTTGAAAGGAGTTTCTGAATGGATCCAAATGTATAGGCTGGTGAAGGACAGTTTTGTAGAATCTTCTGATACTAAGTGCCTTATGTCTATGTGCTATGACAAGTATGTCATACTATTCTGGTTAAATATATTCCATTGATTTTGATTGTATTTTATTGGAGGGGGGAGGGGAAGGGGGGTGAAATCTGAAGGAAAACTTTGTCTCTGAGAGTTGTTTCTTAGAGGAGCAGTTCTTAGGTTAGAGTTAACACCAACATTACCATTAATTTAATAATCAAACTGAGAGTGAAAGTCTGTGACAATGAAGAGGACACAACAGATATCCAACAATATTTTCACTATTGATTAACTCAAGATCCTATAAATGGAGTGAAAGTGTTAATAATAATGGACAAACATGCAGAAATTTCACAAGTTTAGTGAAGTCATGCCTATTTTGACAGTAGAAAATATGGTCCGTCAAATTAAAATGGGAAGAGAGGAGACTCTGTTTGTAAAAGAATCCCAAACTGTGATGACTGTGAACTGTTTTCTGATTCCCATATACTTTTCCTTTTTATCTCTCATGTTTTTATACTCCATAAGGAGCTATTGATCTGTGTGTCCCTGCTACTCTCTTCTAGTGCCAAGCTTCAGTGTCCTGCATTTTGATCTATAACCAGACACAGTCTGAAGCACTCCAAAATATCTGATTACCTGAATAAGTACATCTTGTTCCCATATTTATGCACTTTCTCATGCTGAAATTACCAGCCCAGGGGTGAGTTAACTGTTGCATCTTACAGAGCAGATGAACTTCTTATAATAAGTGGTATATTTTGAAATGCAGTGGTTATGTAGGAGTTTCTGAGAAATGAAGCTATATTTTGGGCCAGTGGAAAATAACAATGCCAAGTATTGCCAAGTAATAATTTGGAATTACTTTTGGAAACCAATATGTACCAAACAGTTCAGCTTTGGGTTCAGAATTTGAACAATATCAAAAATCAGAGTAAGTAGTTATATATATATATATTTAAATAATTTAATTGGACGTTAGTGACGAGACCTACACAAAAGCAGAGGCCAAGTTCAGTTTTGGAGTAATTTGGTTAAAACCAACCAGTCAAACAAACCCTAGTAAATGTATTGTGTTTTTTTTCTTGTGGTAACCCCACTTCTAGAAAAGTCCCTTTCATTTCAGTTGGACAGTATGGAGAAGAGGCCTGTTGAGTGAAACTTTTTCAGTAGGTTAGGGCTGCTTTGACAAGGAAAAGCCGTGAGAAGATATTAGTTCCTTCTTTCTTTGGATTGAAGTGCCTAGTTTATATGTTACAACTCTGCTTTTCTCACCGTAGTTTTTCCTGGTGGCTCTGCCAGCATTTAGGAACCAAATGGATGTTTTTGCCATCACTAGTGATAAAATTTTACTGGGCAAATGCAGCTCTATTTTTCCAGAATACTTTGACTTTTGTTTTTTAACTTTACCATCCATGTGATTAGTGAAGTTGACATGAAAAAGCTTGTAGTCCTTTTTTTTTTTTCCTTTTGAGAGGAAAGAATACATCCTTTAACAGATGTCTTGGTTTACCCTGTACATAAGTGAGGATAATCTGATGTGACTTTCTCCCTAGTGTATTGATTTTTGTCAGCTATAGGTGAATATTTCTGTGATATGCAGAAGCAAGCATTGTATATGGTACAAGCAGAAGACTGCAGATAGGGTCTGGCAGAAGAAATTAGTAGTAGCTTCATTAATGTATGTTGTTCTTTCAGACCCTAGGAAAAAAAGCATCATAAATTTGTCAGAATAAAGGTATTAAGAATATTAATTTGCCTATATCCTGGAACTTGGTTTTTGTAATTCATATCAGCTTTTATCTTCAATTTTTTTTTTAGTACACCTTGCTTGGACCATGGCCATCATGCCAAGTAGAGTTTGGACCCAGCAGATCTGTTGAAAACAAAGTTGCCAATTTAACACATATATTTTAAAGCATGAGTCTTCCTCTAAAAATAACATCTGAATACATCATGACTAGATCATTAGAACTTTTTCAGAACTCAAATGTGGCAGCTCTATTTTTGCCTTCTGTTTCTTCCTTGAACTTGTCACACTACATTGAAAAATTAAATTAAAGCAGAGGAAAGCCATCATCTTCCAATGTTCTCATTCAGGGATTTGAGTGTCTTAGAAAAGGGGAGCTCTGGTGGAGTTGTTCCAGTCAGCCAGGTGTGAGTGGTCTCCACCTCAGGAGAGCCTTGGAGAAGGCTTGACTCATTGTAGCCACATTTTAGGATTATTGTGTTTTTTTATTTTTTAAAAGATGTTAGTCCTTAAGTAGGTGATTTAGGAGGATATTTAAGGACAGAAGTCTAGAAAGCTCAAGAAATACCAGTAGAAAGTGACTTCTCTACAACTATATACAAATGATCATGGGTTCTAAAGAGGCTGCTTGAATAATTACATATCCTATAAGCATTCAAATGTAGAGGCAGACAGGATTAGTCTGAATCTTCCTTGAATCTTCTTGTAACTATTCTGAGAAAAAAGGATACTAATTTTTTTAAGTCACCTACTCCTATTGTTGATAATACATAGCTTTTAATTTATTAGTTTTCTAAACGGTTGGAAACTCAGGAGCACTGTGCTGGTTCCCCCCCCCCCCCCCCCCACTGATTGTTTTTTAAGAGGTGAAAAGGTTCAGAAGAGTCTTAATCTAAATATCTGGCTTTTTAGCTGTTCTCCATTTTGGAAAGTTCAAACTGCTGCTGCTTTCTGTATTCTATTTTAACAGCCCCCAAGTGCTTATATAAAACAATGAAAATCATAGTTTTTTTCTGAATTTATTGCAAGGGTAATAATTTTTAACCCTTTCTGTCCTGATAATGTTGTAATTTTTTTTTTAATTTTTTGTATCAGAGTTGTATCAATTATGTGGATCTTCATAATTGCCCTACAGAATATGCTCTTTGTAGATAGTAATGTGTGATGGCATTTTCACATAAAAAGGCTAAGGCACAGGTGTTCATGATACTGCTAAGTTCCGTTTCGTAGTTTTTCATGCAGTAAAATATTATTTTTAATATTTCACTGGTGTAGTTTTTGTAGGATTTTTTAAATAATTTTTTTATACACGCAAAAAACTTTTAGTGATAGAAATTTATTGCTTTATTTTCTTGTCAAAGGAATAGTATTGGGAAGAACAGCAAATCTAATCCATGTGTAATTTTGCAGCAGGACACACAATAAAGATGTAAATAATGTGTTTTGCAGCTCTTTCTAAAATGCCTTCTAAAGTGGAGTGTTCTTCTGACACTCCACTTTCTGTGTCAGTTGATAACTTGGATTTCAGTCACTGATGTTCAGGGAGATGCTCGGAAGAATGAATTTGTTGATTAGCAGCTGAAGTTCTAATCTGGGCAGCAGGAATTAATGAAGTTTTTTTGCAGGTCATGTTACAAAAACCATCTTCATACTGAAGTCATAGATTAAGTATTTTTGTGAACTTGTGTTGTGAAAGGGTGTATCAGGTTAATATTTTACATGGCACATACTAAAAACCCCTCATGATTGTTGTATGTGAATAGAATCTGCCCTTCTTCACCTTAGCCTCTAACCTTGCAGTTCTCATGAAACATCCTCTGTCGTACCATGGATAAGAACAGAGATGAAATGGGTATGTTAGAGGATTCACTATTTATTTCAGATTCCTATGGTTAATTTGAAGCAATTTTAGTTTTTGTCAGTAGCCACAGAAGTATGCAGAACATGTGAGAATCATACACTTACTAATAATTGTATTTGTTGGGGGAAATAGGAAGTTGGTGCATGTTGTTTTTTGTAAATTCCACTTTTTTTGGGCTTGTGTGAAAGTTACCACAGCACTGCTGCACGCCTTTATTTAGAGAACCGTGTCAAAAGATGTGCTATATGCACCCAAATATTAGGGCAGTGTGCTTCTTGCATGTAGATTGAGTGTAGTCCAGCTGTGAGGTTCTCTTCAGTCTTGAACTCTTTTTTTCCTCTTCTGCTTGCTCAAGCCCTTAATTTTTCTTTCATGTCCAATTATTTCCCAAAAATGGCATGAACCACTGAACTCAAGATTACTATTTTGATTCGTACAAGAATTTGGATATGAATCTTTCAGGCTACTCAGGAAGGAGTATATGTTATTGACACTTGTCTTGTGTAATGCCTTATGTTTCAGAAAGGTTTAATACATCTGCCAGCAACAATCTGATTTTCATTTTTTGTCTACTCGGAATGTATGTGTTTATTTCTGTGCAAGGGATATTTTTGGCTTAGGTCTACAAAGAGAAGATATTAATGAAACAAAGCATTGGTATAAAGCACTTCTCCCCATTGCTTTATAGTGTTTTAAAGTACTTATTTCAACTTGTAATCCTCAAGTCCACAAATTGTTAGAGGATTAAGAAGTCTACAGATTCATGGCCATTTCTTGCATTATTCCACTGTAGGTAAAGTATTCTTGTGGTTCTCAATGTCAGATGAAATGGAAATGTTAGCCATTTTACTCAATGAAATTTTAGTGGCTTTTATTTGAAACTAACTTGAAATATGGCCTATGAATACTATGTGCTGGACCTTTGTATTCATATAAATGATCTATATACTTATTAATGACAAAGCAAGTTGAACTGAATCTCTGAAAAATAACTGACTTCTCATTTGAGCATATTTTTATGATTTTGATTGCATTATTTTCTTGAGCTGTGCTTTCTAAAAGACTGTGATGTTATGGATGTTTGGGCCATAAAGATGTCACAGTAAACCCAGGGACGATCACCCACTTTGGTGAAAGTGTGGTATAGGAGCACCTACTCCCTTCTTCCTTTTTTTTTCATGGCATACAAGTTCAGCCATTAGCAGTTTTTTCTCCACTTTTTTTACTTAACTTATCCTACTGTAACTAATATATTCTGCAGGTGTTTGTGGAAGAAGCATACAATCACAGACTTTTTGGTCTGTGTGTCTTAGTATCTCAGTTGTTTTATGCATGCTCAAATACTACATAATATTTCAAACATGATCTAATTTTTCTTTTTTATCCCACAGCTCTTTTTAGTGATAGCATTGCAGTGCATTTTTCAGTTGAAAATCTTCTGTTATCACACTGAAAGCTCATGTGTGGGAACTCCTGTATTTTCACGGGGAATGCTTTATAGGTGTATTTGCCTTTTAGTGGTATGGTTGTACACAGTATTTTTGTGAGTTAGGTGCCTCTGTAAGCACAGAAATTTCTTAAATAATATAATTGATGCTTAATACTACACTTAGAATAGCCACCTTGTTGAAATAGCTGTGCAGAGGTTTTGTCTGTGGTCTGGTCTGATGTCATGGGAAGAACAGGCACTACTGCATTAATTTGAGGTACGATGGATATTAGTGCCTATAATACTAGCAATCACATGAATTATGAATGTTTCCCATACATTTAGGTCTTTTTCTAACTCCCTCTCTAAAATGTATCAATCTTTATCTCATTAGACCATTTTCTAAATACTTCTGCCGTAGATAGTGCTTAGAAGATGTAAGGTGTCCTAGGGTGATGCTTGTATCCCCAGTCATGTGTTCTGTTTATGCTGGATATTATATTCTGTGCCTTCAAGACTGGCTCTGAAGAGTGAAGGTTTGTTTTGTTTTTTTGTCAGCCTGCTCACTCCCCCAGCAGTCGGCGGGACACAGAGACAGGGGCAATATATAGGGCAGCTTTTGCTTATTGCTTTGCTTTTGCTTTGCTCTTGCTCCTGCTTTGCTCTTGCTTTTGCTTCTGCTCATTAGTTAGTTTAGGTAAGCAGTCCAGATTTTTCTCTGGACTGTTTTTCTTTCCCTTTCTTGGAACCACTCAAGCTTGCTCTGGACTGGGACCTGGGAAACGCCGAGAGTTTGTGGCTGCAGCAGCCACCCCAGTGCTGGAGGGACTAATAACAGAGCAGCCACTCCCAGGGGAGACTTTCTGAATTTGTCATCTTTTTCAGAGTGATGAGAGAGTGTTGTCATCTGGTGTTGTTTCTTTTGTGCGCTGGGGGGTGTTTTGCCTGTTAAATAAACAGGTTCTTTCCACTTGTCTCTGAGGAATCCTTCCCAAACTGGCTGGGAGGAGGGGCTGTGTGGGTTTGTTTCCTGGATGGGCCCTCTTTGGAGATTTTCTTCCAAGTTTGCCCTGAACTGGGACATAAGGGAACAAATAATAACTAATTATTTGCTGGTTTTGTGCAAGGGAAAGAAGTAGTAGGTAGAGCTTCTGATTAAATGCCTTTATACTGAAAAAAATACCCATGAGATTCTTTGTTTCAAATACTATACTGTTTTTATGGGAACAACTAGGAAAGGAACCCACGAAAACCATTATTTTAGACAATTATTTTTTCTGGCAGAATACTCATCCCACCTTTTTTGTCTGAAAATGGTCAGGAGATCTAGGAGATTTACAAACCTTTTTATAATGTGATATATTATCAATACTGAAATTTTTAGCTATTTGCCTAATTAAGTCAATCTTCAGTGCTCAATCTGACTCTTTGTTACTGTTCTGTTATTCTCAGTAAAAGTAACATAGCAAGTGTGTCTTGCTCAGCTTTCACCTGTTGCCTGCTTACTTGCATGCTAACATAAGGACAGCACAGAGATTGTTTTTAGAATGAATGGAAAATGATGGTATGTTGCAAGGAGTTTGTGCAGATGCATTCATATGTTACATGGTACTAATAATGTGGCATATGAGAAAGAGAAAATGCAGTAAATTACAATATTTTATATATTCTTCCTTAAAAAACCTCAGTAAAAGTATGATTTCTTATATGGTGAGTAAATCCCTAGGCATGTAATGCTTTTGGTGCAGAAACACTTTGACTACCTCATCTCTGTTGTGATTATATTTACCATCTGTGCCTTATGACAAACTAGCTAGAATTAAAAAAATACAACAAGGGAAGAATATTGCTTTGATTATTTAAAAGTTGTTCAGTTAATAGGTTTCTTCATTTTACTTAAAGGAAATTCATTTCACTTAAAAAACATTAATATATGTATGTTTGCCTCTTCATGTGAAGTTTTCTTGAAAGAATCATGAGAATTCATGGGAGGTCATTGACATCTTCTAATAAAATGAATTTAAAAATTCCAACAGCAGTATGAAACTATGGCATAGTGTAAAGATGTATTAGAGGCTAAGATAAAAGTTCCAAAACAGGTAAAAGCTATATGCATACACTCATGTCTTTATACAAATACACAATAGCCAGTTTTATTAACCGTGAAGCATATAAGAAGTATAGGGATAAACTTTTTAGCCCAGTCTGTTGCACCAGGACAAGGTGCAATAATTTTAAAGTGAAGGAACATAGATTCAGACTAGTTATAAGCAAGAAATTTTACTCTAAGCATGGTAAAGAGTTTGCAGTTCTATTGTTACTGAGTGTATTTGGATTGCTCAATATTTTCTGAAGTCATACTTGAAAAGTGAGTGTGGTAAGTTACAAATTTATATTGCTTACACTGTCCACCTTTCTAAAATACACATTTGAGTTACTGATGTAGCAGTAATTACATACAATGTATGCATATGGCTTTTTAGACATGGTGATGTTGGTACCTACATGGTCTGTTTCCTAAAGTTGGACTCAGAGAGAACAGGATTTGCAATGTCAAGATCTGTCTTACATTTTTCATATGTTATATGTGACTACTAAAACAAACCCACTATACAAATTCCTCATTTGTTGTGCAATCTGCCCTTAAAAGAGGTATTTTCAAGAGGAGCAGTAATTCAGTCAGTTTGATCGGTTGGTTTTAAGTACTTGGTTTGATTATTTTATCACATTTATTTTTAGATTTTAAAAAACTTTTAATAGTAGCAGGTTGTAAGTTCATTTATTAAGGTTTTCAGAAGAAATTTACAAAGCCAGTGTTAAATTCAGTGGGAGTTTTTCTTATGCCCTAACAATTTTCTAGAAAATACAACTCTTAGCAGTCTGAAATGCATGCAGATGGTTTATGGAATAGATATATAAAGATAATGAAGAATGTAAATCTATTTCCTTAGCCTACATCTGCCCACATGTTATCAGAAACCTTGAATTCTTTATCTCCTAGGAATAGTCTTTATATAGTTGCTTTATAGTCTTCAGAACATCTTTCTGAAGAATGTAGGACCACTTCTTAACCTGATAATTACATAATGAAAATTTGTTTGCTGGGTAATTAGTATTATCAGACAGCACTAGGTCATCAGTTGGTGTTAAGTAATGCTGACTTATTTTAGTGTCATTGGACATCTGGCATTAGAAGAAACTAGTTTATAAAAAATTGCAAAATTAATGTAATACTGTTTATATTAGGATTGTGATAATGTGCACATGTTTTGGAGGAGCCTGTTCCAACATTGCTTCTTACCATTCTTTGCCGCAAACAGAGCAGTCTGTTAAGTTATTAAAATATTGTTATGTTAGGGTATATTTTTGGGGCATACCAGCTACAGGCTAATTCATTGAGGGTATTGTGGAAATGATTTGTTTCTGACACAGTATATTGGTTGCTGAAGTCACAGCTAATTTCTGAATTTTGTCACCTGCATTCAACACGTATGTGGGATTACATATATATGTATTTATTTAATTGAGGTAAAAATCTGCTGAACCAAAGGCATAATGAGAACTTTTCAACCCTAGGAAAAACGCACAATGCTAGTGAAAAATTAAAGAAGATTTGAAAATGAGATATGAATGAAAAACTGACAGTTCAATACTTCATTCCAAAAATTGCAGTTCTAAGTCAAATAAAAATACTAAATTTCTAAACATCTTCCCAACTGCAGTGATAATACCAAAACCAAAAGTACCAAAAATACATTTAAAGATGGGGTAAAGGTTGTTTGTATATAATATATAAATAGTGTGTTGTAAATAAAGTAAAATAAAAATGCATGGACTAAATTGTTTTAAATATGCCTTATTTTGTTAGCATGGCTTTCTTTGTGTGAGAGCTGTTGGCAACAGGATGATAAACAAATAATGAAAGATAATAGGTTTAAGAAAGCATATTACTCACAAGTGTTGCTTTAGATGTTGATGCATTCTAGAGCATAATATGGTTTCCAGATGATTCCAAAGAGGAGTATTTTTTTGTCACAGCATTCTGTACACTTAATGTTTTTAAAAATTTGTCTGATCCTTGTCCAACTTGAATAAAATACTATGTATTACCACACCTTCTATATTGGTATTTGTTTCTCACATTGAATTGAATTGGGCTTTCATGTTCCTTTTTAGATTTCCCTTCATGCACACATTTTTCTGAGTTAATATTTCATATTTGTTTTCATTTTTTCATTAATTTCTTCCTCTTCAGGTGCAATCTAGCTCCTGTGGTGGAGTATGCTGCCGATGTGGGAACTAAATCTGATTTTATTACCATGAACCCATCAGTTGTACAAAGAGCTTTTGGAGGCTTTCGGAATGAGAGTGACAGAGAAAAATTTGTGCATAGACTGTCCATGCTGAATGACAGTGTCCTTTGGATCCCAGCTTTCATGGTCAAAGGTGGAGAGAAGCATGTGGAATGGGTTAATGCATTAATCCTTAAGAATAAATTGAAAGTGCGAACTGCCTATCCATCACTGAGACTTATTCATGCTGTCAGAGGGTAAGTGTATGGAAAAGACTGGTCTGTCCTCAGCACAATGAAATCATAACTAGAATTCCTAGCGGCAGAAAAAAAAGATGAATGTCAAAAGGAGTATGGTATTTCTCATATTGATGTAATGGATTGCATTTATGGCAGGTTTGGTTGGTAATAAATGCTGGCCACTCATTTAGCCAGCTCTGCTGCAAACAACTGAAATGCATTTGTGCAATAGCTTTTCCAATTGCACAAAGTATCATCATTTTGTGATAAGCTAATCTTAAAAATAGTCTGAATTCAGTGCATAATGAAAGTGCTACATGTCTTCTTTGGGAAACAATTGTGAAGATAAAAAATACAATCTAAACAGCATCAGGGTAAGGAAGCAACCCTGTAAATAATGAAGCTTGGCAGATTTGAAAGTACTGAGTTCCTTCATAAAGTATCTAGGATTTGGAGCAATCTTTCTCCTTTTGAATTTGGCAAGATGCTTTGGCAATTCAAAAACATTGATAAGAGTCACTGAAGATGCTAATGAAACCACTTATTAGAAAAAAGATGTATCCATGCTTTAAGCGGCTATTTTTATTTTTAACCCCATAATTAAAAAAAACTGTCAGATGAAGTCTCCAATGTCTTTGTAACTACTGTGTGTGGGTCTTTGCCTAAAAGTATATTGTTCTATGGCTGAAAATTATTCAAAAGATGATGATAATGCAATGTGTTTGTACATCAAAATATGGCAGTAGGGTAACATTCAACTTGAGTTCCTTGAAATATGCTGTTTGTGGGGTGTAGGAATTTGCCTTAAAGTACTTGTAAGTACTTGTATATATAAAGTAAAGCCTATTGGCTTGTACACCAGTTACTAATTGTGTAACTGTTCTTACTGTTACAGCAGCAGAGATAAATTTAGAAGGGATATTTGAACTGTTATCCCAGTGTAGTATGAGTGTAAAGCTTAGGCATAAATTATTCTTCAGGATATTTTGCTATGTCTCATAGATTAACTGCTGCATTCCCTCTGTGATGCACTTCTGGCACTGGAAAAAACACTCTATTGCCTGTGAAATTAAGGAATCCTTCAGAAAACTGTTACATTATTACTGAGTTACTCCATTTCATTAGACATTTAGACTTTAGCTATTTATGGGCCATGATTGTGTTGAATTTTCAAGTATTCAAAGTGTCTGTAGTACATAGTTATGGTCATTTGTATGTGTATATAAACCTGTCTGAGATTGCTTCCAGTTTATAAACAACATTTTTAATTTCCATCTGCTAAAATCTGGGTAAAATTATCCAATGTGAATGCTAATTCAGAATGTCCAGTCTTTAACTGGCCAAATTCAAGGTCCTTTAGGGGCCGTTGTCTTAAAAAAGTATTAGTACCTACATTGTCTCTCTGAATGAGGCAACAAAAGGTTTGCCATCTGAATTGCTGAAAATTTGGATTAAGTGTATTTTAGTTTATACCTAGCAGTGTCATCTGATATGACTACACAGATTTGTGCAATTGTTGAATCTAGGGTTTACACTCCACAGTAAATTTAAATTGATATCAAGAGCTCCTTGATTTAATGAACCTAAAATTGTATTAAAATATGGAGATATGGTGAATTTTGGGTGAAACCTTTTCATATCTAATAATCAATAAGATTCATGATTTCAACCTGACATGTTAAATACAAATAGAGAACATCCTATGCTGAACAGTGCCGGCTCAAGGTTTGAAAAGTGTTGTCCGTATTCCTTTTAATATGCATCAAACTGTCAAATTTTTCCTTCATTAACCTTTAAAGCATATGGTGTTAGGCACTTTCTAAGGGCAGAAGACAAATTTTCTTTGACTTCTGATCTAAGGAGGCCAAATTCTTTATTTCTAATGCAGTATAAAGTTATATTAGAGTTTTGTCTAGTAACAGGTCAGTTTGGCTACAATCACAGCCCTGCACTGAAATTTTTGCTCCTGTTCTTCCTTCTCTTTTAATCAAAGAAACGTTATGAGCTGTACATAGTGTTCTATAGTTGCTATTGATCAGGTAGTCTCTATTGATCAGTTGACTGCATTCTGAGATAATTTTTTAAACTTTTTTCTGTCTATTATGCACTTTTTGGATTAAAAAGAAGGTAGTGTGGTATTGGAAAAAGAAGCTACTGTTTTGCTGATTTAATGCTTTATAAAGCTGCTTTGAGTGATGGATGCTCCTCTAGAATCTGAGAAGGATTTTAGGTTTTAAAACCAGATTATATACATACAAGGTCCAGCACGATAACTAGTTTTGATATTAGTAGTATCATAAATGGCCATTGTATTCAGATATTTTTTTTCTTCAGTAGATTTAGTTCAAGTGGTTACCTGTGATCATTTCTCTCTATTTTGCTTTTTCACTTTTTGATCAGTAAGTTTCGAATATGAGATTTTGAGAGTGATCTGGGAGCCATTGCATGATTTTTTTCCCAAAGTGTTTCTAAAAGTTAGTTTATAGAACTTTTAATGTCACTGTGCACATATTGACCAAATAAATGAGGCAGTCAATACGTGATGGAGTTCAAGATGAAACTAAGATCTTTAAACTAACATCTTAACTGATTAAAAACATTTACTTGCTCTCTAATGTCACTGCCAGGAAGTTTAATTATAAAGTAATTATAATGAACAAACCACATAACTTCTTTTTATTGACTTCAATGACTAATTTTGGAAACTTTATTAAGAAGGCTGAGATTTAATGCTGAATGGTTTCATTAGGATTATTTGTAGTAATATTTTCCAAATTAAATTATACTCTGTGAGGTGTGGAAAGTGTCTGTATAGAGGCTTGTCTCAGTAGCAGAGCTGTAATTGAATGTGGATTAAATAGTAGGCAAACAGGAACTGAGGCTGCTGGGGTTAGATCATACTTCTACTGGTGGCAGACAACCAAACTCAAAAGCAGGATCAGCAGGATATTTTGCTATGGATCCCACCTCATGGATGTGTGGAGGGATTAGAAGGATTCCTGATACTGAACATGTAGTTGGTACATTAAGCAGAGGTCAGTTAACTCCCAGAGCCTTGCACAGCTTTTTTTTTTTTTTTTTTTTTGTGCTTCTACTGGTGAATATTTGAAGACGTCTGTTGAAGAGGCTGAACACCACCACCCCTTGCCCTGACAAGCAATACAGATTCAAAATACACTCGTTTTCTGTGAAGTTTTTTCTTGTATTTCCTCTCCTAAATCCACAAAACAGAAGTTCTCACGCTCATCTTGATGTGTAAGAATGTTTTCTTGGCTGCTCTTCCAAGTGGAGCCAGTAGGGAACTGTATATTTTGAACTATTAGTCATTCACCAGCAATATCACTGAAACTGCTTCACATTAGATTCCTTCTCATCATTCGGGTATGGAACAATTGTGTGGACATCCTGTGGGATTTGCCTGCGCTCTATTTATTTCCTCCTTGATTTTGCCTGTGAAAGAGCAGTATTATTCTGCATTAAACATGGCAGAACTCCCACTGAAATCTCTGAGTTTTGTCTCTATGAGGAGTATGCTGTGCCGATTTATGGTTACTTCACAGTGCAGGATCTCCTTTTCTTATTAGTCAAAACAAACAGCTGTTCTTTGGATGTAGTCACCTTTTGCATATCATTACCACATCTTCAGAGTTCTTTACTCTGGGAGTTACAGAAAAAATGCTTTCAGAAACTGAAACGTGCAGGAATCGAGTAGTTTTCCAGCAGCTCTGTACTGAGAAACAACTGCTGTGAGCAATCTATAAATACTTCTGTTTATTTTCTTCTTCCTAACAGACTTCCCTTCCTAACAGACTTTTCAGTTAACTGCTAAAATGTATTTATTAAGAAAAGATGTTTTGAAATACATGGATGAATAAATCACCTGAGGAAAAAAAATGGCCTTTACACTAAAAGCAGAATTCTAAATATAAAATGACTGTGTCTTTTGCATCATATATATAAATATTCAAAATATTGGGAAAAAAATTCACACTAGCTACTCTTCAGTGGAATATGATCCTATTTTTTATATATGTGGATGTTAAAAAGAAGCGTTTTACACTCTAAGTGCCCTTGTGTCCTAGCCTAAGGTGTCCTTTGTTTAAGTTATACAAACAAATAGGAAGCCAGTTAGTTTGGATTTTAAGAACCTAATCTATTGTATAATGTTGGTAATCCCAATATGCTGTCCTATGCAGAGAGCAGGAAGTGATGTTCCTGTTCTTGAAGTGGTGACATTCCAGGGTTGACTTTTCAGTCTATCACCTGCTTTCCTGACAGCAACACCCTGCGTCTCTTAAAGATATGCCCTAATCTTGTTTTAAAGTTTCACAGGATGCCTTTTATTTCCTTTGCACAAGTTCTTCTATTTTATCACATTTCTGAAAGATTTAGCAAGGTCTGTCAATATCTTACTTTTTGAGAGTTTTGATTGGAGGCAAGCACAGTTGAAGTAGAGAACATGAAAGCAGAACTGACAGTACATTAAACTGTTTTTCTGTATTTTTCACTTCCTGGTCCATTCCACCAGGTAAACCAAGATAAGTTTATCATGGTAATAGGGGTATTTCTATCCAATTTTTTAAATTCTTATTTACCTTTTGACAATACACTCCTGTAAGTTTTTGTTTTTGGAGAGCAGTTTCATCTCTTACTGAGGCAACTGTTTTGTTCCTTATCAGCAATGTTTATATACCTAACACTTATAAAACTTACTCCTCCCAGATTGAATTTCAGGTTTCAACTAGTGGAGAGCAACAGAATTAGTCATAGGAAGGAATAGGAATGAAATTTTCTGTTTCCAAGTTTTGTTGTTTAGGTTATCTACCATGAGCAATAGTACTCTAACTAATGCTAATGACTCACAGGAGCTAAGCAGGGAGTAACAAATTGTTATTCACAGAGTATCTGCAAATTTATATTTATTTGAAAACTATTTTGGAACTTACTATATTATTTTTTGGTGTTAGGTTGTTTTTATTTATTTTCCCTTACATAAAACTTGTGTTTCTGAAAACAATAAAATGTGTGATAACTCCCATATGATCATGTCATACTCCTGTAAAAAACCTGTAGCTGTGCAATGGAGAATCAAACTAAAAACATTTTTTGTAGTCTGTTTTTGATGAACCAGTAACAGGACGAGAATCCACAGAGAATTATGTTGGCCATATAGTATTAATAGAATTGAGAATAGCTTCTCTTGGGATTTTTTTTGACACATGAGATGAATTTTCTGTAAATTCTGGCTAGAACATGTATGCATAAGAAAATTACTAGGTATCCTTCCTTCTTTTTTTTAAAATGGTGTTTCCAAGATAAGACAATAATAAAAATTCTGCTTTATTTTGATTGTAATGTCTTCCAAGTGTTTTTAAAGATGTGTGCACTTAGTTTTATCCTTACTGATTTTCTGTGATGAGGAGAGGTTGTATTAAGCATCCTGCCAGTAACAGATTTCTTCAAATGTTTAGTTAACTACTGAGGTGATGTGGAAATAAGCGAACGAAGCTATAGCTATATACACTATATCATTTGGCCTTTTGCTTCTGTCACTTCAAGTCATTGGGCTGTTAACATGAGAAGTGCTTCAATGAAATAATACACTGGCACAAATGTAAACGGTGGTGTCAGGAACGAGCAGTTTGGCTTAGTGTCTTCTGTAGCCTTGCTTTTTAATGATATAAGTTCCTTCAAGAATGTTTGAATGGTTTTGTTTGAATTCTCTAAATTCTTGATGGTATACAGGGAGAGTTTTAAGTGTTTCAGATCAGAAGCACTGAGAAGTATGTGAGGATGTTTTGTCTGGAATTACTGTGTGCGAAGACTAATGGCTACTACCTTCTTCCTGAACATTTGTACCAAAATGTAGGTGATGTGTGTTCTTTTTGTGGGCAAAAAGTTGTTAATAACACACCAGTGTTTTGGCTGCACCTGAATGGCACTTGCACAGCCTCAAAACTTCCCTGTTACTAAAGGAAATGCCATGCAGTCCAGCGTCATGCTCAGCAAGCAATCCAACTGTGGTAGCAGAATAAGAAGGTGAGGGGTGGTTCTTTCATTCACCTAGTAAGCTGTCTTTATCTTGATTCCTGACTTTACTTGGTTTTGCTCTTCCTGTTGTTTTACCCCCCACTGAGGAGTGGGGAGGGGAGTGAGAGCATCTGGGCAGTGTCAGGCCCCCATATGAGGGAAGGAATTTTTTTATTTGATACACAAGTCATGTACAGGCTTTTCAGAGGCTAAGGGAAGCCTGTCAGCCTGTTTCAGTTTACATCAAAGAATTAGAACGTGAGAAGAAGGGTGAGCATTGGTTCTGTTTCACACCCTTGTGAGGGTTAGGTCAGTGCTGACATGCATGGTGTGGTGTTTTGAGAACAGAACACGTTTTCAAGAAAATAACTGATTCTTTAGGTGATGTCTGGATTGTGCTCCTTTGCTGTTGGAAGGCTCACTGTAGTTGAGGTAGATGCTAGTAATGCATGTGTTTTGGATGGAATGAGATTTGAAGTTTCTTACCAGTACTCATTTCCTTCCCATTCTAGACAGAAGTGTCTGTCCCTCTTTATTGTGCCTTGTGTGTCTCTTTCAGCAGAAGTTGCTCCTGTGAATCCTGTTCTTAGGTATTACGCTTATTCTTATCCTCATTTGTAGCCATGAGGGCCTGTCTATACATGCTTGGGAGGTTAGTGCTATTTGGATTCACATTAGGATCCAATACTATAACACTGCTGTATTGAGGTCCTTTTCTGAGCTCTGTCCTTCTGTCTTCAACAGATGAAAGGCCATAAGAAAAATTAGGAAAATAATAGTTACTTCTGTAATGTGTAAAAGAGAATTACTTTTATTTCTAACTTTTTAAAGCAATATTTTTAATAGAAATATTATAATTTCTATATTTCATGAGCACTGCAGAAACAGCTTATTGATGTTTTCTGGTCTATATTTAGTGGAAGCAAGTGTCATAATTTGCACTTTTGTATCATATCTTTAGTGAAGTAGTCAAAGAAAATGGACTTAGCAAAAGTTCCTGCTAGAATTTGCTTTTTCATTTCACATTTATTTGTACTTTATTGTCTACCTCTGGGATACAGGGGACTTTCCAAAAAAATGAGTAATGAGTAATCATTTTCTTTTGCAAGAAGAGAAGACCCATAAAAGAATCTGAGATAGGGCCGTACTGAAAACAAGTACAGCCCCTGGTTTCAAAACATTTTGGAGGCTTACAAAGTTGTTTCCTTTTTTTTTTTCATTTTAGTATACGTGTAGGCACACTCACTTGCAGAATTGGCAGAGGGGAAGTAGTAAATGGGTGTTTCACAGTCATACTGAAACCAACAGGTGTCACAGCTTATGCTTGTATCAAATTATTTAGTCTCAGATGAAATGTTATATACAGATGGGCTAACGGGGCCATAGAAAGATTTGTGTGTGGCACGAACTTTACAGGTGAGGCCTTGCCTTTTTCACCTTTTAGTCTATAATGGATGGAGCTTTGAAACACAATAGGAAAAAGGTGGTTTACATGAGCTCTTAATGACAAGAAGATTTCAGAAAATAATCTCAGTGATATCTTCCTTTGGAAAGCTAGCAGTCATTTAAAAATCACTGCAGAGAAATCCTGAGGTCTGATAAAGACAATGTCGAAGAGAGAAGCCCTCCCTCCATGCTGCAGTATGTTCTCATCTCTAAAAGGCATCCAATGGACGCTGTGTTGGGTGTGTGAACCCTTGGAGGCACAGCTGTGCTGTTGAAAGATGAGTAATAAGCAGATAGGACAGCTCTGCCTGCTGCAGGAGTATTGCTGCATGCTGGTACTGGAAACAAAATACAGGCCTGACCCATAGAGCACTGGTGGCAATTGGGGTTTCTGCTGCTTACAAGGGGTTTGTTGAGAGTTTCCAGAGAGGAGTTTATTTGCTGTAGTTGGTGGGTTTCCCCCAAGGGTGTTTCACATGGAAGCAGATCCAGAGGGATGATGCTTGCTGGACCTGGAGTCTATTAGAAAATGAACTGAATAAATTCAGGAGAGAGAGAACAGGTTTGAGAACATATGGATAGAGGAAGATTTGATTCATGCATGTGTTAATGTCAGCTCTCTGAAGATGTTAGTAGCAAGCATCTTTTCCAAATGAATTTGTTAAAAAACCAGTAGGCTTCTCACAAGCAAGGATAATACATAAAGACTGGTGAGGAGCACAAAATTATGCCTCATATCTCCTTGTTTTAACTAATGAGATTGCTAAGCCATCATTGCTATTTTGGTATGATGATCATTCTCTGAAGCAGAGGTGAAAGAGAACAGGAAATCTGTCTTTCTGGTTTTGTTTTCAAATTCTATAAATTTGTTCATAATATGCAAAGCAAGTTCCGGGCACAGAATATCTGGGGAATGTGCCAATGTGTAAACACATTTTGTTTCTATAGCATTAATGACTTAAAGTTGAGTAGCTTGAATTCACTAGCTTGAAGTTGAGTAGCTTGAATTCAGTAGATCTCACTTCAAATGACTGTTGGTTACATGGTTGATGGTAACTTAGTAAAGCCACTGACAATATACAAAGATAGCATTGTAAGTAGTAGTAAGACAGCTAAGATTTTGTTTAAAGGCTTTAATCCATAATGTGATAACTTTTTCCTTTTAAAATCATTCTAAATACATTTGCACAACTTTTTTTTTCCTATTTCTGAATTTGCTTTTTTTAAATCTTTCAGTCTAGTGAAGTGGGTATATGGTTCAGGATTCCTTTTCTTCTTTATTTGATATATAACAGCAGTAATAAAGTGCAAAACAATAGGTACCTACCTACAGTGTGCCTCTATTGATGCAGTGCAGATTTGAAGTGCATAAAACCCACATAAAGAAAATAAAGCAAGTTGTACAATACAGAGGACATGTTTCTATTTTTTTTTTTAATACTAGCCAATTATGCAAAGTCTTTTGTCATTTTTCTCTTTACTCCTCTTGTATATAGTCGGAAGAGAAAATGATGCAGAAGGCTGTCAGATCAGAAAGCAAGCTAAAGACAGAAAATCTTTGGGGAGTAAAAACATTCATTAATCTTCCTACTTTTGAAATTTCTCCTTGGAAGTTACTGCTTGTAAAATCAGTAATGGGATCTGAAGCCTTACACATAGGTGTGATATTTGTTTCTGATGGAATGTACAAGTGACTAAAACCAATTTTTTCCTTTGTATATTGCATGTTCTTGTGAAACCAGTTGATGGGTTTGACAGAACTCGCATCACATCCCATAGCTATTTAACAGGCATTTTGGTTGGTATTGTTTGCAATGAGCTAGAATTCAAAAGGATGTGAACAGTGAGCATTCATTCATTCTTTAAAGACAGAGGTCCTTTGGTGTGTGGACTCCTGTATTGTTCAGGTGTGCTTTTCGTATTTAATGGATTTTGTAAGGCAGTCTGCCACTTTGAGTTCCACTTAAGTTGTGATGCAGCAAATTGTTTCTGTTCAAACATTCTTCAACACACGCTTGTGGATGGTTCAGTGAATGTTTTTGACTGGTCAAAGGTTTTGTCTAACCTTTGGAGGTAAAGGAGTAACTTCTGCCTCCTCCATTTACTGAAGTAGTATACTTCTATTTATACAAAGCCTGCCTCAATCAGTTGGTTAATTCAATGAGAACCATGGGGCTTATGATGATGTCTCAGTTCTGAGACAAATTTAACTGTAATGAGTTGTCTCCTCTAAAGAGTTTCAACAATGCCCCTGCACCAGTATAAAA
This sequence comes from Zonotrichia albicollis, assembly GCF_047830755.1. Classification (NCBI taxonomy): domain Eukaryota; kingdom Metazoa; phylum Chordata; class Aves; order Passeriformes; family Passerellidae; genus Zonotrichia; species Zonotrichia albicollis. The sequence goes on from NC_133860.1 coordinate 25,061,904, forward strand.
TTAATACTAGAGGAAAGTGAAAAAAAAACCAAGCAGTGGTGTATTAATAACAAAATCCCTCCAATGCAATGAAGAAAAACAACACTGAACCATCAGAACTCGTGTTCCGCCCCACACTCACAGAGGAATAAAAACCCAAAAATGCCTGAAAAATGGGGAAAATATTGGAGAAATACCTCTTCCCTACACATGGTTCAAGGTAGCACCAGCTTTCATTCTGAGGGAAGTGGAGCTTCCATGAGGAGTTTCAGCAGGTGGCAAAAACCTGGTGGTTCTCTGGTATTGACCTCTATACAGCAGTCACGGCAGGCAAAAAAACTGGTCCAGAGCCTCTTGGTGTGCTTTCTCTCCCTTGACTCCCTGAGGCATGAGGCTGGAACAGGGCAGCCCTGCTCCTGTCAGTCCCACTGTTCTCAGACCTGCAGCTGTTGAGTTCACCTCAAGGCAGATGAAAGATTTCTACTGCAGCTTCTTCAAGCCAGGAAAGGGAAAATCTTTTGCCTGCACCAACAAAACCGAGCTAGCCAGCAGAAACAAACCTCACAGAGCCATGGAACATGTGTGCAATGAGTCCTTGAAATTGCCCACCAAAACCCCCATAAGCTCCCCCCTCCCCAGCCCTGCAGATACCCAGTCCCTGGCCTTAAAGATACAGCAATCAATTTTGGGCATAAAGCAGAGGATCATGGAATAGACTATCATCATAAATTGCTCCAATACAGAAAGTAAAATCAGTAGCTTTTATATCTGATTTTTTTTTTCTGGTTCATTTCACTGATCAAATTTAAGGTCCTGTAATGCATATTTTCTGTAATAATCTCTAAATAGGAGACTTCTGTTAAATTAAACTAATATTATAATTATTAAATTATTTTTTATTTAATCAAAACAAACCATATTTTATTCTATATAACTGAAGTTATATAGAGCTTCAATATATTTGATATATATTTATATATATAGAGAACTTCAGGAACTTCAAAATGTCTAACAAGTAGCGTAGCAATGAACATGTGGTTTTACTGTATCCAGACCTGGTGTTAGACATTATTCACTTCATCTCTAAAAGGCAGTTTGGCACAAGCTGAAAGCAGTTTAAAACTGTTTCTAGTCCTGTGAGCAAAGAGCATCCTGAACATATTCTCAAATTTTTAGGCTGCACTTATCAACATTACTTTCAGTATCAGTGCCATTAATGAAACACTTTCAGATGAGGGCAGAGTACTTATCCTGGGATCATCTTTGTTTTGTAACCCTACTTAAAGTGGAGTTGTTTTCTTTTGCCTACATTTATAACTGTTTTGTTAGGATTGGGCCCAGAATGGAAATTCAACACAACTTTTCCTACCTTCTTTTTCCTACCTTCTTTTCTTTTTCCTACAAGCTTTTTCTTGTTTTAGGGTAGATTTAACAGGTGATGTAAGTGGTGATATTTTTTAGAAAATGGGCTTTCAAGAATACAGACCTGTGGAATGGATGTTCTAGGCAACAGATAAATTATTCTGAAGCGATCAAAGGCAGAATTTAACAAATTGAGTGAGTGCTTCCCTTATTATCTTCCTGATTCCCTACTATGCATTGTGGATACTGCATTTTATTCCTGTTCTTCATATATTAGAATATGTACCCTAACCCTAACCCTAACCCTAAAAATTTTATGGGGGGGGGTGGGTTAGGGTTAACCCGCCCTTCTGAATGTGACTGGTCATGCATGTCTTGTCTGAACAGTCTTTTCAGAACTATTTGCATTGTTTTGAAAAGAGAGAAAATTAGTTAGATAGGATTTTTTCTGTTACAGAAATATATTAATTGTCCATTAGTATAAAAACAGATATTTACTCACTAAGAAAGACTGGATCTAATGGTGAAAGGTAGAATTAAGGCATGTTACTAATTTTAATTACAGTCCTCAGTCATATTCTGTTAATATTTTCATAGGAAAAATGCTAATCAATTTTAAGTTGTTCTAATGTCTTCATAAAATATGAAGAATTAATGCTTTATATTATTCATTTTATGTCATAAAATGTTTAAAATTAATGTAAGTTTTTGAAGTCCATATTTTATGAATTTAGTCCGAAGTTACCTGTGTGTTTCAAAGCATCTAGCAAAGTCACTCTGGTACAGATTGCTGTTATAACTTTGCACTAAGGTTTGCATAGTTCTTTTTTAGTCTACCATCCTTAAACTGAATTTGTTGTTTTGAATAGCTTTGCTCCGACTGAAAGTTTTTCTATGTTCTTAATTTGACGTGGCTTACCCAGACAAGCTTTCACGAATACAGTTGAAGAATTTTAACTCTGCAAGAAACAGACGCATTCTTTTTACAAACCAAATTCCTCTTTCATTCCATTTGCCTATCTTTGGCATGGGGGATAGATTTTTAGTGGTAATTTTTAATGGAATATAACATAATTTTTGTTATGCCCTCGCCAACTCCCAGAAAAAGTCAGAACAGCAGGACACATTTTGACAAAGCACAGAAGTTCAAGATTAGTATGAACATTTGGTTTTACATACCCAGCAACACTGGTTCTGCATAACCAAGTCACTGTGCAGAACATGAGTCAAATTCACTTCTTGGTACCTTTGCTGACCTAAGCCAATATCAAGGTTTCCTGTCAAGGGACTGCTTCAATGGTCTTTTTGAGGCTTGAATAGCTACTCTGAGTATAGTAAGGGTGCTTTCAGGAAGGGAATAAGGCCAGTAGAAAATAGGCTGTTTATTTATCATACTGCCTGATCTCTGCCTATTAGAATTGCCCCTGTGGGTCAGATGGGTTATACTCTTGGGTTCAGATTTCTCAATTTAGCTCCAGAAGAGGTCACAGAGTGGGCTTGTGTTACTGTCATTCAGCTTGAGGATGGCTGCTAATAACAACCTTCCTGATGCCACAGAAAAAATCCCTGCCACATCCATCACAGCTGCTCTGGATCAACCTCTAGGTCCATAAAATTTGCCATTAGTAGGGAACAGCAACCATGTGCCACACCTAGGTGAAAAAGGAGCCCTAGAAAATGAGTGGAGTGCAAAGTAATTCTAGCAGTTGTTACCACTCACAGCCAAACTTTTTCTTCAGTGGAAGAGTCTGCTTCTAAAACAGACCCAGTGCAACATGAGTGAAAATAAAAGCTTAGGCTATAAATTTCCTAAAACCTGAAAATATCTCTTTCCTGTGACTGCCTTCTCATGTTGCTGTTAGGAAATGCTGGAGCTTTTCTGTACAGTACACATTTGGGGGATTTTGCCTGACACTTTTTCCTACTTTCAAGCTTATCCCTCCCACCTTTTCATAAGTTTCTGTTAGTGGAATGGTGGTAGGTAATCCTTTTTTACTGAGGAGAAAATTAGGTTTTTAAGGTAAAAAAGATACTGTTGTGCCATCTTCAATCTCAGTATGAATCATCCCTTAGCTTCATTGTTTCTGTTTAATCCAAACTAATACCAGTACCCGTTCTAGAGAAGAAAAGAAATATTTCAACCTATACAAGAGAGAAAAAAGCCACTGACACCCTCTGAAACCATTTGTAGCCCTATTTATTTAAAATACAGTTCTATTAATTTCTTAGAATTTTCTTAGGTTTCTATTCTAAGGATTGGGCCTGGTGTGCTTTCTAGATTGGCAATCCCACACAACTTTTCCATACAAGGTTTTTTCTTTTGTAGCTGAGCTTTATAATTACAGACATGGGTAAGTAGTTTATCTTCTGATGTTTCATGCAGAAGGAATGAAACAAAGGAGAAAGGAGGACTATAAAATTATGGCAAATAGCTGCTTAGATTTGCTATTCAACCTAATGGTTCTATGTCTTGCTAGTTTATCAGATACTCTTTTGTGTTTTATCATTGCTAGTGTATGTTCCATACAGATATTGTATGTCACTTAGATTTGACTGTTTATCTTAGATTTGACTGTACCATCTAAAAACATCTCCTGACATTTCAAGTCCTCATAAAGTCATGCATCCTTCTTGATCACCATTTTTACATCTACCAGTCACACTGTTCAAATGTTCTCCAACGTTTTTAAGGTTTTAAAACATTAAAAACCTTTTAAACCTTAGTCCTTAATATTTCCATAATTTTAAATGGTTCCATGGAACAAGATAAAAATATTCAAAATAATAAATAGTTGTTAAAACTATTAGAACTGTAAAGGGAATTTTAAAAAGCCCAGAAGCGCTAGCAGTTTTTAACAAATGTGGAACAAAAAGTAGTTTATTTGATGCAGGTTCAGTCTGTATTAAACAAAACCAGGTTGATTTTAAATTACACACTGGCACATTGACTTTCATTTTATAATTATGAAGGTAATTCATTAATTTATAATGTCTGTGTGGGGAGTAAAAGAAAAAATTGTTGCAACACTGCAAGTTTATGACTGTTGGATTCTATTTTATGGCTACAAATTGATTTTAGAAAATGTTTTTTGAGTGATTAGGATTTCTTAATCTGAAGGAAACATTAACATTTCTTCATATGTATATGAGCTGGAAATACACACTCACATCCCAGAAAGCCAGTTGTATCCTTGGCTGCTTCAAAAGGAGCATGGCCAGCAAGTCGAGGGAGTTCATTCTGTCCAATTTTGCTCTGCTGAAACCCCACCTGGAGTCTTGCATCTAGTTCTGGAGTCTTCAACAGAAAGAAGACAGGGACCTGCTGCAGTGGGTACAAAGCAGGGACACAGAAATGATCATAGGGCTGGAGCATCCCTCCTCTGAGGAAGGGCAGAAAGAGATGGGCTTGCTGAGCCTTGAGAAGAGAGCACTCCAGGGACGCCTTACTTTGGCCCTCCAGTACTTGAAGGGAGCCTACAAGAAAGCTGGAAAGGGAGAGACTTTTTACCGATCTCTCCACCACAGCGTAAAGAACAGTGGTTTTGAGGTAAAAGAAGGTAGGTTTGGATTAGACAGGAGGCAGAAATGTTTTATCATGAGGGTGTTAAGACATGTTGTTCAGGGAGGTTGTGGCTGTTCCATCACTGTAATTGCTGAAGGCCAGGTTGGATGGAGCTTTGAGCAACCTGGTCTAGTGAAGTATGTCCATGCCCAGAACAGGGGAAGAGCACTAATTGATCTTTAAAGGTCTCACCCAACTGAATCAATTCTGTGATTCTCTAATTCATAGAATTCTGTATTTTGCTCCATTATCTGCACAGTAGGCATATGTTATTGTCCAAGTATGTCACAGAAATAAGATAGCCATGGAACACCTCACTGGAAGATCTGTCTCTTTCCATCATATTCCAGTGAGGAGCTCATCGGTCAGAAAGGAAAATCTTTTCTCCAGAAGTTTCTCTCTTAGAGTATATTCTAAACTATGCTCTAGATCTGTTTTCCTGCACCTTTGCTATATGTCTGTGTGCACATCTAGTGCAACTGTAATCTCAAATTAGTTATGGATGAGTTCTTCTAAAGCTATGTTTCACACTTGAAAATGGTTTTGTGAGTTGAGTGAGCAGCACTTCTTAGCAGAGGCATGTACTGTGCTAGAGTGTCAGTTGATGACTTTCATGACTCTGAAGCAAGGGTAGACAATTCAGTCTCTATGCAGTAGAAAACTAACCATATTTACTGGCAAAGGTTCAGGTCTGTTTTTAATCTAAATGGATTCCTTAAATAATTTTTAAATAATTATTAATAATAATAATTAAATAAATTATTATAGGGCTTAAATAATTTTTAAAACATATTGATGGATATTCTTGGCAAGTTTCATAGAAATATAAGTCAGTAGCCTTTACTTTCCCTTGTTGTCCTGTAGTGTGATATATTCAGCTCAAAACAGTTTCTAACATTTCTATCTACTAAAGAGGCAGATCAGGACAGAATTTGACATTTTGGTAGAGCTTTGGTGGAGTTTCAGATCTTCATAAAGTGCATTATTGCTTTTAATGAAAGAGTTTTTCTATGTATGCTCTTTGAAAATATTGTACACTGAAAACTTTCAAGTAGATCTTGTGCACTCAGCAATGCTTTTGTGCTGGCTGTCATATTTTCTGTATTGTTGTTCACACTTTAATTCTTTCACACTTTAGATTTCTTCTGTGCAGCATTCTGCACAAAGCATATCTCAGTAAGAAAAAGAAAAATAGTGCATTTTTAATTAAAATGTTCACATAAATTGAGAGGGTAAATTGAAGAGTTGTTCCTGTCATTGGTGTGATTAATCTCACTGAAGACAAGAAAGTGCAAGGAAAGGATTTGTTCTTTGAATTTGAGGAAGATATGTGCCCTAAAACTTTCTTTATCAAACAGATGTTGGATTCAAGAACATAAAAGTGGGTTTTTAAGAGATCCTTTTTAGTCTGTAGTCCTACCAGTGCCAGGTGTCAACACAGAAACATAGAAGAAACGTTAGAAACAGAGGAAAAATTACCCTGTGATATATGCATCACCAGCAGCTGAGCAAACCTTTGAGGTGTTTCATCTGCACCACTGGGTTTATGAAATTGACAAGTTGCGGGTTTTTTAGTCAGTTGGTCAATGGCATCCAAACATCCTATTGCCTGGAATTCCCAGTTCAGTGTTGTATTGTGTAAAAAGTACTTTCATCTGTTTATTTCACGCCTTATTTCAGACCTAATAAATGTTTTTACTGAGTCAGTTACTTTTTATTTTACAGTGCTTGTGTTAAAGTAGTAATTAAATTCCTATTTGCCACCTTCACCACTTCATAATTTTGGAGTGTTTTGCTTCTTCCCATCTGATTGTCTCTTTTTCCAGCTATTCTCTCCTCATAAAGAAGTTACTTTATTCTTCTAATAGCATATCTTGCTTTACTCTGTATCTTGTCCTGTTCTGAAGTATTTTTTGAAGTGTAATCAAGACAATATACATCTTCTAGCTTCTCACACAGACACTCTTGAATAACACTGAAACTTTTTGTCATCTTTCAAAATCTTTTTTCCCCTAGCTTCCTATTGATGTTAATATTTTAACTTCACAAATACCATATATGATTTCTCAGAAAGCTCTTTTTAAAAATATTCTCTCTGTCTGTAAAAGGAACAGAATTTCAGTGACAGCCAGGTATATTAAGTATGTTTGCTTGGAGATCAGCTTGGATATCTCAAGAAACAGAGCTCAGTACATAGTCTTTTGAACTCTTCAGAGTTTAGGTATATATATTTCCTCAGATTCACCCCTGTCCAGAACAAGGAATTCAAAATCCATTGAAATATAAACAACCAGATTCTGAATGACTTTGTGCTATGACATCTTATGGAATTTGTAAATAGGGCAAATAAAGATGCTAAGTACACTAAATTATCTGGTATTTGAATGTAACCCATCATATCTGATTTTCTTTGTCTGAGACAACACTTCACTCTGAGTACAGCCATGAGAAAGCATATCTCATGTTTTTAGTCACAATTCATCTATTCCACAGTAACAGGATAAACAATTGTAATTTGAATTCCCCATATATATTTCCATTGATATAATGTAATGATGATTGGAATCAATTGTTTCATGTATGTCATTGTAATAGAGTCTCCTCAGAACATCATTTTAACATTAACTATTTTTAAAACAGATGTCTGTGGGTTTATGTGTTTATTTTAATTTAATTTTTGTCAATAGCTGCAAGAAATCATTGTCAGCTATTAACATGCTATTCAATTGACATTCCTCCGGCAGTCATGCTGATAGTAGAACATTCCATTTTCATAAATATGAGGATATCTTGCTAGATATAGGTGAAAGTCTGGTGGATTTGACTGTATATTTAACTATAGGTGATATTTTAATCTGGTAGAAACAGGTTTAGTATTTTTAAAGGCCAAAATATTGAAGTTCCGTAAACTCAAATGGATCAAAGTGATCTTTTAATAGTGCTTATGGTTGTAAATAATTTATTTATATCATATTCACCAGGCAGACTTTCACTTGTTTCATTGCTTTTTTTAAATGTAGACAGAGTTTCCCATTTCAAACACCTTTGAGCCTCTTAAAGCACAAAAAGTATTTGCCAACTGAAGCAAGCTAAACAGTGAGCTGTTTAGAGGTGGTTGGGCTGATGTCACGATACACTAGTACAGACAGGGGTCATGATGGTTTGTTAATTGATCTCAGAGTGGAGAAACAACACAGAGGGGATTTCAATATTAATCAAGACAAATACATCTTTTATTGAATGACCACAGCAAATGTGATAGAGGGATTTAGAAAGGAAAAAAGGAGATGAGAGAGGGAGAGACCGGGGGGAACGGGTGTAGCTACCAATGCAGGGACGAAATCCTTTGATGGTTTGACGCAGGGAGAATTGTTACATCAGTGAGAAACTCAAAGTCCAGGTTAATTTAGGGATCTATTATAATCTTTTGCTGGCGGAGGAAACAGATATTGAAATCATGAAGGGATAACAGATACAATAAAGAATAAGTCTATTGAAATTGCTGAGGGGGAACAGGTATTGAGAACAGATACAGATAGTCCATGTTCTCAGCGGTGAGCGAGACCCGCTGTTTTCTTGGTCCAGAGAACACACCTGAGCTCACTTCGCTCAGGCCAGTACCACCCCTTCACCGTGTTAGGATTACAAGGGTCTCAGTCCTTGGGAGGGGGCCTCAGTTTCCATCCATCACAGTGGTTGTGAAGCAGATGAAGGGTTTTCTCTGAGGGACCACCAAAATTACCTCTGAAAGTCATTTGGCCAAGAGGTGGGGAAATTCCTTGTCATGAAACAGGTGCAAGCTCCTTGACAGGCCCTGCTAGAAGCAGTAAACCATGGTGGCACTGTAAACACAGCTGTGAACAATCACTTGGCCGGGCATCCACCTCAACTAGGCCTGAACTCTGAATAGGGTCTTCAGTGGTCCCAGTCTCTGTTCTTGTGACAGTCATGAGGCAAAAATGAGGGAAACTTCAGACTATCTCTTTCAGCTGGAGCACAGGCCCAGCCAGCAGTGGCTGAGGAGCCCTCCTTGGAGAAAGACGTTGGACTGAGATCTGTGAGATGTCTGCTGACATTCCTTCCAATACAAATAATGTCATGATACTTCTAAAGATCATTAAGAAGTTTAGGTTTTGAACCAATGCCTCAATTTAAAAAATCTATTCTTTAGATAATTTTTAAGTCTTCTTGTAGTATCTTAGTGGAGACAAATAAGGATCTTTGACAAATAATACATTTTTACATACAAAATTGTAAAACATGTATTTTATTTATGGTGTGGAATTGCGTATAGGTACTATGTTTCATTAAGGTAGTAATAAAAAGGAGGGTAAAAACATGCATGTTTAAAGCATCAAAAAGTATTTTTTTCATCTGAAATATAATGCTGGCAGAAATCCATTATTGACAGTATTTCTTTCTGGTAGTAACAGAAATACTAAAAATGTCTTTGATTATTTTAATTTTTTAATGTAAAATGCAGTGAAACATGCAAGAGATCATTGTTCAGATTTTAAAAACATGTGAAATCTATTTGAAATGTGTATGCTCTGTAAAAAGAATGGATTGTAGAAGACAGATGCATATTGGACTGTGTGAAAGTGTTCTTGGATGTGTGGCCATGACTCACTACCTAATATGTCTGAAGTGGGTAAGAAGTTTTGAAGGCAGAGATGCTTAGGTTTGGGATGAGGAGCTGAGGTGAAAATAGACAGAATGATAGTAGGAGCAAAAGGACTTTTTACAGGAACCAGTACCTGCTCAAATACCCTTTCTGTTCATGGAAGAGGCATTTTTAGTAGTCCTCTGCTGTCAGCAGAGTAACCCTTACTGTTACAGTGTATTATGGGGCTTTTTAGTTACCTGTTGCAAACATGGTATTTATTAACAGCAATTTTATAAAATGCAAGTACATGGACCTAAGTACAGATCTGACCTTCCTTTCATTGCAGATGGTTCAGCATACTCTCTGTTTGTGCTGTTTTTCACTTACCCTAGAGATTCTTTTAACTTTTGAGCATAAATTGAAATTCATGGTATCTTGCCAGTGTCTTTACTATATTACTATCAGCCATATATTTTAAAGTAATTTGAAGTGAGATCTCTTTAAATTCAAGCTACTCAACTTCAAGTCACAGGAATTATAGGATTAAAGAGTGTTTATGCATTGGCACATTCACTAATCTTCAATAAATTCAGGCTTCAGGCCCCACAAAAGAGTTGTTTTAGCATGAGACATCAAGAAAATGAGTAGTGGTGCACTGTGTGGCCAGTTACAGACTTCATAGTGATGACTGCTTTTTCACATGGTGAGATCCATCCAGTCCTGTCAGTTAAGCTGATGCTGTATCCACCTGAAAAATCAGGAATTGGTCATGGTTGAAAATCTAGAGATATGAGAAACAATTCAATTCTATAGTTAGTTGCTTCCTTCATGATGTAATCTTAGTTAAACAGAAAATGAGTGCCTCTGAGAAAAGAATATGGGGAGAATATCTTTATGCTTTAAACTAAAGCTATAATAAAACTCCAGAAACTAAAAACAGGTACTAAGATGCTTGTCGCTTAAAGCATCTGTAGCATCGATCACCCCTAATCAGCCTTAACTCAGAGGTTAGAATAGGTACCTGAGCGACTGAAAAGTTGGCACATATCTTTCAGATCGAAAAGACTACTGGATTGTGTCACCACTTGATAATTCTATGCATTCAAGGAGACATTGGGAGCCAGAAATTTTCAGAGATAAATGACCTTTAGGAAGCATCAGCCTAGAGCACTGAGTGCTCCAACTCTTTCATTTGTTGCATTTCTTTTTTTTTTTTTTTTTAATCTGAAGTATAATTGATCCCAAGTTACAAAATTGTTATAGTAATTACATCAAGGACTATATCTTCAGTATATACATAGAGAGAGATTTTGGGTACCTTTTAGATTTTAAGAAATACCAAATAGTTAAACTTCTGGTTTGTATAATACCTGAATATAAGAAACAGAAGAGTATATGTTTTTATACTCTTAAATTGTAAGAGGGTCTTCATTGCATCTTATTCCTTCATTACATACTTATTCTGCACAGAAATGATTAAGATATAATGTCCTTTCCTGTTTACTAATATAATTTTCTGCCGTGAGCATTCTATTCCTGGAAGGTTGAAATTCAGCTGCAAAGATAGTGGTACTGTGTAGTACCATATGCATCAGTTTTGATTGCTCTTTGGCCAAAAACACTAATGTTAGATGGATGACTGCATAGACTAAAGTACTGACTTCTCAAGAGACAGCTACTTTTAGCACTATGAAGTGCTAAAACTGTTCCGATTTCTTTCTCCAGCAACTTTTCCATAAATAAGCATTTATTTTCTAGAATGGAGTCTCTCCTTTCATTTCTCTTGTCTTAGAGTTGCAGTTTATTAGAGTGAAAACTGCTTAGCATGTTATGTCTAAAAAATGGCGTTTATGAAGACAATAGAAGATTATATATGCATGTGTCATTTGTAGATGTACGCATTCCCAATTGCATTCACCCCTTAAATATGCTTTTTACCGTCCTGTTTTTACAGTTTTTACAGTGAAATTCTCCCAATGGTGGCTTTGGAGAAGCAGTTACTCAGCTCAGAACTGTTTTCTGCTTGCAGGGTCCTTCAGCTTTCAAAAACTAAACTTCAGTATAATGCAAACAAACAAACAAACCAACCAATTTTTTAAAAAGCCAACAGCAACAGAACAAAGAAAATCAAAGAACCCACCAAAAATACTAAACTAGCTTTCACATGCATTCCTATCTATGATTCAAAGCTATGGTTTTGGCAAAGAATGAAACTGAAAAGGCCAGTTTCAATGGGATGGTTAATTTAAATGTTGCATATTAACTGTTGCTTTTAGCATACTTTGAGCTTTGATTAAAGACATAGTTTTGCTGTCCTGTCTCATACTGGTGGGGTGGGACATTCCTTCTACTATATCATTAATGCATTTATAGCACTCTGGATGTATAATTTAAAGTTTCAGGCTTATTGAAATCCCATTGAAAACAAGGCTAATTCTGGTCTGGTGAGGCTTTTCTCACTTGACCTTTTTCCTATACTGTGGTAGAAGCAATTCACAGCCTATAACTAAGAGTACAGTGCCACACTGCAATGGTTTTACATTTGTGTGGTAATGCTAAGTCATACTTACTTCCCTTACTTGCAGTCACACAATTCCACAGTCCAATCAGTACAGCTGTGTGCATTGCTGTTGTTTGTCCGAGTTAAAAGAATGACCAGGTTTAAGAATCTAAGTAACCTTTTTCATTTTCATTAAGTACTAGTGTACTTTCTGTTGAATTAGACCTGGGAGAAGTGTTTTGCCAGCACTAACTGGCACTATTTTAATAACGTTCTGATTTTAAAGGTTAGAAGTGTAGAACAGTGTTGGGGACAGACTTTGAGGGTACTAACGTGAGCTATATGCTGGAATCCAGCTAAGTTGCCATTTGTGTCTCTGAAAACGCTCTTCTGCTTTTAAAGCCATAAGCAGACTTCTTGGTACTGGCTCAGGAAAACTGTCCTGTAGCCTCAGTCAGACCACTGAATGTTTGAGTACAAAACAAAACCTCTTAAAAATCAGTAGTGTTAAGGTTTTGCTTATCTGGAGACTGCCTTTAACAACAGGTAGTTTTATGTGTTTAATCACAAGGAAGTAAATTGAGCTTCTCTTTTACTGACGGCTGAAAGTTGCATTCTTAACTTAGGTGTATCATTTCCATTTGCTTTCTGTTTAGACAAGCAATCTATGAAGTGACCACCAGACCAATCAAATATTCAGCATAGGGCTCACTTGATCGCATGAACTGGATACCACAACAGGTCAGATTTTATATAGCAAGAGACTGTTCCCTGATCCAGCTGAGGAGGGTAACTACAGTGTTCTAGCTTCTGCAGACATGATGTTGTGTTGGAATTAAAGCCTGAACTAAGTTGCTTAGTTGACCAGGTTTTTTCCAGCACTGTGCTAAGGTTTCCCTTTACCTCTTCTAGGAGGAATAAAGGTGCACTAGAACAGTGTCATTGTGATCTCAGTTTAGAGAAAAGGAGACTTTCATCTTTTCATAGTGTAAAATGAATGCATAGTAGATAAAATAAGTTCACAGAATTTATTCACATGAAGTTGTATGAGTTTGTTAATGCACTTTTTCTTTCTTTGCAGGTATTGGCTGACAAACAAGGTGCACATTAAACGACCCAGCACTGGTCTTCTCATGTATACGCTTGCCACCAGATTTTGTGATGAAATTCACCTGTACGGATTTTGGCCATTCCCAAAGGATTTACTTGGAAAACCAGTCAAGTATCACTATTATGATGATCTGAAGTATAGGTACTTTTCTAATGCCAGTCCTCATAGGATGCCATTAGAGTTTAAAACATTGTATGTGTTACATAATAGAGGAGCACTTAAATTAACAACAGGGAAATGCATACAGCAATAAAGCACTAGTATTGTACAATAAATACAGAATACACACCTCATCATAAAGATCATAAAGATGATGTGAAATGGCAATGGGACCACAGTGGGGATTTGTTTCAATACCCACTAGGTCACTGGAAGAATGTGTTATATCAGAAGTACATAATCAGCTATTATACCTGTAAAGTGCTATATAACTAAGCTATCCTGACTGCAAGGGTTCAAGTGCCACTTTCACTAAAAAGAAAGCTTGAATGTATGCTCAGTAGTGTTTACAGGATGCAGTGACACATTCATCATGAATTAAAGAAGAAAAAGAGCCTGCCAATTTGCAGCTGTGGTCAGACAGCCCACACAGGAATACCCAGTGGATGGAATATTTACTTGAGTAAATAAATCAGGCTTTGGGAGAAAATATCATAACGGATTTGAGTAGAGAAAGTGAAGTCTGTAAGATCAAAAAAATCAGTAAATGCCTTCAATCAGAGAACTGTTTCTGATACTGTATTAACCTCAGCTTTTGTTGCTGTTTTTATTGCTGTTGGTTGGGTTTTGTTTTTAAGTCTTGGAGCCCTTACAAGATTTCAAGGATGTTATGAGTAATTACATTTTTTATCTTATGGAATTGTCTTAAGGAAAAAAGATTAGTAAGCATAGGAGGGTGGAGTGGAACATCAAATATTTTGCCAAGTGTTATTGTGTTGCATCCTGCTGTCATAGAGTCCTCAACATCCCAATTGTTCTAGATACTGTTGTCAGTACCCATTACATGAAATCACACAGATACCATTTTGATCTGACTTAAAAGTTTTTCTCTCCTGTACATGTTGGAGGCATTCAAGAGGGTGCCCTTGTTTTCAGTGCCAAAGATTACTTTTATACACTTTTTTCCCTTATCTTGGAGAAATGGTGTGGATTTATGTTTCTTTGCTGCTTAAAGGAGCATATTCTTTGTTATTTATATTTTTTAAGCACCTCAAATCAAAGCTTTTTTATAGACTTCACATATAGAATTCTTCAGAAAAATCTGCAGGAGTAAGGAAATTACTTCATGTATTCAAATACCTATGTGTGTGTGTATATATATATATATGTACATGTATGTATGTATATAGTTTTATTCTTGGTGGAAAGAAAAAGTCTAAAGAAACTCAGGTGACAGTGGAACTAAAGGGAAAAAACACCTAGCCAATTAATAGGAAAATATGTAGATCATACAGTTCTTTTAAACTTCCAATGCTGTTAAATGATCTCTTTATTTAAGATAATTTAGATGTTCTGATGTGTAACTGACTGAAATAACACATTATCTCACAGCTGGTTTTTTGATCATCAGTCTTGTTTATCCAAAAAACCAAGAGTTCTTTCACTTCCTTTTTTCCAAAAAAAGAAAACAAGAAATTACAGGAGTATAGGAGAGGGTGGAGTGTCAGTACAGCATACATTAAGAAACAAAACTTGCTATCCTATCATGTATTTTAGTGCTAAAGGAGCACATAAATAGGTAGCATCATGGTTTCATATCTTTCCTGTTATGCTTGGCTAAGGAGTAGGCCTGCAGGTATAATGTATGGATATTTTCTTGTTATATTTTCAGAGCTACATTAGGTCCTGATCTCCAGATATGATATTCAGCATGTCTACTGAATTTTTAGTTTGAGCAATTTCATATGTTTTACCATTCTCACAGATATTTAGTAGCTGTAAATGCTCTTTATTACCCATTTTCTTAAGTTCATGTATTTATGCATGATTGGAGATCTGGGATTATTGGTAGCTAAATCAGTGCCTTGCAGTCAAATATTACAGAAAGTTGAAAGTCAGTTTTGTTATATGTAAGATACCATAATATCTTTCCCTATTCACCAGACTCTTGTACTTAGGGCAGTTTACTCTGGCCACATGCTAATGTGCAGTAAGTGGTCCTACCATGAAACTCACTGAAACCAAGGCATCATGAGGAAGTAAAGAGCCATGCAGACTGCAGTGTGTTTAATTTGATGTTTATAAACCAGAGGGTGCTATTTGTTCACTATTGTACACCTTCATTTTAATACAAGGTTATTTCTTCAGTTAAGGGTAAGCATATTCTTGTTTTTGCTGTTAGGGTTTTGCTACTGTTGATCTTCTAAAGCATATTTCATATACATTGACCAAAAAAAATATTTCATTGCTATTGAAATAAAGAATTCACAGACTGCCAGTCTCTCAGAAGCTCAGAGAAACATCTGCTCAACTTTATCTTCTGGGAGTGTATTTTCTTCTCTCTAGTGTCAGGCCATTGACAAACCTCATGCTCAAGTAGTCTAAAATGTTAACTGACAGGTGATTTTGTTCACCTGTGGAATGTTTGAGTGTGCCAGTTGGTTATGTGTACCCGTTAGGACAGCAAAATGGGTACTCTTGCATTCCTTGTCAGTAAAAAAAATATTTTTGCAAATGAATACATGAAAAGAGTATCATGTAAATAGAAAGATAGGTGAGAAAATTTGCATTTAAAAGACAGCAGAGAAATTAAATCTTGGCCTAAGCCTTGGTTTTGCATGCTTCACATTTGATTTTCTGCAAGTGAAGTTAACTTTAGTACAAAAGCCATGGAGTCCAGATTTTTACCCTATCACTAAATTTCTCTGACTTGGTTTGGCACAAGATGTGACAGTAGTACCTGCTTCAAAGACAACAGAGTTTTCCCATACCTCCTTAAAACTGGGCCTTAACCTCATGTTCTGCAGGCTTTCTACCTTCAGTACTGCACTCTTGGACACTGTGAGCCATAGGATTAGGGCACTCAGTTGTCATCTACACTCATACTTCTCACAGCACTCTCCCCTTAAACCAGCACCTAGGTGTATCTCCTTTCCAAAACCGTGGTACTCCACACCAGTACACCTCTTCTCTCACCTGCCTCACTTTATCCTGAGCTGAGGTGTGATGTACTGAGGGGTGGGTCTCAAACTATTCTCTGAGGTAGTTGTCATCTGACTGTGTTGGTTTTTACGAAAACTAGGGGTCATTTTACGCTTGTTCTTGTATAAGACCTGTGTCCATGTGGAGCCCAAAGATTCTGGGTGGCTTTTTGGTGTGTGGTTTGATGTTTCAAAAACAAATTGTTTTGAGACGGTTTGTGACCACCAGCTACTGTTTGGTCTAAGGTGACCTGAGGTGAGACATGCCCAGGACTTTCCTTGTTCTTTGCATTCTACATCTGGGAAGCTGTAGCAATGGATTCATTGCAGACACCCTTCTTATCTTTCCCTTATACTTCCTGGACTCTTAGAGCATTTCTGTTAAGGCACCCCAGAACCTAAATAGAAAAACAGATTACTTCCCTAAAGGTGACCCAGGACATTGCAGCAAAATCTTAACTGCTCTTTAGAGACATTGAGGTGGAATGGATTTCACTTTGCAGTCCTTTACTGGTTAGCAGTCAACAGCTTAAGCCTTCATAGTTGCCTTGGGTGATTTATGTTGTTTTATCTATATTCACATCTCTGCTGCCAGCAGCACAGAGCAGGTAATCAATTTATATTATAATTACCACTTTTATAATCCAATACTATCAACAACTAAAACAAAGTAGTAGGATAAAAAGAAAGATCCCTCATGTATCTGCCCTGGTGAGGAACAATTGAAATGCCAATCAGTTGTGTTCAGAGTGTTCCTCAAATTTATCCTCTCATCAGTTATATAAGTTTCCTGCTGTAGTTCCTAAATGTACATTAAAAACAAGAACTGGAAATTAAATCAAGAAGCAGACTGCATCTGTTTTTCCAAAGGTTATGGCAGCTTTGCATTAAACAACTTGATTTTGTTCGGATAAATTGATTGTAAATTGTTTGTTAGATACATGTTAATGTTTCTGTGACAGTCCTTCTTATTTCATACAAATAATAAGTAAGTGTTTGATTGTTAACTTTCCAGCTTTGGAACAGTTCTCTTTCACAACTCTGAGACACTCTCCAGTATAAGATCTACTGAACCTTTCAAATCTGAGTCTGATGTGTAGTAACGACTGTATCATTCTTTTGTTAGACAATATAAGCAACATGTTTGAGGTCAGTACTTTTTCTCTAATTGCAATTTGAAGAAAAACAGGTGCAGGTTCAGTACCTTTTTAAGTGATTGATCTAGCAAAGTGCTAAGCACTCTTTGGAGTGACTTTTCCTGGGAGAAACATGTCCAGGATTTACATGGGGATCTAGATTAGCATATTTCGGGATAGAACTCTGAAATTGCACATTATTTATTTTTAAGAGCACTGTTACTTTGTGCAAGGAAAAGCACAATTGTTATAAATGTAGATAAAGGAGAGTACTATTGCTACTGAGTGTATGTCATACAATTTCTGTGGTTTAAAGTATTGATACATATTCTTTCAGAATTGCCATTTATGACACTGTTGGTTCTTATTTCAAGTACAGCTATGGGGATTGTTTCTTATTTGTATAACTGAAAAATAAAAAATTTCCTTTCATGTTTTCTGCTATATTCTGTTTCATATTTCTTTGTAACACAGTTATGGTAATTTAATCAATCTTGTGCTAATTGTAAGAATCTGTGGAAGAAGAATGTCTGCTCCTTAAGGTGTCTGATCAGGGACTTTCTCAACACAAAATAGGATATTAAGAAAAGGAGGAAGCCATAAACAGGAACAGAGAGACAAAAACATGTCTGACCAATAACAAGGAGGCAGAGATGAGAACTAAAACTGTTGAGCCACACAAAATAGTACGGGTCTAGTGTAGGATTTTTTATTCCAGTATGATTTTCTGATCAAGGACTTTGTCATATGGGATTCTAAGGAGAAGGGGGAACCAAAGTATATGGAGACCCAAACCTGACAGGCAAATCATAATGGAGACAACAAGAAGAAGCCAACCTCATCAGTCACACTGAACAGCTGTCAATAAACTCTGGGCAAATGGTACTTTGCAACTGATAAGAATGCAGTCCTGGGGGTTCAGAATGTTGTAGGGGAGTTACTCGGTCTTCATAAATTGGGCAGTGTTCAAGGGAGGAAGAAAAGAAAGAGGAACAGACAGAAAAGGGGACAGTCACTCAGTCACTTGTAAATCATGGCAGGTCAGTACGCTTGTCTGGCAGACTCCTAAGGCTGATTGCCCCAGTCTATCTGAAGTCCGTTAAATCTTCTCTTATCTCCTTCTCTGTGTCATCTGTCTGTCCTATGCATGTGCATTTAAAGCCTATTAAATCCATCCCTACAAAGAAAGATGCCTGGACAGAATTGTTTATGTTGTCAATAAGATAAACCCTATTTCCTGGTCTTGCTACTACTGCTAGTATTTGAACACCCTCACTGGTGTATTGGTTGAGATATAAAGGCAGATGAGTAGTAATCCAGACCATATTCTCCCCCTTTCATTTTCAGTAGCTTCTTGCTGGAGCATGTAATGAACATTTGGAAAGATAATGTGTAATTCTGATAGGGAAAGTAACTTGCTTCACAGGAACAATATGAAAGTTACCATGGAACCAGGAATTTTTTTTTCTTAAATTCTTGTGACTGACTTGGGTCAGATTATATTTTATAGCTTTAACATGGCTTCTGTCTTGAGCAGATCTCTAGGTAACTATGATGAAGTAAGTGATTCCAGATACACTTGCATATTGTTTATTTTCGTACTTTGGACAAGATTTCAATTAATGGAAAATATATTTAAAATATACATCCATATGTCTTTGAGCTTAATTTTTAGAGCTAAATAGACTAATATGTCTGGAAGCTGGCTTGAAGGCAATTGCTTATACTGAAAAAATATAATGATCTGAATTTTATTCAATGTGCTGTTGAAACCAGTTATATGGAGAAGATAAATTTTTGGTTTAGACACCAGTGGTTCTCTAAATATTGGTAAGAAAAAATCTATACTCTCTTTATCTGAGTAGCATGTAGAACTTGCATATGCATCTGAAATTATTTTGCATAGAAATAGGTATGAGGTATATTTCTTTTTAGTTGCCTGACTTATTCTTAACTACTTGTCTTGGTTTGAAAGAGGTGTCTGCCAAGGAAGGCAGGAAACCTCTCTTGGAATGGAGAATATGATCCCCTTTCCTCCAAATTTTTATAACTTTAAAATTAAGGGGTTTTCAGGCAAAAATATGAAAAAAGGAAATAACCATTCTTTACTAGAATATATATGTATGTATACAAGGCAAACAAACAACAACAGCAGCAGCAACAACAAACAGAAAAATCAGAGACCCAACAACAGCCTTCTGTCGACTGTCAGGCCGTTTCCCCCTTGGTGCAGTTCCGCTCACAGCCGGCAGGGGCGCTGGTGGCTGCCCAGCTAGGCCAGGCGGGTGCGGTAATTCCCCCGCGGCTGCAGGTGGTGCTGTACCGTGAGTTTCAAACGTCTCTCACATGGTAATGGCCAACACAGCTGGCAGAAGGGATGGAGAAGGAGCTTCCTTTAAGAACCCCAAGGGGCAGCTGACCATGGTACCCATCTGGATAGCAAAAAGAGCTGTAGCAGGGAAGCAGGAAGCTGTAATGGCAGGGAGGAGCAAAGTCCCGAAGTGGTAGATGAGCCGTATCAGAAACTCTGCAGCTGTAGCTGGAGCCGTGATAGGCAGGCGGGGATGAAGGGTACAGTGAAATGAAAAAACCCCGGCGCAGTGGCAGAGGTACAGGGCTGACTAGCAGCAGCAGCCTGGCTCCTACACACGACAGGGAGAGGCTCCCTGGGAGGGGGAAAGGGCTAGGGGAGCCCAGGGTTTCCCCTGAGGCTCCTGAGCAGAATGTGAAGGGTCCTTTGTTTGGTGAGGTAGGGTGTTAATAAGGTCCCAGTGCGAAGGCCACTCTTGAAATAAATAGGGCAGGACATCTGTCATGGTTTGACACTGGCACAGTGCCAGTGCCACCATGAAAATACACTCTCCCTGGTTTCTGCTGTGAGATATGACCAAGAATAAGCAAAGCAGGATCCCACTTAGAAATAAAGAAAACTTTATTAACTTCTCTACAAGTAAAAAGAAACACATAGGGAAAATGAAAACCTTACAAATACATTTTCCTCCTCCCCCCACCAAATTTCCAATATGTCTATCCTCCAAATCACCGACTCTCGGTCCATCACCACTCTGCAGATAATCAATTCTCAATTCGTCAAGAGGAGAGGAGTCCTTCTTGTGCCATAGTGACCTCTTCTGTTCATGTCCAGTGCTCTCACCACTGAACATGGACCAGAGCTGCTTCTAGGGTCGTCTTTTAAGGATGCTTTGTCTTTTCCTAAAAGACCACAGTCTCAATTTTGGGACACCTGTCCCCCCCAGATTTCACCCCCTGGGGCTAAGGGGTACCAGTACCAGCATTGAGCCCTCTTGGTTCTGAGCCATCACCTCCGCCTGGATGCAGTCTCTCTATCACAGGAAACATGGTTCTGTTATAGGTTAGTTGCGGTGGGGAATCAATCACCGACTAGTAATTCCAAATGAAATTAATTTATTGGTGGACAATCATCACTGACTAGTGAGTCCAATTTAAAATGAATTTATCAATTGTTAGAGCAAGCGATAATAGGCAAAGTCAGCTCTGGGTGAAACCAACAAAAGGCTTGCACCCACCCGGGAGCGCTGGGTGTGGCCGCGGAGTCATCGCTCCACCAACGGCCCACACTCTTCTGATATTTCATAGAGTTTTTATACAGTCCTGCTTCTGGGTTGGTCTGTCTTTTCAGGGTAGTACTCTGCTATTCTTCTCCTGCTGCTAGGTGGTCATAGTCCGCCTCCCAGAGGTCTGAAGATGAAGGCCGATATTTTCCTTATTTGATAGGTTTATCTGATTCCTGGAATTTTAGGCTCAATCTGCTGAGTTCCTGGAATCTCAGGTTTACTGAGCAGATAAGCTAATACTGTGCTATCAATCATAGCAAGCCCATCACCCATGTTAACAGTTTACTAAGCAGATAAACAAATGTTTGTGAAACCCATTGTCTTTGGTTTCGCCTTCCTTATGCTTTTAAGTCTGGAAATTAATTAGGCAAACAAATGGAGGTGGTGCAACAGTCTTATTGGAATAGCTTTGTCAGCTTTGATGAACAAACTTCAAGTTTTAACCCATTACAGTTCTGTCCATGGTTATATAAGAAGAGTCCAGCAAGCCACTCCATCATCTCTTCCCACCTAAAATTCTTCTCTATTCTTCCAACATCTCTCACTGGCCAAGACCTTCATCACACTTGCCCATTTCCTTCTTCATCTTCCACTCTATCTCTCTTCTAGGAAAGGTTAATGTTCTGTAAAGTTTTCATTGTCCAAAAAGGGGTTAAAAGCTCCCACAAGCGGCTGGACACCTTCTCCCTGCAAAACCTCCCACTCTTCTCCACAGGCTAGGCTGTGCTGCCAGCACATGATATCAAATTTCAAGGTAACAGTCCCAGGTACCATCTCTCTGCCTCTCTTTCTCTCTCTCTCTGTCTCCCCGGGGGGGGGGTGGGGGGGGGGGTGGTCCGGATGGCTCCCGATGTCTCTCTCTTCCACCCTTGGGCCAGGCCTACCTCCCATCTTTGTCCAAGGCCCAGCCTACCTCATGGCCACATGGCTTTCCCTTCCTCCAGCCCAGCTGGCAGCTGGATTGGGGCGGGGGGAGAGATCCGAACTTTTCCTACCTGAAACTCAAGAGAGCTTCCCAGGGGAGTGCTCTTCTTTTTAATCTCTGTGTTCTCAGAGGGGTATCCAATGCCCCCAGTGGCCACACCAGGTGCCAATATCCAAATCTGAACCCCATTAGTGTGACCACAGCATATCCCAGAAAACATACTTCCTCTCAAACCACATCAACATCTTTCTCCTTTTTAATGCCTTTATTAAAAATCAGCTTGGGTGAAAAGAACCAATGGGTCGCGTTCACGCTGTGGCTGCTTCCAGGAGTGGCACGGAGGAGAAGTGCAGCTTTGTCTGCTGGTCTGCAGGCAGAGCTGGGTCTTCCGTCCTCATGAGAGCACCAAGAGATTCCCCCTTTTACAGTTTGCCATTCGAGGTCTTCTTTCTAGCTGATGTCTTTTGTGAAAGGTAAAAAGGGTCTCAGCAGACACTGGATTCTGTTCCTCATGTCTAGACATCACTTCGATCTCTTAATTCTGTGTTGGCTCATTGTTTTCAGGGGTTTTTTCTAGGTTTGGTGAGGGGTTTCTTCATTTGCATACCAACCCCGATGTCCCCTCCTCTTCACCATCCGGGGTGTCATCCTCCAGGAAGCAGCAGGGTGTTACTCGACAAAAAAGGGAATTCTTAACCATCAACAACAGGTAGTTAATGAAAAACTATTAACAACAGGTGATTACAACAACAAACAGTTAGAACTCCACCCTGGCACAACTGGCTCAACCTGTGAACTCTGCAACCTTTTAAAAAATGGGCAACTTTTCTACTCATAACAACTCTTATGAACAGAGCTTCACTCATGGTAGAAGAAAGGCAGCAGGAGACAGAATCCCACGATGATGAAGAATTCTTCCCACAGCAACTGCTGCCCCTTTCCCCCTCCAAATGCTGAGAGTGCAAGAGAGCAAAGAGCTGCACCCAGTTCTTTTCCCCAGCCCAGTTTTCACAATATCTCTGCCCACTATCTCTGCCCCTCCACAAGAAACTGCCCTGTGGGAGTGAACCACAGGGGGGAAGGGGCAGAGATGCCCTGGGAGGAGACTTCAGCCTGACTGTCAATCAACCGTGGCCCACTCCCCAATTCTAGAAGATTCTCCGCTCTTCCTTTCCCGGTTGGGTTTCCTCATAGGACCACCCTTGACACCCTCTCTCATTGCTGTACCCCTTGTCACCCCACCTCAACTCCTCCCCTGATTCCTCTTACCATTGGATACATGTATCCTGGCCCCGCCTACCTTCCTCCAGTTATAAACCCTGGCCCCACCCTTGTTCTGGGCTCTGCCACTGGCCTCCCTTCAGCAGTGGTTGTGTTCCTGCCCCTCTCCTTGCCCTCGCTTTACCTGGACCCTCCCACCTTCCTGCAATAAACCCTGTTGGACCTATAGCCGTGTTCAGAGCCCTCCTCCATCGTCCCTGCGTGTCTATGTCTTGTCTTCCGGCCCTGAGGGAAAGGTGAGCTGGGGAAGCTGGTCACCCAGACCATGAGGAGACAGCTCTCAACCACACCTGCCCAGGAACAACGTATGATCCCGCACTGCCCTAGCTAAGAGAATAGCCAGCTGCACCCTTCCTGTGGCAACATCTTTTGTCTTTCTTGAGTATCCAGTTGTTATTGTCTCTTAGCAACAAAATGGGAAAAAAATTCCCTAAGAGAAACAAAAAAAAGGAAAAAGTCTTAAACCTCAACACTAGAATACCTCATAGTTTCGGTAGATTTCAATTTTGGTAATTTCAGTTTCAGTTAACGTACTGCTGTAATGAAAGTTAACTGGAAGTCATCAAAGAGTTAATGCAAACATCCTTCTGTTTTTATATAGTGCACATCTAAAGGTGATCACTAAGCAGAGGATCTAATCTGCTATAACAACAGTAATAGTTAATTTAAATTTATAATGGAAATTTTTAAGATGGTACTCATGGTGCTCTTATTTCATTATGTAGTTTGTTTTGTTGTTTGGTTCTTTTTTAAGAAAATACAGTACTGTTTTAATGAAGGTGTTCTCTTTGTTTGCTAGCTGTTAAAAATGGGTTAGAAACTTGTAAAATAGCTGATAATTGTTAAGCATGTACTGTTAGTTTGGTTATGGTAAAGGGGGTTTAAAAGGGTAATTGTAAGAAATATGGTACTCAACGTACCATATTGCATCTAAGCAAAGTGCACCACCCCCAAGCAAAATGAGCCAGCCTGGACAGAACTGTAATGGGCCAATCAAGCACCTTAAACCTTCATGTAAATGAAGGATCCAAAAAGAAACCAATCCAAACAGACAAAAAAACAGGATAAAAAGGGGACTTCTGACTCACTGAACCTGTGCTGCTCCATCTGGGACATCGGGAACATCGCTACATCACAGCCCTAGAGACCCAGCACCGGCATTGCAGCACCCTCGACTGGAATGCTCCTGCTCAGCCCACGGGTCCCCATGCTTTAGGCCTTCCTTTTTCTCATAATAAATGCTGAAATCACTTTAGTACTGGGAGTATGCTCTCATTTTTAACACTATATTTCTTTGGTAATTGTTATAGAACAAGATTTATATCCTATGCATACCTACCAACAATTGCCAGAAAATTTCTAAGCTGGGAAAACACCTGTGCTCAGCAAACCTTCTGCCACAAGGCAATCATTCCATCCTCACTAGGTCACCTATCCACCTCACTAGGCAGGAGAACATAGAAACAAAACCTGTGTAACCTGGGGGCAGGAAGTCAGTAACTGTAAGAAATGCATCATTAGTTATAGTATGTATACAGTTTCCTTTTTGCAGGCCAAAATCCTGAAAAGAAAGGTCAAACAGGCAGGCAATGTGGAAGAACTGCTAGAAGGTCTACAAAAAATGATTCAGCTATATTTGTCACAGTCTTTGGACTTCACAGGAGGTGCTGTTACTCTCTGACTGAGCACAGTATAGCAGGAATATCTGGAAAGTCTCTGACTTGCAGTGGCATTGTTCTGCTTGGCTGTTGAAGAGAAGAATACAGGTTCTAACTGAAGCCAATTCTTCTCGAGCTGCCCTGATAGTAAATATTTTACAGAACAGAGCAAATAAATCATACAGATAGGTATTTACTTAATTTATTAAGTATAGTTAAATTTCTGACCACCCAAAGTAGCTTAAAGCACTTCATGCAATGAAGTTGATCATTAAGGTTTTAAAGCAAGCTTCTAATTTGACAATGGCCAAAACTCTTATTTTTGAATGTTGAATAACTTATAAATTAGGAATGATCCATAATACATGTGACTTCAGACCAAGCTCATTAATAATGTGGGTAAATATCAGAACAAAGGATTTTTCCCTTGCCTATGGTTGATGTCACACTGTGGCTGATGATGCAACTGACAAAAAACTCTTCTGAATGCCTTTTCTTCTCCTTCTCTTATGATGGAGACACAATTTAAAGCGAAAAGGACTCCAAATGGAAAATAGTTGAGTATTACACAGACAACAGATCAAGAACCTCATTGGGTAAATGTATTTAGTTTTGTCTATGCGTGAGACCAGCTTACTTTCTCAGAATGGTACCAAGCAGTGATATTTGACATGGGACATGAGTAGCTACACATATTTACAACACTTTTAGTAGAAGAATAAAGCCTCTGTTTCCTTAGAAAAGGAATTCTGAAATAATGACTGAAACCACTGGTAGAAATAAGTATATGAAGGGAAACTTAGTCCAGGAGAATGATGAGTGGTAATGTTGTGATGGACAAATTACATGGACCATAAACACAGCAAGAGGGAAAAGAAAAAGTTTAGAGAGCTGATGTTAAGGGTGTGATGCTGCTGCTCTTGCCATGTAAGTAAAGTGCACTCAGTTGTGCCCATGTCCCCTTTCAGCACCTGGGACAGGTGCTATTGCTATTGCTTGAGTCTCCTTTCATTGATAGGACAAGGACCACTTTTGTAACTGCTGGTGGTAAGTTTTGGTCTGAATAGATTTGGGGGGGGCAGAGGAAAGTGAAAGAGGACTGGCTTTTTTAAGTAGTTCTGGGGAAATACCATCTGGGTGAGTTTGTTTCAGAGTAGCAGCACAATAAAGCCATTAACTTTATTGGAGTCACTCAAGTTGTTTGAATCTTAAAATATTAGAATGAGATTCATCACTTCTGAATCCTTGTAAGCATGTATTTTATAAGCATTTATAAGCATTTAACCTTCAGTTTACTGATCCTTGAAAGCTTATGCCAGTTAGATCTCATAATGTCACACAGATCTATTGAAAGGGAAGAGTGAGAAAACCACTTTCTTTCACTATGCTGTGTCTAACATTGACAAAGTACGTGGATTATTCGTTTAATCTATTTCTTACATTGTCACATGTTGTCAGACATTACTTTTTTTTTTTTCTTTTCATTTTTTCCGTGTAATATACCATTTAGGCTTAATCAACCTCCGGAATTAAAACTAAGTGAGTTCTTGAGAAGACACCTCTGGGTCATTGCTAATTGCTAATCAGACTCTCCTCTTACTTTCAAGGCTTTCCTGCAGCAGGCCAGAAATTACAATTTAGAGATAACTGACAGTTAGATTGGGTTCTTATGCTGTGTAGGTTAAACTGCAAAAAAAAAAAAAAAAAAAGTGGAAGTACGTCTGCTTTCTACCAATAAGAAAAGACAGCAGGATGCAGAAATAATCAAGAGATGGTAACATCTCATATATATACATGCATGGGAAAAGTGTCAGGAGTTAAAGGTGCCAAAAAAGTCTTTGAAAGGAACCAGTGGCCAGAACTGAAGACTGACAAATGTTAGGAAATGAGTGATGCCATTTTAGCTGTGAGGCTGGTTAAGTAGTCTGACATGCACTACAAATTAATAATTGTGGTAGGTGGGAAAACAAAACATTTCTAGAGAAAGTACCCTTCCAAATATAGTAGAAAGAAAAAAAGAAAGCAGAGTCTGAAAGCCCAAAAGTCTTTGCCTTAACTTTTTTATACTTATTTTTTTTTCAGAAATGAGTCCACTTCTTCCTTAGTTTAAAGAGGTAAAAAGTTTCTGCTTGGAGTGCTGTATGAATGTGTGAGTTGATTAAGGTATGCCTTAGATAGCTGAGTCTGGAGAAAAAGGCATTATGAAGAAAGAATTAACTTTGGGAGATTATTGTTTGCAAAAGAACCAGGTAAGCCATCAGCACTGCTCCCACCCTTGCCAGCACAGGCAGGATCTGTGTGGGATCTTTGTACACTGGCGTGAAGAACAGGAGATGATGTGCTGAGCTCTTTATATTACCAGAATACAGACAAGACCTTTGAGCTGAAAAGAAGCTCTTATTCTTGAGGAAAATTTGTATTTCTGTGGCAGTTTGATAGGAAATAAATGCGTCAGAAAATCTGTCTTACTCCTCTAGGTACTTTCTAAGCAGATCCTGTATACCATGAAATAATGATGATAGGTAGGTCTCACTTCTACAAGGTATCCTGAATTGATATTTTACAAGATCTTCTACAGTGCTTAAAAACTTTCAGCACCAAGGGAGTTAAATTTGTGATATGGAAAAGGTTCATGACAGGAATGAACTGCCCTAATACACAGTCTGAAAATACAGGACACTTGAAGCATGTCATAATTGCAGCCCACTTTTTGTGTACCCAGAATCCAAGCCAAATTCCAGCCTAAACATATTTGATTACATCATTTATTGCAGCTTAAATCCATTACTACACCAATATCTTCTGTCTTTTAGGAGAATTCATTAACTTTGCATTGACATGCTAACAGAATAAAGATATTATAGATGAGTAATGAGATGATTGGCTTGCACAATTAAGGGATGAATATAATGTGTATGTTAAGATAAGTTTTATTGATATATGGCTATGTTATTGTGATTTTTTTGTTTGGATCTTGTTTGTTCTCCCCAACAGTTCTCTTCCCCCCACCCTGCTCCTTCATATGGTTGCCAAGAGACAGCCTTGGTAGTCGGGACATGTAGAAGGATGTACCTGTGCATCTTGCATGGGGCATCTGGGAGGAGGGAAGACTTATTACTAGGAGGCATGGCGTGACAACACCTGATCTCCAATCAGATTGCAAGAAAGTAGCCTCCACCAATAAACAGTAAAGACGAGTTGTCTGGCAGACTTCGGGAGGGGCCAGGGTTGGCTGAGGCAAGCCTCAGGGGTATAAACGGTGGAGCAGCCATTTTGTAAATGAGCTTGTAACTGCTGTGTCACCAAATCTCAGTGCATGCTGTCCTTTTTCCTTATTCAGTCATGGTTGCATTTTGTCAAGATTTTTAATAAATCTTTAAAATTTTTAAAAGTGAGTGTCTTTTCTCATGAAACATATTTTGATCTTCTGCAAACTCCTATTTAGCTCAAAATATGGGCAAGACAATCTTTCATAGGTCTGCATTCTCAGGCAATGTGTCACACAAGAAGTCTGATGAAAGTTTCAGTACAAACCAACTGTAGATGAAGAAAAGATTCTCCAAAAAGAGGACTTTATGTGAAATAGATATACTTGTTTATTTTATGTACGCTCATTTATTTGATGATAAAATTGACATATGTTAAGATCCCATTGCCCACAAGGAATTACATTATCTTGTGAAGAAACATATGACACACAATCAATACAAAATATATTAATTCTGGGTAAAGATGGTTGATATTTGGAAATGATGTGCTCAATGGATGGTGACATTATTGTTTTTAACAATGATAGCAGAAAGAAACAAGAATACTGTCACAGCACAGGACCCAGAATGAACAACCAACTCTACATTTCATCAGCAGAAAAATGTCACTTTGGAGAAGGGAGACTTTTAATAGTGAGACTGTGACATGATACTAGGCAGTCTTGAGAACCTAAGTAACTCTTAATTTATGTACTGAAATGTCTAAAAATCACATGCTGCATCCTAAATGAGGACCTTTAAGTCCTCATTTGCCCTAGACCTTTACCGTTCTTATTTTTCAGCATTCAGAAAGACACCAAAAATTACCAGTCTGAATATTTTAAGCTGTCATTAACACATTGTTCCAGTATGTGCTCAGCTGCAGAACAAAGCATCTCCAGAGCTGCTTAAGCAGTGTGTGTTGTGTTTGTTAAGCAATGGTAGATTGGAACTGTCAGAAGGTAGGTGCAACTAGTTGGTTTTGGGTAGAGAATATTTTGATTTTTAGACATTTAAATGAAAGTCCTGCATTTCTGCCCAACTTCTAGGACAGTTGTAATCTTGTCAATAGATATATGAACCACTTGATGATACAGAAGTGTTCATTGTAGAAGTATTTAGAGAAAAACATCTGCAGGTAGTTGAATGTTACATGCTTCCTCCTGTTGTAGCAAGTAATTCCTAGAGCCGTAGAAATAACCTGCTTTAGGGTTTTAGACATACATTCTAGCTTTTTAGGCATATTTTAAGTAAAACAGAAAAAATGTATCTTATTTTAGGACAGGCAAATTGAAAAACCAATTGGCTAAAATGTTTAAATATTTCAAGTCCAATGGAAAGGGAGCTCCTTACTCAAGAGCTGCTTAAAATAAACTTTCGTTTTAAGAACTGCAGTATGTCATGTTCTTTATATCCTTCTTATTTTTCTGAGTATTTAAATTCTAAAATTGTAACTTTCTTATTCTGAAGGTCTTTTAAAAAGGGAAAAAAAGTTACTTAAGGAGTCTGTCATCTAAATTGTTTTTTGTTTGTATTTCCAGAAGCTTTGTCCCTAAAAAGAAGATAACATTCATATCACCATTTTCTTAATTCATTATCTTATATCAATATGTAATATCTTTTTTTCTACCAAGCTATTCAGCTATTCCATAAAAGTGTTTAATCAATTTTTTGATAAAACATGCAGGAATGTTTATGCAGATTCTCAGAAGGCGGTGAATTTCAAACATATATAATTAAATGGAACAGCTGCAGCTCTAGTATCTTTAGTTTGTGTGATCAAAGGGACAAACTACATAGTTGTATTTGTCCATCTCTGCATTCTCTGATTCATGGAGCAGCCACTCAGCAATATTAGAGTAATCTTTGAGCTCAGTTAAGCTGAGCTGAAGTGGCTTTCAGAGACCTGTCAGTCACTCAACTGCTACAAAGAACTAAATCCTTTAATCTGCACTCTCTGTACAATCTGCACAATCTGTACACTCAGTCTGCAGGGAACTGACTGGGAATCACTATAGAAAACCCAACACCTGGATTGTTTGGGTTTTGGGGTTTTTTTCTGATAGCAGGCAAACATAACAGAGACCTATAAGTAAAAATGTTTAGAGCTAGTTGCATGCAAAGATCTGGGCAAATTCTTGCAAAATTCTTGATCCCTCTACCCACAGTGTGAATTACTTTTTAAATGGATGGATGTACTTATAGGAAGAGGATTTGGCACTATTCACCTGAGAGAGCTAACAGCTTCTAAA
Source organism: Zonotrichia albicollis (assembly GCF_047830755.1). Lineage (NCBI taxonomy): Eukaryota > Metazoa > Chordata > Aves > Passeriformes > Passerellidae > Zonotrichia > Zonotrichia albicollis. Next base: position 25,092,260 of record NC_133860.1, read on the forward strand.
AGTGCTGGATATGGAAATATTCATGGCATTAAATACCCTCAGGTTAATAGGGTGTTTGGCAGGTGTGTGTCATAGCTTTATTCATACAGGCATTCTTGTAGGTTTTAAAATACTCCTATTTTCTCAGAAGAATTACAGAAATGCATCTGGATTTGATGCTTCTAACTGCTTGAATGAAAATTCTTAAGCAATGTTTTTCAGAAATTTCCATTCCTCCTGACTGAAAATTTGGCTGATTTTTTTTTTTAATTTCTTTTTTTAATTGGAAGATTAATCTGATGTGGGTAATATTTTGGGTTTCAAATTTGTTTGGGTCAGCATGATGCAAGATCCAAGTGATAAGAGTGCTGTCATAGCTGTTATTGGAAGACCACACCCTTTTCTTCTGCCAGTATCATGAACTAGAGGAAGTTCAAGCAATGTTGAAAAATCAAAGGCAGCAAAATGAGCTTTACTGCCTGAGCATCAAGTGTCTCTGGCATACTGGTCTCTTCAGAGGCTACTGTGCAGTATCAATTCAAAGAGCAGCAGTGCAGTAGTATTTGGGTAGATTTCTTCCCAGAAGAGTCTGTGCATCCATTTACAAAGATGAAAGATGGTGAACATGGTAGAGAAATTGTGTCACTTTCATTTTTCACTAACCATGTTTGAACATAGGATTGGATTAAACCAGAATATGATCTCTTTATAATTTTCAGGATATTTTGCATGTCTTTTTGCTTGCAACTTAGCAAATGTTTTAAGATGAGATCAGAAAAATCCTTTAGAAAAGTGTATGCAAATCACACATGAATGAAAATTATTGAATGAGCATTTAATTTAGGACCACTTGTCAGAGCTAGTGACAGCTCATCAGAAAGTGCTCAATAACCCTTCACATCTCAGTTGCTCACTTGCAAGATGTCCAGTTGTTCTGACAAAAGCTTTAAATTCCACGTTGGTCACAATTTTCAGGCCTCCATTCATATTGTTCCACACTGTTTGCAGCAAGACACCATCAGGAATGAATTTTTTTCTGCTTGGAGTCTGCAGTTAACATTCCAGAGAAACATCTGTGATAAGACAAAACGAACACTTTCAAAGACAGCAGATATAGCTCAGCTGAAGTGCTGCAACAGAAGTCACCTTGTTGAAACACAATTTTCATTTTAATCACAAGACATTATTTTGTTTAGTGAACATGGTGCATATAATGAACCACTTCTTGCAGACTGAATCTTGGAAGATGACATATGGAGGCTGGTGTGGAAGTTTGTCTATGAGGCTCTGGGGGCTTTTTCTGCTTCAGTACTCCAAATTACAATAACGTTTCTGAGTTTTCTTATCATAGCATAATACTGTGATTCTTACGTATACATATTTTATAGAGGTACTGCTTTCATGCTTAGATGACAGGGCCTAAAGTAACAGTACCCAAATATATTTATGTAGTTTCATAGCAGAAGATGTGGTAGAGAGCTGTTTATCTGTCACAGTGAGACCCTCTGATCTGCTTGTAGGTAGGAATGCATTTTTGGAAGTCATCTGATATCATAGCTTTGCCGTACTGTAAGTATAAATCCATTATTCTCTGACCAGGTTTCTTAATAATGCTTTGGAGCTAATATAATGTTTGGGAAAATTATAAAAAAAAGTATAAAAGTATATTGAAAGTGATGTTAAAAGGGGGAAAAGTTTTGGGTTTGAGTGAGATTTGAGAATGAAGATGAAATCCAAGTCAAACATAAGAAAACATATGGCAAGAAAATGTTTCATTTCTTTCAGATTTTTTTTTTATTATTCATTGGATGTCATAATCTTCCTTAGTTTTACTAGTAAATTGAAAATTACTGCTTCTTGTGCTCCTCTCTTCCTCATGCACATTTTGTCTCTATGTACTCCCATTCTTTCTTTTATATCTCCATCTCTCCCTCTTTCTTTCACTCTTTTCTCCTGTAGCACTGCCTCTCAATTTATTTCCCCCTCTCTCACACCCTCTCTATCCAGCCACTTCTCCTTCATGTTCTGCCTCTCTTTCCACCCCCTAGAGAGAAAAGAGCCACTTCCTTTTCTCTCTAGTTCACTCAAAAGTAAAGAAATGGAAAATTCACCTAGTTAAGTTGGGTTTTTACCCTAAGTTTAAGAAAAATAGTATTTACAAAATAAATAGTTTGGATTTAGAGTCCCTTTTTGTCAGAACAAATAATTCTGCTTCTGTGGGATAATTGTAAACAAGACTGTATTTAGATAACAGTGTGAGCAACAAGAAACAAAGTAAAACTCCATATTCTTCTAAAAATTATATGTCTTTGGCTACAGTTCTTATCCAGATAATGCCATGAATGGAAAAGAATACTCTGCCAATATTTAGAGAAAGTTATTTTCTTGTTGATAAGCTTTTTTTAAACTGATGATCAGGTTAAGGAAGTTATAACTGATTCTTGTCTAGTTAGATATATAGGTGATGTCATTCAAGAGTCTGTGATTGTTTATCTATTTTTTTATTTCATACTTTTGTGTAAAATTCTTGTGATTATTTCCCTTAAAAATCTATCTCCTTAGCTTAATTTTTCTTTCAGTGTTAACCTATTTTAATTTTTGTATGTCTGTTTTTTCTTTAAATAAAACTTACTGGCAAGAAGCTGTGGTTTAGAGGGGTGACTGAGAGTGTTCAGGTTTTTTTGTTCTTTACTTAAGAGTATATAAAAAATTTAAATCATTCTTCAATCCAATTTACTCAACAGCTACAACAATAAAGAAGTAATAGTAATGTAAGTAAGTCTTGAACACTAATTTCTACTAGATTATGATATTTTAAAATACCTGTTGTGTCTGAAATAGAAAGCAATTGTACCTCTCTTTTGCTTGTCTATAACTAGTTTAGCTCTGCAACCAAGTACATTACTTTCTCAGCTGAGTACTAAGATGAAGTTGTTCTGTTGGAGCATCTGGTAATCTTGATGTTTGCTCCTACCTCTTCACTTTAACTGATTTTTACAGATTTCTCTTGAGATCATTTAACTTCCACTGAGGAATTCTAATGAAAAATGGGATCCAAGAAAAAAGATGAAGTGCAATTAAAGGGAACAAGCTATTAGGGAAGAAAAGAGATCCTACATCTCACTGATAGGCAATCCAAAGGAAAGTGGCTATTTGGCATCAGTGACAAATGTGCGCTGTTGTCTAAGACTGAACATGTTTGGTTATAATGTCAGAAGAAACTGAGTTTCTAGGAGGCCAAGGATGGGGAAAAAACACAGCAGGGGTCATGCCACACAATAACAACAGAATGAATCTCTCCACTTCCCTTCAGACTTAGTGTGGATTTTGTGTATGCAAAAGCCAAAACAGATGAAAGGGAAAGGACTTTTCTTCATATGAATGACAGCATTACAAACTGTGCATGTGAGAAAGGAAATACATTCACTCTCACAGGACTAATAACCTTTCTAAACATTCACTCTCACAGGACTAATAACCTTTCTAAACACTATCTCTTACGTCTCCAAAGCCTTTTCACCCATCTGCAGCTAAACAGAAAGAGGTCATTATCACCTTGGCCTCACTTTGTGTCAAAAGAAAAATGATAAAAAATTGCATAACCTTTACCAAATTACATATAAGTCTTCTTCACAAACTCTTGCATTTTATTCACACATGGATAGGCAGCAAATATGTTTAAAAAACAGATAGCACAAATGAAAACTTAAACACAGTAGGATTTACTTTTCACTCCAAAAATCCTTGTTTTCAGTGGCCACATACTATAGTCATTCTTTGTTAGCTCAGGTGTTGGTTGTACGTACCTGAATTTAGGACTATAACAAATATTTCTACAGGTACCTGAACAAAAAAGGTTAGCTTTTAAAGTAAAAGTGTTCTATTTCTCCAAATTTAAAGGCCCTCAAAACCTAGAAATAAAGCAATTTAAAAGATGGAATGTGATAAGGAAAAATGGCTTTCTAGACTGGAATTATGATATTCTACAATCCTCCCTCTTGCCTAAGAGCTTGGTTTTGGTTATGAAGGGAATGGATAGATCCCAAAGGAGTTAAGCTGGACTAGGATAAAATCTAACTTGACAGGTCCCTGGAGCATTGCTATCCCAAGGAAAAAAAGGGAGTTCTGGGGAACCGTAAGATGATCATTCTCTGTAAGTGCAAACTGTTTATTTTTCAATGATTAATGGCAAATAGTGATGGGAGTAAGTGGGGTTCTGTGTGCTTTGATGGCCTACTCTTTCTTAATTTATTTGTGACTCTTGACTACATATCTAAGGTCTGCTTTTTCTCCTGCCCAACTACAAGGGACTGACAGGATTCCCTGTCAATACATGCAGGACAGCAAATATTTTAAAATATTCTTTAACCTCAGGATTATGACATACTAGGAAACTGCTGACTTCCTGCTGATGCTAGTCTGTTTCAGATAAAGTTCTCTACAACACAGAGCACTTTTTCAATGTTTTTCAATTTTTACCCCAGAGGTTCTATATTTTGCTAATTCCCAACCAACATGGAAAGTTTCTCGCTTCACTGACTGTGAATGTGCAGTTGCACATACTGTGTTTCATACGTTTAGAACATACAAATACGTAGATCAATAGAAACTCATATAAAGCACTAATCTTTTGACGATAAATGTGTATATATTAAATATTTATACATAAAACCTAGTGAAATGCATATATATTTCTCACAGGATTTTTTAGTTACTTATAAATCAGTGACAGTTTTTTATTTTGTCTTATATGTTGACATGCTCTCAGATAATTAATTAAATTATTTTTTCCCTCTAAGTTTTATCTTCCTTTCATCATCAAGGGTACAGAATCCCTTTATGTGTAGACTGAGATGAAAAAGGAAGTATTTTATTATATTGTCTGTTAGTAGATACTTCATTAGAGGTGTATTGTCTACAGCACCATTCATCATGACTAAAGCAGTTATTTTAACTTTAGCAGGTATGCCCTTTTGCCAGCTAAGTGCCTACTTATCTTTACATTTTTATTCAAAACAGAGCAGTCCTTCAGCTTGAGTATATTACCACAGCACTGTGAGATTTCCTGGAAAAAGGGCTGATTTACCCAGTTGTGGTAAAATCTCCATATGTACTTTCCCACAGACAGACTTCACCTCATTTCACTTCTTTGTTGTTTGATTCTCCTCCAAGAGAAGAAAAAAATAATGAAAGGGAGAAGTCAACAATTTCAGATCAGACTGCAAAAGAAGGTCCACATGTTCTATAAGAGAAATGAAAGTCTTGCTCCTTCTTTCACTTCCTGCACCAGTGTTTATCTGAATTATGTGGAAACACCAGTGTGAGGGAAGAGAAGTTTCATATGATGCAACAGTTTGCATTTGGAAGTTCCAACTGATATTGAAAACGCATCTTATCTGAGAGTGAGATTACTTATTTTTGGCTTGAGTTTATGAAAGTTGCTCTTATTTAACTTGAGAAAACTTTAAAAATATGCAGAGCTGTAGCACCAAAAGAATAATTCCCATAGCGCTCATGTCTGCACTTGCAAAGACGCCCAAAAATTTGCCTGCTTTGTAAGACTGATCTTTAAATCTAAATTTAAAACTGATTTAACAAACTGGGTTAATTGAGAATTCTTCATCATCTTTGAAAGTAGTATAGTATTTGATGTTGCTTGATTTTACTTCCTAAATATAGAAGGGGAAAATGAAGCATGGATGACTTCACTTTGAAAAGAAGGCTAAATGTTAATCAGATCAGTAGCAGAAGGTTCAGCACAGAAACTCAGTCTTTCTTTATAAATAAAAATATATATTTTATGTTGACTAATCAGAATGAAGAAAAATTCCTACAGTTTATGCTCCAGTCTTGAAGTCATGGCAGAAGTAGAATGCACATTTTGCACTCAGAAATATTAACTAAAACTGTGAAATTAAACTGTTATTTGTACAAAAAAATGCATAGAAGAACGGTAGAAACTAATTAAATTAAAATCTTCTAAAAATACCCCATTTTTATTTTCACATATTCGGTTTTGCAAAATAAAATCTAACTATTCCACAGAAATGGATATTTGAATATTACTTTGCAAATTGTGTTACAATAACAATGCTGACATACAGCAGAAGCGCTTTCTCTGGGTAAAATTAAATCAGCAAACTGTTTCTTTATTACTTAACAGATACGCAAGGAATATAAATTCACAAGTAAGACGTATATTCCCAAGTATTAGTTTTATTTGATCAAATAAAGAAAATTACTTCTGCCTCTTCAAAATAAACAAAACAGATTATGATTGCTTTTAAATTTTTTTAGGTAATGGAAATGTAAAGAAACTGTGAAGAAAGTTAATTGTGTGTGTGGAGAAAATATCAGTTGTTTCTTCAGTGAAAAAATAAAAACAAAGAGACAAAATTAGGCAGGTTCAGGATCACAAAGAGGAATTGGATAATGATTTTAATGCTGTGCCTGTGATGACATCTCCTTTCCAGGTGTTGCTCACAGTGTCATTGAAATAATTTTTACTTATAGAAGCAAGAGATAATCAGAATAAACAGTAGAAATAAGATCATTGACCTATGCATATATGATTTAAGATCCAGAACAAACAACTGAATGTATATTGTGTTTTGAAGAATTCTCTGGAACTATCCAAGGGGGAAAAATGGCAATCTGTTAAATTAGATATTCATAAATACCAAAAATATGGTTTTTCCTTCAGCATCTACATCATAATGGAGGTCTTTACTGTCCTGACAGTCTAAAAAGGGGAAAAAAGCGAGAAATTCTCCTTGTACCAAGCCCAAAGCCAAAGGATAATCACAGCTGAAGATTCTAACTAAAAGTGGTGTTATATGGTATGCAAAAGAACAGCTTGAGATCCCTCCTAATTGCAGTGGCAGGCAGTTGTTGATCTTCCTTGTTGCTTTGGGGTAGAGCATTTCAGAATCATATTCGGAATTTTTTTTTTTTTGTTCTGCTTGAACATCATACTAACTCTGACAAAGACTAATACAGCCATAATCCATGCTTGCTCAGTGTAAATTACTTTTCCACATCAAGTAAAAGTGATTGCAAGACATTTCATGTCAAAAAGGAATATTCAGTTAGCATAAGAGTTAGTTGTACCTGTTGCTTGGAAAACAATAGCCTAAAATCATGCATTTGCAGTCTCATGTTGATGACAAGCTCCATCCTTCTGTTTCAGAGGGGTCATACTAACTCAGATAACATCATAACCTGTAATTTTCCAGGATTTGATTGAGTTGACTCATTCCAATTTGTTATTCATATGTTGATATACTGATTTCATTTCAATATTAAAAGACAGCATTTTTTAATTTCAGTTATATTGGTTAGTTCACTAGAATTTCAGGCTGTATGCACAGAAATATACTCAATTTTCTGTAGAACAACAACAAAAATACAGATCTATCTTTATTACTATATATAACAAGGGCTGTAACATTTACAAGTATTAAATGATTTTTTTCATTTCTAAGACTTGGATTCCAAATGTACATTGGAAAGCTGGTCTAGATTCCAAATGTACATTGTTGTCTTTCTCAATTTACTGCAATACTTCAATATTATATCTCCCTTTCTCTTTTTAATTTGCACCTTGATTGCACAAGTTACTTATAAAGTGTGCTTTGTGATTTTATATATTTTAAATAGCTTCCAGATGAATTTGTCAGCTAAAAGCTTATGAAAAGTTGAAGGCTTGAAAGTTATCTATCATGTTCTGTATGTACTCTTGACAGTTCAGATAACAGTGTAATTAAACTCAGTCTTTAGCTCTGAAACAAAACTTCTTTGTTTTTATCCTAAACATGCTCATTCATAGCCGTTCAAGACATGGAAATGTATGGATTCTAGAAGGCATAAAGTGAATCTCCTGAGAAAAATGTGAATTTCCAGTAAATGTGCATTTAGTGTACACTGTTGTCAATAAAACATGTTTAAGATCCAGGAAGATAAATTTAGATAAATAAAAGATGTTGCTTTTTTTCAATGTCTTCATTATCTAAGTGAAGGCTTCTGAGTTGAAACTTGAAGGATCTGAAAGCTTAAGTCTGTTTTTAAAAAGTTATGTGTAGCTTAAATTCCTTCCAAATCCCTCACTATAGTGTTTCTTATTTGGCAGTCTGGCCCTTTCAGAGGACCTTCTACCAATTTGAAGTTCTTTACCTAAACAATTTAAGTTAACTGCAACTAAGCCATTCTTGTCATGAGCGTAAGAAATTACAGAAGGACAGTTGTATGAGGAAAGTGATTATTCTGTAATATTTCAGATATTTGTGGTACTCTCCAAATCGGTATGATTTAATAAGTGCGTATACTTAGAAATTTACCAGATGCGTATGTGGAAGTGCATAAGTAATGTCTCCAAGACATTATATTGAGGTTAATATAATAGCAATAGCAATAGCAATAGCAATAGCAATAGCAATAGCAATAGCAATAGCAATAGCAATAGCAATAGCAATAGATAGATATAGATATAGATATAGATATAGATATAGATATAGATATAGATATAGATATAGATATAGATATAGATATAGAATATGCCCAAGAATATTAAATTTACCTTCTTGGGTAGTAGTTATGTTACCATAAAACTCAGTCTTTAAATGTCTTTGGGGGGGGGGAATTGGAGGGGGAGGGATTGGTCGGGCCTACAGGGCTTGCAAAATCCACAAGAAACATTCCTAATATGAACAGTTTTATGCTGTCTAAAATTGAATAGCAGCATGCTATAATAAGTGCTGTTAGCATTTTGTTCTTGCTTTTGAATTTATCTTTATGGGTTTAATAATGAACAAATTGAGCAAAATTATAAAAATCTCCTGAAATGTACTTCAGAGCTTGGTCTGCAACCCATAAAGGGACAGTAAGACATTTTTATTCATGAAAGGAAATGGAGTAGCATCTTAAAATTTAAAAAAAAGAAAAAATATCAGTCTTTCTTATGCCTAACAACTCTGCTGAATCCGGCAGGGCCAGTCTCTTTTAAGTATTAGAACAAAATTCAACAAAGCCAAGCTATGAATTATTAAAAATGCCATTCACCCTTACTTGCATTTCTGTTTTAAATTTGCATGCCTTGATTTGACTGAGGACATTTAATGAGTTTTATTGCTGCTGCATATGTATTACATCAGGGATAAAATTACACTACATGGATTAATTAAACCAATAACAATTGGTTAACAAACCATTGGTAAAAAACCAATTGCTTTATGAAACAGCAGTCTTTTAGATGAACTCAAGCATTGTAATTTGCCATTGCTATATACTAAAGATTAGGCAATCTTTAGTATCTATTTCTTGGTTTCTTATGCTGCAGAGTCAGCTTTCCTGATCTCTTGCATGTAGGCTGTACAGAACTTCTCTTCTGTACAGAACAGCCACTTCTGAAAACACAGAGGGAATTTAGTGAAGGCACTAGAAATTATTACTTTATTTTTGCATTATTCATGCAAAATGCAGAGTTCAATCCATAAAATGGAGTTTATCAAAAGGTTAAGTGGCTGAGAGGGGCAACCAGTTAACCATCTTAGTTAACTCTGCAAAGAAAAGACACATATTTACACAAGGTGGTGAATGGAAGAAGTGGATTACAGAAACAGCGTCTGGTGTCTAAGACATAGAGTAACTCACAAAACCAACAGTCTGTCTCCCCCATTTTAGAGGAAAATGTATATTTAGCTTATCCTCTATAATTTATTAGACTTGTTGCGTATTGTAAATTCTTTTATCTTATTTTGAACCCTTTTTTGAAGCTTTTTTGAACCTTTCACTAACAACATGTAAATGTTTGTGATACAGTAGATTTCCTAGTACACTTTTCCCAGCAAAGGGTTTACACTTAACTGACCCTTTTTCATAAATTTATTCCTTTATTTTCCCACTCTTGTTTCTCCTAAATATTTAAAACCCATTCCCTTTCCTTTCCTGTGGTTCCTGCACTATATATCCCATAGATAGACTTTTCCCACAATGCTGTTCTGCATTCTGTAATATGTCCTTTTTCCCTTTGGCAGTGACCATGCAGTCTGAAAGATATTCTGGAATTGATTAATCTTGAAGGGTTTCATGTCTGGACAATAAAGAATTTAATGTCTGGACAAAGCACCTGAGTCTCTCCTGGAACAGCTCTGGGAAAGACCAAAACAGGGAGACCTTTCTGTGTTCTTAGATTCCCATTTGTATTTGTGCCCCTGAACTCTTCTGGATTCAGGAAGATGATATGTTAATGAGTTCTATGATGCACCTAGAAATGGCAAGACAATGTCTTCTTGGGCTTCCACACCTGCTTTGTTTCTCCATGCTCCTCTGTTTGTGCAGATGAGGTTACGTCACATAACTTAACATTCTGACAATTAAAGGTACAGCTAGAGGGAACCACACTGTGCTCTCCTTGAAAGGCATTAGAAGACTTCTGTTTCACCTTATGAGACAGATCTGCTTACAAAGAAGACCATACTGCTTCCAGGTATCTTCTCAGGGGCTTGGAGGTCTATGTGGCTCCAGTGTGCTGAGTCCTACAGACCCACTCCCCAGGAAGGGAACTGAGCATCGAAGATGCTGCATGATTCAAGGTAACTACTCAACTAGAGAAAAGTGTACCACTTCTTTATACTGTAGGCTTCCTTAGGCTCTATTCCTACCTCACCATTCCAAAGTAGGCATTGCTGACCAACTGTGTCTTGACAACAAAAGCATAGACTTGGGAACATTTCATGGCGCTGTACGTCAGACAAAGAGAACAGAACACCAGGGTGGAAGCCACATTCTCCTAGAATGAAGTCTGCCATCTTTATGCTTCTCACTAAGCCTGCCTCTCTCCTTCCTTCCTTTTTGTGGATGACAGAGCAGGTAGAATATCAAAAATCAGGAAAGAAAGGAGTTGAGAAGTCCACCTACATTGATATGTATCTATATCTATCTATCTACAGTAATATACGTATATATGGGATATGAATTTTTCAGCTCAGAGAAAAACCAAGAACTGTGAATGACTGAAAGTACAGCTGACACTATTGCTTTCAAAATAGAAAATGCTTCTTACACATTAAAACTCTGGAAGAAACTAAATGATATTTCTCAGAAGCAGAACCTGATTGTTAATTCATTCTGATTTTTGCATTCTATGTATTGGGGGTTTTAATATGATAAGAGCAAAAAAGTGAAAATTAGCAGAAGATTCTAAACAGAAGTAGTACTATTTTGGAAACAATGACAGTTTGAACACTAGCAAGATGCTTCATCCTGCTATATGAGTTATCCTTTTTACAGAAGAGGCATCATTGTTGTTTCTCTTTGCATTTCTCAATGCACAAAAAATGGGCCTTGCAGACAGCTCTATTCTTCATAAGAATAATTAATTTAAATGAAAAAGTTAGCACATGTGCCCCTTGACTTTGACAATCTGTTCCATTTGAGCTAAAGAAACAAAAATTAAAACAATAACATAAAGGATTCCTTCCTGGTAGTTCTGGTGGATATTTTAATTACATTAAAATTCATTTTCCAGATAAATGGATCTTAAAAGCTTTCATGTAAAAGAAAGACAGTAAAAAAGAAGATTTAATAAGCCCAAGAAGTCACAATTCTTTTTAAGGACCTTTTCAAGTAAAACTCGGTTTGCTATTGGTCCTCTGGTTTTAAAGCTGTGTCTTTCTGACTGGAGTGACACAGTATAGTAATAACCAAAGACTAAATCAATCTTAGGTCACATTTATACTATTTGCATCTAGGAAAAACTATGAAGATTAGAAGTACTCCTTGGATAAATTGTTTTATAATTTATTCTGACCATAGTGGAGAAAACATATTCTAAATGTTACAATTTTCACTGCTGTCACAGTAGCCAAGAACCTAAAATTTGTAGACACAAAGTGGATTGTTTTGGATGCCAGTGTGTATGATTTAATTTTGTATTTGACATTTTTGTCAAATGTGATTTCACTTTTGTCAAGTAATTTCACTTTTGAAGCAGACCAGGAAAGTTCTAAATGTCAAGTTCAGGCACAGGGGGTTTTGTTAGGATATTCTTTGAATTAGAAAAATGAAAATCACAGACATCGTAGAAATAGAAAAGAAGATAATGTAGTTCGTGGGACTTAGTGGAGACCCTGATCAGTGCTCTTAACAAACACAAATACACCCAGCTTCACTCCTGTTCCATTCTTCTTTAAGCCCTCACAATACTTTGTTATTCAGAATGAGTCTTGCTTGCAATGTTATTTGCAAAACTACTGATTGTACATGGATGTGGTATTTGCAACTAAAATAACACAGAACTGCTTTTATTTTTTACGGCTATTGTGTCCTTTGTGTCCTTATTATAATTATGTGAGTGTTACTCACTCTCAAAAAAAACCCACAACCTGATGTCAAAAATTGATGGAAGGAAAAAATGCCACAGAAAATTGATGGAAATACTTGCATTTCTAACAATGTTGTGAAGCTATCCTAAAGAAAGACTAACATTTGCTTTACCTCCTAGTTTAATTCTGATTATTTCTGGTTTTTTATGCAAATGCTTCCTATAGTAGAACAAACGAGTTGTGGAAGGAGGGACAGAAAGTTTCCTGGCTGCCTTTACCATAGGATTCATAGTAATGCTTGCTCTTGCAAGTTTGTTTATAGGCCCATATGGTAATCTATAATCAACTCCAAATGTGATTTTGGGATTGTAACTTCTACATGGGTCATCAGGAAGTAGAAGAATCTGACTCGTATCAGGCCAGTTATTGAAATCTGTTATTTCTTGGGCAAGACTCCTCTGCATTAACAGGCTGAATTGTATTCTGCCTTCTTATGTATATGTGTTTTATATTGAAGTTCCAAAATTCCCTTGCTATCCAGTGAAACCAGAAATTTCATTGCATATCAGGATGGAAAGAACATGTGGGCTGTGATACTTCAACAATTTTAGATGGGGGAAAGATCTTAGATGCTTAATACCTTTGGGAATGATCAAAGTAAACCTAAGAACATGGCAGACACTTATTTTATTTTAATGATATTTAACTTTTAGATCTGCATATGATATGCATTGTGGCTATGCTTATGATATATAAGAAGTGACATTAGTTTAGATTTTGCCAGAGGCTTCAAGATAATATAGAATAATAACATTAAAATTATTAGAAAATAATTTTGGCAAGGGAGCGTCGTAGACATCTTTTTGTGAAAATCTTTTCTTAGGATTTTTTTTCCTTCTGAGAAGCTGAGGCCTCAGAAAAAAAATGTAAACAATGGTTATCTGCTGCTGTGGAATGCAACAGGTGGATCCGTGATTGGTCTTTTGTGGATGTTTGGATTTGGTGACCAGTCATGGCAGAGCTGGCTCTCGCTCTCTGTCCGAGCCAGCTGCCTTTGTTATCACTCCTTTCTATTCTTATCTTAGCTAGCCTTCTGAGATGAACCTTTCCTTCTATTCTTTTAGTGTAGTTATAATGTTATATATATACATCATAAAGAAATAAATCAAGCCTTCTAAAACATGGAGTCAACATTCTCATCTCTTCCATCATCCAAGAAGCCCTTGTGACCACTGTCACAAGGGAGTCCTTTGGGAATTCACTAAAATCTTACTCTTGATCTCACTCACACTGAATAAATCTTAATAGTTTTGAAAGAAGTGATATTACATTGTCATCAGTCACAGCCAGCACCAGTTCACAAGGGGAGAGTCTTGTTATACAAATTTTATTTTCTTTCATGACAATATGTCTGATCTTGTTGATCAAGGGAAAGCAGCTGATGTAATCTTTCTGAATTTCAGTAAAGTCTTTGATACTGTCTCTCACAGTGACCTGGACAAATTGTCCAGCACACAGGTGGATAAACACATCATCTCATGGATGAGCTATGGGTCAGGCACAAAGGGTGACAGTGAATGGGTTGACGTTAGACTGGTGACCTGTTGTGGGGACCCTAAGAGGCATCCCCAGGTTAGGGAGACACAAGAAGCTTCCCTTAAAAAGCTGTTAAGACCCCACTGTCTCCTTCCCCTGTTCCGATGTGCTGGAGCCACTCCCCCCCTATTCCCTGATTGGCCCTGATTTTTGTACTGCCCCGAGACCAGGGGAACATCCCCTTCCCCTAGGGACAGAGAAATGAGGAGGCTCCCCATAAGTGGGCCTTGGACCCTGAACATTTTACCACATGGCTGAATTAAACATCTGTGGATACTATGCAAAGGCCCTTTTTGCTTCCTTACCCTGGACTTTATTAGCAGCAATTCAGGCTGCAACAAATGACACACTGAACAGGGACCTCTTCACCTGGAAAGCATCTGCACTAGACCAACCTGAGAATTTGGGGTTTTTTTTACCCCAGTGTGGTGAGTTTGAAATTTTGGTTCTTTCCTCCTTTTACTCTCAGGTGTTGGGAAGAGATGGGTTGTTGGGTTAAGATGGAAACAACACTCACCCACGTGTTATAGATGGATAATGAGAGGATTTGCTCTCGCAATTAAAAAATTACTATTGTGTGAATATTAATAAAAGCTTTAGGGATTTATAGTTATGTTATTGTAGTTTAGATGTCCTCGGTTCTCCCCAGAGTTCCATTTTACCCCCTTTATTGTGACAATCAAACAGCCAGGGCTGTCTAGGACAGGTAAAAAAGAAGGCGTGCACATGTTTTCCTTGCATGGGGCAGTTGGGAATGGACAAGCTTGTTTCTTAGGGGGTGCGGCATGGCAACACCTGATCTCCACTCAAGTTACAAGAAAGCAGTCTCCAGTGATAAATGGCAAAGAAGAGCTGACTGACAGACTTTGGGAGGGGCCAGGGCTGGCTGATGCAACCTCCAGGGGTATAAAACACAGAACATCCATCTTGAAGATGAACCACCCACATGGTATGCATGCGGGAAGTTCCCAGCATTGCAACTTTTTCCTTATGTAGTCCTTTGTTGTATTTTGGTTAAGGTTTAATAAACCTTTTTAAATTTTCAGAGTAAGCAGCTGTCTCTCACACACGCACAACAAGAAGTTTACCATAAGAAGTCTTTTCTTCAAGAAAATTTTTGTTTCTCAGAGGGGAGTTGAAGTGTTTTGTACACTGGTTATCTAAGCATTTTCCTTATATTTCCTGGAACTCATTGGAGTTCCACGAAATATAAGGAAAATGCTTAAATAACTAGTGTACAAAAGTCTCATTGTTAGGACTCCAAAGTCCTAACCAATGAACTTTTGGAAGTAGTTTGGGAGAAATTAGGAACTAGGAAAGAATTCCATAAAGAATTCTAGCCTTTATTTTATATGATGATGAAATGCGCTCTGATTCTTGAGGAACATTTTTTAAATGGTGAACCCCAGCTAAAAACCCCTCTTCCATGTTCCCCTTTTCGTGTCCCTGTACCCCCTCCCCTGTTGCAAGGAAAGACTTGTAATATATGTTAGAAATATTTCATGCTATGAAGGAATGTATTTTATAAAGATTGTGAAATCCAAATGAGTCTCTGACCACAAGCAGCCTGAGAGGCGGATGTCTATTCAAACTCCAAAATTCCTGTAGTCGGCCAGATAAAAATCGTCATTTTAGCCCAATAATAGACACACCTGTTGGGGAGGATGGAACAGGAAAGCCATTTCAATCTCGCTTATAGTTTCTATATTCTCAAAATCTTTTGCCAGGCAATCATTATAAATATGATTGCCTGGCAAAAGATTTTGAGAATATAGAAACTATAAGCGAGATTGAAATGAAAGCAAGTTTTGAAATCCCTTAGTTACTGAACAACTGGAAAACAATGGTATGGCCAGCTGAAGGTAATCCCCTCTTGATGAAACAATACCCTCTGCTTGCAGACAGGTCCAAGGGTCAGAGCGGACCCTGCAGCTTGGCAGATAAGGCCCAAAGAGTAAGATTTAGGGTTTAAAATGTAACACAGTATGGTAATGTTGTGATCCTTATAGGTTGTATGGAAATGTTATAGGATATGCATGCTGTAGTAGATTGGTTGATGAGAATCTGAATATTCAACACTGAAGATTATTTATTGTATTGTAACGTATTGTAACGGGAACTTTGCTCTCTTTTTTGCGCTCCCTTCCAGTTCTTCCTCTTCCTCTTCTTCTTCTTCTTCTTCTTACTTTTCTCACTCACTCATCTACTTACTTTTCATTTACTCTCTTATGCTTTTGCGTTTTTACTTCTCATCCTCTCTACCCCTCTCTTCTCTCGGCCCTGCTCCGAGCTGCAGCTGGCAGCTCCCAGCAGGGCCCTGCACCCACGCCCTTTGCAATAAACTGCAAGTTATACGACTTGGCTTCAAAGAGATCTCACCTCCGTTCGTCCCGACCGTGCGTGACCCCCATCACTCCTACAGACTCTCCTACACACACCCAACACGATGATCACCAGTATCCCAAGTCATCGGAAACCGCCGAAGAGTGATTCATCACCCTGCAGATAACATCGATCAAGATAGCCGAAGTCACCAGAAAGATACCTGTGAATACGCGACTTCCCGGGATTTGATCAACGCTGGTTATCAACCAGGAGACGGCCTCTGTCCAGCTCTGCACAGTGAAAAAACCAACTATGAATACGAAGAGTTACAAAAGAAACTGGGACTCCTTCGCCTCGGGCACATATAAACTGTATAAAACATCGCCGCTAGAAGCGACTCTCGTGAATGGGGAGGGGCTTCGATGCGATAGAGGTCGGGTCCAGGTTCACTCAGCGCCGATCCCATGCTCGACAGTCTCTTGGCTGTGGTGGTTTTGAGGACCATATTTTGGTCATGGAAAAAGATAAATAAATCTTTTCGCATTTTTTATAATTTGGCTTTCAATTGACCATTTATAACAGACTCCTCCAGGTTTTTCCATCCTTACTTCTGGCTCAAGTTGGCACTCACCGCATAGCCGCGGCCACGTGGTCACATTCACATGCTCAAGATAGCAGGGACCGCACGGCAGGAGCCACAGGGTCTCCCCTTCCCCCCTCTGGTCCCCACATCTCCTCCCACGGTTCCCACGGTCCCAGGATTGAGAATAGTGGGGTCAGAGGAGTGGCCCCTGATTGGCAAATTAAGCTGCACCAGTTTCTTACAATCAAGGGGAAAGAAACCCCACATGCGAGCCTTTTCCAAACACACGGTTTAATTAGCCTTGCAGCGCTGGAAAGGACAGTAAACAAAAGAACAGATGTGTTTACCTCGGTTGCTACAGCACCACGAGATGCGGCACAGGTGGCGAGAGCCGTCTCCATTTGCACCAAACCGATGTTGCTCTCTGCCACGGATCTCCCCCCCACAGAAAACCTGCGGCTGCTGCTCCTCATGCCCAGAGCAAGCCGGCAGATACACGCTGCCCAGCCCACACCATAGAAGCCCACAGTATCAAGGCTGAGAGCAGACAGGCGAAGCCATCGCCAGCCGGATGGGCAGTCCCACCGGTGGATAACTCAAAGCTGCAGTCCTGGCAGCAAAACCGCCCGCGGGACCCACACTGGAAGCCCCGTGCTGTCAGTGCCCAGCCGAGACAGAGCCCCAAGTAGGGGCTGGGCCCCAGGGCAGCCGCCAGTGCTGGGAGCAGGATAAACCTTGGACGGCAGCGCCTCAGCACCAGCGCCAGCAACGTGTCTGGCACCAGCAAATAAAATCACTGGCAAAGGTCAGAAAGTCCTTGCCATGAACGTTTTGGGGACAGTGAAATGGTTCAATGTAAAAAACAAATGCAGTTTCACAACCTGGAATGATAAAGGAGATGTGTTTGTTCATCAAACTGCTATAAAAAAGAATAACCTCAGGAAATACCTCCACAGTTTAGGAGACAGAGAAATTGCAGAATTTAATGTAAAGAATAAAAGGCCTCCAAGCAGCCAATGTGAGTAGACCTGGTGGAGTTCCAGTGCAAAGCAGTAAACATGAACCAAATTGCAAACCTGCAAAATATTATCCATGTTATAGGGTTGGACCTAACTAGGTTCATAGCCTACCACGTTGGTAGGTGAGGAAGGGTATTGTCCCACTCTGTTCTGCAGTGGGGTAGTTTCACTTTGAGTGGTGGGACCAATTTTGGCCACCACCAACTATAAGAAAATTATTCAGCTGTTAGAGAGTGTCCAAAGGAAGGCCATGAAGATCATGAAGGGTCTGGAGGGGAAGTTATAAGAGAAGTGGCTGAAGTCACTTGGTCTATCCAGCCTGGAAAAGAGGAGACTGAGGGGAAACCCCAGAGCAGTCTACAGTTTCTTTGTGAGTGGAAGAGAACAGGCAGACACTGATCTCATTTCTGTGGTGACCAGCGACAGAACTCAAAGTAAATGGTATGAAGTTGTGTCAGGGGAGGTTTAGGTTAGATATCAGGAAAACATTTTTCACTCAGACCATGGGTGGGCACTGGAACAGCCTTCCCAGGGAAGTACTCACAGCACCAAGTCTAACACGGTTCAGGAAGTGTTTGGCCAATGCTCTCAGGCCTGTGATGTGATTCTTTGGGATGGTGCTGAGCTGGACCAGGAGCTAGACTCAATGATCTATTTTGGTCCCTTCCAGCTGAGCATATTCTGTTCTTTTACTGTGAGTTTACAAATCATCTGTGATCTATCATAAAATATAGTACCAGTACCAGCAGAAACTAGGAATTTCTCATTAGCTGAGACAGAAGTCTGCCTTAAAATATATATGCTCCATTTGCATTCCATGACATTCTAGTGTTTAAAAATTCTTTGGATCATGCCTACCCATTTAAAGCGCAGAATACATGTGAGAAAATCTCTGCTGCAAAACTCCACCTTTGTTGCTGCACAGTTACTGGGAAAATTTTGTGAAGAAAAAACACTGTGAAAAATTTTACGAAGCACAGAAGCATTCATGTCATCTCAGATGAATATTAGAAATATTTGAATATTGCAGTACCCCAGTCTCTTCTCAAGGCATTAGGTCATCAGGTCTCTGAATTCCTCAGGTATTTAGATTATAAAACCATTTTTATTTGCATTCAAGAGCTAAAGATAACTAAGTGAAAAATATTGGTCTTGTGGTAGAAGCTCTTCGATTTACCAGCTATTCAGATGAACAATACTTTGGTATGAATTAATTTTTAAAACAGTTGTATATTGGAAGCAAAATATCTTCGTTACTTCATAAGTTCTTATTAAAAAAATAGAAAAATTTAATTTGGAGATAATACAAAACTGTTAGAAAATCTCATTAAGCACAAAGTATAGAAGAAGTAGTGAAGCTTTAAAACTAGTAATTAAAATAGCTGATGTGTGTCTAATGCATTTCCTCAGTGTCTTTTAGGACCAGATCATGAAAATGTATGTTTAACTACTTCTTCTGTTTCATGGAAATTATTGCTAAAACTCGTATCTCAATATTCTGTCAATATCCTTGTATGGTATTTGTACTTGGAGCACAAAAGCACTAGTATGTTGTCCAGTGAAAAATCCCTGTGTGAATGTACAATATCTGAGCTATCACATCTAGTGTTCTGCCTCATTAGAAGGAAATGCATTAAGTATTAACCGACATGAAGAAACTTTGACTCTGTAGTATATGATGTGTGTTTTAGAATCAATATAATAAATAGCTCAGAGATGATGTAGAGATGACTCAGTGATCTGTGAGACTGGGGTATATTATACTTGCCAATCTGGAATATGTATTTTGGAGGAGTGTGTTTTCCAAGGTATTCTTAGGGCTTTTGAGCTGCTTTCCCATACAATGGAAGAACCTAGCTTTGTTTGTCTTTTAGATTGTTCTATCCTGACTGCAATGGTCATGTCTAGACAGGCTTTTTAGTCCAGCTGGTACATCTAAATGTTGAAATTCATTGTAAATAAAGTGATCCCTTTTTCTCCACGGCCTTCTGCAGGACCATCAAGGGATGCAAGCTGCTACATGCTTCTCCAAATGTTGTCCAGCTCTTCGATCCTTTCAATCTGCTTATCTGTTTGAAGTTGGGAGTTCTTAGTAAAATTATAGTAATGCAAATGGCAGGCAATTTCACTAGCTTTCACTTGCCTGATTGTCTGTCCTCTTGCTTTCTTATTTTTCATTTAACACAAAAATTAGCACAGGTTCATAATGCTTGAAAATATTACACCAGCCCAAGATATAACAATTTCATTTACCAGCCTCCACAGAATGGACTTCTCAATTTAAAACTCTTTGTATATAATTAATCTGTTCTATTTTTGTAAGGAATTCAAGAAGACTTTCAGCAATTTAACTGTGAATATAGAAAATAGGAGAAGGGATTATTAATTACCATTATATTACCTGTCTCCTGGAGAGATTTAAGGTATGATAAGGTATAAAGCCTGAAAATGCAGTTATGGTATCTAGTTCCATGACAGGACAGACCTCAAAAGAAATTGCTCAGAAACATCTCTCTGATCACATTTCCAGCTGTTTAACCCATAGAAGAACTGCCACAGCTACCACAGAGAAAGATGCTCTTTCATTAATTCCCTAACAAGAGATTACTATCTTTCATTAAATCCCTACCAAGAGATTACTCAGGTGAAAGAGCAATACCAAATATTTATAGAATGTTTACTCCACATTTATTGGTAGGGCAAAGATACTTATTAAATTTGCATTATTGTTCAATAGAAAACTTAAATATAATTGGAAATGTAAATACCTATACCTGAAAATGGTATCACTACCCAGTGAGACAGCTTGTAAGCATACAAGAGCCTGGGCTGAGAGCTTGATAAAACAGCTTGATAATTCCCACTTTATGACTTTTTGAAGGTCTTGGATCAAATGCAAAGAAAGGATTAAACGTGATACCTTCTACTGTGATACCTTCACAATAGATTTCTTGCTCAGACATAAAATTAATGAAGTTGAGTTCAAGTAATTAAATTCCCCATGGAAACTTGAGAGATACAGATATTCATAAATGTGTTCACAGAACCCAGCACACTGCCCAACAAAATCCTTAATACTGCTACCAGTTGAAGAGATGGATAGATGGATATGCTTAAATTCTCTGTGTCTCTTCTCTGTCTGTGTGCATGTGTAGGTGTATGCGTGTATGCACGCAGGAGTCCAAGAGCCTACTGAAATAAATGCCAAGTAGGTACCCTGCACCACAACTCCAAAAAAGGAGAGATATTTGAGAAAGAGGAATGATAGCATTTAAATTATTTAATATTAAATCAGGTGAGAGAAGTCAAGAAACTGTTGTGTCCCGCTTAGTTATTATCCATTAAACTGTCATTAAAACAGAAGTAACCCTGAGAATAGGCCTTGTGTATTCTTTGTTCTTGAGAGGACTTGTGAAAGTCTATGTTAGGACATTCAGAATATCAATACTCCTTTATTTGCAATCATCTTGTCTATTCCTCTCTTGCGTAAATCAGAAGTGATAATCTTTCTGTACTATAAAAGAAACAGTCTGATTTCATGCACATCAATTTAAAGGCTAGCAGCATAAAATAAGCACTCAATTTTAAAATCCCAAAGCTTAATCTCAGTTTCTATGGATTCTGCTTCCTTTGTATCTTCATACTGCAGTCAAGGACTGGCAGTCCTTATCTGAATTATAAATTGAATTTATTCACTGTAGCCAGCTGTAACAGTTTATCTATATTTCTGTAATTAAGAAGCTTTATTATAATTTCTTTGTGGATGCCAACATGTGCTTTGCGAACTGTTCTTTGCAAGAACAAAGAATGCAGATATGAAATTTTTAATAAACTTTTCTTTAAAGAGGTATTTGTTAACTTTCTTTTCTTATTTTTCTAGTCCTTCAGGCAGGTCAGGATGACAAATTGTTTCTGCTGCTTTCATTTTCAAATCCATCTATCTTTAATCTTTTTTTTCCCCCTCATTTAGACATTTGCAGTTCAAAGACTTCAGTTTAATATGGGAAAACTCTGTTCTGGAGAACATAAATCTTCTATATTACTGTTGCATTTCAAATCCACTAAACCATAACATAATTTTCTTATTTGCCTTTTAATTCCATTAACTAAGATATAGAGATCATCAATCTGGTTAATTAATTTCCCCCTTGACTTTATTTAATCTTTTTAATACTTGAATACTGTGTAATGACAAATTTCAATCTTTCTCTCAGCCTTATTGGTTAGATCAATCTGTGCATAAAAGAAAAAGAGGATATCTGCCATATGCATTCTTGGGAAGGAATTCTCCAGCTGTTTGAATTAGTTTTTTGTATCTTAGCTGCTTAATCACTCCATCAGATCATATTATCTTCTTCAAAAATAGATTAAATTCTGATATCCTTATTCCCTTTCCTCAATTCTTAAGAGACCAAAATAAAGGAAAAGTTTGTGCTGAAACACCTACAAGGTGTGATGAATTCTGCTCCACTCAATATTAAATTAATAAATTTTGATGATAAGCCATCTTGGTTCAGCTGTGAATTGAATCAGGAATTTAAAAGACTATTGTATAATTAATTTAAATTTTATATAATTAAAGGGAAATATGTAAGCAGTAGGAAATATGTTATCAAATGGCAACAGGTGCAGATGTGTTCTGAAATGAACAAAATTGCTGAGGTAGGGATTTCAGCTAAACCGCTATAGCTAGACAGAAGAGTTTAGAGTATTCAAGAAGAAACTTGTTATTTATCAAACAGAAAGGGAAGATTTTAAACAAAAGTAGGTATTTCTCTTATAAGTATTTATGAATGAGGATGATTTGATATCACAGTGTCATGAAGTTCAGTTATTCTTAGGGATTGCACTTTATTGTGAAAGGTATAAAAAAAATCTTTAATTTTTGGGCTAGTGCAATTAGCACGTAAGTTTTCTTAAAGAGAACTTTTTGTCTTTATAAAATGTCAAGAAAGAAGAATGACAAGATTATGCTAACTATATAGAAACAAAACAACAACAAAGAAAATCCACACCCCCAGAAAAAAAAAAAGGGCACAAAACCAAAACAAACCAAACAAACAAGAAACAATAAAAGAAGATAAGCTAAATAACAGTGGACTAGAGAAATCCACACAAATAATAAAAAGATCTTGCAATAATAATTTAATAAAGTTTGAATGATAAAAATTTAATTCTTATATGGAAAATTCATATTTTCAAACCAGAGTAATTTTATTGTTTTCTGAAATAACAATTTTAATGAAGACTGACAAATATATGTACTTGGGTGTTGTAAGTTATTTGATAATGTAAGCATACTGAAGAAAAGTTACAAATATAATAAAACAAATAAAGCAGATATTCAATAAAATATACCTGATGGATTGGTTTTGCAGCTAGAGTACACACAAATAATAAATATTCTGCTATCAACATACATGAAAGCAAAATAAAGAAGTTTATCCTGAGGGTGAAATTATGAGGCTGACCCATTCAGTTGCACAAATTTTTAAAAACACTGTCATGGTTTAGGAATGGAAGTCCCAAATGTAGTTATTCCAACAAGACTCCAAACCTACTGCAAAAAATTAACTCTGTCATGGGCAGATCCAGGACAAAAGGTAATGGAAAATTGGTTAGATAATAGAAGAGAAATTCAAAATAGGTTTGAGAACTATTAAGCCGCTACAATATAAATGGTATACCTTCTCTCTCTTCTCAAGTTTTGTTGGAATTATTCTTTCCAGACAAATCCTCTTTCATCTACACCAACAAAGGTTTGGTTAGACATGCCTTTACTAAGCTGAAAATCCCCCTTTCCATGCAAGCTTATATTGATATTTACTTGAGTACATACCTTGCTACTACAGAAAAACACTTTTGCACACATTGGAACGATGCACTTTCAGAGAATAGGCTCTAAGGGGTTAATGTGGATATGTAGAATTGTTGTATAAGTAATTTCCAGTGATTTTTGTGACTGCAGTTATAAAGAACTGCATGCAAGGAGAAAAGGCACTGTATGAGATTAAGAGAACATTAAAAATGTGTTTGATGCACTCTGTACTCAGGGAACCTTATATTAATCTTTGACAATGGCAGTACTTTTAGCACCAAATATAGCATAATTCAGATAGAATTTTCTAGCCTCTTTCTAAATTAATTTATCAAATGTTTTTTTGTAATGTCCTCCCATCTGTAGTTACTTTAATTTTCAGGACGATTGATACATGTGAAAATTATTTCGGAGGAACAAAAATCAAATATCATTTTGCTTTTCCAAGAAAATGTATGAAATAGAAAGCAGCATTCCAAGATGCCTTACAATGTTTTCACAACTCAGTGGTTTCAAATATGAAATAAAGAAACAGGCCATCTTTTCCCCAGTTTGAACTTTTTCCAGAACCAGAATACTTGGGTTGTACAAGACAACTCAGAAACATAATTTCAGTTCAGGCAGTCAGCAGCTTTTCCAATGTTGTTCTGAACATATGATCTGCTGCCAATGTCTCATCAACACAATGTCAGTTTATCCCTAAAACCTTTCTCTGTATTTCTGCACTTTGATTCTTACATATGCCTGAAAATTACTACTGCCAAATGCACATCAAAGTTATGCACTCCTGGTGAGAGATGAGCAGTGTGGCCAGGCAGGGAATTCTGTCCCTCTACTTCTCTCTGGTGAGATCCCACCTGGGGTACTGGAAAATATCCCTGACCATGAGGGGATGGCTGAAACTACATGATCTTTAGCATCCCTGTCAACCCAGGCCATTCTATATGTTCCTGAGGAAAAACCTTGTCAATAGCAAATCCTGGGGGGAAAAATTGGAAATAATAATTCGTGATAACAAAAGGATGTCAATTTCTGCACAAGGCTTAAACAAGTCTGCTCTAAAAAGTTGAGTAGTTAAAACAGTAGTGGATAAACATCAAGCCAATTACATTTTAGTGACAAGTGTAACTACAATATGTTATTTTTTACAACACAAGGTGATGATATTTCTACTGATGTATTTTCTTTTATGTGCATTCTTTGGTTTTATCTTTCCAAAAATAAAGCAAGAGTTGTAAACTAAAAAAGTATTCTTTATATTCATGTGTAAAAAAAGTATTCTTTATATTCATGCAGTGATATGCGTGCATTCATAGTTCAAAGGGATTGGCTGAGGTCCCCTGTTTGAGTTTGAGCCTAACCTATCAGTAACATACTTGGGGACTTGTTTACTTCTATTTCTCTAATAAGCTAGACTGGTCAAGTTGGTGTCTGTTAATGCCAATCTATTTGTGCAGCTATAGATTGGCAAGGCTACAGCTGTCCCATTCCTTCACTTACTGAGCTCCACCAAAGAAAAAGGTTGATTGGCTTTTTCTGACAGCTTCAGGACATACAGTCAGTGAAAGCTGCACTTTCCATTAAGGGAATTGAAATGCCATTAATTTTGGCATCTACTGATCCCTGTTGTTTTTTACTCATGCTCTGTCAACCTGAGACTTTTTAGTAAAATTCACACAAGTACAGTCTCTTTCCAAGGGATCTGACTGTCTTTTGTCAGGGTAATAGTCACACAGGGACTTTGGTGTTGTTTCAGTCCACATGCTGTTCCTAAATGTAATTTGTTGTTACATGGCTTTGCAAGGGTTCCTCAGGGTGAGAGAGATAGACGAGAATCTTGCTTCATGATCAGAAGGTTGAATTTATTAATTTATGATATATAATACATTATGACTATACTAAAAGGAATAGTGAGAAAAGTTCAGAAGCCGCTAAACTAAGAATAGAATAGCAAACAAGAGATCTCTCTGTGAATCTGTCCCAGAGAGCTTGGTCCTGTGATTGGCCTTTAATTGTAAACATGCAACCTGAGCCAATCACAGGTGCACCGATTGCATTCCACAGCAGCAGATAATTATTGTTTACATTCTCTTTCTGGGGCCTCAGCTTCCCAGAAGAGGAAAAAATCCCAAAGAAAAGATTTTTATTAAAAGATGTCTGTGACAATTTGTGAACAGTTGATGCACGGACTCAGATCAGTAGGGATGTTGAGACTTTTGTTGAGAGAAACAAGCTTCTTCAAGACACAGTTTTTCGTTATATGGTATTTTTCACTAAAAATCCTATCACAAATTTCCATGTCAGCAACACATTTTAATGTCCTTTTATGGGGGTGATCACGCGCTGCCCACTTGTCCAGCAGGCTCTGGTAGGCTCCTCTCCCTAGGGCATTTGCCATGTCACATCTCCTCCCTCCAAGGTCAGGCAGAGACAAGCTTCTCTGTGCTGCCATGACGCTCTGCAAATGCATCCTACACCCTGTCTTATTATATCTTACCTATCTCTGTAGTAATAAATATATTTATAGGTTCTGTTTCCTGTAGTTTTATTGAAAGTCAAGGACACTAGTATAAAAAAAGGTTATTCCAGTCAGAACAGCATCACACTGGATGCCTTGTCTCACTTTCCCTATAGGGCAATAATGTCTGAAGCCACTGGCAAGAACACTTGGGGTCTTTACCTCTTTCTGTTCTTGCTGTTATGCATTTCAGTAGCAATTTAATCATAGTTTCTGAGGAAGGACAGAACCTGTTCATGAGCCTGGAACTGCCAAATTTCAAATGTTCTAAAATAAGCAGTCAGTAAGAAGCATTTCACTTCAAAAAATCAGGCAGACGTAGGAAGTAATACTGTCAGCTGGGTGTGACTGTTCTTTCTTTCACTCTCTGTTCCTAAATCTTATTTACATAAATGCAAAGTATGATTTTGGAGATAGATTTGTATATTTAGTATTTTTCCATCTGCCATTGAGTTGCTACATTGTTGCAGTTTATTTACCTCTATGTCCGTTAACATTTCTTCAAATTACACTATATTTGATTGACAGTTAATTTATAAGAGTTCCAAATAACAAATAACTTTTTGCAATGTAACTCCCAACCATATTATTTACCTGTGTCCTGCTGATGTTCTAAGCCCTTATATACAGATAAATTCCAAAAGGAGCTGCACTCTCAGGTACACTGCTGTCACTCTGGGGCAAAGACCAAAAAAAGAAAGAAAAGCTGTAAAGGATCTGCCCAGTGCTTTGGCATTTTGGCATCTTCAGACATATTCCTAAGGGGACTTTAATATATGCTCTGTTGCAGTGTGCTGTAATAGCCTGTTTTAAACTTTCAGGCCCCTTCCCCAGGTGTGCCAATACCTCTCTTTCCCTTCCCCCCTCGCCCCCTGCTGGGCTGTCAATCAGTTTTAACATTCCAGCAAGGTGTCGTGTGGTTCATCACTTTCAAAGGATGCCCCTCAGGCCCAGAGGTCATTGGTCTGTCTAGGTGTCATCCTCTCCTGAGACCCTGCCCCTCTCACCTGGTTGGTGGCTCACCTGTCCCCTCCCCTCCCCCTGCCCCGGCAGCTTAAAAGGTGAATCAGACCATGCGGTCACCATTCTGTTGGAGCTGTTACTGACATTCAGACCTCTGTCACCATGGAATAAAGCTCTGGATATAACCCTCCAGCAGAATCCTCTCCTTTTTCTCTTCACCATTGTCTGAAGCCTTCTTCTTGAGGTAAACGGAGTTCCTAACGAGCCTGGACTTGTTTGGCTGCCTAGCTGCAACCACCAGCAAGTTAAGGTGTCTCTGGGGTGATACACCACAGATGCCGCCTTCGGCCTACCAGCAAAGGTCAGACTGGCCCAGGCACAATCTACCTGGTAATATTGGGATTCATATTCCAATATTTTGGCATCCCTGGGTGGGCCAAGCGACTATGCAGCCCCAGATGAACTCTCACTATCTTGGCCAGGCTTCTGGCAGCTGTGCACCCAGCTGAAAGGAGCCTTGGCTGCATCGCTCCCAGCTAGAGACTTCGGGAATATTCCCAGAAGAAGTTTCGTGCGCTGTTTGGTGCCTCTGGAAAGCCCAGCTCCATTTTAGTGAGCAGATTTTCCAGAGGAAGAACAGGGCAGCCTCTCTTGCCCATAGAGAGGTCCTGTTTCGGTGAGGAGACCTGCCGGCTTGGACCCTAGCCAGCTACAGCTTCCATTTTGGGTGAGTATCTCTGCTCTCAGTGGAGCAGAAGCTCAAAAAACAGACTCTGCCGTGAGTTCTGTTCCTTTTTCGCCTTTGCATTTTTAGCTGCGCAGCCTCCACAGAGGGAATTAATTGCGTTCTAGGCTTTTAGCTTTCTGCCGCATGTGTTGTTCTCTTTTAGAATTCGCACCGGATTGGGAGTGCTCTCTGCCCTTCCCCCCGGCTCGGCAGCGCAGCGTGCTCGGCTCTCTGTGCGGGGGAGGGGGACTCTGCTCTCTCTCTCTCTGCGTGGGGGACCCCGGTTTCGGCTTGCCATGTGGCCGGGGGATCTCTCTCAGTGCGGGGTGGGGGGTGTTCTCTCTACATGTGGCCTGGGGGGCCCCGGTTTCAGCTTGCCATGTGGCGTGGCTGCTCTCTCATCTCCGCGGGGGGGGCTGCATTCCACGGTGGGGAAGGCTTTGCCTCAGCTTGGCAGGGCGTGCCCTGCTGCTGCTGCCCGGGAATTTTAAAAGCAGTTTATACAGCTGCATTGTGAAGCTTTTGTCTGTTCATTATCGCTTTCCTATCTGTGGGTTTTTTTTTTTAGAAATCAGTAGCTGATTTTGGCTTTGTTTTCGGTCAGGCAGGATTTAGTACTTTGCCTTTTACATCTAACATGGGTTCGAAACTCAGCATTGAACAAAAAGGGGTGTATATTGTTAGCATTTTAGTCAGTGGTAATGTGAAGTTGTCAAAAGGAAAATTGAAATAGTTTATAAGATGTCTTTTTCTACACTTCCCAGAAATCTCCCCTGAAGAAATCCACAATATTCAGTTCTGGGATAAAGTTGGGAATGAATTGTTAACCTTAGGACAATCTGGCAATGCACCCTCACCTAAATTTGTGTTTTGGAGTTTACAAATTCAACCAGTCTTGCTCAAACAAAAGGATTTGGAGAAAAAGTCAAATGCCAAGCCATGTACCTCTGCTCTCCCTGTTTCTCCCTCTCCTAGCTCTAAAACCCCTAAACCTCTTTCCCCAAAACTTGGTATTTTAAAGAGTGCAAACTCATTGGGAAGTCGACTCCCAGACTTTGCTAAAATGCCTGAGTTGTCCTAATCCACAAGGCCCTGGCCAGGCTGCGTGGAACCTTCCCCTGTGTCCCCTCCTCTGAAACCCAGAGCACCTGTCAGCTTTCCAGAGAGCAGTGATGCCCAAAATGGCCCCCAGTCCCTAGGGGGTCTGCAAGATGGTGGATGCCACGTGGCATCTTCCCAAACCTGGTCTTCTTCTTCCCAAAATCCTCTTAAGCATCCTAAAATTCGATCCCCATCCCCCTCGCCTCCTGTTCCTCATGACCCCTTCCCCCCTCCCCCTCCCTTTCCTGCAGTACCCTCGGCTCCACCTCTCTCCTCCTCCCAGGGGGTGTCTGCTGATGTGATGTCACCAGGCATCCCCGCCCCCTGCCAGCCCCTTGACCCCGCCCCCTGTTGCCACGGTGTCCCTGCCCCCTGTGCCTATTGCGTCCCCACCCCCTCCCTGGGTTCCCACGGTGGGGACACACCCACTGCCTGTCCCCAAACCTGTAGCTGTGATCCCAATGCTTCTGACTCAAGGGATACAGAGCAGGGAATGGCAGACCCAATGCATAGTCCCATGTTGTCACTGGCTCCTGTTACCTTTCAGCCTGCAGCTCAGGGAGGAGCAGGTCCTACTGCTAATTGGAGTTCTTTTGGACGACAATTGATTAAAGAGATCTGTAAATCTCATAAAGAATATGGTCCACACAGTCCATATTCTGAACTGAGTAGGACTGTGGTAATCCTACATGATTTAAAACAGCTTTTTTCCTGCCTCATGACCTCCACGGAATTCAAATTATGGGAACTAGCATTGAAACAACTGCTAAAAGATGCTCTCCCAGGCTTGCATGCTGATCCAAACACAGCGAAAGACAACAGTGGTAACCCTATCACCATTGAGCACCTCTGTGGTGAGGGCCTATGGTCATTACCCCCAATCCAAGCTACTGCAATTCCTGCAGAAACTCGAGAAAGTAAAAGAAGCAGCTGAAAAAGCATTCTTTTCCCTCCAACCTAAGGGGCCTTTTGAGCCCTATAGTAAAATTAAACAGCTACCATCAGAGCCTGTTTTGAAATTTGTAGAAAGGTTAACTAGAGCCATTGAAATACAAGTTAAAAAAGTGAATGCTAGGGAAGCGATTTTAGAGGAAATGGCATTTACAAATGCAAATGAACAGTGTCGAGCGGCAATCCTGAGCTTTCCTATAGAACCTCCCCCTACACTAAAAGATATGCTTCTAGTCTGTAACAGGAAAGTGCCTCTGATGAGTGTGGCTGAAGACACCAGACCAAGGCTGCTGCCAAGACCACCTCAGCGTGTTGCCATTGCCAGCCCTGCACCTTTTCCCTCAGCACGGCAGTACCCTGGGCAGCAGCGGAGACCAGCAATGGTTCAGCCCACAAAACCATGCCTGCTTTGTAATAACCTTGGGCACTGGAGTAACCAGTGCCCCCTGAAAAAGCAATTTGATGAATTCAGAAATAGCAGGGGATGAGAACTACAAGCCCTCCCTGGGGGTCAACAACAACAAAAAAACTGAAAAGGGAGCGCCCGCCTGCCAGGCGTGCAGACACAAAAAGAGCAGGCCAAGGGAATAAGGGTAGCAAAACAAATCAAGTGGGCGATAATATTAATATTTGTGTAACTGAAGCAGGTGCTTCAAAGACCAAGTCTGCTGGTCCACTGTTGAAAGTGAAACAAAATAACCTTTGTTATGATTTAGGTGATCCTATGTTAACCACATCTTCTGTCAATGAGCCTTACAGGTTGCAGCTGACAGAGTCATTCCATCTGAAGGACACTGACTGGCATTTTGTTTCTGTAAATCCTGAACAGAAGGGTACTTGGAACCGAATTCTTTGCAAGTACATCGTCATTGGGAACACCAAACACACACCACAAGAGACCAAGACTGCTCCAGGAATGACAACATCAGATCCTGAGCAATTTGTTCTCGGCCTGCACTGTTTCCACCCACCCCTGTTTCTTCCCAAGGGACATATTGTTGCACAAGCTATCCCTGTACCATCTTTACCTGAAAGTACTGAAAAACAAAAGCCCACAGTCGCCTGGGTCCAAGTTATTGGTAAAGACAAACCTAAATTATGGTGTAACCTCAGTGGGGATGGGGAGTCACAACACATTGAGATGCTTGTAGACACAGGTGCAGACTGCACAGTGGTTCCAGTACAAGACTGGCCAGCACATTGGCCTTTGCAAAATGTTGCCGGTCACCTTCAAGGTCTAGCAGGTCTGCAATTGGCAAGACAATCCAAAAGCATTATTCAAATCGAGGGACCAAACGGACAATTGGCAAATATCCGTCCATTTGTGTTAGATTATTCGGAACCTTTGTTAGGGAGAGATTTAATGGCCCAGTGGGGTGTCACAATTGATATTCCAGACTCTCCACAGCATTTTTGTGCAGCAGTCATTGAACAACAGCGCCCCATCCAAAAACTGAAGTGGAAAACAGACAAACCAGTTGACGTGAAACCATGGCCACTCAGTAAACAAAAAATAAAGGTGCTTGAGGAGCTAGTAGAAGAGCAACTAAAAAAGGGCCACATTGTGGAGACCATGTCCCCATGGAACTCTTCAGTGTTTGTCACCCAAAAAGCTGACAAAAAAAGATGGCGACTTCTTCACGACCTCCGACAAATTAATAATGTAAATGAAGATATGGGTTCTCCCCAACCTGGTATGGCATCCCCAACAAAGCTTCCCCAAGATTGGAAATTAGCTGTTATTGATATTAAGGATTGTTTTTTCCAAATCCCCTTGCACCCTGACGATGCACCGTGTTTTGCATTCTCCGTCCCTTCCACCAACATGGAATCCCCTGTTAAAAGGTACCATTGGACCGTTCTTCCTCAGGGCCTTAAGGTATCGCCAGCTATCTGCCAGTGGTATGTCTCTTCCCTGCTTTCCCCAGTATGTGCAGCCACAGAGAAGGCCATCATTTATCATTATATGGATGATATCCTTGTGTATGCCCCCAGTGATGATTTACTCACACATGCGCTTGATGTAATGATTGATGCATTGATTGTTGCAGGGTTCGAGCTCCAGGAAAAGAAAATTCAAAAGATGTCACCTTGGAAGTATTTGGGCTTAGAAATTGGAAATTGGACCATTGTTCTTCAAAAACTAGAAATCAATCCAAGGATCAAGACCCTTGCGGATGTCCACAAGTTGTGTGGGTCTTTGAATTGGGTAAGACCGTGGCTCAGTCTGACTAACGAAGACCTTCCCCCTCTCTTCAATTTATTGAAAGGGGGAGAGGACCCAGATGCTCCTAGCTCTATTACCCCAGAGGCATGGAAAGTTCTAGAAAAGGTTCAGATTGCAATGTCCACAAGACAGGCCAACCGATGCTGGCATGACCTGCCATTCAAATTTATCATTCTAGGTAAGTTGCCACATCTCCATGGAATTATTTTCCAGTGGGAGGAAAAACAAACACCTAAGGCAAAGAACACACCAAAAATGGACCCGGATCAGGGAGTTAGCAGGATGTGATTTTAAGTGCATTCACATTCCAGTTGAGTTAAAATCAGGTCAAAATACTATGAAAATACTGGAACAATTGTTTCAAGAAAATGAAGTGTTGCAGTTTGCTCTGGATTCCTACACAGGACAAATTTTGGTAGCGTGGCCCGCTCACAAATTGTTCAAACAAGATGTTCAATTTACTTTAAAATTAAGAACTGCTCTAAGTAGGAGACGTTTAAAAAGGGCTCTGATTGTCTTTAGAGATGCGTCCAGGAGGTCCCACAAATTTGTTATGACTTGGAAGGATCCTCAAGCACAGCAGTGGGAGACAGACGTTGCTGAGGTGGAAGGCTCACCTCAGGTTGCTGAATTGGCTGTGGTTGTTAGAGCTTTTGAAAGGTTCTCAGAACCATTTAATCTGATTACAGACTCTGCATACGTGGCAGGGGTAGTATCCAGGGCAGATCAAGCAATACTGCAAGAAGGGTCTAACACTGCACTTTTCGAATTGCTCTCAGAACTGGTAAAGTTAGTCACTCACCGAGAGCAACCATTTTATGTGATGCATGTCAGGTCACACACTGACTTGCCAGGGTTTATCGCTGAAAGCAACAGAAGGGCAGATGCTCTTGCTGCACCTGCAATGATGGCCACTCTCCCAAATGTTTTTGAACAGGCAAAAATCAGCCACCAGCTTTTCCACCAAAATGCACCTGGCCTGGTTCGTCAGTTTAACATCACTCGAGAACAGGCCAAAGCTATTGTGGCCACATGCTCAAATTGCCAACAACATGCACTCCCTACAGTGAGTATGGGAGCAAACCCAAGGGGACTAACAGTTGTGAACTGTGGCAAACAGATGTAACACACATACAGGCTTTTGGACAGCAGAAATACATGTTCATGTTAGTGTAGATACCTTTTCTGGAGTGGTCTATGCTTCTGCCCACACAGGAGAATCATCTATCGATGCTATTAAGCACCACTTACAGGCTTTTTCTTTCATGGGCATCCCCAAGGAGCTGAAAACTGATAATGGGCCTGCTTATAAATCCAAGGAATTCGGGAGCTTCCTGCAGCAATGGGGAGTAGAGCACAAAACTGGCATCCCCTACTCCCCTACAGGTCAAGCCATTGTAGAAAGAACTCACCGTGATATTAAAAGGGCGATGGACCACAAAACAACAGGTTCTGAAGGTAGAACCTGCTCACATCCGGTTATCCAGGGCGCTATTCACAATCAATTTTCTGAATTTTTCTTTTGACAGCCTGAACCCACCCATCCTACGCCACTTTGGGGGGAGCAGTCATAGGTTGATGAAAGAAAAACCTCCAGTTTTAGTAAAGGACCCTGAGACTTGGAAAATGGTGGGACCTTACAAATTGGTTACTTGGGGACGTGGATACGCCTGTGTATCCACGCCCTCTGGTTTAAGGTGGGTTCCTTCCAAATGGGTAAAGCCCTATGTTCCCAAAGTCTCAGAGAAATCTACAGAAGCGCCCCAGGTTGCTCACGCTGCCTGGAGAAGAAAATGCCGCACGCGTTCTCTGGAGGAAATTCCATTTAAGCCTCCTATCTGGAATAGTTTGTAATATATGTTTGTTTCAAGTTCTTGTACCAGTTTAGATCCCACTGTTCGTGTGTAGCCTCGAGATGCCATGAGACCGAGCCTGCTTCTCGTCCTACTCGTGATCATCCCACCTGCGATCTCCTGCATAGTCCCTCAGTCCAAACCACGTATGGACTACCTTGGCAAAAGCTCTGGGGCATCATCAGAGAAACTGGCAACGGGCTGAATGGACTGTTCAAAGGCTGGGGACTCTCGGGCTGGTTGGGATCTATTCTGAAAACTGTGTTTTTAGTGCTGTTTATTTTAGTTATAATTATTGTAGTTGTTAGCATTGTTTTTGGACTAATCAAACGCATGGTCCTCAAGCTAATTTCAAGCTCATCTCCCCCTCCTGAGGTCTACCAATTGGAAGTCCTCAGTGCTCCAATGGATGACCTGGAAGCCTCAGTGGAAAACACTGACCCTCCTGTAGAAGAAGAACCGATTTACCAACCATGGTTTGGCAAGCATTCTGCACCACAAACACAGTCCTCTTCTTTTTAAACAAAACTAGGGGGAGATGTTGCAGTGTGCTGTAATAGCCTGTTTTAAACTTTCAGGTCCCTTCCCCAGGTGTGCCAATACCTCTCTTTCTCTTCCCCCCTCGCCCCCTGCTGGGCTGTCAATCAGTTTTAACATTCCAGCAAGGTGTCGTGTGGTTCATCACTTTCAAAGGATGCCCCTCAGGCCCAGATGTCATTGGTCTGTCTAGGTGTCATCCTCTCCTGAGACCCTGCCCCTCTCACCTGGTTGGTGGCTCACCTGTCCCCTCCCCTCCCCTCCCCCTGCCCCAGCAGCTTAAAAGGTGAATCAGACCATGCGGTCACCATTCTGTTGGAGCTGTTACTGACATTCAGACCTCTGTCACCATGGAATAAAGCTCTGGATATCAAACCCTCCAGCAGAATCCATCTCTTTTGTTTTCACCATCGCCTGAAGCCTTCTTCTTGAGGTAAACGGAGTTCCTAACAAGCCTGGACTTGTTCGGCTGCCTAGCTGCAACCACCAGCAGGTTAAGGTGTCTCTGGGGTGATACACCACAGCTGCCGCCTTTGGCCAGCAGCAAGGGTCAGACTGGCCCAGGCACAATCTACCTGGTAATATTGGGATTCATATTCCAATAATGCTCACTCTTTGAGAAGACTGATTTGGGCAATCACATCAATTATTGTTCCCAGGCAGTAGTAAAGAGATGCTTTCTCTCTTTCCCTAGATTATTGAATAACAAGAGATTGGTTCTGATGCCAATGAGACAATAGAAAAAGACAACTCAAAAATGCTTTTTAACATGACAGGCACTGCAAAACAGACTGGCCAACAGCTCCTGCTGGTATCTTATGGCGAAAGCCAGTATGGGATGTTGTGCCATGCTGCCCACTGTCTGTGGGGACAAGCATAATGTGACGGGTCAGCTGCAGAAATTAAAACCTGGCAACAGGTGTTCAGTGAAATCCGAGGGTCCTGTATTGCATGCAACAGAACAGATGGTCTTGAATGTAGGCACACAAAGACCCTGAAAAATGGGGGACTACAACTTATATAGACTAAGTGATGGACATTCTAGAAACATTTTAACCAATACAGACATAAATGTAGCCCATATTAACATAATAACCCCCACCATGATCCTTTGCAAATGAACTGTAACTTCAACTCTCCATAACTTGAAACAATGTCTCTGAACTTAGGGTGAGGTTCTCCATGGCCTAGGGCTCACCGTGGCTAAGGCAAACTCAGTGACTGGACTAGGTCACATCCTGGATTGCAAGGAAAGGAAGATACAGAAATAAGGAGAAACCTGAACCATGCATTGCGATGTGTTATTATGATACTGCCAAAGCCCTTCATAATTCTCCTTCTCCCTCTGCATAGCCAAGAGCTACCCTGGTAACCCTTAGGTTCTATCCAGAGCAGTTGTATTACCAGCAGACAGATAGCCTATTTCCTCGGCTATGTTGCAAAACATCTTAATTTTCATTAATGAATTCAACAATGTTTTGCAGAACCCCACAGAGGTTTGTATTCCCTATTCCCCAGGTTTTTTTTGCCACCTATAAATTCTAGTAATAACTTCTCTTTCTTTTTCTTGTTTTCAAGGATTTTGCTGCTATGATTGTTAATTTCCTCCCTGACTCATTCTTCTTAGCTGTTGATCAGAAAATCTTTTGGGTTTGCCTTCAATATTCCAGTTTTCTAGATTAGCACTATTTATTCAATAAAAAGATATTTTTACTTCAGCTGTGCTCTGCTTTGTCACCATTTTAGGTTTATTTGTTCTATTAACCCACCCCAGGACCCAGATATATGGCTGAGGAAGGAAAGAATGGTTCACTACTATTCAGATCCCAAGGCGGTGTTGGCATGAGGGGCTGAAACCATTTATTCACTGGTGGACCAATACATACATGGCTATTTTGGGAAAAAAAGTTGTTTAGTGAATAAAATAGAATAAAGTCAAGTTAGGTAACTGTCCGGTTTATCTCGGCTGTTTGAGGGGCCTGGAAGGCCCGGGGGTGGCCTTGGGGCAGCCCGCGTGTCGAAGGACGAGAAGAGGCTTCAGTTCTTCTTTCTGGTTTTATGTTTATTAATTGTTTATCTAAAAGATGTTCTTTCAGCCTAACAAAGATCCGCTCAGCAGTCAGCCATGGGCACACTGTGCCGTCCCACGGACCGCCACGTATCTTTATACCCCTAGTTACATATACAATATTTATCATTTTTCCCCAATACCATCTATTCTTATAACTCGGTGTACTCTTAGTAATAACCAATCCAAAGGTGCCACCGTGGCCAAAGAAGATGGAAGAGAGGAGGAAGAAGAAGGAGGGCAGGACACACCCCAATTCCTCCATCTTACTCCTCTAAACCCCCCTGTACATAAATCCTAAACCCTGTTTCTTACCCTCTAATTAGCTAATCTTTCCACCCTTCACCCCGGTGAGGCCCTCTTATCTTCATAAAGGTGTCGTCTCCCGTGTAGGGTCAAAGTCCTGCCACCAGACACTTCTGGCAACATTCCAGGACTCCCGGGCCCCCCAAGGGTGGTCTCGGGCGCCCTGCATTCCAGGACTCAAATCCTGAGATCCCACAGGTAACTAACAGGATATTCTGATTCATAGGAGAGTAACAATCTATGCAGGATTATTGTGAAAGAAGAAGACTGAGTGAAGTACATCTCAACATTTTTTGGAATGGAAGGGAGGAAAAAACCCTTTTTTTTCCCACACTTTTTGACAGAAGAAACAAAGTACTTTCAAGGCTGAAAAATTGCCCTGGCAAAGAAAGAAAGAAAGAAAAATTATGTTGTTGGGGTTTTTTTTATTCTTGAAAGTTTTGGAAGAGGAATTAGAAGACAGGAATTCAGGTTGAGTTTGTTGGAATGGTTGTGAGACAAGAAAGGAATGGCAAGGAAAGATTATTTTGGTTTCTTTTTAGTATGATACAAGGACTCTGTGGATGAATGCAAGCACAGCTGGTAGGATCCATTTGGTAAAATGTCCAGCAACATCCTCAGCATGACAATGGTGAAAAAACTATGTGTCTACAGAGGGTATGAGAACTGGGAGAGCATGGCATGGAATATAAAAATGTTTTTTTAATTTGGCTCTGGGATGTCCTTACACAGTTTGAAATAGGCTGATTTGATCTCCATGGTAATAGTCAATAACCTTTAACTGAACCTCCATATTTGGAAGTAGGTCATAGATCAGCCAAAGCCCCTGCATGATCACAGCAAGACATTTGTGCTCCCATGAGTCAGTAAGTCACTCAGGCCTCCAATGGATACACATGCTGTTGTGAAATCTGGTCTGAAGCAATAGCTGCGTCACCACCTCCATGACAGCCATTTCCAAGTGTATATTCAGAAGGTACAACTAGCTTGCTTCTACAGAGTGATCCATAACCTAATTCTTGACAAATCAGGACTAGATTAAGTGACCATGTGCCATAGTCCACAAAGTCTTCGGGTGTCTCTTTGGATTGTAAATTCAATGTTGCGTATGTGAGATAGACAAGTAGTGTTTTTGGACACAATCCTGAGCAATATGCTCTGTGGTACCCTGCTTGATCAAGGAGGTTGAACCAGATGACTTCCAGGAGGTTATTTCCAGTCTTTCCCATTTTATGATTTTGTTTTTGTGGTTTGGGGTACATGACAGAGGCCTAAGAAGGGCTTATGACATAACTATGCTGCTAGGGTATAATCTTGAAAACACTAAACATCATTTATGCAAATTTTCATCATATATGCAAGACCTTTTTTGTACAACACAGGCACAAGAAATCTGTGCTGAAAGAGGTCAGAGGTGGCATTGCCTTGTTACAGGGAATTTGAGGTACAGATACATATTTTCATTATAGTTTCTGTCTCAGCCACAAGTTAGTGGACACCTCACACTCCAAAATGAGCCACTGGGACAACATTATTGCTAAAATATAAAAAGAAAGAGAAGACTTATGAAATATAGTTTAAAACATTAGGAAAATGAAAGGAGAATGAAAAAGAACTAAGAAAATAATCTAGAAAAAACTGCTAAAAATACTCTAACTTGGGTTCATAAATAAATCACACAAGTGGAAAATTACTCTGAACATCTTTCCCGTATGTTGAATACTTTTGTTCACATACTTACTGCAGTTAAATTCAATTATATGTAGTATATAGCTGAAAATTAATCAGAAAATCTGATACAGGGGTGTTTTAAGCAAAACATTATAGGCCAGGAGGGCTTTAAGCGAAACATTAAAGCAAAGAAATCTTGAAGCAATATGTTACATTATTAAAACAGTGGTATGAGGAAAGGAAAGAAATAAATTCAAACATATAAATAAAATGCTGTTTAGTTCATTGGACACTAATTAGTCTGAAGTTGCTGGTTAAAAAACTGTCACAGAATCACACTTGTGACTTCTGTGGCTCTCAGATGGCTGGTATTACCATGGCATTCTGTGCAGCTGGTTCCATGGCAATGTGTGAGGCACACAGGGACTCACAGTCATGGTGCTGCTGCTGAGAGGGAGTTGCCAGAACCCACAATCATGCTCTCTGTGGCAGAGTCACAAGCAAATCTCTTGAGTCATTGATGTACAAATCCTGTTCTCATTTGGGCTAGGATTGGAAGGCAGGGAGTACCTGCTTTTAAAGAAGTTGGACTTACACGATGGAGAGAAGTAGGAAGAATTATAAGTGAAAAACATGTGGTGAGTTCCTTTCTGATGTTTAGATGTTAGGTAAAATGCAAAGAAAGACTGCAAATCTTTGTAAGCCTTCTGAATGCAAAATGACAACATGTGAATGGACACTGGCAGGATGCTGGCAGATGTTTAAAATCAGGACAAATGCAGCTGCCAGTCTTCAAAAAACATTGTGCTCCAAGCTAAGCCCCTTCAGTATTTCCAGAAGGAGCTTTCATCCTTCATGCTCTTTCAGTTGAGAGTTGGTGCTCCAAATCTCACTCCTCCTTTTTGCCACCATCCAATTAAAAGTAAAAAGGCATTTTTCTGCAGGGCTGCTAGAAATAACTAAAACTAAATCTTCCACCATGCTATTTATTTTATTGCATTGGGGAATTATTTTTTGTTTTTCTGTACTGAAGAGGTTCACTGCATGTTGTTTCTGTTGTCATGGTATTTCAGGATCAACATATTCTAGGGTAGTTGTTATAAATGAAAACTTTTGTATTTGTGAATGTCCAGCTTCAACGCTCACATGAACGTTTACAATTATTGAGCTGATTCTGTCAACATCTGCATTGCCATTATGTATTCTTACTCCATTTTTGATGCTACTGAAGAAGTTTTGCCTATATATAAAATGCTTTAGGAAAATCTAAGGAGCATGGTTTTCAGTAACAGATTTCAGAGGCCTTGTACTTAGGGAGTAAAAATTGCTTAGAAAGTACATATTGAACGGGTGTTTTAAAAGAGTTGTAATTGGAGTAGATGATACAGGGCCTTCAACTCTGAATACTCAGACTTCAATGATGAAAAGAGCTGTTCTTGAGTACCCAAGAACATATAAAAGCCTTGATATGTCTCTGAAAATCCAAATGGCTTATTCTTGATTGTATGATGCACTGAGGCTTAGGAGAATATGTTTCTATTCAGCATCTCTCAGATTCTTGTTTGAAGAAGTTATAAACATTCAAGTTCTGATGTTCTGATGCTGAAGAAAAAAACAGTGTCACTTTCTTCATATAATTTTATGTGATTTATATGTGAGATTTTGTCTATTTAGTCTTCAGCATAGTAATCATTAGGCAACAGCTTCCTCAAGTGTGTTGACCAGAGCTTTTCAACCACCAAATACACATTTTCTATATGGAATATGCTTTAAGTAGTAACTCAAGATGTGTCAATCCTGAAGCATTGCAGTGCTTTGTATTTAGAAATAAAAAAGGGGAAATGTGGTGGCTAACACATAGCTGGCCTCAGTCACAGATACCAGTCATGGATAACCTTAATTATAATTCAACCAGTCTAGGCCATTAGGGAACCAGTTTAGGCTGTTGGGGACACAGACAGCTATTGGCCAGTAAGCTGGGTGGCAACCAAATTCCGCCATTTAGGACCAACCGCACAGGCTTTCAAAAACTATATAAAGGGAACTGCACTCCATAAGAATTTGCTGTTGCCTCATCAACCTCAAGTCTTGTGTCTATCTTAACTCTGACAATCACAGTAATCTCCTTTCTTAACAATGCTTCAGAGATGCAATTCATTAGGAAAAAATGGATGGCAATTAATATGTTAGATGGTTAGATTCTCTCTGGACTCAAAATTATTGTTCTGATCATATTGTTGCAATTAAAGAAAAAATTATCTATTTTTTTCTTTTTTTTCTATTGAATCAGGTATGGAAATTCTCTTAGCTTACAGAGGAACAGGAGAAAGATATCTTCTCAGAAAGAATATTTTCTCAAAAGGTATGTGGAGCAGTAGGAGATGCATGTAGAAATGCACAGTTTATTTAACGTATTTTAAACAATCTGCATTCAATCTTGTTGTTGATTAAAAAATTACAGGATGACCATTTGATATTTATTTGACATGTTTTCTACAACACTTAACCACATGCAAGAGGTCTTCCCATTTCTCTCCTCCTGAATTAAACACTGTGAGATGACTATTTAGTTT
Organism: Zonotrichia albicollis; assembly: GCF_047830755.1. Taxonomy (NCBI): domain Eukaryota; kingdom Metazoa; phylum Chordata; class Aves; order Passeriformes; family Passerellidae; genus Zonotrichia; species Zonotrichia albicollis. The sequence continues at coordinate 25,133,395 of NC_133860.1, forward strand.
AGAGATTCACCATCAAATTTCCCTCCAGAGTGAAGCACCTAATTCATGTCTTTATAATTTACACCAACAGCTCACTTATCTTTTACAAAAATAGTAAAGATTTAAGAGGACACCCCCTCTTTTTGCATAGTAGCTCAGTGCTTACTGGTGAATACATGATGAGTACTACTCAACTGGATACATTAATCTAAAAATTTGCTGAAACCCAGGTTCCACTGAAAATCATTATTTTCTTTTTCTTGTGGAAAATGTAGGGTTTGGGGATGCTGAGAATGCAACCACGCAAATAGTTTTCAGGTTTCATGCTTCTGTTATTAGACATAACTGGCTTGCCTTTTTCTTAATCTTTCACACACACGCGCGCGCGCACACACACACACACACACACACACACCCCTTTTTCTGTTTCTGCCTCTCTGAAACACCAGCTATTCTTGGCAGCTTTCTCAAGTGCATATGGCATGTTCACTCACAGTACTTAATAGAAAAATCTGGTAACCTCTTATTTTATTAACAATTCCTCTGTTAAATAGGCAAGAGATAGGCAAGAGTCAATCTATATGTGATTCATTATTCATTCCTTAATCTCTCTACAAATAAATTAATGCTTGCCACTAAACCTAAGGTTTTAGAAATGTATTTTGTATTTTTCTCTCCAGAGCTTTCCAATAAATTGCAATTTTGCCATCTTTCTCATCCAGTAGCAAAGCAGTGCCAAGGGAGACAAACCGCTTATTTCAATTTATCTGGTCCCTGTTGATATAGAGCACAACACAGCACAAAATACCACGACTCCATCAGAAAGATGCAAGAGAGATTTATTACAGCAACATATTGCTTTTATACTCTTTCAAGATATTTACATTCACTTAACATACACATTCACTGCCCACTGGTTATAGGAAAGTTCTCAGTGGGTGACCAGGGACTCACGTCATTCTGTGAGCCAGCTAGAGTCTGTATCTCTTAACTTTCTCTCCTTCATCACGTCTCCATGGTGACAACCTTGGTGTCTTCCTCAGGAGAGATATGGGGCTTTCCTTTATCTTCAGGAGGTCTTTGCTGGCTCCAAAATGCCTTTCCTATAATACCCCATTTTTGTGTTTGGCCCACAAATACAACTGCTAAGGACTTCTGCAGGGCCCCTGCAAAAATCCAAGCAAATGAAGGATCCATTCTTCATTCACTTACAGATAACCAATTTCTACCAACTCCACAAAACACACATCCTCACAATCTTAAGGTGTCCCATTTTCGGCTGTTTGGATGGCCTGGAAAGGCCCGGGGTGGCCTTGGGGCAGCCCGCGCTTCAAAGGATGAGAAGAGGCTTCAAATCTTTTCTCGGTCTCGGTGTTTATTAATTGCTTATCTAAAAGATTTTCTCTTGGCCCGACAGAGGTCTGCTCAGCAGCCAGCCATGAGCACACTCCTTGCCCTCCGGGGCGGTCACCTATCTTTACACTCAAAGTTACGTATACAATATTTATCATTTTTCCCCAATACCTTTTGCCCTTATTAACCAGTGCACTTTTAGTAATGACCAATCCCAAAGTGCCACCATCACCACAGAAGATGGAGGAGAAGAAGAAGAAGAAGAAGGACAGGACACGCCCCAATTCCTCCATCTTACTTCTCTAAACCCCCCTGTACAGAAATCCTAAACCCTGTGTTTCACTCTGTAATTAACTTATCCCTTCACCATTCACTCCGGTGAAATCCTCCTATCCTCATACAAGTGTCGTCTCCTGTGTAGGATCAAAGTCCAGCCACCAGACACTTCTGGCAACATTCCAGGACTCCCGAGCCCCCCAAGGGTGGTCTCGGTGACTCGGCACCTCAGTCCTGAGGTGCTGAGATCCCACATTAAGGTTCATATACAAACAAAACACATAAAGATAGATCTTCAAATACTCTTACAGACCTCACAATTTCCAGATGACACATGTAGCAGAATGACACCTTCACTTCTAATCAAATAACTTTATCCCACACAGAGTCAGAGACCAAGTCATCTGCCTAGTCACCACTTAGAACCAAGTAGCATCCATTTAACTTACTGGTTGCTGCTATCATAATGAGCAATCAACCTAGTTGCTCAAAGTGTGGACTTCAGCTACTAATTCAACCCCTATGCAAAGGCAACACTTCTCCCTTAGGTGTATCAAATTCCCCTATTTTTGGGACCGTTGGTGCCCTGCAAAAGGACACACTTCTCAGTACTACCAACCTCTCTATAAGAGAATTCAAGGAAAAGAAGCAAAAGTAACATCCACTCATTTAACTTTTGGATTTTCTGCAAGCCAATAGCTACCTTTACTCTGTCTTGAATTACCATCTTTACCACACATTCCTTGAGGGTCCATGCTTCCATCCATTTAATAACCAATGCAACTACCTGCTCATTTTGCTCTCACCCATCCTGTCCTTTACTGTGTACTCCAAATAAGGTTTAACACAACGGGCTGAGACCCAACAAGGGCCATTTTCTGTTAAGACACATGTGTATCCCCTTCCTCATGTTACTAATTCCACTAAGCCAGTCCACTTTCCTGTGATTAAATCTTCTACCCATACCTTAGTACTTTCTTAAAGTTTGGCTGTTTTGAATTCAAAGACAAAAAATCGTAGAATATAGGAGACACTTGTAAGTCAGGTAAAGGACACAAAAAGTTTAAGACAGATGGCTTTGTCTAATCCCACTTGAGGTGACTTCCTCTGCATTCCCTCTTTTTATTTTTGCACCTGGCGCTTCAACACACTATGAGCACATTCAACAGTTGCTTGGTCTGTTGAAGCATGAGGGATACCAGTAGAATGACCAACACCCCAGGCATGAAAAAACACTTGCATCTTCTTTAAAACTTATGCCGGGCCATTATCCATCTTTACATGTGATGGAATGCCTAAGATGGAAAAGGCGTGGCAAAAATGACGAATAATATCCCCAGCTGTTTCACCTGTCAATGCTGAAGCAACCATGGCATGAGAAAAGGTGTCAATTGCAATGTGAACATATTTTAAACAGCCAAATTCAGGCTTTTTTGTAACATGTGTTTGCCATTCTTGTGAAGGGAGTAAGTGTCTAGAATTAGTAACGCAATATTGTGAAACATGAGACATATGACAATCAGGGCAAGAAGAAATAATTGACTTTGCTTCACTATGTGATAATTTAAATTGCTGCTGTAGTGTCTGAGCACCTTGATGAAAAAATTGGTGAGATAGAACAGCTTGTTGTAACATATTAGGCACCGTTTTTACTGCTGAGGCAGACACAAGGGAATCCACATAGGCATTACCTTCAACAAAGAATCCAGGTAGTGATGTATGGCTACGAATATGCATAATAAAATAAGAATGCTTTTGATTACGAATAACAGTCCACAATTTCAAAAACATAACAAATAATGGTTTCTCCTTTACATTATACAACACATCTTGATCCAACTGCTTCACTAAATTAGCAACATAAACAGAGTCAGTAACTATATTTACAGAACTAGGAAATAGGGTAAAGGCCAAGAGTAGGGAACAAAGTTCACTTAACTGAGGAGATCCTTGTTGAACCATTACTTCATATTCCCAGTGGTCATCTTCCACGCTACAGCAGTTTTTCCAGTTGTTTCTGACCCATCTGTAAAAACTGTTGCACCTTTCACTGGCACAGAAGAGCAAAGTAGTTTCCCCTGAAAAGGAATCCTCTTAGTAAAATTCAAAATAGGATGAGAAGGTAAATGATATGCTATTTGACTGTAAAGGAAGATAAAGCAGATTGCAACTCATGATTGTTTTGAAAACACCACTCAAAATACCACTGTTGTACCGGTATGACAATAGTTACAGGATCACAGCCTAAAGCTCATGGCAGCATCTGCGACCTTTGATAATGATGTCTGCAAAAAGCTCGTACAGACCTGGAGCTGTTTTTCGGGACCTGAAAGACAAAAATATCCGCTCCAAAATATGCAAATTATCTTCCCATTTATCATTCCATTAACACAACAATCCACATGGTATTTCATCATCTCTCAAAATAAATAATTGTACATCAACAGAGACATCTATCCTAGTAACAAATTCAGATGTTAAGGCCAATTCAATTTCTTCTACAGCCTTTTTTTGCTGCAGCACTCAAATGTCTCTCATTGGTTGTCTCTCATTGGTTCTGGGAGTTATCCCAGAAAGTAAGTCATACAAAGGTTGCAGTTGATGATTAGTTATCACCAAGTATGGCCTAAGCTAACCTATTGCACCAACCAATTTCTGCATGTCAACAACAGTTTTAATATCAATGTCCAATTTTACAGGTTGAGGCACATTTCGTATATTGGTGATTATCAACACCAAATATCTCCAAGGCTTTGAACTTTCTCCAGGGCGATAACCAAACCAAAGGCTTCTAAATTTTTCACAGCCCATTGTTTGAGAGCCAACAATTGTTGTTTATTTTTGGACACCAACAAGATAACATCCATATAATGATAGCAATAACAATTGCTAAATTGCCCTCGGACCTTAGATAAAGCCTGTGACACAAACCATTGACAAATACTTGGAGAATTTCTCATCCCTTGAGGGAAAACCATCCACTGATATCTTTGACCCAGTTCCTCGTGATTTAAAGAAGGCACAATAAAGGTAAATTTTTCCTTATCCTGATCAGCCAATGGAATTGTTAAAAAGCAATCTTTCAAACCAATGATAATTATTTCCCATCCTTGTGGAATCATTGTAGGTGTTGGGATACCTGATTGTAAAGCACTCATTGTGGCCATCACAACATTTATCTGTCACAAATTGTGAAAAAGTCTCCATTTACCAGATTTCTTTTTCATTACAAACACTGGTGTCTTCCATGGGCTAAATGATTTTTCAATATGTCCAGCGAGTAATTGTTCTTTCACTAAGCCTCACAGGGCAAGCTTTTCAGTAGGCAGGGACCACTGATCAATCGAGATAGGCTTATCTGTCAGCCATGTCAAGGACACAACTGGATGTTTAAAGCCCTGCCCACTAAAAATCTGTTGTGATTTTAACACTCCATTGGGTTAAGCAATCACGTCCCCATAAATTAGGCTGAGCATTAGTAACATATGGTTTAATGTTAGCTTGTTGGCCTGCCAGATGTGTTACAGTGATCACGACAGCAGATAAAGCACTAGCAGTTGACCCACCTAACCCAACAACTCCAAAGGTTGATTGAGTGAGGGGCCACGTTGGAGGCCAAACAAGCCTCCAACAAGTGAAATTATAGTTACATCTGCTCCTGTGTCAAGGAAACCTGATATTGTTGTAGTTTCTGGATGACATTCCTTAGCAGTGATCAAACATTGTATTATTGGACGCTCATCTGTCACCTTTTGAGTCCAGAGAACCTGAGGTGGTCCTGTAGATCCAAAACCTCCAGTGCCATGACTCTGATCCACTACAGTTGGAACAGGACTCATAAAAGGAACAAGTTGAGCAATACAAGTACATTTTGAATAACAACAGGAAGTTCACTAACAGACACCATAGGCTGAATTTGTCCCACATAATCAGAATCAATAAAACCAAATGGACATTAATACCTTGAATAGTACTACTAGATCTTCCCATCAGAAAAGCACTCAAACCTTGGCCTACAGGACCATAAGCATCAAGAGGCACTTTACATACACCTCTTGTCAAAATAGTCACTGTTTCAGCTACCAGTACATCAATCCCTGCCAAGCCTCTTGTGGCCCCTGTGCATCGGTCACAAACAGAGAGCTCTGCAGTGCTGGAGGAGCTCATGATTGTCATTGGGGTATTTGTGTCTCCACGCACCCCTTTGCGTTCCTCTTCCAGTTTCCTTGCACTTGTCAACCACCTGAAAAAGATCTTAACTTATAAAATTTAGCAATACGGCCAAAGTTACCACAACGATAACAAGGTACTTTACTGGTCCAAATTACCCTAGAGTGTGCACATCATCCAGCAATTTGAGGGCATTGGGTCTTCACATGCCCCGATTCTTCACAAGCAGAACATCTGGGTAAGGACTTAATGTCAGGATCCATCCTAGTGGACAGATGACCTGATGGTTCGTAGGAGTGATCTCAGAGTGCAAAAACCAACACGGTACAAGGGGGTTTGCAGTGATAATCAAAACAAATGCAGTTTTATTGAAATAACCACAGCAAAAATGAAAAATGCGATAGAGGGATTAAGTGTGAGAAAAAGATAGAGAAAAAGAGAGAGAGAGAGAGAGACAGGGAGAGGGGATATAGCTACCAATGCATAGATGAAGTCCTTTGGTCCAGTCCAGTCGAGGATCCTCCTGTTACGCTGGGGAGATCTCCAAAGCTCTAGCTAACTCAGAGATTTTTATTATTGAAAATTGGGGGGGGGGAGGAAACAGATACAATAGGGAACAGGTGTAACAGGTCGTCTATGTTCTCAGCAGTAAGTGAAAGCCATTGTTTTCTTGGTTCAGTGGTCACAATCTGCAGGCAAACATCTCGCTTTGGTCAGCTTGCCTCCCCCACACACCTCCCCCGGGCTGGGGGTTTCAGTCCCACTCCTTGGAAGGAGCAGAGGGGCCTTTTAGGAGTTTCATATATCAGTCCTTGATGGAAAGGCTTCTTACATCTCAGTCTGTCTATCACGGTGGTTGTAAAACAGGTGAGGGTCTTCTGTGGGAGACCACCTGAAACTCAGGAGAAGTCCAGCCAGGCTGAGAGGTGGGACAGCTTCCAGAGCTGCTATTGTTGCAAACGGGACACAATGCCCCCTTCTTAGCATACAGTAAACACACCTGTGAAAACAATAGCTTAACACTGTGCTTTCAGGTCTCAGGGCCTTTGGCATGTGACTTTTCTCCTTCAGAGCCAGATATTCTATATGGGGAGGGGGGGGGGTCTTCTCTTCAGTGGTCTCCCAAGGACGATCGTGAGGCAGATGAGGGAATATTCGGACAGACTCTCACACTTAATGACTGTTGCCAAAGCAGCCATTTTATGTTCAACCAAACCAACCTTTGAGCAAGCAACTACAAGATCAGACAGCAAGGGATCTCCTGGTAAAGAATCAATAATTCTCCTACAATCATCATTCACATTTTCTCATGCTAGCTGTCTGCACAAAATTTGCCTCAACCTTATCATCTACTTGCTTCTCAAGGGCTGCAGCAACCCTCTCCACAAACTGCAAAAAAGGTTCCTTCACCCCTTGCTGGATGGTAATACACCTTGGTTTAGGAGCTGCCATCTCCATTGTCTTAAGCAAGGCACTCATACCCAGCTGCTGGGCCTGTGCAAGAAGCAGGGGTTCTCATCTTGCCTGCAAATCCAGGTTAGAGAATGGTGCATTGCCCAGCAAGGCATCAATTCCCACAGCATGATGTGGATCATGCTGAGGTAACTGCATATTGTCCAAAGCTACTCTTTCAACCATTTTTTTCCAGGTAGCCTGAAACACACCATACTGCACTGGCTGAAACAGAATTGTAGCAAGGTGAATAATATCATAAGGTGCAAATACATCAGCATTTAGAACACAAATCACATGCATCACCTGTGAAGAGTTAATACCATACTGATCTACTTTTGACTGAAGGTCCTGTACAATCCTCCATGCAAAAACCTGATGGCTGTCTTCTTGTCCTGAATTAGGAGCAGCTTTGAAAACAGGAAAAGCCACAGGCCCACCAGAAGAAGCAGCAGCAGCCATCTCCACCCTTTTAGGTGGACCTATTTTCTCTAACAGATTCCAATCTCTCACTTCAGCTGCTTTCATTCTCACATGCTCCCAAAATTGCAAAGGATGTCGAGGAGTCACAGCCACCTGGCACGGAGGCAAAGTCCAAGAACGAGCAGGCCTGGATCAGCTACAAGGTCTAACAGAAACAGATTACTGCTTCTTTTTAGATGCACTTATAACCGGAAGTTTATCGTCAGAACTATCACTAGACAAGGAAGGACACAATGTTGAAGATTGCTTTTGTTCAACCAGTTCAGGTGAGGGGCGGGGCAGACGGCTCAACTGGGGATAGAGCGGAGGCAGACGACTCGGAGGAAGGCAGCGGCGGTGCAGACGGCTCAAGGGAAAGCAGGGGGAGTGGGGGGGTGTGGGAAGCAGCCGAACCACGGGACGGTGGGGGACGAGCAGGCGACCGACAAATGGATGGGTAAGGGAGGAACAGCCGATCCACGGGAGGGTGAGGCGGGAGCAGCCGACGGAGCAGAGGGAGAGGAGAGAGCAAATGGCCCAGGGAGAGACCGATGACCCAGCCTGTTTTTCACTTAGCTTCTTCTGTAACTTCATTTTTGCTAATTGCTGTGCAGGTGGAAGATACTTTGGTTTAGCACTCAGTTCAACTAACTGCTGAGCAGGTGAAGTATACACAGGTTTAACATAGTCTTTTGGAGATAAATACTAAGGAACAGTCTTAGCCTGCCGTTTGATTCTCACAATAGCAAACCCTGGGGGAAGCCCCGACAGCAGCTGCAGCAGTCTCCTCAGTGAGAGATTCATCGACAGGCTCAGCCTCACCTTCCTCCTGTTCTTCTGCTTCAGTTTCTTGCTCTAGTTCCTGTTCCTCCAGTTTCTCCCCTCTATCTTGTTCTGCTTTCCATTCCTTCAATGCCTCATACAACAGTCTCCAGATATGCGCAACCATCTTATCCCCCTGAGATATCACTTCCCATAGTCTCTTCCCAACATTTTTCCATGCCCGGACACTGAAGGCAGTGTCGGCATCAGCTTCAAAGTCCTGTGATTTACACCATATCAGTAAACTACAGAGAGCATAATCAAAAGTTTGAACATTTTTTCCTTTTCAGTAAAGTTTTCCACGTGGACAAAACAGTCTTTTCCTCGTTTGATAAATTATTTCCCATTATTTTCCTCAATCGCTCATCTCAAATCAGATGTCTGAATGAGGTCCAGACCTCCGCAATGTCCTTGCTGCCTTCACTCATTTTTAGGGTACCCTTCGAATTTTTTCTTTTTACAGTCCAGTTGCAATCACGGCGGACGGCCACCAGATGTCGTTAGAGAGCACGACACAGCACAAAGTACCACTACTCTATCAGAAGGGTGCAAGAGAGATTTATTACAGCAACATGTTGCTTTTACACTTTTTCAAGATCTTTACATTCACTTAACATACACATTCACTGCCCACTGGTTATAGGAAAGAAACAAAGTTCTCAGTGGGTGACCAGGGAGCCACATCATTCAGGGAGCCACGTCATTCTGTGAGCCAGCTAGAGTCTGTATCTCTTAACTTTCTCTCCTTCATCACGTCTCCATGGTGACAACCTTGGTGTCCTCCTCAGGAGAGATATGGGGCTTTCCTTTATCTTCTTTGCTGCCTTTGCTGGCTCAAGAACAGGACAGAATATCTCTTCTACAGGCTTACGATCGAGTGATTGTTAAATACTCACTTTGATCCCAGGCCTGTGTGGGATTTCTAACTGTTCTCACTTTCAAAGGTTAGTAAGGTCAATGTTTGCTTACTTTCCAAGATTATTTATGTATTAATTCTCAGAGTAAAAGAAGTTATCAGGTCCAAAAACTCTTCCTTGATTAATATGGGTCAGCAAGTGGTATCTCATATATTAATAAGTAGGTGTAAAGTGATTTAAATAACATGAAATCTGATGCAAAATGAAAGTATCTAGTGAGGTGGAATGGAAAAAAATCAGACTGAAGGTTTCAAAATATATGGAAATATTTCACAGCATTTTTTTCACACAAGCTCCATACCAAATTATTTTCTTGCTTTTTTGAGAACTGACTTATGAAAAAAAAATTGGGATAAAGCATTGAAATAATTTGAACAGCAAAACCCACTTTTTTTTGCAGGTGAGATTTGGAAAGAATGGGAGAGAAATTCAGAAACATATGATAATAAAGTGATAGGGATTAAATGCTTTTATACAAGGTCAGGATGGCCATAAAGTTCTAGCGATTCCTGGCTTTTTCCATACTGCAGATCAGGCTGTGAAAGTTGTAGCACAAAGGGAAACATGGTAGCTGAAAGAAAAATACTCATCATTGAACAATACTGGGTAAGAGCATAATTCAGACCACTAATTTACACCAAGAAAAAGTCTGGCACTGCCACCAAGACTGACAGTTATCTGTCAGGATGCTGCTGCTGCTGCTAAAAAATACATACGAAATATTGTTATCCAAAATTGGTATCTGACATTCATGTCTGTATTACAGAGAAGAAAAAAGAAAGCCTACACAGTAAAGAAGTGTCACAGTTGAGATGGACATGACTTGACAATCCAAAGTTCATACAGCAATAGCAAATTTTATTGAGTACAGCTCCTTTTTATAGGATTTTCAAAGAACCACGTGATTGATCTCAGTTGGCTAAAATTTGGCTACCACCCAGCTTACTGGCCAATAACTGCCTGTGTTCATGATCCAGGGATTGGCTGGCGTCTGTTGTTTGAATTTGAATCTCTCAGGTCCTCAGTGCCTTCTTCAAAGAGATGTTTACTTCTTTCCTTTAACAGTGTATGCTGGTAGAGTTATGGTCAGGATTACTTACGACTGTGAGGCTTCCAGGTCAGCTGTTAGTCATCACAAAGAAGTGTCTTCACTACTGAGAACTATCTACTTTTTTAATACCAGCTGCTAGGATAAATGAGAGGAAACACCTCCTCCTATAAAATTCTGAGGCTTGTTAAATTCAGTAATAAAGACTTCTATGTAATACTATGAATCTTTTCCTTCTCTGAATTCTCTCTATTCCTTTATAAGAAAAAACAAAATAAAAAGCTCCTGAAAACTGAAAGCAGAAAACATTATTTCTATCTATATGTCTACTATCACGGAATTAGAATTTGTCTTCATAGTTTTACAAGCATGCATACAGAGGACACAGAACTTCTATAATATAAGCACTTGGCTTTGTTTTTCCCTATCTCAATGTTAAGGGAAGGAAGCTGAAATATTCCTGGTGATATCAATCATAGAAGTATAGAAGTATAGAATGCTAGGCTGGAAGGGGACCTCAAGAATCATCTGATTCAGCACTCCTCTTAAAAATCTTAAAATTTTCCAGTGTTCAGGTAATAAGTCACTTCTCAGGGGAGATACAATATCTGACTGTTCTCATTGTGAAAAGTGTCCCTCTTATGTCTAATTGAAATTTCCCTAACATTAATTTGCACTTATTATCCTTTGCCTTTCCGATGTGACTCCTCACAAAAACAGAGTTTCCTTTGTCTTTGCAGTTATGTTTTAAATACTGAAACATGGCCTCCCCTAAGCCTTTTTATTCAAATGTAAGCAAACCTAGTTCTCTCAATCTCTTGACTTACCCCAGCTCAACCCAGCTCTCTTCTCAGCCCATCCTTTTGATCATCTCTGTGGCCCTTCCTTGGACCTTTTCCAGCCTGTCCACATATTTTTGTATAGTGAGCATAAGAACTGAGCACAGTATTCCACCTATGGCTGGGTAAATTAGAAAGATAACTTTTCTGTCTGTGCAGTCTTGCCCTTGTTGATGCAGCCCAGCCTCACATTGGCTTCCTTACCTGCATCACATATATGAGCTTGCTTCCCATCAGGTCCTTTCCACAGACAGGCAGATCCCAGCCTGTTCTGCACTCCTAGCTTATATTTTTCCAGATGCAATACTTCAGACTTAGCTGATTACCCTACTCTTTCAGCCTATCCAGGTCTTTTTGCAGGGTGGCTCTCCCTGACGATGTGCCCACTTCGCCACTCAGTTTCATATCACTGGCAAACTTTATAAGGTTACACTTGATCCCAATTTCCAGATCTGTTGCGGTGTGTTGTAATGTCCTGTTTTAGACTTCCAGGTCACCTCCCAGGTGTGGCAATACCTCTCTTCCCCTTCCCCCTCGCCCCTTGCTGGGTGAGTCCTGTCAATCATGCTTAGCATTCCAACAAGGCGTCGTGTGGTTGGTCAAATTCAAAGGATGCCCCTCAGGCCCAGAGGTCATTGGCCTGTCTAGGTGTCCCTCGTCCCTTGAGACCCCGCCCCCCCCCCACCTGGTTGGTGGCTCTCCTGTCCCCTCCCCTCCCCCTGAGCTTAAAAGGTGAAGCAGGCCATGCAGTGGCCATTCTTTTGGAGCAGTTCCCAAGATTCGGACCCCTGTAACCATGGAATAAAGCTCTGGATATAACCCTCCAGCAGAATCCTCTCCTTTTTCTCTTCACCATTGTCTGAAGCCTTCTTCTTGAGGTAAACGGAGTTCCTAACGAGCCTGGACTTATTTAGTGCCCAGCTGCAATCACCAGCAAGCTAAAGGTGTCTCTGGGGCGATACATCACAGATGCCGCCTTCGGCCTACAGCGAGGGTCAGACTGCCCCAGGCACAATCTAACTGGTAATATTGGAATTCATATTCCAATACAGATCACTTAGGGAAATACTAAGCAAAAAGAGATCAAATATTTAAAACTCTGATATATATTATCATTTTATGAAGCCAAATTATGAAGTTACATAAAATATACAAAAAGGGATTTTGCTGGCACAGCTCTTACATCGTGGTGATAGTGAAAGAATGAAATATTGCTGCTGTGACAAAATAAAGTTTTGCAAAACCTGATTTTAGTGACACCTATTCAGGAAAAACCAACCAAAAACTTACATATATGTGGGAATGCAGCTAGCTGGGATAAATAGGGGTTTAGCCTCGGTAGCATATGCAGGAGGCATCAACCTAAGACCATGGGAAGCAGGGCATTGAAAGGGAGATATCTAGTCAGGTCATGGTGAGAAGAGTGTACTCATGGGAATTAGTATGTCGGTGGGTGTGAGAATCCACAAAATCAGAGGGTTTTGGGAAGCTGCAAAAGGCAGCCTTCAGAGACAGTAGAACTCTGATTAGAGCTAAGCAGCAGCCATGAGATAGGTCAGTGGAAAATTTACTTAAAAAGTAGAAAAGCAAGGACAAATAGAACAATGATCTGTGTTTTAATGCTTGTCTAGAACAACTCCCTAAGCTACAGAAAAGTTTATCTAGCAAGACATTAAGTAGGTTGAAGCTTAATAATAGAGATCTGTGCGTTGTGATTTAAGGCTTACAAGTATTGTATTCGAAATAAGCAAGCATTGTTTTAACCAAAGGTATGTGTGCTTATAGTGATTGGATAGAACTGCTGTCAATATGTTTTTGCTTTGTGTGATTGGTCAAAAAACTAAGTTGTAACATTAAGTTCTTGGTCTGCCTGAAATGTGAACTGCTGGCATCTTCCCATTGTCATAATCATGTAATGAGACTGATGCTGAAAAATAAAACAGCAGCTCCGTCCCTTTAGTGATTTGTACATAGCCCCCAGCCAGCAATAGGTGGGATGTTAATGGAACTATTCTGTGTTAAGTCATGTTTCTGGTTCTTGCTCTCAGTCGGTTTGGAGCCTGTCACATATAAGGTCATGTTTCGAGTTCATGCTTCTGATTGGACCCTTACCCTCAGAATACCCCTATATCTTGTTATGCTCACCACACCCCCGGGCATTTGAATGTTACTCAGACTGTATGGTGTCTGCATTTGTTATTTTATTATTAAGATCTTTATTTTTAGGCAAGCTCATCACACCCATTCCTCTATTTTATGCCAGGCTCCCCTCAGCCAAGCTGGACTAGGGATCACAGCAAGCCTGACTGTGATATATATATTTGAGCATCCTTCAGTTGTGACACAAACTTTCTGATTTCAGTGAGAATATTTATTCTAGGCTTAGCTTCAAATAAGTAAACAGAAGTTCTCAGGTTCTGCTCAGTCTTGAACACTTGGTTGGAAAGAAATGAGGTGAGCAAAATACTTGCCACAACTCAGACAGAGCTAAAAGCACAGAATGAGAGCCAGGGCACCTGATGTGTGGATGATCCGCCACATGGCTGCAAGCTATGGGTCAGAGGTCCTTGAAATAAACACAAAAGGGTCAATTCTATATGAGACAATGCATCACTGTATGGGATATCACTGCACTGTCAATAAGTCAGAACAGACAGTACAGTTCTAGCAGGGTCCCAGACTTGTACCTTTCAGACAGTGTAAGATGTCACACTTAGCTCTCCTTGAAGCCCAGGCAGCTACTTACACCAGACAACATGAAAAAGGCTTAGTGGATACTAATATTCAGACCACGAACCAGAGTACAAGGTCTGAAGAGGCATTTAAATTATCTCTTTGTGACTGCAGTTCATCAAGTTTTTTTTTCTGCATAACCTTTAATCCCAGCTAAAAAATCAGAAAAAAACCCCAACCAATTCAAACAAACCAACAAAACAAAGCAAAACACAACAAAAAATCAAAACCAAACAAAACCAACAAAAAACCAAACAATCACAAACTCCCAAACCAAAATTCCACTTACTTTCTGATTAATCTCTTTTTGACATAACATATAACTACATGTTCTCAGTCTACAAACCTATTGTTTGTTATATATATTAGCATTTATCAGCATTTGCAATGAAACGCCTGTGCTCCTCTGGAGCAGGTAGAAAATGCACTTGGCTTCTGCACGTGTTTCAAGGTGTAGATTAAGCGATGTTTATCTGGAGAGTATTCATAAATACTTTATTATTATATTTTAAAGTCAGGATAATGAATCTTATAAAATATTTACAGAGTAAACTTATACCCTTGATTTAGGTACCTTTGATGAATCAGGCTGCCTAATTCTTTGACACCCTTCTTGTCTGTAGTTTTGTAAACCAGTCATTAGCCAGTGAATCATTGAGCTGTTAACAAAGTCAGTGTAAAGGTAAGTATGATACAGAAGCAGAGTTATTTCATAACACTTCAGCAGTATACAATGCAGTCAGGTGAAAAGAAAAGAAAAAAGGAAAAAGGAAATCTTTAGGACAGTTTAGAATGCATTAAAATCAAAATATCCCCATTTACTGTGCAAAAGAATTGGAAAAGCAAAATACTACTTGAATGTTTGAGTTTCTGTCTCTATAAAAACTGGAAACTATAGCATCCACTCATTCCTACTTCCAATCCATACTGACTGTACAAATTCACCTTTCAGCTATTCCCAGGAAAGAAACTTTTCAGAAAAAAAGATTTTATTAGTTTGAAATGTGATGACCACGTTAAGAGCTTGATACTGCACAAAATATGAGGCCTATACCAAGTCACACAAAAGGTCTTTGAAATGCAAAATGCACCTGGCGTTAGTGCATTTGACTTTAATCAACATGCTGGCAAACAAGGTGCACGTGGCTCAAAGGTGACTGATTTTATAAATGCACAGAAAGTATTTTAATTACTAAATTAATCTCTGTTATGCAGAGCACTGGAAACACATTACTTGTATTGTTCCACAAGAAGAGCTCAATCATTCAGCTCTGGGGAGCTTGGGAGAGTTAGAGTGAAACATTTCAGAGAAATATGTGCAAAAGTTGCCTTCTTCAAATCCCGCTGCCACTGGTTTTGACTGCTTTGAAATACATGAGCAGTGATAAGGAAATAGATGGTAGATAAAACTAAAGAACTTCTGCCAGGTAATTCACTTCTGTGGGATCACTTATATACTTCCCAGCAAAGCCTTTGCAGGAATTGTTGCAGTTCATATTTTATTTTGTTAAAGGGTTTGTTCTATTGTTCCCCTATGTTGTCCCTGTTATGTTTGCCCAATTATCCCATCATAAAAAAAACACAACCAATATTTGAGATAGCAGCAATTTTAATTGAATAGTTTAGAAAATATATATTGACAATATAATTTGATTAAAAATAAGGGATAATTTGGTTCAAATAATAGCGCATAAGAAAAAGATAACCACAGGGTACGGAGTGCAGGGCTCTTGGACCTTTGCCACCTCACGTACAAGCTTGCCAAGTGAAGACTGCCCCCTTATATGCCATGTATCAATCATCTCCTGCCATTTTCGATTCATCACACTTCTACCTCCGCCCTCATCACCACCTTTACTGTGCATGCTCCACCACTTGTTTTGGTGGTCACACAAGTCTTTGGGGGTCATCACTGATGAAGGTTCTCCTTTTTCTCTTTGTCCTTTAATTCACCTTTGGGTTACACATGTGCACCAAGCCAGTACAATATAAGCCAAAACTAACATATTACTACATTTTAGCATCAAAGCAATAAATCTCTTATAGCTGGCATTTTCATGGGACCCAACCAGATTTTCCTTTTTTTTCTGTTAATTTTTAGTAACTGTTATCTCTGGCTTTTTCCTCCTGTCCTTGCACATCTGCCGGTGGGGGAAGGGGGGGGGGGTGGAGCCCCTCCTCTCCCTTTCTTTCCTAACATTACAACTTTTAACTGTTTTATTCTTTCAAAATATTGATTACTGTATCAATATTGAATACTGTTTCAATTTTATCAGCACAAATCATACCTATTTACTACATCCCCAAAGCTGGTTTATTCACAGGTTGTACTCTCCCTCAAAACTGCTCTTCGAGCCATTCCCCTCGCTTTGTTGCAGCTCCTTCCCTGCCTTTCAAGGCAACACGGCCCCTTTTTCCAGAACCTTCCCCCTTCCCTGCCACTCTCTCCCCGGGCCAATCCCCAACTGAAACATCCACTTGGAAATCCCCTAATCTAGGGGACACCCCATTGGCCAATGTGACTTTTCCCTCTCCTCCCCCTACCCTGATTAGTTCCAGGTTACTGATGTAATCCCCTTGCTTCCCCCCCTTAAAGTTTTCCTGTTGTTTGGGTTTTTGTATCCACGCCCTGCTTTGTGATAGTATTTAATCTTGTGCACTGAGGGGCTTGGGGCTCTTTTGTCCTGTCCCCTTTACCTGGAATAAACATATCCCTGTGGAACCTCAGAACAGAGAGCCTCCTCCTTTCTCCTTTGTCCAGTCCCTCACATTGCTGATTCTGCACCATAGAGCAACTGGCATTTCAGACTCAGCTGTGGGCAGAACCCAGTCCCTAGCTGTTCCCCACTCCTGGCACACTTCCGGTGAGCTAGTGGGGGCTATGGTGGGCTGTATCAGGAATGTTTTCACTGAATCGTCTTTGAATCAATCTTGAATCAATGTGTACTCAACTTCTTTCTAAGCAAATCCCATTATTATATCTGTGTGGATGTGCTCATCAGACAAGCATCTCATGTCTTTACTTCATAAATCATAATACCAGCATTATTAATTTTTCATAAAGCCATGTATATAGTTCTTTAATTTTCTAAATAAAGTTGGTTAAACACAATTGCCTTATAATTAATTAATTATCAAAAATTACTTTTGCTAGGTCTTTTAGCCATTTCCCTAGTTAAATTGTATATTGGGCAACTCTTCATTTCAATACCCATACAGATGGAGAAAAAAATTCTGTTGCAAACTTAAATAGCTAGTCCGACATTCACATTCTTGGGAAACAGAGGTTTAGAGAAAGAGACAAAATGAAACCTTATGGATGTTTCCTATCTATTTCACATCTTTCCTCAGTTCACCTCCTCAGTAAAGCTATTGTAAATCTTTTTAGCAGACAAGTGAGGAACTAGTAACAGCATGTTGTCCAACTAAAAAAGTGATTTAGAGGGACATTTATGATTTAGAGGGACACTGTACCTTTAGTGCACAGAAAGGTGTTGTTTTTTGGTGATGACTGGAAGATAGAAGAAAGTATCCTCCAAATATTCACCAAGAGTTAGCATCTGTTTAAAGGCCAAAGAAATTAAAATCTCTTCTCAGGAGTCTGTTACAACAGAACACCATTTAGTTATTTGATTGCATGACTAGGACACTTAAATGCTGGATCATACTAGACTTGTTTATATTAGAGAATGTGACATGCTTCTGTGAAACCACCCACAGCATCAAACTACATGGCCATGTGAAAGATTCCACCTCCTGGCCTTTTGAAATTGATTCTTGCATTTAATAGGAAAAGGTGATTTGTGACACTTCATTAAATGAAATCTTATAAATTACATATTTAGCTAGTATAATTAAGCATTATTGAGAAGTTCTTCAAGAACAGTTACCCAGGACCATACAAAACTGTCAAAAACCAATTTCATTTTAAATGCACTATGGCTTCCAGATGCTGTTGTAAATGCTAATAGTCACACAGTCTAATTAAGCATGTTTTTATTACTCATTAATTGAAGAGACAAAATCTGATATTTAAAATATAGCTTGTATAGGTACAAAGAATTAAATAATAATATAATACAAAGAATTATGAATAATATAATACCAAGAATTAATTATAGGTACAAAGAATTAAAAATAATTATGACACCAGCTTATAAATTAATAAAGCACAGAATTGGTGTAACGAATGAGAATACTATCAGAATAAAGAGTTCAATTTTACCTTAATGTTGAAAACAATTATGGACAGGTACGTATTAAGTTATCTCGGTTCAGCATTAGCTAGAAATACATTCATATCATAGCACTTAAGTTATTAAAATATCATATAAATTCTCAGCAGTTATTCAGCTAACAAAAAAGACCATAGGAGTGCCTGAATGATTTGCATTTTATTATAGCTTTTCTTTTATGTCCTATTAGACTTCCAAAACTGCAGATAAAGCTAATACGCTTCAAGAGGTGGACAGTGCTCAAGAAAATACGATTCCTTGGAAAGGTTGCATTACTGGACTTGGTCATCTGTCTAGAAAGTTTTTGGGGACATCAAAACATGTAAATACTTGGTCTTTGGATAAGTGTAAGCATTGTTAAGTTAGTGACTCATGAGAGAGGACTTAGGTTAAAATGGAGAAAGAAAAAAAAAGTGTTTTGTGGACTTTTTCTGTATTTATTTAGCAGAGTGAGCCTATATTTAGTCCATTTCAGATACCTTCCAGGTTTTAAATTCTTTGCTATCAGGAGAGATTGCACCTGGTCCTAGATACAGACCTTATCTGTGCATATGAAGATACAGTAATAGAATCACAGAGCACTTTGGGCTGGAGGACACTTGATAGTTCATCTTGTTCATTGACCTGCCATGGGCAAGGACATATTTCACTAGATCAGGTTGCTTCATCCACACCTGAACTTGAACACCTCCAGTGTTGTGACATCAACAACTTCCTGGAGAAACTTGTCCCAAGGGAAATTTGTTCCAATGTCGTTGTGTTGTGTTAAGTTGGACTGTTCCGCTTCCCCCTGTTCTGCAAGGGTTCTGCCCTGGTTCTCCCTCCCTTCCCGGTTACTGTCAGTTACCCCAACTCCTCCCCTGTTGTCTTAGCGATCAAATGTATTTTTCTTAAACCCCTCCTCAGTTCCCTGCCTGTCACTCTCCGTTCCCACATTTTTCTGGAACCTTCTACCCAGGGCGGTGAGTGATTGGCTGGGGAGCCGGGGCCCCTCTAAGTGTTTCCTATTGGTCTCTTCCTCACGTCAGTCCTCTGGACCCCACTTCCCCTCTGTGTCCCTATTGGTCCAAGGACAGGGTCCTTCCTTATATCCTTCACCCTTTATAAACCACTGTAGTCCCACCCTCCTTGTCTTCACCTGTTCCCCCGGGATTCATTAACCCTGGATTAACTGCAGTTGGAGTCCACCCTCTTCCTTTCCACTGGCTGCAGCCCAGACACGGCCACATCCTGCACAAGGCATTGCTTGCTGCTGTAATGCAGGGCGATCGCTGTAGGCGCTGCCCCGAAGCACTGCGATTGGGGTAGTGCCCCCGTGCTGTTAGCGGTGCTGGCCAGCTAGCCGGACGTCCGAGGAGGACAGCTCTTCTGGAGCCGCACTGCTGCACAATGTCCCACCATCCTCCTTGTAAAAAAATTCTTCCTTAAATCAAATCTAAGTGTAACCTGTTTTAATTTAAAATCATTGTACTCTTACTACAGGCCTTGGAAAAAAGTATGCTTCCATCTTTCTTATAAGCCCACTTTAATTATTGGAAGGGTACAGTAAAATCTGCCCCAAGTCTCCTCTAAGCTGATCAATCACAGCTGTCTCTGTCTGTCTTCACAGGAGAGCTGTCTCTTCCCTCTGACCATTTTTGTGGTTCCCCTCTGAACCCACTCTGCAACAAGTCCATATCTTTCCTGTACTGGGACCCCAAGGCTGGAGGCAGCACTGCAGGTGAGGTCTCACCAGAGCAGGGCAGAGGGGCAGAAACCCCTCCCTCCCCTGCTGACCTCAGGGCTTTGCGTGCAGTCCAAGACACACTTGGCTTTCTGGGCTGGCTCATGTCCAGCCGCTCACCCACAGCAATCCCAGGTCCCTCTGGGCAGGGCTTCTCTTGGTCTCTTCAGCCCCAGCCTGTGTTGGCACCAGGAATTGCCACAAGACAGGTGCAGAACCCAGCATCTCACCTTAAAATTCATGGGATTCCCATGGGCCACTTTGTACAACACCACTTCTCAAGCTGTCCAGATCCCTCTCAATGGCATCCCATCTTTCAGGAGTGTCAACATCACGAGTCAGCTTGGTGTCATCTGCTGATGATCCCTTTGTCTATGCTACTGATGAAGATATTAAATAGCATGTTCCTAATACTGAGTCTTGTGGGACATCATTCATTACTACTTTCCATTTTTAATTGAACCATTGACAGTAATTCTTTGGACAAGGTTGTCTAGCCTGTGTCTCACCTAGTTCTCTGTTGGAGGTTAGGATTTTTTCCTTTTTTTCTTTCTCTCATGGAATTTTGTCCCATTTGTTGCTGAGACAATAACTACCAATAGTTATGAGGCCAAAAGATGTGGTTGGGAGGAGGAAGAGGGGGAAGGGTGCAGCAGGCTTCTCTTTTACCTGAAGAGTTTTCTCTCCAGAGGAGCAGAGATACTACAAGCTTTTTGCTTGAGAGCTGTGGCAGCTAAATCTGGTCTGTAAACTGCACAGATAAAGTAGCCTTAACAGACACAACTCATCCAGTCTAGCTTGTCTGAGGAGTAAACAAGTCCCTGGGTCTGGTAATGATAGGTCAGATTCAAAGTCAAACGGGGGACCCCAGCCAATCCCATTGAAATTTGGTCAAGAACGCAGCCATATCATTGGCCAATGAGCTGGGTGGTGGTAAGATCCCAACCTGTGTAAGTGCAGGAAATTCGAAGTCCCTGTAAAAGGAGACGCCAAACAATAAACTTTGTTGTTGCTGCATGGACTCAGTGTGTTCTTATCACCTGCCTGTCTCCACACCAGTGACAGGGTGTGATGGGCTGGTCTGGACTCCTCTCTCGCTCCCTGGCCCTTGGCTTCAGAGGAGGACAGTCAAACTATTGCTTACCACAGGGAGAATCCACTGTCACTGTAGGGCCCAGCCCTGTACAGCTTCTTCCTTACTGTGTGACCTGTTGCCCGTAAGAGCAGCCATTGCACCGGGACCTTATTAACACCCAATCTTGCTGGAGAGGACACTCACCATCTCTTTGGGTGATTCAGGGGAAAACCCAGGACCCCAAGCCCCTCCCCCTTCCTGAAGAGTTCATCTCCCTGGGATTTTGTGGCAGTCACTACAGAGAATCCTGGCTGCCACTGCTCAGCACTACTGCTTTGTGCTGCTGCCTCAGGCTTTTTCACTGCACTCTAACCTAGCACCCCATGTCCAGCTGACCTCCAGCTCCTGCTAAGACTGTGGAGTTTTCTGTTATATTTTGTTTGCCACTGCAGGGGGCATGCCTGCCACTGCCGTCCCAGCCACCGCTCTAAGGTTCCTGCTGCAGCCCATTTTGCCATCCAGCCTAGCCGCCATTACCACATAAGGGAGACATTGCTGAGCTCGTGCCACAGCGCCCCCTGGAGCGGTGGGGGAATCATCGCACTCGTCCTGCCCGCCTGGGAGCCAGTTGCTGGCTGTGACCGTAACTACATGAAAGGTGAATGTCCCAGCAGCTGAGAGAAGGCTCTTACTGAGTTTGTGGGGTTTTTTTTGCTGATGCTGCTGTTGTTTGTTTCCCTTGTTATCTGTATACATACTAGTAAAGAACTGTTTTTCCTTTCCCCATATCTTTGCCTAAAAGCCCCTTAATTTCAAAGTTGTAATAATTCAGAGGAAAGGGGGTAGTATTTTTCATTCCAAGGGAAGTTCCTGCCTTCCTCAACAAATACCTGTCGTTTAAACCAAGACACTTTCATTCCATACCAAACCCGTATGTTTCCACCACCTTAGACATAAGAATGTTGTAGGGGAGCATACCAAAGGCCTTAGAGATATTTAGTGGATTCACAGGTCTTCCCTTACCCACTGATGTTGCCAATTATGGCTAGATAAGTCAAGCAACATAAATGTGCCCCACAACAGCTAAGCCAGCAAATGAGGAATTTAACAGCCAAACAAAACCCCTGCGAGGAAAGACTGCAGTCACATCTACCTTCAGATAATCTCAGAGGTTTTTCACTTGAAGTCTTGAACTCCCGTCTGAAGTCAGATAATTATGCCTGGGCTTTCTCCATTAACAATTCTAGCAAAACCTCCTTGTAAGCTTTTCTAAACAGCTGCACCATTTCCTTTTGGTATTTCTTCTTCAGCACAGGAAAATTAAAGCCCACAAGTTCCTCTCTGCTCCCACTTTCACTCTGCCTTTCCTTGCTGAATCTGAATGTAACAGAGACTCTTATTGGGCATTATGGATATGAAAACAGTGGCATGCATTGAAGTCTGAACTCATGCCAAGTTCCCATTTTGTTTGGGGCATTGAAAAACCTAGGAGAATGAAAAGTCCTGGATATTTTTTCAGTCATTTTCTGAAAAAGAAAAGAGATACTTGGGTCTTATTGCCTGATATAGCAAGGATTTGTTTCTGAGCATTAAATAGGCAAGAAAACAAACAACTGCCACTTTTCATAATGAAGGAAAGAAAAACATTTCTAGCTCCTCTTTCGTTATCAAGCAACTTCCCTTCTTGTGTTATGAATTGACACAAGAAAGAACCTAAACACCATATCTTGAACCTCTTCCTGTCACGTTCCTTCAGATGACTGTTCCGGGCTTCCTCCTTGCATTTTGCAATCTCCCAGCAGAGCTAACTGAACAAACCAGGCAAGAGAGGTGAATCTGAACCCTGTGGAGAGACCCCACACCCATGTCAGACCTCTTTGAACAGGGTTTTAAACTGTTTCATGTGCTTTTGCAGCCATGCAAATTTTGTTCTGATGTTCAGGCATCTGACCGTCTGGCTTATATATTTCCTTTTCATTTCCAAAGCCTCTTCTTTTTCAGAAAAGCAAGTACTGTCTAAGAATAAATATTGTTTCAAAAAACCTTGGTGCAAAAGCAAAAAAAAAAAAACAAGAAACAAACAAACCAAACCAAACAACACCAAACAAAAACAAAACAACTTTTCTGTACCCAGACTAAGAGATATTGGTACTCTTTATGTGTGCTCTGCATAAAAACAAAGATTGACATAACTAAAAAGTATGCGCATCAATTATGCTTCATTGACTGTTTACATTGTTCGCATTTCTCTCATGTTAGACATTTAACATAGCTTTTAAAACCCTGTTGCATGGTATTATCTGTAGCTGTCCAACTGACCCTCCTGATGCAGGAAAAAGGTTTCCTGGATAATATATTCCGCTTCAGAAGAGTCAGCATCTCAGTCATAGAGTGTAGGTAGTTTGTTATTATTTTCTG
The DNA here is from genome assembly GCF_047830755.1 of Zonotrichia albicollis. Taxonomy (NCBI): domain Eukaryota; kingdom Metazoa; phylum Chordata; class Aves; order Passeriformes; family Passerellidae; genus Zonotrichia; species Zonotrichia albicollis. The sequence continues at coordinate 25,156,897 of NC_133860.1, forward strand.
CTTAAGGAGATGATCTGCTTTAAGGTTGTGCTCACCTTAGCAAGTTGGAGGACTTTTGTACAGGAAAAAAAATTAATGCTGAGATACCACTGCCATCCTACATGCCTTTCAGGGGTTTACCCCAGGTTCCACTGTGGTTCTAATGACTTAATGACCATCAGTAGCTGGAGCCCAACAGGTGAATTTCCAGAATACGTGTCCTGTGGGATCATACATGTGGGCACAAGTTTTCATCTTGCCATTCACAGTGTGAACTAAAACATGATAAAAGGGGACACTTAAGAGTTTTGTTTCAGAAGTTCACTCCTCCTAAGAGCAAGATTGCATAGAAAAGTAGAAGTTTCTAAAGACCATTAATGACTCATTGTCATCCTGCTACAGGCATTTGATTTGCTCGAACATAGCTTCAATGTCTAAACCCTCTCTTTTTCTTTATTTACATGATATATACTTCCTCACCTAGTCCAATTTAAAAAATCACTAAAATTATAACAAACAACAAGGTCTTTGGACCTTAAAGAAAGATCATTTTGGTCCTATCATAAAATTATCAAATAAATACTACAAGATTTAATTTCAAAGCCTTTATACATGTAACATCATTCCAATAGATAAAAATAGTTTGTATAGAAAGTATTTTTTTTAAGTATTTCATCATGATGCCTTGAGATGCTCACATAGAACAGAGACTAGGCAGAACTAAAGGAATAAAGTAGGTATTTATTAAAAGCCCTAGAAGGATACATCTTGAGCTGCAAAAGAGACTGGCCTGGGCTTTGCCCAAGATGGACCTAAGATGGTAACAAGATGAATAACTAGTCATGATGACACTTTAATAAGTTTTAATACTGGGGTTAATTGTCCAATTACAGCTTCAGGTTCTAAAGTCCCATCCTCCTGGTTTGCTTTCTTCAATTTGCTGTTTATGATTTTGGGCTTGGGGCTTTAATGGTTATTCTTGGTTCTCAAGCTGGAAAAGGATTGTTTTGTCTAACCACCCTGTGAAGAGAACTTATTAACACTTAATATGAATTTCAGAGTTACGCACTAAAGGGGTACAGACTCTGAAAAATATGAAAGTTAAAACTTAAGGCATCAATACCTTGATGCCTTAATACCAGTAATTAAGGATTTCCAGTAGAATACCACTATGAATACCAGTTAATGGATTTCTTTTGTTGTTGTTATTTATGGTTTTGTTGATGCTGTTGAGTCAGGGACAGAAAGAAAGACTCCAGTCTCCAGGTGGATCAGAAGGCTCAAGAAGAATTCTTTATTAGCAACAAGCAGCAAGTTTTATAGTCTCATGGGACCAGATTGATCTCAAAGTAGAAACATCTCACATTATTGGTGGCTATGAATAGCAATATGTGAAGAGCCATAACTACAAACAATGGTTAAAGAAAGAGGGATAATAATTGTTTGAATTCTTTCATCTGAGATTCCCAGACTCAGCCTGGGAGAAATTGTCTCTGTTCTCTCTTCAACTGAACTGAGAAAATCCACAGGTTGTTTGTCAAATTGTATGCACTGAGTACATAAAATGCTGCAAAAACCCAGCTGGCAGTATTTCTTTGTTCTCACTTCTGTCATAAGTTGTCTGTCTCACTTTCTGATCAAATCCCTGATTTCTCTCTCAGCCAGTTTCTAGTTGCAACTGTTATGGTACTCTCTGTATAAGTGATAAGCATTTAATATTCTTCTGTAGAACAAGGTTCAAAATATAGCTAGGCTGGAAAATAACTGGCCTTATCCTGACAATTTCTTGTTACTAAAACAACCTAACCTCTGACCCTTTGGCTTTATTCAAGAAGGTTGTCTCAAATAACCACCTTACAGCTGTGTCTTTGATCAGGGTTCAGGAATAGCTGGATCTGACTCAGGCTTGGGGAAGGAAATGCACATGGTGTGTGACTGCAGTACCAGCAATACATCAAGTTCCACTGCTATGGCTCAGTTGGTTTGCTAGTATTGTCTCTGCTGGTGTTACTTGCAGAGCTAATAGGAAAAAAGTGAACTGCTATGATTTATAGCTGTTTCTGCATTACAGGGTATAGATCCTGTTTTTAGTTTGGGCACAGGAGTATTTTCTTTGAGCAAGTTTCACTGCCAAAATGTGTTAAAGATTTCAAATATTCCCCTAACACAGACCAGTGACTACAGCAATTTGGTGGTTTTGCATGGAAGGCATTTATGGAAGTGATGTAAAAGTTTCTGTGTAATTGACAGTCTGTGGAACCACGTCTCTGTGAAAAACACATGTTAAAGATGAAAAATCTTGAGAAAGCTCTCTTTTCCTTTTAGCCTGGAACAGGTAACAAGGCTGGCATGGGGCTGGGCCAGGCCAGGCAGACTCTGGCACAGGATCGGGCCCCTCTCCAGGGAACCCGCCAAGCCCTGTCCCAGCCAGGCCAGGCCCCAGCAGCTGCCAGGCAGAGAGGGAGTGGGGAGGCTGCAGAGGCCCTGGGCAAAGCAGGGTTGGGCTGCGGCTGTTAACATCTTGCCACAAGGTCCCCTGCCCCAGCATGGCTGAGATCATGTGGCTGAGACCAGAGGTAGCCCTGTAGCCTGTGCAGAGTAACCCTGTAGAAAGAATTAAATCAAGAGAAAACCAAAGACTTAGCCATGCCACCGATTCTTACACAGCGCCAGCCACTGTTCCTGCCACAAACACCAAGTGATCATCTGCAGGCCCTGGGTGAGATATTAACACTTTCAATGCTTCAATCCTCCCTCAAATGAGAGAAATTACTGAGATGTAAGCATGTAGGGGAGCAACATGAAGACACCGAGGTCAGCGAAGAAGTCAAGTCCAGATGGGAGGGATGAGGAGATGCCTTGATCTTGGGGCCAAAATCCTCTTGTAGAGCTGTGGAAAAAAGACTCTGTTTCCTTGTAGCACATGAAAGCCATGGGGAGAGGAAGGGTTCAGTTTGATATCAAGCAAAGGCCTCCATGCCTAAGTAAACAGATGTTAAAGTAGTTGTGATCTTATGAGAAGTTTGAACAGAGAACGAGAAAAGAGTAGTCCTGAGCCCCCAAGAGAAAAAAAATGAGATCTCTCTTCCCAGAAATGAAGATGATTTTAGAGATAGATAATGAGAACTTTTGCTTTTGAACAATTCATCTTTAAAACAGTACCCCATAAGTTGACATGGCGCATAAACACAGCTGTGGGAAAAGCTTGTAGAAAATGGGAGGGACTTCACGATTGCAGATTTCCCCTGGGAGCTGCTATTCATGAGGAAATTAAGAGTCATGAGAGCATTGTTTTTTTCTTGTGGAGAAGTCTCCATAACATTAACAAGAAGGACTTCTCTCCCTAAGTGAACTGAAAAAGAACTATTCTAGAGGTGGTAAACTGACTGAAATTTTAGGTTTTGTTTCTTTATATTGTCAGTAGGAAAAAAAAGGTTGTGGAGGGAGGAGAAGTATTCTGAAGGTTTTGTTCTGATTCTTATTACTCTTTAGTTACTGTTAATAAATTTTTCTTTATACCCTTTTAAAGTTCTGATCCTGCTTTGCCTTTCTCCTAATCCTACCTCACAGCATGAAGTGAATGCACTGGTGATTGGCCAGCACTGGAACCCACCACATTCACTGGTGCATAGACCGGGCAATCTCAAAATAGGCGAAATCTCAAACTGGTGAACCAAAACCACTACATGAAATTGGTGTTTCTGCGCGGTTTTGAATGAAACCACCACAAGCCTAAAGTTCATTAGGCTTTGCTGTTTGCTGTTGCACCTGGATCCCAAGAGAAAGGGCAAGCCGTGTAACCAGCTACATGGTCGTCCCTTTTTATCCAAGTGGTGTCACTGAGTGGCCACTCGCTGCCTTGAGCTCCTGAGCTGGTACTGAGGGTAGAGATTCGGCCTCTGGCTTGGAATGTCTCCTTCCACTTGGCCTAGCCAAAGGTGGGCACCTGAAGAGGTTCCTCTGAGTGGCAAAAAGAGAAAGAGGGACTTTGGTGGCAAAGTTCCAAGATGTTTATTCTTCCCCAGAGGAAGAAGCATCAAGACATTACAATGAAACTAACCCGAAGGCAGACACACAGAAGAACACTGCTTGTAGGAGTTGCTGGGGATTGCACGGTTGGGACGGACGGAGATGAGATCTCTTTGAAGCTAAGTGGTATAACTTGCAGTTTATTTCAAAGGGCGTGGGTGAAGGGCCCTGTTGTGAGCTGCCAGCTGCAGCTTGAAGCAGGCCCGAGAGAAGAGAGGCTTTAAAGTGTAAGAGAGTTAAAGGCAAAGGTTTAAGAGTGGAGAGCATGTAGAAAGGAGGGGGTGAAGAAGTGCAGAGGGAAGACAAAGAGACAAAGAAAGAAAAGGGCGTGAAGAAGAACGCAAGAGTGAGCAAAGAGAGATAAGAGAGAAGAGAGGTACGAGAGCGCAAAAAGAGACTGAAGTTCTCGTTACAATACAATAAATCATCTTCAGTGTTGAATATCCAGATTCTCATTAACCAATCTACTACAGCATGCATATCCTATAACATTTCCACACAACCTATAAGAATCACTACATTATCATACTACGTTTACGTGTTAAACCCTAAATCTTATTCTTTGGGCCCCATCTGCCAAGCTGCAAGGCCTGCTCTGACTCTTAGGCCTGCCTGCTTGCAGAGGGAATTGTCTCCTCTAGGGGGGATTACATTCAACTGGTCACAACTAAGGTATCTCAAAGGTTGCTTTCATTTCAATCTCGCTTATAGTTTCTATATTCTCAAAATCTTTTGCCAAGCAGTCATATTTAACAGACTTTCTTGTTTCATCCTTCCCAACAACTGCTAAAGGGATTTTAAGGTTATAAACGAGGGCAGTCTTAGGGAGGAGGCTACCTACAAATCAGTCATGGGCTAGCAAGGAGGAGCATGGGGTGGGTTCCTATTAAAGTAAAACCAATGGATAAGAAGGAGGGAGGAATGAATGCATAATCAACAAATGGTTGAAGGGAAACAACATAACTGACATAGAATCTTCTGGTTAAAGGGGTGTAGCAAACAACTGACAAGCTGCAGGGGCAGGATTTAGAGGACTGACAGGGAAGAGTCAGGAAACATGGGAGGCGCAGAGGAGATTGACATGGGGATTGACATAAGGAAAGGCGGGAAAATATGGGGTAAACAACTTCTGGGAAGAACCATTAGGGAAACTGAACAGGGGCATATGGAACAAACCATTTCCAAACATAGGAAATATATTCCAAATTAAACAATTAAAGCTCAAGAGCAAACCACAACAGCTGTTGTTTAGAATTTTCCTTTAATTAGTTTTGGGACTGTATATTCTTTATTGTTACCCCAAGGAAGATAAAATGAGAAAGTTTAATACATTTCATTTGTGCCATGAAATGAGTAATTTGTGAAAGGTTCTGTATGAATAAGCTAGGTCATTTACTGACTCACCATTTTCAATTTGATTACTGTTCATATATTGTTGTGTCTAATTTAAGGATGCCCTCACATATTGAAAAGACAGAATAATATTTTTAAAATTTATCCCAAATGCATACAAGAAAATTAGTTTTAATTGTATGGTTTGAGTTTAAGTTTGTGTTTCTCTTTGGTTATGCTTTGGCAGTAATGTATTATTACAAAAACACATTCATTTTAATGTATTTTTGTAATAATAATTAAACAACAGCGTCTTCTTTTGGATATGTACAGGAACTAGGTCCTAACCTGTTAGTATCATTGCTTTTGATCTGGGAAGTGCAAAAATTACTGAAATCAATTACACTTTAATGAAGCCCATCATTGTAAAATGGTTTGTTGTAATATCCTCTGTATCAATACGTTTCTTCACAACCCTTTCCAAAAGTTACAAATAAAAGACAGATATTGTAAAAATATTAATCTTTCTAAGGTATTTTTAAATCTAATGAACTAATTGTGCTTTAGTTTCCTTACTGCCTAAAAAAAGGGAAAACATCATTTCAGATTTAAAATTTCATTTACAGTTTTGATTCAAATACCAAAACTGAAGCTATTTACTTGAAGCAAGTAAAAAACCAAACCAAACAAACAAAACAAACCCAACTAAACAACAACAACAAAAAACCCCAAACAAACAAAAAAATTGAAACACTAGAATGCAACTTTAGACAGATTTGGAAGACACCTGAGAAAGTTAAAGTCCTTAAAATTTTGGCCCATAGTTAGAAACATATGCATTTTTAATTTCAGTTTCTATAGATTCTGTATTCCAGTACTTATTCTATTCTTCATTTCTCACTAGGAGGTAAATAAATTTATTTCAACCTGAACTAAAGCTTATGGATCGTGAAAACTGAAGTTGCTAGTTGTAATTCTTGTGTCCTTTCACAAGGCCTTCAAGCATGTGCTTTAAAAGGTTCTGTAAATATGAGCAATCACAATGATCTCAATGACTGTGAAGATTTCTCCATGCTTTTACAATGAAAGGTAGACATTCTTGAAACAAAATCAGACCTCCAGGCTTCTTGGTATTCCCAGTGAATGTTCTCCTTCCCATTCATAGCAAATCTGTCCTTTCTGTGACATCTCAGCCTTAAGAGAAGATCAAAGCTGCTCCTGCTGAGATATGTCATCTCAGACACTACCAAAACACTAGAGAAGGAAGGTAGGAAGATGCAAGTATAAGAAATATTTTCTTTGCCTCCAAAAAGCATGCATGATTCAGAAAGTTTCCCTGTTAGAAATTCTACTAAGGCTCTTTTGTCCCAGAGGTTATCTCTGCATTTGAAACAATGGGAAACTCATAAAGTTACTGATATTCAGAAACATCTCATATCTATGTACTTTTAGTTTCCTAATTTGTTAAGACTGTATGTTTTTCAGTCATAACATTCTGCAGCAAAATGTCAGGCAATCAACATAATTTTATGTTAAGTAGAAAATTACTTCCTTTGAAGTTTGACATCTTAATCTAGAGATGTTCTAGTTAGTGGTGAACTAGTGTTCACCATGAATTTTCATCACATTTATAGACATTGATTGAAGGGTATATTTCAATAAGAAACTCTGCCTAATAACTACTTTATTCTGAGTATAATGATAAATAATATTTCATCTTCTCTTCATTTAAATTTTGTTGGAATCTACTTTTTTGAAAATTTTGTTTAAAAATAGCCAAAGGATGTCTGAGAACTGACAGCTCTCTAAGTCTCCAAGGATACATTTCTTCTGGCTGTATGGCTCAGGGTTTGGAATTGTCAAGTTCCCATTTCCAAGAAATATGCATCTTTGATTTTGCGATGCTACTTTATCTACCTGATGATGGAGTCACAGCTTGAGCTCCTTCACAAACCCTGGGGAAATTATTAAATTCTAAAACTGATTAGTCCAAGTTCCTATAGCAGCAGTTATTCAAACCTGAGCATAAAACATACACCTGGGTATTGTGCATGCAATGTGGGTAATGGGCTGTCCAAACCTGCTTTTTCTTCTTCTTAGGAAGTAAACCAGTGACATGGCAGAGAGGCCCAAGGAGAAGAAATCTTCAGCCATGATGTGCTCAAATGCCATGCACCTTGAGGTAAAAAGCATCTGATCTTGCTATAGAAATTACAGTATGAAAGACAGTCAACAAAATTGCAGTGAGACCGTACAGCAGAAAAAGTGTCAGAGCAAGACAGATTGGAACACCTTGAAAAACCACATCTCTGATTCTTTTCAGGTGTGTTGATACAATAATTGGATGAGTTTCTTCTACAAAGCTGTAAAATCTGACTTTGTAAACTTATCAGGAGATGATGATGTTTCCATGTAAAAAAATGAACAAGAAATAGAATGAAAGCTGAATTCCTATTCAGTTTTTCAACTATTGAAGAGCTGCAAAAATATCCTAAACACCCCATCATTTAAACATAACCCTATATTTCACTTTCTCAAATAAACAGCTTCAACATTTCCAGCTTCTTATACATATGAAAGCCTTTGTGGGCACATAAAAGAGCTTTGAGATGTTTTATATCTTTAAGATGTGAAAATTTTGAGCCACTTAAAATAAAAAAGTCACATATTAAAAGCTCTTCAGGCACTAAGTTGGACTAGAATTGCTCTTACAAATTTCCTAGTGTTTGGCAGTTTACAATGACTTTTTTGAAACAGGTACATACTTCAGTGAAACAAGTAGTTCTTTACCAAAATTACTGTAGGGGAATTTATGAGACATCAGTAAGCTGTTTGTCTTTAATAAGTCCTGGTTGTATCAAATATTGTAATATTTCTTAGCAGCCAGATGAGAAACCAAATGCTTGGGCATTGTCAAGAGGTATGAACCTAAATCAAATAGAATAGATTTTTTATTTATGATTCATATTTAAGAAAGACAATAGTTTCTGTCCAGTAGTGTCATATGTAGGATATTTATTAAGGGTAAGTGGAGGTATTTTATGGTAATAAAATATTTTTTTGAACACCATCACAATCAAATGCTCCAAGAATTCAGCAATCTAGGATTTTAATTAGTACGTCATCTAAGCTTCTTTTTATTTTCATAGGAATGGTGAGTGCTTTACAATGTATCTGTTTGAGGTAATGTTCAGGGACATTTAACTACAATAATACTACTGCTATCCTTACTAGTGTTACTTAATGAATATAATGGTATCACTTTATGTACTTCCAGATTATGTGCTTTACAGTTTATAATCAAGTCCAGAATATACTCAATATATTTTCCTTATTTCCTTATATAACCATTTTCTACTGCTAGTATTGTAATGTACTTTATATTCTTAGCATCCCCATAGCTTTAAGCAACATAAAAAGTAGAGAGTGTTCATTTTGTACTGAGACATTTGTTACATGAATGGAAAAGTTTAAAAATTGCATCTTCAGAAATGGAGAAATATCGTTTCAACTGGAACACATCTTCTGTAAAGCATTTGAAACAACTGGAAACTCATAATGTTACTGACATTCACAAACATCCTAAAATCTGTATTCCAAAATATTATCATAGCAAGCACTGCTTTGTTTTCATATTTTCAGTGTGTTCCATTTATGTGAGTAAATTATGCTTCCTAAGATATCTGTAGTATAACCAATAGTACTTCAACTAAAATAACAGCTTAATGTTTTGAATTCCTTGATAGACTAACATAAAGCATAAAACTAAACAAAGCACACAGAATTGATCGAGTGACTGGCAAAGATCATGTGACGTGTCTCGCTGATACCATGTAGGTATGGAATACCTGAGGACAGGTTTTGGGCTGCCTTTGATTATATCAGATGGCTGGGAGAGTATGGCAACAGACTCCAACAGAAGAAACTTCCTTTTGTCCGTTCAATATTGCTCGCTGCAGTAGGAAATAAAATTTTCCTCTAATTATCTAAGAAAACTATATTTTTCCATCATCTTATTAATAATTGTATTAATAAAAATTTATAGAGATTAAACTATGCATGAGCAAAAAGTACATGTCCTTTGTTTACTACTCCATTAAAAATAGGAGGACTTACGGTTTTTATTATTTGTAATCAGAAATTTAGGTAAGAAAACATTGTGTCAATTTTCATAAATTAAGATGATAATGCTATTAAAATAATTAAACGTTCAATACAGAAATAATTGTAAACTCCTCCTAATTATGATAATCTTTTAAATTCCCTGTGCTGGCTTTCTCTTTTCTTTTTGTTCAAGTCCATATTTATTGTTTCTACCTAGAAGCAGCCTATCATCTGGATAGACAGAATACTCAGCGTGTGTTCAAATTTACATTTATCAAAGCAATTTTTGTCTTGAATTAGGCAGTAACTGAAGAATATGTGTTTACGCAAAAAAAAATCTGACGAGTTCCATTCCTCTTCTATGACTGTCAATTTTTCTGCTGTTTTGGGGAGTTTGACATATGTGACTGAAGGTTTTCCTTTTATTGTTTCTAGCTAAACCAAAATAAAACAGACCTCTTTCCCCAAAATTCCTAGAGAAAATACAAGAAAATGCCTTTCTTTTCTGCAGTTACTTTTATAGTAGATGTGCTGTAACTTAATTCAGTGTAATTTTATTTGCTATTTAAACTACAATTCAGGAGACATTAATTTAGTACAAGTAAACTGGATGTTGTAGTAGACTTCTGTCATATAAAGCTGGAAAACTCTGTCAAAGGCTTTTTCTGAGAACTTAAATTGGGCTAGACAGTTTAGTAAAAAAATTTGTTTCAAAACATTGAAATTAGGAGTGTTGGAAGATGTGAAGGGATTGTTTTTGGTTCCAGAATTGAGGCAAATATCTAAGTACAGATGATGAATCTAGAAAAGCAAAATTTAAGCATTTAAATAATTAATTCATAAGTAAATATTGGGTTGTAAAACAACAACAAAAACAATCTTGCTCTCAGACCTGAACTGCGCAGAGTCATCAGGAGAAGATGATCTGCCAGAAACAGCTCAAGAAAAGAATGGAGCGTTATCATTTGTGCAAATGCATGTTGCTTTTATTCTTTTTAGTTTTTGTAGTGAAGCTTTATCTGTAAATCAACCAAAGACAAATGTCTGGGTTGTTTTAGCCAGGTCTGCAGGCTCTGATACCATATGTGTATCTGATCACTCTGTTTCCATTCATAAACAGCTACAAAACCCGAAGGATTTGGCTAATCAAATTACAGTAGATGACCCATCTTGGCTAGACAGTTTGTTTGACGGTTGGAGCTTTGCACCTTGGCTAAAGGAACTCTGCAAAATAGGCTTGATTATTCTAGTAGTAATAGTTGTAGTTTTACTAGCAGTGCCCTGTATACTTCAGTGTGTGCAAAGAATTATGAGTAAGACAGTGTCTAATATTTTAGTTGTTCATTGAAACGGGGGAGATGTTGGGGAGGATGAAACAAAAAAGCCTTTTAAATATGACTGCTTGGCAAAAGATTTTGAGAATATAGAAACTATAACTGAGATTGAAATGAAAGCAACCTTTGAGATACCTTAGTTGTGACCAGTTGAATGTAATCCCCCCTGGAGGAAACAATTCCCTCTGCAAGCAGGCAGGCCTAAGAGTCAGAGCAGGCCTTGCAGCTTGGCAGATGGGGCCCAAAGAATAAGATTTAGGGTTTAACACGTAAACATAGTATGGTAATGTAGTGATTCTTATAGGCTGTGTGGAAATGTTATAAGATATGCATGCTGCAGTAGATTGGTTAATGAGAATCTGGATCTTCAACACTGAAGATGATTTATTGTATTGTAACGGGAGCTTCCCTCTCTTTTCGCTCTCTTTTGGCGCTTTCTTATCTCTCTTTTCCCTTATCTCTTTGCTCACTCTCGCACTCCTCTTCGCGCCCTTTTCTTTCTTTGTCTCTTTGTCTTCCCTCTGCACTTCTTCACCCCCTCCTTTCTGCATGCTCTCCGCTCCTAAACCTTTGCCATTGACTCTCTTACACTTTAAAGCCTCTCTTCTCTCGGCCCTGCTCTGAGCTGCGGCTGGCAGCTCGCAACAGGGCCCTGCACCCACGCCCTTTGTAATAAACTGCAAGTTATATGACTTGGCTTGAAAGAGATCTTGTCTCCGTCCGTCCTTACCGTGCGTGACCCCCATCACTCCTACACACAACCAATCTTAGGGGACCAGAAACTCTGTTTTAGGAGATTCTCAGACCCAGTGTAATACTTAGAAAATGGGTTCTGAAAACTGATTCCAAAAGATGGCTTGCTATCCCTTTTAGGACGTGAAATATATTTAGGTGGGAAAATGAAGACTGTTCACTGCCAGTGTGCCAAAACCCAGCCCAGTTTGTGTTGATTAGCCATATTGGCAAAGGAAATTGCAAAGGAAGGGAGGGAAAAGAAATACCTAAATGAGCACCATGAATCAGAAAAATCAAAATATAACTTAAAGCTTGAATCTTTATCAGGGCTTGGTTTTCCCCTTCTGTTCTTTAATGCATCCTCTAGGTCTGCCTACTTTTTCTTTACTTTTCTGCCTTGTATTGGATAAGCTGATCCTCCTGAAAATGAAAATGAAAACCATTATTTTTTCAGTTAACCCTTATAAATATGTTTAACTAACTAAGGATTTATTATACTACCAACTCCTTCAAAAATTATTTTTATGTTTTGTTTTTTTTAACATAAGCAAATGCTTAGTGAAATAGGAGATAGTCAAAGCATTTTAAGAAAGCCATCCCCAATTACAGTAGAGATGCTGTATTATTTCTGTTAATAAAATTTTTAGATTAAATAATATTTCATTCTGAATGATCAAATGATTAGCCAATCACAGATCATTTGTGTGGTGCCAACTGCTGGGGTAGAGTGCCTGTGTTAGGTGATCAAAATTTAGTCTGCTGGATTTCTCTAAGATGGTTTAGAAATAACTCAGATAACTCAGTAAGTCAGACATGGGAAAGACCATTCATTCGGTGAAGCTTTTCAGATTTTCAGTGAAGTTCATAAGAAGAAAGTACTGGAAAGTGAAATTAGGCAAAATCAACAGTGAATGCAGCTGTGCAGCTGTCATTTCCTAGAAGTATCAGGAGAATGACAGGATCTCCATCACTTACTCCTTCAGGCAAAAAAAAAAAATAAAAAGGGAAAAAAAATAAGGGAAAAAAAGAAAGACTAAATGGAGAGGTAAAGTCAGGACTGGAAACAAAAAGGGAAGAAAATCTAGTCCAGCCATAATATAAACGTTAGATGCTGTGGGAATTCACAAAATCAGAGGGTTTTGAGAAAGCTGCAAAAGGCAGGCCTCAGAGACAGAACTGTGATTAGAGCTAAGCAGTACCCATAAGTCAGCAGAAAAATTATGTAAAAAGTAGAAAAGCAAGGACAAATAGAACAATGATTTGTGTTTCAATGCTTGTCTAGAATAACTCCCTAAGCTACAGAAAATTTTATCTAGCAAGATATTAGGAAGTTTGAAGCTTAATAATAGAGCACTGTGCCTTGTGTTTTAAGGCTTACAAGTAGCTATTGTATTCGAAATAAATAACCAAAGGTACACGTGCTTATAGTGATTGGATAGAACTGCTGTCAATATGTTTTTGCTTTGTGTGATTGGTCAAAAAACTTATAAACTAAGTTGTAACATTAAGTTCTTCATCTGCTGCCTAGGATATGAGCTGCTGGCATCTTCCCATTTTCATAAACATATAATGAGACTGCTGCTGAAAAACAAAACAGCTCAAGGCACATTCCCCAGCAGTCCCGCCCTATTTGTGACTTGTACATATACCCCTGGCCAGTGATAGATGCTAGGTACAGACTACAGTCTGTAGTCAGTGTGATTTGTGGAGTATGTGTAGACAGGCAGTTGCAGCTTCCTAGGTGGTCGATACCTCAAGCCTGTCAGTGTTTAAGAGGCATTACGATAGTACCTTAAATACTGCGCTTTAATTTTTGGTCAACCCTGAATTTGTCAGGCACTTGGAGTGCATTGTCACTATAGGTCCTCTCCAACAGAACTATTACACCCTTGTCAATTTTAGAGCATTATGCAATGCTACTAATGCTGGACCTCCAGTATCTGCCATGTTCTTTGCCAGGTTTTATTTCAGAAATAAATTATTCTTCTGCCACACTAGATTGCCTGCCAAAAGCAGTCTTTAACCTTTACATTTATACATATTCTTGGAATAAACATCTTTCTTTTGAGATTAGCAATCCCTGTGTACTTTATGGGTATGGGCCATTGTATAAAGTCTGATGTTTTTTTCAGACCACCGTACGGTGAATTATTATTGCATTTGAAATTTGTTTCTGCCTTTTAAGAGCTTTCTCTACTGAAGAATAATTGCATTGGAAGAATGGATATAAAAGAAAATAATTTTAAATCCCATGTTCACACAGAGTGGTAATTTGAAAGAATTTTTGGAGGTAGAAAGCTGTGGAGATTTTCATCATGCACAAACCCTAAGATGTTGTGACTAGGTAGCCTAACAGTTTCACTGGAATAAAACTGAATTCGGATGTCTGCATACCTGCTGTCCTCACAAAAGTCAACATTGTTCTCCTAATGTCTTCAGGCTAAACTCCCAATTTCTTCATACATATAAACATATATACATACATACCTACATACATACATACATACATACATGGATAATGGAAGTTTTGACAGATTGATAGAATGTAGATTGCTAGTGTGGCCAAAGGTAAAAACAATTCCATATTCAATTGAACTTCTACATTCTGGTTTCCACAGAACACTCGGTGTTCTGTTTAAAAGATTAAATTTTTTGTTTTGTCTCTTCGCTATTTGACTACCTCTTTTTTTCTTTTATTTTTTATGTATAGGAAGATAATGCCTTCAAGGACTCCCTTTCTGAGGGCCAGCATTTTCATTATTAAGAGAGGCTAGCAGAAAGACTTTTGTACCCATGCAGATGATGTGGTCATGATATTTGTTCCCTTGGGAAGATAGGCTAAATCCAGGAACTTACAATAACAATTCCACTGCAATACCATGTAATCAAGCTGAGAGCCAGAGAAAAGCAGAGATATTTGATGTTTCATTCTACTGGGAATGATTTTTTTTGCATCAAAAAAAGTCCATCCAGTAATACAAAATATTTGTAATACAAAAGTGTACTTCTATGTATTGTATTATTTTCAAAACATATTATGGAATACCTCATTTTTTGGTAATGTAGATCCAAATACAAAATACTCTCCATAATGATGAGATAAGAATACTTCAGATTTATGATCAATTTATCATTTTGAATATTATCCAATAGACATTTATGCTCAAAAACTCAAATCCTATTTCAAGTGTTTGATGACGTTAAAAAAACATAACAAAAAAAAAAGTCTTCTCTGAGGGAGGAAAGAATTGTATCTGCAAGGCTAACCTTAATGGAGGATCTTGTCCTTATTTTTTTCAGGTATTTTTTGTTCTGTCCTATTTAATCCTCCTCAGATTAAATGCTCTGACAGGAACAGAATTTGGCAGATAATAGATATTTTTCAATTTTCATTAGTCTCAAAACAAGTAGACAAAACTTTTACTGAAAGTGGAGCACAGGAGTGACATGACACCTGAATAATAGTGCAGAAATCGTGTCAGGACACAGGGCAGGATACAAGAAAGCTCTTTGTGCCTCACTGTATATGCAATAAAGTGCCACTTTGTTTGTTTGAAGAGAAATAGAAAACAATTAAAATTCTAGTTCAGGGAAATACATAGGTTGCTTATGCAGTCTTAATTGCTGTTGCAAATTCTCCGAGAAAGCTACTGAATTAATGATGCAGTCTTAATTGCTGTTGCAAATTCTCTGAGAAAGCTACTGGATTAATGCCATAGTGTGCATGTATGTGTGTGTTTAAGTAATATAAATGAGAATGGAAGGAGGATGAATGGTCATGTATGGATCAGATAATTATATGGAAGGCTACAAATTTTTCCATGTCCTTTCACTCACTATATGCGATTTCTCATTAAACTGAAGATTTTTTGAATGTATTGTTGATAAATACTAGTCCTACTCATGTCAATATGCTCAAAAACTACCCTTTTTCAAGATAGTTTGTGTGTATTAGAAATTATTTTTTCTGTTGTTAAAAATAGCTACAGACAGAAAAGAATGCTGGACACTCAGGATTTTTATTAATATGTAATATTTATAACACCTGTCAAATTTTGAACATGTGCTTATGGGGGCATTTTCTGCCTTACTAATGTTACTAATCCTGCTGGTGAAAAGCAAAGGCTCTTCAACGAACATTTGTTCTCTAACATATAGCAGATTATTAAACTTGCTCTCCAAAGGAACTGAAGCATGACATGCATCTCTGTTAGACAAGTGCAATAAATAGAAGACATCTTAAAAAGAGATCTTCAGACTCTTTTGCTGTTTCCTGCTGAAGACAAATACAAAATTAAGTTCTAGAAGGGACATACGATAAGGATCTAAATAATTGAAAAAGTTGCTTATGCAGCACCTTTTCCCTAGGGGTCCAGTTCAAACTGGGCCAAACTGAGAACAAGGAAGAGCAAACATTAAAAAATACTCAAACCTTGAGGAAACATGAAACGCTATTGAGTGGATGCATAGATATAAAGCAGGCAAAGCAGCTGCTTTACACAATCAATTAGGAAAAAAATTCTGGAAAATAATAAAAAATTACAACATTATTATGTTCATCATGAAAAATCATTCAAAAAGGAGTACCACCTAGTAAGACAGAGGCAATTCAGAAAAGATATTATTTCTCTTTGCCAAACTGGTTGCAACTGGCAATTTACAAAAATCTGTGCATTTGTCTTAGACTATAAGCTTACTGCAGACATTGCCAGTAACTCTTGTTGTCACTTTTGATGTCACAAGTATCTGCCAGTGGAAACAACAGAGTTGATGATCATAGTGTAAAGGCATTGTAATGTGTAAAGAGTTTACAATCTGCATATCACTTACGCAGTCAGCAATGTTCATTTCAGAGAACAAAAATACCTAGGAAGGTGAGGCTGTACAGGCATCTGAACACATGAATCAGAAAGAAAATTAAAGCTGATGAACAATATCCAAAGGATGAATATTCTGGTCTTCCCTCTTTGCTTTGATAGTGTTTCAGATTTATAAAAAATATAAAAATTAAATACAAAAATACACTGACAAAAACTGAAACTCTTGTGAGGTAAAAATATATAATTAATAATTTAAGTATTTAATGTTTGACCTTCATCCCAAAACACTTGATCTCATATTAAAGATTTTGGATCTGAACCTACAAGCTGCCCTGCAGATTCTTTCTTTTTTACTGCTGTACCACACAAACACAAAAATCTGTCTGCAAACCTAGGTAGAACAGATCTTGTGAAACTGAGCTGCTACACAGACAGTAGCAGCTCAGGAAGCATGTACTTATTTTCTCATGCAAAATATGAACATTTTGCATTATATATTCAGAGACTTACTCTCCTAGCTGGAAGTATTCCTTTTCCAAATTCCCTCAACATCCTCATCTAGAGCAGGTAACATTTCTACTCCTCTTTGGGAGTAGATCAAACTAACATCCATCCATCCATCCATCCATCCATCCATCCATCCATCCATCCATCCATCCATCCATCCATCCTCCTCTCCACTCACTTAATTATGTATTTATTTATCCTACAAACACCATAGGGAAGTGATCACATCACCAAGCCTGCCAGAGTTCAAGAGGTGTTTGGACAATGCTCTTAGGCCCATGCAGGGATTCTTGGGATTCCCTGAGCAGGCCCAGGAGTTGGACTAGATGAGTCCTTTCAAAGTCAGCATATTCTATGTGTGTCTGATTCTAGAATTCTGTAGAGTGATAAGCCACTGTGTGTCAGAGGGTAATAAAACACAGGTGAGCAGAAATATCTCATCTCTTTGTAAACGGAATATTTGCCCATCCCTCCTATAAATACAGTCCGCTAAAAGTTTGAATAAGTCTTCAGGGTTTTTACAAAATGAGTTTACAGCACAAGTTTCCTCCTCTTGGTTGAAAAACTAGCATCCAGAATAGCTAATGTACAAAACTTTGCAGAAATAAATGCTATTGAAATTTTAAGCATCTGAGGATGAAAGAAATATTGTACTTACAATTTAAGCAATCAGCCACCCTTTCAGACTGACAAATGTTTACTCTTTTCAGTAAAATCCTAATGATTTTTAAACTCTGAAATTATATGTATTTCTTAGCTTCCAATTTAGTTTATTCCATTCTTCTATACAAACTTGCTGCTTTTGAGGGTTTTTTTGCCTGGCTTTAATTTTCTTTTTTTTTCATCATGAGTATTCAAGAGGGAAAAAACATTTGTTAGAGCATATTCTAGGCCATTGCAAAGTTAACTCTACATTCACATCTACAGCTTTCAAGATTTTGCAATAGAGGTGTCTTGGGGTTTCTGTGGTCGAGATGACCCTGAGGTATTAAAAAGTCTCTTTTTCCCAGACTCGAGATCGAAGAAGGAGTCAGGATTCTTCAGCTGTGATTTTCAAGGCTTTTTATTCTTTGTTATCTAAAACATTCTTTCCCTGACCTGCTGAGGTCTGTCCAGTAAGTCGGTCCAAGGCACACTGACTGCCTCAGAGGCGGTGTTACCTTTTTATACTAAAAACTACACGTACATTATTTACAAAAATTTTCCAATACCTATTACCTATGTTAGACCGTGTGTTTCTACTCTAAACCAATCCAAAAGTGCTAACATCACACAGAAGATGGAGGCGAAGAAGAAGAAGGACAAGGCATGCCCAAATCCCTCCATCTTGGCTTCTGAACCTCCATTATAAAAATCTTAAAATTCTATTTTTGTATCTTGTAAGAAACTAACTATCATTCTTGTAAGAAACTAACTGTCATTCTACTTAAACTTTCTTGGCTTGTGAATCCTCATATAAAGTTGGTAATTTTTTCCATGGGTTAAAATGGAAGCCGCAGGTGTCTTTGGCTTTGTGCCAAGGTCTTTGAGCCCTCGGCCAGGGGCTCGAGCCATCCAGGGTACCCAGAGGGATGTCCTGGGTTCTGACAGGGGCAGACAGCAGTCACCTTATGTCTGACATTTCTTCTGGTATGTTTCTCAATAGGTTATGTCCTGGCATCTTCATACCTGCTGCCTAACAACTGAAACAAGATCCAGTGTCAGTTTTCATTTGTGTTTGAGGAAGTACTCTACACCACGGAATCATAGACTCATTAGGATTGGAAAAGACCTTTAAGAATCTTAAGACCAGCTGTCAAGCCAGCATCACCACCATGTTCACTATTTAAGCATATCCTCAATTGCCATATCCACACATATTTTGAACATTTCCAGGAATGGTCACTTCACCACTTCCCTGCAGAGCTTGTTTCAATGTTTGACAACCCATTCTGTAAAAATTTATTTCCTATTATGCAATCTAAACCCCCCTGGCATAGCTTGAGGCCATTTCCTCTTACCATGTCACCTGTTGCCTGGGAGAAGAGGCCAATCCCCATCTGGCTACAACCTCCTTTCTGATTGTTGCATAGAGTGATCAGGTCCTCCTGACCCTCCTTTTCTTTAGGATAAACAACCCAAATTCCCTCAGTTGCTCCTCATCAGACCCTTCCTTGTGCTTGAGATGCTCCAGACCCTTGTCCAGCTCCATTGCCTTTCTCTGGACTCGATTCAGCACCTTAGTGTTCTGAATTGAGGGACCCAGAACTACCAGTGCCCAAGGTATGGCCTCACCAGTCCTGAGTACAGTGGAGCAGCCACTGCCTTGGCCCTGCTGGCTACAGTATTGCTGATCCAGGCCAGGATGCCATTAGCCTTCTTGGCCACCTGGGCACAGCTGGCTCATGTTCAGATACTGTTCACCAGCCTCCCAAGGCTCTTTTCCCCAGGCAGCTTTCCAGCCACTGTGGCAGTTCATAGCACTGTGGGGTTGTTGTAATTCAAGGGCAGGACACAGCACTTGGCCTTGTTAAACCTCATCCAGTTGGTCTCAGGCCATCAATCCAGCCTATCCAGATCCCTCTGCAGAGCCCTCCTGCCTTCCAGCAGATAAACACACCCTCTCAGCTTGGGGTTGTCTGTGAACTTGATGAAGATGCACTCCTGAAATGAAGGAGAAATAAAGGAAGACACAAAAAAGGACACTGCCA
Organism: Zonotrichia albicollis; assembly: GCF_047830755.1. Lineage (NCBI taxonomy): Eukaryota > Metazoa > Chordata > Aves > Passeriformes > Passerellidae > Zonotrichia > Zonotrichia albicollis. Next base: position 25,176,427 of record NC_133860.1, read on the forward strand.
GTCTGAAGAATCGGCTGCAAGAACTAGCAAAATTAATCTGACATCTTTAGAGTGTTTAATTAGTAGTTCACAGACCTGGGTCATACAGTGTATGACCAGTCTTTCTCAGCATTGTCACTTAGGTTGATTTTTCACATACCAAACAATCTTTGGTAGCACTAATCACTTTCAGGGGCACTCAAAGAGCAAGAGTACTGGGAAGCCTCAGGAGGACAATCTGGGCATGACAAAGATGAACAGGAGATATGAAAGCATACAAAGACTTTTGGAAGGCTGGAAGTGATAAGTATGATTGTCTGTTTGTGGCACAGAAGGAAAGAATTTCCTGCATTTTTTTTCCAGCCCCTAAGTTGCATATTATTTTGCTTATCTCTTTGAACCAACCATAGCACAGACTTTCTTAACAATTCTACAATAAGTTTTTCATATAATTACTGGTTTATGCATGGGCCAGACATAACATGGCAGCAGAATCTTTATTCATGTCCTTGAGTATGCAATACACAGGCACAGTCAGAGTGCCAAATATTTTCAAGAATAATGTAATTGTCTAAAAAGCATGAAGGGTTGTGCAATAAAAAAAAGGGCTGTACCCTGTGAGGGAAGAAGGGAGAGAGAGAAAGAGAATAGATGAAAAAATATGAGTTAAGCAGAACCTGCTAAAATGCTAGGAAATGCCACTAAATATGGAAGTGCAAGCGATATAAGTGATCTGGTGCTTGCAATATTAATTATAGGGATCCAGGAGAGGGGATGAAACCATAACTACAAGAAGAGTATGTCCTTTCTGCATGCAAACACATATACACACAGAGGAAGAAAACCCAGCCCCTGTAATTCCCATTCCTGGGGAATTTTCTGCATGTGTACCTGTCACAGGGCTTGCAAGGGTTGCAGGATGAAGAGAGAGGCGAGAATGTTGACCTCATGTTCAGAAGGCTTGATTTATTATTTTATGATATATATTACATTATGACGATACTAATAGGAATAGAGAGAAAAGTTCTCAGAAGGCTAGCTAAGCTAAGAATAGAAAAGGAATTAATAACAAAGGGCTGTGTCTCAGCAGAGAGTGTGACCCAGCTCTACCATGAGGGTCAGTAAATCCAAACATCCACCCGAGACCAATCACAGATCCACCTGTTGCATTCCACAGCAGCAGATAACCATTGTTTACATTTTGTTGCTGAGGGCACAGCTTCTCAGAAGGGAGAAAAATCCTAAAGAAAGGATTTTTATGAAAAGATGTTGGTGACATGTACCCTCCTCCATTTTCCAATTACTAGCCCAATGATCACAGCTGAAGTGTTTGGATGACCAACACTCAGGGAGAGAAAGGAGGAAGTTGAGACTTTGGCTGTGAGTTACCCTGTCCAGACTGTATTTGTGTAATGATTTTCTCATTTCCTCTCCCATCACAAACAGATGCAGCAGAGAAAAAGAGAAGTGAAAAAAATCCAATAGAATTCCTGACATCTCTGCTGCCAAGTACATATTTTGGTTGCTTATTCAGCTCTATTTTAGTATTTCATGTTTAATGATTCATTTTTCATCTGGGAGTCTCTTAAAACTCTGCCTAGGCTATGAATAGTCTAGAGCTAGGTCTTTGAAACAAAACCAACTATTAGTGATTATAATATAATGTTATTTTGTTGAACTCAGACCTGCTTGTTAAACCACTGCCACATTTATCTCTTAAGACCCATCTGCTACTTAAGAGCATAAACAGAAATGAAGGTTTTCCTAAAGTTCCAGCCCTGCTGAGTCAAAAAATGTTAGGGTTTATTGGAACTACAGGATCAAGCTTGTGCAATCAAAATACTAGACTTGCCTTCAGTAATTGAATGTCATGAAAATTTCTTCTAGGCCCATACTTCATGAAAAAGAAACAGAATTCTGGAGTTGAGGGGAAATAAAAATGTTAACCGTGTTATTACAAGGACATTTTTACTCTTCAGAAATTTACAATACTACAAGAATTGCTTTTTCAAATAAGAACACGGTGCACGGAAATTACATATCTATGTGCTTTATTTCAAGCCTAAAAGAAAAAAGAAACAAAATTGAACAATTCTCTAGAGAAACTGATTCCACTCCAAGATCTGCCACTGAGTCTCCAAGTGAGGTCAAAGAAATCTTTTAACTCAAAATGTGTCCACTTTGCCATTCATAATGTAGTTGTCATTTGCTGATCAATCAAATTAGGATTCTGGGCCTATAAAAACTCATACAACACAAAAATAAAAAAACCAGCATATACACAGAACATATGAAATGCTTCAACACCCTGGAAAATCATCTCTACCTGTTTTAACTGAAGAAAACTTACTAAAACCAGTAAAAATTTAAATTCTCATGGTCTTGGTGCCTTAACTGTAGAGTGAGAATAAGAACTTCTGGTGTTTCTGTGAAAATTGATTTGATTTTTATTCATTTGAAGGCCTAAGACACAATTGGTGTGGGTGTCTTGAAATAAAACTAAGGAAAAAGTAGTCACTCTTTATGTAGAAAAACACTTGAAAACTGGAATATGACCTAAATCATGCAAATGTGTAAGGAAAACAGTACAATGAAAGGTTATTTATTAATTTTCTCCATCCTCCAGTAAACAAGAAGAATCCTGTGGAAAGAAAAAGAAGACACAGTCACTAATAATATCATTATGTGTGTAGAGAATTAAAATAAGGTTGCTGAGAAAATCTGTATTTTCCCAAAGATTTAAGCACTTGATCTTTTGTTGTAAATTCACCTATTCTAACTGCTTGATAGGCAATCAGCACATATACAAACCATGAAAGAACTCAACAAGGGTCAGAGGACTTCTGTTTGAAATACTGCCTTTATAAATATTAACAATCAATTCTCCACGAAATGATCTAATATGTTATTGTAAAAAGTTTATATTTAAAATTTAAGATTTAAAATAGCAAGTGTGTAAAACCAGACCATTGATACTCTTAGTAAATGAAAGCCAGCAGAAAACCCCCAAACTTCTGATCATGAAAACTAAAAACACCACCTTATGGCAACAGTGAGGATGACTTGAAACAGATATTAAGGAATTCAAGTAAATATTTCCCTCTGTCTTATACAGAGGTTCGTAGCAAACAAGAACCTTTAAGCAAATTAATTTCTTTTTGACAATATAAAAAAACCTATTATCTTGTAAAAACTGATTAAATTTTTACTTCAGTACAAAGCAAAGAATAATGTTTAACACATGTAACTAATTTTTTTGATACTGCATACTACCATTAAATATGTAGCTGTAAATTTTAAATTGAGTAAGTGTTCCTCTTTTTTGTACACTGGAAGCTTCTGGCCTTCTGAATGTCTGTGGAGCAACACGTGTAATCAAAGTAGTTATCAAGTTCTTCATATGTTGCAAATTTTTATTTAAGTACACCTACTTCAGATTAAGTCGGAACTCTATGATCTGTCATAAGGCTCACTTAGTACTAAGTACATAATTCCTTGACATGAACAGGGTATGCACACAGCCTGCACACTTTCAACAGGGAATGGCATTGCAGCGACCTGATCTAGTTACCTGATTCTTCCAGACAAACTGGAATTCCATTGCTACAACTTAAAATGCTTCAAGCTAAGCACAGACATTAGCCATTAGCCATCAAGTTAAATCCAAGCTGACCTCCATGGAAATTAGGCACATGAATAAGTGTTTTGGTAACTTTATTCATTTTATACAAGCATCAATATTATTGCTTAGTAAGAAGATTGCGAGGCAAAGCTGTGAGTAGTGCAGCTATTCTAGAGGTAAATATTTACACAGCTTGTAAGTAAACCCTATCTCCTCCTAGCACACTGTGTTGTCAATGTAGAAGAATCTATCTCCTTAAAAGAGAATTAAATATATTGTAATGAGATATAACCATCATGTCTAGACTGTTCCTTCACAACAAATCTAATTTTTAAATAACAATGTTATTATCTGCCACCTGCCTGTGCTAATAACTATGTAAAATGAGCTAACACAGATGCATTCACCTTATAAAAAGTAATCTGTCATAAACATGAGCCAATGTCCTGCGCGTGCCTGAGTAACTATGTATAGGGCATCTAGACATTATTTTCTAGGGCTTATTTAGGCTACATATTTAAACTGTACGCACAAAATGTTCCCACATGGAAAAATACCAATATATCTTCACTTACACGGACAATAATAAACCACAGAAGGACCACTAAATCAAGATTTAAAGAGAGATGAAGAAGAAATGATTTAAGGCAAAATTTACAAGATTCCCTTTAAGCTGGGCAAGTCTTTTCTGGGCCTCTTTTCACTACCAACTCACCTACTCATCAGCTCCTCTCTCATCTACCTTGGTTTTTTAAGGTCTACCTCCCATTTACCTTCAATGACCACACGCATCTCACTGAGGCAGTATACTGCCATGACTGACAAGGTGGAAGTAGATAAGGTAGAGCTTTTACCAAGCAGAATTTCAAGAGACATCTAGTAAAGCATGGGAGACGCACTATCTGAGCAGTTTTGACCTGGCAGTTTTTAAGCCTACATCTACCATTTAAAAAAATATATAGGTATACAGGCTGATTCCTTCAACTTCTGTACCCATAAATTTCTGGGTGCAAGAAGTTGCATTTCTGAGCTAGTTTTTGGAGCTGGTGCTCTCTTCAATTTAGCAGCCTCCATCTTCTAGGCTTTTCTTCCAGAAACTAACCTTGAAGGGATGAGCTTCATAGTAGTTCAATACGGCAGTTAATGTAGTACAACAAAGATCTGTGTGTAATGTAGTACAACAAAGATCTTGTAGTTACAGCAAAGATCTGTGGCACCAGCTGAAATATTTAGTGTAAGTGCCACAGAATTCAGGACACGTATCATGCAGGCCTATAGAAAGAAATCCAGTGACGAACACAGGGAGCCTGCAGTCTCAATAAAAAGAACAGTGAGGTCATAGCAGTGTCTCAATAGAACTGTTTCATTCACACTCACATGAAGATACTGGCTGTAAATACTGTTGTGTATCATGTCAGAACTCTAGCAGTTGTCTCCTGAAATAAATTGGCATCTGTTCCAAACATGAGACATCAACTACAACATTGTCAACAGCATTACCTTACTACTACTGTTCCAGTGGTTAACATGGCTCCAGTTCTAATCATCAATGCTATTGGAAATAGTGGGTCCCTAATTTCTGCCAGGTGACCATGAACTGAGCCCCCAGGCATTCCCATGCACACATGAGGGATGGGAAACCCAGAGTCTGGTGTCTGGCAGGTTGACTTTGATTCTGGATAGTGATTGTGCTTGGGAAAGCCTTTCATAGGAAGCATAGGTTTCCTTGTCAGCACTTACTGAACAACAGAAGAGGGTTTCCTTGTTGAAAGAGAAAGGAAGGCAGAGAGGAAGGAGGAAAGAAGGAAGAAGGCAAGACATGGAAATGTTTATAGTCCAGCAAAATGCAATCATTGGTTCATATAATCATTAACAGCACCTCTGAATGATACCTATGCAAGAAGGTTCACCTTTCCATTCCTTTCATGAGTCCTCAAAGGCCTCTTCATATTCCACTGCAGTCCATTTCATTTCACATTCCTTTAAGTGATCTGGACACAGCCTCTCATTCTTGAGAAGCTGACAGCAGAACATCATAAAATGCAGCATTTACAAGTCACAGATAGAAAGAAAACAAATGTCTTCCTAAGACAAAAAACCTGTATGTTGTAACATGCAACTACTTTATTGCTAAAAGTGCCAAAAGTGTACTTTTACTTACAATAAAAGGGGACAAAATATATTAGCAGCAGTTCATCCATGTTCGACTGATAGTTGTTTATAACTGAAGGCTACTGTCCTCTCATGTTAGTAGGAGTTGCTTACAGAGGTTGCCTGCTTTGACTAAACCTTTCTTCACAGCAGCTTCACGCAATGGCTAGAGGGGACCTTTTTGGGGTTGCACTGGCCCTGGGGAAAAATCCACAAAATCCTAAATCAAATACGTTTCTTGAGTGCTTGGCTTGATAAGGAAGAGGAAGCCTGGCTGATTACAATTCAGCTTAGGAACTGCTGCTGAAGAGAAGTCCAAGCTGTCTGACAGCAAATAGTCAAAATAAAGAAAAAAAAAAGAGTCTTGGGCTAGCAGCCATCTTAGCCAGAGCTAGTAGCAGAGTGTCAGGTGACGTATTTCAGAAGGAACATTTCACTGTTTGGCAATAACTCCAACAAAGTGGGCACTTGGTTTTGGCTGGTAATGTTAGTAGACGGATGCTCTGTCAATGATGATAGGATACCTGCCACACATCTGTGTCAGATATATCACTGATATTATTCAGAAATATCCTCAGGGGAAAAGCCTGTGAACACTTCTGTTTTTGCCATAGTTGGTAACAGAATTACTGAGATTCAGGCAATACAGGCTGAATGTTGACTCTCCTCCTGTATTTCTGCAACAGGCAAGGGAAACTCTCATCTTCTTCCCACAATCAACACTCCAGTGAATGTCTTGCTGGAGTCAGTTTATTCTGTAAACTTCACGATGGTGGAAGTAACTAGAAAATATTACTTTGCCATGCTAGTTAAGTTTTATAACACATCTATATCCTCCATATAACCTCTTACTGAGATTAAATAGCAACATAGGAACTAGATTCCTGATTACTAGCTAGGAAGAAAAGAGACACACTTGGAAGCCTTGCTGCAGAATTTTTAAGGGGATGTTGCCTTTCAGTGTATGGGCATAGAGTCCCTGAGAAGTCTGCCACGAATATTTCTAGGATTAAGTGTCATCAGTTTTGAAAAGTGCAAAGGACATTATTGACACATGCAGCAACAGTCAAAATAGGTCAGTCTATTTAACAATCCAAAATGGTGGTTGATCAAGGGCTAACCCTGGACAAAGCATATGCTCTCTTCTTTCACCCATTAAGAGTTGCAACTTCATAGTAAAGCATTAGCCAAGTTTATAATGCTTCTACATAAAAGGCTTGTAGTCCATTGTCAGTCTTAGACTTTAAGTAGTTTCTGAACAAAATATTCAAATTAGTTCTGAAAATACGAAATTATTATCATCTTGCATTTAACCACAGAAAGATTTTGCGAAGCTGTAGATTTAACTTTGCTGAATAAAACATATTCACACTAGCCTTCCCTTGCTTTTGCTCACTGCAGAATGGTACATATGCTACCCAAAACTGGACTTGTGTTTGCTGCAAGAAAAGAAACAAAAGACAATCCTAAATGTTTCAACAAGATTTTGCTGTGGAATGCCATATTCAAGACAAGTCTCACACCTTGGTATAAGGGGCGTTGGTACATTTTTTTCACTATACTTTGTACTTAAGACCACAGTTGATGTGACAGAACAGTTACCACAGCAACAACACACAGCTAAAACCCCAAAACTTGCGGTTTTAATCACAATTTTGCCCTTTTATTAATTTAGAAAGAAAACAAAACTGAATCTAACATGAATTTTAAAATTTTCATTTAAAATTTGAAACATTACAAATTATTTTATTTCTTATTTATGGTATCTAGTAATGCAAATGGGCAGAACAGCATTTACAATATTAAAAAATGAGGGAAATATTTCAGTTTCATAGGTACTGAAGACATGTATCAGCACCAAGGACAACAGAGTTTGCATTCAAATAAAAAAATAAATACCATATTTTATGATTTACAATTTTTTAATATGTCCTCCTTTAGTTTTCTTTTTCTTGAAACTTACACCAACACAAGTGAATTTAAGGGTCTTTCTTGGGGACAGCTAGAGTTGCCAATATTATAAATTAAAATCTTAATGACTATCCACTACTTATATCCAAAAGACTACAAATACTTCAGTTAAATCAATATTGCTACTGGCGTTCAGGTATTTCATGGTATGTTAGTGGAAAACATAAAAAACTGGACCAGAAGCACCACAGCTGCTCAGGCAAATAAGCCCTGGTCTTACATTGCCTCTGGGAAAATGAATGCTGTCATGTCCAGCTTGGACAGAACAAGGCCTAGAACATCTATCCTACTTGCAGATATAAAGCAGATGCGTACTCATATTAATTATGGGTACATAATTACCCATAATAATGTACCCATTATTAATAGCCATATTAAATTTAGAGCCCTATTTCCTGCATTTACTTTCTAGTATCAAATGGTTCTGAAGCTGCTACAAAATCTAAGTCTCTAAGTCAACTGAAGCTATTTAGAGAGCTAAAATTGAAAATTTAGTAACTTATCTTTTATATGGATAGAAGAAGAAGGGAAATTATTTATACAACTCAAGACCAAAAGTATGACAGCTGCACAACCTTTGTATGTGTTTCCATCAGCATATACTCATAGAAACATAGAATCACAGAAGGTCCCAGATAACTGAAAGCTGGCTAACATCCCAATTTTCAAGATGGGCAAGAGGAATGACCCTTGTAATCACCCACCTGTCAGTCTCACTTCAATGCCTGGCAAAATCTGGAGAAGATTATTCTGTGAGTTATTGAAAAATACCTGAAGGACATCACAGTCATCATTCACAGCCAGCATGGGTTCATGAGGAGAAAGTCCTTCTGATACCCATTCATTACAAGGTTCTCCACCTCATCGATCAAGGGAAGACAGTTAATGTAATCATAGTTTTGGATTCAGTAGTCATCAATGCTGTTTTTCACAGTGTCCTGGACAAAATGTCCAGCACTCAGCTGGATGAACACATCATCACAAGCAGAGCAACTGGCTCGTGGATTGGGCACAGTGGGTGACAATGAATAGGGTGACATGAGACTGGTGATCTGACACCAGTGGGGTTCCACTGCACTCCATTCCAGACCCAGTACTCTTCAATGTCATCATAGATGACTTAGATGCAGGATTTGCAGGCATACTAAGCAGGCTTGTGAAAAACTATCTTGGGAGGTTGTTGTGGATCAACCTGGGCCAAATGGCAGGCACCAATGAAAGCTGTTCATTAACTTCCCTCTGCAGCTGGACACAGGACAGAAAATATAACAAAGAGTTCAGGGGTTGAGATAAGGACCAGGAGAGACCCCTCATCAAATACCACCATGGGCAAAACAGGCTCAGCTTAGGGATATTAGGTGAATTTATTACTTACAAAAAAAAAAAATCTGAGCAAGATAATGAGAAGTAAAACAAGCCCTTAAAACCACCTTCACCCCACCCCTGGCTCTTTCTTAGCTCTACCTCTTACCCCAGCAGTGCAAGGAGACATAGAATGGGGATTATATTCAGCTCATCTCCTGTGGCTTCTCCTGCTGCTCAGGAAGAGAAGCCATTCCACTGATACATCATGGGGACTCTCCCAGTTCTCCGTGAACTTCTCTGACGTCACTCCATCTCACAAGCAACAGCTCTCTGCAAACTGCTGCAATGTGAGTCCACCCCACAGGCAGTTATCCTCCCCAAACTGCTGCAGTATGGGTCACTCCTCCCTGGGGTTGAAGTCCCTCAAGGAAAGGCTACTCCAGCACAGATCTCCCACAGGATCACAACTCCCTCCCAGACATCCACCTGCTTTGGTGAGGGCTCTTCCATGGGCTGCAGGTGGATCTCTGCATGCCCATGAACCTCCATGGGCTACAGGGACACAGCTGCTTCACCATGGTCTTCATCACAACCTGCAGATGAATCTCACCTCCTCCATCTCCTCCTCCACTGACCTTATGGTCTGCATAGTTGGTCTTCTCACATGTTCTCATCCTGCTCTCCTCTGGCTGGAATTAAAACTGCTCAACAATTTTTTGTTTACCTTTCTTCTTAAATGCGTTATCACAGAGGCATTACCACCATTTTTAACTGGCCCAGGCTTGGCCAGCATGTTTATCTTTGTAGACACAGGGATTGGCACTGCTGAACATGATGGAAGCCTCTAGCAGTTTCTCTCAGGAGCCACCCCTGTAGCATCCCCTCCTACCAAAAACCAATGCAAAACCAATAGAAGAGAAAAGAAACTGAGGGTGTCTTGTTCAGACAAGATGGATCAATATAATGATCTTGAAAGAAGTGGCAGGTCTGCAATAGAACAAAGCTCTTTTTACCCTTCACTGTAGTTTCAGTGCAATAGGCTTAAAATTACTAGAAACAAGATTTAGATTTCATATCAGGAAAGGCAAAATTAAAGATCTTATAGAATGCACAGTGAAACTGGACAGTGAAACTTTAAATTAAATTTCACCACCTATCTGAGCAATCTTCTTACTGCAAGTGTACTATTAACTCTCAGAAACATCACAAAAATGCTGATGTATATGTCTGCTTTGATTCAGCTGGTTTAAGTTGTAAAACTTTATCTTTGAAAAACTGTGTTTTCTGTTTAGAAAGATGAGAGGCTTTTAGACTCTATCAGAGCACAGAATAAAAATGACTGTGGTCTGAATAGAAATCTACAAAGTCACACATCTCTTTTTGGACAATGCCCAAGGCAGGTAAAAGGAGTAATACCAGTGCAAACATATTCCCTATGAAATCTCCCAAGGCTCAAAATGTGGCAATTAGACCTTTCAATAATTTAATCTCTTGAAGAAGTTTCTTTAAGATTCTTCATAAATGCCATTTACCTTACCTACAGACTTTTGGCTGGATTTATTTTCTTTTTTTAAGAAAAAGCTGTGGAGTAAAAAAGAATTGGTTTCTTAAAAATGAGTACTTCTTTATACAATGCATGATCCAGTCAGCTGGTGAACTGAAACTAACTTTTCTTTAAAACATGAACAATTAAATGCTTGGGTGAGAATGTGTACTTTTTCACCCTCTGTCTTTATCGACCAAGTTTTCTGAAGCTAATATGAATGAATGTTTCTATTAAACAGGACTAAACTTAGGAAAGAAAATTGATAAACAAAGTGCCCATATACCTAGATTGATACAAATAGGTATCAAAAGGAACTGGCATAACTTTTGAACCCAGACTACACCAACATCCAACCTGAATTGCGCTGGATGCAAGGAAGGCCAAGGAAGCTTGCTCCATCAACCACATGGTATTGGACATATCAGAAATCAAAACTGTTCCTAAAACTCCATACCAGTCGTATAATTGCTTTACAGATGGTTTTCCTGTAAATTGAGCCTCATAATTTTGGAGGCATTGGTGAAAGAAGCCTATATAAAATTTTTGAGAAGATTTGTGGCTGGTTTTATTTTTCCATCACAAAATTTGTTTGGAAACATAAATAATCTGCTCAATTTTATTTTTTTCTGCAGGAAAACATCAAAGTTTACCTGCAGCATATACAAGAGCTTAAAGATTGATTGCATTTCCAGTGATTTTAACTTGCTTAAACAGTTCAAATATCTGTGCATAACACCTCTTCAGAGTGGCTCAAAGCCTAGGAAGATTCTACAGGTTTGAATTCCAGGATGTCAGGAAGACAGTCTATACTTCTGAAAGATTTCACTTATGTTTAGTTTAACATTGATGGTCCCCTCTATATATGGAAACAGCATACTTTGCCTTCTATAATTCATGGTTCTCTCACCTGCAGTCTACAACCCAGTTATTCTTTACTAAGTCTCCAGATTCCTCAGCTAAGCAGTTCCAAGAATTAGTGTTGTATTTCCATTTCACTTTTATCTTTGTGCAAGCAGAAAAAGTTAGATACAACAGGAAGCAAAATAAAACCTTACATTTATTATAAATACAATCTATTTCCTAGCTATATGTGGCACGCGGGCAGCTGTAGGTGAAAATTACCTTGGGAGGCTAATTTGACCTCATCTGAGCTATTATTAGTGCAGTAAGAAGGTTTCAATATAACAGATCAGTTGGCAGAAGTAAAGAAAATCTACAGCAGACTCCCTCTCCACCCTGTCACTGTTGAAATGACCTCAAAGAAAGGTACTCCAATTTTGTTCAAACACCAAGAGGGTGAAGAATCAGGAAAAATTATTCCTCTTTCTCTGTAACCCATAACTCAGGCACTTTTAGGATACAGTCACCCCTACCAATACTGCTGTAGAAAGCTTATGCCTTGAAATATATGGATATAAGGAATTAGCAAAAAATTACACATTAATTCTAAACTAGAATTTGAACATTTTGTTTACATTATCAGGATTATGGTGGAAACTGCAACACATTTTAAAAAGTGTATCTTCCAGGTCTTAAAGACTGTTCTAATTTTTATGGCACTAGCCAAAAACTAAACAGAACTGCTCTGTGTCGACTACATTCATGAAAGTACTACCACACATTTCAGTAACAGCTGCTTCTGATGTCAGTGTTTCAATTCAGAGTTACAGAATATTTAGAATTTTCCCAAAGGCTTACCTCTGCTTCACTACTGGTCTGAATACTGACATCACACAGCAAGATCCTAAAGTCACTGAGCCACATCTGTCCACACAAGTTGAAGACAGATCTCACAAAAAATTAACTCAACAGTTGCAATCAGGAATCTCCACAGCAAGAAGATGTTGCAATACCATGTTTTGCATAATTATATTAATATCCCAAGTATCCTTAAAATGTATAGTGTTGGAGCATCATACTAAATGCTAGGAGCACTGTAAACACATTTTATTTTTTCACTGAAGTTTACATGAACAAAACATGTTAATTCAGTTGTTTAAATTCTCAACACAGAAGGCAGTGGTTTGGCTTTTTATTGGTAAACAATAAATCATCTACTCAATTAAAGTCATGTTCTAACAATTCTGAGAAGTTCCACAGTGGCTTTATTTACTTACAATTTAATATCAGAAGAAAAAATTAACATTCCAGGTTACTGTAGGAAAAAAGTGTATACCATGCTTAATGGCATACAAGACTTCTAACAAGCAAAAAATACCCTGTTTTACAAAGATTCTCCATTTTAAATAGGTTTTTATCTTATCACAGTTAGTACTCTCTCCCCCTAAGCTACATATTGAGAATCTCTATATACAAAAAGATACAACAAATTGATACATTACTTATTGCAAGATATTAAGGATGCCAAAATACACAAATTAAATTAGTTCCCCCCCACTTGCATACCCTCTTGCTTCTTATTTCTCCCATGAAGCAGTCTCCTTCTCTGGTTCTAAGATTAAGTTCTTTCAATGAAAGGCACGTACTTCTCTACAATAGAAGAAACAGATGCATTAATCTGAATGCCCTGTTTCAAGGTGAATTTAGCCTACATTTTTAAAGATGACACATTATGAAAGAACCCAGAGAGACATGACATTTTATCATTAAATTTGACTGGAAAAACTCATAGTTACCATATTACTGTGAAGCAAAGTACCATAAACCTGCATTCATTTAACCTTTCCAAATAGAGAGAAAACTCATTTAAAAAAATAAAAAGGGATTTACCATGATGAATGTATTTTTGAATCCTCAAGGCTCCTGAGTTCCTACTGAACTCTGGCAAGTCTTAGTAGCATTTCAGTTATGGAATACTACAAATAAATTGAGTAAATTTCTCTCCTTGTGACTTGCAGCACTGAGCAAGTAGGTTCTATGTGAAGTCATAAAATGAGGATTGTAAACTAGTAGTGTGATATAAATTTGAAAAACAAACATGTGCTAATAGTATACTGTTCCTCTGTTAGCACGTATGTAAAGTTGTATTCGAGAGACCAAGGCCAGAATTTCACACTTGGGCATTTAATAATAAGCTATTGAGCAAACTGGCTAAAACCCACTGTTTTGGTAAACAGCTGCATCACAGAGACTAGTAACATGGATGATGATGACAGTGGGAGTACACTTAAATTGTGTCTATGCTACAGCGGAGGGCAGTGGGGACGGGACCTTTTTTCATACAGCTCTGAAAGAAAACAGCAACCCTTGAAAGCAGTCATGTATCTGGACACCAGTATACTAACATTACTATGGTGATTTTTAGGAGAGAAGCCAGTTTCTCTACCTAGTCCTGCAAAGGGTCTAATACAGTTAACAGCTAACCCAAAATAAGCCTACAGGGATTTCTAATATAGGCATACTATTTAGAGTAGAGTATTACCTTAAAAAAAGCTTAATATTTGCAAGCAAGAAAAATGAAAGCAGACCAGGTGCCACTACAGTCTTTTAACAGGTCACAAAGAAATTAGGAATAAAGACATATTTTATATATAAAACAATACTTTTATATATATACCAAAACTTGACTACTTTGGTGTTACTAACAAATATAAATTAACATGGAGATAAGAATTTCCTGTAACTGCTATGTTTTTTGGTGCCTTCCATTACAAGGGAAAGAAACTTAAGCACTAAATCAGCTCAACTGTTGAGTCTAAGTAGAGTAACATTGCAACTGTTCTTTACTTAACAAAGCACTAAACTCAAAAAAGTTTCATTTACCAAAAGCCTCTCTTCCTTGTTCCCAGGTTCCAGGCCTGACTATGTATTTAAGCTATCTTAAAAAAACCCCAATCAACCATAACTCTGAATTACTATAAATGTCAGAACAAAGTGTAATGACATCTCCCAAAAATACGTGAGTATCATTTTCATGATGTTGTCCTCAGCATCAAGTTTCTTTGCGTACTTAGGCATTTTGTATTCCCTTTGGCCATTGTACTTAAGCAGCAACGTGAAGACTGATTACTAAGCTTCAGTTCAGATGCAAAGAGGTTGAAACAAGGGTGCAATAAATTAACTTTATAAAGTACATTCCCAATCAAGATTAAAAAAATAAAAAAATTCAAGCACTCTAGTTTTCAAACTATCCTCCCAGCAATGATGGATGTATCTTTGCAAAGTTTGAACACCATTTTATCAAGGTGCTGTACAGAGATTTGTGGAGTAAATTCACATTGTTCAGCCCTGCTTTCTTCCTACCCATGAACACTACTTCAAATAAAAAGTAGCTCTTAAAATTTTATGAGCTTCTCCCCATAAAAGAGAACACAGGAAGATATCAATATACAAAAACAGAGAAAATTCACCATCTTCACCAAATCTAACTGAAGTCCTTGTTTTCCTGAGTTCCCAGTATCAAAACAAGAATTTCAATAATTTAGGCACAAACTTTCAGAGCACTATTGAAACAACAGTTTAGACACTTCTACTATTAAATACTTCAACAAATTTTTCTTCTTCAAAATGAAGTGTTTAGGAAACAGGAAGGCAGAAAAATCAGAAATAGGCTCTCCGAAAGTTGCAATTGTGTAATACTGTTTGTTAATGATGACTAGCTAGATTATCATTTTACTTCCTGCTAAAAAATATAGCTGATACTCCTGTAAATAAGCATTTATAAAGAGTATCACGTTAACTTGTCAACAAATACCTTAACGTCAACAAGTATGCTGAATTACAAGAGAAGCTAAAAGATTTAAGGAAGACATTGAGGGAATTCTTGGATATAATGTGACAATTAGCAATTATATTTGACATATGTGTGAGTGTATACACATATGTAAATATATATATTATATATGTATAATATATATATATATGTACTGGAACAAGACTAGTAACAAAGGGTAATGATAAATGTCACATAATTTTAAAATGCAGAGGAATGCTAAGTAGAGATACTCTAGCTATTTTAATCTATTGTATGGGAGAGAAAAAAACAAGAGAGGCTTCAACTTATGAAAACAATTAAATCAGAAAGATATAAGGCGACAAAGGCGACAAAGTTAAAGAAGACTGAACATTTCTCTTCAAGTGCTGGAACTGCATACAAATTTCCTCCTGATAAACTGTAGAACACCTGACTCAGTACTCCAATACTTTTAATCCGAGACATCATGTATTGCATTTATCCAACTTGCTTGAGATCTGAATGATTTCACATTAAGCAGTGTGAATCAATTACTTGCTGTGACTGGAAGAACTCGTCTGATCTCTTCCGATACTTGACAATAGTCAAATAGCCCTTACTATGAGCTATGACAATCCCATCAACTATTTTTCCTGCATCTTCACACATGCAATGTGATGGCATTACTCAATAAGGAAAAATTTAAGTATGAATTGCATAAATTTAAATTTTAATTTATTATGTTTAAGGACACTAAGGAAACAGAATGAAAGCTCAAACAAAATTTGGGTTTGGAAGTTCAAACAAAATACAACAAAATCTTCCTGTATCTACAAAATTTCCAAGAATAGCTTAAGAACATGAATCTTTCAGTGCAGCAGTACCAAATGTAAAATCTGGTGCAGGATCATCACCAACTGCTGACTACCTTAGCCATAAGAAAGCAGAATGAAGCAAAGCTGCTTGAAGCAGAACTCATAGGTGAAAATACACAGGAAAAACTGAGGAGAATTTAAATTAGGGAAAAAAAAAGAAAAGAGAAAGATAAAAGCTAGCTGTTGACTTAACATTAACTTCAGCGACACTCTTTGTAACAAAAATATCCTACCTTCCTCCGCATTTCTCTGGAACCCACATGTTGAAGACAAATGGTGTTTATCTTCTTGCCCACTAAATTCTTGCCCATTTAAAATTCAAGTGATCTTGACATCCCTTCTCCAACTATGCATATGAAACACAGTAGTGAGCTTTCTCAGAGAAACTGCTTATCACCCACACTCTTTCCCTTCTATGGCTAGAAGTACACTCAGGTTCTAAATACAAACCTTCGAGGATGGCTGGCATCAAACAGTGTTGTATCATCATCATCATCATCTTGTTCTAATGGGGTCAGCTCCATGTTTTCTATGTTCATATCCAAAACTCCATATCTTCGGGTTTTTCTATTTTGCCTTCTGAGCCTGAAAAGTATTTTAGAACATTCAAGTAACGTAAATATTTTGCTACTTTCTGATCAAAAAATGTAAAATATTGCTACAGTGATAATTAGTGTAAGTTTTCTAAAACCTATGATAAGCGTACACACTTAGCTCTATGAAATTCAGAGGTCAGAAAATTTTAAGTGTCAACAGTTTACATGAAATTATTAAGGCCACTAAGAGTGTCATCTGTAGTTTTATACAGGATTAATGCAGTGAATACAAAATGGCACTTAGCATCTAAATATAAGAGCCACATAAAAAAATATGCAAAAGCATACTTCAAACATATTTCTACTGAGAAAAAAATTGCCTTGCTACATATTTTCTACGTGTCTTACACATGTGTAAATAATAGCAGATCAAATCAGGTAGAAACCAAACACAGCTATATAGCAAAGCTATAACTTGTAACACAAGTAATGGCTGACACTAGAAATTTTTATTATAATTTGTGAAGTTTTTTATAGATATCAAGTTTTAAAAATTGCCTATAATTACACTTTTGAATAAGACAGAACTTGTAGAGTCAATGTCTTGTCTGCTTCACAAAGTATGGAAGAAAGAGGCAGTAACTCATGTTTCAGGATTAAGGCACAGTGCTTATCATAGACAAGCAGACTGTGTGCATCTGCTTTTGTCACTCTCCACAGTTTTGCTGCATGGGCTGGGATCCCATGTGCATCAGTCACACAATGAACCATTCCATTTGACTTTCCAGAACTACTCTTTAACTCATGGAACAAGCTTTGCTCAAGTTCCAGAGCTCAGACCAGTAGCCACTCACCAAACAGTGTGCAAAGACATCTGTTTACAGAATGCTGACAGAGTCATTTTCAGTAACTGGCTAACAATTACATGAAAGCTATAGGACTTAAAAAAAAGGGAAATAATTTGTGTCTAGGTACTTAGTGCTAAACACAAAGGTGGTAACAGGTCATTCATTTAGAAAATCTAGAATTTGCAACCCCAAGCTAGGGGCCTACCAAACATGTTTACAACATTCAGGAACTTCAACACAGAGTATTTCTGAGCGAATATAAAAAAAATTACTAATATATTACAATATTCCAGTATTGCTATAATACTACGCATAATACATTATATTATTGTATACTGTGCATAGTGACCTCTCTGTCCCACATTTAGGCAGCATTTTACCTATCTTGTAAGAGGTATCAAATACAATACTGAGATTCTCAGCTTCCAATCCTGTCCTGAAACTCCAGTCCACCTTGAAAGAACACACAACAGCATTCAATCTTGGTTTATCTTTTCACTATACTCCAAACTATAAAATATATCTCCTTTTGGAATTGAGAAGTAAATGTAACCTTGTAAGAATGGGAAAGAGATAAAGTACATACCATTCTTCAAAGTTCTCAAATTTCTGATGTTATAAGAAATAATCAACACGGCCATTTCCTCCACTCTCAACTGACATGAAAATGCAGCAACTATTATCCCAGGCATTTAACTGCTTTAGACCAGAACAAAATACCCAGCTTTTTCATTTAAAGCTGACTACTACCAAAACCAAAATTTTCACCTTTCAGTTCAAGACAAAGTCCCTTCCAAGTTCTTCATTTATTTCATCTGTTCTTTATTCCTCAACATAGAAAGAAGTTGTACACTACAAAGCACCAAGTAGAACAAAATTCTAAAACTTTTAAGATGACAGTATGATGAAAAATAGGGTTGTTTGTTACATATTGTGCCTTTTGGTTTTCACTAAAGTAGAGGTTAAGCAATTGGAACTAGGACAAGCATTGTGGATATCCTAGCAGATAAGAAACTATTTTAAACACACACACAAAAAATGAAATTAAGAAGACGTAGTACATGCTACTCATACAGTCAGTATTTCTGTCAATCTCACTTTACATTTTACCTTTTTCCCTTAATGGGTTAAAATGGAAAGTGAGTTGCTACTGTGATTTGAGAGTGACCTAAGACAATCATAGCAAATGTCTAGATGGTAGAAAAAGCAAATAAAACTTATCACAAAGCTCTCACAGATTTTAGATTCAAGCAAATCCTGTTGATAAAAGATACACTAATTACTTGAGACTCAAATCCTTCTCTATCTAAATAGTTGTTTAAAAATTACAGCAACAGGAATATTGGAGATGCTTATGCAACATGCATGTATGCTCACAGCCATGACTCTAAAGCAGTGTCCTGAGTGTTAACAAAAGATCTTCTACTCTGTGACTGTCAACTGCTCAGTTGGAAGGGACCTGCAACTACTATCAAGTCAACTGCCTGATCAACCCAGAATTTAAAGCATGATACCATGGGTATTGTCAAATGCATCTTAAACACTGATCCCCTTTCTAAGAAGCTTGTTCCAGTCATTGACCACCCTACCAGTAAAAATATGCTTCCTAACGTCCAATTTATACCTCTCTTGGTGCAACTATGAACCATTCCCATGCATCCTGTAGATGGATGTCAGCAGGAAGGGATAAGCATCTCCTTCCTCAGGGAGCAATGGAACCTCAGGGAGCAATGAGGTCACCCCTCAGGCCTTTTCTATTCCAAAGAAGACCAACTCAATCCTCAGCCGCTCCTCAACAAGACAGGCCTTCCAACTCTTTAATCAGCTTGGTTCCCCAGTCTGGTTGTATTAATGTGCCTTGGTGTGCTACTTACTCTGCACACCGTTACTCACAAGAAGGCCATGACAATGTTGAATAAAGTTGGACAATCTCCTCCCTTGACTGTTTGGTTGTGCTTTGTGAGAACCACCCAAGGGTGAAGTTGCCCTCTTGGCTGCCAGAGCACATGTTGGCTCATATTTGAGCTTGCTGTCAGCCTGAGATCCCTCTATGCATGGCTGCTCTGCAGGCGCTTCTCTCCCACGTAAAACTAGTGTCCTGCGTTTGTTCTTGTTATATGTCCTGCCACTGGTAAATGCCCAATGCGCCAATCTATCTAGATCCCTATGCAAGGCCTCTCGCGCCTTGAGAGAGCCTACTGCACCTCCCAGTTTGGCATCATCTGCAAAGTTGCTAATTGCCAAGAGTACTGAGCAAAGCTGGCCCTGGAACTGAGCACTGAAGAGCAACACTGGTGACTGGGCACCAGCCTGATGCACTGCTCCTCACTACAACCCTATGAGCCCCATCATTCAGCTCTCTCTTCTACCAGTGTACCGCAAATTTACTCACCCCACAGCGGCAGAGCTTGTCCAGAAGGATACTGTGAAGAACAGCACCAAAAGCCTTACTCAAATCCAGAAATGCTACACTCATTTTCTTCCCTTCATCCACTGGGCTGGCAGCTTGATAGAAATTTTGCAAAAAGTTTTTGTCTTACAACAAGATAATGTCTTCATGCCAAGGAAACCTATCCGATAAAATGGGTCATCTGCACTTAATCCTTATACTTCTTATATAACCACTGCAAGAACATTTCAGCTACAAGTTCAAATTCAAAAATATACAATTTACCTATTTTAAAGTTCAGAAGCAAGATGCCACAGAATTACAGAATAATGTGAATAAAGTAAAGCTTCCAGTTTACAGTAGCACCTAGAAGGCAGCACTCCAGTTGCAAATGCAGAACAGCATCCTACTCTCAAAAACCAGAATATCAAGTAACTACCACTCATCCAGAAAATAATGACAATAGATGATCATTTTCCTCTCCAGCTCCTCCAATTACAGACTTTTATGTATTTATTTATTTGGCCTTTCGACAGTACTACTCACATCTCCAAATCCAACAGGCTGGTGTTACAAGACACACTAACACCGATAAGTGCCCTCAAGGCTTCTCAAGAGTGATTTGCAAGATGCATGGAACAATCAAAATATCCTAGTTTACTTAGACTGCATATCTTATTACATGACATACACAAAACAGTCCTTCAACTGCCTTTCTAAACTAAATGATGCAGATATTAGACACAATGGGTATATCTAAATGTAATGAAAAGTACATGGAGAACTTGCTCCATAAGTGAGGTGCCTTATGCATAATCATACATTTGGGCATTGCTCTGAAGAATTCAAGCTATTAAAGCATGAGAGAGAGAAGTAAAACTACCAGGACAAAAAAAAAAAAAAATACAGGGACAAACACTGTGCAAAAGCACATTGAGCTACGTAGAGAGTATTTTCCATGAGAAACAGAAAGGCAGCTAAGTGATAGCAAGCTTTATAAGCTTTCTTTAAAAGACACAAAATAGGTTAATTTAACTGTGAAAGAAAGCATAGAAGAAAACTGTTTATTGACAAAGTAGGGGAGGACAACTTTGGTAGTTTGGCGATACAGAAGTTTGCAAACTGGTCAAAAATCACTCTAAGAACAAACAAAGTAAACTTAGGTGGGCTGACGGATGCCAGCAGTGACAAGTCCACCCGGAGGGCACAGGATGGAGACGGGAAAGGCCCAACAATAATGCGCGATTCTCGGCGACGTGAGCCGAGCAGACCGAGCTGCTCCCCGCCCACACCGGGAAGGCGGTACCGGCAGCTTCCCAGAGCAGTCGGGCGCTACTGACCGGCCCCTCAGGAGGCGCGGGGCCGACACGCTCCGCAGCCCCCGCCGCGTAGCTGCGGCCCCCGCGCCCACACGCCCGCTCACCGCCCTCACCGCACGGTCCGGATCACGAAGTAGACGATGAGGGCGGCGCTGGCCAGAACCAGCACGGACAGGGCGCGCTGGGTCATGGGCTGGCCCTGCTCGGGCGGCGCCGACACCTCGGCCAGGCGGCTGCTGCTGCTACTACTGTTGCTGCTGCTCCGCGTGGAGGCCCCGCCGGCCGCCTCCGTTGAGCGTGGGGAAGCGGTGGCGGCGTCCCGGGGGCGAGGGGCCGCAGCCTCCGCGCAGCGGGCGGCCTCCAGCAGCACCAGCAACACCAGCAGCGGCCCCACCAAGAGCTGCGGTAGCGCCGGCGACCGCATCTCCCCCTGCCTCCCGCCCACTACGGCCGCGCAGTGCGGCTGGGCCCTGCCGCCGTCAGTGAGGCCGCCGGAAGCGGAAGCTTCTCCATTCCCTCTCCGTGTCGCCACATTTCTTTCGTGGGTCCCCCTCTTTTTCTCTGGATGGTCAGTCGCGCTTGGGGGCGAGTGAGGGGCTATTTGGAATGTAACAAATTTAAGGCGGGATAGTTTTTTTTTAACCAGTCCTCTGTTTTACCCTGATTCTATGTTCAAAAGAACAGAAATTTTATAACTGACTTTAGTGAAAGCAGAAATGTTAAAGAAACTTCCCAGTGTGACCATTTACGAGACTCCCTGGCAGCCACTTCCCAATGTCGCCTTCACATGGGCGGCTCCAGTGGCCCGATGTGTCCTCGCTTATCTCCTCGCATGCCCCACTTACGCAATCAGACTGGATTTCCCACAGCAGTCTCAGGTGTCTTGTTTGTTGACGTGCAGGACCTGGTCCTCCGATACTACCGAGCTACCTGCAGCAGACATATTCCTCAACAATAAAGCAAAAAGCAGGTTTGGAAAGTGTCCTGAAAACTCTTAATTTTTGCTTCAGCTGTGTTCAGTGGTGGAAAGATCAGGAAAGGTCTAGACGGACCACAACTGAAGGTGATGGAGCAGTCAGTGTATTACAAAGGCAATGAACATGGATGTCAAGACCCTGACTTAGGGTGATGCTACAGAGTAACTCTCCATGAATTTTATTGCTCTTGTGTCTCATTGTTCCTCAACTAAACGCTGTCCCAATAGAATAGAATCCTTTAGCTGCTAGAATGCATTGTAAGATTCTTTTTATTGGCTTGTTTGGTTTGTTACTGTATACTTCAGCAAAGATTTCAGGGGTATAGTGTGCCTACAGAATAAGAACTCTATATTGGTGGTCAGCTCTTTGGCATTTGTCATGATGTGAATGGGAATGTATAAAATGCCAGAGTAGCAAAGAAGCCTTGTGCAGATATATATCTGCAATTGAAGTAACGGGCAACAACCAGATTTTGTTCAGATGCAGACTCATTATCCCAGTGGCCTTAAACTTAACTGTGTATCAATTATATTGGGTTATATAAAATCACATACAGATACTGTGAAAATAGTGATTAGTTTACTTATTTACAAGTTAACAAGTTTAGCATTGCATTAACTGAGAAAACAGATTCACGGTCTTGTGTCGCACAATTAGTGTGAATTTGGAAAGCGTAAAACTGATTTAAGTAGTATGTGAGACATTAAACTATCACATGTCTCCCCCTTGAAAAATGGCAGACCTTTAATGGGAATAATGTTTCAGATTATATGAACAACAAATTTTGCTGAAGGTGCCGTAGGGATGGAACATGTGAATAAGCTTCTGTGATAGCTTTTTACAAGGTTTATGACTTCAACAGAGCTTGACTGATTCAGGTCTTCCTACTGCCAATATGTATCACCCTGCTTCTATCCTATTAATTACCGTGAGATATATTTTCTCTTGACAAGTCCAAGCAACTTATTTGCAGCACAGGGACAAACAACAGAGAAAAGTGTTACATTCAAAAGAAATATTCTTCTTAGAAAGACAGTCACTGATGTTAAATTGTCCTATAGAAATGTCCTTGATGCATGGACTGTGTAAAGTCTAACAGTGCTGGGTTGCTCACTTAGGATGATACAATGAAATACAGTGTTGTAAACTGCATGTTAGATGCAAAGCATTAGGGGAAAAGAAAAGAGGATTGCCTTGGTCAGTAAAAATTATGGCAGGGCAATATTAGTGTTTTAAAATGCCTTCTTGGCAAAACCATCGTCCTTAAAACCAAGAGTTCTAGTGGGGAAAGTTGTTTTTTGAAGATTTTTTTTCCCCAAATCAGAAGCTAGTGCTCTTAATAATCAGATTAAGATAGCCTTTGAGTTTTCAGATAGAAACTATAAAAGTAGAGCAATTTATGTTCTTTATTTTGAAACAAAAAGAATTAATGAAGTCCTTGAATATTTAATTGTTTCTTTAATCTGGGGGAGGGGTGGAGGTTGTTTAATTGTTGAAATGCATAGATTTATTCAGTATTCAAGTCAGGTATTAATACAAAACACTTGTATCCAAAAAATTTGAATGCAAAAATTGCTTCAAGAGAGCTATAAGAGAATTTTTTTCATGAAGTGTAACGTAACTTCAAACCTGTGTGTAAAAACGAGCAATCATTTTTAGATATTTTTAGAATTCCGGACTATTAGTAATTGTCTAACTTATTGGTTAGAGACAAAGTAATGAAATAGAATTTTTAAAAATTGTGATGTTCTGTGATCGTTATAGTATACAGCATGTGTCTTAGGGTTATAGTTCCCCATTCTGTGTTAAAATGTAGAACCTTTTTCACTTACAAAAGGAATATGAAACTTTCTTGTCTTACACGTAAACGGAATAATTTGAGTGCCAGTGAAAGACCTTGAAACAGTTAGACAGTTACATTGTCCGTTATTAAAAATAATGGAGCTTACTTGAGTTTTACTTTGAGAAAAGTAAAAAAGTAAAAAAAACCTTCCTTTTTTTTTTTTTTTCACTTCCATCAAACAGACCTTCCAGATTAATTGGAAGAGCACATAAATTACTTTACACAATTATTTATTATTTGAGTGTCAAGAATGTCTGAGGTCTTCTCATCAGAAAATGAAACAGTACTTTGGAGAAAGACACTTAAGAGCTCTGTATATTTTCCATTTTTCTTGTTTAACTAGTTGAACTAAAATGTCATTTTATGGTTCCTGATACTTGTAGCACCAAAGAGCAACACATCTATTTCCTTTTCTCTCATCACTATAATTCTGTCTATATCGTAGAATATTCTGTGTTGGAAAGAGCCTACAAGGATCATTAGGTCCGGTTCTTAAGTGAAAGGTCCGTATGAGCATCAAACCCACAACCTTGGTATTTGCTAACACCACTCTCAATTGCAAGTTGTTTGTTTTCATCCTTTATGAAGTCCTTGTGGAATGACTTTCCAATGATTTTGAGAAATGAAGACATTAGAGGTGAGTGCACTTTTCTGCTCTATAGGAGGTTATCAAGGACCATGCTGCCTGCTGCCCCTGTAAGCCATATTAAGCCCTTAAACCCTGAAACTATCCAGTTCTTTAGGTCTCTAAATCATGTTCTATTCTCTATTACTTATGCTGTCTGAGGACATCTTTGTCCAAATGTATCTTGTGAAAAACACCAATCACTGGTTTTAAAATTTTAAACTTTAATAGTAATAAAATGGTTATTAAAACAGTAATAACAATTAGAGCAATATGAGCAAACTCAATGCACAAAGTTAAGACAATAAAGGACAATAAAAAAGGAAAGAATTAAGCATGTCTGGATGCTTCATGGGCATTAAGCCCCCAAAAAGCATACCTGCTAACAAAGGGTTAAAAAGCAGCAGCCTGTTGTATATTCCTATATCTCATACATGAAGCCAACATTCCTTTTGAACTAGGGATTTTTCTGTTTATTTTCAACTTCTTCCCCCTTCCTCTTGTAAATCATTGTTTGATTCCTCACAGTCTGGAAGGAGGTGGAAAGAGTGGTTCTTCCTGATAAAGAGGCAATAATTCTTCTCTGGGATTTTAGTGTCTTGTTGCTGTTATCTCTGTGTGAAGAATTTCTCGAGGAGGTGGAAAGAGTGGTTCTTCCTGATAAAGAGGCAATAATTCTTCTCTGGGATTTTAGTGTCTTGTTGCTGTTATCTCTGTGTGAAGAATTTCTCGATTATCTTATCTGTTCCTTGAGCTAGTTACAAAAAGTATTTTACATCACATAGTTTCTATTTTAATATTGGGTTATAGCCTAAAACTGTATTTACCACACTACTTGAAAAGGATTAATACAGTACTACAAATTAATACAACATAGCACATTTAGTATTCCTTTTAATATTTGCAAAGAGCCAATCATATGATATATATTTTTCACATATCTATAGTTACCCTTGTAGAGATCAGAAGTCTTTTTGAGTAATCATTTAAAAAACCTCAGTCAAGTACTTTTCTGTTTAATGACTCTTCCCCTGATGATATGCAAACTAGCTGTAGACTGTTGCAAAACTGCACAGTATGCTCTGCAAAGAATTTACAACTATACTTTGTAAACTTTTCTAAGAAAAAATTTGTTTTATATTTAAAATGAATAAATAATATATTTATGTATTTATTATATTATTACTACAATATTATATTATATTTATATAATATATTTAAAATGAATAAAAATTCATTTTATATTTGTCTATGATTGATACTTGACTGCTTTTGAGAATGCAGCTGAGTGCCTTTTTAGATAGGTGCCTTTAAAAAATAGCCTAAGCTATTTAGGTCTACATAATTGTTATTTGAAATGTCTTCATTTGCTCTGCACAAAACTAATTGAGCTATTTTATTTAAAGAAAACTTTGTGAAAAAGATAGTATGATTTCCTGAACATGAAAGTGGTATCTACAATGTGAAGGTAAGAAATACTTTGAAAGCTGAAAAATACTGCCTAAAACCAGGTTTTGAATGGAATTCTGATGCTGCACATAGGTGTACCCCAGAGGAGATATGGAATGGCACATCCTATACCTATGCAGTTACAGAGCCAGGGACTTCTATTCTAGTCTAGTCTAGTCTAGTCTAGTCTAGTCTAGTCTAGTCTATTCTTTGTCCTTTTCATGGTATTCCTACACAAAATGCTTATCATAAATAAAATAGTTTATTATATTTCTCTGTAAGTTTTTGCCAAAATGCCTTGAAGGCACTAAGAAATCCCATAATGTTTCGCATTATTTTTTCATGTTTGTCTATTATCTTTTGGTCTTGTGGTACCAAAGGGCTCTGACAGTGCCAGGATCAATTACCTGTGCCCAAGAACATGAAATAATTAAGAGAGAGGCAAAACATGCTACTTAAAAAAACCCCCGAAACTTTATGCTTTTTATTTTAAGTAATAAACATAGATTTAAGGTAATAAATAATAAACATATATTTTAGATTTATTATTTTAAGATATTTAAATAACAAACAGATTTTAAACAATAAACATAGATTTATTAACACATAAATTAGTGTTCTTTTAGGAATAGAATTTTGGGGTGAAACTTGCTAGTAAAAGCAGTGCAATTTTTTTTGCATTTTAAGGAGAGGAACAATAAGAATTAACAATAAATTTTTCTCTTTTTATTGTGCTTTTGTAAAATTGAGCTGCCCAATAGAGTCTGCTTTAATTATAACAGCTAGTTGCTGAAGGCAGACAAGCTACTTTAATTGGTTTCAAAGAAGGAATAATTTTATATTGGCACTGAACACAGCTCGATAGAAATTTTCTAACACAGTTTTAAGTATTAGAAAGCATGCATTCTTTAAGACAACTTGCTGGACACAAGGAACATTTTCTTCTAGTCTTGTGTAACCAAAGACAGGCAAGTCAGGCTTTTTGTTACACATATTGTTTACATATTTATCAGGTATCTATTGTAGAAACAGGCAATCCCCAGCCAGGGAATAATGTGCTTTGACTCCATGATTCAGAAAAGCTGAACAAATGCTTTATTAAGCTATACTATATGACACTAATACTTTACAAAATTACATACTAAAGATATACTATACTAAAAGGACACTATATTAAAAAGATACTAGAGAATACTATACTAACGAAAAATCCATGACCGTCTGCAGACAGTCACAACACAGCTTTGACCCAACTGGCCAAGGAATCAAGACAACTTTCACCGGTGTCCAATAACCAAATCACTTTAGGTAAACAATCTCCATAACACATTCCACATGTACAAAACAACAGGCACAATGAATAAAGGTAAGAATTGTTTTCTCTTCTTCTCTGAGGTTCTCGCTGCCTTCCTCAGGAAAAATCCTGGGAGAGAGAATTATGTCTCTCCCTGTTCAGAGATTGTGAATACCACACGTATCCTTGCTTGCTAGATTTATATTTGTTGCCCTGTTTTGCATAGTTCCATCCCTATCTGAAGTCCTTATTTGATCCTCAGGGGTCTCTTTCAGGGTCTCTGGCAATGTTTGATGACCAAATTATGGTGTCTGCTGGTTGACCACTAGTTCTGAGCAAGCACAGTTTGTTTCCAGCAATTTGCAAGGCTGTTTTTATCTATCTGTGCTCCCAGAGCTCAGCCCACATCCCCGGAACTTCTCCAAGATTGTTCTGCAATGTGAACAGCATTCTGTTACTTATTAGGCCATGGGATGTAGCAATGTACCATTTCCCTTATCAATATACAACAAAATTTTAAAAAAGTGGCTTATGGCACCAATAAATTTACTTAAGGATTTTCAAATTACTTCTTGATACTGGTCCAAGATAATGCTTCTTTGGCAAGTTTTCCTCTACAATGGTATCTTTTGGTATTCCAATGAACATTTTTTTTTTCATTATTCTCGTATTTATCTTCAGATTTAACAGCTTCCAAGACAATCTAGACTATCTACCTACAGAGGAAAGCCCGAAGGAGTCCCAGCTTGTATCATGCATTATAGGTGCCCTTCTTTCATGTTCCCATGCTTCTTTTATTTTAACTGAATTGATCCAAATCTGTGATACCTTCATGTTTTGAGCCTGTGGACCATTGCAGTCTCTTCCTCTTTCACAGAGACACTGTCAACTTCCTAGAGGCACTCTGCCCCTCAGCTGAAGTTAAATCATGTTGCTACCAAGCACTGTCTTCTGCAGCGCTTTGTGAAAATCTTTTCCTCTCTTCCTCAGAAATAACAGCTCTGTCCTGAGCAAGTGATTAGCAAAAGGACAAAAATGCTCCAGTAGAGGGAGCGCCGTGAGTGCCATATGTTGTTTATTCTTAATGACAATAGCTCATTTCTTTTCCAGGCTGCTCTGGTGTACACAGAGACTCACCTGTACAGATGTGCTACACCTAGTAAAAGCTTTCTGCTTTTTATAGAACACATACTTCATGCACCTGTGGTAGTCCTGTCCCTTCCTGGAAGCCCTGAATATTCTCTATAAGGATGAGTGGCTTATGGCTGTTTCCTGATGCTGAAAGCATGTATGATGTCTGCTGTTGAAAAGGGTTGGAGGTTAGGGCTTCAAAATAAACAGCATTTCTTTCCACTTTGATTACTTCTTAAAACTCTAATGTATCCATTTCATAGATTTACATTCATGACTGTCATTAAATGCCAGAAATTTCCTGATTAATTGCCACATTCAAGTATTCTCTAGGTTTGCATTACTCCTTGCCATTTAAAGTTATATGTTTTCCTATTTCTGAAACTTTGATGTTTTGATTGCTTGTATTTTTTCTTGCAAAAGTATCAA
The DNA here is from genome assembly GCF_047830755.1 of Zonotrichia albicollis. Classification (NCBI taxonomy): domain Eukaryota; kingdom Metazoa; phylum Chordata; class Aves; order Passeriformes; family Passerellidae; genus Zonotrichia; species Zonotrichia albicollis. The sequence goes on from NC_133860.1 coordinate 25,205,349, forward strand.
GAATCCAATATGTTGTGTCAGTGGTGAGGTATAGTATCCATGGCTTTAATACATTCCCAAAAGATGATTTTCATGAGATGGGAAACAAAGGGAAAAGAAAAAAGCAAACTAAAAATATATTCTCTGACATTTTTCTTGTTTTGTCAAAAAAGAGCTTGTTTTAAGAACAAAAAAAAATACAACAGCCCTATCAGTTACAGAAATCTGTTTATTTCCTCTATGAAACTGTGGAATGGTAATACAATTTTCTGCTTAGAACTCTTTAGATTATTTACGGAGAGTTAATTAAATCTCAGACACTTAGATTCTTAGTATTATGCACACAACCAATTTACTTTAAAACACACAAGATTACATGCAACTACTCTGAAGATGCAGAAAGTAGAATTCATTATGAATTTTTTCTGTAATCATAGAACAAATAGTGGTCTTAAAAGACTAATTGGTTTAACAGCTAACTGGTTTTCAATATAAAAGTGAGTTAGAAATTTTTTCAAACACAGCTTATACTCATGAATCAAGTATCAAGAACCACAGTTTACAGTTGGACCTTTATCACAATTTACTCTTTGTCTTCAAAGACACGCTGAATGAAAAAGAGAAATGAAGAGCAGACCATATAGGGTCTATGGCTATATAGACCATAATAGCTGAAAATGTGGAGAGTGCTTGTTGCTGATAATACTTCTAACTATTTTAAAATATTTGGAGTTGTCACCTGTCAACAGTGAAATGCAAGGGACAAAAAAAATTAATTGGTTACATTTTGTTGAGAAATGAAAGTTTAGCAGAAGAGCCAGTGAAGTGTGTCATATCGAGCAAGATGCAGCCAGAAAATACAGCCTTAAAGAAAGCAGAAAATTTCATAATAAGGCCTATCTAGAGAATGCACCAAGACACAGATATACTGTAAATAATGGGTTATAAGGAGGTAAACCAGCAAGATTGCCTCACACATTTGCATTGTGTTCTTTCTCTAGATGGTCATATTATAGCAGAAAAGGGACCCTATGTTGCATATAGGCAGAGATATTATCAATGAAAAGCCTTATAAAATATTGTTTAGGCCCTGCAACTCCACTTAAGCTAGCAGTTAAATTGCAACTTGATGTGAAAAATCATAAGAATGAAAGCCATTAGCACAACAAACCATTCTGGTAAGAGAATCACCTGTAATAAGCAAGAAATCTGTCACATGCAAATCAGTAAACAAAATATGTCAATTAACCTAAAATAGAGAGATTTGACAGATGTACACCCTGGCCATTTACTGACCAATAAACTGAGTGTCAGTGTATCATTAGCCTAACCTATCATTAGGTTTAACACAGTGCCTTCTGATATTTCATATAAATATGAGATATGTGAATAAAGAATGGGCTTTTCCTGCATGAAGAAACTGAGTCCTGTCTGATTATTACAACAACAAACCTACAACTGCCATAACTAATTACTACCAAAAATTCAGTCTCAAATTCTGTGATTAAATGCTGTAATCCTTACAGTAATTTGGTATGGGAAGTAATTTGCTATGGTGAGTTTCCTCTTCTGTGTCTACCCTTCTTATCATTAACAGCCTTTCCAATAGGAAAGATTCAAAAGTGGCTTTGACCATTTTTCCTCTCTCTTTTATGTACAAGTTCCTTTCAGACAAATATGAAGTGAAGCTGTTGACATTGCTAAATTAGGTTCTTATGAGTCATAGCACCTATCTTTTCCATCTAAAGTAGATTAGATGAGTACTTAGAAAAAGAGGGGGAGGGAAATGAACACATTAAAAATATAGTCTGTTATGTGCAATTTTATTTTAAGAATGTGCCTCTCAGAAAGCTTGAAAGTACCTTTAAAATTGTAATGTCTTGTAATCTTCTAATATCAGGGAAAGATACTGATTTATGTATTTGAATCTGATACTTCATGACAGAAAATTGAGCTTGCAACCCTTTAACAATTGTCTCACATATTTCAATGAATATTGTAATGCCAAAATTTTCCTATGTAAGAAAGCATGTGGTATCAGACAGATCCAGGACAAAACTTAGAGAATGTTTTCTCTGTGGATGAAGGTAATGCAGAAGTATGTTGACAGTAAGTGATGCCTGTAGTAGAACTGCTTTTCAGAACATACTTCAGACTCAGTCAGAATTTTACAGGCTAATTTTAATGACTCACTCACTCACTCACTCACTCACTTGAGTGTCTGCCTCTGAGAAATTTGTGACAGTTTTTATATATTGATATAATGAATTGTACAAATTTCAAAATGTTATTTTGAAACATAATTAGAAGTATTTTAAAGGAAATCTTTAACAAAAAAAAACCCCCAGTATTCTAAAACATAAGTTAGTACTTCAGTACACAGAAGCTGACATCATGCACCATCAACACTTCCTAATATCTAGACTTCAAGTGTCTTTTGTGTTGGTATGAGAAGCAAATCCCCATGGCTGTTGCCTCTATTCTCTGCAGAAAAACTGAGTAGATGGTGTTGATACACGTAGCTTTGCTCCTCCCTTCACCTTCATGCATCATTCACCCTACCTTTCTCAACATGGTGTGAATTTTGCACCCCTCATTTATCAGCTCTGTCTTTTCCCATTCCTGATTGCATTAGAGGGCTTCAAGTGGGTTCCTTGTGCTTGTCTCTGGCAGAAACCATAGAGGCTGATAAAGGGCAACCTGCTCATGAACTCTGAGGCTCTGATGAGGAGAAGAGTGGTGATAGTATAGGTGGCATTGGTAGAGAAGGGACCTCGGGAGGGCAAGGGAGCAGGTGCTCAATGCAACTCAGCCCTTCTCACAGGCAGGCTATCAGTCACTCCTTTTCTTTCTGTAAGGTAAGGAATTCAGACTCAATGTTGAATAAAATGCTTTCAGACTGAGTCAGCAACTTCAATTCCAAATTATAGGTATAAAAGGTGATGATGCAAGGAAAGTAGCATGTGACCTCCTCTCTACCAGATTGTCTCTGGAGGTGTGTTCAGCAGTCTGAGAACATCTTGTACTCCTTCTTGTGTGCACTTATCATTTTCTCTCCAAGCACAGCCACATTCAAAATGAGAATAAAGGTGAAAAAAGGATGATGGGATATAAAGAGGATTTTGAAATTTCTGAGAAGAGTTTGTTTCTGTATGCATTCCTGTCTTCCACAGAGTACAGGAGTTGTGAATTCCCAGGGGCAAGAAATCAGGCAAGGAAGACAAGGTAGCATGGCTGAGCTGGGACCTGCTGGTCAGACTAAAGGGAAAAAAGCAACTTCACAGGAAGTTGAAGCAAGTACAGGTGACCTGAGAAGAGTATAGAGATATATGATTATTTAGGGATGGGACAAAGAAGACTAAGGTGAAACTGGAACTGAACCTGGGAAGAAACACAACAGAAAGGGCTTTCTACAGGTGTAGAAAAGGCAGGTCAAGGAAGGTGTATCTTCCCCAATACACAATATTGGAAAACTTGTAACAACTGGTGAGAACCCTGAGGTACTTAACAATTTTTTATCTCCATCTTCAATGACCCTCTCTGTTCCCTCACCTCTCAAGTCAGCAAACAGCAGGATGGGGGCTGGAAGAGCATATTCCCTCTGACTGTAAGTAACGATCAAGTTTGTGACTGCCTGAGAACCCTGAATATACTTAAGTCTGTTGCAACGTGATGAGATGCATCCTGAAGGAGAGGATGAGATGGGAGTCCTGAGGGAGTTCGTTCATGTAGTTGCCAAGGCACTATTTGAAAAGCCATGGCACTCAGATGAAGTTCCAGGTGACTGGGAGAGGGAAACATTTTATCCATCTTTAAGAAAGGTAGAAAAGAGCACTCTGGGAACTATCAGCCTGTCAGTCTCACCTCTGTGCCTGGGAAGATCATGAAATAAATACTTGCTACAACCTCTACTAAGGCACACAGAAGACAGAGAAGCACAGCTTCACCAAGAGCAAGTTTTTTCTGATGTTGGTTGATGTTTTATGATGGAATGGCTACATCAATGAACAAGGGAAGGGTTCCCAATGACATTTATCTGGATTTCTGTAGAGATTTTGGCACGGTCTCCCACAGCTTCCTTCTCTAAATCGTATTTGAAGAGGACAGTTAGATGGATAAGAAAGTGATTGGATCACTTCCAGAGGGTATGGTCACTGGCTGGATGGAAAAGTGACAAGTGGTTTCCCTCAGGGGTCAATATTTGGACCAGTGTTTTATTTAATATCTTCATTAATGACAAAGGTGAAGGATTTTAGTGCACCCTTAACAAGTTTGCAGATGGCACCAATTTGAGAGGTATGGTTGACACACCTGAGGGACAGGAAAACGTCCAGAAAGACCTGGACAAGCTCAAGAAGTAGTCCATGGGAATCTCATGAGAGCTATGAAGATGATGAAGGATCTCAAAGCCAAGGCTCCAGGGGGTTTGAAGAGCAGTTGAGGTCACTTGTACTGTTCAGCCTGAAGAAGAGGACACTCAGAGGAGACCTAATCACACTCTACAGCTTTCTTGTGAGGGGAAGAGGAGGAGCAGACACTGATCTCTTCTTTGTGATTACCAGTAACAGGACCCAAAATAGGCTCCCCAAGGATGTAGTCACAGCACTAGACCTAACAGAGGTGAAGAAGCATTTGTACAATGGTTTCAGGTCCATGGCATGATTAGTAGGGGACGGTTCTGTGTAGGCTCAGGAGCTGGGTTCAGTGATCCTTGTGGGTCCCTTCCAACTTGGCATTTCCTGTGATCCTGTATATTAACACATTGAACTTTGTGTTTTGTGAGATTTCTCCACTCCTGACAGATGAAGACTGCAACCATTGCTTCAACCAACAGACACCAAAATTACAACAACCAAGTCCCATTGTTGGACCCATGGGGGGTGACTATATATACCTTTCTACTCTGTCTTCTTTTCTTTCTCTTTATTTTCTTTCTTTTCTTGTTTTACATTGTGTTAAGTGCTATTTTTCTAATATTTTATTGCTATATTACAATAGATTATAACCAAAATGGCTACATAACTGCTTTCCACTGTGACCAAATTGTTCTAAAATAAACCCTAAATATCTATTTACAAGCACTGATCACTCGCCTTTCAGTGTGGGTCATAAGAGGGTGGGTCCTAAGAGAGAGTGCTGAGGCACTGGAACATATTGCCCAGAGAAATTGCAGATGATCTCAGGGATTTGAATTGAAATGCCTAATGGTCAAAATGTAAGCATTTTCAAAAGCATTCAAAAGCAGCAAGTCAGGCTGCTGGTGTGAAGTTAGCCTTTCCCAGCACTTCAGTGAAACTATATACCTGTGGCCCCTATCTTTGAGCATGGAGGCTAAAAAGGAAGAAAATTCTGCCATTGCTTTTTCTCTCATTTCTGCTGATCTTCCTCTTATTTTCATGCTGCTGCTATCTCCTACAAACAAAAAAGCGGAAAAGAGTATAAAGTCCAAATTTTTAATATGCTTAAAAAGAATAACATATTTTTTGTGCATGAAGTTGAAACACCTTATAAAATGAATCTACTACTTTTTGATAGCTGTACCATAGCTACAAGGTTGTTTGGTCTGTGTTTTCTTAGAGGAACCTAATTTTTCTTTATAGCAAGGATCTCCTTGCTGCAGTACCCTAAAGAATTGCATGTGTCAAATGAAGAGCCCTTTAGGTGTCAGTCAAATGTAGCAGCCAAAAATATAACATAATTTTCAAAAACTGCCTTCAAATGGGCAAAAAAAGAAACCCAACGCAAAGTACTAAGTATATTAGAAAAACACCAAGAAATCTCTGATGCTTAATGTTTTCTTAAATAGGTAGCAAATAATCAGCTACAACAGTAGTTTCGACTGCAGTGTTGCCAGGTGTTTTGTTTTCTCAAGCACAAAATTCTGCTTTGCTTGTTGCAGAGTTCTTTTGTCTAAAGATTTGGGCTTTTTATGGGAGATCAAATGCCTTTTCTCTTCACAGCTGAAGCATGCTGAGAACCAGATATATTTCACAGACATGAACTGCAAACAGACTGGTCTACCTCCACCAGTGAAGTCTAAGAATCTTATTGGGAAATTTGATTTGCACCAGTTCATCTGTAATACTTGTCTTCATCATATTTTGTGTGGTTTCAGTTTGCAGTGCTTTAAGAAAGGAAAAAACACAAAAGAATGCAAAAGAAAAAAATAACAAAAAACAAAGGCTTACAAACCAACAAAAACCAAGACACCACTGACAAATGGTCAAGAGGGAATTTTTCATCACAAAGTTTTCACAGGTTAATCTGTTAAAAAAAACAGTAAAAAATTATTAAAAATACCATTATCTGTTGTTGATACCTCTGGCAGTTGGAGGGCTGTAGGAATATGGTGTATTTAATGCCTTTTTCATGGCATTTCAATATGTTTCTTTGCTAGCATGATCTGTGGGAGGTTCTGCCCAAAGCCAGTGTTATTCATGAATGTGTTGGTTTTGCTCAGATTGGTTTTTAGTACTGGGGAGTTTTGTGCTGCAGATTGGTTTTTTGTACTGGGGAGTTTTGTACTGGGGAGGTCACAGAGGTGGCTTCTGTGAGATGCTGCTCACAGCAGCATCTCACAGATATTTCCACCATGTCTGGCAGAGCCAATCCCTGATGGCTCAGAAGATGGACATGTTGCTGGGTAAAGCTGGGCTGATTAGAGAGTTTGGTAACACCTCTGTGATGACATATTTGAAAGCAGTTTTCTTCTAGTCAGAGAAGAGGAGGAGGTGATAACCTCCTTTTCATATGAGAGAAAACAACATGGTGACACCAAAGTCGGTGGAGATGGAGAGGGAGGGGTGCCAGAGCCAAGATTCCCCTGCAGGTCATGGTGATGACCATGGTGAAGCAGGTTGTCCCTGTGCAATCGATGGATCCACAGGGAATGTAGAGATCCACTCTCAGCCCATGTCGGAGGTGCTCAGGCTGGAGTGGGTGGATGCCTGGACAAGTCTGTGATTCAGTGGGAGAGCTGAGGCAGAAAGAGGGCCCTTGCTTTCGGGCTGTAGCAACCTCTCCTTGGAGGGCCGAACTTCATGGAAGAATGCCTCATGCCACAGCAGTTTTGGGAGGACTGTGTGCCCATGGGAGGGACTCACGTTCCAGCAATTTTGAGAGAATTGCTGCTCATGAGATTCGACCATGCTGGAGTAGTTCAGAGAGAGCTGTCTCCTGTCTTTATAGAGCACAACACAGCACAAAGTACCATGACTCCATCAGAAGGGTGCAAGAGAGATTTATTACGGCAACATGTTCCTTTTATACTCTTTCAAGATATTTACATTTACGTAACATACACATTCACTGCCCACTGGTTATAGGAAAGAAACAAAGTTCTCAGTGGGTGACCAGGGAGCCACGTCATTCTGTGAGCCAGCTAGAGTCTGTATCTCTTAACTTTCTCTCCTTCATCACGTCTTCATGGTGACAACCTTAGTGTCTTACTCAGGAGAGATATGGGGCTTTTCTTTATCTTAGGTGTGGAAGGGGCTAGCAGCGGGCCTGTTAGCTAAAGAAGCAAGAAGTAAGAAGAAGAAGAAGCTGATAAGGAGCTTTCTCCAAGGCCATAACCAAGGAGATCGAGAGAAGGAAGATAAAAGCATTCTGCATCTGGGTGAAGCATTTTTAGAAAGTTAGGTGGAGTCAGAGTAACTTTTCACCAGTGGCACGGTATTGAATTATTGTGGCCAATAGCTAAGGTAGAAGAAGGGTAAACAACTGGAAAGTGTATAAAAGATCAGGCATTTTCACTAATAAACTGTTGCCAAGTGTTGCCAACTGAGACTGCTTGTGGTCTCTGCTTTATGTTGTGACCGCCTTGACTGCGACATTTTGGTGATCCCCGACGTGATAAGAACATAGTCGGTGGGGGCCCATACGGGGTCCTAGCAATTGGCAACCATGACCCACTGGGACGTGGTGGGGGAGGCGGCGTTGGTGCAGCTGAGAGTGGCAGGTGGAAGCCACAGGGGGGTCCGGACCTGATTCCCTCCAATCAAGACACCTGGTAGTAGGTGAGCCACCAGCTAGTAATAATGGGACAAAATTTATCTAAAGAGGAAGAAAATGTTCTGTCTACATGGAAGGTTTTATTAAGAAATAAGGGAATTAATATGTCAGACTATGCGCTTCGTTATATATTGCTGTGGGCTAAATCACAGAATTTTGGCACTGATCCCGACACAACATTTAGTGTTAAGGCATGGAAAAAGGTCGGGGACAGACTTTGGCAAGTTATTCGAGTGGGAGATAAAACAGCCATTGATTTAGCAGTAACCTGGAACTCACTCTAGGCTTTAAAGGAATGGAAAATAGAGAGAGAAGCGGAGCAAGATGCGGACGAAGAAGAATTGGGGCTGATAAGAGAACCTGATTGGGGGGGGCTGAGGCAGAGAGGGCCTCTGATGGGGAACTTGGTGAAGAAAGTTCAGATGCCATGGAAGTTACCTGGCATGCTGCCAGAGCTTCTGGGAAAGCTGCCAAAGCTTCCAGGAAAGCTGACAGAGCTTCTGGGAAAGCTGCCAAGGCTTCTGGGAAAGCTGCCAAGGCTTCTGGGAAAGCTGCCAAAATTTTTGGGCAACCTGCCCTAGCCTCTTCTTATCAGACCCCTAAGCCTCCTTATCTCACACCTGTGCAGCAGCTCGAGATGGTGCCTGTATATACTACACTGCTACACCAGTTAGCTGAAATGTCTTTAGCAGAGAGAGAAACCCAGCCATCTGCCCCCCCGCTTCCCTCCTCTCTGGTCCAGCCGTCCGCCCCCCTGCTCCCCTCTGAGCGGCTTGAACAACCTGCAAGGCTGTATCCTCCTTTACCTGACAGTGACAGCAACAGCGAATCAAGTGATGAGTCGCCCGCAGTAACACCTGACTTGGGGCAAGGAGCTCTGGTCCCTTCATCTCCTAAGAGCTCTAGCCTTACTGCCCCATGGACTTCGCCTCCATGCCAAGTCACTGTGCTTCCTCGACACCCTCAGGAGTTTTGGGAATTTGTTAGGAGGAAAGCAGTTGAAGAAAAGAATTGGGACATCATAGAAAGGTTAGGTGCTCCAAGAGTACCTCAGGAGAACAGTGCCAATGTAAATGTTGCTTGTGATAACCCTATGGCTTTTCCAGTTTTCAAAGCAGCTCCTGGAACAGGACAGAACTACAGTCATCACATCTTCGCCTGGAAGGTTGTGCAAGACCTCCAATCGAAAGTAGGTCAGTATGGTATTAATTCCTCAGAGGTAATGCAGTTAATATGTGGGATTAATGCGGATTTGCTTACACCTTATGACATCACTCATCTTGCTACAATTCTATTCCAGCCAGTATAATATGGTGTATTTCAAGAAACTTGGAGGCGAGTGGCTGAGCGCACGGCTTTAACAAATATGCAGTTGCCTCAACATGACCCTCGTCATGCTGTGGGTGTTGATGCCCTACTGGGCTCTGGGCCTTTTGCTAATCCAGGTTTACAGGCAAGGTGGGATCCTTCGATTTTGGCACAAGTTCAGCAAATTGGCATGAGTGCCTTAACTAAAACAATGGAAATGGCAGCTCCAAAACAGAAATATGTCACTATACAACAAGGGATGAGAGAATCATTTTTGCAGTTTGCAGAAAAACTTGCTGCCGCTATTGAGAAACAGGTAGATGATGAAACTTTGTGAGACAAATTGTGCATACAATTGGCTAAAGAAAATGCAAACCCAGATTGCAGAAAGATTATTGACACTTTGCCTGGGGAACCCACCTTGTCTGAAATGGTTACTGCTTGCTCAAAGGTTGGTTTAGTTGAGCATAAAATGGCAGCTCTTGCTGCAGTGCTAAGACCTTCAGTGAAGTGTTATAATTGTGGACAACAGGGACATGTAAAGTCACAGTGTACTGTCCGGAAAACAACATTTAGGCCATGTGCAAGCAGTGATGTTGTATGCAACCGTTGTGCTAAATCTGGGCACTATGCTAAGCAATGCAGGAGTAAATATCATGCAAATGGTCAGCTATTGCCGGGAAACCCAAAGAGGAGTGCGAGGGGGCACGTGGGGAAACAAATACCCCAACAACCACAACAGCAAATGCGGGCCTTCCCAGCCCTGCAAAGCTACCCATTTGCGAACAATACTCAGGGCAACAAGCGGGTCCGCAGGGATTGATGTACCCACAGCTGACACAGTAGCCATTTTAACAAAAGAAATAAGTAAAGTGCCTCTTGATGCCAATGGTCCAATAGGACGGGGATTGAGTGCATTTTTGATAGGGAGATCAAGTACTACACTTAGAGGTAATCATGTGCATCTAGGGCTTATTGGTGCTGATTATTTAGGGCAGATTCATGCTATGGTATCTATTGATGACCCTCCTGGCACTATTTAGAAAGGAACTTGATTGCTCAACTTGTACCTTTTGTGAGTTCTGTTCCAAATACAGTGGATCGAAGTCGCAGCACAGGAAGCTTTGGATCGACAGGAGTACCTCAAGTGTTGTGGACTGAGAAGTAACAGAGAGCCGTCCAGAAAAGACATGCACTCACCGCCAGTGGATGTCATCCAGGAACTATATCAGTAAAAGGTTTAATTGACATTGGAGCAGATGTCACAATACTCTCGTGACTTTGCTGGCCTCAATTGTGGCCTCTCACTCGTGCAAGTTTTGGACTCCTGGGGTTGGGTGGTGCTACAGGAGGTGGCCTGTCAGCCATTGTAATTAATGTGAAACATCCCGATGGCCAACAAGCTAACATTAGACCCTATGTTGCCGATGCTCCTCAAAGTCTGTGGGGACGAGATTGTTTATCTCAATGGGGTGTCAAAATTACTACAGATTTTTAATGGGGGCCACTGTGTTGCGGGGCAATGAACGTCCAGTTGTACCCCTGACATGGTTGACACATAAGCCTGTCCGGGTTCACCAGTGGCCCCTGACTACTGAAAAGCTTACTGCCCTGCAAGAATTAGTTACAGAACAATTGCAAACAGGACACATTGAGGAATCATTCAGTCCCTGGAACACCCCTGTTTTTGTTATAAAAAAGAAACCGGGAAAATGGAGACTTTTACACGATTTATGGCAGATAAAGGCTGTAATGGCAACAATGGGAGCTTTGCAACCAGGCCTTCCTACACCTACAATGATTCCACAGGAATGGCAAATAGTTGTCATTGTTCTAAATCATTGTTTCTTCACTATTCCATTGGCTGAGCAGAACAAAGAAAAATTCGCTTTTACAGTGCCGTCTATAAATCATGCTGAACCTGATAAAAGATATCAATGGAAGGTACTCCCACAAGGCATGAAAAATTCGCCAACTATTTGTCAATGGTTTGTGGCACAGGCCTTGTCAAAAGTGCGGGAGCAATTTAAAAACTGCTACTGCTATCATTACATGGATGATATCTTGTTGGCATCTGACAACTAACAACAGTTGTCAGCTCTTAAACAATGTGCTGTGACAAATTTGAAAGCTTTTGGTCTGATCATTGCTCCAGAGAAAGTGCAGGAACACATGCCTTGGAAATACCTAGGTATGTCAGAGGAAGGAGACCAGGACACCAGTTGGTTCATCATGGCCCACTTTATTGAACAAATATCAAACACTTATACAGCAAATAACAAGCTTACGAATATTCTGTAAGCCAAGCAATCTATTGGTTAAACTATAGCATTAACTCATCCACATTCCTTTGAGACTACGTTCTCTATCTCTCCTGCCTCACTGTCCATTTCTTTATCATGTTTTGAGAGAATCAAGGACACATTATCTCACACCTGCAAGATTTGGAACTAACTATGGTCTTGTACTTTTCCATTCTCTATCCTGCTACAGAAACAAAAAAGGCCTCTGCCTGTCTCTGCCCTAGTTAGGACATCTTTCCCAAATTAATTCAGCTGTGTCCCCTCTCCTCAAGCCACTCTTTGACAAAACTCTCCACATAGGTATGTTGGTGACCAACACTCAAGTTATGCCTCAACCTGTAAAGTTAGACATTGATGTTAAAACTGTTACTGATGTACAGAAATTGGTTGGTTTAATAGGTTGGATTTGATCATATTTAGGCATAACTAATCATCAGATGCAGCCATTGTTTGATTTGCTCTCAAGCATCACTTCCTACGCTGATGAGAGGCAATTGACCTCAGCAGCAAAAAAGACCCTAGAAGAAGTTGAATTAGCCCTAGCACACAAATTTGTTAACAGGATAGATCCCTCTGTTGGTGTTCAATTGTTTATTTTGAAAGACCATGAAATACCATGTGGAATACTGTGTCAATGGAATGATAATTGGGAAGATCAATTGCATATTCTGGAATGGATATTTTTATCTTTCAGATCTCGGAAAACAGCTCCAGGACTTTATGAGGTTTTTGCAGATATTATCATCAAGGGCTGCAGGCGTTGTCATGAGATTTTGGGACAGGACCCTGTGACCATTGTGATACCTGTACAACAGTGGTATTTTGTAATGGTGCTTTCAAAATAATCATGAATTGCAATCTGCCTTATCTTGTTTTACAGGCCAAATCTCATATCATTTGCCTTCTCATCCTGTTCTAACACTGACTAAAGATATTCCTTTTGAAGGCAAGCAAATTTGTTCTCCTGTTCCAGTGGAAGTATAATGGTTTTTACAGATGGGTCCGGGAAAACTGGAAAAGCAGCTGTGGCTTGGAGAAAGGATGATCACTGGGAATATCAGACAGTGATTCAGCAGGGATCTCCTCAACTGGTTGAACTTTCTGCTGTTCTTCTGGCTTTTACTTTGTTTCCTAGTTCTGTAAACATAGTTACTGATACAGTTTATGTTGCCAATTTGGTTAAGCATTTAGATCAAGCAGTGTTGTATAATATTCAAGAGAAACCATTGTTTACCGTATTAGTGAAGTTATGGACAGTTATTGGTGCTCGAAAACATTCTTACTTCATCATGCACATTCGCAGCCATATATCACTGCCAGGATTTTTTGCTGAAGGCAATGCCTATGTAGACTCTTTAGCAGCTGTTGCTGAAATCAAAACTGTACCCAATGTGTTGCAGCAGGCAATTTTATCCCATCAATTTCTTCATCAGAGTGCTCAAGCTTTACAGCAGCAATTCAAATTGTCTAGTGCCGAAGCAAAATCTATTCTTTCCTGTTGTCCCGACTGTCATATGACTCATGTCACTCAGTATTATGGTACCAACCCTAGAGGTCTTTCTGCGTTAGAAGAATGGCAAACTGATGTTACAAAAATGCCATAATTTGGTCGCTTTAAGTATGTTCATGCTACAGTTGATACTTTTTCTCATGCAATGGTTGCATCAGCATTCACAGGAGAAAAAACTCGAGATGCTATTCGTCATTTTTATCATGCCTTTTCTATTCTAGGTTTTCCGTGTCACGTGAAAACAGATAACAGCCCAGCACATGCTTCACAGAAAATGCAAGCATTCTTTCGTGCTTGGGGCATTGAGCATTCAACAGGTATTCCACATGTCCCCATGGGTGAAGCAATTATTGAAAGACCTCACGGACTTCTTAAATGTCAGGTTCAAAAACAAAAAAGGGGAAGGCAACAGGGGCCACCTCAAGTGAGATTAGATAAAGCTGTTTATGTGTTAAACTTCTTGCGTCCCCTACCTGACTCACAGTTATCTCCAATCTTTTGCCATTTTTCTTCTTTGAATTCTAAGCAACCAAATTTCCATAGAAATGTCAAGATATGGGTCAAGGATTTGATTACTGATATATGGTCTGGTCCAGTGGAACTAATAACTTGGGGGAGGGGTTAAGCAGAACATGCGGATGACACTGGCTAAGACCATATATCAGTACTTAAAGATGGATGAAGGACAGGAACGATTGTATTAAAAATGGGAATTTTGTTGATGGTTGTGATTGTGATTTTGTGTGTCCCCTCTCTGCTTGGGTTTTTGCAAAGGGCCCTGCAAAAATCCATAGCAGCTGTATTTACAGTTCAAAAATAAAAAAGGGGGAATTGTGGAAGGGGCTAGCAGCGGGCCTGTTAGCTAAAGGAGCAAGAAGTAAGAAGAAGAAGAAGCTGATAAGGAGCTTTCTCCAAGGCCATAACCAAGGAGATCGAGAGAAGGAAGATAAAAGCATTCTGCATCTGGATGAAGCATTTTTAGAAAGTTAGGTGGAGTCAGAGTAACATGGCATGGTATTGAATTAGGCCAATAGCTAAGGTAGAAGAAGGGTAAACAACTGGAAAGTGTATAAAAGATCAGGCATTTTCACTAATAAACTGTTGCCAAGTGTTGCTAACTGAGACTGCCTGTGGTCTCTGCTTTATGTCGTGACCGCCTCGACTGTGACATTCAGGAGGCCTTTGCTGGCTCACAAGAGCAGCACAAAATTCCTTTCCTATAATACTGAATTTTTGTATTTGACCCACAAATACAGCCACTAAGGACTTCTGCAGGGCCCTTGCAAAAATCCAAGCAGGTAGAGGATCCATTCTTCATTCACTTACAGATAACCAACTCCACAACACACACACCCACACAATCTTAAGGTTCATATAGAAACAAGGCACATAAAAACAGATCTTCAAATACTGTTACAGACCTCATAATTTCTAGATGACACATTTGTAGCAGAATGACACTTTCACCTCTAATCAAATAACTTTCTCCCACACAGAATCAGAGACCAAGTCATCTGCCTAGTCACCACTCAGAACCAAGTAGCATCCACTTAACTTTACAACTGGTTGCTGCTATCATAATGAGCAACCAAACTAGTTGGTTGCCCTACTATCCTAGTTCAACCCAAAGTGTGGACTTCAGCTACTAATTCAACCCCTATGCAAAGGCAACACTTCTCCCTTAGGTACATCAAATACCCCTATTTTGGCAACATCGGTGCCCTGCAGAAGGAAATGGTACAAGACACACTTCTCAGTACTACCCACCTCTCTGTAAGGGAATTCAAAGAAAAGAAGCAAAAGTAACATCCACTAACTTAACTTTTGGATTTTCTGCATAAGCCTGTAACTACATTTACTCTGTCTTGAATTACCATCTTTAACACACATTCCTTGAAGACCATGCTTCCATCCACTTAATAACCAATGCAATTACCTACTCATTTTTCTTTCACTGTAGAACCACTCATCTTGTCCTTTTCTGTGTGCTGCAAATAAGGTTTAACGCAATGGGCAGGGACCCATCAAGGGCCATTTTCTGTTAGAACACATGCATATCCTCTTCCCCATGCCACTGATTCCACTGGGCCAGTCCACTTTCCCATTATACATAAAACATTAGCTAATAGTACTAATACTTCAAACACTTCCATTTTCTAATGCAAGGTCCAGCTTTTAGAAGGAATGATGATCCTCTTAAAAAGGAAAAGTTGGCAACTTGAAGGCTGATAGAAACCCATCACAAAAGAATATTTGATCTGAGGAAAGTAATCTGGGAATATTCAAAGTACCGCCAGTTGCTGAAATTGTAATTGGCTGTAGTATCCTTTTATCAAATAGTCAGGAAAAGGCATTTTTATAATTAGAATAATTATAATAATAGGGTAAGTATATAGCTATATATGAGTGACAAGTTATCTTGGAAACAAAGCTGTAATTACAAAAAAAAAAATATTCTACCAAGTAAAGGGAAAGAATTTTATCTAACTTCAGTAAGAAACTGTAAGTTGTCAGAATTAAACGTATTTGCTTTAGCGCACCTTAATTTGCTCAATGTGTTTGTTTTGCCAGAATTTTTTTTTTTCTTCTAGTATTACCTTTTGAAAATCACAATTTTTTATACTGAGCCTCAGAATTTATTTAAGTTCACCAAATTATATTCATGTCTTATATTCTGCAAAGCATCAAAAATAAATTCTGCTGCACGCTGTTGCAGACTGAAGAGACTGAAGGGACAATGTAAAATGCAATAAAGTAGAAATCAACCGCATTTCTCATTTTCTTATTTATTGAAACAGTGAGTTCTCACATTATTTCCTTGGAGATTAAACTCAGCTTATTTTAAACCATCACCACACTTCTACTGTTTTGTGTGCTGGAGGTTTCTGGACTGGTAGCACCAAGCTGGCCTGATAGGAACCATAGATCTACAGACTTTAATGGCTGTGTAAGGAAGAGTTGGACTGTAACAGAGGTGATGTTAGGAAGCTTTTGAGTTGTAAATATCTGTTGGATAGTCTGATCAGAATCCTCACCAACCACACCATTCAGACAAATATTTCATTGTAATTCTTATTTCCATTAACATTCCATTTAGAAGACAGGGTGTTTAAATCCTCTTCAAGCATCTTTTCTTCAGGCTGGAAACAAGCATATCCATAGACTTAAGGCGGAAATACTGAAAATATTATTAATTCTCTGTGCTGTTCTCCCTAACAACATTTGTATGAAGGCCACAGGAAATTATTTTCTGTATACATTTTTTCAGTCCCTATTTTTATCCCTTCTTTAAACCAAATCCATGGGTTTTGCACCACAATTGCAAAAGGTCCTGCTAACAAAATAGTTCCCAGCACAAACCTGGTACACAAAGTGGTAGGGTAAACTGTACCCTACCATTGTAATCCTTTTGTCATTCAGTGGAGTGGCAAAGGCTCTCAGGAAGTGGCTAGCGCCAAACCATGATTGCTAGTCTGCACAATGGAGATAAACACAAGGCTTAGTATCTGTAACCTAAACCTATCTGTTTAGGGTACAGATACTGTACCCAAAACATAGATTGTAGGCAAAAGTACTCTAGTCAGGAGTACTGACTGGCCAAAATAAGGACTTCTGGAGCCTCTCTGAGGTATGCTGTGGCTTGTGTTTCTAGAGTTAAGTCCTTGGAGATTGCTCTTTGAGTCATCCTGGAACACATGTGTGGGAGCTGCCAACTCTAGCATTTCAATTTTATACAAATACCCAATTTATCCCCATCATCAGGACCTTTTCTTTCTAGAAAAACAGCAGCCCAAAAAATACAGATTTGTTTATTTTAAACATTGTGCTCTAGAAAGTAAAACTGATTGTAGTTACAAGATACTTTACAGTCCTG
Organism: Zonotrichia albicollis; assembly: GCF_047830755.1. Taxonomy (NCBI): domain Eukaryota; kingdom Metazoa; phylum Chordata; class Aves; order Passeriformes; family Passerellidae; genus Zonotrichia; species Zonotrichia albicollis. Next base: position 25,222,336 of record NC_133860.1, read on the forward strand.
GAGAATATTGGTATTAATGCCCTTCTCCAGTGGGTCATTCTCTGATAACTTACAATAATATACTCGCTTGATTTTAGAGTTAGCTTAATGATCTGTATTGTGATAGTATTGTACATTGAAAAAAGTATATGAAATATGCACTATGCATTTAAAGAAAAGGTTCTGCTAGTATTTTCAGCCTGGAAATGAATCATTATGTAATCAGTAGTCTTACGTATTTTCTATGGTAACGTACATCTTTCATGGAGGTTTTCCATTAATTAAAGCCTGATGGAGAAGAAGCATGTTTTGGTTTGGGTTTTTTTCTTGGCAATGCATAGGGATGTAGCAAAACACAAAGCATCTGATGGAACATAAATCAGCCATTTTCTCCATCTACATTTTTCTTTACCCATTTTTCAAAAGGAGAGGTACTTAATAAACAGTGGCTCTTGCCACTATACACACACAGTGATGCAGAAAAATTACCCTCAGTGTGATGAGCGGGTTTGCAGCAGTTTTTTTAGAAAATCAATCAGCAGTTAACTGTCTCACTGCTGTATATATTTGCATTTGAAATATGTCTTCCAGAAAAGTTTTGCCAATAGGTCTTGTCCTGGTCTGAGAGGAAGTGAGTTTTTTGGGATGCTGTGGTCAAACCAATGGGTGCTCAGATTTGAATATTGGCACCTGGTGTGGCCACTGAAGACATGGATACACCTCTGAGAACACAGGGATTAAAAGCAGATAACTCCCAGGAAATCTCTCTCTTGGGTTCTAAAATAAACAGGGCCAGGAGACTTCTTCTCCTTTTTAATGCCTTTATTAAAAGTGATCAGCTCAGGATTGGGCAGCCCGGCAGGGCTGCAGTCCCCGTCGCGTGTCCCAGGGCGACTCAGAGGAGGAGGATATGTGCAGCTCTGTCCACTAGGGGCAGAGCCGGGGGATCCAGTCCTTGTGGGAGCCTCTAGGGCTTGATGTCCCCGTCAGGTGTTGGTTTCCGTGATTCAGTCCTGCCCGGTCCCGGCGTCGGGACGACTCTCTACTCAGGGCGAGAGGGGCTCCGCATCTCTGCAGGCTCAGCACTTGGCTCCTCACGTCTGGACATCACTTGACTCTCTCAATTCTTGTTTGGCTCGTTGTTTTTGAGGTTTTCTCGTTGCATTTCGAGTTGTGGTCCCACAAAGCATTCTGGACTTTGGAGTCACTTTGCATAACCCCCCCCACCCTCTCAGGTGTCTTCCCTATGCTGGAAGAGAGCACTGCCTCGGGGAAGGGCCATCTACTCCACCCAGCCAGGCCTTTTACTAATACAAAAGAGGAGATAAGCCTCAACGACCCGGTATTACAATAACAAAGCACTAAGAATCCCGGCACAGACAGATCTGGCTGCGTCCCTGTAACTCTTTCTCACAAAAAAAATATTAACCGAATTTTTGTTCATAACAGGTTCCAGCAGTGAAACAGGTAAATCCTCTCCCCTGTCCAGTGGCTGCTGGGTGGGGGGGAGGGGCCATGTGGCCGAGAGGACAGAGAGGGTAGGTGAAGAGGCCCTTGAGGATGGAAAGGCACAGGAGCATCAAGAACATCGAGCAGCCCGCCCACCCCACCCCAGGAAAGAGAGAGAGCGCCAATGTATGAATTTTATAGCGGTCTGCGTGGAGGGGGGAGGGGGGGGTGTGGCGGCAGGGCAGCATGGGAGTTCTAGACAAGCAGATACTGAGATTTTAAACCCTTTTCTTGCATGATAGAAACCTTACAAATGCTAATTTTCCTGGAGCTGAATGAGAAGAGAGATAGAGATAAGAGGAAATGGGCCACAAGAGAAGTGGAGGAGAATCTTAGGTGAGAGGAGATGATGGAGTGGCCTTTAGCTGGACTTCTCTTGTATAGCCATGGATGGAATCAATTTTTTTCCTGTAACACAGAGACTGCATTTAGGGGGAGGCAATGGCTCAGAGGCAAGGGAGTGTAGTGATGTTATGTGAAAGAGCGCATGTACAGAGACACAGATGAGGAAGGTGCTTGGTGCCCTCGATCTTCAGTGGAAGAGAAGATCTCTCTTTTTGAGACCCCTCGGCCCCAGGAGGTGAAATCTGAGGGGGATAGGTGTCCCAAAAGTGAAAGACTGTGCTCTTTTTTGGAACTGGACAAAGCACCCTTGAAAGGAAAACCCTAGAAACAGCTCTAGTCCATGTGCAGTGGTGAGAGCACTGAGCATGGAAGGAAGATGTCATGATAGCAATGATCTCCGGGAGATGCCATGTGTGACACAAGAAGGAAACTCAAGAAGGAAACACAACATAGTTGACTATGTTTCCAGGAGAAGCCTATAGCACAAGAGGGACTCCTCACCCCTTGATGAACTGAGAATGGATTATCTAAAGGGTGATGATGGACTGAGAGTTAGTGATCTGAGGGATGGATGTATTGGAAATTCATTGGGGGAGGAGGAAGAAATGGTTTTGGAAGGTTTTCATTATTTCTATGGGTTTCTTTTTACATATATTTGTACGTTAATAAAGTTATCTCTTCTTTATTCCTTAAGTTAGAGCCTGCTTTGTTCTATTTCTGGTCACATCTCGCAGCAGACACCAAGGAGAATGTATTTTCATGGAGGTGCTGGCACTGCGCCAGTGTCAAACCATGACAGGTCTACCAAAACAATCAGTATAACATCAATTCTTTTATCTTTCCTTCTATTAAAATTTTAATACATATTTAATTGTTTCCCAAAGACACAGTGAAGCAAGCAACACGTTATTTTTTTTAAATTAAATTTAAAAAATAAATTTAAAAAGAAAGAGAAGGAAAAGAAAAGCACAGATTTGTGTAAATGAAATGGCAAAAAATAGTGTAAAAATCTGGAGAAAGAGCTAGCACCAGATTTGGAAGCTGATTAACTGAAGCTGAATTTTGATGGCCTAATTTTAGAAATATGGAATGATTCCACCACCATACTAGAAAAAGAGATTTCACAGCAAACTTTTACTGTTGATTTTACTCTATTTTCCAGTCTCCTTAACCTGGAGAACATCCAAATTATACTTAGACCTTAAGTTCCTAGTCACTTTATATCTCTGCCTTTCTGACGTGCAGAACTGTCACTGTCAGAAAGGCTTGTCCCCAGTGCCTATCTGGAGTGGGTGGTAGCAGGATTCAGTCAGGACAACCACACAGAAGCTAATTTAAAAGACCTGCTCATCACATGGTCCAGAAAACCAGAGTACACTGACAGAAGTACATTGAGAAGACTGCAGATCAGATCCTGATGTGTAAATCCTTTTTTAGAAAAGAACAGATCTATTTAAAAGAAAAAAAAAAATAGTAGAACTGGACTAGGATAGGAAAAGTGAAGTTTGAGACACAAAGTGCTGCTTTGTATTTACTATGGTGAGTTTAAGAAACTCATTTTTGAGCTTTCCGGCCTTTATTTAACTCATTCCTGCGGAGCCGTTCCTGAACTACCAATTCCAGTAGCTGAAAGAGCATTTTGGCTGGTAGTCCAAACCTTGAACTTACACATGAAGTGAGTCTGACCCCTCAGAGAGGCCTTGGCCCTCTCCACCACATGCAGCTGACCAAACTGTTGTTCAACAGTGATGCAGTTCTTACACTCTACCATTATTACTTGTTTTGTTGTTGCTCAAAGGTGATGTAGTTTTTTATTATTATTATATTATTATTTTATTTGATTTATTTTATTATTTTATTATTTTTATTATTTTATTATTACTTTTAATGTTTTTGATGGAATGTATTGATTTCAGCACTTGTATGTTATTTTTTTCTTCTATTGTCTTTCCTTTCGTAGTTGCTTTACTTTACTTAGACTCTATCCCAAATTCCTTGGTACTGAACTAATACAGAGAAGTTCAGGTATGAGAACTGATGCCAAATTTTGCCCCAAAAGGCGAGAATAACTGCCTAAGAGACTCAAGTAAGTCAGCATAGACAGGAGGTATTTTATTACGACGCGTCGGAGAAAGCACAGAAGGGATTTCTAGCTATCTCATGACAGAAGCAAGCTTTTATACAGTCTTGGGTGCAGGGTTACATCATATTCATAAGAGGCGTGGTGTGGGCGGAGCATGGGCGGAGACATCTATTTTGAGGATTATTCTTGGTGGTCCTTCCGGTCCTTCATCGCGGGCGAGGGTCTTCTGATGAGTCTTCCTCTTTAAACTTTTGAACTCCTATCCTAATATGGTCAATTCCCGGTGTACTTGGCTTGGTTCCCATGGCTTGGCATGGCTCTTAGGGTCAGTTTGACATTGGCACGGCTCTTAGGGTCAGTTTGACATTATTAGCTCTGATCATGCTTAGCTCGACAATTCCCTTATCCCTATCTCTCTTTATTGTTTGCCCTGCTTACCAAACTTCAAACAGAAGGATCCACCAGGATTGCTTCTGGATTAATGAATAACCTATCATACAGCATTATCAATAATTCCAGGATTGCTTCCGGATTAATGAATAACCTACCATACAGCATCATAAGCAATTCCTGAGTGTGGATGGGGGCGAATCCCCTTGTACCTAACATGAGACCACCCGCCGGTGATATGGGATATGGCTCTAGTGTTAGGGGTCGTGTGAGTAGCTAATGGGATGGGAATGGGATAGGACTGCTCAGGGTTGATTTTCAGTCTGTGGCTCTGCCTAAGCATTTTGATAACAAAATTATGTTCTTGTGCAGTAGTAAAATGCTGATCGGATGGGCAGTTTGGGGCTTCAGAACATTTCTGAATGTTTACAATGCAAAAGCATCTAAGGAGCATGCATTCAGCTCATCTTGAAGGTCTTTTTTGCACCTGAACTTGCACTTCTCATATATGTAGACAAAACAATAAACTGTATTGAAGCTGGTGATTGAAGTGGCATAAACCCAGGACTAACGAGAAATGCTTTAGCTATCCACCTAGTAGAGCACTAAAAGCTACATTCACTGCTAAATCATATTAGCAATTCTCTAATATCTTTCCACAGACTTGAATCATTTCACAGGAGTGCCCTTTCATGACTCATTCTGTAATTTGTAAAAATGTATTATTTTCTATTTAACGGATTGTTAGATGACCTTAAAAATATTTGATTGCGCTTTTATTGAAAAGACTCACAGTTATTTAATGAATGATTTTGACCTTCAGGTTCATTAAAAACATTTACTTTTTTCACTACACAAATTATAGAAATCATCTGGTATTTTGTGTAGTCTGATTGGGTGATTTATGTCACTAAGGATCAGAAAACACAGTGGGAACTCAAAATTTGTAGTGAAATATTTGAGCATTTTTCATTAGTAAAATACTGGCAAAATCCTACATTGTTGTTTCTTGTCTTGTCTACACAGTCAAAGTGCCTTTATTTAGAAGTGGAATAGGAACATTTGATGGTTCTAACATCTTGGTGTCACTGGTGTTCTGTCAGACAATATCCTTTTCCTGACCCAGAGATGGGGCAACTGAGAGGTGTTTTAAAAACTTTTATTTCATTTTCAGTCTCATGAGAAGAGTGAGACAATAGAGATGTTATAATTCACACCATCACAATGAGAAGATGGTTATTTTCTAATTCCAATACACTATAAGCATTTCTTGGCCTATCAACTTTTTGCCATATCATGCTGTAGATGCCTTAAATCCAGTAATCTAAAATACCCCTCATGGGTCCTACTACAATGCGTCTTTCATAGTCCAATTTCTCCAAAATATCTTGTCTTATTTGGAAGGTTATCCTTTGAAACTCTTTTCTAGCTCCATTTCTCTCTCAAAAATATCTGCCCTATTTCATGGTACTTCTAAGTCAGCATTTATCTCAAAGTTTGCATACAGATGCATACTGTGTGAGCCTTCTGTCAGGCCATGAGAGCTCTCAACAGTGCTCACAAGCTGGTTCTTGGTAGCTCTCCTCTCTGCTGAAATCAACTCTAGACACCTAGATTCTACCCCTCCTAATTTCTATTAGGAGATAAGCATGGCATTGCCTAAATTTTGGAAACTTCAGCTACTGCAAAGTCTACATTGCACCTTAAAAATTATTTTTATCCCATTGTCTATCCTGAAAGATTTTGTCTTGGTAGTAAATTTTGATATTTCTTAACTCCAATGAATTTAAGCAATCCTCAATTCCATTACCAATACATTATCTGAAATTCTCAATAATTAAATACATTTATCTGAGGATGTTTCTGTTTTGAAACCAGAGGAATATGTCAATGCAGAAGTATTATCTGATGAGTTGCTGAGCAGCAGACTGTACCTGCTTTATTTCTTTGAGGGGCTGAAAGGAAGGATTGATCTGATTTTTGTTTAATTCTACACGGCAGTTTGCAGGTGCAGCTGCAGATTGAGACACCTGCCGATGAAATCTTGGTATTGGCCCTTTATTTATCTTCAGCCTTTCTTACCCCATTAGCCTAATAGTTTATTTTCTGCTTGAAACAGATGGTTATGTGCAACATATTGCAAGGTCTGACTCTAGTGAATTGATAATCACCTGAAACAGAGAGGAAAACACCTAAATCCACTTGTGAGGAAAATTGCTCGTCTATGGGAAGTTGGCAAACATGCTAAGTCAGTGTGATTACAAGGAGAATGGAGAACCAGCACATGGTCCAAATGTGAATCATAAATTAATAATGTTATTAACGTATCACCTAAAGTTCAAGTATCAAACTGCAAGTCTTATAGGAACAAATAAAGAAAGAGACCAGACTTTTTCTTAAAACCTATCAATATATTTGGGAAACAGTAAGCTGGTTTTTGTCCTGTGTATCTGGAATTTTTCTGTTTCTCCAAAGTGAATCAGGTTGCCTAAGAAAAAAGTATTGCATACTGTATTGGGTTTGTCTGGCCAGTTTTTGGTGTTGGGAAGAGGGGACTGCAGGGGTGATTTCTGTGAGAAGCTGCTAGAAACTTCCCCTTTATCTGACAGAGCCAATGCCAGCCAGTTCCAGGACAGACCTGCTGCTGGCAAAGGCTGAGACAATCAGGATTGATTGTAACACCTCTGTGAAAATACACAGAGATTCCTCTTGAGAAGGACAAAAATCTATCACACACATCTAATTGCATCCAGAGAAGAGTAGAGTAAGAACATATAAGAGGACCAACTCTGCAGACCCAGGTCAGTGAAAAGGAGGGGGAAGAGGTGCTCCAGGTGCCAGAGCTGAGATTCCTCTGCAGCCCATGGATATTGGAATATGAATCCCAATATAACCAGTTAGATGGTGCCTGGGCCAGTTCTGACCCTCGCTGCTGGGCCAAAGGCAGCACTGTGGTGTTTTACCCCAGAGATACCTTGGCTGCTGGAAAGTGCAGCGGGGCAAATCCAGGCTGTCAGGACTCTGTTTCCTCAGGAGAGAGCGCTTCTGGTGATGGTGGAGAGAAAGGGAGTGGATTCTGCTAGAAGGTTGCCAGATGTTTATTCCATGAGTACAGAGATGTCTGCACCGAGCCACTGCTGCTAACAGAATGGGGGCCACATGGTCTCATTAACATTTTAAGCTCAGGACAGGGGAAGGGGAGGGGACAGGTGAGCCACCAACCAGGTGAAGGGGCAGGGTCTCAAGGGACTAGGGACACCTATCACACGACGCCTTGCTGGTATGTTAGCCTGATTGACAGGGCACACTCAGCGAGGGGCGAGGGGGAAGGGAGAAGGTAAAACAGGATATTGCAACACACCACAACATCTCCCCCTAGTTTTGTTTAAAAAGAAGAGGACTGTGTTTATGGTGCAGAATGATTCTACTGAGGCTTCCAGGTCATCCACTGGAGCACTGAGGGCTTCCAAATGGTAGACCTCAGGAGGGGGAGATGAGCTTGAGATTAACTTGAGAACCATGCGTCTGATTATTCCAAAAACAATGCTAAAAACTATAATAACTACAACTAAAATAAACAGCACTAAAATTACAGTTTTCAGAATAGATCCCAACCAGCCCGAGAGTCCCCAGCCATTGAAAAGTCCATTCAGCCCGTTGTCAGTTTCTCTGTTGATGTCTGAGAGCCTTTGTCAAGGCAGTCCATATGTGGTTTGGGCTGTGGTAGGAGATCGCAGGTGGGATGATCACGAGTAGGACGAGAAGCAGGCTCGGTCTCATGGCATCTCGAGGCTTCACACGAACAGTGGGATCTAAACTGGTACAAGGAACTTGAGACAGACATATATTACAAGCTATTCCAGATAGGAGGCTTAAATGGAATTTCCTCCAAAGAACGCGTGCGGCGTTTTCTTCTCCAGGCAGCGTGAGCAACCTGGGGTGCTTCTGCAGATTTCTCTGAGACTTTGGGAACATAGGGCTTTACCCATTTGGAAGGAAGCCACCTTAAACCAGAGGGGGTGGACACACAGGCCTATCCACGTCTCCAAGTAACCAATTTGTAAGGTCCCACCATTTTCCAAGTCTCAGGGTCTTTTACTAAAACCGGAGGTTTTTCTTTTATCAACTTGTGACTGCTCCCCCCAAAGTGGCGTAGGATGAGTGGGTTCAGGCTGTCAAAAGAACAATTCAGAAAATTGATTGTGAATAGTGCCCTTGATAACCGGATGTGGGGAGGTTCTACCTTCAGAACCTGTTGTTGCTGGTCCAGGACCCTTTTAATATCATGGTGAGTTCTTTCTACAATGGCTTGACCTGTAGGGGAGTAGGGGATGCCAGTTTTATGCTCTACTCCCCATTGCTGCAGGAAGCTCCCGAATTCCTTGGATTTATAAGCAGGCCCATTATCAGTTTTCAGCTCCTTGGGGATGCCCATGAAAGAAAAAGCCTGTAAGAGGTGCTTAATAGCATCAATAGATGATTCTCCTGTGTGGGCAGAAGCATAGACCGCTCCAGAAAAGGTATCTACACTAACATGAACATATTTCTGCCGTCCAAAAGCCTTATGTGTGTTACATCTGTTTGCCACAGTTCACAACTGTTCAGTCCCCTTGGGTTTGCTCCCGTACTCACTGTAGGGAGTGCATGTTGTTGGCAATTTGGGCACGTGGCCACAATCGCTTTGGCCTGTTCTCGAGTGATGTTAAACTGGCGAACCAGGCCAGGTGCATTTTGGTGGAAAAGCTGGTGGCTGATTTTTGCCTGTTCAAAAACATTTGGGAGAGTGGCCATCACTGCAGGTGCAGCAAGAGCATCTGCCCTTCTGTTGCCTTCAGCGATAAACCCTGGCAAGTCAGTGTGTGACCTGACATGCATCACATAAAAGGGTTGCTCTCGGTGAGTGACTAACTTTACCAGTTTCGAAAGCAATTCAAAAAGTGCGATGTTAGATACATCTTGCAGTATTGCTTGATCTGCTCTGGATACTACTCCTGCCACGTATGCAGAGTCTGTAATCAGATTAAATGGTTCTGAGAACCTTTCAAAAGCCCTAACAACCGCAGCCAATTCAGCAACCTGAGGTGAACCTTCCACCTCAGCAATGTCCGTCTCCCACTGCTGGGTTTGAGGATCTTTCCAAGTCATAACAGACTTGTGTGACCTCCCGGACGCATCTGTAAAGACAGTTAGAGCCCTTTTTAAAGGTCTCCTACTTAGAGCAGTTCTTAATTTTAAAGTAAATTGAACATCTTGTTCAAACAATTTGCAAGCGGGCCGTGCTACCGAAAATTGTCCTGAGTAGGAATCCAGAGCAAACTGCAACTCTTCATTTTCTTGAAACAATTGTTCCAGTATTTTCATAGTATTTTGACCTGATTTTAACTCAACTGGGATGTGAATGCACTTAAAATCACATCCTGCTAACTCCCTGATCCGGGTCCTTGCTTTCCGGATCAGTTCTGCTACCAGTTCCTGAGGCTTTGTCAGTCTCTTGGACCTTTTGTGACTGAGGAAAACCCATTCTATGATCAAGAGAGAGTCCCTCTGGTCCCGGTCCTTTTTTGGTGTGTCCTTTGCCTTAGGTGTTTGTTTTTCCTCCCACTGGAAAATAATTCCATGGAGGTGTGGCAACTTACCTAGGATGATAAATTTGAATGGCAGATCAGGCCGGCATCGGTGGGCCTGTCTTGTGGACATTGCAATCTGAACCTTTTCTAGAGCTTTCCGTGCCTCTGGGGTAATAGACCTAGGAGCACCTGGGTCCTCTCCCTCTTTCAATAAATTGAAAAGAGGGGCAAGGTCTTCATTAGTCAGACCAAGCCATGGTCTTACCCAATTCAAAGACCCACACAACTTGTGGACATCCGCAAGGGTCTTGATCCTTGGATTGATTTCCAGTTTTTGAGGAACAATGGTCCTATTTCCAATTTCTAAGCCCAAATACTTCCAAGGTGGCATCTTTTGAATTTTCTGTTCCTGGAGCTCGAACCCTGCAACAATCAATGCATCGATAGTTAGGTCGAGCGCATGTGTGAGTAAATCATCGTTGGGGGCACACACAAGGATATCATCCATATAATGATAGATGATGGCCTTCTCTGTGGCTGCACGCACTGGGGAAAGCAGGGAAGAGACATACCACTGGCAGATAGTTGGAGATACCTTTAATCTCTGAGGAAGAACGGTCTAATGGTACCTTTTCATAGGAGCTTCTGAATTGATAGAAGGGACAGAGAATGCCAAACGCGGTGCATCATCAGGGTGCAATGGGATTTGGAAAAAACAATCTTTAATATCAATAACAGCTAATTTCCAATCTTGGGGAAGCATTGTTGGGGATGGCATACCAGGTTTGGGAGAACCTATATCTTCAATTACATTATTAATTTGTCGGAGGTCACAGAGGAGTCGCCACCTCTTTTTGTCAGCTTTTTGGATGACAAACACTGGAGAGTTCCATGGGGACATGGTCTCCACAATGTGGCCCTTTCTTAGTTGCTCTTGTACTAGTTCCTCAAGCACCTTTATTTTTTGTTTACTGAGTGGCCACTGTTTCACATCAACTGGTTTGTCTGTTTTCCACTTAAGTTTTTGGATGGGGTGCTGTTGTTCAATGACTGCTGCACAAAAATGCTGTGGAGAGTCTGGAATATCAATTGTGACACCCCACTGGGCCATTAAATCTCTCCCTAACAAAGGTTCTGAATAATCTAACACAAATGGACGGATATTTGCCAATTGTCCGTTTGGACCCTCGAATTGAATAATGCTTTTGGATTGTTTTGCCAATTGCAGACTTCCTACACCTCGAAGGTGACCAGCAACATTTTGCAAAGGCCAGTGTGCTGGCCAGTCTTGTACTGGAATCACTGTGCAGTCTGCACCTGTGTCTACAAGCATTTCAATGCGTTTAGACTCCCCACCCCCACTGACATTGCACCACAATTTGGGTTTATCTGTCCCAATAACTTGGACCCGGGCGACTGTGGGCCCTTGTTTATCGACATTTTCAGGTAAAGATGGCACAGGGATAGCTTGAGCAACAATTTGTCCCTTGGGAAGAAACAGGGGTGGGTGGGAACAGTGCAGGCTGAGAACAAATTGCTTGGGATCTGATGTTGTCATTCCCGGAGCAATTTCGATCTCTTGTGGTGTGTTTTTGTCCCCAGTGATGATGTACTTACAACGAATTTGGTTCCAAGTACCTTTCTGTTCAGGATTTACAGAGACAATATGCCAGTCAGTGTCCTTCAGGTGGAGTGACTCTGTCAGCTGCAACCTGTAAGGCTCATTGACAGAAGATGCGGTTAATACAGAATCACTTAAATCATAACAAAGGTTATTTTGTTTCACTTTCAACAGTGGACTAGCAGACTTGGTCTTTGAAGCACCTGCTTCACTTACACAAATGTTAATATTATCGCGCGCTTGATTTGTTTTGCTACCCTTATTCTCTTGGCCTGCTCTTTTTATGTCTGCACGCCTGGCAGGCTGGCGCTTTACTTTCAGTTTTTTTGTTGTTGACCCCCAGGGAGGGCTTGCAGTTCTCCTCCCCTGCTATTTTTAAATTCATCAAATTCCCTTTTCAGGGGGCACTGGTTACTCCAGTGTCCTAGCTTATTACAAAGCAGGCATGGTTTAGTGAGCTCAACCATTGCTGGTCTCTGCTGCTGCCCAGGGTACTGCTGTGCTGAGGGAGAAGGTGCAGGGCTGGCAACAGCGACACTCTGGAGTGGTCTTGGCAGCAGCCTTGGTCTGGTGTCTTCAGCTACAGTCATCAGAGGCACTTTCCTGTTACAGACTAGAAGCATATCTTTTAATGTAGGGGAAGGTTCCATAGGAAGGCTCAGGATTGCTGCTCGACACTGTTCATTTGCATTTGTAAACGCTATTTCTTCTAAAATTGCTTCCCTAGCATTTTCCTTTTTAACCTGTATTTCAATGGCTCTAGTTAGCCTTTCTACAAATTTCAAAAAAGGTTCTGATGGTAGTTGTTTGATTTTACTATAGGGCTCAAAGGGCCCCTCAGGTTGGAGGGAAAAGAATGCTTTTTCAGCTGCTTCTTTTACTTTCTCAAGTGTTTCTGTGGGAATTGCAGCAGCTTGGACTGAGGGAGAAGACCATTGGCCTTCACCACAGCGGTGGTCAAGGGTAATAGGGTTACCACTGTTGTCTTTTGCTGTGTTTGGATCAGCCTGTAAGCCTGGGAGAACATTTTTTAGCAGTTCTTTCAATGCTGATTCCCATAATTTGAATTCCGTGGATGTCATGAGACATGAAAAAAGTTGTTTTAAATCATGTGGAACTACAACAGTCTTACTTAATTCAGAATTTAAAAGGCCACGGAAATATGGACTGTGTGGACCATATTCTTTATGAGATTTACAGATCTCTTTAATCAATTGTCGTCCAAAAGAACTCCAATTAGCAGTTGGGGCTGCTCCAGCTTGAGCTGCAGGCTGAAACGTAACAGGAGCTAGTGACAACATGGCACTGTGCATTGGGTCTGCTGTCCCCGGCTCTGTATCCCTTGAATCAGAAGCATTGGGATCACAGCTACAGGTTTGGGGACAGGCAGTTGGTGTGTCCCCACCGTGGGAACCCGGGGAGGGGGCGGGGAAAGGGAGCCAGCAAGGGGCGGGGAAACCGTGGGAACAGGGGGCAGGGTCACCTGGTGACATCACGTCAGCAGACACCCCCTGGGAGGAGTAGAGGGGCAGAGCTGAGGGTACTGCAGGAAAGGCGGGGGGAGGGGGGAAGGTGTCACGAGGAACAGGAGGAGAGGGGGATGGGGCAGGAATTTTGGGATGCTTAAGAGGATTTTGGGAAGAAGAAGACAAGGTTTGAGAAGATGCCACGTGGCATCCACCATCTTGTGCACCCCCTAGGGACTGGGGGCCATTTTGGACATCACTGCTCTCCGGAAAGCTAACACGTGCTTTGGGTTTTAGAGGAGGGGATACAGGGGATTGGGAAAGACACGCAGCCTGGCCAGGGCTGTGTGAACAAAACAACTTGCTGTGGTGTGTTCTTAAGTTCGTTAGTTTGCTCCCCCCATTTTCTGTATTACTTCCTGCTGCTACCCTGCCAGTTATGTTGCTATGGAAATGGAACTGCTCCTCCCTTGGTTTCTCTTATAAAGTGAAAGTTGTTTCCTCCTTGGGGTCAGTCAATCACTCTTTTTCTCCTCCCAGGTTTCGAGAATTTTCCTTTCTCTGGGAGGTATGGTTGGCTGTAGCCCCGGAGCCCCTCCTATGATTTATAACAGTTGGTTACTTTAGTGTATCAGTTATGTTTCGTACCTCCAAATATGTATTTCTATTGGATAGCCGGGTTTCCCTGCCTTCTTCCCCCCTTTTCCCTTAAAACCCTCTCCTGCCCCTTGTTCGGGGCCATTTGCTGGGTGTTTTCCCCTCTTTGTTGGTTCTTCTGTAATAAACCGACAGTTTACCCCCAGCAAGTGGTCACCTCCTGATTCGTCTCTCACCGCGCTGCTCCGAGCTATACCCCCAGCTCAGCCCGAGGCCAAAGCCGCCGAGGGGGGCTGTTTTCTGATGCGCAGGGGCCCTGGCCTTCGCCCCTCACCAGATAGCCGGATTCCAGGGCTGTTCACGCCCCCGCGCAGTGTGGCGGACCAACGTTGGGGCCTGAAATAATCAAAACAGACCCCTCGGATGTGGAATTTTTAGTTTCCAGTGGACGCTGCACTACCTCGGGGGGGGGCAGGCTCCGTTGTAGGAGCGGCACTCCCTGTAGGATCGGAATCGGGAACCCTCGCACCCAGAGAGGACGGTTCCGGAGACGAAAATACCCCTCCTGATTCATCATTTCCTGCTGCCACCGGATTAGGTAAGGTCGGGCCCTGCTTTGGGGACCTTTCCGACTTTCCCCCTTGCCTTTTTAAAATTTCCCTGGGGGTGCATGCCCTGCCTTGGGGACCCACCCTTCCACCCTCTTTCCTTGAATTTTTTTTTCCTTTTACTGAAGCCCCAGACTTGGGGACAGTAGGGGGGAGGCAGGGGCTGGTGGAAAGTGGCTTTCTGTTGTTTTCAGGTGGTGGTTTGTACCATCAGAGGAATTTTCCCCCCTTTATAGTATTGGCAGTTCCTGTACTATAAAGGCACTTATGGGTGCTAGTTTGGGAAAATCCCAGAAGGAGGTCTATTATATTCTAAAGAGTATACTGCTTGGAGGTGGCCAGAAGGCCCCCAAGCAAGAATTAAAATTCTTAACTAAGTGGATCTTTTCTAAGTTCCCTGAAATTTCCCCAGAACTTGCAAAACAGCCACACCTTTGGACTGCCGTTTTGGCAAAATTGGAACAAGCAGTTGATTCTGGGGAGACAAAATTAGCAACTGTGGCATTTTGGGCGAACAGAGTGCTCAAAACACTCTCTTCGTCCGGGGAACTTAAGAAAAGCCCTGCCTGTCCCCGATCCCCCCGTTCGGCTTCCCTTACCCCCCAACCCTCTCCCCATAGGCATGAGCCCTCTAGAGGGATTTTGAAGGCCAACAAAAAGCAGGGTTTCCATGCTGTCCCTGCTCCCTTTCGACCGGCTCAGCCTCCCCGTGGGAGGAGCCCTGGCCAAGCTCCTCCCCCTATATCCTCACCCTCTACCCCAGTTCCCAAGTCCCCGGTTGTAACCCCTAAGTCTGTTCGTTTTAGCACCGTCGAAGATGGCGACAGAGCTTCTTCTTCTTCTACTACCCCTTTTCTCTCAAGCGGCAACCCTTTCCTTTACCCTGAACACAGCCCTTGCCCAATCCCCCCTCCCTCGTATCCTCCCCCCGTCCCGCTCGCTCCTCCGTACTCTGAGAAACCTTCAGTTCTTGGCACCCAACCTTCAGCTCCCTCTCAAACTTCTCCCCCGGTTCAGCCTCCCGTTCCCTCCTCCCCCGCTTCACTTTCGCTTTCCCCTCCGCCTCCCAACGCTGCCCAGGGGGGGGAGCGGGGTGGATGGCCTTGCACACTCCCTCCCCTTACGTCAGCGCCAAACCCCGCCTCAACCTCCTCCAGTTTCGGTTCCAACTCCCTCCCCCCCGATTCCCACGGGGTGTCTTCGGAGGGGGGGGGGGGGCAGTGCCTACGGAGGGCGGGGGGGCAGTGCCTGGCCACAAGCCACAGCAAATGCCTTTACTAGAAGCGGCCCCGGTTACCTATAACCTGGGGGGAGAGGGAACAATTCAGGCTCGGTGGGTGCCCTTAGCGGAGGCACGAACTAAAGAGCTGTGCAAGGCACAGAAAGACTACTCCCGAAGGTCAGAATACTTCCGGGGTTTGCTACATAATACCCTTTCCCAGGGAGATTTAGTTCCGGCAGATCTGAGGGCACTCTTCTCCAGCCTTATAAGGCCTATGGAATTCAGAGTCTGGGTGAGGGAATGGGGGAGGGAAATATCGGAGGTACTCCCGAGTCTTTGGGGTAATCCGGCCCTGTCCCATGATGCAGATGGTTTGATAATTTCCCTTGATCATCTTTTGGGTGAAAGGCAGTGGGCAGAAGGGGCAAAACAAGCCAGAGCTTTATTCCCCTCCCAGCTGATGGAGACGGCCCGAGCAGCTGAACGAGCTTTCTTCAAGCTGGAAGTAGTTACTTCCCAATGGGAGGATGATGAGGTTTTGCAAGGAGAGCATGAACCATACATGGAATTTATGGAGCGCCTCTACAGATATGTGGAAGCACAGGCGCTCGGGGATGATGACAGGGAAATGATGCTCCAGAGAATGGCATATAGCAATGCAAACGCTGAGTGCCGCAAAGCTATAAAAACTCTCCCTCGTAGTCCTAGACCCACAGTAGAGGCCATGATAGATGTCGTGGTGCGTCAGGTCTCCCTGTCATCACGGTCTAAGAGGGCTTCCGTGGCTTTTACTGAATGCCCTGTGCAGGACTGCATAGAGGGAGAAGCTGCCCCTGTTGCCGGCCCTCCAACACCTGGGGCGGGCAAGAGAACATCGGCAACCCATCCCTGTCATCTCTGTGGTAAAGTGGGACATTGGATGCCACAGTGCCCTATGCGGCAAGACTACATGGAATGGAGGCGGAAGCGGGAAAAGGAGGAGAATGAAAAGAAAAAAAACTAGGATTGGAGCGCAGTCCCTCCCTGCGCGTGGATAGAAATGTGGCGGGCTGTTTATCATCATCCGGGGAGAGAAGAAACGAGGGAGAACCGCCGCACACCTTGCCAGATTTGACGCACCTATCGGATTCGAAACACTTTACCTGTGATATTCTGCCCAAACCTGTACTTAACACCATGTCCTCTGTTTCCCCTTACAGGCTGCAGCTAACTAGGAGCATTTATCTCCCTAGCAGTAATTTGCAGCTGGTGTCTGTCGACTTGCAACACCCGGGTCGCTGGAGGAAACTGGGACGATGCAGGTGGACCGTTGTCGGAGACACAAAGCACACACCGCGAGACATCCACATAGTCCCTGGTCTGGTAACTACCGACCGGGACCACTTCGCGGTAGGGCTGTATTGTGTCCGACCCCCGCTTTTCCTCCCTAAGGGACAGGTCATTGCTCAGGCTATTCCTGTGCCAGATAAAGACCATTACTCGAGCCCGACGGAAAAGGATTCGCCTCCAACCGTGGCCTGGACACAGTTGGTGGGGAGGGAGAAGCCCCGCCTGACATGTCAACTTTCATTGGGCGGGGACATGAAATTAGTGAGGGGTCTTTTGGACACGGGTGCAGATATGACGATCATTCCCTCCCGGGAATGGCCGTCGCATTGGGGCCTGCAAAGCGCAGTGGGCACAATTTCTGGTGTTGGGGGCCTCCAATTGGCAAACCAATCAAAGAGCATTGTGCAAATTAAGGGGCCCGACGGGCAATTGGCCTCTATACGCCCGTTCGTTTTAGATTATACAGAGCCCCTCTGGGGAAGGGACCTTTTAGCCCAGTGGGGGGCCAAAATCGATCTCCCGACAGCTCCCCAGGTTTTTCGGGTGGTGGCCACTGAGGAGTGCCGGACCTGGAAACTGAATTGGCTTTCAGATAAACCAGTACAGGTCAAGCAGTGGTCACTTAACAAGCAAAAACTAAAGGCACTCAACGAGCTCGTTCAGGAGCAGTTGTTGAAAGGCCACCTGGAAGAGACCATGTCACCCTGGAACTCCCCAGTGTTTGTCATCAAAAAGCCTAACAAGGATAAGTGGCGGCTCCTGACTGATCTTCGCCGAATTAATAGATTAATAATTGACATGGGTTCCCTTCAGCCAGGGATGCCCTCCCCAGCAATGCTCCCCCGAGATTGGGAATTAGCTGTGATTGATATAAAAGATTGCTTTTTCCAAATTCCCCTTCACCCAGAGGATGCCCCGCGATTTGCATTCACAGTTCCGTCCATCAACTGTGAGTCCCCAGCCAAGCGCTATCATTGGCGGGTGCTTCCGCAGGGCCTCAAGGTCAGCCCTGTGATCTGCCAGTGGTATGTCGCTTCGCTGCTATCACCCATTCGTAAAGCCCTCGGGGATGCCGTCATTATCCATCATTATATGGACGACATCCTTGTGTGTGCGCCCGACCACGGTCTGCTTGCCCATGCGCTTGACCTGACAACCAATGCGTTGGCTGCTGCAGGGTTCGAGCTCCAGCAGGACAAAATTCAGCGGGTGCCACCTTGGAGATACCTGGGCCTCGAAATTACAAAGCGGACAATTGTGCCGCAAAAATTGACAATTCGGACAAAGGTCCAGACCCTAGCAGATGCCCATCAACTGTGTGGATCTTTAAATTGGGTGAGACCCTGGTTGGGCATTTCAACCGAAGATTTAGCCCCTCTTTTCGATTTGTTGAAAGGGGGAGAGGAGCTTAGTTCTCCTAGGACTCTTACCCCAGAGGCACAGGTAGCTCTGGAGAAAATACAAAAGGATATTTCGGCCAGGCAGGCCCACCGATACCATCCGGGCCTGCCTTTCAAATTTATTATACTGGGAAAATTGCCACACCTTCATGGCATAATACATCAATGGGATGTTAGTCTGAAGGACCAAGGATTAGGAGACAAGCTCTTAATTATAGAGTGGGTCTTTCTGAGCCACCATAGGTCCAAAAGAATGACACGGCCACAGGAGTTGATAGCAGAACTGATTCTCAAAGCAAGATCGAGGATCAGAGAGCTTGCGGGCTGTGATTTCTCATGCATACAGATCCCAATTAATTTGGAATCGGGCCGATTTAAACTAAAAATCTTTGAAGAACTGCTGCAAACTAATGAATACCTTCAGTTTGCACTCGACAGCTACACTGGGCGCATCACAGTAAATCGGCCGTCCCACAAATTATTCAATTCGGGGTTTAAATTCTCGTTGAAAAAGGTTCAGAGCAAGAAGCCACTGGATGCTGTGACAGTTTTTACTGACGCGTCTGGAGCATCCCACAGGTCAGTGATGACTTGGAAGGATCCTCAGACTCAGCAGTGGGAGTCCGATGTTGCTGTTGGAGAGGGCTCTCCACAAGTTGCTGAGTTGGATGCAGTTGTCAGGGCATTTCAGAAATTCCCTGGACCTTTCAATTTGGTCACAGATTCTGAGTATGTCGCAGGTGTAGTGTCTCGAGCTGAGTCAGCTGTTCTTCAAGAGATCACTAATAAGAGATTATTTGAATTGCTGAATAGGCTCGTCGAGTTAGTCTCTAACCGCGAGCATCCATTCTATGTCATGCATGTGAGATCACACACAGATCTACCTGGATTCATTGCGGAGGGAAACCGTCGCGCCGATTCTTTAGTGGCGGCTGCTGTTTCGCAGGCCCCTCTCCCAGATGTGTTCAGTCAGGCTAAAATCAGCCACCAACTGTTCCATCAAAATGCCCCTGGCCTGGTTCATCAGTTCAATCTGACGCAGGAGCAGGCCAAGGCAATAGTGGCCACATGTCCCCAATGCCAGCAAGATCAAATGCCTACCATAGCCTCAGGGGCTAATCCCCGGGGTTTGGCAAGCTGCGAGTTGTGGCAGATGGATGTAACGCACATTCCATTTTTTGGCCGATTGTGTTACGTCCACGTCTCAGTGGATACTTTCTCCGGGGCGATCTATGCTTCTGCCCACACAGGTGAAAGGGCAGCGGATGTTCAGAGGCATCTGCTCCAGGCATTCGCTGTCTTGGGCATCCCTAAGACCTTAAAAACAGACAACGGCCCTGCGTATGTTTCCAAGGAGCTGCAAAGCTTTCTGCAGCAATGGGGAATAGTGCATAAAACCGGCATCCCCTATTCCCCGACAGGCCAAGCCATGGTGGAAAGAGCTCACCAGAGCCTTAAGAAGGTCCTGTCCCGGCAACTACCGACGATGAAGGCAGAGACCCCCCAAGTCCGGCTATCAAGGGCATTGTACACACTCAACTTCCTGAATTGCTCTTTTGACAGCCAAAACCCTCCGATAGTCCGACATTTCGGCAGTCACCAGCAGCTGCAGCCTAAAACCAGGCCACCGGTTCTTGTAAAAGATCCGGAGACCTGGCAGACAGAGGGCCCCTTTGACCTGGTAACTTGGGGGAGGGGATATGCCTGCGTGTCCACTCCCTCGGGTCCCAAGTGGGTACCATCTAAGTGGGTCAGGCCCTTCGTCCCGAAGCAGGGGATCAAGAAGGAGGCAGTACCACAGGTCCGGCAAGCATGTTGGCGTCGGCGGAAGAAACTATCCCATCAACCCTCCTCATTCTCTCCAGATCTCACTCCAGTTACTGAAGAGCCCTCTCCCCCAGCTTCTCCTCCACCCCTTGATCTTTTATACCACCTTCCCTCCTTTTTCCCCCCGGCTCCAACCATTACCCCTCGTGAGTTTTAATTAAATTGGTTGTTTGGAGAGGAACCATATCTGTGAATCCTGCATACTTTTACGGCTCTCCTTTCATTTCAGTTTTATCTCCCTGAATGGTCTTCGAATTGACTACGCTGGCTCTCAATCCTTGTTTGTTGTTGACCGTACTGATGACCTGCGGATTCCTTCTGCCACCTGCGGAGCCGTGGGTCATCCCCCAGCCAAAAATCAATGTCTGGCGTGCCTTGGCCCAGTCATTAGGACAGGACAGTATATGCCTCGACACCGGCACAGCAGAGGACCCGATGTCGTCTTGCCTTGTGGGGATCCCTTTCTCCCCAGGCGAGTTCCCCCCTGCCTTCCAGTCTGCCCTTTCCCCCATTTTGGCCCAGAGCCTAACTTTCCTCCCCGGTTTTGAACCCAGTAATGCCTGGAGAAGCGGAGTAGCTAGGCTCAGTCCTGCGCCCTCCGAGCCCACAGAACTGCATCTACTCGGTTCCGCCAACTCCTCAATTTGTTTTCAGTTTGAATATAGTTATGCCCTCATATATGAGGGCAGTGAGGTGGTCCGGCAGACAAAGAAACAATATCAAGCGAGCCAGTGGTGCCGCGCTGTTCTAAAAATCATGGGCCCCACCTCTACCAAGCGGACCCCTTACGCCCTTCCCAGGGGGATGTTCTTGATTTGTGGCGATCGAGCGTGGGCAGGCATCCCCTCTGGTCTGATCGGAGGGCCGTGCACATTTGGCCAGCTGACGCTGTTTACCCCCAACATCACCCAAATTATCAATTGGAAAAGGAATAACATCACATCCGAATTGGCCAGATCTAAAAGAGATCTTAAAGATCTCACTGAAGATTGTGATGATAAAGTTACCCATTGGTCTCATTCTAAATCCATCGCCTTTACCATTTTATTGCCATGGTTATCGGTGGCGAAATGTCTGGGTGAATTGGGCCGCCTGGAGTGTTGGGTGGTTAAACAAGCCAATTATACTTCAGCCGCGTTATACGACCTCCTTAAGGACGAGGAAATTACAAGGAAGGCAACGCTCCAAAACAGAGCAGCAATAGATTTTCTACTACTGCTCCATCACCATCACTGTGAGGAGTTTGAGGGCCTCTGCTGTCTGAACCTGTCCTCTCGAGCCGAGGACGCCAGACACTTCATCAAAAAACTCCAAGACCTCGTCCATCAGGTCAGGCAAGAGACATCAGACTGGCTGGGGGACATATTCAAGGGTTGGGGCCTTAGCGCGTGGGCCAGTTCAGTGTTAGAATCTGTTTGTAAAGTGGTTTTGAGCTTGACTGTATTTTGCATTTTGATCGTACTGATCCGTAGTTTGATCAAAGGACTAATAGCTAAAGCCACCTCAACGACTGTCAATCATGCCGCACTTCCTCTGGAGGAACATTTTGAGCTGGAGGACCTCTCCTCAGAAGCCGGAGGAGATTCAGATGAAGAGGGATCCACAGAGCTGCCTCAAGAACGTGAGTGGGCTAGCGAACTCCAGCTCGAAGAAAGCGAAGATTGGCAGGACAAGCCGCAGACACCTTCCTTTTGAGTTGCATAGAAAATTTTAATTTTATTTGATAAGAAACGGGGAGATGCTGTGGTGTGTTCTTAAGTTCGTTAGTTTGCTCCCCCCATTTTCTGTATTACTTCCTGCTGCTACCCTGCCAGTTATGTTGCTATGGAAATGGAACTGCTCCTCCCTTGGTTTCTCTTATAAAGTGAAAGTTGTTTCCTCCTTGGGGTCAGTCAATCACTCTTTTTCTCCTCCCAGGTTTCGAGAATTTTCCTTTCTCTGGGAGGTATGGTTGGCTGTAGCCCCGGAGCCCCTCCTATGATTTATAACAGTTGGTTACTTTAGTGTATCAGTTATGTTTCGTACCTCCAAATATGTATTTCTATTGGATAGCCGGGTTTCCCTGCCTTCTTCCCCCCTTTTCCCTTAAAACCCTCTCCTGCCCCTTGTTCGGGGCCATTTGCTGGGTGTTTTCCCCTCTTTGTTGGTTCTTCTGTAATAAACCGACAGTTTACCCCCAGCAAGTGGTCGCCTCCTGATTCGTCTCTCACCGCGCTGCTCCGAGCTATCCCCCCAGCTCAGCCCGAGGCCAAAGCCGCCGAGGGGGGCTGTTTTCTGATGCGCAGGGGCCCTGGCCTTCGCCCCTCACCAGATAGCCGGATTTCAGGGCTGTTCACGCCCCCGCGCAACAACTCAGGTATTCTTGCACACTCTGGGAGCCGACTTCCTAATGAGTTTGCACTCTTTAAAATACTAAGTTTTGGGGAAAGAGGTTTAGGGGTTTTAGAGCAGGGAGGAACAGGGAGAGCAGAGGTACATGGCTTTACATTTGGCTTTTTCTCCATTTCCTTTTGTTTGAGCAATGCTGTTCGAATTTGTAAACTCCAGAACACAAATTTAGCTGAGGGTGATTTCCCAGATTGTCCTAAGGTTATCAATTCATTCCCAACTTTATCCCAGAATTGAATATTGTGGATTTCTTCAGGGGAAACGTTTGGGAACTGCAGAAAAAGCCATCTTATAAACTGTTTCAATTTTCCTTTAGAGAATTTCACATTACTCTTGACTAAAATGCTAACAATATTATAATACACTCCCCTTTGTACAATGCTAAGTTTGGAACCCATGTTAGATGTAAAAAGCAAAGTACTTAATCCCGCCTGACCAAAAACAAAGCTAAAATCAGCTACCAATTTCTAAAAAAACCACAGATAGAAAGCGATAACGAGCAGACAAAAGCTTCACAATGCAGCTGTATATACTGCTTTTAAAATTCCTGGGCAGCAGCAGCAGGGCACGCCCTGCCGAGCCGAGGCAGAAACAAAGCCTCCCCCGCGGTGGAATGCAGCGCCCCCGCGGAGCAGAGACAGCAGCCACTCCACGTGGCAAGCCGAAATCGGGACGCCCCCCCCCCGCCGCCGCGTGTGTAGAGCACTCCCGACCCCGCAGGTCCCCCGGCCACGTGGAAAGAGAGCCCCCCCCTCCCCCGCAAAGAGAAAGAGAAAGAGAGAAAGAGAGAGAAAGAGAAAGAGAAAGAGAAAGAGAAAGAGAAAGAGAAAGAGAAAGAGAAAGAGAAAGAGAAAGAGAAAGAGAAAGAGAAAGAGAGTCTCCTAACACGTGTCTGAGCACGCTGCTGAGCCAGGGGGAGGAAGGGCAGAGAGCGATCCCGCTCCGGCGCGAATTCTAAAAAACAGTGAAACACGCAGCAGGCAAGCTAAAACTAGAACGCTATGAATTCTCGTCTGTGGGGCTGCGCAGCCAAAAATGCAAAGGCAAAAAGGAACAGAACTCGCGGCAGAGTCTGTTTTTGAGCTTCTGCTCTACCGAAAGCAGAGATACTCACGTGAAATGGAAGCTGTAGGCTGGGTACAGGCAGGCAGGTCTCCACCGGAAAAGGAACTCTCTCTGGGTGGAAGAGAGGCTCCCCTTTTCTTCCTCTGGAAAATCTGCTCACCACAATGAAGCTGGACTTTCTAGAAGGCGCCGAACAGTCCATGAAACTTTTTCTGGGAATATTCCCAAAGTCTCTAGCTGAGGGCAATGCAATGAAAGCCCTTCCAGCTGGATGCACGGCTGGCAGAAACTTCTCTGAGGAACTGCGAGTCCGTTTTCGGGCTGCAGAGTCACTTTGCCCATCCAGGGACGCCAATATATTGGAATATGAATCCCAATATAACCAGTTAGATGGTGCCTGGGCCAGTTCTGACCCTCGCTGCTGGGCCAAAGGCAGCACTGTGGTGTTTTACCCCAGAGATACCTTGGCTGCTGGAAAGTGCAGCGGGGCAAATCCAGGCTGTCAGGACTCTGTTTCCTCAGGAGAGAGCGCTTCTGGTGATGGTGGAGAGAAAGGGAGTGGATTCTGCTAGAAGGTTGCCAGATGTTTATTCCATGAGTACAGAGATGTCTGCACCGAGCCACTGCTGCTAACAGAATGGGGGCCACATGGTCTCATTAACATTTTAAGCTCAGGACAGGGGAAGGGGAGGGGACAGGTGAGCCACCAACCAGGTGAAGGGGCAGGGTCTCAAGGGACTAGGGACACCTATCACACGACGCCTTGCTGGTATGTTAGCCTGATTGACAGGGCACACTCAGCGAGGGGCGAGGGGGAAGGGAGAAGGTAAAACAGGATATTGCAACACACCACAACACATGGAGATCCAGGGGATGCAGAGATCCACCTGCAGCCTTTGGAGAAGCCCCATGCCAAACCAGGTGGATGTCTGAGAGGAGTCTGTGAACTTGGAAGCCTGTGCTGAAACGGGCTCCTGGCAGAGATCTGCAGACCTATGGATAGAGGAGCCCATGCTGGAGCAGGCTGTGACTGAAAGACTGCACTCTATGGAAAGAGACCCATGTTAGAGCAGTTAATGAAGAACTGTAGTTTGTAGAGAACTGTCTCCTCTGGGAGGGACCCCATGCTTGAGCAGGGGCAGGACTCCTCTACCTGTGCAGCAGCAAAAACGTGTGATGTGCTGACCATAACTTCCACTTCTTCTCTCCCTGAGCTGCTGAGGGAAAAGTGGTAGAATCCAGGAAGGAAGAAAGGGTGGCGAGAAGGTGTTTTTAAGAATTGTTTACTTCTCTTAATCTTGCTCTGGTTTTTATTGGTAAAAAATTCATTCATTTCCCCAAGTGAGTTTATTTTAATCATTATGGGAATTGATGAGTGGTTTCCCCCTGTCTTCATCTGAACTCCTGGACCAAGTCCAGTTGTGGCAGGGAGTGACAGCACAGCTTTAGTGGGTGCCTGGCACCCAGCCAACATTAAAGCGTTTCATATGCCTTGATGCAAACTTAATTGGTATGACTTTTGTCCTTGTAAGCTGTAAGAGCACTTATGACTTTAACATGTTTTCTTGACACTACATGTAAAGTTCTCAAGGATACTTTGAAATGGGCTAGGAAGGATCATAAAAACTAGTCAAATTGCCATTAATGTTCTCAATGAATATGCATTAATATTTTTGTGGTTTTGCTCAGCTATATTTTGTTATAAATGCATATTATAATACTGGCTTTTCGCAAATATTAAAATGGATTTATTTGTGTAGTGTTAAAGTAACTTTGTCATAAAGATATGGTTTTTACTTCTGCTGTTAATTAAGCTTAGACATAGTAGTGAAATAGCTATGCTTATGTTAAAATGCCTGCTTGGATGGGATAATATCCCATGAGCATAGGATGAGGACACCTGCTACAGATATGCCAACTATCAGCACTCATTGTCTGAAGACAGTGTGGACCAAGGCCCAAAAACTGGAGAATGGACTAAAGGCCCAAAAACTGGTAAGAATTGACTAAAACCCTAACCAAGGAATAAGCATGCTCTAAAAAGGCAGATCCAAGGAGGAGATATGATAAACAATTCTTGGAACATGTAAACTAATTTGGGGAAAAAATTTACATTATTCAGAGCCTTATGCATAAGGCTCTGAATATGCAACAGGCTGATGTAAGGAAAAAGGTATTTCAGGGCTATCTCCAAAGATAACAGTGTGCTTTTGGCTGAGTGCTAAGATGCGCTAGGCCGTAATAATCTCTGCTGTATTGTCTTTGTCTCCAATGTCCTTTATTAAACTTTTTAAATTTTCACAGGAGAGTGAACCTGTTTTTCACAATTTCAAATAGATTAATTTCTAAGATCTGAGTGTGTCACTATCTAGCACAACACATGAAAAGAAATGGATCTTCTCTTAGCAGAGAAGCTTAAACTAACAGGATAAACAGCTCTGCATCATGTTCTGATGTTTATTCTCTCTTCAGCTTTAACAGTTAGGATTTTGCCCTTGCTGCTAGTGGTTTAATTGCTTAGACTGAGAAAATGTCTTATTTTTCTTGAGTTTTCTGTATAATGGTTCTGTGCACAGACTTTAATATAATAATATTCTTAAATGCACAGTCTAACTTTTTTTGGAAGGAAATGTGATATTGTTAGTATAGGTTATTAAAAGGTGTTAGAAAACTTGGCTTAGCAATACTGAGGATGTCATGCATTTTTATAAATGAAGTCAATGTCTGTTGATTTAATGTACATGTTCTGTATTAAATGTCCACATACATTCTTTCTCTGTTTAACTTGAAATTTGTTGAATTGACTTGAAAATAAAATACAATTTATTACACTATTGAAGTAATCAAAAGAATACATTATATATATATATATTTAATATATATATATTTATGAAAATGTGTTTCACTTGCATTTCTTCTATCAGTCACATACAGCCATGCCCTTACAGTCCATTTCATTAAGATGTAAGTATATTTGCAACAAGTACATATTCATATTTAGAAAACATGTCTTAATTTTTTTTTAATATAATTTTTTCTCCAAATATCTTTTTACTCCTATCACTTCTTTTATTTCTTGCAATAAGAAGATTAGGGCTTGAAAATTGTGGTGGGTTGACTTTGGCAGGGGTGCATGCTTTGGCTACAGTTCACCAGGGACAAACTGTCTGCATACCTTAAGAGCAGGAATACTGCTTTAAAGTCTCTCTAAAGGAGAAATGAAATAAAGGATGCAATGCATAAAGGTGCTGCGATCTGTAGAAATCAGTGTAGATATGAAGCAAAGGATGGAGCAACACAGTAGTAGTGTGGTTTTTCTCTATCAGAAATACTCCATCTGGCAGGAACTAAACCAAAAGAATGATCCAGATGGCAATCAAAATCTGAATTTTGCTCCATTAACTCAAAAATACACATTACTTTTCATGCCCTTACATATGCTAATGACTAAATTCCCTCAAACACCATCCAAATGTGAAATTACATTAACCGCTACTTTACCTTTTTGCTTCCTAGAAGCAAATAATATAAATATAGTGTAAGCAGAAAGAGAGGTCAGAGAAGATGCTATCTGTGCTGTTCCACCATAAAAAGGGAACTGAGACAGGATTCTTTTTGAGAGATTTCTTGGATGAAAATAAAGCGCAAATGCAGGACTAATATATCTGAGAACTGTTTATTGATAAAAAAGGGTAGGTGTTTTTACTAAAGGGCGATAGAAAAAGGAACAGAGAGGGAAAAAGAGAGAAGGAGAAAGAAAGCAGGGACAGCAATACCACAAGAAACCTGGCTCTTTGTGGCACCAGTGCAGCAGGCGGAGTGTGTGTGCTTTGAACGACGGTGTGTTTGCATAGCTCCCATGGTGGTCTGGGCACAATTTCCAAACAGCAGCAGGCTGCATGTTCTCTCTGTTGGTTCAGAACAGGCTGTCATGGCCATGGGCACAGACCAGGAGCAGCTGCAGGTTACCAGGGTCAGGGCACAGCTGAGTGCAGACGGCAGCAGCTGCAGCTGCAGCTGCAGTGCAGGAAATACAGTGGGGGCAGAGGTTGCAGTTGGGTGCCAGTGGGCTTGTGCTGCGGACAATGACTATGGCTGCAGGCTCAGCTGGATGCAGGCGGCGGCAGCGGTGGCTGTGCCATGGAAGCACAACAGCAGTGGCTGGCTGCAGCGGCGCCCACTCCATCGGGGAGGAAGGGGAGCATCAGGTCATAGCGGCCATGAGCTGATTCACAAAAACAGTGAAGCAGGGAAGCAGAACCACAGAGAGGAAAAGGCAAGGGGTCCTAAGACCTTACAGGTGAGCCTCCCATTCCCTCCAAGGTACCCAAAGAAAAAATGGCTTCCATTGTAGGCTCCTCCCACAGCCCAACTTCGCAGGCATTTTTGGTGGGCATCCAAGGCATTTTCCCAGCAAGTGGGGTGGGGTCGCTCAGAGTCCAATAATGGAAACTTTCTCTTCCCTGACTGGCTGCCAGGCAAAGCGTCTCCAGGGTCAGGGTTGCCACCACATATACAGTCTTTACAGGAATCTTTTACCTCATGTAAAAGATTCATGCCTCATGTATGTATTGAGGCATAAATAAAAATCAAATTGGTCCTCTCACCATTGTAACCTCTGGAATCCATGAATGGACTAAGCCTGCCTTCTTCCCCACAGTTATGCCTGTTGGTAAGAACCATATTCTGTTATGAACAAAAATTAAGTTAATATTTTTTTGTGAGAAAGAGTTACAGGGAGGCAGCCGGATCTCTGTCCCTGCCAGGGTTCTGCGTGCTTTGTTATTGTAATCATGGGTCGTTGTTGCTTATCTCCCCTTTTGTATTAGTAAAAGCCCTGGCTAGGGTGAGGTAACGGCCCTTCCCCGAGGCTAAGGTGTTCTTTTGTTCTTTTCCTAGCATAGTGAAGACACCTGAGAGGGTGGGGGGGGGGGTTATGCAAAGTGACTCCAAGACCAGCATGCTTTGTGGGACCCCGACTCCAAACCCACGGAGAAAACCCCAAAAACAACGAGCCACCTAAGAGTTGAGAGACTGGAGTGATGTCTAGATGTGAGGAGCTGAGTGCTGAGCCTGCAGAGATGCGGAGTCCCTCTCGCCCTGACCATGGGAGTCGTCCCAATGCCGGGACCGGGCGGGACAGAGCCAGGGAAAGCAACATCTGACGGGGACATCACGCCCTAAAGGCTCCCACGAGGACCGGGTTCCCCGGCTCTGCCCCTAGTGGATAGAGCTGCGCATATCCTCCTCCTCTGAGTCGCCCTGGGAGACACGACGGGGACTGCAGCCCTGCCGAGCCGCCCAATCCTGAGCTGATCACTTTTAATAAAGGCATTAAAAAGGAGAAGAAGTCTCCTGGCACTGTTTATTTCATATTCTATATGTGATGTGTGATTATCTCAAGCCAACTTTCATTGGTGATTAGACTTTGCGTGTATTTTACTTTCAACTCATTCTTGCAATCAGTATACTACCAACTACCAGGCAATCTGTGATTTTTAAGCTGTCACAGTCTTCTATTATCACTGTATTTGTTAATAAAGTGCATTATTCTGTAAACTGTTGAGCATGAGTCCTTCAAGGACACTAGCAGTGGCTGGCAGCACATTACATATTTGAAAAAATTGGTAATATCCCAGCTAAGAGTGGTGACCCTGAATATGCTGGTCAAATCTCTGTGAGCTGCTCAGTGGGTCTTGTCTCAGTTTGAAATACAGGTGTCTGCCAAGGAAGGTGGTAACCTCCCTTGGAGTAGAAAAGGTGACCCTCTTCCCTCCAAATTATTATAGCTCCAAAATTACAGGGCTTTTCAGCAAAGATATCGGAAAAGGAATTACAGTTCTTTAGTATTATGTATATGAGTAACAAGGCATACAAACAACAACAATGGCAGCAAAAACAGACAAAACAACAGACAAACAGTAACACAGTAACAGCCTTCTCTCATCTTCAGGCACTTTCCCCTTTTGGTGTAGCTACGGACACAGCTGACAGGGGCACTGTTGCCTCGCAGCAGGGCAGGTGCGATGATTGCCCTGCAGCTGCAGGGAATCCTGTGGTGTGAGCTCAACTCCCTCTCTGCACCTGGGTAATGGAGGGCATGCTGGTGGGAGACAAAAGGGGCTTCACTTACAAACTCACAGGGAGCAGTCAGTCATGGTGCCCCTCCACATGGCAAAACAGGCTGTGGCAGGGACCTCGGAGTAGTGTTTGGAATGGCAGAGGCGGGCACAGTCAGGGTAGGAAATAAAAAGCTAGAAAAGAAAAATAATTTAGAAACTCTGCATCTGTAGCAGGAGCTGCAGGGTGTTCTGGTGGGCATGGGGTGCTGGCTTACAGCATAGAGAAAAACCCAGAGAAATGGCAGTAAAACAGGGGGCATGGGCAGCAGCAACCAACCTCTCAAATGCAGCCAGTAGAGGCCACCTTGGAGGGGCTCAGATGTCAGGGTTCCCAGTGCTCCCCAAGGCACCAAAGTAGATGTTGAGGGTCCTTTGCAGTGAGGTAGGGTGCTATTAAGATCCCAATGCAATAGCCACTCATATGACCAGAGTCACTCACAGTAGGGGAAAATAGAAGGAGGCATAATTCCACAGTGGTGGTGAATTCTTCCCACAGTCACCATAGCCTGTCTCCCCTCCAAACCTGAGAGCAAGAGAGACCAAGGACCTGAGCCTAGCCTCTCACTCCCCAGCCAAAATCTTGTGGTATCTCTGCCTTCTCAAGAGAAAATTCCTGTTACCGGAGTGCAGACATCTGCACTCCTCCCCTTCCCCTTGGCTACATCTTTCATTCTCTTAAATATCAGTCATTATAATTTCTTAGCAATAAATGGAAAAAAGTTCCCTGGGAGTAAGGAAAAAAAAAGAAGAATCCTCACCTTTAACAAGTCCCCATAATGGGGCACTGAGAGGATGGTTGGGTGCAACGGCTCATCTTCCCTGGGGGTTTTGACAGGCTAATCAAATATAAAGGGTTCAAAGAAAGCCCCTGCCTTTCATATGATATTTGATGTTTTCCAATCTCATATTTATTAATATTTTTATTTTCCTATTATTTTTGTTTTGACAAAATTAAATTTCTTAATTTAAAGCAGAAGTTTTCAAAGCATTCTTATTCTGCTCTAATAAATTGAAACATATCCTTTATTTATTACTGTACTATTTTTCAGTTTCACTAGTGAATCAAAGTGTGACCAATATATCTCGCATTAAGATTTTGCAACTTCAGGGTTTCTGTTCCTAGAATGGTCATTAGAATTTCTTGATGGTGTTATAGATGAGTAATGGTTAATTCTCACAACTAAAGGGCAAATATCATGTATATATGTTAAGAAAAGTTTTATAAATTTAATTATGTTTTACCCCCCCTTGCATTGTTATAAGGGGGTGGCCTGGGTTTGAGATATTTGGCAGGGTCAGCTTGTTACTATGGCAACATCTGACCTCCAATGAAGATTTAAAGAAGTAAACTCCACCACTGGACAGTAAAGAAGGAGGCAATGGACAGAACTTTGGGAGGGGCTAAAGGGTTAAAAGGCAAAACCTCCATTGTGTGGACAAGCACATGGTGGGAAAAATCCTCTGCTCCCAGCACTATATTTTCTCTATTCAGTCATCTGTTGTAATTTTTATAAGGTTTTAATAAACCTTTTAAATTTTTTAAAAGTGAGCATCATTTCTCACAGTAGAGAGTCATCCAGGATTTACACTTCGCCTAGGTAGTACTAGGAGTTTTTAAAAGAGGCGCACCCTACCACATATCTGGTGGAATCTATCAGACTCTCCCAGGACTACTGGTGGTCACAAGTTGAAAGCTGAAGACACCAGGAGACTGGATAAAGAAAAGAAGGGAAGGGGTTGAGTACCATCCTCATAACTCTTTTGTGTTCAGATCATATTTCTGTGATTCCAATATATGAATGTGACATTCACATCCATAATAGATATCGATCCATCCTGGTCAGTTGAAGCTTCAGGATAATGGACAGTTGAAAAGACAGAGGGACGCGTGGGTGAAAAAGGCAGGGGAGCCCATGACAGAGATCCGGGGCCAGCAGGATGCATGAGATTGAAGAATTTATGGGGACTGGACAGCAGGGGTGGCTTTTAACCAGCCAGCTCTGTAATTTCCAGAGCCAGCAGAGACCAGGCTGGGGAGCGTGGAATTGGAATTGCAGTTGAGGGGTCACCTGGGAGTAGGTGTACCACTCTACATAATGTGGGAGGCTCACGTGGAGGAGCTGGTCAGCTCCCACACCTCTCAGTGCGGGAGCGGCTTTTGGGCGGAGCCAGCACTGTAATTTCCAGAGCTAGCTGAGACTGGGCTGTTCACACACCTCCAGGCCAAAAGGGTGGACTGGCCCCGGAACTGAGCCACAGCAGGGCGGAGTCTCCAAGCTGAGGGGAATTGGGGCAGGCCAGCCACTGAGCCAAGTCGCATCAGGCCAGGGGTCGCACCCATGGCCACTGAGTCAAATCAGGCTGGGCTGAGCCATTGAAGCTCAGCTGAGTAGAGTGCAACTTCAGGACAGAAGCCCCTTGTATCATGTTTTTCGGAAAAGAGGTAAAGTGTGAGGGAACAATTTAGCTGATTTAGAAGCTAAAAATGCTGCTGAATCAGGGACAGAAAAACTAATGATGGATGTTAACCCCCATAAGAGAAACACAAGAAGTCCTGGTGTTTAGTGGGGCAGAAGAGGAAGTAGTCCTTAAAATAGGAGCGAAAAAAGATAACAAAGGCAGGTGGAGATTAGCAGATGGGATGCAAATGTTAAATAACCCCCTTGCCAAGAAAATGCTAGAAGGCATACATGGGACAACACCTTGTGGTACACAAGTGCTAAGTGACCAATTTCTAAGGGACTGGGGCTGCATAGGAATTTTCAGAACAACTAAGTGGGTGACTGAATGGTAAATAAGAGTAAATAAGAAGGTCATGAGGAAAGCACCCAGGGGATGGTACGAACTAGCCTTAAGGCCCTTACAAATCATCCAAATAGACTTTACTGAGCTTCCCCAGGTACAATGGTGGAAGTTTTTGCTAGTGATAGTAGATCATTTTACTCATTGGGTAGAGACACTACCCACTATTAAAGCCAATACCAGTGCTGTGAATAAAACACTTCCAGAATCAATTGTCACGGTGAGGGAAGACTCGGGACGCTCAATATGAGAATCAGCAAGCTTCATTTATTCATGAGAGCATCAGACATTTATGCACAACAAGTAATAAGCTCATACATATTCTGTTAGCCAAGCAGTCTATTGGTTATACTACAATATCAGCTCTTCCTCATTCTTTAGGACTTATATCTCCTTTTTCTCATGTCTCTCTCTCTCAATTACAGCATCTAGTTATCAGACCACATCTATGCTTAAGGCCACAGTGTCCTTGCAGCTGCTTGCTGGGCCCAGTACTTTTCCAATTCTTGGTTAGTTATTCAGAGTATGTTTATGTGGCTTTTGTCACGCAGCTGTTTCTCCAACAATCAATCATTCTCCAATATGGGATGGTAAATAGGATTGATTCAGACTAGGGAACTCATTTCACATTGAAGATATTGCAGAAAGTTGTTCAAGCCCTGGGAATGGGAAATACATACCCCATGACATCCATAGAGTTCTGGTCGGGTTGAGAGAATAAATCAAACTCTTAAAAGAGCTCTAGTTAAGCTAATGACTGAAACCCAGATGTCATGGATAAAATGTCTCCCTTTAGCCTTGTTAAGAATTAGAACCCAGCCCCAGTCAGATCTGGGGGTCTCACCCTATGAAATGATGCTTGGGTTACCCTTCTTGACCCTGAATATTGCCACCTATGAGGAAGGGGAAGCCAATGCCTAGAAATATGTCTATAGCACAAACTTTAGATGGGCTAAGACAAAAAGGGGAAATTCCTCAAACTACCACCCTGGATTTCAGAATCCATAATATTGATCCTGGGGACTGGGGAATGATTAAGTCATGGAGAGATCAGCCTCTAAATCCTTAGTGGGAAGGTCACTTTCAGGTACTGCTCACCACCAAATCGGCTGTGTGAACTGCAGAGCAGGGATGGACTCATGCCAACAGAGTCAAAGGCCCAGCAGAAGAATCTAAATAATGGACTATAACATCCAGGCCAGGTGAAACAAGATTGACTCTCAAGCAGAGACTGAGACAACAAGAAAAACAACAAAATGCCCAAAAAGTAGAGTCAGGTTTCCTCCAGCCAGCTCAAGAACTGTTTCCATGTTTTAATGGGCAAGAATTGCAAGCATCTGTTGAGAGGAAGTATATAAGGGACCATAAAAAGTAATGGGGCAGCATCCTTAAGAAAATAAGACAAAGGAAGGAAGACAAGACCAGGTTGGCTCCTTTGTTTACTGCCAAGAGGACTCCATAGCCCTGCTGTGGGTAGCAGCCCTGTAGGCATGGTAAGGTAGGGGCAAAAAGGCCATGCCCTACCTCTATAATTCCCCAACTCTCTTTTAATACAAGAGAGACTGGAGGGCAAGACCAAGCTGGCCTCTGTGATCATCACTAAGATATGCCTACTATGGGCAACGTACACCCCATAGGCAATGTAGATGGGGGTAAAAGCCATTACCTCTGTAATGTCCATTTTTTTCATTTCGGATAAGCGTGTCTAAGGAAAAACAGGGATTTTTTTTTCCCCTTGGGTTCTCTTTGTCCTTGCCCACATCAACGGATGCTAGTATGTGTCATTGAGTTAAACTGTTTGAGCCAAATAACTTGTGGAAAAGGAAAAGAGAGGATTGTGATAGATGAGTAATGTGATACTTGACTCTCACCATTAAAATGTAAATATCATGTATATATGTTAGGAGAATTTTTATAGACTTATAGTTGTTCCTCCTTGCATTATTATCAGGGGGTGGCCTGGGTTTGAGATATTTGAGCTTGTTACTATGGCAACATCTGACCTCCAATCAAGATTTAAGGAAGTAAACTCTACCACTGGACAGCAAAGGAGTCAATGGACCGAACTTTGGGAAGGGCTAAAGGGTAAAAAGGCAAAACCTCCAATGTGTGGACAAGCACATGGTGGGAAAAATCCTTTGCTCCCAGCACCATATTTTCTCTATTCAGTTGTCTGTTGTATTTTTGACAAGGTTTTATTAAACCTTTTACATTTTTTTAAAGTGAGTATCATTTCTTACAATAGTATTGGTGTTGTAATTCCAGTATGTCAAAATTATTTAAGGTTACAGGTTCTACACAGCCCACTACATCATAAACAATAATCCAAGTAATTTGGGAGGTATTTGAAATCTGCTAAGATCAAAAGAATGAACAACTGTAATAACCAGCAAAAAACAAACATGAAGGAGAAGATATTGTGAATGGTGACCTAATCAAAATTAACAGACTGGGTAAAACCTCGAAGAACTATGTAAGAAATCAGTTTGCAATACTTTCACATGAGATTGGTTAGCATTAAAGTTACAGAGTAAAATTTAGCAATACAAAGTGGTAAAAAGCTAAGAAAATGTTCTGCTAAAAATACTTGCTTTGCTATCTTTAAAATGCTGGGTTATTCATAGGAGGTTGTTCCTGACTTCTTATCCAACTCAAAATAACAGGTACAAGAGACAAAGAGGCATTCAATTTAAAATAAACTGTAGTTACTCTAGCAACTGATCCTTTCTTAATTTTTTTTCATTGAGACAGGAGCAGTTGAATATATTTAGTATGCCACAGAATAAATAAATACTGGAGAAAACATCTTTTTTGTGGAGAACAATTTTGATAAGGAACACCTCTTGTCAATGATTCCTTAAGTTAATAAAATATTTTATTTAATTTTTAACATAATTACATTTAATTTAGAACAAAACATACACTAAAGAAAACTCAAACCAAGTTATTTTTCTGATTTGAAAATACTTTCAAGGTTCTGCTGAGGAGATTCCTTGAAGCAGGGTGTTTTTTGAGAGGCACAAATGAACCATAAATGTACTTTGAAAGGGCGGGCATAAATGTAGACAATATTATGACTGGGAAAGGCAGTTTGCACTCTTGACTGCATAGTCTCATAAAACCTCAGAAGTATCAAGGCACTCAAATTTGTTAAATTTATATATGGTCCAAATTGATGTGGCACTACCTAAGTTTGAAAAATTAATGTGTTAACAACATGAGAATATATTCTGCACAAAATAGTAATCTTCTTTTACAGGCTGTTACAGAGAATTGCTATGTTAATTTTATTTAGTCTAATTAACCTCTTTGTGCTTAGTGCATATATAGTATTTTTTATCACAAATTTATATAGCAGGAGCAACTACTCAGTCTTTTCCAGGCATTTTTTTTGAAGAAGCAGCAGATATGTATTTCCACTGACTTCATACATTCTTATCCTTTTCACTCTCCTTCAGAAGAATGTAGTAGTTGGCACTAAATAACCAATATTTTGACTTTCCAGGTTATTTCTTTCACTATCAGTGTAATACACCACTGTGTAAGACTACAGTACATTTTCTGCAGACATTTCTCCAGTTCAAAAGCGGAGCTTGAGATGACGGTATTCACTAGCTGTGAAATGCTGAAATGCCTGATAGATAGATGCATAAATGCCTGTAAAAAGAAATTGTTAAGGTTGGCTTCTTCAAGATACCCATACAAGATATTTTATATTACACTTTAGATTTTCAAAATTGACAGTTTTACTCTTTAGGGTGTGCTGATACATTGTGCTTATAACATCTTGTCCAAGACTTGGCAAAGTAACATGAGATGTGGAGCCCATGTGTTCCATATGAACTAATATTTAAGGTTAATGGCCTGTACCACATAAAATTTTCTCTACTGAAATGTATGCTAAGCTTACAGGAGCAACCAACCTGAATGTTTTTCAGTCCTTTTCTGAGCAATTTTCAAACCAAGAAAAAAAATCCCCTCTTGGTACTTCTCCTGCCCAATAGACAAATGGAGCATTTGATACTTCATCTGCTGATTTAGACAGGTCTTGGCTTGTGGAGTGCCCCTGCTCGTAAGAGGCAGGAATTTGATCTTACCTTTCTTGTGTTGCTAATAACTCCTCCCTTGACGCAAACCCTAAAGTCCAGCCCTGTGATACCCTATAAAACTTCAGAACCCTGCCTTTGCCTAGTATTTCATCTTCGTCCCGCCCCTCCTCCTTGGGGATAATAAATGGATTCTCGAGCTTTCTGAAACAAAGATCCATCTCATTTGTTCCCATGACCAGTGCCAACAGCTGCATTTTCCCTGGACATGATGAACTCAGTTGCAATGTGCCACAGCAGTGACTTGCTCTTCGACTGCTGTAAGATGGAATCAGCAAGAGCTGAGTATCCAGGATTCTTCTCAGGTGGTGTTTGTTCCTCAAGGCTTGAAAAACTTGCCTAGTATATGCCAGTCATTGTTGTTTCCTGTGTGTGCCAAGCTGGTGGAGGTCATCATCCTCCACTACATGGATGATGTCCTGGTGTGCAGCCCCAATGACACTGTTCTATAGGATGCACTTGACCAAGCGGTAGAGGTTTTAACCTGCAGGTTTCTCTTTGCAGGAGCAGAAATTTCAAAAGATGCTACCTTGGAAATATCTAGGCCTGGAAATCACAGTGAGGATCATTGTTCCCCAGAAATTGGCATTTAACAGCAACCCAAAAGCTTTAGCAGACCTGCACTCGCTGTGTGGGACTTTAAACTGGGTCAGGCCTTGGCTAGACATCACCACCAATGACCTAGCCCCCCCCTCTTCAACTTACTGAAGGGGGGAGAGGAGCTGAGTTCTCGAAGATCCTTGACCCCAGAGGCAAAGGTTGCATTACAGAGAGTAGAAAAAGCACTTGAAGAGAGACAGTCCCATCAATGTAATTTAGAATTGATTTTCAAATTTATTTTGTCGGGGAAACTGCCACATTTCATGGGCTTATCTTCCAATGGGACCAGGACCAGAGGGACCCTCTCTTGATAGTATAATAGGTTTTCCTCAGTCACCATTACTCCAAGAACATCACTAGGCCACAAGAGTTGATGGCACAGCTGGTCAGAAAAGCAAGAATGAGGCTTTGGGAACTGGCCGGCTATGACTTAACATGCATGCATGTGCCAGTTAACCTTTTGGGGCATGAGACATCCCCAAAGATGTTGATGAAGGAAATATTTGAGCATGTCCTAAGAAACAATAAGACACACCAAATTGCTCTGGAAGGTTACAACGGGCAGATATCTGTCCACACCCTTGCCCACAAGTTATTCACTTCTAAAGTCCAATTGGTTCAGAAAGAAAAAAGGAACCGAACACCACTCAAGGCTGCAACAGTCTTTACTGCTGCATCTGGGGATTCTCACAGGTCAGTGATGACCTGGAAGGATACCCAAACTCAGCCGTGGGAGACAGATGTCAAGTATTTTGAGGATTCCTGCAGGAGTTAGGGCTTTTCAAAGGTTTTCGGACATATTTAATTTGGTCACTGATTCGACATGCATCGCAGGGGTGGTAACCAGAGCCAAGAATGCAGTTCTTAAGGAGATCACAAAGAAAGTTCTTTTCGAGTTACTCTCAAAGTTGATCCATGCTGTCTCCCACCAAGAGCACACATACTTTGTCATGCATGTGAAGTCACATACTGATCTGTCTGGCCCGATCTCTGAGAAAAATCAGTGAGCTGATTCCCTTACAGCCACTTCGGTCAAGCTATCAAGGCTCCCTGACATTTTCCAACAGGCAAAACTGAGCCATCAGATGTTCCATCAGAATGCACCTAGCCTAGTCAAGTGATTCAAACTGAGGCATGAGCAGGCTTGAGCCATTGTGGCCACATGTCTCCACTGCCAACACTCAGCCATGTCATCACTAGGTGCTGGAGTTAACTCCAGAGGGTTGGGAAGGTGAGAAGTGTGGCAAACATATCACACATATCCTCAAATTCGGCTGCCAAAAAAATGTACGTCTCCATTGATACCCTTATTGGCGCAACCTATGCCTCTGCCCACACAGGACAGAAAGGTGAACATGTAATTAAACATCTGCTGCAAGCCTTTTCCGTGGTAGGATCCTTAACGAAATTAAAACCGACAATGGCCCTGCCATATATTTCCAAGGCCCTCAATGAGTTCCTGCAAAGTTGGGGAGTGAAACATAACTATGGTATCCCCCAGTCCCCCTCTGGTCAAGCTGTAGTTGAGCACATTCCCCAACCAGTCACTTGAAAGGGTCTTGATGCATCAATGGGAGAGCAGCAGAGGGATAACACCACAGGAGAGATTGTGCAAAGCCCTCTTCACCATCAGTTTCCTAAACTACTCATTTGAGAATATGAACCCCCCAGTGGTCAGACATTTCTCCCCTCGCAGCAATCACAGGCTCCAAGAACATCCACCTGTGCTGGTTCTGGATGCTGAAAGTGCTAAGATTGGGCAGCCATACAAACTGCTGATGTGGGGCCATGGGTACACGTGCATATCCACGCCCATGGGACGACAATGGATTCTGCAGAACTGGGTGAAACCATATGTGCCCAAGCATCCAGCAGGCCACCAGATGAGGATAAAGAGGTGTCAGCAGCAGATGTAAGAAAAAGAGAAAGGAAACACCTAGGTGGAGAGTGAGATCCAGGCTCCCCTTTTAACCCTGACCTCCCCTTGTTAAATATGTTTATTGATGATTTTGAGAGTTGAATAACCCTTGTTTTTATCCCTCCATAGAAAAAAGCTGTCCAGAACATGTCACCAGTTTCATGTGTCCCCATTGTCATCATTATCCTGTGACCAGTCTCGGTGGCATGGATCATCCAGCAACACAGGAAAAATGTGGGTTGTCCTGGCAGAGATCCTTCAGCAGGATCACATCTGCCTGTCAAGGGCAGTAGCAGAGAATCGGTTGTCCACCTGCCTAGTGAAGATCCCATTGAAACCTGAAGAGTATCCCCGAAAATTAAGGGAAACCAAGGACAATGCCAACAATGATAAGCCCCCCAGCACAAACTGCACATTAGTCTCTCCTGGAAGTCTGACCCAGTGCTACCAATCCCATACTCTTCTGGAGAGATTGGCAGCACACGCTACATAGAGCAACAGATAAGCCCCAAGAATTTGAACTTTTAAGTTCTTCCCCTGCTCTCTTTTGTGTTCATTTTGAAAGTAATCCCTACAACAAAAGCCAAATACCAAAATCAAGCAATTCAAGAAAAGGTTCCAAGCAGATCAGTGGTGCAAAGTCATCAGCCGTGTTTATATGGCCTCCACCACTGGTGGTCACCCACACAAGGTAGATAAAGGTATCTTTTTAATTTGTGGTGACCCTGTTTGGGCTGGGATCCTCTCTCACCTGGTCAGCGGTCCGTGCACCCTTGGCAGATTAATGCTGCTGGCTCCCACCAAATCCCAAACCAGGTCCTGGTAGCTATGGAAATATAGAGTGTGCTAAAAAGGCAAGCACCAGGGTAGGTTCAGTAACATGTATAAGATAGGTTAGGGACAGAGTCTGAGGGACAGGGTACAATCAGGTTTGAGGATTAGGAATATTACAATCAATGCAGCAAACTTGGGCCAATAATGGAACAGGGAACGAAGAACTTTCTAGATAAATTAACGTAAAAACTCCCAGGGGGCAATGAGGGTGATTTTTTTTCTCACCATAACTAATGGGATTTATCCCACGGCCTTAGGCTAAAGCCTTCATTCTGCTCAACCCCAACATCTCCCTCTTTTTGTTTTTCTAACAAGGAAATGTAGAGATTTTTCAAACACCCTATAGATGCACTTGAACAAACAGGGCAACAAAACTAATATTAGTACTGTAAATAACAAAATCAAGAGTCCAGTCTTGATTAATGAAATTACATAGCTTGATAAATTCCATTTCTTGAAAAGCTTCTTGATCCAGTCTCCTCCTTGAGCAATTTGCAGTCTTCCCACTCCTTTCTGAAGGTTTATGCTGTGGTGGATGGATTCACTGTGGTTTGAGAAGTTCATGCATCATAACCCCTCAAAGTCCTCCACACCCTTGGGCAAGTAGCAAGAAGTCCATGGCAGCCCAATTTTGTAGGGTAGTGGTCTGATTCTATCAATATCTGCCAGCAATTCACTGAGGGCAACTGATGTAGCATATGTCTGCTTGCTGAGCCAGTACCCAATTCCATCTAGCTACTTTAAAGCTTTTGCTGCAGCTACCCATGGCAATAGTGGAAATATTACTAGGTTGTGTTTGAGTCCATTAAGTGATTTTATCATTGCAATCTCTTTCAAATTGGTGAATCGATCTTTTTACTCTGGCCAGTTGTTCTTTGTGTGCCATGATGATATTGGGTGCTAGCATAGTCAGCCTTCCCAAGCTACATGTGGGAAGGAATTGCTGGCCACACTCTAGCCCCACAGGTTAGAAAGATGCCAGGTGGTAATTGAATTAGGTAGTTACTGGACCAGGACAAAATGGGAGAAGTGTAACTGCACCATAAACTTTGGTTCTTATACATTTCATTTCATGGAGAAATAACCCATCTAGGTATTTTTTTCTCTCATTAGATTTACAGGTTTGCTGTTCCCCTTTGGTAATTTGGTGTCTGTCATGTAATAGAATTTAATGCAATAATGCGGCGAGGTGTATGTGGCCCAAAAGGTCAGTGTCCGGCTAGCTGAGGTTAAGGCCGACACCCAGCTGCATTCCCTGCCAGCACCCCTCAGCGTCTGAGGCCTCAGGCTGTGCTGGCTGCGGTCGGGCTCTCACTGCTGACAGGACAAGTGAAGGAGCAGGACACTCTCTGGGGGTGAAGTCGGGTTTATTGAATCACCCAAAAAACCAACCAGGGAGTGACCCAGAGGGGAGCGTGAACCAAGCTTATAAAGGGTGAAGGATTCAAGGGGAAGGGTTTACAGATGACCAATCAGGGAAGGGAAGGGAGTGAACTAAACATGACAAACAGCATATGAGAACCAATAAGCACAAAGTAAGGGAGAGGCCCCGGGACCACAGCCAACCACAATCCCCAAAGAGGAGAAGCTTCTGGAATACTAGGAGGAGTGGAGGGTGATTGACTGGGCCCAGGGAGGAGAAAAAGTTTACATATAAAGAGATGAGGGGGAGGAGGAATTATATAACTTAAAGGCCTGACAATACAAGTGGCGGGAAAACTGGGGAGGGCAGAACCATTTACATAAAATGGGGGGAACAATACAGTAAATAGGAGAGCAAACGAATAAACTTAACGAACACACTACAACACAATAACCCATTGTTGTCAAGCCAAGCAAATCCAATTCCTGCAGCTCAAGTGTTGCATGCAGTAACTTCTATATCTGATAGTCCCAGGCATCTACTGGATTGTGAATTTAGACGGTTTTGGGGCTGACTTTTGCATGGATGGCATCCTCTGGTATTGGCTAGATCCGTGGGTAACCCAAATAAACAGGTAGAAAAGGGTTTTTCTGGGCTGGCTACTGAGACACACAGTCTCTTGCTCGGTGATGTTGGCTAATGTGATCCATTTATTTTGCTTTGGCTGTGGAAATACGCAGGTGTCATCTGGAAGGAGGAAGCCAAGAAAACCAGAAAGCAAGAGCAAGGAGTTTCAGTAAGTCATCTTTCAGTCTTTTTAAGCAGGTTTAGATAAATCTTTGTCTGGTTTTCGTGCAGCTGTTTTCTTCCGGGGTGATTCTTCACTCTCCTCTTGCACTCGGGCTTCTGGTGAAGTTGTGGTCTCCCGCAATGGCTGGAGATGGGGCTTGATATTCTTTGTGGGGATCCCCTTGGGTCCTGCACCTGTGGATACACAACAAGCAAATCCCCTTCCCCAAGTGATGAGTGGGAAAAGCCCTGAAACTTGTCCAGTTTCAGGGTCCTTTATTACTACAGGTGGTCTTTCCTTCAGTTTTGCCTGAGTCATGTTTGAAAAATGCCTGTAAATAGGTGGAACAGTCTCCAAAAGTGAATTTTAAAATTTTAAAAACTTAAAATAAACTAATTCTTAAAATTAAAAGATACATACCCCTTTTCACTTTTCTAGGATATCTTTGAGTGACCTATTGCCTCTTTCAATGATGGACTGGCCTGTGGAGGAGTTAGGAATGCCTGTAGTATGTTTAATGCCCCATAGATGAAAACGTTGTTGCACTCTTTGAGATATGTATGCTGGCCCATTGTTGATCTTGATTTCTGGGGGAATGCCTAAAGACAAGAAAGCTTGTAGAAAGAATTTAATTATGTCTCTGGCTTTTCCCCCATTGTGGGCTAATGTAAAGCTGGCTTCCAAAAAAGTATCTATGGATACATGCAAATACCTAAACTGTCCAAAGGATTGATAGTGGGTTACATCTGACTGCCAAATCTATAAGCTATTTAAACCTTGGAGGATTAATGCCATTTCCAATAGATGGTATTGAATGTTTTTGGCAATCTGGGCAGGAGTGGACAATCATCTTTGCTTGATTTTTATTATGTTGAACATTTTGAGTGTAGGGGCATACTGGTGAAAAAATGAATGGCTTAAATGGGCTTGTTCAAAGAAATTTGGTAAAGTAATTCGAATGGGCATAGTTAGAAGGTCTGCCTGAGCATTACCTCCTGCCATGAATCCAGGTAGGGAGGTGTGAAAATGAATATATGTAATAAAATAAGGTTGTTTTCTAAGGGAAAGAAGGAACATTTAACTTTTAATAAATCATATAACTTATTGTTGGAAACTGTTTTAAGAAGGGATCTTTCTGCTCTTTCTACTACATCTGCAACATCAAAGGAAACAAAAACTTGGAAAAGGCATGGACAAGAGCTGCAAGCTCCACTGTTGTGGGAAATGGATTTGTAGAGAGTTCTCAGGGACTGACAGAAGGCCCACAAAGTATGCATCCATATCCAAACCTTGAGAGAAGAAATTCTGACTTAGAAATGCCATGGAATACGACAGATATTATTGAGAGAGAAACGGAGCTACAAAACGGTTTCAAAGGATGGCCTTGCAAATAAGACTAGATAGTTTAGAGAAATAGAACTATGAAAGACGCATTGTACTAGGACCCGCAAGGGGTAGTTTTAGAGGATTGGCTTTAAGGCATCTACAGCATGATATGGCAAAAAGTTGATAGGCCAAGAAATGCTTATACATTATAGTGTATTGTAATTAGGAAATAGTTGGCTTATGATTGTGATAGCATGAATCTCTATTGTCTCATCTGTAACATCTGTACTGTCTCACCATTCTCGTCATACTGAAAATGGAATAAAAGCTTTTAAAATGCCTCTCAGTTGCCCCATCTCTGGGTCAGGAAAAGGCTATTATCTGACAGAGTATCTGTGGCAAGCCTTTTACTTTCTCAGTGTCAGATTCCCATTCTTTTGTGTCTGGATTCTGCCAAGCAATTACTGATTTTTGAGACTTCCCTGAGCCATCTGTGAAAAAAGTAATTGCATTAAGAGGGATATGACTTAAAGGTTTTAAAATTAATTTGAAGAAGGAATGTAATAGCCTGTGCTTTGGATAATGAACTGAAATCTGACACATAAAATTTACCAGAGAAAATTGAAATATTCAGATAGTTGAATTAATCATTCCAAATGATTGGAAATAAAAGACAAGAATATAACTGAAAAATCTCTCCCCGAAAGGGAAAGAATCTGGGATCTAGCTTTTATAATTATTGAGATATAATTTCAGGATAGATTGTTATATATTTTACCACTGATATGATATAAAGACCTACTCTAAGATTAGTACAGTGTCTGCTACCTTTTGATCCCATTGAAAAATAAGACCATAAAATTGAGGGTTTTCTCCTAAAATGGCAAATAAGAAAGGTAAATCAGGATTGAATCTGTGTGCTTGGTGTGATTGGATGGCTGTTAACACTTTGTCCAGAGCTGCTTGGGCTTCTTTAGGTTATATCATTGGTAAATTTAGAGCAGTATCTCCTTTTAGTAGGTTGAATAAAGGGGCTAGATCTTGATTTGTAATTCCTAATAAGGGCTGAACCCAAGTGATAGATTCCAGGAGCTGATGCATATCATTGAGTGTCTTTGGGTTGTCTTGTAGATGAATTAACTGAACTGTCTGCTCAGTACCCAAGGTACTTCCATGGGGGAAACTGTTGTA
Source organism: Zonotrichia albicollis (assembly GCF_047830755.1). Classification (NCBI taxonomy): domain Eukaryota; kingdom Metazoa; phylum Chordata; class Aves; order Passeriformes; family Passerellidae; genus Zonotrichia; species Zonotrichia albicollis. The sequence goes on from NC_133860.1 coordinate 25,266,784, forward strand.
CCCTTTCCTCAGATACAATGAATCCGGCATCCTGCACAGCTGAGATGACCTCATCAGAGGTGGTCATTACAGATGAGTCATCTTCATATGCTACAAGGATGTCATTCATATAGTGCAATGATGGACTGTAGGTATTTAAGGCAGACAGGAGAAGGGACCTTTGCCACATACCACTGGCCAATTGTTGGTGAATTTTTCATACCTTGCAGTAAGACTGTCTATGGAGAAAACAAATAGTGGTTCGTTGTCCAATTGTAGTGGGATTTTTAAAAATCAATCTTTTAAATCAATAATGGTTAATTTCCGGTATTTGGGTAACATAACAAGGGAAGGCAGGCCAGGCTGTAGGGGTCCCATTTCCTCAGTGACATCTTTTATTCTTCTGAGGTCTAGCAGAAGATGCACTTATTTTTCATAACAAACACTGGAGTGTTCCAAGAGCTGGTGGTTGGAGCAATGTGACCCTTGTCTAATTGTTCTTTTATCTATATTGCCAGCCAGGGGTCTATGTACAAATCACAAACAGGATGGTACTGCTGAGGAACGCGACTCAAGCTGTTTATTGTCTAGCATCAGTCTCATTAAATTGGTATGACAATGGGAAGATGCCAGCAGTTCACATCGCCAGCAGCAGACAAACTGATACTACAACTTACTGTAAAAGTTTTTTAACTTTTAAATCAATTACAAAAGCAAAAGTATATTGACAGTAGTTCTATCCAACCACTATAAGCACACATACCTTTTGCTAAAATAATATTTGGTTATTTTGAATACTATACCTGCTTGTAAGCCTTAAAACACTTGGTACTTGGTACAGAGCTCCATTATTAAGCTTCAAACTTCCTAACACCTCACTAATATACTTTTCTGTATCTTAGGAAATTATTCTCGCCAAGTGTTAATACACAAGTTCTATTTGTCCTTAATTTCCACTTATTTTATAATTTTTCTGCTGAGAAATCTTATGGCTGCTGCTTAGCTCTAACTGCAGTTCTGCTGTCCCAGAGGCCTGCCTTTTGCAGCTTTCCCAAAACCCTCTGATTTTAAGGATTGCCACACATCAACAGTTCTAGAGTGACAAATTTTTCTATTTATAAGGGCCACTCATCCACCAATATGGGTTTGTTTGATGTCCAAGTTTTATGGTGTTGTGTTCATCAGAGGCCATGCTAAAAATTTGTCTCCAGCTTCAATCCTCATTGAGAGAATGTCTCTCCCCCATACGATTATGGGAGCCTTCACCACAAATGGTTTGGTGGTGGTGACATGACCCTCAGGTCCTTCAAAACTGACGGGATGGAGACTACAGAAGCTGTCACTGTGGCCCCCAATATCTGATAAGGTATCAAAGATGGTACCAAAGTCCAGTTAGTGAGACAATAGGACCCAGAAATTACCATCACGTCAGCTCTGATGTCAATAAGTCAGCTGAGGGTGATCGTTTTGCCAAGATGTTTTAGGACACAAGTGAGCAGTGGTCATCCATTGCTTATCCTTCTAGGCCAGGCAATGAAAGAGTCACTCTCTTTAGAGTCACCACTAGAGAGTGACTCTTTCATTTCCTGGACCAGAGTCACTCACAGTCTGGTTCTGGCAAAAGGAAAGCTTGCACAATAATTAGTCCCTTTGGCATGATAAAAGGGGGATCAGTACACATAGTGAGTACTGTTATTTCTTGGGATTATGTCTTTAATAGAATGGAAGGCAGAACATAGCATCCTTCGGCATTTGTCCTATTTATTTCCTTATTCAAGAACTCATGTGGCTGTTGTTCTGGGCCTAATTGTTTGGATTCATAAAATTAGAGGGTTTTGAGAAAGTGGTAAAAGAGACAGGCCTCAGACAGCAGATTTGTGAACATTGCTAATACAGCAAAAAGTTTTCTAAGCAGTAGAGCAGACGTGAGAAATAGAACAATAAGCCCCTGTGATTTGCCCTTATAGGTTGCAACAAGTTTATTTAATGTATATCTTTAGAAGGTTAGTATGAATGAGTTTCTGTGCTTTGTCTCCAATAAACAAGCCATTGTGTTAGAAAATAAGTCCCTATTGTGTTAACTACCGTTACATGTGTTTCATATGATTGCACAGAATTATTGTCAATATGTTTTGTGCTATGTGTGATTGGCTGAAACTTAGGCTGAGATGGTTTTATGCTACCCTGTAATGTGACGTTTCCTTGGCATTCCATTGGAACCAGTGAGCTGTAAACATATCCTGTCTCCATTGTCATAACAATGTACTGAGACTGATGTTTGAAATAAACAGCTCATGACCCTGATTCAGAGTGTCATGTTCCTGTTTGTGGCTGTATATAGGGTGCTGACGGCACTAATCATCCTGTAGAGATGTCATGATGAACAGTGTTTGTGAGAATTACTGACTGGGCAATTCCAGACAGGAACCTGTGGGCATTGTGGCAGGGAGGTCGGAGAAGGGCTGCTGCAGTTCTCAACGTGCTGGTCATTGATGATCTCTGACATGGGCAACAGGGGTGCTTGTGTCTTCACGTGCTGCTGCCTTGTGCTCTGATGACAGTTTCCCGACTGGTGACAGCAACATCCCTGTGTCTATAACCTGTTAGTCCTGTGACAATGGCCTTTGAATCCACAGTGTCTTGGGAAGGCCTTAATTTTGATTTGGGCAGTCTTTGGCAAAGTGCCCCTTCTTATCACAATTGTGGTGAGGTCTCAGTTTTTCATCTTGTGGCTCTTTGGAGTTCTGCTGAAAGGTGGTTAGGGCTTCAGCAAGAACCAGGGATTGCAATACTACAGTGTGTTCGGGACTGGCTAAGCGGTTGCGTGCATCAGTCATTTTAGTGATGGTAGGCTCAGGCTCTGGTGGAAGTGGCACAACAACTTTTTACATTCCAGATTGGTGTTCGCCACCGCTAGACATTTTAGTAGTTCCTCCCTTGACTATCTTCTATAATAATGTATTTGTCTAGAGACAGTGTAAGCTAATCCAAAGATTTTATATATGGCTCATTAGGGCCTTGCCTAATGTCTGTGAAGTCTCAATTCAGTTTGTTATCATCCAGAACTATTGGGACACACTAGACAGATTATGGACTTTGGACCTGGTTAGCATAAGAGGCTCGACGATTAGGATGCTTCAGCAAGAACAAACAGCTTTGAAGATTGCAAGAAGATTAAATCAGACTGACTTACCGGAAGAAGAAAATGACATCAAACTCCACAACCAAGAGATGTTGTAAAATGTGTAAATTTGTTTATGTGATGATTAACCCAATCATCATAATAAAACATTACTAGCCTTCCCAAAATACTATATAAGCATTTGTATCCGACAATAAATTTGGATTCTTTGGCCATCTCAAAATCTTCCCTGTCACTCCAATCACTGATACAGTACTTGTGGTAATGTTTTTCTAGCCACATCCTTGTTGTTGTTAAGGATGGGCCTGGGAAGGTTTTCTACTCGCCAATCTGGATATGTGTGAGTCCCTTCTCCTACAGGTGGTCAATGCTGCCCTTCTTTGGTCTCCCACATAGTCTCTCAATAGCTGGTTTAACAAGATTTTCCATTCCAGTCCCCATAGGGAGTATTCGGTCAAGGACAATAGCATGGTCAATATATATTGCTTATCATGTGGGGTCAGCACATGTGCAGAGAAGGTTATGTATTCCTGTGGTAGTTTGTTATTTTGCAGTTTGTTCTTCTGTACTATTCCTTGTTATAAGTTTGTAATGGTTCATTCCTTGTACCCCATTTGGCTTCCCTGATGGTTCAGTCCTGCGTTGTTTATCCCAAGATTTTCCTGCCAAGTGTCTGTCAATCCCTCTGTCAGTCTCCTTGTACCTCCCTTGTTCCCTTGTCTTGCCCTTGTCTGTCAAAGCTAGCACACCCTTTTTACTCTGGAACATTTCCCATCCTTCATCACTTCCTCGAAGTAATTGAATTGTAAGGTTTGCTCCTTCCCCTTGTTGGCTTCTATTGGATAGCACTTACCCTGCACCCCTGCCCTAATGCCTTCCTATTGCTGAAAAGATGTCTCCTCACCTTATTTCCTCCCTTCCTTAAAAGCAGTTCTTTTGCCTTCAGTTGACGTCACTTGTCCCTGACTTGCCTGGGGAAATAAACTTCCTTGGAACTCAAACAAGTGATCACTCCCTATTCCTTTGCCTTGGTTCTTTGTACTGTGCTGCTGCTGTGCCACCCACAGCTGACAGCTGACAGCTGCAATGAGCTATGAGCCCCTGTACACACTGCCACGTGAGAAAGTCTCCACACAGATCCAGAGGCAGCCCCTCTCAAGACTGAGTTGGTCTCAGGGAGTGAGCAGCTGGAGAACATCTACCGGTGACCGGAGCAACACAGTGTCATATTCCCTTGCAACTGATCTTTTCCCATGGATCTTTATTGGACTTCAGTAAGCGGAGGTCCTCCTCCAATGATGAGGAAGAGGAAGAATCACCCAACACCACAAATACCCTTTTGTTATGTTGGCATTTGTTATATGGCCTTGAAAATTTCAGGTAAGCCTTGGGCTAGGCCTGAAGGTATGCCTTGATGCCACTGACCTGGGCACCGCTGTCTTGGAGGCAGGCCCCTCCGGAACCCAGGCAGGCAGGGTTCCAGCCTCATCAGAAGGGATGTGGCCTTTTGAGTTATTTCTAATGGTAGCAGAAAAGGAGTGGCCCAAGGTGCAAAGGGGATGTTACGAGGTGGAGAGGGTGGAGTTGGAGGAAATGCCAAGAAAGGGACCTCCTGAAAGGACCAACAAATCAACTGGAAGGTGTATTATTAGCAGGAGAAGAGGGACAAAGAGAACACGAGGAGAAAGGCAGGAGGGAGTGATCTAAGATGGCCTGCACAGTGTCATCTTGGGCCTTAGATGGAGGAGTTGGAGGTGGACACAGGGCAGCAGAGTCATTGGCTGAACCAATATTCCATCGGAGCCCACCATAGTCATATACTTTACCAGCAATCTTGGCCCCGTATCTACCTCTGGGATGGTCCAAGGGGCAAGAGGGATAGGAAGAAAGGGTAGCAATCCTAGGCTGTTCTGAATTGCTCAATTTTTACTCCTTGTCTTTATTTTCTGATTTTAATGGTTCCAGAATTAGTCAAAAAATGTTAAAATGTTAAGTGATTTTCAAGCAGAGCTGTCTCTTTTAATGCTGAATTATACAATTTAACACCCACCAAGTCCCAAAATGCTGATGCTATAACATCAGGCACAGTAGCATCATAAGAATTTTTGAAAGCCTATTTAATTATTTTTCAATTCTCACTTCTCAAACTTCTTTCCCTGGGATACTAATTTGAACTTAAAAAGATGATAGACATCTCTTTCTTTTACAGACATCTGCAAGCCCATCTTTAGAAAACTAAAGCATGGCTTTTCAAAGATTCTGGCATTCTCTTGCAGGTTATCAGGAAACTCCAGGGACCCTATAATGTGCAACTAAAAAATAACATCCAGGTGATGGGGCAGACAGCTCCCTTCTCTTACCTTCTTTACGCCACAGGTCTTCCTGCTGTCCTTAGCAGAGAACATCCCCAGTTGGTGGGGCTGCTCTCCCCTGAACATCCAAGCCACCAAAGTTGCTGAAGTCCTCATCCAATTGCCAGGCTTGATATGGATTATGACAAGGGCGATCCAAAAATTAGTGAGACGGGTAGGGCCTAATTGGCTAAAGGGACTTTTGCTGATATTCCCAACAGATCCCCTGAATATGAGGGGTTCAGGTGTCACGTGTGGTGCACTGGGCCTGGATGGTATAGCTGATGGTCACTTTAGGACTATCAACTTTAGAAAGTCCACATGGCGAATAAACAAAGAGACTGGCATGATTTAGTGACCCAAAAATAAAAGAGAGCTGTAATTATTAAAAAAGCAAGAAAATAATCTGAACAGTCATATGGGGTGTGCTAAAAAGGCAAGAGTCTGGGTAGGGTCAGTAACATATATAAGGTAGGTTAGGGACAGAATCTGAGGGATAGGGTACAATTGAGTGTTAGGAATATTAAAATCAATGCACCACACTTAGGCTAATACTGGAACAGGCAACAAAGAACTTTCTAGATATGTTATCATAAGAATTCCCAGGTGCAATGAGGGTGAGGTTTTACAATAACTAAGGGGGTTTATACCACACCCTTAGGCTAAATCTTTCATTCTGCTCAATGCCATCAAGGAACTACGGATTAGACACAACTAAAGAGGCTGCCCTTAATTTGAATTCTTAGGGGCGAACTGGTTGATTTATAATTCAAGCAGTTTCCAGAGGTGACAAAAGCGCAATAGAAGTTATAAAACCTTGGAAACTTATTTTTTATTTGATTAAACTGTTAAATACTGGGACACATGGCAAAGACTGTGTGCTGGAGGAGTTAGTGGGGGTGTTGGTCACCCTTCCAAGCCTTCAGAGGATGCAGATGGAGGAAATGGCCACTCCACATGGCCCTAAATGCATCCCCTGTGCTGGCCCCATACCCTGGAGAGCTACTTTCCACAACCCTCCCATCATGGAGTGTGGCCCTAGTGCATGGTGAGTTTGAGGGCAGCAGTGGAGCCCCAAGTGGCATCAATGCCACTGTGGTCACCAGGGCCCTGACAGTAGGTTATAACCGCATCAAGTAACAAAGGTGTTCCGGCATGGGGATGCTGTGCAGCACTGAAACACGCTGTACTTGCACCATGGGGATACCGCCTGGGGCCAGAATGCCCTGTACCCACACCTAGTGTCAGTGGCTACATGGAGCTGCTGTCCCAAGTTGGAGTGCCACCATCTTGGCTGGGCAGCCAGTGACCGTGACACAGCTCCATGGAGTCCCGAGACCACCCCACTGCCACCAGGGCTGATCAAGCACCTTATCACCATGGAAACACCCAGACTGCCCCTGCCTGGAGCTAGTTGACTCAACCTATAAACTGTGCCCACAGTCTCAGCTCTGCTGCCTTCAGAGTAGGGCCTGAGATGATGTCACTACAAATGCCCATATGCCAAGCCTATGTCACATCCAGAAATGCATAGGAACCAGGACATCCCAGCACTGTAGGATATGGGGTTATAATTATTAAGGTTCTAAGACTTATACTCACAAGAACACCCCATGGGAAAGGCACAGCTGCAGATTGGACAGTTAGAAGTCGGTTAAGGAGTGAGAGGTAGTTACGAGGAGAAAGTCAGTTAGAACTGAGATTGTTATTGGCTAGAGGAATGTATGGACAGTGTATGAGAAGGAAGCTGATTAAATGATAGGACATGTGGATGGTGGCATGGTAGCTGAGATAGCCAATGGGTGCCTTCTGTCTCTTAAGTTCTGTTAGGGCTTGGTGTGCTTTTAGTTATGTCAGGTCAAAATTAAAGGTATAAAAAGGGGCTGATTTCTACAATAAAGCAATCTCCTTCAGATGCATAAGGGGGTCTTGTGTTGCTTTGTTCCCCCACTGCTACAAATGGCTGGCCTAGTCAGGGATCTATAAAGACAGTTGAGGGTGTACAGTCTTCTCGGGTAGCAGCTCTCACGGGGTCAAGGAAGTGGCTGGGAAGAGTCCACGAAAATGATCTGGGGAAGGATCCAAGAAAAGGATCTGGGGAAGGATCCAGGATGAGGATCCAGGGAAGGATCCAGGAAGTGGATCCAAGAAAAGGATCTGGAAAGAGTTCAGGAAGGAGCTCCAGAGTTTGGGAAAGAACTCAGAAACTAAAAGGGCACACACCTCACAGGGAGAGTGAGGTGTGTGCCAGGTCAGGCAGCTCCTACATCAGCAATCTAGTAATGTGGCTGATGTGAAACTAAGCACCCTGCCAGACTGGGTGTCCAATCAATTTAAAGGTTTCCCTTTAGTGGACCTCTTTGATTAGAAACCTGGCAAGCAATGGGCGAGAGACTTTTTGATATCACCCGGGACAACAATGCGGAAGCTTGCATACACCTTGCTACATGGGTAACAATCATGGCAGCTATTAAAGGAAGTCACTCGAATGTCGGCCACTACACGGCTTCAGAAATTATTTCCCCTGAACCCTCAGCACCACCAGAACCTGTGTACAACCCCGAGTGTAATCCAAACAACCACAGATCTTGGGGTAAGAATCTCTTACCCCAAGATCAACCCAGGCGCCACAGGAGTGCCACACCCCAATAAAAATCCCTGTGCAGTTGGACCCCTCAGCACAGAGTTCTTTTACCCTGATAAAAATTCCTGCACAGTCAGATCCCTTGGCGTGGAACTCTTGTATCCTGATAAAAATCCCTGCACAGCTGGCCGTCTCAGAGTGGAACTCTCGCATTTTGAGCAGTTGGCAGACTTGCTCCCTGCCCCAGATGGCCATGCAGCAGTCCATTGTTGGAAAAAATGCTGGGAAGCTGTCAGGAAGTAGGGTGACTTGGTGCTCATTGCAGCCTGCCCAGTAATATATGCCCCAGACCAATAGCCAGTGGGTCAAGAACTAGATTATAAAGTAAATAAAGAACTGAGAACAATAATAAAAAAAAGCAGCTTATCCTCCCATCACACACTAGAATCCATCACACCTAGAATCTGTCAGCACTGCGCATGTCCTTATACCCCATGACTAGAAGAGCATAATGGTTTTAACAGTGACACAGTTTACAGACTGGCTGATTATTGAGAGCTGTGTACAACTCGGGTGGAAGCACTGCAATAAAGAAATCCAACAACTGCTGTTGCACAGCTGACCAGAAAGGGTGCTTTTGCAGCTCTTCAGTGCAAGCAGGCTATCTGTGTGAAGCATATGATATCATCACTCGCTTAGCCATGCAGGCTCTGCAGCAACTCCTGGGGATGGGTATATTTCTAGCCTGTCTTTTGGTAAGATTTTACAGGGTCCAACAGAGTGGTTCATGCAGTTCTTGGTTAGAATGCAAGCCACAGACTCTCGACAAGTCAACAGTGATGAGGCCACAGTTATTCTGTTATGGCAGCTTGCTTTTACAAATGCAAATGAAGACTATAGAAAAGCATGCTTGTTGTCCACAATCCACATACTTGTGACGAAGCAGATATGGTTAGAAATATGTCAAAATGTGGGAACCACTGCTTATAATAGTAACTCTCTGGCAGCAGCTTTAACCACACACTTCTGGGTTCCAGACAGGTGGGCGGGGGGTTGTCTTAAATGTGGTTTGATGGATCATTTTAAAAGACCTAAAAGATTGGTTATTTACCATCCCTCTACATCCTGATGATGCACTTTGGTTTGCTTTCTTACTGCCTACTTTCAATCACGCAGTACCAATGAAGAGACTTCACTGGACTGTGTTGGCATATGGCATGTATAACAATCCACCAAAGTGTAGTTTTTGCTTGCCCTGCAGCCTGTCCATAAATTTTCTGCTGCAACCATATACCATTATATGGATGACATTCTACTCACAGCTCACGATCAATCCACTTTATGTTCTATTCAGGTACCTGTCATGCAGGCAATTCAAAATGCAGGACTCATTGTGGCACCTGAAAGGGTGCAGCTTGAGTCTCCATGGCATTATCTAAGAAGGAGAATTATTCAGCAGACCACCAGCCCTCAGCATTTAAGGCTTTGTGTTAAGGAAACCCTAACTTTAAATGAATTGCAGAAACTCCTAGGTTCTTTAAATTGATTATGTCCTGGTTTGGGTGTGTCTATGGAGCTTTTAAACCTTTTATTTTACTTACTCAGAGGACATTTGCATTTGCTTTAATAATTGACCCCAGAAGCTAAAACTGCCTTTGCACACTGTGCAATAGAAAACCAAAAGAATTGGAAATGGGATCCTGAAGAATCTGTGTACCTTGTTAATTGCTAGCAAATTTCAACCTTCAGCTGTTCTATTCCAATGATTTGTTAATGATAAAGACCCTTTGCATGTGTTGGAATGGTTATTCTTACCTCACACAACAACAAAAAACTGTATGGACTGTTAAATTATATGTTGTCTTTTTAGTTAAGAAAGGTAGAGAGCAATTACAAACTCTCAACAGCCAGGATCCACATACCATCTACATACCTCCAAGTAAAGACAATTTGGCATGGTTGCTATCAGAGGACACTAACTTTCAAATGGCACTTGCAAATTTTTCTTGACAAATGGGCAAAGATGGGTAGCCTCCCTCTGTACATAAAGCCTCGCTGCAGCATGACATCTGTCAATGGAGCCACTGTTTTTACAGATGCACCCGGCAAAACCAACAAAGCTTCAGTAATTTGGCATGATGGTGATTCTGCCCAGTGGCATAAAAGGGTGCTCATGTTAAAGGATGCCTCTGTGCAATTTTTGAATGTGTTGGTATGCCTTTCAGTTATTTTCACAGGAGCCACTTAACATCAAAACTGATTCTTCATATGCTGCTGATGTTGTGATTCATTTAGAATTTTCCTATTTAAAACATGTTAATAACCTTCTTTTGTTTAAAGAGTTAAGAACATTGTGGGCTTTAGCTAACAGCTGGCATTATTATCTTTATGTATTGCATATCCATTCCCACCCAGGTTTACCTGGGCCTCTTACAGAGGGTTACAACTATGTAGACATTACTTCAATAACAGATGTGGTACCTAATACCTTTGAGCAGGCCAAATTATCTCAATACTTTATGAACCAAAATGCTCATTCTCTTCGTAAGCAATTTCAATTGACATCCTCACAGGCTCTTGATATTCTGTTTTCTTGTCCCTCCTCTTGTGGGGCTGCCCTTGCCCCTTTAGCAAAGAGTACTAACCTCTGAGGATTAACAGCTAAGTCAATTTGGCAAACTGATGTTACCCACATATCAGAATTTGGTCACTTAAAATAGATTCATGTTTCCATTGACACTTATTCCCATTTTCTAATGGCAACTGCTCACACCAGAAAAAAGGCTGGTGATGCTATCACCTGGTTCACCTGTTTTGTCACCCCAGGCCTTCCCCATACCATCAAAATGGACAGTGGACCTGCTTATACCTCAGAACAGTCTTATAATTTCTTGCAACAATGGAGTGTGTCTCACCATACTCACCCACAGGTCAAGCTAGGGTTGAGCATTCCCATAAAACCTTGAAATCCATGCTTGAAAAACAAAGAGGCAGGGAGTTGGGGTCCCTTCATGAAAGTCTTGCTAAGGCCTTATATGTTCTCAGTTTTTTTAAATCACGATGAGACAGGACGAACTGCATGTGAAAGGCAGTATCCTTTCAACACAAAGGCTCATTTAAAACCTCCTGTGATGGTAAAGGATTTACTGACTGGAGGATGGGAAGGACCACTGGCCTTGGTGACATGGGGAAGACAATATGCCTGCTTCTCCATGGGCCATCAGGTGCAGTGGATTCCATCATGGTGTGTGCGGCCTTTTGTCACAGCATCCTGAATTGATGTGCATATAGTTACTATGTTATAAGCCTATATTACAGTTTTTGAACAGTTGTTATAGTTATTATTGTTATCACTGTTATTAATGTCTTAGGAGTTGTTTAGGTTTTTCCTAGTAGGTATTCAGTACTTAACAAAACCAGATATGGGGTTATTATTATTAAATAAGGTTGATGCTCACCAGAAGGCCCCATGGGAAAGGCACAGCTGCAAGCTGGGTGCCTGGAAGTTGCTTGAGGGGTGAGAGGCCCCCTTATGAGTGAGGAAAGAGTCAGTTGAAATTGAGACTGTTGTTGGCTGGAGGAATGTGTGGACAGTGTATGAGCAGGAAGCTGATTGTTCACAGCAGCATGTCACCTAAGCCTTCCAATGGGTGCCTTCTGTCAAGTTCTGTTAAGTCTCAGTTTGCTTTCAGTTATGTCAGGTCAAAACTAAAAGTAAAAAAAAGGGCCAATTTTTAAAATAAAGCAGGCTCCATCACCATTTCTATTAGACACCATCCCGGCACATATTAACTTAACAATATGAACCACAATGAAGGCTGCAAATATGTGTACTCCACCCACATGTAGTCAAGCTTAAAACAAAAACCAAAAAACTTATACTCACATAAACTTCCATACATATATGCATAAGAGTTTTTAACCTGTATTACAATATTTATTGTTATTGTTAATTTGCATCCTACAAAAATTATTAGTCAAAAGGTACCACAGTGGTGACTCAATTAGGAAGAGCTAAACACCCTCAACTGGATTAACCCTATCCAAAATTAATCAACTCACAATTTGCACTCTTATTTGACCTCCTAAAACATGATCCTAAGTTAACTTTCCCCAGAAAGTTAACCCCAGAAGAAAAAACTGCTCCCAAAACAGTAGAGCAAGCTACCCTCAAAACAGACAGTAGTCCTGCTTACATTTCACTGAAAGTATGACATTTCCTACAGCTCTGGGGAGTGTCACGCCACACTGGTATTCCCAAATTAGCAACAGGACAAGCCATCATGGAAAGAACACATGACACTTTAAAACGTAAACTTGAAAAACAAAAGAGAGGAATGTGTGGTGAGACCCCACAGGATTGTGTTATCACCTAACAGCTCCTTGAAGTGAGTGCTGCAGTTTCAATCTGTACATGGAACACATCACTGGCTGGCAAAACTAGGTTTGTCAAATTAATTAAAAGGCCGCATTCAAATTAGACTCATGCTGGGTGTCATCTTGCCTGCAAAGGGCCATTGCAGGTAAGATAAGAGAGAACATTCTTTGCATTTTTTAATAAAGGGAAAAAAGGTGAATTGTCACAGCAGAGCTAGTCTGTAGCTGAACAAGATATATCTGGGCATAACTAATCCAATTTGGCTGACCTTGTTCATTCTAGAAAAGAGGTAAAAAAAGATCTCTGCCAACCCTGTTCAAGCTTAGATGCAGATACACCACTAGCCAGAGAGCTGGGTGGAGAGAGGTCCCATCCAATCAGGAGATTGAAATGCCCTATAAAAAGAGCAGCCATATTAAACTCATTGCTGTTTGCTGAGGACTCTTGGTATTGTGTCGGGTGTCTGTCTCCAACCCACAACCCACATAACACCTAAATTCATTAGCATTTACACTTCTCAAAAAAACCTACCTCAAAAATTCCTGAATATGATCTAAGAAACAAATGCTCTGTCTATTTGCAGTTCTTTGAAGGTATTCCCTTCATTTGCAAATGAAAATCATATGCAGCCTACTGGAAGTTAATTCCCCCAGATCTGTGTCATTACACATGCTACTGTCAGGGTGATCTAGTGTTTATTTCCATATATGTAGTTTCAGACATCCAAGTAAATATTATGTAGGTGCCCTGTAAAGTTCATCAAAAAGCTAAGACATCAAATCCCGGTCAAAACCTGGAGAATGGAGGGAACAGGGGGTGTGCAGAGATACCGGGAGATTGTGGCTTACGGAGGGGGCTGGGCACAGCTTCTAGCTCTGTCAGCACCTGAATGAAGACAGACTGTGGTCACTGTGAGGAGAATTCACCACCACTGCGAGGCTCTGTCTCCTGCTGCCTTCTCCTACCAAGGATGGTCAGACCTGCAGCTTGGGAAAATGAGTTTTGCTGCCACCACGATAACCCAGCAGTGAACCTTTCTTCTGCTGCTGGGCCCTGCATCCCCCTGCCCTTCCAGGACATCCCACAGGTTCCAGCTATTTGCCATGGAGTTTTAACACATTCTCATCCACTGCCCTGGGATTTCTGCTCATCCCTGCCATTCCAGCCTGCTGCTTCAAAGAATCCTCATGGGGTACAAGGATTGGCTACCCCAGGGGTTTGAAAAGCAAAACTTCTCTTCCATGCCTCACCATCTCAGCGGAACTGCCATAGCCACATGCTCGCTGAGCCTGCGCCAGGGCACCTCCTGCAGCCATGTGGGGATCACTGCACCTGCCCTGCCTGCCAGGAGCCAGCAGTGCCCCTGCCAGCTGCAACCATAACCACACCAAAGGGGAAAGTGCCACAGCCAAAAAGGCTGGGACTAGGTTCCTGCTACTATTTGTTGTTAATACCATAGTTATTGTTGTTTTTTTGCTTTATTATACATACTCATAAAGAACTGTTACTCCTATTGCCATATCTTTGCCTGAGAGCCCCTTAATTTCAAAATTCTGCTAATTAGGGGGGGGGGAGGGTGTTTACATTCTCCATTCTATGGAAGGCTTTTCCGCCTTCCCTAGAAGACACCTGTCTTGTAAATCAAGAGACTAATATACCAAGAGTAGATATTTTGAGAGTTTTATTCCCTGAACTGCACCTGAAAGAAGGTGGTGCTTCTAGGTAAAAATATCTTACGTGGCATATTTTCCAGCATTAAAAACCTGATCTATCAGTCTTATGCATATCAAGAGACACTTGTTCTAGAATCCTTTATTTGGACTCCACTGCTAAGAAAGGTTTTGTACTGAGAACTGGGGGGACTAATTATGTCACAGAAGTCAGCTTTTCGTCAGATTTAGAAAAATTTGTTTGTGTCTGAACAGCTCAAATCAAAAGACTATTTACTACCAGCTAATAGTATCTACAAACTTCAAATTCCTATGAGTATTTATTTACTCTTTTTTATGCTTCTGTTATCTGCTTCCGCCTTGCATGAAAGAAAAAGGTGTGGAAATCTTTAATGAAACATGTTCATTACTAATTTGCTACTGACAGGATAGACAGTAATTGTGCCTCCAAAAATATCATTGTATCAAATAAAATGAATAATCATGCTTGAGGAAGATAGATTGTTTTCAGAATAAAGGTAAATTATCGATGAAATTGAAATAAGTACCCTGCAAACAGACCTGCATATGTGAAGAAGCACTCCGTTGCCCACAAGGAAGCAGAGCGGCATGGACCCGGAAGTAACTATAAACATGCAGCTTAGTGCAGGACAGCACAGCCTGAGATGACTCACATGAAGAAGAATCATTTTGCTTCATTGAACAGCTCTATGACTGAAATGTACTAGCAATATTAAATAGACATAAAATAGTAGAACTATACTAGGGGACAGTAGGCAACCCAAATCTCTCTCTCACACACACACACATACATGCACAGAATGAGTCAGATGGAAAAGAACCATGATGGGTCATCTAGTCCAACCTCCCTGCTCATCTAGTCCAACCTCCCTGCTCAAGCAGGGCTATCCAAGAGCACATGGCACTGGACTGTGTTCAGACTGTTCTTGAATATCTCCAGTGAGGGAGACTCCACAACCTCTCTGAGCAATCTGTGCCAATGCTTGGTCACAGGCACAGTAAAGTTCTTCTCCACACTCAAGTAGAACTCTTGTGTTCCAGTTTCAGTCCACCTGGAAATGTTAGGTCAAATAGGAGATAAAAAGCTTTCATGGTTTTCTAAGTAGATTCCAAATGCGTAACTGTGTCTTTCAGCAGTGCCAGAACATCATCTACACTCATTGTTGCAGACATCTTTTCAATAAAATCCTTTCATTAGGATTTTTCCTGCTGAAGCTGAGAAGTTTCAGCAACAAAGCGTAAGCAATGGTTATCTGCTGCTGTGGAATGCAACAGGTGTATCCGTGACTGGTCTCCTGTGGATGTTTGGATTTACTGACCACTCACAGCAGAGCTGGGTCTCACTCTCTGCCAGGAGACAGATCTTTGTTATTCATTTTTTTCTATTCTTAGCTTATCTAGCCTTCTGAGAACTTTTCTGTCCATTTTTTTTAGTATATGTTATATATATGTTATATATATATATCATAAAATAATAAATCAAGCCTTCTGATAATGGAATCAACATTCTCGTCTCTCTCTCATCCTGCAAACCCTTGTGACCATGGTCACAACTCATTAGCAAATTTTTCCCTAACAGCCTTTGATCCAGCTGTGTCATAGACCACAGCTTATAGATATTTCCAGTTCATGTGGCTTATGTCTGCCCAGATGTAATTCTTCATTATATAGATGTACACATAGATATCATAGTCCTTATCTCCTGTTTCTGCCACTGCATTCTTCTATGGGAGTTATTTGTGCAGGGATTCCAGAGGGGATTAATGAACTACACCTTTAATTCCAGGACACATGTCTCAAACCCCTGCATTATTGAATTCTGCTTATCTGTCTGTCTCTCTCTCAATCTCTAACTATCTGTCTATCTATCTATCTATCTATCTATCTATCTATCTATCTATCTATCTATCTATCCATATATCTCTGTGTCTACAAATATATATCTATATATAAGAGATATGTACACTGAGAATTTTTTTCCCCTTCAAATAATGTAAATGACAAGCAGTTTGAAAAAAGACAACTTCACAACTTGGAACTACCCACAAAACAGTGATACAGATAGTCTAAGCCTTACAGCACATTAAGTCTGGGCTAATATCAAATGTAATTTATTGCTTTATTTGATTAGTTTAATTTCAGAATAATTTATTAAATAGCTAATGGTTGATGGATAATAGAATTCCTTGGAGGGATTTAATCTTCAAAATTCAAGTGTCTTTTTTTACTTTTAATTGAGAACAAACTGACACTGTTTCAGTACTTTATCTCAATACCTAATGTCTAGAATCCTTTACTCATGTAAATATTTGCACACTTAAATTGATTCTTTCATGTGATTCTGTATATTTTCCTGAAATTTACTCTTTAAAAAATGCTTTGATTCTTCAAAACGTAATGCACATGTTATTTAATAAAATGTATTAACATGGTGGCAACTACAATGGAAGGTCAATTTTTGGGGTGAGTTCACACAATGTCTTCAGCTAATATTTTTAATAATTTTTTTCATTATTAATTAATGTGTTGAATTAACTTGCATAATTAGTGGATTTCTCCTAAAGTGTCAATGGTTCTGCTGTAAAAATGTTTAACTTGCCTAAAGGAATAAGTACAAGACAGGCTTTAAAAACCAATAAATCACACTGCCTCCACCCTTAAGCCATGCTAAATCAAGCACAGGAATACAGTGATACATTACATCTTTTCTCCTTTAAAAAAAATAAAAAACAAACAAAAATTCAAAACCCCGCATATATTTTATTTTTGTCCTTCAGTGCATAAAGAGGGAACTGAATAATGTTTTGGCACAGAACAACTTTTGAACTGACTTCTCAGGGGCAACTAAACTGCCCTTTAACTGCAATATTGTTTTTCAGGCTTAGCTACAGTTACTGTCATAATATGCCAGACAAATTATGAGAGTGAAATGGTTCAGAATTTAATGGAAGTCAAATTACTGTTATTTTCTTCTTTGAGAATATTTTATGAAAGCTCACTGACTTCACACACTACCTTAAGTCTAATTTGGAATATATATTTTTCAAAATTAAAACAATCTTCTCTCTAGACAACCACATTAGAACCTCATCTGCACACGTCGCAATACTGTCACCATGTACTGAATAATTTTCATCTTTATTTTGGATCATTTGGATTTGCAACTTCATTAAAGATATGCTGATATTTTTACCCTATCTCTCAGTGGTAGAAAAGAGAAACTGTAATGTGTGAATTTCATGCTTCATAGGAATTCCTCTACAAGAGGAGGAAAATATAGAGGAAAGAGGAAAATGGTTAATCTGGCTTGCTCTGAAAATTATTTTTCCATAAAAAGCCCCAAAAAACCAAATAAATACATTTAAAAATCTGTCTTGATGTTTCCTACAAGCAAGAGTTTCAAGATTTTTGAGGCATATAAAAATTGTGCTTGCATAGAAAGGCAATTCCTATAGTCCACATTTTATAAATTTGATACATCTACTATTTTTAGAGATTTGCATACCTTTACTGTACACTGTATGCAAACATATTTCTGTCTGAAAAGGATAAACATATCATAATCCCTCTCATGAAAACTTCAGTTTCACCAGAAACCTTTCTTTATACAAGAGGGAATTTCATTTCTTGTATATGTTAATACAACAGATTGCTGTTAACCCTGTTGCAAGTATAGCCAACCCTATTTTACATTTTCTTCAAATGGTGGGTAAGTTTCAATGCATATGAGAAAGTATAATTCAGACTTTCATGACATAATGATAAATTTTCATCAAACATTTGTAATCTAGACAGAAATTCGACTACTGACAGAAATTCCACCTTAAATATATTCCTCTACAGACAGTTAATTCAAGTGAATAGAAAGGATTACATAAATAGTGTTTTCAGTGCCCCAACACAAGATGCAAAGCAGTCAAGCCATCATTTCCATTACTTAATTGTATATTGTATATACTCATTCTACTGCTCCACTTCATCGCAGCCTAGTAATTCTAAAACTGAGACAACTCAAGAAGCGAAACATTATAATCAATGTATGTAATACTTCTCTTAATCACACAGATATATTGTGGCATTTCAACTTTTAGAATCAGTTAATGATACATATTTAAAGTAGCTGCACTTCAGTAGAATTCTGAAAAATATTTTAAAACTAATCAGATCATGATTTGTAACTAGCTGTTTACAATGCACACATTGTCTTTTAACTAAGAAACCTGAATTAAAAATACTTCTGAAGTGTTGCTACTGGAGGATTTTCTAGTATACTGACTAGGACTTATTCAGGAAGTAGACGAACAAGAGTGAATGCAATATTCATATATGTGCACAAAATTAAGTGTTGATACTTTGTAAGCAAAAAAACTCAAGAAACTACAAATATCTATGGAACACTAATTTGGTCTTCATTTAATTCTCAGAGCAGTATTTTGCTTTGTAGGTCTCCTTCATGCTCATGACTGATATAAATTGTTACCCAGAGGAGCTTTGATAACAGGCTTTTTGGCCTTTAATGGTTCTAGGCCTTGGGTAACACAAACTAGTAGAGGCTTTTCATTGTAGAATCAAATATTTAAGAATTTTAATGATCTCTTTTACATGGTCTTTATATGATACTTTTCTACTTCACATGGTTTCATATAGCTTTGCAAAACTTCTTTGAAATAAAGACTTTATTACGCTTATTTCTAATTACAATCTGAGACACAGAGATAAAGGTGAAAAATGCTAAATTTTTCAGCATATCCCTTCAGCGATGCAGGACTTGATTTTAGAGGCCACTCAGCATTTTTTAAACTGTAAAGATTAAAAAAACCTCAAAGTAAAGTTATTTCTCAACAGTTTTTAAAATCAGGTTCAAGGTCTCATATCAAACACTTAACAAACTACTACAATATAACTACAGACAACCATAGAAAAATTTAACTCTCTTCACACAGTGTGTGCAAGAGGAAAACAGAATGTGATTCTCAAAGGTATTATTTATCTTTTTGAGATTTGTGAACAATCAATTCTTTTTCAAAGCTCAATAAGAAAAATTTGAAAAATGTTTCTATGGATTAAACCAAAATTATTTTCCTATTTAGAAATAGGAAGAGATCTGTTTTCATGTATTAAAGACACCTTGTATTTCAATTTTTTGAGTAAAAATAAAATCTTGTTAGTATCATTTACAATGGAAATGTGTTAGAAAATGTCTTGACAAAATCCCTTGACAAAACATTTGCTGTTCTCTCTCCTTGCAAAGCCATTCATGTTTTTGCAGGGTTATTTTAAACCAACACTTGTTATTCCATAATGGCGAGATCATTCATTCTTGTGTCAGTCTCCTCATTCTCTGGAGGAGAACTTTTAAGTTTTTTCAATAATCAAAGAGAATGCATTGTTCATCTCCTAGTCATTGAGTCTATGGAACAATTGAGACAAGATCTTATGAAAAAATAAATTCTTTTGTTCAAGGTTGTTTCATTCTCATGTATTGAAGTTGCAAGGAAAGATCCATTTGCCATTTCCTAATTTTAGATACTTGATCAAAATTTATGCATGTATGCATAGCTTATGCATGGGATTTTAAGATGGAAACTGATTTACAGTAATGGTAGGAAACAAAGCACAATGAAATGAAAATATTTTTGGCTTGTTTCAAGGCTGTGGAAAAGGAGCAGCTTAGAACTGTCTCCTGACCTGTTTAATCCTAGCTGTCCATTCATTCTTACCACCATTAACATTTTAACTCAGCTTCTTTGCTTGGCTAGTCCTTCACTTAACAATGTCCAACCTGCTTCTCTACTTCCTGTCTGACTGAATGCAATATTCATATATGTGCACAATAGTAAGTGTTGATACTTTGTAAGCAAAAAAACTCAAGAAACTGCAAATATCTGTGGAACACTAATTAGGTCTTCATTTAATTCTCACCATCAGCTACACTGAGCAAACCCACTTCAGTAAATTTTCTTAACCAGCTGTCCTCCAGTTCCCCTTTACTGTCCTACTCTGCTGTCCTGGTTTAGGACAAATTAGGGGAAATCTCCAAGAGGGAGCCCCCCAGAACAAAACAAACCTCCAACCACCCCTCCCCCAACACCGGGTTCGGGAAGGAATTCCTCGGAGGAGCAAAGTGGAAAACAAAACCTATTTATTTACAAGTAACAAAAGAACACTCCCCAACACAAGAAAAGAAAAAGGGACCAGACTGTGTTGTGGAGGGCGCCGAATCTTCTCTAGCAGGCTTCGGGTGTCCTGGAGCTTGCAGGTCAGGATCCGGAGCTGGTCCAGTATCTTCAGGGGAGGGTAAGAAAGAGAGAGAGAGAACAAAAGAAAAAGGAAAAAAAAAAAAAAAAAACAACAGCGCAAAAGCAAAAAAGCAAGCAAGCAAGCAAGCAAGCAAGCAAGCAGCAGCTAGCAAAAGCCAAGCAGCCAAAGCCAAAAGCCAAAAAGAGCCTGGTCACACCCCCCCCCCCCCCTCCTCTCTTCCCCATCCCGCCACAGCCAGACTGCCGGGGGGGGGGGGTGGGGGAAAAGGCACAGCTGCCAGACATAACACACGATATTGGGATAAAGGCTGTCACCCCACGACACTCCACCCCTTATCCCATATCGTGAACATACAATAAAAAACATTCATTTCACTTACTCACACCTTTTGACACTTACGCATTCCTCTCATCTTACTTGCTCAAACCTTTGACACTTACAGTTTCCTTCTGTCTCACATTCAACAAACAATGACAGTCATATATGAGTCTCATCCCACAATCAGGTCTCCCTGAGGTACACACCGTGTTGTTCCATCTTTCTGCATTATCCACCATGTATTACCTGGTCCTTGAGCAAAGACAATCCCACGGATGGGTTTGTCTGTACTCGAGGCAGGGTTGATCCATACTGTCTTTCCCAACAAACCTCTGACATGGGCCACTGGGGCTTTATCCCCATCTACTATATTAAGGAGCTCAGACTGAGCAGGACCCGCTCGGTTGGTGGAACCTCGAGTGTTAACTAACCAGGTAGCCTTTGCCAAATGCTGCTCCCAGTTTTTTAAAGAGCCCCCTCCCAATGCCTTTAAGGTGGTTTTTAACAATCCATTGTACCTTTCCACCTTCCCTGCAGCTGGTGCATGATAGGGGATATGGTATACCCACTCGATGCCATGTTCCCTAGCCCAAGTATTAATAAGATTGTTTTTAAAATGAGTTCCATTATCCGACTCAATTCTTTCGGGAGTACCGTGCCTCCAAAGGACCTGCTTCTCAAGGCCCAAGATAGTGTTACGGGCTGTAGCATGGGACACAGGGTAGGTTTCCAACCATCCTGTGGTGGCTTCTACCATGGTTAGTACATGGCGCTTGCCCTGGCGTGTCTGGGGCAGTGTGATGTAATCAATCTGCCAGGCCTCCCCGTATTTGTACTTAGACCACCGCCCCCCATACCAGAGGGGCTTCAGTCGCTTGGCCTGCTTAATGGCAGCGCATGTCTCACAGTCACGAATAACCTGAGAGATACTGTCCATGGTTAGATCCACCCCTCGGTCTCGTGCCCACTTATAGGTGGCATCTCTACCCTGGTGGCCTGAGGCATCGTGGGCCCATCGTGCTAAGAATAACTCTCCCTTATGCTCCCAGTCGAGATCTATCTTCAACTCCCCTATCTTTGCAGCCTGATGTACTTGCTGGTTGTTTTGCTGCTCTTCATTAGCTCTACTTCTGGGGACATGGGCATCTACATGGCGAACCTTCACAGGTAACTTCTCTAACCGAGTAGCAATATCCTTCCACTCTTCCGCAGCCCAAATTGGTTTTCCTCTGCGCTGCCAGTTGGCCTCTTTCCATCTCTTCAGCCATCCCCATAGAGCGTTGGCTGCCATCCAAGAATCGGTATACAAATAGAGCCTTGGCCACCTCTCTCTCTCTGCAATACCTAGGGCCAGTTGAATAGCTTTGATTTCAGCAAATTGACTGGATTCACCCTCTCCTTCAGTAGCCTCTGCAACCCGTCGAGTGGGACTCCATACAGCTGCTTTCCACCTCCGTTTCATCCCTATGACACGACAAGAACCATCAGTGAATAGGGCGTAACGTGTTTCTTCTACTGGCAACTGATTGTATGGCGGAGCTTCCTCAACCTGGGTCACTGGCTCTTGCTCCTCATCTGCGACACTAAAGCTTTCACCTTCGGGCCAATTTGTAATTATTTCTAGAATCCCAGGGCGATTTAACTTCCCAATCCGAGCGCGCTGCGTAATGAGGGCAATCCACTTACTCCAAGTAGCACTGGTGGCATGGTGGGTAGAGGGAACCTTTCCTCTGAACATCCATCCCAGCACCGGTAGTCGGGGTGCCAGAAGGAGTTGTGCCTCTGTACCAATCACCTCTGAGGCGGCTTGGACTCCTTCATAGGCGGCCAAGATTTCCTTTTCTGTTGGAGTATAGTTATCTTCAGACCCCCTGTAGCTCCGACTCCAAAATCCCAATGGTCGGCCTCGGGTCTCGCCAGGTAGCTTTTGCCAAAGGCTCCAGGACAGACCATGGCTCCCGGCTGCAGAGTAGAGCACATTCTTCACATCTGGTCCTGTCCTGACTGGACCAAGGGCTACAGCATGAGCGATCTCCTGCTTGATCTGGACAAAAGCTTGCTGCTGCTCAGGGCCCCAATGGAAGTCGTTCTTCTTGCGGGTAACCAGATAAAGGGGTCTCACAATCTGACTATACTCAGGGATGTGCATCCTCCAGAAACCTATAGCACCTAAGAAAGCCTGTGTCTCCTTCTTATCAGTTGGTGGGGACATGGCAGTGATTTTGTTAATAACATCCGCAGGAATCTGACGCCGTCCATCTTGCCACTTCACCCCCAAGAACTGAATTTCTCGGGCAGGTCCCTTGACTTTGCTCTTCTTAATGGCAAATCCGGCGTCCAGGAGAATATGAATTATCTTCTCTCCTTTCTCGAACACTTCTATTGCCGTGTTCCCCCAAACAATGATATCGTCAATATATTGTAAATGTTCTGGAGCCTCACCCTCTTCTAGTGCAGCCTGGATCAGTCCATGACAGATGGTAGGACTGTGTTTCCACCCCTGGGGCAATCGGTTCCAGGTGTACTGCACTCCCCTCCATGTAAAAGCAAACTGAGGCCTGCATTCTACTGCCAGAGGGATGGAGAAAAACGCGTTAGCTATATCAATGGTCGCGTACCACTTTGCTGCCTTGGACTCCAGCTCGTACTGCAGTTCCAGTATGTCCGGTACAGCCGCACTCAGTGGTGGAGTCACTTCATTCAAGGCACGATAGTCCACAGTCAATCTCCACTCTCCGTCAGATTTTCGCACGGGCCAGATAGGGCTGTTAAAGGGTGAGTGGGTTTTACTGACCACCCCTTGGCTCTCTAGCTCTCGAATCATCTTGTGGATGGGGATCACAGCATCTCGATTCGTCCGGTACTGCCTGCGGTGCACTGTTGAGGTGGCAACTGGCACTCGCTGCTCCTCTACCTTCAAAAGTCCTACTGCATATGGGTCCTCTGATAGTCCAGGCAAGGTATTCAATTGTTTAATACCCTCTATCTCAACTGAAGCTATTCCAAAAGCCCACCTAAATCCCTTAGGATCTTTGTAATAGCCATTCCGGAGAAAGTCTATGCCCAAAATACACGGAGCCTCTGGACCAGTCACAATTGGATGTTCCTGCCACTCCTTCCCAGTCAAGCTCACCTCAGCTTCCAACAACGTCAACTGTTGTGATCCCCCCGTCACTCCAGCGATGGAAACAGGTTCTGTCCCCACGTGTTCCGATGGCATTAAGGTACATTGTGATCCAGTGTCAACCAATGCTTCATAGTCTTGTGGCTCTGATGTGCCAGGCCATCTGATCCACACCTTCCAAAAAACCCGGTTCTCCCGTGCCTCTTCCTGGCTGGAGGCAGGGCCCCTCTAAGCCAGATTGTCCTTCTTTCCTTGGGCATATGCCTTGGAAGTTCCTTCAAGGGGATCGGACATGTCATCGTCATCGTCATACTTAACATCTCGGCTACGAGCGACCGGAGCTGCTATCTTTTTGGTTATACTTTCTCTTCTCTTCAAATCACGCACCCGTTGTGCCAAAGCAGCGGTGGGTTTTCCATCCCATCTTCTCATGTCTTCTCCAGACTCACGCAGGAAAAACCATAACTCAGCCCGTGGGATGTACCTTCTCTCCCCATCAAAGGAGCGCCGGCGTTGGACACCAGGGCTTCTAATTTGTACAGCTGAGATTTCAATAAGGTCCTCCTTAATCTCTTCCCGGAGTTTCTTATGATTCTCCTCTATTTTGTCTTCTAGTTTCTGCAGTCGGGTTTCCACTGCTGCAATTCTGGCATGAGTTGGGCCATGCACAGCATCTGCGTACGCTCGAAGCTTCTTTGCCATATCGAGCACAGTCTCATATGTATCATCTCGCTTCATTATTGCTAGGGCGGAAGCGTATTCAGGTGGCCCAAGTCGCACAAGTTTCCTCCACATTATCGGAGTGCATGGTACCAGGTCCGGATTCCTAGTTGTTGTGTCATCTGAGAAAACGAGCTCTGCAACCGCCATCTCTCTCAGGCATTGGATCCCCTGTTCTATGGTCTTCCACCGTGTCTGCTGCATATAGAGATCATCCGTACACAGGTACCGTTCTGCTACGCTTCTTAGGACCCGTTCCCAGAGGCTGTGAGGGTTAGCCCCCCTCATCACACCTTGATCGATGGCAGGATCATGTGACAGGGATCCCAAATGCCTCACTTCAGTACCATCCAAAATCGTAACCTCCCCTGCAGCATCCCAAAGGCGGACTAACCAACTAATAATAGATTCGTCAGGTTGTCGGCTGTAATCCTTTCTTAGGCCTCTGAGGTCCTTCAGAGAAAAGGAGTCAATATTGGCTCCAGATTCTGTGCCCCTTGATGTGGCCTCTGATTTTGGTGAGGGTCCTTCTTCTGCATCATCGTCATCATCCTCCACCTTCCGATCGGTCTTGCCTTTACACTTTCCACCTCTTGTATTAGCTGCAACAGCCATGGTTTGGGGCCTATTGTCTGATTCAGCTGCTAGCCTCGAGCCTGGGATGTTAGCTGCAGCCTGGGTCACTGGGATAGTAACCAACTTATCTCCCTGTTCCCTTTCTGCTATCTGCTGCTCCACAGTATCTAGCAGAGTACGGTAAACAAACGCCAAGGCCCAGCTCACTGCAGTAATCCTTTCTTCCTTAGTATTACCATGGCACTTCTCCCTCAAATACTTTGCCACCTCGACTGGATTCTGAATTTGATCAGATGGAAAGTCCCAGTCTATAGGATCAGAAAATTCCTTTAAAGTCTGGCCCATATATTCCCATTTCCCACTCCAGTCAAGATTTTTCCTGCTTTGTTTTACTCCTGAATCAGGAGTCTCTCTAACCCCTCTAGAAATCTCAGCTTTCATTTTATATACACTCCAGACAGTATAGACAAGGCTTAATAAATTAAATGCCAGAAAGATGGTTTCTTTCAAACTCAGGGGAAAGTCAGTATTTTCTAATAGAGATGTCAACAATTTGTAGGAGAAGAAGGAAGACAAAGGCTGAAAAGCCCCTTCCTCTTCTTCTCCCCAAACAAACTGAGTACACAGCCATGACAACAATCCATACATTCCTGAAATAAAGTCCAGCACTGTTATCCGACACATCATCACACATAAGGCCAGCACAATGATTATTCTGGTTAGTGCCCCCCGCTTACAAAAGCTACTTATTAGGGACAACATCAGAGCTATTTTGGGGTAAGGAAATAACCCTAGGGACCACAAAGGTATTAAAACTTCAAAAGCCCCTAGGGACCAGAAAAACCGGCAAGCTTCCACTCCAAATGACATTATGAATCACCAATATGCCCACAAAACAACCAAAACCAAAATATTATTGTTATAGGTTTTTTTTCCACTGTTTTTGGCCTCCGGTTTCCCGGCCAATGCACCAAAAATTTATTGTCCTGGTTTAGGACAAATTAGGGGAAATCTCCAAGAGGGAGCCCCCCAGAACAAAACAAACCTCCAACCACCCCTCCCCCAACACCGGGTTCGGGAAGGAATTCCTCGGAGGAGCAAAGTGGAAAACAAAACCTATTTATTTACAAGTAACAAAAGAACACTCCCCAACACAAGAAAAGAAAAAGGGACCAGACTGTGTTGTGGAGGGCGCCGAATCTTCTCTAGCAGGCTTCGGGTGTCCTGGAGCTTGCAGGTCAGGATCCGGAGCTGGTCCAGTATCTTCAGGGGAGGGTAAGAAAGAGAGAGAGAGAACAAAAGAAAAAGGAAAAAAAAAAAAAAAAAAAAAAACCAGCGCAAAAGCAAAAAAGCAAGCAAGCAAGCAAGCAAGCAAGCAGCAGCTAGCAAAAGCCAAGCAGCCAAAGCCAAAAGCCAAAAAGAGCCTGGTCACACCCCCCCCCCCCCTCCTCCTCTCTTCCCCATCCCGCCACAGCCAGACTGCCG
The DNA here is from genome assembly GCF_047830755.1 of Zonotrichia albicollis. Classification (NCBI taxonomy): domain Eukaryota; kingdom Metazoa; phylum Chordata; class Aves; order Passeriformes; family Passerellidae; genus Zonotrichia; species Zonotrichia albicollis. The sequence continues at coordinate 25,293,393 of NC_133860.1, forward strand.
GGGGGGGGGGTGGGGGAAAAGGCACAGCTGCCAGACATAACACACGATATTGGGATAAAGGCTGTCACCCCACGACATCTGCCATGAGCTTTTCAAGCTTCTTGTTCTACTTGTGAAGATTCATTATACTGAAATTTACAGCCAAAGCCAAAGAATCTGAGTTTTTTCAGTTCTTAATGTATTTCAAAGCCTTACAAATTTGACAAATTTACAAAAACTTTCACAAAGGTGGCGAAACATGCCCTACACAAAGGACATACATTTCAGAGTAGAAAATTATATTTTATTTTCTTTTTTTCCTTTTTCTTCCCTATTTTTCCTTTTTTTTTGGGGGGGGGGGAACATCTTGCTTTTAATCTTCATTTCAGAAATAACTTTATTAGTATGATTAAGTCTACATTTTCAAGGCTCTAGTGACTAGATTGATTGTTCACATGTAATTTAATTTTACCATAATACGTTTAATACTCAGCATTTAACATTGGATTTATCCTCTTGTTAAGTTGTGTTTACATACATAGAACAAAAGATTCTCACCTCTAATGATTAAAGTCTGGCAAAATTGCATTAAGAGTAAACAGGGTTTTGTATTACAAAATGTCAATTACACATTATGATTAGCACTGCTAAGAATTCAATGTATTATAAAGAAGGTGCTAAAAGTTAAGGATCTTTAAAGTAAAATCTAGATTCGAATGTACTTTTATCTAGCAGAATTCTAATTCATCTAGTAAAAACTGCAATTTCTCAGCATGCCCACTAATAATTAAAACTCAAGGAAGCAGAGCAGAAAATACACTACATGGAATAGAAGACATCAAAATTCCTTGGGACCAAACCACAAAGTTGTAATACTGATGTGGATCTAAGTGAAAAGAAAAAGTTTCTTTACAATAAAATATTTTAGTAGTATTATAACCTGGTCAAACAAGAATTATATCATTAAAATAAAATTCTCAAAATTGACTTCAGTTCTCTAAAGTGAAGAACCTAGTATTTAGTAAAGAGTTATCACCAAAAAAAAGGGCAAGTGATTCTAAGACTGTACAATGAAGTATATATGTGGTGAAAGTCTGTGCATATAAAAATTAGTTACTTGAGTGAGTGTTATTTGGCAGCAAATGGAGCAAGGATTTAGATTAAATTGAAGAATGATTGACATCTGGTCTCCTAGGAAGCAATACAAGAGCAAGGACCTCATAGCTATTTTTATTTACCTGTTTCCTCTTCTCCCACACCCCAAAAATTGTAAATCATAATGCATTTTTAAATAATAGTAATAAATAAGAAGAATTCAATTATGTCTATTGGTAGCGGGAAAGACACAACATGGAGAGAAGTTTGCCAAAGAAATTTCACATTGGTGAGAAAGAAAAACACCTTGGTGAAAAATTCCATCCAAGTTCAGCAGAAAAGAATATGCTTTCTTCATGGGTTGTCATAATCAATATATACTTATGTCAAAGCAAGGAAATAATAAAAAAAGTAAAATTCATTACAAAGCTCAGAATATGTCAACCCTGCTGGGTTCTAGAGAGCCAGTGCAACTCCTACAGAGATCAACAGATGTTTTTGGACTCACACAGGTGAGGAATCTGAAGCTATCCAACTATCTAGTATTAGAATTGGGAAATCCTAAAAGCTCAAGAATTTTAAAAATAACTGGATTAAGCAAAAAATAGAATATCAAGTTAAGAGTAAAACAGTAGTAAGGACCCAGCTTCTAATTCTGAAAACAGTGTGAAAACTGTAAAGTGAACCAATGGAACAAATAAAATCACTTCTAAATCTCCAACCCTGCGAGTCTGAAAATTATTTATTTTAATTATTTATGTATTGTAAATCATAATTTAGTTTCATTCTCAATCTATGTGGAAAATGAGAAGTGTTAATTAAACAGAACTCTTATTTTATATATTTCTATTAAAACAAGGAAGGAATACACGGAATAACAAGAAGTCATAAAGTAGATTGTATGTACATTTTGGTTCAATCAATAGACATCAAAATTGCAAAAGTCGTCTTGTTGCTGAATTCAGAGATGGTGACATCCTTCTACTCTTATCCATTTTTCCTTCCTTCCTTCCTTCCTTCCTTCCTTCCTTCCTTCCTTCCTTCCTTCCTTCCTTCCTTCCTTCCTTCCTTCCTTCCTTCCTTCCTTCCTTCCTTCCTTCCTTCCTTCCTTCCTTCCGCCACTTCCTTCCTTCCTTCCGCCACTTCCTTCCTTCCTTCCGCCACTTCCTTCCGCCACTTCCTTCCGCCACTTCCTTCCGCCACTTCCTTCCGCCACTTCCTTCCGCCACTTCCTTCCGCCACTTCCTTCCGCCACTTCCTTCCGCCACTTCCTTCCTTCCGCCACTTCCTTCCTTCCGCCACTTCCTTCCGCCACTTCCTTCCTTCCGCCACTTCCTTCCTTCCGCCACTTCCTTCCTTCCGCCACTTCCTTCCTTCCGCCACTTCCTTTCTTCCTTCCTTTCTTCCTTCCGCCACTTCCTTCCGCCACTTCCTTCCGCCACTTCCTTCCTTCCGCCACTTCCTTCCTTCCTTCTGCCACTTCCTTCCGTCCTTCCACCACTTCCTTCCTTCCTTCCTTCCTTCCTTCCTTCCTTCCTTCCTTCCTTCCTTCCTTCCTTCCTTCCTTCCTTCCTTCCTTCCTTCCTTCCTTCCGCCACTTCCTTCCGCCATTTCCTTCCGCCACTTCCTTCCTTCCGCCACTTCCTTTCTTCCTTCCGCCACTTCCTTCCGCCACTTCCTTCCTTCCGCCACTTCCTCCCTTCCTTCCGCCACTTCCTTCCTTTCTTTCCGCCACTTCCTTCCTTCCGCCACTTCCTTCCGCCACTTCCTTCCGCCACTTCCTTACGCCACTTCCTTCTGCCATTTCCTGCCGCCACTTCCTTCCACCATTTCCTTCCGCCACTTCCTTCCTTCCGCCACTTCTGTCCTTCCGCCACTTCCTTCCGCCACTTCCTTCACCACTTCCTTCCGCCACTTCCTTCCTTCCTCCCCTCCCGGAACCTTCCCGGAACCTTTCCTTCCCGGAACCTTCCCTTCCCAGAACCTTCCCAGAACCCCTTCCCAGAACCTTCCCAGAACCTTCCCTTCCCAGAACCTTCCCATTGCCTTCCCAGAACCGAACCTTCCCTTCCCTTTCCCTTTCTTCCTCAGCTGCACTCACTTTTCTTCACACGTTGACTTCTCTACCACTGTTTTCTTGTCCTTGCCATGTATGGACACCTTTGCAACACCCATTGTGCTGCCTACCCCTCCACTACATTGACTTGTCTCTCCTACCCCATCTTGCATTTCCTTGTCATTCCTGACCATTCCTTTCCTTTGCCTTCCTGACCCATGCATGTCTTTCCCTTGCCTTTTTTACTAATCCAGTACCTTGCACTGATTTACTCACCTATTCTTCTTTCACTTCCCATTTGTCCAGCTCCAATCCTTCATTTCCCTCTCTTTCTAGGATTCTCATTGCCTTGCCTCCCTCTCCTTTGTTTTACCCTACAGAGCCACTAATTTTCTTGCCCTGCCCTTTGTCTTGAGTTACGATTGTTTTGTGGAGATATAGCCAAAAACTCTACAACTTTGTGAAAGTTGTAAAGCCGATATGTTTATTATTACAGCACCGGACATATGTGGAGATTACTCTCTTTGAAAGGCATGTGTACCTCTGGGAACTTCAGGTCCCTTTTTATTCCCCTCTCAAATACATATGCATACAATTTCACAATAGGTTCATTCATATTCATTTTTACAAATTGTGCCTACCACTCTCACAGCAGTCTCCAGCTCTCTTTATCACCCTCTGTCTCCCCCCTCTTATCTCTGTCCTTCACTGAATTCCTGAGCCTAGGCCTTGCAGTCAGACTACATAGCCATGTTTCAAACTACAGACTTAACTCAAAGATGTACATTTCACTTAAATCAAAATGGATTTCTACCCTGGAAAATTTTCCACTTTGCCTCACAATATAAAGATGTATCCGATTCCCATCCTCAAGAGGTGGTTGAAACCAGGAGGGGCATTGTTGTTCCTTATCTCCTGTTAATGGGCCCATCAATGCCTTGCCATTTGACTCAGAGATAACTCCCTCCAGGAGTCTTTTCTGTTTAATTGACCCATCGCATGACTCATAGAATGATACCAGCCAGTTGTGAGATGATCCACCCAGGGGGAAGGAGCTAAGCATCCCCACCTCGATATAATTTGGGTTTTCGGATAGAACAAGCTGCCCTTACCCCCTGGTTTCCAGAGGACAAGAGCTACCGGATCTGTTCTAAGGATCACCACTTCTTGATAGACCATATCATCTCGACTGCTACCAACTAGCAGAGTGTCAGGTTGTATTCTGACACTGTCAGTGGTTTTACTTTTGTATTTCTGCCTTTACTTTGTATATGCAGAATACATTTTGAATTTCCCTTTACTTGCCTTGCATTAGCTTGCTCAGCAGTCCCCCACTTGGAATTCACCACCTCTCTTTTTGTAGAATTTCTTCAACTTGCATTGCCCTGCCTGCTTCTCCTAGGACTCTCAAGGTTTTCAATAGCTTTTTTTTTTTCTCAAGGCTCCAGTGCTTCAGGAGCATGTGAGAGGATGCCCAGAGAAGGTCCCGTGCAAGCACACCTATCTGTCCCGACAGCTTTCTTCTGGCATCTATCCTTAAATGTCTTTAATTTTGGACACAACATTCACAATTCCCCCTTGGCCTTCAGGAGCAGAATGAGAGGCTTTTGCATTCAAAGAAAAGCAGGCAGCCCAAGTGTTTCAGGTGCTGAGTACAGATGGTTCATGAGAGATCAAGGCCAGACAGAGTAGTCGGTCCTGGCTGCTTTTGTATAGCAGCAATCTTTGAACTGACCTGCCACTAGCCTTTTTTTGGCAACCCAACAATGTCCTTGTTTGTCCTGCTGATCCTCCTTTGCTTCGCATTCTGTCACATACCCAAGCCCCACCTGTCATTTCGCTTCTTCTTTCCTTCAAGGGACTTACATTGCTTAGCCCTTCCTCTTTCCGCCTGGCCCAGCCATTACTGGACTTACCTTCCAATGCCCAGCCTTGCCTCTAACTTCTGGGCCTTCTCTCACCTACCATTCCATGCTACCAGCCATGCCATCCTCTCCACTGGCTTGCCTACAATTGCATACACTTGCTTTGCATTGCCTTACCTGCATGGAAGGCAAGGCAAAGAGCGGTAGGCAAGGCAAAGCAAAGCCAGGAAGTTTTTTGTAGGGCTAGATAAGGTAGACATGAGTAAGGCAAGCGAAGCAACGGTAGGCTAGGAAAACTAGTCAAGGTACTGGAGGCAATGCAAAGTCAATTGGCTCATTTTCTTGGCACGTAAAAGATATGGTGGCAATGTTAGTATGGCAGATTTTAAGGTACCGTGGAGGAGCTAGTCGAGCAGACATTTCTGTCCTGGCCCCATTTGTGTTGGAGCCATTGTTGGATACAGTTAGTACTGGACGTGATATGCCACTTTTATTTGCTAACTTACTGAACAAGAAAAGCAATGCTTTCTCATTGGAAGGAAAGGAAGGAAGGAAAGAACCCAGTAACCCCAGTGTTAGAGGTGCAGATAAGAAGCTGTGTCATGCAGCTCAAGGGTGGCAGCAGCTTTCTATCCTAACATTTTTGGTTTGGAAGTACTGACTCAATTTGTGTAATCATAGAGTCAGTATCCGTCTTTGGAAGGTGGTCTCCTTCCTGAAAGAATCCATTTGGCATGTGTTTCCCTCTTCTCAGAGGTAGCCTTCTTGAAATTGTGCCAGCACACTTCTTTTGGACAAGGTAAGCAGATAGGCTGAGTCTCAGTGTACAGCTGACCTAATGCACCTACCTAATGCAGGCAGGTAATGCCCAGTACCAGTGTTCTGACCACTTAGTACAGGATCAGACTGTGGATGTTTTGGATTTTGGAGAATGGGATGCCATTTAAGATGGGCTTCTAGTTCCTCTCTTTGGCAAAGAAAGCAAATTTGGAGGGTACTTTAGGTGGTCAAAGTGAATTTAAAGGCTTTTCCCAATAGGCAGTTCTCTGGATTAGAGTTGTTGAACTGTCAGTGGGAATGCAAAGGCCAAGTGGTGGAGTTTTCATCCTTGTAGCGTTAGTGCATGAGCAGTCTCTTGTGCCATTCCATTTGGATCCTGACTCTGTGAGATTGAAGGCTTATGATGGTATCTAAAACTGAGAGGGAAAGTGGCAATAGCAGGGTGGTTTTCATAGTTTTATGGGGGCATTATATTGTAGGTAGCAAAGAGATTTCTCCTCTGACAGTTTTGCGAGCTGTGTTTTTGGCAATTGTTTTCAAGTTTGTTACCAGCCTCTAGGAGACTGAAAAAGGTTTGTTAGGGCAGAGAAGCTGGTGTTCCTCTTTCAATGTGGTGCAGAGAAGAGTAAGCACTTGCAAGGGGAAGACCAGAAAAATCTTTTGTCCTGACAGTTGATTAGAGAACAGGGGCATTTCCGGCTTGGCTGTGTCCTGGGGGTGGTTTTGAGCTGGGTTCGGTGCATGTCCTTGTTTTGTGACTCAACAGAGCCATCGTGTGATTATTTCTCTGAGCGTTGACAGTGCCCAGGAAAAAGTCAAGCTCTTTTCTGGCCTAGCCCCATTCGTGTGGGAGCAGTGTGGTCAAGAGTTCCTCTGTAGGTCCTGGCCCTTGGACACTGACAGAATGTGATCCTGGTATGTAATGAAGAAGGAAGAAGAAGCATTTCATTGTTTGCTGTGCAGTTTATAGGCTACAAAAGAAAAGACAATTGCAGCATGGCCTCTTCCCTTTAGAACATTTTCTGAGCCATCAGTTGCTCAACACGTAACTCGCACTCACTGAAATGCATCCAGCTCCCTGGAGATATGCACTTTCCCTCAAGGTCTATGTGCCATCTTGCAAATCCTAAACCCTTTCAAAACATCCAGCAGCTACTTGCACAGAAAAAGTCCTACAACAAAAAGTCAGCGCTGGCCATAATAGTATCTTTGAAGTTTGTCAACTAACTGAAACACACTAGGGATCCACACATTTGTCAACTAACTGAAACACACTAGGGATTCACACATTCCTTCTCAACTATATGTATAGCATCAGCAAATTCTCCCAAAGTGGAAGAGTCTACGGTTACAGTAAAGGGTTCCAGCTGCAGTTCTGATAGATAGATGTGGTAGGACAGGAGACATTTGCAGACCTACCCTGTTGCCTGTGCAATCTGACATTAGCAGTGCAAATATTTTCACACACTTTCATTGACACCATGTCCAAGCAACTAGAGCATACAGATGGAAGTATCAAGAGGGAAGATGTTCTTCAAGTACCTCCTATTCTTAACAGCTTTTAAACTGAGAAAGCTGGTCCACATCTTCTTTCCAAGATAGACCTGCTGTTACTTTTTACATTCTCACATCTTGCATTCTCACATTTTCATTGCAAACTTCCTGCAACTACTCTAATAAAAGAAAAAGGCTCTGGAAGCAAAAACCAGTGCAGGGCTGCGTCTTCCACGTACACCACATCACACTCACTGGTGCACTCTGTCCTGCCCTTCTCCACTGCATCAACCATTGTGTTCTTTGGATCTCAGAGCCTGAAAGTAGGGACAATTATTACCACAGGGGGGTTGGAAGATGATACATGAGTCTCCTCAAGCCAGGTCGTAGGAGCCATCAGGGAAATATATCACCCAAGATAGCGCAGCTATCTTGGCATAAAATCAGCAGGATATCTTCTGTGATAGTGTTGGAAACAGAGAAGTTTTAAAAAAAGACATAATAACAAATCTCTTTTCAGAGATAACCTGAGCCATGTGCAAGATGTTCTTGCTCCTGGTAAAACACCTCACAAAAGCAATTAGTTCCTTTGTTCTATTCTTTCTCTAGTAAATTGCTTAGGCAGGACTTTTTGGCTTCTGTCCAATTGGCTATCGTTAAGTTTGAGGTGAAGTCACTCAAGTCTTATGAAGTGTCTTTGTTAATAGAGGGAATTAACTTCTGGGTTTTTTTCCTTTTGAAGGCCACAAAGTTTGGTCATCTCGTCAATAGGGTGCACACTCCTACAGGAAGAGGCATAGGTATCAGTACAACCAGCTCTAGTGAATTTTAATCCTTTCGACAGCCAAAATGATTTTAGTTGATAGGCCAGTGATAGCCACACTACTTTTAAAGCTGATACGCTGCATTCATAGCCTGGTCCTCTGTGGCTTCATTCTTTTCCTGTTGGAAGTTGTCACCCTTTCATTCTCCTGGAGGTAACTTGCCAGCAACCTTAAAAATTTCCCAGTCATATCCAGGTCCCCCGTCTGCCCCCGAAAACACAAACTTAAAAAAAAAAAAGCAGGGGGAGAGGAAGAGGGAAAATTTCTCATTACCAGCATCTCTGTTAGCAAAAAGGAAGAATTCTCTGTTAACATTACAAAGCACACGAACTTTAGTAACATTAAAGTGAAGCATTTCAGAGACAGCTTGTGATTTACAAAGCTGTGAAAGAAGATAAAGATAGTAGAGAATTGAGTGAGTCTGAAGAAGAGCTTAACTTCTTACATGCTAGTCGCACAAATACCATAAAACCATATCATACACAAAAACACCCAAACAATTCCAGGGACAAGAAAACAAGCACACAGACATGAACCACGCAAAGAGACTGCAGTTCAGATGTTACTTCATCAACCTACTAAAAATTCAAATCCTAAGTTTTATGTTGATTTTTAGAGGCAAAATTTGTTAATATCATAAAACTTTTAACAGAAACGTTGTGTCCATCATATTAAAACCATTCTAAAATATCCAAATTTATAGAAGTTAAATGTTAAAGAAAGAGTTTAGTACCATATAACGAATCAGTCCATTAAAAAGTACGAAAAATTTGCTTAAAAGCTCTTTTCAAATCCACTTCCCATATTTCCCTCTGTTTTGGACATAAAAATCTTTGATAGTTTTGTATACCATTTGTTTTGTGCAGTGAAGTACACAAGGCACTATCACTAATAGTATATATGATAATTAATTCATATAGACCTAATTTGCAGCTATTGCACACAACTATGTCTATGTGCTATTAAAAGAACATTGATTGTGGTTGTATGCTGTAAAACTGCATGTCTGACAGCACTAACATATGTTAACGTGCCAAAAAATGTAATGTAAATAGCATTGACTTCTTAGTTCATACTTTAATGGATGTAATAGTTTTAATGCTTTACCTGAGGAAAGCTGAGGAAGAAATAATGATTTGAAATTCTTATTACAGATGGAGTAATAATGATGGGAAAACACTGCGGCTGCGAAGGGCAGTGTTGGCTGCGAAGCACTCCAGGGTGCTGCCTCGGCTGAAAGATGCCTAGAAAATGCACTGACCTTCTAAGCCCTGGGTATCCCCACAATCTGCTTCTCAATGTCATCTAAATCTAGTGGGAAACTATTTTGACTACATCTAACACATCTAGAGGAAATGTGTCACGAAAACACAATTGTCTGGAGTTTGGCCCCTTAGACTGGAGGACCTTATATTTGCACCACATTCAAGGGGAAATCTTCTCCCCTAGACAACATGCAAAGCACTGTAACATCATGGTGCTCCTGGTACTGTCCTGCTAAGGTCGAAAAACCAGGCGTACACATTACAGCCTCGCAATGACAAAAGATTCTGAGTGATACCACAACAGTTCAGGTGTGTGGCAATGACGGTGAAAATCAGCAAAGCTAAATGCCTCAGCTGAGCTTCAGCTGTATGCATTTCACAGAAGGCAAAGAATGAAGCAGCACCTGGCTTTTGTGCACACAGTACAAAATTGCAAGAATTGAGGAACAGCTCATTAACAAACAAAGCTGAGTATGCTCTTCCTTCTTGAAAATAGAAGGCACAAGTATCAGACGTCATGGCAAAAGGCGAAGGAAACATTTTTTTTGGAAAAGCACAAAACACTCTGAAACTTGGCACTCTTCCTCTCAGATACATATGCGGTCCCAATATTCAGTCTCAAAACTCTCTTGGCAACTTTTCGCAGCTGTTCCCTTAGCAAAAGGCACTGAAAGTAACAGCTAATCATGGGCTGAACTTTTTGCTTTGAGCCACATAAGCGACATGAAAATTACCTTTGGACTCTGTATTACCCTTCTCTAAGCGTAAAGAGCCAAACTTTCCACAGGGGGCTAAAAAAGGAATAGGTGCCAGCACAAAAATGTCTTCTACCTTATTTCACAGGATTGCTAACGTGAATTTAACAGGCAGGTTAACTGTCAGACACCTTCCTCAAGCAGTCTGATGGCTGTGAACACAAGGCCAGTGCTCTACGGCTTCATTCTTCACTGCCGGGGCATGAATTTAGGTCCTGGAGGCAAATACGTGTCTACTTCTCGCACAGATCACTGTGACTGCAGCAAAAAATTCTGGCACACTGTTTCTGCCAAGGCATGCTCAGGCCAGGCACTTACATTCTCGGCTCTACATAGCCCTGTTTTCTGTGTCTCTTGTGGTCTGCATCTTAGCAAAAATCTTTCAGACTAATTCATGCAAGGAGAAACAGTGCCAAGAAAAGAGGCCTGCCCAGTACTTGCCTGACCAGTACTTGCCTCATCCTGAAATTTGTATTTGATGAACATCTGAGGGGCATTCCTCTTTCTGGTACAGTGTGAAAACTGCTGTGAGATTGCAGAGCTCTTTGCCATCTCCTTCTCAACTCAAAGAACAAGCACGAACATTATACCCTCACAAAGGAAAAAGATCTTAAAGGATGAACAGTGCACGCATGTAGCACAAGCGCAGAATGGCAGCAAAGCTAAATAGACTCGCTCAAGTTCAGTCCTGTGTAAATCACAAGAAAACGAAGAATGATGCTGCAAAGACGCCAGGCTTTTTGTGGACAGAAAGAAATTTCAAAAATCCAGCAGCTGGTCATTCCCAAGAACAGGCAGGTGCGTACACTCTTGTATCTTGAAAAACTCAGCGGTGCTCTTGTTTTCTGCAGCTGCCATCGACTTATCTCGGAATCTCAGTGGAAGCACAAGAATTTCTACAGAGGGATGCAGGAGGTTTATGTAGAAGCACAGGAAAGTGGCCTAGGAACACTTTCCATATGAATTTAAGGAGGCAGGCAAGTGGCAAGCCACCATACTCCACCAGTTATAAAACTGTGCGCACACAAGCCCACGGATTGCACCTTATTTCTTCCCCTGTTAGGACTGCCACGCTCTCTATCTTTTGGAAGTGAAGAAGAGGCTACTTTGGCAACAGATCTCTGTGGCAGCAAGCGGTACACTGCGGTGCACTGCTTCTGTCGAAAGATGCCAGGAAGTGGTACTTACCATTAGAGAACTCCATAGCACCTGTCTTCTTCAACTCTTGTGGTCTGCATCTTGGAGAAAAGCTTTTCGGCTACGACTTGCAAGGAGAAACTGCGCCAGCAGAGCACCCTGGCCCAGAGCTTGTCCCTGAAACTTTTATTCGTTCTGCATTCAAAGGGCACTCCTCTTTCCTAGTTAACCTGCTGTCAGATCGCCATGCTCTCTACCCATTTCCCCCCAACTAGTTCTACCAGTGGGAACAATATAGCCTCGCAAAGGCAAAAGATCTTGAGCAATTGTGGAGTGCATACGTGTAGCACAGATGCTGAAAAGCAGCGAAATTAATAACCTCGCTTATTTTCTGTTCTGTGCAAATCACAGAAGGCAAAGATTGACACAGCAGAGCATCGGGTTTCTGTGCACATTGAAGGAAATTGCAAAAATCCAGCAGCTGCTCATTCCCAAACACAGGCAGCTGCATATACTCTTGCTTCTTGAAAACCTTAACGGTGTCCTTCTATGCTGCCTCTGCCATCGACTTCTCTGCATCTCAGAGCCTAAATGGAAGAGCAAGAATTTCCACGGAGGGCTGCAGGAGGATGAGGTAGAACTACAGGGAAGTTGTACAGGAACATTTTCCATATGAATGCTAAGGAGAATCGATCAGGCCGGTGAGTGGCAAGCCACCGTCCTCCAGAAGTCTGAAAACTGTGCGCACACAAGCCCACTGATTTGCCCCTTCTTTCTTCGCCTATGAGAAGCTGCTGTGCTCTCAGTCTCCCAGATGAGAAGAAGCAGCTACTTCACTTACAGAGCTCCAGTGTGCTGCTTCTGTCAAAAGACACCCAGCAGTGGTACTTACTAACAGAGCATTCCAGAGCCCTGTCTCCAAAATTCTTGTGGCAAAAAGTATTTTAGCAAAGAGAAACTATGCCAGTAAAGCACACTTTTCCCAGTCTTTCACCTGAATTTTTTTTTTCCTGCACATTGAAGAAACAATACATTGTAGTTCACCTGCAAACTACTGTCCGATCACGACCCTTTCTGCCCGTTCCCCCACGTTTTGTACCAGTAGGAAAAATATACCCTCTCAAAGGCAAAAGATCTTGAGCTATGTAAAAGTGCATACATGCACCACAGGTGCTGCACAGTGACAAAGCTCAGCCTCCCTCAGCTTCAGTTTTGTGAAAATCACAGAAAACAAAGGATCATGCAGCTGAGCACCTGACTTTTGTGCTCCCTGAAGGAAATCACAAAAATGAGCAGCTGTTCATTCCCAAAAACAGACAGCTCCGTATAGTCCTGCTTCTTGAAAACCTCAGCTGTGCCCATCATTTCTGCCTCTGCCATCGACTTCTTTGCGTCTCAGAGCCTAAAGGGCAGCATAAGATTTTCCACAGAAGGCTACAGGAGGACTACAATTAGAACATTAAAGTTGTCCAAAACTCATCCCCAACGAATGCTAGCGTGGATTGAATGCAGGAGAGTGACAATCCTCCTTCCTTCAGCAGTTTCAAAGCTGTGCACAAAATGCCAGTGGTGTGTGGCTTCGTTCTTCACCTCCTGGAAGCTGCTGCACTCTTTGTCTCACGGAGGTGAAGAAACGGCTTCTTCGCGCATAGAGCATTGTGCCGGTTGCGGTGCACTCCAAAGCTAGGCTTCTGCCAAAAGTCACCAGGGACGGGCGCTCACCTTTGCACAGCTCCAGATCTTTGTATTCTGTGACTCCTGCCTCCTGTGTTTCAGCTAAAAGCTTTTCAACGATGTCTCGAAAAGAGAAACTGTGCCAGCACAGCAAACATCCCCCGATCTTGTCCGAGTAATTTGTCAAGGTCTTTGAAACTCACAGCCTAAAGGGAAGCATAAGATTTACCTCAGAGGCTTGCAAGTGGACAAGCACTTAGCACAGGAAGGATGTGCAAGATCTCTCCTTATCGCTCTCCTGCCTTTTCCATTCACATTAACATTCGAATGGAAGGAGTTTTGGACAACTTCCTTCTGCTTCTCGCTAAACACTATGCAGCGCTCCGTGTAACGTCTAGAACAATATCAGGAGATGTTTTCTGTACTGGCACAGTTTCTCCTCATGAGACATAGTGGAAAAGCTTTTTCCTAAGATGTAGGCTACAAGAGACGTTAAAGACGAAGATACGGAGCTCTCCGAAGCTCAGCACCCCTCCCGGGCATCTTTTGGCAGCAGCCGCCCTCCTGGAGTGCACCACAACCGACACAATGCTCTATGCGCAAAGAAGCGGCTTCTTCACCCCCAGGGAACTGAAAGAGGAAGGACAAGCTTAAGACCTGATTGCCACAATTGTGTAGTGGTTTGGGTGCTCCAGCTGGATTAATAGTGCCATTCCTTACTGCCAGTGTCGCTGCTGGTCAAGCTTTGAGTATGCTTAATAAGTTGGGACACTGGTAAGGTCAGCTAGTTTAAATCAGAGGCTCACTGACGTAGATACCATCAGACATGGCACACTGCAAAATAGAGCTTCTATCGATTTACTGTTGTTAGCACAAAGGCACGAGTGTGAGGATTTCGAAGTTTTGTGTTGCATGAACCTCTCTGATCATTCTGCAGTCATTCACAGGGAAATTCAAATAATGGCAAGATAAGAAGAAGAAATTTTTCATAAGGTGGAGTATGCATGAATGGTTTGAGGGATGGGAAAGAACTGGATGGTTGAAAGATCTCCTAAAGGGAGCTTTGTTATTATTAGTATCACTATTATATTGTTTTGTTTTATTCCATGCGTCATGAAACCGCTGATCTTTTTGGAAAAAATATGTTGGAAAGAGTCTGGCTGGTGCAAGAAAAAGAAGGGGGAATTGTAGCAATGTGTATGAACCACTTAGACTACAGAGCGCACCAGCTATCCAGCCTGGAACTGTTCTTCTCAGAATTTTCTCAGGGCCCTCTGAAATTCATCAAGGTTATAAGATATAAGCCATGCTAAAATTAGAAAGAGAAGCTGAGAAACAAAATTCCAAGACCATAAGAACTCGATAACGTGGGGCAGCAAAAAGCCCAGACTGTAACCGTCTTCTGAGAGGTGCACGCAGAATGCATAGACAAGACAAAGGCACCAATAAGAAATGCGGGACAAGCGTGTGCAGAGTTAGAATGTGTAAGTGCATCATGTCAATAATCAATGGCTTCTGCTTAATCCTCTTGGTCCATTGTCCAGGAGTCCTGAATTTCCCAAAAGGCATTCTTATTAAAAGGGCTCCGATTTTAGTGATAGAGTTACTTTCTAGATGATGATTATTGGGAATAGTTCTTTCAAATTCTTCCCTTGCTGACATCAGTATATTTCATCTTTTCCTGATTTTGCTGGTGGCTATACATTAGTTATGAATAGAAGGGAAGGAGTTTTAGAGATATGTTGTAAGAAAATATATTGGGAGCTCTGTTTCTGTTTCCATTGACTAAGAAGGTCTCCTAAATTTTTTTGACTTTTCATAGACCTCTGACTAGATCAGCATTTGTCTTTGATTGACCCCGTACATTTTAGGCTACTAGGCTTGACCAATGAATGGAAAGGGGAAAATAACAGAGCTTAGATATTTCCCTTTTTAGCAACTTCTCAGTAGTAGGGACCTCTGTCCTCAAGTTCATTACTTCAGCTAGCAGATTATGCTCACTCCAAAAGAAGGTGACAAGGTTGCTTCCCTAAATGGTCCAATAATTCTTCCTTCTTCTTTGTGCCTCTTTTGTATGACTGGATTTTGTATTACTGGAGTTTGTTACAAAAAGTTGATTAAATTGCATGTGTCTGCTCTAGGGGGAAACAGAGTATTTAGCCAAGAGCATCTAGGCTTTTGTCAACCTGAGATTGTCTGAATGGACAGGACACTTTAAAAGCAGTAATTCCTGCTAATTCAAGTTCCAATTTTATGCTCGACAAACCAAACGGTAATCCTGCACCAGTAGGGAGGGATATTGAATTGGACTTTCTCCTCTTTAGAGAGAAGCTAATGAAAAAGTTTCACCAGAATCAGAGCAGGCTGGAAAACAAGAAAAACCTCATGAAAACAGGCTAATCCTATCCCCTTACTCTTGCTAGTTGTGATTGGACATGAATATAATGTGTCACTCTGTGTTCCTGGGTATCACATCAGTAACAGGTACTTCAGCTGCTGTACTTCTCCCCTAAAGTTAAGAACAGAATGCAAAGAATTGTGATTCCATGGTCACAAATCACCCTATGGTGCTGAAAGGTGAAAAAGGAGTGGAAGGTGCACGGGTCAATTAACTTGAATGGCCTATGTAAATCAGCGGCCCCTGATTCCCTGAAAGCTTCAACAGGTCAGTTGCCCATGTTTTTCTTGGGATTCTTTTAACCTTTCCCCATGAGATCAGCCTCTGCTTTCAAGACTTTGCTTACATTTCAAGTATCTAGATATCCTGGAAATGTGGTGTCTTTATTATCACATCATTATTCCCTTCAAAGGGTTGTTTGCCTCAAGTCTCATTTTTGCTGGTTTTCTGCTAGTTCATTGTCATATGGCAGCAGGTAAATTGTAAGAGCAAGTACGCAATCTATCGCTTTTCTTTTTATTTGGTTTGTCTAGAAAATGGAATGACTGAACATCTCCGACAGCATAGGTAATGGTTAAAAGTTAGGGTTGTTGTCCTGTCCTACACCCCCCAACACACTTCTTTCTGGAATGTTACTCAGGGATTACACATAAAGGCCACCCCCCTGTAAATTATGTTGCAGATACCCTGCAGTAGGTGTAGCTTAGCAGGTAGAGATGATAACGTGAGCTAAATGACATTCCTTCTGCAGTGATGGAAATGCTGTCTATGCAGACACACTCAATAATGGTTACCATGGCTTAGCTCCTGTCCTAAAGTTGATGTGCATTTTTAATCTTCCCAAGAAGGTGAATTCAACCTCCTTCATTGCTTTCTGCTGGAGTTCCATGAGAATTTCAGTGTGCTTTTTGTCATTTACAGCTGCCACTGCTTAGCTCTTGAACATGAGACTCCCTCATGACTGATGCAAGTTGTCTAGTTAAGAGTGGGTCAAAGACATGGTCCTGCTCTAGAAGGAGATGAGAAGTCTGCAGTCTTTGTCATCTCTACTGCTTGTGATTTCTATACAAAACCAGTGGGAAGTTTTCTGAAGGCAGTCCAGAAGCTGGCAATACGGACAGCTTACAACCGAACACTTGCTTCAGTGCTACCAGGTGATAATAGAAAGGACTTCAAAAATTTAAAGGGGCAAACAAAGCGGTTGGCAGAAAAAGAGCATTAACCATTCTTCCATTCTTCTAGTATATCCTTCTTTAAATCATCATTTTCATGCAGTTTCACCACTTGCATTGGTATCCCTGAAGAGGAATCTGAGACAGAATAAACTTTTTAATGGAGTAGATGTGACAAACGCAGGACAAGTTGCGTTTTTTGCCATCAAATATGAGTTATGCTTAAGCTACCCTTTGTTTAAGGTTCTTAGCCTACACCAAGAGGTCCACTCATGATTGAGCAAATTTTACTGTCATGATTGAGTAAATTTTATTCATAATTGAGTAAGTTTTACTGTCCTGATTGGCATTGAAACTTTTCAAGGAAAGCTCTGAATAGCAATGTTTGTCTAAAAATACAGTTTTATCTCCTGTATTTGTGAAGCAGGTAAGCCTTTTGTTGTCACCAGTGTTGCTTATCCTTTCATGTCATATCCCTCTTCATATCTGTATTCTGCTTAATCTACTTCAGAATTGGCACGTGGAATAAGACTACTTTTTCTTTTTGAAAGCTAATGTCATTTGACCTACTTACAGCAAATAATTAATTGATTGTAAGTCCCCAGATAGCATCTTTTACCCATATTCTAACATTCTAAGGAAGTAACAAAAGCACTCTCCAATACTTGACTTTCTCAAGCACACAAAATGCTTCCCTCCTTTGCAGTTGGCATCTCTAAAATGAACCACATGTCTGCAGTATTTTAACATGTGCCATATTTAGCCAAGTCATTCAAAACAAACAAAAAGCAGTCCCTTCAATTCAGAAATAGTTTCAAATTATTTTTGAATATACAAAACATACCCTTACCGTACGCATTGCCTGCAGATTTAATGGTCGTGAAAGCAGACCCTATGTTTCTTTTGTGATAGAACGGTTTTCCACAGTTTTCCACAATTGTTCTTGGCACAGTTTTCTACTTATGTGACTGTTAGGAAACTCGAAGGTACTTCTAAGGTACTGTAGTAAGCAGAAAAGGAGGAGAGGTTGTGCCTTATTTATGGCTTCCTTTGGCTTGCTTTTTGCTTTTCTTCCTCTTGTTCATTTGCATGTCACCTTTCTAGATATTGTGATTTAGATTGGTAGTTTGCTAAGCTGTGTTTTCTGTCGGGAATTCTTGCAAATTCCGAAAGGAATCCAACTGGTGAATAGGCATCTTGTTATGATTTGCTAGCTCCATAGAAAATCTTCCTGCTGCTCTAAAATGCTTTTATTTGATATGAACTTTTATCACCATTCAAATGAAAAGAGAACGGTTCATCTAGTCACTGCTTTTGTACTGGATTCAGTTCAATGTGCGCTAACGGTGCAAAAAAGTCCTGCTGGAAGAAAGGATCTGCATAGGAATTGGCCAAGACACGTGCTACAAGGGTCTTGTAAATGTCGAAGTTTCTCTACCTTTCTGGCAGTCTGTCTTCACAGCAAGACTTGAGGAGGGCTTTTGCTAGCGTTTCTTTGACAGAAAGCAAGAGCAAAGCAAGCAAAATGGAGCAGCAAAAGAAGATATCAGCAAAAGGTACATTATCCCCTCTCTTATTGATCATTGTCAAAGCAAATTTTTTCTTGACATGTTACATAAAATATCTTTGTAGAGTTAAAGACTAGAAAAATGCAACTCTGTTCTGGATTGATTAAAAGCAAAGCCATTTCCGGTGGGCTTTACTTGCATGTCTGTAAGGTGGGGAATTTATGTGCGGCCTTGAGCCCTGAGAGTGCCATGGGCACAGAGACCCATCATGTAGCTCTCTGACCAGCCACAGCACACTGAGGCATGATGGATTACTCCTGGATTTCGCATGGTAGAAAGGTTTTCTGCCCCCGTGAAGGACAACATGTCCATTTTCTTGCATAGAGCCATTCTGTATGTTACAATGGTACCTTGAATTCAACAAGTGCTATTTGCACAATGGCCAGTGAGCTTGGATTCTTAAGTTTCTCATGTTTGATCTATTTCCTGCTTCAGTAAAGAGCAAAACTTCCAAGGACTGCAACAACAAGAAGATGAAGCTTCTACCATATTTCAAATGTTTGCCTAATAAAATCATGATTCTTGCACCTATTTGCAATGGTAATTTCTGGTACCGAAACATCAGCTCTGCTCAGGGCAATTCTGAAATTGACTTGAGCTGTTTTCCATGTATCTTAGCAGGTGAACTGAGGCACTTCTAGCTTTCAAGGCAGGGCGTTGGATGAAAAGGTAAAAAACTGAGGTGAATGGCAGGAAATTTTACTTCTGGTTTATGTGATAGATTCAGCCAGATGATCAACAACCATTAGTTTACTGAGGTGCCAGTGTAGTCTTTCACTCTCAAAGATCCCCAAAAGCTTAAACCCTCCAGCAGCTTCTTCCTTGCAACAAGTGCCACCGCCAAAAGCCAGGCCTGGCCATCACCTTCTCCTCGCAGCCTACAAGCTCTGCCAAATGTACCAGTGATTCTCACTTTCCTTCTTAGCTACACGGACAAGCACACACACACACAGGAGAGCTATGCACATTCTTTCCTTCTTTCCGAGCTGCACTCACTCACCTATTTCCCACCTTGACCTCTCTACCACTTTTCTCTTGGCCTTGCTTTGCATGGACATTTCCTGTTAAAATATCCATCGTGTTGCCTATTCCTCCCCCACACTGCCTTTCCTTTCCTACCCAATCTTACATTTCCTTGTCATTGCTGACCATTCCTTTCTTTTCCTTTGCCTTCCTGACTCATGCATGTTCTTCCCTTGCCCTTCATACCAACCCAGTGCCTTGCATTGACTTGGTCACCTATCCTTTTTTTCCCAATTGTCCAGCTCCAATCTTTCATGCCCTTCTCCTTCTAGGACTCTTCTTGCCTTGCCTCCCTCTCTTTTGTGTTGCCTGGCAAAGCCAACACTTGTCTTGCCTTACCCTTGAACACCTTCCCTGCCTTGCATTACCCTGCACACTAGTCCTCCACCTGGAATTCACCGCCTCTCTTTTTGTGGAATTTCTTCAACTTGCATTGCCCTGCCTGCTTCTCCTAAGATTCTCCAGGCTTCCACTGGCTTTTTTTCCTCAAGGCCCCAGTGTTTCAGGAGCTGTGGAATCCATCCAGAAATCCTTCAGTTTTTGCCTCACAATTGTCATGAGAAAAGGACCACCGAAGGGTTAAAAACTGTTGAGCCAGTTGGGAAAGAAAGTCTCATGCGTATTTAGTGTGTTTACAGATGGTGTCTGCAGAACATGCCATGCTGTACTCGAAGGGGGCATGCTGCCCTGTTCTGAACAATGGAACTGGACTTTCTTCCAAACTTCAGGCCTGCCTGGACTGAGCTCTGGGGTGGTGAGGCCCCCCTCCAAGAGAAGACCCGTCTTGCCTGCCTTCAACCACTGTGACGGACCAACAGAGATGCAAATGGCCTCATCAAAAGAACCAAGAACCCCTCTGGGCCCCTACTGGCACCCTAACGGAACCCCCATGGCACACCCCTGGCAACCTCCTTCCAGAGACTGGGACTGTACCCCCTCCCAACTCAGGGAAGGGGGAGAACCTGCCCAGAGTAAACGTAGCTGGGAGCATTCGGCCATGAAAACAATGGAATAATCTATCCTTTTCCCCTCCATGGAAACCTAATTTCGGCCACCCTTCCCCCAACCAAGAACAGTATATCTGGGGTTCGATTTGACTGCCTCTCTGAGAATCTCCCCAAGAAGTGTACCAGCGAGCATCGGAAGTGGGATCCCAAAGGCATCACGTCTTGGAAGCTATACCCCATTCCCTAAATTTCTTTCCTCCCTTCTTCCCTTGCCCTACCCTTCTCTTCCCCGGATCCTCTAGCCTGACGCATATGTAGCTGTGGTTACCATCAATAACTTGCATCTTGTAGATTTGTTACGGCAAAACCCCAGTGCCTATGTTGGTTATTTTTGCACCCAAAAATCATTCGTTACCAGTTCATTTCGGGCGGATCTTCACAGCACACAATCCCAGTGTTGTGCAACTTCCTTCTTCACCCTTCCGAACCTGCCTCTCGCTGCGGCTTCCAGAGGTGAAGAAGCGGCTTCTGCGTGCAAAGAGAGTTCTGCCGGTTGCAGTGCCCTCTGGAGCGCGGCTTCTGCCAAAATGTGCCCTGGGAGGACGTTTAGCTCCGGGGCAATCCGTACCTTCGTCTCTAGCCTCTCGTATCGTCTACATCTTAGCAAAACGCTTTTCCACGGTGTCTGGGAAGGAGAAACCGTGCCAGCACATAAAACATCTCCAATCATGTTTTACATGTTGCAGAGAGGTCTGCAGAGTGTTTTGCAAGAAGAAAAAGAAAGTTGTCCAAAACACCTTCCAACCGAATGTGCATGTGATTGGAAAAGGTAAGAGAGTGGTAAGAAACCGTTTTCTGTCAGTTTGCAAGCTGAGCACACAATCCCAGTGTTGTGCAGCTTCCTTCTTCACTTTTCCGAAGCTGTCGCTCTCTCCTGTTCCCGGAGGCGAAGAAGCGGCTTCTTCACGCAAAGACGGTTGTGCCAGTTGCAGTGCTCTCCAGAGCGCGGCTTCTGCCGAAATGTGCCCGGGAGCATCGCTTAGCTCCGGGGCAATCTGTACCTTCGTCTTTAGCCTCTCTTGTCAAAAATCTTGTCCATTATGTCTGGCAAGGAGAAACTGTGACAGCACAGAAAACATCTCCAATTGTGTTCTAGAAGTTGCACGCAGATGTGCAAAGTGTTGGGCAAGAAGAAAAAAAAAGTTGTCCAAAGACCTTCCAGCCGAATGTTCATGTGATTGGAAAAGGTAGGAAAGTGGTAAGCTACTGTTTTCGATCAGTTTGCCAGCTGCGCACACAATCCCAGTGTTGCGCAGCTTCCTTCTTCACCTTTCCAAGGTTGCCGCTCTCTCCGGCTCCAGGCGGAGAAGAAGCGGCTTCTTCGTGCAAAGACTATTGTTCCGGTCACAGTGCTCTCCCGAAGGCGGCTACTCGCGAAAGGTGCCCCATAGCAGCTCTTAGCTCTGGGGAGCTCTGTATCTTCCATTTCCATTTTTAGTCTCAACAAACAAATGGTTTACCTGCAGCAGTATGGCCGGACAGTGAACTGGACTTTCTACTTTGAGAGAGACGCTAATGAAAAAGTTTCACCTGAATCAGAGCATGCGGTATAACAAGAAAATTGTCATACAAACAAGCCAACTTTATCCTCTTAGAATTGCTAGTTGTGTTTGAACAAAATGAAATGTTTCAACTCGGTGTTCCTGGGTATCACATCAGTAACAGGTACTTCAGCTGCTGCATTTCTCTCCTAATGTTAAGAACAGAATGCAAGGAGCTGTGATTCCATGGTCGCAATTCACCCTATGGTGCCGAAAGTTGAAAAAGGGGTGCAATGTGCACGGGTCAAATAACTTGAATGGCCTATGTAAATTAGCGGCCACCGATTTCCTAAGGCTTCAACGGGTCAGTTGCCTATGTTTTTCTTGGAATTGTTTTAACCTTCGGTCATGTTTTACTTGCGATTCTTTTACGATTTCCCTATTAGTTCTGCCTTTGGTCTCAAGCCTTTGCTGACATTTCAAGTATGTCGGTAGCCTGGAAATGTGTTGTCTTTATTGATCACATCATTATTCCCTTCAAATGGTTGCTTGCCTCAAGTCCCAGTTTGGCTGGTTTTCTGCTAGTTCATTGTCAGAGGGCAGCAGGTGTTGTGTAGGAACAAGTATACAAACCCACAGCTTGCTTTTCTTTTAATTTGGCCTGTCTAGGAAATGGAATGACTGAACATCTCTGAGAGTCATTTCTCTCCCTATTAGGTTTCACTGGAAGGGCAGATGCAAATCGTCTACCTGAAGTCTTGGCACAGAAGAAAGTAGTGGTTTGCTGCTGCATCTAGCTAGAAGCTTACAAAAGGAAGGCCTTGGGCTGAGGCCCATTCCATTGGCTAAATA
This sequence comes from Zonotrichia albicollis, assembly GCF_047830755.1. Classification (NCBI taxonomy): domain Eukaryota; kingdom Metazoa; phylum Chordata; class Aves; order Passeriformes; family Passerellidae; genus Zonotrichia; species Zonotrichia albicollis. Next base: position 25,315,818 of record NC_133860.1, read on the forward strand.
GAAAAGGAATGTGGGAAGGTGAGTCACCTGAATTAGAGGTAGGTCAACAAGTTCTAGAACCGTCGTGTGTTCACAGCCTGGTGCATGGTGGCTGGTTGAATGGTGTTTGTTATGGCTTAAAGCTATGGAACTGATAAAGGCCTGAGTGTTTCAAAAGCCTGGTTGTTGCAATAAAGCAGCTCTCCTTTGCATCTGCCTGGGAACTCTGCATCACCACGGACCCTCACTCCCAGTTTGCCGAAGTGATGACCAGTAGGAATGTTGCAGAGCTGCTGTGTGCATCTGAATGGAATGGCAGAGAGTGAAGCGCTGGACATTTCTGGCTTTAGTACAATGCTGCTGCATTGGTGCCAGTTTAGTTGGTTTTCCATCAGTGGCCTTTCTGTCTAGAAGTACACTGCCTAGAGTCTTTCTAGCATGTGATGCAATTTCCTTCCTGTTGTTTTCATACCTTCCTTCAGTTGAAAGGATGATACAATCTTTGCATTTTGAAGATCCCTGTTAGGAAACACTATGCCAGAGGCATCATCGCTCCCTTTTCTTCTGCCTCCTTTGTCATTTTCAGAGACTCATTTCAAATTTCTGCTAATGTCAAGAAGAATACTGAGACTGCTTAGCAGGGTTCCCACTCTCAGCTGCTTTCTTCTTTCATACTGCTTCATACTGGATGTGACTTCAAGGCCTCGTTTTGTCATCTGCATTTTGCTGTGATTCAAAGCTAAATATTCCAGGCCTGTGAACACAAAAAGAACTCCTAGTCTTTTGCAAGAACTACCCCTAGGAGGATTTGTGTTCAGTTTGATTTCTACAGTGTTTCAGAAAAAAGGAGATTGTACTCTCTTCTTGTGTACTCTCCTCTTGCGTCTCCTCTCGCTCTCCTCTCGCTCTCTCTGCCTTACATGCCCTAGTTAATCTATCGGCATGACTCATTTGGCATCATCTCATGGTGCAAATTCTGCATAGTTTCATGTCCTTAAAATGCCAGTTGCCAAGGAGCCTATGTAACCATTCAAGGGGCAAAGAATTGTAGGGCTGGCAAGTTCAGGTGCTGAAACTGGAAGTCATGCCATATCAAAGTGACAGAGCAAATCAATTGATCTAGGACTTCCAGCTGGACACCTCTGAGAATAGCAGCTTGTCAGCAATGACACAGCCATCTTCCTACCTGTATTCCAGAAAGACAAAAGGGACACCTTCTATGGTAAATATGTTTGGCACGAGAAAACAGCAAGAAATGTACAGCAAAATACTTCAGTCAGACAAAGTGTGTTTCTCTAGTGAAAATTCTGCACTTGCTCTTTCTTGTCTGTGCCTTTACTTTTCACAGAAGACAGTGGAGCATTTCATTATTATTGTTGTTTTGTCTTCTTTTGTTGGCCTCCCTCTTTCCACCTGCAATTAACATAATTAACCTGTCTTTACAGGCTTCTCTTTCTTTACTTCTAGAAGTTTACATGAGGTCATCCAACCTTATCATCAATGTTCTCATACAGTGGAAAGAAGTAGAAGGTACAGCTAAATGGATAAAACAAACCCACAAAAATAGACAGGCTTTCACAGTCTTCTGTGAGAACATTAGGACACAAGATGTCTTTAAAGTGAGTAATACTGTATGATTTAACTTTTAGTCCACTCGTTCCTATTATTACATGTGTTTGGCCTTTAGTACAGAGCCTTGAAACTAATCCAGGCCAATATTTTGGCTAATTTTGTTTTATTTCTAATGAGGACTTGGTTTCTTAAGGAATAGTCTGGAGAAAAAGTGTCCACGGTACAGTTAGGGGTCATAAATTCTGGTACAGTTTGTGCTGGTAATACGTCTAGGAAAGAAAGGTTTTACATCTTTTTTGACTTTCAAATGGAACCATTATTTGAAAAACCTAAGAGTTGGGGTTCCCCCCCCCCAACCCTCCCCCCCTTGCCTCAAATACTTCTCTCTGCAATATTACTCAGGGATTACACATAAAAGCCCACCCTGTAAAATACGTTGCAGATACTTTGCAATAAGAGCAGCTTAGCAGCTAGAGATGATAACGTGGGTTAAATAACATTCCTTCTGCAGTGATGGAAACTCTGTCTACGCAGACATACTCAACAAAGGTTACGATGGCTTACCTCCTGTGCTCAAGTTAATGTGCATTTTAAAGCTTCCCAAGAAGGTGAATTCAACCTCCTTCATTGCTTTCTGCTGGAGTTCCATGAGAATTTCAGTGTGCTTTTTGTCATTTACAGCTGCCACTGCTTAGCTCTTGAACATGAGACTCCCTCATGACTGATGCAAGTTGTCTAGTTAAGAGTGGGTCAAAGACATGGTCTTGCTCTAGAAGGAGATGAGAAGGTTTCTGCAGTCTTTGTCATCTCTACTGCTTGTGATTTCTATACAAAACCAGTGGGAAGTTTTCTGAAGGCAGTCCAGAAGCTGGCAATATGGACAGCTTACAACACTTGCTGGCAGTGCAACCGTGGTGACACCAGAAAGGACTTCAAAAATTTAAAAGGGCAAACAAAGCAGTTGGAAGAAAAAGAACATGAACCATTATTCCATTTTTCTAATCTACCCTTCTTTAAATCATCTTTTTCATGCAGTTTCGCTGCTTGCATTAATATCCCTCCAAAGGAATCTGAGACAGAGTAAGCTTTTTAATGGAGTAGAAGTGAGAAACGCAGGCCAAGTTGCCTTTTTTGCCATCAAATACCAGTTCTGCTTGAACTACCCTTTGCTCAAGGTGCTTAGCTTACACTAAGAATTGATTAGCACATTTTGATGGGAGCAAATTTTACTGTCACGATTGAGTAAATTCTGCTGCCACTCAGAATTTTCCTGTCTGAATAGCAATGTTTGTGTCAAAATAGCATTTTGCCTCCTGTATCTGAAGCAGGTAAGCCTTTTGCTGTCAGGTTAAGGTTAAGCAGCGTTGCTTAACCTTTGATGTCATATCCCTCTTCATATTCATCTTCTGCTTAAAGGCTTATTAATCTACTTTAGAATTGGCATGTGGACTAAGACTACTTTTCCTTTTTGAAAGCTAATGTCATTTGACCTACTTACAGCAAAGAATTCATTAATTGCAAGTCCCCAGCTAGCATCTTTTAGGCATATTCTAACATTCTAAGGAAGTAACAAAAGCACTCTCCAATACTTGACTTTCTCAAGCACACAAAATGCTTCCCTCCTTTGCAGTTGGCATCTCTAAAATGAACCACATGTCTGCAGTATTTCAACATGTGCCATATTTAGCCAAGTCATTCAAAACAAACAAAAAGCAGTCCCTTCAATTCAGAAATAGTTTTCAATTGTTTTTGAATATACAAACATACCCTTACCGTACGCATTGCCTGCAGATTTAATGGTCGTGAAAGCAAACCCTATGTTTCTTTTGTGATAGAATGGTTTTCCACAGTTTTCCACAATTGTTCTTGGCACAGTTTTCTACTTATGTGACTGTTAGGAAACTCGAAGGTACTTCTAAGGTACTGTAGTAAGCAGAAAAGGAGGAGAGGTTGTGCCTTATTTCTGGCTTCCTTTGGTTTTCTTCTTGATTTTCTTCCTCTTGCTCTTTTGCATGTTCTAGATATTGTGATTTAGATTGCTAGTTTACTAAGCTGTGTTTTCTGTCGGGAATTCTTGCAAATTCCAAAAGGAACCCAACTGGTGAATAGGTATCTTGTTATGATATGCTAGCTCCATAGAAAATCTTCCTGCTGCTCTAAAATGCTTTTATTTGATATGAACTTTTATCACCATTCAAATGAAAAGAGAACTATTCCTCTAGTCACTGCTATTGCACTGGATTCAGTTCAATGTGCACTAAGGGTGCAAAAAAGTCCTGCTGGAAGTAAGGATCTGCATAGAAAATTGACCAAGACACGTGCTACATGGCTCTTGGAAAAGCTTAAAGTTTCTCTACCTTTCTGGCAGTCTGTCTTCACAGCAAGACTTGAGGAGGGCTTTTGCTAGCATTTCTTTGAGAGGAAGCAAGAGCAAAGCAAGCAAAATGGAGCAGCAAAAGAAGATAGCAGCAAAAGGCACATTATTCCCTCAGTTATTCATGCATCGATGGAGTATACCATCTATGCATACTAATAAATGGGGAGTCCAGACAAAGGAGCAAATGCAGATGAATTTCAGGGAAGGAGAGTGGAGAGCTAACTGCAGTCCCTCAACTTCACAAGAAATGATGTCCGGTAATCCCAACCAGAAAGAAATAGAACTCCATTTTCAAATGGGTTGCCATCTATGGTCCTCTGTTCTTCCTAGATGAAGGAACTGTGTTTTGAATCAATCTTCAAGATGGGATGGCTAATAACCTTAGATGCCTCCAATTTTTTTATTCTTTTTTTTTCCAGAAGCAACTTTCTCAAAACCTCTTTAAAGCTGACTTTTTCCCTTAAGATGCCATCATTTAAAAGAGCACCTATTCATTTAACAGGCTATTTGAAGCAACATTACCTGATTTAGACTAAACGTAACACTTTTCCTAGTGATCTTTCACTTTTTGTAGCTCAGTGCTAATATAGGCAGCAAAGAAGAGAACAGACCACAGCTCTTTCTGAAGTATCTTGAACAAATGCCCTTGCTTATGTTCTAATCGTTCACTTCACCAAAATGCCTAATGATGAGGAAAAGGTGGTTTACACAGCAATGAATGGGTGTAATTTCTCAAGTAGAATTTGTATCACATAGATGATACTTGGCAAACAGCAAATGAAGGGGTTTTCTTCAGCTTTAAGACTGATGTCACGTGTGGGGAAGGGGTTTTCTTCAGCTCTCAGACTGATGTCACGTGTGGGTGATTTAAAGAAAAGATAACAAGAAGGATATTCTTTAACATGTGGATTTAATTACACCCCTACCATGGACCTCTGAATCTTATGAATAGCCAGTGTTTGGATTAGAAAAAATAAAGAATGATCACAGTTTAAAGAAACATAGGATCATAAACCCTTTGCTGATGGAATGTAGGCTATTCATTGGTTGAAATGAAACAGGTAGACAGGACACATGAAATTTTTTTTTTTTTGGATCAAACATTATTTTCTAAAGTGATGGTGACAGATGGTGAACTCACCAACTTAGATATTGTCAAGTAGACAAGGTTGCATAACTTGCTCCATCAAGTTATCCCTTGGAATCATCATCCAAGGGGATTTTCCCCTGCATCTGTGAAAAGGTGCCTACCTTTTTCACAATATTTTTGCAGCAGCATTGTTAGGCCTGAGCAGCTGGTATGGAGGGTGTATTAGCAGCAGCAAGGTGACTGGCCAGGGGAATTTGCTTCAATGGATTTTGATCTCCTGGATATTTGGAAGACCTGCTTCAGCCCTGTTTGTCAAACACCACCTTTAAAGGGTGCTAAACAATTGTTCGGGCTGTGGATCACATGAAGAAATACTTTCTGGTGTCCGTACTGGGCCATATGCTCTTTATTCTGTCCCTCAACTTCTCCATCACCTCTCATCTGTTTCACATGAGCTATCTTCAAGGTCCACAGGCTACTTTTCACAGAATCTTCAGGCAGAAGATTCTTACTGATGCAGTAAGAATGACGAATAGAACACAGCTGGGATCAATTTTCCAGTTTGGATAAAATGTATTCTGCACACAAATCCAATGAGAAGGTGTTCCCCCGATGCCCAGAAAAACTTTCACTACTACTAGTGTTCTATGCCAACCGCAACTTAGTCTGAAAGAAAAGCTTTTTCTCTGAGAGCATCTGAGAAGTTTGCATGAAGCACTGATATCTGACATACGCAATTTTGAATATGAGAGGAAAAAGAAAATGGCAAGAAGTTTTTAATTTTACTTCTTTCAGTTTTAAATTCCGTGCACTTTTTTTCCAAAATTGTCAGCTCAAATGCCCATCAACATCTTTTAGTCATCTGTAAGTCAGTATTCATATAAAATATGCTTCAAATCAAAAGAATTTCAAATTTGCACTCCAAGTTTCTATGCCTAGATTTATGATTTCCTACACATATTAGATGAAAGGAAGGCCTTTTTTACTGTGGGAGTGCTGGAACACTGGAACAGGTTGCCCAGAGAAGTTGTGGGTGTCCCATCCCGGAAAGTATTCCAGGTCAGCTTGGACGGGGCTTGGAGCCGCAACAATGGAGAATCTTGATGGTAGAGAAAAAAAGTTGGACTATAGAAGAAACTCGGATTGAAGTATAGGAGCAAGTCTTCTCTCAGCTATTGGGGTAAATTCAAAGTTGTACAAAATGACATTTATCTGTGATTTTCACTACTGTAACAGAAAGGTTCATGAAAACTGTACGGAAGATAGCAAATTTTAAAAGAGATAAGAATTACCACCTAAAATCCATGGGATGGGTTACAGCATGAGACACTCTCTAAGAGAAAATCTCTGTATTTCAGCACTTCATCATGGTAAGATTTCACGAAGGCGGCAAAATATCATTGGGGACATGATTTACTGGACCATTAGTAGGAATTGGGTTTGAACATAATGTAGATATAGCACGCACTTCACTGAAAAATTTCTGTTTACAATGAATAAGCAATTGAGGATCAAAATTGATTGAAATCATCTTAAACATGTCAAGTATTTCATTGTAGATGAAATACTTCCACCTTAGAGAGGGACAAAACAATTCTTCCGTATCATGAGGGTTTAAAATTGTATCAACCAATGTTTTCTGCTGGAAAGATATCATGTATTTTTTTTCTATTTTTCGAAGAAAATATTCCTAGACATACAACACTTGAGAACTAAGTAATTTTAAAGAAAGAAATGAAATGAAGATAGTCTGTAAATAGAATTAAATGAAAAGCTATGTTTTAAATTGGAGATAAATATTAAACAGAATTTTTGTACCAGGCATTTGAATTATTGCACCAGCTCTTTTGCCCATAAAGAGAGGCATTTAGCATTTCAGTCTTTTCCAAGGTGTTCATGATCTGCTACGCTGATCTCTGTGTGTGCCTAGGTGTGTGTGGAAAGGGGGGCACGTGAAGGGGAGTGTGTATGTTTGCTTAACACTTGTTGTGGCAGATTCATGCCTCAGCTCCACATTTTCTTTTAGAAAGGTCACACAGAGTGGATATGAAGTTTAATATCAACAAGAGATCAATTCCCAAATCATCCATTTGACTCTACCTTAGAAATCATGTGCTCTGTTGCATATTTTATCAAATCTATTTTCAAGCCACATGGAGGAAGGAGAATGTGGGAATCCCTCCAATGTCTTGCAACTTTGATGCAAGTAGATTTTCAAGAAAATCATCATTTCTCTTTTAAATATGTCTGCAACAGGCATGACGGTGGTGTCAGCCTGTTGGAGTTTTTGTTGCTGGGAGAAGATGTACAAAAGGATTGTTTTTTCCATTGACCAGTTACTGAATCAAGCGCAGGAATACATTGGAAATTCAACTGGGGGTTCCTTTTCCCAGCAGACTACTTCTAGAACGAGCATGTACACTGAAGCGGACTCTTTGGCTCTCTTTTTGTTTCTTTCCTATTTTCTTGGCTTCTTTGCCACTATCTAGAAAAATCTGGAACTTTTTACCAAATAAAATTGTTTCAATAGTCTGATCATAATAATACATTTTTACAAGGAATTTTTAAAATCTTTCTTCCAGTTAAGAAAGTCAAGGACTAAGATCTTTTTCTTCCCTTATCAATATTGCAACAAAATTGATAAATAAAGACCAACTCTTTATTTTTGTTTATAACCGAAGTAGATAATTCCCATCCATTTATCCATTTTGTGGACCAATATTTGCCATTCTGATGTAAGTTGTCTTTTCTTAACAATATACATTCTGTGACTATGTTGACAAGACTTTCTGTGAAGATCCTAACTGGTCTTAGATACACATAGGGAGAAATTTGCTCAGCCAGTGTCAGTCTTAAGCATGCGTATCAGAAGATCTTTCTATAGCTGGGAATTTTCCCATGAAAGGGATTCAGTTAGGGAAGAGACACTTGCCCCAGAGTTTTACGTTCTTCTTGAACACTATTTAAGGAACTTAGATCCCATGTCCATCTGGATCTCTGTCTGCAAAGAACTTCATCATGCCAGTGCTTGAAATGCATCTCGAAGAGAATTCACTAACACAGAATGATGAGTGGTAGGGCTCGGTGGGGCTCACCAGGCCCAACCCCCCTGCTTAAACCAGGATACCTAGAGCCTCTTGCCCGGGATTCTATCTGGGTGTACTTAGAATGTCTTCAAAGATCCAGGCTTCAGAATCTTTCTGAGCAGTCTGTGCCGTGGTTCAGTCACCCTCACAGTAAAATATCATGTGGTGATGTTCATAGGCAATCTCCTGTATTTCAGTGTGTGCCCACTGCCTCTTGTCTTTTCACTCAGCATCACTTAAAAGACACTGGTTCCCTACCCTTTGCGCTATTGCTTCCCGTATGTATGTGTGCAGCCATGTAGAGAAATGTAAAAAAACTCCCTGAAGGCCACGCAGACAATATTCCCTTCATCTACCAGTCAAGCTGATTCATCAGAGGTGATGAAAAAGTTGTTCAGCATGAAATTCCCCAGGAAAATCAATGCTGACTACATTACTTTGTCCTCCTTCATATGCCAGGCAAGGCTTTGCAGGAATAGCTGCCCCATCAACTTCCTGGGGATAAAAAAGAGGCTGGCTGATTTGTACTTCTCAGAGTTCTCCTAATTGCCATTTTTGAAGAGGGCTGTCTTTTGCTTTCATCCAGTCTTAGCTAGGGACAACTCCATACTTTCGTCTTTAGCGTTTCTTGTCGTCTACATCTTCGCAAAAAGCTTTTCCACTATGTCTGGCAAGGAGAAACTGTGCCGGCACAGAAAACATCTCCCATTGTGTTTGACATGTTGCAGAGGTCTGCAGAGTGTTTTGCAAGAAGAAAAAGAAAGTTGTCCAGAACACCTTCCAACCGAATGTTCATGTGTTCGGAAAAGGTAGGAGAGTGGTAAGGTACTGTTTTCTATCAGTTTGCAAGCTGCGCACACTATCCCAGTGTTGTGCAGCTTCATTCTTCACCTTTCCGAAGCACCCGCTCTCTCCGGCTCCCGGAGGCGAAGAAGCGGCTTCTTCGCTCAAAGGCGATTGTACCGGTCACAATGCACTCCCGTGCGGCGGCTTCTGCCGAAATGTGCCCGGGACCGGCGCTTAGCTCTGGGGAGCTCCGTACTTTCGTCTTTCCAGACTTGTCTGGCAAGGAGAAACTGTGACAGCACAGAAAACATCTCCCATCCTGTTTTATATGTTGAAGAGAGCTCTGCAGGAGTTTATGCAAGAAGAAAAAGAAAGTTGTCCAAAACACCTTCCAACCGAATGTTCATGTGTTTGGAAAAGGTAGGAGAGTGGTAAGGTACTGTTTTCTATCAGTTTGCAAGCTGCGCACACTATCCCAGTGTTGTGCAGCTTCATTCTTCACCTTTCCGAAGCAGCGGCTCTCTCCGGCTCCCAGAGGCGAAGAAGCGGCTTCTTCGCGCAAAGGCGATTGTACCGGTCACAGTGCACTCCAGGGTTGCGGCTTCTACCAAAATGTTCCGGGGACCAGTGCTTAGCTCCGGGGAACTCCGCATTTCGTCTTTAGCGTCTTTTGTGGTCTACATCATTGCAACAAATTTTCCCCTATGTCTGGCAAGGAGAAACTGTGCCAGCACAGAAAACATCTCCCATCATGTTTTACATGTTGCAGTGTGGTCTGTAGAGTATTTTGCAAGAAGAAAAACAAAATTGTCCAAAACACCTTCCAATCCAATGTTCTTGTGTTTGGAAAAGGTAGGAGAGTAGTAAGGTACTGTTTTCTATCAGTTTGCAAGCTGCGCACACTATCCCAGTGTTGTGCAGCTTCATTCTTCACCTTTCGAAAGCAGCCGCTCTGTCCGACCCCCAGAGAAGAAGAAGCGGCTTCTTCGTGCAACGGCGATTGCACCGGTCACTCTGCATTCCAGTGCGGCGGCTTCTGACGAAATGTGCCCGGGATCAGCGCTTAGGTCCGGGGACATCCGTAACTTCTTCTTTTTGCACTTTTGTGGTCTACATCATTGCAGAAAGGTTTTCCACTATGTCTGGCATGGAGAAACTGTGCCAGCACAGAAAACATCTCCCATCGTGTTTTACATGTTGCAGAGAGCTCTGCAGAAGTTTATGAACAAAGAGAAAGAAAGTTGTCCAAAACACCTTCCAACCGAATGTTCATGTGTTTGGAAAAGGTAGGAGAGTGGTAAGGTACTGTTTTCTATCAGTTTGCAAGCTGCGCACACTATCCCAGTGTTGTGCAGCTTCATTCTCACCTTTCCGAAGCTACTGGTCTCCCGGCTCGCGGAGGCGAAAAAGCGGCTTCTTCGCGCGAAGGCGATTGTACCAGTCCCAGTGCACTCCAGTGCGGCGGCATCTGTCGAAATGTTCCCGGGACCGGGGCATAGCTCCGGGGAGCTGCGTACCTTCGTCTTTAGAGTCTTTTGTGGTCTACATCATTGCAGAAAGATTTTTCACTATGTTAGGCAAGTAGAAAGTGTGCCTGCACAGAAAACATCTCCCATCATATTTTATATTTTGCAGAGAGGTTTACAGAGTGTTTTGCAAGAAGAAAAAGAACGTTGTCCAAAACACCATCCTACCGAATGTTCATCTGTTTGGAAAAGGTAGGAGTGAGGTAAGGCACTGTTTCATATCAGTTTGCAAGCTGCGCACACTATCCCAGTGTTGTGCAGCTTCATTCTTCACCTTTCCGAAGCAGGCGCTCTCTCCGGCTCCCGGAGGCGAAGAAGTGGCTTCTTCCCGCAAAGGCAATTGCACCGGTCACAGTGCACTCCAGTGCGGCAGCTTCTGTCAAAATGTGCCCGGGACCGCTCCAGTGCGGCAGCTTCTGTCAAAATGTGCCCGGGACCGGGGCTTAGCTCCGGGGAGCTCCGTACTTTCGTCTTTCCAGACTTTTGTGGTCTACACCATTGCAGAAAGGTTTCCCACAATGTCTGGCAAGGAGAAACTGTGACAGCACAGAAAACATTTCCCATCATGTTTTATATGTTGAAGAGAGCTCTGCAGAAGTTTATGCAAGAAGAAAAAGAACGTTGTCCAAAACACCTTCTAATCGGATGTTCATGTGTTTGGAAAAGGTAGGAGAGTGGTAAGGTACGGTTTTCGATCAGTTTGAGAGCTGCGCACACTATCCCAGTGTTGTGCAGCTTCATTCTTCACCTGTCCGAAGCAGCGGCTCTCTCCGGCTCCTGGAGGCGAAGATGCGGCTTCTTCGCGCAAAGGCGATTGTACCGGTCACAGTGCACTCCAGGGTTGCGGCTTCTACCAAAATGTGCCGGGGTCCGGCGCTTAGCTCCGGGGAACTCCGTATTTCGTCTTTAGCGTCTTTTGTGGTCTACATCATTGCAAAAATCCTTTCCACTATGTCTGGCATGGAGAAACTGTGCCAGCACAGAAAACATCTCCCATCGTGTTTTACATGTTGCAGAGAGGTTTGCAGAGTGTTTTGCAAGAAGAAAAACAAAATTGTCCAAAACACCTTCCAATCGAATGTTTATGTTTTTGGAAAGGGTAGGAGAGTGGTAAGGTACTGTTTTCTATCAGTTTGCAAGCTGCGCACACTATCCCAGTGTTGTGCAGCTTCATTCTCACCTTTTCCGAAGCTACTGGTCTCTCCGGCTTCCGGAGGCGAAGATGCGGCTTTTTCGAGCAAAGGTGATTGTTCTCGTCACAGTGCTCTAAATTTCGGCGGCTTCTGCCGAAATGTGCCCGGGACCGCCGCTTACCTCTGGGGAGCTCCGTACCTTCGTCTTTAACGTCTTTTTTGGTCTACATTATTGCAAAAATCTTTTCCACGATGTCTGGCAAGGAAAACCTGTGCCAGCATAGAAAACATCTCCCATCGGATTTTACATGTTGCAGCGAAGTCTGCAGAGTGTTTTGCAGTAAGAAAAAGAAAGTTGTCCAAAACACTTTCCAACTGAATGTTCATGTGTTTGGAAAAGGTAGGAGAGTAGTAAGGTACTGTTTTCTATCAGTTTGCAAGCTGTGCACACTATCCCAGTGTTGTGCAGCTTCCTTTCTCACCTTTCCGAAGCAGCCACTCTCTCCGGCTCCCGGAGGCGAAGAAGCGGCTTCTTCACGCAAAGGCGATTGTGCCGGTCACAGTGCACTGCAGACGGCGGCTTCTCCCGAAATGTGCCCCATATCTGCTCATAGCTGCGGGTGTCTCTGTAGCTTCCAATTCCGTTTCTGGTCTTGGCAATGCAAATGGTTTACTTGCAGCAGTAGGACAGGACAGTGAACTGGACTTTTTGCTTTTAGAGAGAAGCTAATGAAAAAGTTTCACCAGGGTCAGAGCAGGTTGTAAAACAAGAAAATTGTCATGAAAAGAAGCCAGCCTTGTCCCCTTAGATTTGCTAGCTGTGTTTGAACAAAATGAAATATGTCAACTCGGTGTTCCTGGGTATCACATCAGTAACAGGTACTTCAGTTGCTGAATTTCTGTCATCAAGTTAAGAAGAGAATCCAAGGAATTGTGATTTCATGCTCACAATTCACCCTATGGTGCCGAAAGGTGAAAAAGGGGTGGAAGGTGCGCGGGTCAATTAATTCGAAAGGCCTATGTAAATCAGCGGCCACTGATTTCCTGAAGGCTTCAACAGGTCAGTTGCCTATGTTTTTCTTGGAATTGTTTTAACCTTCGGTCATGTTTTACTTGCGATTCTTTTACCCTTTCCCTATTAGTTCAGCCTTTGGTCTCCAGCCTTTGCTGACATTTCAAGTATGTCGGTAGCCTGGAAATGTGTTGTCATAATTGCTGACATCATTATTCCCTTCAAAGGGTTGTTTGCCTCAAGTCTCAGTTTTGCTGGTTTTCTGCTAGTTGATTGTCAGAGGGCAGCAGGTGTTGTGTAGGAGCAAGTACACAAACCCATAGCTTGTTTTTCTTTTGATTTGGCCTGTGGAGTTAATGAAATGACTGAACATCTGTGAGAGGCTTTTCTCTCCCCGTTAGGTTTCACTGGAAGGGCAGATGCAAATCGTCTACCTGAAGTCTTGGCACAGAAGAAAGTAGTGGTTTGCTGCTGCATCTAGCTAGAAGCTTACAAAAGGAAGGCCTTGAGCTGAGGCCCATTCCATTGGCTAAGTAGAAAAGGACTGTGGGAAGGTGAGGCAGCTGAATTAGAGGTAGATCAACAAGTTCTAGAACCGTCGTGTGTTCACAGCCTGGTGCATGGTGGCTGGTTGAATGGTGTTTGTTATGGCTTAAAGCTATGGAACTGATAAAGGCAAAGTTGCAAGAAAGCAGCTCTCCTTTGCATCTTGCTGGGGACTCTGCTTCACCACGGACCCTCAACTCCAAGTTTGCCAAGGAGATGATCAGTAGGAATGTTGCAGAGCTGCTGTGTGCATCTGAATGGAATGGCAGAGAGTGAAGCGCTGGACATTTCTGGCTTTAGTACAATGCTGCTGCATTGGTGCCAGTTTAGTTGGTTTTCCATCAGTGACCTTTCTGTCTAGAAGTACGCTGCCCAGAGTCTTTCTAGCATGTGATGCCATTTCCTTCCTGTTGTTTTCATACCTTCCTTCAGTTGAAAGGATGATACAATCTTTACATTTTGAAGATCCCTGTTAGGAAACACTATGCAAGAGGAGTCATCGCTCCATTTTCTTCTGCCTCCTTTGTCATTTTCAGAGACTCATTTCAAATTTCTGCTAATGTCAAGAGGAATACTGAGATTACCTAGCAGGGTTGGCACTCTCAGCTGCTTTCTTCTTTCATACTGCTTCATACTGGATGTGACTTCAAGGCCTCGTTTTGTCATCTGCATTCTGCTGTGATCCAAAGCTAAATATTCCAGGCCTGTGAACACAAAAAGAACTCCTAGGCTTTTGCAAGAACTAGCCCAGGAGGATTTGTGTTCAATTTGATCTCTACAGTGTTCCAGAAAAAAGGAGTTTGTACTGTCTTCTTTTGTACTCTCTTCTTGTGCTCTCATGCCTGGCATGTCCTAGTTAATCTACCGGCGTGACTCATTTGGCATCATCTCATGGTACAAATTCTGCATAGTTTCGTGTCCTTACAAATGCCAGTTGCCAAGGAGCCTATCTGACCATTCAAGGGGCAAAGAATTGTAAGGCTGGCAAGTTCAGTTGCTGAAACTGTAAGTCATGCCATATCAAAGTGACAGAGGAAATCCATTGATCTAGGACTTTCGGCTGGACACCTCTGAGAATAGCAGCTAGTGAGCAATGACACAGCCATCTTCCTAGCTGTATTCCAGAAAGAGGAAAGGGACACCTTCAATGATTAATATGTTTGGAAGAGAAAAACGCAAGAAATGCACCGGAAATTACTTTAGTCATATAAAGTGCGTTTCTCTAGTGAGAATTTTGCACTTGCTCTTTCTTGTCTGTGCCTCAACTTTTCACACAGACAGTGAAGCATTTCATTCTTATTGTTCTTTTTTTTTCTATTGTTGGCCTCCCTCTTTCCACCTGCAATTAACAAATTGGCCTTTCTTAACTGGCTTCTCTTACTTGGAGAATTTTACATTTGGTCAACTAACATAATGGTCAAAGTTCTCAGACAGTGGAGAGAAGTAGAAGGTACAGAAAAAAGAATAAAACAAATACAGAAATATAGACAAATTTTAACATTCTTCAGTGAGAACATTAGGACACAAGATTTATTTCAACGGAGTAACACAGGGGATATTTGACGCAGTCAAATCAGGCAGACATTGCACTAGTGCCACCTTTCATCTGGGAACCATCCTGCGTATTGTGGGTTTTCAGGAGCCAGCAGGCCACTCCCAGACACAGGACCCAAAACACAAACTATGGCCCTTTTCCCTGGAAGTAACACTGACCTAACCCGCTTCTGGCTGGCAGATTGCAGGAGCCACTTGGCTCTATCAAACCAGCCCGACTAGGCACTGGTGCCACCTTTCATCTGGGAACCACCCTGCATATCGTGGATTTTCAGGAGCCAGCCGGCCACTCCCAGCCACAGGCCCCCAAACAAAAACTATGGCCCTTTTCCCTGGAAGTAAAAGTCACCTGCCCATCTTCTGGCTGGCAAATTGCAGGAGCCACTTCCCTCTAGCCATCCAGCCCGACTCGGCACTGGTGCCCCCTTGGGTCTGAGAACCATCCTGCGCCGCGTCGATTTTAAGGAGCCAGCAGGCCACTTCCAGCCACAGGCCCCCAAACACAAACCACGGCCCTTTTCCTGTGCAAAAGAAACTCACCCACCCCCCATCTGGCTTGCAGATTGCCGGCGTCACTTGCCTTGATCAAACCAGCCCGACTTGGCACTGGTGTCACCTTTCATCCGGGAACCATCCTGCGTATCGTGGATTTTCAGGAGCCAGCTGGCCACTCCCAGCCACAGGCCGCCAAACAAATACCACGGCCCTTTTCCCTGGAAAAAAAACTCAGCTGCCCCGCTTCTGGATGGTAGAATGCAGGAGCCACTTTGTACTGTCATACCAGTCCGAATGTGAACTGGTGCCACCTTTCATCTGGGAACCATCCTGCGTATTGTGGATTGTCAGGAGCCAGCAGACCACTCCAAGCCACAGGCCCCCAAACACAAACCACGGCTCTTTTCCCTGTGAAACAAAACTGACCTGCCCATCTTCTGGCTGGCAGATTTCAGGAGCCAATTGGCAATATCTAACCAGCCCGACTTGGCACTGGTGCCACCTTTCATCTGGGAACCATCCTGCGTATCGTGGATTTCCAGGAGCCAGCTGGCCACTCCCAGCCACAGGCCCCCGAACACAAACCACAGCCCTTTTCCCTGGCACACAGAACTCACTCACCCCGCTTCTGGTTGGCAGATTGCAGGAGCCACTAGGCTCTATCAAACCAGCCCGAGTCGGCACTGGTGCCCCATTGGGTCTGGGAACCATCCTGCGCCGCGTGGATTTTCCGGAGCCAGCCGGCCACTCCCAGCCACAGGCCCCTGAACACAAACCACGGCCCTTTACCCTGGCAAACAAAACTCCCCCACCCCTCTGCTGGCTTCCAGATGGCCGGAGCCTCTTGCCTCTCTCAAACCAGCCGGACTTGGCACTGGTGCCACCTTTCATCTGGGAACCATCCTTCGTATCGTGGATTTTCAGGAGCCAGCCGGCCACTCCCAGCCACAGGCCCCCCAAACACAAACCACGGCCCTTTTCCCTGGAAAAAAAACTCAGCTGCCCCGCTTCTGGATGGTAGAATGCAGGAGCCACTTTGTACTATCATACCAGTCCGACTTGGCAGTGTTGCCACTTTTCATCTGGGAATCATCCTGCGTATCATGGATTTCAGGAGCCAGCCGGCCACTCCCAGCCACAGGCCCCCAAACACAAACCACAGCCCTTTTAACCGGCAAAAAAAATTCACCCGCCCCGCTTCTAGCTGGCAGATTGCAGGAGCCGCTTGCCTATTTCAAACCAGCCCGACCTGGCCCTGGTGCCACCTTGGGTCTGGGAACCATCCTGCGTATCGTGGATTCTCAGGAGCCAGTCGGCCACTCCCAGCCAAAGGCCCCCGAACACAAACCACGGCCCTTTTCCCTGGCAAACAAAACTCACCCGCCCCGCTTCTGGATGGTAGATTGCAGGAGCCATTTTGTACTATCATACAAGTCTGACTTGGCAGTGGTGCCACCTTTCATCTGGGAATCATCCTGCGTAGCGTGGATTTTCAGGAGCCAGCCGGCCACTCCCAGCCACAGGCCCCCAAACAGAAACTATGGCCCTTTTTCCGGGAAGTAAAACTGACCTGCCCATCTTATGGCTGGCAGAATACAGGAGCCTCTTTCCTGTAGCAAACCAGCCCAACTCGGCACTGGTGCCTCCTTTCATCTGGGAACCATCCTGCGTATTGTGGATTTTCAGGAGCCAGCCCGCCACTCCCAGACACAGGCCCCTGAACAAAAACCACGGCCGTCTTACCTGGAAAAATAACTCAGCTGCCCCGCTTCTGGATGGTAGATTGCAGGAGCCACTTTGTACTATCATACAAGTCTGACTAGGCACTGGTGCCACCCTTCATCTGGGAACCACCCTGCGTATCGTGGATTTTCAGGAGCCAGCCGGCCACTCCCAGCCACAGGCCCCCAAACACAAATCACGGCCCTTTTCCCTGGCAAACAAAACTCACCCGCCCCTTCATCAAGCTGGCAGATTGCAGGAGACACATGCCACTAGCAAACCAGCCCGACTCAGCACCGGTGCCATCTTTCATCTGGGAACCATCCTGCGTATCGTGGATTTCCAGGATCCAGCCGGCAACTCCCAGCCACCGGCCCACAAACAAAAACTACGGCCCTTTTCCCTGGAAGCAAAATTGACCTGCCCATCTCCTGGCTAGCAGATTTCAGGAGCCAATTGGTACTATCTAACCAGCCCGACTCGGCACTGGTGCCATTTTTCATCTGGGAACAATCCTGCGTATCGTGGATTTTCAGGAGCCAGCCGGCCACTCCCAGACACAGGCCCCTGAAGACATACCACGGCCTTCTTCCCTGGCAAACAAAACTCACCTGCCCGGCTTCTGGCTGACAGATTGCAGGAGCCACTTGGCTGTAGCAAACCAGCCAGACTCGGCACTGGTGCCCACTTGGGTCTGGGAACCATCCTGCGTATCGTGGATTTTCAGGAGCCAGCCGGCCACTCCCAGCCACAGGCCCCAAACACAAACTACGGCCCTTTTCCCTGGAAGTAAAACTGACCTACCCATCTTCTGGCAGGCAGATTGCAGGAGCCACTTCCCTCTAGCCATCCAGCCCGACTCGGCACTGGTGCCCCCTTGGGTCTGGGAACCATCCTGCGCCGCGTGGATTTTCAGGAGCCAGCCGGCCACTCCCAGCCACAGGCCCCCAAACACATGCCACGGCCCTTTTCCCTGGAAAAAAACTCAGCTGCCTCTCTTCTGGGTGGCAGATTGCAGGAGCCACTTGGCTCTATCAAACTAGCCCAACTCGGCACTGGTGCCCCCTTGGGTCTGGGAACCATCCTGCGTATCGTTGATTTTCATGAGCCAGTAGGCTACTCCCAGCCACAGACCCCCGAAAAAAATCTACGGCCCTTTTCCCTGGAAGTAAAACTGACCCGCCCACCTTCCGGCTGGCACATTGCAGGAGCCACTTGGTACTATCTAACCAGCCCGACTTGGCACTGGTGCCACCTTTCATCTGGGAACCATCCTGCATATTGTGGATTTTCAGGAGCCAGCCGGCCACTCCCAGCCACAGACCCCCGAACACAAACTACGGCCCTTTTCCCTACAAGTAAAACTTAGGTGCCCATCTTCTGGCTGGCAGATTGCAGGAGCCACTTGGTACTATCAAAACAGCCCGACTTGGCACGGGTGCCACCTTGAGTCTGGGAAACATCCTGCGTATCGTGGATTTTCAGGAGCCAGCCGGCCACTCCCAGCCACAGGCCCAAAACACATACCACGGCCCTATTCCCTAGAAAAAAACTCAGCTGCCTCGCTTGTGGATGCTAGATTGCAGGAGCCACTTTGTACAATCATACCAGTCTGACTTGGCAGTGGTGCCACCTTTCATCTGGGAACCATCCTGCGTATCATGGATTTTCAGGAGCCAGCCGGCCACTCCCAGCCACAGGCCCCCAAACACAAACCACGGCCCTTTTCACCAGCAAAAAAAACTCACCCGCCCTGCTTCTAGCTGGCAGAATGCAGGAGCCGCTTGCCTCTTTCAAACCAGCCCGACTTGGCCCTGGTGCCACCTTGGGTCTGGGAACCATCCTGCGTATCGTGGATTTTTAGGAGCCAGCCGGCCACTCCCAGCCAAAGGCCCCCGAACACAAACCACGTCCCTTTTCCCTGGCAAACAAAACTCACCCGCCCCGCTTCTGGCTGGCAGATTGCAGGAGCCATTTTGTACTATCGTACAAGTCTGAATTGGCAGTGGTGCCACCTTTCACCTGGGAACCATCCTGCGTATCGTGGATTTTCAGGAGCCAGCGGGCCGCTCCCAGCCACAGGCCCCCAAACAAAAACTACGGCCCTTTTCCCTGGAAGTAAAAGTCACCTGCCCATCTTCTGGCTGGCAAATTGCAGGAGCCACTTCCCTCTAGCCATCCAGCCCGACTCGGCACTGGTGCCCCCTTGGGTCTGGGAACCATCCTGCGCCGCGTGGATTTTCAGCAGCCAGCCGGCCACTCCCAGTCACAGGCCCCCAAACACAAACCACGGCCCTTTTCCTGTGCAAAAGAAACTCCCCCACCCCGCTGCTGGCTTCCAGATTGCCGGAGCCTCTTGCCTCTCTCAAACCAGCCGGACTTGGCACTGGTGCCATCTTTCATCTGGGAACCATCCTTCGTATCGTCGATTTTCAGGAGCCAGCCGGCCACTCCCATCCACAGGCCCCCAAACACAAACCACGGCCCTTTTCCCTGGGAAAAAAACTTAGGTGCCCCGCTTCTGGATGGTAGAATGCAGGAGCCACTTTGTACTATCATACCAGTCCGACTTGGCAGTGGTGCCACTTTTCATCTGGGAATCATCCTGCTTATCATGGATTTTCAGGAGCCAGCCGGCCACTCCCAGCCACAGGCCCCCAAACACAAACCACGGCCCTTTTAACCGGCAAAAAAAACTCACCCGCCCCGCTTCTAGCTGTCAGATTGCAGGAGCCGCTTGCCTCTTTCAAACCAGCCCGACTTGGCCCTGGTGCCACCTTGGGTCTGGGAACCATCCTGCGTATCGTGGATTTTCAGGAGCCAGTCGGCCACTCCCAGCCAAAGGCCCCCGAACACAAACCACGGCCCTTTTCCCTGGCAAACAAAACTCACCCGCCCCGCTTCTGGATGGTAGATTGCAGGAGCCATTTTGTACTATCATATAAGTCTGACTTGGCAGTGGTGCCACCTTGGGTCTGGGAATCATCCTGCATATCGTGGATTTTCAGGAGCCCGCCGGCCACTCCCAGCCACAGGCCCCCAAACAGAAACTATGGCCCTTTTTCCGGGAAGTAAAACTGACCTGCCCATCTTATGGCTGGCAGAATACAGGAGCCTCTTTCCTGTAGCAAACCAGCCCAACTCGGCACTGGTGCCACCTTTCATCTGGGAACCATCCTGCGTATTGTGGATTTTCAGGAGCCAGCCCGCCACTCCCAGACACAGGCCCCTGAACAAAAACCACGGCCGTCTTACCTGGAAAAATAACTCAGCTGCCCCGCTTCTGGATGGTAGATTGCAGGAGCCACTTTGTACTATCATACAAGTCTGACTTGGCACTGGTGCAACCTTTCATCTGGGAACCATCCTGCGTATTGTGGATTTTCAGGAGCCAGCCGGCCACTCCCAGCCACAGGCCCAAAACACATACCACGGCCCTATTCCCTAGAAAAAAACTCAGCTGCCTCGCTTGTGGATGCTAGATTGCAGGAGCCACTTTGTACAATCATACCAGTCTGACTTGGCAGTGGTGCCACCTTTCATCTGGGAACCATCCTGCGTATCATGGATTTTCAGGAGCCAGCCGGCCACTCCCAGCCACAGGCCCCCAAACACAAACCACGGCCCTTTTCACCAGCAAAAAAAACTCACCCGCCCTGCTTCTAGCTGGCAGAATGCAGGAGCCGCTTGCCTCTTTCAAACCAGCCCGACTTGGCCCTGGTGCCACCTTGGGTCTGGGAACCATCCTGCGTATCGTGGATTTTTAGGAGCCAGCCGGCCACTCCCAGCCAAAGGCCCCCGAACACAAACCACGTCCCTTTTCCCTGGCAAACAAAACTCACCCACCCCGCTTCTGGCTGGCAGATTGCAGGAGCCATTTTGTACTATCGTACAAGTCTGAATTGGCAGTGGTGCCACCTTTCACCTGGGAACCATCCTGCGTATCGTGGATTTTCAGGAGCCAGCGGGCCGCTCCCAGCCACAGGCCCCCAAACAAAAACTACGGCCCTTTTCCCTGGAAGTAAAAGTCACCTGCCCATCTTCTGGCTGGCAAATTGCAGGAGCCACTTCCCTCTAGCCATCCAGCCCGACTCGGCACTGGTGCCCCCTTGGGTCTGGGAACCATCCTGCGCCGCGTGGATTTTCAGCAGCCAGCCGGCCACTCCCAGTCACAGGCCCCCAAACACAAACCACGGCCCTTTTCCTGTGCAAAAGAAACTCCCCCACCCCGCTGCTGGCTTCCAGATTGCCGGAGCCTCTTGCCTCTCTCAAACCAGCCGGACTTGGCACTGGTGCCATCTTTCATCTGGGAACCATCCTTCGTATCGTCGATTTTCAGGAGCCAGCCGGCCACTCCCATCCACAGGCCCCCAAACACAAACCACGGCCCTTTTCCCTGGGAAAAAAACTTAGGTGCCCCGCTTCTGGATGGTAGAATGCAGGAGCCACTTTGTACTATCATACCAGTCCGACTTGGCACGGGTGCCACTTGAGTCTGGGAACCATCCTGCATATCGTGGATTTTCAGGAGCCAGCCGGCCACTCCCAGCCACAGGCCCCCGAACACAAACCACGGCTCTTTTCCCTGTGAAACAAAACTCACCAGGCCCACTTCTGGCTGGCAGATTGCAGGAACCCCTTGGTACTATCAAACCAGCCCGACTTGCCATTGGTGCCACCTTTCATCTGGGAACCATCCTGCATTTCGTGGATTTTCAGGAGCCAGGGGGCCACTCCCAGCCAAAGGCCCCCAAGCAAAATCTACGGCACTTTTCCCTGGCAAACAAAACTCACCCGCCCCGCTCCTGGATGGCAGATTGCAGGAGCCACTTTGTACTATCAAACAAGCCGGACTTGGCATTGGTGGCACCTCTCATCAGGGAACCATCCTGCGTATCGTGGATTTTCAGGAGCCAGCAGGCCACTCCCAGCCACAGGCCCCCAATCACACCCCACGGCCCTTTTCCCTGGCAAACAAAACTCACCCGCCCCGCTCCTGGCTGGCAGATTGCAGGAGCCACTTACCTCTATCAAACCAGCCTGACTCGGCACTGGTGCCCCCTTGGGTCTGGGAACCATCCTGCGCAGCATGGATTTTAAGGGGCCAGCCGGCCACTCCCAGCCGCAGGCCACCGAACACAAACCACGACACTTTTTCCTGGCAAACAAAACTCACACGCCCCGCTTCTGGCTGGCATATTGCAGTAGCAACTTTGTACTCTCAAACCAGCCGGACTTGGCATTGGTGCCACAATTCATCTGGGAACCATCCTGCGTATTGTGGACTTTCAGGAGCCAGCCGGCCACTCCCAGCCAAAGGCACCCAAACAAAAACTACGGCCCTTTTCCCTGGCAAACAAAACTCACCCGCCCCGCTTCTGGATGGCAGATTGCAGGAGCCACTTTCTACAATCAAACAAGCCGGACTTGGCATTGGTGGCACCTTTCATCAGGAAACCATCCTGCGTATCGTGGATTTTCAGGAGGCAGCCGGCCACTCCCAGCCACAGGCCCCCAATAACATACCACGGCCCTTTTCCCTGGAAAAAAACTCAGCTGCCTCTCCTCTGGCTGGCAGATTGCAGGAGCCACTTGGCTCTATCAAACCAGCGCGACTCGGCACTGGTGCCCCCTTGGGTCTGGGAACCATCCTGCGCGGCGTGGATTTTCTGGAGCCAGCCGGCCACTCCCAGCACAGGCCCCCAAACACATACCACGGCCCTTTTCCCTGGAAGTAAAACTCAGCTGCCGCGCTTCTAGATGGTAGAATGCAGGAGCCACTTTGAACTATCATACCAGTCCGACTTGGCAGTCGTGCCACTTTGGGTCTGGGAACCATCCTGCGTATCGTGGATTTTCAGGAGCCAGCCGGCCACTCCCAGCCACAGGCCCCCAAACACAAACCACGGCCCTTTTCCCGGGCAAACAAAACTCACCCGTCCCGCTTCTGGCTAGCAGATTGCAGGAGCCACTTTGTACTATCACACCAGCCCAACTCGGCGCTGGTGCCCCCTTGGGTCTGGGAACCATCCTGAGTGGCATGGATTTTCAGGAGCCAGACGGCCACTCCGAGCCACAGGACCCCAAAAAAAACCTACGGCCCTTTTTCCTGGAAGTAAAACTGACCTAGCCCACTTCTGGATGGTAGATTGCAGGAGCCACTTGGCTCTATCAAATCAGCCCGCCTCGGCACTGGTGCCCACTTGGGTCTGGGAACCATCGTACGTATCGTGGATTTTCAGGAGCCAGCCGGACACTCCCAGCCACAGGCCCACAAACACACA
Organism: Zonotrichia albicollis; assembly: GCF_047830755.1. NCBI lineage: Eukaryota > Metazoa > Chordata > Aves > Passeriformes > Passerellidae > Zonotrichia > Zonotrichia albicollis. The sequence goes on from NC_133860.1 coordinate 25,338,980, forward strand.
CTACGGCCCTTTTCCCTGGGAGTAAAACTGACCTGCCCATCTTCTGGCTGGCAGATTGCAGGAGCCACTTGGCTCTATCAAACCAGCCCGACTTGGCACTGGTGCCACCTTTCATCTGGGAACCATCCTGCGTGGCGTGGATTTTCAGGAGACAGCAGGCCAATCCCAGCCACAGGCCCCCAAACCCATACCACGGTCCTTTTCCGTCGAAAAAAAACTCAGCTGCCCCGCTTCTGGATGGTAGATTGCAGGAACCACTTTGTACTATCATTCCTGACCCACTTGGCACTGGTGCCACATTTCATCCGGGAACCATCATGCGGATCGTGGATTTTCAGGAGCCAGCCGGCCACTCCAAACCACAGGCCCCCAAACAAAAACCACGGCCCTTTTGCCTGGAAAAAAATCTCAGCTGCCCCTCTTCTGGATGGTAGATTTCAGGAGACACTTGGTACTGTCATACCAGTCCGTCTTGGCAGTGGTGCCACCTTGGGTCTGGGAACAATCCTGCGTAACGTGGATTTTCAGGAACCAGCCGGCCACTCGCAGCCACAGGCCCCCAAACAAAAACTACGGCCCTTTTCCCTGGTAGTAAAACTGACCTAGCCCTGCTTCTGGGTGGTAGATTGCAGGAGCCACTTGGCTCTATCAAACCAGCCAGCCTCGGCACTGGTGCCCACTTGGGTCTGGGAACCATCCTGCGTATCGTGGATTTTAAAGAGCCAGCCGACCACGCCTAACCACAGGCCCCAAAATAAAAACCACGGCCCTTTTCCCTGGAAGTAAAACTGACCTGCCCATCTTCTGGCTGGCAGATTGCAGGAGCCACTTGACTGTATCAAACCAGCCCGACTTGGCACTGGTGCCACCTTTCATCTGGAAACCGTCCTGCGTATCGAGGATTTCAAGGAGCCAGCTGGCTACTCCCAGCCACAGGCCTCCCAACACATACCACGGCCCTTTTACCTGGAAGAAAAACTCAGCTGCCCCGCTTCTTGATGGTAGATTGCAGGAGCCACTTTGTACTGTCATACCAGTTCCTCTTGGCAGTGGTGCCCCCTTAGATCTGGGAATCATCCTGCGTATTGTGGATTTTCTGGAGCCAGCCAGCCACTCCCTGCCACAGGCCCCCAAACACAAACCATGGCCCTTTTCCCTGCCAAACAAAACTCACCTACCCCGCTTCTGGCTGGCAGATTGCAGGAGCCACTTGGCTCTATCAAACCCGCCCGACTTGCCACTGGTGCCATATTTCATCTGGGAACAATCCTGCGTATTGTGGATTTTCAGGAGCCAGCCGGCCACTCCCAGTCATAGCCCCCCCAAACATATACCACGGCCCTATTCCCTGGAAGTAAAACTCATCCACACCGCTTCTGGATGGTAGGTTGCAGGAGCCACTAGGCTCTATCAAACCAGCCCGACTTGGCACTGGTGCCCCCTTCTGTCTGGGAATCATCCTGAGTGGCATGGATTTTCAGAAGCCAGACGGCCACTCCCAGCCACAGGCCCCCAAACAAAAACCACGGCCCTTTTTGCCTGGCAAACAAAACTCACCCGCCCCGCTTCTGGCTGGCAGATTGCAGGAGCCACTTGGCTATATCAAACCAACCCGACTCGGCACTGGTGCCCCATTGGGTCTGGGAACCATCCTGCGTAATGTGGATTTTCAGGAGCCAGCCGGGCACTCCCAGCCACAGGCCCCCAAACAAAAACTATGGCCCTTTTCCCTGGAAGTAAAACGGACCTAGCCCGCTTCTGGATGGTAGATTGCAGGAGCCACTTGGCTCTATCAAACCAGCCCGCCTCGGCACTGGTGCCCACTTGGGTCTGGGAACCATCCTGCATATCGTGGATTTTAAAGAGCCAGCCGACCACGCCTAACCACAGGCCCCAAAATAAAAACCACGGCCCTTTTCCCCGGAAGCAAAACAGACCTGCCCATCTTCTGGCTGGCAGATTGAAGGAGCCAGTTTGTACAATCAAACCAGCCGCACTTGACACTGGTGCCACATTTCATCTGGGAACCATCCTGCGTATCGTGGATTTTCAGGAGCCAGCCAGCCACTCCCAGCCACAGGCCACCGAACACAAACCACGGCTCTTTTCCCTGTGAAACAAAATTCACCAGGCCCGCTTCTGGCTGGCAGATTGAAAAAGCCCCTTGGTACTATCAAACCAGCCCGACTTGCCATTGGTGCCACCTTTCATCTGGGAACCATCCTGCGTATCGTGGATTTTCAGGAGCCAGCCGGCCACTCCCAGCCACAGGCCGCCAATCACACCCCACGGCCCTTTTCCCTGGGAAACAAAACTCACCCGCCCCGCTCCTGGCTGGCAGATTGCAGGAGCCACTTTGTTCTATCAAACCAGCCCGACTCGGCACTGGTGCACCCTTGGGTCTGGGAACCATCCTGCGCGGCGTGGATTTTAAGGAGCCAGCCGGCCACTCCCAGCCACAGGCCCCCGAACAAAAACCACGGCCCTTTTTCCTGGCAAACAAAACTCACCCCCCCCCACTTCTGGCTGGCATATTCCAGTAGGAACTTTTTACTCTCAAACCAGCCGGACTTGGCAGTGGTGCCACATTTCATCTGGGAACCACCCTGCGTATCATGGATTTTCAGGAGCCAGCCGGCCACTCCCAGCCACTGGGACCCAAACGAAAACCACGGCCCTTTTCCCTGGCAAACAAAACTCACCCGCCCCGCTCCTGGCTGGCAGATTGCAGGAGCCACTTAGCTCAAGCAAACCAGCCCGACTCAGCACTGGTGCCCGCTTGGGTCTGGGAACCATCCTGCGCGGCGTGGATTTTTACGAGCCAGCCGGCCACTCCCAGCCACAGGGCCCGAACACAAACCACGGCCCTTTTTCCTGGCGAACAAAACTCACCCGGCCCGCTTCTGGATGGCAGATTGCAGGAGCCACTTTATACTATCATTCCAGTACCACTTTGCACTAGTGCCACATTTCATCCAGGAACCGTCATATGGATCGTGGATTTTGAGGAGCCAGCCGCCAACTCCCAGCCACTGGGTCCCAAACGAAAACCACGGCCCTTTTTCCTGGAATAAAAACTCACCTGCCCCTCTTCTGGATGGTAGATTGCAGGAGCCACTCTGTATTATCATGCCAGCCCGACTTGGCACTGGTGCCACCTTTCATCTGGGGTACATCCTGCGCGGCGCAGATTTTCAGGAGCCAGCCAGCCACTCCCAGCCACAGGCCCCTGAACAGGAACCACAGCCCATTTCCCTGGAAGTAAAACTGACCTACCCCGCTTCTGGATGGTAGATTGCAGGAGCCACTTTGTACTATCATTCCTGACCCACTTGGCACTGGTGCCACAATTCATCCGGGAACGATCATGCGGATCGTGGATTTTCAGGAGCCAGCCGGCCACTCCCCACCACAGGCCCCCAAACAAAAACCACGGCCCTTTTCCCTGGCAACCAAAACTCACCCGTCCCGCTTCTGGCTGGCAGATTGCAGGAGCCACTTTGTACTATCACATCAGCCCGACTCGGCACTGGTGCCAACTTGGGTCTGGGAATCATCCTGAGTGGCATGGATTTTCAGGAGGCAGCCGGCCACTCCAAACCACAGGCCCCCAAACAAAAACTGACTGGCCCATCTTCTGGCTGGCAGATTGCAGGCGCCACATGGCTCTATCAAACCAGCCCGACTTGGCACTGGTGCCACCCTTCATCTGGAAACCATCCTGCGTATCGTGTATTTCCAGGAGACAGCTGGCTACTCCCAGCCACAGGCCTCCCAACACATACCACGGCCCTTTTCCCTGGAAGAAAAACTCAGCTGCCCCGCTTCTTGATGGTAGATTGCAGGAGCCACTTTGTACTGTCATACCAGTCCGTCTTGGCAGTGGTGCCCCCTTAGATCTGGGAATCATCCTGCGTATCGTGGATTTTCTGGAGCCAGCCAGCCACTCCCTGCCACAGGCCCCCGAACACAAACCATGGCCCTTTTCCCTGCCAAACAAAACTCACCTGCCTCGCTTCTGGCTGGCAGATTGCACGAGCCACTTGGCTCTATCAAACCAGCCCGACTTGGCCCTGGTGCCACCTTGGGTCTGGGAATCATCCGGAGTGGCATGGATTTTCAGGAGCCAGCCGGGCACTCCCAGCCACACTCCCCCAAACAAAAACCACGGCCCTTTTCCCTGTAAAACAAAACTCACCCCCGCCGCTTCTGGCTGGCAGATTGCAGGAGCCACTTGGCTCTATCAAACCAACCTGACTCGGCACTGGTGCCCCATTGGGTCTGGGAACCATCCTGCGTGGCGTGGATTTTCAGGAGCCAGACGACCACTCCCAGCCAAGGGCCCCCGAACACAAACCACGACACTTTTCCCTGGAAGTAAAACTGACGTGCTCATCCTCTGGCTGGCAGATTGCAGGAGCCACTTGCGTCTATCAAACGAGCCCGACTTGGCACTGGTGCCACCTTTCATCTGGGAACCATCCTGCGTATCGTGGATTTCCAGGAGACAGCCGGCCAATCCCAGCCACAGGCCCCCAAACTCATACCACGGTCCTTTTCCGTTGAAAAAAAACTCAGCTGCCCCGCTTCTGGATGGTAGATTGCAGGAACCACTTTGTACTATCATTCCTGACCCACTTGGCACTGGTGCCACATTTCATCCGGGAACCATCCTGCGTATCGTGGATTTTCAGGAGCCAGCCGGCCACTCCCAACCACAGGCCCCCAAACAAAAACCACGCCCTTTTGCCTGGAAAAAAATATCAGCTGCCCCTCTTCTGGATGGCAGATTTCAGGAGACACTTGGTACTGTCATACCAGTCCGTCTTGGCAGTGGTGCCCCATTGGGTCTGGGAACCATCCTGCGTAATGTGGATTTTCAGGAGCCAGCCGGGCACTCCCAGCCACAGGCCCCCAAACAAAAACTATGGCCCTTTTCCCTGGAAGTAAAACTGACCTAGCCCACTTCTGGATGGTAGATTGCAGGAGCCACTTGGCTCTATCAAACCAGCCCGCCTCGGCACTGGTGCCCACTTGGGTCTGGGAACCATCCTGCGTATCGTGGATTTTAAAGAGCCAGCCGACCACGCCTAACCACAGGCCCCAAAATAAAAACCACGGCCCTTTTCCCTGGAAGTAAAACTGACCTGCCCATCTTCTGGCTGGCAGATTGCAGGAGCCAGTTGGTACAATCAAACCAACCCGAACTGGCACTGGTGCCACCTTTCATCTGGGAACCATCCTGCGTATCGTGGATTTTCAGGAGCCAGCCAGCCACTCCCAGCCACAGGCCCCCGAACACAAAACACGGCTCTTTTCCCTGTTAAACAAAACTCACCCGTCCCGCTTCTGGCTGGCAGATTGCAGGAGCCCCTTGGTACTAACAAACCAGCCCGACTTGCCATTGGTGCCCCATTTCATCTGGGAACCATCCTGCGTATCGTGGATTTTCAGGAGCCAGCCGGCCACTCCCAGCCACAGGCCCCCAATCACACCCCACGGCCCTTTTCCCTGGCAAACAAAACTCACCCGCCCCGCTCCTGCCTGGCAGATTGCAGGAGCCGCTTGCCTCTTTCAAACCAGCCCGACTTGGCCCTGGTGCCCCCTTGGGTCTGGGAACCATCCTGCGCGGCGTGGATTTTAAGGAGCCAGCCGGCACTCCCAGCCACAGGCCCCCAATCACACCCCACGGCCCTTTTCCTTGGCAAACAAAACTCACCCGCCCCGCTCCTGGCTGGCATATTGCAGTAGCAACTTTGTACTCTCAAACAAGCCGGACTTGGCAGTGGTGCCACATTTCATCTGGGAACCACCCTGCGTATCATGGATTTTCAGGAGCCAGCTGGCCACTCCCAGCCACTGGGTCCCAAACGAAAACCACGGCCCTTTTTCCTGGAATAAAAACTCAGCTGCCCCTCTTCTGGATGGTAGATTGCAGGAGCCACTCTGTACTATCATTCCAGCCATACTTGGCACTGGCGCCACATTTCATCTGGGATACATCCTGCGCGGCGCGGATTTTCAGGAGCCAGCCGGCCACTCCCAGCCACAGGCCCCTGCACAGGAACCACAGCTCTTTTCCCTGGAAGTAAAACTGACCTACCCCGCTTCTGGATTGTAGTTTGCAGGAGCCACTTGGCTCTATCAAACCAGCCCGACTTGGCATTGCTGCCACCTTTCATCTGGGAACCATCCTGCGTATCGTGGATTTCCAGGAGCCAGCTGGCTACTCCCAGCGACAGGCCTCCCAACATATACCACGGCCCTTTTCCCTGGAAGAACAACTCAGCAACCCAGCTTCTGGATGGCAGATTGCAGGAGCCACTTTGTACTGTCATACCAGTCCGTCTAGGCAGTGGTGCCCCCTTAGGTCTGGGAATCACCCTGCGTATCGTGGATTTTCTGGAGCCAGCCAAACACTCCCTGCCACAGGCCCCCAAACACAAACCACGGCCCTTTTCCCTGGCAAACAAAACTCACACGTCCCGCTTCTGGATGGTAGATTGCAGGAGCCACTTGGTACTGTCATACCGGTCCGTCTTGGCAATGGTGCCACCTTGGGTCTGGGAGCCATCCTGCGTATCGTAGATTTTCAGGAGCCAGCCGGCCACTCCAAGCCACAGGCCCCCCAACACACATACGGCCCTTTTCCCTGGAAGTAAAACTGACCTGCCCATCTTCCGGCTGGCAGATTGCAGGAGCCACTTGGCTCTATCAAACCAGCCCGACTTGGCACTGGTGCCACCATTTATCTGGAAACTATCCGGCGTATTTCCAGGAGCCAGCCGGCTAGTCCCAGCCACAGGCCTCCCAACACATACCACAGCCCTTCTCCCTGGAAGAAAAACTCAGCTGCCCCGCTTCTGGATGGTAGATTGCAGGAGCCACTTTGTACTGTCATACCAGTCCGTCTTGGCAGTGGTGCCCCCTTGGATCTGGGAATCATCCTGCGTATCGTGGATTTTCAGGAGCCAGCCGGCCACTCCCAGCCATAGGCCCCCAAACACATACCATGGCCCTTTTCCCGGACAAAGAAAACTCACACGCCCCGCTCCTGGCTGGCATATTGCAGGAACCACTTGGCTCTATCAAACCAGCCCGACTCAGCACTGGTGCCCCATTTGCTCTGGGAACCATCCTGCGCGGCGTGGATTTTCAGAAACCAGCCGGCCACTCCCAGCCACAGGCCGCCAAAAATATACCACAGCACTTTTCCAAGGAAAAATAAATTTAGCTGACCCTCTTCTGAATGGTAGATTGCAGGAGCCACTTGCCTCTATCAAACGAGCCTGACTTGGCACTGGTGCCACCTTTCATCTAGGAACAATCCTGCGTGGATTTTCAGGAGTCAGCCGGCCACTCCCAGCCATAGGCCTCGAAACATATACTACTGCCATTTTCCCTGGAAGTAAATATGAACTACCCCGCTTCTGGATGGTAGATTGCAGGAGCCACTTTGTTCTATTATAACAGTCCGTCTTGGCAGTGGTGCAACATTGGGTCTGGGAACCATCCTGCGTATCGTGGATTTTCAGGAGCCAGCTGGCCACTCCCAGGCACAGGTCCCAAAACACATACCACGGCCCTTTTCCCTGGAAGTAAAACTCAGATGCCCCGCTTCTGGTTGGAAGATTGCAGGAGCCACTTGGCTCTATCAAACCAGCCCGACTTGGCACTGCTGCAACCTTTCATCTGGGGACCATCCTGCGTATCGTGGATTTTCAGGAGCCAGCCGGCCACTCCCAGCCACAGGCCCCCAAACACAAGCCACGTCCCTTTTCCCTGGAAGTAAAACTCAGCTGCCCGTCTTCTGGCTGGCAGTTTGCAGGAGCCACTTGCCTCGATCAAGCAAGCCCGACTCGGCACTGGTGCCCACTTTGGTCTGGGAACAATCCGGCGTATCGTGGCTTATCAGGAGCCAGCCGGCCACTCTCAGCCACAAGCCCCCGAGCAAAACCACGGCACTTTTCCCTAGAAGTAAAACTGACCTGCCCATCTTCTGGCTGGCAGATTGCAGGAGCCACTTGCCTCTATCAAACCAGCCCGACTTGCAATGGTGCCACCATTCATCTGGGAACAATCCTGTGTATCGTGGATTTTCAGGAGCCAGCCGGACACTCCCAGCCACAGGCCCCCGAACACAAACCATGGCCCTTTTCCCTGCCAAACAAAACTCACCCTCCCCGCCTCTGAATGACAGATTGCAGGAGCCACTAGGGTCTATCAAACCAGCCCGACTTGCCATTGGTGCCACTTTTCATCTGGGAAGCATCCTGCGTATTGAGGATTTTCAGGAGCCAGCCGGCCACTCCCAACCACAGGCAATCTAACATATACCACGGCCCTTTTCCCTAGAAAAAAACTCAGCTGCCCCGCTTCTGAATGTTAGATTGCAGGAGCAACTTTCTACTACCCTACAAGTCCCACTTTGCACTGGTACCACCCTTCATGCAGGAACCATCCTGTGTATCGTGGATTTTCAGGAGCCAGCCGCTCAGTCCCAGCAACAGGCCCTCAAACACAAGCCACAGCCCAGTTCCCTGGAAGTAAAACTGACCTGCCCATCTTCTGGCTGGCAGAATGCAGGAGCCACTTGGTACTATCAAATCAGCCCGACTCGGCACTTGTGCCCCATTAGGTCTGGAAACCATCCTGCGTATCATGGATTTTCAGGAGCCAGTCGGCCACTCCAAGCCAGAGGCCCCCGAACACAAACCACGGCACTTTTCCCTGGAAGTAAAACTGACCTGCCCATCTTCTGACTGGCAGATTGCAAGAGCCACTTGGCTCTATCAAACCAGCCCGACTCGGCACAGGTGCCCCATTGGGTCTGGGAATCATCCTGCGTATCGTGGATTTTCAGGAGCCAGCCGGCCACTCCCAGCCACAAGCCCCCGAACACAAACCACGGCCTTTTTCTCTGGAAGTAAAACTGACCTGCCCATCTTCTGGCTGGCAGATTGCAGGAGCCACTTGCCTCTATCAAACTAGCCCGACTTGGCACTGGTGCCACCTTTCATCTGGGAACCATCCTGCGTATCGTGGATTTTCAGGAGCCAGCCGGCCACTCCCAGCCATGGCTCCCCCAAACATATACCATGGCCCTTTTCCCTGGAAGTAAAACAGACCTACCCCGCTTCTGGATGGTAGATTGCAGGAGCCACTTGGCTCTATCAAACCAGCCCGACTTGGCATTGTTGCCACCTTTCATTTGGGAACCATCCTGCGTATCGTCTATTTTCAGTAGCCAGCCGTCCACACCCAGCCAAAGGCCCCCAAACAAAAACCACGGCCATTTACCCTGGCAAAAAAAACTCACCCGCCCCCCTTCTGGCTGGCAGATTGCAGGAGCCACTTGGCTCTATCAAACCAGCCCGCCTCGGCACTGGTGCCCCCTTGGGTCTGGTAATCATCCTGCGTGGCGTGGATTTTCAGGACCCAGCCGGCCACTCCCAGCCAAAGGCCCCCAAACACAAACGATGGCACTTTCCCCTGGCAAACAAAACTCACCCGCCCTGCTTCTGGCTGGCAGATTGCAGGAGCCACTTGGCTCTATCAAACCAGCCTGCCTCGGCACTGATGCCCCATTGGGTCTAGGAACCATCCTGCGTATCGCGGATTTTCAGGAGCCAACCGGCCACTCCCAGCCACAGGTCCCAAAACACATACCACGGCCCATTTCCCTGGAAGTAAAACTCAGATGCCCCGCTTCTGGCTGGCAGATTGCAGGAGCCACTTGGCTCTATCAAGCCAGCCCGATTTGGCACTGCTGCAACCTTTCATCTGGGGACCATCCTGGGTATCGTGGATTTTCAGGAGCCAGCCGGCCACTCCCAGCCACAGGCCCCCAAACACAAGCCACGGCCCTTTTCCCTGGAAGTAAAACTGACCTGCCCGTCTTCTGGCTGGCAGTTTGCAGGAGCCACTTGCCTCAAGCAAACAAGCCCGACTTGGCAATGGTGCCACCATTCATCTGGGAACAATCCTGTGTATCGTGGATTTTCAGGAGCCAGCCGGACACTCCCAGCCACAGGCCCCCAAACACAAATTATGGCCCTTTTCCCTGCCAAACAAAACTCACCCACCCCGCTTCTGGCTGGCAGATTGCAGGAGCCACTTGGCTCTATCAAACCAGCCCGACTTGCCACTGGTGCCACTTTTCATCTGGGAAGCATCGTGCGTATTGAGGATTTTCAGGAGCCAACCGGCCACTCCCAACCACAGGCAATCTAACACATTCCACGGCCCTTTTCCCTGGAAAAAAAGTCAGCTGCCCCGGTTCTGGATGGTAGATTGCAGGAGCAACTTTCTACTACCATACAAGTCCCACTTATCTCTGGTGCCACCCTTCATCCGGGAACCGTCCTGCGTATCGTGGATTTTCAGGACCCAGCAGGCCAGACCCAGCAACAGGCCCTCAAACACAAGCCACGGCCCAGTTCCCTGGAAGTAAAACTGACCTGCCCATCTACTGGCTGGCAGATTGCAGGAGCCACTTGGTACTATCAAATCAGCCCGACTCGGCACTTGTGCCCCATTGGGTCTGGGAACCATCCTGCGTATCATGGATTTTCAGGAGCCAGCCGGCCACTCCAAGCCAGAGGCCCCCGAACACAAACCACGGCCCTTTTCCCTGGAAGTAAAACTGACCTGCTCATCTTCTGACTGGCAGAATGCAGGAGCCACTTGCGTCTATCAAACCAGCCCGACTTGGCACTGGTGCCACCTTTCATCTGGGAACCATCCTGCGTGGCGTGGACTTTCAGGAGACAGCCGGCCAATCCCAGCCATAGTCTCCCAAACATATACCACGGTCTATTTCCGTCGAAAAAAAACTCAGCCTCCCTGATTCTGGATGGTAGATAGCAGGAGCCACTTTATACTATCATTCCAGTACCACTTTGCAATGGTACCACCTTTCATCTGGGAACCATCATGCGGATCGTGGATTTTCAGGAGCCAGCCGGCCACTCCCAGCCACAGGCCTCCCAACACATACCACGGCCCTTTTCCCTGGAAGTTAAACTCAGATGCCCCGCTTCTGGATGGTAGATTGCAGGAGCCACTTGGCTCTATCAAACCAGCTCGACTTGGCCCTGCTGCCACCTTTCATTCGGGAACCATCCTGATTATCGTGGATTTTCAGGAGCCAGCCGGCCACTCCCAGCCATAGGCCCCCAAAAACAAACCACGGCCCTTTTCCCTGGAAGTAAATCTGTACTGCCCCTCTTCTGGATGGTAGATTCCAGGAGCCACTTTGTTCTATTATAACAGTTCGTCTTGGCAGTGGTGCCACCTTGGGTCTGGGAACCATCCTGCGTATCGTGGATTTTCAGGAGCCAGCCGGCCACTCCCAGCCACAGGTCCCCAAACACATTCCATGGCCCCTTTCCCTGGAAGTAAAACTGAGATGCCCCGCTTCTGGCTGGCAGATTGCAGGAGCCACTTGGCTCTATCAAACCAGCCCGCCTTCGCACTGGTGCCCCATTGGGTCTGTGAACCATCCTGTGTATCGTGGATTTTCAGGAGCCAGCTGGCCACTCCCAGCCATAGCCCCGCCAAAACATATACCACAGCCCTTTTCCCTGGAAGTAAAACGGACCTACCCTGCTTCTGGATGGTAGATTGCAGGAGCCACTTGGCTCTATCAAATCAGCCCGACTTGGCATTGTTGCCACCTTTCATCTGGGAACCATCCTGCGTATCGTCTATTTTCAGGAGCCAGCAGTCCACACCCAGCCAAAGGCCCCCAAACAAAAACCACGGACATTTACCCTGGCAAAATAAACTCACCCGACCCCCTTCTGGCTGGCAAATTGCAGGAGCCACTTGGCTCTATCAAACCAGCCCGCCTCGGCACTGGTGCCCCCTTGGGTCTGGTAATCATCCTGCATGGCGTGGATTTTCAGCAACCAGCCGGCCACTCCCAGCCAAAGGCCCCCAAACACAAACGATGGCACTTTCCCCTGGCAAACAAAACTCACCCGCCCTGCTTCTGGATGGCAGATTGCAGGAGCCACTTGGCTCTATCAAACCAGCCCGACTCGGCACTGATGCCCCATTGGGTCTGGGAACCATCGTGCGTATCGTGGATTTTCAGGAGCCAGCCGGCCACTTCCAGCCACAGGCGCCCAAACACAAACTACGGCCCTTTTCCCTGGAAGTAAAACTGACCTTCCCATCTTCTGGCTGGTAGATTGCAGGAGCCACTTGGCTGTATCAAACCAGCCCGACTTGGCACTGGTGCCACCTTTCATCTGGGAACCATCCTGCGTATCGTGGATTTACAGGAGCCAGCCAGCCACGCACAGCCATAGGCCCCCAAACATATAACACTACACTTTTCCCTGGAAGTAAATCTGAACTACCCCGCTTCTGGATGGTAGAGTGCAGGAGCCACTTTGTTCTATTATAACAGTCCGTCTTGGCACTGGTGCCACCTTTCATCTGGGAACCATCCTGCGTATCGTGGATTTTCAGGAGCCAGCCGGCCACTCCCAGCCACAGGCCCCCAATCACACCCCACGGCCCTTTTCCCTGGCAAACAAAACTCACCCGCCCCGCTCCTGGCTGGCAGATTGCAGGAGCCAGTTGGTACAATCAAACCAACCCGAATTGGCACTGGTGCCACATTTCATCTGGGAACCACCCTGCGTATCATGGATTTTCAGGAGCCAGCCGGCCACTCCCAGCCACTGGGTCCCAAACGAAAACCACGGCACTTTTTCCTGGAATAAAAACTCAGCTGCCCCTCTTCTGGATGGTAGATTGCAGGAGCCACTCTGTACTATCATTCCAGCCATACTTGGCACTGGTGCCACATTTCATCTGGGATACATCCTGCGCGGCGCGGATTTTCAGGAGCCAGCCGGCCACTCCCAGCCACAGGCCCCTGCACAGGAACCACAGCTCTTTTCCCTGGAAGTAAAACTGACCTACCCCGCTTCTGGATTGTAGTTTGCAGGAGCCACTTGGCTCTATCAAACCAGCCCGACTTGGCATTGCTGCCACCTTTCATCTGGGAACCATCCTCCGTATCGTGGATTTCAAGGAGGCAGCTGGCTACTCCCAGCGACAGGCCTCCCAACATATACCACGGCCCTTTTCCCTGGAAGAACAACTCAGCAACCCCTCTTCTGGATGGTAGATTTCAGGAGCCACTTTGTACTGTCATACCAGTCCGTCTAGGCAGTGGTGCCCCCTTAGGTCTGGGAATCACCCTGCGTATCGTGGATTTTCTGGAGCCAGCCAAACACTCCCTGCCACAGGCCCCCAAACACAAACCACGGCCCTTTTCCCTGGCAAACAAAACTCACACGTCCCGCTTCTGGATGGTAGATTGCAGGAGCCACTTGGTACTGTCATACCGGTCCGTCTTGGCAATGGTGCCACCTTGGGTCTGGGAGCCATCCTGCGTATCGTAGATTTTCAGGAGCCAGCCGGCCACTCCAAGCCACAGGCCTCCCAACACACATACGGCCCTTTTCCCTGGAAGTAAAACTGACCTGCCCATCTTCCGGCTGGCAGATTGCAGGAGCCACTTGGCTCTATCAAACCAGCCCGACTTGGCACTGGTGCCACCATTTATCTGGAAACTATCCTGCGTATTTCCAGGAGCCAGCCGGCTAGTCCCAGCCACAGGCCTCCCAACACATACCACGGCCCTTCTCCCTGGAAGAAAAACTCAGCTGCCCCGCTTCTGGATGGTAGATTGCAGGAGCCACTTTGTACTGTCATACCAGTCCGTCTTGGCAGTGGTGCCCCCTTGGATCTGGGAATCATCCTGCGTATCGTGGATTTTCAGGAGCCAGCCGGCCACTCCCAGCCATAGGCCCCCAAACACATACCATGGCCCTTTTCCCGGACAAAGAAAACTCACACGCCCCGCTCCTGGCTGGCATATTGCAGGAACCACTTGGCTCTATCAAACCAGCCCGACTCAGCACTGGTGCCCCATTTGCTCTGGGAACCATCCTGCGCGGCGTGGATTTTCAGAAACCAGCCGGCCACTCCCAGCCACAGGCCGCCAAAAATATACCACAGCACTTTTCCAAGGAAAAATAAATTTAGCTGACCCTCTTCTGAATGGTAGATTGCAGGAGCCACTTGCCTCTATCAAACGAGCCCGACTTGGCACTGGTGCCACCTTTCATCTAGGAACAATCCTGCGTGGATTTTCAGGAGTCAGCCGGCCACTCCCAGCCATAGGCCTCGAAACATATACTACTGCCATTTTCCCTGGAAGTAAATATGAACTACCCCGCTTCTGGATGGTAGATTGCAGGAGCCACTTTGTTCTATTATAACAGTCCGTCTTGGCAGTGGTGCAACATTGGGTCTGGGAACCATCCTGCGTATCGTGGATTTTCAGGAGCCAGCTGGCCACTCCCAGGCACAGGTCCCAAAACACATACCACGGCCCTTTTCCCTGGAAGTAAAACTCAGATGCCCCGCTTCTGGTTGGAAGATTGCAGGAGCCACTTGGCTCTATCAAACCAGCCCGACTTGGCACTGCTGCAACCATTCATCTGGGGACCATCCTGCGTATCGTGGATTTTCAGGAGCCAGCCGGCCACTCCCAGCCACAGGCCCCCAAACACAAGCCACGGCCCTTTTCCCTGGAAGTAAAACTCAGCTGCCCGTCTTCTGGCTGGCAGTTTGCAGGAGCCACTTGCCTCGATCAAGCAAGCCCGACTCGGCACTGGTGCCCACTTTGGTCTGGGAACAATCCGGCGTATCGTGGCTTATCAGGAGCCAGCCGGCCACTCTCAGCCACAAGCCCCCGAGCAAAACCACGGCACTTTTCCCTAGAAGTAAAACTGACCTGCCCATCTTCTGGCTGGCAGATTGCAGGAGCCACTTGCCTCTATCAAACCAGCCCGACTTGGCAATGGTGCCACCATTCATCTGGGAACAATCCTGTGTATCGTGGATTTTCAGGAGCCAGCCGGACACTCCCAGCCACAGGCCCCCGAACACAAACCATGGCCCTTTTCCCTGCCAAACGAAACTCACCCTCCCCGCCTCTGAATGGCAGATTGCAGGAGCCACTAGGCTCTATCAAACCAGCCCGACTTGCCATTGGTGCCACTTTTCATCTGGGAAGCATCCTGCGTATTGAGGATTTTCAGGAGCCAGCCGGCCACTCCCAACCACAGGCAATCTAACACATACCACGGCCCTTTTCCCTAGAAAAAAACTCAGCTGCCCGGTTTCTGAATGTTAGATTGCAGGAGCAACTTTCTACTACCCTACAAGTCCCACTTTGCACTGGTACCACCCTTCATGCAGGAACCATCCTGTGTATCGTGGATTTTCAGGAGCCAGCCGCTCAGTCCCAGCAACAGGCCCTCAAACACAAGCCACGGCCCAGTTCCCTGGAAGTAAAACTGACCTGCCCATCTTCTGGCTGGCAGAATGCAGGAGCCACTTGGTACTATCAAATCAGCCCGACTCGGCACTTGTGCCCCATTGGGTCTGGAAACCATCCTGCGTATCATGGATTTTCAGGAGCCAGCCGGCCACTCCAAGCCAGAGGACCCCGAACACAAACCACGGCATTTTTCCCTGGAAGTAAAACTGACCTGCCCATCTTCTGACTGGCAGATTGCAAGAGCCACTTGGCTCTATCAAACCAGCCCGACTCGGCACTGGTGCCCCATTGGGTCTGGGAATCATCCTGCGTATCGTGGATTTTCAGGAGCCAGCCGGCCACTCCCAGCCACAAGCCCCCGAACACAAACCACGGCCTTTTTCTCTGGAAGTAAAACTGACCTGCCCATCTTCTGGCTGGCAGATTGCAGGAGCCACTTGCCTCTATCAAACTAGCCCGACTTGGCACTGGTGCCACCTTTCATCTGGGAACCATCCTGCGTATCGTGGATTTTCAGGAGCCAGCCGGCCACTCCCAGCCATGGCTCCCCCAAACATATACCATGGCCCTTTTCCCTGGAAGTAAAACTGACCTACCCCGCTTCTGGATGGTAGATTGCAGGAGCCACTTGGCTCTATCAAACCAGCCCAACTTGGCATTGTTGTCACCTTTCATTTGGGAACCATCCTGCATATCGTCTATTTTCAGTAGCCAGCCGTCCACACCCAGCCAAAGGCCCCCAAACAAAAACCACGGCCATTTACCCTGGCAAAAAAAACTCACCCGCCCCCCTTCTGGCTGGCAGATTGCAGGAGCCACTTGGCTCTATCAAACCAGCCCGCCTCGGCACTGGTGCCCCCTTGGGTCTGGTAATCATCCTGCGTGGCGTGGATTTTCAGGACCCAGCCGGCCACTCCCAGCCAAAGGCCCCCAAACACAAACGATGGCACTTTCCCCTGGCAAACAAAACTCACCCGCCCTGCTTCTGGCTGGCAGATTGCAGGAGCCACTTGGCTCTATCAAACCAGCCTGCCTCAGCACTGATGCCCCATTGGGTCTAGGAACCATCCTGCGTATCGCGGATTTTCAGGAGCCAACCGGCCACTCCCAGCCACAGGTCCCAAAACACATACCACGGCCCATTTCCCTGGAAGTAAAACTCAGATGCCCCGCTTCTGGCTGGCAGATTGCAGGAGCCACTTGGCTCTATCAAGCCAGCCCGACTTGGCACTGCTGCAACCTTTCATCTGGGGACCATCCTGGGTATCGTGGATTTTCAGGAGCCAGCCGGCCACTCCCAGCCACAGGCCCCCAAACACAAGCCACGGCCCTTTTCCCTGGAAGTAAAACTGACCTGCCCGTCTTCTGGCTGGCAGTTTGCAGGAGCCACTTGCCTCAAGCAAACAAGCCCGACTCGGCATTGGTGCCCACTTGGGTCTGGGAACAATCCTGCGTATCGTGGCTTTTCAGGAGCCAGCCGGCCACTCTCAGCCACAGGCGCCCGAACAAAACCACAACACTTTTCCCTAGAAGTAAAACTGACCTGCCCATCTTCTGGCTGGCAGATTGCAGGAGCCACTTGCCTCTATCAAACCAGCCCGACTTGGCAATGGTGCCACCATTCATCTGGGAACAATCCTGTGTATCGTGGATTTTCAGGAGCCAGCCGGACACTCCCAGCCACAGGCCCCCAAACACAAATTACGGCCCTTTTCCCTGCCAAACAAAACTCACCCACCCCGCTTCTGGCTGGCAGATTGCAGGAGCCACTTGGCTCTATCAAACCAGCCCGACTTGCCACTGGTGCCACTTTTCATCTGGGAAGCATCGTACGTATTGAGGATTTTCAGGAGCCAACCGGCCACTCCCAACAACAGGCAATCTAACACATTCCACAGCCCTTTTCCCTGGAAAGAAAGTCAGCTGCCCCGGTTCTGGATGGTAGATTGCAGGAGCAGGTTTTCTACTACCATACAAGTCCCACTTTTCTCTGGTGCCACCCTTCATGCAGGAACCGTCCTGCGTATCGTGGATTTTCAGGACCCAGCAGGCCAGACCCAGCAACAGGCCCTCAAACACAAGCCACAGCCCAGTTCCCTGGAAGTAAAACTGACCTGCCCATCTACTGGCTGGCAGATTGCAGGAGCCACTTGGTACTATCAAATCAGCCCGACTCGGCACTTGTGCCCCATTGGGTCTGGGAACCATCCTGCGTATCATGGATTTTCAGGAGCCAGCCGGCCACTCCAAGCCAGAGGCCCCCGAACACAAACCACGGCCCTTTTCCCTGGAAGTAAAACTGACCTGCTCATCTTCTGACTGGCAGAATGCAGGAGCCACTTGCGTCTATCAAACCAGCTCGACTTGGCCCTGCTGCCACCTTTCATTCGGGAACCATCCTGTGTATCGTGGATTTTCAGGAGCCAGCCGGCCACTCCCAGCCATAGGCCCCCAAAAACAAACCACGGCCCTTTTCCCTGTGTCGTGGGGTGACAGCCTTTATCCCAATATCGTGTGTTATGTCTGGCAGCTGTGCCTTTTCCCCCACCCCCCCCCCCCGCCGGAAGTCTGGCTGTGGCGGGATGGGGAAGAGAGGAGGGGGGGGGGGGGGGGGGTGTGACCAGGCACTTTTGGCTTTTGGCTTTTGGGCTGCTTGGCTTTAGCTAGCTGCTTGCTTGCTTGCTTGCTTGCTTGCTTTTTGCTTTTGCGCTGTTTTTTTTTTTTTTTTTTTCCTTTTCCTTTTGTTCTCTCTCTCTCTCTTTCTTACCCTCCCCTGAAGATTCTGGACCGGCTCCGGATCGGACCTGCGAGCTCCAGGACACCCGAAGCCTGCTAGAGAAGATTCGGCGCCCTCCACAACACAGTCTGGTCCCTTTTTTTCTTTTCTTGTGTTGGGGAGTGTTCTTTTGTTACTTGTAAATAAATAGGTTTTGTTTTCCACTTTGCTCCTCCGAGGAATTCCTTCCCGAACCCGGTGTTGGGGGAGGGGTGGTTGGAGGTTTGTTTTGTTCTGGGGGGCTCCCTCTTGGAGATTTCCCCTAATTTGTCCTAAACCAGGACATAATTTTTTTGGTGCGTTGGCCGGGAAACCGGAGGCCAAAAACAGTGGAAAAAAAACCTATAACAATAATATTTTGGTTTTGGTTGTTTTGTGGGCATATTGGTGATTTATAATGTCATTTGGAGTGGAAGCTTGCCGGTTTTTCTGGTCCCTAGGGGCTTTTGAAGTTTTAATACCTTTGTGGTCCCTAGGGTTATTTCCTTACCCCAAAATAGCTCTGATGTTGTCCCTAATAAGTAGCTTTTGTAAGCGGGGGGCACTAACCAGAATAATCATTGTGCTGGCCTTATGTGTGATGATGTGTCGGATAACAGTGCTGGACTTTATTTCAGGAATGTATGGATTGTTGTCATGGCTGTGTACTCAGTTTGTTTGGGGAGAAGAAGAGGAAGGGGCTTTTCAGCCTTTGTCTTCCTTCTTCTCCTACAAATTGTTGACATCTCTATTAGAAAATACTGACTTTCCCCTGAGTTTGAAAGAAACCATCTTTCTGGCATTTAATTTATTAAGCCTTGTCTATATTGTCTGGAGTGTATATAAAATGAAAGCTGAGATTTCTAGAGGGGTTAGAGAGACTCCTGATTCAGGAGTAAAACAAAACAGGAAAAATCTTGACTGGAGTGGGAAATGGGAAGATATGGGCCATACTTTAAAGGAATTTTCTGATCCTCTAGACTGGGACTTTCCATCTGATCAAATTCAGAATCCAGTCGAGGTGGCAAAGTATTTGAGGGAGAAGTGCCATGGTAATACTAAGGAAGAAAGGATTACTGCAGTGAGCTGGGCCTTGGCGTTTGTTTACCGTACTCTGCTAGATACTGTGGAGCAGCAGATAGCAGAAAGGGAACAGGGAGATAAGTTAGTTACTATCCCAGTGACCCAGGCTGCAGCTAACATCCCAGGCTCCAGGCTAGCAGCTGAATCAGACAATAGGCCCCAAACCATGGCTGTTGCAGCTAATACAAGAGGTGGAAAGTGTAAAGGCAAGACCGATCGGAAGGTGGAGGATGATGACGATGATGCAGAAGAAGGACCCTCACCAAAATCAGAGGCCACATCAAGGGGCACAGAATCTGGAGCCAATATTGACTCCTTTTCTCTGAAGGACCTCAGAGGCCTAAGAAAGGATTACAGCCGACAACCTGACGAATCTATTATTAGTTGGTTAGTCCGCCTTTGGGATGCTGCAGGGGAGGTTACGATTTTGGATGGTACTGAAGTGAGGCATTTGGGATCCCTGTCACATGATCCTGCCATCGATCAAGGTGTGATGAGGGGGGCTAACCCTCACAGCCTCTGGGAACGGGTCCTAAGAAGCGTAGCAGAACGGTACCTGTGTACGGATGATCTCTATATGCAGCAGACACGGTGGAAGACCATAGAACAGGGGATCCAATGCCTGAGAGAGATGGCGGTTGCAGAGCTCGTTTTCTCAGATGACACAACAACTAGGAATCCGGACCTGGTACCATGCACTCCGATAATGTGGAGGAAACTTGTGCGACTTGGGCCACCTGAATACGCTTCCGCCCTAGCAATAATGAAGCGAGATGATACATATGAGACTGTGCTCGATATGGCAAAGAAGCTTCGAGCGTACGCAGATGCTGTGCATGGCCCAACTCATGCCAGAATTGCAGCAGTGGAAACCCGACTGCAGAAACTAGAAGACAAAATAGAGGAGAATCATAAGAAACTCCGGGAAGAGATTAAGGAGGACCTTATTGAAATCTCAGCCGTACAAATTAGAAGCCCTGGTGTCCAACGCCGGCGCTCCTTTGATGGGGAGAGAAGGTACATCCCACGGGCTGAGTTATGGTTTTTCCTGCGTGAGTCTGGAGAAGACATGAGAAGATGGGATGGAAAACCCACCGCTGCTTTGGCACAACGGGTGCGTGATTTGAAGAGAAGAGAAAGTATAACCAAAAAGATAGCAGCTCCGGTCGCTCGTAGCCGAGATGTTAAGTATGACGATGACGATGACATGTCCGATCCCCTTGAAGGAACTTCCAAGGCATATGCCCAAGGAAAGAAGGACAATCTGGCTTAGAGGGGCCCTGCCTCCAGCCAGGAAGAGGCACGGGAGAACCGGGTTTTTTGGAAGGTGTGGATCAGATGGCCTGGCACATCAGAGCCACAAGACTATGAAGCATTGGTTGACACTGGATCACAATGTACTTTAATGCCATCGGAACACGTGGGGACAGAACCTGTTTCCATTGCTGGAGTGACGGGGGGATCACAACAGTTGACGTTGTTGGAAGCTGAGGTGAGCTTGACTGGGAAGGAGTGGCAGGAACATCCAATTGTGACTGGTCCAGAGGCTCCGTGTATTTTGGGCATAGACTTTCTCCGGAATGGCTATTACAAAGATCCTAAGGGATTCAGGTGGGCTTTTGGAATAGCCGCAGTTGAGATAGAGGGTATTAAACAATTGAATACCTTGCCTGGACTATCAGAGGACCCATCTGCAGTAGGACTTTTGAAGGTAGAGGAGCAGCGAGTGCCAGTTGCCACCTCAACAGTGCACCGCAGGCAGTACCGGACGAATCGAGATGCTGTGATCCCCATCCACAAGATGATTCGAGAGCTGGAGAGCCAAGGGGTGGTCAGTAAAACCCACTCACCCTTTAACAGCCCTATCTGGCCCGTGCGAAAATCTGACGGAGAGTGGAGATTGACTGTGGACTATCGTGCCTTGAATGAAGTGACTCCACCACTGAGTGCAGCTGTACCGGACATACTGGAACTGCAGTACGAGCTGGAGTCCAAGGCAGCAAAGTGGTACGCGACCATTGATATAGCTAACGCGTTTTTCTCCATCCCTCTGGCAGTAGAATGCAGGCCTCAGTTTGCTTTTACATGGAGGGGAGTGCAGTACACCTGGAACCGATTGCCCCAGGGGTGGAAACACAGTCCTACCATCTGTCATGGACTGATCCAGGCTGCACTAGAAGAGGGTGAGGCTCCAGAACATTTACAATATATTGACGATATCATTGTTTGGGGGAACACGGCAATAGAAGTGTTTGAGAAAGGAGAGAAGATAATTCATATTCTCCTGGACGCCGGATTTGCCATTAAGAAGAGCAAAGTCAAGGGACCTGCCCGAGAAATTCAGTTCTTGGGGGTGAAGTGGCAAGATGGACGGCGTCAGATTCCTGCGGATGTTATTAACAAAATCACTGCCATGTCCCCACCAACTGATAAGAAGGAGACACAGGCTTTCTTAGGTGCTATAGGTTTCTGGAGGATGCACATCCCTGAGTATAGTCAGATTGTGAGACCCCTTTATCTGGTTACCCGCAAGAAGAACGACTTCCATTGGGGCCCTGAGCAGCAGCAAGCTTTTGTCCAGATCAAGCAGGAGATCGCTCATGCTGTAGCCCTTGGTCCAGTCAGGACAGGACCAGATGTGAAGAATGTGCTCTACTCTGCAGCCGGGAGCCATGGTCTGTCCTGGAGCCTTTGGCAAAAGCTACCTGGCGAGACCCGAGGCCGACCATTGGGATTTTGGAGTCGGAGCTACAGGGGGTCTGAAGATAACTATACTCCAACAGAAAAGGAAATCTTGGCCGCCTATGAAGGAGTCCAAGCCGCCTCAGAGGTGATTGGTACAGAGGCACAACTCCTTCTGGCACCCCGACTACCGGTGCTGGGATGGATGTTCAGAGGAAAGGTTCCCTCTACCCACCATGCCACCAGTGCTACTTGGAGTAAGTGGATTGCCCTCATTACGCAGCGCGCTCGGATTGGGAAGTTAAATCGCCCTGGGATTCTAGAAATAATTACAAATTGGCCCGAAGGTGAAAGCTTTAGTGTCGCAGATGAGGAGCAAGAGCCAGTGACCCGGGTTGAGGAAGCTCCGCCATACAATCAGTTGCCAGTAGAAGAAACACGTTACGCCCTATTCACTGATGGTTCTTGTCGTGTCATAGGGATGAAACGGAGGTGGAAAGCAGCTGTATGGAGTCCCACTCGACGGGTTGCAGAGGCTACTGAAGGAGAGGGTGAATCCAGTCAATTTGCTGAAATCAAAGCTATTCAACTGGCCCTAGGTATTGCAGAGAGAGAGAGGTGGCCAAGGCTCTATTTGTATACCGATTCTTGGATGGCAGCCAACGCTCTATGGGGATGGCTGAAGAGATGGAAAGAGGCCAACTGGCAGCGCAGAGGAAAACCAATTTGGGCTGCGGAAGAGTGGAAGGATATCGCTACTCGGTTAGAGAAGTTACCTGTGAAGGTTCGCCATGTAGATGCCCATGTCCCCAGAAGTAGAGCTAATGAAGAGCAGCAAAACAACCAGCAAGTACATCAGGCTGCAAAGATAGGGGAGTTGAAGATAGATCTCGACTGGGAGCATAAGGGAGAGTTATTCTTAGCACGATGGGCCCACGATGCCTCAGGCCACCAGGGTAGAGATGCCACCTATAAGTGGGCACGAGACCGAGGGGTGGATCTAACCATGGACAGTATCTCTCAGGTTATTCGTGACTGTGAGACGTGCGCTGCCATTAAGCAGGCCAAGCGACTGAAGCCCCTCTGGTATGGGGGGCGGTGGTCTAAGTACAAATACGGGGAGGCCTGGCAGATTGATTACATCACACTGCCCCAGACACGCCAGGGCAAGCGCTATGTATTAACCATGGTAGAAGCCACCACAGGATGGTTGGAAACCTACCCTGTGTCCCATGCTACAGCCCGTAACACTATCTTGGGCCTTGAGAAGCAGGTCCTTTGGAGGCACGGTACTCCCGAAAGAATTGAGTCGGATAATGGAACTCATTTTAAAAACAATCTTATTAATACTTGGGCTAGGGAACATGGCATCGAGTGGGTATACCATATCCCCTGTCATGCACCAGCTGCAGGGAAGGTGGAAAGGTACAATGGATTGTTAAAAACCACCTTAAAGGCATTGGGAGGGGGGTCTTTAAAAAACTGGGAGCAGCATTTGGCAAAGGCTACCTGGTTAGTTAACACTCGAGGTTCCACCAACCGAGCGGGTCCTGCTCAGTCTGAGCTCCTTAATATAGTAGATGGGGATAAAGCCCCAGTGGCCCATGTCAGAGGTTTGTTGGGAAAGACAGTATGGATCAACCCTGCCTCGAGTACAGACAAACCCATCCGTGGGATTGTCTTTGCTCAAGGACCAGGTAATACATGGTGGATAATGCAGAAAGATGGAACAACACGGTGTGTACCCCAGGGAGACCTGATTGTGGGATGAGACTCATATATGACTGTCATTGTTTGTTGAATGTGAGACAGAAGGAAACTGTAAGTGTCAAAGGTCTGAGCAAGTAAGATGAGAGGAATGCGTAAGTGTCAAAAGGTGTGAGTAAGTGAAATGAATGTTTTTTTATTGTATGTTCACGATATGGGATAAGGGGTGGAGTGTTGTGGGGTGACAGCCTTTATCCCAATATCGTGTGTTATGTCTGGCAGCTGTGCCTTTTCCCCCACCCCCCCCCCGCCGGCAGTCTGGCTGTGGCGGGATGGGGAAGAGAGGAGGAGGGGGGGGGGGGGGGTGTGACCAGGCACTTTTGGCTTTTGGCTTTTGGGCTGCTTGGCTTTAGCTAGCTGCTTGCTTGCTTGCTTGCTTGCTTTTTGCTTTTGCGCTGTTTTTTTTTTTTTTTTTTCCTTTTTCTTTTGTTCTCTCTCTCTCTCTTTCTTACCCTCCCCTGAAGATTCTGGACCGGCTCCGGATCGGACCTGCGAGCTCCAGGACACCCGAAGCCTGCTAGAGAAGATTCGGCGCCCTCCACAACACAGTCTGGTCCCTTTTTTTCTTTTCTTGTGTTGGGGAGTGTTCTTTTGTTACTTGTAAATAAATAGGTTTTGTTTTCCACTTTGCTCCTCCGAGGAATTCCTTCCCGAACCCGGTGTTGGGGGAGGGGTGGTTGGAGGTTTGTTTTGTTCTGGGGGGCTCCCTCTTGGAGATTTCCCCTAATTTGTCCTAAACCAGGACACCCTGGAAGTAAATCTGTACTGCCCCGCTTCTGGATGGTAGATTCCAGGAGCCACTTTGTTCTATTATAACAGTTCGTCTTGGCAGTGGTGCCACCTTGGGTCTGGGAACCATCCTGCGTATCGTGGATTTTCAGGAGCCAGAGGGCCACTCCCAGCCACAGGTCCCCAAACACATTCCATGGCCCCTTTCCCTGGAAGTAAAACTGAGATGCCCCGCTTCTGGCTGGCAGATTGCAGGAGCCACTTGGCTCTATCAAACCAGCCCGCCTTCGCACTGGTGCCCCATTGGGTCTGTGAACCATCCTGTGTATCGTGGATTTTCAGGAGCCAGCTGGCCACTCCCAGCCATAGCCCCGCCAAAACATATACCACAGCCCTTTTCCCTGGAAGTAAAACGGACCTACCCTGCTTCTGGATGGTAGATTGCAGGAGCCACTTGGCTCTATCAAATCAGCCCGACTTGGCATTGTTGCCACCTTTCATCTGGGAACCATCCTGCGTATCGTCTATTTTCAGGAGCCAGCAGTCCACACCCAGCCAAAGGCCCCCAAACAAAAACCACGGACATTTACCCTGGCAAAATAAACTCACCCGACCCCCTTCTGGCTGGCAAATTGCAGGAGCCACTTGGCTCTATCAAACCAGCCCGCCTCGGCACTGGTGCCCCCTTGGGTCTGGTAATCATCCTGCATGGCGTGGATTTTCAGCAACCAGCCGGCCACTCCCAGCCAAAGGCGCCCAAACACAAACGATGGCACTTTCCCCTGGCAAACAAAACTCACCCGCCCTGCTTCTGGATGGCAGATTGCAGGAGCCACTTGGCTCTATCAAACCAGCCCGACTCGGCACTGATGCCCCATTGGGTCTGGGAACCATCGTGCGTATCGTGGATTTTCAGGAGCCAGCCAGCCACTTCCAGCCACAGGCGCCCAAACACAAACTACGGCCCTTTTCCCTGGAAGTAAAACTGACCTTCCCATCTTCTGGCTGGTAGATTGCAGGAGCCACTTGGCTGTATCAAACCAGCCCGACTTGGCACTGGTGCCACCTTTCATCTGGGAACCATCCTGCGTATCGTGGATTTTCAGGAGCCAGGCAGCCACGCACAGCCATAGGCCCCCAAACATATAACACTACACTTTTCCCTGGAAGTAAATCTGAACTACCCCGCTTCTGGATGGTAGAGTGCAGGAGCCACTTTGTTCTATTATAACAGTCCGTCTTGGCACTGGTGCCACCTTTCATCTGGGAACCATCCTGCGTATCGTGGATTTTCAGGAGCCAGCAGGCCACTCCCAGCCAAAGGCACCCAAACAGACACCACGGCCCTTTTCTCTGGCAGACAAAACTCACCCGCCCCGCTTCTGGCTGGCAGATTGCACGAGCCACTTGGCTCTATCAAACCAGCCCGCCTTGGCATTGCTGCCACCTTTCATCTGGGAACCATCCTGTGTATCGTGGATTTTCAGGAGCCAGCCGGCCACTCCCAGCCATAGCCCCCCCAAAACATATACCACGGCCCTTTTCCCTGGAAGTAAAACGGACCTACCCCGCTTCTGGCTGGTCGATTGCAGGAGCCACTTGGCTCTATCAAACCAGCCTGACTTCGCATTGCTGCCACCTTTCATCTGGGAACCATCCTGCGTATCGTGGATTTTCAGGAGCCAGCCGGCCACTCCAAGTCAAAGGCCCCCAAACAAAATCCACGGCCATTTACCCTGGCAAACAAAACTCACCCGCCCCCCTTCTGGCTGGCAGATTGCAGGAGCTCTATCCAACCAGCCCGCCTCGACACTGGTGCACCATATGGTCTGGGAACCATCCTGCGTGGCGTGGATTTTCAGGAGACAGCCGGCCAATCACAGCCACAGGCCCCCAAACACATACCACGGTCCTTTTCCGTCGAAAAAAATCTCAGCTGTCCCTCTTCTGGATGGTAGATTTCAGGAGACACTTGGTACTGTCATAGCAGTCCGTCTTGGCAGTGGTGCCACCTTGGGTCTGGGAACCATCCTGCGTATCGTGGATTTTCAGGAGCCAGCCAGCCACTCCCAGCCACAGGCCCCCAAACAAAAACTACGGCCACTGACCTTGGCAAACAAATCTCCTCCACCCCTCTTCTGGCTGGCCGGTTGCAGGAGCCACTTGGCTCTATCAAACCAGCCCGACTTGGCAATGGTGCCACCTTTCACCTGGGAACAATCCTGCGTATCGTGGATTTTCAGGAGCTAGCCGGCCACTCCCAGCCGCAGGCCCACAAACACATACCACATACTTTTCCCTAGAAAACAAAACTCACCCGCCCCGCTTCTGGATGGTAGATTGCAGGAGCCACTTTATACTATCATTCCAGTACCACTTTGCACTGGTACCACCTTTCATCCGGGAACCATCATACGGATCGTGGATTTTCAGGAGCCAGCCGGCCACTCCCAGCCACTGGCCCCCAAACACAAACCACGGCCCTGTTTCCTGGAATAAAAACTCAGCTGCCCCTCTTCAGGATGGTAGATTGCAGGAGCCACTTTATACTATCATTCCAGTACCACTTTGCACTGGTACCACCTTTCATCTGGGAACCATCCTGCGTATCGTGGATTTTCAGGAGCCAGGCAGCCACGCACAGCCATAGGCCCCCAAACATATAACACTACACTTTTCCCTGGAAGTAAATCTGAACTACCCCGCTTCTGGATGGTAGAGTGCAGGAGCCACTTTGTTCTATTATAACAGTCCGTCTTGGCACTGGTGCCACCTTTCATCTGGGAACCATCCTGCGTATCGTGGATTTTCAGGAGCCAGCAGGCCACTCCCAGCCAAAGGCACCCAAACAGACACCACGGCCCTTTTCTCTGGCAGACAAAACTCACCCGCCCCGCTTCTGGCTGGCAGATTGCACGAGCCACTTGGCTCTATCAAACCAGCCCGCCTTGGCATTGCTGCCACCTTTCATCTGGGAACCATCCTGTGTATCGTGGATTTTCAGGAGCCAGCCGGCCACTCCCAGCCATAGCCCCCCCAAAACATATACCACGGCCCTTTTCCCTGGAAGTAAAACGGACCTACCCCGCTTCTGGCTGGTCGATTGCAGGAGCCACTTGGCTCTATCAAACCAGCCTGACTTCGCATTGCTGCCACCTTTCATCTGGGAACCATCCTGCGTATCGTGGATTTTCAGGAGCCAGCCGGCCACTCCAAGTCAAAGGCCCCCAAACAAAATCCACGGCCATTTACCCTGGCAAACAAAACTCACCCGCCCCCCTTCTGGCTGGCAGATTGCAGGAGCTCTATCCAACCAGCCCGCCTCGACACTGGTGCACCATATGGTCTGGGAACCATCCTGCGTGGCGTGGATTTTCAGGAGACAGCCGGCCAATCACAGCCACAGGCCCCCAAACACATACCACGGTCCTTTTCCGTCGAAAAAAATCTCAGCTGTCCCTCTTCTGGATGGTAGATTTCAGGAGACACTTGGTACTGTCATAGCAGTCCGTCTTGGCAGTGGTGCCACCTTGGGTCTGGGAACCATCCTGCGTATCGTGGATTTTCAGGAGCCAGCCAGCCACTCCCAGCCACAGGCCCCCAAACAAAAACTACGGCCATTGACCTTGGCAAACAAATCTCCTCCACCCCTCTTCTGGCTGGCCGGTTGCAGGAGCCACTTGGCTCTATCAAACCAGCCCGACTTGGCAATGGTGCCACCTTTCACCTGGGAACAATCCTGCGTATCGTGGATTTTCAGGAGCTAGCCGGCCACTCCCAGCCGCAGGCCCACAAACACATACCACATACTTTTCCCTAGAAAACAAAACTCACCCGCCCCGCTTCTGGATGGTAGATTGCAGGAGCCACTTTATACTATCATTCCAGTACCACTTTGCACTGGTACCACCTTTCATCCGGGAACCATCATACGGATCGTGGATTTTCAGGAGCCAGCCGGCCACTCCCAGCCACTGGCCCCCAAACACAAACCACGGCCCTGTTTCCTGGAATAAAAACTCAGCTGCCCCTCTTCAGGATGGTAGATTGCAGGAGCCACTTTATACTATCATTCCAGTACCACTTTGCACTGGTACCACCTTTCATCTGGGAACCATCCTGCGTATCGTGGATTTTCAGGAGCCAGCCGGCCACTCCCAGCCACAGGCCCCCAAACACAAACCACGGCCCTTTTCCTGGGCAAACAAAACTGACCCGTCCCGCTTCTGGCTAGCAGATTGCAGGAGCCACTTTGTACTATCACACCAGCCCGACTCGGCACTGGTGCCCCCTTGGGTCTGGGAATCATCATGAGTGGAATGGATTTTCAGGAGCCAGACGGCCACTCCCAGCCACATGCCCCCAAACAAAAACTACGGCCCTTTTCCTGGAAGTAAAACTGATCTGCCCATCTTCTGGCTGGCAGATTGCAGGAACCACTTAGCTCTATCAAACCAACCCAACTTGGCATTGTTGCCACCTTTCATCTGGGAACCATCCTGCGTATCGTGGATTTTCAGGAGCCAGCCGGCCAGTCCCAGCAACAGGCCCCCAAGCAAAAACCACGGCCCTTTTTCCTGGCAAACAAAACTCACCCGCCCCGCTTCTGGCTGGCAGATTGCAGGAGCCACTTGGCTCTATCCAACCAACCCGACTCAGCACTGGTGCCCCTTTGGGTCTGGGAACCATCCTGCGTATCGTGGATTTTCAGGAGCCAGCCGGCCACTCCCAGCCACAGGTCCCCAAACACATTCCATGGCCCCTTTCCCTGGAAGTAAAACTCAGATGCCCCGCTTCTGGCTGGCAGATTGCAGGAGCCACTTGGCTCTATCAAACCACCCGGCCTTCGCACTGGTGCCCCATTGGGTCTGGGAACCATCCTGTGTATCGTGGATTTTCAGGAGCCAGCCGGCCACTCCCAGCCAAAGGCCCCCAAACGAAAACCACGGCCCTTTTCCCTGGCAAACAAAACTCACCTGCCCCGCTTCTGGCTGGCAGATTGCAGGAGCCACATGGCTCTATCAAACCAGCCCGACTTGGCACTGGTGCCACCATTCATCTGGGGGCCATCCCTCGTATCGCGGATTTTCAGGAACCAGCTGGCCACTCCCAGCCATAGCCCCCCCAAACATATACCACAGCCCTTTTCCCTGGAAGTAAAACGGACCTACCATGATTCTAGATTGTAGATTGCAGGGGCCACTTGGCTCTATCAAATCAGCCCGACTTGGCATTGTTGCCACCTTTCATCTGGGAACCATCCTGCGTATCGTATATTTTCAGTAGCCAGCCGTCCACACCCAGCCAAAGGCCCCCAAACAAAAACCACGGACATTTACCCTGGCAAAAAAAACTCACCCGACCCCCTTCTGGCTGGCAAATTGCAGGAGCCACTTGGCTCTATCAAACCAGCCCGCCTCGGCACTGGTGCCCCCTTGGGTCTGGTAATCATCCTGCATGGCGTGGATTTTCAGCAACCAGCCGGCCACTCCCAGCCAAAGGCCCCCAAACACAAACGATGGCAATTTCCCCTGGCAAACAAAACTCACCCGCCCTGCTTCTGGATGGCAGATTGCCGGAGCCACTTGGCTCTATCAAAACAGCCCGACTCGGCACTGATGCCCCATTGGGTCTGGGAACCATCGTGCGTATCGTGGATTTTCAGAAGCCAGCCGGCCACTTCCAGCCACAGGCGCCCAAACACAAACTACGGCCCTTTTCCCTGGAAGTAAAACTGACCTTCCCATCTTCTGGCTGGCAGATTGCAGGAGCCACTTGGCTGTATCAAACCAGCCCGACTTGGCACTGGTGCCACCTTTCATCTGGGAACCATCCTGCGTATGGTGGATTTCAGGAGCCAGCCAGCCACGCACAGCCATAGGCCCCCAAACATATAACACTACACTTTTCCCTGGAAGTAAATCTGAACTACCCCACTTCTGGATGGTAGAGTGCAGGAGCCACTTTGTTCTATTATAACAGTCCGTCTTGGCACTGGTGCCACCTTTCATCTGGGAACCATCCTGCGTATCGTGGATTTTCAGGAGCCAGCCGGCCACTCCCAGCCAAAGGCACCCAAACATATACCACGGCCCTTTTCTCTGGCAGACAAATCTCACCCGCCCCGCTTCTGGCTGGCAGATTGCAGGAGCCACTTGGCTCTATCAAACCAGCCCGCCTTGGCATTGCTGCCACCTTTCATCTGGGAACCATCCTGTGTATCGTGGATTTTCAGGAGCCAGCCGGCCACTCCCAGCCATAGCCCCCCCAAAACATATACCACGGCCCTTTTCCCTGGAAGTAAAACGGACCTACCCCGCTTCTGGCTGGTCGATTGCAGGAGCCACTTGGCTCTATCAAACCAGCCTGACTTCGCATTGCTGCCACCTTTCATCTGGGAACCATCCTGCGAGGGGTGGATTTTCAGGAGCCAGCCGGCCACTCCAAGTCAAAGGCCCCCAAACAAAATCCACGGCCATTTACCCTGGCAAACAAAACTCACCCGCCCCCCTTCTGGCTGGCAGATTGCAGGAGCTCTATCCAACCAGCCCGCCTCGACACTGGTGCACCATATGGTCTGGGAACCATCCTGCGTGGCGTGGATTTTCAGGAGACAGCCGGCCAATCACAGCCACAGGCCCCCAAACACATACCACGGTCCTTTTCCGTCGAAAAAAATCTCAGCTGTCCCTCTTCTGGATGGTAGATTTCAGGAGACACTTGGTACTGTCATAGCAGTCCGTCTTGGCAGTGGTGCCACCTTGGGTCTGGGAACCATCCTGCGTATCGTGGATTTTCAGGAGCCAGCCAGCCACTCCCAGCCACAGGCCCCCAAACAAAAACTACGGCCATTGACCTTGGCAAACAAATCTCCTCCACCCCTCTTCTGGCTGGCCGGTTGCAGGAGCCACTTGGCTCTATCAAACCAGCCCGACTTGGCAATGGTGCCACCTTTCACCTGGGAACAATCCTGCGTATCGTGGATTTTCAGGAGCTAGCCGGCCACTCCCAGCCGCAGGCCCACAAACACATACCACATACTTTTCCCTAGAAAACAAAACTCACCCGCCCCGCTTCTGGATGGTAGATTGCAGGAGCCACTTTATACTATCATTCCAGTACCACTTTGCACTGGTACCACCATTCATCCGGGAACCATCATACGGATCGTGGATTTTCAGGAGCCAGCCGGCCACTCCCAGCCACTGGCCCCCAGACACAAACCACGGCCCTGTTTCCTGGAATAAAAACTCAGCTGCCCCTCTTCAGGATGGTAGATTGCAGGAGCCACTTTATACTATCATTCCAGTACCACTTTGCACTGGTACCACCTTTCATCTGGGAACCATCCTGCGTATCGTGGATTTTCAGGAGCCAGCCGGCCACTCCCAGCCACAGGCCCCCAAACACAAACCACGGCCCTTTTCCTGGGCAAACAAAACTGACCGTCCCTCTTCTGGCTAGCAGATTGCAGGAGCCACTTTGTACTATCACACCAGCCCGACTCGGCACTGGTGCCCCCTTGGGTCTGGGAATCATCATGAGTGGAATGGATTTTCAGGAGCCAGACGGCCACTCCCAGCCACATGCCCCCAAACAAAAACTACGGCCCTTTTCCTGGAAGTAAAATTGATCTGCCCATCTTCTGGCTGGCAGATTGCAGGAGCCACTTTGTACTATCACACCAGCCCGACTCGGCACTGGTGCCCCCTTGGGTCTGGGAATCATCATGAGTGGAATGGATTTTCAGGAGCCAGACGGCCACTCCCAGCCACAGGCCCCCAAACACAAACCACGGCCCTTTTCCTGGGCAAACAAAACTGACCGTCCCGCTTCTGGCTAGCAGATTGCAGGAGCCACTTTGTACTATCACACCAGCCCGACTCGGCACTGGTGCCCCCTTGGGTCTGGGAATCATCATGAGTGGAATGGATTTTCAGGAGCCAGACGGCCACTCCCAGCCACATGCCCCCAAACAAAAACTACGGCCCTTTTCCTGGAAGTAAAACTGATCTGCCCATCTTCTGGCTGGCAGATTGCAGGAACCACTTAGCTCTATCAAACCAACCCAACTTGGCATTGCTGCCACCTTTCATCTGGGAACCATCCTGCGTATCGTGGATTTTCAGGAGCCAGCCGGCCAGTCCCAGCAACAGGCCCCCAAGCAAAAACCACGGCCGTTTTTCCTGGCAAACAAAACTCACCCGCCCCGCTTCTGGCTGGCAGATTGCAGGAGCCACTTGGCTCTATCCAACCAACCCGACTCAGCATTGGTGCCCCTTTGGGTCTGGGAACCATCCTGCGTATCGTGGATTTTCAGGAGCCAGCCGGCCACTCCCAGCCACAGGTCCCCAAACACATTCCATGGCCCCTTTCCCTGGAAGTAAAACTCAGATGCCCCGCTTCTGGCTGGCAGATTGCAGGAGCCACTTGGCTCTATCAAACCAGCCCGCCTTCGCACTGGTGCCCCATTGGGTCTGGGAACCATCCTGTGTATCGTGGATTTTCAGGAGCCAGCCGGCCACTCCCAGCCAAAGGCCCCCAAACGAAAACCACGGCCCTTTTCCCTGGCAAACAAAACTCACCTGCCCCGCTTCTGGCTGGCAGATTGCAGGAGCCACTTGGCTCTATCAAACCAGCCCGACTTGGCACTGGTGCCACCATTCATCTGGGGGCCATCCCTCGTATCGTGGATTTTCAGGAACCAGCTGGCCACTCCCAGCCATAGCCCCCCCAAACATATACCACAGCCCTTTTCCCTGGAAGTAAATGACCTACCATGATTCTGGATTGTAGATTGCAGGGGCCATTTGGCTCTATCAAATCAGCCCGACTTGGCATTGTTGCCACCTTTCATCTGGGAACCATCCTGCGTATCGTCTATTTTCAGGAGCCAGCCGTCCACACCCAGCCAAAGGCCCCCAAACACAAACGATGTCAATTTCCCCTGGCAAACAAAACTCACCCGCCCTGCTTCTGGATGGCAGATTGCCGGAGCCACTTGGCTCTATCAAACCAGCCCGACTCGGCACTGATGCCCCATTGGGTCTGGGAACCATCGTGCGTATCGTGGATTTTCAGGAGCCAGCCGGCCACTTCCAGCCACAGGCGCCCAAACACAAACTACGGCCCTTTTCCCTGGAAGTAAAACTGACCTTCCCATCTTCTGGCTGGCAGATTGCAGGAGCCACTTGGCTGTATCAAACCAGCCCGACTTGGCACTGGTGCCACCTTTCATCTGGGAACCATCCTGCGTATGGTGGATTTTCAGGAGCCAGCCAGCCACGCACAGCCATAGGCCCCCAAACATATAACACTACACTTTTCCCTGGAAGTAAATCTGAACTACCCCGCTTCTGGATGGTAGAGTGCAGGAGCCACTTTGTTCTATTATAACAGTCCGTCTTGGCAGTGGTGCCACCTTGGGTCTGGGAACCATCCTGCGTATCGTGGATTTTCAGGAGCCAGCCGGCCACTCCCAGCCAAAGGCACCCAAACATATAGAACGGCCCTTTTCTCTGGCAGACAAATCTCACCCGCCCCGCTTCTGGCTGGCAGATTGCAGGAGCCACTTGGCTCTATCAAACCAGCCCGCCTTGGCATTGCTGCCACCTTTCATCTGGGAACCATCCTGTGTATCGTGGATTTTCAGGAGCCAGCCGGCCACTCCAAGCCAAAGGCCCCCAAACAAAAACCACGGCCATTTACCCTGGCAAACAAAACTCACCCGCCCCCCTTCTGGCTGGCAGATTGCAGGAGCTCTATCCAACCAGCCCGCCTCGGCACTGGTGCACCCTTGGGTCTGGCAATCATCCTGCGTGGCATGGATTTTCAGGAGCCAGCCGGCCACTCCCAGCCAAATGCCCCCAAACACAAACTACGGCCCTTTCCCTGCAAGTAAACCTGACCTGCCCGTCTTCTGGCTGGCAGTTTGCAGCAGCCACTTGGCTCTATCAAACCAGCCCGCCTCGACACTGGTGCCCCTTATGGTATGGGAACCATCCTGCGTGGCGTGGATTTTCAGGAGACAGCCGGCCAATCACAGCCACAGGCCCCCAAACATATACCACGGTCATTTTCCGTCGAAAAAAATCTCAGCTGTCCCTCTTCTGGATGGTAGATTTCAGGAGACACTTGGTACTGTCATAGCAGTCCGTCTTGGCAGTGGTGCCACCTTGGGTCTGGGAACCATCCTGCGTATCGTGGATTTTAAAGAGGCAGCCGACCACGCCTAACCACAGGCCCCAAAATAAAAACCACGGCCCTTTTCCCTGGAAGTAAAACTGACCTGCCCATCTTCTGGCTGGCAGATTGCAGGAGCCAGTTGGTACAATCAAACCAGCCCGACTTGACACTGGTGCCACCTTTCATCTGGGAACCATCCTGCGTATCGTGGATTTTCAGGAGCCAGCCAGCCACTCCCAGCCACAGACCCCCGAACACAAACCACGGCTCTTTTTCCTGTAAAACAAAATTCACCCGCCCCGCTCCTGGCTGGCAGATTGCAGGAGCCACTTTGTTGTATCAAACCAGCCCGACTCGGCACCGGTGCACCCTTGGGTCTGGGAACCATCCTGCGCGGCGTGGATTTTAAGGAGCCAGCCGGCCACTCCAAGCCAAAGGCCCCCAAACAAAAACCACGGCCATTTACCCTGGCAAACAAAACTCACCCGCCCCCCTTCTGGCTGGCAGATTGCAGGAGCTCTATCCAACCAGCCCGCCTCAGCACTGGTGCACCCTTGGGTCTGGGAATCATCCTGCGTGGCATGGATTTTCAGGAGCCAGCCGGCCACTCCCAGCCAAAAGCCCCCAAACCCAAACTACGGCCCTTTCCCTGCAAGTAAACCTGACCTGCCCGTCTTCTGGCTGGCAGTTTGCAGCAGCCACTTGGCTCTATCAAACCAGCCCGCCTCGACACTGGTGCCCCATATGGTCTGGGAACCATCCTGCGTGGCGTGGATTTTCAGGAGACAGCCGGCCAATCACAGCCACAGGCCCCCAAACACATACCACGGTCCTTTTCCGTCGAAAAAAATCTCAGCTGTCCCTCTTCTGGATGGTAGATTTCAGGAGACACTTGGTACTGTCATAGCAGTCCGTCTTGGCAGTGGTGCCACCTTGGGTCTGGGAACCATCCTGCGTATCGTGGATTTTCAGGAGCCAGCCAGCCACTCCCAGCCACAGGCCCCCAAACAAAAACTACGGCCATTGTCCTTGGCAAACAAAACTCCTCCACCCCTCTTCTGGCTGGCCGGTTGCAGGAGCCACTTGGCTCTATCAAACCAGCCCGACTTGGCAATGGTGCCACCTTTCACCTGGGAACAATCCTGCGTATCGTGGATTCTCAGGAGCTAGCCGGCCACTCCCAGCCGCAGGCCCCCAAACACATACCACGTACTTTTCCCTAGAAAACAAAACTCACCCGCCCCGTTTCTGGATGGTAGATTGCAGGAGCCACTTTATACTATCACTCCAGTACCACTTTGCACTGGTACAACCTTTAATCTGGGAGCCATCATACGGATCGTGGATTTTCAGGAGCCAGCCGGCCACTCCCAGCCACTGGCCCCCAAACAGAAACCACGGCCCTGTTTCCTGGAATAAAAACTCAGCTGCCCCTCTTCTGGATGGTAGATTGCAGGAGCCACTCTGTACTATCATTCCAGCCCGACTTTGCACTGGTGCCACCTTTCATCTGGGAACCATCCTGCGTATCGTGGATTTTCAGGAGCCAGCCGGCCACTCCCAGCCACAGGCCCCCGAACACAAACCACGGCCCTTTTCGCGGGCAAACAAAACTGACCCGTCCCGCTTCTGGCTAGCAGATTGCAGGAGCCACTTTGTACTATCACACCAGCCCGACTCGGCACTGGTGCCCCCTTGGGTCTGGGAATCATCATGAGTGGAATGGATTTTCAGGAGCCAGACGGCCACTCCCAGCCACAGGCCCCCAAACAAAAACTACGGCGCTTTTCCTGGAAGTAAAACTGATCTGCCCATCTTCTGGCTGGCAGATTGCAGGAACCACTTAGCTCTATCAAACCAACCCAACTTGGCGTTGCTGCAACCTTTCATCTGGGAATCATCCTGCGTATCGTGGATTTTCAGGAGCCAGCCGGCCAATCCCACCCACAGGCCCCCAAACACATACCACGGTCCTTTTCCGTCGAAAAAAAACTCAGCTGCCCCGCTTCTGGATGGTATATTGCAGGAGCCACTTTACACTATCATTCCAGTACCACTCTGCACTGGTGCCACCTTTCATCCGGGAACCATCATACGGATCGTGGATTTTCAGGAGCCAGCCGGCCACTCGCAGACACTGGCTCCCAAACAAAAACCACGGCCCTTTTTCCTGGAATAAAAACTCAGCTGCCCCTCTTCTGGATGGTAGATTGCAGGAGCCACTCTGTACTATACTTCCAGCCCGACTTGCCACTGGTGTCACTTTTCATCTGGGAACCATCCTGCGTATCGTGGATTTTCAGGAGCCAGCCGGCCACTCCCAGCCACAGGCCCCCAAACACAAACCACGGCCCTTTTCCCGGGCAAACAAAACTGACCCGTCCCGCTTCTGGCGAGCAGATTGCAGGAGCCACTTTGTACTATCATACCAGCCCGACTCGGCACTGGTGCCCCCTTGGGTCTGGGAATCATCGTGAGTGGAATGGATTTTCAGGAGCCAGACCGCCATTCCCAGCCACAGGCGCCCAAACACAAACCACGACACTTGTCCCTGGAAGTAAAACTGACCTGCTCATCTTCTGGCTGGCAGAATGCAGGAGCCACTTGCGTCTATCAAACCAGCCCGACTTGGCACTGGTGCCACCTTTCATCTGGGAACCATCCTGCGTGGCGTGGACTTTCAGGAGACAGCCGGCCAATCCCAGCCATAGTCTCCCAAATATATACCACGGTCTATTTCCGTCGAAAAAAAACTCAGCCTCCCTGATTCTGGATGGTAGATAGCAGGAGCCACTTTGTACTATCATTCCAGTCCCACTTGGCATTCGTGCCACATTTCATCTGGGAACCATCATGCGGATCGTGGATTTTCAGGAGCCAGCCGGCCACTCCCAGCCACAGGCCTCCCAACACATACCACGGCCCTTTTCCCTGGAAGTTAAACTCAGATGCCCCGCTTCTGGCTGGCAGATTGCAGGAGCCACTTGGCTCTATCAAACCAGCTCGACTTGGCCCTGCTGCCACCTTTCATTGGGAAACCCTCCTGTGTATCGTGGATTTTCAGGAGCCAGCCGGCCAGTCCCAGCCATAGGCCCCCAAACACAAACCACGGCCCTTTTCCCTGGAAGTAAATCTGTACTACCCCGCTTCTGGATGGTAGATTCCAGGAGCCACTTTGTTCTATTATAAAAGTTCGTCTTGGCAGTGGTGCCACCTTGGGTCTGGGAACCATCCTGCGTATCGTGGATTTTCAGGAGCCAGCCGGCCACTCCCAGCCACAGGTCCCCAAACACATTCCATGGCCCCTTTCCCTGGAAGTAAAACTCAGATGCCCCGCTTCTGGCTGGCAGATTGCAGGAGCCACTTGGCTCTATCAAACCAGCCCGCCTTCGCACTGGTGCCCCATTGGGTCTGGGAACCATCCTGTGTATTGTGGATTTTCAGGAGCCAGCCGGCCACTCCCAGCCAAAGGCCCCCAAACGAAAACCACGGCCCTTTTCCCTGGCAAACAAAACTCACCCGCCCCGCTTCTGGCTGGCAGATTGCAGAAGCCACTTGGCTCTATCAAACCAGCCTGCCTTCGCATTGGTGCCCCATTGGGTCTGGTAACCATCCTGCGTGGAGTGGATTTTCAGGAGCCAGCCGGCCACTCCAAACCACAAGTCCCCGAACTCAAACCACGGCCCTTTTACCGGGAAGTTAACCTGACCAGCCCTTCTTCTGGCTGGCAGATTGCAGGAGCCACTTGGCTCTATGAAACCAGCCCGACTTGGCACTGGTGCCACCTTTC
The DNA here is from genome assembly GCF_047830755.1 of Zonotrichia albicollis. NCBI lineage: Eukaryota > Metazoa > Chordata > Aves > Passeriformes > Passerellidae > Zonotrichia > Zonotrichia albicollis. The sequence continues at coordinate 25,377,344 of NC_133860.1, forward strand.
ATCTGGGAACCATCCTGCGAGGGGTGGAATTTCCGGAGCCAGCCGGCCACTCCCAGCCTCAGGCCCCCCGAACACCAACGACGGCCCTTTTCCCTGGCAAACAAAACTCACCCGTCCTGCTTCTGTCTGGCAGTTTGCAGGAGCCACTTGGTGCTCTCAAATCAGTCCGACTTGGCGCTGGTGCCACCTTTCATCTGGGAACCATCCTGCGTAGCGTGGATTTTCAGGAGCCAGCCGGCCACTCCCAGCCACAGGCCCCCGAACACAAACCACGGCCCTTTTCCCTGGCAAATAAAACTCACCCGTCCTGCTACTGGCTAGCAGATTGCAGGAGGCACTTTGTACTATCACACCAGCCGGACTTGGCACTGGTGCTCCATTGGGTCTGGGAACCATCCTGTGTGTCGTGGATTTGGAGGAGCCAGCCGGCCACTCCAAGCCACAGGCCCCCAAGCAACAACTACGGCCCTTTTCCCTGGAAGTAAAACTGACCTGCCCATCTTCTGCTGACAGATTGCTGTAGCCACTATGCTCTATCAAAACAGCCCGACTTGGCACTGGTGCCACCCTTCATCTGGGAACCATCGTGCGTATCGTGGATTTTCAGGAGCCAGCCGGCCACTCCTAGCCACAGGCCCCCAAACACAAACCACGGCCCTTTTCCCTGGCAAACAAAACTCACCCGCCCTGCTTCTGGCTGTCACAATGCAGGAGCCACTTTGTACTACCACACCAGCCCGACACGGCACTGCTGCCACCTTGGGTCTGGGAACAATCCTGCGTGGCATGGATTTTCAGGAGCCAGCTGGCCACTTCCAGCAACCGGCCAACAAACACCAACTACGGCCCTTTTCCCTGGAAGTAAAACTGACCTGCCCATCTATTGGCTGGCAGATTGCAGGAGCCACTTGGCTCTATCAAACCAGCCCGACTTGGCACTGGTGCCACCTTTCATCTGGGAACCATCCTATGTATCGTGGATTTTCAGGAGCCATCCGGCTACTCCCAGCCACAGGCCCCCGAACACAAACCACGGCCCTTTTCCCTGGAAGTAAAACTGACCTGCCCATTTTCTGGCTGGCAGATTGCAGGAGCCACTTCCCTCTATCAAACCAGCCCGACTTGGCACTGGTGCCACCTTTCATCTGGGAACCATCCTGCATAGCGTGGATTTTCAGGAGCCAGCCGGCCACTCCCAGCCTCAGGCCCCTGAACACAAATCATGGCCCTTTTCCCTGCCAAACAAAACTCACCCACCCCGCTTCTGGCTGGCAGATTGCAGGAGCCACTTGGCTCTATCAAACCAGCCCGCCTCGGCACTGGTACCCCCTTGGGTCTGGGAACCATCCTGCGTATCGTGGATTTTCAGGAGCCAGCCGGCCACTCCCAGCCACAGGCCCCCAAACACAAACCACGGCCCTTTTCCCGGGCAAACAAAACTGACCCGTCCCGCTTCTGGCGAGCAGATTGCAGGAGCCACTTTGTACTATCATACCAGCCCGACTCGGCACTGGTGCCCCCTTGGGTCGGGGAATCATCGTGAGTGGAATGGATTTTCAGGAGCCAGACCGCCACTCCCAGCCACAGGCCCCCAAACAAAATCTACGGCCCTTTTCCTGGAAGTAAAACTGACCTGCCCATCTTCTGGCTGGCAGATTGCAGGAACCACTTGGCTCTATCAAACCAACCCAACTTGGCACTGCTGCAACCTTTCATCTGGGGACCATCCTGCGTATCGTGGATTTTCAGGAGCCAGCCGGCCAGTCCCAGCAACAGGCCCCCAAACAAGAACCACGGCACTTTTCCCTGGCAAACAAAACTCACCCGCCCCCTTTCTGGCTGGTGGATTGCAGGAGCCACTTTGTATATTCATACCAGTCCCACTCGGCACTGGTGCCCCATTGGGTCTGGGAACCATCCTGCGTGGCGTGGATTTTCAGAAGCCAGCCGACCACTCCCAGCCAATGGCCCCCGAACACAAACCATGACACTTTTCCCTGGAAGTAAAACTGACCTGCTCATCTTCTGGCTGGCAGAATGCAGGAGCCACTTGCGTCTATCAAACCAGCCCGACTTGGCACTGGTGCCACCTTTCATCTGGGAACCATCCTGCGTGGCGTGGACTTTCAGGAGACAGCCGGCCAATCCCAGCCATAGTCTCCCAAACATATACCACGGTCTATTTCCGTCGAAAAAAAACTCAGCCTCCCTGATTCTGGATGGTAGATAGCAGGAGCCACTTTGTACTATCATTCCAGTCCCACTTGGCACTCGTGCCACATTTCATCTGGGAACCATCATTCGGATCGTGGATTTTCAGGAGCCAGCCGGCCACTCCCAGCCACAGGCCTCCCAACACATACCACGGCCCTTTTCCCTGGAAGTTAAACTCAGATGCCCAGCTTCGGGCTGGCAGATTGCAGGAGCCACTTGGCTCTATCAAACCAGCTCGACTTGGCCCTGCTGCCAACTTTCATTCGGGAACCATCCTGCGTATCGTGGATTTTCAGGAGTCAGCCGGCCACTCCCAGCCATAGGCCCCCAAACAAAAACCACGGCCCTTTTCCCTGGAAGTAAATCTGTACTACCCCGCTTCTGGATGGTAGATTCCAGGAGCCACTTTGTTCTATTATAACAGTTCGTCTTGGCAGTGGTGCCACCTTGGGTCTGGGAACCATCCTGCGTATCGTGGATTTTCAGGAGCCAGCCGGCCACTCAAAGCCACAGGTCCCCAAACACATTCCATGGCCCTTTTCCCTGGAAGTAAAACTGAGATGCCCCGCTTCTGGCTGGCAGATTGCAGAAGCCACTTGGCTCTATCAAACCAGCCCGCCTTCGCATTGGTGCCCCATTGGGTCTGGTAACCATCCTGCGTGGAGTGGATTTTCAGGAGCCAGCCGGCCACTCCAAACCACAAGCCCCCGAACTCAAACCACGGCCCTTTTTCCTGGAAGTTAACCTGACCTGTCCTTCTTCTGGCTGGCAGATTGCAGGAGCCACTTGGCTCTATGAAACCAGCCTGACTTGGCACTGGTGCCACCTTTCATCTGGGAACCATCCTGCGAGGGGTGGATTTTCAGGAGCCAGCCGGCCACTCCCAGCCACAGGCCCCCCGAACACCAACGACGGCCCTTTTCCCTGGCAAACAAAACTCACCCGTCCTGCTTCTGTCTGGCAGTTTGCAGGAGCCACTTGGTGCTATCAAATCAGTCCGACTTGGCGCTGGTGCCACCTTTCATCTGGGAACCATCCTGCGTAGCGTGGATTTTCAGGAGCCAGCCGGCCACTCCCAGCCACAGGCCCCCGAACACAAACCACGGCCCTTTTCCCTGGCAAATAAAACTCACCCGTCCTGCTACTGGCTAGCAGATTGCAGGAGGCACTTTGTACTATCACACCAGCCGGACTTGGCACTGGTGCTCCATTGGGTCTGGGAACCATCCTGTGTGTCGTGGATTTGGAGGAGCCAGCCGGCCACTCCAAGCCACAGGCCCCCAAGCAACAACTACGGCCCTTTTCCCTGGAAGTAAAACTGACCTGCCCATCTTCTCCTGACAGATTGCTGTAGCCACTATGCTCTATCAAAACAGCCCGACTTGGCACTGGTGCCACCCTTCATCTGGGAACCATCGTGCGTATCGTGGATTTTCAGGAGCCAGCCGGCCACTCCTAGCCACAGGCCCCCAAACACAAACCACGGCCCTTTTCCCTGGCAAACAAAACTCACCCGCCCTGCTTCTGGCTGTCACAATGCAGGAGCCACTTTGTACTACCACACCAGCCCGACACGGCACTGCTGCCACCTTGGGTCTGGGAACAATCCTGCGTGGCATGGATTTTCAGGAGCCAGCTGGCCACTTCCAGCAACCGGCCAACAAACACCAACTACGGCCCTTTTCCCTGGAAGTAAAACTGACCTGCCCATCTATTGGCTGGCAGATTGCAGGAGCCACTTGGCTCTATCAAACCAGCCCGACTTGGCACTGGTGCCACCTTTCATCTGGGAACCATCCTATGTATCGTGGATTTTCAGGAGCCATCCGGCTACTCCCAGCCACAGGCCCCCGAACACAAACCACGGCCCTTTTCCCTGGAAGTAAAACTGACCTGCCCATTTTCTGGCTGGCAGATTGCAGGAGCCACTTCCCTCTATCAAACCAGCCCGACTTGGCACTGGTGCCACCTTTCATCTGGGAACCATCCTGCGTAGCGTGGATTTTCAGGAGCCAGCCGGCCACTCCCAGCCTCAGGCCCCTGAACACAAATCATGGCCCTTTTCCCTGCCAAACAAAACTCACCCACCCCGCTTCTGGCTGGCAGATTGCAGGAGCCACTTGGCTCTATCAAACCAGCCCGCCTCGGCACTGGTACCCCCTTGGGTCTGGGAACCATCCTGCGTATCGTGGATTTTCAGGAGCCAGCCGGCCACTCCCAGCCACAGGCCCCCAAACACAAACCACGGCCCTTTTCCCGGGCAAACAAAACTGACCCGTCCCGCTTCTGGCGAGCAGATTGCAGGAGCCACTTTGTACTATCATACCAGCCCGACTCGGCACTGGTGCCCCCTTGGGTCGGGGAATCATCGTGAGTGGAATGGATTTTCAGGAGCCAGACCGCCACTCCCAGCCACAGGCCCCCAAACAAAATCTACGGCCCTTTTCCTGGAAGTAAAACTGACCTGCCCATCTTCTGGCTGGCAGATTGCAGGAACCACTTGGCTCTATCAAACCAACCCAACTTGGCACTGCTGCAACCTTTCATCTGGGGACCATCCTGCGTATCGTGGATTTTCAGGAGCCAGCCGGCCAGTCCCAGCAACAGGCCCCCAAACAAGAACCACGGCACTTTTCCCTGGCAAACAAAACTCACCCGCCCCCTTTCTGGCTGGTGGATTGCAGGAGCCACTTTGTATATTCATACCAGTCCCACTCGGCACTGGTGCCCCATTGGGTCTGGGAACCATCCTGCGTGGCGTGGATTTTCAGAAGCCAGCCGACCACTCCCAGCCAATGGCCCCCGAACACAAACCATGACACTTTTCCCTGGAAGTAAAACTGACCTGCTCATCTTCTGGCTGGCAGAATGCAGGAGCCACTTGCGTCTATCAAACCAGCCCGACTTGGCACTGGTGCCACCTTTCATCTGGGAACCATCCTGCGTGGCGTGGACTTTCAGGAGACAGCCGGCCAATCCCAGCCATAGTCTCCCAAACATATACCACGGTCTATTTCCGTCGAAAAAAAACTCAGCCTCCCTGCTTCTGGATGGTAGATAGCAGGAGCCACTTTGTACTATCATTCCAGTCCCACTTGGCACTCGTGCCACATTTCATCTGGGAACCATCATTCGGATCGTGGATTTTCAGGAGCCAGCCGGCCACTCCCAGCCACAGGCCTCCCAACACATACCACGGCCCTTTTCCCTGGAAGTTAAACTCAGATGCCCAGCTTCGGGCTGGCAGATTGCAGGAGCCACTTGGCTCTATCAAACCAGCTCGACTTGGCCCTGCTGCCAACTTTCATTCGGGAACCATCCTGCGTATCGTGGATTTTCAGGAGTCAGCCGGCCACTCCCAGCCATAGGCCCCCAAACAAAAACCACGGCCCTTTTCCCTGGAAGTAAATCTGTACTACCCCGCTTCTGGATGGTAGATTCCAGGAGCCACTTTGTTCTATTATAACAGTTCGTCTTGGCAGTGGTGCCACCTTGGGTCTGGGAACCATCCTGCGTATCGTGGATTTTCAGGAGCCAGCCGGCCACTCAAAGCCACAGGTCCCCAAACACATTCCATGGCCCTTTTCCCTGGAAGTAAAACTGAGATGCCCCGCTTCTGGCTGGCAGATTGCAGAAGCCACTTGGCTCTATCAAACCAGCCCGCCTTCGCATTGGTGCCCCATTGGGTCTGCTAACCATCCTGCGTGGAGTGGATTTTCAGGAGCCAGCCGGCCACTCCAAACCACAAGCCCCCGAACTCAAACCACGGCCCTTTTTCCTGGAAGTTAACCTGACCTGCCCTTCTTCTGGCTGGCAGATTGCAGGAGCCACTTGGCTCTATGAAACCAGCCCGACTTGGCACTGGTGCCACCTTTCATCTGGGAACCATCCTGCGAGGGGTGGATTTTCAGGAGCCAGCCGGCCACTCCCAGCCACAGGCCCCCGAAAACAAATGACGGCCCTTTTCCCTGGCAAACAAAACTCACCCGTCCTGCTTCTGTCTGGCAGTTTGCAGGAGCCACTTGGTGCTATCAAATCAGTCCGACTTGGCACTGGTGCTCCATTGGGTCTGGGAACCATCCTGTGTGTCGTGGATTTTGAGGAGCCAGCCGGCCACTCCAAGCCACAGGCCCCCAAGCAACAACTACGGCCCTTTTTCTCTGGAAGTAAAACTGACCTGCCCATCTTCTGCTGACAGATTGCTGTAGCCACTATGCTCTATCAAAACAGCCCGACTTGGCACTGGTGCCACCCTTCATCTGGGAACCATCGTGCGTATCGTGGATTTTCAGGAGCCAGCCGGCCACTCCTAGCCACAGGACCCCAAACACAAACCACGGCCCTTTTCCCTGGCAAACAAAACTCACCCGCCCTGCTTCTGGCTGTCACAATGCAGGAGCCACTTTGTACTACCACACCAGCCCGACACGGCACTGCTGCCACCTTGGGTCTGGGAACAATCCTGCGTGGCATGGATTTTCAGGACCCAGCTGGCCACTACCAGCAACCGGCCAACAAACACCAACTACGGCCCTTTTCCCTGGAAGTAAAACTGACCTGCCCATCTATTGGCTGGCAGATTGCAGGAGCCACTTGGCTCTATCAAACCAGCCCGACTTGGCACTGGTGCCACCTTTCATCTGGGAACCATCCTATGTATCGTGGATTTTCAGGAGCCATCCGGCTACTCCCAGCCACAGGCCCCCGAACACAAACCACGGCCCTTTTCCCTGGAAGTAAAACTGACCTGCCCATTTTCTGGCTGGCAGTTTGCAGGAGCCACTTCCCTCTATCAAACCACCCCGACCTGGCACTGGTGCCACCTTTCATCTGGGAACCATCCTGCGTGGGGTGGATTTTCAGGAGCCAGCCGGCCACTCCCACTCTCAGGCCCCTGAAGACAAACCATGGCCCTTTTCCCTGCCAAACAAAACTCACCCACCCCGCTTCTGGCTGGCAGATTGCAGGAGCCACTTGGCTCTATCAAACCAGCCCGCCTCGGCACTGGTACCCCCTTGGGTCTGGGAACCATCCTGCGTATCATGGATTTTCAGGAGCCAGCCGGCCACTCCCAGCCACAGGCCCCCAAACACAACCTACGGCCCCTTTCCCTGGAAGTAAAACTGACCTGCCCATCTTCTGGCTGGCAGATTGTAGGAGCCACTTGGCTCTATCAAACCAGCCGGACTTGGCACTGGGGCCACCTTTCATCTGGGAACCATCCTTCGTATGGTGGATTTTCAGGAGCCAGTCGGCCACTCCCAGCCATATGCCCCCAAACATATAACACGGCCCATTTCCCTGGAAGTAAATCTGTACTACCCCGCGCTGGATGGTAGATTGCAGGAGCCACTTTGTTCCATTATAACAGTCCGTCTTGGGAGTGGTGCCACCTTCGGTCTGGGAACCATTCTGCGTATCGTGGATTTTCAGGAGCCAGCCGGCCACTCCCAGCCACAAGTCCCCAAACCCATACCACGGCCCTTTTCCCTGGAAGTAAAACTGAGATGCCCATCTTCTGGCTGGCAGATTGCAGAAGCCACTTGGCTCTATCAAATCAGCCCGCCTTCGCACTGGTACCCCATTGGGTCTGGTAACCATCCTGCATGGAGTGGATTTTCAGGAGCCAGCCGGCCACTCCCAACCACAAGCCCCCGAACTCAAACCACGGCCCTTTTTCCTGGAAGTTAACCTGACCTGCCCTTCTTCTGGCTGGCAGATTGCAGGAGCCACTTGGCTCTATCAAACCAGCCCGACTTGGCACTGGTGCCACCTTTCATCTGGGAACCATCCTGCGTATCGTGGATTTTCAGGAGCCAGCCGGCCACTCCCAGCCACAGGCCCCCGAACACAAACGACGGCCCTTTTCCCTGGCAAACAAAACTCACCCGCCCTGCTTCTGGCTGTCACAATGCAGGAGCCACATTGTACTATCACACCAGCCCGACACGGCACTGGTGCCACCTTGGGTCTGGGAACAATCCTGCGTGGTATGGATTTTCAGGAGCCAGCTGGCCACTCCCAGCCACCGGCCCCCAAACACCAACTACGGCCCTTTTCCCTGGAAGTAAAACTGACCTGCCCATCTATAGGCTGGCAGATTGCAGGAGCCACTTGGCTCTATCAAACCAGCCCGACTTGGCACTGGTGCCACCTTTCATCTGGGAACCATCCTATGTATCGTGGATTTTCAGGAGCCATCCAGCCACTCCCAGCCACAGGCCCCCGAACACAAACCACGGCCCTTTTCCCTGCAAGTAAAACTGACCTTCCCATTGTCTGGCTGGCAGTTTGCAGGAGCCACTTGGCTCTATCAAACAAGCCCGATTCGGCAATGGTGCCCCCTTGGGTCTGGGAAACATCCTGCGTGTCCTGGATTTTCAGGAGCCAGCCGGCCACTCCAAGCCACAAGCCCCCGAACACAAACCACGGCCCTTTTCCCTGGAAGTAAAACTGACCTGCCCATTTTCTGGCTGGCAGATTGCAGGAGCCACTTGGCTCTATGAAACCAGCCCGACTTGGCACTGATGCCCCCCTTCATCTGGGAACCATCCTTCGTTTCGCGGATTTTCAGGAGCCAGCCGGCCACTCCCAGCCACAGGCCCCCGAACACAAACCACAGCCCTTTTCCCTGGCAAAGAAAACTCACACGGCCCGCTTCTGGCTGGCATCTTGCAGAAGCCACTTGCCTCTATAAAACCAACCCGACTTGGCACAGGTGCCACCTTTCATCTGGGAACCATCCTGCGTTTCGTGGATTTTCCGGAGCCAGCTGGCCACTCCCAGATATAGGCCCCCAAATATATACAACGGCCCATTTCCCTGGAAGTAAATCTGACCCACCCCGCTTCTGGATGGTAGATTGCAGGAGCCAGTTTGTTATATTATAACAGTCGGTCTTGGCAGTGGTGCCACATTGGGTCTGGGAACCCTCCTGCGTATCGTGGATTTTCAGGAGCCAGCTGGCCACTCCCAGCCACAGGTCCCCAAACACATACCACGGCCCTTTTCCCTGGAAGTAAAACTGACCTGCCCATCTACTGGCTGGCAGATTGCAGGAGCCACTTGGCTCTATCAAACCAGCCCGACTTGGCACTGGTGCCACCTCTCATCTGGGAACCATCCTGCGTATCGTGGATTTTCAGGAGCCAGCCAGCCACTCCCAGACACAGGCCCCGGAACACAAACCACGGCCCTTTTCCCTGGCAAACAAAACTCACCCGTCCTGCTCCTGGCTGGTAGATTGCAGGAGCCACTTTGTACTTTCATTCCAGTCCCACTCGGCACTGCTGCCACATTTCATCTGGGAACCATCCTGCGTATCGTGGATTTTCAGGAGCCAGCCGGCCACTCCCAGCCACAGGTCCCCAAACACATACCACGGCCCTTTTCCCTGGAAGTAAAACTCAGATGCCCCGCTTCTGGCTGGCAGATTGCAGGAGCCACTTGGCTCTATCAAGCCAGCCCGACTTGGCACTGCTGCAACCTTTCATCTAGGAATCATCCTGCGTATCGTGGATTTTCAGGAGCCAGCCGGCCACTCCCAGCCACAGGCCCCCAAACACAAGCCACGGCCCTTTTCCCTGGCATACAAAACTCACCCACCCCGCTTCTGGCTGGCAGATTGCAGGAAACACTTTGCTTTATCAAACCAGCCCGACTTGCCACTGGTGCCACCTTTTATCTGGGTAGCATCCTGCGTATTGTGGATTTTCAGGAGCCAGCAGGCCACTCCCATCCACAGGCCCCCAAACACATACCACGGCCCTTTTCCGTGGAAAAAAAACTCAGCTGCCCCTCTTCTGGATGGTAGATTGCAGGAGCCACTTTGTACTATCATTCCAGTCCCACTAGGCAGTGGTGCCACCTTTCATCCGGGAACCATCCTGCGTATCGTGGATTTTAAGGAGCCAGCCTAACACTCCCAGCCAAAAGCCCCCAAACATATACCACGGCCCTTTTCCCTGGAAGTAAATCTAAACTGCCCCTCATCTGGATGGTAGACTGCAGGAGCCACTTGGTGCTATCAAATCAGTCCGACTCGGGACTTGTGCCCCATTGGGTCTGGGAACCATCCTGCGTATCATGGATTTTCAGCAGCCAGCCGGCCACTCCAAGCCAGAGGCACCCGAACACAAACGACGGCCCTTTTCCCTGGCAAACAAAACTCACCCGCCCCGCTTCTGGCTGGCAGATTGCAGGAGCCACTTGGCTCTATTAAACCCGCCGGCCTCGGCACTGGTGCCCCCTTGAGTCTGGGAACCATCCTGCGTATCGTGGATTTTCAGGAGCCAGCCGGCCACTCCCAGCCACAGGCCCCCAAACACAAATTGCGGCCCTTTTCCCTGGAAATAAAATTGACCTGCCATCTTCTGGCTGGCAGATTGCAGGAGCCACTTGGCTCTATCAAACCAGCCCGACTTGGCACTGATGCCCCCCTTCATCTGGGAACCATCCTTCGTATCGTGGATTTTCAGGAGCCAGCAGGCCACTCCCAGCAAAAGGACCTCAAACACAAACCACGGCCCATTTCCCTGGAAGTAAAACTGACCTGCCCATCTTCTGGCTGGCAGATTGCAGGAGCCACTTGGTACTCTCAAATCAGCCCCCCTCGGCACTGGTGCCCCCTTGGGGATGGAAATCATCCTGCGTGGCATGGATTTTCAGGAGCCAGCCAGCCACTCCCAGCCTAAAGCCACCAAACACAAACCACGTCCCTTCTCCCTGGAAGTAAAACTGAGCAGCCCGTCTTCTGGATGGCAGTTTGCAGAAGCCACTTGGCTCTATCAAACCAGCCCAACTCGGCACTGGTGCCCCATTGGGTCTGGGAACCATCCTGCGTGGCGTGGATTTTCAGGAGCCAGCCGGCCACTCCCAGCCACAGGCCCCCGAACACAAACGATGGCACTTTCCCCTGGCAAACAAAACTCACCCGCCCTGCTTCTGGATGGCAGATTGCAGGAGCCACTTGGCTCTATCAAACCAGCCCGACTTGGCACTGGTGCCACCATTCTTCTGGGGGCCATCCCTCGTATAGTGGATTTTCAGGAGCCAGCCGGCCACTCCCAGCTATAGCCCCCCCAAACATATACCACGGCCCTTTTCCCTGGATGTAAAACTGACCTACCCCGCTTCTGGATGGTAGATAGCAGGAGCCACTTGGCTCTATCAAACCTGCCCGACTTGGCATTGTTGCCACCTTTCATCTGGGAACCTTCCTGCGTATCGTCTATTTTCAGGAGCCAGCCGTCCACACCAAGCCAAAGGCCCCCAAACAAAAACCTCGGACATTTACTCTGGCAAAAAAAACTCACCCGACCCCCTTCTGGCTGGCAGATTGCAGGAGCCACTTGGCTCTATCAAACCAGCCCGCCTCGGCACTGGTGCCCCCTTGGGTCTGGTAATCATCCTGCATGGCGTGGATTTTCAGGACCCAGCCGGCCACTCCCAGCCAAAGGCGCCCAAACACAATCGATGGCACTTTCCCCTGGCAAACAAATCTCACCCGCCCTGCTTCTGGATGGCAGATTGCAGGAGCCACTTGGCTCTATCAAACCAGCCCGACTCGGCACTGATGCCCCATTGGGTCTGGGAACCATCCTGCGTAACGTGGATTTTCAGGAGCCAGCCGGCGACTTCCAGCCACAGGCCCCCAAACACAAACTACGGCCCTTTTCCCTGGAAGTAAAACTGACCTTCCCATCTTCTGGCTGGCAGATTGCAGGAGCCACTTGGCTGTATCAAACTAGCCGGACTTGGCACTGGTGCCACCTTTCATCTGGGAACCATCCTGCGTATCGTGGATTTTCAGGATCCAGCCAGCCACACACAGCCATAGGCCCCAAACATATAACACGGCCCTTTTCTCTGGAAGAAAATCTGAACTACCCCGCTTCTGCATAGTAGAGTGCAGGAGCCACTTTGTTCTATTATAACAGTCCGTCTTGGCAGTGGTGCCACCTTGGGTCTGGGAACCATCCTGCATATCGTGGATTTTCAGGAGCCAGCCGGCCACTCCCAGCCAAAGGCCCCAAAACATATACCACGGCCCTTTTCTCTGGCAGATATAACTCACCCGCCCCACTTCAGGCTGGCAGATTGCAGGAGCCACTTGGCTCTATCAAACCAGCCCGCCTTGGCATTGCTGCCACCTTACATCTGGGAACCATCCTGTGTATTGTGGATTTTCAGGAGCCAGCCGGCCACTCCCAGCCACAGTCCCCCGAACACAAACGATGGCACTTTCCCCTGGCAAACAAAACTCACCCGCCCTGCTTCTGGATGGCAGATTGCAGGAGCCACTTGGCTCTATCAAACCAGCCTGCCTGGGCACTGATGCCCCATTGGGTCTGGGAACCATCCTGCGTAACGTGGATTTTCAGGAACCAGCCGGCCACTTCCAGCCACAGGCCCCGAAACACAAACTACGGCCCTGTTCCCTGGAAGTAAAACTGAACAGCCCATCTTCTGGCTGGCAGATTGCAGGAGCCACTTGGCTGTATCAAACCAGCCGGACTTGGCACTGGTGCCACCTTTCATCTGGGAACCATCCTGCGTATCGTGGATTTTCAGGAGCCAGCCGGCCACTCCCAGCCACAGGTCCCCAAACACATATCACGGCCCTTTTCCCTGGAAGTAAAACTCAGATGCCCCGCTTCTGGCTGGCAGATTGCAGGAGCCACTTGGCTCTATCAAGCCAGCCCGACTTGGCACTGCTGCAACCTTTCATCTAGGAATCATCCTGCGTATCGTGGATTTTCAGGAGCCAGCCGGCCACTCCCAGCCACAGGCCCCCAAACACAAGCCACGGCCCTTTTCCCTGGCATACAAAACTCACCCACCCCGCTTCTGGCTGGCAGATTGCAGGAAACACTTTGCTTTATCAAACCAGCCCGACTTGCCACTGGTGCCACCTTTTATCTGGGTAGCATCCTGCGTATTGTGGATTTTCAGGAGCCAGCAGGCCACTCCCATCCACAGGCCCCCAAACACATACCACGGCCCTTTTCCGTGGAAAAAAAACTCAGCTGCCCCTCTTCTGGATGGTAGATTGCAGGAGCCACTTTGTACTATCATTCCAGTCCCACTAGGCAGTGGTGCCACCTTTCATCCGGGAACCATCCTGCGTATCGTGGATTTTAAGGAGCCAGCCTAACACTCCCAGCCAAAAGCCCCCAAACATATACCACGGCCCTTTTCCCTGGAAGTAAATCTAAACTGCCCCTCATCTGGATGGTAGACTGCAGGAGCCACTTGGTGCTATCAAATCAGTCCGACTCGGGACTTGTGCCCCATTGGGTCTGGGAACCATCCTGCGTATCATGGATTTTCAGCAGCCAGCCGGCCACTCCAAGCCAGAGGCACCCGAACACAAACGACGGCCCTTTTCCCTGGCAAACAAAACTCACCCGCCCCGCTTCTGGCTGGCAGATTGCAGGAGCCACTTCCCTCTATCAAACCAGCCCGACTTGGCACTGGTGCCCCATTGAGTCTGGGAACCATCCTGCGTATCGTGGATTTTCAGGAATCAGCCGGCCACTCCCAGCCACAGGCCCCCGAACACAAACCACGGCCATTTACCCTGGCAAACAAAACTCACCCGCCCCGCTTCTGGCTGGCAGATTGCAGGAGCCACTTGGCTCTATTAAACCCGCCGGCCTCGGCACTGGTGCCCCCTTGAGTCTGGGAACCATCCTGCGTATCCTGGATTTTCAGGAGCCAGCCGGCCACTCCCAGCCACAGGCCCCCAAACACAAATTGCGGCCCTTTTCCCTGGAAATAAAATTGACCTGCCATCTTCTGGCTGGCAGATTGCAGGAGCCACTTGGCTCTATCAAACCAGCCCGACTTGGCACTGATGCCCCCCTTCATCTGGGAACCATCCTTCGTATCGTGGATTTTCAGGAGCCAGCAGGCCACTCCCAGCAAAAGGACCTCAAACACAAACCACGGCCCATTTCCCTGGAAGTAAAACTGACCTGCCCATCTTCTGGCTGGCAGATTGCAGGAGCCACTTGGTACTATCAAATCAGCCCCCCTCGGCACTGGTGCCCCCTTGGGGATGGAAATCATCTTGCGTGGCATGGATTTTCAGGAGCCAGCCAGCCACTCCCAGCCTAAAGCCACCAAACACAAACCACGTCCCTTCTCCCTGGAAGTAAAACTGAGCAGCCCGTCTTCTGGATGGCAGTTTGCAGAAGCCACTTGGCTCTATCAAACCAGCCCAACTCGGCACTGGTGCCCCCTTGGGTCTGGGAACCATCCTGCGTGGCGTGGATTTTCAGGAGCCAGCCGGCCACTCCCAGCCACAGGCCCCCGAACACAAACGATGGCACTTTCCCCTGGCAAACAAAACTCACCCGCCCTGCTTCTGGATGGCAGATTGCAGGAGCCACTTGGCTCTATCAAACCAGCCCGACTTGGCACTGGTGCCACCATTCTTCTGGGGGCCATCCCTCGTATAGTGGATTTTCAGGAGCCAGCCGGCCACTCCCAGCTATAGCCCCCCCAAACATATACCACGGCCCTTTTCCCTGGAAGTAAAACTGACGTACCCCGCTTCTGGATGGTAGATTGCAGGAGCCACTTGGCTCTATCAAACCTGCCCGACTTGGCATTGTTGCCACCTTTCATCTGGGAACCTTCCTGCGTATCGTCTATTTTCAGGAGCCAGCCGTCCACACCAAGCCAAAGGCCCCCAAACAAAAACCACGGACATTTACTCTGGCAAAAAAAACTCACCCGACCCCCTTCTGGCTGGCAGATTGCAGGAGCCACTTGGCTCTA
Source organism: Zonotrichia albicollis (assembly GCF_047830755.1). Classification (NCBI taxonomy): domain Eukaryota; kingdom Metazoa; phylum Chordata; class Aves; order Passeriformes; family Passerellidae; genus Zonotrichia; species Zonotrichia albicollis. Next base: position 25,392,344 of record NC_133860.1, read on the forward strand.
TCAAACCAGCCCGCCTCGGCACTGGTGCCCCCTTGGGTCTGGTAATCATCCTGCATGGCGTGGATTTTCAGGACCCAGCCGGCCACTCCCAGCCAAAGGCGCCCAAACACAATCGATGGCACTTTCCCCTGGCAAACAAATCTCACCCGCCCTGCTTCTGGATGGCAGATTGCAGGAGCCACTTGGCTCTATCAAACCAGCCCGACTCGGCACTGATGCCCCATTGGGTCTGGGAACCATCCTGCGTAACGTGGATTTTCAGGAGCCAGCCGGCGACTTCCAGCCACAGGCCCCCAAACACAAACTACGGCCCTTTTCCCTGGAAGTAAAACTGACCTTCCCATCTTCTGGCTGGCAGATTGCAGGAGCCACTTGGCTGTATCAAACCAGCCGGACTTGGCACTGGTGCCACCTTTCATCTGGGAACCATCCTGCGTATCGTGGATTTTCAGGATCCAGCCAGCCTCACACAGCCATAGGCCCCAAACATATAACACGGCCCTTTTCCCCGGAAGAAAATCTGAACTACCCCGCTTCTGCATAGTAGAGGGCAGGAGCCACTTTGTTCTATTATAACAGTCCGTCTTGGCAGTGGTGCCACCTTGGGTCTGGGAACCATCCTGCGTATCGTGGATTTTCAGGAGCCAGCCGGCCACTCCCAGCCAAAGGCCCCAAAACATATACCACGGCCCTTTTCTCTGGCAGATATAACTCACCCGCCCCACTTCAGGCTGGCAGATTGCAGGAGCCACTTGGCTCTATCAAACCAGCCCGCCTTGGCATTGCTGCCACCTTTCATCTGGGAACCATCCTGTGTATTGTGGATTTTCAGGAGCCAGCCGGCCACTCCCAGCCACAGTCCCCCGAACACAAACGATGGCACTTTCCCCTGGCAAACAAAACTCACCCGCCCTGCTTCTGGATGGCAGATTGCAGGAGCCACTTGGCTCTATCAAACCAGCCTGCCTGGGCACTGATGCCCCATTGGGTCTGGGAACCATCCTGCGTAACGTGGATTTTCAGGAACCAGCCGGCCACTTCCAGCCACAGGCCCCCAAACACAAACTACGGCCCTGTTCCCTGGAAGTAAAACTGAACAGCCCATCTTCTGGCTGGCAGATTGCAGGAGCCACTTGGCTGTATCAAACCAGCCGGACTTGGCACTGGTGCCACCTTTCATCTGGGAACCATCCTGCGTATCGTGGATTTTCAGGAGCCAGCCAGCCACGCACAGCCATAGGCCCCAAACATATAACACGGCCCTTTTCTATGGCAGACAAAACTCACCCGCCCCGCTTCTGGATGGCAGATTGCAGGAGCCACTTGGCTCTATCAAACCAGCCCGACTTGGCAGTGGTGCCACCTTTCATCTGGGAACCATCCTGTGTATTGTGGATTTTCAGGAGCCAGCCGGCCACTCCCAGCCACAGGCCCCCAAACACAAACTACGGCCCTTTTCCCTGGAAGTAAAACTGACCTTCCCATCTTCTGGCTGGCAGATTGCAGGAGCCACTTGGCTCTATCAATCCAGCCCGACTTGGCACTGGTGCCACCTTTCATCTGGGAACCATCCTGCGTATCGTGGATTTTCAGGAGCCAGCCAGCCACGCACAGCCATAGGCCCCAAACATATAACACGGCCCTTTTCTCTGGAAGAAAATCTGAACTACCCCGCTTCTGCATGGTAGAGTGCAGGAGCCACTTTGTTCTATTATAACAGTCCGTCTTGGCAGTGGTGCCACCTTGGGTCTGGGAACCATCCTGCGTATCGTGGATTTTCAGGAGCCAGCCGGCCACTCCCAGCCACAGGCCCCCAAACACAATTTGCGGCCCTTTTCCCTGGAAATAAAATTGGCCTGCCATCTTCTGGCTGGCAGATTGCAGGAGCCACTTGGCTCTATCAAACCAGCCCGACTTGGCACTGATGCCCCCCTTCATCTGGGAACCATCCTTCGTATCGTGGATTTTCAGGAGCCAGCAGGCCACTCCCAGCCATAGCCCCCCAAATATATGCCACGGCCCTTTTCCCCGGAAGAAAAACTGACTTACCCCGCTTCTGGATGGTAGATTGCATGAGCCACTTGGCTCTATCAAACCAGCCCGCCTCGGCACTGGTGCCCCCTAGGGTCTGGGAACCATCCTGTGTATCGTGGATTTTCAGGAGCCAGCCGGCCTCTCCCAGCCAAAGGCCCCCAAACAAAAACCAAGGCCCTTTTCCCTGGCAAACAAAAATCACCTGTCCCGCTTCTGGCTGGCAGATTGTTGGAGCCATTTTGTACTAGCACACCAGCCTGTCTCGGCAATGGCGCCCCCTTGGGTCTGGGAATCATCCTGCTTGGCGTGGATTTTCAGGAGACAGCAGGCCACTCCCAGCCACAGGCCCCCAAACAAAAACTACGGCTCCTTTCCCTGGAAGTAAAACTGACCTGCCCATCTTCTGGCTGGCAGATTGCAGGAGCCCCTTTGCTCTATCAAACCAGCCCGACTTGGCACTGGTGCCACCTTTCATCTGGGAACCATCCTGTGTATCGTGGATTTTAAGGAGCCAGCCGGCCACTCCCAACCACAGGCCCCCGAACACAAACCACGGCCCTTTTCCCTGGCAAACAAAACTCACCTGTCCTGCTTCTAGCAGGCAGATAGCAGGAGCCACCTTGTACTATCACACCAGCCGGACTTTTCACTGGTGCCCCATTGGGTCTGGGAACCATCCTGCGTATCGTGGATTTTCAGGATCCAGCCGGCCACTCCCAGCCACAGGCCCCCGAACACATACCACGGCCCTTTTCCCTGGCAAACAAATCACACCCAACCCGCTTCTTGATGGCAGATTGCAGGAGCCACTTAGGCTCTATCAAACTAGCTCGACTTGGCATTGCTGCCACATTTCATCTGGCAATCATCCTGCGTATTTTGGATTTTCAGGAGCCAGCCGGCCACTCCGAACCACAGGCAATGTAACACATACCACGGCCCTTTTCCCTGGAAAAAAAATCAGCTGCCCCGCTTCTGGATGGTAGATTGCAGGAGCATCTTTCTACTAACATACCAGTCCCACTTTGCACTGGTGCCAACTTTCATCCGGGAACCATCCTGCGTATCGTGGATTTTCAGGAGCCAGCCAGCCAGTCCTAGCAACAGGCCCTTAAACACAAGCCACGGCCCAGTTCCCTGGAAGTAAAACTGACCTGCCCATCTTCTGGCTGGCAGATTGCAGGAGCCACTTGGTGCTATCAAATCAGTCCGACTCGGGACTTGTGCCCCATTGGGTCTGGGAACCATCCTGCGTATCATGGATTTTCAGCAGCCAGCCGGCCACTCCAAGCCAGAGGCACCCGAACACAAACGACGGCCCTTTTCCCTGGCAAACAAAACTCACCCGCCCCGCTTCTGGCTGGCAGATTGCAGGAGCCACTTCCCTCTATCAAACCAGCCCGACTTGGCACTGGTGCCCCATTGAGTCTGGGAACCATCCTGCGTATCGTGGATTTTCAGGAATCAGCCGGCCACTCCCAGCCACAGGCCCCCGAACACAAACCACGGCCATTTACCCTGGCATACAAAACTCATCCGCCCCGCTTCTGACTGGCATATTGCAGGAGCCACTTGGCTCTATTAAACCCGCCGGCCTCGGCACTGGTGCCCCCTTGAGTCTGGGAACCATCCTGCGTATCGTGGATTTTCAGGAGCCAGATGGCCACTCCAAGCCACAGGCCCCCAAACACAAATTGCGGCCCTTTTCCCTGGAAATAAAATTGACCTGCCATCTTCTGGCTGGCAGATTGCAGGAGCCACTTGGCTCTATCAAACCAGCCCGACTTGGCACTGATGCCCCCCTTCATCTGGGAACCATCCTTCGTATCGTGGATTTTCAGGAGCCAGCAGGCCACTCCCAGCAAAAGGACCTCAAACACAAACCACGGCCCATTTCCCTGGAAGTAAAACTGACCTGCCCATCTTCTGGCTGGCAGATTGCAGGAGCCACTTGGTACTCTCAAATCAGCCCCCCTCGGCACTGGTGCCCCCTTGGGGATGGAAATCATCCTGCGTGGCATGGATTTTCAGGAGCCAGCCAGCCACTCCCAGCCTAAAGCCACCAAACACAAACCACGTCCCTTCTCCCTGGAAGTAAAACTCACCCGCCCTGCTTCTGGATGGCAGTTTGCAGAAGCCACTTGGCTCTATCAAACCAGCCCAACTCGGCACTGGTGCCCCATTGGGTCTGGGAACCATCCTGTGTGGCGTGGATTTTCAGGAGCCAGCCGGCCACTCCCAGCCACAGGCCCCCGAACACAAACGATGGCACTTTCCCCTGGCAAACAAAACTCACCCGCCCTGCTTCTGGATGGCAGATTGCAGGAGCCACTTGGCTCTATCAAACCAGCCCGACTTGGCACTGGTGCCACCATTCTTCTGGGGGCCATCCCTCGTATAGTGGATTTTCAGGAGCCAGCCGGCCACTCCCAGCTATAGCCCCCCCAAACATATACCACGGCCCTTTTCCCTGGAAGTAAAACTGACGTACCCCGCTTCTGGATGGTAGATTGCAGGAGCCACTTGGCTCTATCAAACCTGCCCGACTTGGCATTGTTGCCACCTTTCATCTGGGAACCTTCCTGCGTATCGTCTATTTTCAGGAGCCAGCCGTCCACACCAAGCCAAAGGCCCCCAAACAAAAACCACGGACATTTACTCTGGCAAAAAAAACTCACCCGACCCCCTTCTGGCTGGCAGATTGCAGGAGCCACTTGGCTCTATCAAACCAGCCCGCCTCGGCACTGGTGCCCCCTTGGGTCTGGTAATCATCCTGCATGGCGTGGATTTTCAGGACCCAGCCGGCCACTCCCAGCCAAAGGCGCCCAAACACAATCGAAGGCACTTTCCCCTGGCAAACAAAACTCACCCGCCCTGCTTCTGGATGGCAGATTGCAGGAGCCACTTGGCTCTATCAAACCAGCCTGCCTGGGCACTGATGCCCCATTGGGTCTGGGAACCATCCTGCGTAACGTGGATTTTCAGGAGCCAGCCGGCGACTTCCAGCCACAGGCTCCCAAACACAAACTACGGCCCTTTTCCCTGGAAGTAAAACTGACCTTCCCATCTTCTGGCTGGCAGATTGCAGGAGCCACTTGGCTGTATCAAACCAGCCGGACTTGGCACTGGTGCCACCTTTCATCTGGGAACCATCCTGCGTATTGTGGATTTTCAGGAGCCAGCCAGCCACGCACAGCCATAGGCCCCAAACATATAACACAGCCCTTTTCCCTGGAAGAAAATCTGAACTACCCCGCTTCTGCATAGTAGAGTGCAGGAGCCACTTTGTTCTCTTATAACAGTCCGTCTTGGCAGTGGTGCCACCTTGGGTCTGGGAACCATCCTGCGTATCGTGGATTTTCAGGAGCCAGCCGGCCACTCCCAGCCAAAGGCCCCAAAACATATACCACGGCCCTTTTCTCTGGCAGATATAACTCACCTGCCCCGCTTCTGGCTGGCAGATTGCAGGAGCCACTTGGCTCTATCAAACCAGCCCGCCTTGGCATTGCTGCCACCTTTCATCTGGGAACCATCCTGTGTATTGTGGATTTTCAGGAGCCAGCCGGCCACTCCCAGCCACAGTCCCCCGAACACAAACGATGGCACTTTCCCCTGGCAAACAAAACTCACCCGCCCTGCTTCTGGATGGCAGATTGCAGGAGCCACTTGGCTCTATCAAACCAGCCTGCCTGGGCACTGATGCCCCATTGGGTCTGGGAACCATCCTGCGTAACGTGGATTTTCAGGAACCAGCCGGCCACTTCCAGCCACAGGCCCCCAAACACAAACTACGGCCCTGTTCCCTGGAAGTAAAACTGAACAGCCCATCTTCTGGCTGGCAGATTACAGGAGCCACTTGGCTGTATCAAACCAGCCGGACTTGGCACTGGTGCCACCTTTCATCTGGGAACCATCCTGCGTATCGTGGATTTTCAGGAGCCAGCCAGCCACGCACAGCCATAGGCCCCAAACATATAACACGGCCCTTTTCTATGGCAGACAAAACTCACCCGCCCCGCTTCTGGATGGCAGATTGCAGGAGCCACTTGGCTCTATCAAACCAGCCCGCCTTGGCAGTGGTGCCACCTTTCATCTGGGAACCATCCTGTGTATTGTGGATTTTCAGGAGCCAGCCGGCCACTCCCAGCCACAGGCCCCCAAACACAAACTACGGCCCTTTTCCCTGGAAGTAAAACTGACCTTCCCATCTTCTGGCTGGCAGATTGCAGGAGCCACTTGGCTCTATCAATCCAGCCCGACTTGGCACTGGTGCCACCTTTCATCTGGGAACCATCCTGCGTATCGTGGATTTTCAGGAGCCAGCCAGCCACGCACAGCCATAGGCCCCAAACATATAACACGGCCCTTTTCTCTGTAAGAAAATCTGAACTACCCCGCTTCTGCATGGTAGAGTGCAGGAGCCACTTTGTTCTATTATAACAGTCCGTCTTGGCAGTGGTGCCACCTTGGGTCGGGAACCATCCTGCGTATCGTGGATTTTCAGGAGCCAGCCGGCCACTCCCAGCCACAGGCCCCCAAACACAATTTGCGGCCCTTTTCCCTGGAAATAAAATTGGCCTGCCATCTTCTGGCTGGCAGATTGCAGGAGCCACTTGGCTCTATCAAACCAGCCCGACTTGGCACTGATGCCCCCCTTCATCTGGGAACCATCCTTCGTATCGTGGATTTTCAGGAGCCAGCAGGCCACTCCCAGCCATAGCCCCCCAAATATATGCCACGGCCCTTTTCCCCGGAAGAAAAACTGACTTACCCCGCTTCTGGATGGTAGATTGCATGAGCCACTTGGCTCTATCAAACCAGCCCGCCTCGGCACTGGTGCCCCCTAGGGTCTGGGAACCATCCTGTGTATCGTGGATTTTCAGGAGCCAGCCGGCCTCTCCCAGCCAAAGGCCCCCAAACAAAAACCAAGGCCCTTTTCCCTGGCAAACAAAAATCACCTGTCCCGCTTCTGGCTGGCAGATTGTTGGAGCCATTTTGTACTAGCACACCAGCCTGTCTCGGCAATGGCGCCCCCTTGGGTCTGGGAATCATCCTGCTTGGCGTGGATTTTCAGGAGACAGCAGGCCACTCCCAGCCACAGGCCCCCAAACAAAAACTACGGCTCCTTTCCCTGGAAGTAAAACTGACCTGCCCATCTTCTGGCTGGCAGATTGCAGGAGCCCCTTTGCTCTATCAAACCAGCCCGACTTGGCACTGGTGCCACCTTTCATCTGGGAACCATCCTGTGTATCGTGGATTTTAAGGAGCCAGCCGGCCACTCCCAACCACAGGCCCCCGAACACAAACCACGGCCCTTTTCCCTGGCAAACAAAACTCACCTGTCCTGCTTCTAGCAGGCAGATAGCAGGAGCCACCTTGTACTATCACACCAGCCGGACTTTTCACTGGTGCCCCATTGGGTCTGGGAACCATCCTGCGTATCGTGGATTTTCAGGATCCAGCCGGCCACTCCCAGCCACAGGCCCTCGAACACATACCACGGCCCTTTTCCCTGGCAAACAAATCACACCCAACCCGCTTCTTGATGGCAGATTGCAGGAGCCACTTAGGCTCTATCAAACTAGCTCGACTTGGCATTGCTGCCACATTTCATCTGGCAATCATCCTGCGTATTTTGGATTTTCAGGAGCCAGCCGGCCACTCCGAACCACAGGCAATGTAACACATACCACGGCCCTTTTCCCTGGAAAAAAAATCAGCTGCCCCGCTTCTGGATGGTAGATTGCAGGAGCATCTTTCTACTAACATACCAGTCCCACTTTGCACTGGTGCCAACTTTCATCCGGGAACCATCCTGCGTATCGTGGATTTTCAGGAGCCAGCCAGCCAGTCCTAGCAACAGGCCCTTAAACACAAGCCACGGCCCAGTTCCCTGGAAGTAAAACTGACCTGCCCATCTTCTGGCTGGCAGATTGCAGGAGCCACTTGGTGCTATCAAATCAGTCCGACTCGGGACTTGTGCCCCATTGGGTCTGGGAACCATCCTGCGTATCATGGATTTTCAGCAGCCAGCCGGCCACTCCAAGCCAGAGGCACCCGAACACAAACGACGGCCCTTTTACCTGGCAAACAAAACTCACCCGCCCCGCTTCTGGCTGGCAGATTGCAGGAGCCACTTCCCTCTATCAAACCAGCCCGACTTGGCACTGGTGCCCCATTGAGTCTGGGAACCATCCTGCGTATCGTGGATTTTCAGGAATCAGCCGGCCACTCCCAGCCACAGGCCCCCGAACACAAACCACGGCCATTTACCCTGGCATACAAAACTCATCCGCCCCGCTTCTGACTGGCATATTGCAGGAGCCACTTGGCTCTATTAAACCCGCCGGCCTCGGCACTGGTGCCCCCTTGAGTCTGGGAACCATCCTGCGTATCCTGGATTTTCAGGAGCCAGATGGCCACTCCAAGCCACAGGCCCCCAAACACAAATTGCGGCCCTTTTCCCTGGAAATAAAATTGACCTGCCATCTTCTGGCTGGCAGATTGCAGGAGCCACTTGGCTCTATCAAACCAGCCCGACTTGGCACTGATGCCCCCCTTCATCTGGGAACCATCCTTCGTATCGTGGATTTTCAGGAGCCAGCAGGCCACTCCCAGCAAAAGGACCTCAAACACAAACCACGGCCCATTTCCCTGGAAGTAAAACTGACCTGCCCATCTTCTGGCTGGCAGATTGCAGGAGCCACTTGGTACTCTCAAATCAGCCCCCCTCGGCACTGGTGCCCCCTTGGGGATGGAAATCATCCTGCGTGGCATGGATTTTCAGGAGCCAGCCAGCCACTCCCAGCCTAAAGCCACCAAACACAAACCACGTCCCTTCTCCCTGGAAGTAAAACTCACCCGCCCTGCTTCTGGATGGCAGTTTGCAGAAGCCACTTGGCTCTATCAAACCAGCCCAACTCGGCACTGGTGCCCCATTGGGTCTGGGAACCATCCTGTGTGGCGTGGATTTTCAGGAGCCAGCCGGCCACTCCCAGCCACAGGCCCCCGAACACAAACGATGGCACTTTCCCCTGGCAAACAAAACTCACCCGCCCTGCTTCTGGATGGCAGATTGCAGGAGCCACTTGGCTCTATCAAACCAGCCCGACTTGGCACTGGTGCCACCATTCTTCTGGGGGCCATCCCTCGTATAGTGGATTTTCAGGAGCCAGCCGGCCACTCCCAGCTATAGCCCCCCCAAACATATACCACGGCCCTTTTCCCTGGAAGTAAAACTGACCTACCCCGCTTCTGGATGGTAGATTGCAGGAGCCACTTGGCTCTATCAAACCTGCCCGACTTGGCATTGTTGCCACCTTTCATCTGGGAACCTTCCTGCGTATCGTCTATTTTCAGGAGCCAGCCGTCCACACCAAGCCAAAGGCCCCCAAACAAAAACCACGGACATTTACTCTGGCAAAAAAAACTCACCCGACCCCCTTCTGGCTGGCAGATTGCAGGAGCCACTTGGCTCTATCAAACCAGCCCGCCTCGGCACTGGTGCCCCCTTGGGTCTGGTAATCATCCTGCATGGCGTGGATTTTCAGGACCCAGCCGGCCACTCCCAGCCAAAGGCGCCCAAACACAATCGAAGGCACTTTCCCCTGGCAAACAAAACTCACCCGCCCTGCTTCTGGATGGCAGATTGCAGGAGCCACTTGGCTCTATCAAACCAGCCTGCCTGGGCACTGATGCCCCATTGGGTCTGGGAACCATCCTGCGTAACGTGGATTTTCAGGAGCCAGCCGGCGACTTCCAGCCACAGGCTCCCAAACACAAACTACGGCCCTTTTCCCTGGAAGTAAAACTGACCTTCCCATCTTCTGGCTGGCAGATTGCAGGAGCCACTTGGCTGTATCAAACCAGCCGGACTTGGCACTGGTGCCACCTTTCATCTGGGAACCATCCTGCGTATTGTGGATTTTCAGGAGCCAGCCAGCCACGCACAGCCATAGGCCCCAAACATATAACACAGCCCTTTTCCCTGGAAGAAAATCTGAACTACCCCGCTTCTGCATAGTAGAGTGCAGGAGCCACTTTGTTCTCTTATAACAGTCCGTCTTGGCAGTGGTGCCACCTTGGGTCTGGGAACCATCCTGCGTATCGTGGATTTTCAGGAGCCAGCCGGCCACTCCCAGCCAAAGGCCCCAAAACATATACCACGGCCCTTTTCTCTGGCAGATATAACTCACCTGCCCCGCTTCTGGCTGGCAGATTGCAGGAGCCACTTGGCTCTATCAAACCAGCCCGCCTTGGCATTGCTGCCACCTTTCATCTGGGAACCATCCTGTGTATTGTGGATTTTCAGGAGCCAGCCGGCCACTCCTAGCCTCAGGCCCCCGAACACAAACGATGGCACTTTCCCCTGGCAAACAAAACTCACCCGCCCTGCTTCTGGATGGCAGATTGCAGGAGCCACTTGGCTCTATCAAACCAGCCTGCCTGGGCACTGATGCCCCATTGGGTCTGGGAACCATCCTGCGTAACGTGGATTTTCAGGAACCAGCCGGCCACTTCCAGCCACAGGCCCCCAAACACAAACTACGGCCCTGTTCCCTGGAAGTAAAACTGAACAGCCCATCTTCTGGCTGGCAGATTGCAGGAGCCACTTGGCTGTATCAAACCAGCCGGACTTGGCACTGGTGCCACCTTTCATCTGGGAACCATCCTGCGTATCGTGGATTTTCAGGAGCCAGCCAGCCACTCCCAGCCACTGGCCCCCAAACATATACCACGGCCCTTTTCTCTGGCAGACAAAACTCACCCGTCCTGCTTCTAGCTGGCAGATTGCAGGAGCCACTTGGCTCTATCAAACCAGCACGATTTCGCTTTGCTGCCACCATTCATCTGGGAACCATCCTGCGTATCGTGGATTTTCAGGAGCCCACCGGCCACTCCAAGCCAAAGGCCCCCAAACAAAAACCACGGCCATTTACCCTGGCAAACAAAACTCACCCGCCCCCCTTCTGCCTGGCAGATTGCAGGAGCTCTATCCAACCAGCCCGCCTCGGCACTGGTGCACCCTTAGGTCTGGGAATCATCGTGAGTGGAATGGATTTTCAGGAGCCAGCCGGCCACTCCCAGCCAAAAGCCCCAAAAACACAAACTACGGCCCTTTTCCCTGGAAGTAAACCTGACCTGCCCGTCTTCTGGCAGGCAGTTTGCAGGAGCCACTTGGCTCTATCAAACCAGCCCGCCTCGGCACTGGTGCCCCATATGGTCTGGGAACCATCCTGCGTATCATGGATTTTCAGGAGCCAGCCGGCCACTCCCAGCCACAAGCCCCCAAACAAAATCCACGGCCCTTTTCCCTGGAAGTAAAACTGACCTGCCGATCTTCTGGCTGGCAGATTGCAGGAGCCACTTGGCTGTATCAAACCAGCCGGACTTGGCACTGGTGCCACCTTTCATCCGGGAACCATCCTGCGTATCGTGGATTTTCAGGACCCAGACCGCCACTCCCAGCCACCGGCCCCCGAACACAAACCACGGCCCTTATCCCTGGCAAACAAAACTCATCAGTCCCGCTTCTGGCTGGTAGATTGCAGGAGCCACTTTGTACTTTCATTCCAGTCACACTCGGCACTGGTGCACTCTTGGGTCTGGTAATCATCCTGCGTGGCATGGATTTTCAGGAACCACCCGGCCACTCCCAGCTACAGGCCCCCAAACAAAATCCAATGCCCTTTTCCCTGGAAGTAAAACTGACCTGCTCATCTACTGGCTGGCAGATTGCAGGAGCCACTTGGCTCTATCAAACCACCCCGCCTCGGCACTGGTGTCCCCTTGGGTCTGGGAACCATCCTGCGTATCGTGGATTTTCATGAGCCAGGCGGCCACCCCCAGCCAGAGACCCCAAAACACAAACTACGGCCCTTTTCCCTGGAATTAAAACTGACCTGCCCATCTTCTTCCTGGCAGATTGCAGGAGCCACTTGGCTCTATCAAAACAGCCCGACTTGGCACTGGTGCCACCTTTCATCTGGGAAACATCCTGCGTATCGTGGATTTTCAGGAGCCAGCCGGCCACTCCCAGCCATAGCCCCCCCAAACATATACCACGGCCCTTTTCCCTGGAAGTAAAACTGACCTACCCCGCTTCTGGCTGGCAGATTGCAGGAGCCACTTGGCTCTATGAAACAAGCCCGACTTGCCACTGGTGCCACCTTTCATCTGGGAACCATCCTGCGTATCGTGGATTTTCAGGAGCAAGCCGGCCACTCCCAGCCAAAGGCCCCCAAACTTATACCACGGCCCGTTGCCTTGGAAGTAAACCTGAACTACCCCTCTTCTGCATGGTAGATTGCTGGAGCCACTTTGCTCTGTTATAACAATCCGTCTTGGCAGTGGTGCCACCTTTCATCTGGGAACCATCCTGTGTATCGTGGACTTTCAGGAGCCAACCGGCCACTCCCAACCACAGGCAATCAAACACATACCACGGCCCTTTTCCCTGGAAAAAAAATCAGCTGCCCCGCTTCTGGATGGTAGATTACAGGAGCAACTTTCTACTACCATACCAGTCCCACTTTGCACTGGTGCCACCTTTCATCCGGGAACCATCCTGCGTATGATAGATTTTCAGGAGCCAGCGGGCCAGTCCCAGCAACAGGCCCTCAAACAAAATCCACGGCCCATTTTCCTGAAAGTAAATCTAACCTGCCCATCTTCTGGCTGGCAGATTGCAGGAGACACTTGGTACTATAAAATCAGCCCGCCTCGGCACTTGTGCCCCATTGGGTCTGGGAACCATCCTGCGTATCATGGATTTTTAGGACCCAGCCAGCCACGCCCACCACAGGCCCCCAAACACAAACCATGGCCCTTTTGCCTGGCAAACAAAACTCACCCACCCCGCTTCTGGATGGCAGATTGCAGGAGACACTTGGCTCTATCAAACCACCCTGACATGGCACTGGTGCCACCTTTCATCTGGGAACCATCCTGCGTATCGTGGATTTTCAGGAACCAGCCGGCCACTCCCAGCCATAGGCCCCCAAACATATACCACGGCCCTTTTTCCTGGAAGTAAATCTGAACTACCCCTCTTCTGCATGGTAGATTGCTGGAGCCACTTTGCTCTGTTATAAAAATCCGTCTTGGCAGTGGTGCCACCTTTCATCTGGGAACCATCCTGCGTATCGTGGATTTTCAGGAGCCAGCCGGCAACTCCCAGCCACAGGCCCCCGAACACAAACCATGCCCCTTTTCCCTGGCAAACAAAACTCACCCGTCCCGCTTCGGGCTGGTAGATTGCAGGAGCAATTTTGTACATTCATTTCAGACCCACTCGGCACTGGAGCCCCCTTGGATCTGGTAATACTCCTGCGCGGCATGGATTTTCAGGAACCATGCGGCCACTCCCAGCCACAGACCCCCAAACAAAAACTACTGCCCTTTTCCCTGGAAGTAAAACTCAGATGCCCCGCTTCTGGAAGGCAGATTGCAGGAGCCACTTGACTCTATCAAACCAGCCTGACTTGGCACTGGTGCCACCTTTCATCTGGGAACAATCCCCCGTATCGTGGATTTTCAGGAGCCAGCAGGCCACTGCCAGCCACAACCCCCCCAAACATATACCATAGCCCTTTTCCCTGGAAGTAAAACTGACCTACCCCGCTTCTGGGTGGTAGATTGCAGGAGCCACTTGGCTGTATCAAACCAGCACGACTTGGCATTGCTGCCACATTTCATCTCGGAACGATCCTATGTATCATGGATTTTCAGGTGCCACCCGGCCACTCCCAGCCACAGGCGCCCGAACGCAAACCACGGCCCTTTTGCCTGGCAAACAAAACTCACCCGACCCGCTTCTGGCTGGCAGATTGCAGGAGCCACTTGGCTCTATCAAACCAGCCCGCCTCGGCACTGGTGCCCCCTTGGGTCTGGGAACCATCCTGCGTATCGTGGATTTTCAGGAGCCAGCCGGCCACTCCCAGCCACAGGCCCCCGAAAACATACCACGGCTCTTTTCCCTGGCAAACAAATCTCACCCACCCCACATCTGGCTGGCAGATTGCCGGAGCCACTTGGCTGTATCAAACCAGCTCGACTTTCCATTACTTCCACATTTCACCTGGGAATCTTCCTGTGTATTGTGGACTTTCAGGAGCCAGTCGGCCACTCCCACCCACAGGCAATCAAACATATACCACGGCCCTTTTTCCTGTAAAAAAAATCAGCTGCCCCGCTTCTGGATGGTAGATTGCAGGAGAAACTTTCTACTACCATACCAGTCCCACTTTGCACTGGTGCCACCTTTCATCCGGGAACCATCCTGCGTATCGTGGATTTTCAGGAACCAGCCGGCCACTCCCAGCCATAGGCCCCCAAACATATACCACGGCCCTTTTCCCTGGAAGTATAACTCAGATGTCCTGCTTCTGGCTGGCAGATTGCAGAAGCCCCTTGGCTCTATCACACCAGCCCGACTGGGCACTGGTGCCACCTTTCATCTGGGAACCATCCTGCGTATCGTGGATTTTCAGGACCCAACCGGCCACTCCCTGCCACAGGCCCCCGAACACAAACCCTGGCCCTTTTCCCTGGCAAACAAAACTCACCCGTCCCGCTTCGGGCTGGTAGATTGCACGAGCCACTTTGTACTTTCATTCCAGTCCCACTCGGCACTAGTGCCACCTTGGGTCTGGTAATCATGCTGCGTGGAATGGATTTTCAGGAACCAGCCGGCCACTTCCAGCCACAGGCCCCGAAACACAAACTACGGCCCTGTTCCCTGGAAGTAAAACTGAACAGCCCATCTTCTGGCTGGCAGATTGCAGGAGCCACTTGGCTGTATCAAACCAGCCGGACTTGGCACTGGTGCCACCTTTCATCTGGGAACCATCCTGCGTATCGTGGATTTTCAGGAGCCAGCCGGCCACTCCCAGCCACAGGTCCCCAAACACATATCACGGCCCTTTTCCCTGGAAGTAAAACTCAGATGCCCCGCTTCTGGCTGGCAGATTGCAGGAGCCACTTGGCTCTATCAAGCCAGCCCGACTTGGCACTGCTGCAACCTTTCATCTAGGAATCATCCTGCGTATCGTGGATTTTCAGGAGCCAGCCGGCCACTCCCAGCCACAGGCCCCCAAACACAAGCCACGGCCCTTTTCCCTGGCATACAAAACTCACCCACCCCGCTTCTGGCTGGCAGATTGCAGGAAACACTTTGCTTTATCAAACCAGCCCGACTTGCCACTGGTGCCACCTTTTATCTGGGTAGCATCCTGCGTATTGTGGATTTTCAGGAGCCAGCAGGCCACTCCCATCCACAGGCCCCCAAACACATACCACGGCCCTTTTCCGTGGAAAAAAAACTCAGCTGCCCCTCTTCTGGATGGTAGATTGCAGGAGCCACTTTGTACTATCATTCCAGTCCCACTAGGCAGTGGTGCCACCTTTCATCCGGGAACCATCCTGCGTATCGTGGATTTTAAGGAGCCAGCCTAACACTCCCAGCCAAAAGCCCCCAAACATATACCACGGCCCTTTTCCCTGGAAGTAAATCTAAACTGCCCCTCATCTGGATGGTAGACTGCAGGAGCCACTTGGTGCTATCAAATCAGTCCGACTCGGGACTTGTGCCCCATTGGGTCTGGGAACCATCCTGCGTATCATGGATTTTCAGCAGCCAGCCGGCCACTCCAAGCCAGAGGCACCCGAACACAAACGACGGCCCTTTTCCCTGGCAAACAAGACTCACCCGCCCCGCTTCTGGCTGGCAGATTGCAGGAGCCACTTCCCTCTATCAAACCAGCCCGACTTGGCACTGGTGCCCCATTGAGTCTGGGAACCATCCTGCGTATCGTGGATTTTCAGGAATCAGCCGGCCACTCCCAGCCACAGGCCCCCGAACACAAACCACGGCCATTTACCCTGGCAAACAAAACTCACCCGCCCCGCTTCTGGCTGGCAGATTGCAGGAGCCACTTGGCTCTATTAAACCCGCCGGCCTCGGCACTGGTGCCCCCTTGAGTCTGGGAACCATCCTGCGTATCCTGGATTTTCAGGAGCCAGCCGGCCACTCCCAGCCACAGGCCCCCAAACACAAATTGCGGCCCTTTTCCCTGGAAATAAAATTGACCTGCCATCTTCTGGCTGGCAGATTGCAGGAGCCACTTGGCTCTATCAAACCAGCCCGACTTGGCACTGATGCCCCCCTTCATCTGGGAACCATCCTTCGTATCGTGGATTTTCAGGAGCCAGCAGGCCACTCCCAGCAAAAGGACCTCAAACACAAACCACGGCCCATTTCCCTGGAAGTAAAACTGACCTGCCCATCTTCTGGCTGGCAGATTGCAGGAGCCACTTGGTACTATCAAATCAGCCCCCCTCGGCACTGGTGCCCCCTTGGGGATGGAAATCATCTTGCGTGGCATGGATTTTCAGGAGCCAGCCAGCCACTCCCAGCCTAAAGCCACCAAACACAAACCACGTCCCTTCTCCCTGGAAGTAAAACTGAGCAGCCCGTCTTCTGGATGGCAGTTTGCAGAAGCCACTTGGCTCTATCAAACCAGCCCAACTCGGCACTGGTGCCCCATTGGGTCTGGGAACCATCCTGCGTGGCGTGGATTTTCAGGAGCCAGCCGGCCACTCCCAGCCACAGGCCCCCGAACACAAACGATGGCACTTTCCCCTGGCAAACAAAACTCACCCGCCCTGCTTCTGGATGGCAGATTGCAGGAGCCACTTGGCTCTATCAAACCAGCCCGACTTGGCACTGGTGCCACCATTCTTCTGGGGGCCATCCCTCGTATAGTGGATTTTCAGGAGCCAGCCGGCCACTCCCAGCTATAGCCCCCCCAAACATATACCACGGCCCTTTTCCCTGGAAGTAAAACTGACGTACCCCGCTTCTGGATGGTAGATTGCAGGAGCCACTTGGCTCTATCAAACCTGCCCGACTTGGCATTGTTGCCACCTTTCATCTGGGAACCTTCCTGCGTATCGTCTATTTTCAGGAGCCAGCCGTCCACACCAAGCCAAAGGCCCCCAAACAAAAACCACGGACATTTACTCTGGCAAAAAAAACTCACCCGACCCCCTTCTGGCTGGCAGATTGCAGGAGCCACTTGGCTCTATCAAACCAGCCCGCCTCGGCACTGGTGCCCCCTTGGGTCTGGTAATCATCCTGCATGGCGTGGATTTTCAGGACCCAGCCGGCCACTCCCAGCCAAAGGCGCCCAAACACAATCGATGGCACTTTCCCCTGGCAAACAAATCTCACCCGCCCTGCTTCTGGATGGCAGATTGCAGGAGCCACTTGGCTCTATCAAACCAGCCCGACTCGGCACTGATGCCCCATTGGGTCTGGGAACCATCCTGCGTAACGTGGATTTTCAGGAGCCAGCCGGCGACTTCCAGCCACAGGCCCCCAAACACAAACTACGGCCCTTTTCCCTGGAAGTAAAACTGACCTTCCCATCTTCTGGCTGGCAGATTGCAGGAGCCACTTGGCTGTATCAAACCAGCCGGACTTGGCACTGGTGCCACCTTTCATCTGGGAACCATCCTGCGTATCGTGGATTTTCAGGATCCAGCCAGCCACACACAGCCATAGGCCCCAAACATATAACACGGCCCTTTTCTCTGGAAGAAAATCTGAACTACCCCGCTTCTGCATAGTAGAGTGCAGGAGCCACTTTGTTCTATTATAACAGTCCGTCTTGGCAGTGGTGCCACCTTGGGTCTGGGAACCATCCTGCGTATCGTGGATTTTCAGGAGCCAGCCGGCCACTCCCAGCCAAAGGCCCCAAAACATATACCACGGCCCTTTTCTCTGGCAGATATAACTCACCCGCCCCACTTCAGGCTGGCAGATTGCAGGAGCCACTTGGCTCTATCAAACCAGCCCGCCTTGGCATTGCTGCCACCTTTCATCTGGGAACCATCCTGTGTATTGTGGATTTTCAGGAGCCAGCCGGCCACTCCCAGCCACAGTCCCCCGAACACAAACGATGGCACTTTCCCCTGGCAAACAAAACTCACCCGCCCTGCTTCTGGATGGCAGATTGCAGGAGCCACTTGGCTCTATCAAACCAGCCTGCCTGGGCACTGATGCCCCATTGGGTCTGGGAACCATCCTGCGTAACGTGGATTTTCAGGAACCAGCCGGCCACTTCCAGCCACAGGCCCCCAAACACAAACTACGGCCCTGTTCCCTGGAAGTAAAACTGAACAGCCCATCTTCTGGCTGGCAGATTGCAGGAGCCACTTGGCTGTATCAAACCAGCCGGACTTGGCACTGGTGCCACCTTTCATCTGGGAACCATCCTGCGTATCGTGGATTTTCAGGAGCCAGCCGGCCACTCCCAGCCACAGGTCCCCAAACACATATCACGGCCCTTTTCCCTGGAAGTAAAACTCAGATGCCCCGCTTCTGGCTGGCAGATTGCAGGAGCCACTTGGCTCTATCAAGCCAGCCCGACTTGGCACTGCTGCAACCTTTCATCTAGGAATCATCCTGCGTATCGTGGATTTTCAGGAGCCAGCCGGCCACTCCCAGCCACAGGCCCCCAAACACAAGCCACGGCCCTTTTCCCTGGCATACAAAACTCACCCACCCCGCTTCTGGCTGGCAGATTGCAGGAAACACTTTGCTTTATCAAACCAGCCCGACTTGCCACTGGTGCCACCTTTTATCTGGGTAGCATCCTGCGTATTGTGGATTTTCAGGAGCCAGCAGGCCACTCCCATCCACAGGCCCCCAAACACATACCACGGCCCTTTTCCGTGGAAAAAAAACTCAGCTGCCCCTCTTCTGGATGGTAGATTGCAGGAGCCACTTTGTACTATCATTCCAGTCCCACTAGGCAGTGGTGCCACCTTTCATCCGGGAACCATCCTGCGTATCGTGGATTTTAAGGAGCCAGCCTAACACTCCCAGCCAAAAGCCCCCAAACATATACCACGGCCCTTTTCCCTGGAAGTAAATCTAAACTGCCCCTCATCTGGATGGTAGACTGCAGGAGCCACTTGGTGCTATCAAATCAGTCCGACTCGGGACTTGTGCCCCATTGGGTCTGGGAACCATCCTGCGTATCATGGATTTTCAGCAGCCAGCCGGCCACTCCAAGCCAGAGGCACCCGAACACAAACGACGGCCCTTTTCCCTGGCAAACAAAACTCACCCGCCCCGCTTCTGGCTGGCAGATTGCAGGAGCCACTTCCCTCTATCAAACCAGCCCGACTTGGCACTGGTGCCCCATTGAGTCTGGGAACCATCCTGCGTATCGTGGATTTTCAGGAATCAGCCGGCCACTCCCAGCCACAGGCCCCCGAACACAAACCACAGCCATTTACCCTGGCAAACAAAACTCACCCGCCCCGCTTCTGGCTGGCAGATTGCAGGAGCCACTTGGCTCTATTAAACCCGCCGGCCTCGGCACTGGTGCCCCCTTGAGTCTGGGAACCATCCTGCGTATCGTGGATTTTCAGGAGCCAGCCGGCCACTCCCAGCCACAGTCCCCCAAACACAAATTGCGGCCCTTTTCCCTGGAAATAAAATTGACCTGCCATCTTCTGGCTGGCAGATTGCAGGAGCCACTTGGCTCTATCAAACCAGCCCGACTTGGCACTGATGCCCCCCTTCATCTGGGAACCATCCTTCGTATCGTGGATTTTCAGGAGCCAGCAGGCCACTCCCAGCAAAAGGACCTCAAACACAAACCACGGCCCATTTCCCTGGAAGTAAAACTGACCTGCCCATCTTCTGGCTGGCAGATTGCAGGAGCCACTTGGTACTATCAAATCAGCCCCCCTCGGCACTGGTGCCCCCTTGGGGATGGAAATCATCCTGCGTGGCATGGATTTTCAGGAGCCAGCCAGCCACTCCCAGCCTAAAGCCACCAAACACAAACCACGTCCCTTCTCCCTGGAAGTAAAACTGAGCAGCCCGTCTTCTGGATGGCAGTTTGCAGAAGCCACTTGGCTCTATCAAACCAGCCCAACTCGGCACTGGTGCCCCATTGGGTCTGGGAACCATCCTGCGTGGCGTGGATTTTCAGGAGCCAGCCGGCCACTCCCAGCCACAGGCCCCCGAACACAAACGATGGCACTTTCCCCTGGCAAACAAAACTCACCCGCCCTGCTTCTGGATGGCAGATTGCAGGAGCCACTTGGCTCTATCAAACCAGCCCGACTTGGCACTGGTGCCACCATTCTTCTGGGGGCCATCCCTCGTATAGTGGATTTTCAGGAGCCAGCCGGCCACTCCCAGCTATAGCCCCCCCAAACATATACCACGGCCCTTTTCCCTGGAAGTAAAACTGACCTACCCCGCTTCTGGATGGTAGATTGCAGGAGCCACTTGGCTCTATCAAACCTGCCCGACTTGGCATTGTTGCCACCTTTCATCTGGGAACCTTCCTGCGTATCGTCTATTTTCAGGAGCCAGCCGTCCACACCAAGCCAAAGGCCCCCAAACAAAAACCACGGACATTTACTCTGGCAAAAAAAACTCACCCGACCCCCTTCTGGCTGGCAGATTGCAGGAGCCACTTGGCTCTATCAAACCAGCCCGCCTCGGCACTGGTGCCCCCTTGGGTCTGGTAATCATCCTGCATGGCGTGGATTTTCAGGACCCAGCCGGCCACTCCCAGCCAAAGGCGCCCAAACACAATCGATGGCACTTTCCCCTGGCAAACAAATCTCACCCGCCCTGCTTCTGGATGGCAGATTGCAGGAGCCACTTGGCTCTATCAAACCAGCCCGACTCGGCACTGATGCCCCATTGGGTCTGGGAACCATCCTGCGTAACTTGGATTTTCAGGAGCCAGCCGGCGACTTCCAGCCACAGGCCCCCAAACACAAACTACGGCCCTTTTCCCTGGAAGTAAAACTGACCTTCCCATCTTCTGGCTGGCAGATTGCAGGAGCCACTTGGCTGTATCAAACCAGCCGGACTTGGCACTGGTGCCACCTTTCATCTGGGAACCATCCTGCGTATCGTGGATTTTCAGGATCCAGCCAGCCACACACAGCCATAGGCCCCAAACATATAACACGGCCCTTTTCTCTGGAAGAAAATCTGAACTACCCCGCTTCTGCATAGTAGAGTGCAGGAGCCACTTTGTTCTATTATAACAGTCCGTCTTGGCAGTGGTGCCACCTTGGGTCTGGGAACCATCCTGCGTATCGTGGATTTTCAGGAGCCAGCCGGCCACTCCCAGCCAAAGGCCCCAAAACATATACCACGGCCCTTTTCTCTGGCAGATATAACTCACCCGCCCCACTTCAGGCTGGCAGATTGCAGGAGCCACTTGGCTCTATCAAACCAGCCCGCCTTGGCATTGCTGCCACCTTTCATCTGGGAACCATCCTGTGTATTGTGGATTTTCAGGAGCCAGCCGGCCACTCCCAGCCACAGTCCCCCGAACACAAACGATGGCACTTTCCCCTGGCAAACAAAACTCACCCGCCCTGCTTCTGGATGGCAGATTGCTGGAGCCACTTGGCTCTATCAAACCAGCCTGCCTGGGCACTGATGCCCCATTGGGTCTGGGAACCATCCTGCGTAACGTGGATTTTCAGGAACCAGCCGGCCACTTCCAGCCACAGGCCCCCAAACACAAACTACGGCCCTGTTCCCTGGAAGTAAAACTGAACAGCCCATCTTCTGGCTGGCAGATTGCAGGAGCCACTTGGCTGTATCAAACCAGCCGGACTTGGCACTGGTGCCACCTTTCATCTGGGAACCATCCTGCGTATCGTGGATTTTCAGGAGCCAGCCAGCCACGCACAGCCATAGGCCCCAAACATATACCACGGCCCTTTTCTCTGGCAGACAAAACTCACCCGTCCTGCTTCTAGCTGGCAGATTGCAGGAGCCACTTGGCTCTATCAAACCAGCCCGCCTTGGCAGTGGTGCCACCTTTCATCTGGGAACCATCCTGTGTATTGTGGATTTTCAGGAGCCAGCCGGCCACTCCCAGCCACAGGCCCCCAAACACAAACTACGGCCCTTTTCCCTGGAAGTAAAACTGACCTTCCCATCTTCTGGCTGGCAGATTGCAGGAGCCACTTGGCTCTATCAATCCAGCCCGACTTGGCACTGGTGCCACCTTTCATCTGGGAACCATCCTGCGTATCGTGGATTTTCAGGAGCCAGCCAGCCACGCACAGCCATAGGCCCCAAACATATAACACGGCCCTTTTCTCTGGAAGAAAATCTGAACTACCCCGCTTCTGCATGGTAGAGTGCAGGAGCCACTTTGTTCTATTATAACAGTCCGTCTTGGCAGTGGTGCCACCTTGGGTCGGGAACCATCCTGCGTATCGTGGATTTTCAGGAGCCAGCCGGCCACTCCCAGCCACAGGCCCCCAAACACAATTTGCGGCCCTTTTCCCTGGAAATAAAATTGGCCTGCCATCTTCTGGCTGGCAGATTGCAGGAGCCACTTGGCTCTATCAAACCAGCCCGACTTGGCACTGATGCCCCCCTTCATCTGGGAACCATCCTTCGTATCGTGGATTTTCAGGAGCCAGCAGGCCACTCCCAGCCATAGCCCCCCAAATATATGCCACGGCCCTTTTCCCCGGAAGAAAAACTGACTTACCCCGCTTCTGGATGGTAGATTGCATGAGCCACTTGGCTCTATCAAACCAGCCCGCCTCGGCACTGGTGCCCCCTAGGGTCTGGGAACCATCCTGTGTATCGTGGATTTTCAGGAGCCAGCCGGCCTCTCCCAGCCAAAGGCCCCCAAACAAAAACCAAGGCCCTTTTCCCTGGCAAACAAAAATCACCTGTCCCGCTTCTGGCTGGCAGATTGTTGGAGCCATTTTGTACTAGCACACCAGCCTGTCTCGGCAATGGCGCCCCCTTGGGTCTGGGAATCATCCTGCTTGGCGTGGATTTTCAGGAGACAGCAGGCCACTCCCAGCCACAGGCCCCCAAACAAAAACTACGGCTCCTTTCCCTGGAAGTAAAACTGACCTGCCCATCTTCTGGCTGGCAGATTGCAGGAGCCCCTTTGCTCTATCAAACCAGCCCGACTTGGCACTGGTGCCACCTTTCATCTGGGAACCATCCTGTGTATCGTGGATTTTAAGGAGCCAGCCGGCCACTCCCAACCACAGGCCCCCGAACACAAACCACGGCCCTTTTCCCTGGCAAACAAAACTCACCTGTCCTGCTTCTAGCAGGCAGATAGCAGGAGCCACCTTGTACTATCACACCAGCCGGACTTTTCACTGGTGCCCCATTGGGTCTGGGAACCATCCTGCGTATCGTGGATTTTCAGGATCCAGCCGGCCACTCCCAGCCACAGGCCCCCGAACACATACCACGGCCCTTTTCCCTGGCAAACAAATCACACCCAACCCGCTTCTTGATGGCAGATTGCAGGAGCCACTTAGGCTCTATCAAACTAGCTCGACTTGGCATTGCTGCCACATTTCATCTGGCAATCATCCTGCGTATTTTGGATTTTCAGGAGCCAGCCGGCCACTCCGAACCACAGGCAATGTAACACATACCACGGCCCTTTTCCCTGGAAAAAAAATCAGCTGCCCCGCTTCTGGATGGTAGATTGCAGGAGCATCTTTCTACTAACATACCAGTCCCACTTTGCACTGGTGCCAACTTTCATCCGGGAACCATCCTGCGTATCGTGGATTTTCAGGAGCCAGCCAGCCAGTCCTAGCAACAGGCCCTTAAACACAAGCCACGGCCCAGTTCCCTGGAAGTAAAACTGACCTGCCCATCTTCTGGCTGGCAGATTGCAGGAGCCACTTGGTGCTATCAAATCAGTCCGACTCGGGACTTGTGCCCCATTGGGTCTGGGAACCATCCTGCGTATCATGGATTTTCAGCAGCCAGCCGGCCACTCCAAGCCAGAGGCACCCGAACACAAACGACGGCCCTTTTACCTGGCAAACAAAACTCACCCGCCCCGCTTCTGGCTGGCAGATTGCAGGAGCCACTTCCCTCTATCAAACCAGCCCGACTTGGCACTGGTGCCCCATTGAGTCTGGGAACCATCCTGCGTATCGTGGATTTTCAGGAATCAGCCGGCCACTCCCAGCCACAGGCCCCCGAACACAAACCACGGCCATTTACCCTGGCATACAAAACTCATCCGCCCCGCTTCTGACTGGCATATTGCAGGAGCCACTTGGCTCTATTAAACCCGCCGGCCTCGGCACTGGTGCCCCCTTGAGTCTGGGAACCATCCTGCGTATCGTGGATTTTCAGGAGCCAGATGGCCACTCCAAGCCACAGGCCCCCAAACACAAATTGCGGCCCTTTTCCCTGGAAATAAAATTGACCTGCCATCTTCTGGCTGGCAGATTGCAGGAGCCACTTGGCTCTATCAAACCAGCCCGACTTGGCACTGATGCCCCCCTTCATCTGGGAACCATCCTTCGTATCGTGGATTTTCAGGAGCCAGCAGGCCACTCCCAGCAAAAGGACCTCAAACACAAACCACGGCCCATTTCCCTGGAAGTAAAACTGACCTGCCCATCTTCTGGCTGGCAGATTGCAGGAGCCACTTGGTACTCTCAAATCAGCCCCCCTCGGCACTGGTGCCCCCTTGGGGATGGAAATCATCCTGCGTGGCATGGATTTTCAGGAGCCAGCCAGCCACTCCCAGCCTAAAGCCACCAAACACAAACCATGTCCCTTCTCCCTGGAAGTAAAACTCACCCGCCCTGCTTCTGGATGGCAGTTTGCAGAAGCCACTTGGCTCTATCAAACCAGCCCAACTCGGCACTGGTGCCCCATTGGGTCTGGGAACCATCCTGTGTGGCGTGGATTTTCAGGAGCCAGCCGGCCACTCCCAGCCACAGGCCCCCGAACACAAACGATGGCACTTTCCCCTGGCAAACAAAACTCACCCGCCCTGCTTCTGGATGGCAGATTGCAGGAGCCACTTGGCTCTATCAAACCAGCCCGACTTGGCACTGGTGCCACCATTCTTCTGGGGGCCATCCCTCGTATAGTGGATTTTCAGGAGCCAGCCGGCCACTCCCAGCTATAGCCCCCCCAAACATATACCACGGCCCTTTTCCCTGGAAGTAAAACTGACCTACCCCGCTTCTGGATGGTAGATTGCAGGAGCCACTTGGCTCTATCAAACCTGCCCGACTTGGCATTGTTGCCACCTTTCATCTGGGAACCTTCCTGCGTATCGTCTATTTTCAGGAGCCAGCCGTCCACACCAAGCCAAAGGCCCCCAAACAAAAACCACGGACATTTACTCTGGCAAAAAAAACTCACCCGACCCCCTTCTGGCTGGCAGATTGCAGGAGCCACTTGGCTCTATCAAACCAGCCCGCCTCGGCACTGGTGCCCCCTTGGGTCTGGTAATCATCCTGCATGGCGTGGATTTTCAGGACCCAGCCGGCCACTCCCAGCCAAAGGCGCCCAAACACAATCGAAGGCACTTTCCCCTGGCAAACAAAACTCACCCGCCCTGCTTCTGGATGGCAGATTGCAGGAGCCACTTGGCTCTATCAAACCAGCCTGCCTGGGCACTGATGCCCCATTGGGTCTGGGAACCATCCTGCGTAACGTGGATTTTCAGGAGCCAGCCGGCGACTTCCAGCCACAGGCTCCCAAACACAAACTACGGCCCTTTTCCCTGGAAGTAAAACTGACCTTCCCATCTTCTGGCTGGCAGATTGCAGGAGCCACTTGGCTGTATCAAACCAGCCGGACTTGGCACTGGTGCCACCTTTCATCTGGGAACCATCCTGCGTATTGTGGATTTTCAGGAGCCAGCCAGCCACGCACAGCCATAGGCCCCAAACATATAACACAGCCCTTTTCCCTGGAAGAAAATCTGAACTACCCCGCTTCTGCATAGTAGAGTGCAGGAGCCACTTTGTTCTCTTATAACAGTCCGTCTTGGCAGTGGTGCCACCTTGGGTCTGGGAACCATCCTGCGTATCGTGGATTTTCAGGAGCCAGCCGGCCACTCCCAGCCAAAGGCCCCAAAACATATACCACGGCCCTTTTCTCTGGCAGATATAACTCACCTGCCCCGCTTCTGGCTGGCAGATTGCAGGAGCCACTTGGCTCTATCAAACCAGCCCGCCTTGGCATTGCTGCCACCTTTCATCTGGGAACCATCCTGTGTATTGTGGATTTTCAGGAGCCAGCCGGCCACTCCTAGCCTCAGGCCCCCGAACACAAACGATGGCACTTTCCCCTGGCAAACAAAACTCACCCGCCCTGCTTCTGGATGGCAGATTGCAGGAGCCACTTGGCTCTATCAAACCAGCCTGCCTGGGCACTGATGCCCCATTGGGTCTGGGAACCATCCTGCGTAACGTGGATTTTCAGGAACCAGCCGGCCACTTCCAGCCACAGGCCCCCAAACACAAACTACGGCCCTGTTCCCTGGAAGTAAAACTGACCAGCCCATCTTCTGGCTGGCAGATTGCAGGAGCCACTTGGCTCTATCAAACCAGCCGGACTTGGCACTGGTGCCACCTTTCATCTGGGAACCATCCTGCGTATCGTGGATTTTCAGGAGCCAGCCAGCCACGCACAGCCACTGGCCCCCAAACATATACCACGGCCCTTTTCTCTGGCAGACAAAACTCACCCGTCCTGCTTCTAGCTGGCAGATTGCAGGAGCCACTTGGCTCCATCAAACCAGCACGATTTCGCTTTGCTGCCACCATTCATCTGGGAACCATCCTGCGTATCGTGGATTTTCAGGAGCCCACCGGCCACTCCAAGCCAAAGGCCCCCAAACAAAAACCACGGCCATTTACCCTGGCAAACAAAACTCACCCGCCCCCCTTCTGCCTGGCAGATTGCAGGAGCTCTATCCAACCAGCCCGCCTCGGCACTGGTGCACCCTTAGGTCTGGGAATCATCGTGAGTGGAATGGATTTTCAGGAGCCAGCCGGCCACTCCCAGCCAAAAGCCCCAAAAACACAAACTACGGCCCTTTTCCCTGGAAGTAAACCTGACCTGCCCGTCTTCTGGCAGGCAGTTTGCAGGAGCCACTTGGCTCTATCAAACCAGCCCGCCTCGGCACTGGTGCCCCATATGGTCTGGGAACCATCCTGCGTATCATGGATTTTCAGGAGCCAGCCGGCCACTCCCAGCCACAAGCCCCCAAACAAAATCCACGGCCCTTTTCCCTGGAAGTAAAACTGACCTGCCGATCTTCTGGCTGGCAGATTGCAGGAGCCACTTGGCTGTATCAAACCAGCCGGACTTGGCACTGGTGCCACCTTTCATCCGGGAACCATCCTGCGTATCGTGGATTTTCAGGACCCAGACCGCCACTCCCAGCCACCGGCCCCCGAACACAAACCACGGCCCTTATCCCTGGCAAACAAAACTCATCAGTCCCGCTTCTGGCTGGTAGATTGCAGGAGCCACTTTGTACTTTCATTCCAGTCACACTCGGCACTGGTGCACTCTTGGGTCTGGTAATCATCCTGCGTGGCATGGATTTTCAGGAACCACCCGGCCACTCCCAGCTACAGGCCCCCAAACAAAATCCAAGGCCCTTTTCCCTGGAAGTAAAACTGACCTGCTCATCTACTGGCTGGCAGATTGCAGGAGCCACTTGGCTCTATCAAACCACCCCGCCTCGGCACTGGTGTCCCCTTGGGTCTGGGAACCATCCTGCGTATCGTGGATTTTCATGAGCCAGGCGGCCACCCCCAGCCAGAGACCCCAAAACACAAACTACGGCCCTTTTCCCTGGAATTAAAACTGACCTGCCCATCTTCTTCCTGGCAGATTGCAGGAGCCACTTGGCTCTATCAAAACAGCCCGACTTGGCACTGGTGCCACCTTTCATCTGGGAAACATCCTGCGTATCGTGGATTTTCAGGAGCCAGCCGGCCACTCCCAGCCATAGCCCCCCCAAACATATACCACGGCCCTTTTCCCTGGAAGTAAAACTGACCTACCCCGCTTCTGGCTGGCAGATTGCAGGAGCCACTTGGCTCTATGAAACAAGCCCGACTTGCCACTGGTGCCACCTTTCATCTGGGAACCATCCTGCGTATCGTGGATTTTCAGGAGCAAGCCGGCCACTCCCAGCCAAAGGCCCCCAAACTTATACCACGGCCCGTTGCCTTGGAAGTAAACCTGAACTACCCCTCTTCTGCATGGTAGATTGCTGGAGCCACTTTGCTCTGTTATAACAATCCGTCTTGGCAGTGGTGCCACCTTTCATCTGGGAACCATCCTGTGTATCGTGGACTTTCAGGAGCCAACCGGCCACTCCCAACCACAGGCAATCAAACACATACCACGGCCCTTTTCCCTGGAAAAAAAATCAGCTGCCCCGCTTCTGGATGGTAGATTACAGGAGCAACTTTCTACTACCATACCAGTCCCACTTTGCACTGGTGCCACCTTTCATCCGGGAACCATCCTGCGTATGATAGATTTTCAGGAGCCAGCGGGCCAGTCCCAGCAACAGGCCCTCAAACAAAATCCACGGCCCATTTTCCTGAAAGTAAATCTAACCTGCCCATCTTCTGGCTGGCAGATTGCAGGAGACACTTGGTACTATAAAATCAGCCCGCCTCGGCACTTGTGCCCCATTGGGTCTGGGAACCATCCTGCGTATCATGGATTTTTAGGACCCAGCCAGCCACGCCCACCACAGGCCCCCAAACACAAACCATGGCCCTTTTGCCTGGCAAACAAAACTCACCCACCCCGCTTCTGGATGGCAGATTGCAGGAGACACTTGGCTCTATCAAACCACCCTGACATGGCACTGGTGCCACCTTTCATCTGGGAACCATCCTGCGTATCGTGGATTTTCAGGAACCAGCCGGCCACTCCCAGCCATAGGCCCCCAAACATATACCACGGCCCTTTTTCCTGGAAGTAAATCTGAACTACCCCTCTTCTGCATGGTAGATTGCTGGAGCCACTTTGCTCTGTTATAAAAATCCGTCTTGGCAGTGGTGCCACCTTTCATCTGGGAACCATCCTGCGTATCGTGGATTTTCAGGAGCCAGCCGGCAACTCCCAGCCACAGGCCCCCGAACACAAACCATGCCCCTTTTCCCTGGCAAACAAAACTCACCCGTCCCGCTTCGGGCTGGTAGATTGCAGGAGCAATTTTGTACTTTCATTCCAGACCCACTCGGCACTGGAGCCCCCTTGGATCTGGTAATACTCCTGCGCGGCATGGATTTTCAGGAACCATGTGGCCACTCCCAGCCACAGACCCCCAAACAAAAACTACTGCCCTTTTCCCTGGAAGTAAAACTCAGATGCCCCGCTTCTGGAAGGCAGATTGCAGGAGCCACTTGACTCTATCAAACCAGCCTGACTTGGCACTGGTGCCACCTTTCATCTGGGAACAATCCCCCGTATCGTGGATTTTCAGGAGCCAGCAGGCCACTGCCAGCCACAACCCCCCCAAACATATACCATAGCCCTTTTCCCTGGAAGTAAAACTGACCTACCCCGCTTCTGGGTGGTAGATTGCAGGAGCCACTTGGCTGTATCAAACCAGCACGACTTGGCATTGCTGCCACATTTCATCTCGGAACGATCCTATGTATCATGGATTTTCAGGTGCCACCCGGCCACTCCCAGCCACAGGCGCCCGAACGCAAACCACGGCCCTTTTGCCTGGCAAACAAAACTCACCCGACCCGCTTCTGGCTGGCAGATTGCAGGAGCCACTTGGCTCTATCAAACCAGCCCGCCTCGGCACTGGTGCCCCCTTGGGTCTGGGAACCATCCTGCGTATCGTGGATTTTCAGGAGCCAGCCGGCCACTCCCAGCCACAGGCCCCCGAAAACATACCACGGCTCTTTTCCCTGGCAAACAAATCTCACCCACCCCACATCTGGCTGGCAGATTGCCGGAGCCACTTGGCTGTATCAAACCAGCTCGACTTTCCATTACTTCCACATTTCACCTGGGAATCTTCCTGTGTATTGTGGACTTTCAGGAGCCAGTCGGCCACTCCCACCCACAGGCAATCAAACATATACCACGGCCCTTTTTCCTGTAAAAAAAATCAGCTGCCCCGCTTCTGGATGGTAGATTGCAGGAGAAACTTTCTACTACCATACCAGTCCCACTTTGCACTGGTGCCACCTTTCATCCGGGAACCATCCTGCGTATCGTGGATTTTCAGGAACCAGCCGGCCACTCCCAGCCATAGGCCCCCAAACATATACCACGGCCCTTTTCCCTGGAAGTATAACTCAGATGTCCTGCTTCTGGCTGGCAGATTGCAGAAGCCCCTTGGCTCTATCACACCAGCCCGACTGGGCACTGGTGCCACCTTTCATCTGGGAACCATCCTGCGTATCGTGGATTTTCAGGACCCAACCGGCCACTCCCTGCCACAGGCCCCCGAACACAAACCCTGGCCCTTTTCCCTGGCAAACAAAACTCACCCGTCCCGCTTCGGGCTGGCAGATTGCAGGAGCCACTTGGCTCTATCAAACCAGCCCGACTCGGCACTGATGCCCCATTGGGTCTGGGAACCATCCTGCGTAACTTGGATTTTCAGGAGCCAGCCGGCGACTTCCAGCCACAGGCCCCCAAACACAAACTACGGCCCTTTTCCCTGGAAGTAAAACTGACCTTCCCATCTTCTGGCTGGCAGATTGCAGGAGCCACTTGGCTGTATCAAACCAGCCGGACTTGGCACTGGTGCCACCTTTCATCTGGGAACCATCCTGCGTATCGTGGATTTTCAGGATCCAGCCAGCCACACACAGCCATAGGCCCCAAACATATAACACGGCCCTTTTCCCCGGAAGAAAATCTGAACTACCCCGCTTCTGCATAGTAGAGTGCAGGAGCCACTTTGTTCTATTATAACAGTCCGTCTTGGCAGTGGTGCCACCTTGGGTCTGGGAACCATCCTGCGTATCGTGGATTTTCAGGAGCCAGCCGGCCACTCCCAGCCAAAGGCCCCAAAACATATACCACGGCCCTTTTCTCTGGCAGATATAACTCACCCGCCCCACTTCAGGCTGGCAGATTGCAGGAGCCACTTGGCTCTATCAAACCAGCCCGCCTTGGCATTGCTGCCACCTTTCATCTGGGAACCATCCTGTGTATTGTGGATTTTCAGGAGCCAGCCGGCCACTCCCAGCCACAGTCCCCCGAACACAAACGATGGCACTTTCCCCTGGCAAACAAAACTCACCCGCCCTGCTTTTGGATGGCAGATTGCAGGAGCCACTTGGCTCTATCAAACCAGCCTGCCTGGGCACTGATGCCCCATTGGGTCTGGGAACCATCCTGCGTAACGTGGATTTTCAGGAACCAGCCGGCCACTTCCAGCCACAGGCCCCCAAACACAAACTACGGCCCTGTTCCCTGGAAGTAAAACTGAACAGCCCATCTTCTGGCTGGCAGATTGCAGGAGCCACTTGGCTGTATCAAACCAGCCGGACTTGGCACTGGTGCCACCTTTCATCTGGGAACCATCCTGCGTATCGTGGATTTTCAGGAGCCAGCCAGCCACGCACAGCCATAGGCCCCAAACATATAACACGGCCCTTTTCTCTGGCAGACAAAACTCACCCGTCCTGCTTCTGGCTGGCAGATTGCAGGAGCCACTTGGCTCTATCAAACCAGCCCGCCTTGGCAGTGGTGCCACCTTTCATCTGGGAACCATCCTGTGTATTGTGGATTTTCAGGAGCCAGCCGGCCACTCCCAGCCACAGGCCCCCAAACACAAACTACGGCCCTTTTCCCTGGAAGTAAAACTGACCTTCCCATCTTCTGGCTGGCAGATTGCAGGAGCCACTTGGCTCTATCAATCCAGCCCGACTTGGCACTGGTGCCACCTTTCATCTGGGAACCATCCTGCGTATCGTGGATTTTCAGGAGCCAGCCAGCCACGCACAGCCATAGGCCCCAAACATATAACACGGCCCTTTTCTCTGGAAGAAAATCTGAACTACCCCGCTTCTGCATGGTAGAGTGCAGGAGCCACTTTGTTCTATTATAACAGTCCGTCTTGGCAGTGGTGCCACCTTGGGTCGGGAACCATCCTGCGTATCGTGGATTTTCAGGAGCCAGCCGGCCACTCCCAGCCACAGGCCCCCAAACATAATTTGCGGCCCTTTTCCCTGGAAATAAAATTGGCCTGCCATCTTCTGGCTGGCAGATTGCAGGAGCCACTTGGCTCTATCAAACCAGCCCGACTTGGCACTGATGCCCCCCTTCATCTGGGAACCATCCTTCGTATCGTGGATTTTCAGGAGCCAGCAGGCCACTCCCAGCCATAGCCCCCCAAATATATGCCACGGCCCTTTTCCCCGGAAGAAAAACTGACTTACCCCGCTTCTGGATGGTAGATTGCATGAGCCACTTGGCTCTATCAAACCAGCCCGCCTCGGCACTGGTGCCCCCTAGGGTCTGGGAACCATCCTGTGTATCGTGGATTTTCAGGAGCCAGCCGGCCTCTCCCAGCCAAAGGCCCCCAAACAAAAACCAAGGCCCTTTTCCCTGGCAAACAAAAATCACCTGTCCCGCTTCTGGCTGGCAGATTGTTGGAGCCATTTTGTACTAGCACACCAGCCTGTCTCGGCAATGGCGCCCCCTTGGGTCTGGGAATCATCCTGCTTGGCGTGGATTTTCAGGAGACAGCAGGCCACTCCCAGCCACAGGCCCCCAAACAAAAACTACGGCTCCTTTCCCTGGAAGTAAAACTGACCTGCCCATCTTCTGGCTGGCAGATTGCAGGAGCCCCTTTGCTCTATCAAACCAGCCCGACTTGGCACTGGTGCCACCTTTCATCTGGGAACCATCCTGTGTATCGTGGATTTTAAGGAGCCAGCCGGCCACTCCCAACCACAGGCCCCCGAACACAAACCACGGCCCTTTTCCCTGGCAAACAAAACTCACCTGTCCTGCTTCTAGCAGGCAGATAGCAGGAGCCACCTTGTACTATCACACCAGCCGGACTTTTCACTGGTGCCCCATTGGGTCTGGGAACCATCCTGCGTATCGTGGATTTTCAGGATCCAGCCGGCCACTCCCAGCCACAGGCCCCCGAACACATACCACGGCCCTTTTCCCTGGCAAACAAATCACACCCAACCCGCTTCTTGATGGCAGATTGCAGGAGCCACTTGGCTCTATCAAACTAGCTCGACTTGGCATTGCTGCCACATTTCATCTGGCAATCATCCTGCGTATTTTGGATTTTCAGGAGCCAGCCGGCCACTCCGAACCACAGGCAATGTAACACATACCACGGCCCTTTTCCCTGGAAAAAAAATCAGCTGCCCCGCTTCTGGATGGTAGATTGCAGGAGCATCTTTCTACTAACATACCAGTCCCACTTTGCACTGGTGCCAACTTTCATCCGGGAACCATCCTGCGTATCGTGGATTTTCAGGAGCCAGCCAGCCAGTCCTAGCAACAGGCCCTTAAACACAAGCCACGGCCCAGTTCCCTGGAAGTAAAACTGACCTGCCCATCTTCTGGCTGGCAGATTGCAGGAGCCACTTGGTGCTATCAAATCAGTCCGACTCGGGACTTGTGCCCCATTGGGTCTGGGAACCATCCTGCGTATCATGGATTTTCAGCAGCCAGCCGGCCACTCCAAGCCAGAGGCACCCGAACACAAACGACGGCCCTTTTACCTGGCAAACAAAACTCACCCGCCCCGCTTCTGGCTGGCAGATTGCAGGAGCCACTTCCCTCTATCAAACCAGCCCGACTTGGCACTGGTGCCCCATTGAGTCTGGGAACCATCCTGCGTATCGTGGATTTTCAGGAATCAGCCGGCCACTCCCAGCCACAGGCCCCCGAACACAAACCACGGCCATTTACCCTGGCATACAAAACTCATCCGCCCCGCTTCTGACTGGCATATTGCAGGAGCCACTTGGCTCTATTAAACTCGCCGGCCTCGGCACTGGTGCCCCCTTGAGTCTGGGAACCATCCTGCGTATCGTGGATTTTCAGGAGCCAGACGGCCACTCCAAGCCACAGGCCCCCAAACACAAATTGCGGCCCTTTTCCCTGGAAATAAAATTGACCTGCCATCTTCTGGCTGGCAGATTGCAGGAGCCACTTGGCTCTATCAAACCAGCCCGACTTGGCACTGATGCCCCCCTTCATCTGGGAACCATCCTTCGTATCGTGGATTTTCAGGAGCCAGCAGGCCACTCCCAGCAAAAGGACCTCAAACACAAACCACGGCCCATTTCCCTGGAAGTAAAACTGACCTGCCCATCTTCTGGCTGGCAGATTGCAGGAGCCACTTGGTACTCTCAAATCAGCCCCCCTCGGCACTGGTGCCCCCTTGGGGATGGAAATCATCCTGCGTGGCATGGATTTTCAGGAGCCAGCCAGCCACTCCCAGCCTAAAGCCACCAAACACAAACCACGTCCCTTCTCCCTGGAAGTAAAACTCACCCGCCCTGCTTCTGGATGGCAGTTTGCAGAAGCCACTTGGCTCTATCAAACCAGCCCAACTCGGCACTGGTGCCCCATTGGGTCTGGGAACCATCCTGCGTGGCGTGGATTTTCAGGAGCCAGCCGGCCACTCCCAGCCACAGGCCCCCGAACACAAACGATGGCACTTTCCCCTGGCAAACAAAACTCACCCGCCCTGCTTCTGGATGGCAGATTGCAGGAGCCACTTGGCTCTATCAAACCAGCCCGACTTGGCACTGGTGCCACCATTCTTCTGGGGGCCATCCCTCGTATAGTGGATTTTCAGGAGCCAGCCGGCCACTCCCAGCTATAGCCCCCCCAAACATATACCACGGCCCTTTTCCCTGGAAGTAAAACTGACGTACCCCGCTTCTGGATGGTAGATTGCAGGAGCCACTTGGCTCTATCAAACCTGCCCGACTTGGCATTGTTGCCACCTTTCATCTGGGAACCTTCCTGCGTATCGTCTATTTTCAGGAGCCAGCCGTCCACACCAAGCCAAAGGCCCCCAAACAAAAACCACGGACATTTACTCTGGCAAAAAAAACTCACCCGACCCCCTTCTGGCTGGCAGATTGCAGGAGCCACTTGGCTCTATCAAACCAGCCCGCCTCGGCACTGGTGCCCCCTTGGGTCTGGTAATCATCCTGCATGGCATGGATTTTCAGGACCCAGCCGGCCACTCCCAGCCAAAGGCGCCCAAACACAATCGAAGGCACTTTCCCCTGGCAAACAAAACTCACCCGCCCTGCTTCTGGATGGCAGATTGCAGGAGCCACTTGGCTCTATCAAACCAGCCTGCCTGGGCACTGATGCCCCATTGGGTCTGGGAACCATCCTGCGTAACGTGGATTTTCAGGAGCCAGCCGGCGACTTCCAGCCACAGGCCCCCAAACACAAACTACGGCCCTTTTCCCTGGAAGTAAAACTGACCTTCCCATCTTCTGGCTGGCAGATTGCAGGAGCCACTTGGCTGTATCAAACCAGCCGGACTTGGCACTGGTGCCACCTTTCATCTGGGAACCATCCTGCGTATCGTGGATTTTCAGGAGCCAGCCAGCCACGCACAGCCATAGGCCCCAAACATATAACACAGCCCTTTTCCCTGGAAGAAAATCTGAACTACCCCGCTTCTGCATAGTAGAGTGCAGGAGCCACTTTGTTCTCTTATAACAGTCCGTCTTGGCAGTGGTGCCACCTTGGGTCTGGGAACCATCCTGCGTATCGTGGATTTTCAGGAGCCAGCCGGCCACTCCCAGCCAAAGGCCCCAAAACATATACCACGTCCCTTTTCTCTGGCAGATATAACTCACCTGCCCCGCTTCTGGCTGGCAGATTGCAGGAGCCACTTGGCTCTATTAAACCAGCCCGCCTTGGCATTGCTGCCACCTTTCATCTGGGAACCATCCTGTGTATTGTGGATTTTCAGGAGCCAGCCGGCCACTCCTAGCCACAGGCCCCCGAACACAAACGATGGCACTTTCCCCTGGCAAACAAAACTCACCCGCCCTGCTTCTGGATGGCAGATTGCAGGAGCCACTTGGCTCTATCAAACCAGCCGGCCTGGGCACTGATGCCCCATTGGGTCTGGGAACCATCCTGCGTAACGTGGATTTTCAGGAACCAGCCGGCCACTTCCAGCCACAGGCCCCCAAACACAAACTACGGCCCTGTTCCCTGGAAGTAAAACTGACCAGCCCATCTTCTGGCTGGCAGATTGCAGGAGCCACTTGGCTCTATCAAACCAGCCGGACTTGGCACTGGTGCCACCTTTCATCTGGGAACCATCCTGCGTATCGTGGATTTTCAGGAGCCAGCCAGCCACGCACAGCCACTGGCCCCCAAACATATACCACGGCCCTTTTCTCTGGCAGACAAAACTCACCCGTCCTGCTTCTAGCTGGCAGATTGCAGGAGCCACTTGGCTCTATCAAACCAGCACGATTTCGCTTTGCTGCCACCATTCATCTGGGAACCATCCTGCGTATCGTGGATTTTCAGGAGCCCACCGGCCACTCCAAGCCAAAGGCCCCCAAACAAAAACCACGGCCATTTACCCTGGCAAACAAAACTCACCCGCCCCCCTTCTGCCTGGCAGATTGCAGGAGCTCTATCCAACCAGCCCGCCTCGGCACTGGTGCACCCTTAGGTCTGGGAATCATCGTGAGTGGAATGGATTTTCAGGAGCCAGCCGGCCACTCCCAGCCAAAAGCCCCAAAAACACAAACTACGGCCCTTTTCCCTGGAAGTAAACCTGACCTGCCCGTCTTCTGGCAGGCAGTTTGCAGGAGCCACTTGGCTCTATCAAACCAGCCCGCCTCGGCACTGGTGCCCCATATGGTCTGGGAACCATCCTGCGTATCATGGATTTTCAGGAGCCAGCCGGCCACTCCCAGCCACAAGCCCCCAAACAAAATCCACGGCCCTTTTCCCTGGAAGTAAAACTGACCTGCCGATCTTCTGGCTGGCAGATTGCAGGAGCCACTTGGCTGTATCAAACCAGCCGGACTTGGCACTGGTGCCACCTTTCATCCGGGAACCATCCTGCGTATCGTGGATTTTCAGGACCCAGACCGCCACTCCCAGCCACCGGCCCCCGAACACAAACCACGGCCCTTATCCCTGGCAAACAAAACTCATCAGTCCCGCTTCTGGCTGGTAGATTGCAGGAGCCACTTTGTACTTTCATTCCAGTCACACTCGGCACTGGTGCACTCTTGGGTCTGGTAATCATCCTGCGTGGCATGGATTTTCAGGAACCACCCGGCCACTCCCAGCTACAGGCCCCCAAACAAAATCCAAGGCCCTTTTCCCTGGAAGTAAAACTGACCTGCTCATCTACTGGCTGGCAGATTGCAGGAGCCACTTGGCTCTATCAAACCACCCCGCCTCGGCACTGGTGTCCCCTTGGGTCTGGGAACCATCCTGCGTATCGTGGATTTTCATGAGCCAGGCGGCCACCCCCAGCCAGAGACCCCAAAACACAAACTACGGCCCTTTTCCCTGGAATTAAAACTGACCTGCCCATCTTCTTCCTGGCAGATTGCAGGAGCCACTTGGCTCTATCAAAACAGCCCGACTTGGCACTGGTGCCACCTTTCATCTGGGAAACATCCTGCGTATCGTGGATTTTCAGGAGCCAGCCGGCCACTCCCAGCCATAGCCCCCCCAAACATATACCACGGCCCTTTTCCCTGGAAGTAAAACTGACCTACCCCACTTCTGGCTGGCAGATTGCAGGAGCCACTTGGCTCTATGAAACAAGCCCGACTTGCCACTGCTGCCACCTTTCATCTGGGAACCATCCTGCGTATCGTGGATTTTCAGGAGCAAGCCGGCCACTCCCAGCCAAAGGCCCCCAAACTTATACCACGGCCCGTTGCCTTGGAAGTAAACCTGAACTACCCCTCTTCTGCATGGTAGATTGCTGGAGCCACTTTGCTCTGTTATAACAATCCGTCTTGGCAGTGGTGCCACCTTTCATCTGGGAACCATCCTGTGTATCGTGGACTTTCAGGAGCCAACCGGCCACTCCCAACCACAGGCAATCAAACACATACCACGGCCCTTTTCCCTGGAAAAAAAATCAGCTGCCCCGCTTCTGGATGGTAGATTACAGGAGCAACTTTCTACTACCATACCAGTCACACTTTGCACTGGTGCCACCTTTCATCCGGGAACCATCCTGCGTATGATAGATTTTCAGGAGCCAGCGGGCCAGTCCCAGCAACAGGCCCTCAAACAAAATCCACGGCCCATTTTCCTGAAAGTAAATCTAACCTGCCCATCTTCTGGCTGGCAGATTGCAGGAGACACTTGGTACTATAAAATCAGCCCGCCTCGGCACTTGTGCCCCATTGGGTCTGGGAACCATCCTGCGTATCATGGATTTTTAGGACCCAGCCAGCCACGCCCACCACAGGCCCCCAAACACAAACCATGGCCCTTTTGCCTGGCAAACAAAACTCACCCACCCCGCTTCTGGATGGCAGATTGCAGGAGACACTTGGCTCTATCAAACCACCCTGACATGGCACTGGTGCCACCTTTCATCTGGGAACCATCCTGCGTATCGTGGATTTTCAGGAACCAGCCGGCCACTCCCAGCCATAGGCCCCCAAACATATACCACGGCCCTTTTTCCTGGAAGTAAATCTGAACTACCCCTCTTCTGCATGGTAGATTGCTGGAGCTACTTTGCTCTGTTATAAAAATCCGTCTTGGCAGTGGTGCCACCTTGGGTCTGGGAACCATCCTGCGTATCGTGGATTTTCAGGAGCCAGCCGGCCACTCCCAGCCACAGGCCCCCGAACACAAACCATGCCCCTTTTCCCTGGCAAACAAAACTCACCCGTCCCGCTTCGGGCTGGTAGATTGCAGGAGCAATTTTGTACATTCATTCCAGACCCACTCGGCACTGGAGCCCCCTTGGATCTGGTAATACTCCTGCGCGGCATGGATTTTCAGGAACCATGCGGCCACTCCCAGCCACAGACCCCCAAACAAAAACTACTGCCCTTTTCCCTGGAAGCAAAACTCAGATGCCCCGCTTCTGGAAGGCAGATTGCAGGAGCCACTTGACTCTATCAAACCAGCCTGACTTGGCACTGGTGCCACCTTTCATCTGGGAACAATCCCCCGTATCGTGGATTTTCAGGAGCCAGCAGGCCACTGCCAGCCACAACCCCCCCAAACATATACCATAGCCCTTTTCCCTGGAAGTAAAACTGACCTACCCCGCTTCTGGGTGGTAGATTGCAGGAGCCACTTGGCTGTATCAAACCAGCACGACTTGGCATTGCTGCCACATTTCATCTCGGAACGATCCTATGTATCATGGATTTTCAGGTGCCACCCGGCCACTCCCAGCCACAGGCGCCCGAACGCAAACCACGGCCCTTTTGCCTGGCAAACAAAACTCACCCGACCCGCTTCTGGCTGGCAGATTGCAGGAGCCACTTGGCTGTATCAAACCAGCTCGACTTTCCATTACTTCCACATTTCACCTGGGAATCTTCCTGTGTATTGTGGACTTTCAGGAGCCAGTCGGCCACTCCCACCCACAGGCAATCAAACATATACCACGGCC
The DNA here is from genome assembly GCF_047830755.1 of Zonotrichia albicollis. Lineage (NCBI taxonomy): Eukaryota > Metazoa > Chordata > Aves > Passeriformes > Passerellidae > Zonotrichia > Zonotrichia albicollis. Next base: position 25,431,835 of record NC_133860.1, read on the forward strand.
CTTTTTCCTGTAAAAAAAATCACCTGCCCCGCTTCTGGATGGTAGATTGCAGGAGAAACTTTCTACTACCATACCAGTCCCACTTTGCACTGGTGCCACCTTTCATCCGGGAACCATCCTGCGTATCGTGGATTTTCAGGAACCAGCCGGCCACTCCCAGCCATAGGCCCCCAAACATATACCACGGCCCTTTTCCCTGGAAGTATAACTCAGATGTCCTGCTTCTGGCTGGCAGATTGCAGAAGCCCCTTGGCTCTATCACACCAGCCCGACTGGGCACTGGTGCCACCTTTCATCTGGGAACCATCCTGCGTATCGTGGATTTTCAGGACCCAACCGGCCACTCCCTGCCACAGGCCCCCGAACACAAACCCTGGCCCTTTTCCCTGGCAAACAAAACTCACCCGTCCCGCTTCGGGCTGGTAGATTGCACGAGCCACTTTGTACTTTCATTCCAGTCCCACTCGGCACTGGTGCCACCTTGGGTCTGGTAATCATGCTGCGTGGAATGGATTTTCAGGAACCAGCCGGCCACTCCAAGCCACAGGTCCCCAAACATATACTACGCCCCTTTTCCCTGGAAGTAAAACTCAGATGCCCCGCTTCTGGCTGGCAGATTGCAGGAGACACTTGGCTGTATCAAACCAGCCTGACTTGGCACTGGTGCCACCTTTCATCTGGGAACCATCCCTCGTATCGTGGATTTTCAGGAGCCAGCAGGCCACTCCCAGCCATAGGTCCCCCCAAACATATACCACGGCCCTTTTCCCTGGAAGTAAAACTGACCTGCTCATCTACTGGCTGGCAGATTGCAGGAGCCACTTGGCTCTATCAAACCAGCCCGACTTGGCATTGCTGCCACCTTTCATCTGGGAACCATCCTATGTATCACGGATTTGCAGGAGCCAGCCTGCCACTCCCAGCCACAGTCCCCCAAACAAAAACTACGGCCCTTTTCCCTGGAAGTAAAACTGACCTACCCCGCTTCTGGCTGGCAGATTGCAGGAGCCACTTGGCTCTATCAAACCAGCCCGCCTCAGCACTGGTGCCCCCCTGAGTCTGGGAACCATCCTGCGTATCGTGGATTTTCAGGAGCCAGCCGGCCACTCCCAGCCACAGGCCCCCAAACACATGCTACGGCCCATTTCCCTGGAAGTAAAACTGACCTGCCCATCTTCTGGCTGGCAGATTGCAGGAGCCACTTGCCTCTATCAAACCAGCCCGCCTTGGCATTGCTGCCACCTTTCATCTGGGAACCATCCTGCGTATCGTGGATTTTCAGGAGCAAGCCGGCCACTCCAAGCCACAGGCCCCCAAACACAAACCATGGCACTTTTCCCTGGCAAACAAAACTCACCCACCCCGCTTCTCGCTGGCAGATTGCAGGAGCCACTTGGCTCTATCAAACCAGCACGACTTAGAACTGGTGCCACCTTTCATCTGGGAACCATCCTGCGTATCGTGGATTTTCAGGAGCAAGCCGGCCACTCCCAGCCAAAGGCCCCCAAATATATACCACGGCCCTTTTCCCTGGAAGTAGATCTGAACTACCCCTCTTCTGGATGGTAGATTGCAGAAGCCACTTTGTTCTGTTATAACAGTCCGTCTTGGCTGGGGTGCCACCTTGGGTCTGGGAAACATCCTGCGTATCGTGGATTTTCAGGAGCCAGCCGGCCACTCCAAGCCACAGGTCCCCAAACACATACCACGGCCCTTTTCCCTGGAAAAAAAACTCACCAGTCCTGCTTCTGGCTGGTAGATAGCAGGAGCCACTTTGTACGTTCATTCCAGTCCCACTCGGCACTGGTGCCCCCTTGCGTCTTGTAGTCATCCTGCGTGGCATGGATTTTCAGGAGCCAGCCGGCCACTCCCAGCCACAGGCCCCCAAACACAAACTACGGCCCTTTTCCCTGGAAGTAAAACTCACCTGCTCATCTTCTGGCTGGCAGATTGCAGGAGCCACTTGGCTCTATCAAACCAGCCTGACATTGCATTACTGCCACATTTCATCTGGGAATCATCCTGCGTATTGCGGATTTTAAGGAGCTAGCCGGCCACTCCCACCCACAGGCAATCAAACACATACCACAGCCCTTTTCCCTGTAAAAAAAATCAGCTGCCCCGCTTCTAGATGGTAGATTGCAAGAGCAACTTTCTACTACCATACCAGTCCCAATTTGCACTGGTACCACCTTTTATCCGGGAACCATCCTGCGTATCGTGGATTTTCAGGAGCCAGCCGGCCAGTCCCAGCAACAGGCCCTAAAACACAATCCACGGCCCATTTCCCTGGAAGTAAAACTGACCTGCCCATCTTCTGGCTGGCAGATTGCAGGAGCCACTTGGTACTATCAAATCTGCCCGACTCGGCACTTGTACCCCATTGGGTCTGGGAACCATCCTGTGTATCATGGATTTTTAGGACCCAGCCGGCCACTCCCAGCTACAGGCCCCCAAACACAAACTACGGCCCTTTTCCCTGGAAGTAAAACTCAGATGCCCCTCTTGTGGCTGGCAGATTGCAGGAGTCACTTGGCTCTATAAAACCAGCCTGACTTGGCACTGGTGCCGCCTTTCATCTGGGAACCATCCCCCGTATTGTGGATTTTCAGGAGTCAGCAGGCCACTCCCAGGCATAGCCCCCCCCAAACAAATACCATGGCCCTTTTCCCTGGAAGTAAAACGGACCAACAACGCTTCTAGATGGTAGATTGCAGGAGCCACTTGACACTATCAAACCAGCCCGACTTGGCATTGCTGCCACATTTCATCAGGGAACCATCCTATGTATCATGCATTTTCAGGAGCCAGCCGGCCACTCCCTGACACAGGCCCGCAAACAAAAACCACAGCCATTTACCCTGGCAATCCAAAAATCACCCGCCCCGCTTCTGGCCGGCAGTTTGCAGGAGCCACTTGGCTCTATCAAACCAGCCTGCCTCGGCACTGGTGCCCCTCATGGGTCTGGGAACCATTCTGCGTATCGTGGATTTTCAGGAGCCAGCCGGCCACTCCCAGCCACAGGCCCGCAAACACATACCACGGCCCTTTTCCCTGGCAAACAAATCTCACCCACCCCGCTTCTGGCTGGCAGACTGCCGGAGCCACTTGGCTCTATCAAACCAGCTCGACTTTGCATTACTGCCACATTTCATCTGGGAATCATCCTGCGTATCGTGGATTTTCAGGAGCCAGACAGCCACTCCCAACCACAGGCAATCAAACATATGCCACGGCCCTTTTCCCTGGAAAAAAAATCAAGTGCCCCGCTTCTGGATGGTTGATTGCAGGAGCAACTTTCTACTACCATACCAGTCCCACTTTGCACTGGTGTCACCTGTCATCCGGGAACAATCCGGCGTATCGTGGATTTTCAGGTGCCAGCTGGCCACTCCCAGCCACAGGCCCCGAACACAAACCACGGCACTTTTCCCTGGCAAAATAACTCACCCACCCTGCTTCTGGCTGGCAGATTGTAGAAGCCACATTGTACTATCACACCAGCCCGACTCGGCAGTGGTTCCCCCTTGGGTCTGGGAATCATCCTGCGTGGCGTGGGTTTTTAGGAGCCAGCCGGCTACTCCCAGCCAGAGGCCCCCAAACACAAACCACGGCCCTTTATCCGTGGCAAACAAAACTCACCCGGCCCGCTTCTGGCAGGCAGATTGCAGGAGCCACTTGACTCTATCAAGCCAGCCCGACTTGGCACTGCTGCCAATTTCATCTGGGAACCATCATGCGTATCATGGATTTTCAGGAGCCAGCCGGCTAATCCCAGCCACAGGCCTCCAAACACAATCCACGGCCCATTTCCCTGGAAGTAGAACTCAGCTGCATCGCTTCTGGATGGTATATTGCAGGAGGCACTTTGTACGGTCATACCAGTCCGTCTTTGAAGTGGTGTCCCCATGGGTCTGGGAATCATCCTGCGTATCGTGGATTTTCAGGAGCCAGCCGGCCACTCCCAGCCACAGGCCCCCGAACACAAACCATGGCCCTTTTCCCTGGAAGTAAAACTGACCTGCCCGTCTTCTGGCTGGCAGATTGCAGGAGCCACTTGGCTCTATCAAACTAGCCCGGCTTGGCACTGGTGCCCCATTGGGTCTGGGAACCATCCTGCGTATCGTGGATTTTCAGGAGCCAGCCGGCCACTCCCAGCCACAGGCCCCCGAACACAAACCATGCCCCTTTTCCCTGGCAAACAAAACTCACCCGTCCCGCTTCGGGCTGGTAGATTGCAGGAGCAATTTTGTACATTCATTCCAGACCCACTCGGCACTGGAGCCCCCTTGGATCTGGTAATACTCCTGCGCGGCATGGATTTTCAGGAACCATGCGGCCACTCCCAGCCACAGACCCCCAAACAAAAACTACTGCCCTTTTCCCTGGAAGCAAAACTCAGATGCCCCGCTTCTGGAAGGCAGATTGCAGGAGCCACTTGACTCTATCAAACCAGCCTGACTTGGCACTGGTGCCACCTTTCATCTGGGAACAATCCCCCGTATCGTGGATTTTCAGGAGCCAGCAGGCCACTGCCAGCCACAACCCCCCCAAACATATACCATAGCCCTTTTCCCTGGAAGTAAAACTGACCTACCCCGCTTCTGGGTGGTAGATTGCAGGAGCCACTTGGCTGTATCAAACCAGCACGACTTGGCATTGCTGCCACATTTCATCTCGGAACGATCCTATGTATCATGGATTTTCAGGTGCCACCCGGCCACTCCCAGCCACAGGCGCCCGAACGCAAACCACGGCCCTTTTGCCTGGCAAACAAAACTCACCCGACCCGCTTCTGGCTGGCAGATTGCAGGAGCCACTTGGCTGTATCAAACCAGCTCGACTTTCCATTACTTCCACATTTCACCTGGGAATCTTCCTGTGTATTGTGGACTTTCAGGAGCCAGTCGGCCACTCCCACCCACAGGCAATCAAACATATACCACGGCCCTTTTTCCTGTAAAAAAAATCACCTGCCCCGCTTCTGGATGGTAGATTGCAGGAGAAACTTTCTACTACCATACCAGTCCCACTTTGCACTGGTGCCACCTTTCATCCGGGAACCATCCTGCGTATCGTGGATTTTCAGGAACCAGCCGGCCACTCCCAGCCATAGGCCCCCAAACATATACCACGGCCCTTTTCCCTGGAAGTATAACTCAGATGTCCTGCTTCTGGCTGGCAGATTGCAGAAGCCCCTTGGCTCTATCACACCAGCCCGACTGGGCACTGGTGCCACCTTTCATCTGGGAACCATCCTGCGTATCGTGGATTTTCAGGACCCAACCGGCCACTCCCTGCCACAGGCCCCCGAACACAAACCCTGGCCCTTTTCCCTGGCAAACAAAACTCACCCGTCCCGCTTCGGGCTGGTAGATTGCACGAGCCACTTTGTACTTTCATTCCAGTCCCACTCGGCACTGGTGCCACCTTGGGTCTGGTAATCATGCTGCGTGGAATGGATTTTCAGGAACCAGCCGGCCACTCCAAGCCACAGGTCCCCAAACATATACTACGCCCCTTTTCCCTGGAAGTAAAACTCAGATGCCCCGCTTCTGGCTGGCAGATTGCAGGAGACACTTGGCTGTATCAAACCAGCCTGACTTGGCACTGGTGCCACCTTTCATCTGGGAACCATCCCTCGTATCGTGGATTTTCAGGAGCCAGCAGGCCACTCCCAGCCATAGGTCCCCCCAAACATATACCACGGCCCTTTTCCCTGGAAGTAAAACTGACCTGCTCATCTACTGGCTGGCAGATTGCAGGAGCCACTTGGCTCTATCAAACCAGCCCGACTTGGCATTGCTGCCACCTTTCATCTGGGAACCATCCTATGTATCACGGATTTGCAGGAGCCAGCCTGCCACTCCCAGCCACAGTCCCCCAAACAAAAACTACGGCCCTTTTCCCTGGAAGTAAAACTGACCTACCCCGCTTCTGGCTGGCAGATTGCAGGAGCCACTTGGCTCTATCAAACCAGCCCGCCTCAGCACTGGTGCCCCCCTGAGTCTGGGAACCATCCTGCGTATCGTGGATTTTCAGGAGCCAGCCGGCCACTCCCAGCCACAGGCCCCCAAACACATGCTACGGCCCATTTCCCTGGAAGTAAAACTGACCTGCCCATCTTCTGGCTGGCAGATTGCAGGAGCCACTTGCCTCTATCAAACCAGCCCGCCTTGGCATTGCTGCCACCTTTCATCTGGGAACCATCCTGCGTATCGTGGATTTTCAGGAGCAAGCCGGCCACTCCAAGCCACAGGCCCCCAAACACAAACCATGGCACTTTTCCCTGGCAAACAAAACTCACCCACCCCGCTTCTCGCTGGCAGATTGCAGGAGCCACTTGGCTCTATCAAACCAGCACGACTTAGAACTGGTGCCACCTTTCATCTGGGAACCATCCTGCGTATCGTGGATTTTCAGGAGCAAGCCGGCCACTCCCAGCCAAAGGCCCCCAAATATATACCACGGCCCTTTTCCCTGGAAGTAGATCTGAACTACCCCTCTTCTGGATGGTAGATTGCAGAAGCCACTTTGTTCTGTTATAACAGTCCGTCTTGGCTGGGGTGCCACCTTGGGTCTGGGAAACATCCTGCGTATCGTGGATTTTCAGGAGCCAGCCGGCCACTCCAAGCCACAGGTCCCCAAACACATACCACGGCCCTTTTCCCTGGAAAAAAAACTCACCAGTCCTGCTTCTGGCTGGTAGATAGCAGGAGCCACTTTGTACGTTCATTCCAGTCCCACTCGGCACTGGTGCCCCCTTGCGTCTTGTAGTCATCCTGCGTGGCATGGATTTTCAGGAGCCAGCCGGCCACTCCCAGCCACAGGCCCCCAAACACAAACTACGGCCCTTTTCCCTGGAAGTAAAACTCACCTGCTCATCTTCTGGCTGGCAGATTGCAGGAGCCACTTGGCTCTATCAAACCAGCCTGACATTGCATTACTGCCACATTTCATCTGGGAATCATCCTGCGTATTGCGGATTTTAAGGAGCTAGCCGGCCACTCCCACCCACAGGCAATCAAACACATACCACAGCCCTTTTCCCTGTAAAAAAAATCAGCTGCCCCGCTTCTAGATGGTAGATTGCAAGAGCAACTTTCTACTACCATACCAGTCCCAATTTGCACTGGTACCACCTTTTATCCGGGAACCATCCTGCGTATCGTGGATTTTCAGGAGCCAGCCGGCCAGTCCCAGCAACAGGCCCTAAAACACAATCCACGGCCCATTTCCCTGGAAGTAAAACTGACCTGCCCATCTTCTGGCTGGCAGATTGCAGGAGCCACTTGGTACTATCAAATCTGCCCGACTCGGCACTTGTACCCCATTGGGTCTGGGAACCATCCTGTGTATCATGGATTTTTAGGACCCAGCCGGCCACTCCCAGCTACAGGCCCCCAAACACAAACTACGGCCCTTTTCCCTGGAAGTAAAACTCAGATGCCCCTCTTGTGGCTGGCAGATTGCAGGAGTCACTTGGCTCTATAAAACCAGCCTGACTTGGCACTGGTGCCGCCTTTCATCTGGGAACCATCCCCCGTATTGTGGATTTTCAGGAGTCAGCAGGCCACTCCCAGGCATAGCCCCCCCCAAACAAATACCATGGCCCTTTTCCCTGGAAGTAAAACGGACCAACAACGCTTCTAGATGGTAGATTGCAGGAGCCACTTGACACTATCAAACCAGCCCGACTTGGCATTGCTGCCACATTTCATCAGGGAACCATCCTATGTATCATGCATTTTCAGGAGCCAGCCGGCCACTCCCTGACACAGGCCCGCAAACAAAAACCACAGCCATTTACCCTGGCAATCCAAAAATCACCCGCCCCGCTTCTGGCCGGCAGTTTGCAGGAGCCACTTGGCTCTATCAAACCAGCCTGCCTCGGCACTGGTGCCCCTCATGGGTCTGGGAACCATTCTGCGTATCGTGGATTTTCAGGAGCCAGCCGGCCACTCCCAGCCACAGGCCCGCAAACACATACCACGGCCCTTTTCCCTGGCAAACAAATCTCACCCACCCCGCTTCTGGCTGGCAGACTGCCGGAGCCACTTGGCTCTATCAAACCAGCTCGACTTTGCATTACTGCCACATTTCATCTGGGAATCATCCTGCGTATCGTGGATTTTCAGGAGCCAGACAGCCACTCCCAACCACAGGCAATCAAACATATGCCACGGCCCTTTTCCCTGGAAAAAAAATCAAGTGCCCCGCTTCTGGATGGTTGATTGCAGGAGCAACTTTCTACTACCATACCAGTCCCACTTTGCACTGGTGTCACCTGTCATCCGGGAACAATCCGGCGTATCGTGGATTTTCAGGTGCCAGCTGGCCACTCCCAGCCACAGGCCCCGAACACAAACCACGGCACTTTTCCCTGGCAAAATAACTCACCCACCCTGCTTCTGGCTGGCAGATTGTAGAAGCCACATTGTACTATCACACCAGCCCGACTCGGCAGTGGTTCCCCCTTGGGTCTGGGAATCATCCTGCGTGGCGTGGGTTTTTAGGAGCCAGCCGGCTACTCCCAGCCAGAGGCCCCCAAACACAAACCACGGCCCTTTATCCGTGGCAAACAAAACTCACCCGGCCCGCTTCTGGCAGGCAGATTGCAGGAGCCACTTGACTCTATCAAGCCAGCCCGACTTGGCACTGCTGCCAATTTCATCTGGGAACCATCATGCGTATCATGGATTTTCAGGAGCCAGCCGGCTAATCCCAGCCACAGGCCTCCAAACACAATCCACGGCCCATTTCCCTGGAAGTAGAACTCAGCTGCATCGCTTCTGGATGGTATATTGCAGGAGGCACTTTGTACGGTCATACCAGTCCGTCTTTGAAGTGGTGTCCCCATGGGTCTGGGAATCATCCTGCGTATCGTGGATTTTCAGGAGCCAGCCGGCCACTCCCAGCCACAGGCCCCCGAACACAAACCATGGCCCTTTTCCCTGGAAGTAAAACTGACCTGCCCGTCTTCTGGCTGGCAGATTGCAGGAGCCACTTGGCTCTATCAAACTAGCCCGGCTTGGCACTGGTGCCCCATTGGGTCTGGGAACCATCCTGCGTGGCGTGGATTTTCAGGAGCCAGCCGGCCACTCCCAGCCACAAACCCCCGGACAAAAACCACGGCACTTTTCCCTGGAAGTAAAACTGACCTGCCTATCTTCTGGCTGGCAGATTGCAGGAGCCACTTGACTCTATCAAACCAGCCCGACTCGGCACTGGTGCCACCTTTCATCTGGGAAGCATCCTGCGCATTGTGGATTTTCAGGAGCCAGCCGGCCACTCCCAGCCACAGGCCCCCAAACACTTACCACGGTCCTTTTCCCTTGAAAAAAAACTCAGCTGCACCGCTTCGGGGTGGTAGATTGCAGGAGCCACTTTGTACTATCATTCCAGTCCCACTTGGCACTGGTGCCACCATTCATCTGGGTACCATCCTGTGTATCGGGGATTTTCAGGAGCCATCCGGCCACTCCCAGCCACAGGCCCCCAACACAAAGCATGGCCCTTTACCCTGCCAAACAAAACTCACCCACCCCGCTTCTAGATGGCAAATTGCAGGAGCGACTTGCCTCTCTCAAACCATCCCGACTCGGCAATGGTGCCCCCTTGGGTCTGGGAACCATCCTGCGCAGCGTGGATTCTCAGGAGCCAGCCGGCCACTCCGAGCCATAGGGGCCCAAACAGACACCACGGTCCTTTTCCATGGAAAAAAAACTCAGATGACCCGCTTCTGGATGGAAGATTGCAGGAGCCACTTGGTATTATCAAGCCTGCCCGACTTGGCACTGGGGACACCATTCATCTGGGAACCATCCTGTGTATCATGGATTTTCAGGAGCCAGCCGGCCACTCCCAGCCACAGGCCTCAAAACACAAACCACGGCCCATTTCCCGGGAAGTAACACTGACCTGACCGTCATCTGGCTGGCAGATTGCAGGAGCCACTTGGCTCTATCAAACCAGCCCGACTCGGCACTGGTGCCCCATTGGGTCTGGGAAACATCCTGCGTGGCGTGGATTTTCAGGAGCCAACCAGCCACTGCCAGCCACAAGCCCCCGAACAGAAACGACGGCACTTTTCCCTGGAAGTAAAAGTGACCTGCCTATCTTCTGCATGGCAGATTGCAGGAGCCACTTTGTATAGTCATACCAGTCTGTCTTGGCAGTGGTGCCCCCTTGGATCTGGGAACCATCCTGTATATCGTGGATTTTCAGGAGCCAGCCGGCCACTCCCAGCCACAGGCCCCAGAACACAAACCATGGCCCTTTTCCCTGGCAAACAAAACTCACCCGCCCCGCTTCTGGCTGGCAGATTGCAGGAGCCACTTGCATCTATCAAACCAGCCCGACTTGCAACTGGTGCCACCTTTCGTCTGGGAACCATCCTGTGCGGCGTGGATTTTCAGGAGCCAGCCGGCCACTCCCAGCCACAGGCCCCCAAACACATACCACGGTCCTTTTCCCTCGAAAAAAATCTAAGCTGCCCCGCTTCTGGATGGTAGATTGCAGGAGCCACTTTTTACTATCATTCCAGTCCCACTTGGCACTGGTGCCACCTTTCATCCGGGAACCATCCTGCGTGGCGTGGATTTTAAGGAGCCAGCCGGCCACTCCCAGCCACAGGCCCCCAAACAAAACTACGGCCCTTTTCCTTGGAAGTAAAACTGACCTTCCCATCTTCTGGCTGGCAGATTGCAGGAGCCACTTGCATCTATCAAACCAGCCGGACTTGGAACTGCTGCCTCCTTTCATCTGGGAACCATCCTGCGTATCGTCGATTTTCAGGTGCCAGCTGGCCACTCCCAGCCACAGGCCCCCGAACAAAAACCACGGCCCTTTTGCCTGGAAAAAAATCTCAGCTGCCCCTCTTCTGGATGGTAGATTGCAGGAGCCACTTTGCAATGTCATACCAGTCTGTCTTAGCAGTGGTGCCACCTTGGGTCTGGGAACCATCCTGCGTAACGTGGATTTTCAGGAGCCTGCCGGCCAGTCCCAGCCACAGGGCCTCAAACACAAGCCACGGCCCATTTCCCTAGAAGTAAAACTGACCTGCCCATCTTCTGGCTGGCAGATTGCAGGAGCCACTTGGCTCTATCAAACTAGCCCGACTTGGCACTGGTGCCCCATTGGGTCTGGGAACCATCCTGTATATCGTGGATTTTCAGGAGCCAGCCGGCCACTCCCAGCCACAAACCCCCGGACAAAAACCACGGCACTTTTACCTTGAAGTAAAACTGACCTGCCTATCTTCTGGCTGGCAGATTGCAGAAGCCACTTGCCTCTATCAAACCAGCCCGACTTGGCACTGGTGCCACCTTTCATCTGGGAAGCATCCTGCACATTGTGGATTTTCAGGAGACAGCCGGCCACTCCCAACCACAGGCCCCCAAACACATACCACGGTCCTTTTCCCTTGAAAAAAAACTCAGCTGCCCCGCTTCTGGATGGTAGATTGCAGGAGCCACTTTGTAATATCCTTCCAGTTCCACTTGGCACTGGTGCCACCTTTCATCCGGGAACCATCATGCGGATCGTGGATTTTCAGGAGCCAGCCGGCCACTCCCAGCCACAGGCCCCCAAACACAAACCACAGCCCTTTTGCCTGGAATAAAAACTCAGCTGCCCCTCTTCTGGATGGTAGATTGCAGGAGCCACTTCGTAGTGTAATACCAGTCCGTCTTGCCAGTAGTGTCACCTTGGTACTGGGAATCATCCTGCGTGGCGTGGATTTTCAGGAGCCAGCCGGCCACTCCCAGCCACAGGCCCCCAAACAAAATATACGGCCCTTTTTCCTGGAAGTAAAACTGACGTGCCCATCTTCTGGCTGGCAGATTGCAGGAGTCACTTGGCTCTATCAAACCAGCCAGACATGGCACTGCTGCGACCTTTCATCTGGGAACCATCCTGCGTATCGTGGATTTTCAGTTGCCAGCCGGCCACTCCCAGCCACAGGCCCCCAAACACATACCACAGTCCTCTTCCCTCGAAAAAAAACTCAGCTGCCCCACTTCTGGATGGTAGATTACAGGAGCCACTTTATACAGTCATAAGAGTCTGTCTTGGCATGGTGCCCCCTTGGATCTGGGAAGAATCCTGCGTATCGTGGATTTTCAGGAGCCAGCCGGCCACTCCCAGCCACAGGCGCCCGAACGCAAACCACGGCCCTTTTGCCTGGCAAACAAAACTCACCCGGCCCGCTTCTGGCAGGCAGATTGCAGGAGCCACTTGACTCTATCCCACCAGCGCAACTTGGCACTGGTGACACCTTTCATCTGGGAAGCATCCTGCGTATCATGGATTTTCAGGAGCCAGCCAGCCACTCCCAGCCACAGGCCTCCAAACACACACCACGGCCCTTTTCCCTGGAAGTAAATCTGACCAACCCCACTTTTGGATGGTAGATTGCAGGAGCCACTTTGTACTATTATAACAGTCCGTCTTGGCAGTGGTTTCACCTTGGGTCTGGGAACCATCCTGCGTATTGTGGATTTTCAGGAGCCAGCCGGCCACTCCCAGGCACAGGTCCCCAAACATATACCACGTTCCTTTTCCCTGGAAAAAAAACTCAGCTGCCCTGCTTTTGGATGGTAGATTGCAGGAGCCACATGGTACTATCAAGCCTGCCCGACTTGGCACTGGGGACACCTTTCATCTGGGCACCATCCTGTGTATCATGGGTTTTCAGGAGCCAGCCGGCCACTCCCAGCCATAGTCTCACAAACATATACCACGGCCCTTTTCCCTGGAAAAAAAACTGACCTACCTCTCTTCTGGATGGCAGATTGCAGGAGCCACTTCATACTATCATGACAGTCTGTCTTGGCAGTGGCGCATCCTTGGGTCGGGTAATCATCCTGCGTATGGTGAATTTTCAAGAGCCAGCCGGCCCCTCCCAGCCGCTGGCCCCCGAACACAAACCACGGCCCTTTTCCCTGGCAAACAAAACTCACCCGCCCCGCTTCTGACAGGCAGATTGCAGGAGCCACTTGGCTCTATCAAGCCAGCCCGACTTGGCACTTCTTGAACCTTTCATTTGGGAACGATCCTGCGTATCGTGGATTTTCAGGAGCCAGCCGGCCACTCCCAGCCACAGGCCCCCAAACACAAACCACGGCACATTTCCCTGGAAGTAAAACTGACCTGCCCGTCTTCTGGCTGGTAGCTGCAGGAGCTACTTGCCTCGAGCAAAAAAGCCCTACTCGGCACTGGTGCCCCATTGGGTCTGGGAACCATCTTGTGTATCGTGGAGTTTCAGGAGCCAGCCGGCCACTTCCAGCCACAGGCCCCCGAACACAAACCATGGCCTTTTTCCCTGCCAAACAAACCTCACTCACCCCGCTTCTGGATTGCAGATTGCAGGAGCCACTTCGCTCTATCAAACCAGCCCGACTTGCCATTGGTGCCACCTTTCATCTGGGAATCATCCTGCGTATTGTGGATTTTCAGGAGCCAGCCGGCCACTCCCAGCCACAGGCCCCCAAACACATACCATGGTTCTTGTTTGTGGAAAAAAACTACAATACCCCGCTTCTGGATGGTAGATTGCAGGAGCTACTTTGTAGTATCATTCCAGTCCCACTTGGCACTGGTGCCACCTTTCATCTGGGAACCATCCTGCGCAGCGCGGATTCTCACGAGCCAGCCGGCCACTCCTAGCCACAGGCCCTTGAACACGAACCACGGCCCATTTCCCTGGCAAACAAATTCACCCGCCCCGCTTCTGGCTGGAAGATTGCAGGAGCCACTTGACTCTATCAAGCCAGCCCGACTTGGCACTGCTGCCACCTTTCATCTGGGAAGCATCCTGCGTATCATGGATTTTCAGGAGCCAGCCGGCCACTCAAAGCCACAGGCCTCCAAACACAAACCACGGCCCATAACCCTGGAAGTAAAACTGACCTGCCTGTCTTCTGGCTGGCAGATTGCAGGAGCCACTTGGCTCTATCAAACTAGCCCGCCTCGGCACTGGTGCCCCATTGGGTCTGGGAACCATCCTGCGTATCGTGGATTTTCAGGAGCCAGCCGGCCACTCCCAGCCACAGGCCCCCGAACACAAACCACGGCCCTTTTCCCTGGAAGTAAAACTGACCTGCCTATCTTCTGGCTGGCAGATTGCAGGAGCCACTTGCCTCTATCAAGCCAGCCCGACTTGGCACTGGTGCCACCTTTCATCTGGGAACCATCCTGCGTATCGTGGATTTTCAGGAGCCAGCAGGCCACTCCCAGCCACAGGACCCCGAACACAAACCATGGCCCTTTTCCCTGCCACACCAAATTCACCCACCCCGCTTCTGGCTGGCAGATTGCAGGAGCCACTTGCATCTATCAAACCACCCCGACTTGCCACTGGTGCCACCTTTGGTCTGGGAATCATCCTGCGTGGCGTGGATTTTCAGGAGCCAGCCGGCCACTCCCAGCCACAGGCCCCCAAACACAAACTACGGCCCTTTTCCCTGGAAGTAAAACTGACCTGCCCATCTTCGGGCTGGCAGATTGCAGGAGCCACTTTGTATAGTCATACCAGTCTGTCTTGGCAGTGGTGCCCCCTTGGATCTGGGAACCATCCTGCGTATCGTGGATTTTCAGGAGCCAGCCGGCCACTCCCAGCCACAGGCCCCCGAACACAAACCATGGCCCTTTTCCCTGGCAAACAAAACTCACCCGCCCCGCTTCTGGCTGGCAGATTGCAGGAGCCACTTGGCTCTATCAAACCAGCCCGACTTGCAACTGGTGCCACCTTTCGTCTGGGAACCATCCTGTGCGGCATGGATTTTCAGGAGCCAGCCGGCCACTCCCAGCCACAGGCCCCCAAACACATACCACGGTCCTTTTCCCTCAAAAAAAATCTAAGCTGCCCCGCTTCTGGATGGTAGATTGCAGGAGCCACTTTGTACTATCATTCCAGTCCCACTTGGCACTGGTGCCACCTTTCATCCGGGAACAATCATGCGGATCGTGGATTTTCAGGAGCCAGCCGGCCACTCCCAGCCACAGGCCCCCGAACACAAACCACGGCCCTTTTGCCTGGAATAAACACTTAGCTGCCCCTCTTCTGGATGGTAGAATGCAGGAGCCACTTTGTAGTGTAATACCAGTACGTCTTGCCAGTGGTGCCACCTTGAGACTGGGAATCATCCTGCGTATCGTGGATTTTCAGGAGCCAGCCGGCCACTCCCAGCCACAGGCCCCCAAACACAAACTACGGCCCTTTTCCCTGGAAGTAAAACTGACCTGCCCATCTTCGGGCTGGCAGATTGCAGGAGCCACTTGGCTCTATCAATCCAGCCAGACTTGCCACTGCTGCCACCTTTCATCTGGGAAACATCCAGCATATCGTGGATTTTCAGGTGCCAGCTGGCCACTCCCAGCCACAGGCCCCCAAACACAAACCACAGCCCTTTTCCCTGGCAAAAAAAACTCACCCACCCTGCTTATGGCTGGCAGATTGCAGGAGACACTTTGTACTATCACACCAGCCCGACTCGGCAATGGTTCCCCCTTGGGTCTGGGATTCATCCTGCGTGGCGTGGATTCTCAGGAGCCAGCCGGCCACTCCGAGCCATAGGGGCCCAAACAGACACCACGGTCCTTTTCCATGGAAAAAAAACTCAGATGACCCGCTTCTGGATGGTAGATTGCAGGAGCCACTTGGTATTATCAAGCCTGCCCGACTTGGCACTGGGGACACCATTCATCTGGGAACCATCCTGTGTATAATGGATTTTCAGGAGCCAGCCGGCCACTCCCAGCCATAGGCTCCCAAAGGTATACCACGGCCCTTTTCCCTGGAAGTAAATCTGACCAACCCCGCTTCTGGCGGGTAGATTGCAGGAGCCACTTTGTACTATTATAACAGTCGGTCTTGGCAGTGGTGCCACCTTGGGTCTGGGATCCATCCTGCGTATCGTGGATTTTCAGGAGCCAGCCGGCCACTCCCAGCCACAGGCCCCCGAACACAAACCATGGCCCTTTTCCCTGGCAAACAAAACTCACCCGCCCCGCTTCTGGCTGGCAGATTGCAGGAGCCACTTGGCTCTATCAAACCAGCCCGACTTGCAACTGGTGCCACCTTTCGTCTGGGAACCATCCTGTGCGGCGTGGATTTTCAGGAGCCAGCCGGCCACTCCCAGCCACAGGCCCCCAAACACATACCACGGTCCTTTTCCCTCGAAAAAAATCTAAGCTGCCCCGCTTCTGGATGGTAGATTGCAGGAGCCACTTTGTACTATCATTCCAGTCCCACTTGGCACTGGTGCCACCTTTCATCCGGGAACAATCACGCGGATCGTGGATTTTCAGGAGCCAGCCGGCCACTCCCAGCCACAGGCCCCCGAACACAAACCACGGCCCTTTTGCCTGGAATAAACACTTAGCTGCCCCTCTTCTGGATGGTAGAATGCAGGAGCCACTTTGTAGTGTAATACCAGTACGTCTTGCCAGTGGTGCCACCTTGAGACTGGGAATCATCCTGCGTGGCGTGGATTTTCAGGAGCCAGCCGGCCACTCCCAGCCACAGGCCCCCAAACACAAACTACGGCCCTTTTCCCTGGAAGTAAAACTGACCTGCCCATCTTCGGGCTGGCAGATTGCAGGAGCCACTTGGCTCTATCAATCCAGCCAGACTTGCCACTGCTGCCACCTTTCATCTGGGAAACATCCAGCATATCGTGGATTTTCAGGTGCCAGCTGGCCACTCCCAGCCACAGGCCCCCAAACACAAACCACAGCCCTTTTCCCTGGCAAAAAAACTCACCCACCCTGCTTATGGCTGGCAGATTGCAGGAGACACTTTGTACTATCACACCAGCCCGACTCGGCAATGGTTCCCCCTTGGGTCTGGGATTCATCCTGCGTGGCGTGGATTCTCAGGAGCCAGCCGGCCACTCCGAGCCATAGGGGCCCAAACAGACACCACGGTCCTTTTCCATGGAAAAAAAACTCAGATGACCCGCTTCTGGATGGTAGATTGCAGGAGCCACTTGGTATTATCAAGCCTGCCCGACTTGGCACTGGGGACACCATTCATCTGGGAACCATCCTGTGTATAATGGATTTTCAGGAGCCAGCCGGCCACTCCCAGCCATAGGCTCCCAAAGGTATACCACGGCCCTTTTCCCTGGAAGTAAATCTGACCAACCCCGCTTCTGGCGGGTAGATTGCAGGAGCCACTTTGTACTATTATAACAGTCGGTCTTGGCAGTGGTGCCACCTTGGGTCTGGGATCCATCCTGCGTATCGTGGACTTTCAGGAGCCAGCCGGCCACTCCCAGCCACAGGTCCCCAAACAAATACCACGGTCCTTTTGCCTGGAAAAAAACTCAGCTGCCCTGCTTGTGGATGGTAGATTGCAGGAGCCACTTGGTACTATCAACCCTACACGACTTGGCACTGGGGACACCTTTCATCTGGGAACCATCCTGCGTATTGTGGATTTTCAGGAGCCAGCCGGCCACTCCCAGCCACAGGCCCCCAAACACATACCATGGTTCTTGTTTGTGGAAAAAAACTACAATACCCCGCTTCTGGATGGTAGATTGCAGGAGCTACTTTGTAGTATCATTCCAGTCCCACTTGGCACTGGTGCCACCTTTCATCTGGGAAGCATCCTGCGTATCATGGATTTTCAGGAGCCAGCCGGCCACTCCAAGCCACAGGCCTCCAAACACAAACCACGGCCCTTTTCCCTGGAAGTAAAACTGACCTGCCTGTCTTCTGGCTGGCAGATTGCAGGAGCCACTTGGCTCTATCAAACTAGCCCGCCTCGGCACTGGTGCCCCATTGGGTCTGGGAACCATCCTGCGTATCGTGGATTTTCAGGAGCCAGCCGGCCACTCCCAGCCACAGGCCCCCGAACACAAACCACAGCCCTTTTCCCTGGAAGTAAAACTGACCTGCCTATCTTCTGGCTGGCAGATTGCAGGAGCCACTTGCCTCTATCAAGCCAGCCCGACTTGGCACTGGTGCCACCTTTCATCTGGGAACCATCCTGCGTATCGTGGATTTTCAGGAGCCAGCAGGCCACTCCCAGCCACAGGACCCCGAACACAAACCATGGCCCTTTTCCCTGCCAAACCAAATTCACCCACCCCGCTTCTGGCTGGCAGATTGCAGGAGCCACTTGGCTCTATCAAACCACCCCGACTTGCCACTGGTGCCACCTTTGGTCTGGGAATCATCCTGCGTGGCGTGGATTTTCAGGAGCCAGCCGGCCACTCCCAGCCACAGGCCCCCAAACACAAACTACGGCCCTTTTCCCTGGAAGTAAAACTGACCTGCCCATCATCGGGCTGGCAGATTGCAGGAGCCACTTTGTATAGTCATACCAGTCTGTCTTGGCAGTGGTGCCCCCTTGGATCTGGGAACCATCCTGCGTATCGTGGATTTTCAGGAGCCAGCCGGCCACTCCCAGCCACAGGCCCCCGAACACAAACCATGGCCCTTTTCCCTGGCAAACAAAACTCACCCGCCCCGCTTCTGGCTGGCAGATTGCAGGAGCCACTTGGCTCTATCAAACCAGCCCGACTTGCAACTGGTGCCACCTTTCGTCTGGGAACCATCCTGTGCGGCGTGGATTTTCAGGAGCCAGCCGGCCACTCCCAGCCACAGGCCCCCAAACACATACCACGGTCCTTTTCCCTCGAAAAAAATCTAAGCTGCCCCGCTTCTGGATGGTAGATTGCAGGAGCCACTTTGTACTATCATTCCAGTCCCACTTGGCACTGGTGCCACCTTTCATCCGGGAACAATCACGCGGATCGTGGATTTTCAGGAGCCAGCCGGCCACTCCCAGCCACAGGCCCCCGAACACAAACCACGGCCCTTTTGCCTGGAATAAACACTTAGCTGCCCCTCTTCTGGATGGTAGAATGCAGGAGCCACTTTGTAGTGTAATACCAGTACGTCTTGCCAGTGGTGCCACCTTGAGACTGGGAATCATCCTGCGTGGCGTGGATTTTCAGGAGCCAGCCGGCCACTCCCAGCCACAGGCCCCCAAACACAAACTACGGCCCTTTTCCCTGGAAGTAAAACTGACCTGCCCATCTTCGGGCTGGCAGATTGCAGGAGCCACTTGGCTCTATCAATCCAGCCAGACTTGCCACTGCTGCCACCTTTCATCTGGGAAACATCCCGCATATCGTGGATTTTCAGGTGCCAGCTGGCCACTCCCAGCCACAGGCCCCCAAACACAAACCACAGCCCTTTTCCCTGGCAAAAAAAACTCACCCACCCTGCTTATGGCTGGCAGATTGCAGGAGACACTTTGTACTATCACACCAGCCCGACTCGGCAATGGTTCCCCCTTGGGTCTGGGATTCATCCTGCGTGGCGTGGATTCTCAGGAGCCAGCCGGCCACTCCGAGCCATAGGGGCCCAAACAGACACCACGGTCCTTTTCCATGGAAAAAAAACTCAGATGACCCGCTTCTGGATGGTAGATTGCAGGAGCCACTTGGTATTATCAAGCCTGCCCGACTTGGCACTGGGGACACCATTCATCTGGGAACCATCCTGTGTATAATGGATTTTCAGGAGCCAGCCGGCCACTCCCAGCCATAGGCTCCCAAAGGTATACCACGGCCCTTTTCCCTGGAAGTAAATCTGACCAACCCCGCTTCTGGCGGGTAGATTGCAGGAGCCACTTTGTACTATTATAACAGTCGGTCTTGGCAGTGGTGCCACCTTGGGTCTGGGATCCATCCTGCGTATCGTGGACTTTCAGGAGCCAGCCGGCCACTCCCAGCCACAGGTCCCCAAACAAATACCACGGTCCTTTTGCCTGGAAAAAAACTCAGCTGCCCTGCTTGTGGATGGTAGATTGCAGGAGCCACTTGGTACTATCAACCCTACACGACTTGGCACTGGGGACACCTTTCATCTGGGAACCATCCTGCGTATTGTGGATTTTCAGGAGCCAGCCGGCCACTCCCAGCCACAGGCCCCCAAACACATACCATGGTTCTTGTTTGTGGAAAAAAACTACAATACCCCGCTTCTGGATGGTAGATTGCAGGAGCTACTTTGTAGTATCATTCCAGTCCCACTTGGCACTGGTGCCACCTTTCATCTGGGAAGCATCCTGCGTATCATGGATTTTCAGGAGCCAGCCGGCCACTCCAAGCCACAGGCCTCCAAACACAAACCACGGCCCTTTTCCCTGGAAGTAAAACTGACCTGCCTGTCTTCTGGCTGGCAGATTGCAGGAGCCACTTGGCTCTATCAAACTAGCCCGCCTCGGCACTGGTGCCCCATTGGGTCTGGGAACCATCCTGCGTATCGTGGATTTTCAGGAGCCAGCCGGCCACTCCCAGCCACAGGCCCCCGAACACAAACCACAGCCCTTTTCCCTGGAAGTAAAACTGACCTGCCTATCTTCTGGCTGGCAGATTGCAGGAGCCACTTGCCTCTATCAAGCCAGCCCGACTTGGCAGTGGTGCCACCTTTCATCTGGGAACCATCCTGCGTATCGTGGATTTTCAGGAGCCAGCAGGCCACTCCCAGCCACAGGACCCCGAACACAAACCATGGCCCTTTTCCCTGCCAAACCAAATTCACCCACCCCGCTTCTGGCTGGCAGATTGCAGGAGCCACTTGGCTCTATCAAACCACCCCGACTTGCCACTGGTGCCACCTTTGGTCTGGGAATCATCCTGCGTGGCGTGGATTTTCAGGAGCCAGCCGGCCACTCCCAGCCACAGGCCCCCAAACACAAACTACGGCCCTTTTCCCTGGAAGTAAAACTGACCTGCCCATCATCGGGCTGGCAGATTGCAGGAGCCACTTTGTATAGTCATACCAGTCTGTCTTGGCAGTGGTGCCCCCTTGGATCTGGGAACCATCCTGCGTATCGTGGATTTTCAGGAGCCAGCCGGCCACTCCCAGCCACAGGCCCCCGAACACAAACCATGGCCCTTTTCCCTGGCAAACAAAACTCACCCGCCCCGCTTCTGGCTGGCAGATTGCAGGAGCCACTTGGCTCTATCAAACCAGCCCGACTTGCAACTGGTGCCACCTTTCGTCTGGGAACCATCCTGTGCGGCGTGGATTTTCAGGAGCCAGCCGGCCACTCCCAGCCACAGGCCCCCAAACACATACCACGGTCCTTTTCCCTCGAAAAAAATCTAAGCTGCCCCGCTTCTGGATGGTAGATTGCAGGAGCCACTTTGTACTATCATTCCAGTCCCACTTGGCACTGGTGCCACCTTTCATCCGGGAACAATCACGCGGATCGTGGATTTTCAGGAGCCAGCCGGCCACTCCCAGCCACAGGCCCCCGAACAAAAACCACGGCCCTTTTGCCTGGAAAAAAATCTCAGCTGCCCCTCTTCTGGATGGTAGAATGCAGGAGCCACTTTGTAGTGTAATACCAGTACGTCTTGCCAGTGGTGCCACCTTGAGACTGGGAATCATCCTGCGTGGCGTGGATTTTCAGGAGCCAGCCGGCCACTCCCAGCCACAGGCCCCCAAACACAAACTACGGCCCTTTTCCCTGGAAGTAAAACTGACCTGCCCATCTTCGGGCTGGCAGATTGCAGGAGCCACTTGGCTCTATCAATCCAGCCAGACTTGCCACTGCTGCCACCTTTCATCTGGGAAACATCCCGCATATCGTGGATTTTCAGGTGCCAGCTGGCCACTCCCAGCCACAGGCCCCCAAACACAAACCACAGCCCTTTTCCCTGGCAAAAAAAACTCACCCACCCTGCTTATGGCTGGCAGATTGCAGGAGACACTTTGTACTATCACACCAGCCCGACTCGGCAATGGTTCCCCCTTGGGTCTGGGATTCATCCTGCGTGGCGTGGATTCTCAGGAGCCAGCCGGCCACTCCGAGCCATAGGGGCCCAAACAGACACCACGGTCCTTTTCCATGGAAAAAAAACTCAGATGACCCGCTTCTGGATGGTAGATTGCAGGAGCCACTTGGTATTATCAAGCCTGCCCGACTTGGCACTGGGGACACCATTCATCTGGGAACCATCCTGTGTATAATGGATTTTCAGGAGCCAGCCGGCCACTCCCAGCCATAGGCTCCCAAAGGTATACCACGGCCCTTTTCCCTGGAAGTAAATCTGACCAACCCCGCTTCTGGCGGGTAGATTGCAGGAGCCACTTTGTACTATTATAACAGTCGGTCTTGGCAGTGGTGCCACCTTGGGTCTGGGATCCATCCTGCGTATCGTGGACTTTCAGGAGCCAGCCGGCCACTCCCAGCCACAGGTCCCCAAACAAATACCACGGTCCTTTTGCCTGGAAAAAAACTCAGCTGCCCTGCTTGTGGATGGTAGATTGCAGGAGCCACTTGGTACTATCAACCCTACACGACTTGGCACTGGGGACACCTTTCATCTGGGAACCATCCTGCGTATTGTGGATTTTCAGGAGCCAGCCGGCCACTCCCAGCCACAGGCCCCCAAACACATACCATGGTTCTTGTTTGTGGAAAAAAACTACAATACCCCGCTTCTGGATGGTAGATTGCAGGAGCTACTTTGTAGTATCATTCCAGTCCCACTTGGCACTGGTGCCACCTTTCATCTGGGAAGCATCCTGCGTATCATGGATTTTCAGGAGCCAGCCGGCCACTCCAAGCCACAGGCCTCCAAACACAAACCACGGCCCTTTTCCCTGGAAGTAAAACTGACCTGCCTGTCTTCTGGCTGGCAGATTGCAGGAGCCACTTGGCTCTATCAAACTAGCCCGCCTCGGCACTGGTGCCCCATTGGGTCTGGGAACCATCCTGCGTATCGTGGATTTTCAGGAGCCAGCCGGCCACTCCCAGCCACAGGCCCCCGAACACAAACCACAGCCCTTTTCCCTGGAAGTAAAACTGACCTGCCTATCTTCTGGCTGGCAGATTGCAGGAGCCACTTGCCTCTATCAAGCCAGCCCGACTTGGCAGTGGTGCCACCTTTCATCTGGGAACCATCCTGCGTATCGTGGATTTTCAGGAGCCAGCAGGCCACTCCCAGCCACAGGACCCCGAACACAAACCATGGCCCTTTTCCCTGCCAAACCAAATTCACCCACCCCGCTTCTGGCTGGCAGATTGCAGGAGCCACTTGGCTCTATCAAACCACCCCGACTTGCCACTGGTGCCACCTTTGGTCTGGGAATCATCCTGCGTGGCGTGGATTTTCAGGAGCCAGCCGGCCACTCCCAGCCACAGGCCCCCAAACACAAACTACGGCCCTTTTCCCTGGAAGTAAAACTGACCTGCCCATCATCGGGCTGGCAGATTGCAGGAGCCACTTTGTATAGTCATACCAGTCTGTCTTGGCAGTGGTGCCCCCTTGGATCTGGGAACCATCCTGCGTATCGTGGATTTTCAGGAGCCAGCCGGCCACTCCCAGCCACAGGCCCCCGAACACAAACCATGGCCCTTTTCCCTGGCAAACAAAACTCACCCGCCCCGCTTCTGGCTGGCAGATTGCAGGAGCCACTTGGCTCTATCAAACCAGCCCGACTTGCAACTGGTGCCACCTTTCGTCTGGGAACCATCCTGTGCGGCGTGGATTTTCAGGAGCCAGCCGGCCACTCCCAGCCACAGGCCCCCAAACACATACCACGGTCCTTTTCCCTCGAAAAAAATCTAAGCTGCCCCGCTTCTGGATGGTAGATTGCAGGAGCCACTTTGTACTATCATTCCAGTCCCACTTGGCACTGGTGCCACCTTTCATCCGGGAACAATCACGCGGATCGTGGATTTTCAGGA
Organism: Zonotrichia albicollis; assembly: GCF_047830755.1. Lineage (NCBI taxonomy): Eukaryota > Metazoa > Chordata > Aves > Passeriformes > Passerellidae > Zonotrichia > Zonotrichia albicollis. Next base: position 25,455,560 of record NC_133860.1, read on the forward strand.
GCCAGCCGGCCACTCCCAGCCACAGGCCCCCGAACACAAACCACGGCCCTTTTGCCTGGAATAAACACTTAGCTGCCCCTCTTCTGGATGGTAGAATGCAGGAGCCACTTTGTAGTGTAATACCAGTACGTCTTGCCAGTGGTGCCACCTTGAGACTGGGAATCATCCTGCGTGGCGTGGATTTTCAGGAGCCAGCCGGCCACTCCCAGCCACAGGCCCCCAAACACAAACTACGGCCCTTTTCCCTGGAAGTAAAACTGACCTGCCCATCTTCGGGCTGGCAGATTGCAGGAGCCACTTGGCTCTATCAATCCAGCCAGACTTGCCACTGCTGCCACCTTTCATCTGGGAAACATCCAGCATATCGTGGATTTTCAGGTGCCAGCTGGCCACTCCCAGCCACAGGCCCCCAAACACAAACCACAGCCCTTTTCCCTGGCAAAAAAAACTCACCCACCCTGCTTATGGCTGGCAGATTGCAGGAGACACTTTGTACTATCACACCAGCCCGACTCGGCAATGGTTCCCCCTTGGGTCTGGGATTCATCCTGCGTGGCGTGGATTCTCAGGAGCCAGCCGGCCACTCCGAGCCATAGGGGCCCAAACAGACACCACGGTCCTTTTCCATGGAAAAAAAACTCAGATGACCCGCTTCTGGATGGTAGATTGCAGGAGCCACTTGGTATTATCAAGCCTGCCCGACTTGGCACTGGGGACACCATTCATCTGGGAACCATCCTGTGTATAATGGATTTTCAGGAGCCAGCCGGCCACTCCCAGCCATAGGCTCCCAAAGGTATACCACGGCCCTTTTCCCTGGAAGTAAATCTGACCAACCCCGCTTCTGGCGGGTAGATTGCAGGAGCCACTTTGTACTATTATAACAGTCGGTCTTGGCAGTGGTGCCACCTTGGGTCTGGGATCCATCCTGCGTATCGTGGATTTTCAGGAGCCAGCCGGCCACTCCCAGCCACAGGTCCCTAAACAAATACCACGGTCCTTTTGCCTGGAAAAAAACTCAGCTGCCCTGCTTGAGGATGGTAGATTGCAGGAGCCACTTGGCTCTATCAAGCCAGCCCGGCTTGGCACTGCTGCCACCTTTCATCTGTTAACCATCCTGCGTATCGTGGATTTTCAGGAGCCAGCCGGCCACTCCCAGCCACAGGCCTCAAAACACAAACCACGGCCCAGTTCCCTGGAAGTAAAACTGACCTGCCCATCTTCTGGCTGGCAGTGTGCAGGATCCGCTTGCCTCTAGCAGACAAGCCTGACTCGGAACTGGTACCCCTTTGGGTCTGGGAACGATCCTCCATATCGTGGATTTTCAGGACCCAGCCGGCCACTCCCAGCCACAGGCACCCGAATACAAACCAAGACCATTTTCGCTGCCAAACAAAACTCACAAACCCCGCTTCTGGCTGGCAGATTGCAGGAGCCACTTTGCTTTATCAAACGAGCCCGGCATGGCAGTGGTACCACCTTTCATCAGGGAAGCATCCTGCGTATCGTGGATTTTCAAGAGCCAGCCGGCCACTCCCAGCCACAGGCCTACAAACACATACCACGGTCCTTTTCCCTCGAAAAAAAACTCAGCTGCCCCACTTCTGGATGGTAGATTGCAGGAGCCACTTTTTACTATCATTCCAGTCCCACTTGGCACTGGTGCCACCTTTCATCCGGGAACCATCCTGCGTGGCGTGGATTTTAAGGAGTCAGCTGGCCACTCCCAGCCACAGGCCCCCAAACAAAACTACGGCCCTTTTCCCTGGAAGTAAAACTGACCTGCCCATCTTCTGGCTGGCAGATAGCAGGAGCCACTTGCCTCTATCAAACCAGCCAGCCTTGGCACTGGTGCCACCTTTCATCTGGGAACCATCCTATGTACCGTGGATTTTCAGGTGCCAGCCGGCCACTCCCAGCCACAGGCCCCCGAACAAAAACCACGGCCCTTTTGCCTGGAAAAAAATCTCAGCTGCCCCTCTTCTGGATGGTAGATTGCAGGAGCCACTTTCTAATGTCATACCAGTCTGTCTTAGCAGTGGTGCCACCTTGGGTCTGGGAACCATCCTGCGTAACGTGGATTTTCAGGAGCCTGCCGGCCAGTCCCAGCCACAGGGCCTCAAACACAAGCCACGGCCCATTTCCCTGGAAGTAAAACTGACCTGCCCATCTTCTGGCTGGCAGATTGCAGGAGCCACTTGGCTCTATCAAACTAGCCCGACTTGGCACTGGTGCCCCATTGGATCTGGGAACCATCCTGTATATCGTGGATTTTCAGGAGCCAGCCGGCCACTCCCAGCCACAGGCCCCCAAACACATACCACGGTCCTTTTCCCTTGAAAAAAAACTCAGCTGCCCCGCTTCTGGATGGTAGGTTGCAGGAGCCACTTTGTAATATCATTCCAGTTCCACTTGGCACTGGTGCCACCTTTCATCCGGGAACCATCATGCGGATCGTGGATTTTCAGGAGCCAGCCGGCCACTCCCAGCCACAGGCCCCCAAACAAAATATACGGCCCTTTTTCCTGGAAGTAAAACTGACGTGCCCATCCTCTGGCTGGCAGATTGCAGGAGTCACTTGGCTCTATCAAACCAGCCAGACATGGCACTGCTGCGACCTTTCATCCTGGAACCATCCTGCGTATCGTGGATTTTCAGTTGCCAGCCGGCCACTCCCAGCCACAGGCCCCCAAACACATACCACAGTCCTCTTCCCTCGAAAAAAAACTCAGCTGCCCCACTTCTGGATGGTAGATTACAGGAGCCACTTTATACAGTCATAAGAGTCTGTCTTGGCATGGTGCCCCCTTGGATCTGGGAAGAATCCAGCATATCGTGGATTTTCAGGAGCCAGCCGGCCACTCCCAGCCACAGGCGCCCGAACGCAAACCACGGCCCTTTTGCCTGGCAAACAAAACTCACCCGGCCCGCTTCTGGCAGGCAGATTGCAGGAGCCACTTGACTCTATCCCACCAGCGCAACTTGGCACTGGTGCCACCTTTCATCTGGGAAGCATCCTGCGTATCATGGATTTTCAGGAGCCAGCCGGCCACTCCCAGCCACAGGCCTCCAAACACAAACCACGGCACATTTCCCTGGAAGTAAAACTGACCTGCCCGTCTTCTGGCTGGTAGCTGCAGGAGCTACTTGCCTCGAGCAAACAAGCCCTACTCGGCATTGGTGCCCCATTGGGTCTGGGAACCATCTTGTGTATCGTGGAGTTTCAGGAGCCAGCCGGCCACTTCCAGCCACAGGCCCCCGAACACAAACCATGGCCTTTTTCCCTGCCAAACAAACCTCACTCACCCCGCTTCTGGATTGCAGATTGCAGGAGCCACTTCGCTCTATCAAACCAGCCCGACTTGCCATTGGTGCCACCTTTCATCTGGGAACCATCCTGCGTATTGTGGATTTTCAGGAGCCAGCCGGCCACTCCCAGCCACAGGCCCCCAAACACATACCATGGTTCTTGTTTGTGGAAAAAAAACTACAATACCCCGCTTCTGGATGGTAGATTGCAGGAGCTACTTTGTAGTATCATTCCAGTCCCACTTGGCACTGGTGCCACCTTTCATCTGGGAACCATCCTGCGCAGCGCGGATTCTCACGAGCCAGCCGGCCACTCCTAGCCACAGGCCCTTGAACACGAACCACGGCCCATTTCCCTGGCAAACAAATTCACCCGCCCCGCTTCTGGCTGGAAGATTGCAGGAGCCACTTGACTCTATCAAGCCAGCCCGACTTGGCACTGGTGCCACCTTTCATCTGGGAACCATCCTGCGTATCGTGGATTTTCAGGAGCCAACAGGCCACTCCCAGTCACAGGACCCCGAACACAAACCATGGCCCTTTTCCCTGCCAAACCAAATTCACCCACCCCGCTTCTGGCTGGCAGATTGCAGGAGCCACTTGCATCTATCAAACCAGCCGGACTTGGAACTGCTGCCTCCTTTCATCTGGGAACCATCCTGCGTATCGTCGATTTTCAGGTGCCAGCCGGCCACTACCAGCCACAGGCCCCCGAACAAAAACCACGGCCCTTTTGCCTGGAAAAAAATCTCAGCTGCCCCTCTTATGGATGGTAGATTGCAGGAGCCACTTTGTAATGTCATACTAGTCTGTCTTAGCAGTGGTGCCACCTTGGGTCTGGGAACCATCCTGCGTAACGTGGATTTTCAGGAGCCTGCCGGCCAGTCCCAGCCACAGGGCCTCAAACACAAGCCACGGCCCATTTCCCTGGAAGTAAAGCTGACCTGCCCATCTTCTGGATGGGAGATTGCAGGAGCCACTTGGCTCTATCAAACTAGCCCGACTTGGCACTGGTGCCCCATTGGGTCTGGGAACCATCCTGTATATCGTGGATTTTCAGGAGCCAGCCGGCCACTCCCAGCCACAAACCCCCGGACAAAAACCACGGCACTTTTACCTTGAAGTAAAACTGACCTGCCTATCTTCTGGCTGGCAGATTGCAGAAGCCACTTGCCTCTATCAAACCAGCCCGACTTGGCACTGGTGCCACCTTTCATCTGGGAAGCATCCTGCACATTGTGGATTTTCAGGAGACTGCCGGCCACTCCCAGCCACAGGCCCCCAAACACATACCACGGTCCTTTTCCCTTGAAAAAAAACTCAGCTGCCCCGCTTCTGGATGGTAGATTGCAGGAGCCACTTTGTAATATCCTTCCAGTTCCACTTGGCACTGGTGCCACCTTTCATCCGGGAACCATCATGCGGATCGTGGATTTTCAGGAGCCAGCCGGCCACTCCCAGCCACAGGCCCCCAAACACAAACCACAGCCCTTTTGCCTGGAATAAAAACTCAGCTGCCCCTCTTCTGGATGGGAGATTGCAGGAGCCACTTCGTAGTGTAATACCAGTCCGTCTTGCCAGTAGTGTCACCTTGGTACTGGGAATCATCCTGCGTGGCGTGGATTTTCAGGAGCCAGCCGGCCACTCCCAGCCACAGGCCCCCAAACAAAATATACGGCCCTTTTTCCTGGAAGTAAAACTGACGTGCCCATCTTCTGGCTGGCAGATTGCAGGAGTCACTTGGCTCTATCAAACCAGCCAGACATGGCACTGCTGCGACCTTTCATCTGGGAACCATCCTGCGTATCGTGGATTTTCAGTTGCCAGCCGGCCACTCCCAGCCACAGGCCCCCAAACACATACCACAGTCCTCTTCCCTCGAAAAAAAACTCAGCTGCCCCACTTCTGGATGGTAGATTACAGGAGCCACTTTATACAGTCATAAGAGTCTGTCTTGGCATGGTGCCCCCTTGGATCTGGGAAGAATCCTGCGTATCGTGGATTTTAAGGAGCCAGCCGGCCACTCCCAGCCACAGGCGCCCGAACGCAAACCACGGCCCTTTTGCCTGGCAAACAAAACTCACCCGGCCCGCTTCTGGCAGGCAGATTGCAGGAGCCACTTGACTCTATCCCACCAGCGCAACTTGGCACTGGTGACACCTTTCATCTGGGAAGCATCCTGCGTATCATGGATTTTCAGGAGCCAGCCGGCCACTCCCAGCCACAGGCCTCCAAACACAAACCACGGCCCTTTTCCCTGGAAGTAAATCTGACCAACCCCACTTTTGGATGGTAGATTGCAGGAGCCACTTTGTACTATTATAACAGTCCGTCTTGGCAGTGGTTTCACCTTGGGTCTGGGAACCATCCTGCGTATTGTGGATTTTCAGGAGCCAGCCAGCCACTCCCAGGCACAGGTCCCCAAACATATACCACGTTCCTTTTCCCTGGAAAAAAAACTCAGCTGCCCTGCTTTTGGATGGTAGATTGCAGGAGCCACATGGTACTATCAAGCCTGCCCGACTTGGCGCTAGGGACACCTTTCATCTGGGCACCATCCTGTGTATCATGGGTTTTCAGGAGCCAGCCGGCCACTCCCAGCCATAGTCTCACAAACATATACCACGGCCCTTTTCCCTGGAAAAAAAACTGACCTACCTCTCTTCTGGATGGCAGATTGCAGGAGCCACTTCATACTATCATGACAGTCTGTCTTGGCAGTGGCGCCTCCTTGGGTCGGGTAATCATCCTGCGTATGGTGAATTTTCAAGAGCCAGCCGGCCCCTCCCAGCCGCTGGCCCCCGAACACAAACCACGGCCCTTTTCCCTGGCAAACAAAACTCACCCGCCCCGCTTCTGACAGGCAGATTGCAGGAGCCACTTGGCTCTATCAAGCCAGCCCGACTTGGCACTTCTTGAACCTTTCATTTGGGAACGATCCTGCGTATCGTGGATTTTCAGGAGCCAGCCGGCCACTCCCAGCCACAGGCCCCCAAACACAAACCACGGCACATTTCCCTGGAAGTAAAACTGACCTGCCCGTCTTCTGGCTGGTAGCTGCAGGAGCTACTTGCCTCTAGCAAACAAGCCCTACTCGGCACTGGTGCCCCATTGGGTCTGGGAACCATCTTGTGTATCGTGGAGTTTCAGGAGCCAGCCGGCCACTTCCAGCCACAGGCCCCCGAACACAAACCATGGCCTTTTTCCCTGCCAAACAAACCTCACTCACCCCGCTTCTGGATTGCAGATTGCAGGAGCCACTTCGCTCTATCAAACCAGCCCGACTTGCCATTGGTGCCACCTTTCATCTGGGAACCATCCTGCGTATTGTGGATTTTCAGGAGCCAGCCGGCCACTCCCAGCCACAGGCCCCCAAACACATACCATGGTTCTTGTTTGTGGAAAAAAAACTACAATACCCCGCTTCTGGATGGTAGATTGCAGGAGCTACTTTGTAGTATCATTCCAGTCCCACTTGGCACTGGTGCCACCTTTCATCTGGGAACCATCCTGCGCAGCGCGGATTCTCACGAGCCAGCCGGCCACTCCTAGCCACAGGCCCTTGAACACGAACCACGGCCCATTTCCCTGGCAAACAAATGCACCTGCCCCGCTTCTGGCTGGAAGATTGCAGGAGCCACTTGACTCTATCAAGCCAGCCCGACTTGGCACTGGTGCCACCTTTCATCTGGGAAGCATCCTGCGTATCATGGATTTTCAGGAGCCAGCCGGCCACTCCAAGCCACAGGCCTCCAAACACAAACCACGGCCCTTTTCCCTGGAAGTAAAACTGACCTGCCGGTCTTCTGGCTGGCAGATTGCAGGAGCCACTTGGCTCTATCAAACTAGCCCGCCTCGGCACTGGTGCCCCATTGGGTCTGGGAACCATCCTGCGTATCGTGGATTTTCAGGAGCCAGCCGGCCACTCCCAGCCACAGGCCCCCGAACACAAACCACGGCCCTTTTCCCTGGAAGTAAAACTGACCTGCCTATCTTCTGGCTGGCAGATTGCAGGAGCCACTTGCCTCTATCAAGCCAGCCCGACTTGGCACTGGTGCCACCTTTCATCTGGGAACCATCCTGCGTATCGTGGATTTTCAGGAGCCAGCAGGCCACTCCCAGTCACAGGACCCCGAACACAAACCATGGCCCTTTTCCCTGCCAAACCAAATTCACCCACCCCGCTTCTGGCTGGCAGATTGCAGGAGCCACTTGGCTCTATCAAACCACCCCGACTTGCCACTGGTGCCACCTTTGGTCTGGGAATCATCCTGCGTGGCGTGGATTTTCAGGAGCCAGCCAGCCACTCTCAGCCACAGGCCCCCAAACACAAACTACGGCCCTTTTCCCTGGAAGTAAAACTGACCTGCCCATCTTCGGGCTGGCAGAATGCAGGAGCCACTTGGCTCTATCAAACCAGCCAGACTTGGCACTGCTGCCACCTTTCATCTCGGAACCATCCTGCGTATCGTGGATTTTCAGGTGCCAGCCGGCCACTCCCAGCCACAGGCCCCTGAACACAAACCCCGGCCCTTTACCCTGGCAAAAAAAACTCACCCAGGCCGCTTCTTGCTGGCAGATTGTAGGAGCCACTTTGTACTATAACACCAGCCCGACTCGGCAATGGTGCCCCCTTGGGTCTGGGAATCATCCTGCGTGGCGTGGGTTTTCAGGAGCCAGCCGGCCACTCCCAGCTACAGGCCCCCAAACACAAACTACGGCCCTTTTCCCTGGAAGTAAAACTGACCTGCCCATCTTCGGGCTGGCAGATTGCAGGAGCCACTTGGCTCTATCAAACCAGCCAGACTTGGCACTGGTGCCACCTTTCATCCGGGAACCAGCATGCGTGGGGTGGATTTTCAGGAGCCAGCCGGCCACTCCCAGCCACAGGCCCCCAAACACAAACCACGGCCCTTTTGCCTGGAATAAAAACTCAGCTGCCCCTCTTCTGGATTGTAGATTGCAGGAGTCACTTTGTACTGTCATACCAGTCCTTCTTGCCAGTGGTGCCAGCTTGGTACTGGGAATCATCCAGCGTGGCGTGGATTTTCAGGATCCAGCCGGCCACTCCCAGCCACAGGCCTCCAAACACAAACCACGGCCCATTACCCTGGATTAAAACTGACCTGCCCGTCTTCTGGCTGGCAGATTGCAGGAGTCACTTGGCTCTATCAAACCAGCCCGACTTGGCATTGCTGCCACTTTTCATCTGGGAACCATCCTGTGTATCGTGGATTTACAGGAGCCAGCTGTCCACTCCCAGCCATAGGCTCCCAAACATATACCACGGCCCTTATTCCTGGAAGTAAATCTGACCTACACCGCTTCTGGATGTTAGATTGCAGGAGCCACTTTCTATTATTAAAACAGTAGGTCTTGGCAGTGGTGCCACCTTGGGTCTGGGAAACATCCTGCGTATTGTGGATTTTCAGGAGCCAGCCGGCCACTCCCAGCCATAGGCCCGCAAACATATACCAAGGCCCATTTCCCTGGTAAAAAAACTCAGCTGCCCCGCTTCTGGATGGTAGGTTGCAGGAGGCACTTTGTACTATCATAACAGTCCGTCTTGGCAGTGGTGCCCCCTTGGGTCGTGGAATCATCCTGCGTATGGTGGATTTTCAGGAGCCAGCCTGCCACTCCCAGCCACAGGCCCCCGAAGAAAACCCACGGCCCTTTTGCCTGGCAAACAAAACTCACCCGCCCCGCTTCTGGCTGGCAGATTGCAGGAGCCACTTGGCTATATCAAGCCAGCCTGACTTGGCACTACTGCAACCTTTCATCTGGGAACCATCCTGCGTATCGTGGATTTTCAGGAGCCAGCCGGCCACTCTCAGCCACAGGCCCCCGAACACAAACCATGGCACTTTTCCCTGCCAATCAACACTCACACGCCCCGCTCCTGGCTGGCAGATTGCAGGAGCCACTTGGCTCTATCAAACCAGCCCGACTTTGCACTGATGCCCCCTTGGATCTGGGAACCATCTTGCGCGGCGTGGATTTTCAGAAACCAGCCAGCCACTCCAAGCCACAGGCCGCCAAAAATATACCACGTCACTTTTCCATGGGAAAAAACCTCAGCTGACCCGCTTCTGGATGGCAGATTGCAGGAGCCACTTGGCTCTATCAAACCAGCCCGCCTCGGCACTGGTGCCACATTTCATCCTGGACCATCCTGCGTATCGTGGATTTTCAGGAGCCATCCGGCCACTCCCAGCCACAGGTCCCCGAAAACAAGCCAGGGCCCTTATCCCGGGAAGTAAAACTGACCTGCCCATAATCTGGCTGGCCGTTTGCAGGAGCCACTTGGCTCTATCAAACCAGCCCGACTTGCCACTGGTGCCACCTTTCATCTGGGAACCATCCTGCGTATCGTGGATTTTCAGGAGCCAGCTGGCCACTCCCAGCCACAGGCTCCCAAACATATACCACGGCCCTTTTCCCTGGAAGTAAATCTGACCTACACTGCTTCTGGATGGTAGATTGCAGGAGCCACTTTCTACTATTATAACAGTCCGTCTTGTCACTGGTGACACCTGTCATCTGGGAACCATCCGGGGTATCGTGGATTTTCAGGAGCCAGCCGGCCACTCCCAGCCATAGGCCCGCAAACATATACCACGGCCCTTTTCCCTGGGTAAAAATCTGACATGCCCCGCTTCTGGATGGTAGATTGCAGGAGGCACTTTGTACTATCATAACAGTCCGTCTTGGCAGTGGTGCCCCCTTGGGTCGGGAAATCATCCTGCGTATGGTGGATTTTCAGGAGCCAGCCTGCCACTCCCAGCCACAGGCCCCCGAAGAAAAACCACGGCCCTTTTCCCTGGCAAACAAAACTCACCCTCCCTGCTTCTGGCCTGCAGGTTGCAGGAGCCACTTGGCTCTATCAAGCCAGCCTGACTTGGCACTACTGCAACCTTTCATCTGGGAACCATCCTGCGTATCGTGGATTTTCAGGAGCCAGCCGGCCACTCCCAGCCACAGGCCCCCGAACAAAAACCACGGCCCTTTTCCCTGGAAGTAAAACTGAGCTGCCCATCTTCTGGCTGGCAGATTGCAGGAGCCACTTGCCTCTAGCAAACACGCCCGACTCGGCACTTGTTGTGGTGTGTTGCAATATCCTGTTTTACCTTCTCCCTTCCCCCTCGCCCCTCGCTGAGTTTGCCCTGTCAACCAGGCTAACATACCAGCAAGGCGTCGTGTGATAGGTGACCCTAGTACCTGGAGACCCTGCCCCTTCACCTGGTTGGTGACTCACCTGTCCCCTCCCCTTCCATGTGTCCTGAGCTTCAAATGTGAATGAGACCATGCGGCCTCCATTCTGTTACCAGCAGTAGCCCAGTGCAGACTTCTCTGTACCAATGGAATAAACATCTGGCTACCTTCCAGCAGAATCCATTCCCTTTCTCTCTACCATCGCCAGAAGCTCTCTCCTGAGGAGAACAGAGTCCTGTTTTGTGCCCTGCTGCACTCTGCCGCCAGCCAAGGTATCTCTGGGGTAAAACACCACAGTGCTGCCTGTGGCCCAGCAGCGAAGGTCAGAACTGGCCTGGGCACCATCTAACTGGTTATATTGGGATACATATTTCAATATATTGGCGTCCCTGTGGGTGGGCAAGCGACCCTGAGCCCAAAAACGGACTCGCAGTTCCTCAGAGAAGCTTCTGCCACCCGTGCATCCAGCTGAAAGGAGCCTGGCTTCAAGACTCCCAGCTAGAGACTTTGGGAATATTCCCAGAAAAAGTTTCGTGGACTGTTCGGTGCCTTTGGAAAGCCCTGCTTCATTGTGGTGAACAGATTTTCCAGAGGAAGAAAAGGGTAGCTTCTCTTACACCCAGAGAGAGGTCCTTTTCCGGTGGAGACCTGCCTGTACCCAGCCTACAGCTTCCATTTCACTTGAGTATCTCTGCTTTCGGTAGAGCAGAAGCTCAAAAACAGACTCTGCCGCGAGTTCTGTTCCTTTTTTGCCTTTGCATTTTGGCTGCGCAGCCCCACAGACGAGAATTCATAGCGTTCTAGTTTTAGCTTTCCTGCTGCGTGTTTCACTGTTTTTTAGAATTCGCGCCGGAGCGGGATTGCTCTCTGCCCTCCCCCCCCCAGCTCAGCAGCGTGCTCAGACACGTGTTAGGAGACTCTCTTTCTTTCTCTTTCTCTTTGCGGGGGAGGGGGGGGCTCTCTTTCCATGTGGCCGGGGGACCTGCGGGGTCGGGAGTGCTCTCTGCACACGCGGCGGCGGGGGGGGGGGGGCGTCCCGATTTCGGCTGCCACGTGGAGTGGCTGCTCCCTCTGCTCCGCGGGGCGGCTGCATTCCACCGCGGGGGAGGCTTTGTTTCTGCCTCGGCTCGGCAGGGCGTGCCCTGCTGCTGCTGCCCGGGAATTTTAAAAGCGGTGTATACAGCTGCATTGTGAAGCTTTTGTCTGCTCGTTATCGCTTTCTATCTGTGGTTTTTTTTAGAAATTGGTAGCTGATTTTAGCTTTGTTTTTGGTCAGGCGGGATTAAGTACTTTGCTTTTTAACATGGGTTCCAAACTTAGCATTGTACAAAGGGGAGTGTATTATCATATTGTTAGCATTTTAATCAAGAGTAATGTGAAATTCTCTAAAGGAAAATTGAAACAGTTTATAAGATGGCTTTTTCTGCAGTTCCCAAACATTTCCCCTGAAGAAATCCACAATATTCAATTCTGGGATAAAGTTGGGAATGAATTGATAACCTTAGGACAATCTGGCAAATTACCCTCAGCTAAATTTGTGTTCTGGAGTTTGCAAATTCGAACAGCATTGCTCAAACAAAAGGAAATGGAGAAAAAGCCAAATGTAAAGCCATGTGCCTCTGCTCTCCCTGTTCCTCCCTCTCCCTCTAAAACCCCTAAACCTCTTTCCCCAAAAAAATCCCGAGCACGTGTTAGCTTTTCGGAGAGCAGTGATGTCCAAAATAGCCCCCAGTCCCTAGGGGGTCTGCAAGATGGTGGATGCCACGTGGCATCTTCCCAAACCTGGTCTTCTTCTTCCCAAAATCCTCTTAAGCATCCCAAAATTCCATCCCCATCCCCCTCTCCTCCTGTTCCTCGTGACACCTTTCCCCCTCCCCCCGCCTTTCCTGCAGTACCCTCAGCTCCGCCCCTCTACTCCTCCCAGGGGGCGGCTGCTGACGTGATGTCACCAGGTGACCCTGCCCCTTGTTCCCACGGTTTCCCCGCCCCTTGCCGGCTCCCTTTCCCCGCCCCCTCCCCAGGTTCCCACGGTGGGGACACACCCACTGCCTGTCCCCAAACCTGTAGCTGTGATCCCAATGCTTCTTATTCAAGGGATACAGAGCAGGGGACAGCAGACCCAATGCATGGTGCCATGTTGTCACTGGCCCGTTACGTTTCAGCCTGCAGCTCAAGCAGGAGCAGCCCCAACTGCTAATTGGAGTTCTTTTGGACGACAATTGATTAAAGAGATCTGTAAATCTCATAAAGAATATGGTCCACACAGTCCATAATTCCGTGGTCTTTTAAATTCTGAATTAAGTAGGACTATTGTGGTTCCACATGATTTAAAACAACTGTTTTCATGTCTCATGACATCCACGGAATTCAAATTATGGGAATCAGCATTGAAACAATTGCTAAAAGATGCTCTCCCAAGCTTACAGGCTGATCCAAACACAGCAAAAGACAACAATGGTAACCTTATCACTATTGACCACCTCTGTGGTGAGGGTCAATGGTCTTCTCCCTCAGTCCAAGCTGCTGCAATTCCTGCAGAAACACTTGAGAAAGTAAAGGAAGTAGCTGAAAAGGCATTCTTTTCCCTCCAACCTGAGGGGCCTTTTGAGCCCTATAGTAAAATCAAACAACTACCATCAGAGCCTTTTGTGAAATTTGTAGAAAGGCCAACTAGAGCCATTGAAATACAAGTTAAAAAGGAAAATGCAAGGGAAGCAATTTTAGAAGAAATAGCGTTTACAAATGCAAATGAACAGTGTCGAGCAGCAATCCTGAGCCTTCCTATGGAACCTTCCCCTACACTAAAAGATATGCTTCTAGTCTGTAACAGGAAAGTACCTCTGATGAGTGTGGCTGAAGACACCAGACCAAGGCTGCTGCCAAGACCCCCCCAGCGTGTTGCTGTTGCCAGCCCTGCACCTTCTCCCTTAGCACAGCAGTACCCTGGGCAGCAGCGGAGACCAGCAATAGTTGAGCCCACTAAACCATGCCTGCTTTGTAATAAGCTAGGACACTGGAGTAACCAGTGCTCCCTGAAAAGGGAATTTGATGAATTTAAAAATAGCAGGGGAGGAGAACTGCAAGCCCTCCCTGGGGGTCAACAACAAAAAAACGAAGAATAAAGGGCCAGCCTGCCAGGCGTGCAGACATAAAAAGAGCAGGCCAAGAGAATAAGGGTAGCAAAATAAATCAAGCGCGCGATAATATTAACATTTGTGTAAGTGAAGCAGGTGCTTCAAAGACCAAGTCTGCTAGTCCACTGTTGAAAGTGAAACAAAATAACCTTTGTTATGATTTAAGTGATTCTGTATTAACCGCATCTTCTGTCAATGAGCCTTACAGGTTGCAGCTGACAGAGTCACTCCACCTGAAGGACACTGACTGGCATTTTGTTTCTGTAAATCCTGAACAGAAAGGTACTTGGAACCAAATTCGTTGTAAGTACATCATCACTGGGGACAAAAACACACCACAAGAGATCGAAATTGCTCCGGGAATAACAACATCAGATCCCAAGCAATTTGTTCTCAGCCTGCACTGTTTCCACCCACCCCTGTTTCTTCCTAAGGGACAAATTGTTGCTCAAGCTATCCCTGTGCCATCTTTACCTGAAAATGTCGATAAACAAGGGCCCACAGTCGCCCGGGTCCAAGTTATTGAGACAGATAAACCCAAATTGTGGTGCAATGTCAGTGGGGGTGGGGAGTCTAAACGCATTGAAATGCTTGTAGACACAGGTGCAGACTGCACAGTGATTCCAGTACAAGACTGGCCAGCACACTGGCCTTTACAAAATGGTGCTGGTCACCTTCGAGGTGTAGGAGGTCTGCAATTGGCAAAACAATCCAAAAGCATTATTCAATTCGAGGGTCCAAACGGACAATTGGCAAATATCCGTCCATTTGTGTTAGATTATTCAGAACCTTTGTTAGGGAGAGATTTAATGGCCCAGTGGGGTGTCACAATTAATATTCCAGACTCTCCACAGCATTTTTGTGCAGCAGTCATTAAACAACAGCGCCCCACCCAAAAACTTAAGTGGAAAACAGACGAACCAGTTGATGTGAAACAGTGGCCACTCAGTAAACAAAAAATAAAGGTGCTTGAGGAACTAGTACAAGAGCAACTAAGAAAGGGCCACATTGTAGAGACCATGTCCCCATGGAACTCTCCAGTGTTTGTCATCCAAAAAGCTGACAAAAAGAGGTGGCGACTTCTCTGTGACCTCCGACAAATTAATAATGTAATTGAAGATATGGGTTCTCCCCAGCCTGGTATGCCATCCCCAACAATGCTTCCTCAAGATTGGAAATTAGCTGTTATTGATATTAAAGATTGTTTTTTCCAAATCCCCTTGCACCCTGACGATGCACCGCGTTTGGCATTCTCTGTCCCTTCTATCAATTCAGAAGCTCCTATGAAAAGGTACCATTGGACTGTTCTTCCTCAGGGCCTGAAGGTATCTCCAGCTATCTGCCAGTGGTATGTCTCTTCCCTGCTTTCCCCAGTGCGTGCAGCCGCAGAGAAGGCCATCATTTATCATTATATGGATGATATCCTTGTGTGTGCCCCCAATGATGATTTACTAACACATGCGCTTGACCTAACGATCGATGCATTGATTGTTGCAGGGTTCGAGCTCCAGGAACAGAAAATTCAAAAGATGCCACCTTGGAAGTATTTGGGCTTAGAAATTGGAAATAGGACCATTGTTCCTCAAAAACTAGAAATCAGTCCAAGGATCAAGACCCTTGCGGATGTCCACAAGTTGTGTGGGTCTTTGAATTGGGTAAGACCATGGCTTGGTCTGACTAATGAAGACCTTGCCCCTCTTTTCAATTTATTGAAAGAGGGAGAGGACCCAGGTGCTCCTAGGTCTATTACCCCAGAGGCACGGAAAGCTCTAGAAAAGGTTCAGATTGCAATGTCCACAAGACAGGCCCACCGATGCCGGCCTGATCTGCCATTCAAATTTATCATCCTAGGTAAGTTGCCACACCTCCATGGAATTATTTTCCAGTGGGAGGAAAAACAAACACCTAAGGCAAAGGACACACCAAAAAAGGACCGGGACCAGAGGGACTCTCTCTTGATCATAGAATGGGTTTTCCTCAGTCACAAAAGGTCCAAGAGACTGACAAAGCCTCAGGAACTGGTAGCAGAACTGATCCGGAAAGCAAGGACCCGGATCAGGGAGTTAGCAGGATGTGATTTTAAGTGCATTCACATTCCAGTTGAGTTAAAATCAGGTCAAAATACTATGAAAATACTGGAACAATTGTTTCAAGAAAATGAAGTGTTGCAGTTTGCTCTGGATTCCTACTCAGGACAATTTTCGGTAGCACGGCCCGCTTGCAAATTGTTTGAACAAGATGTTCAATTTACTTTAAAATTAAGAACTGCTCTAAGTAGGAGACCTTTAAAAAGGGCTCTAACTGTCTTTACAGATGCGTCCGGGAGGTCCCACAAGTCTGTTATGACTTGGAAAGATCCTCAAACCCAGCAGTGGGAGACGGACATTGCTGAGGTGGAAGGTTCACCTCAGGTTGCTGAATTGGCTGCGGTTGTTAGGGCTTTTGAAAGGTTCTCAGAACCATTTAATCTGATTACAGACTCTGCATACGTGGCAGGAGTAGTATCCAGAGCAGATCAAGCAATACTGCAAGATGTATCTAACATTGCACTTTTTGAATTGCTCTCGAAACTGGTAAAGTTAGTCACTCACCGAGAGCAACCCTTTTATGTGATGCATGTCAGGTCACACACTGACTTGCCAGGGTTTATCGCTGAAGGCAACAGAAGGGCAGATGCTCTTGCTGCACCTGCAGTGATGGCCACTCTCCCAAATGTTTTTGAACAGGCAAAAATCAGCCACCAGCTTTTCCACCAAAATGCACCTGGCCTGGTTCGCCAGTTTAACATCACTCGAGAACAGGCCAAAGCGATTGTGGCCACGTGCCCAAATTGCCAACAACATGCACTCCCTACAGTGAGTACGGGAGCAAACCCAAGGGGACTGAACAGTTGTGAACTGTGGCAAACAGATGTAACACACGTACAGGCTTTTGGACGGCAGAAATATGTTCATGTTAGTGTAGATACCTTTTCTGGAGCGGTCTATGCTTCTGCCCACACAGGAGAATCATCTATTGATGCTATTAAGCACCTCTTACAGGCTTTTTCTTTCATGGGCATCCCCAAGGAGCTGAAAACTGATAATGGGCCTGCTTATAAATCCAAGGAATTCGGGAGCTTCCTGCAGCAATGGGGAGTAGAGCACAAAACTGGCATCCCCTACTCCCCTACAGGTCAAGCCATTGTAGAAAGAACTCACCGTGATATTAAAAGGGTCCTGGACCAGCAACAACAGGTTCTGAAGGTAGAACCTCCCCACATCCGGTTATCCAGGGCACTATTCACAATCAATTTTCTGAATTGTTCTTTTGACAGCCTGAACCCACCCATCCTACGCCACTTTGGGGGGAGCAGTCACAGGTTGATGAAAGAAAAACCTCCGGTTTTAGTAAAGGATCCTGAGACTTGGAAAATGGTGGGACCTTACAAATTGGTTACTTGGGGACGTGGATACGCCTGTGTGTCCACCCCCTCTGGTTTAAGGTGGGTTCCTTCCAAATGGATAAAGCCCTATGTTCCCAAAGTCTCAGAGAAATCTGCAGAAGCACCCCAGGTTGCTCACACTGCCTGGAGAAGAAAACGCCGCACGCGTTCTCTGGAGGAAATTCCATTTAAGCCTCCTATCTGGAATAGTTTGTAATATATGTTTGTCTCAAGTTTTTGCACCAGTTTAGATCCCACTGTTCGTGTGTAGCCTCGAGACGTCATGAGACTGAGCCTGCTTCTCGTCCTACTCGTGATCATCCCACCTGCAATCTCCTACATAGTACTGCAGCCCAAACCACATATAGACTACCTCGATAAAGGTTCTCAGACATCAACAGAGAAACTGACAACGAGCTGAATGGACTATTCAATGGCTAGGGAGTCTCGGGCTGGTTGGGATCTATTCTGAAAACTGTAATTTTAGTGCTGTTTATTTTAGTTGTAGTTATTGTAGTTTTTAGCATTGTTTTTGGAGTAATCAGACGCATGGTTCTCAAGTTAATCTCAAGCTCATCTCCCCCTCCTGAGGTCCACCATTTGGAAGCCCTCAGTGCTCCAGTGGATGACCTAGAAGCCTCAGTAGAATCATTCTGCACCATAAACACAGTCCTCTTCTTTTTAAACAAAACTAGGGGGAGATGTTGTGGTGTGTTGCAATATCCTGTTTTACCTTCTCCCTTCCCCCTCGCCCCTCGCTGAGTGTGCCCTGTCAATCAGGCTAACATACCAGCAAGGCGTCGTGTGATAGGTGACCCTAGTACCTGGAGACCCTGCCCCTTCACCTGGTTGGTGACTCACCTGTCCCCTCCCCTTCCATGTGTCCTGAGCTTCAAATGTGAATGAGACCATGCGGCCTCCATTCTGTTACCAGCAGTGGCCCAGTGCAGACATATCTGTGCTCATGGAATAAAGATCTGGCTACCTTCTAGCAGAATCCGCTCCCATCTTTTCTTCACCATCGCCAGAAGCTCTACCCTGAGGTAAACGGAGTCCTGTCTTGTGCCCCGCTGCACTCTGCCGCCAGCCAAGGTATCTCTGGGGTAAACACCGCAGTGCTGCCTCTGGCCCAGCAGCGAAGGTCAGAACTGGCCTGGGCACCATCTAACTGGTTATATTGGGATACATATTCCAATAGGCACTGGTGCCCCATTGGGTCTGGGAACCATCCTGCGCATCGTGCATTTTCAGGAGCCAGCCGGCCACTCCCAGCCACAGGACCCCGAACAAAAACCACGTCCCTTTTCCCTGGAAGTAAAACTGAGCTGCCCATCTTCTGGCTGGCAGATTGCAGGAGCCACTTGCCTCTATCAAACCACCCCGACTTGGCACTGGTGCCACCATTCAACTGGGAACCATCCTGCGTATCGTGGATTTTCAGGTGCCAGCTGGCCACTCCCAGCCACAGGCCCCCGAACACAAACCACGGCACTTTTCCCTGGCAAAAAAAACTCACCCACCCCGCTTCTGGCTGGCAGATTGTAGGAGACACTTTGTAATATCACACCAGCCCGACTCGGCAATGGTGCCCCCTTGTGTCTGGGAATCATCCTGCGAGGCGTGGGTTTTTAGGAGCCAGCAGGCTACTCCCAGCCAGAGGCCCCAAAACACATACCACGGCCCTTTTCCCTGGAAAAAAAACTCAGCTGCCCTGCTTCTGGATGGTAGATTACAGGAGCCACTTTGTACAGTCATACTAGTCTGTCTTGGCAGTGGTGCCCCCTTGGATCTGGGAACCATCCTGCGTATCGTGGATTTTCAGGAGCCAGCCGGCCACTCCCAGCCACAGGCCTCCAAACACAAACCACGGCCCTTTTCACTGGAAGTAAAACTCAGCTGAATCGCTTCTGGATGGTATATTGCAGGAGCCATTTTGTACGGTCATACCAGTCCGTCTTTGAAGTGGTGTCCCCATGGGTCTGGGAATCATCCTGCGTATCGTGGATTTTCAGGAGCCAGCCGGCTACTCCCAGTCACAGGCCCCCGAACACAAACCATGGCCCTTTTCCCTGGAAGTAAAACTGACCTGCCCGTCTTCTGGCTGGCAGAATGCAGGAGCCACATGGCTCTATCAAACTAGCCCGACTTGGCACTGGTGCCCCATTGGGTCTGGGAACCATCCTGCGTGGCGTGGATTTTCAGGAGCCAGCCGGCCACTCCCAGCCACAGGCCCCTGAACACAAACCATGGCCCTTTTCCCTGCCAAACAAAACTCACCTACCCCGCTTCTGGCTGGCAGATTGCAGGAGCCACTTTGCTTTATCAAACCAGCCCGACATGGCACTGGGGACACCTTTATCTGGGAAGCATCCTGCGTATTGTGGATTTTCAGGAGCCAGCCGGCCACACACAGCCACAGGCCCCCAAACACATACCACGGTCCTTTTCCCTCGAAAAAAAACTCAGCTGCCCCGCTTCTGGATGGTAGATTACAGGAGCCACTTTGTACTATCATTCCAGTTCCACTTGGCACTGGTGCCACCTTTCATCCGGGAACCATCATGTGGATCGTGGATTTTCAGGAGCCAGCCGGACACTACCAGCCTCAGGCCCCCAAACACAAACCACGGCCGTTTTGCCTGGAATAAAAACTCAGCTGCCCCTCTTCTGGATGGTAGATTGCAGGAGCCACTTGCCTCTATCAAACCAGCCAGACATGGCACTGCTGCCACATTTCATCTGGGAACCATCATGTGGATCGTGGATTTTCAGGAGCCAGCCGGCCACTCTCAGCCACAGGCCCCCGAACACAAACCGCGGACATTTACCCTGGCAAAAAAAACTCACCCACCCCGCTTCTGGCTGGCAGATTGTAGGAGCCACTTTGTACTATCACACCAGCCCGACTCGGCAATGCTGCCCCCTTGGGTCTGGGAATCATCCTGCATGACTTCGGTTTTCAGGAGCCAGCCGGCTCCTCCCAGCCACAGGCCCCCAAACACATACCACGGCCCTTTTCCCTGTAAAAAAAACTCAGCTACCCTGCTTCTGGATGGTATATTACAGGAGCCACTTTGTACAGTCATACCAGTCCGTCTTGGCAATGGTGCCCCATTGGATCTGGGAACCATCCTGCGTATCGTGGATTTTCAGGAGCCAGCCGGCCACTCCCAGCCACAGGCCCCCGAACACAAACCACGGCCCTTTTCCCTGGGAAACAAAACTCACCCGGCCCAATTCTGGCTGGCAGATTGCAGGAGCCACTTGACTCTATCAAGCCAGCCCGACTTGGCACTGCTGCCACCTTTCATCCGGGAACCATCCTGCGTATCATGGATTTTCAGGAGCCAGCCGGCCACTTCCAGCCTCAGGCCTCCAAACACAAACCGCGGCCCTTTTCCCTGGAAGTAAAACTGTCCTTCCCATCTTCTGGATGGGAGATTGCAGGAGCTACTTGGCTCTATCACACTAGCCAGACTCGGCACTGGTGCCTCATTGGGTCTGGGAACCATCCTGCGTATCGTGGATTTTCAGGAGCCAGCCGGCCACTCCCAGCCACAGGACCCCGCATACAAACCAAGGCCCTTTTCCCTGCCAAACAAAACTCACAAACCCCGCTTCTGGCTGGCAGATTGCAGGAGCCACTTTGCTTTATCAAACCAGCCCGACATGGCAGTGGTACCACCTTTCATCTGGGAAGCATCCTGCATATCGTGGATTTTCAGGAGCCAGCCGGCCACTCGCAGACACAGGCCCCCAAACACATACCACGGTCCTTTTCCCTCGAAAAAAAACTCAGCTGCCCCGCTTCTGGATGGTAGATTGCAGGAACCGCTTTTTACTATCATTCCAGTCCCACTTGGCACTGGTGCCACCTTTCATCTGGGAAGCATCCTGCGTGGCGTGGATTTTCAGGTGCCAGCTGGCCACTCCCAGCCACAGGCCCCCGAACACAAACCACGGCCCTTTTCCCTGGCAAAAAAAACTCACCCACCCCGCTTCTGGCTGGCAGATTGTAGGAGCCACTTTGTACTATCACACCAGCCCGACTCAGCACTGGTGCCCCCTTGGGTCTGGGAATCATCCTGCATGGCGTGGGTTTTCAGGAGCCTGCCGGCTAATCCCAGCTACAGGCCCCCAAACACATACCACGGCCCTTTTCCCTGGAAAAAAACTCAGCTGCCCTGCTTCTGGATGGTAGATTACAGGAGCCACTTAGTACAGTCATACCAGTCCGTCCTGGCAGTGGTGCCCCTTGGATCTGGGAACCATCCTGCGTATCGTGGATTTTCAGGAGCCAGCCGGCCACTCCCAGCCACAAGCCCCGGAACACAAACCGCGGCCCTTTTCCCTGGCAAACAAAACTCACCCGGCCCGCTTCTGGCAGGCAGATTGCAGGAGCCACTTGACTCTATCTACCAGCACGACTTGGCACTGCTGCCACCTTTCATCTGGGAGCCATCCTGCGTATCATGGATTTTCAGGAGCCAGCCGGCCACTCCCAGCCACAGGCCCCCAAACAAAAACCACGGCCCTTTTGCCTGGAAAAAAATCTCAGCTGCCCCTCTTATGGATGGTAGATTGCAGGAGCCACTTTGTAATGTCATACCAGTCTGTCTTATCAGTGGTGCCACCTTGGGTCTGGGAACCATCCTGCGTAACGTGGATTTTCAGGAGCCTGCCGGCCACTCCCAGCCACAGGCCCTCAAACACCAGCCACGGCCCTTTTCCCAGAAAGTAAAACTGACCTGCCCATCTTCTGGCTGGCAGTTTGCAGGAGCCACTTGGTACTATCAAATCAGCCCGACTCGCCACTTGTGCCTCATTGGGACTGGGAACCATCCTGCGTATCATGGATTTTCAGGAGCCAGCCGGCCACTCCCAGCCACAGGCCCCCGAACACAAACCACGGCCCTTTTCCCTGGCAAACAAAACTAACCCGCCCCGCTTCTGGCTGGCAGATTGCAGGAGCCACTTGCCTCTCTCAAACCAGCCGGACTCGGCACTGGTGCCCCCTTGGGTCTGGGAACCATCCTGCGCAGCGTGGATTCTCAGGAGCCAGACGGCCACTCCCAGCCATAGGTGCCCAAACAGATGCCACGGACATTTTCCATGGAAATAAAACTCAGATGACCCGCTTCTGGATGGTAGATTGCAGGAGCCACTTGGTACTATCAAGCCGGCCCCACTTGGCACTGGGGACACCTTTCTTCTGGGCACCATCCTGTATATCGTGGATTTTCAGGAGCCAGCCGGCCACTCCCAGCCATAGGCTCCCAAACGTATACCACGGCCCTTTTCCCTGGAAGTAAATCTGACCTACCCCGCTACTGGAGGGTAGATTGCAGGAGCCATTCTGTACTATTATAACAGTCCACCTAGGCAGTGGTGCCACCTTGGGTCTGGGAACCATCCTGCGTATCGTGGATTCTCAGGAGCCAGCCGGCCACTCCTAGCCACAGGCCCCCGAACACAATCCACGGCCCATTTCCCTGGCAAACAAATTCTCCCGCCCTGCTTCTGGCAGGCAGATTGCAGGAGCCACTTGGCTCTATCAAGCCAGCCCGACTTGGCACTGCTGCCACCTTTCATCTGGGAACCATCCTGCGTATCGTGGATTTTCAGTTGCCAGTCGGCCACTCTCAGCCACAGGCCCCCGAACACAAACCGCGGACATTTACCCTGGCAAAAAAAACTCACCCACCCCGCTTCTGGCTGGCAGATTGTAGGAGCCACTTTGTACTATCAAACCAGCCCGACTCGGCAATGCTGCCCCCTTGGGTCTGGGAATCATCCTGCATGACTTCGGTTTTCAGGAGCCAGCCGGCTCCTCCCAGCCACAGGCCCCCAAACACATACCACGGCCCTTTTCCCTGTAAAAAAAACTCAGCTACCCTGCTTCTGGATGGTATATTACAGGAGCCACTTTATACAGTCATACCAGTCCGTCTTGGCAATGGTGCCCCATTGGATCTGGGAACCATCCTGCGTATCGTGGATTTTCAGGAGCCAGCCGGCCACTCCCAGCCACAGGCCCCCGAACACAAACCACGGCCCTTTTCCCTGGGAAACAAAACTCACCCGGCCCAATTCTGGCTGGCAGATTGCAGGAGCCACTTGACTCTATCAAGCCAGCCCGACTTGGCACTGCTGCCACCTTTCATCCGGGAACCATCCTGCGTATCATGGATTTTCAGGAGCCAGCCGGCCACTTCCAGCCTCAGGCCTCCAAACACAAACCACGGCCCTTTTCCCTGGAAGTAAAACTGTCCTTCCCATCTTCTGGATGGGAGATTGCAGGAGCCACTTGGCTCTATCACACTAGCCAGACTCGGCACTGGTGCCTCATTGGGTCTGGGAACCATCCTGCGTATCGTGGATTTTCAGGAGCCAGCCGGCCACTCCCAGCCACAGGACCCCGCATACAAACCAAGGCCCTTTTCCCTGCCAAACAAAACTCACAAACCCCGCTTCTGGCTGGCAGATTGCAGGAGCCACTTTGCTTTATCAAACCAGCCCGACATGGCAGTGGTACCACCTTTCATCTGGGAAGCATCCTGCATATCGTGGATTTTCAGGAGCCAGCCGGCCACTCGCAGACACAGGCCCCCAAACACATACCACGGTCCTTTTCCCTCGAAAAAAAACTCAGCTGCCCCGCTTCTGGATGGTAGATTGCAGGAACCGCTTTTTACTATCATTCCAGTCCCACTTGGCACTGGTGCCACCTTTCATCTGGGAAGCATCCTGCGTGGCGTGGATTTTCAGGTGCCAGCTGGCCACTCCCAGCCACAGGCCCCCGAACACAAACCACGGCCCTTTTCCCTGGCAAAAAAAACTCACCCACCCCGCTTCTGGCTGGCAGATTGTAGGAGCCACTTTGTACTATCACACCAGCCCGACTCGGCACTGGTGCCCCCTTGGGTCTGGGAATCATCCTGCATGGCGTGGGTTTTCAGGAGCCTGCCGGCTAATCCCAGCTACAGGCCCCCAAACACATACCACGGCCCTTTTCCCTGGAAAAAAACTCAGCTGCCCTGCTTCTGGATGGTAGATTACAGGAGCCACTTAGTACAGTCATACCAGTCCGTCCTGGCAGTGGTGCCCCTTGGATCTGGGAACCATCCTGCGTATCGTGGATTTTCAGGAGCCAGCCGGCCACTCCCAGCCACAAGCCCCGGAACACAAACCGCGGCCCTTTTCCCTGGCAAACAAAACTCACCCGGCCCGCTTCTGGCAGGCAGATTGCAGGAGCCACTTGACTCTATCTACCAGCACGACTTGGCACTGCTGCCACCTTTCATCTGGGAGCCATCCTGCGTATCATGGATTTTCAGGAGCCAGCCGGCCACTCCCAGCCACAGGCCCCCAAACAAAAACCACGGCCCTTTTGCCTGGAAAAAAATCACAGCTGCCCCTCTTATGGATGGTAGATTGCAGGAGCCACTTTGTAATGTCATACCAGTCTGTCTTATCAGTGGTGCCACCTTGGGTCTGGGAACCATCCTGCGTAACGTGGATTTTCAGGAGCCTGCCGGCCACTCCCAGCCACAGGCCCTCAAACACCAGCCACGGCCCTTTTCCCAGAAAGTAAAACTGACCTGCCCATCTTCTGGATGGCAGATTACAGGAGCCACTTGGCTCTATCACACTAGCCCGACTCGGCACTGGTGCCCCATTGGGTCTGGCAACCATCCTGCGTATCTTGGATTTTCAGGAGTCAGGCGGCCACTCCCATCCACAAGCCCCCGAACAAAAACCACGGCCCTTAGCCCTGGAAGTAAAACTGACCTGCCTATCTTCTGGCTGGCAGATTGCAGGAGCCACTTGCCTCTATCAAGCCAGCCCGACTTGGCCCTGGTGCAACTTTCATCTGGGAACCATCCTGCGTATCGTGGATTTTCAGGAGCCAGCAGGACACTCCAAGCCACAGGACCCCGAACACAAACCATGGCCCTTTTCCCTGCCAAACAAAACTCACCCACCCCGCTTCTGGCTGACAGATTGCAGGAGCCACTTGGCTCTATCAAACCACCCCGATTTGCCACTGGTGCCACCTTTGGTCTGGGAATCATCCTGCGCATCGTGGATTTTCAGGAGCCTGCCGGCCACTCCCATCCACAGGCCCCCAAACACATACCAAAGTCCTTTTCCGTCGAAAAAAACTCAGCTGCATCGCTTCTGGATGCTACATACCAGGAGCCACTTTGTGCGGTCATACCAATCCGTCTTGGCAGTGGTGTCCCCATGGGTCTGAGAACCATCCTGTGTATCGTGGATTTTCAGGAGCCATCCGGCCACTCCCAGCCACAGGCCCCCGAACAAAAACCATGGCCCTTTTCCCTGCCAAACAAAACACACCCACCCCGCTTCAGGATGGCAGATTGCAGGAGCCACTTGGATCAATCAAACCAGCCTGACTTGCCACTGGTGCCACCTTTCATCTGGGAAGCATCATGCGTATTGTTGATTTTCAGGAGCCAGCCGGCCACTCCCAGCCACAGGCGACCAAACAAATACCATGGTACTTTTCCGTGGAAAAAAACTGCCCTACCCAGCTTCTGGATGGTAGATTGCAGGAGCCACTTTGTACTATCATTCCAGTCCCACTTGGCACTGGTGCCACCTTTCATCCGGAACCCATCATGCGGATCTTGGATTTTCAGGAGCCAGCCGGCCACTCCCAGCCACAGGGCCACAAAAAAAACAACAGACCTTTTGCCTGGAAAAAAATACAGCTGCCCCTCTTCTGGATGCTAGATGGCAGGAGCCACTTTGTACTGTCATAGCAGCCCGTCTTGGCAGTTGTGCCACCTTGGGTCTGGGAACCATCCTGCGTATCATGGATTTTCAGGAGCCAGCTGGCCACTCCCAGCCACAGGCCTCCAAACACAAACCACGGCCCTTTTCCCTGGAAGTAAAACTGTCCTTCCCATCTTCTGGATGGGAGATTGCAGGAGCCACTTGGCTCTATCACACTAGCCAGACTCGGCACTGGTGCCTCATTGGGTCTGGGAACCATCCTGCGTATCGTGGATTTTCAGGAGCCAGCCGGCCACTCCCAGCCACAGGACCCCGCATACAAACCAAGGCCCTTTTCCCTGCCAAACAAAACTCACAAACCCCGCTTCTGGCTGGCAGATTGCAGGAGCCACTTTGCTTTATCAAACCAGCCCGACATGGCAGTGGTACCACCTTTCATCTGGGAAGCATCCTGCATATCGTGGATTTTCAGGAGCCAGCCGGCCACTCGCAGACACAGGCCCCCAAACACATACCACGGTCCTTTTCCCTCGAAAAAAAACTCAGCTGCCCCGCTTCTGGATGGTAGATTGCAGGAACCGCTTTTTACTATCATTCCAGTCCCACTTGGCACTGGTGCCACCTTTCATCTGGGAAGCATCCTGCGTGGCGTGGATTTTCAGGTGCCAGCTGGCCACTCCCAGCCACAGGCCCCCGAACACAAACCACGGCCCTTTTCCCTGGCAAAAAAAACTCACCCACCCCGCTTCTGGCTGGCAGATTGTAGGAGCCACTTTGTACTATCACACCAGCCCGACTCGGCACTGGTGCCCCCTTGGGTCTGGGAATCATCCTGCATGGCGTGGGTTTTCAGGAGCCTGCCGGCTAATCCCAGCTACAGGCCCCCAAACACATACCACGGCCCTTTTCCCTGGAAAAAAACTCAGCTGCCCTGCTTCTGGATGGTAGATTACAGGAGCCACTTAGTACAGTCATACCAGTCCGTCCTGGCAGTGGTGCCCCTTGGATCTGGGAACCATCCTGCGTATCGTGGATTTTCAGGAGCCAGCCGGCCACTCCCAGCCACAAGCCCCGGAACACAAACCGCGGCCCTTTTCCCTGGCAAACAAAACTCACCCGGCCCGCTTCTGGCAGGCAGATTGCAGGAGCCACTTGACTCTATCTACCAGCACGACTTGGCACTGCTGCCACCTTTCATCTGGGAGCCATCCTGCGTATCATGGATTTTCAGGAGCCAGCCGGCCACTCCCAGCCACAGGCCCCCAAACAAAAACCACGGCCCTTTTGCCTGGAAAAAAATCACAGCTGCCCCTCTTATGGATGGTAGATTGCAGGAGCCACTTTGTAATGTCATACCAGTCTGTCTTATCAGTGGTGCCACCTTGGGTCTGGGAACCATCCTGCGTAACGTGGATTTTCAGGAGCCTGCCGGCCACTCCCAGCCACAGGCCCTCAAACACCAGCCACGGCCCTTTTCCCAGAAAGTAAAACTGACCTGCCCATCTTCTGGATGGCAGATTACAGGAGCCACTTGGCTCTATCACACTAGCCCGACTCGGCACTGGTGCCCCATTGGGTCTGGCAACCATCCTGCGTATCTTGGATTTTCAGGAGTCAGGCGGCCACTCCCATCCACAAGCCCCCGAACAAAAACCACGGCCCTTAGCCCTGGAAGTAAAACTGACCTGCCTATCTTCTGGCTGGCAGATTGCAGGAGCCACTTGCCTCTATCAAGCCAGCCCGACTTGGCCCTGGTGCAACTTTCATCTGGGAACCATCCTGCGTATCGTGGATTTTCAGGAGCCAGCAGGACACTCCAAGCCACAGGACCCCGAACACAAACCATGGCCCTTTTCCCTGCCAAACAAAACTCACCCACCCCGCTTCTGGCTGACAGATTGCAGGAGCCACTTGGCTCTATCAAACCACCCCGATTTGCCACTGGTGCCACCTTTGGTCTGGGAATCATCCTGCGCATCGTGGATTTTCAGGAGCCTGCCGGCCACTCCCATCCACAGGCCCCCAAACACATACCAAAGTCCTTTTCCGTCGAAAAAAACTCAGCTGCATCGCTTCTGGATGCTACATACCAGGAGCCACTTTGTGCGGTCATACCAATCCGTCTTGGCAGTGGTGTCCCCATGGGTCTGAGAACCATCCTGTGTATCGTGGATTTTCAGGAGCCATCCGGCCACTCCCAGCCACAGGCCCCCGAACAAAAACCATGGCCCTTTTCCCTGCCAAACAAAACACACCCACCCCGCTTCAGGATGGCAGATTGCAGGAGCCACTTGGATCAATCAAACCAGCCTGACTTGCCACTGGTGCCACCTTTCATCTGGGAAGCATCATGCGTATTGTTGATTTTCAGGAGCCAGCCGGCCACTCCCAGCCACAGGCGACCAAACAAATACCATGGTACTTTTCCGTGGAAAAAAACTGCCCTACCCAGCTTCTGGATGGTAGATTGCAGGAGCCACTTTGTACTATCATTCCAGTCCCACTTGGCACTGGTGCCACCTTTCATCCGGAACCCATCATGCGGATCTTGGATTTTCAGGAGCCAGCCGGCCACTCCCAGCCACAGGGCCACAAAAAAAACAACAGACCTTTTGCCTGGAAAAAAATACAGCTGCCCCTCTTCTGGATGCTAGATGGCAGGAGCCACTTTGTACTGTCATAGCAGCCCGTCTTGGCAGTTGTGCCACCTTGGGTCTGGGAACCATCCTGCATATCGTGGACTTTCAGGAGCCAGCAGGCCACTCCCAGCCACAGGCCCCCAAACACATACCACGGTCCATTTCCCTCGAATAAAAACTCAGCTGCATCGCTTCTGGATGGTAGATTGCAGGAGCCACCCACTTTGTGCTATCTTTCCTGTCCCACTTGGCACTGGTGCCAACTTTCATCCGGGAACCATCATGCGGATCGTAGATTTTCAGGAGCCAGCCGGCCACTCCCAGCAACAGGGCCACAAAAAAAACAACAGACCTTTTGCCTGGAAAAAAATACAGCTGCCCCTCTTCTGGATGCTAGATTGCAGGAGCCACTTTGTACTGTCATAGCAGCCCGTCTTGGCACTGCTGCCACCTTGGGTCTGGGAACCATCCTGCGTATCGTGGATTTTCAGGATCCAGCCGGCCACTCCCAGCCACAGGCCATGAAGCACAAGCCACGGCCGATTTCCCTGGAAGTAAAACCAACCTGCCCATCTTCTTGCTGGCAGATTGCAGGAGCCACTTGCCTCTACCAGACAAGCCCGACTTGGCACTTCTGCCCCTTTGGGTCTGGGAACCATCCTGCGTAACGTGGATTTTCAGTTGCCAGTCGGCCACTCCCAGCCACAGGCCCCCGAACACAAACGACAGCCCTTTTCCCTGGCAAACAAAACTCACCCACCCCGCTTCTGGCTGGCAGATTGTAGGAGCCACTTTGTACTATCACACCAGCCCGACTCGGCAATGGTGCCCACTTGGGTCTGTGGATCATCCTGCCTGGCGTGGCTTTACAGGAGCCAGCCGGCCACTCCCAGCCACAGGCCCCCAAACACACACTACGGCCCTTTTCCCTGGAAGTAAAACTCACCTACCCATATACAGGCTGGAAGATTGCAGGAGCCACTTGCCTCTATCAAACCAGCCAGACTTGGCACTGCTGCCACCTTTCATCTGGGAACCATCCTGCGTATCGTGGATTTTCAGGAGCCAGCCGGCCACTCCCAGCCACAGGCCCCCAAACAAAAACTACGGCCCTTTTGCCTGGAAGTAAAACTGACCTGCCCATCTTCTGGCTGGCAGATTGCAGGAACCACATGGCTCTATCAAATCAGCCAGACTTGGCACTGGTGCCACCTTTCATCTGGGAACCATCCTGCGTATCGTGGATTTTCAGGTGCCAGCTGGCGACTCCCAGCCACAGGCCCCCAAACACAAACCTCGGCCCTTTTCCCTGGCAAAAAAAACTCACCCACCCCGCTTCTTGCTGGCAGATTGTAGGAGCCACTTTGTACTATAACACCAGCCCGATTCGGCAATGGTGCCCCCTTGGGTCTGGGAATCATCCTGCGAGGCGTGGGTTTTCAGGAACCAGCCGGGTACGCCCAGCCACAGGCCCCCAAACACATACCACGGCATCTTTCCCTGGAAAAAAAACTCAGCTGCCCGGCTTCTGGATGGTCGATTACAGGAGCCACTTTGTATAGTCATACCAGTCCGTCTTGGCAGTGGTGCCCCCTTGGATCTGGGAACCATCATGCGGATCGTGGATTTTCAGGAGCCAGCTGGCCACTCCTAGCCACAGGCCCCCAAACACAAACCACGGCCCTTTTGCCTGCAATTGAAACTCAGCTGCCCCTCTTCTGGATGGTAGATTGCAGGAGACACTTTGTACTGTCATACCAGTCCGTCTTGCAAGTGGTGCCACCTTGGGACTGGGAATCATCCTGCGTGGCGTGGATTTTCAGGAGCCAGCCGGCCACTCCCAGCCACAGGCCCCAAAACACACACTACGGCCCTTTTCCCTGGAAGTAAAACTGACCTGCCCATCTTCTGGCTGGCAGAATTCAGGAGCCACTTGCCTCTATCAAACCAGCCAGACTTGGCACTGCTGCCACCTTTCATCAGGGAACCATCCTGCGTATCGTGGATTTTCAGGAGCCAGCCGGCCACTCCCAGCCACAGGCCCCCAAACACATACCACGGTCTTTTTCCCTCGAAAAACAACTCAGCTGCCCCACTTCTGGATGGTAGATTACAGGAGCCTTTTTATACAGTCATAACAGTCTGTCTTGGCATGGTGCCCCCTGGGATCTGGGAAGCATCCTGCGTATCGTGGATTTTTCAGGAGCCAGCCGGCCACTCCCAGCCACAGGCGCCCAAACCACGGCCATTTTGCCGGGCAAACAAAACTCACCCGGCCCGCTTCTGGCAGGCAGATTGCAGGAGCCACTTGACTCTATCAAGCCAGCCCAACTTGCCTCTGCTGCCACCTTTCATCTGGGATCCTTCCTGCGTATCGTGGATTTTCAGGAGCCAGCCGGCCACTCCCAGCCACAGGCCACCGAACACAAACCACGGCCCTTTTCCCTGGAATAGAAAACTCACCCACCCCGCTTCTGGCTGGCAGATTGTAGGAGCCACTTTGTACTATCACACCAGACCAACTCGGCAATGGTGCCCGCTTGGGTCTGTGGATCATCCTGCGTGGCGTGGCTTTTCAGGAGCCAGCCGGCCACTCCCAGCCACAGGCCATGAAGCACAAGCCACGGCCCTTTTCCCTGGAAGTAAAACCGACCTGCCCATCTTCTTGCTGGCAGATTGCAGGAGCCACTTGCCTCTACCAGACAAGCCCGACTTGGCACTTCTGCCCCTATGGGTCAGGGAACCATCCTGCGTATCGTGGATTTTCAGTTGCCAGTCGGCCACTCCCAGCCACAGGCCCCCGAACACAAACCACAGCCCTTTTCCCTGGCAAACAAAACTCACCCACCCCGCTTCTGGCTGGCAGATTGTAGGAGCCACTTTGTACTATCACACCAGCCCGACTCGGCAATGGTGCCCCCTTGGGTCTGGGAATCATCCTGCATTCCTTGGGTTTTCAGGAGCCAGCCGGCTACTCCCAGCCACAGGCCCCCAAACACATACCACGGTCTTGTTCCCTCGAAAAACAATTCAGCTGCCCCACTTCTGGAGGGGAGATTACAGGAGCCACTTTATACACTAATAACAGTCTGTCTTGGCATGGTGCCCCCTTGGATCTGGGAAGAATCCTGCGTATCGTGGATTTTCAGGAGCCAGCCGGCCGCTCCCAGCCACAGGCGCCCAAACACAAACCACGGCCCTTTTTGCCTGGCAAACAAAACTCACCCCGCCAGCTTCTGGCAGGCAGATTGCAGGAGCCACTTGACTCTATCAAGCCAGCCCAACTTGGCACTGCTGCCACCTTTCATCTGGTAACCATCCTGCGTATCATGGATTTTCAGGAGCCAGCCGGCCACTCCCAGCCACAGGCCTCCAAACACAAACCACGGCCCGTTTCCCTGGAAGTAAAACTGACCTGCCCATCTTCTGGCTGGCAGATTGCAGGAGCCACTTGCCTCTATCAAACCAGCCAGACTTGGCACTGGTGCCACCTTTCATCTGGGAACCATCCTATGTACCGTGGATTTTCAGGTGCCAGCCGGCCACTCCCAGCCACAGGCCCCCAAACATATACCACGGTCATTTTCCCTCGAAAAACAACTCAGCTGCCCCACTTCTGGAGGGTTGATTACAGGAGCCACTTTATACACTAATACCAGTCTGTCTTGGCATGGTGCCCACTTGGATCTGGGAAGAATCCTGCGTATCGTGGATTTTCAGGAGCCAACCGGCCACTCCCAGCCACAGGCCCCCAAACACAAACCACGGCCCTTTTGCCTGGCAAACAAAGCTCACCCGGCCCGCTTCTGGCAGGCAGATTGCAGGAGCCACTTGACTCTATCAAGCCAGCCCAACTTGGCATTATTGCCACCTTTCATCTTGGAACCATCCTGCGTATCATGGATTTTCAGGAGCCAGCTGGCCACTCCCAGCCACAGGCCTCCAAACACAAACCACGGCCCTTTTCCCTGGAAGTAAAACTGACCTGCCCATCTTCTGGCTGGCAGATTGCAGGAGCCACTTGCCTCTATCAACCAGCCAGACTTAGCACTGCTGCCACCTTTCATCTGGGAACCATCCTATGTATGGTGGATTTTCAGGTGCCAGCTGCCCACTCCCAGCCACAGGCCCCCGAACAAAAACCACGGCTCTTTTCCCTGGCAAAAAAAACTCACCCACCCCGCTTCTGGCTGGCAGATTGTAGGAGCCACTTTGTACTATCACACCAGCCCGACTCGGCAATGGTGCCCGCTTGGGTCTGTGGATCATCCTGCCTGGCGTGGCTTTACAGGAGCCAGCCGGCCACTCCCAGCCACAGGCCCCCAAACACACACTACGGCCCTTTTCCCTGGAAGTAAAACTCACCTGCCCATATACAGGCTGGAAGATTGCAGGAGCCACTTGGCTCTATCAAACCAGCCTGACTTGCCACTGGTGCCACCTTTCATCTGGGAACCATCCTGCGTATCGTGGATTTTCAGGAGCCAGCCGGCCACTCCAAGCCACAGGCCCACAAACACACACCATGGTCTTTTTTGGAGGAAAAAAAACTCAGCTGCCCCGCTTCTGGATGGTAGATTGCAGGAGCCACTTTGTACTATCATTCCAGTTCCACTTGGCACTGGTGCCACCTTTCATCCGGGAACCATCACGCGCATCGTGGATTTTCAGGAGGCAGCCAGGCACTCCCAGCCACAGGCCTCCAAACACAAACCACGGACCTTTTCCCTGGCAAAAAAAACTCAGCTGCCCCACTTCTGGATGGTAGATTGCAGGAGACACTTGGTACTGTCATACCAGTCCGTCTTGCCAGTGGTGCCACCTTGGGTCTGGGAACCATCCTGCGTGGCGTGGATTTTCAGGAGCCAGCCGGCCACTCCCAGCCACAGGCCCCCAAACAAAAACTACGGCCCTTTTCCCTGGAAGTAAAACTGACCTGCCCATCTTCTGGCTGGCAGATTGCAGGAGCCACATGGCTCTATCAAATCAGCCAGACTTGGCACTGGTGCCACCTTTCATCTGGGAACCATCCTGCGTATCGTGGATTTTCAGGTGCCAGCTGGCCACTCCCAGCCACAGGCCCCCAAACACAAACCACGGCCCTTTTCCCTGGCAAAAAAAACTCACCCACCTCGCTTCTTGCTGGCAGATTGTAGGAGCCACTTTGTACTATAACACCAGCCCGATTCGGCAATGGTGCCCCCTTGGGTCTGGGAATCATCCTGCGAGGCGTGGGTTTTCAGGAGCCAGCCGGCTACGCCCAGCCACAGGCCCCCAAACACATACCACGGCATCTTTCCCTGGAAAAAAAACTCAGCTGCCCGGCTTCTGGATGGTCGATTACAGGAGCCACTTTGTATAGTCATACCAGTCCGTCTTGGCAGTGGTGCCCCCTTGGATCTGGGAACCATCATGCGGATCGTGGATTTTCAGGAGCCAGCCGGCCACTCCTAGCCACAGGCCCCCAAACAAAAACCACGGCCCTTTTGCCTGCAATTAAAACTCAGCTGCCCCTCTTCTGGATGGTAGATTGCAGGAGACACTTTGTACTGTCATACCAGTCCGTCTTGCAAGTGGTGCCACCTTGGGACTGGGAATCATCCTGCGTGGCGTGGATTTTCAGGAGCCAGCCGGCCACTCCCAGCCACAGGCCCCAAAACACACACTACGGCCCTTTTCCCTGGAAGTAAAACTGACCTGCCCATCTTCTGGCTGGCAGAATTCAGGAGCCACTTGCCTCTATCAAACCAGCCAGACTTGGCACTGCTGCCACCTTTCATCAGGGAACCATCCTGCGTATCGTGGATTTTCAGGAGCCAGCCGGCCACTCCCAGCCACAGGCCCCCAAACACATACCACGGTCCATTTCCCTTGAATAAAAACTCAGCTGCATCGCTTCTGGATGGTCGATTGCAGGAGCCACTTTGTGCTATCTTTCCTGTTCCACTTGGCACTGGTGCCAACTTTCATGCGGGAACCATCATGCGGATCGTAGATTTTCAGGAGCCAGCCGGCCACTCCCAGCCACAGGGCCACAAAAAAAACAACAGACCTTTTGCCTGGAAAAAAATACAGCTGCCCCTCTTCTGGATGCTAGATTGCAGGAGCCACTTTGTACTGTCATAGCAGCCCGTCTTGGCAGTTGTGCCACCTTGGGTCTGGGAACCATCCTGCGTATCGTGGATTTTCAGGAGCCAGCCGGCCACTCCCAGCCACAGGCCATGAAGCACAAGCCACGGCCCTTTTCCCTGGAAGTAAAACCGACCTGCCCATCTTCTTGCTGGCAGATTGCAGGAGCCACTTGCCTCTACCAGACAAGCCCGACTTGGCACTTCTGCCCCTTTGGGTCTGGGAACCATCCTGCGTATCGTGGATTTTCAGTTGCCAGTCGGCCACTCCCAGCCACAGGCCCCCGAACACAAACCACGGCCCTTTTCCCTGGCAAACAAAACTCACCCACCCCGCTTCTGGCTGGCAGATTGTAGGAGCCACTTTGTACTATCACACCAGCCCGACTCGGCAATGGTGCCCCCTTGGGTCTGGGAATCATCCTGCATTCCTTGGGTTTTCAGGAGCCAGCCGGCTACTCCCAGCCACAGGCCCCCAAACACATACCACGGTCTTTTTCCCTCGAAAAACAATTCAGTTGCCCCACTTCTGGAGGGGAGATTACAGGAGCCACTTTATACACTAATAACAGTCTGTCTTGGCATGGTGCCCCCTTGGATCTGGGAAGAATCCTGCGTATCGTGGATTTTCAGGAGCCAGCCGGCCACTCCCAGCCACAGGCGCCCAAACACAAACCACGGCCCTTTTTGCCTGGCAAACAAAACTCACCCCGCCAGCTTCTGGCAGGCAGATTGCAGGAGCCACTTGCCTCTATCAAACCAGCCAGACTTGGCACTGGTGCCACCTTTCATCTGGGAACCATCCTATGTACCGTGGATTTTCAGGTGCCAGCCGGCCACTCCCAGCCACAGGCCCCCAAACATATACCACGGTCATTTTCCCTCGAAAAACAACTCAGCTGCCCCACTTCTGGAGGGTTGATTACAGGAGCCACTTTATACACTAATAACAGTCTGTCTTGGCATGGTGCCCACTTGGATCTGGGAAGCATCCTGCGTATCGTGGATTTTAAGGAGCCAGCCGGCCACTCCCAGCCACAGGCGCCCAAACACAAACCACGGCCCTTTTGCCTGGCAAACAAAGCTCACCCGGCCCGCTTCTGGCAGGCAGATTGCAGGAGCCACTTGACTCTATCAAGCCAGCCCAACTTGGCATTATTGCCACCTTTCATCTTGGAACCATCCTGCGTATCATGGATTTTCAGGAGCCAGCTGGCCACTCCCAGCCGCAGGCCTCCAAACACAAACCACGGCCCTTTTCCCTGGAAGTAAAACTGACCTGCCCATCTTCTGGCTGGCAGATTGCAGGAGCCACTTGCCTCTATCAACCAGCCAGACTTAGCACTGCTGCCACCTTTCATCTGGGAACCATCCTATGTATGGTGGATTTTCAGGTGCCAGCTGCCCACTCCCAGCCACAGGCCCCCGAAAAAAAACCACGGCTCTTTGCCCTGGCAAAAAAAACTCACCCACCCCGCTTCTGGCTGGCAGATTGTAGGAGCCACTTTGTACTATCACACCAGCCCGACTCGGCAATGGTGCCCGCTTGGGTCTGTGGATCATCCTGCCTGGCGTGGCTTTACAGGAGCCAGCCGGCCACTCCCAGCCACAGGCCCCCAAACACACACTACGGCCCTTTTCCCTGGAAGTAAAACTCACCTGCCCATATACAGGCTGGAAGATTGCAGGAGCCACTTGGCTCTATCAAACCAGCCTGACTTGCCACTGGTGCCACCTTTCATCTGGGAACCATCCTGCGTATCGTGGATTTTCAGGAGCCAGCCGGCCACTCCAAGCCACAGGCCCACAAACACACACCATGGTCTTTTTTGGAGGAAAAAAAACTCAGCTGCCCCGCTTCTGGATGGTAGATTGCAGGAGCCACTTTGTACTATCATTCCAGTTCCACTTGGCACTGGTGCCACCTTTCATCCGGGAACCATCACGCGCATCATGGATTTTCAGGAGCCAGCCAGGCACTCCCAGCCACAGGCCTCCAAACACAAACCACGGACCTTTTCCCTGGCAAAAAAAACTCAGCTGCCCCACTTCTGGATGGTAGATTGCAGGAGACACTTTGTACTGTCATACCAGTCCGTCTTGCCAGTGGTGCCACCATGGGTCTGGGAACCATCCTGCGTGGCGTGGATTTTCAGGAGCCAGCCGGCCACTCCCAGCCACAGGCCTCCTAACAAAATCTACGGCCCTTTTCCCTGGAAGTAAAACTGACCTGCCCATATTCTGGCTGGCAGATTGCAGGAGCCACATGGCTCTATCAAATCAGCCAGACTTGGCACTGGTGCCACCTTTCATCTGGGAACCATCCTGCGTATCGTGGATTTTCAGGTGCCAGCCGGCCACTCCCAGCCACAGGCCCCCAAACAAAAACCACGGCCCTTTTCCCTGGCAAAAAAAACTCACCCACCCCGCTTCTTGCTGGCAGATTGTAGGAGCCACTTTGTACTATAACACCAGCCCGACTCGGCAA
Source organism: Zonotrichia albicollis (assembly GCF_047830755.1). Classification (NCBI taxonomy): domain Eukaryota; kingdom Metazoa; phylum Chordata; class Aves; order Passeriformes; family Passerellidae; genus Zonotrichia; species Zonotrichia albicollis. The sequence continues at coordinate 25,492,657 of NC_133860.1, forward strand.
TGGTGCCCCCTTGGGTCTGGGAATCATCCTGCGAGGCGTGGGTTTTCAGGAGCCAGCCGGCTACGCCCAGCCACAGGCCCCCAAACACATACCACGGCATCTTTCCCTGGAAAAAAAACTCAGCTGCCCGGCTTCTGGATGCTCGATTACAGGAGCCACTTTGTATAGTCATACCAGTCCGTCTTGGCAGTGGTGCCCCCTTGGATCTGGGAACCATCATGCGGATCGTGGATTTTCAGGAGCCAGCCGGCCACTCCTAGCCACAGGCCCCCAAACACAAACCACGGCCCTTTTGCCTGCAATAAAAACTCAGCTGCCCCTCTTCTGGATGGTAGATTGCAGGAGACACTTTGTACTGTCATACCAGTCCGTCTTGCAAGTGGTGCCACCTTGGGACTGGGAATCATCCTGCGTGGCGTGGATTTTCAGGAGCCAGCCGGCCACTCCCAGCCACAGGCCCCAAAACACACACTACGGCCCTTTTCCCTGGAAGTAAAACTGACCTGCCCATCTTCTGGCTGGCAGAATTCAGGAGCCACTTGCCTCTATCAAACCAGCCAGACTTGGCACTACTGCCACCTTTCATCAGGGAACCATCCTGCGTATCGTGGATTTTCAGGAGCCAGCCGGCCACTCCCAGCCACAGGCCCCCAAACACAAACCACGGCCATTTTGCCTGGCAAACAAAACTCACCCGGCCCTCTTCTGGCAGGCAGATTGCAGGAGCCACTTGACTCTATCAAGCCAGCCCAACTTGGCTCTGCTGCCACCTTTCATCTGGGATCCTTCCTGCGTATCGTGGATTTTCAGGAGCCAGCTGGCCACTCCCAGCCACAGGCCACCGAACACAAACCACGGCCCTTTTTCCTGGAATAGAAAACTCACCCACCCCGCTTCTGGCTGGCAGATTGTAGGAGCCACTTTGTACTATCACACCAGACCAACTCGGCAATGGTGCCCGCTTGGGTCTGTGGATCATCCTGCGTGGCGTGGCTTTTCAGGAGCCAGCCGGCCACTCCCAGCCACAGGCCCCCAAACACACACGACGGACCTTTTCCCTGGAAGTAAAACTCACCTGCCCATCTACAGGCTGGCAGATTGCAGGAGCCACTTGCCTCTATCAAACCAGCCAGACTTGGCACTGGTGCCACCTTTCATCTGGGAACCATCCTATGTACCGTGGATTTTCAGGTGCCAGCCGGCCACTCCCAGCCACAGGCCCCCAAACATATACCACGGTCATGTTCCCTCGAAAAACAACTCAGCTGCCCCACTTCTGGAGGGTTGATTACAGGAGCCACTTTATACACTAATAACAGTCTGTCTTGGCATGGTGCCCACTTGGATCTGGGAAGCATCCTGCGTATCGTGGATTTTCAGGAGCCAGCCGGCCACTCCCAGCCACAGGCGCCCAAACACAAACCACGGCCCTTTTGCCTGGCAAACAAAGCTCACCCGGCCCGCTTCTGGCAGGCAGATTGCAGGAGCCACTTGACTCTATGAAGCCAGCCCAACTTGGCATTATTGCCACCTTTCATCTGGGAACCATCCTGCGTATCATGGATTTTCAGGAGCCAGCCGGCCACTCCCAGCCACAGGCCTCCAAACACAAACCACGGCCGATTTCCCTGGAAGTAAAACTGACCTGCCCATCTTCTGGCTGGCAGATTGCAGGAGCCACTTGCCTCTATCAACCAGCCAGACTTGGCACTGGTGCCACCTTTCATCTGGGAACCATCCTATGTATCGTGGATTTTCAGGTGCCAGCTGGCCACTCCCAGCCACAGGCCCCCGAACAAAAACCACGGCACTTTTCCCTGGCAAAAAAAACTCACCCACCCCGCTTCTGGCTGGCAGATTGTAGGAGCCACTTTGTACTATCACACCAGCCCGACTCGGCAATGGTGCCCGCTTGGGTCTGTGGATCATCCTGCCTGGCGTGGCTTTACAGGAGCCAGCCGGCCACTCCCAGCCACAGGCCCCCAAACACACACTACGGCCCTTTTCCCTGGAAGTAAAACTCACCTGCCCATATACAGGCTGGAAGATTGCAGGAGCCACTTGGCTCTATCAAACCAGCCGGACTTGCCACTGGTGCCACCTTTCATCTGGGAACCATCCTGCGTATCGTGGATTTTCAGGAGCCAGCCGGCCACTCCAAGCCACAGGCCCACAAACACACACCATGGTCTTTTTTGGAGGAAAAAAAACTCAGCTGCCCCGCTTCTGGATGGTAGATTGCAGGAGCCACTTTGTACTATCATTCCAGTTCCACTTGGCACTGGTGCCACCTTTGGTCTGGGAACCATCCTGTGTGGCGTGGATTTTCAGGAGCCAGCCGGCCACTCCCAGCCACAGGCCCCCAAACAAAAACTACGGCCCTTTTCCCTGGAAGTAAAACTGACCTGCCCATCTTCTGGCTGGCAGATTGCAGGAGCCACATGGCTCTATCAAATCAGCCAGACTTGGCACTGGTGCCACCTTTCATCTGGGAACCATCCTGCGTATCGTGGATTTTCAGGTGCCAGCTGGCCACTCCCAGCCACAGGCCCCCAAACACAAACCACGGCCCTTTTCCCTGGCAAAAAAAACTCACCCACCCCGCTTCTTGCTGGCAGATTGTAGGAGCCACTTTGTACTATAACACCAGCCCGACTCGGCAATGGTGCCCCCTTGGGTCTGGGAATCATCCTGCGAGGCGTGGGTTTTCAGGAGCCAGCCGGCTACGCCCAGCCACAGGCCCCCAAACACATACCACGGCATCTTTCCCTGGAAAAAAAACTCAGCTGCCCGGCTTCTGGATGGTCGATTACAGGAGCCACTTTGTATAGTCATACCAGTCCGTCTTGGCAGTGGTGCCCCCTTGGATCTGGGAACCATCATGCGGATCGTGGATTTTCAGGAGCCAGCCGGCCACTCCTAGCCACAGGCCCCCAAACACAAACCACGGCCCTTTTGCCTGCAATTAAAACTCAGCTGCCCCACTTCTGGATGGTAGATTGCAGGAGACACTTTGTACTGTCATACCAGTCCGTCTTGCAAGTGGTGCCACCTTGGGACTGGGAATCATCCTGCGTGGCGTGGATTTTCAGGAGCCAGCCGGCCACTCCCAGCCACAGGCCCCAAAACACACACTACGGCCCTTTTCCCTGGAAGTAAAACTGACCTGCCCATCTTCTGGCTGGCAGAATTCAGGAGCCACTTGCCTCTATCAAACCAGCCAGACTTTGCACTGCTGCCACCTTTCATCAGGGAACCATCCTGCGTATCGTGGATTTTCAGGAGCCAGCCAGGCACTCCCAGCCACAGGCCTCCAAACACAAACCACGGACCTTTTCCCTGGCAAAAAAAACTCAGCTGCCCCACTTCTGGATGGTAGATTGCAGGAGACACTATGTACTGTCATACCAGTCCGTCTTGCCAGTGGTGCCACCTTGGGTCTGGGAACCATCCTGCGTATCTTGGATTTTCAGGAGCCAGCCGGCCACTCCCAGCCACAAGCCCCCGAACACAAACCACGGCCCTTTTCCCTGGAAATAAACCTGACCTGCCTATCTTCTGGCTGGCAGATTGCAGGAGCCACTTGCCTCTATCAAACCAGCTCGACTTGGCACTGGTGCCACCTTTCATCTGGGAACCATCCTGCGTATCGTGGATTTTCAGGAGCCAGCCGGCCACTCCAAGCCACAGGCCCACAAACACACACCATGGTCTTTTTTGGAGGAAAAAAAACTCAGCTGCCCCGCTTCTGGATGGTAGATTGCAGGAGCCACTTTGTACTATCATTCCAGTTCCACTTGGCACTGGTGCCACCTTTCATCCGGGAACCATCACGCGCATCGTGGATTTTCAGGAGCCAGCCAGGCACTCCCAGCCACAGGCCTCCAAACACAAACCACGGACCTTTTCCCTGGCAAAAAAAACTCAGCTGCCCCACTTCTGGATGGTAGATTGCAGGAGCCACTTTGTACTGTCATACCAGTCCGTCTTGCAAGTGGTGCCACCTTGGGACTGGGAATCATCCTGCGTGGCGTGGATTTTCAGGAGCCAGCCGGCCACTCCCAGCCACAGGCCCCCAAACACAAACTACGGCCCTTTTCCCTGGAAGTAAAACTGACCTGCCCATCTTCTGGCTGGCAGAATTCAGGAGCCACTTGCCTCTATCAAACCAGCCAGACTTTGCACTGCTGCCACCTTTCATCAGGGAACCATCCTGCGTATCGTGGATTTTCAGGAGCCAGCCAGGCACTCCCAGCCACAGGCCTCCAAACACAAACCACGGACCTTTTCCCTGGCAAAAAAAACTCAGCTGCCCCACTTCTGGATGGTAGATTGCAGGAGACACTTTGTACTGTCATACCAGTCCGTCTTGCCAGTGGTGACACCTTGGGTCTGGGAACCATCCTGCGTATCATGGATTTTCAGGAGCCAGCCGGCCACTCCCAGCCACAGGCCCCCAAACACAAACTACGGCCCTTTTCCCTGGAAGTAAAACTGACCTGCCCGTCTTCTGGCTGGCAGATTGCAGGAGCCACTTGGCTCTAGCACTCTAGCCCGACTCTGCACTGGTGCCCCATTGGGTCTGGGGACCATCCTGCGTATCATGGATTTTCAGGAGCAAGCCGGCCACTCCCAGCCACAAGCCCCCGAACACAAACCACGGCCCTTTTCCCTGGAAATAAACCTGACCTGCCTATCTTCTGGCTGGCAGATTGCAGGAGCCACTTGCCTCTATCAAACCAGCTCGACTTGGCACTGGTGCCACCTTTCATCTGGGAACCATCCTGCGTATCGTGGATTTTCAGGAGCCAGCCGGCCACTCCCAGCCACAGGCCCCCAAACACAAACCACGGCCCTTTTGCCTGCAATAAAAACTCAGCTGCCCCTCTTCTGGATGGCAGATTGCAGGAAATACTTTGTACTGTCATACCAGTCCGTCTTGCCAGTGGTCCCACCTTGGGTCTGGGAATCATCCTGCGTGGGGTGGATTTTCGGGAGCCAGCCGGCCACTCCCAGCCACAGGCCCCCAAACATATACCACGGTCCTTTTCCCAGGAAATAAAACTGACCTGCCCATCTTCTGGCTGGCAGATTGCAGGAGCCACATGCCTCTATCAAACCAGCCAGGCTTGGCGCTGCTGCCAGCATTCATCTGGGAACCATCCAGCGTATCGTGGATTTTCAGGTGCCAGCCGGCCACTCCCAGCCACAGACCCCCAAACACAAACCACGGCCCTTTACCCTGGCAAACAAAACTCACCCGCCCCGCTTCTGGCGGGCAGATTGCAGGAGACACTTGCATCTAGCAAACAAGCCCGACTCGGCGCTGGTGCCCCATTGGGTCTGGGAACCATCCTGCGTATCGTGGATTTTCAGGTGCCAGCCGGCCACTCCCAGCCACAGGCCCCCAAACACAAACCACGACCCTTTTCCCTGTAAACAAAACTCAGCTGCCCCACTTCTGGATGGTAGATTACAGGAGCCACTTTATACAGTCATAAAAGTCTGTATTGGCATGGTGCATCCTTGGATCTGGGAAGCATCCTGCGTATCCTGGATTTTCAGGAGCCAGCCGGCCACTCCCAGCCACAGGACCCCGAACAGAAACCATGGCCCTTTTACCTGCCAAACAAAACTCACCCACCCCGCTTCTGGCAGGCAGATTGCAGGAGACACTTGCATCTATCAAACCAGCCCGACTTGGCACTGCTGCCACCTTTCATCTGGGAACCATCCTGCGCGGCGTGGGTTTTCAGGAGCCAGCCGGCCACTCCCAGCCACAGGCCTCAAGCACAATCCACGGCCCATTTCCCTGGAAGTAAAACTGACCTGCCCATCTTCTGGCTGGCAGTTTGCAGGAGCCACTTGCCTCTAGCAGACAAGCCTGACTTGGCACTGGTGCCCTTTTGGGTCTGGGAACCATCCTATGTATCGTGGATTTTCAGGAGCCAACCGGCCACTCCCAGCCACAGACCCCGAATACAAACCAAGGCCCTTTTCCCTGCCAAACAAAACTCAACCACTCCGCTTCTGGATGCCAGATTGCAAGAGAAACTTTGCTTTATCAAACCAGCCCGACTTGCCACTGGTGCCACCCTTCATCTTGGAACCATCCTGCGTATCGTGGATTTTCAGGAGCCAGCTGGCCACTCCCAGCCATAGGCTCCCAAACATATACCACGGCCCTTTTCCCTGGAAGTAAATCTGACCTACACTGCTTCTGGATGGTAGATTGCAGGAGCCACTATCTACTATTATAACAGTCCGTCTTGGCACTGGTGACACCTTTCATCTAGGAACCATCGGGGGTATCGTGGATTTTCACGAGCCAGCCGGCCACACCCAGTCATAGGCCCGCAAACATATACCACGGTCCTTTTCCCTCGATAAAAATCTGACCTGCGCCGCTTCTGGATGGTAGATTGCAGGAGGCACTTTGTACTATCATTCCAGTCCCACTTGGCACTGGTGCCACCTTTCATCCGGGAACCATCATGCGGATCGTGGATTTTCAGGAGCCAGCCGGCCACTCCCAGCCACAGGCCCCCAAACACAAACCACGGCCCTTTTGCCTGGCAATAAAAACTCAGCTGCCCCTCTTCTGGATGGCAGATTGCAGGAACCACTATGTACTGTCATACCAGTCCGTCTTGGCAGTGGTGCCACCTTGGGTCTGGGAATCATCCTGCGTGGCGTGGATTTTCAGGAGCCAGCCAGCCACTCCCAGCCACAAGCCCCCAAACAAAAACTACGGCCCTTTTCCCTGGATTAAAACTGACCTGCCCATCTTCTGGCTGGCAGATTGCAGGAGCCACATGGCTCTATCAAACCAGCCAGACTTGGCACTGCTGCCACCTTTCATCTGGGAACCATCATGCGTATCGTGGATTTTCAGGTGCCAGCTGGCCACTCCCAGCCACAGGACCCCGAACAGAAACCATGGCCCTTTTACCTGCCAAACAAAACTCACCCACCCCGCTTCTGGCAGGCAGATTGCAGGAGACACTTGCATCTATCAAACCAGCCCGACTTGGCACTGCTGCCACCTTTCATCTGGGAACCATCCTGCGCGGCGTGGGTTTTCAGGAGCCAGCCGGCCACTCCCAGCCACAGGCCTCAAGCACAATCCACGGCCCATTTCCCTGGAAGTAAAACTGACCTGCCCATCTTCTGGCTGGCAGTTTGCAGGAGCCACTTGCCTCTAGCAGACAAGCCTGACTTGGCACTGGTGCCCTTTTGGGTCTGGGAACCATCCTATGTATCGTGGATTTTCAGGAGCCAACCGGCCACTCCCAGCCACAGACCCCGAATACAAACCAAGGCCCTTTTCCCTGCCAAACAAAACTCAACCACTCCGCTTCTGGATGCCAGATTGCAAGAGAAACTTTGCTTTATCAAACCAGCCCGACTTGCCACTGGTGCCACCCTTCATCTTGGAACCATCCTGCGTATCGTGGATTTTCAGGAGCCAGCTGGCCACTCCCAGCCATAGGCTCCCAAACATATACCACGGCCCTTTTCCCTGGAAGTAAATCTGACCTACACTGCTTCTGGATGGTAGATTGCAGGAGCCACTATCTACTATTATAACAGTCCGTCTTGGCACTGGTGACACCTTTCATCTAGGAACCATCGGGGGTATCGTGGATTTTCACGAGCCAGCCGGCCACACCCAGTCATAGGCCCGCAAACATATACCACGGTCCTTTTCCCTCGATAAAAATCTGACCTGCGCCGCTTCTGGATGGTAGATTGCAGGAGGCACTTTGTACTATCATTCCAGTCCCACTTGGCACTGGTGCCACCTTTCATCCGGGAACCATCATGCGGATCGTGGATTTTCAGGAGCCAGCCGGCCACTCCCAGCCAAAGGCCCCCAAACACAAACCACGGCCCTTTTGCCTGGCAATAAAAACTCAGCTGCCCCTCTTCTGGATGGCAGATTGCAGGAACCACTATGTACTGTCATACCAGTCCGTCTTGGCAGTGGTGCCACCTTGGGTCTGGGAATCATCCTGCGTGGCGTGGATTTTCAGGAGCCAGCCAGCCACTCCCAGCCACAAGCCCCCAAACAAAAACTACGGCCCTTTTCCCTGGATTAAAACTGACCTGCCCATCTTCTGGCTGGCAGATTGCAGGAGCCACTTGACTCTATCAAACCAGCCAGACTTGGCACTGCTGCCACCTTTCATCTGGGAACCATCATGCGTATCGTGGATTTTCAGGTGCCAGCTGGCCACTCCCAGCCACAGGACCCCGAACAGAAACCATGGCCCTTTTACCTGCCAAACAAAGCTCACCCACCCCGCTTCTGGCTGGCAGATTGCAGGAGACACTTGCATCTATCAAACCAGCCCGACTTGGCACTGCTGCCACCTTTCATCTGGGAACCATCCTGCGCGGCGTGGGTTTTCAGGAGCCAGCCGGCCACTCCCAGCCACAGGCCTCAAGCACAATCCACGGCCCATTTCCCTGGAAGTAAAACTGACCTGCCCATCTTCTGGCTGGCAGTTTGCAGGAGCCACTTGCCTCTAGCAGACAAGCCTGACTTGGCACTGGTGCCCTTTTGGGTCTGGGAACCATCCTATGTATCGTGGATTTTCAGGAGCCAACCGGCCACTCCCAGCCACAGACCCCGAATACAAACCAAGGCCCTTTTCCCTGCCAAACAAAACTCAACCACTCCGCTTCTGGATGCCAGATTGCAAGAGAAACTTTGCTTTATCAAACCAGCCCGACTTGCCACTGGTGCCACCCTTCATCTTGGAACCATCCTGCGTATCGTGGATTTTCAGGAGCCAGCTGGCCACTCCCAGCCATAGGCTCCCAAACATATACCACGGCCCTTTTCCCTGGAAGTAAATCTGACCTACACTGCTTCTGGATGGTAGATTGCAGGAGCCACTATCTACTATTATAACAGTCCGTCTTGGCACTGGTGACACCTTTCATCTAGGAACCATCGGGGGTATCGTGGATTTTCACGAGCCAGCCGGCCACACCCAGTCATAGGCCCGCAAACATATACCACGGTCCTTTTCCCTCGATAAAAATCTGACCTGCGCCGCTTCTGGATGGTAGATTGCAGGAGGCACTTTGTACTATCATTCCAGTCCCACTTGGCACTGGTGCCACCTTTCATCCGGGAACCATCATGCGGATCGTGGATTTTCAGGAGCCAGCCGGCCACTCCCAGCCAAAGGCCCCCAAACACAAACCACGGCCCTTTTGCCTGGCAATAAAAACTCAGCTGCCCCTCTTCTGGATGGCAGATTGCAGGAACCACTATGTACTGTCATACCAGTCCGTCTTGGCAGTGGTGCCACCTTGGGTCTGGGAATCATCCTGCGTGGCGTGGATTTTCAGGAGCCAGCCAGCCACTCCCAGCCACAAGCCCCCAAACAAAAACTACGGCCCTTTTCCCTGGATTAAAACTGACCTGCCCATCTTCTGGCTGGCAGATTGCAGGAGCCACATGGCTCTATCAAACCAGCCAGACTTGGCACTGCTGCCACCTTTCATCTGGGAACCATCATGCGTATCGTGGATTTTCAGGTGCCAGCTGGCCACTCCCAGCCACAGGCCCCCGAACACAAACCACGGCCCTTTTCCCTGGCAAAAAAAACTCACCCACCGGGCTTCTGGCTGGCAGATTGCAGGAGACACTTTGTATAATCACACCAGCCCGACTCGGCAATGGTGACCCCTTGGGTCTGGGAATCATCCTGCGTGGCGTGGGTTTTCAGGAGCCAGCCGGCTACTCCCAGCCACAGGCCCCAAACACATACCACGGCCCTTTTTCCTGGAAAAAAAACTCAGCTGCCCAACTTCTGGATGGTAGATTACAGGAACCATTTTATAGAGTCATACCAGTCTGTCTTGGCAGTTGTGCCCCCTTGGATCTGGGAACCATCCTGCGTATCGTGGATTTTCAGGAGCCAGCCGGCTACACCCAGCCACAGGCCCCCAAACACATACCACGGCATTTTTCCCTAGAAAAAAAACTCAGCTGCCCCGCTTCTGGATGGTCGATTACAGGAGCCACTTTGTATAGTCATACCAGTCCCTCTTGGCAGTGGTGCCCCCTTGGATCTGGGAACCATCATGCGGATCGGTGCATTTTCAGGAGCCAGCCGGCCACTCCCAGCCACAGGCCCCCAAACACAAACTACGGCCCTTCTCCCGTGAAGTAAAACTGACCTGCCCATCTTCTGGCTGGCAGATTGCAGGAGCCACTTGGCTCTATCACACTAGCCCGACTCGGCACTAGTGCCCCGATTGTGTCTGGGAACCATCCTGCGTATCGTGGATTTTCAGGAGCCAGCAGGCCACTCTCAGCCACAGGACCCCGAACAGAAACCATGGCCCTTTTACCTGCCAAACAAAACTCACCCACCCCGCTTCTGGCTGGCAGATTGCAGGAGACACTTGCATCTATCAAACCAGCCCGACTTGGCACTGCTGCCACCTTTCATCTGGGAACCATCCTGCGCGGCGTGGGTTTTCAGGAGCCAGCCGGCCACTCCCAGCCACAGGCCTCAAGCACAATCCACGGCCCATTTCCCTGGAAGTAAAACTGACCTGCCCATCTTCTGGCTGGCAGTTTGCAGGAGCCACTTGCCTCTAGCAGACAAGCCTGACTTGGCACTGGTGCCCTTTTGGGTCTGGGAACCATCCTATGTATCGTGGATTTTCAGGAGCCAACCGGCCACTCCCAGCCACAGACCCCGAATACAAACCAAGGCCCTTTTCCCTGCCAAACAAAACTCAACCACTCCGCTTCTGGATGCCAGATTGCAAGAGAAACTTTGCTTTATCAAACCAGCCCGACTTGCCACTGGTGCCACCCTTCATCTTGGAACCATCCTGCGTATCGTGGATTTTCAGGAGCCAGCTGGCCACTCCCAGCCATAGGCTCCCAAACATATACCACGGCCCTTTTCCCTGGAAGTAAATCTGACCTACACTGCTTCTGGATGGTAGATTGCAGGAGCCACTATCTACTATTATAACAGTCCGTCTTGGCACTGGTGACACCTTTCATCTAGGAACCATCGGGGGTATCGTGGATTTTCACGAGCCAGCCGGCCACACCCAGTCATAGGCCCGCAAACATATACCACGGTCCTTTTCCCTCGATAAAAATCTGACCTGCGCCGCTTCTGGATGGTAGATTGCAGGAGGCACTTTGTACTATCATTCCAGTCCCACTTGGCACTGGTGCCACCTTTCATCCGGGAACCATCATGCGGATCGTGGATTTTCAGGAGCCAGCCGGCCACTCCCAGCCAAAGGCCCCCAAACACAAACCACGGCCCTTTTGCCTGGCAATAAAAACTCAGCTGCCCCTCTTCTGGATGGCAGATTGCAGGAACCACTATGTACTGTCATACCAGTCCGTCTTGGCAGTGGTGCCACCTTGGGTCTGGGAATCATCCTGCGTGGCGTGGATTTTCAGGAGCCAGCCAGCCACTCCCAGCCACAAGCCCCCAAACAAAAACTACGGCCCTTTTCCCTGGATTAAAACTGACCTGCCCATCTTCTGGCTGGCAGATTGCAGGAGCCACTTGACTCTATCAAACCAGCCAGACTTGGCACTGCTGCCACCTTTCATCTGGGAACCATCATGCGTATCGTGGATTTTCAGGTGCCAGCTGGCCACTCCCAGCCACAGGACCCCGAACAGAAACCATGGCCCTTTTACCTGCCAAACAAAGCTCACCCACCCCGCTTCTGGCTGGCAGATTGCAGGAGACACTTGCATCTATCAAACCAGCCCGACTTGGCACTGCTGCCACCTTTCATCTGGGAACCATCCTGCGCGGCGTGGGTTTTCAGGAGCCAGCCGGCCACTCCCAGCCACAGGCCTCAAGCACAATCCACGGCCCATTTCCCTGGAAGTAAAACTGACCTGCCCATCTTCTGGCTGGCAGTTTGCAGGAGCCACTTGCCTCTAGCAGACAAGCCTGACTTGGCACTGGTGCCCTTTTGGGTCTGGGAACCATCCTATGTATCGTGGATTTTCAGGAGCCAACCGGCCACTCCCAGCCACAGACCCCGAATACAAACCAAGGCCCTTTTCCCTGCCAAACAAAACTCAACCACTCCGCTTCTGGATGCCAGATTGCAAGAGAAACTTTGCTTTATCAAACCAGCCCGACTTGCCACTGGTGCCACCCTTCATCTTGGAACCATCCTGCGTATCGTGGATTTTCAGGAGCCAGCTGGCCACTCCCAGCCATAGGCTCCCAAACATATACCACGGCCCTTTTCCCTGGAAGTAAATCTGACCTACACTGCTTCTGGATGGTAGATTGCAGGAGCCACTATCTACTATTATAACAGTCCGTCTTGGCACTGGTGACACCTTTCATCTAGGAACCATCGGGGGTATCGTGGATTTTCACGAGCCAGCCGGCCACACCCAGTCATAGGCCCGCAAACATATACCACGGTCCTTTTCCCTCGATAAAAATCTGACCTGCGCCGCTTCTGGATGGTAGATTGCAGGAGGCACTTTGTACTATCATTCCAGTCCCACTTGGCACTGGTGCCACCTTTCATCCGGGAACCATCATGCGGATCGTGGATTTTCAGGAGCCAGCCGGCCACTCCCAGCCAAAGGCCCCCAAACACAAACCACGGCCCTTTTGCCTGGCAATAAAAACTCAGCTGCCCCTCTTCTGGATGGCAGATTGCAGGAACCACTATGTACTGTCATACCAGTCCGTCTTGGCAGTGGTGCCACCTTGGGTCTGGGAATCATCCTGCGTGGCGTGGATTTTCAGGAGCCAGCCAGCCACTCCCAGCCACAAGCCCCCAAACAAAAACTACGGCCCTTTTCCCTGGATTAAAACTGACCTGCCCATCTTCTGGCTGGCAGATTGCAGGAGCCACATGGCTCTATCAAACCAGCCAGACTTGGCACTGCTGCCACCTTTCATCTGGGAACCATCATGCGTATCGTGGATTTTCAGGTGCCAGCTGGCCACTCCCAGCCACAGGCCCCCGAACACAAACCACGGCCCTTTTCCCTGGCAAAAAAAACTCACCCACCGGGCTTCTGGCTGGCAGATTGCAGGAGACACTTTGTATAATCACACCAGCCCGACTCGGCAATGGTGACCCCTTGGGTCTGGGAATCATCCTGCGTGGCGTGGGTTTTCAGGAGCCAGCCGGCTACTCCCAGCCACAGGCCCCAAACACATACCACGGCCCTTTTTCCTGGAAAAAAAACTCAGCTGCCCAACTTCTGGATGGTAGATTACAGGAACCATTTTATAGAGTCATACCAGTCTGTCTTGGCAGTTGTGCCCCCTTGGATCTGGGAACCATCCTGGGTATCGTGGATTTTCAGGAGCCAGCCGGCTACACCCAGCCACAGGCCCCCAAACACATACCACGGCATTTTTCCCTAGAAAAAAAACTCAGCTGCCCCGCTTCTGGATGGTCGATTACAGGAGCCACTTTGTATAGTCATACCAGTCCCTCTTGGCAGTGGTGCCCCCTTGGATCTGGGAACCATCATGCGGATCGGTGCATTTTCAGGAGCCAGCCGGCCACTCCCAGCCACAGGCCCCCAAACAAAAACCACGGCCCTTTTGCCTGCAATAAAAACTCAGCTGCCCCTCTTCTGGATGGTAGATTGCAGGAGCCACTTTGTAGTGCCATACCAGTCCGTCTTGCCAGTGGTGCCACCTTGGGACTGGGAACCATCCTGCGTGGCGTGGATTTTCAGGAGCCAGCCGGCCACTCCCAGCCACAGGCCCCCAAACACAAACTACGGCCCTTTTCCCTGGAAGTAAAACTGACCTGCCCATCTTCTGGCTGGCAGATTGCAGGAGCCACATGGCTCTATCAAATCAGCATGACTCGGCACTGGTGCCCCATTGGGTCTGGGAACCATCCTGCGTATCATGGATTTTCAGGAGCAAGCCGGCCACTCCCAGGCTCAAGCCCCCGAACACAAACCACGGCCCTTTTCCCTGGAAGTAAAACTGACCTGCCTATCTTCTGGCTGGCAGATTGCAGGAGCCACTTGCCTCTATCAAACCAGCTCGACTTGGCACTGGTGCCACCTTTCATCTGGGAACCATCCTGTGTATCGTGGATTTTCAGGAGCCAGCAGGCCACTCTCAGCCACAGGACCCCGAACACAAACCATGGCCCTTTTCCCTGCCAAACAAAACTCACCCACCCCGCTTCTGGCTGGCAGATTGCAGGAGCCACTTGGCTCTATCAAACCAGCCCGACTTGCCACTGATGCCACATTTCATCTGGGAACCATCCTGCGTATCGTGGATTTTCAGGAGCCAGCCGGCCACTCCCAGCCACAGGCCCCCAAACACAAACCACGGCCCTTTTGCCTGCAATAAAAACTCAGCTGCCCCTCTTCTGGATGGCAGATTGCAGGAAATACTTTGTACTGTCATACCAGTCCGTCTTGCCAGTAGTCCCACCTTGGGTCTGGGAAACATCCTGCGTGGGGTGGATTTTCGGGAGCCAGCCGGCCACTCCCAGCCACAGGCCCCCAAACATATACCACGGTCCTTTTCCCAGGAAATAAAACTGACCTGCCCATCTTCTGGCTGGCAGATTGCAGGAGCCACATGCCTCTATCAAACCAGCCAGGCTTGGCACTGCTGCCAGCATTCATCTGGGAACCATCCTGCGTATCGTGGATTTTCAGGTGCCAGCCGGCCACTCCCAGCCACAGACCCCCAAACACAAACCACGGCCCTTTACCCTGGCAAACAAAACTCACCCGCCCCGCTTCTGGCGGGCAGATTGCAGGAGCCACTTGCATCTAGCAAACAAGCCCGACTCGGCGCTGGTGCCCCATTGGGTCTGGGAACCATCCTGCGTATCGTGGATTTTCAGGTGCCAGCCGGCCACTCCCAGCCACAGGCCCCCAAACGCAAACCACGACCCTTTTCCCTGTAAACAAAACTCAGCTGCCCCACTTCTGGAGGGTAGATTACAGGAGCCACTTTATACAGTCATAAAAGTCTGTCTTGGCATGGTGCATCCTTGGATCTGGGAAGCATCCTGCGTATCCTGGATTTTCAGGAGCCAGCCGGCCACTCCCAGCCACAGGCGCCCAAACACAAACCAAGGCCCTTTTGCCTGGCAAACAAAACTCACCCGGCCCGCTTCTGGCAGGCAGATTGCAGGAGCCCCTTGACTCTATCAAGCCAGCCCAACTTGGCACTGCTGCCACCTTTCATCTGGGAACCATCCTGCGTATCATGGATTTTCAGGAGCCAGCCGGCCACTCTCAGCCTCAGGCCCCCAAACACAAACTACGGCCCTTCTCCCTGGAAGTAAAACTGACCTGCCCATCTTCTGGCTGGCAGATTGCAGGAGCCACTTGGCTCTATCACACTAGCCCGACTCGGCACTGGTGCCCCATTGGGTCTGGGAACCATCCTGCGTATCGTGGATTTTCAGGAGCCAGCAGGCCACTCTCAGCCACAGGACCCCGAACACAAACCATGGCCCTTTTACCTGCCAAACAAAACTCACCCACCCTGCTTCTGGCTGGCAGATTGCAGGAGCCACTTGGCTCTATCAAACCAGCCCGACTTGCCACTGGTGCCACATTTCATCTGGGAAACATCCTGCGCGGCGTGGGTTTTCAGGAGCCAGCCGGCCACTCCCAGCCACAGGCCTCAAGCACAATCCACGGCCCATTTCCCTGGAAGTAAAACTGACCTGCCCATCTTCTGGCTGGCAGTTTGCAGGAGCCACTTGCCTCTAGCAG
The DNA here is from genome assembly GCF_047830755.1 of Zonotrichia albicollis. Lineage (NCBI taxonomy): Eukaryota > Metazoa > Chordata > Aves > Passeriformes > Passerellidae > Zonotrichia > Zonotrichia albicollis. Next base: position 25,508,420 of record NC_133860.1, read on the forward strand.
ACAAGCCTGACTTGGCACTGGTGCCCTTTTGGGTCTGGGAACCATCCTATGTATCGTGGATTTTCAGGAGCCAGCCGGCCACTCCCAGCCACAGACCCCGAATACAAACCAAGGCCCTTTTCCCTGCCAAACAAAACTCAACCACTCCGCTTCTGGATGCCAGATTGCAAGAGAAACTTTGCTTTATCAAACCAGCCCGACTTGCCACTGGTGCCACCCTTCATCTTGGAACCATCCTGCGTATCGTGGATTTTCAGGAGCCAGCTGGCCACTCCCAGCCATAGGCTCCCAAACATATACCACGGCCCTTTTCCCTGGAAGTAAATCTGACCTACACTGCTTCTGGATGGTAGATTGCAGGAGCCACTATCTACTATTATAACAGTCCGTCTTGGCACTGGTGACACCTTTCATCTAGGAACCATCGGGGGTATCGTGGATTTTCACGAGCCAGCCGGCCACACCCAGTCATAGGCCCGCAAACATATACCACGGTCCTTTTCCCTCGATAAAAATCTGACCTGCGCCGCTTCTGGATGGTAGATTGCAGGAGGCACTTTGTACTATCATTCCAGTCCCACTTGGCACTGGTGCCACCTTTCATCCGGGAACCATCATGCGGATCGTGGATTTTCAGGAGCCAGCCGGCCACTCCCAGCCACAGGCCCCCAAACACAAACCACGGCCCTTTTGCCTGGCAATAAAAACTCAGCTGCCCCTCTTCTGGATGGCAGATTGCAGGAACCACTATGTACTGTCATACCAGTCCGTCTTGGCAGTGGTGCCACCTTGGGTCTGGGAATCATCCTGCGTGGCGTGGATTTTCAGGAGCCAGCCAGCCACTCCCAGCCACAAGCCCCCAAACAAAAACTACGGCCCTTTTCCCTGGATTAAAACTGACCTGCCCATCTTCTGGCTGGCAGATTGCAGGAGCCACATGGCTCTATCAAACCAGCCAGACTTGGCACTGCTGCCACCTTTCATCTGGGAACCATCCTGCGTATCGTGGATTTTCAGGTGCCAGCTGGCCACTCCCAGCCACAGGCCCCCGAACACAAACCACGGCCCTTTTCCCTGGCAAAAAAAACTCACCCACCGGGCTTCTGGCTGGCAGATTGCAGGAGACACTTTGTATAATCACACCAGCCCGACTCGGCAATGGTGACCCCTTGGGTCTGGGAATCATCCTGCGTGGCGTGAGTTTTCAGGAGCCAGCCGGCTACTCCCAGCCACAGGCCCCAAACACATACCACGGCACTTTTTCCTGGAAAAAAAACTCAGCTGCCCAACTTCTGGATGGTAGATTACAGGAACCATTTTATAGAGTCATACCAGTCTGTCTTGGCAGTTGTGCCCCCTTGGATCTGGGAACCATCCTGCGTATCGTGGATTTTCAGGAGCCAGCCGGCTACACCCAGCCACAGGCCCCCAAACACATACCACGGCATTTTTCCCTAGAAAAAAAACTCAGCTGCCCCGCTTCTGGATGGTCGATTACAGGAGCCACTTTGTATAGTCATACCAGTCCCTCTTGGCAGTGGTGCCCCCTTGGATCTGGGAAACATCATGCGGATCGTGCATTTTCAGGAGCCAGCCGGCCACTCCCAGCCACAGGCCCCCAAACACAAACCACGGCCCTTTTGCCTGCAATAAAAACTCAGCTGCCCCTCTTCTGGATGGTAGATTGCAGGAGCCACTTTGTAGTGCCATACCAGTCCGTCTTGCCACTGGTGCCACCTTGGGACTGGGAACCATCCTGCGTGGCGTGGATTTTCAGGAGCCAGCCGGCCACTCCCAGCTACAGGCCCCCAAACACAAACTACGGCCCTTTTCCCTGGAAGTAAAACTGACCTGCCCATCTTCTGGCTGGCAAATTGCAGGAGCCACATGGCTCTATCAAATCAGCCAGACTCGGCACTGGTGCCCCATTGGGTCTGGGAACCATCCTGCGTATCATGGATTTTCAGGAGCAAGCCGGCCACTCCCAGGCTCAAGCCCCCGAACACAAACCACGGCACTTTTCCCTGGAAGTAAAACTGACCTGCCTATCTTCTGGCTGGCAGATTGCAGGAGCCACTTGCCTCTATCAAACCAGCTCGACTTGGCACTGGTGCCACCTTTCATCTGGGAACCATCCTGCGTATCGTGGATTTTCAGGAGCCAGCAGGCCACTCTCAGCCACAGGACCCCGAACACAAACCATGGCCCTTTTCCCTGCCAAACAAAACTCACCCACCCCGCTTCTGGCTGGCAGATTGCAGGAGCCACTTGGCTCTATCAAACCAGCCCGACTTGCCACTGGTGCCACATTTCATCTGGGAACCATCCTGCGCGGCGTGGATTTTCAGGAGCCAGCCGGCCAGTCCCAGCCACAGGCCTCAAGCAAAAGCCAAGGCCCATTACCCTGGAAGTAAAACTCACCTGCCCGTCTTATGGCTGGCAGATTGCAGGAGCCACTTTGTACTATCACAACTGCCCGACTCGGCACTGGTGCCACCTTGGGTCTGGGAATCATCCTGAGTGGCATGGATTTTCAGGAGCCAGCCAGCCACTCCCAGCCACAGGCCCCCAAATACAAACCAAGGCCCTTTTCGCTGCCAAACAAAACTCACCCACCCCGCTTCTGGCTGGCAGATTGCAGGAGCCACTCTGCTTTATCAAACCAGCCCGACATGGCACTGGGGACACCTTTCATCTGGGAAGCATCATGCGGATCGTGGATTTTCAGGAGCCAGCCGGCCACTCCCAGCCACAGGCCCCCAAACACATACCACGGTCCTTTTCCCTCAAAAAAAAACTCAGCTGCCCCGTTTCTGGATGGTAGATCGCAGGAGCCACTTTGTACTATCATTCCAGTCCCACTTGGCACTGGTGCCACCTTTCATCCGGGAACCATCATGCGGATCGTGGATTTTCAGGAGCCAGCCGGCCACTCCCAGCCACAGGCGCCCAAACACAAACCACGGCCCTTTTGCCTGTAATAAAAACTCAGCTGCCCCTCTTCTGGATGGCAGATTGCAGGAACCACTTTTTACTGTCATACCAGTCCGTCTTGGCAGTGGTGCCACCTTGGGTCTGGGAATCATCCTGCGTGGCGTGGATTTTCAGGAGCCAGCCAGCCACTCTCAGCCACAGGCCCCCAAACAAAAACTACGGCCCTTTTCCCTGGATTAAAACTGACCTGCCCATCTTCTGGCTGGCAGATTGCAGGAGCCACATGGCTCTATCAAACCAGCCAGACTTGGCACTGCTGCCACCTTTCATCTGGGAACCATCCTGCGTATCGTGGATTTTCAGGTGCGAGCTGGCCACTCTCAGCGACAGGCCCCCGAACACAAACCACGGCCCTTTTCCCTGGCAAACAAAACTCACCCGGCCCGCTTCTGGCAGGCAGATTGCAGGAGCCACTTGACTCTATCTACGAGCCCAACTTGGCACTGCTGCCACCTTTCATCTGGGAACCATCCTGCGTATCATGGATTTTCAGGAGCCAGCCGCCCACTCCCAGCCACAGGCCTCCAAACACAAACCACGGCCCATTACCCTGGAAGTAAAACTGACCTGCCTGTCTTCTGGCTGGCAGATTGCAGGAGCCACTTGGCTCTATCAAACCAGCCCGACTTGCCACTGGTGCCACCTTTCATCTGGGAATCATCCTGTGTATCGTGGATTTTCAGGAGCCAGCTGGCTACTCCCAGCCATAGGCTCCCAAACATATACCACGGCCCTTATTCCTGGAAGTACATCTGACCTACACCGCTTCTGGATGTTAGATTGCAGGAGCTACTTTCTATTATTAAAACAGTCGGACTTGGCAGTGGTGCCACCATGGGTGTGGGAAGCATCCTGAGTATCGTGGATTTTCAGGTGCCAGCCGGCCACTCCAAGCCACAGGCCTCCGAACACAAACCACGACCCTTTTCCCTGGCAAAAAAAACTCACCAACCCCGCTTCTTGCTGGCAGATTGTAGGAGCCACTTTGTACTATACCACCAGCCCGACTCGGCAATGGTGCCCCCTTGGGTCTGGGAATCATCCTGCGAGGCGTGGGTTTTCAGGAGCCAGCCGGCTACGCCCAGCCACAGGCCCCCAAACACATACCACGGCATTTTTCCCTGGAAAAAAAACTCAGCTGCCCCGCTTCTGGATGGTCGATTACAGGAGCCACTTTGTATAGTCATACCAGTCCGTCTTGGCAGTGGTGCCACCTTTCATCCGGGAACCATCATGCGGATCGTGGATTTTCAGGAGCCAGCCGGCCACTCCCAGCCACAGGCCCCCAACACATACCACGGTCCTTATCCCTCGGAAAAAAACTCAGCTGACCCGTTTCTGGATGGTAGATTGCAGGAGCCACTTTGTACTATCATTCCAGTCCCACTTGGCACTGGTGCCACCTTTCATCCGGGAACCATCATGCGGATCGTGGATTTTCAGGAGCCAGCCGGCCACTCCCAGCCACAGGCCCCCAAACACAAACCACGGCCCTTTTGCCTGCAATAAAAACTCAGCTGCCCCTCTTCTGGATGGTAGATTGCAGGAGCCACTTTGTAGTGCCATACCAGTCCGTCTTGCCACTGGTGCCACCTTGGAACTGGGAATCATCCTGCGTGGCATGGATTTTCAGAAGCCAGCCAACCACGCTCAGCCACAGGCCCCCAAACAAAAACTACGGCCCTTTTCCCTGGAAGTAAAACTGACCTGACCATCTTCTGGCTGGCAGATTGCAGGAGCCACTTGCCTCTATCAAACCAGCCAGACTTGGCACTGCTGCCACCTTTCATCTGGGAACCATCCTGCGTATCGTGGATTTTCAGGAGCCAGCCGGCCACTCCCAGCCACGGGCCTCCAAACACAATCCACGGCCCTTTTCCCTGGAAGTAAAACTGACCTGCCCGTCTTCTGGCTGGCAGATTGTAGGAGCCACTTGGCTCTATCACACTAGCCCGACTCGGCACTGGTGCCCCATTGGGTCTGGGAACCATCCTGCGTATCATGGATTTTCAGGAGCAAGCCGGCCACTCCCAGGCTCAAGCCCCCGAACACAAACCACGGCCCTTTTCCCTGGAAGTAAAACTGACCTGCCTATCTTCTGGCTGGCAGATTGCAGGAGCCACTTGCCTCTATCAAACCAGCTCGACTTGGCACTGGTGCCACCTTTCATCTGGGAACCATCCTGCGTATCGTGGATTTTCAGGAGCCAGCAGGCCACTCTCAGCCACAGGACCCCGAACACAAACCATGGCCCTTTTCCCTGCCAAACAAAACTCACCCACCCCGCTTCTGGCTGGCAGATTGCAGGAGGCACTTGGCTCTATCAAACCAGCCCGACTTGCCACTGGTGCCACATTTCATCTGGGAATCATCCTGCGTATCGTGGATTTTCAGGAGCCAGCCGGCTACTCCCAGCCACAGGCCCCAAACACATACCACGGCCCTTTTTCCTGGAAAAAAAACTCAGCTGCCCAACTTCTGGATGGTAGATTACAGGAACCATTTTATACAGTCATACCAGTCTGTCTTGGCAGTTGTGCCCCCTTGGATCTGGGAACCATCCTGCGTATCGTGGATTTTCAGGAGCCAGCTGGCCATTTCCAGCCACAGGCCCCAGAACACAAACCACGGCCCTTTTCCCTGGCAAACAAAACTCACCCGGCCCGCTTCTGCCTGGCAGATTGCAGGAGCCACTTGGCTCTATCAAACCAGCCCGACTTGCCACTGGTGCCACCTTTCATCTGGGAATCATCCTGTGTATCGTGGATTTTCAGGAGCCAGCTGGCTACTCCCAGCCATAGGCTCCCAAACATTTACCACGGCCCTCATTCCTGGAAATACATCTGAACTACACCGCTTCTGGATGTTAGATTGCAGGAGCCACTTTCTATTATTAAAACAGTCGGTCTTGGCAGTGGTGCCACCATGGGTGTGGGAAGCATCCTGAGTATCGTGGATTTTCAGGTGCCAGCTGGCCACTCCCAGCCACAGGCCCCCGAACACAAACCACGGCCCTTTTCCCTGGCAAAAAAAACTCACCCACCCCGCTTCTTGCTGGCAGATTGTAGGAGCCACTTTGTACTATAACACCAGCCCGACTCGGCAATGGTGCCCCCTTGGGTCTGGGAATCATCCTGCGAGGCGTGGGTTTTCAGGAGCCAGCCGGCTACGCCCAGCCACAGGCCCCCAAACACATACCACGGCATTTTTCCCTGGAAAAAAAACTCAGCTGCCCCGCTTCTGGATGGTCGATTACAGGAGCCACTTTGTATAGTCATACCAGTCGGTCTTGCCAGTGGTGCCCCCTTGGATCTGGGAACCACCCTGCCTATCATGGATTTTCAGGAGCCAGCCGGCCACTCCCAGCCACAGGCCCCCAAACAAAACTACGGCCCTTTTCCCTGGAAGTAAAACTCACCTGCCCATCTTCTGGCTGGCAGATTGCAGGAGCCACTTGACTCTATCAAACCAGCCCGACTTGCCACTGGTGCCACATTTCATCTGGGAACCAGCCTGCGCGGCGTGGATTTTCAGGAGCCAGCCGGCCACTCCCAGCCACAGGCCTCAAGCACAATCCACGGCCCATTGCCCTGGAAGTAAAACTGACCTGCCCGTCTTCTTGCAGGCAGATTGCAGGAGACACTTTGTACTATCACAACTGCCCGACTCGGCAATGGTGCCACCTTGGGTCTGGGAATCATCCTGAGTGGCATGGATTTTCAGGAGCCAGCCGGCCACTCCCAGCTACAGGACCCGCATACAAACCAAGGCCCTTTTCACTGCCAAACAAAACTCACCCACCCCGCTTCTGGCTGGCAGATTGCAGGAGCCACTTTGCTTTATCAAACCAGCCCGACATGGCACTGGTGCCACCTTTCATCTGGGAAGCATCCTGCGTATCGTGGATTTTCAGGAGCCAGCCGGCCACTCCCAGCCACAGGCCCCCATACAAATACCACGGTCCTTTTCCCTCGAGAAAAAACTAAGGTGCCCCGTTTCTGGATGGTAGATTGCAGGAGCCACTCTGTACTATCATTCCAGTCCCACTTGGCACTGGTGCCACCTTTCATCCGGGAACCATCATGCGGATCGTGGATTTTCAGGAGCCAGCCGGCCACTCCCAGCCACAGGCCCCCAAACACAAACCACGGCCCTTTTGCCTGCAATAAAAACTCAGCTGCCCCTCTTCTGGATGGTAGATTGCAGGAGCCACTTTGTGCTGTCATACCAGTCCGTCTTGCCAGTGGTGCCACCTTGGGTCTGGGAATCATCCTGCGTGGCGTGGATTTTCAGGTGCCAGCCGGCCACTCCCAGCCACAGTCCCCCAAACAAAAACTACAGCCCCTTTCCCTGGATTAAAACTGACCTGCCCATCTTCTGGCTGGCAGATTGCAGGAGCCACTTGGCTCTAGCAAACCAGCCCGACTTGCCACTGGTGCCACCTTTCATCTGGGAACCATCCTGTGTATCGTGGATTTTCAGGAGCCAGCTGGCTACTCCCAGCCATAGGCTCCCAAACATATACCACGGCCCTTATTCTTGGAAGTAAATCTGACCTACACCGCTTCTGGATGTTAGATTGCAGGAGCCACTTTCTATTATTAAAACAGTCGGTCTTGGCAGTGGTGCCACCATGGGTGTGGGAAGCATCCTGAGTATCGTGGATTTTCAGGTGCCAGCTGGCCACTCCCAGCCACAGGCCCCCGAACACAAACCACGGCCCTTTTCCCTGGCAAAAAAAACTCACCCACCCCGCTTCTTGCTGGCAGATTGTAGGAGCCACTTTGTACTATAACACCAGCCCGACTCGGCAATGGTGCCCCCTTGGGTCTGGGAATCATCCAGCGAGGCGTGGGTTTTCAGGAGCCAGCCGGCCACTCCCAGCCACAGGCCCCCAAACAGATACCACGGCATTTTTCGCTGGAAAAAAAACTCACCTGCCCCGCTTCTGGATGGTCGATTACAGGAGCCACTTTGTATAGTCATACCAGTCCGTCTTGGCACTGGTGCCCCCTTGGATCTGGGAACCACTCTGCGTATCGTGGATTTTCAGGAGCCAGCCGGCCACTCCCAGCCACAGGCGCCCAAACACAAACTACGGCCCATTTCCCTGGAAGTAAAACTGACCTGCCCATCTTCTGGCTGGCAGATTGCAGGAGCCACTTGCCTCTATCAAACCAGCCCGACTTGGCACTGGTGCCACCTTTCATCTGGGAACCATCCTGCGTATCGTGGATTTTCAGGTGCGAGCTGGCCACTCTCAGCCACAGGCCCCCGAACACAAACCACGGCCCTTTTCCCTGGCAAAAAAAACTCACCCACTGGGCTTCTGGCTGGCAGATTGCAGGAGACACTTTGTATTATCACACCAGCCCGACTCTGCAATGGTGACCCCTTGGGTCTGGGAATCATCCTGCGTGGCGTGGGTTTTCAGGAGCCAGCCGGCCACTTCCAGCCACAGGCCCCAAAAATATACCACGGCCGTTTTTCCTGGAAAAAAAACTCAGCTGCCCAACTTCTGGATGGTAGATTACAGGAACCATTTTATAGAGTCATACCAGTCTGTCTTGGCAGTTGTGCCCCCTTGGATCTGGGAACCATCCTGGGTATCGTGGATTTTCAGGAGCCAGCCGGCCACTTCCAGCCACAGGCCCCCAAACACAAACCACGGCCCTTTTCCCTGGCAAACAAAACTCACCCGGCCCGCTTCTGGCAGGCAGATTGAAGGAGCCACTTGACTCTATCTACGAGCCCAACTTGGCACTGCTGCCACCTTTCATCTGGGAACCATCCTGCGTATCATGGATTTTCAGGAGCCAGCAGGCCACTCCCAGCCACAGGCCTCCAAACACAAACCACGGCCCATTACCCTGGAAGTAAAACTGACCTGCCTGTCTTCTGGCTGGCAGATTGCAGGAGCCACTTGGCTCTATCAAACCAGCCCGACTTGCCACTGGTGCCACCTTTCATCTGGGAATCATCCTGTGTATCGTGGATTTTCAGGAGCCAGCTGGCTACTCCCAGCCATAGGCTCCCAAACATTTACCACGGCCCTTATTCCTGGAAGTACATCTGACCTACACCGCTTCTGGATGTTAGATTGCAGGAGCCACTTTCTATTATTAAAACAGTCGGACTTGGCAGTGGTGCCACCATGGGTGTGGGAAGCATCCTGAGTATCGTGGATTTTCAGGTGCCAGCTGGCCACTCCCAGCCACAGGCCCCCGAACACAAACCACGGCCCTTTTCCCTGGCAAAAAAAACTCACCCACCCCGCTTCTTGCTGGCAGATTGTAGGAGCCACTTTGTACTATAACACCAGCCCGACTCGGCAATGGTGACCCCTTGGGTCTGGGAATCATCCTGCGAGGCGTGGGTTTTCAGGAGCCAGCCGGCTACGCCCAGCCACAGGCCCCCAAACACATACCACGGCATTTTTCGCTGGAAAAAAAACTCAGCTGCCCCGCTTCTGGATGATCGATTACAGGAGCCACTTTGTATAGTCATACCAGTCCGTCTTGGCAGTGGTGACCCCTTGGATCTGGGAACCACCCTGCGTATAATGGATTTTCAGGTGCCAGCCGGCCACTCCCAGCCACAGGCCCCCAACACATACCACAGTCCTTTTCCCTCGGAAAACAACTCAGCTGCCCCGTTTCTGGATGGTAGATTGCAGGAGCCACTTTGTACTATCATTCCAGTCCCACTTGGCACTGGTGCCACCTTTCATCCGGGAACCATCATGCGGATCGTGGATTTTCAGGAGCCAGCCGGCCACTCCCAGCCACAGGCCCCCAAACACAAACCACGGCCCTTTTGCCTGCAATAAAACTCAGCTGCCCCTCTTCTGCATGGTAGATTGCAGGAGCCACTTTGCAGTGTCATACCAGTCCGTCTTGCCAGTGGTGCCACCTTTCATCTGGGAACCATCCTGCGTGGCGTGGATTTTCAGGAGCCAGCCGGCCACTCCCAGCCACAGGCCCCCAAACACAAACTACGTCCCTTTTCCCTAGGAGTAAAACTGACCTGCCCATCTTCTGGCTGGCAGATTGCAGGAGCCACATGGCTCTATCAAATCAGCCAGACTTGGCACTGCTGCCACCTTTCATCTTGGAACCATCCTGCGTATCGTGGATTTTCAGGTGCCAGCCAGCCACTCCCAGCCACAGGCCCCCGAACACAAACCACGGCCCTTTTCCCTGGCAAAAAAAACTCACCCACCCCGCTTCTTGCTGACAGATTGTAGGAGCCACTTTGTACTATAACACCAGCCCGATTCGGCAATGGTGCCCCCTTGGGTCTGGGAATCATCCTGCGAGGGGTGGGTTTTCAGGAGCCAGCCGGCTACGCCCCGCCACAGGCCCACAAACACATACCACGGCATTTTTCGCTGGAAAAAAAACTCAGCTGCCGCGCTTCTGGATGGTCGATTACAGGAGCCACTTTGTATAGTCATACCAGTCCCTCTTGGCAGTGGTGCCCCCTTGGATCTGGGAACCATCATGCGGATCGTGGATTTTCAGGAGCCAGCCGGCCACTCCCAGCCACAGGCCCCCAAACACAAACCACGGCCCTTTTGCCTGCAATAAAAACTCAGCTGCCCCTCTTCTGGATGGTAGATTGCAGGAGCCACTTTGTAGTGTCATACCAGTCCGTCTTGCCAGTGGTGCCACCTTTCATCTGGGAACCATCCTGCGTGGCGTGGATTTTCAGGAGCCAGCCGGCCACTCCCAGCCACAGGCCCCCAAACACAAACTGCGTCCCTTTTCCCTAGGAGTAAAACTGACCTGCCCATCTTCTGGCTGGCAGATTGCAGGAGCCACATGGCTCTATCAAATCAGCCAGACTTGGCACTGCTGCCACCTTTCATCTTGGAACCATCCTGCGTATCGTGGATTTTCAGGTGCCAGCCAGCCACTCCCAGCCACAGGCCCCCGAACACAAACCACGGCCCTTTTCCCTGGCAAAAAAAACTCACCCACCCCACTTCTTGCTGACAGATTGTAGGAGCCACTTTGTACTATAACACCAGCCCGATTCGGCAATGGTGCCCCCTTGGGTCTGGGAATCATCCTGCGAGGGGTGGGTTTTCAGGAGCCAGCCGGCTACGCCCCGCCACAGGCCCACAAACACATACCACATCATTTTTCGCTGGAAAAAAAACTCAGCTGCCGCGCTTCTGGATGGTCGATTACAGGAGCCACTTTGTATAGTCATACCAGTCCCTCTTGGCAGTGGTGCCCCCTTGGATCTGGGAACCATCATGCGGATCGTGGATTTTCAGGAGCCAGCCGGCCACTCCCAGCCACAGGCCCCCAAACACAAACCACGGCCCTTTTGCCTGCAATAAAAACTCAGCTGCCCCTCTTCTGGATGGTAGATTGCAGGAGCCACTTTGTAGTGTCATACCAGTCCGTCTTGCCAGTGGTGCCACCTTTCATCTGGGAACCATCCTGCGTGGCGTGGATTTTCAGGAGCCAGCCGGCCACTCCCAGCCACAGGCCCCCAAACACAAACTACGTCCCTTTTCCCTAGGAGTAAAACTGACCTGCCCATCTTCTGGCTGGCAGATTGCAGGAGCCACATGGCTCTATCAAATCAGCCAGACTTGGCACTGGTGCCACCTTTCATCTTGGAACCATCCTGCGTATCGTGGATTTTCAAGTGCCAGCTGCCCACGCCCAGCCACAGGCCCCCAAACACATACCACGGTCCTTTTCCCTCGAAAAACAACTCAGCTGACCCGTTTCTGGATGGTAGATTGCAGGAGCCACTTTGTACTATCATTCCAGTCCCACTTGGCACTGGTGCCACCTTTCATCCGGGAACCATCATGCGGATCGTGGATTTTCAGGAGCCAGCCGGCCACTCCCAGCCACAGGCCCCCAAACACAAACCACGGCCCTTTTGCCTGCAATAAAAACTCAGCTGCCGCTCTTCTGGATGGCAGATTGCAGGAGCCACTTTGCAGTGTCATACCAGTCCGTCTTGCCAGTGGTGCCACCTTGGGTCTGGGAATCATCCTGCGTGGCGTGGATTTTCAGGAGCCAGCCAGCCACTCCCAGCCACAGGCCCCCAAACAAAAACTACGGCCCTTTTCCCTGGATTAAAACTGACCTGCCCATCTTCTGGCTGGCAGATTGCAGGAGCCACATGGCTCTATCAAACCAGCCAGACTTGGCACTGCTGCCACCTTTCATCTGGGAACCATCCTGCGTATCGTGGATTTTCAGGTGCGAGCTGGCCACTCTCAGCCACAGGCCCCCGAACACAATCCACGGCCCTTTTCCCTGGCAAAAAAAACTCACCCACCGGGCTTCTGGCTGGCAGATTGCAGGAGACACTTTGTATTATCACACCAGCCCGACTCGGCAATGGTGACCCCTTGGGTCTGGGAATCATCCTGCGTGTCGTGGGTTTTCAGGAGCCAGCCGGCTACTCCCAGCCACAGGCCCCAAACACATACCATGGCCCTTTTTCCTGGAAAAAAAACTCAGCTGCCCAACTTCTGGATGGTAGATTACAGGAACCATTTTATACAGTCATACCAGTCTGTCTTGGCAGTTGTGCCCCCTTGGATCTGGGAACCATCCTGCGTATCGTGGATTTTCAGGAGCCAGCCGGCCACTTCCAGCCACAGGCCCCCGAACACAAACCACGGTCCTTTTCCCTGGCAAACAAAACTCACCCGGCCCGCTTCTGGCAGGCAGATTGCAGGAGCCACTTGACTCTATCTACGAGCCCAACTTGGCACTGCTGCCACCTTTCATCTGGGAACCATCCTGCGTATCATGGATTTTCAGGAGCCAGCCGGCCACTCCCAGCCACAGGCCTCCAAACACAAACTACGGCCCATTACCCTGGAAGTAAAACTGACCTGCCTGTCTTCTGGCTGGCAGATTGCAGGAGCCACTTGGCTCTATCAAACCAGCCCGACTTGCCACTGGTGCCACCTTTCATCTGGGAATCATCCTGTGTATCGTGGATTTTCAGGAGCCAGCTGGCTACTCCCAGCCATAGGCTCCCAAACATATACCACAGCCCTTATTCCTGGAAGTACATCTGACCTACACCGCTTCTGGATGTTAGATTGCAGGAGCCACTTTCTATTATTAAAACAGTCGGACTTGGCAGTGGTGCCACCATGGGTGTGGGAAGCATCCTGAGTATCGTGGATTTTCAGGTGCCAGCTGGCCACTCCCAGCCACAGGCCTCCGAACACAAACCACGGCCCTTTTCCCTGGCAAAAAAAACTCACCAACCCCGCTTCTTGCTGGCAGATTGTAGGAGCCACTTTGTACTATAACACCAGCCCGACTCGGCAATGGTGCCCCCTTGGGTCTGGGAATCATCCTGCGAGGCGTGGGTTTTCAGGAGCCAGCCGGCTACACCCCGCCACAGGCCCCCAAACACATACCACGGCATTTTTCCCTGGAAAAAAAACTCAGCTGCCCCGCTTCTGGATGGTCGATTACAGGAGCCACTTTGTATAGTCATACCAGTCCGTCTTGGCAGTGGTGCCCCCTTGGATCTGGGAACCACCCTGCGGATCGTGCATTTTCAGGAGCCAGCCGGCCACTCCCAGCCACAGGCCCCCAACACATACCACGGTCCTTTTCCCTCGGAAAAAAACTCAGCTGCCCCGTTTCTGGATGGTAGATTGCAGGAGCCACTTTGTACTATCATTCCAGTCCCACTTGGCACTGGTGCCACCTTTCATCCGGGAACCATCATGCGGATCGTGGATTTTCAGGAGCCAGCCGGCCACTCCCAGCCACAGGCCCCCAAACACAAACCACGGCCCTTTTGCCTGCAATAAAACTCAGCTGCCCCTCTTCTGGATGGTAGATTGCAGGAGCCACTTTGTAGTGCCATACCAGTCCGTCTTGCCAGTGGTGCCACCTTGGGACTGGGAATAATCCTGCGTGGCGTGGATCTTCAGGAGCCAGCCGGCCACTCCCAGCCACACGCCCCCAAACACAAATTACGGCCCTTTTCCCCGGAAGTAAAACTGACCTGCCCATCTTCTGGCTGGCAGATTGCAGGAGCCACATGGCTCTATCAAATCAGCCAGACTTTGCACTGGTGCCACCTTTCATCTTGGAACCATCCTGCGTATCGTGGATTTTCAAGTGCCAGCTGCCCACGCCCAGCCACAGGCCCCCAAACACATACCACGGTCCTTTTCCCTCGAAAAACAGCTCAGCTGACCCGTTTCTGGATGGTAGATTGCAGGAGCCACTTTGTACTATCATTCCAGTCCCACTTGGCACTGGTGCCACCTTTCATCCGGGAACCATCATGCGGATCGTGGATTTTCAGGAGCCAGCCGGCCACTCCCAGCCACAGGCCCCCAAACACAAACCACGGCCCTTTTGCCTGCAATAAAAACTCAGCTGCCGCTCTTCTGGATGGTAGATTGCAGGAGCCACTTTGTAGTGTCATACCAGTCCGTCTTGCAAGTGGTCCCACCTTGGGACTGGGAATCATCCTGCGTGGCATGGATTTTCAGAAGCCAGCCGGCCACGCCCAGCCACAGGCCCCCAAACAAAAACTACGGCCCTTTTCCCTGGAAGTAAAACTGACCTGCCCATCTTCTGGCTGGCAGATTGCAGGAGCCACTTGCCTCTATCAAACCAGCCAGACTTGGCACTGCTGCCACCTTTCATCTGGGAACCATCCTGCGTATCGTGGATTTTCAGGAGCCAGCCGGCCACTCCCAGCCACGGGCCTCCAAACACAATCCACGGCCCTTTTCCCTGGAAGTAAAACTGACCTGCCCGTCTTCTGGCTGGCAGATTGTAGGAGCCACTTGGCTCTATCACACTAGCCCGACTCGGCACTGGTGCCCCATTGGGTCTGGGAACCATCCAGCGTATCATGGATTTTCAGGAGCAAGCCGGCCACTCCCAGGCTCAAGCCCCCGAACACAAACCACGGCCCTTTTCCCTGGAAGTAAAACTGACCTGCCTGTCTTCTGGCTGGCAGATTGCAGGAGCCACTTGCCTCTATCAAACCAGCTCGACTTGGCACTGGTGCCACCTTTCATCTTGGAACCATCCTGCGTATCGTGGATTTTCAGGAGCCAGCAGGCCACTCTCAGCCACAGGACCCCGAACACAAACCATGGCCCTTTTCCCTGCCAAACAAAACTCACCCACCCCGCTTCTGGCTGGCAGATTGCAGGAGCCACTTGGCTCTATCAAACCAGCCCGACTTGCCACTGGTGCCACATTTCATCTGGGAACCATCCTGCGTGGCGTGGATTTTCGGGAGCCAGCTGGCCAGTCCCAGCCACAGGCCTCAAGCAAAAGCCAAGGCCCATTTCCCTGGAAGTAAAACTCACCTGCCCGTCTTATGGCTGGCAGATTGCAGGAGCCACTTTGTACTATCACAACTGCCCGACTCGGCACTGGTGCCACCTTGGGTCTGGGAATCATCCTGATTGGCATGGATTTTCAGGAGCCAGCCAGCCACTCCCAGCCACAGGCCCCCGAATACAAACCAAGGCCCTTTTCGCTGCCAAACAAAACTCACCCACCCCGCTTCTGGCTGGCAGATTGCAGGAGCCACTCTGCTTTATCAAACCAGCCCGACATGGCACTGGGGACACCTTTCATCTGGGAAGCATCCTGCGTATCGTGGATTTTCAGGAGCCAGCCGGCCACTCCCAGCCACAGGCCCCCAAACACATACCACGGTCCTTTTCCCTCGAAAAAAACTAAGCTGCCCCGTTTCTGGATGGTAGATCGCAGGAGCCACTTTGTACTATCATTCCAGTCCCACTTGGCACTGGTGCCACCTTTCATCCGGGAACCATCATGCGGATCGTGGATTTTCAGGAGCCAGCCGGCCACTCCCAGCCACAGGCCCCCAAACACAAACCACGGCCCTTTTGCCTGTAATAAAAACTCAGCTGCCCCTCTTCTGGATGGTAGATTGCAGGAACCACTTTTTACTGTCATACCAGTCCGTCTTGCAAGTGGTCCCACCTTGGGACTGGGAATCATCCTGCGTGTCATGGATTTTCAGAAGCCAGCCGGCCACGCCCAGCCACAGGCCCCCAAACAAAAACTACGGCCCTTTTCCCTGGAAGTAAAACTGACCTGCCCATCTTCTGGCTGGCAGATTGCAGGAGCCACTTGCCTCTATCAAACCAGCCAGACTTGGCACTGCTGCCACCTTTCATCTGGGAACCATCCTGCGTATCGTGGATTTTCAGGAGCCAGCCGGCCACTCCCAGCCACGGGCCTCCAAACACAATCCACGGCCCTTTTCCCTGGAAGTAAAACTGACCTGCCCGTCTTCTGGCTGGCAGATTGTAGGAGCCACTTGGCTCTATCACACTAGCCCGACTCGGCACAGGTGCCCCATTGGGTCTGGGAACCATCCTGCGTATCATGGATTTTCAGGAGCAAGCCGGCCACTCCCAGGCTCAAGCCCCCGAACACAAACCATGGCCCTTTTCCCTGGAAGTAAAACTGACCTGCCTATCTTCTGGCTGGCAGATTGCAGGAGCCACTTTGTAGTGCCATACCAGTCCGTCTTGCCAGTGGTGCCACCTTGGGACTGGGAATAATCCTGCGTGGCGTGGATCTTCAGGAGCCAGCCGGCCACTCCCAGCCACACGCCCCCAAACACAAATTACGGCCCTTTTCCCCGGAAGTAAAACTGACCTGCCCATCTTCTGGCTGGCAGATTGCAGGAGCCACATGGCTCTATCAAATCAGCCAGACTTGGCACTGGTGCCACCTTTCATCTTGGAACCATCCTGCGTATCGTGGATTTTCAAGTGCCAGCTGCCCACGCCCAGCCACAGGCCCCCAAACACATACCACGGTCCTTTTCCCTCGAAAAACAACTCAGCTGACCCGTTTCTGGATGGTAGATTGCAGGAGCCACTTTGTACTATCATTCCAGTCCCACTTGGCACTGGTGCCACCTTTCATCCGGGAACCATCATGCGGATCGTGGATTTTCAGGAGCCAGCCGGCCACTCCCAGCCACAGGCCCCCGAACACAAACCACGGCCCTTTTGCCTGCAATAAAAACTCAGCTGCCCCTCTTCTGGATGGTAGATTGCAGGAGCCACTTTGTAGTGTCATACCAGTCCGTCTTGCAAGTGGTCCCACCTTGGGACTGGGAATCATCCTGCGTGGCATGGATTTTCAGAAGCCAGCCGGCCACTCCCAGCCACAGGCCCCCAAACAAAAACTACGGCCCTTTTCCCTGGAAGTAAAACTGACCTGACCATCTTCTGGCTGGCAGATTGCAGGAGCCACTTGCCTCTATCAAACCAGCCAGACTTGGCACTGCTGCCACCTTTCATCTGGGAACCATCCTGCGTATCGTGGATTTTCAGGAGCCAGCCGGCCACTCCCAGCCACGGGCCTCCAAACACAATCCACGGCCCTTTTCCCTGGAAGTAAAACTGACCTGCCCGTCTTCTGGCTGGCAGATTGTAGGAGCCACTTGGCTCTATCACACCAGCCAGACTCGGCACTGGTGCCCCATTGGGTCTGGGAACCATCCAGCGTATCATGGATTTTCAGGAGCAAGCCGGCCACTCCCAGGCTCAAGCCCCCGAACACAAACCACGGCCCTTTTCCCTGGAAGTAAAACTGACCTGCCTATCTTCTGGCTGGCAGATTGCAGGAGCCACTTGCCTCTATCAAACCAGCTCGACTTGGCACTGGTGCCACCTTTCATCTGGGAACCATCCTGCGTATCGTGGATTTTCAGGAGCCAGCAGGCCACTCTCAGCCACAGGACCCCGAACACAAACCATGGCCCTTTTCCCTGCCAAACAAAACTCACCCACCCCGCTTCTGGCTGGCAGATTGCAGGAGCCACTTGGCTCTATCAAACCAGCCCGACTTGCCACTGGTGCCACATTTCATCTGGGAACCATCCTGCGCGGCGTGGATTTTCAGGAGCCAGCTGGCCAGTCCCAGCCACAGGCCTCAAGCAAAAGCCAAGGCCCATTTCCCTGGAAGTAAAACTCACCTGCCCGTCTTATGGCTGGCAGATTGCAGGAGCCACTTTGTACTATCACAACTGCCCGACTCGGCACTGGTGCCACCTTGGGTCTGGGAATCATCCTGAGTGGCATGGATTTTCAGGAGCCAGCCAGCCACTCCCAGCCACAGGCCCCCGAATACAAACCAAGGCCCTTTTCGCTGCCAAACAAAACTCACCCACCCCGCTTCTGGCTGGCAGATTGCAGGAGCCACTCTGCTTTATCAAACCAGCCCGACATGGCACTGGGGACACCTTTCATCTGGGAACCATCATGCGGATCGTGGATTTTCAGGAGCCAGCCGGCCACTCCCAGCCACAGGCCCCCAAACACATACCACGGTCCTTTTCCCTCGAAAAAAACTCAGCTGCCCCGTTTCTGAATGGTAGATCGCAGGAGACACTTTGTACTATCATTCCAGTTCCACTTGGCACTGGTGCCACCTTTCATCTGGGAACCATCCTGCGGATCGTGGATTTTCAGGTGCGAGCTGGCCACTCTCAGCCACAGGCCCCCGAACACAAACCACGGCCCTTTTCCCTGGCAAAAAATACTCACCCACTGGGCTTCTGGCTGGCAGATTGCAGGAGACACTTTGTATTATCACACCAGCCCGACTCGGCAATGGTGACCCCTTGGGTCTGGGAATCATCCTGCGTGTCGTGGGTTTTCAGGAGCCAGCCGGCTACTCCCAGCCACAGGCCCCAAACACATACCATGGCCCTTTTTCCTGGAAAAAAAACTCAGCTGCCCAACTTCTGGATGGTAGATTACAGGAACCATTTTATACAGTCATACCAGTCTGTCTTGGCAGTTGTGCCCCCTTGGATCCTGGAACCATCCTGCGTATCGTGGATTTTCAGGAGCCAGCCGGCCACTTCCAGCCACAGGCCCCCGAACACAAACCGCGGTCCTTTTCCCTGGCAAACAAAACTCACCCGGCCCGCTTCTGGCAGGCAGATTGCAGGAGCCACTTGACTCTATCTACGAGCCCAACTTGGCACTGCTGCCACCTTTCATCTGGGAACCATCCTGCGTATCATGGATTTTCAGGAGCCAGCCGGCCACTCCCAGCCACAGGCCTCCAAACACAAACCACGGCCCATTACCCTGGAAGTAAAACTGACCTGCCTGTCTTCTGGCTGGCAGATTGCAGGAGCCACTTGGCTCTACTAAACCAGCCCGACTTGCCACTGGTGCCACCTTTCATCTGGGAATCATCCTGTGTATCGTGGATTTTCAGGAGCCAGCTGGCTACTCCCAGCCATAGGCTCCCAAACATATACCACAGCCCTTATTCCTGGAAGTACATCTGACCTACACCGCTTCTGGATGTTAGATTGCAGGAGCCACTTTCTATTATTAAAACAGTCGGACTTGGCAGTGGTGCCACCATGGGTGTGGGAAGCATCCTGAGTATCGTGGATTTTCAGGTGCCAGCTGGCCACTCCCAGCCACAGGCCTCCGAACACAAACCACGGCCCTTTTCCCTGGCAAAAAAAACTCACCAACCCCGCTTCTTGCTGGCAGATTGTAGGAGCCACTTTGTACTATAACACCAGCCCGACTCGGCAATGGTGCCACCTTGGGTCTGGGAATCATCCTGCGAGGCGTGGGTTTTCAGGAGCCAGCCGGCTACGCCCCGCCACAGGCCCCCAAATACATACCACGGCATTTTTCGCTGGAAAAAAAACTCAGCTGCCCCGCTTCTGGATGGTCGATTACAGGAGCCACTTTGTATAGTCATACCAGTCCCTCTTGGCAGTGGTGCCCCCTTGGATCTGGGAACCACCCTGCGGATCGTGCATTTTAAGGAGCCAGCCGGCCACTCCCAGCCACAGGCCCCCAACACATACCACGGTCCTTTTCCCTCGGAAATAAACTCAGCTGCCCCGTTTCTGGATGGTAGATTGCAGGAGCCACTTTGTACTATCATTCCAGTCCCACTTGGCACTGGTGCCACCTTTCATCCGGGAACCATCATGCGGATCGTGGATTTTCAGGAGCCAGCCGGCCACTCCCAGCCACAGGCCCCCAAACACAAACCACGGCCCTTTTGCCTGCAATAAAAACTCAGCTGCCCCTCTTCTGGATGGTAGATTGCAGGAGCCACTTTGTAGTGTCATACCAGTCCGTCTTGCAAGTGGTCCCACCTTGGGACTGGGAATCATCCTGCGTGGCATGGATTTTCAGAAGCCAGCCGGCCACTCCCAGCCACAGGCCCCCAAACAAAAACTACGGCCCTTTTCCCTGGAAGTAAAACTGACCTGCCCATCTTCTGGCTGGCAGATTGCAGGAGCCACTTGCCTCTATCAAACCAGCCAGACTTGGCACTGCTGCCACCTTTCATCTGGGAACCATCCTGCGTATCGTGGATTTTCAGGAGCCAGCCGGCCACTCCCAGCCACGGGCCTCCAAACACAATCCACGGCCCTTTTCCCTGGAAGTAAAACTGACCTGCCCGTCTTCTGGCTGGCAGATTGTAGGAGCCACTTGGCTCTATCACACTAGCCCGACTCGGCACTGGTGCCCCATTGGGTCTGGGAACCATCCAGCGTATCATGGATTTTCAGGAGCAAGCCGGCCACTCCCAGGCTCAAGCCCCCGAACACAAACCACGGCCCTTTTCCCTGGAAGTAAAACTGACCTGCCTATCTTCTGGCTGGCAGATTGCAGGAGCCACTTGCCTCTATCAAACCAGCTCGACTTGGCACTGGTGCCACCTTTCATCTGGGAACCATCCTGCGTATCGTGGATTTTCAGGAGCCAGCAGGCCACTCTCAGCCACAGGACCCCGAACACAAACCATGGCCCTTTTCCCTGCCAAACAAAACTCACCCACCCCGCTTCTGGCTGGCAGATTGCAGGAGCCACTTGGCTCTATCAAACCAGCCCGACTTGCCACTGGTGCCACATTTCATCTGGGAACCATCCTGCGCGGCGTGGATTTTCAGGAGCCAGCTGGCCAGTCCCAGCCACAGGCCTCAAGCAAAAGCCAAGGCCCATTTCCCTGGAAGTAAAACTCACCTGCCCGTCTTATGGCTGGCAGATTGCAGGAGCCACTTTGTACTATCACAACTGCCCGACTCGGCACTGGTGCCACCTTGGGTCTGGGAATCATCCTGAGTGGCATGGATTTTCAGGAGCCAGCCAGCCACTCCCAGCCACAGGCCCCCGAATACAAACCAAGGCCCTTTTCGCTGCCAAACAAAACTCACCCACCCCGCTTCTGGCTGGCAGATTGCAGGAGCCACTCTGCTTTATCAAACCAGCCCGACATGGCACTGGGGACACCTTTCATCTGGGAAGCATCCTGCGTATCGTGGATTTTCAGGAGCCAGCCGGCCACTCCCAGCCACAGGCCCCCAAACACATACCACGGTCCTTTTCCCTCGAAAAAAACTCAGCTGCCCCGTTTCTGAATGGTAGATCGCAGGAGACACTTTGTACTATCATTCCAGTCCCACTTGGCACTGGTGCCACCTTTCATCTGGGAACCATCCTGCGGATCGTGGATTTTCAGGTGCGAGCTGGCCACTCTCAGCCACAGGCCCCCGAACACAAACCACGGCCCTTTTCCCTGGCAAAAAATACTCACCCACTGGGCTTCTGGCTGGCAGATTGCAGGAGACACTTTGTATTATCACACCAGCCCGACTCGGCAATGGTGACCCCTTGGGTCTGGGAATCATCCTGCGTGTCGTGGGTTTTCAGGAGCCAGCCGGCTACTCCCAGCCACAGGCCCCAAACACATACCATGGCCCTTTTTCCTGGAAAAAAAACTCAGCTGCCCAACTTCTGGATGGTAGATTACAGGAACCATTTTATACAGTCATACCAGTCTGTCTTGGCAGTTGTGCCCCCTTGGATCCTGGAACCATCCTGCGTATCGTGGATTTTCAGGAGCCAGCCGGCCACTTCCAGCCACAGGCCCCCGAACACAAACCACGGTCCTTTTCCCTGGCAAACAAAACTCACCCGGCCCGCTTCTGGCAGGCAGATTGCAGGAGCCACTTGACTCTATCTACGAGCCCAACTTGGCACTGCTGCCACCTTTCATCTGGGAACCATCCTGCGTATCATGGATTTTCAGGAGCCAGCCGGCCACTCCCAGCCACAGGCCTCCAAACACAAACCACGGCCCATTACCCTGGAAGTAAAACTGACCTGCCTGTCTTCTGGCTGGCAGATTGCAGGAGCCACTTGGCTCTATCAAACCAGCCCGACTTGCCACTGGTGCCACCTTTCATCTGGGAATCATCCTGTGTATCGTGGATTTTCAGGAGCCAGCTGGCTACTCCCAGCCATAGGCTCCCAAACATATACCACAGCCCTTATTCCTGGAAGTACATCTGACCTACACCGCTTCTGGATGTTAGATTGCAGGAGCCACTTTCTATTATTAAAACAGTCGGACTTGGCAGTGGTGCCACCATGGGTGTGGGAAGCATCCTGAGTATCGTGGATTTTCAGGTGCCAGCTGGCCACTCCCAGCCACAGGCCTCCGAACACAAACCACGGCCCTTTTCCCTGGCAAAAAAAACTCACCAACCCCGCTTCTTGCTGGCAGATTGTAGGAGCCACTTTGTACTATAACACCAGCCCGACTCGGCAATGGTGCCACCTTGGGTCTGGGAATCATCCTGCGAGGCGTGGGTTTTCAGGAGCCAGCCGGCTACGCCCCGCCACAGGCCCCCAAACAGATACCACGGCATTTTTCGCTGGAAAAAAAACTCAGCTGCCCCGCTTCTGGATGGTCGATTACAGGAGCCACTTTGTATAGTCATACCAGTCCGTCTTGGCAGTGGTGCCCCCTTGGATCTGGGAACCACCCTGCGTATCGTGGATTTTCAGGAGCCAGCCGGCCACTCCCAGCCACAGGCCCCCAAACACATACCACGGTCCTTATCCCTCGGAAAAAAACTCAGCTGCCCCGTTTCTGGATGGTAGATTGCAGGAGCCACTTTGTACTATCATTCCAGTCCCACTTGGCACTGGTGCCACCTTTCATCCGGGAACCATCATGCGGATCGTGGATTTTCAGGAGCCAGCCGGCCACTCCCAGCCACAGGCCCCCAAACACAAACTACGGCCCATTTCCCTGGAAGTAAAACTGACCTGCCCATCTTCTGGCTGGCAGATTGCAGGAGCCACTTGCCTCTATCAAACCAGCCCGACTTGGCACTGGTGCCACCTTTCATCTGGGAACCATCCTGCGTATCGTGGATTTTCAGGTGCGAGCTGGCCACTCCCAGCCACAGGCCCCCAAACACAAACCACGGCCCTTTTGCCTGCAATAAAACTCAGCTGCCCCTCTTCTGGATGGTAGATTGCAGGAGCCACTTTGTAGTGCCATACCAGTCCGTCTTGCCAGTGGTGCCACCTTGGGACTGGGAATAATCCTGCGTGGCGTGGATCTTCAGGAGCCAGCCGGCCACTCCCAGCCACAGGCCCCCAAACACAAATTATGGCCCTTTTCCCTGGAAGTAAAACTGACCTGCCCATCTTCTGGCTGGCAGATTGCAGGAGCCACATGGCTCTATCAAATCAGCCAGATTTGGCACTGCTGCCACCTTTCATCTTGGAACCATCCTGCGTATCGTGGATTTTCAGGTGCCAGCCGGCCACTCCCAGCCACAGGCCCCCGAACACAAACCACGGCCCTTTTTCCTGGCAAAAAAAACTCACCCACCCCGCTTCTTGCTGACAGATTGTAGGAGCCACTTTGTACTATAACACCAGCCCGATTAGGCAATGGTGCCCCCTTGAGTCTGGGAATCATCCTGCGAGGGGTGGGTTTTCAGGAGCCAGCCGGCTACGCCCCGCCACAGGCCCCCAAACACATACCACGGCATTTTTCGCTGGAAAAAAAACTCAGCTGCCCCGCTTCTGGATGGTCGATTACAGGAGCCACTTTGTATAGTCATACCAGTCCCTCTTGGCAGTGGTGCCCCCTTGGATCTGGGAACCATCATGCGGATCGTGGATTTTCAGGAGCCAGCCGGCCACTCCCAGCCACAGGCCCCCAAACACAAACCACGGCCCTTTTGCCTGCAATAAAAACTCAGCTGCCCCTCTTCTGGATGGTAGATTGCAGGAGACACTTTGTAGTGTCATACCAGTCCGTCTTGCCAGTGGTGCCACCTTGGGACTGGGAACCATCCTGCGTGGCGTGGATTTTCAGGAGCCAGCCGGCCACTCCCAGCCACAGGCCCCCAAACACAAACTACGGCCCTTTTCCCTAGGAGTAAAACTGACCTGCCCATCTTCTGGCTGGCAGATTGCAGGAGCCACATGGCTCTATCAAATAAGCCAGACTTGGCACTGGTGCCACCTTTCATCTTGGAACCATCCTGCGTATCGTGGATTTTCAAGTGCCATCTGCCCACGCCCAGCCACAGGCCCCCAAACACATACCACGGTCCTTTTCCCTCGAAAAAAAACTCAGCTGCCCCGTTTCTGGATGGTAGATCGCAGGAGCCACTTTGTACTATCATTCCAGTCCCACTTGGCACTGGTGCCACCTTTCATCCGGGAACCATCATGCGGATCGTGGATTTTCAGGAGCCAGCCGGCCACTCCCAGCCACAGGCCCCCAAACAAAAACCACGGCCCTTTTGCCTGCAATAAAAACTCAGCTGCCCCTCTTCTGGATGGTAGATTGCAGGAGCCACTTTGTAGTGTCATACCAGTCCGTCTTGCAAGTGGTCCCACCTTAGGACTGGGAATCATCCTGCGTGGCATGGATTTTCAGAAGCCAGCCGGCCACGCCCAGCCACAGGCCCCCAAACAAAAACTACGGCCCTTTTCCCTGGAAGTAAAACTGACCTGCCCATCTTCTGGCTGGCAGATTGCAGGAGCCACTTGCCTCTATCAAACCAGCCAGACTTGGCACTGCTGCCACCTTTCATCTGGGAACCATCCTGCGTATCGTGGATTTTCAGGAGCCAGCCGGCCACTCCCAGCCACAGGCCTCCAAACACAATCCACGGCCCTTTTCCCTGGAAGTAAAACTGACCTGCCTGTCTTCTGGCTGGCAGATTGCAGGAGCCACTTGGCTCTATCACACTAGCCCGACTCGGCACTGGTGCCCCATTGGGTCTCGGAACCGTCCTGCGTATCATGGATTTTCAGGAGCAAGCCGGCCACTCCCGGCCACAAGCCCCCGAACACAAACCACGGCCCTTTTCCCTGGAAGTAAAACTGACCTGCCTATCTTCTGGCTGGCAGATTGCAGGAGCCACTTGCCTCTATCAAACCAGCTCGACTTGGCACTGGTGGCACCGTTCATCTGGGAACCATCCTGCCTATCGTGGATTTTCAGGAGCCAGCAGGCCACTCTCAGCCACAGGACCCCGAACACAAACCATGGCCCTTTTCCCTGCCAAACAAAACTCACCCACCCCGCTTCTGGCTGGCAGATTGCAGGAGCCACTTGGCTCTATCAAACCAGCCCGACTTGCCACTGGTGCCACATTTCATCTGGGAACCATCCTGCGCGGCGTGGATTTTCAGGAGCCAGCCGGCCAGTCCCAGCCACAGGCCTCAAGCACAAGCCATGGCCCATTGCCCTGGAAGTAAAACTCACCTGCCCGTCTTATGGCTGGCAGATTGCAGGAGCCACTTTGTACTATCACAACTGCCCGACTCGGCACTGGTGCCACCTTGGGTCTGGGAATCATTCTGAGTGGCATGGATTTTCAGGAGCCAGCCAGCCACTCCCAGCCACAGGCCCCCGAATACAAACCAAGGCCCTTTTCGCTGCCAAACAAAACTCACCCACCCCGCTTCTGGCTGGCAGATTGCAGGAGCCAATTTGCTTTATCAAACCAGCCCGACATGGCACTGGTGCCACCTTTCATCTGGGAAGCATCCTGCGTATCGTGGATTTTCAGGAGCCAGCCGGCCACTCCCAGCCACAGGCCCCCAAACACATACCACGGTCCTTTTCCCTCGAAAAAAAACTCATCTGCCCCGTTTCTGGATGGTAGATTGCAGGAGCCACTTTGTACTATCATTCCAGTCCCACTTGGCACTGGTGCCACCTTTCATCCGGGAACCATCATGCGGATCGTGGATTTTCAGGAGCCAGCCGGCCACTCCCAGCCACAGGCCCCCAAACACAAACCACGGCCCTTTTGCCTGGCAAAAAAAACTCACCCACCGGGCTTCTGGCTGGCAGATTGCAGGAGACACTTTGTATTATCACACCAGCCCGACTCGGCAATGGTGACCCCTTGGGTCTGGGAATCATCCTGCGTGGCGTGGGTTTTCAGGAGCCAGCCGGCTACTCCCAGCCACAGGCCCCAAACACATACCACGGCCCTTTTTCCTGGTGTCGTGGTTTGACCAGGAAGGAGTGGGAATTCTGGGAAGCTGTGGTCAAACCAATGAAGGTTTTGGGTTTGAGACTGGCGTCCGGTGTGGCCAGTGGAGTTTGGACACACCTCCGAGAATACACAGGGGTTAAAAGCAAGGCACTGCCCTTGGCACTTCCTCTTTTTGGACACCGCGGCGAGGAGTTCAGATCTCTCTCCCCCGCCCAGCCTGTTGCTGCTGGGCGGGGGAGGGGCCGGCCATGCGGTAGGCCCAGGGCCTGGACAGAGATGGGGTTGAGGGGGCTTCGGGGGGGCTTCGAGGATGGAAGGGTGGAAGGTCCCAGAGAGTCAGCCTTCGGGCAGCCAGCCCCCCCCCCCCCAGGAGAGCAGGCCACTGAAGGAGAAGGAGGGAGGAAGACTGCCCGGCCGGAGCGGCAGCGTGTGGGCAGCGTGCGTGGGAGTCGCTCCGGGACCAACAGCAGAGACTGAAAACTTTTAACCCTTTCTTGCATGATTGGGGCCTTGCAAAAATGCTAATCCTCCTCGAAGCTGAATAAGAAGGGAGATAAGAGATGAGATGTGGAGATGATTGGATGGGGAGAGATGATTTGGAGTGGCCTTTTGGCTGGACTTTTCTCGTGGCTATGGACTCAGTTGTTCCTGTGACACAGACTGCATTTAGGGGGAGGCAGTGCCTCAAAACCAGGAAGGTTCTTCGTGAGGACCCCCCGGCCCCAGGGGGTTGGAAAAATATGGGGGGGACAGATGTCCCAAAGCAGAGACTGTGCCTTTTTGGAGTGAGACAAGGCATCCTTGAAAGACAACCCTAAAAGCAGCTCTGGCCATGCGCAGTGGTGAGAGCACTGGGCATGGAAGGAAAATGTCACAAGCGGCAAAGGGACTTTTTTTTCCGGGCGGTGCCGAAGTGACAGAGAAGCACACGAGGTTTCAGTGTGTTTCCAGGAGAAGCCTATGGAACGAGAAGGACTCCTTTCCTCTTCATGAACTGATGTTTGAGTATACTAACGTGTGGGGCCAAGGCTGGGCAGTTGTTTTGGGAGAATGTATTGGATTGGGAAAGTCAGGTGGTGGGGGAGGAGGAAAATGGTTTTTTTGTAAGGTTTTCAATTCTTTTCTTCTTTTTCCTTATGGTCTTTCCCTATTTTTCCTGTAGTTTAAGCAATAAAGTGTCCTTTATGTTTAAGTTGGAGCCTGTTTTGCTTATTCCTGGACACATCTCACAGCAGACACCAGGGTGAGGCATTTTCATGGGGGGCACTGGCTCTGTGCCAGGCTCAAACCATGACACCTGGAAAAAAAACTCAGCTGCCCAACTTCTGGATGGTAGATTACAGGAACCATTTTATACAGTCATACCAGTCTGTCTTGGCAGTTGTGCCCCCTTGGATCTGGGAACCATCCTGCGTATCGTGGATTTTCAGGAGCCAGCCGGCCACTTCCAGCCACAGGCCCCCGAACACAAACCGCGGCCCTTTTCCCTGGCAAACAAAACTCACCCGGCCCGCTTCTGGCAGGCAGATTGCAGGAGCCACTTGACTCTATCTACGAGCCCAACTTGGCACTGCTGCCACCTTTCATCTGGGAATCATCCTGTGTATCGTGGATTTTCAGGAGCCAGCTGGCTACTCCCAGCCATAGGCTCCCAAACATATACCACGGCCCTTATTCCTGGAAGTAAATCTGACCTACACCGCTTCTGGATGTTAGATTGCAGGAGCCACTTTCTATTATTAAAACAGTCGGTCTTGGCACTGGTGCCACCTTTCATCTGGGAACCATCATGCGGATCGTGGATTTTCAGGTGCCAGCCGGCCACTCCCAGCCACAGGCCCCCAAACACAAACCACGGCCCTTTTCCCTGTAAAAAAACTCAGCTGCCCCACTTCTGGATGGTAGATTACAGGAGGACTTTCTACAGTCATAACAGTCTGTCTTGGCATGGTGCAGCCTTGGATCCGGGAAGCATCCTGCGTATCGTGGATTTTCAGGTGCCAGCCGGCCACTCCCAGCCACAGGCCCCCGAACACAAAGCACGGCCCTTTTCCCTGGCCAAAAAAACTCACCCACCCCGCTTCTGGCTGGCAGATTGTAGGAGCCACTTTGTACTATCACACCAGCCCAACTCGGCAGTGGTGCCCTCTTGGGTCTGGGAATCATCCTGCGTGGCGTGGGTTTTTCAGAAGCCAACCGGCTACTCCCAGCCACAGGCCCCAAAACACATACCACGGCCCTTTTCCCTGGCAAACAAAACTC
The DNA here is from genome assembly GCF_047830755.1 of Zonotrichia albicollis. Classification (NCBI taxonomy): domain Eukaryota; kingdom Metazoa; phylum Chordata; class Aves; order Passeriformes; family Passerellidae; genus Zonotrichia; species Zonotrichia albicollis. The sequence goes on from NC_133860.1 coordinate 25,537,025, forward strand.
ACCTGCCCCGCTTCTGGATGGTAGATTGCAGGAGCCACTTTGTACAGTCATACCAGTCTGTCTTGGCAGTGGTGCCCTCTTGGGTCTGGGAATCATCCTGTGTATCGTGGATTTTCAGGAGCCAGCCGGCCACTGCCAGCCACAGGCCCCCGAACAAAAACCACGGCACTTTTACCTTGAAGTAAAACTGACCTGCCTATCTTCTGGCTGGCAGATTACAGGAGCCCTTACCTCTATCAAACCAGCCCGACTTGGCACTGCTGCCACCTTTCATCTGGGAACCATCCTGCGTATCGTGGATTTTCAGGTGCCAGGCGGCCACTCCCAGCCACAGGCCCCCGAACACAAACCATGGCCCTTTTCCCTGCCAAACAAAACTCACCCACCCCGCTACTGGCTGGCAGATTTCAGGAGCCACTTGGCTCTATCAAACTAGCCTGACATGGCACTGGTTCCACCTTTCATCTGGGAAGCATCCTGCGCGGTGTGGATTTTCAGGAACCACCCGGCCACTCCCAGCCACAGGACCCCAAACACTTACTACGGTCCTTTTCCGTCGAATAAAAATTCAGCTGCATCGCGTCTGGATGGTAGATTGCAGGAGCCACTTTGCTTTATCAAACCAGCCCGACATGGCACTGGTGCCACCTTTCATCAGGGAACCATCATGCGGATCGTAGATTTTCAGGAGCCAGCCGGCCACTCCCTGCCCCAGGGCCACAAAAAAAACCACAGACCTTTTGCCTGGAAAAAAATACAGCTGCCCCTCTTCTGGATGCTAGATTGCAGGAGCCACTTTGTACTGTCATAGCAGCCCGTCTTGGCAGTGGTGCCACCTTGGGTCTGGGAACCATCCTGCGTATCGTGGATTTTCAGGAGCCAGCCGGCCACTCCCAGCCACAGGACCCCGAATACAAACCATGGCCCTTTTCGCTGCCAAACAAAACTCACCCACCCCGCTTCTGGCTGGCAGATTGCAGGAGCCACTTTGCTTTATCAAACCAGCCTGACATGGCACTGGTGCCACCTTTCATCTGGGAAGCATCCTGCATATCGTGGATTTTCAGGAGCCAGCCGGCCACTCCCAGCCACAGGCCCCCAAACACAAACCACGGCCCTTTTGCCTGCAATAAAAACTCAGCTGCCCCTCTTCTGGATGGTAGATTGCAGGAGCCACTTTGTACTGTCATACCAGTCCGTCTTGACAGTGGTGCCCCCTTGGGTCTGGGAATCATCCTGCATGCCTTGGGTTTTCAGGAGCCAGCCGGCTACTCCCAACCACTGGCCCCAAAACACATAACACTGCCCTTTTCTCTGTAAAAAAATTTCAGCTGCCCTGCTTCTGGATGGTAGATTACAGGAGCCACTTTGTACAGTCATACCAGTCCGTCTTGGCAATGGTGCCCCATTGGATCTGGTAACCATCCTGCGTATCGTGGATTTTCAGGAGCCAGCCGGCCACTCCCAGCCACAGGCCTCCAAACACAAACCACGGCCCTTTTCCCTGGAAGTAAAACTCAGCTGCATCGCTTCTGGATGGTAGATTGCAGGAGCCACTTTGTATGGTCATACCAGTCCGTCTTGGAAGTGGTGTCCCCATGGGTCTGGGAATCATCCTGCGTATCGTGGATTTTCCGGAGCCAGCCGGCTACTCCCAGCCACAGGCCCCGAAACACAATCCACGGCCCTTTTCCCTGGAAGTAAAACTGACCTGCCCGTCTTCTGGCTGGCAGATTGCAGGAGCCACTTGCCTCTAGCAAACAAGCCCGACTCGGCGCTGGTGCCCCATTGAGTTTGGGAACTATCCTGCGCGGCGTGGATTTTCAGGAGCCACCCGGCCACTCCCAGCCACAGGCCCCCAAACACATACCACGGTCCTTTTCCCTCGAAAAAAAACTCAGCCTCCCCGTTTCTGCATGGTAGATTGCAGGAGCCACTTTGTACTATCATTCCAGTCCCACTTGGCACTGGTGCCACATTTCATCCGGGAACCATCATGCGGATCGTGGATTTTCAGGAGCCAGCCGGCCACTCCCAGCCACAGGCCCCCAAACACAAACCACGGCCCTTTTGCCTGCAATAAAATCTCAGCTGCCCCTCTTCTGGCTGGTAGATTGCGAGAGCCACTTTGTACTGTCATACCAGTCCGTCTTGCCAGTGGTGCCACCTTTCATCTGGGAATCATCCTGCGTGGCGTGGATTTTCGGGAGCCAGCCGGCAACTCCAAGCCACAGGCCCCCAAACAAAAACTACGGCCCTTTTCCCTGGAAGTAAAACTGACCTGCCCATCTTCTGGCTGGCAGATTGCAGGAGCCACTTGGCTCTATCAAACCACCCAGACTTGGCACTGCTGCCACCTTTCATCTGGGAACCATCCTGCGTATCGTGGATTTTCAGTTGCCAGCCGGCCACTCCTAGCCACAAGCCCCCAAACACAAACCACGGCCCTTTTCCCTGTAAAAAAACTCAGCTGCCCCACTTCTGGATGGTAGATTACAGGAGGACTTTCTACAGTCATAACAGTCTGTCTTGGCATGGTGCATCCTTGGATCTGGGAAGCATCCTGCGTATCGTGGATTTTCAGGCGCCAGCCGGCCACTCCCAGCCACAGGCGCCCAAACACAAACCACGGCCCTTTCGCCTGGCAAACAAAACTCACCCGGCCCGCTTCTGGCAGGCAGATTGCAGGAGCCACTTGACTCTATCAAGCCAGCCCAACTTGGCACTGCTGCCACCTTTCATTTGGGAACCATCCTGCGTATCATGGATTTTCAGGAGCCGGCCGTACACTCCCAGCCACAGGCCCCCAAACACAAACCACGGCCCTTTTCCCTGGAAGTAAATCTGACCTGCCCATCTTCTGGCTGGCAGATTGCAGGAGCCACTTGGCTCTACCACACTACCCCGACTCGGCACTGGTGCCCCATTGGGTCTGGGAACCATCCTGCGTATCGTGGATTTTCAGGAGCCAGCAGGCCACTCTCAGCCACAGGCCCACAAACACAAACTATGGCCCTTTGCCCTGCCAAAAACACCTCACCCACCCCGCTTCTGGCTGGCAGATTGCAGGAGCCACTTGGCTCTATCAAACCAGCCCGACTTGCCAGGGGTGCCACATTTCATCTGGGAACCATCCTGCGCGGCGTGGATTTTCAGGAGCCAGCCGGCCACTCCCAGCCACAGGCCTCAAGCACAAGCCACGGCCCATTTCCCTGGATGTAAAACTGACCTGCCCATCTTCTGGCTGGCAGTTTGCAGGAGCCACTTGCCTCTAGCAGACAAGCACGACTTGGCACTGGTGCCCCTTTGGGTCTGGGAACCATCCTGCGTGGCGTGGATTTTCAGGAGCCAACCTGCCACTCCCAGCCACAGGCCCCCGAATAAAAACCAAGGCCCTTTTCCCTGCAAAACAAAACTCAACCACTCCACTTCTGGATGCCAGATTGCAAGAGAAACTTTGCTTTATCAAACCAGCCCGACTTGCCACTGGTGCCACCTTTCATCTGGGAACCATCCTGCGTATCGTAGAATTTCAGGAGCCAGCTGGCCCCTCCCAGCCATAGGCTCCCAAACATATACCACGGCCCTTTTCCCTGGAAGTAAATCTGACCTACACTGCTTCTGGATGGTAGATTGCAGGAGCCACTTTCTACTATTATAACAGTCCGTCTTGTCACTGGTGACACCTGTCATCTGGGAACCATCCGGGGTATCGTGGATTTTCAGGAGCCAGCCGGCCACACCCAGCCATAGGCCCTCAAATATATACCACGGCCCTTTTCCCTCGATAAAAATCTGACCTGCCCCGCTTCTGGATGGTAGATTGCAGGAGGCACTTTGTACCATCATAACAGTCCGTCTTGGCAGTGGTGCCCCCTTGGGTCGGGAAATCATCCTGCGTATGGTGGATTTTCAGGAGCCAGCTTGCCACTCCCAGCCACAGGCCCCCGAAGAAAAACCACGGCCCATTTGCCTGGCAAACAAAACTCACCCGCCCTGTTTCTGGCTGGCAGGTTGCAGGAGCCACTTGGCTCTATCAAGCCAGCCTGACTTGGCACTACTGCAACCTTTCATCTGGGAACCATCCTGCGTAACGTGGATTTTAAGGAGCCAGCCGGCCACTCCCAGCCACAGGCCCGCGAACAAAAACCACGGCTCTTTTCCCTGGAAGTAAAACTGACCTGCCCATCGTCTGGCTGGTAGATTGCAGGAGCCACCTGCCTCTAGCAAACAAGCCCGACTCGGCACTGGTGCCCCATTGGGTCTGGGAACCATCCTGCGTATCGTGGATTTTCAGGAGCCAGCCGGCCACTCCAAGCCACAGGCCCCCGAACAAAAACCACGGCCCTTTTCCCTGGAAGTAAAACTGAGCTGCCCATCTTCTGGCTGGCAGATTGCAGGAGCCACTTGCCTCTATCAAACCACCCAGACTTGGCACTGGTGCCACCTTTCATCTGGGAACCATCCTGCGGATCGTGGATTTTCAGGAGCCAGCCGGCCACTCCCAGCCACAGGCCCTCAAGCAAAAGCCACGGCCCATTTCCCTGGAAGTAAAACTGACCTGCCCATCTTCTTGCTGGCAGATTGCAGGAGCCACTTGCCTCTAGCAGACAAGCCCGACTTGGCACTGGTGCCCCTTTGGGTCTGGGAACCATCCTGCGTGGCGTGGATTTTCAGGAGCCAACCGGCCACTCCCAGCCACAGGCCCCCGAATACAAACCAAGGCCCTTTTCGCTGCCAAACAAAACTCACCCACCCCGCTTCTGGCTGGCAGATTGCAGGAGCCACTTTGCTTTATCAAACCAGCCCGACATGGCACTGTTGCCACCTTTCATCTGGGAACCATCCTGCGGATCGTGGATTTTCAGGAGCCAGCCGGCCACTCCCAGCCACAGGCCCCCAAACACAAACCAGGGCCCTTTTCCCTGGAAGTAAAACTGACCTGCCCATCTTCTGGCTGGCAGATTGCAGGAGCCACTTGCCTCTATCAAACCAGCCCGATTTGCCACTGGTGCCCCCTTGGAACTGGGAACCATCCTGCGTATCGTGGATTTTCAAGTGCCAGGCGGCCACTCCCAGCCACAGGCCCCCAAACACATACCACGGTCCTTTTCCCTCGGAAAAAAACTCAGCTGCCCCGCTTCTGGATGGTGGATTGCAGGAGCCACTTTGTACTGTCATTCCAGTCCCACTTGGCACTGGTGCCACCTTTCATCCGGGAACCATCATGCGGATCGTGGATTTTCAGGAGCCAGCCGGCCACTCCCAGCCACAGGCCCCCAAACAAAAACTACGCCCTTTTCCCTGGAAGTAAAACTGACCTGCCCATCTTCTGGCTGGCAGATTGCAGGAGACACTTGCATCTATCAAACCAGCCCGACTTGGCATTGCTGCCACCTTTCATCTGGGAACCATCCTGCGTATCGTGGATTTTCAGGTGCCAGCTGGTCACTCCCAGCCATAGGCCCCCGAACACAAACCACGGCCCTTTTCCCTGGCAAAAAAAACTCACCCACCCCGCTTCTGGCTGGCAGATTGTAGGAGCCACTTTGTACTATCACACCAGCTCGACTCGGCAATGGTGCCTCCATGGGTCTGGGAATCTTCCTGCATGACTTGGGTTTTCAGGAGCCAGCCGGCCACTCCCAGCCAAAGGCCCACAAACACACACTACGGCCCTTTTCGCTGGAAGTAAAACTCACCTGCCCATCTACTGGCTGGCAGAGTGCAGGAGCCACTTGGCTCTATCAAACAAGCCCGACTTGGCATTGCTGCTACCTTTCATCTGGGAACCATGCTATGTATCGTGGATTTTCAGGTGCCAGCTGGCCACTCCCAGCCACAGGCCCACAAATATATTCCTCGGCCCTTTTCCCTGGAAGTAAAATTGACCTTCCCATCTTCTGGCTGGCAGTTTGCAGGAGCCACTTGACTCTATCAAACAATCCCGACACAGCACTGGTGCAGCATTGGGTCTGGGAACCATCCTGCGTATCGTGGATTTTCAGGAGCCAGCCGGCCTCTTCAAGCCAAAGGCCCCCAAACAAAAACCACGGGCCTTTTCCCGGGCAAACAAAACTCACCCGGCCCGCTCCTGCCTGGCAGATTGCAGGAGCCACTTGGCTCTATCAAATCAGCCTGACATGGCACTGGTGCCACCTTTCATCTGGGAACCATCCTGTGTATCGTGGATTTTCCGGAGCCAGCAGGACACTCCCAGACACAGGCCCGCAAACACAAACCATGGCCCTTTTCCCTGCCAAACAAAACTCACCCACCCATCTTCTGGCTGGCAGACGGCAGGTGCCACTTGGCTCTATCAAACCAGCCCGACTTGGCACTGGTGCCACCTTTCATCTGGGAAGCATCCTGCATATTGTGGATTTTCAGGAGCCAGCCGGCCACTCCCAGCCACAGGCCCCCAAACAAAAACCACGGCCCTTTTGCCTGCAATAAAAACTCAGCTGCCCCTCTTCTGGATGGTAGATTGCAGGAGCCACTTTGTACTGTCATACCAGTCCGTCCTGGCAGTGGTGCCACCTTGGGTCTGGGAACCATCCTGCGTAACGTGAATTTTCATGAGCCAGACGGCCATTCCCAACCGCAGGCCCCCAAACATATACCACGGTCCTTTTCCAAGGAAAAAAAACTCAGATGCCCCACTTCTGGATGGTAGGTTGCAGGAGACACTTTGTACTATCGTTCCAGTCCCACTAGGCACTGGTGCCACCTTTTATCCGGAAACCATCATGCGGATAGTGGATTTTCAGGAGCCAGCCGGCCACTCCCAGCAATAGACCCCCAAACATATACCATGGCCTTTTTCCCTGGAAGTAAAACTGACCTACCCCTCTTCTGGATGGTAGATTGCAGGAGCCACTTTGTACTATTACATCAGTCTGTCTTGGCAGTGGTGCCACCTTGGGTATGGAAATCATCCTGCGTATGATGGATTTTCAGGAGCCAGCCGGCCACTCCCAGCCACAGGCCCCAAAACACAAACTGCGGCACTTTTCCCCGGATGCAAAACTGACCTGCCCATCTTCTGGCTGGCAGATTGAAGGAGCCACTTGGCTGTATCAAGCCAGCCCGACTTGGCACTGCTGCCACCTTTCATCTGGGAAGCATCCAACGTATCGTGGATTTTCAGGAGCCAGCCGGCCACTCCCAGCCACAGGCCCCCAAACACACACCACGGCACTTTTCCCTGGAAGTGAAACTGACCTGCGCATCTTCTGGCTGGCAGTTTGCAGGAGCCACTTGCCTCTATCAAACACGCCTGATTCGGCACTGGTGCCCCGTTGGATCTGGGAACCATCCTGCGTATCATGGATTTTCAGGAGGCAGCCCGCCACTCCCAGCCACAGGCCGCCAGCGTGTTGTACATATTGAAAAGAAGTCTGCAGATTGTTTGGCAGGAAGAAAAAGAAAGTTGTCCAAAACACCTTCCAACAGAATGTTCATGTGTTTGGAAAAGGTAGGAGGGTGGTAAGGTACTGTTTTGGATCTGTTTGCAAGCTGCGCACACTATCCCAGTGTTGTGCAGCTTTATTCTCACCTTTCGGAAGCAGCCACTTTCTTCGGCTCCTGGAGGCGAAGAGGCTTCTTCGCGCAAAGGCGATTGTACCGGTCACTGTGCTCTGCAGTGCGGCGGCATCTGTCGAAATGTGCCCGGGACCGGCGCTTAGCTCCGGGGAGCTCCGTATCCTTCGTCTTTAGCGTCTTTTGTCGTCTACATCATTGCAGAAAGGTTTTCCACTATGTTAGGCAAGGAGAAATTGTGCCAGCACAGAAAACATCTCCCATCATGTTTTAAATGTTGCAGATAGCTCTGCAGAAGTTTATGCAAGAAGAAAGAGAAGGTTGTTGAGAGCACCTTCCAACCGAATGTTCATGTGTTTGGAAAAGGTAGGACAGTGGTAAGGTACTGTTTTCTATCAGTTTGCAAGCTGCGCACACTATCCCAGTGTTGTGCAGCTTCATTCTTCACCTTTCCGAAGCAGCCGCTCTCTCAGGCTCCCGGAGGCGAAGAAGCGGCTTCTTCGCTCAAAGGCGATTGTACCGGTCACTGTGCACTCCAGTGCGGCGGCTTCTTCTGAAATGTGCTCGGGACCGGGGCATAGCTCATGGGAGCTCTGTATGCTTCGTCTTTAGCATCATTTTTGGTCTACAACATTGCAGAAAGGTTTTCCACTATGTCTGGCATGGAGAAACTGTGCCAGCACAGAAAACATCTTCCATCGTGTTTTATATGTTGAAGAGAGCTCTGCTGAAGTTTATGCACGAAGAAAAAGAAAGTTGTCCAAAACACCTTCCAATCGAATGTTCATGTGTTTGGAAAATGTAGGAGAGAAGTAAGGTACTGTTTTGGATCAGTTTGCAAGCTGCGCACACTATCCCAGTGTTGTGCAGCTTCATTCTTCACCTGTCTGAAGCAGCCACTCTCTTCGGCTCCTGGAGGCGAAGAGGCTTCTTCGCGCAAAGGCGATTGTGCCGGTCACAGTGCACTCCAGTGCGGCGGCTACTGACGAAATGTGCCCGGGACCAGCACTTAGCTCCGGGGAGCTCCGTATCCTTCGTCTTTCCAGACTTTTGTGGTCTACATCATTTCAGAATGGTTTTCCACTATGTTAGGCAAGGAGAAACTGTGCCAGCACGGAAAACATCGCCCATCGTGTTTTACATGTTGCAGAGAGCTCTGCAGAAGTTTATGCACGAAGAAAAAGAAAGTTGTCCAAAACACCTTCCTTAAAAATGTTCATGTGTTTGGAAAAGGTAGGACAGTGGTAAGGTACTGTTTTCTATCAGATTGCAAGCTGTGCACACTATCCCAGGGTTGTGCAGCTTCATTCTTCACCTTTCCGAAGTAGCCGCTCTCTCCGGCTTCCGGAGGCGAAGAAGCGGCTTCTTCGAGCAAAGGCGATTGCGCCGGTCACAGTGCGCTGCAGTGCGGCAGCTTCTGCCGGAATGTGCCCGGGACAGGCGGTTAGCTCCGGGTACATCCATACAATCTTCTTTCTGGACTTTTGTGGTCTACATCATGCAAAAAACATTTCCCCTATGTCTGGCAAGGAGAAACTGTGCCAACACAGAAAACATATCCCTTCTTGTTTTATATGTTGCTGAGAGCTCTGCAGAAGTTTAAGCACGAAGAAAAAGAAAGTTGTCCAAAACACCTTCCAATGGAATGTTCATGTGTTTGTAAAAGGTAGGACAGTTGTAAGGTACTGTTTTCTATCAGATTGCAAGCTGCGGACACTATCCCAGTGTTGTGCAGCTTCATTCTTCACCTTTCCGAAGCAGCCGCTCTTTTGGGCTCTTTTGCTCGAAGCGGCTTCTTCGAGCAAAGGCGATTGTGCCGGTCACTGTGCTCTGCAGTGCGGCGGCTTCTGACAAAATGTGCCCGGGACCAGCACTTAGCTCCGGGGAGCTCCGTATCCTTCGTCTTTCCAGACTTTTGTGGTCTACATCATTGCAGAATGGTTTTCCACTATGTTAAGCAAGGAGAAATTGTGCCAGCACAGAAAACATCTCCCATCGTGTTTTACATGTTGCAGAGAACTCTGCAGAAGTTTAAGCACGAATAAAATAAAGTTGTCCAAACACCTTCCAACCGAATGTTCATGTGTTTGGAAAAGGTAGGACAGTGGTAAGGTACGGTTATCTATCAGTCTGCAAGCTGCGCACACTATCCCAGTGTTGTGCAGCTTCATTCTTCACCTTTCCGAAGCTACTGGTCTCTCCGGCTCCCGGAGGCGAAGAAGCGGCTTCTTCGCGCAAAGGCGATTGTACCGGTCACTGTGCACTCCAGTGCGGCGGCTTCTTCTGAAATGTGCCCGGGACCGGGGCATAGCTCCTGGGAGCTCTGTATGCTTCGTCGTTAGCATCATTTTTGGTCTACATCATTGCAGAAAGGTTTTCCACTATGTCTGGCGTGGGGAAACTGTGCCAGCACAGAAAACATCTTCTATCGTGTTTTATATATGTTGAAGAGATCTCTACAGAAGTTTATGCACGAAGAAAAACAAAGTTGTCCAAAACGCCTTCCTACCGAATATTCATGTGTTTGGAAAATAAGAAGATTGGTAAGGTACTGTTTTCTATCAGATTGCAAGCTGCGCATACTATCCCAGCGTTGTGCAGCTTCATTCTTCACCTTTCCGAAGCAGCCGCTCTCTCCGGCTCCCGGAGGCGAAAAAGCGGCTTCTTCGCGCAAAGGCGATTTTGCCGGTCACTGTGCTCTGCAGTGCGGCGGCTTCTGCCGAATAGTGCCCGGGACCGGCGCTTAGCTCCGGGGAGCTCCGTATCCTTCGTCTTTCCAGACTATTGTGGTCTACAACATTGCAGAAAGGTTTTCCACTATGTTAAGCAAGGAGAAACTGTGCCAGCACAGAAAACATCTCCCATCGTGTTTTACATGTTGCAGAGAGCTCTGCAGAAGTTTAAGCACGAAGAAAAAGAAAGTTGTCCAAAACACCTTCCAACCGAATGTTCATGTGTTTGGAAAAGGTAGGAGAGTGGTAAGGTACTGTTTTCTATCAGTATGCAAGATGCGCTCACTATCCCAGTGTTGTGCAGCTTCATTCTTCACCTATCTGAAGCAGCCACTTTCTTCGGCTCCCGGAGGCGAAGAAGCGGCATCTTCGCGCAAAGGCGATTGTGCCGGTCACAGTGCACTCCAGTGCGGCGGCTTCTTCTGAAATGTGCCCGGGATTGGGGCATAGCTCCGGGGATCTCCGTACTTCGCTCTTAATGGACTTTTGTGGCCTACATCATTGCAGAAAGGTTTTCCACTATGTTAAGCAAGGAGAAACTGTGCCAGCACAGAAAACATCTCCCATCGTGTTTTACATGTTGCAGAGAGCTCTGCTGAAGTTTAAGCACGAAGAAAATTAACTTGTCCAAAACACCTTCCAACCGAATGTTCATGTGTTTGGAAAAGGTAGGACAGTGGTAAGGTACTGTTTTCTATCAGTCTGCAAGCTGCGCACACTATCCCAGTGTTTTGCAGCTTCATTCTCACCTTACCGAAGCTACTGATCTCTCCGGCTCCCGGAGGCGAAGAAGCGGCTTCTTCGCGCAAAGGCGATTGTACCGGTCACTGTGCACTCCAGTGCGGCGGCTACTGACGAAATGTGCCCGGGACAGGGGCATAGCTCCTGGGAGCTCTGTATGCTTCGTCTTTAGCATCATTTTTGGTCTACATCATTGCAGAAAGGTTTTCCACTATGTTAAGCAAGGAGAAACTGTGCCAGCAGAGAAAACATCTCCCATCGTGTTTTACATGTTGAAGAGAACTCTATAGAAGTTTATGCACGAAGAAAAAGAAAGTTGTCCAAAACACCATCCTACCGAATATTCATGTGTTTGGAAAATAAGAAGATTGGTAAGGTACTGTTTTCTATCAGTTTGCAAGATGCACACACTATCCCAGTGTTGTGCAGCTTCATTCTTCACCTGTCTGAAGCAGTAGCTCTCTCCGGCTCCAGGAGGCGAAGAAGCGGCTTCTTCGCGCAAAGGCGATTGTGCCGGTCACAGTGCACTCCAGTGCGGCGGCTTCTGACGAAACGTGCCCGGGACCGGCGCTTAGCTCCGGGGACCTCCGTATCCTTCGTCTTTCGGGATTTTGTGGTCTACATCATTGCAGAAAGGTTTTCCACTATGTCTGGCATGGAGAAACTGTGCCAGCACAGAAAACATCTCCCATCGTGTTTTACATGTTGAAGAGAGCTCTGCAGAAGTTTATGCACGAAGAAAAAGAAAGTTGTCCAGAACACCTTCCAACCGAATGTTCATGTGTTTGGAAAAGGTAGGAGAATGATAAAGTACTGTTTTCTATCAGTTTACAAGCTGCGCACACTATCCCAATGTTGTGCAGCTTCATTCTTCACCTGTCTGAAGCAGCCACTCTCTTCGGCTCCTGGAGGCGAAAAGGCTTCTTCGCGCAAAGGCGATTGTGCCGGTCACAGTGCACTCCAGTGCGGCGGCTACTGACGAAATGTGCCCGGGACCGGCGCGCTTAGTTTCGGGGAGCTCCGTACTTTGGTCTTTAGCGTCATTTTTGGTCTACATCATTGCAGAAAGGTTTTCCACTATGTTAGGCAAGGAGAAACTGTGCCAGCACAGAAAACATCTCCCATCGTGTTTTATATGTTGAAGAGAGCTCTACAGAAGTTTATGCACGAAGAAAAACAAAGTTGTCCTAAACACCATCCTACCGAATATTCATGTGTTTGGAAAATAAGAAGATTGGTAAGGTACTGTTTTCTATCAGATTGCAAGCTGCGCATACTATCCCAGTGTTGTGCAGCTTCATTCTTCACCTTTCCGAAGCAGCCGCTCTCTCCGGCTCCCGGAGGCGAAGAAGCGGCTTCTTCGCTCAAAGGCGATTGTACCGGTCACTGTGCACTCCAGTGCGGCGGCTTCTTCTGAAATGTGCTCGGGACCGGGGCATAGCTCCTGGGAGCTCTGTATGCTTCGTCTTTAGCATCATTTTTGGTCTACATCATTGCAGAAAGGTTTTCCACTATGTCTGGCATGGAGAAACTGTGCCAGCACAGAAAACATCTTCCATCGTGTTTTATATGTTGAAGAGAGCTCTGCTGAAGTTTATGCACGAAGAAAAAGAAAGTTGTCCAAAACACCTTCCAATCGAATGTTCATGTGTTTGGAAAATGTAGGAGAGAAGTAAGGTACTGTTTTGGATCAGTTTGCAAGCTGCGCACACTATCCCAGTGTTGTGCAGCTTCATTCTTCACCTGTCTGAAGCAGCCACTCTCTTCGGCTCCTGGAGGCGAAGAGGCTTCTTCGCGCAAAGGCGATTGTGCCGGTCACAGTGCACTCCAGTGCGGCGGCTACTGACGAAATGTGCCCGGGTCCAGCACTTAGCTCCGGGGAGCTCCGTATCCTTCGTCTTTCCAGACTTTTGTGGTCTACATCATTTCAGAATGGTTTTCCACTATGTTAGGCAAGGAGAAACTGTGCCAGCACGGAAAACATCGCCCATCGTGTTTTACATGTTGCAGAGAGCTCTGCAGAAGTTTATGCACGAAGAAAAAGAAAGTTGTCGAAAACACCTTCCTTAAAAATGTTCATGTGTTTGGAAAAGGTAGGACAGTGGTAAGGTACTGTTTTCTATCAGATTGCAAGCTGTGCACACTATCCCAGTGTTGTGCAGCTTCATTCTTCACCTTTCCGAAGTAGCCGCTCTCTCCGGCTTCCGGAGGCGAAGAAGCGGCTTCTTCGAGCAAAGGCGATTGCGCCGGTCACAGTGCGCTGCAGTGCGGCAGCTTCTGCCGGAATGTGCCCGGGACAGGCGGTTAGCTCCGGGTACATCCATACAATTCTCTTTCTGGACTTTTGTGGTCTACATCATGCAAAAAACATTTCCCCTATGTCTGGCAAGGAGAAACTGTGCCAACACAGAAAACATATCCCTTCTTGTTTTATATGTTGCTGAGAGCTCTGCAGAAGTTTAAGCACGAAGAAAAAGAAAGTTGTCCAAAACACCTTCCAATGGAATGTTCATGTGTTTGTAAAAGGTAGGACAGTTGTAAGGTACTGTTTTCTATCAGATTGCAAGCTGCGGACACTATCCCAGTGTTGTGCAGCTTCATTCTTCACCTTTCCGAAGCAGCCGCTCTTTTGGGCTCTTTTGCTCGAAGCGGCTTCTTCGAGCAAAGGCGATTGTGCCGGTCACTGTGCTCTGCAGTGCGGCGGCTTCTGACAAAATGTGCCCGGGACCAGCACCTAGCTCCGGGGAGCTCCGTATCCTTCGTCTTTCCAGACTTTTGTGGTCTACATCATTGCAGAATGGTTTTCCACTACGTTAGGCAAGGAGAAATTGTGCCAGCACAGAAAACATCTCCCATCGTGTTTTATATGTTGTAGAGAGCTCTGCAGAAGTTTATGCACGAAGAAAAAGAAAGTTGTCCAAAACACCTTCCAACAGAATGTTCATGTGTTTGGAAAAGGTAGGAGAGTGGTAAGGTACTGCTTTGGATCTGTTTGCAAGCTGCGCACACTATCCCAGTGTTGTGCAGCTTTATTCTCACCTTTCGGAAGCAGCCACTTTCTTCGGCTCCTGGAGGCGAAGAGGCTTCTTCGCGCAAAGGCGATTGTACCGGTCACTGTGCTCTGCAGAGCGGCGGCATCTGTCGAAATGTGCCCGGGACCGGCGCTTAGCTCCGGGGAGCTCCGTATCCTTCGTCTTTAGCGTCTTTTGTCGTCTACATCATTGCAGAAAGGTTTTCCTCTATGTTAAGCAAGGAGAAACTGTGCCACACAAAACATCTCCCATCGTGTTTTACATGTTGCAGAGAGCTCTGCAGAAGTTTAAGCACGAATAAAATAAAGTTGTCCAAACACCTTCCAACCGAATGTTCATGTGTTTGGAAAAGGTAGGACAGTGGTAAGGTACGGTTATCTATCAGTCTGCAAGCTGCGCACACTATCCCAGTGTTGTGCAGCTTCATTCTTCACCTTTCCGAAGCTACTGGTCTCTCCGGCTCCCGGAGGCGAAAAAGCGGCTTCTTCGCGCAAAGGCGATTGTGCCGGTCACTGTGCTCTGCAGTGCGGCGGCTTCTGCCGAATAGTGCCCGGGACTGGCGCTTAGCTCCGGGGAGCTCCGTATCCTTCGTCTTTCCAGACTATTGTGGTCGACAACATTGCAGAAAGGTTTTCCACTATGTTAAGCAAGGAGAAACTGTGCCAGCACAGAAAACATCTCCCATCGTGTTTTACATGTTGCAGAGAGTTCTGCAGAAGTTTATGCACGAAGAAAAAGAAAGTTGTCCAAAACACCTTCCAACCGAATGTTCATGTGTTTGGAAAAGGTAGGAGAGTGGTAAGGTACTGTTTTCTATCAGTATGCAAGATGCGCTCACTATCCCAGTGTTGTGCAGCTTCATTCTTCACCTGTCTGAAGCAGCCACTTTCTTCGGCTCCCGGAGGCGAAGAAGCGGCATCTTCGCGCAAAGGCGATTGTGCCGGTCACAGTGCACTCCAGTGCGGCGGCTTCTTCTGAAATGTGCCCGGGATTGGGGCATAGCTCCGGGGATCTCCGTACTTCGCTCTTAATGGACTTTTGTGGCCTACATCATTGCAGAAAGGTTTTCCACTATGTTAAGCAAGGAGAAACTGTGCCAGCACAGAAAACATCTCCCATCGTGTTTTACATGTTGCAGAGAGCTCTGCAGAAGTTTAAGCACGAATAAAATTAACTTGTCCAAAACACCTTCCAACCGAATGTTCATGTGTTTGGAAAAGGTAGGACAGTGGTAAGGTACGGTTATCTATCAGTCTGCAAGCTGCGCACACTATCCCAGTGTTTTGCAGCTTCATTCTCACCTTACCGAATCTACTGGTCTCTCCGGCTCCCGGAGGCGAAGAAGCGGCTTCTTCGCGCAAAGGCGATTGTACCGGTCACTGTGCACTCCAGTGCGGCGGCTACTGACGAAATGTGCCCGGGACCGGGGCATAGCTCCTGGGAGCTCTGTATGCTTCGTCTTTAGCATCATTTTTGGTCTACATCATTGCAGAAAGGTTTTCCACTATGTTAAGCAAGGAGAAACTGTGCCAGCACAGAAAACATCTCCCATCGTGTTTTACATGTTGAAGAGAACTCTATAGAAGTTTATGCACGAAGAAAAAGAAAGTTGTCCAAAACACCATCCTACCGAATATTCATGTGTTTGGAAAATAAGAAGATTGGTAAGGTACTGTTTTCTATCAGTTTGCAAGATGCACACACTATCCCAGTGTTGTGCAGCTTCATTCTTCACCTGTCTGAAGCAGTAGCTCTCTCCGGCTCCAGGAGGCGAAGAAGCGGCATCTTCGCGCAAAGGCGATTGTGCCGGTCACAGTGCACTCCAGTGCGGCGGCTTCTGACGAAACGTGCCCGGGACCGGCGCTTAGCTCCGGGGACCTCCGTATCCTTCGTCTTTCGGGATTTTGTGGTCTACATCATTGCAGAAAGGTTTTCCACTATGTCTGGCATGGAGAAACTGTGCCAGCACAGAAAACATCTCCCATCGTGTTTTACATGTTGAAGAGAGCTCTGCAGAAGTTTATGCACGAAGAAAAAGAAAGTTGTCCAGAACACCTTCCAACCGAATGTTCATGTGTTTGGAAAAGGTAGGAGAATGATAAAGTACTGTTTTCTATCAGTTTACAAGCTGCGCACACTATCCCAATGTTGTGCAGCTTCATTCTTCACCTGTCTGAAGCAGCCACTCTCTTCGGCTCCTGGAGGCGAAAAGGCTTCTTCGCGCAAAGGCGATTGTGCCGGTCACAGTGCACTCCAGTGCGGCGGCTACTGACGAAATGTGCCCGGGACCGGCGCGCTTAGTTTCGGGGAGCTCCGTACTTTGGTCTTTAGCGTCATTTTTGGTCTACATCATTGCAGAAAGGTTTTCCACTATGTTAGGCAAGGAGAAACTGTGCCAGCACAGAAAACATCTCCCATCGTGTTTTATATGTTGAAGAGAGCTCTACAGAAGTTTATGCACGAAGAAAAACAAAGTTGTCCTAAACACCATCCTACCGAATATTCATGTGTTTGGAAAATAAGAAGATTGGTAAGGTACTGTTTTCTATCAGATTGCAAGCTGCGCATACTATCCCAGTGTTGTGCAGCTTCATTCTTCACCTTTCCGAAGCAGCCGCTCTCTCAGGCTCCCGGAGGCGAAGAAGCGGCTTCTTCGAGTAAAGGCAATTGCACCCGTCACAGTGCACTCCAGTGCGGCGGCTTCTGCCGAAATGTGCCCGGGACCGGCGCTTAGCTCCGGGGAGATCCGTACTTTCGTCTTTATGGACTTTTGTGGCCTACATCATTGCAGAAAGGTTTTCCACTACGTTAGGCAAAGAGAAACTGTGCCAGCACAGAAAACATCTCCCATCGTGTTTTACATGTTGCAGAGAGCTCTGCAGCAGTTTATGCACGAAGAAAAAGAAAGTTGTCCAGAACACCTTCCAACGGAATGTTCATATGTCTGGAAAAGGTAGGACAGTGGTAAGGTACTGCTTTCTATCAGTTTGCAAGCTGCGCACACTATCCCAGTGTTGTGCAGCTTCATTGTTCACCATTCCGAAGCAGCCGCACTCTCCAGCTGCCGGAGGCGAAGATGCGGCTTCTTCGAGCAAAGACGATGGCGCCGGTCACAGTGCGCTGCAGTGCGGCAGCTTCTGCCGGAATGTGCCCGGGACCGGCGCTTAGCTCCGGGGAGCTCCGTATCCTTCGTCTTTAGCGACTTTTGTGGCCTACATCATTGCTGAAAGGTTTTCCACTACGTTAGGCAAGGAGAAACTGTGCCAGCACAGAAAACATCTCCCATCGTGTTTTACATGTTGCAGAGAGCTCTGCTGAAGTTTATGAACGAAGAAAAAGAAAGTTGTCCAGAACACCTTCCAACCGAATGTTCATGTGTTTGGAAAAGGTAGGACAGTGGTAAGGTACTGCTTTCTATCAGTTTGCAAGCTGCGCACACTATCCCAGTGTTGTGCAGCTTCATTGTTCACCATTCCGAAGCAGCCGCACTCTCCAGCTGCCGGAGGCGAAGATGCGGCTTCTTCGAGCAAAGGCGATTGCGCCGGACACAGTGCGCTGCGGTGCGGCAGCTTCTGCCGGAATGTGCCCGGGACCGGCGCTTAGCTCCGGGGAGCTCCGTATCCTTCGTCTTTAGCGTCTTTTGTCGTCTACATCATTGCAGAAAGGTTTTCCACTATGTTAGGCAAGGAGAAATTGTGCCAGCACAGAAAACATCTCCCATCGTGTTTTACATGTTCCAGAGAGCTCTACAGAGTGTGTTGCAAGACGAAAAACCAAGTTGTCCAAAACACCTTCCAAACGAATGTTCATGTGTTTGGAAAAGGTAGGAAAGTGGTAAGGTACTGTTTTCTATCAGTTTGCAAGCTGTGCACACTATCCCAGTGTTGTGCAGCTTCATTCTTCACCTTTCCGAAGTAGCCGCTCTTTTGGGCTCCCGGAGGCGAAGAAGCGGCTTCTTCGCGCAAAGGCAATTGTTCCGGTCACAGTGCTACGAAGTGCGGCGGCTTCTGACGAATTGTGCCAGGCACCGGGGCTATGTCCGGGACATCCGTGCCTTTTTCTTCTGGACTTCTCTGGTCAACATCATGGCAAAAATCTTTTCCAATATGTCTGGCAAGGAGAAACTGTGCCAACACAGAAAACATCTCCCATCGTGTTTTAAATGTTGCAGAGAGCTCTACAGAGTGTGTTGCAAGAAGAAAAACAAAATTGTCCAAAACACCTTCCAATCGAATGTTCATGTGTTTGGAAAAGGTAGACGACTGTAAGGTACTGTTTTCTATCAGTATGCAAGATGCGCACACTATCCCAGTGTTGTGCAGCTTCATTCTTCACCTGTCTGAAGCAGCCACTCTCTTCGGCTCCCGGAGGCGAAGAAGCGGCTTCTTCGCGCAAAGGCGATTGTGCCGGTCACAGTGCACTCCAGTGCGGCGGCTACTGACGAAATGTGCCCGGGACCGGCGCGCTTAGTTTCGGGGAGCCCGTACTTTCGTCTTTAGCGTCATTTTTGGTCTACATCATTGCAGAAAGGTTTTCCACTATGTTAAGCAAGGAGAAACTGTGCCAGCACAGAAAACATCTCCCATCGTGTTTTACATGTTGCACAGAGCTCTGCTGAAGTTTATGCACGAAGAAAAAGAAAGTTGTCCAGAACACCTTCCAACGGAATGTTCATATGTTTGGAAAAGGTAGGACAGTGGTAAGG
The DNA here is from genome assembly GCF_047830755.1 of Zonotrichia albicollis. Classification (NCBI taxonomy): domain Eukaryota; kingdom Metazoa; phylum Chordata; class Aves; order Passeriformes; family Passerellidae; genus Zonotrichia; species Zonotrichia albicollis. The sequence continues at coordinate 25,555,777 of NC_133860.1, forward strand.
TACTGCTTTCTATCAGATTGCAAGATGCGCACACTATCCCAGTGTTGTGCAGCTTCATTCTTCACCATTCCGAAGCAGCCGCTCTTTTGGGCTCCCGGAGGCGAAGAAGCGGCTTCTTCGAGCAAAGGCGATTGTGCCGGTCACTGTGCTCTGCAGTGCGGCGGCTACTGACGAAATGTGCCCAGGACCAGCACTTAGCTCCGGGGAGCTCCGTATCCTTCGTCTTTCCAGACTTTTGTGGTCTACATCATTGCAGAATGGTTTTCCACTATGTTAAGCAAGGAGAAACTGTGCCAGCACGGAAAACATCGCCCATCGTGTTTTACATTTTGAAGAGAGCTCTGCAGAAGTTTATGCACGAAGAAAAAGAAAGTTGTCCAAAACACCTTCCTTAAAAATGTTCATGTGTTTGGAAAAGGTAGGACAGTGGTAAGGTACTGTTTTCTATCAGATTGCAAGCTGTGCACACAATCCCAGGGTTGTGCAGCTTCATTCTTCACCTTTCCGAAGTAGCCGCTCTCTCCGGCTTCCGGAGGCGAAGAAGCGGCTTCTTCGAGCAAAGGCGATTGCGCCGGTCACAGTGCGCTGCAGTGCGGCAGCTTCTGCCGGAATGTGCCCGGGACAGGCGGTTAGCTCCGGGTACATCCATACAATCTTCTTTCTGGACTTTTGTGGTCTACATCATGCAAAAAACATTTCCCCTATGTCTGGCAAGGAGACACTGTGCCAACACAGAAAACATATCCCTTCTTGTTTTACATGTTGCAGAGAGCTCTGCAGAAGTTTAAGCACGAAGAAAAAGAAAGTTGTGCAAAACACCTTCCAATGGCATGTTCATGTGTTTGTAAAAGGTAGGACAGTGGTAAGGTACTGTTTTCTATCAGTTTGCAAGCTGCGCACACTATCCCAGTGTTGTGCAGCTTCATTCTTCACCTTTCCGAAGCAGCCGCTCTTTTGGGCTCCCGGAGGCGAAGAAGCGGCTTCTTCGAGCAAAGGCGATTGTGCCGGTCACTGTGCTCTGCAGTGCGGCGGCTTCTGACAAAATGTTCCCGGGACCAGCACTTAGCTCCGGGGAGCTCCGTATCCTTCGTCTTTCCAGACTTTTGTGGTCTACATCATTGCAGAATGGTTTTCCACTATGTTAGGCAAGGAAAAATTGTGCCAGCACAGAAAACATCTCCCATCGTGTTTTATATGTTGTAGAGAACTCTGCAGAAGTTTATGCACGAAGAAAAAGAAAGTTGTCCAAAACACCTTCCTTAAAAATGTTCATGTGTTTGGAAAAGGTAAGAGAGTGGTAAGGTACTGCTTTGGATCTGTTTGCAAGCTGCGCACACTATCCCAGTGTTGTGCAGCTTTATTCTCACCTGTCGGAAGCAGCCACTTTCTTGGGCTCCTGGAGGCGAAGAGGCTTCTTCGCGCAAAGGCGATTGTACCGGTCACTGTGCTCTGCAGTGCGGCGGCATCTGTCGAAATATGCCCGGGACCGGCGCTTAGCTCCGGGGACCTCCGTACTTTCGTCTTTCTGGACTTTTGTGGCCTACATCATTGCAGAAAGGTTTTCCACTATGTTAAGCAAGGAGAAACTGTGCCAGCACAGAAAACATCTCCCATCGTGTTTTACATGTTGCAGAGAGCTCTGCAGAAGTTTATGCACGAATAAAATTAACTTGTCCAAAACACCTTCCAACCGAATGTTCATGTGTTTGGAAAAGGTAGGACAGTGGTAAGGTACGGTTATCTATCAGTCTGCAAGCTGCGCACACTATCCCAGTGTTTTGCAGCTTCATTCTCACCTTACCGAAGCTACTGGTCTCTCCGGCTCCCGGAGGCGAAGAAGCGGCTTCTTCGCGCAAAGGCGATTGTACCGGTCACTGTGCACTCCAGTGCGGCGGCTACTGACGAAATGTGCCCGGGACCGGCGCGCTTAGTTTCGGGGAGCTCCGTACTTTGGTCTTTAGCGTCATTTTTGGTCTACATCATTGCAGAAAGGTTTTCCACTATGTTAGGCAAGGAGAAACTGTGCCAGCACAGAAAACATCTCCCATCGTGTTTTATATGTTGAAGAGAGCTCTACAGAAGTTTATGCACGAAGAAAAACAAAGTTGTCCTAAACACCATCCTACCGAATATTCATGTGTTTGGAAAATAAGAAGATTGGTAAGGTACTGTTTTCTATCAGATTGCAAGCTGCGCATACTATCCCAGTGTTGTGCAGCTTCATTCTTCACCTTTCCGAAGCAGCCGCTCTCTCAGGCTCCCGGAAGCGAAGAAGCGGCTTCTTCGAGTAAAGGCAATTGCACCCGTCACAGTGCACTCCAGTGCGGCGGCTTCTGCCGAAATGTGCCCGGGACCGGTGCTTAGCTCCGGGGAGATCCGTACGTTCGTCTTTATGGACTTTTGTGGCCTACATCATTGCAGAAAGGTTTTCCACTACGTTAGGCAAAGAGAAACTGTGCCAGCACAGAAAACATCTCCCATCGTGTTTTACATGTTGCAGAGAGCTCTGCAGCAGTTTATGCACGAAGAAAAAGAAAGTTGTCCAAAACACCTTCCAACGGAATGTTCATATGTCTGGAAAAGGTAGGACAGTGGTAAGGTACTGCTTTCTATCAGTTTGCAAGCTGCGCACACTATCCCAGTGTTTTGCAGCTTCATTGTTCACCATTCCGAAGCAGCCGCACTCTCCAGCTGCCGGAGGCGAAGATGCGGCTTCTTCGAGCAAAGACGATGGCGCCGGTCACAGTGCGCTGCAGTGCGGCAGCTTCTGCCGGAATGTGCCCGGGACCGGCGCTTAGCTCCGGGGAGCTCCGTATCCTTCGTCTTTAGCGACTTTTGTGGCCTACATCATTGCTGAAAGGTTTTCCACTACGTTAGGCAAGGAGAAACTGTGCCAGCACAGAAAACATCTCCCATCGTGTTTTACATGTTGCAGAGAGCTCTGCTGAAGTTTATGAACGAAGAAAAAGAAAGTTGTCCAGAACACCTTCCAACCGAATGTTCATGTGTTTGGAAAAGGTAGGACAGTGGTAAGGTACTGCTTTCTATCAGTTTGCAAGCTGCGCACACTATCCCAGTGTTGTGCAGCTTCATTGTTCACCATTCCGAAGCAGCCGCACTCTCCAGCTGCCGGAGGCGAAGATGCGGCTTCTTCGAGCAAAGGCGATTGCGCCGGACACAGTGCGCTGCGGTGCGGCAGCTTCTGCCGGAATGTGCCCGGGACCGGCGCTTAGCTCCGGGGAGCTCCGTATCCTTCGTCTTTAGCGTCTTTTGTCGTCTACATCATTGCAGAAAGGTTTTCCACTAGTTAGGCAAGGAGAAACTGTGCCAGCACAGAAAACATCTCCCATCGTGTTTTACATGTTGCAGAGAGCTCTGCTGAAGTTTATGAACGAAGAAAAAGAAAGTTGTTGAAAACACCTTCCAACCGAATGTTCATGTGTTTGGAAAAGGTAGGACAGTGTTAAGGTACGGTTATCTATCAGTCTGCAAGCTGCGCACACTATCCCAGTGTTGTGCAGCTTCATTCTTCACCTTTCCGAAGCTACTGGTCTCTCCGGCTCCCGGAGGCGAAGAAGCGGCTTCTTCGCGCAAAGGCGATTGGACCGGTCACTGTGCACTCCAGTGCGGCGGGTACTGACGAAATGTGCCCGGGACAGGGGCATAGCTCCTGGGAGCTCTGTATGCTTCGTCGTTAGCATCATTTTTGGTCTACATCATTGCAGAAAGGTTTTCCACTATGTTAAGCAAGGTGAAACTGTGCCAGCACAGAAAACATCTCCCATCGTGTTTTACATGTTGAAGAGAACTCTATAGAAGTTTATGCACGAAGAAAAAGAAAGTTGTCCAAAACACCATCCTACCGAATATTCATGTGTTTGGAAAATAAGAAGATTGGTAATGTACTGTTTTCTATCAGTTTGCAAGATGCACACACTATCCCAGTGTTGTGCAGCTTCATTCTTCACCTGTCTGAAGCAGTAGCTCTCTCCGGCTCCAGGAGGCGAAGAAGCGGCATCTTCGCGCAAAGGCGATTGTGCCGGTCACAGTGCACTCCAGTGCGGCGGCTTCTGACGAAACGTGCCCGGGACCGGCGCTTAGCTCCGGGGACCTCCGTATCCTTCGTCTTTCGGGATTTTGTGGTCTACATCATTGCAGAAAGGTTTTCCACTATGTCTGGCATGGAGAAACTGTGCCAGCACAGAAAACATCTCCCATCGTGTTTTACATGTTGAAGAGAGCTCTGCAGAAGTTTATGCACGAAGAAAAAGAAAGTTGTCCAGAACACCTTCCAACCGAATGTTCATGTGTTTGGAAAAGGTAGGAGAATGATAAAGTACTGTTTTCTATCAGTTTACAAGCTGCGCACACTATCCCAATGTTGTGCAGCTTCATTCTTCACCTGTCTGAAGCAGCCACTCTCTTCGGCTCCTGGAGGCGAAAAGGCTTCTTCGCGCAAAGGCGATTGTACCGGTCACTGTGCACTCCAGTGCGGCGGCTACTGACGAAATGTGCCCGGGACCGGCGCGCTTAGTTTCGGGGAGCTCCGTACTTTGGTCTTTAGCGTCATTTTTGGTCTACATCATTGCAGAAAGGTTTTCCACTATGTTAGGCAAGGAGAAACTGTGCCAGCACAGAAAACATCTCCCATCGTGTTTTATATGTTGAAGAGAGCTCTACAGAAGTTTATGCACGAAGAAAAACAAAGTTGTCCTAAACACCATCCTACCGAATATTCATGTGTTTGGAAAATAAGAAGATTGGTAAGGTACTGTTTTCTATCAGATTGCAAGCTGCGCATACTATCCCAGTGTTGTGCAGCTTCATTCTTCACCTTTCCGAAGCAGCCGCTCTCTCAGGCTCCCGGAGGCGAAGAAGCGGCTTCTTCGAGTAAAGGCAATTGCACCCGTCACAGTGCACTCCAGTGCGGCGGCTTCTGCCGAAATGTGCCCGGGACCGGTGCTTAGCTCCGGGGAGATCCGTACGTTCGTCTTTATGGACTTTTGTGGCCTACATCATTGCAGAAAGGTTTTCCACTACGTTAGGCAAAGAGAAACTGTGCCAGCACAGAAAACATCTCCCATCGTGTTTTACATGTTGCAGAGAGCTCTGCAGCAGTTTATGCACGAAGAAAAAGAAAGTTGTCCAAAACACCTTCCAACGGAATGTTCATATGTCTGGAAAAGGTAGGACAGTGGTAAGGTACTGCTTTCTATCAGTTTGCAAGCTGCGCACACTATCCCAGTGTTTTGCAGCTTCATTGTTCACCATTCCGAAGCAGCCGCACTCTCCAGCTGCCGGAGGCGAAGATGCGGCTTCTTCGAGCAAAGACGATGGCGCCGGTCACAGTGCGCTGCAGTGCGGCAGCTTCTGCCGGAATGTGCCCGGGACCGGCGCTTAGCTCCGGGGACCTCCGTATCCTTCGTCTTTAGCGACTTTTGTGGCCTACATCATTGCTGAAAGGTTTTCCACTACGTTAGGCAAGGAGAAACTGTGCCAGCACAGAAAACATCTCCCATCGTGTTTTACATGTTGCAGAGAGCTCTGCTGAAGTTTATGAACGAAGAAAAAGAAAGTTGTCCAGAACACCTTCCAACCGAATGTTCATGTGTTTGGAAAAGGTAGGACAGTGGTAAGGTACTGCTTTCTATCAGTTTGCAAGCTGCGCACACTATCCCAGTGTTGTGCAGCTTCATTGTTCACCATTCCGAAGCAGCCGCACTCTCCAGCTGCCGGAGGCGAAGATGCGGCTTCTTCGAGCAAAGGCGATTGCGCCGGACACAGTGCGCTGCGGTGCGGCAGCTTCTGCCGGAATGTGCCCGGGACCGGCGCTTAGCTCCGGGGAGCTCCGTATCCTTCGTCTTTAGCGTCTTTTGTCGTCTACATCATTGCAGAAAGGTTTTCCACTATGTTAGGCAAGGAGAAATTGTGCCAGCACAGAAAACATCTCCCATCGTGTTTTACATGTTCCAGAGAGCTCTACAGAGTGTGTTGCAAGACGAAAAACCAAGTTGTCCAAAACACCTTCCAAACGAATGTTCATGTGTTTGGAAAAGGTAGGAAAGTGGTAAGGTACTGTTTTCTATCAGTTTGCAAGCTGTGCACACTATCCCAGTGTTGTGCAGCTTCATTCTTCACCTTTCCAAAGAAGCCGCTCTCTCCGGCTTCCGGACGCGAAGAAGCGGCTTCTTCGCGCAAAGGCAATTGTTCCGGTCACAGTGCTACGAAGTGCGGCGGCTTCTGACGAATTGTGCCAGGCACCGGGGCTATGTCCGGGACATCCGTGCCTTTTTCTTCTGGACTTCTCTGGTCAACATCATGGCAAAAATCTTTTCCAATATGTCTGGCAAGGAGAAACTGTGCCAACACAGAAAACATCTCCCATCGTGTTTTAAATGTTGCAGAGAGCTCTACAGAGTGTGTTGCAAGAAGAAAAACAAAATTGTCCAAAACACCTTCCAATCGAATGTTCATGTGTTTGGAAAAGGTAGACGACTGTAAGGTACTGTTTTCTATCAGTATGCAAGATGCGCACACTATCCCAGTGTTGTGCAGCTTCATTCTTCACCTGTCTGAAGCAGCCACTTTCTTCGGCTCCCGGAGGCGAAGAAGCGGCTTCTTCGCGCAAAGGCGATTGTGCCGGTCACAGTGCACTCCAGTGCGGCGGCTACTGACGAAATGTGCCCGGGACCGGCGCGCTTAGTTTCGGGGAGCCCGTACTTTCGTCTTTAGCGTCATTTTTGGTCTACATCATTGCAGAAAGGTTTTCCACTATGTTAAGCAAGGAGAAACTGTGCCAGCACAGAAAACATCTCCCATCGTGTTTTACATGTTGCACAGAGCTCTGCTGAAGTTTATGCACGAAGAAAAAGAAAGTTGTCCAAAACACCTTCCAATCGAATGTTCATGTGTTTGGAAAATGTAGGAGAGAAGTAAGGTACTGTTTTGGATCAGTTTGCAAGCTGCGCACACTATCCCAGTGTTGTGCAGCTTCATTCTTCACCTGTCTGAAGCAGCCACTCTCTTCGGCTCCTGGAGGCGAAGAGGCTTCTTCGCGCAAAGGCGATTGTGCCGGTCACAGTGCACTCCAGTGCGGCGGCTACTGACGAAATGTGCCCGGGTCCAGCACTTAGCTCCGGGGAGCTCCGTATCCTTCGTCTTTCCAGACTTTTGTGGTCTACATCATTTCAGAATGGTTTTCCACTATGTTAGGCAAGGAGAAACTGTGCCAGCACGGAAAACATCGCCCATCGTGTTTTACATGTTGCAGAGAGCTCTGCAGAAGTTTATGCACGAAGAAAAAGAAAGTTGTCCAAAACACCTTCCTTAAAAATGTTCATGTGTTTGGAAAAGGTAGGACAGTGGTAAGGTACTGTTTTCTATCAGATTGCAAGCTGTGCACACTATCCCAGTGTTGTGCAGCTTCATTCTTCACCTTTCCGAAGTAGCCGCTCTCTCCGGCTTCCGGAGGCGAAGAAGCGGCTTCTTCGAGCAAAGGCGATTGCGCCGGTCACAGTGCGCTGCAGTGCGGCAGCTTCTGCCGGAATGTGCCCGGGACAGGCGGTTAGCTCCGGGTACATCCATACAATTCTCTTTCTGGACTTTTGTGGTCTACATCATGCAAAAAACATTTCCCCTATGTCTGGCAAGGAGAAACTGTGCCAACACAGAAAACATATCCCTTCTTGTTTTATATGTTGCTGAGAGCTCTGCAGAAGTTTAAGCACGAAGAAAAAGAAAGTTGTCCAAAACACCTTCCAATGGAATGTTCATGTGTTTGTAAAAGGTAGGACAGTTGTAAGGTACTGTTTTCTATCAGATTGCAAGCTGCGGACACTATCCCAGTGTTGTGCAGCTTCATTCTTCACCTTTCCGAAGCAGCCGCTCTTTTGGGCTCTTTTGCTCGAAGCGGCTTCTTCGAGCAAAGGCGATTGTGCCGGTCACTGTGCTCTGCAGTGCGGCGGCTTCTGACAAAATGTGCCCGGGACCAGCACCTAGCTCCGGGGAGCTCCGTATCCTTCGTCTTTCCAGACTTTTGTGGTCTACATCATTGCAGAATGGTTTTCCACTACGTTAGGCAAGGAGAAATTGTGCCAGCACAGAAAACATCTCCCATCGTGTTTTATATGTTGTAGAGAGCTCTGCAGAAGTTTATGCACGAAGAAAAAGAAAGTTGTCCAAAACACCTTCCAACAGAATGTTCATGTGTTTGGAAAAGGTAGGAGAGTGGTAAGGTACTGCTTTGGATCTGTTTGCAAGCTGCGCACACTATCCCAGTGTTGTGCAGCTTTATTCTCACCTTTCGGAAGCAGCCACTTTCTTCGGCTCCTGGAGGCGAAGAGGCTTCTTCGCGCAAAGGCGATTGTACCGGTCACTGTGCTCTGCAGAGCGGCGGCATCTGTCGAAATGTGCCCGGGACCGGCGCTTAGCTCCGGGGAGCTCCGTATCCTTCGTCTTTAGCGTCTTTTGTCGTCTACATCATTGCAGAAAGGTTTTCCTCTATGTTAAGCAAGGAGAAACTGTGCCACACAAAACATCTCCCATCGTGTTTTACATGTTGCAGAGAGCTCTGCAGAAGTTTAAGCACGAATAAAATAAAGTTGTCCAAACACCTTCCAACCGAATGTTCATGTGTTTGGAAAAGGTAGGACAGTGGTAAGGTACGGTTATCTATCAGTCTGCAAGCTGCGCACACTATCCCAGTGTTGTGCAGCTTCATTCTTCACCTTTCCGAAGCTACTGGTCTCTCCGGCTCCCGGAGGCGAAGAAGCGGCTTCTTCGCTCAAAGGCGATTGTACCGGTCACTGTGCACTCCAGTGCGGCGGCTTCTTCTGAAATGTGCCCGGGACCGGGGCATAGCTCCTGGGAGCTCTGTATGCTTCGTCGTTAGCATCATTTTTGGTCTACATCATTGCAGAAAGGTTTTCCACTATGTCTGGCATGGGGAAACTGTGCCAGCACAGAAAACATCTTCTATCGTGTTTTATATATGTTGAAGAGATCTCTACAGAAGTTTATGCACGAAGAAAAACAAAGTTGTCCAAAACACCTTCCTACCGAATATTCATGTGTTTGGAAAATAAGAAGATTGTTAATGTACTGTTTTCTATCAGATTGCAAGCTGCGGAAACTATCCCAGTGTTGTGCAGCTTCATTCTTCACCTTTCCGAAGCAGCCGCTCTCTCCGGCTCCCGGAGGCGAAAAAGCGGCTTCTTCGCGCAAAGGCGATTGTGCCGGTCACTGTGCTCTGCAGTGCGGCGGCTTCTGCCGAATAGTGCCCGGGACTGGCGCTTAGCTCCGGGGAGCTCCGTATCCTTCGTCTTTCCAGACTATTGTGGTCTACAACATTGCAGAAAGGTTTTCCACTATGTTAAGCAAGGAGAAACTGTGCCAGCACAGAAAACATCTCCCATCGTGTTTTACATGTTGCAGAGAGCTCTGCAGAAGTTTATGCACGAAGAAAAAGAAAGTTGTCCAAAACACCTTCCAACCGAATGTTCATGTGTTTGGAAAAGGTAGGAGAGTGGTAAGGTACTGTTTTCTATCAGTATGCAAGATGCGCTCACTATCCCAGTGTTGTGCAGCTTCATTCTTCACCTGTCTGAAGCAGCCACTTTCTTCGGCTCCCGGAGGCGAAGAAGCGGCATCTTCGCGCAAAGGCGATTGTGCCGGTCACAGTGCACTCCAGTGCGGCGGCTTCTTCTGAAATGTGCCCGGGATTGGGGCATAGCTCCGGGGATCTCCGTACTTCGCTCTTAATGGACTTTTGTGGCCTACATCATTGCAGAAAGGTTTTCCACTATGTTAAGCAAGGAGAAACTGTGCCAGCACAGAAAACATCTCCCATCGTGTTTTACATGTTGCAGAGAGCTCTGCAGAAGTTTAAGCACGAATAAAATTAACTTGTCCAAAACACCTTCCAACCGAATGTTCATGTGTTTGGAAAAGGTAGGACAGTGGTAAGGTACGGTTATCTATCAGTCTGCAAGCTGCGCACACTATCCCAGTGTTTTGCAGCTTCATTCTCACCTTACCGAATCTACTGGTCTCTCCGGCTCCCGGAGGCGAAGAAGCGGCTTCTTCGCGCAAAGGCGATTGTACCGGTCACTGTGCACTCCAGTGCGGCGGCTACTGACGAAATGTGCCCGGGACCGGGGCATAGCTCCTGGGAGCTCTGTATGCTTCGTCTTTAGCATCATTTTTGGTCTACATCATTGCAGAAAGGTTTTCCACTATGTTAAGCAAGGAGAAACTGTGCCAGCACAGAAAACATCTCCCATCGTGTTTTACATGTTGAAGAGAACTCTATAGAAGTTTATGCACGAAGAAAAAGAAAGTTGTCCAAAACACCATCCTACCGAATATTCATGTGTTTGGAAAATAAGAAGATTGGTAAGGTACTGTTTTCTATCAGTTTGCAAGATGCACACACTATCCCAGTGTTGTGCAGCTTCATTCTTCACCTGTCTGAAGCAGTAGCTCTCTCCGGCTCCAGGAGGCGAAGAAGCGGCATCTTCGCGCAAAGGCGATTGTGCCGGTCACAGTGCACTCCAGTGCGGCGGCTTCTGACGAAACGTGCCCGGGACCGGCGCTTAGCTCCGGGGACCTCCGTATCCTTCGTCTTTCGGGATTTTGTGGTCTACATCATTGCAGAAAGGTTTTCCACTATGTCTGGCATGGAGAAATTGTGCCAGCACAGAAAACATCTCCCATCGTGTTTTACATGTTGAAGAGAGCTCTGCAGAAGTTTATGCACGAAGAAAAAGAAAGTTGTCCAGAACACCTTCCAACCGAATGTTCATGTGTTTGGAAAAGGTAGGAGAATGATAAAGTACTGTTTTCTATCAGTTTACAAGCTGCGCACACTATCCCAATGTTGTGCAGCTTCATTCTTCACCTGTCTGAAGCAGCCACTCTCTTCGGCTCCTGGAGGCGAAAAGGCTTCTTCGCGCAAAGGCGATTGTGCCGGTCACAGTGCACTCCAGTGCGGCGGCTACTGACGAAATGTGCCCGGGACCGGCGCGCTTAGTTTCGGGGAGCTCCGTACTTTGGTCTTTAGCGTCATTTTTGGTCTACATCATTGCAGAAAGGTTTTCCACTATGTTAGGCAAGGAGAAACTGTGCCAGCACAGAAAACATCTCCCATCGTGTTTTATATGTTGAAGAGAGCTCTACAGAAGTTTATGCACGAAGAAAAACAAAGTTGTCCTAAACACCATCCTACCGAATATTCATGTGTTTGGAAAATAAGAAGATTGGTAAGGTACTGTTTTCTATCAGATTGCAAGCTGCGCATACTATCCCAGTGTTGTGCAGCTTCATTCTTCACCTTTCCGAAGCAGCCGCTCTCTCAGGCTCCCGGAGGCGAAGAAGCGGCTTCTTCGAGTAAAGGCAATTGCACCCGTCACAGTGCACTCCAGTGCGGCGGCTTCTTCTGAAATGTGCCCGGGACCGGCGCTTAGCTCCGGGGAGATCCGTACTTTCGTCTTTATGGACTTTTGTGGCCTACATCATTGCAGAAAGGTTTTCCACTACGTTAGGCAAAGAGAAACTGTGCCAGCACAGAAAACATCTCCCATCGTGTTTTACATGTTGCAGAGAGCTCTGCAGCAGTTTATGCACGAAGAAAAAGAAAGTTGTCCAGAACACCTTCCAACGGAATGTTCATATGTCTGGAAAAGGTAGGACAGTGGTAAGGTACTGCTTTCTATCAGTTTGCAAGCTGCGCACACTATCCCAGTGTTGTGCAGCTTCATTGTTCACCATTCCGAAGCAGCCGCACTCTCCAGCTGCCGGAGGCGAAGATGCGGCTTCTTCGAGCAAAGACGATGGCGCCGGTCACAGTGCGCTGCAGTGCGGCAGCTTCTGCCGGAATGTGCCCGGGACCGGCGCTTAGCTCCGGGGAGCTCCGTATCCTTCGTCTTTAGCGACTTTTGTGGCCTACATCATTGCTGAAAGGTTTTCCACTACGTTAGGCAAGGAGAAACTGTGCCAGCACAGAAAACATCTCCCATCGTGTTTTACATGTTGCAGAGAGCTCTGCTGAAGTTTATGAACGAAGAAAAAGAAAGTTGTCCAGAACACCTTCCAACCGAATGTTCATGTGTTTGGAAAAGGTAGGACAGTGGTAAGGTACTGCTTTCTATCAGTTTGCAAGCTGCGCACACTATCCCAGTGTTGTGCAGCTTCATTGTTCACCATTCCGAAGCAGCCGCACTCTCCAGCTGCCGGAGGCGAAGATGCGGCTTCTTCGAGCAAAGGCGATTGCGCCGGACACAGTGCGCTGCGGTGCGGCAGCTTCTGCCGGAATGTGCCCGGGACCGGCGCTTAGCTCCGGGGACCTCCGTATCCTTCGTCTTTAGCGTCTTTTGTCGTCTACATCATTGCAGAAAGGTTTTCCACTATGTTAGGCAAGGAGAAATTGTGCCAGCACAGAAAACATCTCCCATCGTGTTTTACATGTTCCAGAGAGCTCTACAGAGTGTGTTGCAAGACGAAAAACCAAGTTGTCCAAAACACCTTCCAAACGAATGTTCATGTGTTTGGAAAAGGTAGGAAAGTGGTAAGGTACTGTTTTCTATCACTTTGCAAGCTGTGCACACTATCCCAGTGTTGTGCAGCTTCATTCTTCACCTTTCCAAAGAAGCCGCTCTCTCCGGCTTCCGGAGGCGAAGAAGCGGCTTCTTCGCGCAAAGGCAATTGTTCCGGTCACAGTGCTACGAAGTGCGGCGGCTTCTGACGAATTGTGCCAGGCACCGGGGCTATGTCCGGGACATCCGTGCCTTTTTCTTCTGGACTTCTCTGGTCAACATCATGGCAAAAATCTTTTCCAATATGTCTGGCAAGGAGAAACTGTGCCAACACAGAAAACATCTCCCATCGTGTTTTAAATGTTGCAGAGAGCTCTACAGAGTGTGTTGCAAGAAGAAAAACAAAATTGTCCAAAACACCTTCCAATCGAATGTTCATGTGTTTGGAAAAGGTAGACGACTGTAAGGTACTGTTTTCTATCAGTATGCAAGATGCGCACACTATCCCAGTGTTGTGCAGCTTCATTCTTCACCTGTCTGAAGCAGCCACTTTCTTCGGCTCCCGGAGGCGAAGAAGCGGCTTCTTCGCGCAAAGGCGATTGTGCCGGTCACAGTGCACTCCAGTGCGGCGGCTACTGACGAAATGTGCCCGGGACCGGCGCGCTTAGTTTCGGGGAGCCCGTACTTTCGTCTTTAGCGTCATTTTTGGTCTACATCATTGCAGAAAGGTTTTCCACTATGTTAAGCAAGGAGAAACTGTGCCAGCACAGAAAACATCTCCCATCGTGTTTTACATGTTGCACAGAGCTCTGCTGAAGTTTATGCACGAAGAAAAAGAAAGTTGTCCAGAACACCTTCCAACGGAATGTTCATATGTTTGGAAAAGGTAGGACAGTGGTAAGGTACTGCTTTCTATCAGATTGCAAGATGCGCACACTATCCCAGTGTTGTGCAGCTTCATTCTTCACCATTCCGAAGCAGCCGCTCTTTTGGGCTCCCGGAGGCGAAGAAGCGGCTTCTTCGAGCAAAGGCGATTGTGCCGGTCACTGTGCTCTGCAGTGCGGCGGCTACTGACGAAATGTGCCCGGGACCAGCACTTAGCTCCGGGGAGCTCCGTATCCTTCGTCTTTCCAGACTTTTGTGGTCTACATCATTGCAGAATGGTTTTCCACTATGTTAAGCAAGGAGAAACTGTGCCAGCACGGAAAACATCGCCCATCGTGTTTTACATTTTGAAGAGAGCTCTGCAGAAGTTTATGCACGAAGAAAAAGAAAGTTGTCCAAAACACCTTCCTTAAAAATGTTCATGTGTTTGGAAAAGGTAGGACAGTGGTAAGGTACTGTTTTCTATCAGATTGCAAGCTGTGCACACAATCCCAGGGTTGTGCAGCTTCATTCTTCACCTTTCCGAAGTAGCCGCTCTCTCCGGCTTCCGGAGGCGAAGAAGCGGCTTCTTCGAGCAAAGGCGATTGCGCCGGTAACAGTGCGCTGCAGTGCGGCAGCTTCTGCCGGAATGTGCCCGGGACAGGCGGTTAGCTCCGGGTACATCCATACAATCTTCTTTCTGGACTTTTGTGGTCTACATCATGCAAAAAACATTTCCCCTATGTCTGGCAAGGAGACACTGTGCCAACACAGAAAACATATCCCTTCTTGTTTTACATGTTGCAGAGAGCTCTGCAGAAGTTTAAGCACGAAGAAAAAGAAAGTTGTGCAAAACACCTTCCAATGGCATGTTCATGTGTTTGTAAAAGGTAGGACAGTGGTAAGGTACTGTTTTCTATCAGTTTGCAAGCTGCGCACACTATCCCAGTGTTGTGCAGCTTCATTCTTCACCTTTCCGAAGCAGCCGCTCTTTTGGGCTCCCGGAGGCGAAGAAGCGGCTTCTTCGAGCAAAGGCGATTGTGCCGGTCACTGTGCTCTGCAGTGCGGCGGCTTCTGACAAAATGTTCCCGGGACCAGCACTTAGCTCCGGGGAGCTCCGTATCCTTCGTCTTTCCAGACTTTTGTGGTCTACATCATTGCAGAATGGTTTTCCACTATGTTAGGCAAGGAAAAATTGTGCCAGCACAGAAAACATCTCCCATCGTGTTTTATATGTTGTAGAGAACTCTGCAGAAGTTTATGCACGAAGAAAAAGAAAGTTGTCCAAAACACCTTCCTTAAAAATGTTCATGTGTTTGGAAAAGGTAGGAGAGTGGTAAGGTACTGCTTTGGATCTGTTTGCAAGCTGCGCACACTATCCCAGTGTTGTGCAGCTTTATTCTCACCTGTCGGAAGCAGCCACTTTCTTGGGCTCCTGGAGGCGAAGAGGCTTCTTCGCGCAAAGGCGATTGTACCGGTCACTGTGCTCTGCAGTGCGGCGGCATCTGTCGAAATATGCCCGGGACCGGCGCTTAGCTCCGGGGACCTCCGTACTTTCGTCTTTCTGGACTTTTGTGGCCTACATCATTGCAGAAAGGTTTTCCACTATGTTAAGCAAGGAGAAACTGTGCCAGCACAGAAAACATCTCCCATCGTGTTTTACATGTTGCAGAGAGCTCTGCAGAAGTTTATGCACGAATAAAATTAACTTGTCCAAAACACCTTCCAACCGAATGTTCATGTGTTTGGAAAAGGTAGGACAGTGGTAAGGTACGGTTATCTATCAGTCTGCAAGCTGCGCACACTATCCCAGTGTTTTGCAGCTTCATTCTCACCTTACCGAAGCTACTGGTCTCTCCGGCTCCCGGAGGCGAAGAAGCGGCTTCTTCGCGCAAAGGCGATTGTACCGGTCACTGTGCACTCCAGTGCGGCGGCTACTGACGAAATGTGCCCGGGACCGGCGCGCTTAGTTTCGGGGAGCTCCGTACTTTGGTCTTTAGGGTCATTTTTGGTCTACATCATTGCAGAAAGGTTTTCCACTATGTTAGGCAAGGAGAAACTGTGCCAGCACAGAAAACATCTCCCATCGTGTTTTACATGTTGCAGAGAGCTCTGCAGCAGTTTATGCACGAAGAAAAAGAAAGTTGTCCAAAACACCTTCCAACGGAATGTTCATATGTCTGGAAAAGGTAGGACAGTGGTAAGGTACTGCTTTCTATCAGTTTGCAAGCTGCGCACACTATCCCAGTGTTTTGCAGCTTCATTGTTCACCATTCCGAAGCAGCCGCACTCTCCAGCTGCCGGAGGCGAAGATGCGGCTTCTTCGAGCAAAGACGATGGCGCCGGTCACAGTGCGCTGCAGTGCGGCAGCTTCTGCCGGAATGTGCCCGGGACCGGCGCTTAGCTCCGGGGAGCTCCGTATCCTTCGTCTTTAGCGACTTTTGTGGCCTACATCATTGCTGAAAGGTTTTCCACTACGTTAGGCAAGGAGAAACTGTGCCAGCACAGAAAACATCTCCCATCGTGTTTTACATGTTGCAGAGAGCTCTGCTGAAGTTTATGAACGAAGAAAAAGAAAGTTGTCCAGAACACCTTCCAACCGAATGTTCATGTGTTTGGAAAAGGTAGGACAGTGGTAAGGTACTGCTTTCTATCAGTTTGCAAGCTGCGCACACTATCCCAGTGTTGTGCAGCTTCATTGTTCACCATTCCGAAGCAGCCGCACTCTCCAGCTGCCGGAGGCGAAGATGCGGCTTCTTCGAGCAAAGGCGATTGCGCCGGACACAGTGCGCTGCGGTGCGGCAGCTTCTGCCGGAATGTGCCCGGGACCGGCGCTTAGCTCCGGGGAGCTCCGTATCCTTCGTCTTTAGCGTCTTTTGTCGTCTACATCATTGCAGAAAGGTTTTCCACTATGTTAGGCAAGGAGAAATTGTGCCAGCACAGAAAACATCTCCCATCGTGTTTTACATGTTCCAGAGAGCTCTACAGAGTGTGTTGCAAGACGAAAAACCAAGTTGTCCAAAACACCTTCCAAACGAATGTTCATGTGTTTGGAAAAGGTAGGAAAGTGGTAAGGTACTGTTTTCTATCAGTTTGCAAGCTGTGCACACTATCCCAGTGTTGTGCAGCTTCATTCTTCACCTTTCCAAAGAAGCCGCTCTCTCCGGCTTCCGGACGCGAAGAAGCGGCTTCTTCGCGCAAAGGCAATTGTTCCGGTCACAGTGCTACGAAGTGCGGCGGCTTCTGACGAATTGTGCCAGGCACCGGGGCTATGTCCGGGACATCCGTGCCTTTTTCTTCTGGACTTCTCTGGTCAACATCATGGCAAAAATCTTTTCCAATATGTCTGGCAAGGAGAAACTGTGCCAACACAGAAAACATCTCCCATCGTGTTTTAAATGTTGCAGAGAGCTCTACAGAGTGTGTTGCAAGAAGAAAAACAAAATTGTCCAAAACACCTTCCAATCGAATGTTCATGTGTTTGGAAAAGGTAGACGACTGTAAGGTACTGTTTTCTATCAGTATGCAAGATGCGCACACTATCCCAGTGTTGTGCAGCTTCATTCTTCACCTGTCTGAAGCAGCCACTTTCTTCGGCTCCCGGAGGCGAAGAAGCGGCTTCTTCGCGCAAAGGCGATTGTGCCGGTCACAGTGCACTCCAGTGCGGCGGCTACTGACGAAATGTGCCCGGGACCGGCGCGCTTAGTTTCGGGGAGCCCGTACTTTCGTCTTTAGCGTCATTTTTGGTCTACATCATTGCAGAAAGGTTTTCCACTATGTTAAGCAAGGAGAAACTGTGCCAGCACAGAAAACATCTCCCATCGTGTTTTACATGTTGCACAGAGCTCTGCTGAAGTTTATGCACGAAGAAAAAGAAAGTTGTCCAGAACACCTTCCAACGGAATGTTCATATGTTTGGAAAAGGTAGCAAAGTGGTAAGGTACTGCTTTATATCAGATTGCAAGATGCGCACACTATCCCAGTGTTGTGCAGCTTCATTCTTCACCTTTCCGAAGCAGCCGCTCTTTTGGGCTCCCGGAGGCGAAGAAGCGGCTTCTTCGAGCAAAGGCGATTGTGCCGGTCACTGTGCTCTGCAGTGCGGCGGCTACTGACGAAATGTGCCCGGGACCAGCACTTAGCTCCGGGGAGCTCCGTATCCTTCGTCTTTCCAGACTTTTGTGGTCTACATCATTGCAGAATGGTTTTCCACTATGTTAAGCAAGGAGAAACTGTGCCAGCACGGAAAACATCGCCCATCGTGTTTTACATTTTGAAGAGAGCTCTGCAGAAGTTTAAGCACGAAGAAAAAGAAAGTTGTCCAAAACACCTTCCTTAAAAATGTTCATGTGTTTGGAAAAGGTAGGACAGTGGTAAGGTACTGTTTTCTATCAGATTGCAAGCTGTGCACACAATCCCAGGGTTGTGCAGCTTCATTCTTCACCTTTCCGAAGCAGCCGCTCTCTCCGGCTTCCGGAGGCGAAGAAGCGGCTTCTTCGAGCAAAGGCGATTGCGCCGGTCACAGTGCGCTGCAGTGCGGCAGCTTCTGCCGGAATGTGCCCGGGACAGGCGGTTAGCTCCGGGTACATCCATACAATCTTCTTTCTGGACTTTTGTGGTCTACATCATGCAAAAAACATTTCCCCTATGTCTGGCAAGGAGACACTGTGCCAACACAGAAAACATATCCCTTCTTGTTTTACATGTTGCAGAGAGCTCTGCAGAAGTTTAAGCACGAAGAAAAAGAAAGTTGTGCAAAACACCTTCCAATGGCATGTTCATGTGTTTGTAAAAGGTAGGACAGTGGTAAGGTACTGTTTTCTATCAGTTTGCAAGCTGCGCACACTATCCCAGTGTTGTGCAGCTTCATTCTTCACCTTTCCGAAGCAGCCGCTCTTTTGGGCTCCCGGAGGCGAAGAAGCGGCTTCTTCGAGCAAAGGCGATTGTGCCGGTCACTGTGCTCTGCAGTGCGGCGGCTTCTGACAAAATGTTCCCGGGACCAGCACTTAGCTCCGGGGAGCTCCGTATCCTTCGTCTTTCCAGACTTTTGTGGTCTACATCATTGCAGAATGGTTTTCCACTATGTTAGGCAAGGAAAAATTGTGCCAGCACAGAAAACATCTCCCATCGTGTTTTATATGTTGTAGAGAACTCTGCAGAAGTTTATGCACGAAGAAAAAGAAAGTTGTCCAAAACACCTTCCTTAAAAATGTTCATGTGTTTGGAAAAGGTAGGAGAGTGGTAAGGTACTGCTTTGGATCTGTTTGCAAGCTGCGCACACTATCCCAGTGTTGTGCAGCTTTATTCTCACCTGTCGGAAGCAGCCACTTTCTTGGGCTCCTGGAGGCGAAGAGGCTTCTTCGCGCAAAGGCGATTGTACCGGTCACTGTGCTCTGCAGTGCGGCGGCATCTGTCGAAATATGCCCGGGACCGGCGCTTAGCTCCGGGGACCTCCGTACTTTCGTCTTTCTGGACTTTTGTGCCCTACATCATTGCAGAAAGGTTTTCCCCTATGTTAAGCAAGGAGAAACTGTGCCAGCACAGAAAACATCTCCCATCGTGTTTTACATGTTGCAGAGAGCTCTGCAGAAGTTTAAGCACGAATAAAATTAACTTGTCCAAAACACCTTCCAACCGAATGTTCATGTGTTTGGAAAAGGTAGGACAGTGGTAAGGTACGGTTATCTATCAGTCTGCAAGCTGCGCACACTATCCCAGTGTTTTGCAGCTTCATTCTCACCTTACCGAAGCTACTGGTCTCTCCGGCTCCCGGAGGCGAAGAAGCGGCTTCTTCGCGCAAAGGCGATTGTACCGGTCACTGTGCACTCCAGTGCGGCGGCTACTGACGAAATGTGCCCGGGACCGGCGCGCTTAGTTTCGGGGAGCTCCGTACTTTGGTCTTTAGCGTCATTTTTGGTCTACATCATTGCAGAAAGGTTTTCCACTATGTTAGGCAAGGAGAAACTGTGCCAGCACAGAAAACATCTCCCATCGTGTTTTATATGTTGAAGAGAGCTCTACAGAAGTTTATGCACGAAGAAAAACAAAGTTGTCCTAAACACCATCCTACCGAATATTCATGAGTTTGGAAAATAAGAAGATTGGTAAGGTACTGTTTTCTATCAGATTGCAAGCTGCGCATACTATCCCAGTGTTGTGCAGCTTCATTCTTCACCTTTCCGAAGCAGCCGCTCTCTCAGGCTCCCGGAGGCGAAGAAGCGGCTTCTTCGAGTAAAGGCAATTGCACCCGTCACAGTGCACTCCAGTGCGGCGGCTTCTGCCGAAATGTGCCCGGGACCGGTGCTTAGCTCCGGGGAGATCCGTACTTTCGTCTTTATGGACTTTTGTGGCCTACATCATTGCAGAAAGGTTTTCCACTACGTTAGGCAAAGAGAAACTGTGCCAGCACAGAAAACATCTCCCATCGTGTTTTACATGTTGCAGAGAGCTCTGCAGCAGTTTATGCACGAAGAAAAAGAAAGTTGTCCAAAACACCTTCCAACGGAATGTTCATATGTCTGGAAAAGGTAGGACAGTGGTAAGGTACTGCTTTCTATCAGTTTGCAAGATGCGCACACTATCCCAGTGTTGTGCAGCTTCATTGTTCACCATTCCGAAGCAGCCGCACTCTCCAGCTGCCGGAGGCGAAGATGCGGCTTCTTCGAGCAAAGACGATGGCGCCGGTCACAGTGCGCTGCAGTGCGGCAGCTTCTGCCGGAATGTGCCCGGGACCGGCGCTTAGCTCCGGGGAGCTCCGTATCCTTCGTCTTTAGCGACTTTTGTGGCCTACATCATTGCTGAAAGGTTTTCCACTACGTTAGGCAAGGAGAAACTGTGCCAGCACAGAAAACATCTCCCATCGTGTTTTACATGTTGCAGAGAGCTCTGCTGAAGTTTATGAACGAAGAAAAAGAAAGTTGTTATAAACACCTTCCAACCGAATGTTCATGTGTTTGGAAAAGGTAGGACAGTGGTAAGGTACTGCTTTCTATCAGTTTGCAAGCTGCGCACACTATCCCAGTGTTGTGCAGCTTCATTCTTCACCTTTCCGAAGCAGCCGCACTCTCCAGCTGCCGGAGGCGAAGATGCGGCTTCTTCGAGCAAAGGCGATTGCGCCGGTCACAGTGCTCTGCAGTGCTGCGGCTTCTGCCGGAATGTGCCCGGGACCGGCGCTTAGCTCCGGGGAGCTCCGTATCCTTCGTCTTTAGCGTCTTTTGTCGTCTACATCATTGCAGAATGGTTTTCCACTATGTTAGGCAAGGAGAAATTGTGCCAGCACAGAAAACATCTCCCATCGTGTTTTATATGTTGTAGAGAGCTCTGCAGAAGTTTATGCACGAAGAAAACGAAAGTTGTCCAAAACACCTTCCAACCGAATGTTCATGTGTTTGGAAAAGGTAGGACAGTGGTAAGGTACGGTTATCTATCAGTCTGCAAGCTGCGCACACTATCCCAGTGTTGTGCAGCTTCATTCTTCACCTTTCCGAAGCTACTGGTCTCTCCGGCTCCCGGAGGCGAAGAAGCGGCTTCTTCGCGCAAAGGCGATTGTACCGGTCACTGTGCACTCCAGTGAGGCGGCTTCTTCTGAAATGTGCCCGGGACTGGGGCATAGCTCCTGGGAGCTCTGTATGCTTCGTCGTTAGCATCATTTTTGGTCTACATCATTGCAGAAAGGTTTTCCACTATGTCTGGCATGGAGAAACTGTGCCAGCACAGAAAACATCTCCCATCGTGTTTTACATGTTGAAGAGAGCTCTGCAGAAGTTTAAGCACGAAGAAAAAGAAAGTTGTCCAAAACACCTTCCAACCGAATGTTCATGTGTTTGGAAAAGGTAGGAGAGTGGTAAGGTACTGTTTTCTATCAGTATGCAAAATGCGCTCACTATCCCAGTGTTGTGCAGCTTCATTCTTCACCTGTCTGAAGCAGCCACTTTCTTCGGCTCCCGGAGGCGAAGAAGCGGCATCTTCGCGCAAAGGCGATTGTGCCGGTCACAGTGCACTCCAGTGCGGCGGCTTCTTCTGAAATGTGCCCGGGATTGGGGCATAGCTCCGGGGATCTCCGTACTTCGGTCTTAATGGACTTTTGTGGTCTACATCATTGCAGAAAGGTTTTCCACTATGTTAAGCAAGGAGAAACTGTGCCAGCACAGAAAACATCTCCCATCGTGTTTACATGTTGCAGAGAGCTCTGCAGAAGTTTAAGCACGAATAAAATTAACTTGTCCAAAACACCTTCCAACCGAATGTTCATGTGTTTGGAAAAGGTAGGAGAGTGGTAAGGTACGGTTATCTATCAGTCTGCAAGCTGCGCACACTATCCCAGTGTTTTGCAGCTTCATTCTCACCTTACCGAAGCTACTGGTATCTCCGGCTCCCGGAGGCGAAGAAGCGGCTTCTTCGCGCAAAGGCGATTGTACCGGTCACTGTGCACTCCAGTGCGGCGGCTACTGACGAAATGTGCCCGGGACAGGGGCATAGCTCCTGGGAGCTCTGTATGCTTCGTCTTTAGCATCATTTTTGGTCTACATCATTGCAGAAAGGTTTTCCACTATGTTAAGCAAGGAGAAACTGTGCCAGCACAGAAAACATCTCCCATCGTGTTTTACATGTTGAAGAGAACTCTATAGAAGTTTATGCACGAAGAAAAAGAAAGTTGTCCAAAACACCATCCTACCGAATATTCATGTGTTTGGAAAATAAGAAGATTGGTAAGGTACTGTTTTCTATCAGTTTGCAAGATGCACACACTATCCCAGTGTTGTGCAGCTTCATTCTTCACCTTTCTGAAGCAGTAGCTCTCTCCGGCTCCAGGAGGCGAAGAAGCGGCTTCTTCGCGCAAAGGCGATTGTTCCGGTCACAGTGCACTCCAGTGCGGCGGCTTCTGACGAAACGTGCCCGGGACCGGCGCTTAGCTCCGGGGACCTCCGTATCCTTCGTCTTTCGGGATTTTGTGGTCTACATCATTGCAGAAAGGTTTTCCACTATGTCTGGCATGGAGAAACTGTGCCAGCACAGAAAACATCTCCCATCGTGTTTTACATGTTGAAGAGAGCTCTGCAGAAGTTTATGCACGAAGAAAAAGAAAGTTGTCCAAAACACCTTCCAACCGAATGTTCATGTGTTTGGAAAAGGTAGGAGAATGATAAAGTACTGTTTTCTATCAGTTTACAAGCTGCGCACACTATCCCAATGTTGTGCAGCTTCATTCTTCACCTGTCTGAAGCAGCCACTCTCTTCGGCTCCTGGAGGCGAAAAGGCTTCTTCGCGCAAAGGCGATTGTGCCGGTCACAGTGCACTCCAGTGCGGCGGCTACTGACGAAATGTGCCCGGGACCGGCGCGCTTAGTTTCGGGGAGCTCCGTACTTTGGTCTTTAGCGTCATTTTTGGTCTACATCATTGCAGAAAGGTTTTCCACTATGTTAGGCAAGGAGAAACTGTGCCAGCACAGAAAACATCTCCCATCGTGTTTTATATGTTGAAGAGAGCTCTACAGAAGTTTATGCACGAAGAAAAACAAAGTTGTCCTAAACACCATCCTACCGAATATTCATGTGTTTGGAAAATAAGAAGATTGGTAAGGTACTGTTTTCTATCAGTTTGCAAGCTGTGCACACTATCCCAGTGTTGTGCAGCTTCATTCTTCACCTTTCCAAAGAAGCCGCTCTCTCCGGCTTCCGGACGCGAAGAAGCGGCTTCTTCGCGCAAAGGCAATTGTTCCGGTCACAGTGCTACGAAGTGCGGCGGCTTCTGACGAATTGTGCCAGGCACCGGGGCTATGTCCGGGACATCCGTGCCTTTTTCTTCTGGACTTCTCTGGTCAACATCATGGCAAAAATCTTTTCCAATATGTCTGGCAAGGAGAAACTGTGCCAACACAGAAAACATCTCCCATCGTGTTTTAAATGTTGCAGAGAGCTCTACAGAGTGTGTTGCAAGAAGAAAAACAAAATTGTCCAAAACACCTTCCAATCGAATGTTCATGTGTTTGGAAAAGGTAGACGACTGTAAGGTACTGTTTTCTATCAGTATGCAAGATGCGCACACTATCCCAGTGTTGTGCAGCTTCATTCTTCACCTGTCTGAAGCAGCCACTTTCTTCGGCTCCCGGAGGCGAAGAAGCGGCTTCTTCGCGCAAAGGCGATTGTGCCGGTCACAGTGCACTCCAGTGCGGCGGCTTCTTCTGAAATGTGCCTGGGATTGGGGCATAGCTCCGGGGATCTCCGTACTTTCGTCTTTCTGGACTTTTGTGGCCTACATCATTGCAGAAAGGTTTTCCACTATGTTAAGCAAGGAGAAACTGTGCCAGCACAGAAAACATCGCCCATCGTGTTTTATATGTTGCAGAGAGCTCTGCTGAAGTTTATGCACGAAGAAAAAGAAAGTTGTTGAAAACACCTTCCAACCGAATGTTCATGTGTTTGGAAAAGGTAGGAGAGTGGTAAGGTACTGTTTTCTATCAGTTTGCAAGCTGCGCACACTATCCCAGTGTTGTGCAGCTTCATTGTTCACCTTTCCGAAGCAGCCGCAACTCTCCAGCTGCCGGAGGCGAAGATGCGGCTTCTTCGAGCAAAGGCAATTGCACCCGTCACAGTGCACTCCAGTGCGGTGGCTTCTGCCGAAATGTGCCCGGGACCGGGGCATAGCTCCTGGGAGCTCTGTATGCTTCGTCTTTAGCATCATTTTTGGTCTACATCATTGCAGAAAGGTTTTCCACTATGTCTGGCATGGAGAAACTGTGCCAGCACAGAAAACATCTCCCATCGTGTTTTACATGTTGCAGAGAGCTCTGCTGAAGTTTATGCACGAAGAAAAAGAAAGTTGTTGAAAACACCTTCCAACTAAATGTTCTTGTGTTTGGAAAAGGTAGCAAAGTGGTAAGGTACTGTTTTCTATCAGTTTGCAAGCTGAGCACACTATCCCAGTGTTGTGCAGCTTCATTCTTCACCTTTCCGAAGTAGCCGCACACTCCAGCTGCCGGAGGCGAAGATGCGGCTTCTTCGAGCAAAGGAAATTGCACCCTTCACAGTGCCCTCCAGTGCGGCGGCTTCTTCTGAAATGTGCCCGGGACCTGCGCTTAGCTCCGGGGACCTCCGTACGTTCTTCTTTCTGGACTTTTGTGGCCTACATCATTGCAGAAAGGTTTTCCACTATGTTAAGCAAGGAGAAACTGTGCCAGCACAGAAAACATCTCCCATCGTGTTTTACATGTTGAAGAGAGCTCTGCTGAAGTTTATGCACGAAGAAAAAGAAAGTTGTCCAAAACACCTTCCAATCGAATGTTCATGTGTTTGGAAAAGGTAGGAGAGAAGTAAGGTACTGTTTTGGATCAGTTTGCAAGCTGCGCACACTATCCCAGTGTTGTGCAGCTTCATTCTTCACCTGTCTGAAGCAGCCACTGTCTTCGGCTCCTGGAGGCGAAGAGGCTTCTTCGCGGAAAGGCGATTGTGCCGGTCACTGTGCACTCCAGTGCGCCGGCTACTGACGAGATGTGCACCGGGACCGGCGCTTACTTTCGGGGAGATCCGTACTTTCGTCTTTAGCGTCATTTTTGGTCTACATCATTGCAGAAAGGTTTTCCACTACGTTAGGCAAGGAGAAACTCTGCCAGCACAGAAAACATCTTCCATGGTGTTTTACATTTTGAAGAGAGCTCTGCAGAAGTTTATGCACAAAGAAAGAGAAGGTTGTTGAAAGCACCTTCCAACTGATTGGTCATGTGTTTGGAAAAGGTAGGACAGTGGTAAGGTACTGTTTTCTATCAGTTTGCAAGCTGCGCACACTATCCCAGTGTTGTGCAGCTTCATTCTTCACCTGTCTGAAGCAGCCACTCTCTTCGGCTCCTGGAGGCGAAGAAGCGGCTTCTTCGCTCAAAGGCGATTGTGCCGGTCACAGTGCACTCCAGTGCGGCGGCTACTGACGAAATGTGCCCGGGACCGGCGCGCTTAGTTTCGGGGAGCCCGTACTTTCGTCTTTAGCGTCATTTTTTGGTCTACATCATTGCAGAAAGGTTTTCCACTATGTTAAGCAAGGAGAAACTGTGCCAGCACAGAAAACATCTCCCATCGTGTTTTACATGTTGCAGAGAGCTCTGCAGAAGTTTATGCACGAAGAAAAAGAAAGTTGTCCAGAACACCTTCCAACGGAATGTTCATATGTTTGGAAAAGGTAGCAAAGTGGTAAGGTACTGCTTTCTATTAGATTGCAAGATGCGCACACTATCCCAGTGTTGTGCAGCTTCATTCTTCACCATTCCGAAGCAGCCGCTCTTTTGGGCTCCCGGAGGCGAAGAAGCGGCTTCTTCGAGCAAAGGCGATTGTGCCGGTCACTGTGCTCTGCAGTGCGGCGGCTTCTGACAAAATGTGCCCGGGACCAGCACTTAGCTCCTGGGAGCTCCGTATCCTTCGTCTTTCCAGACTTTTGTGGTCTACATCATTGCAGAATGGTTTTCCACTATGTTAAGCAAGGAGAAACTGTGCCAGCACGGAAAACATCGCCCATCGTGTTTTACATTTTGAAGAGAGCTCTGCAGAAGTTTATGCACGAAGAAAAAGAAAGTTGTCGAAAACACCTTCCTTAAAAATGTTCATGTGTTTGGAAAAGGTAGGACAGTGGTAAGGTACTGTTTTCTATCAGATTGCAAGCTGTGCACACAATCCCAGGGTTGTGCAGCTTCATTCTTCACCTTTCCGAAGTAGCCGCTCTCTCCGGCTTCCGGAGGCGAAGAAGCGGCTTCTTCGAGCAAAGGCGATTGCGCCGGTCACAGTGCGCTGCAGTGCGGCAGCTTCTGCCGGAATGTGCCCGGGACAGGCGGTTAGCTCCGGGTACATCCATACAATCTTCTTTCTGCACTTTTGTGGTCTACATCATGCAAAAAACATTTCCCCTATGTCTGGCAAGGAGACACTGTGCCAACACAGAAAACATCTCCCTTCTTGTTTTACATGTTGCAGAGAGCTCTGCTGAAGTTTAAGCACGAAGAAAAAGAAAGTTGTGCAAAACACCTTCCAATGGCATGTTCATGTGTTTGTAAAAGGTAGGACAGTTGTAAGGTACTGTTTTCTATCAGTTTGCAAGCTGCGCACACTATCCCAGTGTTGTGCAGCTTCATTCTTCACCTTTCCGAAGCAGCCGCTCTTTTGGGCTCCCGGAGGCGAAGATGCGGCTTCTTCGAGCAAAGGCGATTGTGCCGGTCACTGTGCTCTGCAGTGCGGCGGCTTCTGACAAAATGTTCCCGGGACCAGCACTTAGCTCCGGGGAGCTCCGTATCCTTCGTCTTTCCAGACTTTTGTGGTCTACATCATTGCAGAATGGTTTTCCACTATGTTAGGCAAGGAAAAATTGTGCCAGCACAGAAAACATCTCCCATCGTGTTTTATATGTTGTAGAGAACTCTGCAGAAGTTTATGCAGGAAGAAAAAGAAAGTTGTCCAAAACACCTTCCTTAAAAATGTTCATGTGTTTGGAAAAGGTAGGAGAGTGGTAAGGTACTGCTTTGGATCTGTTTGCAAGCTGCGCACACTATCCCAGTGTTGTGCAGCTTTATTCTCACCTGTCGGAAGCAGCCACTTTCTTGGGCTCCTGGAGGCGAAGAGGCTTCTTCGCGCAAAGGCGATTGTACCGGTCACTGTGCTCTGCAGTGCGGCGGCATCTGTCGAAATATGCCCGGGACCGGCGCTTAGCTCCGGGGACCTCCGTACTTTCGTCTTTCTGGACTTTTGTGGCCTACATCATTGCAGAAAGGTTTTCCACTATGTTAGGCAAGGAGAAACTGTGCCAGCACAGAAAACATCTCCCATCGTGTTTTACATGTTGCAGAGAGCTCTGCTGAAGTTTATGAACGAAGAAAAAGAAAGTTGTCCAGAACAGCTTCCAACCGAATGTTCATGTGTTTGGAAAAGGTAGGAGAATGGTAAGGTACTGCTTTCTATCAGTTTACAAGCTGCGCACACTATCCCAGTGTTGTGCAGCTTCATTCTTCACCTGTCTGAAGCAGCCACTCTCTTCGGCTCCTGGAGGCGAAGAAGCGGCTTCTTCGCGCAAAGGCGATTGTGCCGGTCACAGTGCACTCCAGTGCGGCGGCTACTGACGAAATGTGCCCGGGACCGGCGCGCTTAGTTTCGGGGAGCTCCGTACTTTGGTCTTTAGCGTCATTTTTGGTCTACATCATTGCAGAAAGGTTTTCCACTATGTTAGGCAAGGAGAAACTGTGCCAGCACAGAAAACATCTCCCATCGTGTTTTACATGTTGAAGAGAGCTCTGCAGAAGTTTAAGCACGAAGAAAAAGAAAGTTGTCCAAAACACCTTCCAACCGAATGTTCATGTGTTTGGAAAAGGTAGGAGAGTGGTAAGGTACTGTTTTCTATCAGTATGCAAAATGCGCTCACTATCCCAGTGTTGTGCAGCTTCATTCTTCACCTGTCTGAAGCAGCCACTTTCTTCGGCTCCCGGAGGCGAAGAAGCGGCATCTTCGCGCAAAGGCGATTGTGCCGGTCACAGTGCACTCCAGTGCGGCGGCTTCTTCTGAAATGTGCCCGGGATTGGGGCATAGCTCCGGGGATCTCCGTACTTCGGTCTTAATGGACTTTTGTGGTCTACATCATTGCAGAAAGGTTTTCCACTATGTTAAGCAAGGAGAAACTGTGCCAGCACAGAAAACATCTCCCATCGTGTTTACATGTTGCAGAGAGCTCTGCAGAAGTTTAAGCACGAATAAAATTAACTTGTCCAAAACACCTTCCAACCGAATGTTTATGTGTTTGGAAAAGGTAGGACAGTGGTAAGGTACGGTTATCTATCAGTCTGCAAGCTGCGCACACTATCCCAGTGTTTTGCAGCTTCATTCTCACCTTACCGAAGCTACTGGTCTCTCCGGCTCCCGGAGGCGAAGAAGCGGCTTCTTCGCGCAAAGGCGATTGTACCGGTCACTGTGCACTCCAGTGCGGCGGCTACTGACGAAATGTGCCCGGGACAGGGGCATAGCTCCTGGGAGCTCTGTATGCTTCGTCTTTAGCATCATTTTTGGTCTACATCATTGCAGAAAGGTTTTCCACTATGTTAAGCAAGGAGAAACTGTGCCAGCACAGAAAACATCTCCCATCGTGTTTTACATGTTGAAGAGAACTCTATAGAAGTTTATGCACGAAGAAAAAGAAAGTTGTCCAAAACACCATCCTACCGAATATTCATGTGTTTGGAAAATAAGAAGATTGGTAAGGTACTGTTTTCTATCAGTTTGCAAGATGCACACACTATCCCAGTGTTGTGCAGCTTCATTCTTCACCTGTCTGAAGCAGTAGCTCTCTCCGGCTCCAGGAGGCGAAGAAGCGGCTTCTTCGCGCAAAGGCGATTGTTCCGGTCACAGTGCACTCCAGTGCGGCGGCTTCTGACGAAACGTGCCCGGGACCGGCGCTTAGCTCCGGGGACCTCCGTATCCTTCGTCTTTCGGGATTTTGTGGTCTACATCATTGCAGAAAGGTTTTCCACTATGTCTGGCATGGAGAAACTGTGCCAGCACAGAAAACATCTCCCATCGTGTTTTACATGTTGAAGAGAGCTCTGCAGAAGTTTATGCACGAAGAAAAAGAAAGTTGTCCAAAACACCTTCCAACCGAATGTTCATGTGTTTGGAAAAGGTAGGAGAATGATAAAGTACTGTTTTCTATCAGTTTACAAGCTGCGCACACTATCCCAATGTTGTGCAGCTTCATTCTTCACCTGTCTGAAGCAGCCACTCTCTTCGGCTCCTGGAGGCGAAAAGGCTTCTTCGCGCAAAGGCGATTGTGCCGGTCACAGTGCACTCCAGTGCGGCGGCTACTGACGAAATGTGCCCGGGACCGGCGCGCTTAGTTTCGGGGAGCTCCGTACTTTGGTCTTTAGCGTCATTTTTGGTCTACATCATTGCAGAAAGGTTTTCCACTATGTTAGGCAAGGAGAAACTGTGCCAGCACAGAAAACATCTCCCATCGTGTTTTATATGTTGAAGAGAGCTCTACAGAAGTTTATGCACGAAGAAAAACAAAGTTGTCCTAAACACCATCCTACCGAATATTCATGTGTTTGGAAAATAAGAAGATTGGTAAGGTACTGTTTTCTATCAGTTTGCAAGCTGTGCACACTATCCCAGTGTTGTGCAGCTTCATTCTTCACCTTTCCAAAGAAGCCGCTCTCTCCGGCTTCCGGACGCGAAGAAGCGGCTTCTTCGCGCAAAGGCAATTGTTCCGGTCACAGTGCTACGAAGTGCGGCGGCTTCTGACGAATTGTGCCAGGCACCGGGGCTATGTCCGGGACATCCGTGCCTTTTTCTTCTGGACTTCTCTGGTCAACATCATGGCAAAAATCTTTTCCAATATGTCTGGCAAGGAGAAACTGTGCCAACACAGAAAACATCTCCCATCGTGTTTTAAATGTTGCAGAGAGCTCTACAGAGTGTGTTGCAAGAAGAAAAACAAAATTGTCCAAAACACCTTCCAATCGAATGTTCATGTGTTTGGAAAAGGTAGACGACTGTAAGGTACTGTTTTCTATCAGTATGCAAGATGCGCACACTATCCCAGTGTTGTGCAGCTTCATTCTTCACCTGTCTGAAGCAGCCACTTTCTTCGGCTCCCGGAGGCGAAGAAGCGGCTTCTTCGCGCAAAGGCGATTGTGCCGGTCACAGTGCACTCCAGTGCGGCGGCTTCTTCTGAAATGTGCCCGGGATTGGGGCATAGCTCCGGGGATCTCCGTACTTTCGTCTTTCTGGACTTTTGTGGCCTACATCATTGCAGAAAGGTTTTCCACTATGTTAAGCAAGGAGAAACTGTGCCAGCACAGAAAACATCGCCCATCGTGTTTTATATGTTGCAGAGAGCTCTGCTGAAGTTTATGCACGAAGAAAAAGAAAGTTGTTGAAAACACCTTCCAACCGAATGTTCATGTGTTTGGAAAAGGTAGGAGAGTGGTAAGGTACTGTTTTCTATCAGTTTGCAAGCTGCGCACACTATCCCAGTGTTGTGCAGCTTCATTGTTCACCTTTCCGAAGCAGCCGCAACTCTCCAGCTGCCGGAGGCGAAGATGCGGCTTCTTCGAGCAAAGGCAATTGCACCCGTCACAGTGCACTCCAGTGCGGTGGCTTCTGCCGAAATGTGCCCGGGACCGGGGCATAGCTCCTGGGAGCTCTGTATGCTTCGTCTTTAGCATCATTTTTGGTCTACATCATTGCAGAAAGGTTTTCCACTATGTCTGGCATGGAGAAACTGTGCCAGCACAGAAAACATCTCCCATCGTGTTTTACATGTTGCAGAGAGCTCTGCTGAAGTTTATGCACGAAGAAAAAGAAAGTTGTTGAAAACACCTTCCAACTAAATGTTCTTGTGTTTGGAAAAGGTAGCAAAGTGGTAAGGTACTGTTTTCTATCAGTTTGCAAGCTGAGCACACTATCCCAGTGTTGTGCAGCTTCATTCTTCACCTTTCCGAAGTAGCCGCACACTCCAGCTGCCGGAGGCGAAGATGCGGCTTCTTCGAGCAAAGGAAATTGCACCCTTCACAGTGCCCTCCAGTGCGGCGGCTTCTTCTGAAATGTGCCCGGGACCTGCGCTTAGCTCCGGGGACCTCCGTACGTTCTTCTTTCTGGACTTTTGTGGCCTACATCATTGCAGAAAGGTTTTCCACTATGTTAAGCAAGGAGAAACTGTGCCAGCACAGAAAACATCTCCCATCGTGTTTTACATGTTGAAGAGAGCTCTGCTGAAGTTTATGCACGAAGAAAAAGAAAGTTGTCCAAAACACCTTCCAATCGAATGTTCATGTGTTTGGAAAAGGTAGGAGAGAAGTAAGGTACTGTTTTGGATCAGTTTGCAAGCTGCGCACACTATCCCAGTGTTGTGCAGCTTCATTCTTCACCTGTCTGAAGCAGCCACTGTCTTCGGCTCCTGGAGGCGAAGAGGCTTCTTCGCGGAAAGGCGATTGTGCCGGTCACTGTGCACTCCAGTGCGCCGGCTACTGACGAGATGTGCACCGGGACCGGCGCTTACTTTCGGGGAGATCCGTACTTTCGTCTTTAGCGTCATTTTTGGTCTACATCATTGCAGAAAGGTTTTCCACTACGTTAGGCAAGGAGAAACTCTGCCAGCACAGAAAACATCTTCCATGGTGTTTTACATTTTGAAGAGAGCTCTGCAGAAGTTTATGCACAAAGAAAGAGAAGGTTGTTGAAAGCACCTTCCAACTGATTGGTCATGTGTTTGGAAAAGGTAGGACAGTGGTAAGGTACTGTTTTCTATCAGTTTGCAAGCTGCGCACACTATCCCAGTGTTGTGCAGCTTCATTCTTCACCTGTCTGAAGCAGCCACTCTCTTCGGCTCCTGGAGGCGAAGAAGCGGCTTCTTCGCTCAAAGGCGATTGTGCCGGTCACAGTGCACTCCAGTGCGGCGGCTACTGACGAAATGTGCCCGGGACCGGCGCGCTTAGTTTCGGGGAGCCCGTACTTTCGTCTTTAGCGTCATTTTTTGGTCTACATCATTGCAGAAAGGTTTTCCACTATGTTAAGCAAGGAGAAACTGTGCCAGCACAGAAAACATCTCCCATCGTGTTTTACATGTTGCAGAGAGCTCTGCAGAAGTTTATGCACGAAGAAAAAGAAAGTTGTCCAGAACACCTTCCAACGGAATGTTCATATGTTTGGAAAAGGTAGCAAAGTGGTAAGGTACTGCTTTCTATTAGATTGCAAGATGCGCACACTATCCCAGTGTTGTGCAGCTTCATTCTTCACCATTCCGAAGCAGCCGCTCTTTTGGGCTCCCGGAGGCGAAGAAGCGGCTTCTTCGAGCAAAGGCGATTGTGCCGGTCACTGTGCTCTGCAGTGCGGCGGCTTCTGACAAAATGTGCCCGGGACCAGCACTTAGCTCCTGGGAGCTCCGTATCCTTCGTCTTTCCAGACTTTTGTGGTCTACATCATTGCAGAATGGTTTTCCACTATGTTAAGCAAGGAGAAACTGTGCCAGCACGGAAAACATCGCCCATCGTGTTTTACATTTTGAAGAGAGCTCTGCAGAAGTTTATGCACGAAGAAAAAGAAAGTTGTCGAAAACACCTTCCTTAAAAATGTTCATGTGTTTGGAAAAGGTAGGACAGTGGTAAGGTACTGTTTTCTATCAGATTGCAAGCTGTGCACACAATCCCAGGGTTGTGCAGCTTCATTCTTCACCTTTCCGAAGTAGCCGCTCTCTCCGGCTTCCGGAGGCGAAGAAGCGGCTTCTTCGAGCAAAGGCGATTGCGCCGGTCACAGTGCGCTGCAGTGCGGCAGCTTCTGCCGGAATGTGCCCGGGACAGGCGGTTAGCTCCGGGTACATCCATACAATCTTCTTTCTGGACTTTTGTGGTCTACATCATGCAAAAAACATTTCCCCTATGTCTGGCAAGGAGACACTGTGCCAACACAGAAAACATATCCCTTCTTGTTTTACATGTTGCAGAGAGCTCTGCAGAAGTTTAAGCACGAAGAAAAAGAAAGTTGTGCAAAACACCTTCCAATGGCATGTTCATGTGTTTGTAAAAGGTAGGACAGTGGTAAGGTACTGTTTTCTATCAGTTTGCAAGCTGCGCACACTATCCCAGTGTTGTGCAGCTTCATTCTTCACCTTTCCGAAGCAGCCGCTCTTTTGGGCTCCCGGAGGCGAAGATGCGGCTTCTTCGAGCAAAGGCGATTGTGCCGGTCACTGTGCTCTGCAGTGCGGCGGCTTCTGACAAAATGTTCCCGGGACCAGCACTTAGCTCCGGGGAGCTCCGTATCCTTCGTCTTTCCAGACTTTTGTGGTCTACATCATTGCAGAATGGTTTTCCACTATGTTAGGCAAGGAAAAATTGTGCCAGCACAGAAAACATCTCCCATCGTGTTTTATATGTTGTAGAGAACTCTGCAGAAGTTTATGCAGGAAGAAAAAGAAAGTTGTCCAAAACACCTTCCTTAAAAATGTTCATGTGTTTGGAAAAGGTAGGAGAGTGGTAAGGTACTGCTTTGGATCTGTTTGCAAGCTGCGCACACTATCCCAGTGTTGTGCAGCTTTATTCTCACCTGTCGGAAGCAGCCACTTTCTTGGGCTCCTGGAGGCGAAGAGGCTTCTTCGCGCAAAGGCGATTGTACCGGTCACTGTGCTCTGCAGTGCGGCGGCATCTGTCGAAATATGCCCGGGACCGGCGCTTAGCTCCGGGGACCTCCGTACTTTCGTCTTTCTGGACTTTTGTGGCCTACATCATTGCAGAAAGGTTTTCCACTATGTTAGGCAAGGAGAAACTGTGCCAGCACAGAAAACATCTCCCATCGTGTTTTACATGTTGCAGAGAGCTCTGCTGAAGTTTATGAACGAAGAAAAAGAAAGTTGTTGAAAACACCTTCCAACCGAATGTTCATGTGTTTGGAAAAGGTAGGAGAATGGTAAGGTACTGCTTTCTATCAGTTTACAAGCTGCGCACACTATCCCAGTGTTGTGCAGCTTCATTCTTCACCTGTCTGAAGCAGCCACTCTCTTCGGCTCCTGGAGGCGAAGAAGCGGCTTCTTCGCGCAAAGGCGATTGTGCCGGTCACAGTGCACTCCAGTGCGGCGGCTACTGACGAAATGTGCCCGGGACCGGCGCGCTTAGTTTCGGGGAGCTCCGTACTTTGGTCTTTAGCGTCATTTTTGGTCTACATCATTGCAGAAAGGTTTTCCACTATGTTAGGCAAGGAGAAACTGTGCCAGCACAGAAAACATCTCCCATCGTGTTTTATATGTTGAAGAGAGCTCTACAGAAGTTTATGCACGAAGAAAAACAAAGTTGTTGAAAACACCTTCCAACCGAATATTCATGTGTTTGGAAAATAAGAAGATTGGTAAGGTACTGTTTTCTATCAGATTGCAAGCTGCGCACACTATCCCAGTGTTGTGCAGCTTCATTCTTCACCATTCCGAAGCAGCCGCACTCTCCAGCTGCCGGAGGCGAAGATGCGGCTTCTTCGAGCAAAGGCGATTGCGCCGGACACAGTGCGCTGCGGTGCGGCAGCTTCTGCCGGAATGTGCCCGGGACCGGCGCTTAGCTCCGGGGAGCTCCGTATCCTTCGTCTTTGGCGTCTTTTGTCGTCTACATCATTGCAGAAAGGTTTTCCACTATGTTAGGCAAGGAGAAATTGTGCCAGCAGAGAAAACATCTCCCATCGTGTTTTACATGTTCCAGAGAGCTCTACAGAGTGTGTTGCAAGACGAAAAACCAAGTTGTCCAAAACACCTTCCAAACGAATGTTCATGTGTTTGGAAAAGGTAGGAAATTGGTAAGGTACTGTTTTCTATCAGTTTGCAAGCTGTGCACACTATCCCAGTGTTGTGCAGCTTCATTCTTCACCTTTCCGAAGCAGCCGCGCTTTTGGGCTCCCGGAGGCGAAGAAGCGGCTTCTTCGAGCAAAGGCGATTGTGCCGGTCACTGTGCTCTGCAGTGCGGCGGCTTCTGACAAAATGTTCCCGGGACCAGCACTTAGCTCCGGGGAGCTCCGTATCCTTCGTCTTTCCAGACTTTTGTGGTCTACATCATTGCAGAATGGTTTTCCACTATGTCTGGCATGGAGAAACTGTGCCAGCACAGAAAACATCTCCCATCGTGTTTTACATGTTGCAGAGAGCTCTGCTGAAGTTTATGCACGAAGAAAAAGAAAGTTGTTGAAAACACCTTCCAACTAAATGTTCATGTGTTTGGAAAAGGTAGGAGAGTGGTAAGGTACTGTTTTCTATCAGATTGCAAGCTGGGCACACTATCCCAGGGTTGTGCAGCTTCATTCTTCACCTTTCCGAAGCAGCCGCACTCTCCAGCTGCCGGAGGCGAAGATGCGGCTTCTTCGAGCAAAGGAAATTGCACCCGTCACAGTGCACTCCAGTGCGGCGGCTTCTTCTGAAATGTGCCCGGGACCTGCGCTTAGCTCCGGGGACCTCCGTACTTTCTTCTTTCCGGACTTTTGTGGCCTACATCATTGCAGAAAGGTTTTCCACTATGTTAAGCAAGGAGAAACTGTGCCAGCACAGAAAACATCTCCCATCGTGTTTTATATGTTGAAGAGAGCTCTGCTGAAGTTTATGCACGAAGAAAAAGAAAGTTGTCCAAAACACCTTCCAATCGAATGTTCATGTGTTTGGAAAAGGTAGGAGAGAAGTAAGGTACTGTTTTGGATCAGTTTGCAAGCTGCGCACACTATCCCAGGGTTGTGCAGCTTCATTCTTCACCTGTCTGAAGCAGCCACTGTCTTCGGCTCCTGGAGGCGAAGAGGCTTCTTCGCGCAAAGGCGATTGTGCCGGTCACTGTGCACTCCAGTGCGCCGGCTACTGACGAGATGTGCACCGGGACCGGCGCTTAGTTTCGGGGAGATCCGTACTTTCGTCTTTAGCGTCATTTTTGGTCTACATCATTGCAGAAAGGTTTTCCACTACGTTAGGCAAAGAGAAACTGTGCCAGCACAGAAAACATCGCCCATCGTGTTTTAAATGTTGCAGAGAGCTCTACAGAGTGTGTTGCAAGAAGAAAAACAAAATTGTCCAAAACACCTTCCAATCGAATGTTCATGTGTTTGGAAAAGGTAGACGACTGTAAGGTACTGTTTTCTATCAGTATGCAAGATGCGCACACTATCCCAGTGTTGTGCAGCTTCATTCTTCACCTGTCTGAAGCAGCCACTTTCTTCGGCTCCCGGAGGCGAAGAAGCGGCTTCTTCGCGCAAAGGCGATTGTGCCGGTCACAGTGCACTCCAGTGCGGCGGCTTCTTCTGAAATGTGCCCGGGATTGGGGCATAGCTCCGGGGATCTCCGTACTTTCGTCTTTCTGGACTTTTGTGGCCTACATCATTGCAGAAAGGTTTTCCACTATGTTAAGCAAGGAGAAACTGTGCCAGCACAGAAAACATCGCCCATCGTGTTTTATATGTTGCAGAGAGCTCTGCTGAAGTTTATGCACGAAGAAAAAGAAAGTTGTTGAAAACACCTTCCAACCGAATGTTCATGTGTTTGGAAAAGGTAGGAGAGTGGTAAGGTACTGTTTTATATCAGTTTGCAAGCTGCGCACACTATCCCAGTGTTGTGCAGCTTCATTGTTCACCTTTCCGAAGCAGCCGCAACTCTCCAGCTGCCGGAGGCGAAGATGCGGCTTCTTCGAGCAAAGGCAATTGCACCCGTCACAGTGCACTCCAGTGCGGTGGCTTCTGCCGAAATGTGCCCGGGACAGGGGCATAGCTCCTGGGAGCTCTGTATGCTTCGTCTTTAGCATCATTTTTGGTCTACATCATTGCAGAAAGGTTTTCCACTATGTCTGGCATGGAGAAACTGTGCCAGCACAGAAAACATCTCCCATCGTGTTTTACATGTTGCAGAGAGCTCTGCTGAAGTTTATGCACGAAGAAAAAGAAAGTTGTTGAAAACACCTTCCAACTAAATGTTCTTGTGTTTGGAAAAGGTAGCAAAGTGGTAAGGTACTGTTTTCTATCAGTTTGCAAGCTGAGCACACTATCCCAGTGTTGTGCAGCTTCATTCTTCACCTTTCCGAAGTAGCCGCACACTCCAGCTGCCGGAGGCGAAGATGCGGCTTCTTCGAGCAAAGGAAATTGCACCCTTCACAGTGCACTCCAGTGCGGCGGCTTCTTCTGAAATGTGCCCGGGACCTGCGCTTAGCTCCGGGGACCTCCGTACGTTCTTCTTTCTGGACTTTTGTGGCCTACATCATTGCAGAAAGGTTTTCCACTATGTTAAGCAAGGAGAAACTGTGCCAGCACAGAAAACATCTCCCATCGTGTTTTACATGTTGAAGAGAGCTCTGCTGAAGTTTATGCACGAAGAAAAAGAAAGTTGTCCAAAACACCTTCCAATCGAATGTTCATGTGTTTGGAAAAGGTAGGAGAGAAGTAAGGTACTGTTTTGGATCAGTTTGCAAGCTGCGCACACTATCCCAGGGTTGTGCAGCTTCATTCTTCACCTGTCTGAAGCAGCCACTGTCTTCGGCTCCTGGAGGCGAAGAGGCTTCTTCGCGGAAAGGCGATTGTGCCGGTCACTGTGCACTCCAGTGCGCCGGCTACTGACGAGATGTGCACCGGGACCGGCGCTTAGTTTCGGGGAGATCCGTACTTTCGTCTTTAGCGTCATTTTTGGTCTACATCATTGCAGAAAGGTTTTCCACTACGTTAGGCAAGGAGAAACTGTGCCAGCACAGAAAACATCGCCCATCGTGTTTTAAATGTTGCAGAGAGCTCTACAGAGTGTGTTGCAAGAAGAAAAACAAAATTGTCCAAAACACCTTCCAATCGAATGTTCATGTGTTTGGAAAAGGTAGACGACTGTAAGGTACTGTTTTCTATCAGTATGCAAGATGCGCACACTATCCCAGTGTTGTGCAGCTTCATTCTTCACCTGTCTGAAGCAGCCACTTTCTTCGGCTCCCGGAGGCGAAGAAGCGGCTTCTTCGCGCAAAGGCGATTGTGCCGGTCACAGTGCACTCCAGTGCGGCGGCTTCTTCTGAAATGTGCCCGGGATTGGGGCATAGCTCCGGGGATCTCCGTACTTTCGTCTTTCTGGACTTTTGTGGCCTACATCATTGCAGAAAGGTTTTCCACTATGTTAAGCAAGGAGAAACTGTGCCAGCACAGAAAACATCGCCCATCGTGTTTTATATGTTGCAGAGAGCTCTGCTGAAGTTTATGCACGAAGAAAAAGAAAGTTGTTGAAAACACCTTCCAACCGAATGTTCATGTGTTTGGAAAAGGTAGGAGAGTGGTAAGGTACTGTTTTCTATCAGTTTGCAAGCTGCGCACACTATCCCAGTGTTGTGCAGCTTCATTGTTCACCTTTCCGAAGCAGCCGCAACTCTCCAGCTGCCGGAGGCGAAGATGCGGCTTCTTCGAGCAAAGGCAATTGCACCCGTCACAGTGCACTCCAGTGCGGTGGCTTCTGCCGAAATGTGCCCGGGACCGGGGCATAGCTCCTGGGAGCTCTGTATGCTTCGTCTTTAGCATCATTTTTGGTCTACATCATTGCAGAAAGGTTTTCCACTATGTCTGGCATGGAGAAACTGTGCCAGCACAGAAAACATCTCCCATCGTGTTTTACATGTTGCAGAGAGCTCTGCTGAAGTTTATGCACGAAGAAAAAGAAAGTTGTTGAAAACACCTTCCAACTAAATGTTCTTGTGTTTGGAAAAGGTAGCAAAGTGGTAAGGTACTGTTTTCTATCAGTTTGCAAGCTGAGCACACTATCCCAGTGTTGTGCAGCTTCATTCTTCACCTTTCCGAAGTAGCCGCACACTCCAGCTGCCGGAGGCGAAGATGCGGCTTCTTCGAGCAAAGGAAATTGCACCCTTCACAGTGCACTCCAGTGCGGCGGCTTCTTCTGAAATGTGCCCGGGACCTGCGCTTAGCTCCGGGGACCTCCGTACGTTCTTCTTTCTGGACTTTTGTGGCCTACATCATTGCAGAAAGGTTTTCCACTATGTTAAGCAAGGAGAAACTGTGCCAGCACAGAAAACATCTCCCATCGTGTTTTACATGTTGAAGAGAGCTCTGCTGAAGTTTATGCACGAAGAAAAAGAAAGTTGTCCAAAACACCTTCCAATCGAATGTTCATGTGTTTGGAAAAGGTAGGAGAGAAGTAAGGTACTGTTTTGGATCAGTTTGCAAGCTGCGCACACTATCCCAGTGTTGTGCAGCTTCATTCTTCACCTGTCTGAAGCAGCCACTGTCTTCGGCTCCTGGAGGCGAAGAGGCTTCTTCGCGGAAAGGCGATTGTGCCGGTCACTGTGCACTCCAGTGCGCCGGCTACTGACGAGATGTGCACCGGGACCGGCGCTTAGTTTCGGGGAGATCCGTACTTTCGTCTTTAGCGTCATTTTTGGTCTACATCATTGCAGAAAGGTTTTCCACTACGTTAGGCAAGGAGAAACTCTGCCAGCACAGAAAACATCTTCCATGGTGTTTTACATTTTGCAGAGAGCTCTGCAGAAGTTTATGCACAAAGAAAGAGAAGGTTGTTGAAAGCACCTTCCAACTGATTGGTCATGTGTTTGGAAAAGGTAGGACAGTGGTAAGGTACTGTTTTCTATCAGTTTGCAAGCTGCGCACACTATCCCAGTGTTGTGCAGCTTCATTCTTCACCTGTCTGAAGCAGCCACTCTCTTCGGCTCCCGGAGGCGAAGAAGCGGCTTCTTCGCTCAAAGGCGATTGTGCCGGTCACAGTGCACTCCAGTGCGGCGGCTACTGACGAAATGTGCCCGGGACCGGCGCGCTTAGTTTCGGGGAGCCCGTACTTTCGTCTTTAGCGTCATTTTTTGGTCTACATCATTGCAGAAAGGTTTTCCACTATGTTAAGCAAGGAGAAACTGTGCCAGCACAGAAAACATCTCCCATCGTGTTTTACATGTTGCAGAGAGCTCTGCAGAAGTTTATGCACGAAGAAAAAGAAAGTTGTCCAGAACACCTTCCAACGGAATGTTCATATGTTTGGAAAAGGTAGCAAAGTGGTAAGGTACTGCTTTCTATTAGATTGCAAGATGCGCACACTATCCCAGTGTTGTGCAGCTTCATTCTTCACCATTCCGAAGCAGCCGCTCTTTTGGGCTCCCGGAGGCGAAGAAGCGGCTTCTTCGAGCAAAGGCGATTGTGCCGGTCACTGTGCTCTGCAGTGCGGCGGCTTCTGACAAAATGTGCCCGGGACCAGCACTTAGCTCCGGGGAGCTCCGTATCCTTCGTCTTTCCAGACTTTTGTGGTCTACATCATTGCAGAATGGTTTTCCACTATGTTAAGCAAGGAGAAACTGTGCCAGCACGGAAAACATCTCCCATCGTGTTTTACATGTTGCAGAGAGCTCTGCTGAAGTTTATGAACGAAGAAAAAGAAAGTTGTCCAGAACAGCTTCCAACCGAATGTTCATGTGTTTGGAAAAGGTAGGAGAATGGTAAGGTACTGCTTTCTATCAGTTTACAAGCTGCGCACACTATCCCAGTGTTGTGCAGCTTCATTCTTCACCTGTCTGAAGCAGCCACTGTCTTCGGCTCCTGGAGGCGAAGAAGCGGCTTCTTCGCGCAAAGGCGATTGTGCCGGTCACAGTGCACTCCAGTGCGGCGGCTACTGACGAAATGTGCCCGGGACCGGCGCGCTTAGTTTCGGGGAGCTCCGTACTTTGGTCTTTAGCGTCATTTTTGGTCTACATCATTGCAGAAAGGTTTTCCACTATGTTAGGCAAGGAGAAACTGTGCCAGCACAGAAAACATCTCCCATCGTGTTTTATATGTTGAAGAGAGCTCTACAGAAGTTTATGCACGAAGAAAAACAAAGTTGTTGAAAACACCTTCCAACCGAATATTCATGTGTTTGGAAAATAAGAAGATTGGTAAGGTACTGTTTTCTATCAGATTGCAAGCTGCGCACACTATCCCAGTGTTGTGCAGCTTCATTCTTCACCATTCCGAAGCAGCCGCACTCTCCAGCTGCCGGAGGCGAAGATGCGGCTTCTTCGAGCAAAGGCGATTGCGCCGGACACAGTGCGCTGCGGTGCGGCAGCTTCTGCCGGAATGTGCCCGGGACCGGCGCTTAGCTCCGGGGAGCTCCGTATCCTTCGTCTTTGGCGTCTTTTGTCGTCTACATCATTGCAGAAAGGTTTTCCACTATGTTAGGCAAGGAGAAATTGTGCCAGCAGAGAAAACATCTCCCATCGTGTTTTACATGTTCCAGAGAGCTCTACAGAGTGTGTTGCAAGACGAAAAACCAAGTTGTCCAAAACACCTTCCAAACGAATGTTCATGTGTTTGGAAAAGGTAGGAAATTGGTAAGGTACTGTTTTCTATCAGTTTGCAAGCTGTGCACACTATCCCAGTGTTGTGCAGCTTCATTCTTCACCTTTCCGAAGCAGCCGCGCTTTTGGGCTCCCGGAGGCGAAGAAGCGGCTTCTTCGAGCAAAGGCGATTGTGCCGGTCACTGTGCTCTGCAGTGCGGCGGCTTCTGACAAAATGTTCCCGGGACCAGCACTTAGCTCCGGGGAGCTCCGTATCCTTCGTCTTTCCAGACTTTTGTGGTCTACATCATTGCAGAATGGTTTTCCACTATGTCTGGCATGGAGAAACTGTGCCAGCACAGAAAACATCTCCCATCGTGTTTTACATGTTGCAGAGAGCTCTGCTGAAGTTTATGCACCAAGAAAAAGAAAGTTGTTGAAAACACCTTCCAACTAAATGTTCATGTGTTTGGAAAAGGTAGGAGAGTGGTAAGGTACTGTTTTCTATCAGATTGCAAGCTGGGCACACTATCCCAGGGTTGTGCAGCTTCATTCTTCACCTTTCCGAAGCAGCCGCACTCTCCAGCTGCCGGAGGCGAAGATGCGGCTTCTTCGAGCAAAGGAAATTGCACCCGTCACAGTGCACTCCAGTGCGGCGGCTTCTTCTGAAATGTGCCCGGGACCTGCGCTTAGCTCCGGGGACCTCCGTACTTTCTTCTTTCCGGACTTTTGTGGCCTACATCATTGCAGAAAGGTTTTCCACTATGTTAAGCAAGGAGAAACTGTGCCAGCACAGAAAACATCTCCCATCGTGTTTTATATGTTGAAGAGAGCTCTGCTGAAGTTTATGCACGAAGAAAAAGAAAGTTGTCCAAAACACCTTCCAATCGAATGTTCATGTGTTTGGAAAAGGTAGGAGAGAAGTAAGGTACTGTTTTGGATCAGTTTGCAAGCTGCGCACACTATCCCAGGGTTGTGCAGCTTCATTCTTCACCTGTCTGAAGCAGCCACTGTCTTCGGCTCCTGGAGGCGAAGAGGCTTCTTCGCGCAAAGGCGATTGTGCCGGTCACTGTGCACTCCAGTGCGCCGGCTACTGACGAGATGTGCACCGGGACCGGCGCTTAGTTTCGGGGAGATCCGTACTTTCGTCTTTAGCGTCATTTTTGGTCTACATCATTGCAGAAAGGTTTTCCACTACGTTAGGCAAGGAGAAACTGTGCCAGCACAGAAAACATCGCCCATCGTGTTTTAAATGTTGCAGAGAGCTCTACAGAGTGTGTTGCAAGAAGAAAAACAAAATTGTCCAAAACACCTTCCAATCGAATGTTCATGTGTTTGGAAAAGGTAGACGACTGTAAGGTACTGTTTTCTATCAGTATGCAAGATGCGCACACTATCCCAGTGTTGTGCAGCTTCATTCTTCACCTGTCTGAAGCAGCCACTTTCTTCGGCTCCCGGAGGCGAAGAAGCGGCTTCTTCGCGCAAAGGCGATTGTGCCGGTCACAGTGCACTCCAGTGCGGCGGCTTCTTCTGAAATGTGCCCGGGATTGGGGCATAGCTCCGGGGATCTCCGTACTTTCGTCTTTCTGGACTTTTGTGGCCTACATCATTGCAGAAAGGTTTTCCACTATGTTAAGCAAGGAGAAACTGTGCCAGCACAGAAAACATCGCCCATCGTGTTTTATATGTTGCAGAGAGCTCTGCTGAAGTTTATGCACGAAGAAAAAGAAAGTTGTTGAAAACACCTTCCAACCGAATGTTCATGTGTTTGGAAAAGGTAGGAGAGTGGTAAGGTACTGTTTTCTATCAGTTTGCAAGCTGCGCACACTATCCCAGTGTTGTGCAGCTTCATTGTTCACCTTTCCGAAGCAGCCGCAACTCTCCAGCTGCCGGAGGCGAAGATGCGGCTTCTTCGAGCAAAGGCAATTGCACCCGTCACAGTGCACTCCAGTGCGGTGGCTTCTGCCGAAATGTGCCCGGGACCGGGGCATAGCTCCTGGGAGCTCTGTATGCTTCGTCTTTAGCATCATTTTTGGTCTACATCATTGCAGAAAGGTTTTCCACTATGTCTGGCATGGAGAAACTGTGCCAGCACAGAAAACATCTCCCATCGTGTTTTACATGTTGCAGAGAGCTCTGCTGAAGTTTATGCACGAAGAAAAAGAAAGTTGTTGAAAACACCTTCCAACTAAATGTTCTTGTGTTTGGAAAAGGTAGCAAAGTGGTAAGGTACTGTTTTCTATCAGTTTGCAAGCTGAGCACACTATCCCAGTGTTGTGCAGCTTCATTCTTCACCTTTCCGAAGTAGCCGCACACTCCAGCTGCCGGAGGCGAAGATGCGGCTTCTTCGAGCAAAGGAAATTGCACCCTTCACAGTGCACTCCAGTGCGGCGGCTTCTTCTGAAATGTGCCCGGGACCTGCGCTTAGCTCCGGGGACCTCCGTACGTTCTTCTTTCTGGACTTTTGTGGCCTACATCATTGCAGAAAGGTTTTCCACTATGTTAAGCAAGGAGAAACTGTGCCAGCACAGAAAACATCTCCCATCGTGTTTTACATGTTGAAGAGAGCTCTGCTGAAGTTTATGCACGAAGAAAAAGAAAGTTGTCCAAAACACCTTCCAATCGAATGTTCATGTGTTTGGAAAAGGTAGGAGAGAAGTAAGGTACTGTTTTGGATCAGTTTGCAAGCTGCGCACACTATCCCAGTGTTGTGCAGCTTCATTCTTCACCTGTCTGAAGCAGCCACTGTCTTCGGCTCCTGGAGGCGAAGAGGCTTCTTCGCGGAAAGGCGATTGTGCCGGTCACTGTGCACTCCAGTGCGCCGGCTACTGACGAGATGTGCACCGGGACCGGCGCTTACTTTCGGGGAGATCCGTACTTTCGTCTTTAGCGTCATTTTTGGTCTACATCATTGCAGAAAGGTTTTCCACTACGTTAGGCAAGGAGAAACTCTGCCAGCACAGAAAACATCTTCCATGGTGTTTTACATTTTGAAGAGAGCTCTGCAGAAGTTTATGCACAAAGAAAGAGAAGGTTGTTGAAAGCACCTTCCAACTGATTGGTCATGTGTTTG
The DNA here is from genome assembly GCF_047830755.1 of Zonotrichia albicollis. Taxonomy (NCBI): domain Eukaryota; kingdom Metazoa; phylum Chordata; class Aves; order Passeriformes; family Passerellidae; genus Zonotrichia; species Zonotrichia albicollis. Next base: position 25,599,980 of record NC_133860.1, read on the forward strand.
GAAAAGGTAGGACAGTGGTAAGGTACTGTTTTCTATCAGTTTGCAAGCTGCGCACACTATCCCAGTGTTGTGCAGCTTCATTCTTCACCTGTCTGAAGCAGCCACTCTCTTCGGCTCCTGGAGGCGAAGAAGCGGCTTCTTCGCTCAAAGGCGATTGTGCCGGTCACAGTGCACTCCAGTGCGGCGGCTACTGACGAAATGTGCCCGGGACCGGCGCGCTTAGTTTCGGGGAGCCCGTACTTTCGTCTTTAGCGTCATTTTTTGGTCTACATCATTGCAGAAAGGTTTTCCACTATGTTAAGCAAGGAGAAACTGTGCCAGCACAGAAAACATCTCCCATCGTGTTTTACATGTTGCAGAGAGCTCTGCAGAAGTTTATGCACGAAGAAAAAGAAAGTTGTCCAGAACACCTTCCAACGGAATGTTCATATGTTTGGAAAAGGTAGCAAAGTGGTAAGGTACTGCTTTCTATTAGATTGCAAGATGCGCACACTATCCCAGTGTTGTGCAGCTTCATTCTTCACCATTCCGAAGCAGCCGCTCTTTTGGGCTCCCGGAGGCGAAGAAGCGGCTTCTTCGAGCAAAGGCGATTGTGCCGGTCACTGTGCTCTGCAGTGCGGCGGCTTCTGACAAAATGTGCCCGGGACCAGCACTTAGCTCCTGGGAGCTCCGTATCCTTCGTCTTTCCAGACTTTTGTGGTCTACATCATTGCAGAATGGTTTTCCACTATGTTAAGCAAGGAGAAACTGTGCCAGCACGGAAAACATCGCCCATCGTGTTTTACATTTTGAAGAGAGCTCTGCAGAAGTTTATGCACGAAGAAAAAGAAAGTTGTCGAAAACACCTTCCTTAAAAATGTTCATGTGTTTGGAAAAGGTAGGACAGTGGTAAGGTACTGTTTTCTATCAGATTGCAAGCTGTGCACACAATCCCAGGGTTGTGCAGCTTCATTCTTCACCTTTCCGAAGTAGCCGCTCTCTCCGGCTTCCGGAGGCGAAGAAGCGGCTTCTTCGAGCAAAGGCGATTGCGCCGGTCACAGTGCGCTGCAGTGCGGCAGCTTCTGCCGGAATGTGCCCGGGACAGGCGGTTAGCTCCGGGTACATCCATACAATCTTCTTTCTGGACTTTTGTGGTCTACATCATGCAAAAAACATTTCCCCTATGTCTGGCAAGGAGACACTGTGCCAACACAGAAAACATCTCCCTTCTTGTTTTACATGTTGCAGAGAGCTCTGCTGAAGTTTAAGCACGAAGAAAAAGAAAGTTGTGCAAAACACCTTCCAATGGCATGTTCATGTGTTTGTAAAAGGTAGGACAGTTGTAAGGTACTGTTTTCTATCAGTTTGCAAGCTGCGCACACTATCCCAGTGTTGTGCAGCTTCATTCTTCACCTTTCCGAAGCAGCCGCTCTTTTGGGCTCCCGGAGGCGAAGATGCGGCTTCTTCGAGCAAAGGCGATTGTGCCGGTCACTGTGCTCTGCAGTGCGGCGGCTTCTGACAAAATGTTCCCGGGACCAGCACTTAGCTCCGGGGAGCTCCGTATCCTTCGTCTTTCCAGACTTTTGTGGTCTACATCATTGCAGAATGGTTTTCCACTATGTTAGGCAAGGAAAAATTGTGCCAGCACAGAAAACATCTCCCATCGTGTTTTATATGTTGTAGAGAACTCTGCAGAAGTTTATGCAGGAAGAAAAAGAAAGTTGTCCAAAACACCTTCCTTAAAAATGTTCATGTGTTTGGAAAAGGTAGGAGAGTGGTAAGGTACTGCTTTGGATCTGTTTGCAAGCTGCGCACACTATCCCAGTGTTGTGCAGCTTTATTCTCACCTGTCGGAAGCAGCCACTTTCTTGGGCTCCTGGAGGCGAAGAGGCTTCTTCGCGCAAAGGCGATTGTACCGGTCACTGTGCTCTGCAGTGCGGCGGCATCTGTCGAAATATGCCCGGGACCGGCGCTTAGCTCCGGGGACCTCCGTACTTTCGTCTTTCTGGACTTTTGTGGCCTACATCATTGCAGAAAGGTTTTCCACTATGTTAGGCAAGGAGAAACTGTGCCAGCACAGAAAACATCTCCCATCGTGTTTTACATGTTGCAGAGAGCTCTGCTGAAGTTTATGAACGAAGAAAAAGAAAGTTGTTGAAAACACCTTCCAACCGAATGTTCATGTGTTTGGAAAAGGTAGGAGAATGGTAAGGTACTGCTTTCTATCAGTTTACAAGCTGCGCACACTATCCCAGTGTTGTGCAGCTTCATTCTTCACCTGTCTGAAGCAGCCACTCTCTTCGGCTCCTGGAGGCGAAGAAGCGGCTTCTTCGCGCAAAGGCGATTGTGCCGGTCACAGTGCACTCCAGTGCGGCGGCTACTGACGAAATGTGCCCGGGACCGGCGCGCTTAGTTTCGGGGAGCTCCGTACTTTGGTCTTTAGCGTCATTTTTGGTCTACATCATTGCAGAAAGGTTTTCCACTATGTTAGGCAAGGAGAAACTGTGCCAGCACAGAAAACATCTCCCATCGTGTTTTATATGTTGAAGAGAGCTCTACAGAAGTTTATGCACGAAGAAAAACAAAGTTGTTGAAAACACCTTCCAACCGAATATTCATGTGTTTGGAAAATAAGAAGATTGGTAAGGTACTGTTTTCTATCAGATTGCAAGCTGCGCACACTATCCCAGTGTTGTGCAGCTTCATTCTTCACCATTCCGAAGCAGCCGCACTCTCCAGCTGCCGGAGGCGAAGATGCGGCTTCTTCGAGCAAAGGCGATTGCGCCGGACACAGTGCGCTGCGGTGCGGCAGCTTCTGCCGGAATGTGCCCGGGACCGGCGCTTAGCTCCGGGGAGCTCCGTATCCTTCGTCTTTGGCGTCTTTTGTCGTCTACATCATTGCAGAAAGGTTTTCCACTATGTTAGGCAAGGAGAAATTGTGCCAGCAGAGAAAACATCTCCCATCGTGTTTTACATGTTCCAGAGAGCTCTACAGAGTGTGTTGCAAGACGAAAAACCAAGTTGTCCAAAACACCTTCCAAACGAATGTTCATGTGTTTGGAAAAGGTAGGAAATTGGTAAGGTACTGTTTTCTATCAGTTTGCAAGCTGTGCACACTATCCCAGTGTTGTGCAGCTTCATTCTTCACCTTTCCGAAGCAGCCGCGCTTTTGGGCTCCCGGAGGCGAAGAAGCGGCTTCTTCGAGCAAAGGCGATTGTGCCGGTCACTGTGCTCTGCAGTGCGGCGGCTTCTGACAAAATGTTCCCGGGACCAGCACTTAGCTCCGGGGAGCTCCGTATCCTTCGTCTTTCCAGACTTTTGTGGTCTACATCATTGCAGAATGGTTTTCCACTATGTCTGGCATGGAGAAACTGTGCCAGCACAGAAAACATCTCCCATCGTGTTTTACATGTTGCAGAGAGCTCTGCTGAAGTTTATGCACCAAGAAAAAGAAAGTTGTTGAAAACACCTTCCAACTAAATGTTCATGTGTTTGGAAAAGGTAGGAGAGTGGTAAGGTACTGTTTTCTATCAGATTGCAAGCTGGGCACACTATCCCAGGGTTGTGCAGCTTCATTCTTCACCTTTCCGAAGCAGCCGCACTCTCCAGCTGCCGGAGGCGAAGATGCGGCTTCTTCGAGCAAAGGAAATTGCACCCGTCACAGTGCACTCCAGTGCGGCGGCTTCTTCTGAAATGTGCCCGGGACCTGCGCTTAGCTCCGGGGACCTCCGTACTTTCTTCTTTCCGGACTTTTGTGGCCTACATCATTGCAGAAAGGTTTTCCACTATGTTAAGCAAGGAGAAACTGTGCCAGCACAGAAAACATCTCCCATCGTGTTTTATATGTTGAAGAGAGCTCTGCTGAAGTTTATGCACGAAGAAAAAGAAAGTTGTCCAAAACACCTTCCAATCGAATGTTCATGTGTTTGGAAAAGGTAGGAGAGAAGTAAGGTACTGTTTTGGATCAGTTTGCAAGCTGCGCACACTATCCCAGGGTTGTGCAGCTTCATTCTTCACCTGTCTGAAGCAGCCACTGTCTTCGGCTCCTGGAGGCGAAGAGGCTTCTTCGCGCAAAGGCGATTGTGCCGGTCACTGTGCACTCCAGTGCGCCGGCTACTGACGAGATGTGCACCGGGACCGGCGCTTAGTTTCGGGGAGATCCGTACTTTCGTCTTTAGCGTCATTTTTGGTCTACATCATTGCAGAAAGGTTTTCCACTACGTTAGGCAAAGAGAAACTGTGCCAGCACAGAAAACATCGCCCATCGTGTTTTAAATGTTGCAGAGAGCTCTACAGAGTGTGTTGCAAGAAGAAAAACAAAATTGTCCAAAACACCTTCCAATCGAATGTTCATGTGTTTGGAAAAGGTAGACGACTGTAAGGTACTGTTTTCTATCAGTATGCAAGATGCGCACACTATCCCAGTGTTGTGCAGCTTCATTCTTCACCTGTCTGAAGCAGCCACTTTCTTCGGCTCCCGGAGGCGAAGAAGCGGCTTCTTCGCGCAAAGGCGATTGTGCCGGTCACAGTGCACTCCAGTGCGGCGGCTTCTTCTGAAATGTGCCCGGGATTGGGGCATAGCTCCGGGGATCTCCGTACTTTCGTCTTTCTGGACTTTTGTGGCCTACATCATTGCAGAAAGGTTTTCCACTATGTTAAGCAAGGAGAAACTGTGCCAGCACAGAAAACATCGCCCATCGTGTTTTATATGTTGCAGAGAGCTCTGCTGAAGTTTATGCACGAAGAAAAAGAAAGTTGTTGAAAACACCTTCCAACCGAATGTTCATGTGTTTGGAAAAGGTAGGAGAGTGGTAAGGTACTGTTTTATATCAGTTTGCAAGCTGCGCACACTATCCCAGTGTTGTGCAGCTTCATTGTTCACCTTTCCGAAGCAGCCGCAACTCTCCAGCTGCCGGAGGCGAAGATGCGGCTTCTTCGAGCAAAGGCAATTGCACCCGTCACAGTGCACTCCAGTGCGGTGGCTTCTGCCGAAATGTGCCCGGGACAGGGGCATAGCTCCTGGGAGCTCTGTATGCTTCGTCTTTAGCATCATTTTTGGTCTACATCATTGCAGAAAGGTTTTCCACTATGTCTGGCATGGAGAAACTGTGCCAGCACAGAAAACATCTCCCATCGTGTTTTACATGTTGCAGAGAGCTCTGCTGAAGTTTATGCACGAAGAAAAAGAAAGTTGTTGAAAACACCTTCCAACTAAATGTTCTTGTGTTTGGAAAAGGTAGCAAAGTGGTAAGGTACTGTTTTCTATCAGTTTGCAAGCTGAGCACACTATCCCAGTGTTGTGCAGCTTCATTCTTCACCTTTCCGAAGTAGCCGCACACTCCAGCTGCCGGAGGCGAAGATGCGGCTTCTTCGAGCAAAGGAAATTGCACCCTTCACAGTGCACTCCAGTGCGGCGGCTTCTTCTGAAATGTGCCCGGGACCTGCGCTTAGCTCCGGGGACCTCCGTACGTTCTTCTTTCTGGACTTTTGTGGCCTACATCATTGCAGAAAGGTTTTCCACTATGTTAAGCAAGGAGAAACTGTGCCAGCACAGAAAACATCTCCCATCGTGTTTTACATGTTGAAGAGAGCTCTGCTGAAGTTTATGCACGAAGAAAAAGAAAGTTGTCCAAAACACCTTCCAATCGAATGTTCATGTGTTTGGAAAAGGTAGGAGAGAAGTAAGGTACTGTTTTGGATCAGTTTGCAAGCTGCGCACACTATCCCAGGGTTGTGCAGCTTCATTCTTCACCTGTCTGAAGCAGCCACTGTCTTCGGCTCCTGGAGGCGAAGAGGCTTCTTCGCGGAAAGGCGATTGTGCCGGTCACTGTGCACTCCAGTGCGCCGGCTACTGACGAGATGTGCACCGGGACCGGCGCTTAGTTTCGGGGAGATCCGTACTTTCGTCTTTAGCGTCATTTTTGGTCTACATCATTGCAGAAAGGTTTTCCACTACGTTAGGCAAGGAGAAACTGTGCCAGCACAGAAAACATCGCCCATCGTGTTTTAAATGTTGCAGAGAGCTCTACAGAGTGTGTTGCAAGAAGAAAAACAAAATTGTCCAAAACACCTTCCAATCGAATGTTCATGTGTTTGGAAAAGGTAGACGACTGTAAGGTACTGTTTTCTATCAGTATGCAAGATGCGCACACTATCCCAGTGTTGTGCAGCTTCATTCTTCACCTGTCTGAAGCAGCCACTTTCTTCGGCTCCCGGAGGCGAAGAAGCGGCTTCTTCGCGCAAAGGCGATTGTGCCGGTCACAGTGCACTCCAGTGCGGCGGCTTCTTCTGAAATGTGCCCGGGATTGGGGCATAGCTCCGGGGATCTCCGTACTTTCGTCTTTCTGGACTTTTGTGGCCTACATCATTGCAGAAAGGTTTTCCACTATGTTAAGCAAGGAGAAACTGTGCCAGCACAGAAAACATCGCCCATCGTGTTTTATATGTTGCAGAGAGCTCTGCTGAAGTTTATGCACAAAGAAAAAGAAAGTTGTTGAAAACACCTTCCAACCGAATGTTCATGTGTTTGGAAAAGGTAGGAGAGTGGTAAGGTACTGTTTTCTATCAGTTTGCAAGCTGCGCACACTATCCCAGTGTTGTGCAGCTTCATTGTTCACCTTTCCGAAGCAGCCGCAACTCTCCAGCTGCCGGAGGCGAAGATGCGGCTTCTTCGAGCAAAGGCAATTGCACCCGTCACAGTGCACTCCAGTGCGGTGGCTTCTGCCGAAATGTGCCCGGGACCGGGGCATAGCTCCTGGGAGCTCTGTATGCTTCGTCTTTAGCATCATTTTTGGTCTACATCATTGCAGAAAGGTTTTCCACTATGTCTGGCATGGAGAAACTGTGCCAGCACAGAAAACATCTCCCATCGTGTTTTACATGTTGCAGAGAGCTCTGCTGAAGTTTATGCACGAAGAAAAAGAAAGTTGTTGAAAACACCTTCCAACTAAATGTTCTTGTGTTTGGAAAAGGTAGCAAAGTGGTAAGGTACTGTTTTCTATCAGTTTGCAAGCTGAGCACACTATCCCAGTGTTGTGCAGCTTCATTCTTCACCTTTCCGAAGTAGCCGCACACTCCAGCTGCCGGAGGCGAAGATGCGGCTTCTTCGAGCAAAGGAAATTGCACCCTTCACAGTGCACTCCAGTGCGGCGGCTTCTTCTGAAATGTGCCCGGGACCTGCGCTTAGCTCCGGGGACCTCCGTACGTTCTTCTTTCTGGACTTTTGTGGCCTACATCATTGCAGAAAGGTTTTCCACTATGTTAAGCAAGGAGAAACTGTGCCAGCACAGAAAACATCTCCCATCGTGTTTTACATGTTGAAGAGAGCTCTGCTGAAGTTTGTGCACGAAGAAAAAGAAAGTTGTCCAAAACACCTTCCAATCGAATGTTCATGTGTTTGGAAAAGGTAGGAGAGAAGTAAGGTACTGTTTTGGATCAGTTTGCAAGCTGCGCACACTATCCCAGTGTTGTGCAGCTTCATTCTTCACCTGTCTGAAGCAGCCACTGTCTTCGGCTCCTGGAGGCGAAGAGGCTTCTTCGCGGAAAGGCGATTGTGCCGGTCACTGTGCACTCCAGTGCGCCGGCTACTGACGAGATGTGCACCGGGACCGGCGCTTAGTTTCGGGGAGATCCGTACTTTCGTCTTTAGCGTCATTTTTGGTCTACATCATTGCAGAAAGGTTTTCCACTACGTTAGGCAAGGAGAAACTCTGCCAGCACAGAAAACATCTTCCATGGTGTTTTACATTTTGCAGAGAGCTCTGCAGAAGTTTATGCACAAAGAAAGAGAAGGTTGTTGAAAGCACCTTCCAACTGATTGGTCATGTGTTTGGAAAAGGTAGGACAGTGGTAAGGTACTGTTTTCTATCAGTTTGCAAGCTGCGCACACTATCCCAGTGTTGTGCAGCTTCATTCTTCACCTGTCTGAAGCAGCCACTCTCTTCGGCTCCCGGAGGCGAAGAAGCGGCTTCTTCGCTCAAAGGCGATTGTGCCGGTCACAGTGCACTCCAGTGCGGCGGCTACTGACGAAATGTGCCCGGGACCGGCGCGCTTAGTTTCGGGGAGCCCGTACTTTCGTCTTTAGCGTCATTTTTTGGTCTACATCATTGCAGAAAGGTTTTCCACTATGTTAAGCAAGGAGAAACTGTGCCAGCACAGAAAACATCTCCCATCGTGTTTTACATGTTGCAGAGAGCTCTGCAGAAGTTTATGCACGAAGAAAAAGAAAGTTGTCCAGAACACCTTCCAACGGAATGTTCATATGTTTGGAAAAGGTAGCAAAGTGGTAAGGTACTGCTTTCTATTAGATTGCAAGATGCGCACACTATCCCAGTGTTGTGCAGCTTCATTCTTCACCATTCCGAAGCAGCCGCTCTTTTGGGCTCCCGGAGGCGAAGAAGCGGCTTCTTCGAGCAAAGGCGATTGTGCCGGTCACTGTGCTCTGCAGTGCGGCGGCTTCTGACAAAATGTGCCCGGGACCAGCACTTAGCTCCGGGGAGCTCCGTATCCTTCGTCTTTCCAGACTTTTGTGGTCTACATCATTGCAGAATGGTTTTCCACTATGTTAAGCAAGGAGAAACTGTGCCAGCACGGAAAACATCTCCCATCGTGTTTTACATGTTGCAGAGAGCTCTGCTGAAGTTTATGAACGAAGAAAAAGAAAGTTGTCCAGAACAGCTTCCAACCGAATGTTCATGTGTTTGGAAAAGGTAGGAGAATGGTAAGGTACTGCTTTCTATCAGTTTACAAGCTGCGCACACTATCCCAGTGTTGTGCAGCTTCATTCTTCACCTGTCTGAAGCAGCCACTGTCTTCGGCTCCTGGAGGCGAAGAAGCGGCTTCTTCGCGCAAAGGCGATTGTGCCGGTCACAGTGCACTCCAGTGCGGCGGCTACTGACGAAATGTGCCCGGGACCGGCGCGCTTAGTTTCGGGGAGCTCCGTACTTTGGTCTTTAGCGTCATTTTTGGTCTACATCATTGCAGAAAGGTTTTCCACTATGTTAGGCAAGGAGAAACTGTGCCAGCACAGAAAACATCTCCCATCGTGTTTTATATGTTGAAGAGAGCTCTACAGAAGTTTATGCACGAAGAAAAACAAAGTTGTTGAAAACACCTTCCAACCGAATATTCATGTGTTTGGAAAATAAGAAGATTGGTAAGGTACTGTTTTCTATCAGATTGCAAGCTGCGCACACTATCCCAGTGTTGTGCAGCTTCATTCTTCACCATTCCGAAGCAGCCGCACTCTCCAGCTGCCGGAGGCGAAGATGCGGCTTCTTCGAGCAAAGGCGATTGCGCCGGACACAGTGCGCTGCGGTGCGGCAGCTTCTGCCGGAATGTGCCCGGGACCGGCGCTTAGCTCCGGGGAGCTCCGTATCCTTCGTCTTTGGCGTCTTTTGTCGTCTACATCATTGCAGAAAGGTTTTCCACTATGTTAGGCAAGGAGAAATTGTGCCAGCAGAGAAAACATCTCCCATCGTGTTTTACATGTTCCAGAGAGCTCTACAGAGTGTGTTGCAAGACGAAAAACCAAGTTGTCCAAAACACCTTCCAAACGAATGTTCATGTGTTTGGAAAAGGTAGGAAATTGGTAAGGTACTGTTTTCTATCAGTTTGCAAGCTGTGCACACTATCCCAGTGTTGTGCAGCTTCATTCTTCACCTTTCCGAAGCAGCCGCGCTTTTGGGCTCCCGGAGGCGAAGAAGCGGCTTCTTCGAGCAAAGGCGATTGTGCCGGTCACTGTGCTCTGCAGTGCGGCGGCTTCTGACAAAATGTTCCCGGGACCAGCACTTAGCTCCGGGGAGCTCCGTATCCTTCGTCTTTCCAGACTTTTGTGGTCTACATCATTGCAGAATGGTTTTCCACTATGTCTGGCATGGAGAAACTGTGCCAGCACAGAAAACATCTCCCATCGTGTTTTACATGTTGCAGAGAGCTCTGCTGAAGTTTATGCACCAAGAAAAAGAAAGTTGTTGAAAACACCTTCCAACTAAATGTTCATGTGTTTGGAAAAGGTAGGAGAGTGGTAAGGTACTGTTTTCTATCAGATTGCAAGCTGGGCACACTATCCCAGGGTTGTGCAGCTTCATTCTTCACCTTTCCGAAGCAGCCGCACTCTCCAGCTGCCGGAGGCGAAGATGCGGCTTCTTCGAGCAAAGGAAATTGCACCCGTCACAGTGCACTCCAGTGCGGCGGCTTCTTCTGAAATGTGCCCGGGACCTGCGCTTAGCTCCGGGGACCTCCGTACTTTCTTCTTTCCGGACTTTTGTGGCCTACATCATTGCAGAAAGGTTTTCCACTATGTTAAGCAAGGAGAAACTGTGCCAGCACAGAAAACATCTCCCATCGTGTTTTATATGTTGAAGAGAGCTCTGCTGAAGTTTATGCACGAAGAAAAAGAAAGTTGTCCAAAACACCTTCCAATCGAATGTTCATGTGTTTGGAAAAGGTAGGAGAGAAGTAAGGTACTGTTTTGGATCAGTTTGCAAGCTGCGCACACTATCCCAGGGTTGTGCAGCTTCATTCTTCACCTGTCTGAAGCAGCCACTGTCTTCGGCTCCTGGAGGCGAAGAGGCTTCTTCGCGCAAAGGCGATTGTGCCGGTCACTGTGCACTCCAGTGCGCCGGCTACTGACGAGATGTGCACCGGGACCGGCGCTTAGTTTCGGGGAGATCCGTACTTTCGTCTTTAGCGTCATTTTTGGTCTACATCATTGCAGAAAGGTTTTCCACTACGTTAGGCAAGGAGAAACTGTGCCAGCACAGAAAACATCGCCCATCGTGTTTTAAATGTTGCAGAGAGCTCTACAGAGTGTGTTGCAAGAAGAAAAACAAAATTGTCCAAAACACCTTCCAATCGAATGTTCATGTGTTTGGAAAAGGTAGACGACTGTAAGGTACTGTTTTCTATCAGTATGCAAGATGCGCACACTATCCCAGTGTTGTGCAGCTTCATTCTTCACCTGTCTGAAGCAGCCACTTTCTTCGGCTCCCGGAGGCGAAGAAGCGGCTTCTTCGCGCAAAGGCGATTGTGCCGGTCACAGTGCACTCCAGTGCGGCGGCTTCTTCTGAAATGTGCCCGGGATTGGGGCATAGCTCCGGGGATCTCCGTACTTTCGTCTTTCTGGACTTTTGTGGCCTACATCATTGCAGAAAGGTTTTCCACTATGTTAAGCAAGGAGAAACTGTGCCAGCACAGAAAACATCGCCCATCGTGTTTTATATGTTGCAGAGAGCTCTGCTGAAGTTTATGCACGAAGAAAAAGAAAGTTGTTGAAAACACCTTCCAACCGAATGTTCATGTGTTTGGAAAAGGTAGGAGAGTGGTAAGGTACTGTTTTCTATCAGTTTGCAAGCTGCGCACACTATCCCAGTGTTGTGCAGCTTCATTGTTCACCTTTCCGAAGCAGCCGCAACTCTCCAGCTGCCGGAGGCGAAGATGCGGCTTCTTCGAGCAAAGGCAATTGCACCCGTCACAGTGCACTCCAGTGCGGTGGCTTCTGCCGAAATGTGCCCGGGACCGGGGCATAGCTCCTGGGAGCTCTGTATGCTTCGTCTTTAGCATCATTTTTGGTCTACATCATTGCAGAAAGGTTTTCCACTATGTCTGGCATGGAGAAACTGTGCCAGCACAGAAAACATCTCCCATCGTGTTTTACATGTTGCAGAGAGCTCTGCTGAAGTTTATGCACGAAGAAAAAGAAAGTTGTTGAAAACACCTTCCAACTAAATGTTCTTGTGTTTGGAAAAGGTAGCAAAGTGGTAAGGTACTGTTTTCTATCAGTTTGCAAGCTGAGCACACTATCCCAGTGTTGTGCAGCTTCATTCTTCACCTTTCCGAAGTAGCCGCACACTCCAGCTGCCGGAGGCGAAGATGCGGCTTCTTCGAGCAAAGGAAATTGCACCCTTCACAGTGCACTCCAGTGCGGCGGCTTCTTCTGAAATGTGCCCGGGACCTGCGCTTAGCTCCGGGGACCTCCGTACGTTCTTCTTTCTGGACTTTTGTGGCCTACATCATTGCAGAAAGGTTTTCCACTATGTTAAGCAAGGAGAAACTGTGCCAGCACAGAAAACATCTCCCATCGTGTTTTACATGTTGAAGAGAGCTCTGCTGAAGTTTATGAACGAAGAAAAAGAAAGTTGTCCAAAACACCTTCCAATCGAATGTTCATGTGTTTGGAAAAGGTAGGAGAGAAGTAAGGTACTGTTTTGGATCAGTTTGCAAGCTGCGCACACTATCCCAGTGTTGTGCAGCTTCATTCTTCACCTGTCTGAAGCAGCCACTGTCTTCGGCTCCTGGAGGCGAAGAGGCTTCTTCGCGGAAAGGCGATTGTGCCGGTCACTGTGCACTCCAGTGCGCCGGCTACTGACGAGATGTGCACCGGGACCGGCGCTTAGTTTCGGGGAGATCCGTACTTTCGTCTTTAGCGTCATTTTTGGTCTACATCATTGCAGAAAGGTTTTCCACTACGTTAGGCAAGGAGAAACTCTGCCAGCACAGAAAACATCTTCCATGGTGTTTTACATTTTGCAGAGAGCTCTGCAGAAGTTTATGCACAAAGAAAGAGAAGGTTGTTGAAAGCACCTTCCAACTGATTGGTCATGTGTTTGGAAAAGGTAGGACAGTGGTAAGGTACTGTTTTCTATCAGTTTGCAAGCTGCGCACACTATCCCAGTGTTGTGCAGCTTCATTCTTCACCTGTCTGAAGCAGCCACTCTCTTCGGCTCCCGGAGGCGAAGAAGCGGCTTCTTCGCTCAAAGGCGATTGTGCCGGTCACAGTGCACTCCAGTGCGGCGGCTACTGACGAAATGTGCCCGGGACCGGCGCGCTTAGTTTCGGGGAGCCCGTACTTTCGTCTTTAGCGTCATTTTTTGGTCTACATCATTGCAGAAAGGTTTTCCACTATGTTAAGCAAGGAGAAACTGTGCCAGCACAGAAAACATCTCCCATCGTGTTTTACATGTTGCAGAGAGCTCTGCAGAAGTTTATGCACGAAGAAAAAGAAAGTTGTCCAGAACACCTTCCAACGGAATGTTCATATGTTTGGAAAAGGTAGCAAAGTGGTAAGGTACTGCTTTCTATTAGATTGCAAGATGCGCACACTATCCCAGTGTTGTGCAGCTTCATTCTTCACCTTTCCGAAGCAGCCGCTCTTTTGGGCTCCCGGAGGCGAAGAAGCGGCTTCTTCGAGCAAAGGCGATTGTGCCGGTCACTGTGCTCTGCAGTGCGGCGGCTTCTGACAAAATGTTCCCGGGACCAGCACTTAGCTCCGGGGAGCTCCGTATCCTTCGTCTTTCCAGACTTTTGTGGTCTACATCATTGCAGAAAGGTTTTCCACTATGTTAGGCAAGGAAAAATTGTGCCAGCACAGAAAACATCTCCCATCGTGTTTTATATGTTGTAGAGAACTCTGCAGAAGTTTATGCACGAAGAAAAAGAAAGTTGTCCAAAACACCTTCCTTAAAAATGTTCATGTGTTTGGAAAAGGTAGGAGAGTGGTAAGGTACTGCTTTGGATCTGTTTGCAAGCTGCGCACACTATCCCAGTGTTGTGCAGCTTTATTCTCACCTGTCGGAAGCAGCCACTTTCTTGGGCTCCTGGAGGCGAAGAGGCTTCTTCGCGCAAAGGCGATTGTACCGGTCACTGTGCTCTGCAGTGCGGCGGCATGTGTCGAAATATGCCCGGGACCGGCGCTTAGCTCCGGGGACCTCCGTACTTTCGTCTTTCTGGACTTTTGTGCCCTACATCATTGCAGAAAGGTTTTCCACTATGTTAAGCAAGGAGAAACTGTGCCAGCACAGAAAACATCTCCCATCGTGTTTTACATGTTGCAGAGAGCTCTGCTGAAGTTTATGCACGAATAAAATTAACTTGTCCAAAACACCTTCCAACCGAATGTTCATGTGTTTGGAAAAGGTAGGACAGTGGTAAGGTACGGTTAGCTATCAGTCTGCAAGCTGCGCACACTATCCCAGTGTTTTGCAGCTTCATTCTCACCTTACCGAAGCTACTGGTCTCTCCGGCTCCCGGAGGCGAAGAAGCGGCTTCTTCGCGCAAAGGCGATTGTACCGGTCACTGTGCACTCCAGTGCGGCGGCTACTGACGAAATGTGCCCGGGACCGGCGCGCTTAGTTTCGGGGAGCTCCGTACTTTGGTCTTTAGCGTCATTTTTGGTCTACATCATTGCAGAAAGGTTTTCCACTATGTTAGGCAAGGAGAAACTGTGCCAGCACAGAAAACATCTCCCATCGTGTTTTATATGTTGAAGAGAGCTCTACAGAAGTTTATGCACGAAGAAAAACAAAGTTGTCCTAAACACCATCCTACCGAATATTCATGTGTTTGGAAAATAAGAAGATTGGTAAGGTACTGTTTTCTATCAGATTGCAAGCTGCGCATACTATCCCAGTGTTGTGCAGCTTCATTCTTCACCTTTCCGAAGCAGCCGCTCTCTCAGGCTCCCGGAGGCGAAGAAGCGGCTTCTTCGAGTAAAGGCAATTGCACCCGTCACAGTGCACTCCAGTGCGGCGGCTTCTGCCGAAATGTGCCCGGGACCGGTGCTTAGCTCCGGGGAGATCCGTACGTTCGTCTTTATGGACTTTTGTGGCCTACATCATTGCAGAAAGGTTTTCCACTACGTTAGGCAAAGAGAAACTGTGCCAGCACAGAAAACATCTCCCATCGTGTTTTACATGTTGCAGAGAGCTCTGCAGCAGTTTATGCACGAAGAAAAAGAAAGTTGTCCAGAACACCTCCCAACGGAATGTTCATATGTCTGGAAAAGGTAGGACAGTGGTAAGGTACTGCTTTCTATCAGTTTGCAAGCTGCGCACACTATCCCAGTGTTTTGCAGCTTCATTGTTCACCATTCCGAAGCAGCCGCACTCTCCAGCTGCCGGAGGCGAAGATGCGGCTTCTTCGAGCAAAGACGATGGCGCCGGTCACAGTGCGCTGCAGTGCGGCAGCTTCTGCCGGAATGTGCCCGGGACCGGCGCTTAGCTCCGGGGAGCTCCGTATCCTTCGTCTTTCCAGACTTTTGTGGCCTACATCATTGCTGAAAGGTTTTCCACTACGTTAGGCAAGGAGAAACTGTGCCAGCACAGAAAACATCTCCCATCGTGTTTTACATGTTGCAGAGAGCTCTGCTGAAGTTTATGAACGAAGAAAAAGAAAGTTGTCCAGAACACCTTCCAACCGAATGTTCATGTGTTTGGAAAAGGTAGGACAGTGGTAAGGTACTGCTTTCTATCAGTTTGCAAGCTGCGCACACTATCCCAGTGTTGTGCAGCTTCATTGTTCACCATTCCGAAGCAGCCGCACTCTCCAGCTGCCGGAGGCGAAGATGCGGCTTCTTCGAGCAAAGGCGATTGCGCCGGACACAGTGCGCTGCGGTGCGGCAGCTTCTGCCGGAATGTGCCCGGGACCGGCGCTTAGCTCCGGGGAGCTCCGTATCCTTCGTCTTTAGCGTCTTTTGTCGTCTACATCATTGCAGAAAGGTTTTCCACTATGTTAGGCAAGGAGAAATTGTGCCAGCACAGAAAACATCTCCCATCGTGTTTTACATGTTCCAGAGAGCTCTACAGAGTGTGTTGCAAGACGAAAAACCAAGTTGTCCAAAACACCTTCCAAACGAATGTTCATGTGTTTGGAAAAGGTAGGAAAGTGGTAAGGTACTGTTTTCTATCAGTTTGCAAGCTGTGCACACTATCCCAGTGTTGTGCAGCTTCATTCTTCACCTTTCCAAAGAAGCCGCTCTCTCCGGCTTCCGGACGCGAAGAAGCGGCTTCTTCGCGCAAAGGCAATTGTTCCGGTCACAGTGCTACGAAGTGCGGCGGCTTCTGACGAATTGTGCCAGGCACCGGGGCTATGTCCGGGACATCCGTGCCTTTTTCTTCTGGACTTCTCTGGTCAACATCATGGCAAAAATCTTTTCCAATATGTCTGGCAAGGAGAAACTGTGCCAACACAGAAAACATCTCCCATCGTGTTTTAAATGTTGCAGAGAGCTCTACAGAGTGTGTTGCAAGAAGAAAAACAAAATTGTCCAAAACACCTTCCAATCGAATGTTCATGTGTTTGGAAAAGGTAGACGACTGTAAGGTACTGTTTTCTATCAGTATGCAAGATGCGCACACTATCCCAGTGTTGTGCAGCTTCATTCTTCACCTGTCTGAAGCAGCCACTTTCTTCGGCTCCCGGAGGCGAAGAAGCGGCTTCTTCGCGCAAAGGCGATTGTGCCGGTCACAGTGCACTCCAGTGCGGCGGCTACTGACGAAATGTGCCCGGGACCGGCGCGCTTAGTTTCGGGGAGCCCGTACTTTCGTCTTTAGCGTCATTTTTGGTCTACATCATTGCAGAAAGGTTTTCCACTATGTTAAGCAAGGAGAAACTGTGCCAGCACAGAAAACATCTCCCATCGTGTTTTACATGTTGCACAGAGCTCTGCTGAAGTTTATGCACGAAGAAAAAGAAAGTTGTCCAGAACACCTTCCAACGGAATGTTCATATGTTTGGAAAAGGTAGCAAAGTGGTAAGGTACTGCTTTCTATCAGATTGCAAGATGCGCACACTATCCCAGTGTTGTGCAGCTTCATTCTTCACCATTCCGAAGCAGCCGCTCTTTTGGGCTCCCGGAGGCGAAGAAGCGGCTTCTTCGAGCAAAGGCGATTGTGCCGGTCACTGTGCTCTGCAGTGCGGCGGCTACTGACGAAATGTGCCCGGGACCAGCACTTAGCTCCGGGGAGCTCCGTATCCTTCGTCTTTCCAGACTTTTGTGGTCTACGTCATTGCAGAATGGTTTTCCACTATGTTAAGCAAGGAGAAACTGTGCCAGCACGGAAAACATCGCCCATCGTGTTTTACATTTTGAAGAGAGCTCTGCTGAAGTTTATGCACGAAGAAAAAGAAAGTTGTCCAAAACACCTTCCTTAAAAATGTTCATGTGTTTGGAAAAGGTAGGACAGTGGTAAGGTACTGTTTTCTATCAGATTGCAAGCTGTGCACACAATCCCAGGGTTGTGCAGCTTCATTCTTCACCTTTCCGAAGTAGCCGCTCTCTCCGGCTTCCGGAGGCGAAGAAGCGGCTTCTTCGAGCAAAGGCGATTGCGCCGGTCACAGTGCGCTGCAGTGCGGCAGCTTCTGCCGGAATGTGCCCGGGACAGGCGGTTAGCTCCGGGTACATCCATACAATCTTCTTTCTGGACTTTTGTGGTCTACATCATGCAAAAAACATTTCCCCTATGTCTGGCAAGGAGACACTGTGCCAACACAGAAAACATATCCCTTCTTGTTTTACATGTTGCAGAGAGCTCTGCAGAAGTTTAAGCACGAAGAAAAAGAAAGTTGTGCAAAACACCTTCCAATGGCATGTTCATGTGTTTGTAAAAGGTAGGACAGTGGTAAGGTACTGTTTTCTATCAGTTTGCAAGCTGCGCACACTATCCCAGTGTTGTGCAGCTTCATTCTTCACCTTTCCGAAGCAGCCGCTCTTTTGGGCTCCCGGAGGCGAAGAAGCGGCTTCTTCGAGCAAAGGCGATTGTGCCGGTCACTGTGCTCTGCAGTGCGGCGGCTTCTGACAAAATGTTCCCGGGACCAGCACTTAGCTCCGGGGAGCTCCGTATCCTTCGTCTTTCCAGACTTTTGTGGTCTACATCATTGCAGAATGGTTTTCCACTATGTTAGGCAAGGAAAAATTGTGCCAGCACAGAAAACATCTCCCATCGTGTTTTATATGTTGTAGAGAACTCTGCAGAAGTTTATGCACGAAGAAAAAGAAAGTTGTCCAAAACACCTTCCTTAAAAATGTTCATGTGTTTGGAAAAGGTAGGAGAGTGGTAAGGTACTGCTTTGGATCTGTTTGCAAGCTGCGCACACTATCCCAGTGTTGTGCAGCTTTATTCTCACCTGTCGGAAGCAGCCACTTTCTTGGGCTCCTGGAGGCGAAGAGGCTTCTTCGCGCAAAGGCGATTGTACCGGTCACTGTGCTCTGCAGTGCGGCGGCATCTGTCGAAATATGCCCGGGACCGGCGCTTAGCTCCGGGGACCTCCGTACTTTCGTCTTTCTGGACTTTTGTGCCCTACATCATTGCAGAAAGGTTTTCCACTATGTTAAGCAAGGAGAAACTGTGCCAGCACAGAAAACATCTCCCATCGTGTTTTACATGTTGCAGAGAGCTCTGCAGAAGTTTATGCACGAATAAAATTAACTTGTCCAAAACACCTTCCAACCGAATGTTCATGTGTTTGGAAAAGGTAGGACAGTGGTAAGGTACGGTTATCTATCAGTCTGCAAGCTGCGCACACTATCCCAGTGTTTTGCAGCTTCATTCTCACCTTACCGAAGCTACTGGTCTCTCCGGCTCCCGGAGGCGAAGAAGCGGCTTCTTCGCGCAAAGGCGATTGTACCGGTCACTGTGCACTCCAGTGCGGCGGCTACTGACGAAATGTGCCCGGGACCGGCGCGCTTAGTTTCGGGGAGCTCCGTACTTTGGTCTTTAGCGTCATTTTTGGTCTACATCATTGCAGAAAGGTTTTCCACTATGTTAGGCAAGGAGAAACTGTGCCAGCACAGAAAACATCTCCCATCGTGTTTTATATGTTGAAGAGAGCTCTACAGAAGTTTATGCACGAAGAAAAACAAAGTTGTCCTAAACACCATCCTACCGAATATTCATGTGTTTGGAAAATAAGAAGATTGGTAAGGTACTGTTTTCTATCAGATTGCAAGCTGCGCATACTATCCCAGGGTTGTGCAGCTTCATTCTTCACCTTTCCGAAGCAGCCGCTCTCTCAGGCTCCCGGAGGCGAAGAAGCGGCTTCTTCGAGTAAAGGCAATTGCACCCGTCACAGTGCACTCCAGTGCGGCGGCTTCTGCCGAAATGTGCCCGGGACCGGTGCTTAGCTCCGGGGAGATCCGTACGTTCGTCTTTATGGACTTTTGTGGCCTACATCATTGCAGAAAGGTTTTCCACTACGTTAGGCAAAGAGAAACTGTGCCAGCACAGAAAACATCTCCCATCGTGTTTTACATGTTGCAGAGAGCTCTGCAGCAGTTTATGCACGAAGAAAAAGAAAGTTGTCCAAAACACCTTCCAACGGAATGTTCATATGTCTGGAAAAGGTAGGACAGTGGTAAGGTACTGCTTTCTATCAGTTTGCAAGCTGCGCACACTATCCCAGTGTTTTGCAGCTTCATTGTTCACCATTCCGAAGCAGCCGCACTCTCCAGCTGCCGGAGGCGAAGATGCGGCTTCTTCGAGCAAAGACGATGGCGCCGGTCACAGTGCGCTGCAGTGCGGCAGCTTCTGCCGGAATGTGCCCGGGACCGGCGCTTAGCTCCGGGGACCTCCGTATCCTTCGTCTTTAGCGACTTTTGTGGCCTACATCATTGCTGAAAGGTTTTCCACTACGTTAGGCAAGGAGAAACTGTGCCAGCACAGAAAACATCTCCCATCGTGTTTTACATGTTGCAGAGAGCTCTGCTGAAGTTTATGAACGAAGAAAAAGAAAGTTGTCCAGAACACCTTCCAACCGAATGTTCATGTGTTTGGAAAAGGTAGGACAGTGGTAAGGTACTGCTTTCTATCAGTTTGCAAGCTGCGCACACTATCCCAGTGTTGTGCAGCTTCATTGTTCACCATTCCGAAGCAGCCGCACTCTCCAGCTGCCGGAGGCGAAGATGCGGCTTCTTCGAGCAAAGGCGATTGCGCCGGACACAGTGCGCTGCGGTGCGGCAGCTTCTGCCGGAATGTGCCCGGGACCGGCGCTTAGCTCCGGGGAGCTCCGTATCCTTCGTCTTTAGCGTCTTTTGTCGTCTACATCATTGCAGAAAGGTTTTCCACTATGTTAGGCAAGGAGAAATTGTGCCAGCACAGAAAACATCTCCCATCGTGTTTTACATGTTCCAGAGAGCTCTACAGAGTGTGTTGCAAGACGAAAAACCAAGTTGTCCAAAACACCTTCCAAACGAATGTTCATGTGTTTGGAAAAGGTAGGAAAGTGGTAAGGTACTGTTTTCTATCAGTTTGCAAGCTGTGCACACTATCCCAGTGTTGTGCAGCTTCATTCTTCACCTTTCCAAAGAAGCCGCTCTCTCCGGCTTCCGGACGCGAAGAAGCGGCTTCTTCGCGCAAAGGCAATTGTTCCGGTCACAGTGCTACGAAGTGCGGCGGCTGCTGACGAATTGTGCCAGGCACCGGGGCTATGTCCGGGACATCCGTGCCTTTTTCTTCTGGACTTCTCTGGTCAACATCATGGCAAAAATCTTTTCCAATATGTCTGGCAAGGAGAAACTGTGCCAACACAGAAAACATCTCCCATCGTGTTTTAAATGTTGCAGAGAGCTCTACAGAGTGTGTTGCAAGAAGAAAAACAAAATTGTCCAAAACACCTTCCAATCGAATGTTCATGTGTTTGGAAAAGGTAGACGACTGTAAGGTACTGTTTTCTATCAGTATGCAAGATGCGCACACTATCCCAGTGTTGTGCAGCTTCATTCTTCACCTGTCTGAAGCAGCCACTTTCTTCGGCTCCCGGAGGCGAAGAAGCGGCTTCTTCGCGCAAAGGCGATTGTGCCGGTCACAGTGCACTCCAGTGCGGCGGCTACTGACGAAATGTGCCCGGGACCGGCGCGCTTAGTTTCGGGGAGCCCGTACTTTCGTCTTTAGCGTCATTTTTGGTCTACATCATTGCAGAAAGGTTTTCCACTATGTTAAGCAAGGAGAAACTGTGCCAGCACAGAAAACATCTCCCATCGTGTTTTACATGTTGCACAGAGCTCTGCTGAAGTTTATGCACGAAGAAAAAGAAAGTTGTCCAGAACACCTTCCAACGGAATGTTCATATGTTTGGAAAAGGTAGCAAAGTGGTAAGGTACTGCTTTCTATCAGATTGCAAGATGCGCACACTATCCCAGTGTTGTGCAGCTTCATTCTTCACCATTCCGAAGCAGCCGCTCTTTTGGGCTCCCGGAGGCGAAGAAGCGGCTTCTTCGAGCAAAGGCGATTGTGCCGGTCACTGTGCTCTGCAGTGCGGCGGCTACTGACGAAATGTGCCCGGGACCAGCACTTAGCTCCGGGGAGCTCCGTATCCTTCGTCTTTCCAGACTTTTGTGGTCTACATCATTGCAGAATGGTTTTCCACTATGTTAAGCAAGGAGAAACTGTGCCAGCACGGAAAACATCGCCCATCGTGTTTTACATTTTGAAGAGAGCTCTGCAGAAGTTTATGCACGAAGAAAAAGAAAGTTGTCCAAAACACCTTCCTTAAAAATGTTCATGTGTTTGGAAAAGGTAGGACAGTGGTAAGGTACTGTTTTCTATCAGATTGCAAGCTGTGCACACAATCCCAGGATTGTGCAGCTTCATTCTTCACCTTTCCGAAGCAGCCGCTCTCTCAGGCTCCCGGAGGCGAAGACGCGGCTTCTTCGAGTAAAGGCAATTGCACCCGTCACAGTGCACTCCAGTGCGGCGGCTTCTGCCGAAATGTGCCCGGGACCGGTGCTTAGCTCCGGGGAGATCCGTACTTTCGTCTTTATGGACTTTTGTGGCCTACATCATTGCAGAAAGGTTTTCCACTACGTTAGGCAAAGAGAAACTGTGCCAGCACAGAAAACATCTCCCATCGTGTTTTACATGTTGCAGAGAGCTCTGCAGCAGTTTATGCACGAAGAAAAAGAAAGTTGTCCAAAACACCTTCCAACGGAATGTTCATATGTCTGGAAAAGGTAGGACAGTGGTAAGGTACTGCTTTCTATCAGTTTGCAAGCTGCGCACACTATCCCAGTGTTTTGCAGCTTCATTGTTCACCATTCCGAAGCAGCCGCACTCTCCAGCTGCCGGAGGCGAAGATGCGGCTTCTTCGAGCAAAGACGATGGCGCCGGTCACAGTGCGCTGCAGTGCGGCAGCTTCTGCCGGAATGTGCCCGGGACCGGCGCTTAGCTCCGGGGAGCTCCGTATCCTTCGTCTTTAGCGACTTTTGTGGCCTACATCATTGCAGAAAGGTTTTCCACTACGTTAGGCAAGGAGAAACTGTGCCAGCACAGAAAACATCTCCCATCGTGTTTTACATGTTGCAGAGAGCTCTGCTGAAGTTTATGAACGAAGAAAAAGAAAGTTGTTGAAAACACCTTCCAACCGAATGTTCATGTGTTTGGAAAAGGTAGGACAGTGTTAAGGTACGGTTATCTATCAGTCTGCAAGCTGCGCACACTATCCCAGTGTTGTGCAGCTTCATTCTTCACCTTTCCGAAGCTACTGGTCTCTCCGGCTCCCGGAGGCGAAGAAGCGGCTTCTTCGCGCAAAGGCGATTGGACCGGTCACTGTGCACTCCAGTGCGGCGGGTACTGACGAAATGTGCCCGGGACAGGGGCATAGCTCCTGGGAGCTCTGTATGCTTCGTCTTTAGCATCATTTTTGGTCTACATCATTGCAGAAAGGTTTTCCACTATGTTAAGCAAGGTGAAACTGTGCCAGCACAGAAAACATCTCCCATCGTGTTTTACATGTTGAAGAGAACTCTATAGAAGTTTATGCACGAAGAAAAAGAAAGTTGTCCAAAACACCATCCTACCGAATATTCATGTGTTTGGAAAATAAGAAGATTGGTAAGGTACTGTTTTCTATCAGTTTGCAAGATGCACACACTATCCCAGTGTTGTGCAGCTTCATTCTTCACCTGTCTGAAGCAGTAGCTCTCTCCGGCTCCAGGAGGCGAAGAAGCGGCATCTTCGCGCAAAGGCGATTGTGCCGGTCACAGTGCACTCCAGTGCGGCGACTTCTGACGAAACGTGCCCGGGACCGGCGCTTAGCTCCGGGGACCTCCGTATCCTTCGTCTTTCGGGATTTTGTGGTCTACATCATTGCAGAAAGGTTTTCCACTATGTCTGGCATGGAGAAACTGTGCCAGCACAGAAAACATCTCCCATCGTGTTTTACATGTTGAAGAGAGCTCTGCAGAAGTTTATGCACGAAGAAAAAGAAAGTTGTCCAGAACACCTTCCAACCGAATGTTCATGTGTTTGGAAAAGGTAGGAGAATGATAAAGTACTGTTTTCTATCAGTTTACAAGCTGCGCACACTATCCCAATGTTGTGCAGCTTCATTCTTCACCTGTCTGAAGCAGCCACTCTCTTCGGCTCCTGGAGGCGAAAAGGCTTCTTCGCGCAAAGGCGATTGTGCCGGTCACAGTGCACTCCAGTGCGGCGGCTACTGACGAAATGTGCCCGGGACCGGCGCGCTTAGTTTCGGGGAGCTCCGTACTTTGGTCTTTAGCGTCATTTTTGGTCTACATCATTGCAGAAAGGTTTTCCACTATGTTAGGCAAGGAGAAACTGTGCCAGCACAGAAAACATCTCCCATCGTGTTTTATATGTTGAAGAGAGCTCTATAGAAGTTTATGCACGAAGAAAAACAAAGTTGTCCTAAACACCATCCTACCGAATATTCATGTGTTTGGAAAATAAGAAGATTGGTAAGGTACTGTTTTCTATCAGATTGCAAGCTGCGCATACTATCCCAGTGTTGTGCAGCTTCATTCTTCACCTTTCCGAAGCAGCCGCTCTCTCAGGCTCCCGGAGGCGAAGAAGCGGCTTCTTCGAGTAAAGGCAATTGCACCCGTTACAGTGCACTCCAGTGCGGCGGCTTCTGCCGAAATGTGCCCGGGACCGGTGCTTAGCTCCGGGGAGATCCGTACTTTCGTCTTTATGGACTTTTGTGGCCTACATCATTGCAGAAAGGTTTTCCACTACGTTAGGCAAAGAGAAACTGTGCCAGCACAGAAAACATCTCCCATCGTGTTTTACATGTTGCAGAGAGCTCTGCAGCAGTTTATGCACGAAGAAAAAGAAAGTTGTCCAGAACACCTTCCAACGGAATGTTCATATGTCTGGAAAAGGTAGGACAGTGGTAAGGTACTGCTTTCTATCAGTTTGCAAGCTGCGCACACTATCCCAGTGTTGTGCAGCTTCATTGTTCACCATTCCGAAGCAGCCGCACTCTCCAGCTGCCGGAGGCGAAGATGCGGCTTCTTCGAGCAAAGACGATGGCGCCGGTCACAGTGCGCTGCAGTGCGGCAGCTTCTGCCGGAATGTGCCCGGGACCGGCGCTTAGCTCCGGGGAGCTCCGTATCCTTCGTCTTTAGCGACTTTTGTGGCCTACATCATTGCTGAAAGGTTTTCCACTACGTTAGGCAAGGAGAAACTGTGCCAGCACAGAAAACATCTCCCATCGTGTTTTACATGTTGCAGAGAGCTCTGCTGAAGTTTATGAACGAAGAAAAAGAAAGTTGTCCAGAACACCTTCCAACCGAATGTTCATGTGTTTGGAAAAGGTAGGACAGTGGTAAGGTACTGCTTTCTATCAGTTTGCAAGCTGCGCACACTATCCCAGTGTTGTGCAGCTTCATTGTTCACCATTCCGAAGCAGCCGCACTCTCCAGCTGCCGGAGGCGAAGATGCGGCTTCTTCGAGCAAAGGCGATTGCGCCGGACACAGTGCGCTGCGGTGCGGCAGCTTCTGCCGGAATGTGCCCGGGACCGGCGCTTAGCTCCGGGGAGCTCCGTATCCTTCGTCTTTAGCGTCTTTTGTCGTCTACATCATTGCAGAAAGGTTTTCCACTATGTTAGGCAAGGAGAAATTGTGCCAGCACAGAAAACATCTCCCATCGTGTTTTACATGTTCCAGAGAGCTCTACAGAGTGTGTTGCAAGACGAAAAACCAAGTTGTCCAAAACACCTTCCAAACGAATGTTCATGTGTTTGGAAAAGGTAGGAAAGTGGTAAGGTACTGTTTTCTATCAGTTTGCAAGCTGTGCACACTATCCCAGTGTTGTGCAGCTTCATTCTTCACCTTTCCAAAGAAGCCGCTCTCTCCGGCTTCCGGATGCGAAGAAGCGGCTTCTTCGCGCAAAGGCAATTGTTCCGGTCACAGTGCTACGAAGTGCGGCGGCTTCTGACGAATTGTGCCAGGCACCGGGGCTATGTCCGGGACATCCGTGCCTTTTTCTTCTGGACTTCTCTGGTCAACATCATGGCAAAAATCTTTTCCAATATGTCTGGCAAGGAGAAACTGTGCCAACACAGAAAACATCTCCCATCGTGTTTTAAATGTTGCAGAGAGCTCTACAGAGTGTGTTGCAAGAAGAAAAACAAAATTGTCCAAAACACCTTCCAATCGAATGTTCATGTGTTTGGAAAAGGTAGACGACTGTAAGGTACTGTTTTCTATCAGTATGCAAGATGCGCACACTATCCCAGTGTTGTGCAGCTTCATTCTTCACCTGTCTGAAGCAGCCACTTTCTTCGGCTCCCGGAGGCGAAGAAGCGGCTTCTTCGCGCAAAGGCGATTGTGCCGGTCACAGTGCACTCCAGTGCGGCGGCTACTGACGAAATGTGCCCGGGACCGGCGCGCTTAGTTTCGGGGAGCCCGTACTTTCGTCTTTAGCGTCATTTTTGGTCTACATCATTGCAGAAAGGTTTTCCACTATGTTAAGCAAGGAGAAACTGTGCCAGCACAGAAAACATCTCCCATCGTGTTTTACATGTTGCACAGAGCTCTGCTGAAGTTTATGCACGAAGAAAAAGAAAGTTGTCCAGAACACCTTCCAACGGAATGTTCATATGTTTGGAAAAGGTAGCAAAGTGGTAAGGTACTGCTTTCTATCAGATTGCAAGATGCGCACACTATCCCAGTGTTGTGCAGCTTCATTCTTCACCATTCCGAAGCAGCCGCTCTTTTGGGCTCCCGGAGGCGAAGAAGCGGCTTCTTCGAGCAAAGGCGATTGTGCCGGTCACTGTGCTCTGCAGTGCGGCGGCTACTGACGAAATGTGCCCGGGACCAGCACTTAGCTCCGGGGAGCTCCGTATCCTTCGTCTTTCCAGACTTTTGTGGTCTACGTCATTGCAGAATGGTTTTCCACTATGTTAAGCAAGGAGAAACTGTGCCAGCACGGAAAACATCGCCCATCGTGTTTTACATTTTGAAGAGAGCTCTGCTGAAGTTTATGCACGAAGAAAAAGAAAGTTGTCCAAAACACCTTCCTTAAAAATGTTCATGTGTTTGGAAAAGGTAGGACAGTGGTAAGGTACTGTTTTCTATCAGATTGCAAGCTGTGCACACAATCCCAGGGTTGTGCAGCTTCATTCTTCACCTTTCCGAAGTAGCCGCTCTCTCCGGCTTCCGGAGGCGAAGAAGCGGCTTCTTCGAGCAAAGGCGATTGCGCCGGTCACAGTGCGCTGCAGTGCGGCAGCTTCTGCCGGAATGTGCCCGGGACAGGCGGTTAGCTCCGGGTACATCCATACAATCTTCTTTCTGGACTTTTGTGGTCTACATCATGCAAAAAACATTTCCCCTATGTCTGGCAAGGAGACACTGTGCCAACACAGAAAACATATCCCTTCTTGTTTTACATGTTGCAGAGAGCTCTGCAGAAGTTTAAGCACGAAGAAAAAGAAAGTTGTGCAAAACACCTTCCAATGGCATGTTCATGTGTTTGTAAAAGGTAGGACAGTGGTAAGGTACTGTTTTCTATCAGTTTGCAAGCTGCGCACACTATCCCAGTGTTGTGCAGCTTCATTCTTCACCTTTCCGAAGCAGCCGCTCTTTTGGGCTCCCGGAGGCGAAGAAGCGGCTTCTTCGAGCAAAGGCGATTGTGCCGGTCACTGTGCTCTGCAGTGCGGCGGCTTCTGACAAAATGTTCCCGGGACCAGCACTTAGCTCCGGGGAGCTCCGTATCCTTCGTCTTTCCAGACTTTTGTGGTCTACATCATTGCAGAATGGTTTTCCACTATGTTAGGCAAGGAAAAATTGTGCCAGCACAGAAAACATCTCCCATCGTGTTTTATATGTTGTAGAGAACTCTGCAGAAGTTTATGCACGAAGAAAAAGAAAGTTGTCCAAAACACCTTCCTTAAAAATGTTCATGTGTTTGGAAAAGGTAGGAGAGTGGTAAGGTACTGCTTTGGATCTGTTTGCAAGCTGCGCACACTATCCCAGTGTTGTGCAGCTTTATTCTCACCTGTCGGAAGCAGCCACTTTCTTGGGCTCCTGGAGGCGAAGAGGCTTCTTCGCGCAAAGGCGATTGTACCGGTCACTGTGCTCTGCAGTGCGGCGGCATCTGTCGAAATATGCCCGGGACCGGCGCTTAGCTCCGGGGACCTCCGTACTTTCGTCTTTCTGGACTTTTGTGGCCTACATCATTGCAGAAAGGTTTTCCACTATGTTAAGCAAGGAGAAACTGTGCCAGCACAGAAAACATCTCCCATCGTGTTTTACATGTTGCAGAGAGCTCTGCAGAAGTTTATGCACGAATAAAATTAACTTGTCCAAAACACCTTCCAACCGAATGTTCATGTGTTTGGAAAAGGTAGGACAGTGGTAAGGTACGGTTATCTATCAGTCTGCAAGCTGCGCACACTATCCCAGTGTTTTGCAGCTTCATTCTCACCTTACCGAAGCTACTGGTCTCTCCGGCTCCCGGAGGCGAAGAAGCGGCTTCTTCGCGCAAAGGCGATTGTACCGGTCACTGTGCACTCCAGTGCGGCGGCTACTGACGAAATGTGCCCGGGACCGGCGCGCTTAGTTTCGGGGAGCTCCGTACTTTGGTCTTTAGCGTCATTTTTGGTCTACATCATTGCAGAAAGGTTTTCCACTATGTTAGGCAAGGAGAAACTGTGCCAGCACAGAAAACATCTCCCATCGTGTTTTATATGTTGAAGAGAGCTCTACAGAAGTTTATGCACGAAGAAAAACAAAGTTGTCCTAAACACCATCCTACCGAATATTCATGTGTTTGGAAAATAAGAAGATTGGTAAGGTACTGTTTTCTATCAGATTGCAAGCTGCGCATACTATCCCAGGGTTGTGCAGCTTCATTCTTCACCTTTCCGAAGCAGCCGCTCTCTCAGGCTCCCGGAGGCGAAGAAGCGGCTTCTTCGAGTAAAGGCAATTGCACCCGTCACAGTGCACTCCAGTGCGGCGGCTTCTGCCGAAATGTGCCCGGGACCGGTGCTTAGCTCCGGGGAGATCCGTACGTTCGTCTTTATGGACTTTTGTGGCCTACATCATTGCAGAAAGGTTTTCCACTACGTTAGGCAAAGAGAAACTGTGCCAGCACAGAAAACATCTCCCATCGTGTTTTACATGTTGCAGAGAGCTCTGCAGCAGTTTATGCACGAAGAAAAAGAAAGTTGTTATAAACACCTTCCAACCGAATGTTCATATGTCTGGAAAAGGTAGGACAGTGGTAAGGTACTGCTTTCTATCAGTTTGCAAGCTGCGCACACTATCCCAGTGTTTTGCAGCTTCATTGTTCACCATTCCGAAGCAGCCGCACTCTCCAGCTGCCGGAGGCGAAGATGCGGCTTCTTCGAGCAAAGACGATGGCGCCGGTCACAGTGCGCTGCAGTGCGGCAGCTTCTGCCGGAATGTGCCCGGGACCGGCGCTTAGCTCCGGGGACCTCCGTATCCTTCGTCTTTAGCGACTTTTGTGGCCTACATCATTGCTGAAAGGTTTTCCACTACGTTAGGCAAGGAGAAACTGTGCCAGCACAGAAAACATCTCCCATCGTGTTTTACATGTTGCAGAGAGCTCTGCTGAAGTTTATGAACGAAGAAAAAGAAAGTTGTCCAGAACACCTTCCAACCGAATGTTCATGTGTTTGGAAAAGGTAGGACAGTGGTAAGGTACTGCTTTCTATCAGTTTGCAAGCTGCGCACACTATCCCAGTGTTGTGCAGCTTCATTGTTCACCATTCCGAAGCAGCCGCACTCTCCAGCTGCCGGAGGCGAAGATGCGGCTTCTTCGAGCAAAGGCGATTGCGCCGGACACAGTGCGCTGCGGTGCGGCAGCTTCTGCCGGAATGTGCCCGGGACCGGCGCTTAGCTCCGGGGAGCTCCGTATCCTTCGTCTTTAGCGTCTTTTGTCGTCTACATCATTGCAGAAAGGTTTTCCACTATGTTAGGCAAGGAGAAATTGTGCCAGCACAGAAAACATCTCCCATCGTGTTTTACATGTTCCAGAGAGCTCTACAGAGTGTGTTGCAAGACGAAAAACCAAGTTGTCCAAAACACCTTCCAAACGAATGTTCATGTGTTTGGAAAAGGTAGGAAAGTGGTAAGGTACTGTTTTCTATCAGTTTGCAAGCTGTGCACACTATCCCAGTGTTGTGCAGCTTCATTCTTCACCTTTCCAAAGAAGCCGCTCTCTCCGGCTTCCGGACGCGAAGAAGCGGCTTCTTCGCGCAAAGGCAATTGTTCCGGTCACAGTGCTACGAAGTGCGGCGGCTGCTGACGAATTGTGCCAGGCACCGGGGCTATGTCCGGGACATCCGTGCCTTTTTCTTCTGGACTTCTCTGGTCAACATCATGGCAAAAATCTTTTCCAATATGTCTGGCAAGGAGAAACTGTGCCAACACAGAAAACATCTCCCATCGTGTTTTAAATGTTGCAGAGAGCTCTACAGAGTGTGTTGCAAGAAGAAAAACAAAATTGTCCAAAACACCTTCCAATCGAATGTTCATGTGTTTGGAAAAGGTAGACGACTGTAAGGTACTGTTTTCTATCAGTATGCAAGATGCGCACACTATCCCAGTGTTGTGCAGCTTCATTCTTCACCTGTCTGAAGCAGCCACTTTCTTCGGCTCCCGGAGGCGAAGAAGCGGCTTCTTCGCGCAAAGGCGATTGTGCCGGTCACAGTGCACTCCAGTGCGGCGGCTACTGACGAAATGTGCCCGGGACCGGCGCGCTTAGTTTCGGGGAGCCCGTACTTTCGTCTTTAGCGTCATTTTTGGTCTACATCATTGCAGAAAGGTTTTCCACTATGTTAAGCAAGGAGAAACTGTGCCAGCACAGAAAACATCTCCCATCGTGTTTTACATGTTGCACAGAGCTCTGCTGAAGTTTATGCACGAAGAAAAAGAAAGTTGTCCAGAACACCTTCCAACGGAATGTTCATATGTTTGGAAAAGGTAGCAAAGTGGTAAGGTACTGCTTTCTATCAGATTGCAAGATGCGCACACTATCCCAGTGTTGTGCAGCTTCATTCTTCACCATTCCGAAGCAGCCGCTCTTTTGGGCTCCCGGAGGCGAAGAAGCGGCTTCTTCGAGCAAAGGCGATTGTGCCGGTCACTGTGCTCTGCAGTGCGGCGGCTACTGACGAAATGTGCCCGGGACCAGCACTTAGCTCCGGGGAGCTCCGTATCCTTCGTCTTTCCAGACTTTTGTGGTCTACATCATTGCAGAATGGTTTTCCACTATGTTAAGCAAGGAGAAACTGTGCCAGCACGGAAAACATCGCCCATCGTGTTTTACATTTTGAAGAGAGCTCTGCAGAAGTTTATGCACGAAGAAAAAGAAAGTTGTCCAAAACACCTTCCTTAAAAATGTTCATGTGTTTGGAAAAGGTAGGACAGTGGTAAGGTACTGTTTTCTATCAGATTGCAAGCTGTGCACACAATCCCAGGATTGTGCAGCTTCATTCTTCACCTTTCCGAAGCAGCCGCTCTCTCAGGCTCCCGGAGGCGAAGACGCGGCTTCTTCGAGTAAAGGCAATTGCACCCGTCACAGTGCACTCCAGTGCGGCGGCTTCTGCCGAAATGTGCCCGGGACCGGTGCTTAGCTCCGGGGAGATCCGTACTTTCGTCTTTATGGACTTTTGTGGCCTACATCATTGCAGAAAGGTTTTCCACTACGTTAGGCAAAGAGAAACTGTGCCAGCACAGAAAACATCTCCCATCGTGTTTTACATGTTGCAGAGAGCTCTGCAGCAGTTTATGCACGAAGAAAAAGAAAGTTGTCCAAAACACCTTCCAACGGAATGTTCATATGTCTGGAAAAGGTAGGACAGTGGTAAGGTACTGCTTTCTATCAGTTTGCAAGCTGCGCACACTATCCCAGTGTTTTGCAGCTTCATTGTTCACCATTCCGAAGCAGCCGCACTCTCCAGCTGCCGGAGGCGAAGATGCGGCTTCTTCGAGCAAAGACGATGGCGCCGGTCACAGTGCGCTGCAGTGCGGCAGCTTCTGCCGGAATGTGCCCGGGACCGGCGCTTAGCTCCGGGGAGCTCCGTATCCTTCGTCTTTAGCGACTTTTGTGGCCTACATCATTGCTGAAAGGTTTTCCACTACGTTAGGCAAGGAGAAACTGTGCCAGCACAGAAAACATCTCCCATCGTGTTTTACATGTTGCAGAGAGCTCTGCTGAAGTTTATGAACGAAGAAAAAGAAAGTTGTTGAAAACACCTTCCAACCGAATGTTCATGTGTTTGGAAAAGGTAGGACAGTGTTAAGGTACGGTTATCTATCAGTCTGCAAGCTGCGCACACTATCCCAGTGTTGTGCAGCTTCATTCTTCACCTTTCCGAAGCTACTGGTCTCTCCGGCTCCCGGAGGCGAAGAAGCGGCTTCTTCGCGCAAAGGCGATTGGACCGGTCACTGTGCACTCCAGTGCGGCGGGTACTGACGAAATGTGCCCGGGACAGGGGCATAGCTCCTGGGAGCTCTGTATGCTTCGTCTTTAGCATCATTTTTGGTCTACATCATTGCAGAAAGGTTTTCCACTATGTTAAGCAAGGTGAAACTGTGCCAGCACAGAAAACATCTCCCATCGTGTTTTACATGTTGAAGAGAACTCTATAGAAGTTTATGCACGAAGAAAAAGAAAGTTGTCCAAAACACCATCCTACCGAATATTCATGTGTTTGGAAAATAAGAAGATTGGTAAGGTACTGTTTTCTATCAGTTTGCAAGATGCACACACTATCCCAGTGTTGTGCAGCTTCATTCTTCACCTGTCTGAAGCAGTAGCTCTCTCCGGCTCCAGGAGGCGAAGAAGCGGCATCTTCGCGCAAAGGCGATTGTGCCGGTCACAGTGCACTCCAGTGCGGCGACTTCTGACGAAACGTGCCCGGGACCGGCGCTTAGCTCCGGGGACCTCCGTATCCTTCGTCTTTCGGGATTTTGTGGTCTACATCATTGCAGAAAGGTTTTCCACTATGTCTGGCATGGA
The DNA here is from genome assembly GCF_047830755.1 of Zonotrichia albicollis. Classification (NCBI taxonomy): domain Eukaryota; kingdom Metazoa; phylum Chordata; class Aves; order Passeriformes; family Passerellidae; genus Zonotrichia; species Zonotrichia albicollis. The sequence goes on from NC_133860.1 coordinate 25,631,957, forward strand.
GAAACTGTGCCAGCACAGAAAACATCTCCCATCGTGTTTTACATGTTGAAGAGAGCTCTGCAGAAGTTTATGCACGAAGAAAAAGAAAGTTGTCCAGAACACCTTCCAACCGAATGTTCATGTGTTTGGAAAAGGTAGGAGAATGATAAAGTACTGTTTTCTATCAGTTTACAAGCTGCGCACACTATCCCAATGTTGTGCAGCTTCATTCTTCACCTGTCTGAAGCAGCCACTCTCTTCGGCTCCTGGAGGCGAAAAGGCTTCTTCGCGCAAAGGCGATTGTGCCGGTCACAGTGCACTCCAGTGCGGCGGCTACTGACGAAATGTGCCCGGGACCGGCGCGCTTAGTTTCGGGGAGCTCCGTACTTTGGTCTTTAGCGTCATTTTTGGTCTACATCATTGCAGAAAGGTTTTCCACTATGTTAGGCAAGGAGAAACTGTGCCAGCACAGAAAACATCTCCCATCGTGTTTTATATGTTGAAGAGAGCTCTATAGAAGTTTATGCACGAAGAAAAACAAAGTTGTCCTAAACACCATCCTACCGAATATTCATGTGTTTGGAAAATAAGAAGATTGGTAAGGTACTGTTTTCTATCAGATTGCAAGCTGCGCATACTATCCCAGTGTTGTGCAGCTTCATTCTTCACCTTTCCGAAGCAGCCGCTCTCTCAGGCTCCCGGAGGCGAAGAAGCGGCTTCTTCGAGTAAAGGCAATTGCACCCGTTACAGTGCACTCCAGTGCGGCGGCTTCTGCCGAAATGTGCCCGGGACCGGTGCTTAGCTCCGGGGAGATCCGTACTTTCGTCTTTATGGACTTTTGTGGCCTACATCATTGCAGAAAGGTTTTCCACTACGTTAGGCAAAGAGAAACTGTGCCAGCACAGAAAACATCTCCCATCGTGTTTTACATGTTGCAGAGAGCTCTGCAGCAGTTTATGCACGAAGAAAAAGAAAGTTGTCCAAAACACCTTCCAACGGAATGTTCATATGTCTGGAAAAGGTAGGACAGTGGTAAGGTACTGCTTTCTATCAGTTTGCAAGCTGCGCACACTATCCCAGTGTTGTGCAGCTTCATTGTTCACCATTCCGAAGCAGCCGCACTCTCCAGCTGCCGGAGGCGAAGATGCGGCTTCTTCGAGCAAAGACGATGGCGCCGGTCACAGTGCGCTGCAGTGCGGCAGCTTCTGCCGGAATGTGCCCGGGACCGGCGCTTAGCTCCGGGGAGCTCCGTATCCTTCGTCTTTAGCGACTTTTGTGGCCTACATCATTGCTGAAAGGTTTTCCACTACGTTAGGCAAGGAGAAACTGTGCCAGCACAGAAAACATCTCCCATCGTGTTTTACATGTTGCAGAGAGCTCTGCTGAAGTTTATGAACGAAGAAAAAGAAAGTTGTCCAGAACACCTTCCAACCGAATGTTCATGTGTTTGGAAAAGGTAGGACAGTGGTAAGGTACTGCTTTCTATCAGTTTGCAAGCTGCGCACACTATCCCAGTGTTGTGCAGCTTCATTGTTCACCATTCCGAAGCAGCCGCACTCTCCAGCTGCCGGAGGCGAAGATGCGGCTTCTTCGAGCAAAGGCGATTGCGCCGGACACAGTGCGCTGCGGTGCGGCAGCTTCTGCCGGAATGTGCCCGGGACCGGCGCTTAGCTCCGGGGAGCTCCGTATCCTTCGTCTTTAGCGTCTTTTGTCGTCTACATCATTGCAGAAAGGTTTTCCACTATGTTAGGCAAGGAGAAATTGTGCCAGCACAGAAAACATCTCCCATCGTGTTTTACATGTTCCAGAGAGCTCTACAGAGTGTGTTGCAAGACGAAAAACCAAGTTGTCCAAAACACCTTCCAAACGAATGTTCATGTGTTTGGAAAAGGTAGGAAAGTGGTAAGGTACTGTTTTCTATCAGTTTGCAAGCTGTGCACACTATCCCAGTGTTGTGCAGCTTCATTCTTCACCTTTCCAAAGAAGCCGCTCTCTCCGGCTTCCGGACGCGAAGAAGCGGCTTCTTCGCGCAAAGGCAATTGTTCCGGTCACAGTGCTACGAAGTGCGGCGGCTTCTGACGAATTGTGCCAGGCACCGGGGCTATGTCCGGGACATCCGTGCCTTTTTCTTCTGGACTTCTCTGGTCAACATCATGGCAAAAATCTTTTCCAATATGTCTGGCAAGGAGAAACTGTGCCAACACAGAAAACATCTCCCATCGTGTTTTAAATGTTGCAGAGAGCTCTACAGAGTGTGTTGCAAGAAGAAAAACAAAATTGTCCAAAACACCTTCCAATCGAATGTTCATGTGTTTGGAAAAGGTAGACGACTGTAAGGTACTGTTTTCTATCAGTATGCAAGATGCGCACACTATCCCAGTGTTGTGCAGCTTCATTCTTCACCTGTCTGAAGCAGCCACTTTCTTCGGCTCCCGGAGGCGAAGAAGCGGCTTCTTCGCGCAAAGGCGATTGTGCCGGTCACAGTGCACTCCAGTGCGGCGGCTACTGACGAAATGTGCCCGGGACCGGCGCGCTTAGTTTCGGGGAGCCCGTACTTTCGTCTTTAGCGTCATTTTTGGTCTACATCATTGCAGAAAGGTTTTCCACTATGTTAAGCAAGGAGAAACTGTGCCAGCACAGAAAACATCTCCCATCGTGTTTTACATGTTGCACAGAGCTCTGCTGAAGTTTATGCACGAAGAAAAAGAAAGTTGTCCAGAACACCTTCCAACGGAATGTTCATATGTTTGGAAAAGGTAGCAAAGTGGTAAGGTACTGCTTTCTATCAGATTGCAAGATGCGCACACTATCCCAGTGTTGTGCAGCTTCATTCTTCACCATTCCGAAGCAGCCGCTCTTTTGGGCTCCCGGAGGCGAAGAAGCGGCTTCTTCGAGCAAAGGCGATTGTGCCGGTCACTGTGCTCTGCAGTGCGGCGGCTACTGACGAAATGTGCCCGGGACCAGCACTTAGCTCCGGGGAGCTCCGTATCCTTCGTCTTTCCAGACTTTTGTGGTCTACATCATTGCAGAATGGTTTTCCACTATGTTAAGCAAGGAGAAACTGTGCCAGCACGGAAAACATCGCCCATCGTGTTTTACATTTTGAAGAGAGCTCTGCAGAAGTTTATGCACGAAGAAAAAGAAAGTTGTCCAAAACACCTTCCTTAAAAATGTTCATGTGTTTGGAAAAGGTAGGACAGTGGTAAGGTACTGTTTTCTATCAGATTGCAAGCTGTGCACACAATCCCAGGGTTGTGCAGCTTCATTCTTCACCTTTCCGAAGCAGCCGCTCTCTCAGGCTCCCGGAGGCGAAGACGCGGCTTCTTCGAGTAAAGGCAATTGCACCCGTCACAGTGCACTCCAGTGCGGCGGCTTCTGCCGAAATGTGCCCGGGACCGGTGCTTAGCTCCGGGGAGATCCGTACTTTCGTCTTTATGGACTTTTGTGGCCTACATCATTGCAGAAAGGTTTTCCACTACGTTAGGCAAAGAGAAACTGTGCCAGCACAGAAAACATCTCCCATCGTGTTTTACATGTTGCAGAGAGCTCTGCAGCAGTTTATGAACGAAGAAAAAGAAAGTTGTTGAAAACACCTTCCAACCGAATGTTCATGTGTTTGGAAAAGGTAGGACAGTGTTAAGGTACGGTTATCTATCAGTCTGCAAGCTGCGCACACTATCCCAGTGTTGTGCAGCTTCATTCTTCACCTTTCCGAAGCTACTGGTCTCTCCGGCTCCCGGAGGCGAAGAAGCGGCTTCTTCGCGCAAAGGCGATTGGACCGGTCACTGTGCACTCCAGTGCGGCGGGTACTGACGAAATGTGCCCGGGACAGGGGCATAGCTCCTGGGAGCTCTGTATGCTTCGTCTTTAGCATCATTTTTGGTCTACATCATTGCAGAAAGGTTTTCCACTATGTTAAGCAAGGTGAAACTGTGCCAGCACAGAAAACATCTCCCATCGTGTTTTACATGTTGAAGAGAACTCTATAGAAGTTTATGCACGAAGAAAAAGAAAGTTGTCCAAAACACCATCCTACCGAATATTCATGTGTTTGGAAAATAAGAAGATTGGTAAGGTACTGTTTTCTATCAGTTTGCAAGATGCACACACTATCCCAGTGTTGTGCAGCTTCATTCTTCACCTGTCTGAAGCAGTAGCTCTCTCCGGCTCCAGGAGGCGAAGAAGCGGCATCTTCGCGCAAAGGCGATTGTGCCGGTCACAGTGCACTCCAGTGCGGCGGCTTCTGACGAAACGTGCCCGGGACCGGCGCTTAGCTCCGGGGACCTCCGTATCCTTCGTCTTTCGGGATTTTGTGGTCTACATCATTGCAGAAAGGTTTTCCACTATGTCTGGCATGGAGAAACTGTGCCAGCACAGAAAACATCTCCCATCGTGTTTTACATGTTGAAGAGAGCTCTGCAGAAGTTTATGCACGAAGAAAAAGAAAGTTGTCCAGAACACCTTCCAACCGAATGTTCATGTGTTTGGAAAAGGTAGGAGAATGATAAAGTACTGTTTTCTATCAGTTTACAAGCTGCGCACACTATCCCAATGTTGTGCAGCTTCATTCTTCACCTGTCTGAAGCAGCCACTCTCTTCGGCTCCTGGAGGCGAAAAGGCTTCTTCGCGCAAAGGCGATTGTGCCGGTCACAGTGCACTCCAGTGCGGCGGCTACTGACGAAATGTGCCCGGGACCGGCGCGCTTAGTTTCGGGGAGCTCCGTACTTTGGTCTTTAGCGTCATTTTTGGTCTACATCATTGCAGAAAGGTTTTCCACTATGTTAGGCAAGGAGAAACTGTGCCAGCACAGAAAACATCTCCCATCGTGTTTTAAATGTTGCAGAGAGCTCTACAGAGTGTGTTGCAAGAAGAAAAACAAAATTGTCCAAAACACCTTCCAATCGAATGTTCATGTGTTTGGAAAAGGTAGGACAGTGGTAAGGTACTGTTTTCTATCAGATTGCAAGCTGTGCACACAATCCCAGGGTTGTGCAGCTTCATTCTTCACCTTTCCGAAGTAGCCGCTCTCTCCGGCTTCCGGAGGCGAAGAAGCGGCTTCTTCGAGCAAAGGCGATTGCGCCGGTCACAGTGCGCTGCAGTGCGGCAGCTTCTGCCGGAATGTGCCCGGGACAGGCGGTTAGCTCCGGGTACATCCATACAATCTTCTTTCTGGACTTTTGTGGTCTACATCATGCAAAAAACATTTCCCCTATGTCTGGCAAGGAGACACTGTGCCAACACAGAAAACATATCCCTTCTTGTTTTACATGTTGCAGAGAGCTCTGCAGAAGTTTAAGCACGAAGAAAAAGAAAGTTGTGCAAAACACCTTCCAATGGCATGTTCATGTGTTTGTAAAAGGTAGGACAGTGGTAAGGTACTGTTTTCTATCAGTTTGCAAGCTGCGCACACTATCCCAGTGTTGTGCAGCTTCATTCTTCACCTTTCCGAAGCAGCCGCTCTTTTGGGCTCCCGGAGGCGAAGAAGCGGCTTCTTCGAGCAAAGGCGATTGTGCCGGTCACTGTGCTCTGCAGTGCGGCGGCTTCTGACAAAATGTTCCCGGGACCAGCACTTAGCTCCGGGGAGCTCCGTATCCTTCGTCTTTCCAGACTTTTGTGGTCTACATCATTGCAGAATGGTTTTCCACTATGTTAGGCAAGGAAAAATTGTGCCAGCACAGAAAACATCTCCCATCGTGTTTTATATGTTGTAGAGAACTCTGCAGAAGTTTATGCACGAAGAAAAAGAAAGTTGTCCAAAACACCTTCCTTAAAAATGTTCATGTGTTTGGAAAAGGTAGGAGAGTGGTAAGGTACTGCTTTGGATCTGTTTGCAAGCTGCGCACACTATCCCAGTGTTGTGCAGCTTTATTCTCACCTGTCGGAAGCAGCCACTTTCTTGGGCTCCTGGAGGCGAAGAGGCTTCTTCGCGCAAAGGCGATTGTACCGGTCACTGTGCTCTGCAGTGCGGCGGCATCTGTCGAAATATGCCCGGGACCGGCGCTTAGCTCCGGGGACCTCCGTACTTTCGTCTTTCTGGACTTTTGTGCCCTACATCATTGCAGAAAGGTTTTCCACTATGTTAAGCAAGGAGAAACTGTGCCAGCACAGAAAACATCTCCCATCGTGTTTTACATGTTGCAGAGAGCTCTGCAGAAGTTTATGCACGAATAAAATTAACTTGTCCAAACCACCTTCCAACCGAATGTTCATGTGTTTGGAAAAGGTAGGACAGTGGTAAGGTACGGTTATCTATCAGTCTGCAAGCTGCGCACACTATCCCAGTGTTTTGCAGCTTCATTCTCACCTTACCGAAGCTACTGGTCTCTCCGGCTCCCGGAGGCGAAGAAGCGGCTTCTTCGCGCAAAGGCGATTGTACCGGTCACTGTGCACTCCAGTGCGGCGGCTACTGACGAAATGTGCCCGGGACCGGCGCGCTTAGTTTCGGGGAGCTCCGTACTTTGGTCTTTAGCGTCATTTTTGGTCTACATCATTGCAGAAAGGTTTTCCACTATGTTAGGCAAGGAGAAACTGTGCCAGCACAGAAAACATCTCCCATCGTGTTTTATATGTTGAAGAGAGCTCTACAGAAGTTTATGCACGAAGAAAAACAAAGTTGTCCTAAACACCATCCTACCGAATATTCATGTGTTTGGAAAATAAGAAGATTGGTAAGGTACTGTTTTCTATCAGATTGCAAGCTGCGCATACTATCCCAGTGTTGTGCAGCTTCATTCTTCACCTTTCCGAAGCAGCCGCTCTCTCAGGCTCCCGGAGGCGAAGAAGCGGCTTCTTCGAGTAAAGGCAATTGCACCCGTCACAGTGCACTCCAGTGCGGCGGCTTCTGCCGAAATGTGCCCGGGACCGGTGCTTAGCTCCGGGGAGATCCGTACGTTCGTCTTTATGGACTTTTGTGGCCTACATCATTGCAGAAAGGTTTTCCACTACGTTAGGCAAAGAGAAACTGTGCCAGCACAGAAAACATCTCCCATCGTGTTTTACATGTTGCAGAGAGCTCTGCAGCAGTTTATGCACGAAGAAAAAGAAAGTTGTCCAAAACACCTTCCAACGGAATGTTCATATGTCTGGAAAAGGTAGGACAGTGGTAAGGTACTGCTTTCTATCAGTTTGCAAGCTGCGCACACTATCCCAGTGTTTTGCAGCTTCATTGTTCACCATTCCGAAGCAGCCGCACTCTCCAGCTGCCGGAGGCGAAGATGCGGCTTCTTCGAGCAAAGACGATGGCGCCGGTCACAGTGCGCTGCAGTGCGGCAGCTTCTGCCGGAATGTGCCCGGGACCGGCGCTTAGCTCCGGGGACCTCCGTATCCTTCGTCTTTAGCGACTTTTGTGGCCTACATCATTGCTGAAAGGTTTTCCACTACGTTAGGCAAGGAGAAACTGTGCCAGCACAGAAAACATCTCCCATCGTGTTTTACATGTTGCAGAGAGCTCTGCTGAAGTTTATGAACGAAGAAAAAGAAAGTTGTCCAGAACACCTTCCAACCGAATGTTCATGTGTTTGGAAAAGGTAGGACAGTGGTAAGGTACTGCTTTCTATCAGTTTGCAAGCTGCGCACACTATCCCAGTGTTGTGCAGCTTCATTGTTCACCATTCCGAAGCAGCCGCACTCTCCAGCTGCCGGAGGCGAAGATGCGGCTTCTTCGAGCAAAGGCGATTGCGCCGGACACAGTGCGCTGCGGTGCGGCAGCTTCTGCCGGAATGTGCCCGGGACCGGCGCTTAGCTCCGGGGAGCTCCGTATCCTTCGTCTTTAGCGTCTTTTGTCGTCTACATCATTGCAGAAAGGTTTTCCACTATGTTAGGCAAGGAGAAATTGTGCCAGCACAGAAAACATCTCCCATCGTGTTTTACATGTTCCAGAGAGCTCTACAGAGTGTGTTGCAAGACGAAAAACCAAGTTGTCCAAAACACCTTCCAAACGAATGTTCATGTGTTTGGAAAAGGTAGGAAAGTGGTAAGGTACTGTTTTCTATCACTTTGCAAGCTGTGCACACTATCCCAGTGTTGTGCAGCTTCATTCTTCACCTTTCCAAAGAAGCCGCTCTCTCCGGCTTCCGGACGCGAAGAAGCGGCTTCTTCGCGCAAAGGCAATTGTTCCGGTCACAGTGCTACGAAGTGCGGCGGCTTCTGACGAATTGTGCCAGGCACCGGGGCTATGTCCGGGACATCCGTGCCTTTTTCTTCTGGACTTCTCTGGTCAACATCATGGCAAAAATCTTTTCCAATATGTCTGGCAAGGAGAAACTGTGCCAACACAGAAAACATCTCCCATCGTGTTTTAAATGTTGCAGAGAGCTCTACAGAGTGTGTTGCAAGAAGAAAAACAAAATTGTCCAAAACACCTTCCAATCGAATGTTCATGTGTTTGGAAAAGGTAGACGACTGTAAGGTACTGTTTTCTATCAGTATGCAAGATGCGCACACTATCCCAGTGTTGTGCAGCTTCATTCTTCACCTGTCTGAAGCAGCCACTTTCTTCGGCTCCCGGAGGCGAAGAAGCGGCTTCTTCGCGCAAAGGCGATTGTGCCGGTCACAGTGCACTCCAGTGCGGCGGCTACTGACGAAATGTGCCCGGGACCGGCGCGCTTAGTTTCGGGGAGCCCGTACTTTCGTCTTTAGCGTCATTTTTGGTCTACATCATTGCAGAAAGGTTTTCCACTATGTCTGGCATGGAGAAACTGTGCCAGCACAGAAAACATCTTCCATCGTGTTTTATATGTTGAAGAGAGCTCTGCTGAAGTTTATGCACGAAGAAAAAGAAAGTTGTCCAAAACACCTTCCAATCGAATGTTCATGTGTTTGGAAAATGTAGGAGAGAAGTAAGGTACTGTTTTGGATCAGTTTGCAAGCTGCGCACACTATCCCAGTGTTGTGCAGCTTCATTCTTCACCTGTCTCAAGCAGCCACTCTCTTCGGCTCCTGGAGGCGAAGAGGCTTCTTCGCGCAAAGGCGATTGTGCCGGTCACAGTGCACTCCAGTGCGGCGGCTACTGACGAAATGTGCCCGGGACCGGCGCGCTTAGTTTCGGGGAGCCCGTACTTTCGTCTTTAGCGTCATTTTTGGTCTACATCATTGCAGAAAGGTTTTCCACTATGTTAAGCAAGGAGAAACTGTGCCAGCACAGAAAACATCTCCCATCGTGTTTTACATGTTGCACAGAGCTCTGCTGAAGTTTATGCACGAAGAAAAAGAAAGTTGTCCAGAACACCTTCCAACGGAATGTTCATATGTTTGGAAAAGGTAGCAAAGTGGTAAGGTACTGCTTTCTATCAGATTGCAAGATGCGCACACTATCCCAGTGTTGTGCAGCTTCATTCTTCACCATTCCGAAGCAGCCGCTCTTTTGGGCTCCCGGAGGCGAAGAAGCGGCTTCTTCGAGCAAAGGCGATTGTGCCGGTCACTGTGCTCTGCAGTGCGGCGGCTACTGACGAAATGTGCCCGGGACCAGCACTTAGCTCCGGGGAGCTCCGTATCCTTCGTCTTTCCAGACTTTTGTGGTCTACATCATTGCAGAATGGTTTTCCACTATGTTAAGCAAGGAGAAACTGTGCCAGCACGGAAAACATCGCCCATCGTGTTTTACATTTTGAAGAGAGCTCTGCAGAAGTTTATGCACGAAGAAAAAGAAAGTTGTCCAAAACACCTTCCTTAAAAATGTTCATGTGTTTGGAAAAGGTAGGACAGTGGTAAGGTACTGTTTTCTATCAGATTGCAAGCTGTGCACACAATCCCAGGGTTGTGCAGCTTCATTCTTCACCTTTCCGAAGTAGCCGCTCTCTCCGGCTTCCGGAGGCGAAGAAGCGGCTTCTTCGAGCAAAGGCGATTGCGCCGGTCACAGTGCGCTGCAGTGCGGCAGCTTCTGCCGGAATGTGCCCGGGACAGGCGGTTAGCTCCGGGTACATCCATACAATCTTCTTTCTGGACTTTTGTGGTCTACATCATGCAAAAAACATTTCCCCTATGTCTGGCAAGGAGACACTGTGCCAACACAGAAAACATATCCCTTCTTGTTTTACATGTTGCAGAGAGCTCTGCAGAAGTTTAAGCACGAAGAAAAAGAAAGTTGTGCAAAACACCTTCCAATGGCATGTTCATGTGTTTGTAAAAGGTAGGACAGTGGTAAGGTACTGTTTTCTATCAGTTTGCAAGCTGCGCACACTATCCCAGTGTTGTGCAGCTTCATTCTTCACCTTTCCGAAGCAGCCGCTCTTTTGGGCTCCCGGAGGCGAAGAAGCGGCTTCTTCGAGCAAAGGCGATTGTGCCGGTCACTGTGCTCTGCAGTGCGGCGGCTTCTGACAAAATGTTCCCGGGACCAGCACTTAGCTCCGGGGAGCTCCGTATCCTTCGTCTTTCCAGACTTTTGTGGTCTACATCATTGCAGAATGGTTTTCCACTATGTTAGGCAAGGAAAAATTGTGCCAGCACAGAAAACATCTCCCATCGTGTTTTATATGTTGTAGAGAACTCTGCAGAAGTTTATGCACGAAGAAAAAGAAAGTTGTCCAAAACACCTTCCTTAAAAATGTTCATGTGTTTGGAAAAGGTAGGAGAGTGGTAAGGTACTGCTTTGGATCTGTTTGCAAGCTGCGCACACTATCCCAGTGTTGTGCAGCTTTATTCTCACCTGTCGGAAGCAGCCACTTTCTTGGGCTCCTGGAGGCGAAGAGGCTTCTTCGCGCAAAGGCGATTGTACCGGTCACTGTGCTCTGCAGTGCGGCGGCATCTGTCGAAATATGCCCGGGACCGGCGCTTAGCTCCGGGGACCTCCGTACTTTCGTCTTTCTGGACTTTTGTGGCCTACATCATTGCAGAAAGGTTTTCCACTATGTTAAGCAAGGAGAAACTGTGCCAGCACAGAAAACATCTCCCATCGTGTTTTACATGTTGCAGAGAGCTCTGCAGAAGTTTATGCACGAATAAAATTAACTTGTCCAAAACACCTTCCAACCGAATGTTCATGTGTTTGGAAAAGGTAGGACAGTGGTAAGGTACGGTTATCTATCAGTCTGCAAGCTGCGCACACTATCCCAGTGTTTTGCAGCTTCATTCTCACCTTACCGAAGCTACTGGTCTCTCCGGCTCCCGGAGGCGAAGAAGCGGCTTCTTCGCGCAAAGGCGATTGTACCGGTCACTGTGCACTCCAGTGCGGCGGCTACTGACGAAATGTGCCCGGGACCGGCGCGCTTAGTTTCGGGGAGCTCCGTACTTTGGTCTTTAGCGTCATTTTTGGTCTACATCATTGCAGAAAGGTTTTCCACTATGTTAGGCAAGGAGAAACTGTGCCAGCACAGAAAACATCTCCCATCGTGTTTTATATGTTGAAGAGAGCTCTACAGAAGTTTATGCACGAAGAAAAACAAAGTTGTCCTAAACACCATCCTACCGAATATTCATGTGTTTGGAAAATAAGAAGATTGGTAAGGTACTGTTTTCTATCAGATTGCAAGCTGCGCATACTATCCCAGTGTTGTGCAGCTTCATTCTTCACCTTTCCGAAGCAGCCGCTCTCTCAGGCTCCCGGAGGCGAAGAAGCGGCTTCTTCGAGTAAAGGCAATTGCACCCGTCACAGTGCACTCCAGTGCGGCGGCTTCTGCCGAAATGTGCCCGGGACCGGTGCTTAGCTCCGGGGAGATCCGTACGTTCGTCTTTATGGACTTTTGTGGCCTACATCATTGCAGAAAGGTTTTCCACTACGTTAGGCAAAGAGAAACTGTGCCAGCACAGAAAACATCTCCCATCGTGTTTTACATGTTGCAGAGAGCTCTGCAGCAGTTTATGCACGAAGAAAAAGAAAGTTGTCCAAAACACCTTCCAACGGAATGTTCATATGTCTGGAAAAGGTAGGACAGTGGTAAGGTACTGCTTTCTATCAGTTTGCAAGCTGCGCACACTATCCCAGTGTTTTGCAGCTTCATTGTTCACCATTCCGAAGCAGCCGCACTCTCCAGCTGCCGGAGGCGAAGATGCGGCTTCTTCGAGCAAAGACGATGGCGCCGGTCACAGTGCGCTGCAGTGCGGCAGCTTCTGCCGGAATGTGCCCGGGACCGGCGCTTAGCTCCGGGGACCTCCGTATCCTTCGTCTTTAGCGACTTTTGTGGCCTACATCATTGCTGAAAGGTTTTCCACTACGTTAGGCAAGGAGAAACTGTGCCAGCACAGAAAACATCTCCCATCGTGTTTTACATGTTGCAGAGAGCTCTGCTGAAGTTTATGAACGAAGAAAAAGAAAGTTGTCCAGAACACCTTCCAACCGAATGTTCATGTGTTTGGAAAAGGTAGGACAGTGGTAAGGTACTGCTTTCTATCAGTTTGCAAGCTGCGCACACTATCCCAGTGTTGTGCAGCTTCATTGTTCACCATTCCGAAGCAGCCGCACTCTCCAGCTGCCGGAGGCGAAGATGCGGCTTCTTCGAGCAAAGGCGATTGCGCCGGACACAGTGCGCTGCGGTGCGGCAGCTTCTGCCGGAATGTGCCCGGGACCGGCGCTTAGCTCCGGGGAGCTCCGTATCCTTCGTCTTTAGCGTCTTTTGTCGTCTACATCATTGCAGAAAGGTTTTCCACTATGTTAGGCAAGGAGAAATTGTGCCAGCACAGAAAACATCTCCCATCGTGTTTTACATGTTCCAGAGAGCTCTACAGAGTGTGTTGCAAGACGAAAAACCAAGTTGTCCAAAACACCTTCCAAACGAATGTTCATGTGTTTGGAAAAGGTAGGAAAGTGGTAAGGTACTGTTTTCTATCAGTTTGCAAGCTGTGCACACTATCCCAGTGTTGTGCAGCTTCATTCTTCACCTTTCCAAAGAAGCCGCTCTCTCCGGCTTCCGGACGCGAAGAAGCGGCTTCTTCGCGCAAAGGCAATTGTTCCGGTCACAGTGCTACGAAGTGCGGCGGCTTCTGACGAATTGTGCCAGGCACCGGGGCTATGTCCGGGACATCCGTGCCTTTTTCTTCTGGACTTCTCTGGTCAACATCATGGCAAAAATCTTTTCCAATATGTCTGGCAAGGAGAAACTGTGCCAACACAGAAAACATCTCCCATCGTGTTTTAAATGTTGCAGAGAGCTCTACAGAGTGTGTTGCAAGAAGAAAAACAAAATTGTCCAAAACACCTTCCAATCGAATGTTCATGTGTTTGGAAAAGGTAGACGACTGTAAGGTACTGTTTTCTATCAGTATGCAAGATGCGCACACTATCCCAGTGTTGTGCAGCTTCATTCTTCACCTGTCTGAAGCAGCCACTTTCTTCGGCTCCCGGAGGCGAAGAAGCGGCTTCTTCGCGCAAAGGCGATTGTGCCGGTCACAGTGCACTCCAGTGCGGCGGCTACTGACGAAATGTGCCCGGGACCGGCGCGCTTAGTTTCGGGGAGCCCGTACTTTCGTCTTTAGCGTCATTTTTGGTCTACATCATTGCAGAAAGGTTTTCCACTATGTTAAGCAAGGAGAAACTGTGCCAGCACAGAAAACATCTCCCATCGTGTTTTACATGTTGCACAGAGCTCTGCTGAAGTTTATGCACGAAGAAAAAGAAAGTTGTCCAGAACACCTTCCAACGGAATGTTCATATGTTTGGAAAAGGTAGCAAAGTGGTAAGGTACTGCTTTCTATCAGATTGCAAGATGCGCACACTATCCCAGTGTTGTGCAGCTTCATTCTTCACCATTCCGAAGCAGCCGCTCTTTTGGGCTCCCGGAGGCGAAGAAGCGGCTTCTTCGAGCAAAGGCGATTGTGCCGGTCACTGTGCTCTGCAGTGCGGCGGCTACTGACGAAATGTGCCCGGGACCAGCACTTAGCTCCGGGGAGCTCCGTATCCTTCGTCTTTCCAGACTTTTGTGGTCTACATCATTGCAGAATGGTTTTCCACTATGTTAAGCAAGGAGAAACTGTGCCAGCACGGAAAACATCGCCCATCGTGTTTTACATTTTGAAGAGAGCTCTGCAGAAGTTTATGCACGAAGAAAAAGAAAGTTGTCCAAAACACCTTCCTTAAAAATGTTCATGTGTTTGGAAAAGGTAGGACAGTGGTAAGGTACTGTTTTCTATCAGATTGCAAGCTGTGCACACAATCCCAGGGTTGTGCAGCTTCATTCTTCACCTTTCCGAAGCAGCCGCTCTCTCAGGCTCCCGGAGGCGAAGACGCGGCTTCTTCGAGTAAAGGCAATTGCACCCGTCACAGTGCACTCCAGTGCGGCGGCTTCTGCCGAAATGTGCCCGGGACCGGTGCTTAGCTCCGGGGAGATCCGTACTTTCGTCTTTATGGACTTTTGTGGCCTACATCATTGCAGAAAGGTTTTCCACTACGTTAGGCAAAGAGAAACTGTGCCAGCACAGAAAACATCTCCCATCGTGTTTTACATGTTGCAGAGAGCTCTGCAGCAGTTTATGCACGAAGAAAAAGAAAGTTGTCCAAAACACCTTCCAACGGAATGTTCATATGTCTGGAAAAGGTAGGACAGTGGTAAGGTACTGCTTTCTATCAGTTTGCAAGCTGCGCACACTATCCCAGTGTTTTGCAGCTTCATTGTTCACCATTCCGAAGCAGCCGCACTCTCCAGCTGCCGGAGGCGAAGATGCGGCTTCTTCGAGCAAAGACGATGGCGCCGGTCACAGTGCGCTGCAGTGCGGCAGCTTCTGCCGGAATGTGCCCGGGACCGGCGCTTAGCTCCGGGGAGCTCCGTATCCTTCGTCTTTAGCGACTTTTGTGGCCTACATCATTGCTGAAAGGTTTTCCACTACGTTAGGCAAGGAGAAACTGTGCCAGCACAGAAAACATCTCCCATCGTGTTTTACATGTTGCAGAGAGCTCTGCTGAAGTTTATGAACGAAGAAAAAGAAAGTTGTTGAAAACACCTTCCAACCGAATGTTCATGTGTTTGTAAAAGGTAGGACAGTGGTAAGGTACTGTTTTCTATCAGTTTGCAAGCTGCGCACACTATCCCAGTGTTGTGCAGCTTCATTCTTCACCTTTCCGAAGCTACTGGTCTCTCCGGCTCCCGGAGGCGAAGAAGCGGCTTCTTCGCGCAAAGGCGATTGGACCGGTCACTGTGCACTCCAGTGCGGCGGGTACTGACGAAATGTGCCCGGGACAGGGGCATAGCTCCTGGGAGCTCTGTATGCTTCGTCTTTAGCATCATTTTTGGTCTACATCATTGCAGAAAGGTTTTCCACTATGTTAAGCAAGGTGAAACTGTGCCAGCACAGAAAACATCTCCCATCGTGTTTTACATGTTGAAGAGAACTCTATAGAAGTTTATGCACGAAGAAAAAGAAAGTTGTCCAAAACACCATCCTACCGAATATTCATGTGTTTGGAAAATAAGAAGATTGGTAAGGTACTGTTTTCTATCAGTTTGCAAGATGCACACAATATCCCAGTGTTGTGCAGCTTCATTCTTCACCTGTCTGAAGCAGTAGCTCTCTCCGGCTCCAGGAGGCGAAGAAGCGGCATCTTCGCGCAAAGGCGATTGTGCCGGTCACAGTGCACTCCAGTGCGGCGGCTTCTGACGAAACGTGCCCGGGACCGGCGCTTAGCTCCGGGGACCTCCGTATCCTTCGTCTTTCGGGATTTTGTGGTCTACATCATTGCAGAAAGGTTTTCCACTATGTCTGGCATGGAGAAACTGTGCCAGCACAGAAAACATCTCCCATCGTGTTTTACATGTTGAAGAGAGCTCTGCAGAAGTTTATGCACGAAGAAAAAGAAAGTTGTCCAGAACACCTTCCAACCGAATGTTCATGTGTTTGGAAAAGGTAGGAGAATGATAAAGTACTGTTTTCTATCAGTTTACAAGCTGCGCACACTATCCCAATGTTGTGCAGCTTCATTCTTCACCTGTCTGAAGCAGCCACTCTCTTCGGCTCCTGGAGGCGAAAAGGCTTCTTCGCGCAAAGGCGATTGTGCCGGTCACAGTGCACTCCAGTGCGGCGGCTACTGACGAAATGTGCCCGGGACCGGCGCGCTTAGTTTCGGGGAGCTCCGTACTTTGGTCTTTAGCGTCATTTTTGGTCTACATCATTGCAGAAAGGTTTTCCACTATGTTAGGCAAGGAGAAACTGTGCCAGCACAGAAAACATCTCCCATCGTGTTTTATATGTTGAAGAGAGCTCTATAGAAGTTTATGCACGAAGAAAAACAAAGTTGTCCTAAACACCATCCTACCGAATATTCATGTGTTTGGAAAATAAGAAGATTGGTAAGGTACTGTTTTCTATCAGATTGCAAGCTGCGCATACTATCCCAGTGTTGTGCAGCTTCATTCTTCACCTTTCCGAAGCAGCCGCTCTCTCAGGCTCCCGGAGGCGAAGAAGCGGCTTCTTCGAGTAAAGGCAATTGCACCCGTTACAGTGCACTCCAGTGCGGCGGCTTCTGCCGAAATGTGCCCGGGACCGGCGCTTAGCTCCGGGGAGATCCGTACTTTCGTCTTTATGGACTTTTGTGGCCTACATCATTGCAGAAAGGTTTTCCACTACGTTAGGCAAAGAGAAACTGTGCCAGCACAGAAAACATCTCCCATCGTGTTTTACATGTTGCAGAGAGCTCTGCAGCAGTTTATGCACGAAGAAAAAGAAAGTTGTCCAGAACACCTTCCAACGGAATGTTCATATGTCTGGAAAAGGTAGGACAGTGGTAAGGTACTGCTTTCTATCAGTTTGCAAGCTGCGCACACTATCCCAGTGTTGTGCAGCTTCATTGTTCACCATTCCGAAGCAGCCGCACTCTCCAGCTGCCGGAGGCGAAGATGCGGCTTCTTCGAGCAAAGACGATGGCGCCGGTCACAGTGCGCTGCAGTGCGGCAGCTTCTGCCGGAATGTGCCCGGGACCGGCGCTTAGCTCCGGGGAGCTCCGTATCCTTCGTCTTTCCAGACTTTTGTGGCCTACATCATTGCTGAAAGGTTTTCCACTACGTTAGGCAAGGAGAAACTGTGCCAGCACAGAAAACATCTCCCATCGTGTTTTACATGTTGCAGAGAGCTCTGCTGAAGTTTATGAACGAAGAAAAAGAAAGTTGTCCAGAACACCTTCCAACCGAATGTTCATGTGTTTGGAAAAGGTAGGACAGTGGTAAGGTACTGCTTTCTATCAGTTTGCAAGCTGCGCACACTATCCCAGTGTTGTGCAGCTTCATTGTTCACCATTCCGAAGCAGCCGCACTCTCCAGCTGCCGGAGGCGAAGATGCGGCTTCTTCGAGCAAAGGCGATTGCGCCGGACACAGTGCGCTGCGGTGCGGCAGCTTCTGCCGGAATGTGCCCGGGACCGGCGCTTAGCTCCGGGGAGCTCCGTATCCTTCGTCTTTAGCGTCTTTTGTCGTCTACATCATTGCAGAAAGGTTTTCCACTATGTTAGGCAAGGAGAAATTGTGCCAGCACAGAAAACATCTCCCATCGTGTTTTACATGTTCCAGAGAGCTCTACAGAGTGTGTTGCAAGACGAAAAACCAAGTTGTCCAAAACACCTTCCAAACGAATGTTCATGTGTTTGGAAAAGGTAGGAAAGTGGTAAGGTACTGTTTTCTATCACTTTGCAAGCTGTGCACACTATCCCAGTGTTGTGCAGCTTCATTCTTCACCTTTCCAAAGAAGCCGCTCTCTCCGGCTTCCGGACGCGAAGAAGCGGCTTCTTCGCGCAAAGGCAATTGTTCCGGTCACAGTGCTACGAAGTGCGGCGGCTTCTGACGAATTGTGCCAGGCACCGGGGCTATGTCCGGGACATCCGTGCCTTTTTCTTCTGGACTTCTCTGGTCAACATCATGGCAAAAATCTTTTCCAATATGTCTGGCAAGGAGAAACTGTGCCAACACAGAAAACATCTCCCATCGTGTTTTAAATGTTGCAGAGAGCTCTACAGAGTGTGTTGCAAGAAGAAAAACAAAATTGTCCAAAACACCTTCCAATCGAATGTTCATGTGTTTGGAAAAGGTAGACGACTGTAAGGTACTGTTTTCTATCAGTATGCAAGATGCGCACACTATCCCAGTGTTGTGCAGCTTCATTCTTCACCTGTCTGAAGCAGCCACTTTCTTCGGCTCCCGGAGGCGAAGAAGCGGCTTCTTCGCGCAAAGGCGATTGTGCCGGTCACAGTGCACTCCAGTGCGGCGGCTACTGACGAAATGTGCCCGGGACCGGCGCGCTTAGTTTCGGGGAGCCCGTACTTTCGTCTTTAGCGTCATTTTTGGTCTACATCATTGCAGAAAGGTTTTCCACTATGTTAAGCAAGGAGAAACTGTGCCAGCACAGAAAACATCTCCCATCGTGTTTTACATGTTGCACAGAGCTCTGCTGAAGTTTATGCACGAAGAAAAAGAAAGTTGTCCAGAACACCTTCCAACGGAATGTTCATATGTTTGGAAAAGGTAGCAAAGTGGTAAGGTACTGCTTTCTATCAGATTGCAAGATGCGCACACTATCCCAGTGTTGTGCAGCTTCATTCTTCACCATTCCGAAGCAGCCGCTCTTTTGGGCTCCCGGAGGCGAAGAAGCGGCTTCTTCGAGCAAAGGCGATTGTGCCGGTCACTGTGCTCTGCAGTGCGGCGGCTACTGACGAAATGTGCCCGGGACCAGCACTTAGCTCCGGGGAGCTCCGTATCCTTCGTCTTTCCAGACTTTTGTGGTCTACATCATTGCAGAATGGTTTTCCACTATGTTAAGCAAGGAGAAACTGTGCCAGCACGGAAAACATCGCCCATCGTGTTTTACATTTTGAAGAGAGCTCTGCAGAAGTTTATGCACGAAGAAAAAGAAAGTTGTCCAAAACACCTTCCTTAAAAATGTTCATGTGTTTGGAAAAGGTAGGACAGTGGTAAGGTACTGTTTTCTATCAGATTGCAAGCTGTGCACACAATCCCAGGGTTGTGCAGCTTCATTCTTCACCTTTCCGAAGTAGCCGCTCTCTCCGGCTTCCGGAGGCGAAGAAGCGGCTTCTTCGAGCAAAGGCGATTGCGCCGGTCACAGTGCGCTGCAGTGCGGCAGCTTCTGCCGGAATGTGCCCGGGACAGGCGGTTAGCTCCGGGTACATCCATACAATCTTCTTTCTGGACTTTTGTGGTCTACATCATGCAAAAAACATTTCCCCTATGTCTGGCAAGGAGACACTGTGCCAACACAGAAAACATATCCCTTCTTGTTTTACATGTTGCAGTGCGGCGGCTTCTGACAAAATGTTCCCGGGACCAGCACTTAGCTCCGGGGAGCTCCGTATCCTTCGTCTTTCCAGACTTTTGTGGTCTACATCATTGCAGAATGGTTTTCCACTATGTTAGGCAAGGAAAAATTGTGCCAGCACAGAAAACATCTCCCATCGTGTTTTATATGTTGTAGAGAACTCTGCAGAAGTTTATGCACGAAGAAAAAGAAAGTTGTCCAAAACACCTTCCTTAAAAATGTTCATGTGTTTGGAAAAGGTAGGAGAGTGGTAAGGTACTGCTTTGGATCTGTTTGCAAGCTGCGCACACTATCCCAGTGTTGTGCAGCTTTATTCTCACCTGTCGGAAGCAGCCACTTTCTTGGGCTCCTGGAGGCGAAGAGGCTTCTTCGCGCAAAGGCGATTGTACCGGTCACTGTGCTCTGCAGTGCGGCGGCATCTGTCGAAATATGCCCGGGACCGGCGCTTAGCTCCGGGGACCTCCGTACTTTCGTCTTTCTGGACTTTTGTGGCCTACATCATTGCAGAAAGGTTTTCCACTATGTTAAGCAAGGAGAAACTGTGCCAGCACAGAAAACATCTCCCATCGTGTTTTACATGTTGCAGAGAGCTCTGCAGAAGTTTATGCACGAATAAAATTAACTTGTCCAAAACACCTTCCAACCGAATGTTCATGTGTTTGGAAAAGGTAGGACAGTGGTAAGGTACGGTTATCTATCAGTCTGCAAGCTGCGCACACTACCCAGTGTTTTGCAGCTTCATTCTCACCTTACCGAAGCTACTGGTCTCTCCGGCTCCCGGAGGCGAAGAAGCGGCTTCTTCGCGCAAAGGCGATTGTACCGGTCACTGTGCACTCCAGTGCGGCGGCTACTGACGAAATGTGCCCGGGACCGGCGCGCTTAGTTTCGGGGAGCTCCGTACTTTGGTCTTTAGCGTCATTTTTGGTCTACATCATTGCAGAAAGGTTTTCCACTATGTTAGGCAAGGAGAAACTGTGCCAGCACAGAAAACATCTCCCATCGTGTTTTATATGTTGAAGAGAGCTCTACAGAAGTTTATGCACGAAGAAAAACAAAGTTGTCCTAAACACCATCCTACCGAATATTCATGTGTTTGGAAAATAAGAAGATTGGTAAGGTACTGTTTTCTATCAGATTGCAAGCTGCGCATACTATCCCAGTGTTGTGCAGCTTCATTCTTCACCTTTCCGAAGCAGCCGCTCTCTCAGGCTCCCGGAGGCGAAGAAGCGGCTTCTTCGAGTAAAGGCAATTGCACCCGTCACAGTGCACTCCAGTGCGGCGGCTTCTGCCGAAATGTGCCCGGGACCGGTGCTTAGCTCCGGGGAGATCCGTACGTTCGTCTTTATGGACTTTTGTGGCCTACATCATTGCAGAAAGGTTTTCCACTACGTTAGGCAAAGAGAAACTGTGCCAGCACAGAAAACATCTCCCATCGTGTTTTACATGTTGCAGAGAGCTCTGCAGCAGTTTATGCACGAAGAAAAAGAAAGTTGTCCAGAACACCTTCCAACGGAATGTTCATATGTCTGGAAAAGGTAGGACAGTGGTAAGGTACTGCTTTCTATCAGTTTGCAAGATGCGCACACTATCCCAGTGTTTTGCAGCTTCATTGTTCACCATTCCGAAGCAGCCGCACTCTCCAGCTGCCGGAGGCGAAGATGCGGCTTCTTCGAGCAAAGACGATGGCGCCGGTCACAGTGCGCTGCAGTGCGGCAGCTTCTGCCGGAATGTGCCCGGGACCGGCGCTTAGCTCCGGGGACCTCCGTATCCTTCGTCTTTAGCGACTTTTGTGGCCTACATCATTGCTGAAAGGTTTTCCACTACGTTAGGCAAGGAGAAACTGTGCCAGCACAGAAAACATCTCCCATCGTGTTTTACATGTTCCAGAGAGCTCTACAGAGTGTGTTGCAAGACGAAAAACCAAGTTGTCCAAAACACCTTCCAAACGAATGTTCATGTGTTTGGAAAAGGTAGGAAAGTGGTAAGGTACTGTTTTCTATCAGTTTGCAAGCTGTGCACACTATCCCAGTGTTGTGCAGCTTCATTCTTCACCTTTCCAAAGAAGCCGCTCTCTCCGGCTTCCGGACGCGAAGAAGCGGCTTCTTCGCGCAAAGGCAATTGTTCCGGTCACAGTGCTACGAAGTGCGGCGGCTTCTGACGAATTGTGCCAGGCACCGGGGCTATGTCCGGGACATCCGTGCCTTTTTCTTCTGGACTTCTCTGGTCAACATCATGGCAAAAATCTTTTCCAATATGTCTGGCAAGGAGAAACTGTGCCAACACAGAAAACATCTCCCATCGTGTTTTAAATGTTGCAGAGAGCTCTACAGAGTGTGTTGCAAGAAGAAAAACAAAATTGTCCAAAACACCTTCCAATCGAATGTTCATGTGTTTGGAAAAGGTAGACGACTGTAAGGTACTGTTTTCTATCAGTATGCAAGATGCGCACACTATCCCAGTGTTGTGCAGCTTCATTCTTCACCTGTCTGAAGCAGCCACTTTCTTCGGCTCCCGGAGGCGAAGAAGCGGCTTCTTCGCGCAAAGGCGATTGTGCCGGTCACAGTGCACTCCAGTGCGGCGGCTACTGACGAAATGTGCCCGGGACCGGCGCGCTTAGTTTCGGGGAGCCCGTACTTTCGTCTTTAGCGTCATTTTTGGTCTACATCATTGCAGAAAGGTTTTCCACTATGTTAAGCAAGGAGAAACTGTGCCAGCACAGAAAACATCTCCCATCGTGTTTTACATGTTGCACAGAGCTCTGCTGAAGTTTATGCACGAAGAAAAAGAAAGTTGTCCAAAACACCTTCCAATCGAATGTTCATGTGTTTGGAAAATGTAGGAGAGAAGTAAGGTACTGTTTTGGATCAGTTTGCAAGCTGCGCACACTATCCCAGTGTTGTGCAGCTTCATTCTTCACCTGTCTGAAGCAGCCACTCTCTTCGGCTCCTGGAGGCGAAGAGGCTTCTTCGCGCAAAGGCGATTGTGCCGGTCACAGTGCACTCCAGTGCGGCGGCTACTGACGAAATGTGCCCGGGTCCAGCACTTAGCTCCGGGGAGCTCCGTATCCTTCGTCTTTCCAGACTTTTGTGGTCTACATCATTTCAGAATGGTTTTCCACTATGTTAGGCAAGGAGAAACTGTGCCAGCACGGAAAACATCGCCCATCGTGTTTTACATGTTGCAGAGAGCTCTGCAGAAGTTTATGCACGAAGAAAAAGAAAGTTGTCCAAAACACCTTCCTTAAAAATGTTCATGTGTTTGGAAAAGGTAGGACAGTGGTAAGGTACTGTTTTCTATCAGATTGCAAGCTGTGCACACTATCCCAGTGTTGTGCAGCTTCATTCTTCACCTTTCCGAAGTAGCCGCTCTCTCCGGCTTCCGGAGGCGAAGAAGCGGCTTCTTCGAGCAAAGGCGATTGCGCCGGTCACAGTGCGCTGCAGTGCGGCAGCTTCTGCCGGAATGTGCCCGGGACAGGCGGTTAGCTCCGGGTACATCCATACAATTCTCTTTCTGGACTTTTGTGGTCTACATCATGCAAAAAACATTTCCCCTATGTCTGGCAAGGAGAAACTGTGCCAACACAGAAAACATATCCCTT
The DNA here is from genome assembly GCF_047830755.1 of Zonotrichia albicollis. Lineage (NCBI taxonomy): Eukaryota > Metazoa > Chordata > Aves > Passeriformes > Passerellidae > Zonotrichia > Zonotrichia albicollis. Next base: position 25,654,708 of record NC_133860.1, read on the forward strand.
CTTGTTTTATATGTTGCTGAGAGCTCTGCAGAAGTTTAAGCACGAAGAAAAAGAAAGTTGTCCAAAACACCTTCCAATGGAATGTTCATGTGTTTGTAAAAGGTAGGACAGTTGTAAGGTACTGTTTTCTATCAGATTGCAAGCTGCGGACACTATCCCAGTGTTGTGCAGCTTCATTCTTCACCTTTCCGAAGCAGCCGCTCTTTTGGGCTCTTTTGCTCGAAGCGGCTTCTTCGAGCAAAGGCGATTGTGCCGGTCACTGTGCTCTGCAGTGCGGCGGCTTCTGACAAAATGTGCCCGGGACCAGCACTTAGCTCCGGGGAGCTCCGTATCCTTCGTCTTTCCAGACTTTTGTGGTCTACATCATTGCAGAATGGTTTTCCACTACGTTAGGCAAGGAGAAATTGTGCCAGCACAGAAAACATCTCCCATCGTGTTTTATATGTTGTAGAGAGCTCTGCAGAAGTTTATGCACGAAGAAAAAGAAAGTTGTCCAAAACACCTTCCAACAGAATGTTCATGTGTTTGGAAAAGGTAGGAGAGTGGTAAGGTACTGCTTTGGATCTGTTTGCAAGCTGCGCACACTATCCCAGTGTTGTGCAGCTTTATTCTCACCTTTCGGAAGCAGCCACTTTCTTCGGCTCCTGGAGGCGAAGAGGCTTCTTCGCGCAAAGGCGATTGTACCGGTCACTGTGCTCTGCAGAGCGGCGGCATCTGTCGAAATGTGCCCGGGACCGGCGCTTAGCTCCGGGGAGCTCCGTATCCTTCGTCTTTAGCGTCTTTTGTCGTCTACATCATTGCAGAAAGGTTTTCCTCTATGTTAAGCAAGGAGAAACTGTGCCACACAAAACATCTCCCATCGTGTTTTACATGTTGCAGAGAGCTCTGCAGAAGTTTAAGCACGAATAAAATAAAGTTGTCCAAACACCTTCCAACCGAATGTTCATGTGTTTGGAAAAGGTAGGACAGTGGTAAGGTACGGTTATCTATCAGTCTGCAAGCTGCGCACACTATCCCAGTGTTGTGCAGCTTCATTCTTCACCTTTCCGAAGCTACTGGTCTCTCCGGCTCCCGGAGGCGAAGAAGCGGCTTCTTCGCTCAAAGGCGATTGTACCGGTCACTGTGCACTCCAGTGCGGCGGCTTCTTCTGAAATGTGCCCGGGACCGGGGCATAGCTCCTGGGAGCTCTGTATGCTTCGTCGTTAGCATCATTTTTGGTCTACATCATTGCAGAAAGGTTTTCCACTATGTCTGGCATGGGGAAACTGTGCCAGCACAGAAAACATCTTCTATCGTGTTTTATATATGTTGAAGAGATCTCTACAGAAGTTTATGCACGAAGAAAAACAAAGTTGTCCAAAACACCTTCCTACCGAATATTCATGTGTTTGGAAAATAAGAAGATTGTTAATGTACTGTTTTCTATCAGATTGCAAGCTGCGGAAACTATCCCAGTGTTGTGCAGCTTCATTCTTCACCTTTCCGAAGCAGCCGCTCTCTCCGGCTCCCGGAGGCGAAAAAGCGGCTTCTTCGCGCAAAGGCGATTGTGCCGGTCACTGTGCTCTGCAGTGCGGCGGCTTCTGCCGAATAGTGCCCGGGACTGGCGCTTAGCTCCGGGGAGCTCCGTATCCTTCGTCTTTCCAGACTATTGTGGTCTACAACATTGCAGAAAGGTTTTCCACTATGTTAAGCAAGGAGAAACTGTGCCAGCACAGAAAACATCTCCCATCGTGTTTTACATGTTGCAGAGAGCTCTGCAGAAGTTTATGCACGAAGAAAAAGAAAGTTGTCCAAAACACCTTCCAACCGAATGTTCATGTGTTTGGAAAAGGTAGGAGAGTGGTAAGGTACTGTTTTCTATCAGTATGCAAGATGCGCTCACTATCCCAGTGTTGTGCAGCTTCATTCTTCACCTGTCTGAAGCAGCCACTTTCTTCGGCTCCCGGAGGCGAAGAAGCGGCATCTTCGCGCAAAGGCGATTGTGCCGGTCACAGTGCACTCCAGTGCGGCGGCTTCTTCTGAAATGTGCCCGGGATTGGGGCATAGCTCCGGGGATCTCCGTACTTCGCTCTTAATGGACTTTTGTGGCCTACATCATTGCAGAAAGGTTTTCCACTATGTTAAGCAAGGAGAAACTGTGCCAGCACAGAAAACATCTCCCATCGTGTTTTACATGTTGCAGAGAGCTCTGCAGAAGTTTAAGCACGAATAAAATTAACTTGTCCAAAACACCTTCCAACCGAATGTTCATGTGTTTGGAAAAGGTAGGACAGTGGTAAGGTACGGTTATCTATCAGTCTGCAAGCTGCGCACACTATCCCAGTGTTTTGCAGCTTCATTCTCACCTTACCGAATCTACTGGTCTCTCCGGCTCCCGGAGGCGAAGAAGCGGCTTCTTCGCGCAAAGGCGATTGTACCGGTCACTGTGCACTCCAGTGCGGCGGCTACTGACGAAATGTGCCCGGGACCGGGGCATAGCTCCTGGGAGCTCTGTATGCTTCGTCTTTAGCATTATTTTTGGTCTACATCATTGCAGAAAGGTTTTCCACTATGTTAAGCAAGGAGAAACTGTGCCAGCACAGAAAACATCTCCCATCGTGTTTTACATGTTGAAGAGAACTCTATAGAAGTTTATGCACGAAGAAAAAGAAAGTTGTCCAAAACACCATCCTACCGAATATTCATGTGTTTGGAAAATAAGAAGATTGGTAAGGTACTGTTTTCTATCAGTTTGCAAGATGCACACACTATCCCAGTGTTGTGCAGCTTCATTCTTCACCTGTCTGAAGCAGTAGCTCTCTCCGGCTCCAGGAGGCGAAGAAGCGGCATCTTCGCGCAAAGGCGATTGTGCCGGTCACAGTGCACTCCAGTGCGGCGGCTTCTGACGAAACGTGCCCGGGACCGGCGCTTAGCTCCGGGGACCTCCGTATCCTTCGTCTTTCGGGATTTTGTGGTCTACATCATTGCAGAAAGGTTTTCCACTATGTCTGGCATGGAGAAACTGTGCCAGCACAGAAAACATCTCCCATCGTGTTTTACATGTTGAAGAGAGCTCTGCAGAAGTTTATGCACGAAGAAAAAGAAAGTTGTCCAGAACACCTTCCAACCGAATGTTCATGTGTTTGGAAAAGGTAGGAGAATGATAAAGTACTGTTTTCTATCAGTTTACAAGCTGCGCACACTATCCCAATGTTGTGCAGCTTCATTCTTCACCTGTCTGAAGCAGCCACTCTCTTCGGCTCCTGGAGGCGAAAAGGCTTCTTCGCGCAAAGGCGATTGTGCCGGTCACAGTGCACTCCAGTGCGGCGGCTACTGACGAAATGTGCCCGGGACCGGCGCGCTTAGTTTCGGGGAGCTCCGTACTTTGGTCTTTAGCGTCATTTTTGGTCTACATCATTGCAGAAAGGTTTTCCACTATGTTAGGCAAGGAGAAACTGTGCCAGCACAGAAAACATCTCCCATCGTGTTTTATATGTTGAAGAGAGCTCTACAGAAGTTTATGCACGAAGAAAAACAAAGTTGTCCTAAACACCATCCTACCGAATATTCATGTGTTTGGAAAATAAGAAGATTGGTAAGGTACTGTTTTCTATCAGATTGCAAGCTGCGCATACTATCCCAGTGTTGTGCAGCTTCATTCTTCACCTTTCCGAAGCAGCCGCTCTCTCAGGCTCCCGGAGGCGAAGAAGCGGCTTCTTCGAGCAAAGGCAATTGCACCCGTCACAGTGCACTCCAGTGCGGCGGCTTCTTCTGAAATGTGCCCGGGACCGGCGCTTAGCTCCGGGGAGATCCGTACTTTCGTCTTTATGGACTTTTGTGGCCTACATCATTGCAGAAAGGTTTTCCACTACGTTAGGCAAAGAGAAACTGTGCCAGCACAGAAAACATCTCCCATCGTGTTTTACATGTTGCAGAGAGCTCTGCAGCAGTTTATGCACGAAGAAAAAGAAAGTTGTCCAGAACACCTTCCAACGGAATGTTCATATGTCTGGAAAAGGTAGGACAGTGGTAAGGTACTGCTTTCTATCAGTTTGCAAGCTGCGCACACTATCCCAGTGTTGTGCAGCTTCATTGTTCACCATTCCGAAGCAGCCGCACTCTCCAGCTGCCGGAGGCGAAGTTGCGGCTTCTTCGAGCAAAGACGATGGCGCCGGTCACAGTGCGCTGCAGTGCGGCAGCTTCTGCCGGAATGTGCCCGGGACCGGCGCTTAGCTCCGGGGAGCTCCGTATCCTTCGTCTTTAGCGACTTTTGTGGCCTACATCATTGCTGAAAGGTTTTCCACTACGTTAGGCAAGGAGAAACTGTGCCAGCACAGAAAACATCTCCCATCGTGTTTTACATGTTGCAGAGAGCTCTGCTGAAGTTTATGAACGAAGAAAAAGAAAGTTGTCCAGAACACCTTCCAACCGAATGTTCATGTGTTTGGAAAAGGTAGGACAGTGGTAAGGTACTGCTTTCTATCAGTTTGCAAGCTGCGCACACTATCCCAGTGTTGTGCAGCTTCATTGTTCACCATTCCGAAGCAGCCGCACTCTCCAGCTGCCGGAGGCGAAGATGCGGCTTCTTCGAGCAAAGGCGATTGCGCCGGACACAGTGCGCTGCGGTGCGGCAGCTTCTGCCGGAATGTGCCCGGGACCGGCGCTTAGCTCCGGGGAGCTCCGTATCCTTCGTCTTTAGCGTCTTTTGTCGTCTACATCATTGCAGAAAGGTTTTCCACTATGTTAGGCAAGGAGAAATTGTGCCAGCACAGAAAACATCTCCCATCGTGTTTTACATGTTCCAGAGAGCTCTACAGAGTGTGTTGCAAGACGAAAAACCAAGTTGTCCAAAACACCTTCCAAACGAATGTTCATGTGTTTGGAAAAGGTAGGAAAGTGGTAAGGTACTGTTTTCTATCACTTTGCAAGCTGTGCACACTATCCCAGTGTTGTGCAGCTTCATTCTTCACCTTTCCAAAGAAGCCGCTCTCTCCGGCTTCCGGACGCGAAGAAGCGGCTTCTTCGCGCAAAGGCAATTGTTCCGGTCACAGTGCTACGAAGTGCGGCGGCTTCTGACGAATTGTGCCAGGCACCGGGGCTATGTCCGGGACATCCGTGCCTTTTTCTTCTGGACTTCTCTGGTCAACATCATGGCAAAAATCTTTTCCAATATGTCTGGCAAGGAGAAACTGTGCCAACACAGAAAACATCTCCCATCGTGTTTTAAATGTTGCAGAGAGCTCTACAGAGTGTGTTGCAAGAAGAAAAACAAAATTGTCCAAAACACCTTCCAATCGAATGTTCATGTGTTTGGAAAAGGTAGACGACTGTAAGGTACTGTTTTCTATCAGTATGCAAGATGCGCACACTATCCCAGTGTTGTGCAGCTTCATTCTTCACCTGTCTGAAGCAGCCACTTTCTTCGGCTCCCGGAGGCGAAGAAGCGGCTTCTTCGCGCAAAGGCGATTGTGCCGGTCACAGTGCACTCCAGTGCGGCGGCTACTGACGAAATGTGCCCGGGACCGGCGCGCTTAGTTTCGGGGAGCCCGTACTTTCGTCTTTAGCGTCATTTTTGGTCTACATCATTGCAGAAAGGTTTTCCACTATGTTAAGCAAGGAGAAACTGTGCCAGCACAGAAAACATCTCCCATCGTGTTTTACATGTTGCACAGAGCTCTGCTGAAGTTTATGCACGAAGAAAAAGAAAGTTGTCCAGAACACCTTCCAACGGAATGTTCATATGTTTGGAAAAGGTAGCAAAGTGGTAAGGTACTGCTTTCTATCAGATTGCAAGATGCGCACACTATCCCAGTGTTGTGCAGCTTCATTCTTCACCATTCCGAAGCAGCCGCTCTTTTGGGCTCCCGGAGGCGAAGAAGCGGCTTCTTCGAGCAAAGGCGATTGTGCCGGTCACTGTGCTCTGCAGTGCGGCGGCTACTGACGAAATGTGCCCGGGACCAGCACTTAGCTCCGGGGAGCTCCGTATCCTTCGTCTTTCCAGACTTTTGTGGTCTACATCATTGCAGAATGGTTTTCCACTATGTTAAGCAAGGAGAAACTGTGCCAACACGGAAAACATCGCCCATCGTGTTTTACATTTTGAAGAGAGCTCTGCAGAAGTTTATGCACGAAGAAAAAGAAAGTTGTCCAAAACACCTTCCTTAAAAATGTTCATGTGTTTGGAAAAGGTAGGACAGTGGTAAGGTACTGTTTTCTATCAGATTGCAAGCTGTGCACACAATCCCAGGATTGTGCAGCTTCATTCTTCACCTTTCCGAAGTAGCCGCTCTCTCCGGCTTCCGGAGGCGAAGAAGCGGCTTCTTCGAGCAAAGGCGATTGCGCCGGTCACAGTGCGCTGCAGTGCGGCAGCTTCTGCCGGAATGTGCCCGGGACAGGCGGTTAGCTCCGGGTACATCCATACAATCTTCTTTCTGGACTTTTGTGGTCTACATCATGCAAAAAACATTTCCCCTATGTCTGGCAAGGAGACACTGTGCCAACACAGAAAACATATCCCTTCTTGTTTTACATGTTGCAGAGAGCTCTGCAGAAGTTTAAGCACGAAGAAAAAGAAAGTTGTGCAAAACACCTTCCAATGGCATGTTCATGTGTTTGTAAAAGGTAGGACAGTGGTAAGGTACTGTTTTCTATCAGTTTGCAAGCTGCGCACACTATCCCAGTGTTGTGCAGCTTCATTCTTCACCTTTCCGAAGCAGCCGCTCTTTTGGGCTCCCGGAGGCGAAGAAGCGGCTTCTTCGAGCAAAGGCGATTGTGCCGGTCACTGTGCTCTGCAGTGCGGCGGCTTCTGACAAAATGTTCCCGGGACCAGCACTTAGCTCCGGGGAGCTCCGTATCCTTCGTCTTTCCAGACTTTTGTGGTCTACATCATTGCAGAATGGTTTTCCACTATGTTAGGCAAGGAAAAATTGTGCCAGCACAGAAAACATCTCCCATCGTGTTTTATATGTTGTAGAGAACTCTGCAGAAGTTTATGCACGAAGAAAAAGAAAGTTGTCCAAAACACCTTCCTTAAAAATGTTCATGTGTTTGGAAAAGGTAGGAGAGTGGTAAGGTACTGCTTTGGATCTGTTTGCAAGCTGCGCACACTATCCCAGTGTTGTGCAGCTTTATTCTCACCTGTCGGAAGCAGCCACTTTCTTGGGCTCCTGGAGGCGAAGAGGCTTCTTCGCGCAAAGGCGATTGTACCGGTCACTGTGCTCTGCAGTGCGGCGGCATCTGTCGAAATATGCCCGGGACCGGCGCTTAGCTCCGGGGACCTCCGTACTTTCGTCTTTCTGGACTTTTGTGGCCTACATCATTGCAGAAAGGTTTTCCACTATGTTAAGCAAGGAGAAACTGTGCCAGCACAGAAAACATCTCCCATCGTGTTTTACATGTTGCAGAGAGCTCTGCAGAAGTTTATGCACGAATAAAATTAACTTGTCCAAAACACCTTCCAACCGAATGTTCATGTGTTTGGAAAAGGTAGGACAGTGGTAAGGTACGGTTATCTATCAGTCTGCAAGCTGCGCACACTATCCCAGTGTTTTGCAGCTTCATTCTCACCTTACCGAAGCTACTGGTCTCTCCGGCTCCCGGAGGCGAAGAAGCGGCTTCTTCGCGCAAAGGCGATTGTACCGGTCACTGTGCACTCCAGTGCGGCGGCTACTGACGAAATGTGCCCGGGACCGGCGCGCTTAGTTTCGGGGAGCTCCGTACTTTGGTCTTTAGCGTCATCTTTGGTCTACATCATTGCAGAAAGGTTTTCCACTATGTTAGGCAAGGAGAAACTGTGCCAGCACAGAAAACATCTCCCATCGTGTTTTACATGTTGCAGAGAGCTCTGCAGCAGTTTATGCACGAAGAAAAAGAAAGTTGTCCAAAACACCTTCCAACGGAATGTTCATATGTCTGGAAAAGGTAGGACAGTGGTAAGGTACTGCTTTCTATCAGTTTGCAAGCTGCGCACACTATCCCAGTGTTTTGCAGCTTCATTGTTCACCATTCCGAAGCAGCCGCACTCTCCAGCTGCCGGAGGCGAAGATGCGGCTTCTTCGAGCAAAGACGATGGCGCCGGTCACAGTGCGCTGCAGTGCGGCAGCTTCTGCCGGAATGTGCCCGGGACCGGCGCTTAGCTCCGGGGAGCTCCGTATCCTTCGTCTTTAGCGACTTTTGTGGCCTACATCATTGCAGAAAGGTTTTCCACTACGTTAGGCAAGGAGAAACTGTGCCAGCACAGAAAACATCTCCCATCGTGTTTTACATGTTGCAGAGAGCTCTGCTGAAGTTTATGAACGAAGAAAAAGAAAGTTGTCCAGAACACCTTCCAACCGAATGTTCATGTGTTTGGAAAAGGTAGGACAGTGGTAAGGTACTGCTTTCTATCAGTTTGCAAGCTGCGCACACTATCCCAGTGTTGTGCAGCTTCATTCTTCACCATTCCGAAGCAGCCGCACTCTCCAGCTGCCGGAGGCGAAGATGCGGCTTCTTCGAGCAAAGGCGATTGCGCCGGACACAGTGCGCTGCGGTGCGGCAGCTTCTGCCGGAATGTGCCCGGGACCGGCGCTTAGCTCCGGGGAGCTCCGTATCCTTCGTCTTTAGCGTCTTTTGTCGTCTACATCCTTGCAGAAAGGTTTTCCACTATGTTAGGCAAGGAGAAATTGTGCCAGCACAGAAAACATCTCCCATCGTGTTTTACATGTTCCAGAGAGCTCTACAGAGTGTGTTGCAAGACGAAAAACCAAGTTGTCCAAAACACCTTCCAAACGAATGTTCATGTGTTTGGAAAAGGTAGGAAAGTGGTAAGGTACTGTTTTCTATCAGTTTGCAAGCTGTGCACACTATCCCAGTGTTGTGCAGCTTCATTCTTCACCTTTCCAAAGAAGCCGCTCTCTCCGGCTTCCGGACGCGAAGAAGCGGCTTCTTCGCGCAAAGGCAATTGTTCCGGTCACAGTGCTACGAAGTGCGGCGGCTTCTGACGAATTGTGCCAGGCACCGGGGCTATGTCCGGGACATCCGTGCCTTTTTCTTCTGGACTTCTCTGGTCAACATCATGGCAAAAATCTTTTCCAATATGTCTGGCAAGGAGAAACTGTGCCAACACAGAAAACATCTCCCATCGTGTTTTAAATGTTGCAGAGAGCTCTACAGAGTGTGTTGCAAGAAGAAAAACAAAATTGTCCAAAACACCTTCCAATCGAATGTTCATGTGTTTGGAAAAGGTAGACGACTGTAAGGTACTGTTTTCTATCAGTATGCAAGATGCGCACACTATCCCAGTGTTGTGCAGCTTCATTCTTCACCTGTCTGAAGCAGCCACTTTCTTCGGCTCCCGGAGGCGAAGAAGCGGCTTCTTCGCGCAAAGGCGATTGTGCCGGTCACAGTGCACTCCAGTGCGGCGGCTACTGACGAAATGTGCCCGGGACCGGCGCGCTTAGTTTCGGGGAGCCCGTACTTTCGTCTTTAGCGTCATTTTTGGTCTACATCATTGCAGAAAGGTTTTCCACTATGTTAAGCAAGGAGAAACTGTGCCAGCACAGAAAACATCTCCCATCGTGTTTTACATGTTGCACAGAGCTCTGCTGAAGTTTATGCACGAAGAAAAAGAAAGTTGTCCAGAACACCTTCCAACGGAATGTTCATATGTTTGGAAAAGGTAGCAAAGTGGTAAGGTACTGCTTTCTATCAGATTGCAAGATGCGCACACTATCCCAGTGTTGTGCAGCTTCATTCTTCACCTTTCCGAAGCAGCCGCTCTTTTGGGCTCCCGGAGGCGAAGAAGCGGCTTCTTCGAGCAAAGGCGATTGTGCCGGTCACTGTGCTCTGCAGTGCGGCGGCTACTGACGAAATGTGCCCGGGACCAGCACTTAGCTCCGGGGAGCTCCGTATCCTTCGTCTTTCCAGACTTTTGTGGTCTACATCATTGCAGAATGGTTTTCCACTATGTTAAGCAAGGAGAAACTGTGCCAGCACGGAAAACATCGCCCATCGTGTTTTACATTTTGAAGAGAGCTCTGCAGAAGTTTATGCACGAAGAAAAAGAAAGTTGTCCAAAACACCTTCCTTAAAAATGTTCATGTGTTTGGAAAAGGTAGGACAGTGGTAAGGTACTGTTTTCTATCAGATTGCAAGCTGTGCACACAATCCCAGGGTTGTGCAGCTTCATTCTTCACCTTTCCGAAGTAGCCGCTCTCTCCGGCTTCCGGAGGCGAAGAAGCGGCTTCTTCGAGCAAAGGCGATTGCGCCGGTCACAGTGCGCTGCAGTGCGGCAGCTTCTGCCGGAATGTGCCCGGGACAGGCGGTTAGCTCCGGGTACATCCATACAATCTTCTTTCTGGACTTTTGTGGTCTACATCATGCAAAAAACATTTCCCCTATGTCTGGCAAGGAGACACTGTGCCAACACAGAAAACATATCCCTTCTTGTTTTACATGTTGCAGAGAGCTCTGCAGAAGTTTAAGCACGAAGAAAAAGAAAGTTGTGCAAAACACCTTCCAATGGCATGTTCATGTGTTTGTAAAAGGTAGGACAGTGGTAAGGTAATGTTTTCTATCAGTTTGCAAGCTGCGCACACTATCCCAGTGTTGTGCAGCTTCATTCTTCACCTTTCCGAAGCAGCCGCTCTTTTGGGCTCCCGGAGGCGAAGAAGCGGCTTCTTCGAGCAAAGGCGATTGTGCCGGTCACTGTGCTCTGCAGTGCGGCGGCTTCTGACAAAATGTTCCCGGGACCAGCACTTAGCTCCGGGGAGCTCCGTATCCTTCGTCTTTCCAGACTTTTGTGGTCTACATCATTGCAGAATGGTTTTCCACTATGTTAGGCAAGGAAAAATTGTGCCAGCACAGAAAACATCTCCCATCGTGTTTTATATGTTGTAGAGAACTCTGCAGAAGTTTATGCACGAAGAAAAAGAAAGTTGTCCAAAACACCTTCCTTAAAAATGTTCATGTGTTTGGAAAAGGTAGGAGAGTGGTAAGGTACTGCTTTGGATCTGTTTGCAAGCTGCGCACACTATCCCAGTGTTGTGCAGCTTTATTCTCACCTGTCGGAAGCAGCCACTTTCTTGGGCTCCTGGAGGCGAAGAGGCTTCTTCGCGCAAAGGCGATTGTACCGGTCACTGTGCTCTGCAGTGCGGCGGCATCTGTCGAAATATGCCCGGGACCGGCGCTTAGCTCCGGGGACCTCCGTACTTTCGTCTTTCTGGACTTTTGTGCCCTACATCATTGCAGAAAGGTTTTCCCCTATGTTAAGCAAGGAGAAACTGTGCCAGCACAGAAAACATCTCCCATCGTGTTTTACATGTTGCAGAGAGCTCTGCAGAAGTTTAAGCACGAATAAAATTAACTTGTCCAAAACACCTTCCAACCGAATGTTCATGTGTTTGGAAAAGGTAGGACAGTGGTAAGGTACGGTTATCTATCAGTCTGCAAGCTGCGCACACTATCCCAGTGTTTTGCAGCTTCATTCTCACCTTACCGAAGCTACTGGTCTCTCCGGCTCCCGGAGGCGAAGAAGCGGCTTCTTCGCGCAAAGGCGATTGTACCGGTCACTGTGCACTCCAGTGCGGCGGCTACTGACGAAATGTGCCCGGGACCGGCGCGCTTAGTTTCGGGGAGCTCCGTACTTTGGTCTTTAGCGTCATTTTTGGTCTACATCATTGCAGAAAGGTTTTCCACTATGTTAGGCAAGGAGAAACTGTGCCAGCACAGAAAACATCTCCCATCGTGTTTTATATGTTGAAGAGAGCTCTACAGAAGTTTATGCACGAAGAAAAACAAAGTTGTCCTAAACACCATCCTACCGAATATTCATGTGTTTGGAAAATAAGAAGATTGGTAAGGTACTGTTTTCTATCAGATTGCAAGCTGCGCATACTATCCCAGTGTTGTGCAGCTTCATTCTTCACCTTTCCGAAGCAGCCGCTCTCTCAGGCTCCCGGAGGCGAAGAAGCGGCTTCTTCGAGTAAAGGCAATTGCACCCGTCACAGTGCACTCCAGTGCGGCGGCTTCTGCCGAAATGTGCCCGGGACCGGTGCTTAGCTCCGGGGAGATCCGTACTTTCGTCTTTATGGACTTTTGTGGCCTACATCATTGCAGAAAGGTTTTCCACTACGTTAGGCAAAGAGAAACTGTGCCAGCACAGAAAACATCTCCCATCGTGTTTTACATGTTGCAGAGAGCTCTGCAGCAGTTTATGCACGAAGAAAAAGAAAGTTGTCCAAAACACCTTCCAACGGAATGTTCATATGTCTGGAAAAGGTAGGACAGTGGTAAGGTACTGCTTTCTATCAGTTTGCAAGATGCGCACACTATCCCAGTGTTGTGCAGCTTCATTGTTCACCATTCCGAAGCAGCCGCACTCTCCAGCTGCCGGAGGCGAAGATGCGGCTTCTTCGAGCAAAGACGATGGCGCCGGTCACAGTGCGCTGCAGTGCGGCAGCTTCTGCCGGAATGTGCCCGGGACCGGCGCTTAGCTCCGGGGAGCTCCGTATCCTTCGTCTTTAGCGACTTTTGTGGCCTACATCATTGCTGAAAGGTTTTCCACTACGTTAGGCAAGGAGAAACTGTGCCAGCACAGAAAACATCTCCCATCGTGTTTTACATGTTGCAGAGAGCTCTGCTGAAGTTTATGAACGAAGAAAAAGAAAGTTGTTATAAACACCTTCCAACCGAATGTTCATGTGTTTGGAAAAGGTAGGACAGTGGTAAGGTACTGCTTTCTATCAGTTTGCAAGCTGCGCACACTATCCCAGTGTTGTGCAGCTTCATTCTTCACCTTTCCGAAGCAGCCGCACTCTCCAGCTGCCGGAGGCGAAGATGCGGCTTCTTCGAGCAAAGGCGATTGCGCCGGTCACAGTGCTCTGCAGTGCTGCGGCTTCTGCCGGAATGTGCCCGGGACCGGCGCTTAGCTCCGGGGAGCTCCGTATCCTTCGTCTTTAGCGTCTTTTGTCGTCTACATCATTGCAGAATGGTTTTCCACTATGTTAGGCAAGGAGAAATTGTGCCAGCACAGAAAACATCTCCCATCGTGTTTTATATGTTGTAGAGAGCTCTGCAGAAGTTTATGCACGAAGAAAACGAAAGTTGTCCAAAACACCTTCCAACAGAATGTTCATGTGTTTGGAAAAGGTAGGAGAGTGGTAAGGTACTGCTTTGGATCTGTTTGCAAGCTGCGCACACTATCCCAGTGTTGTGCAGCTTTATTCTCACCTTTCGGAAGCAGCCACTTTCTTCGGCTCCTGGAGGCGAAGAGGCTTCTTCGCGCAAAGGCGATTGTACCGGTCACTGTGCTCTGCAGAGCGGCGGCATCTGTCGAAATGTGCCCGGGACCGGCGCTTAGCTCCGGGGAGCTCCGTATCCTTCGTCTTTAGCGACTTTTGTGGCCTACATCATTGCAGAAAGGTTTTCCTCTATGTTAAGCAAGGAGAAACTGTGCCAGCACAGAAAACATCTCCCATCGTGTTTTACATGTTGCAGAGAGCTCTGCAGAAGTTTAAGCACGAATAAAATTAACTTGTCCAAAACACCTTCCAACCGAATGTTCATGTGTTTGGAAAAGGTAGGACAGTGGTAAGGTACGGTTATCTATCAGTCTGCAAGCTGCGCACACTATCCCAGTGTTGTGCAGCTTCATTCTTCACCTTTCCGAAGCTACTGGTCTCTCCGGCTCCCGGAGGCGAAGAAGCGGCTTCTTCGCGCAAAGGCGATTGTACCGGTCACTGTGCACTCCAGTGAGGCGGCTTCTTCTGAAATGTGCCCGGGACTGGGGCATAGCTCCTGGGAGCTCTGTATGCTTCGTCGTTAGCATCATTTTTGGTCTACATCATTGCAGAAAGGTTTTCCACTATGTCTGGCATGGAGAAACTGTGCCAGCACAGAAAACATCTCCCATCGTGTTTTACATGTTGAAGAGAGCTCTGCAGAAGTTTAAGCACGAAGAAAAAGAAAGTTGTCCAAAACACCTTCCAACCGAATGTTCATGTGTTTGGAAAAGGTAGGAGAGTGGTAAGGTACTGTTTTCTATCAGTATGCAAAATGCGCTCACTATCCCAGTGTTGTGCAGCTTCATTCTTCACCTGTCTGAAGCAGCCACTTTCTTCGGCTCCCGGAGGCGAAGAAGCGGCATCTTCGCGCAAAGGCGATTGTGCCGGTCACAGTGCACTCCAGTGCGGCGGCTTCTTCTGAAATGTGCCCGGGATTGGGGCATAGCTCCGGGGATCTCCGTACTTCGGTCTTAATGGACTTTTGTGGTCTACATCATTGCAGAAAGGTTTTCCACTATGTTAAGCAAGGAGAAACTGTGCCAGCACAGAAAACATCTCCCATCGTGTTTACATGTTGCAGAGAGCTCTGCAGAAGTTTAAGCACGAATAAAATTAACTTGTCCAAAACACCTTCCAACCGAATGTTCATGTGTTTGGAAAAGGTAGGACAGTGGTAAGGTACGGTTATCTATCAGTCTGCAAGCTGCGCACACTATCCCAGTGTTTTGCAGCTTCATTCTCACCTTACCGAAGCTACTGGTCTCTCCGGCTCCCGGAGGCGAAGAAGCGGCTTCTTCGCGCAAAGGCGATTGTACCGGTCACTGTGCACTCCAGTGCGGCGGCTACTGACGAAATGTGCCCGGGACAGGGGCATAGCTCCTGGGAGCTCTGTATGCTTCGTCTTTAGCATCATTTTTGGTCTACATCATTGCAGAAAGGTTTTCCACTATGTTAAGCAAGGAGAAACTGTGCCAGCACAGAAAACATCTCCCATCGTGTTTTACATGTTGAAGAGAACTCTATAGAAGTTTATGCACGAAGAAAAAGAAAGTTGTCCAAAACACCATCCTACCGAATATTCATGTGTTTGGAAAATAAGAAGATTGGTAAGGTACTGTTTTCTATCAGTTTGCAAGATGCACACACTATCCCAGTGTTGTGCAGCTTCATTCTTCACCTGTCTGAAGCAGTAGCTCTCTCCGGCTCCAGGAGGCGAAGAAGCAGCTTCTTCGCGCAAAGGCGATTGTTCCGGTCACAGTGCACTCCAGTGCGGCGGCTTCTGACGAAACGTGCCCGGGACCGGCGCTTAGCTCCGGGGACCTCCGTATCCTTCGTCTTTCGGGATTTTGTGGTCTACATCATTGCAGAAAGGTTTTCCACTATGTCTGGCATGGAGAAATTGTGCCAGCACAGAAAACATCTCCCATCGTGTTTTACATGTTGAAGAGAGCTCTGCAGAAGTTTATGCACGAAGAAAAAGAAAGTTGTCCAAAACACCTTCCAACCGAATGTTCATGTGTTTGGAAAAGGTAGGAGAATGATAAAGTACTGTTTTCTATCAGTTTACAAGCTGCGCACACTATCCCAATGTTGTGCAGCTTCATTCTTCACCTGTCTGAAGCAGCCACTCTCTTCGGCTCCTGGAGGCGAAAAGGCTTCTTCGCGCAAAGGCGATTGTGCCGGTCACAGTGCACTCCAGTGCGGCGGCTACTGACGAAATGTGCCCGGGACCGGCGCGCTTAGTTTCGGGGAGCTCCGTACTTTGGTCTTTAGCGTCATTTTTGGTCTACATCATTGCAGAAAGGTTTTCCACTATGTTAGGCAAGGAGAAACTGTGCCAGCACAGAAAACATCTCCCATCGTGTTTTATATGTTGAAGAGAGCTCTACAGAAGTTTATGCACGAAGAAAAACAAAGTTGTCCTAAACACCATCCTACCGAATATTCATGTGTTTGGAAAATAAGAAGATTGGTAAGGTACTGTTTTCTATCAGTTTGCAAGCTGTGCACACTATCCCAGTGTTGTGCAGCTTCATTCTTCACCTTTCCAAAGAAGCCGCTCTCTCCGGCTTCCGGACGCGAAGAAGCGGCTTCTTCGCGCAAAGGCAATTGTTCCGGTCACAGTGCTACGAAGTGCGGCGGCTTCTGACGAATTGTGCCAGGCACCGGGGCTATGTCCGGGACATCCGTGCCTTTTTCTTCTGGACTTCTCTGGTCAACATCATGGCAAAAATCTTTTCCAATATGTCTGGCAAGGAGAAACTGTGCCAACACAGAAAACATCTCCCATCGTGTTTTAAATGTTGCAGAGAGCTCTACAGAGTGTGTTGCAAGAAGAAAAACAAAATTGTCCAAAACACCTTCCAATCGAATGTTCATGTGTTTGGAAAAGGTAGACGACTGTAAGGTACTGTTTTCTATCAGTATGCAAGATGCGCACACTATCCCAGTGTTGTGCAGCTTCATTCTTCACCTGTCTGAAGCAGCCACTTTCTTCGGCTCCCGGAGGCGAAGAAGCGGCTTCTTCGCGCAAAGGCGATTGTGCCGGTCACAGTGCACTCCAGTGCGGCGGCTTCTTCTGAAATGTGCCCGGGATTGGGGCATAGCTCCGGGGATCTCCGTACTTTCGTCTTTCTGGACTTTTGTGGCCTACATCATTGCAGAAAGGTTTTCCACTATGTTAAGCAAGGAGAAACTGTGCCAGCACAGAAAACATCGCCCATCGTG
Source organism: Zonotrichia albicollis (assembly GCF_047830755.1). Taxonomy (NCBI): domain Eukaryota; kingdom Metazoa; phylum Chordata; class Aves; order Passeriformes; family Passerellidae; genus Zonotrichia; species Zonotrichia albicollis. The sequence goes on from NC_133860.1 coordinate 25,671,174, forward strand.
TTTTATATGTTGCAGAGAGCTCTGCTGAAGTTTATGCACGAAGAAAAAGAAAGTTGTTGAAAACACCTTCCAACCGAATGTTCATGTGTTTGGAAAAGGTAGGAGAGTGGTAAGGTACTGTTTTCTATCAGTTTGCAAGCTGCGCACACTATCCCAGTGTTGTGCAGCTTCATTGTTCACCTTTCCGAAGCAGCCGCAACTCTCCAGCTGCCGGAGGCGAAGATGCGGCTTCTTCGAGCAAAGGCAATTGCACCCGTCACAGTGCACTCCAGTGCGGTGGCTTCTGCCGAAATGTGCCCGGGACCGGGGCATAGCTCCTGGGAGCTCTGTATGCTTCGTCTTTAGCATCATTTTTGGTCTACATCATTGCAGAAAGGTTTTCCACTATGTCTGGCATGGAGAAACTGTGCCAGCACAGAAAACATCTCCCATCGTGTTTTACATGTTGCAGAGAGCTCTGCTGAAGTTTATGCACGAAGAAAAAGAAAGTTGTTGAAAACACCTTCCAACTAAATGTTCTTGTGTTTGGAAAAGGTAGCAAAGTGGTAAGGTACTGTTTTCTATCAGTTTGCAAGCTGAGCACACTATCCCAGTGTTGTGCAGCTTCATTCTTCACCTTTCCGAAGTAGCCGCACACTCCAGCTGCCGGAGGCGAAGATGCGGCTTCTTCGAGCAAAGGAAATTGCACCCTTCACAGTGCCCTCCAGTGCGGCGGCTTCTTCTGAAATGTGCCCGGGACCTGCGCTTAGCTCCGGGGACCTCCGTACGTTCTTCTTTCTGGACTTTTGTGGCCTACATCATTGCAGAAAGGTTTTCCACTATGTTAAGCAAGGAGAAACTGTGCCAGCACAGAAAACATCTCCCATCGTGTTTTACATGTTGAAGAGAGCTCTGCTGAAGTTTATGCACGAAGAAAAAGAAAGTTGTCCAAAACACCTTCCAATCGAATGTTCATGTGTTTGGAAAAGGTAGGAGAGAAGTAAGGTACTGTTTTGGATCAGTTTGCAAGCTGCGCACACTATCCCAGTGTTGTGCAGCTTCATTCTTCACCTGTCTGAAGCAGCCACTGTCTTCGGCTCCTGGAGGCGAAGAGGCTTCTTCGCGGAAAGGCGATTGTGCCGGTCACTGTGCACTCCAGTGCGCCGGCTACTGACGAGATGTGCACCGGGACCGGCGCTTACTTTCGGGGAGATCCGTACTTTCGTCTTTAGCGTCATTTTTGGTCTACATCATTGCAGAAAGGTTTTCCACTACGTTAGGCAAGGAGAAACTCTGCCAGCACAGAAAACATCTTCCATGGTGTTTTACATTTTGAAGAGAGCTCTGCAGAAGTTTATGCACAAAGAAAGAGAAGGTTGTTGAAAGCACCTTCCAACTGATTGGTCATGTGTTTGGAAAAGGTAGGACAGTGGTAAGGTACTGTTTTCTATCAGTTTGCAAGCTGCGCACACTATCCCAGTGTTGTGCAGCTTCATTCTTCACCTGTCTGAAGCAGCCACTCTCTTCGGCTCCTGGAGGCGAAGAAGCGGCTTCTTCGCTCAAAGGCGATTGTGCCGGTCACAGTGCACTCCAGTGCGGCGGCTACTGACGAAATGTGCCCGGGACCGGCGCGCTTAGTTTCGGGGAGCCCGTACTTTCGTCTTTAGCGTCATTTTTTGGTCTACATCATTGCAGAAAGGTTTTCCACTATGTTAAGCAAGGAGAAACTGTGCCAGCACAGAAAACATCTCCCATCGTGTTTTACATGTTGCAGAGAGCTCTGCAGAAGTTTATGCACGAAGAAAAAGAAAGTTGTCCAGAACACCTTCCAACGGAATGTTCATATGTTTGGAAAAGGTAGCAAAGTGGTAAGGTACTGCTTTCTATTAGATTGCAAGATGCGCACACTATCCCAGTGTTGTGCAGCTTCATTCTTCACCATTCCGAAGCAGCCGCTCTTTTGGGCTCCCGGAGGCGAAGAAGCGGCTTCTTCGAGCAAAGGCGATTGTGCCGGTCACTGTGCTCTGCAGTGCGGCGGCTTCTGACAAAATGTGCCCGGGACCAGCACTTAGCTCCTGGGAGCTCCGTATCCTTCGTCTTTCCAGACTTTTGTGGTCTACATCATTGCAGAATGGTTTTCCACTATGTTAAGCAAGGAGAAACTGTGCCAGCACGGAAAACATCGCCCATCGTGTTTTACATTTTGAAGAGAGCTCTGCAGAAGTTTATGCACGAAGAAAAAGAAAGTTGTCGAAAACACCTTCCTTAAAAATGTTCATGTGTTTGGAAAAGGTAGGACAGTGGTAAGGTACTGTTTTCTATCAGATTGCAAGCTGTGCACACAATCCCAGGGTTGTGCAGCTTCATTCTTCACCTTTCCGAAGTAGCCGCTCTCTCCGGCTTCCGGAGGCGAAGAAGCGGCTTCTTCGAGCAAAGGCGATTGCGCCGGTCACAGTGCGCTGCAGTGCGGCAGCTTCTGCCGGAATGTGCCCGGGACAGGCGGTTAGCTCCGGGTACATCCATACAATCTTCTTTCTGCACTTTTGTGGTCTACATCATGCAAAAAACATTTCCCCTATGTCTGGCAAGGAGACACTGTGCCAACACAGAAAACATCTCCCTTCTTGTTTTACATGTTGCAGAGAGCTCTGCTGAAGTTTAAGCACGAAGAAAAAGAAAGTTGTGCAAAACACCTTCCAATGGCATGTTCATGTGTTTGTAAAAGGTAGGACAGTTGTAAGGTACTGTTTTCTATCAGTTTGCAAGCTGCGCACACTATCCCAGTGTTGTGCAGCTTCATTCTTCACCTTTCCGAAGCAGCCGCTCTTTTGGGCTCCCGGAGGCGAAGATGCGGCTTCTTCGAGCAAAGGCGATTGTGCCGGTCACTGTGCTCTGCAGTGCGGCGGCTTCTGACAAAATGTTCCCGGGACCAGCACTTAGCTCCGGGGAGCTCCGTATCCTTCGTCTTTCCAGACTTTTGTGGTCTACATCATTGCAGAATGGTTTTCCACTATGTTAGGCAAGGAAAAATTGTGCCAGCACAGAAAACATCTCCCATCGTGTTTTATATGTTGTAGAGAACTCTGCAGAAGTTTATGCAGGAAGAAAAAGAAAGTTGTCCAAAACACCTTCCTTAAAAATGTTCATGTGTTTGGAAAAGGTAGGAGAGTGGTAAGGTACTGCTTTGGATCTGTTTGCAAGCTGCGCACACTATCCCAGTGTTGTGCAGCTTTATTCTCACCTGTCGGAAGCAGCCACTTTCTTGGGCTCCTGGAGGCGAAGAGGCTTCTTCGCGCAAAGGCGATTGTACCGGTCACTGTGCTCTGCAGTGCGGCGGCATCTGTCGAAATATGCCCGGGACCGGCGCTTAGCTCCGGGGACCTCCGTACTTTCGTCTTTCTGGACTTTTGTGGCCTACATCATTGCAGAAAGGTTTTCCACTATGTTAGGCAAGGAGAAACTGTGCCAGCACAGAAAACATCTCCCATCGTGTTTTACATGTTGCAGAGAGCTCTGCTGAAGTTTATGAACGAAGAAAAAGAAAGTTGTCCAGAACAGCTTCCAACCGAATGTTCATGTGTTTGGAAAAGGTAGGAGAATGGTAAGGTACTGCTTTCTATCAGTTTACAAGCTGCGCACACTATCCCAGTGTTGTGCAGCTTCATTCTTCACCTGTCTGAAGCAGCCACTCTCTTCGGCTCCTGGAGGCGAAGAAGCGGCTTCTTCGCGCAAAGGCGATTGTGCCGGTCACAGTGCACTCCAGTGCGGCGGCTACTGACGAAATGTGCCCGGGACCGGCGCGCTTAGTTTCGGGGAGCTCCGTACTTTGGTCTTTAGCGTCATTTTTGGTCTACATCATTGCAGAAAGGTTTTCCACTATGTTAGGCAAGGAGAAACTGTGCCAGCACAGAAAACATCTCCCATCGTGTTTTATATGTTGAAGAGAGCTCTACAGAAGTTTATGCACGAAGAAAAACAAAGTTGTTGAAAACACCTTCCAACCGAATATTCATGTGTTTGGAAAATAAGAAGATTGGTAAGGTACTGTTTTCTATCAGATTGCAAGCTGCGCACACTATCCCAGTGTTGTGCAGCTTCATTCTTCACCATTCCGAAGCAGCCGCACTCTCCAGCTGCCGGAGGCGAAGATGCGGCTTCTTCGAGCAAAGGCGATTGCGCCGGACACAGTGCGCTGCGGTGCGGCAGCTTCTGCCGGAATGTGCCCGGGACCGGCGCTTAGCTCCGGGGAGCTCCGTATCCTTCGTCTTTGGCGTCTTTTGTCGTCTACATCATTGCAGAAAGGTTTTCCACTATGTTAGGCAAGGAGAAATTGTGCCAGCAGAGAAAACATCTCCCATCGTGTTTTACATGTTCCAGAGAGCTCTACAGAGTGTGTTGCAAGACGAAAAACCAAGTTGTCCAAAACACCTTCCAAACGAATGTTCATGTGTTTGGAAAAGGTAGGAAATTGGTAAGGTACTGTTTTCTATCAGTTTGCAAGCTGTGCACACTATCCCAGTGTTGTGCAGCTTCATTCTTCACCTTTCCGAAGCAGCCGCGCTTTTGGGCTCCCGGAGGCGAAGAAGCGGCTTCTTCGAGCAAAGGCGATTGTGCCGGTCACTGTGCTCTGCAGTGCGGCGGCTTCTGACAAAATGTTCCCGGGACCAGCACTTAGCTCCGGGGAGCTCCGTATCCTTCGTCTTTCCAGACTTTTGTGGTCTACATCATTGCAGAATGGTTTTCCACTATGTCTGGCATGGAGAAACTGTGCCAGCACAGAAAACATCTCCCATCGTGTTTTACATGTTGCAGAGAGCTCTGCTGAAGTTTATGCACCAAGAAAAAGAAAGTTGTTGAAAACACCTTCCAACTAAATGTTCATGTGTTTGGAAAAGGTAGGAGAGTGGTAAGGTACTGTTTTCTATCAGATTGCAAGCTGGGCACACTATCCCAGGGTTGTGCAGCTTCATTCTTCACCTTTCCGAAGCAGCCGCACTCTCCAGCTGCCGGAGGCGAAGATGCGGCTTCTTCGAGCAAAGGAAATTGCACCCGTCACAGTGCACTCCAGTGCGGCGGCTTCTTCTGAAATGTGCCCGGGACCTGCGCTTAGCTCCGGGGACCTCCGTACTTTCTTCTTTCCGGACTTTTGTGGCCTACATCATTGCAGAAAGGTTTTCCACTATGTTAAGCAAGGAGAAACTGTGCCAGCACAGAAAACATCTCCCATCGTGTTTTATATGTTGAAGAGAGCTCTGCTGAAGTTTATGCACGAAGAAAAAGAAAGTTGTCCAAAACACCTTCCAATCGAATGTTCATGTGTTTGGAAAAGGTAGGAGAGAAGTAAGGTACTGTTTTGGATCAGTTTGCAAGCTGCGCACACTATCCCAGGGTTGTGCAGCTTCATTCTTCACCTGTCTGAAGCAGCCACTGTCTTCGGCTCCTGGAGGCGAAGAGGCTTCTTCGCGCAAAGGCGATTGTGCCGGTCACTGTGCACTCCAGTGCGCCGGCTACTGACGAGATGTGCACCGGGACCGGCGCTTAGTTTCGGGGAGATCCGTACTTTCGTCTTTAGCGTCATTTTTGGTCTACATCATTGCAGAAAGGTTTTCCACTACGTTAGGCAAAGAGAAACTGTGCCAGCACAGAAAACATCGCCCATCGTGTTTTAAATGTTGCAGAGAGCTCTACAGAGTGTGTTGCAAGAAGAAAAACAAAATTGTCCAAAACACCTTCCAATCGAATGTTCATGTGTTTGGAAAAGGTAGACGACTGTAAGGTACTGTTTTCTATCAGTATGCAAGATGCGCACACTATCCCAGTGTTGTGCAGCTTCATTCTTCACCTGTCTGAAGCAGCCACTTTCTTCGGCTCCCGGAGGCGAAGAAGCGGCTTCTTCGCGCAAAGGCGATTGTGCCGGTCACAGTGCACTCCAGTGCGGCGGCTTCTTCTGAAATGTGCCCGGGATTGGGGCATAGCTCCGGGGATCTCCGTACTTTCGTCTTTCTGGACTTTTGTGGCCTACATCATTGCAGAAAGGTTTTCCACTATGTTAAGCAAGGAGAAACTGTGCCAGCACAGAAAACATCGCCCATCGTGTTTTATATGTTGCAGAGAGCTCTGCTGAAGTTTATGCACGAAGAAAAAGAAAGTTGTTGAAAACACCTTCCAACCGAATGTTCATGTGTTTGGAAAAGGTAGGAGAGTGGTAAGGTACTGTTTTATATCAGTTTGCAAGCTGCGCACACTATCCCAGTGTTGTGCAGCTTCATTGTTCACCTTTCCGAAGCAGCCGCAACTCTCCAGCTGCCGGAGGCGAAGATGCGGCTTCTTCGAGCAAAGGCAATTGCACCCGTCACAGTGCACTCCAGTGCGGTGGCTTCTGCCGAAATGTGCCCGGGACAGGGGCATAGCTCCTGGGAGCTCTGTATGCTTCGTCTTTAGCATCATTTTTGGTCTACATCATTGCAGAAAGGTTTTCCACTATGTCTGGCATGGAGAAACTGTGCCAGCACAGAAAACATCTCCCATCGTGTTTTACATGTTGCAGAGAGCTCTGCTGAAGTTTAAGCACGAAGAAAAAGAAAGTTGTCCAAAACACCTTCCAACCGAATGTTCATGTGTTTGGAAAAGGTAGGAGAGTGGTAAGGTACTGTTTTCTATCAGTATGCAAAATGCGCTCACTATCCCAGTGTTGTGCAGCTTCATTCTTCACCTGTCTGAAGCAGCCACTTTCTTCGGCTCCCGGAGGCGAAGAAGCGGCATCTTCGCGCAAAGGCGATTGTGCCGGTCACAGTGCACTCCAGTGCGGCGGCTTCTTCTGAAATGTGCCCGGGATTGGGGCATAGCTCCGGGGATCTCCGTACTTCGGTCTTAATGGACTTTTGTGGTCTACATCATTGCAGAAAGGTTTTCCACTATGTTAAGCAAGGAGAAACTGTGCCAGCACAGAAAACATCTCCCATCGTGTTTACATGTTGCAGAGAGCTCTGCAGAAGTTTAAGCACGAATAAAATTAACTTGTCCAAAACACCTTCCAACCGAATGTTCATGTGTTTGGAAAAGGTAGGACAGTGGTAAGGTACGGTTATCTATCAGTCTGCAAGCTGCGCACACTATCCCAGTGTTTTGCAGCTTCATTCTCACCTTACCGAAGCTACTGGTCTCTCCGGCTCCCGGAGGCGAAGAAGCGGCTTCTTCGCGCAAAGGCGATTGTACCGGTCACTGTGCACTCCAGTGCGGCGGCTACTGACGAAATGTGCCCGGGACAGGGGCATAGCTCCTGGGAGCTCTGTATGCTTCGTCTTTAGCATCATTTTTGGTCTACATCATTGCAGAAAGGTTTTCCACTATGTTAAGCAAGGAGAAACTGTGCCAGCACAGAAAACATCTCCCATCGTGTTTTACATGTTGAAGAGAACTCTATAGAAGTTTATGCACGAAGAAAAAGAAAGTTGTCCAAAACACCATCCTACCGAATATTCATGTGTTTGGAAAATAAGAAGATTGGTAAGGTACTGTTTTCTATCAGTTTGCAAGATGCACACACTATCCCAGTGTTGTGCAGCTTCATTCTTCACCTGTCTGAAGCAGTAGCTCTCTCCGGCTCCAGGAGGCGAAGAAGCGGCTTCTTCGCGCAAAGGCGATTGTTCCGGTCACAGTGCACTCCAGTGCGGCGGCTTCTGACGAAACGTGCCCGGGACCGGCGCTTAGCTCCGGGGACCTCCGTATCCTTCGTCTTTCGGGATTTTGTGGTCTACATCATTGCAGAAAGGTTTTCCACTATGTCTGGCATGGAGAAACTGTGCCTGCACAGAAAACATCTCCCATCGTGTTTTACATGTTGAAGAGAGCTCTGCAGAAGTTTATGCACGAAGAAAAAGAAAGTTGTCCAAAACACCTTCCAACCGAATGTTCATGTGTTTGGAAAAGGTAGGAGAATGATAAAGTACTGTTTTCTATCAGTTTACAAGCTGCGCACACTATCCCAATGTTGTGCAGCTTCATTCTTCACCTGTCTGAAGCAGCCACTCTCTTCGGCTCCTGGAGGCGAAAAGGCTTCTTCGCGCAAAGGCGATTGTGCCGGTCACAGTGCACTCCAGTGCGGCGGCTACTGACGAAATGTGCCCGGGACCGGCGCGCTTAGTTTCGGGGAGCTCCGTACTTTGGTCTTTAGCGTCATTTTTGGTCTACATCATTGCAGAAAGGTTTTCCACTATGTTAGGCAAGGAGAAACTGTGCCAGCACAGAAAACATCTCCCATCGTGTTTTATATGTTGAAGAGAGCTCTACAGAAGTTTATGCACGAAGAAAAACAAAGTTGTCCTAAACACCATCCTACCGAATATTCATGTGTTTGGAAAATAAGAAGATTGGTAAGGTACTGTTTTCTATCAGTTTGCAAGCTGTGCACACTATCCCAGTGTTGTGCAGCTTCATTCTTCACCTTTCCAAAGAAGCCGCTCTCTCCGGCTTCCGGACGCGAAGAAGCGGCTTCTTCGCGCAAAGGCAATTGTTCCGGTCACAGTGCTACGAAGTGCGGCGGCTTCTGACGAATTGTGCCAGGCACCGGGGCTATGTCCGGGACATCCGTGCCTTTTTCTTCTGGACTTCTCTGGTCAACATCATGGCAAAAATCTTTTCCAATATGTCTGGCAAGGAGAAACTGTGCCAACACAGAAAACATCTCCCATCGTGTTTTAAATGTTGCAGAGAGCTCTACAGAGTGTGTTGCAAGAAGAAAAACAAAATTGTCCAAAACACCTTCCAATCGAATGTTCATGTGTTTGGAAAAGGTAGACGACTGTAAGGTACTGTTTTCTATCAGTATGCAAGATGCGCACACTATCCCAGTGTTGTGCAGCTTCATTCTTCACCTGTCTGAAGCAGCCACTTTCTTCGGCTCCCGGAGGCGAAGAAGCGGCTTCTTCGCGCAAAGGCGATTGTGCCGGTCACAGTGCACTCCAGTGCGGCGGCTTCTTCTGAAATGTGCCCGGGATTGGGGCATAGCTCCGGGGATCTCCGTACTTTCGTCTTTCTGGACTTTTGTGGCCTACATCATTGCAGAAAGGTTTTCCACTATGTTAAGCAAGGAGAAACTGTGCCAGCACAGAAAACATCGCCCATCGTGTTTTATATGTTGCAGAGAGCTCTGCTGAAGTTTATGCACGAAGAAAAAGAAAGTTGTTGAAAACACCTTCCAACCGAATGTTCATGTGTTTGGAAAAGGTAGGAGAGTGGTAAGGTACTGTTTTCTATCAGTTTGCAAGCTGCGCACACTATCCCAGTGTTGTGCAGCTTCATTGTTCACCTTTCCGAAGCAGCCGCAACTCTCCAGCTGCCGGAGGCGAAGATGCGGCTTCTTCGAGCAAAGGCAATTGCACCCGTCACAGTGCACTCCAGTGCGGTGGCTTCTGCCGAAATGTGCCCGGGACCGGGGCATAGCTCCTGGGAGCTCTGTATGCTTCGTCTTTAGCATCATTTTTGGTCTACATCATTGCAGAAAGGTTTTCCACTATGTCTGGCATGGAGAAACTGTGCCAGCACAGAAAACATCTCCCATCGTGTTTTACATGTTGCAGAGAGCTCTGCTGAAGTTTATGCACGAAGAAAAAGAAAGTTGTTGAAAACACCTTCCAACTAAATGTTCTTGTGTTTGGAAAAGGTAGCAAAGTGGTAAGGTACTGTTTTCTATCAGTTTGCAAGCTGAGCACACTATCCCAGTGTTGTGCAGCTTCATTCTTCACCTTTCCGAAGTAGCCGCACACTCCAGCTGCCGGAGGCGAAGATGCGGCTTCTTCGAGCAAAGGAAATTGCACCCTTCACAGTGCCCTCCAGTGCGGCGGCTTCTTCTGAAATGTGCCCGGGACCTGCGCTTAGCTCCGGGGACCTCCGTACGTTCTTCTTTCTGGACTTTTGTGGCCTACATCATTGCAGAAAGGTTTTCCACTATGTTAAGCAAGGAGAAACTGTGCCAGCACAGAAAACATCTCCCATCGTGTTTTACATGTTGAAGAGAGCTCTGCTGAAGTTTATGCACGAAGAAAAAGAAAGTTGTCCAAAACACCTTCCAATCGAATGTTCATGTGTTTGGAAAAGGTAGGAGAGAAGTAAGGTACTGTTTTGGATCAGTTTGCAAGCTGCGCACACTATCCCAGTGTTGTGCAGCTTCATTCTTCACCTGTCTGAAGCAGCCACTGTCTTCGGCTCCTGGAGGCGAAGAGGCTTCTTCGCGGAAAGGCGATTGTGCCGGTCACTGTGCACTCCAGTGCGCCGGCTACTGACGAGATGTGCACCGGGACCGGCGCTTAGTTTCGGGGAGATCCGTACTTTCGTCTTTAGCGTCATTTTTGGTCTACATCATTGCAGAAAGGTTTTCCACTACGTTAGGCAAGGAGAAACTCTGCCAGCACAGAAAACATCTTCCATGGTGTTTTACATTTTGAAGAGAGCTCTGCAGAAGTTTATGCACAAAGAAAGAGAAGGTTGTTGAAAGCACCTTCCAACTGATTGGTCATGTGTTTGGAAAAGGTAGGACAGTGGTAAGGTACTGTTTTCTATCAGTTTGCAAGCTGCGCACACTATCCCAGTGTTGTGCAGCTTCATTCTTCACCTGTCTGAAGCAGCCACTCTCTTCGGCTCCTGGAGGCGAAGAAGCGGCTTCTTCGCTCAAAGGCGATTGTGCCGGTCACAGTGCACTCCAGTGCGGCGGCTACTGACGAAATGTGCCCGGGACCGGCGCGCTTAGTTTCGGGGAGCCCGTACTTTCGTCTTTAGCGTCATTTTTTGGTCTACATCATTGCAGAAAGGTTTTCCACTATGTTAAGCAAGGAGAAACTGTGCCAGCACAGAAAACATCTCCCATCGTGTTTTACATGTTGCAGAGAGCTCTGCAGAAGTTTATGCACGAAGAAAAAGAAAGTTGTCCAGAACACCTTCCAACGGAATGTTCATATGTTTGGAAAAGGTAGCAAAGTGGTAAGGTACTGCTTTCTATTAGATTGCAAGATGCGCACACTATCCCAGTGTTGTGCAGCTTCATTCTTCACCATTCCGAAGCAGCCGCTCTTTTGGGCTCCCGGAGGCGAAGAAGCGGCTTCTTCGAGCAAAGGCGATTGTGCCGGTCACTGTGCTCTGCAGTGCGGCGGCTTCTGACAAAATGTGCCCGGGACCAGCACTTAGCTCCTGGGAGCTCCGTATCCTTCGTCTTTCCAGACTTTTGTGGTCTACATCATTGCAGAATGGTTTTCCACTATGTTAAGCAAGGAGAAACTGTGCCAGCACGGAAAACATCGCCCATCGTGTTTTACATTTTGAAGAGAGCTCTGCAGAAGTTTATGCACGAAGAAAAAGAAAGTTGTCGAAAACACCTTCCTTAAAAATGTTCATGTGTTTGGAAAAGGTAGGACAGTGGTAAGGTACTGTTTTCTATCAGATTGCAAGCTGTGCACACAATCCCAGGGTTGTGCAGCTTCATTCTTCACCTTTCCGAAGTAGCCGCTCTCTCCGGCTTCCGGAGGCGAAGAAGCGGCTTCTTCGAGCAAAGGCGATTGCGCCGGTCACAGTGCGCTGCAGTGCGGCAGCTTCTGCCGGAATGTGCCCGGGACAGGCGGTTAGCTCCGGGTACATCCATACAATCTTCTTTCTGCACTTTTGTGGTCTACATCATGCAAAAAACATTTCCCCTATGTCTGGCAAGGAGACACTGTGCCAACACAGAAAACATCTCCCTTCTTGTTTTACATGTTGCAGAGAGCTCTGCTGAAGTTTAAGCACGAAGAAAAAGAAAGTTGTGCAAAACACCTTCCAATGGCATGTTCATGTGTTTGTAAAAGGTAGGACAGTTGTAAGGTACTGTTTTCTATCAGTTTGCAAGCTGCGCACACTATCCCAGTGTTGTGCAGCTTCATTCTTCACCTTTCCGAAGCAGCCGCTCTTTTGGGCTCCCGGAGGCGAAGATGCGGCTTCTTCGAGCAAAGGCGATTGTGCCGGTCACTGTGCTCTGCAGTGCGGCGGCTTCTGACAAAATGTTCCCGGGACCAGCACTTAGCTCCGGGGAGCTCCGTATCCTTCGTCTTTCCAGACTTTTGTGGTCTACATCATTGCAGAATGGTTTTCCACTATGTTAGGCAAGGAAAAATTGTGCCAGCACAGAAAACATCTCCCATCGTGTTTTATATGTTGTAGAGAACTCTGCAGAAGTTTATGCAGGAAGAAAAAGAAAGTTGTCCAAAACACCTTCCTTAAAAATGTTCATGTGTTTGGAAAAGGTAGGAGAGTGGTAAGGTACTGCTTTGGATCTGTTTGCAAGCTGCGCACACTATCCCAGTGTTGTGCAGCTTCATTCTCACCTGTCGGAAGCAGCCACTTTCTTGGGCTCCTGGAGGCGAAGAGGCTTCTTCGCGCAAAGGCGATTGTACCGGTCACTGTGCTCTGCAGTGCGGCGGCATCTGTCGAAATATGCCCGGGACCGGCGCTTAGCTCCGGGGACCTCCGTACTTTCGTCTTTCTGGACTTTTGTGGCCTACATCATTGCAGAAAGGTTTTCCACTATGTTAGGCAAGGAGAAACTGTGCCAGCACAGAAAACATCTCCCATCGTGTTTTACATGTTGCAGAGAGCTCTGCTGAAGTTTATGAACGAAGAAAAAGAAAGTTGTCCAGAACAGCTTCCAACCGAATGTTCATGTGTTTGGAAAAGGTAGGAGAATGGTAAGGTACTGCTTTCTATCAGTTTACAAGCTGCGCACACTATCCCAGTGTTGTGCAGCTTCATTCTTCACCTGTCTGAAGCAGCCACTCTCTTCGGCTCCTGGAGGCGAAGAAGCGGCTTCTTCGCGCAAAGGCGATTGTGCCGGTCACAGTGCACTCCAGTGCGGCGGCTACTGACGAAATGTGCCCGGGACCGGCGCGCTTAGTTTCGGGGAGCTCCGTACTTTGGTCTTTAGCGTCATTTTTGGTCTACATCATTGCAGAAAGGTTTTCCACTATGTTAGGCAAGGAGAAACTGTGCCAGCACAGAAAACATCTCCCATCGTGTTTTATATGTTGAAGAGAGCTCTACAGAAGTTTATGCACGAAGAAAAACAAAGTTGTTGAAAACACCTTCCAACCGAATATTCATGTGTTTGGAAAATAAGAAGATTGGTAAGGTACTGTTTTCTATCAGATTGCAAGCTGCGCACACTATCCCAGTGTTGTGCAGCTTCATTCTTCACCATTCCGAAGCAGCCGCACTCTCCAGCTGCCGGAGGCGAAGATGCGGCTTCTTCGAGCAAAGGCGATTGCGCCGGACACAGTGCGCTGCGGTGCGGCAGCTTCTGCCGGAATGTGCCCGGGACCGGCGCTTAGCTCCGGGGAGCTCCGTATCCTTCGTCTTTGGCGTCTTTTGTCGTCTACATCATTGCAGAAAGGTTTTCCACTATGTTAGGCAAGGAGAAATTGTGCCAGCAGAGAAAACATCTCCCATCGTGTTTTACATGTTCCAGAGAGCTCTACAGAGTGTGTTGCAAGACGAAAAACCAAGTTGTCCAAAACACCTTCCAAACGAATGTTCATGTGTTTGGAAAAGGTAGGAAATTGGTAAGGTACTGTTTTCTATCAGTTTGCAAGCTGTGCACACTATCCCAGTGTTGTGCAGCTTCATTCTTCACCTTTCCGAAGCAGCCGCGCTTTTGGGCTCCCGGAGGCGAAGAAGCGGCTTCTTCGAGCAAAGGCGATTGTGCCGGTCACTGTGCTCTGCAGTGCGGCGGCTTCTGACAAAATGTTCCCGGGACCAGCACTTAGCTCCGGGGAGCTCCGTATCCTTCGTCTTTCCAGACTTTTGTGGTCTACATCATTGCAGAATGGTTTTCCACTATGTCTGGCATGGAGAAACTGTGCCAGCACAGAAAACATCTCCCATCGTGTTTTACATGTTGCAGAGAGCTCTGCTGAAGTTTATGCACCAAGAAAAAGAAAGTTGTTGAAAACACCTTCCAACTAAATGTTCATGTGTTTGGAAAAGGTAGGAGAGTGGTAAGGTACTGTTTTCTATCAGATTGCAAGCTGGGCACACTATCCCAGGGTTGTGCAGCTTCATTCTTCACCTTTCCGAAGCAGCCGCACTCTCCAGCTGCCGGAGGCGAAGATGCGGCTTCTTCGAGCAAAGGAAATTGCACCCGTCACAGTGCACTCCAGTGCGGCGGCTTCTTCTGAAATGTGCCCGGGACCTGCGCTTAGCTCCGGGGACCTCCGTACTTTCTTCTTTCCGGACTTTTGTGGCCTACATCATTGCAGAAAGGTTTTCCACTATGTTAAGCAAGGAGAAACTGTGCCAGCACAGAAAACATCTCCCATCGTGTTTTATATGTTGAAGAGAGCTCTGCTGAAGTTTATGCACGAAGAAAAAGAAAGTTGTCCAAAACACCTTCCAATCGAATGTTCATGTGTTTGGAAAAGGTAGGAGAGAAGTAAGGTACTGTTTTGGATCAGTTTGCAAGCTGCGCACACTATCCCAGGGTTGTGCAGCTTCATTCTTCACCTGTCTGAAGCAGCCACTGTCTTCGGCTCCTGGAGGCGAAGAGGCTTCTTCGCGCAAAGGCGATTGTGCCGGTCACTGTGCACTCCAGTGCGCCGGCTACTGACGAGATGTGCACCGGGACCGGCGCTTAGTTTCGGGGAGATCCGTACTTTCGTCTTTAGCGTCATTTTTGGTCTACATCATTGCAGAAAGGTTTTCCACTACGTTAGGCAAAGAGAAACTGTGCCAGCACAGAAAACATCGCCCATCGTGTTTTAAATGTTGCAGAGAGCTCTACAGAGTGTGTTGCAAGAAGAAAAACAAAATTGTCCAAAACACCTTCCAATCGAATGTTCATGTGTTTGGAAAAGGTAGACGACTGTAAGGTACTGTTTTCTATCAGTATGCAAGATGCGCACACTATCCCAGTGTTGTGCAGCTTCATTCTTCACCTGTCTGAAGCAGCCACTTTCTTCGGCTCCCGGAGGCGAAGAAGCGGCTTCTTCGCGCAAAGGCGATTGTGCCGGTCACAGTGCACTCCAGTGCGGCGGCTTCTTCTGAAATGTGCCCGGGATTGGGGCATAGCTCCGGGGATCTCCGTACTTTCGTCTTTCTGGACTTTTGTGGCCTACATCATTGCAGAAAGGTTTTCCACTATGTTAAGCAAGGAGAAACTGTGCCAGCACAGAAAACATCGCCCATCGTGTTTTATATGTTGCAGAGAGCTCTGCTGAAGTTTATGCACGAAGAAAAAGAAAGTTGTTGAAAACACCTTCCAACCGAATGTTCATGTGTTTGGAAAAGGTAGGAGAGTGGTAAGGTACTGTTTTATATCAGTTTGCAAGCTGCGCACACTATCCCAGTGTTGTGCAGCTTCATTGTTCACCTTTCCGAAGCAGCCGCAACTCTCCAGCTGCCGGAGGCGAAGATGCGGCTTCTTCGAGCAAAGGCAATTGCACCCGTCACAGTGCACTCCAGTGCGGTGGCTTCTGCCGAAATGTGCCCGGGACAGGGGCATAGCTCCTGGGAGCTCTGTATGCTTCGTCTTTAGCATCATTTTTGGTCTACATCATTGCAGAAAGGTTTTCCACTATGTCTGGCATGGAGAAACTGTGCCAGCACAGAAAACATCTCCCATCGTGTTTTACATGTTGCAGAGAGCTCTGCTGAAGTTTATGCACCAAGAAAAAGAAAGTTGTTGAAAACACCTTCCAACTAAATGTTCTTGTGTTTGGAAAAGGTAGCAAAGTGGTAAGGTACTGTTTTCTATCAGTTTGCAAGCTGAGCACACTATCCCAGTGTTGTGCAGCTTCATTCTTCACCTTTCCGAAGTAGCCGCACACTCCAGCTGCCGGAGGCGAAGATGCGGCTTCTTCGAGCAAAGGAAATTGCACCCTTCACAGTGCACTCCAGTGCGGCGGCTTCTTCTGAAATGTGCCCGGGACCTGCGCTTAGCTCCGGGGACCTCCGTACTTTCTTCTTTCCGGACTTTTGTGGCCTACATCATTGCAGAAAGGTTTTCCACTATGTTAAGCAAGGAGAAACTGTGCCAGCACAGAAAACATCTCCCATCGTGTTTTACATGTTGAAGAGAGCTCTGCTGAAGTTTATGCACGAAGAAAAAGAAAGTTGTCCAAAACACCTTCCAATCGAATGTTCATGTGTTTGGAAAAGGTAGGAGAGAAGTAAGGTACTGTTTTGGATCAGTTTGCAAGCTGCGCACACTATCCCAGTGTTGTGCAGCTTCATTCTTCACCTGTCTGAAGCAGCCACTGTCTTCGGCTCCTGGAGGCGAAGAGGCTTCTTCGCGGAAAGGCGATTGTGCCGGTCACTGTGCACTCCAGTGCGCCGGCTACTGACGAGATGTGCACCGGGACCGGCGCTTACTTTCGGGGAGATCCGTACTTTCGTCTTTAGCGTCATTTTTGGTCTACATCATTGCAGAAAGGTTTTCCACTACGTTAGGCAAGGAGAAACTCTGCCAGCACAGAAAACAACTTCCATGGTGTTTTACATTTTGCAGAGAGCTCTGCAGAAGTTTATGCACAAAGAAAGAGAAGGTTGTTGAAAGCACCTTCCAACTGATTGGTCATGTGTTTGGAAAAGGTAGGACAGTGGTAAGGTACTGTTTTCTATCAGTTTGCAAGCTGCGCACACTATCCCAGTGTTGTGCAGCTTCATTCTTCACCTGTCTGAAGCAGCCACTCTCTTCGGCTCCTGGAGGCGAAGAAGCGGCTTCTTCGCTCAAAGGCGATTGTGCCGGTCACAGTGCACTCCAGTGCGGCGGCTACTGACGAAATGTGCCCGGGACCGGCGCGCTTAGTTTCGGGGAGCCCGTACTTTCGTCTTTAGCGTCATTTTTTGGTCTACATCATTGCAGAAAGGTTTTCCACTATGTTAAGCAAGGAGAAACTGTGCCAGCACAGAAAACATCTCCCATCGTGTTTTACATGTTGCAGAGAGCTCTGCAGAAGTTTATGCACGAAGAAAAAGAAAGTTGTCCAGAACACCTTCCAACGGAATGTTCATATGTTTGGTAAAGGTAGCAAAGTGGTAAGGTACTGCTTTCTATTAGATTGCAAGATGCGCACATTATCCCAGTGTTGTGCAGCTTCATTCTTCACCATTCCGAAGCAGCCGCTCTTTTGGGCTCCCGGAGGCGAAGAAGCGGCTTCTTCGAGCAAAGGCGATTGTGCCGGTCACTGTGCTCTGCAGTGCGGCGGCTTCTGACAAAATGTGCCCGGGACCAGCACTTAGCTCCGGGGAGCTCCGTATCCTTCGTCTTTCCAGACTTTTGTGGTCTACATCATTGCAGAATGGTTTTCCACTATGTTAAGCAAGGAGAAACTGTGCCAGCACGGAAAACATCTCCCATCGTGTTTTACATGTTGCAGAGAGCTCTGCTGAAGTTTATGAACGAAGAAAAAGAAAGTTGTCCAGAACAGCTTCCAACCGAATGTTCATGTGTTTGGAAAAGGTAGGAGAATGGTAAGGTACTGCTTTCTATCAGTTTACAAGCTGCGCACACTATCCCAGGGTTGTGCAGCTTCATTCTTCACCTGTCTGAAGCAGCCACTCTCTTCGGCTCCTGGAGGCGAAGAAGCGGCTTCTTCGCGCAAAGGCGATTGTGCCGGTCACAGTGCACTCCAGTGCGGCGGCTACTGACGAAATGTGCCCGGGACCGGCGCGCTTAGTTTCGGGGAGCTCCGTACTTTGGTCTTTAGCGTCATTTTTGGTCTACATCATTGCAGAAAGGTTTTCCACTATGTTAAGCAAGGAGAAACTGTGCCAGCACAGAAAACATCGCCCATCGTGTTTTATATGTTGCAGAGAGCTCTGCTGATGTTTATGCACGAAGAAAAAGAAAGTTGTTGAAAACACCTTCCAACCGAATGTTCATGTGTTTGGAAAAGGTAGGAGAGTGGTAAGGTACTGTTTTATATCAGTTTGCAAGCTGCGCACACTATCCCAGTGTTGTGCAGCTTCATTGTTCACCTTTCCGAAGCAGCCGCAACTCTCCAGCTGCCGGAGGCGAAGATGCGGCTTCTTCGAGCAAAGGCAATTGCACCCGTCACAGTGCACTCCAGTGCGGTGGCTTCTGCCGAAATGTGCCCGGGACAGGGGCATAGCTCCTGGGAGCTCTGTATGCTTCGTCTTTAGCATCATTTTTGGTCTACATCATTGCAGAAAGGTTTTCCACTATGTCTGGCATGGAGAAACTGTGCCAGCACAGAAAACATCTCCCATCGTGTTTTACATGTTGCAGAGAGCTCTGCTGAAGTTTATGCACGAAGAAAAAGAAAGTTGTTGAAAACACCTTCCAACTAAATGTTCTTGTGTTTGGAAAAGGTAGCAAAGTGGTAAGGTACTGTTTTCTATCAGTTTGCAAGCTGAGCACACTATCCCAGTGTTGTGCAGCTTCATTCTTCACCTTTCCGAAGTAGCCGCACACTCCAGCTGCCGGAGGCGAAGATGCGGCTTCTTCGAGCAAAGGCGATTGCACCCGTCACAGTGCACTCCAGTGCGGCGGCTTCTTCTGAAATGTGCCCGGGACCTGCGCTTAGCTCCGGGGACCTCCGTACTTTCTTCTTTCCGGACTTTTGTGGCCTACATCATTGCAGAAAGGTTTTCCACTATGTTAAGCAAGGAGAAACTGTGCCAGCACAGAAAACATCTCCCATCGTGTTTTATATGTTGAAGAGAGCTCTGCTGAAGTTTATGCACGAAGAAAAAGAAAGTTGTCCAAAACACCTTCCAATCGAATGTTCATGTGTTTGGAAAAGGTAGGAGAGAAGTAAGGTACTGTTTTGGATCAGTTTGCAAGCTGCGCACACTATCCCAGGGTTGTGCAGCTTCATTCTTCACCTGTCTGAAGCAGCCACTGTCTTCGGCTCCTGGAGGCGAAGAGGCTTCTTCGCGCAAAGGCGATTGTGCCGGTCACTGTGCACTCCAGTGCGCCGGCTACTGACGAGATGTGCACCGGGACCGGCGCTTAGTTTCGGGGAGATCCGTACTTTCGTCTTTAGCGTCATTTTTGGTCTACATCATTGCAGAAAGGTTTTCCACTACGTTAGGCAAGGAGAAACTGTGCCAGCACAGAAAACATCGCCCATCGTGTTTTAAATGTTGCAGAGAGCTCTACAGAGTGTGTTGCAAGAAGAAAAACAAAATTGTCCAAAACACCTTCCAATCGAATGTTCATGTGTTTGGAAAAGGTAGACGACTGTAAGGTACTGTTTTCTATCAGTATGCAAGATGCGCACACTATCCCAGTGTTGTGCAGCTTCATTCTTCACCTGTCTGAAGCAGCCACTTTCTTCGGCTCCCGGAGGCGAAGAAGCGGCTTCTTCGCGCAAAGGCGATTGTGCCGGTCACAGTGCACTCCAGTGCGGCGGCTTCTTCTGAAATGTGCCCGGGATTGGGGCATAGCTCCGGGGATCTCCGTACTTTCGTCTTTCTGGACTTTTGTGGCCTACATCATTGCAGAAAGGTTTTCCACTATGTTAAGCAAGGAGAAACTGTGCCAGCACAGAAAACATCGCCCATCGTGTTTTATATGTTGCAGAGAGCTCTGCTGAAGTTTATGCACGAAGAAAAAGAAAGTTGTTGAAAACACCTTCCAACCGAATGTTCATGTGTTTGGAAAAGGTAGGAGAGTGGTAAGGTACTGTTTTCTATCAGTTTGCAAGCTGCGCACACTATCCCAGTGTTGTGCAGCTTCATTGTTCACCTTTCCGAAGCAGCCGCAACTCTCCAGCTGCCGGAGGCGAAGATGCGGCTTCTTCGAGCAAAGGCAATTGCACCCGTCACAGTGCACTCCAGTGCGGTGGCTTCTGCCGAAATGTGCCCGGGACCGGGGCATAGCTCCTGGGAGCTCTGTATGCTTCGTCTTTAGCATCATTTTTGGTCTACATCATTGCAGAAAGGTTTTCCACTATGTCTGGCATGGAGAAACTGTGCCAGCACAGAAAACATCTCCCATCGTGTTTTACATGTTGCAGAGAGCTCTGCTGAAGTTTATGCACGAAGAAAAAGAAAGTTGTTGAAAACACCTTCCAACTAAATGTTCTTGTGTTTGGAAAAGGTAGCAAAGTGGTAAGGTACTGTTTTCTATCAGTTTGCAAGCTGAGCACACTATCCCAGTGTTGTGCAGCTTCATTCTTCACCTTTCCGAAGTAGCCGCACACTCCAGCTGCCGGAGGCGAAGATGCGGCTTCTTCGAGCAAAGGAAATTGCACCCTTCACAGTGCCCTCCAGTGCGGCGGCTTCTTCTGAAATGTGCCCGGGACCTGCGCTTAGCTCCGGGGACCTCCGTACGTTCTTCTTTCTGGACTTTTGTGGCCTACATCATTGCAGAAAGGTTTTCCACTATGTTAAGCAAGGAGAAACTGTGCCAGCACAGAAAACATCTCCCATCGTGTTTTACATGTTGAAGAGAGCTCTGCTGAAGTTTATGCACGAAGAAAAAGAAAGTTGTCCAAAACACCTTCCAATCGAATGTTCATGTGTTTGGAAAAGGTAGGAGAGAAGTAAGGTACTGTTTTGGATCAGTTTGCAAGCTGCGCACACTATCCCAGTGTTGTGCAGCTTCATTCTTCACCTGTCTGAAGCAGCCACTGTCTTCGGCTCCTGGAGGCGAAGAGGCTTCTTCGCGGAAAGGCGATTGTGCCGGTCACTGTGCACTCCAGTGCGCCGGCTACTGACGAGATGTGCACCGGGACCGGCGCTTACTTTCGGGGAGATCCGTACTTTCGTCTTTAGCGTCATTTTTGGTCTACATCATTGCAGAAAGGTTTTCCACTACGTTAGGCAAGGAGAAACTCTGCCAGCACAGAAAACATCTTCCATGGTGTTTTACATTTTGCAGAGAGCTCTGCAGAAGTTTATGCACAAAGAAAGAGAAGGTTGTTGAAAGCACCTTCCAACTGATTGGTCATGTGTTTGGAAAAGGTAGGACAGTGGTAAGGTACTGTTTTCTATCAGTTTGCAAGCTGCGCACACTATCCCAGTGTTGTGCAGCTTCATTCTTCACCTGTCTGAAGCAGCCACTCTCTTCGGCTCCTGGAGGCGAAGAAGCGGCTTCTTCGCTCAAAGGCGATTGTGCCGGTCACAGTGCACTCCAGTGCGGCGGCTACTGACGAAATGTGCCCGGGACCGGCGCGCTTAGTTTCGGGGAGCCCGTACTTTCGTCTTTAGCGTCATTTTTTGGTCTACATCATTGCAGAAAGGTTTTCCACTATGTTAAGCAAGGAGAAACTGTGCCAGCACAGAAAACATCTCCCATCGTGTTTTACATGTTGCAGAGAGCTCTGCAGAAGTTTATGCACGAAGAAAAAGAAAGTTGTCCAGAACACCTTCCAACGGAATGTTCATATGTTTGGAAAAGGTAGCAAAGTGGTAAGGTACTGCTTTCTATTAGATTGCAAGATGCGCACACTATCCCAGTGTTGTGCAGCTTCATTCTTCACCATTCCGAAGCAGCCGC
Source organism: Zonotrichia albicollis (assembly GCF_047830755.1). NCBI lineage: Eukaryota > Metazoa > Chordata > Aves > Passeriformes > Passerellidae > Zonotrichia > Zonotrichia albicollis. Next base: position 25,692,634 of record NC_133860.1, read on the forward strand.
TCTTTTGGGCTCCCGGAGGCGAAGAAGCGGCTTCTTCGAGCAAAGGCGATTGTGCCGGTCACTGTGCTCTGCAGTGCGGCGGCTTCTGACAAAATGTGCCCGGGACCAGCACTTAGCTCCGGGGAGCTCCGTATCCTTCGTCTTTCCAGACTTTTGTGGTCTACATCATTGCAGAATGGTTTTCCACTATGTTAAGCAAGGAGAAACTGTGCCAGCACGGAAAACATCTCCCATCGTGTTTTACATGTTGCAGAGAGCTCTGCTGAAGTTTATGAACGAAGAAAAAGAAAGTTGTCCAGAACAGCTTCCAACCGAATGTTCATGTGTTTGGAAAAGGTAGGAGAATGGTAAGGTACTGCTTTCTATCAGTTTACAAGCTGCGCACACTATCCCAGTGTTGTGCAGCTTCATTCTTCACCTGTCTGAAGCAGCCACTGTCTTCGGCTCCTGGAGGCGAAGAAGCGGCTTCTTCGCGCAAAGGCGATTGTGCCGGTCACAGTGCACTCCAGTGCGGCGGCTACTGACGAAATGTGCCCGGGACCGGCGCGCTTAGTTTCGGGGAGCTCCGTACTTTGGTCTTTAGCGTCATTTTTGGTCTACATCATTGCAGAAAGGTTTTCCACTATGTTAGGCAAGGAGAAACTGTGCCAGCACAGAAAACATCTCCCATCGTGTTTTATATGTTGAAGACAGCTCTACAGAAGTTTATGCACGAAGAAAAACAAAGTTGTTGAAAACACCTTCCAACCGAATATTCATGTGTTTGGAAAATAAGAAGATTGGTAAGGTACTGTTTTCTATCAGATTGCAAGCTGCGCACACTATCCCAGTGTTGTGCAGCTTCATTCTTCACCATTCCGAAGCAGCCGCACTCTCCAGCTGCCGGAGGCGAAGATGCGGCTTCTTCGAGCAAAGGCGATTGCGCCGGACACAGTGCGCTGCGGTGCGGCAGCTTCTGCCGGAATGTGCCCGGGACCGGCGCTTAGCTCCGGGGAGCTCCGTATCCTTCGTCTTTGGCGTCTTTTGTCGTCTACATCATTGCAGAAAGGTTTTCCACTATGTTAGGCAAGGAGAAATTGTGCCAGCAGAGAAAACATCTCCCATCGTGTTTTACATGTTCCGGAGAGCTCTACAGAGTGTGTTGCAAGACGAAAAACCAAGTTGTCCAAAACACCTTCCAAACGAATGTTCATGTGTTTGGAAAAGGTAGGAAATTGGTAAGGTACTGTTTTCTATCAGTTTGCAAGCTGTGCACACTATCCCAGTGTTGTGCAGCTTCATTCTTCACCTTTCCGAAGCAGCCGCGCTTTTGGGCTCCCGGAGGCGAAGAAGCGGCTTCTTCGAGCAAAGGCGATTGTGCCGGTCACTGTGCTCTGCAGTGCGGCGGCTTCTGACAAAATGTTCCCGGGACCAGCACTTAGCTCCGGGGAGCTCCGTATCCTTCGTCTTTCCAGACTTTTGTGGTCTACATCATTGCAGAATGGTTTTCCACTATGTCTGGCATGGAGAAACTGTGCCAGCACAGAAAACATCTCCCATCGTGTTTTACATGTTGCAGAGAGCTCTGCTGAAGTTTATGCACCAAGAAAAAGAAAGTTGTTGAAAACACCTTCCAACTAAATGTTCATGTGTTTGGAAAAGGTAGGAGAGTGGTAAGGTACTGTTTTCTATCAGATTGCAAGCTGGGCACACTATCCCAGGGTTGTGCAGCTTCATTCTTCACCTTTCCGAAGCAGCCGCACTCTCCAGCTGCCGGAGGCGAAGATGCGGCTTCTTCGAGCAAAGGAAATTGCACCCGTCACAGTGCACTCCAGTGCGGCGGCTTCTTCTGAAATGTGCCCGGGACCTGCGCTTAGCTCCGGGGACCTCCGTACTTTCTTCTTTCCGGACTTTTGTGGCCTACATCATTGCAGAAAGGTTTTCCACTATGTTAAGCAAGGAGAAACTGTGCCAGCACAGAAAACATCTCCCATCGTGTTTTATATGTTGAAGAGAGCTCTGCTGAAGTTTATGCACGAAGAAAAAGAAAGTTGTCCAAAACACCTTCCAATCGAATGTTCATGTGTTTGGAAAAGGTAGGAGAGAAGTAAGGTACTGTTTTGGATCAGTTTGCAAGCTGCGCACACTATCCCAGGGTTGTGCAGCTTCATTCTTCACCTGTCTGAAGCAGCCACTGTCTTCGGCTCCTGGAGGCGAAGAGGCTTCTTCGCGCAAAGGCGATTGTGCCGGTCACTGTGCACTCCAGGGCGCCGGCTACTGACGAGATGTGCACCGGGACCGGCGCTTAGTTTCGGGGAGATCCGTACTTTCGTCTTTAGCGTCATTTTTGGTCTACATCATTGCAGAAAGGTTTTCCACTACGTTAGGCAAGGAGAAACTGTGCCAGCACAGAAAACATCGCCCATCGTGTTTTAAATGTTGCAGAGAGCTCTACAGAGTGTGTTGCAAGAAGAAAAACAAAATTGTCCAAAACACCTTCCAATCGAATGTTCATGTGTTTGGAAAAGGTAGACGACTGTAAGGTACTGTTTTCTATCAGTATGCAAGATGCGCACACTATCCCAGTGTTGTGCAGCTTCATTCTTCACCTGTCTGAAGCAGCCACTTTCTTCGGCTCCCGGAGGCGAAGAAGCGGCTTCTTCGCGCAAAGGCGATTGTGCCGGTCACAGTGCACTCCAGTGCGGCGGCTTCTTCTGAAATGTGCCCGGGATTGGGGCATAGCTCCGGGGATCTCCGTACTTTCGTCTTTCTGGACTTTTGTGGCCTACATCATTGCAGAAAGGTTTTCCACTATGTTAAGCAAGGAGAAACTGTGCCAGCACAGAAAACATCGCCCATCGTGTTTTATATGTTGCAGAGAGCTCTGCTGAAGTTTATGCACGAAGAAAAAGAAAGTTGTTGAAAACACCTTCCAACCGAATGTTCATGTGTTTGGAAAAGGTAGGAGAGAAGTAAGGTACTGTTTTCTATCAGTTTGCAAGCTGCGCACACTATCCCAGTGTTGTGCAGCTTCATTCTTCACCTTTCCGAAGCAGCCGCAACTCTCCAGCTGCCGGAGGCGAAGATGCGGCTTCTTCGAGCAAAGGCAATTGCACCCGTCACAGTGCACTCCAGTGCGGTGGCTTCTGCCGAAATGTGCCCGGGACCGGGGCATAGCTCCTGGGAGCTCTGTATGCTTCGTCTTTAGCATCATTTTTGGTCTACATCATTGCAGAAAGGTTTTCCACTATGTCTGGCATGGAGAAACTGTGCCAGCACAGAAAACATCTCCCATCGTGTTTTACATGTTGCAGAGAGCTCTGCTGAAGTTTATGCACGAAGAAAAAGAAAGTTGTTGAAAACACCTTCCAACTAAATGTTCTTGTGTTTGGAAAAGGTAGCAAAGTGGTAAGGTACTGTTTTCTATCAGTTTGCAAGCTGAGCACACTATCCCAGTGTTGTGCAGCTTCATTCTTCACCTTTCCGAAGTAGCCGCACACTCCAGCTGCCGGAGGCGAAGATGCGGCTTCTTCGAGCAAAGGAAATTGCACCCTTCACAGTGCACTCCAGTGCGGCGGCTTCTTCTGAAATGTGCCCGGGACCTGCGCTTAGCTCCGGGGACCTCCGTACGTTCTTCTTTCTGGACTTTTGTGGCCTACATCATTGCAGAAAGGTTTTCCACTATGTTAAGCAAGGAGAAACTGTGCCAGCACAGAAAACATCTCCCATCGTGTTTTACATGTTGAAGAGAGCTCTGCTGAAGTTTATGCACGAAGAAAAAGAAAGTTGTCCAAAACACCTTCCAATCGAATGTTCATGTGTTTGGAAAAGGTAGGAGAGAAGTAAGGTACTGTTTTGGATCAGTTTGCAAGCTGCGCACACTATCCCAGTGTTGTGCAGCTTCATTCTTCACCTGTCTGAAGCAGCCACTGTCTTCGGCTCCTGGAGGCGAAGAGGCTTCTTCGCGGAAAGGCGATTGTGCCGGTCACTGTGCACTCCAGTGCGCCGGCTACTGACGAGATGTGCACCGGGACCGGCGCTTACTTTCGGGGAGATCCGTACTTTCGTCTTTAGCGTCATTTTTGGTCTACATCATTGCAGAAAGGTTTTCCACTACGTTAGGCAAGGAGAAACTCTGCCAGCACAGAAAACATCTTCCATGGTGTTTTACATTTTGCAGAGAGCTCTGCAGAAGTTTATGCACAAAGAAAGAGAAGGTTGTTGAAAGCACCTTCCAACTGATTGGTCATGTGTTTGGAAAAGGTAGGACAGTGGTAAGGTACTGTTTTCTATCAGTTTGCAAGCTGCGCACACTATCCCAGTGTTGTGCAGCTTCATTCTTCACCTGTCTGAAGCAGCCACTCTCTTCGGCTCCTGGAGGCGAAGAAGCGGCTTCTTCGCTCAAAGGCGATTGTGCCGGTCACAGTGCACTCCAGTGCGGCGGCTACTGACGAAATGTGCCCGGGACCGGCGCGCTTAGTTTCGGGGAGCCCGTACTTTCGTCTTTAGCGTCATTTTTTGGTCTACATCATTGCAGAAAGGTTTTCCACTATGTTAAGCAAGGAGAAACTGTGCCAGCACAGAAAACATCTCCCATCGTGTTTTACATGTTGCAGAGAGCTCTGCAGAAGTTTATGCACGAAGAAAAAGAAAGTTGTCCAGAACACCTTCCAACGGAATGTTCATATGTTTGGAAAAGGTAGCAAAGTGGTAAGGTACTGCTTTCTATTAGATTGCAAGATGCGCACACTATCCCAGTGTTGTGCAGCTTCATTCTTCACCATTCCGAAGCAGCCGCTCTTTTGGGCTCCCGGAGGCGAAGAAGCGGCTTCTTCGAGCAAAGGCGATTGTGCCGGTCACTGTGCTCTGCAGTGCGGCGGCTTCTGACAAAATGTGCCCGGGACCAGCACTTAGCTCCGGGGAGCTCCGTATCCTTCGTCTTTCCAGACTTTTGTGGTCTACATCATTGCAGAATGGTTTTCCACTATGTTAAGCAAGGAGAAACTGTGCCAGCACGGAAAACATCTCCCATCGTGTTTTACATGTTGCAGAGAGCTCTGCTGAAGTTTATGAACGAAGAAAAAGAAAGTTGTCCAGAACAGCTTCCAACCGAATGTTCATGTGTTTGGAAAAGGTAGGAGAATGGTAAGGTACTGCTTTCTATCAGTTTACAAGCTGCGCACACTATCCCAGTGTTGTGCAGCTTCATTCTTCACCTGTCTGAAGCAGCCACTGTCTTCGGCTCCTGGAGGCGAAGAAGCGGCTTCTTCGCGCAAAGGCGATTGTGCCGGTCACAGTGCACTCCAGTGCGGCGGCTACTGACGAAATGTGCCCGGGACCGGCGCGCTTAGTTTCGGGGAGCTCCGTACTTTGGTCTTTAGCGTCATTTTTGGTCTACATCATTGCAGAAAGGTTTTCCACTATGTTAGGCAAGGAGAAACTGTGCCAGCACAGAAAACATCTCCCATCGTGTTTTATATGTTGAAGAGAGCTCTACAGAAGTTTATGCACGAAGAAAAACAAAGTTGTTGAAAACACCTTCCAACCGAATATTCATGTGTTTGGAAAATAAGAAGATTGGTAAGGTACTGTTTTCTATCAGATTGCAAGCTGCGCACACTATCCCAGTGTTGTGCAGCTTCATTCTTCACCATTCCGAAGCAGCCGCACTCTCCAGCTGCCGGAGGCGAAGATGCGGCTTCTTCGAGCAAAGGCGATTGCGCCGGACACAGTGCGCTGCGGTGCGGCAGCTTCTGCCGGAATGTGCCCGGGACCGGCGCTTAGCTCCGGGGAGCTCCGTATCCTTCGTCTTTAGCGTCTTTTGTCGTCTACATCATTGCAGAAAGGTTTTCCACTATGTTAGGCAAGGAGAAATTGTGCCAGCAGAGAAAACATCTCCCATCGTGTTTTATATGTTCCAGAGAGCTCTACAGAGTGTGTTGCAAGACGAAAAACCAAGTTGTCCAAAACACCTTCCAAACGAATGTTCATGTGTTTGGAAAAGGTAGGAAAGTGGTAAGGTACTGTTTTCTATCAGTTTGCAAGCTGTGCACACTATCCCAGTGTTGTGCAGCTTCATTCTTCACCTTTCCGAAGCAGCCGCGCTTTTGGGCTCCCGGAGGCGAAGAAGCGGCTTCTTCGAGCAAAGGCGATTGTGCCGGTCACTGTGCTCTGCAGTGCGGCGGCTTCTGACAAAATGTTCCCGGGACCAGCACTTAGCTCCGGGGAGCTCCGTATCCTTCGTCTTTCCAGACTTTTGTGGTCTACATCATTGCAGAATGGTTTTCCACTATGTCTGGCATGGAGAAACTGTGCCAGCACAGAAAACATCTCCCATCGTGTTTTACATGTTGCAGAGAGCTCTGCTGAAGTTTATGCACCAAGAAAAAGAAAGTTGTTGAAAACACCTTCCAACTAAATGTTCATGTGTTTGGAAAAGGTAGGAGAGTGGTAAGGTACTGTTTTCTATCAGATTGCAAGCTGGGCACACTATCCCAGTGTTGTGCAGCTTCATTCTTCACCTTTCCGAAGCAGCCGCACTCTCCAGCTGCCGGAGGCGAAGATGCGGCTTCTTCGAGCAAAGGAAATTGCACCCGTCACAGTGCACTCCAGTGCGGCGGCTTCTTCTGAAATGTGCCCGGGACCTGCGCTTAGCTCCGGGGACCTCCGTACTTTCTTCTTTCCGGACTTTTGTGGCCTACATCATTGCAGAAAGGTTTTCCACTATGTTAAGCAAGGAGAAACTGTGCCAGCACAGAAAACATCTCCCATCGTGTTTTATATGTTGAAGAGAGCTCTGCTGAAGTTTATGCACGAAGAAAAAGAAAGTTGTCCAAAACACCTTCCAATCGAATGTTCATGTGTTTGGAAAAGGTAGGAGAGAAGTAAGGTACTGTTTTGGATCAGTTTGCAAGCTGCGCACACTATCCCAGTGTTGTGCAGCTTCATTCTTCACCTGTCTGAAGCAGCCACTGTCTTCGGCTCCTGGAGGCGAAGAGGCTTCTTCGCGCAAAGGCGATTGTGCCGGTCACTGTGCACTCCAGTGCGGCGGCTTCTTCTGAAATGTGCCCGGGACCGGGGCATAGCTCCTGGGAGCTCTGTATGCGTCGTCGTTAGCATCATTTTTGGTCTACATCATTGCAGAAAGGTTTTCCACTATGTCTGGCATGGGGAAACTGTGCCAGCACAGAAAACATCTCCCATCGTGTTTTATATATGTTGAAGAGATCTCTACAGAAGTTTATGCACGAAGAAAAACAAAGTTGTCCAAAACAACTTCCTACCGAATATTCATGTGTTTGGAAAATAAGAAGATTGTTAATGTACTGTTTTCTATCAGATTGCAAGCTGCGGAAACTATCCCAGTGTTGTGCAGCTTCATTCTTCACCTTTCCGAAGCAGCCGCTCTCTCCGGCTCCCGGAGGCGAAAAAGCGGCATCTTCGCGCAAAGGCGATTGTGCCGGTCACTGTGCTCTGCAGTGCGGCGGCTTCTGCCGAATAGTGCCCGGGACCAGCACTTAGCTCCGGGGAGCTCCGTATCCTTCGTCTTTCCAGACTTTTGTGGTCTACATCATTGCAGAATGGTTTTCCACTATGTTAGGCAAGGAAAAATTGTGCCAGCACAGAAAACATCTCCCATCGTGTTTTATATGTTGTAGAGAACTCTGCAGAAGTTTATGCAGGAAGAAAAAGAAAGTTGTCCAAAACACCTTCCTTAAAAATGTTCATGTGTTTGGAAAAGGTAGGACAGTGGTAAGGTACTGTTTTCTATCAGATTGCAAGCTGTGCACACAATCCCAGGGTTGTGCAGCTTCATTCTTCACCTTTCCGAAGTAGCCGCTCTCTCCGGCTTCCGGAGGCGAAGAAGCGGCTTCTTCGAGCAAAGGCGATTGCGCCGGTCACAGTGCGCTGCAGTGCGGCAGCTTCTGCCGGAATGTGCCCGGGACAGGCGGTTAGCTCCGGGTACATCCATACAATCTTTCTGGACTTTTGTGGTCTACATCATGCAAAAAACATTTCCCCTATGTCTGGCAAGGAGACACTGTGCCAACACAGAAAACATCTCCCTTCTTGTTTTACATGTTGCAGAGAGCTCTGCAGAAGTTTAAGCACGAAGAAAAAGAAAGTTGTGCAAAACACCTTCCAATGGCATGTTCATGTGTTTGTAAAAGGTAGGACAGTGGTAAGGTACTGTTTTCTATCAGTTTGCAAGCTGCGCACACTATCCCAGTGTTGTGCAGCTTCATTCTTCACCTTTCCGAAGCAGCCGCTCTTTTGGGCCCCCGGAGGCGAAGAAGCGGCTTCTTCGAGCAAAGGCGATTGTGCCGGTCACTGTGCTCTGCAGTGCGGCGGCTTCTGACAAAATGTTCCCGGGACCAGCACTTAGCTCCGGGGAGCTCCGTATCCTTCGTCTTTCCAGACTTTTGTGGTCTACATCATTGCAGAAAGGTTTTCCACTATGTTAGGCAAGGAAAAATTGTGCCAGCACAGAAAACATCTCCCATCGTGTTTTATATGTTGTAGAGAACTCTGCAGAAGTTTATGCACGAAGAAAAAGAAAGTTGTCCAAAACACCTTCCTTAAAAATGTTCATGTGTTTGGAAAAGGTAGGAGAGTGGTAAGGTACTGCTTTGGATCTGTTTGCAAGCTGCGCACACTATCCCAGTGTTGTGCAGCTTTATTCTCACCTGTCGGAAGCAGCCACTTTCTTGGGCTCCTGGAGGCGAAGAGGCTTCTTCGCGCAAAGGCGATTGTACCGGTCACTGTGCTCTGCAGTGCGGCGGCATCTGTCGAAATATGCCCGGGACCGGCGCTTAGCTCCGGGGACCTCCGTACTTTCGTCTTTCTGGACTTTTGTGCCCTACATCATTGCAGAAAGGTTTTCCACTATGTTAAGCAAGGAGAAACTGTGCCAGCACAGAAAACATCTCCCATCGTGTTTTACATGTTGCAGAGAGCTCTGCTGAAGTTTATGCACGAATAAAATTAACTTGTCCAAAACACCTTCCAACCGAATGTTCATGTGTTTGGAAAAGGTAGGACAGTGGTAAGGTACGGTTAGCTATCAGTCTGCAAGCTGCGCACACTATCCCAGTGTTTTGCAGCTTCATTCTCACCTTACCGAAGCTACTGGTCTCTCCGGCTCCCGGAGGCGAAGAAGCGGCTTCTTCGCGCAAAGGCGATTGTACCGGTCACTGTGCACTCCAGTGCGGCGGCTACTGACGAAATGTGCCCGGGACCGGCGCGCTTAGTTTCGGGGAGCTCCGTACTTTGGTCTTTAGCGTCATTTTTGGCCTACATCATTGCAGAAAGGTTTTCCACTATGTTAGGCAAGGAGAAACTGTGCCAGCACAGAAAACATCTCCCATCGTGTTTTATATGTTGAAGAGAGCTCTACAGAAGTTTATGCACGAAGAAAAACAAAGTTGTCCTAAACACCATCCTACCGAATATTCATGTGTTTGGAAAATAAGAAGATTGGTAAGGTACTGTTTTCTATCAGATTGCAAGCTGCGCATACTATCCCAGTGTTGTGCAGCTTCATTCTTCACCTTTCCGAAGCAGCCGCTCTCTCAGGCTCCCGGAGGCGAAGAAGCGGCTTCTTCGAGTAAAGGCAATTGCACCCGTCACAGTGCACTCCAGTGCGGCGGCTTCTGCCGAAATGTGCCCGGGACCGGTGCTTAGCTCCGGGGAGATCCGTACGTTCGTCTTTATGGACTTTTGTGGCCTACATCATTGCAGAAAGGTTTTCCACTACGTTAGGCAAAGAGAAACTGTGCCAGCACAGAAAACATCTCCCATCGTGTTTTACATGTTGCAGAGAGCTCTGCAGCAGTTTATGCACGAAGAAAAAGAAAGTTGTCCAGAACACCTCCCAACGGAATGTTCATATGTCTGGAAAAGGTAGGACAGTGGTAAGGTACTGCTTTCTATCAGTTTGCAAGCTGCGCACACTATCCCAGTGTTTTGCAGCTTCATTGTTCACCATTCCGAAGCAGCCGCACTCTCCAGCTGCCGGAGGCGAAGATGCGGCTTCTTCGAGCAAAGACGATGGCGCCGGTCACAGTGCGCTGCAGTGCGGCAGCTTCTGCCGGAATGTGCCCGGGACCGGCGCTTAGCTCCGGGGAGCTCCGTATCCTTCGTCTTTAGCGACTTTTGTGGCCTACATCATTGCTGAAAGGTTTTCCACTACGTTAGGCAAGGAGAAACTGTGCCAGCACAGAAAACATCTCCCATCGTGTTTTACATGTTGCAGAGAGCTCTGCTGAAGTTTATGAACGAAGAAAAAGAAAGTTGTCCAGAACACCTTCCAACCGAATGTTCATGTGTTTGGAAAAGGTAGGACAGTGGTAAGGTACTGCTTTCTATCAGTTTGCAAGCTGCGCACACTATCCCAGTGTTGTGCAGCTTCATTCTTCACCATTCCGAAGCAGCCGCACTCTCCAGCTGCCGGAGGCGAAGATGCGGCTTCTTCGAGCAAAGGCGATTGCGCCGGACACAGTGCGCTGCGGTGCGGCAGCTTCTGCCGGAATGTGCCCGGGACCGGCGCTTAGCTCCGGGGAGCTCCGTATCCTTCGTCTTTAGCGTCTTTTGTCGTCTACATCATTGCAGAAAGGTTTTCCACTATGTTAGGCAAGGAGAAATTGTGCCAGCACAGAAAACATCTCCCATCGTGTTTTACATGTTCCAGAGAGCTCTACAGAGTGTGTTGCAAGACGAAAAACCAAGTTGTCCAAAACACCTTCCAAACGAATGTTCATGTGTTTGGAAAAGGTAGGAAAGTGGTAAGGTACTGTTTTCTATCAGTTTGCAAGCTGTGCACACTATCCCAGTGTTGTGCAGCTTCATTCTTCACCTTTCCAAAGAAGCCGCTCTCTCCGGCTTCCGGACGCGAAGAAGCGGCTTCTTCGCGCAAAGGCAATTGTTCCGGTCACAGTGCTACGAAGTGCGGCGGCTTCTGACGAATTGTGCCAGGCACCGGGGCTATGTCCGGGACATCCGTGCCTTTTTCTTCTGGACTTCTCTGGTCAACATCATGGCAAAAATCTTTTCCAATATGTCTGGCAAGGAGAAACTGTGCCAACACAGAAAACATCTCCCATCGTGTTTTAAATGTTGCAGAGAGCTCTACAGAGTGTGTTGCAAGAAGAAAAACAAAATTGTCCAAAACACCTTCCAATCGAATGTTCATGTGTTTGGAAAAGGTAGACGACTGTAAGGTACTGTTTTCTATCAGTATGCAAGATGCGCACACTATCCCAGTGTTGTGCAGCTTCATTCTTCACCTGTCTGAAGCAGCCACTTTCTTCGGCTCCCGGAGGCGAAGAAGCGGCTTCTTCGCGCAAAGGCGATTGTGCCGGTCACAGTGCACTCCAGTGCGGCGGCTACTGACGAAATGTGCCCGGGACCGGCGCGCTTAGTTTCGGGGAGCCCGTACTTTCGTCTTTAGCGTCATTTTTGGTCTACATCATTGCAGAAAGGTTTTCCACTATGTTAAGCAAGGAGAAACTGTGCCAGCACAGAAAACATCTCCCATCGTGTTTTACATGTTGCACAGAGCTCTGCTGAAGTTTATGCACGAAGAAAAAGAAAGTTGTCCAGAACACCTTCCAACGGAATGTTCATATGTTTGGAAAAGGTAGCAAAGTGGTAAGGTACTGCTTTCTATCAGATTGCAAGATGCGCACACTATCCCAGTGTTGTGCAGCTTCATTCTTCACCATTCCGAAGCAGCCGCTCTTTTGGGCTCCCGGAGGCGAAGAAGCGGCTTCTTCGAGCAAAGGCGATTGTGCCGGTCACTGTGCTCTGCAGTGCGGCGGCTACTGACGAAATGTGCCCGGGACCAGCACTTAGCTCCGGGGAGCTCCGTATCCTTCGTCTTTCCAGACTTTTGTGGTCTACGTCATTGCAGAATGGTTTTCCACTATGTTAAGCAAGGAGAAACTGTGCCAGCACGGAAAACATCGCCCATCGTGTTTTACATTTTGAAGAGAGCTCTGCAGAAGTTTATGCACGAAGAAAAAGAAAGTTGTCCAAAACACCTTCCTTAAAAATGTTCATGTGTTTGGAAAAGGTAGGACAGTGGTAAGGTACTGTTTTCTATCAGATTGCAAGCTGTGCACACAATCCCAGGGTTGTGCAGCTTCATTCTTCACCTTTCCGAAGTAGCCGCTCTCTCCGGCTTCCGGAGGCGAAGAAGCGGCTTCTTCGAGCAAAGGCGATTGCGCCGGTCACAGTGCGCTGCAGTGCGGCAGCTTCTGCCGGAATGTGCCCGGGACAGGCGGTTAGCTCCGGGTACATCCATACAATCTTCTTTCTGGACTTTTGTGGTCTACATCATGCAAAAAACATTTCCCCTATGTCTGGCAAGGAGACACTGTGCCAACACAGAAAACATATCCCTTCTTGTTTTACATGTTGCAGAGAGCTCTGCAGAAGTTTAAGCACGAAGAAAAAGAAAGTTGTGCAAAACACCTTCCAATGGCATGTTCATGTGTTTGTAAAAGGTAGGACAGTGGTAAGGTACTGTTTTCTATCAGTTTGCAAGCTGCGCACACTATCCCAGTGTTGTGCAGCTTCATTCTTCACCTTTCCGAAGCAGCCGCTCTTTTGGGCTCCCGGAGGCGAAGAAGCGGCTTCTTCGAGCAAAGGCGATTGTGCCGGTCACTGTGCTCTGCAGTGCGGCGGCTTCTGACAAAATGTTCCCGGGACCAGCACTTAGCTCCGGGGAGCTCCGTATCCTTCGTCTTTCCAGACTTTTGTGGTCTACATCATTGCAGAATGGTTTTCCACTATGTTAGGCAAGGAAAAATTGTGCCAGCACAGAAAACATCTCCCATCGTGTTTTATATGTTGTAGAGAACTCTGCAGAAGTTTATGCACGAAGAAAAAGAAAGTTGTCCAAAACACCTTCCTTAAAAATGTTCATGTGTTTGGAAAAGGTAGGAGAGTGGTAAGGTACTGCTTTGGATCTGTTTGCAAGCTGCGCACACTATCCCAGTGTTGTGCAGCTTTATTCTCACCTGTCGGAAGCAGCCACTTTCTTGGGCTCCTGGAGGCGAAGAGGCTTCTTCGCGCAAAGGCGATTGTACCGGTCACTGTGCTCTGCAGTGCGGCGGCATCTGTCGAAATATGCCCGGGACCGGCGCTTAGCTCCGGGGACCTCCGTACTTTCGTCTTTCTGGACTTTTGTGCCCTACATCATTGCAGAAAGGTTTTCCACTATGTTAAGCAAGGAGAAACTGTGCCAGCACAGAAAACATCTCCCATCGTGTTTTACATGTTGCAGAGAGCTCTGCAGAAGTTTATGAACGAAGAAAAAGAAAGTTGTCCAAAACACCTTCCTTAAAAATGTTCATGTGTTTGGAAAAGGTAGGAGAGTGGTAAGGTACTGTTTTCTATCAGATTGCAAGCTGTGCACACAATCCCAGGGTTGTGCAGCTTCATTCTTCACCTTTCCGAAGCAGCCGCTCTCTCAGGCTCCCGGAGGCGAAGACGCGGCTTCTTCGAGTAAAGGCAATTGCACCCGTCACAGTGCACTCCAGTGCGGCGGCTTCTGCCGAAATGTGCCCGGGACCGGTGCTTAGCTCCGGGGAGATCCGTACTTTCGTCTTTATGGACTTTTGTGGCCTACATCATTGCAGAAAGGTTTTCCACTACGTTAGGCAAAGAGAAACTGTGCCAGCACAGAAAACATCTCCCATCGTGTTTTACATGTTGCAGAGAGCTCTGCAGCAGTTTATGCACGAAGAAAAAGAAAGTTGTCCAAAACACCTTCCAACGGAATGTTCATATGTCTGGAAAAGGTAGGACAGTGGTAAGGTACTGCTTTCTATCAGTTTGCAAGCTGCGCACACTATCCCAGTGTTTTGCAGCTTCATTGTTCACCATTCCGAAGCAGCCGCACTCTCCAGCTGCCGGAGGCGAAGATGCGGCTTCTTCGAGCAAAGACGATGGCGCCGGTCACAGTGCGCTGCAGTGCGGCAGCTTCTGCCGGAATGTGCCCGGGACCGGCGCTTAGCTCCGGGGAGCTCCGTATCCTTCGTCTTTAGCGACTTTTGTGGCCTACATCATTGCTGAAAGGTTTTCCACTACGTTAGGCAAGGAGAAACTGTGCCAGCACAGAAAACATCTCCCATCGTGTTTTACATGTTGCAGAGAGCTCTGCTGAAGTTTATGAACGAAGAAAAAGAAAGTTGTTGAAAACACCTTCCAACCGAATGTTCATGTGTTTGGAAAAGGTAGGACAGTGTTAAGGTACGGTTATCTATCAGTCTGCAAGCTGCGCACACTATCCCAGTGTTGTGCAGCTTCATTCTTCACCTTTCCGAAGCTACTGGTCTCTCCGGCTCCCGGAGGCGAAGAAGCGGCTTCTTCGCGCAAAGGCGATTGGACCGGTCACTGTGCACTCCAGTGCGGCGGGTACTGACGAAATGTGCCCGGGACAGGGGCATAGCTCCTGGGAGCTCTGTATGCTTCGTCTTTAGCATCATTTTTGGTCTACATCATTGCAGAAAGGTTTTCCACTATGTTAAGCAAGGTGAAACTGTGCCAGCACAGAAAACATCTCCCATCGTGTTTTACATGTTGAAGAGAACTCTATAGAAGTTTATGCACGAAGAAAAAGAAAGTTGTCCAAAACACCATCCTACCGAATATTCATGTGTTTGGAAAATAAGAAGATTGGTAAGGTACTGTTTTCTATCAGTTTGCAAGATGCACACACTATCCCAGTGTTGTGCAGCTTCATTCTTCACCTGTCTGAAGCAGTAGCTCTCTCCGGCTCCAGGAGGCGAAGAAGCGGCATCTTCGCGCAAAGGCGATTGTGCCGGTCACAGTGCACTCCAGTGCGGCGGCTTCTGACGAAACGTGCCCGGGACCGGCGCTTAGCTCCGGGGACCTCCGTATCCTTCGTCTTTCGGGATTTTGTGGTCTACATCATTGCAGAAAGGTTTTCCACTATGTCTGGCATGGAGAAACTGTGCCAGCACAGAAAACATCTCCCATCGTGTTTTACATGTTGAAGAGAGCTCTGCAGAAGTTTATGCACGAAGAAAAAGAAAGTTGTCCAGAACACCTTCCAACCGAATGTTCATGTGTTTGGAAAAGGTAGGAGAATGATAAAGTACTGTTTTCTATCAGTTTACAAGCTGCGCACACTATCCCAATGTTGTGCAGCTTCATTCTTCACCTGTCTGAAGCAGCCACTCTCTTCGGCTCCTGGAGGCGAAAAGGCTTCTTCGCGCAAAGGCGATTGTGCCGGTCACAGTGCACTCCAGTGCGGCGGCTACTGACGAAATGTGCCCGGGACCGGCGCGCTTAGTTTCGGGGAGCTCCGTACTTTGGTCTTTAGCGTCATTTTTGGTCTACATCATTGCAGAAAGGTTTTCCACTATGTTAGGCAAGGAGAAACTGTGCCAGCACAGAAAACATCTCCCATCGTGTTTTATATGTTGAAGAGAGCTCTATAGAAGTTTATGCACGAAGAAAAACAAAGTTGTCCTAAACACCATCCTACCGAATATTCATGTGTTTGGAAAATAAGAAGATTGGTAAGGTACTGTTTTCTATCAGATTGCAAGCTGCGCATACTATCCCAGTGTTGTGCAGCTTCATTCTTCACCTTTCCGAAGCAGCCGCTCTCTCAGGCTCCCGGAGGCGAAGAAGCGGCTTCTTCGAGTAAAGGCAATTGCACCCGTTACAGTGCACTCCAGTGCGGCGGCTTCTGCCGAAATGTGCCCGGGACCGGTGCTTAGCTCCGGGGAGATCCGTACTTTCGTCTTTATGGACTTTTGTGGCCTACATCATTGCAGAAAGGTTTTCCACTACGTTAGGCAAAGAGAAACTGTGCCAGCACAGAAAACATCTCCCATCGTGTTTTACATGTTGCAGAGAGCTCTGCAGCAGTTTATGCACGAAGAAAAAGAAAGTTGTCCAGAACACCTTCCAACGGAATGTTCATATGTCTGGAAAAGGTAGGACAGTGGTAAGGTACTGCTTTCTATCAGTTTGCAAGCTGCGCACACTATCCCAGTGTTGTGCAGCTTCATTGTTCACCATTCCGAAGCAGCCGCACTCTCCAGCTGCCGGAGGCGAAGATGCGGCTTCTTCGAGCCAAGACGATGGCGCCGGTCACAGTGCGCTGCAGTGCGGCAGCTTCTGCCGGAATGTGCCCGGGACCGGCGCTTAGCTCCGGGGAGATCCGTATCCTTCGTCTTTAGCGACTTTTGTGGCCTACATCATTGCTGAAAGGTTTTCCACTACGTTAGGCAAGGAGAAACTGTGCCAGCACAGAAAACATCTCCCATCGTGTTTTACATGTTGCAGAGAGCTCTGCTGAAGTTTATGAACGAAGAAAAAGAAAGTTGTCCAGAACACCTTCCAACCGAATGTTCATGTGTTTGGAAAAGGTAGGACAGTGGTAAGGTACTGCTTTCTATCAGTTTGCAAGCTGCGCACACTATCCCAGTGTTGTGCAGCTTCATTGTTCACCATTCCGAAGCAGCCGCACTCTCCAGCTGCCGGAGGCGAAGATGCGGCTTCTTCGAGCAAAGGCGATTGCGCCGGACACAGTGCGCTGCGGTGCGGCAGCTTCTGCCGGAATGTGCCCGGGACCGGCGCTTAGCTCCGGGGAGCTCCGTATCCTTCGTCTTTAGCGTCTTTTGTCGTCTACATCATTGCAGAAAGGTTTTCCACTATGTTAGGCAAGGAGAAATTGTGCCAGCACAGAAAACATCTCCCATCGTGTTTTACATGTTCCAGAGAGCTCTACAGAGTGTGTTGCAAGACGAAAAACCAAGTTGTCCAAAACACCTTCCAAACGAATGTTCATGTGTTTGGAAAAGGTAGGAAAGTGGTAAGGTACTGTTTTCTATCAGTTTGCAAGCTGTGCACACTATCCCAGTGTTGTGCAGCTTCATTCTTCACCTTTCCAAAGAAGCCGCTCTCTCCGGCTTCCGGACGCGAAGAAGCGGCTTCTTCGCGCAAAGGCAATTGTTCCGGTCACAGTGCTACGAAGTGCGGCGGCTTCTGACGAATTGTGCCAGGCACCGGGGCTATGTCCGGGACATCCGTGCCTTTTTCTTCTGGACTTCTCTGGTCAACATCATGGCAAAAATCTTTTCCAATATGTCTGGCAAGGAGAAACTGTGCCAACACAGAAAACATCTCCCATCGTGTTTTAAATGTTGCAGAGAGCTCTACAGAGTGTGTTGCAAGAAGAAAAACAAAATTGTCCAAAACACCTTCCAATCGAATGTTCATGTGTTTGGAAAAGGTAGACGACTGTAAGGTACTGTTTTCTATCAGTATGCAAGATGCGCACACTATCCCAGTGTTGTGCAGCTTCATTCTTCACCTGTCTGAAGCAGCCACTTTCTTCGGCTCCCGGAGGCGAAGAAGCGGCTTCTTCGCGCAAAGGCGATTGTGCCGGTCACAGTGCACTCCAGTGCGGCGGCTACTGACGAAATGTGCCCGGGACCGGCGCGCTTAGTTTCGGGGAGCCCGTACTTTCGTCTTTAGCGTCATTTTTGGTCTACATCATTGCAGAAAGGTTTTCCACTATGTTAAGCAAGGAGAAACTGTGCCAGCACAGAAAACATCTCCCATCGTGTTTTACATGTTGCACAGAGCTCTGCTGAAGTTTATGCACGAAGAAAAAGAAAGTTGTCCAGAACACCTTCCAACGGAATGTTCATATGTTTGGAAAAGGTAGCAAAGTGGTAAGGTACTGCTTTCTATCAGATTGCAAGATGCGCACACTATCCCAGTGTTGTGCAGCTTCATTCTTCACCATTCCGAAGCAGCCGCTCTTTTGGGCTCCCGGAGGCGAAGAAGCGGCTTCTTCGAGCAAAGGCGATTGTGCCGGTCACTGTGCTCTGCAGTGCGGCGGCTACTGACGAAATGTGCCCGGGACCAGCACTTAGCTCCGGGGAGCTCCGTATCCTTCGTCTTTCCAGACTTTTGTGGTCTACGTCATTGCAGAATGGTTTTCCACTATGTTAAGCAAGGAGAAACTGTGCCAGCACGGAAAACATCGCCCATCGTGTTTTACATTTTGAAGAGAGCTCTGCAGAAGTTTATGCACGAAGAAAAAGAAAGTTGTCCAAAACACCTTCCTTAAAAATGTTCATGTGTTTGGAAAAGGTAGGACAGTGGTAAGGTACTGTTTTCTATCAGATTGCAAGCTGTGCACACAATCCCAGGGTTGTGCAGCTTCATTCTTCACCTTTCCGAAGTAGCCGCTCTCTCCGGCTTCCGGAGGCGAAGAAGCGGCTTCTTCGAGCAAAGGCGATTGCGCCGGTCACAGTGCGCTGCAGTGCGGCAGCTTCTGCCGGAATGTGCCCGGGACAGGCGGTTAGCTCCGGGTACATCCATACAATCTTCTTTCTGGACTTTTGTGGTCTACATCATGCAAAAAACATTTCCCCTATGTCTGGCAAGGAGACACTGTGCCAACACAGAAAACATATCCCTTCTTGTTTTACATGTTGCAGAGAGCTCTGCAGAAGTTTAAGCACGAAGAAAAAGAAAGTTGTGCAAAACACCTTCCAATGGCATGTTCATGTGTTTGTAAAAGGTAGGACAGTGGTAAGGTACTGTTTTCTATCAGTTTGCAAGCTGCGCACACTATCCCAGTGTTGTGCAGCTTCATTCTTCACCTTTCCGAAGCAGCCGCTCTTTTGGGCTCCCGGAGGCGAAGAAGCGGCTTCTTCGAGCAAAGGCGATTGTGCCGGTCACTGTGCTCTGCAGTGCGGCGGCTTCTGACAAAATGTTCCCGGGACCAGCACTTAGCTCCGGGGAGCTCCGTATCCTTCGTCTTTCCAGACTTTTGTGGTCTACATCATTGCAGAATGGTTTTCCACTATGTTAGGCAAGGAAAAATTGTGCCAGCACAGAAAACATCTCCCATCGTGTTTTATATGTTGTAGAGAACTCTGCAGAAGTTTATGCACGAAGAAAAAGAAAGTTGTCCAAAACACCTTCCTTAAAAATGTTCATGTGTTTGGAAAAGGTAGGAGAGTGGTAAGGTACTGCTTTGGATCTGTTTGCAAGCTGCGCACACTATCCCAGTGTTGTGCAGCTTTATTCTCACCTGTCGGAAGCAGCCACTTTCTTGGGCTCCTGGAGGCGAAGAGGCTTCTTCGCGCAAAGGCGATTGTACCGGTCACTGTGCTCTGCAGTGCGGCGGCATCTGTCGAAATATGCCCGGGACCGGCGCTTAGCTCCGGGGACCTCCGTACTTTCGTCTTTCTGGACTTTTGTGCCCTACATCATTGCAGAAAGGTTTTCCACTATGTTAAGCAAGGAGAAACTGTGCCAGCACAGAAAACATCTCCCATCGTGTTTTACATGTTGCAGAGAGCTCTGCAGAAGTTTATGAACGAAGAAAAAGAAAGTTGTCCAAAACACCTTCCTTAAAAATGTTCATGTGTTTGGAAAAGGTAGGAGAGTGGTAAGGTACTGTTTTCTATCAGATTGCAAGCTGTGCACACAATCCCAGGGTTGTGCAGCTTCATTCTTCACCTTTCCGAAGCAGCCGCTCTCTCAGGCTCCCGGAGGCGAAGACGCGGCTTCTTCGAGTAAAGGCAATTGCACCCGTCACAGTGCACTCCAGTGCGGCGGCTTCTGCCGAAATGTGCCCGGGACCGGTGCTTAGCTCCGGGGAGATCCGTACTTTCGTCTTTATGGACTTTTGTGGCCTACATCATTGCAGAAAGGTTTTCCACTACGTTAGGCAAAGAGAAACTGTGCCAGCACAGAAAACATCTCCCATCGTGTTTTACATGTTGCAGAGAGCTCTGCAGCAGTTTATGCACGAAGAAAAAGAAAGTTGTCCAAAACACCTTCCAACGGAATGTTCATATGTCTGGAAAAGGTAGGACAGTGGTAAGGTACTGCTTTCTATCAGTTTGCAAGCTGCGCACACTATCCCAGTGTTTTGCAGCTTCATTGTTCACCATTCCGAAGCAGCCGCACTCTCCAGCTGCCGGAGGCGAAGATGCGGCTTCTTCGAGCAAAGACGATGGCGCCGGTCACAGTGCGCTGCAGTGCGGCAGCTTCTGCCGGAATGTGCCCGGGACCGGCGCTTAGCTCCGGGGAGCTCCGTATCCTTCGTCTTTAGCGACTTTTGTGGCCTACATCATTGCTGAAAGGTTTTCCACTACGTTAGGCAAGGAGAAACTGTGCCAGCACAGAAAACATCTCCCATCGTGTTTTACATGTTGCAGAGAGCTCTGCTGAAGTTTATGAACGAAGAAAAAGAAAGTTGTTGAAAACACCTTCCAACCGAATGTTCATGTGTTTGGAAAAGGTAGGACAGTGTTAAGGTACGGTTATCTATCAGTCTGCAAGCTGCGCACACTATCCCAGTGTTGTGCAGCTTCATTCTTCACCTTTCCGAAGCTACTGGTCTCTCCGGCTCCCGGAGGCGAAGAAGCGGCTTCTTCGCGCAAAGGCGATTGGACCGGTCACTGTGCACTCCAGTGCGGCGGGTACTGACGAAATGTGCCCGGGACAGGGGCATAGCTCCTGGGAGCTCTGTATGCTTCGTCTTTAGCATCATTTTTGGTCTACATCATTGCAGAAAGGTTTTCCACTATGTTAAGCAAGGTGAAACTGTGCCAGCACAGAAAACATCTCCCATCGTGTTTTACATGTTGAAGAGAACTCTATAGAAGTTTATGCACGAAGAAAAAGAAAGTTGTCCAAAACACCATCCTACCGAATATTCATGTGTTTGGAAAATAAGAAGATTGGTAAGGTACTGTTTTCTATCAGTTTGCAAGATGCACACACTATCCCAGTGTTGTGCAGCTTCATTCTTCACCTGTCTGAAGCAGTAGCTCTCTCCGGCTCCAGGAGGCGAAGAAGCGGCATCTTCGCGCAAAGGCGATTGTGCCGGTCACAGTGCACTCCAGTGCGGCGGCTTCTGACGAAACGTGCCCGGGACCGGCGCTTAGCTCCGGGGACCTCCGTATCCTTCGTCTTTCGGGATTTTGTGGTCTACATCATTGCAGAAAGGTTTTCCACTATGTCTGGCATGGAGAAACTGTGCCAGCACAGAAAACATCTCCCATCGTGTTTTACATGTTGAAGAGAGCTCTGCAGAAGTTTATGCACGAAGAAAAAGAAAGTTGTCCAGAACACCTTCCAACCGAATGTTCATGTGTTTGGAAAAGGTAGGAGAATGATAAAGTACTGTTTTCTATCAGTTTACAAGCTGCGCACACTATCCCAATGTTGTGCAGCTTCATTCTTCACCTGTCTGAAGCAGCCACTCTCTTCGGCTCCTGGAGGCGAAAAGGCTTCTTCGCGCAAAGGCGATTGTGCCGGTCACAGTGCACTCCAGTGCGGCGGCTACTGACGAAATGTGCCCGGGACCGGCGCGCTTAGTTTCGGGGAGCTCCGTACTTTGGTCTTTAGCGTCATTTTTGGTCTACATCATTGCAGAAAGGTTTTCCACTATGTTAGGCAAGGAGAAACTGTGCCAGCACAGAAAACATCTCCCATCGTGTTTTATATGTTGAAGAGAGCTCTATAGAAGTTTATGCACGAAGAAAAACAAAGTTGTCCTAAACACCATCCTACCGAATATTCATGTGTTTGGAAAATAAGAAGATTGGTAAGGTACTGTTTTCTATCAGATTGCAAGCTGCGCATACTATCCCAGTGTTGTGCAGCTTCATTCTTCACCTTTCCGAAGCAGCCGCTCTCTCAGGCTCCCGGAGGCGAAGAAGCGGCTTCTTCGAGTAAAGGCAATTGCACCCGTTACAGTGCACTCCAGTGCGGCGGCTTCTGCCGAAATGTGCCCGGGACCGGTGCTTAGCTCCGGGGAGATCCGTACTTTCGTCTTTATGGACTTTTGTGGCCTACATCATTGCAGAAAGGTTTTCCACTACGTTAGGCAAAGAGAAACTGTGCCAGCACAGAAAACATCTCCCATCGTGTTTTACATGTTGCAGAGAGCTCTGCAGCAGTTTATGCACGAAGAAAAAGAAAGTTGTCCAGAACACCTTCCAACGGAATGTTCATATGTCTGGAAAAGGTAGGACAGTGGTAAGGTACTGCTTTCTATCAGTTTGCAAGCTGCGCACACTATCCCAGTGTTGTGCAGCTTCATTGTTCACCATTCCGAAGCAGCCGCACTCTCCAGCTGCCGGAGGCGAAGATGCGGCTTCTTCGAGCCAAGACGATGGCGCCGGTCACAGTGCGCTGCAGTGCGGCAGCTTCTGCCGGAATGTGCCCGGGACCGGCGCTTAGCTCCGGGGAGATCCGTATCCTTCGTCTTTAGCGACTTTTGTGGCCTACATCATTGCTGAAAGGTTTTCCACTACGTTAGGCAAGGAGAAACTGTGCCAGCACAGAAAACATCTCCCATCGTGTTTTACATGTTGCAGAGAGCTCTGCTGAAGTTTATGAACGAAGAAAAAGAAAGTTGTCCAGAACACCTTCCAACCGAATGTTCATGTGTTTGGAAAAGGTAGGACAGTGGTAAGGTACTGCTTTCTATCAGTTTGCAAGCTGCGCACACTATCCCAGTGTTGTGCAGCTTCATTGTTCACCATTCCGAAGCAGCCGCACTCTCCAGCTGCCGGAGGCGAAGATGCGGCTTCTTCGAGCAAAGGCGATTGCGCCGGACACAGTGCGCTGCGGTGCGGCAGCTTCTGCCGGAATGTGCCCGGGACCGGCGCTTAGCTCCGGGGAGCTCCGTATCCTTCGTCTTTAGCGTCTTTTGTCGTCTACATCATTGCAGAAAGGTTTTCCACTATGTTAGGCAAGGAGAAATTGTGCCAGCACAGAAAACATCTCCCATCGTGTTTTACATGTTCCAGAGAGCTCTACAGAGTGTGTTGCAAGACGAAAAACCAAGTTGTCCAAAACACCTTCCAAACGAATGTTCATGTGTTTGGAAAAGGTAGGAAAGTGGTAAGGTACTGTTTTCTATCAGTTTGCAAGCTGTGCACACTATCCCAGTGTTGTGCAGCTTCATTCTTCACCTTTCCAAAGAAGCCGCTCTCTCCGGCTTCCGGACGCGAAGAAGCGGCTTCTTCGCGCAAAGGCAATTGTTCCGGTCACAGTGCTACGAAGTGCGGCGGCTTCTGACGAATTGTGCCAGGCACCGGGGCTATGTCCGGGACATCCGTGCCTTTTTCTTCTGGACTTCTCTGGTCAACATCATGGCAAAAATCTTTTCCAATATGTCTGGCAAGGAGAAACTGTGCCAACACAGAAAACATCTCCCATCGTGTTTTAAATGTTGCAGAGAGCTCTACAGAGTGTGTTGCAAGAAGAAAAACAAAATTGTCCAAAACACCTTCCAATCGAATGTTCATGTGTTTGGAAAAGGTAGGACAGTGGTAAGGTACTGTTTTCTATCAGATTGCAAGCTGTGCACACAATCCCAGGGTTGTGCAGCTTCATTCTTCACCTTTCCGAAGTAGCCGCTCTCTCCGGCTTCCGGAGGCGAAGAAGCGGCTTCTTCGAGCAAAGGCGATTGCGCCGGTCACAGTGCGCTGCAGTGCGGCAGCTTCTGCCGGAATGTGCCCGGGACAGGCGGTTAGCTCCGGGTACATCCATACAATCTTCTTTCTGGACTTTTGTGGTCTACATCATGCAAAAAACATTTCCCCTATGTCTGGCAAGGAGACACTGTGCCAACACAGAAAACATATCCCTTCTTGTTTTACATGTTGCAGAGAGCTCTGCAGAAGTTTAAGCACGAAGAAAAAGAAAGTTGTGCAAAACACCTTCCAATGGCATGTTCATGTGTTTGTAAAAGGTAGGACAGTGGTAAGGTACTGTTTTCTATCAGTTTGCAAGCTGCGCACACTATCCCAGTGTTGTGCAGCTTCATTCTTCACCTTTCCGAAGCAGCCGCTCTTTTGGGCTCCCGGAGGCGAAGAAGCGGCTTCTTCGAGCAAAGGCGATTGTGCCGGTCACTGTGCTCTGCAGTGCGGCGGCTTCTGACAAAATGTTCCCGGGACCAGCACTTAGCTCCGGGGAGCTCCGTATCCTTCGTCTTTCCAGACTTTTGTGGTCTACATCATTGCAGAATGGTTTTCCACTATGTTAGGCAAGGAAAAATTGTGCCAGCACAGAAAACATCTCCCATCGTGTTTTATATGTTGTAGAGAACTCTGCAGAAGTTTATGCACGAAGAAAAAGAAAGTTGTCCAAAACACCTTCCTTAAAAATGTTCATGTGTTTGGAAAAGGTAGGAGAGTGGTAAGGTACTGCTTTGGATCTGTTTGCAAGCTGCGCACACTATCCCAGTGTTGTGCAGCTTTATTCTCACCTGTCGGAAGCAGCCACTTTCTTGGGCTCCTGGAGGCGAAGAGGCTTCTTCGCGCAAAGGCGATTGTACCGGTCACTGTGCTCTGCAGTGCGGCGGCATCTGTCGAAATATGCCCGGGACCGGCGCTTAGCTCCGGGGACCTCCGTACTTTCGTCTTTCTGGACTTTTGTGCCCTACATCATTGCAGAAAGGTTTTCCACTATGTTAAGCAAGGAGAAACTGTGCCAGCACAGAAAACATCTCCCATCGTGTTTTACATGTTGCAGAGAGCTCTGCAGAAGTTTATGCACGAATAAAATTAACTTGTCCAAAACACCTTCCAACCGAATGTTCATGTGTTTGGAAAAGGTAGGACAGTGGTAAGGTACGGTTATCTATCAGTCTGCAAGCTGCGCACACTATCCCAGTGTTTTGCAGCTTCATTCTCACCTTACCGAAGCTACTGGTCTCTCCGGCTCCCGGAGGCGAAGAAGCGGCTTCTTCGCGCAAAGGCGATTGTACCGGTCACAGTGCACTCCAGTGCGGCGGCTACTGACGAAATGTGCCCGGGACCGGCGCGCTTAGTTTCGGGGAGCTCCGTACTTTGGTCTTTAGCGTCATTTTTGGTCTACATCATTGCAGAAAGGTTTTCCACTATGTTAGGCAAGGAGAAACTGTGCCAGCACAGAAAACATCTCCCATCGTGTTTTATATGTTGAAGAGAGCTCTACAGAAGTTTATGCACGAAGAAAAACAAAGTTGTCCTAAACACCATCCTACCGAATATTCATGTGTTTGGAAAATAAGAAGATTGGTAAGGTACTGTTTTCTATCAGATTGCAAGCTGCGCATACTATCCCAGTGTTGTGCAGCTTCATTCTTCACCTTTCCGAAGCAGCCGCTCTCTCAGGCTCCCGGAGGCGAAGAAGCGGCTTCTTCGAGTAAAGGCAATTGCACCCGTCACAGTGCACTCCAGTGCGGCGGCTTCTGCCGAAATGTGCCCGGGACCGGTGCTTAGCTCCGGGGAGATCCGTACGTTCGTCTTTATGGACTTTTGTGGCCTACATCATTGCAGAAAGGTTTTCCACTACGTTAGGCAAAGAGAAACTGTGCCAGCACAGAAAACATCTCCCATCGTGTTTTACATGTTGCAGAGAGCTCTGCAGCAGTTTATGCACGAAGAAAAAGAAAGTTGTCCAAAACACCTTCCAACGGAATGTTCATATGTCTGGAAAAGGTAGGACAGTGGTAAGGTACTGCTTTCTATCAGTTTGCAAGCTGCGCACACTATCCCAGTGTTTTGCAGCTTCATTGTTCACCATTCCGAAGCAGCCGCACTCTCCAGCTGCCGGAGGCGAAGATGCGGCTTCTTCGAGCAAAGACGATGGCGCCGGTCACAGTGCGCTGCAGTGCGGCAGCTTCTGCCGGAATGTGCCCGGGACCGGCGCTTAGCTCCGGGGAGCTCCGTATCCTTCGTCTTTAGCGACTTTTGTGGCCTACATCATTGCTGAAAGGTTTTCCACTACGTTAGGCAAGGAGAAACTGTGCCAGCACAGAAAACATCTCCCATCGTGTTTTACATGTTGCAGAGAGCTCTGCTGAAGTTTATGAACGAAGAAAAAGAAAGTTGTCCAGAACACCTTCCAACCGAATGTTCATGTGTTTGGAAAAGGTAGGACAGTGGTAAGGTACTGCTTTCTATCAGTTTGCAAGCTGCGCACACTATCCCAGTGTTGTGCAGCTTCATTGTTCACCATTCCGAAGCAGCCGCACTCTCCAGCTGCCGGAGGCGAAGATGCGGCTTCTTCGAGCAAAGGCGATTGCGCCGGACACAGTGCGCTGCGGTGCGGCAGCTTCTGCCGGAATGTGCCCGGGACCGGCGCTTAGCTCCGGGGAGCTCCGTATCCTTCGTCTTTAGCGTCTTTTGTCGTCTACATCATTGCAGAAAGGTTTTCCACTATGTTAGGCAAGGAGAAATTGTGCCAGCACAGAAAACATCTCCCATCGTGTTTTACATGTTCCAGAGAGCTCTACAGAGTGTGTTGCAAGACGAAAAACCAAGTTGTCCAAAACACCTTCCAAACGAATGTTCATGTGTTTGGAAAAGGTAGGAAAGTGGTAAGGTACTGTTTTCTATCAGTTTGCAAGCTGTGCACACTATCCCAGTGTTGTGCAGCTTCATTCTTCACCTTTCCAAAGAAGCCGCTCTCTCCGGCTTCCGGACGCGAAGAAGCGGCTTCTTCGCGCAAAGGCAATTGTTCCGGTCACAGTGCTACGAAGTGCGGCGGCTTCTGACGAATTGTGCCAGGCACCGGGGCTATGTCCGGGACATCCGTGCCTTTTTCTTCTGGACTTCTCTGGTCAACATCATGGCAAAAATCTTTTCCAATATGTCTGGCAAGGAGAAACTGTGCCAACACAGAAAACATCTCCCATCGTGTTTTAAATGTTGCAGAGAGCTCTACAGAGTGTGTTGCAAGAAGAAAAACAAAATTGTCCAAAACACCTTCCAATCGAATGTTCATGTGTTTGGAAAAGGTAGACGACTGTAAGGTACTGTTTTCTATCAGTATGCAAGATGCGCACACTATCCCAGTGTTGTGCAGCTTCATTCTTCACCTGTCTGAAGCAGCCACTTTCTTCGGCTCCCGGAGGCGAAGAAGCGGCTTCTTCGCGCAAAGGCGATTGTGCCGGTCACAGTGCACTCCAGTGCGGCGGCTACTGACGAAATGTGCCCGGGACCGGCGCGCTTAGTTTCGGGGAGCCCGTACTTTCGTCTTTAGCGTCATTTTTGGTCTACATCATTGCAGAAAGGTTTTCCACTATGTTAAGCAAGGAGAAACTGTGCCAGCACAGAAAACATCTCCCATCGTGTTTTACATGTTGCACAGAGCTCTGCTGAAGTTTATGCACGAAGAAAAAGAAAGTTGTCCAGAACACCTTCCAACGGAATGTTCATATGTTTGGAAAAGGTAGCAAAGTGGTAAGGTACTGCTTTCTATCAGATTGCAAGATGCGCACACTATCCCAGTGTTGTGCAGCTTCATTCTTCACCATTCCGAAGCAGCCGCTCTTTTGGGCTCCCGGAGGCGAAGAAGCGGCTTCTTCGAGCAAAGGCGATTGTGCCGGTCACTGTGCTCTGCAGTGCGGCGGCTACTGACGAAATGTGCCCGGGACCAGCACTTAGCTCCGGGGAGCTCCGTATCCTTCGTCTTTCCAGACTTTTGTGGTCTACATCATTGCAGAATGGTTTTCCACTATGTTAAGCAAGGAGAAACTGTGCCAGCACGGAAAACATCGCCCATCGTGTTTTACATTTTGAAGAGAGCTCTGCAGAAGTTTATGCACGAAGAAAAAGAAAGTTGTCCAAAACACCTTCCTTAAAAATGTTCATGTGTTTGGAAAAGGTAGGACAGTGGTAAGGTACTGTTTTCTATCAGATTGCAAGCTGTGCACACAATCCCAGGGTTGTGCAGCTTCATTCTTCACCTTTCCGAAGCAGCCGCTCTCTCAGGCTCCCGGAGGCGAAGACGCGGCTTCTTCGAGTAAAGGCAATTGCACCCGTCACAGTGCACTCCAGTGCGGCGGCTTCTGCCGAAATGTGCCCGGGACCGGTGCTTAGCTCCGGGGAGATCCGTACTTTCGTCTTTATGGACTTTTGTGGCCTACATCATTGCAGAAAGGTTTTCCACTACGTTAGGCAAAGAGAAACTGTGCCAGCACAGAAAACATCTCCCATCGTGTTTTACATGTTGCAGAGAGCTCTGCAGCAGTTTATGCACGAAGAAAAAGAAAGTTGTCCAAAACACCTTCCAACGGAATGTTCATATGTCTGGAAAAGGTAGGACAGTGGTAAGGTACTGCTTTCTATCAGTTTGCAAGCTGCGCACACTATCCCAGTGTTTTGCAGCTTCATTGTTCACCATTCCGAAGCAGCCGCACTCTCCAGCTGCCGGAGGCGAAGATGCGGCTTCTTCGAGCAAAGACGATGGCGCCGGTCACAGTGCGCTGCAGTGCGGCAGCTTCTGCCGGAATGTGCCCGGGACCGGCGCTTAGCTCCGGGGACCTCCGTATCCTTCGTCTTTAGCGACTTTTGTGGCCTACATCATTGCTGAAAGGTTTTCCACTACGTTAGGCAAGGAGAAACTGTGCCAGCACAGAAAACATCTCCCATCGTGTTTTACATGTTGCAGAGAGCTCTGCTGAAGTTTATGAACGAAGAAAAAGAAAGTTGTCCAGAACACCTTCCAACCGAATGTTCATGTGTTTGGAAAAGGTAGGACAGTGTTAAGGTACGGTTATCTATCAGTCTGCAAGCTGCGCACACTATCCCAGTGTTGTGCAGCTTCATTCTTCACCTTTCCGAAGCTACTGGTCTCTCCGGCTCCCGGAGGCGAAGAAGCGGCTTCTTCGCGCAAAGGCGATTGGACCGGTCACTGTGCACTCCAGTGCGGCGGCTACTGACGAAATGTGCCCGGGACAGGGGCATAGCTCCTGGGAGCTCTGTATGCTTCGTCTTTAGCATCATTTTTGGTCTACATCATTGCAGAAAGGTTTTCCACTATGTTAAGCAAGGTGAAACTGTGCCAGCACAGAAAACATCTCCCATCGTGTTTTACATGTTGAAGAGAACTCTATAGAAGTTTATGCACGAAGAAAAAGAAAGTTGTCCAAAACACCATCCTACCGAATATTCATGTGTTTGGAAAATAAGAAGATTGGTAAGGTACTGTTTTCTATCAGTTTGCAAGATGCACACACTATCCCAGTGTTGTGCAGCTTCATTCTTCACCTGTCTGAAGCAGTAGCTCTCTCCGGCTCCAGGAGGCGAAGAAGCGGCATCTTCGCGCAAAGGCGATTGTGCCGGTCACAGTGCACTCCAGTGCGGCGGCTTCTGACGAAACGTGCCCGGGACCGGCGCTTAGCTCCGGGGACCTCCGTATCCTTCGTCTTTCGGGATTTTGTGGTCTACATCATTGCAGAAAGGTTTTCCACTATGTCTGGCATGGAGAAACTGTGCCAGCACAGAAAACATCTCCCATCGTGTTTTACATGTTGAAGAGAGCTCTGCAGAAGTTTATGCACGAAGAAAAAGAAAGTTGTCCAGAACACCTTCCAACCGAATGTTCATGTGTTTGGAAAAGGTAGGAGAATGATAAAGTACTGTTTTCTATCAGTTTACAAGCTGCGCACACTATCCCAATGTTGTGCAGCTTCATTCTTCACCTGTCTGAAGCAGCCACTCTCTTCGGCTCCTGGAGGCGAAAAGGCTTCTTCGCGCAAAGGCGATTGTGCCGGTCACAGTGCACTCCAGTGCGGCGGCTACTGACGAAATGTGCCCGGGACCGGCGCGCTTAGTTTCGGGGAGCTCCGTACTTTGGTCTTTAGCGTCATTTTTGGTCTACATCATTGCAGAAAGGTTTTCCACTATGTTAGGCAAGGAGAAACTGTGCCAGCACAGAAAACATCTCCCATCGTGTTTTATATGTTGAAGAGAGCTCTATAGAAGTTTATGCACGAAGAAAAACAAAGTTGTCCTAAACACCATCCTACCGAATATTCATGTGTTTGGAAAATAAGAAGATTGGTAAGGTACTGTTTTCTATCAGATTGCAAGCTGCGCATACTATCCCAGTGTTGTGCAGCTTCATTCTTCACCTTTCCGAAGCAGCCGCTCTCTCAGGCTCCCGGAGGCGAAGAAGCGGCTTCTTCGAGTAAAGGCAATTGCACCCGTTACAGTGCACTCCAGTGCGGCGGCTTCTGCCGAAATGTGCCCGGGACCGGTGCTTAGCTCCGGGGAGATCCGTACTTTCGTCTTTATGGACTTTTGTGGCCTACATCATTGCAGAAAGGTTTTCCACTACGTTAGGCAAAGAGAAACTGTGCCAGCACAGAAAACATCTCCCATCGTGTTTTACATGTTGCAGAGAGCTCTGCAGCAGTTTATGCACGAAGAAAAAGAAAGTTGTCCAGAGCACCTTCCAACGGAATGTTCATATGTCTGGAAAAGGTAGGACAGTGGTAAGGTACTGCTTTCTATCAGTTTGCAAGCTGCGCACACTATCCCAGTGTTGTGCAGCTTCATTGTTCACCATTCCGAAGCAGCCGCACTCTCCAGCTGCCGGAGGCGAAGATGCGGCTTCTTCGAGCAAAGACGATGGCGCCGGTCACAGTGCGCTGCAGTGCGGCAGCTTCTGCCGGAATGTGCCCGGGACCGGCGCTTAGCTCCGGGGAGATCCGTATCCTTCGTCTTTAGCGACTTTTGTGGCCTACATCATTGCTGAAAGGTTTTCCACTACGTTAGGCAAGGAGAAACTGTGCCAGCACAGAAAACATCTCCCATCGTGTTTTACATGTTGCAGAGAGCTCTGCTGAAGTTTATGAACGAAGAAAAAGAAAGTTGTCCAGAACACCTTCCAACCGAATGTTCATGTGTTTGGAAAAGGTAGGACAGTGGTAAGGTACTGCTTTCTATCAGTTTGCAAGCTGCGCACACTATCCCAGTGTTGTGCAGCTTCATTGTTCACCATTCCGAAGCAGCCGCACTCTCCAGCTGCCGGAGGCGAAGATGCGGCTTCTTCGAGCAAAGGCGATTGCGCCGGACACAGTGCGCTGCGGTGCGGCAGCTTCTGCCGGAATGTGCCCGGGACCGGCGCTTAGCTCCGGGGAGCTCCGTATCCTTCGTCTTTAGCGTCTTTTGTCGTCTACATCATTGCAGAAAGGTTTTCCACTATGTTAGGCAAGGAGAAATTGTGCCAGCACAGAAAACATCTCCCATCGTGTTTTACATGTTCCAGAGAGCTCTACAGAGTGTGTTGCAAGACGAAAAACCAAGTTGTCCAAAACACCTTCCAAACGAATGTTCATGTGTTTGGAAAAGGTAGGAAAGTGGTAAGGTACTGTTTTCTATCAGTTTGCAAGCTGTGCACACTATCCCAGTGTTGTGCAGCTTCATTCTTCACCTTTCCAAAGAAGCCGCTCTCTCCGGCTTCCGGACGCGAAGAAGCGGCTTCTTCGCGCAAAGGCAATTGTTCCGGTCACAGTGCTACGAAGTGCGGCGGCTTCTGACGAATTGTGCCAGGCACCGGGGCTATGTCCGGGACATCCGTGCCTTTTTCTTCTGGACTTCTCTGGTCAACATCATGGCAAAAATCTTTTCCAATATGTCTGGCAAGGAGAAACTGTGCCAACACAGAAAACATCTCCCATCGTGTTTTACATGTTGCAGAGAGCTCTACAGAGTGTGTTGCAAGAAGAAAAACAAAATTGTCCAAAACACCTTCCAATCGAATGTTCATGTGTTTGGAAAAGGTAGGACAGTGGTAAGGTACTGTTTTCTATCAGATTGCAAGCTGTGCACACAATCCCAGGGTTGTGCAGCTTCATTCTTCACCTTTCCGAAGTAGCCGCTCTCTCCGGCTTCCGGAGGCGAAGAAGCGGCTTCTTCGAGCAAAGGCGATTGCGCCGGTCACAGTGCGCTGCAGTGCGGCAGCTTCTGCCGGAATGTGCCCGGGACAGGCGGTTAGCTCCGGGTACATCCATACAATCTTCTTTCTGGACTTTTGTGGTCTACATCATGCAAAAAACATTTCCCCTATGTCTGGCAAGGAGACACTGTGCCAACACAGAAAACATATCCCTTCTTGTTTTACATGTTGCAGAGAGCTCTGCAGAAGTTTAAGCACGAAGAAAAAGAAAGTTGTGCAAAACACCTTCCAATGGCATGTTCATGTGTTTGTAAAAGGTAGGACAGTGGTAAGGTACTGTTTTCTATCAGTTTGCAAGCTGCGCACACTATCCCAGTGTTGTGCAGCTTCATTCTTCACCTTTCCGAAGCAGCCGCTCTTTTGGGCTCCCGGAGGCGAAGAAGCGGCTTCTTCGAGCAAAGGCGATTGTGCCGGTCACTGTGCTCTGCAGTGCGGCGGCGTCTGACAAAATGTTCCCGGGACCAGCACTTAGCTCCGGGGAGCTCCGTATCCTTCGTCTTTCCAGACTTTTGTGGTCTACATCATTGCAGAATGGTTTTCCACTATGTTAGGCAAGGAAAAATTGTGCCAGCACAGAAAACATCTCCCATCGTGTTTTATATGTTGTAGAGAACTCTGCAGAAGTTTATGCACGAAGAAAAAGAAAGTTGTCCAAAACACCTTCCTTAAAAATGTTCATGTGTTTGGAAAAGGTAGGAGAGTGGTAAGGTACTGCTTTGGATCTGTTTGCAAGCTGCGCACACTATCCCAGTGTTGTGCAGCTTTATTCTCACCTGTCGGAAGCAGCCACTTTCTTGGGCTCCCGGAGGCGAAGAGGCTTCTTCGCGCAAAGGCGATTGTACCGGTCACTGTGCTCTGCAGTGCGGCGGCATCTGTCGAAATATGCCCGGGACCGGCGCTTAGCTCCGGGGACCTCCGTACTTTCGTCTTTCTGGACTTTTGTGCCCTACATCATTGCAGAAAGGTTTTCCACTATGTTAAGCAAGGAGAAACTGTGCCAGCACAGAAAACATCTCCCATCGTGTTTTACATGTTGCAGAGAGCTCTGCAGAAGTTTATGCACGAATAAAATTAACTTGTCCAAAACACCTTCCAACCGAATGTTCATGTGTTTGGAAAAGGTAGGACAGTGGTAAGGTACGGTTATCTATCAGTCTGCAAGCTGCGCACACTATCCCAGTGTTTTGCAGCTTCATTCTCACCTTACCGAAGCTACTGGTCTCTCCGGCTCCCGGAGGCGAAGAAGCGGCTTCTTCGCGCAAAGGCGATTGTACCGGTCACTGTGCACTCCAGTGCGGCGGCTACTGACGAAATGTGCCCGGGACCGGCGCGCTTAGTTTCGGGGAGCTCCGTACTTTGGTCTTTAGCGTCATTTTTGGTCTACATCATTGCAGAAAGGTTTTCCACTATGTTAGGCAAGGAGAAACTGTGCCAGCACAGAAAACATCTCCCATCGTGTTTTATATGTTGAAGAGAGCTCTACAGAAGTTTATGCACGAAGAAAAACAAAGTTGTCCTAAACACCATCCTACCGAATATTCATGTGTTTGGAAAATAAGAAGATTGGTAAGGTACTGTTTTCTATCAGATTGCAAGCTGCGCATACTATCCCAGTGTTGTGCAGCTTCATTCTTCACCTTTCCGAAGCAGCCGCTCTCTCAGGCTCCCGGAGGCGAAGAAGCGGCTTCTTCGAGTAAAGGCAATTGCACCCGTCACAGTGCACTCCAGTGCGGCGGCTTCTGCCGAAATGTGCCCGGGACCGGTGCTTAGCTCCGGGGAGATCCGTACGTTCGTCTTTATGGACTTTTGTGGCCTACATCATTGCAGAAAGGTTTTCCACTACGTTAGGCAAAGAGAAACTGTGCCAGCACAGAAAACATCTCCCATCGTGTTTTACATGTTGCAGAGAGCTCTGCAGCAGTTTATGCACGAAGAAAAAGAAAGTTGTCCAAAACACCTTCCAACGGAATGTTCATATGTCTGGAAAAGGTAGGACAGTGGTAAGGTACTGCTTTCTATCAGTTTGCAAGCTGCGCACACTATCCCAGTGTTTTGCAGCTTCATTGTTCACCATTCCGAAGCAGCCGCACTCTCCAGCTGCCGGAGGCGAAGATGCGGCTTCTTCGAGCAAAGACGATGGCGCCGGTCACAGTGCGCTGCAGTGCGGCAGCTTCTGCCGGAATGTGCCCGGGACCGGCGCTTAGCTCCGGGGACCTCCGTATCCTTCGTCTTTAGCGACTTTTGTGGCCTACATCATTGCTGAAAGGTTTTCCACTACGTTAGGCAAGGAGAAACTGTGCCAGCACAGAAAACATCTCCCATCGTGTTTTACATGTTGCAGAGAGCTCTGCTGAAGTTTATGAACGAAGAAAAAGAAAGTTGTCCAGAACACCTTCCAACCGAATGTTCATGTGTTTGGAAAAGGTAGGACAGTGGTAAGGTACTGCTTTCTATCAGTTTGCAAGCTGCGCACACTATCCCAGTGTTGTGCAGCTTCATTGTTCACCATTCCGAAGCAGCCGCACTCTCCAGCTGCCGGAGGCGAAGATGCGGCTTCTTCGAGCAAAGGCGATTGCGCCGGACACAGTGCGCTGCGGTGCGGCAGCTTCTGCCGGAATGTGCCCGGGACCGGCGCTTAGCTCCGGGGAGCTCCGTATCCTTCGTCTTTAGCGTCTTTTGTCGTCTACATCATTGCAGAAAGGTTTTCCACTATGTTAGGCAAGGAGAAATTGTGCCAGCAGAGAAAACATCTCCCATCGTGTTTTACATGTTCCAGAGAGCTCTACAGAGTGTGTTGCAAGACGAAAAACCAAGTTGTCCAAAACACCTTCCAAACGAATGTTCATGTGTTTGGAAAAGGTAGGAAAGTGGTAAGGTACTGTTTTCTATCAGTTTGCAAGCTGTGCACACTATCCCAGTGTTGTGCAGCTTCATTCTTCACCTTTCCAAAGAAGCCGCTCTCTCCGGCTTCCGGACGCGAAGAAGCGGCTTCTTCGCGCAAAGGCAATTGTTCCGGTCACAGTGCTACGAAGTGCGGCGGCTTCTGACGAATTGTGCCAGGCACCGGGGCTATGTCCGGGACATCCGTGCCTTTTTCTTCTGGACTTCTCTGGTCAACATCATGGCAAAAATCTTTTCCAATATGTCTGGCAAGGAGAAACTGTGCCAACACAGAAAACATCTCCCATCGTGTTTTAAATGTTGCAGAGAGCTCTACAGAGTGTGTTGCAAGAAGAAAAACAAAATTGTCCAAAACACCTTCCAATCGAATGTTCATGTGTTTGGAAAAGGTAGACGACTGTAAGGTACTGTTTTCTATCAGTATGCAAGATGCGCACACTATCCCAGTGTTGTGCAGCTTCATTCTTCACCTGTCTGAAGCAGCCACTTTCTTCGGCTCCCGGAGGCCAAGAAGCGGCTTCTTCGCGCAAAGGCGATTGTGCCGGTCACAGTGCACTCCAGTGCGGCGGCTACTGACGAAATGTGCCCGGGACCGGCGCGCTTAGTTTCGGGGAGCCCGTACTTTCGTCTTTAGCGTCATTTTTGGTCTACATCATTGCAGAAAGGTTTTCCACTATGTTAAGCAAGGAGAAACTGTGCCAGCACAGAAAACATCTCCCATCGTGTTTTACATGTTGCACAGAGCTCTGCTGAAGTTTATGCACGAAGAAAAAGAAAGTTGTCCAGAACACCTTCCAACGGAATGTTCATATGTTTGGAAAAGGTACCAAAGTGGTAAGGTACTGCTTTCTATCAGATTGCAAGATGCGCACACTATCCCAGTGTTGTGCAGCTTCATTCTTCACCATTCCGAAGCAGCCGCTCTTTTGGGCTCCCGGAGGCGAAGAAGCGGCTTCTTCGAGCAAAGGCGATTGTGCCGGTCACTGTGCTCTGCAGTGCGGCGGCTACTGACGAAATGTGCCCGGGACCAGCACTTAGCTCCGGGGAGCTCCGTATCCTTCGTCTTTCCAGACTTTTGTGTCTACATCATTGCAGAATGGTTTTCCACTATGTTAAGCAAGGAGAAACTGTGCCAGCACGGAAAACATCGCCCATCGTGTTTTACATTTTGAAGAGAGCTCTGCAGAAGTTTATGCACGAAGAAAAAGAAAGTTGTCCAAAACACCTTCCTTAAAAATGTTCATGTGTTTGGAAAAGGTAGGACAGTGGTAAGGTACTGTTTTCTATCAGATTGCAAGCTGTGCACACAATCCCAGGGTTGTGCAGCTTCATTCTTCACCTTTCCGAAGCAGCCGCTCTCTCAGGCTCCCGGAGGCGAAGACGCGGCTTCTTCGAGTAAAGGCAATTGCACCCGTCACAGTGCACTCCAGTGCGGCGGCTTCTGCCGAAATGTGCCCGGGACCGGTGCTTAGCTCCGGGGAGATCCGTACTTTCGTCTTTATGGACTTTTGTGGCCTACATCATTGCAGAAAGGTTTTCCACTACGTTAGGCAAAGAGAAACTGTGCCAGCACAGAAAACATCTCCCATCGTGTTTTACATGTTGCAGAGAGCTCTGCAGCAGTTTATGCACGAAGAAAAAGAAAGTTGTCCAAAACACCTTCCAACGGAATGTTCATATGTCTGGAAAAGGTAGGACAGTGGTAAGGTACTGCTTTCTATCAGTTTGCAAGCTGCGCACACTATCCCAGTGTTTTGCAGCTTCATTGTTCACCATTCCGAAGCAGCCGCACTCTCCAGCTGCCGGAGGCGAAGATGCGGCTTCTTCGAGCAAAGACGATGGCGCCGGTCACAGTGCGCTGCAGTGCGGCAGCTTCTGCCGGAATGTGCCCGGGACCGGCGCTTAGCTCCGGGGAGCTCCGTATCCTTCGTCTTTAGCGACTTTTGTGGCCTACATCATTGCTGAAAGGTTTTCCACTACATTAGGCAAGGAGAAACTGTGCCAGCACAGAAAACATCTCCCATCGTGTTTTACATGTTGCAGAGAGCTCTGCTGAAGTTTATGAACGAAGAAAAAGAAAGTTGTTGAAAACACCTTCCAACCGAATGTTCATGTGTTTGGAAAAGGTAGGACAGTGTTAAGGTACGGTTATCTATCAGTCTGCAAGCTGCGCACACTATCCCAGTGTTGTGCAGCTTCATTCTTCACCTTTCCGAAGCTACTGGTCTCTCCGGCTCCCGGAGGCGAAGAAGCGGCTTCTTCGCGCAAAGGCGATTGGACCGGTCACTGTGCACTCCAGTGCGGCGGGTACTGACGAAATGT
The DNA here is from genome assembly GCF_047830755.1 of Zonotrichia albicollis. Lineage (NCBI taxonomy): Eukaryota > Metazoa > Chordata > Aves > Passeriformes > Passerellidae > Zonotrichia > Zonotrichia albicollis. The sequence goes on from NC_133860.1 coordinate 25,729,597, forward strand.
GCCCGGGACAGGGGCATAGCTCCTGGGAGCTCTGTATGCTTCGTCTTTAGCATCATTTTTGGTCTACATCATTGCAGAAAGGTTTTCCACTATGTTAAGCAAGGTGAAACTGTGCCAGCACAGAAAACATCTCCCATCGTGTTTTACATGTTGAAGAGAACTCTATAGAAGTTTATGCACGAAGAAAAAGAAAGTTGTCCAAAACACCATCCTACCGAATATTCATGTGTTTGGAAAATAAGAAGATTGGTAAGGTACTGTTTTCTATCAGTTTGCAAGATGCACACACTATCCCAGTGTTGTGCAGCTTCATTCTTCACCTGTCTGAAGCAGTAGCTCTCTCCGGCTCCAGGAGGCGAAGAAGCGGCATCTTCGCGCAAAGGCGATTGTGCCGGTCACAGTGCACTCCAGTGCGGCGGCTTCTGACGAAACGTGCCCGGGACCGGCGCTTAGCTCCGGGGACCTCCGTATCCTTCGTCTTTCGGGATTTTGTGGTCTACATCATTGCAGAAAGGTTTTCCACTATGTCTGGCATGGAGAAACTGTGCCAGCACAGAAAACATCTCCCATCGTGTTTTACATGTTGAAGAGAGCTCTGCAGAAGTTTATGCACGAAGAAAAAGAAAGTTGTCCAGAACACCTTCCAACCGAATGTTCATGTGTTTGGAAAAGGTAGGAGAATGATAAAGTACTGTTTTCTATCAGTTTACAAGCTGCGCACACTATCCCAATGTTGTGCAGCTTCATTCTTCACCTGTCTGAAGCAGCCACTCTCTTCGGCTCCTGGAGGCGAAAAGGCTTCTTCGCGCAAAGGCGATTGTGCCGGTCACAGTGCACTCCAGTGCGGCGGCTACTGACGAAATGTGCCCGGGACCGGCGCGCTTAGTTTCGGGGAGCTCCGTACTTTGGTCTTTAGCGTCATTTTTGGTCTACATCATTGCAGAAAGGTTTTCCACTATGTTAGGCAAGGAGAAACTGTGCCAGCACAGAAAACATCTCCCATCGTGTTTTATATGTTGAAGAGAGCTCTATAGAAGTTTATGCACGAAGAAAAACAAAGTTGTCCTAAACACCATCCTACCGAATATTCATGTGTTTGGAAAATAAGAAGATTGGTAAGGTACTGTTTTCTATCAGATTGCAAGCTGCGCATACTATCCCAGTGTTGTGCAGCTTCATTCTTCACCTTTCCGAAGCAGCCGCTCTCTCAGGCTCCCGGAGGCGAAGAAGCGGCTTCTTCGAGTAAAGGCAATTGCACCCGTTACAGTGCACTCCAGTGCGGCGGCTTCTGCCGAAATGTGCCCGGGACCGGTGCTTAGCTCCGGGGAGATCCGTACTTTCGTCTTTATGGACTTTTGTGGCCTACATCATTGCAGAAAGGTTTTCCACTACGTTAGGCAAAGAGAAACTGTGCCAGCACAGAAAACATCTCCCATCGTGTTTTACATGTTGCAGAGAGCTCTGCAGCAGTTTATGCACGAAGAAAAAGAAAGTTGTCCAGAACACCTTCCAACGGAATGTTCATATGTCTGGAAAAGGTAGGACAGTGGTAAGGTACTGCTTTCTATCAGTTTGCAAGCTGCGCACACTATCCCAGTGTTGTGCAGCTTCATTGTTCACCATTCCGAAGCAGCCGCACTCTCCAGCTGCCGGAGGCGAAGATGCGGCTTCTTCGAGCAAAGACGATGGCGCCGGTCACAGTGCGCTGCAGTGCGGCAGCTTCTGCCGGAATGTGCCCGGGACCGGCGCTTAGCTCCGGGGAGATCCGTATCCTTCGTCTTTAGCGACTTTTGTGGCCTACATCATTGCTGAAAGGTTTTCCACTACGTTAGGCAAGGAGAAACTGTGCCAGCACAGAAAACATCTCCCATCGTGTTTTACATGTTGCAGAGAGCTCTGCTGAAGTTTATGAACGAAGAAAAAGAAAGTTGTCCAGAACACCTTCCAACCGAATGTTCATGTGTTTGGAAAAGGTAGGACAGTGGTAAGGTACTGCTTTCTATCAGTTTGCAAGCTGCGCACACTATCCCAGTGTTGTGCAGCTTCATTGTTCACCATTCCGAAGCAGCCGCACTCTCCAGCTGCCGGAGGCGAAGATGCGGCTTCTTCGAGCAAAGGCGATTGCGCCGGACACAGTGCGCTGCGGTGCGGCAGCTTCTGCCGGAATGTGCCCGGGACCGGCGCTTAGCTCCGGGGAGCTCCGTATCCTTCGTCTTTAGCGTCTTTTGTCGTCTACATCATTGCAGAAAGGTTTTCCACTATGTTAGGCAAGGAGAAATTGTGCCAGCACAGAAAACATCTCCCATCGTGTTTTACATGTTCCAGAGAGCTCTACAGAGTGTGTTGCAAGACGAAAAACCAAGTTGTCCAAAACACCTTCCAAACGAATGTTCATGTGTTTGGAAAAGGTAGGAAAGTGGTAAGGTACTGTTTTCTATCAGTTTGCAAGCTGTGCACACTATCCCAGTGTTGTGCAGCTTCATTCTTCACCTTTCCAAAGAAGCCGCTCTCTCCGGCTTCCGGACGCGAAGAAGCGGCTTCTTCGCGCAAAGGCAATTGTTCCGGTCACAGTGCTACGAAGTGCGGCGGCTTCTGACGAATTGTGCCAGGCACCGGGGCTATGTCCGGGACATCCGTGCCTTTTTCTTCTGGACTTCTCTGGTCAACATCATGGCAAAAATCTTTTCCAATATGTCTGGCAAGGAGAAACTGTGCCAACACAGAAAACATCTCCCATCGTGTTTTAAATGTTGCAGAGAGCTCTACAGAGTGTGTTGCAAGAAGAAAAACAAAATTGTCCAAAACACCTTCCAATCGAATGTTCATGTGTTTGGAAAAGGTAGACGACTGTAAGGTACTGTTTTCTATCAGTATGCAAGATGCGCACACTATCCCAGTGTTGTGCAGCTTCATTCTTCACCTGTCTGAAGCAGCCACTTTCTTCGGCTCCCGGAGGCGAAGAAGCGGCTTCTTCGCGCAAAGGCGATTGTGCCGGTCACAGTGCACTCCAGTGCGGCGGCTACTGACGAAATGTGCCCGGGACCGGCGCGCTTAGTTTCGGGGAGCCCGTACTTTCGTCTTTAGCGTCATTTTTGGTCTACATCATTGCAGAAAGGTTTTCCACTATGTTAAGCAAGGAGAAACTGTGCCAGCACAGAAAACATCTCCCATCGTGTTTTACATGTTGCACAGAGCTCTGCTGAAGTTTATGCACGAAGAAAAAGAAAGTTGTCCAGAACACCTTCCAACGGAATGTTCATATGTTTGGAAAAGGTACCAAAGTGGTAAGGTACTGCTTTCTATCAGATTGCAAGATGCGCACACTATCCCAGTGTTGTGCAGCTTCATTCTTCACCTTTCCGAAGCAGCCGCTCTTTTGGGCTCCCGGAGGCGAAGAAGCGGCTTCTTCGAGCAAAGGCGATTGTGCCGGTCACTGTGCTCTGCAGTGCGGCGGCTACTGACGAAATGTGCCCGGGACCAGCACTTAGCTCCGGGGAGCTCCGTATCCTTCGTCTTTCCAGACTTTTGTGGTCTACATCATTGCAGAATGGTTTTCCACTATGTTAAGCAAGGAGAAACTGTGCCAGCACGGAAAACATCGCCCATCGTGTTTTACATTTTGAAGAGAGCTCTGCAGAAGTTTATGCACGAAGAAAAAGAAAGTTGTCCAAAACACCTTCCTTAAAAATGTTCATGTGTTTGGAAAAGGTAGGACAGTGGTAAGGTACTGTTTTCTATCAGATTGCAAGCTGTGCACACAATCCCAGGGTTGTGCAGCTTCATTCTTCACCTTTCCGAAGTAGCCGCTCTCTCCGGCTTCCGGAGGCGAAGAAGCGGCTTCTTCGAGCAAAGGCGATTGCGCCGGTCACAGTGCGCTGCAGTGCGGCAGCTTCTGCCGGAATGTGCCCGGGACAGGCGGTTAGCTCCGGGTACATCCATACAATCTTCTTTCTGGACTTTTGTGGTCTACATCATGCAAAAAACATTTCCCCTATGTCTGGCAAGGAGACACTGTGCCAACACAGAAAACATATCCCTTCTTGTTTTACATGTTGCAGAGAGCTCTGCAGAAGTTTAAGCACGAAGAAAAAGAAAGTTGTGCAAAACACCTTCCAATGGCATGTTCATGTGTTTGTAAAAGGTAGGACAGTGGTAAGGTACTGTTTTCTATCAGTTTGCAAGCTGCGCACACTATCCCAGTGTTGTGCAGCTTCATTCTTCACCTTTCCGAAGCAGCCGCTCTTTTGGGCTCCCGGAGGCGAAGAAGCGGCTTCTTCGAGCAAAGGCGATTGTGCCGGTCACTGTGCTCTGCAGTGCGGCGGCTTCTGACAAAATGTGCCCGGGACCAGCACTTAGCTCCGGGGAGCTCCGTATCCTTCGTCTTTCCAGACTTTTGTGGTCTACATCATTGCAGAATGGTTTTCCACTATGTTAGGCAAGGAAAAATTGTGCCAGCACAGAAAACATCTCCCATCGTGTTTTATATGTTGTAGAGAACTCTGCAGAAGTTTATGCACGAAGAAAAAGAAAGTTGTCCAAAACACCTTCCTTAAAAATGTTCATGTGTTTGGAAAAGGTAGGAGAGTGGTAAGGTACTGCTTTGGATCTGTTTGCAAGCTGCGCACACTATCCCAGTGTTGTGCAGCTTTATTCTCACCTGTCGGAAGCAGCCACTTTCTTGGGCTCCTGGAGGCGAAGAGGCTTCTTCGCGCAAAGGCGATTGTACCGGTCACTGTGCTCTGCAGTGCGGCGGCATCTGTCGAAATATGCCCGGGACCGGCGCTTAGCACCGGGGACCTCCGTACTTTCGTCTTTCTGGACTTTTGTGGCCTACATCATTGCAGAAAGGTTTTCCCCTATGTTAAGCAAGGAGAAACTGTGCCAGCACAGAAAACATCTCCCATCGTGTTTTACATGTTGCAGAGAGCTCTGCAGAAGTTTAAGCACGAATAAAATTAACTTGTCCAAAACACCTTCCAACCGAATGTTCATGTGTTTGGAAAAGGTAGGACAGTGGTAAGGTACGGTTATCTATCAGTCTGCAAGCTGCGCACACTATCCCAGTGTTTTGCAGCTTCATTCTCACCTTACCGAAGCTACTGGTCTCTCCGGCTCCCGGAGGCGAAGAAGCGGCTTCTTCGCGCAAAGGCGATTGTACCGGTCACTGTGCACTCCAGTGCGGCGGCTACTGACGAAATGTGCCCGGGACCGGCGCGCTTAGTTTCGGGGAGCTCCGTACTTTGGTCTTTAGCGTCATTTTTGGTCTACATCATTGCAGAAAGGTTTTCCACTATGTTAGGCAAGGAGAAACTGTGCCAGCACAGAAAACATCTCCCATCGTGTTTTATATGTTGAAGAGAGCTCTACAGAAGTTTATGCACGAAGAAAAACAAAGTTGTCCTAAACACCATCCTACCGAATATTCATGTGTTTGGAAAATAAGAAGATTGGTAAGGTACTGTTTTCTATCAGATTGCAAGCTGCGCATACTATCCCAGTGTTGTGCAGCTTCATTCTTCACCTTTCCGAAGCAGCCGCTCTCTCAGGCTCCCGGAGGCGAAGAAGCGGCTTCTTCGAGTAAAGGCAATTGCACCCGTCACAGTGCACTCCAGTGCGGCGGCTTCTGCCGAAATGTGCCCGGGACCGGTGCTTAGCTCCGGGGAGATCCGTACTTTCGTCTTTATGGACTTTTGTGGCCTACATCATTGCAGAAAGGTTTTCCACTACGTTAGGCAAAGAGAAACTGTGCCAGCACAGAAAACATCTCCCATCGTGTTTTACATGTTGCAGAGAGCTCTGCAGCAGTTTATGCACGAAGAAAAAGAAAGTTGGCCAGAACACCTTCCAACGGAATGTTCATATGTCTGGAAAAGGTAGGACAGTGGTAAGGTACTGCTTTCTATCAGTTTGCAAGATGCGCACACTATCCCAGTGTTGTGCAGCTTCATTGTTCACCATTCCGAAGCAGCCGCACTCTCCAGCTGCCGGAGGCGAAGATGCGGCTTCTTCGAGCAAAGACGATTGCGCCGGTCACAGTGCGCTGCAGTGCGGCAGCTTCTGCCGGAATGTGCCCGGGACCGGCGCTTAGCTCCGGGGAGCTCCGTATCCTTCGTCTTTAGCGACTTTTGTGGCCTACATCATTGCTGAAAGGTTTTCCACTACGTTAGGCAAGGAGAAACTGTGCCAGCACAGAAAACATCTTCCATGGTGTTTTACATTTTGAAGAGAGCTCTGCAGAAGTTTATGCACAAAGAAAGAGAAGGTTGTTGAAAGCACCTTCCAACTGATTGGTCATGTGTTTGGAAAAGGTAGGACAGTGGTAAGGTACTGTTTTCTATCAGTTTGCAAGCTGCGCACACTATCCCAGTGTTGTGCAGCTTCATTCTTCACCTGTCTGAAGCAGCCACTCTCTTCGGCTCCTGGAGGCGAAGAAGCGGCTTCTTCGCTCAAAGGCGATTGTGCCGGTCACAGTGCACTCCAGTGCGGCGGCTACTGACGAAATGTGCCCGGGACCGGCGCGCTTAGTTTCGGGGAGCCCGTACTTTCGTCTTTAGCGTCATTTTTTGGTCTACATCATTGCAGAAAGGTTTTCCACTATGTTAAGCAAGGAGAAACTGTGCCAGCACAGAAAACATCTCCCATCGTGTTTTACATGTTGCAGAGAGCTCTGCAGAAGTTTATGCACGAAGAAAAAGAAAGTTGTCCAGAACACCTTCCAACGGAATGTTCATATGTTTGGAAAAGGTAGCAAAGTGGTAAGGTACTGCTTTCTATTAGATTGCAAGATGCGCACACTATCCCAGTGTTGTGCAGCTTCATTCTTCACCATTCCGAAGCAGCCGCTCTTTTGGGCTCCCGGAGGCGAAGAAGCGGCTTCTTCGAGCAAAGGCGATTGTGCCGGTCACTGTGCTCTGCAGTGCGGCGGCTTCTGACAAAATGTGCCCGGGACCAGCACTTAGCTCCGGGGAGCTCCGTATCCTTCGTCTTTCCAGACTTTTGTGGTCTACATCATTGCAGAATGGTTTTCCACTATGTTAAGCAAGGAGAAACTGTGCCAGCACGGAAAACATCGCCCATCGTGTTTTACATTTTGAAGAGAGCTCTGCAGAAGTTTATGCACGAAGAAAAAGAAAGTTGTCGAAAACACCTTCCTTAAAAATGTTCATGTGTTTGGAAAAGGTAGGACAGTGGTAAGGTACTGTTTTCTATCAGATTGCAAGCTGTGCACACAATCCCAGGGTTGTGCAGCTTCATTCTTCACCTTTCCGAAGTAGCCGCTCTCTCCGGCTTCCGGAGGCGAAGAAGCGGCTTCTTCGAGCAAAGGCGATTGCGCCGGTCACAGTGCGCTGCAGTGCGGCAGCTTCTGCCGGAATGTGCCCGGGACAGGCGGTTAGCTCCGGGTACATCCATACAATCTTCTTTCTGCACTTTTGTGGTCTACATCATGCAAAAAACATTTCCCCTATGTCTGGCAAGGAGACACTGTGCCAACACAGAAAACATCTCCCTTCTTGTTTTACATGTTGCAGAGAGCTCTGCTGAAGTTTAAGCACGAAGAAAAAGAAAGTTGTGCAAAACACCTTCCAATGGCATGTTCATGTGTTTGTAAAAGGTAGGACAGTTGTAAGGTACTGTTTTCTATCAGTTTGCAAGCTGCGCACACTATCCCAGTGTTGTGCAGCTTCATTCTTCACCTTTCCGAAGCAGCCGCTCTTTTGGGCTCCCGGAGGCGAAGATGCGGCTTCTTCGAGCAAAGGCGATTGTGCCGGTCACTGTGCTCTGCAGTGCGGCGGCTTCTGACAAAATGTTCCCGGGACCAGCACTTAGCTCCGGGGAGCTCCGTATCCTTCGTCTTTCCAGACTTTTGTGGTCTACATCATTGCAGAATGGTTTTCCACTATGTTAGGCAAGGAAAAATTGTGCCAGCACAGAAAACATCTCCCATCGTGTTTTATATGTTGTAGAGAACTCTGCAGAAGTTTATGCAGGAAGAAAAAGAAAGTTGTCCAAAACACCTTCCTTAAAAATGTTCATGTGTTTGGAAAAGGTAGGAGAGTGGTAAGGTACTGCTTTGGATCTGTTTGCAAGCTGCGCACACTATCCCAGTGTTGTGCAGCTTTATTCTCACCTGTCGGAAGCAGCCACTTTCTTGGGCTCCTGGAGGCGAAGAGGCTTCTTCGCGCAAAGGCGATTGTACCGGTCACTGTGCTCTGCAGTGCGGCGGCATCTGTCGAAATATGCCCGGGACCGGCGCTTAGCTCCGGGGACCTCCGTACTTTCGTCTTTCTGGACTTTTGTGGCCTACATCATTGCAGAAAGGTTTTCCACTATGTTAGGCAAGGAGAAACTGTGCCAGCACAGAAAACATCTCCCATCGTGTTTTACATGTTGCAGAGAGCTCTGCTGAAGTTTATGAACGAAGAAAAAGAAAGTTGTCCAGAACACCTTCCAACCGAATGTTCATGTGTTTGGAAAAGGTAGGAGAATGGTAAGGTACTGCTTTCTATCAGTTTACAAGCTGCGCACACTATCCCAGTGTTGTGCAGCTTCATTCTTCACCTGTCTGAAGCAGCCACTCTCTTCGGCTCCTGGAGGCGAAGAAGCGGCTTCTTCGCGCAAAGGCGATTGTGCCGGTCACAGTGCACTCCAGTGCGGCGGCTACTGACGAAATGTGCCCGGGACCGGCGCGCTTAGTTTCGGGGAGCTCCGTACTTTGGTCTTTAGCGTCATTTTTGGTCTACATCATTGCAGAAAGGTTTTCCACTATGTTAGGCAAGGAGAAACTGTGCCAGCACAGAAAACATCTCCCATCGTGTTTTATATGTTGAAGACAGCTCTACAGAAGTTTATGCACGAAGAAAAACAAAGTTGTTGAAAACACCTTCCAACCGAATATTCATGTGTTTGGAAAATAAGAAGATTGGTAAGGTACTGTTTTCTATCAGATTGCAAGCTGCGCACACTATCCCAGTGTTGTGCAGCTTCATTCTTCACCATTCCGAAGCAGCCGCACTCTCCAGCTGCCGGAGGCGAAGATGCGGCTTCTTCGAGCAAAGGCGATTGCGCCGGACACAGTGCGCTGCGGTGCGGCAGCTTCTGCCGGAATGTGCCCGGGACCGGCGCTTAGCTCCGGGGAGCTCCGTATCCTTCGTCTTTGGCGTCTTTTGTCGTCTACATCATTGCAGAAAGGTTTTCCACTATGTTAGGCAAGGAGAAATTGTGCCAGCAGAGAAAACATCTCCCATCGTGTTTTACATGTTCCAGAGAGCTCTACAGAGTGTGTTGCAAGACGAAAAACCAAGTTGTCCAAAACACCTTCCAAACGAATGTTCATGTGTTTGGAAAAGGTAGGAAATTGGTAAGGTACTGTTTTCTATCAGTTTGCAAGCTGTGCACACTATCCCAGTGTTGTGCAGCTTCATTCTTCACCTTTCCGAAGCAGCCGCGCTTTTGGGCTCCCGGAGGCGAAGAAGCGGCTTCTTCGAGCAAAGGCGATTGTGCCGGTCACTGTGCTCTGCAGTGCGGCGGCTTCTGACAAAATGTTCCCGGGACCAGCACTTAGCTCCGGGGAGCTCCGTATCCTTCGTCTTTCCAGACTTTTGTGGTCTACATCATTGCAGAATGGTTTTCCACTATGTCTGGCATGGAGAAACTGTGCCAGCACAGAAAACATCTCCCATCGTGTTTTACATGTTCCAGAGAGCTCTGCTGAAGTTTATGCACCAAGAAAAAGAAAGTTGTTGAAAACACCTTCCAACTAAATGTTCATGTGTTTGGAAAAGGTAGGAGAGTGGTAAGGTACTGTTTTCTATCAGATTGCAAGCTGGGCACACTATCCCAGGGTTGTGCAGCTTCATTCTTCACCTTTCCGAAGCAGCCGCACTCTCCAGCTGCCGGAGGCGAAGATGCGGCTTCTTCGAGCAAAGGAAATTGCACCCGTCACAGTGCACTCCAGGGCGGCGGCTTCTTCTGAAATGTGCCCGGGACCTGCGCTTAGCTCCGGGGACCTCCGTACTTTCTTCTTTCCGGACTTTTGTGGCCTACATCATTGCAGAAAGGTTTTCCACTATGTTAAGCAAGGAGAAACTGTGCCAGCACAGAAAACATCTCCCATCGTGTTTTATATGTTGAAGAGAGCTCTGCTGAAGTTTATGCACGAAGAAAAAGAAAGTTGTCCAAAACACCTTCCAATCGAATGTTCATGTGTTTGGAAAAGGTAGGAGAGAAGTAAGGTACTGTTTTGGATCAGTTTGCAAGCTGCGCACACTATCCCAGGGTTGTGCAGCTTCATTCTTCACCTGTCTGAAGCAGCCACTGTCTTCGGCTCCTGGAGGCGAAGAGGCTTCTTCGCGGAAAGGCGATTGTGCCGGTCACTGTGCACTCCAGTGCGCCGGCTACTGACGAGATGTGCACCGGGACCGGCGCTTAGTTTCGGGGAGATCCGTACTTTCGTCTTTAGCGTCATTTTTGGTCTACATCATTGCAGAAAGGTTTTCCACTACGTTAGGCAAGGAGAAACTGTGCCAGCACAGAAAACATCGCCCATCGTGTTTTAAATGTTGCAGAGAGCTCTACAGAGTGTGTTGCAAGAAGAAAAACAAAATTGTCCAAAACACCTTCCAATCGAATGTTCATGTGTTTGGAAAAGGTAGACGACTGTAAGGTACTGTTTTCTATCAGTATGCAAGATGCGCACACTATCCCAGTGTTGTGCAGCTTCATTCTTCACCTGTCTGAAGCAGCCACTTTCTTCGGCTCCCGGAGGCGAAGAAGCGGCTTCTTCGCGCAAAGGCGATTGTGCCGGTCACAGTGCACTCCAGTGCGGCGGCTTCTTCTGAAATGTGCCCGGGATTGGGGCATAGCTCCGGGGATCTCCGTACTTTCGTCTTTCTGGACTTTTGTGGCCTACATCATTGCAGAAAGGTTTTCCACTATGTTAAGCAAGGAGAAACTGTGCCAGCACAGAAAACATCGCCCATCGTGTTTTATATGTTGCAGAGAGCTCTGCTGAAGTTTATGCACGAAGAAAAAGAAAGTTGTTGAAAACACCTTCCAACCGAATGTTCATGTGTTTGGAAAAGGTAGGAGAGTGGTAAGGTACTGTTTTCTATCAGTTTGCAAGCTGCGCACACTATCCCAGTGTTGTGCAGCTTCATTGTTCACCTTTCCGAAGCAGCCGCAACTCTCCAGCTGCCGGAGGCGAAGATGCGGCTTCTTCGAGCAAAGGCAATTGCACCCGTCACAGTGCACTCCAGTGCGGTGGCTTCTGCCGAAATGTGCCCGGGACCGGGGCATAGCTCCTGGGAGCTCTGTATGCTTCGTCTTTAGCATCATTTTTGGTCTACATCATTGCAGAAAGGTTTTCCACTATGTCTGGCATGGAGAAACTGTGCCAGCACAGAAAACATCTCCCATCGTGTTTTACATGTTGCAGAGAGCTCTGCTGAAGTTTATGCACGAAGAAAAAGAAAGTTGTTGAAAACACCTTCCAACTAAATGTTCTTGTGTTTGGAAAAGGTAGCAAAGTGGTAAGGTACTGTTTTCTATCAGTTTGCAAGCTGAGCACACTATCCCAGTGTTGTGCAGCTTCATTCTTCACCTTTCCGAAGTAGCCGCACACTCCAGCTGCCGGAGGCGAAGATGCGGCTTCTTCGAGCAAAGGAAATTGCACCCTTCACAGTGCACTCCAGTGCGGCGGCTTCTTCTGAAATGTGCCCGGGACCTGCGCTTAGCTCCGGGGACCTCCGTACGTTCTTCTTTCTGGACTTTTGTGGCCTACATCATTGCAGAAAGGTTTTCCACTATGTTAAGCAAGGAGAAACTGTGCCAGCACAGAAAACATCTCCCATCGTGTTTTACATGTTGAAGAGAGCTCTGCTGAAGTTTATGCACGAAGAAAAAGAAAGTTGTCCAAAACACCTTCCAATCGAATGTTCATGTGTTTGGAAAAGGTAGGAGAGAAGTAAGGTACTGTTTTGGATCAGTTTGCAAGCTGCGCACACTATCCCAGTGTTGTGCAGCTTCATTCTTCACCTGTCTGAAGCAGCCACTGTCTTCGGCTCCTGGAGGCGAAGAGGCTTCTTCGCGGAAAGGCGATTGTGCCGGTCACTGTGCACTCCAGTGCGCCGGCTACTGACGAGATGTGCACCGGGACCGGCGCTTACTTTCGGGGAGATCCGTACTTTCGTCTTTAGCGTCATTTTTGGTCTACATCATTGCAGAAAGGTTTTCCACTACGTTAGGCAAGGAGAAACTCTGCCAGCACAGAAAACAACTTCCATGGTGTTTTACATTTTGCAGAGAGCTCTGCAGAAGTTTATGCACAAAGAAAGAGAAGGTTGTTGAAAGCACCTTCCAACTGATTGGTCATGTGTTTGGAAAAGGTAGGACAGTGGTAAGGTACTGTTTTCTATCAGTTTGCAAGCTGCGCACACTATCCCAGTGTTGTGCAGCTTCATTCTTCACCTGTCTGAAGCAGCCACTCTCTTCGGCTCCTGGAGGCGAAGAAGCGGCTTCTTCGCTCAAAGGCGATTGTGCCGGTCACAGTGCACTCCAGTGCGGCGGCTACTGACGAAATGTGCCCGGGACCGGCGCGCTTAGTTTCGGGGAGCCCGTACTTTCGTCTTTAGCGTCATTTTTTGGTCTACATCATTGCAGAAAGGTTTTCCACTATGTTAAGCAAGGAGAAACTGTGCCAGCACAGAAAACATCTCCCATCGTGTTTTACATGTTGCAGAGAGCTCTGCAGAAGTTTATGCACGAAGAAAAAGAAAGTTGTCCAGAACACCTTCCAACGGAATGTTCATATGTTTGGAAAAGGTAGCAAAGTGGTAAGGTACTGCTTTCTATTAGATTGCAAGATGCGCACACTATCCCAGTGTTGTGCAGCTTCATTCTTCACCATTCCGAAGCAGCCGCTCTTTTGGGCTCCCGGAGGCGAAGAAGCGGCTTCTTCGAGCAAAGGCGATTGTGCCGGTCACTGTGCTCTGCAGTGCGGCGGCTTCTGACAAAATGTGCCCGGGACCAGCACTTAGCTCCGGGGAGCTCCGTATCCTTCGTCTTTCCAGACTTTTGTGGTCTACATCATTGCAGAATGGTTTTCCACTATGTTAAGCAAGGAGAAACTGTGCCAGCACGGAAAACATCTCCCATCGTGTTTTACATGTTGCAGAGAGCTCTGCTGAAGTTTATGAACGAAGAAAAAGAAAGTTGTCCAGAACAGCTTCCAACCGAATGTTCATGTGTTTGGAAAAGGTAGGAGAATGGTAAGGTACTGCTTTCTATCAGTTTACAAGCTGCGCACACTATCCCAGTGTTGTGCAGCTTCATTCTTCACCTGTCTGAAGCAGCCACTCTCTTCGGCTCCTGGAGGCGAAGAAGCGGCTTCTTCGCGCAAAGGCGATTGTGCCGGTCACAGTGCACTCCAGTGCGGCGGCTACTGACGAAATGTGCCCGGGACCGGCGCGCTTAGTTTCGGGGAGCTCCGTACTTTGGTCTTTAGCGTCATTTTTGGTCTACATCATTGCAGAAAGGTTTTCCACTATGTTAGGCAAGGAGAAACTGTGCCAGCACAGAAAACATCTCCCATCGTGTTTTATATGTTGAAGAGAGCTCTACAGAAGTTTATGCACGAAGAAAAACAAAGTTGTTGAAAACACCTTCCAACCGAATATTCATGTGTTTGGAAAATAAGAAGATTGGTAAGGTACTGTTTTCTATCAGATTGCAAGCTGCGCACACTATCCCAGTGTTGTGCAGCTTCATTCTTCACCATTCCGAAGCAGCCGCACTCTCCAGCTGCCGGAGGCGAAGATGCGGCTTCTTCGAGCAAAGGCGATTGCGCCGGACACAGTGCGCTGCGGTGCGGCAGCTTCTGCCGGAATGTGCCCGGGACCGGCGCTTAGCTCCGGGGAGCTCCGTATCCTTCGTCTTTGGCGTCTTTTGTCGTCTACATCATTGCAGAAAGGTTTTCCACTATGTTAGGCAAGGAGAAATTGTGCCAGCAGAGAAAACATCTCCCATCGTGTTTTACATGTTCCAGAGAGCTCTACAGAGTGTGTTGCAAGACGAAAAACCAAGTTGTCCAAAACACCTTCCAAACGAATGTTCATGTGTTTGGAAAAGGTAGGAAATTGGTAAGGTACTGTTTTCTATCAGTTTGCAAGCTGTGCACACTATCCCAGTGTTGTGCAGCTTCATTCTTCACCTTTCCGAAGCAGCCGCGCTTTTGGGCTCCCGGAGGCGAAGAAGCGGCTTCTTCGAGCAAAGGCGATTGTGCCGGTCACTGTGCTCTGCAGTGCGGCGGCTTCTGACAAAATGTTCCCGGGACCAGCACTTAGCTCCGGGGAGCTCCGTATCCTTCGTCTTTCCAGACTTTTGTGGTCTACATCATTGCAGAATGGTTTTCCACTATGTCTGGCATGGAGAAACTGTGCCAGCACAGAAAACATCTCCCATCGTGTTTTATATGTTGTAGAGAACTCTGCAGAAGTTTATGCACGAAGAAAAAGAAAGTTGTCCAAAACACCTTCCTTAAAAATGTTCATGTGTTTGGAAAAGGTAGGAGAGTGGTAAGGTACTGCTTTGGATCTGTTTGCAAGCTGCGCACACTATCCCAGTGTTGTGCAGCTTTATTCTCACCTGTCGGAAGCAGCCACTTTCTTGGGCTCCTGGAGGCGAAGAGGCTTCTTCGCGCAAAGGCGATTGTACCGGTCACTGTGCTCTGCAGTGCGGCGGCATCTGTCGAAATATGCCCGGGACCGGCGCTTAGCACCGGGGACCTCCGTACTTTCGTCTTTCTGGACTTTTGTGGCCTACATCATTGCAGAAAGGTTTTCCCCTATGTTAAGCAAGGAGAAACTGTGCCAGCACAGAAAACATCTCCCATCGTGTTTTACATGTTGCAGAGAGCTCTGCAGAAGTTTAAGCACGAATAAAATTAACTTGTCCAAAACACCTTCCAACCGAATGTTCATGTGTTTGGAAAAGGTAGGACAGTGGTAAGGTACGGTTATCTATCAGTCTGCAAGCTGCGCACACTATCCCAGTGTTTTGCAGCTTCATTCTCACCTTACCGAAGCTACTGGTCTCTCCGGCTCCCGGAGGCGAAGAAGCGGCTTCTTCGCGCAAAGGCGATTGTACCGGTCACTGTGCACTCCAGTGCGGCGGCTACTGACGAAATGTGCCCGGGACCGGCGCGCTTAGTTTCGGGGAGCTCCGTACTTTGGTCTTTAGCGTCATTTTTGGTCTACATCATTGCAGAAAGGTTTTCCACTATGTTAGGCAAGGAGAAACTGTGCCAGCACAGAAAACATCTCCCATCGTGTTTTATATGTTGAAGAGAGCTCTACAGAAGTTTATGCACGAAGAAAAACAAAGTTGTCCTAAACACCATCCTACCGAATATTCATGTGTTTGGAAAATAAGAAGATTGGTAAGGTACTGTTTTCTATCAGATTGCAAGCTGCGCATACTATCCCAGTGTTGTGCAGCTTCATTCTTCACCTTTCCGAAGCAGCCGCTCTCTCAGGCTCCCGGAGGCGAAGAAGCGGCTTCTTCGAGTAAAGGCAATTGCACCCGTCACAGTGCACTCCAGTGCGGCGGCTTCTGCCGAAATGTGCCCGGGACCGGTGCTTAGCTCCGGGGAGATCCGTACTTTCGTCTTTATGGACTTTTGTGGCCTACATCATTGCAGAAAGGTTTTCCACTACGTTAGGCAAAGAGAAACTGTGCCAGCACAGAAAACATCTCCCATCGTGTTTTACATGTTGCAGAGAGCTCTGCAGCAGTTTATGCACGAAGAAAAAGAAAGTTGGCCAGAACACCTTCCAACGGAATGTTCATATGTCTGGAAAAGGTAGGACAGTGGTAAGGTACTGCTTTCTATCAGTTTGCAAGATGCGCACACTATCCCAGTGTTGTGCAGCTTCATTGTTCACCATTCCGAAGCAGCCGCACTCTCCAGCTGCCGGAGGCGAAGATGCGGCTTCTTCGAGCAAAGACGATTGCGCCGGTCACAGTGCGCTGCAGTGCGGCAGCTTCTGCCGGAATGTGCCCGGGACCGGCGCTTAGCTCCGGGGAGCTCCGTATCCTTCGTCTTTAGCGACTTTTGTGGCCTACATCATTGCTGAAAGGTTTTCCACTACGTTAGGCAAGGAGAAACTGTGCCAGCACAGAAAACATCTCCCATCGTGTTTTACATGTTGCAGAGAGCTCTGCTGAAGTTTATGAACGAAGAAAAAGAAAGTTGTTATAAACACCTTCCAACCGAATGTTCATGTGTTTGGAAAAGGTAGGACAGTGGTAAGGTACTGCTTTCTATCAGTTTGCAAGCTGCGCACACTATCCCAGTGTTGTGCAGCTTCATTCTTCACCTTTCCGAAGCAGCCGCACTCTCCAGCTGCCGGAGGCGAAGATGCGGCTTCTTCGAGCAAAGGCGATTGCGCCGGTCACAGTGCTCTGCAGTGCTGCGGCTTCTGCCGGAATGTGCCCGGGACCGGCGCTTAGCTCCGGGGAGCTCCGTATCCTTCGTCTTTAGCGTCTTTTGTCGTCTACATCATTGCAGAATGGTTTTCCACTATGTTAGGCAAGGAGAAATTGTGCCAGCACAGAAAACATCTCCCATCGTGTTTTATATGTTGTAGAGAGCTCTGCAGAAGTTTATGCACGAAGAAAAAGAAAGTTGTCCAAAACTCCTTCCAACAGAATGTTCATGTGTTTGGAAAAGGTAGGAGAGTGGTAAGGTACTGCTTTGGATCTGTTTGCAAGCTGCGCACACTATCCCAGTGTTGTGCAGCTTTATTCTCACCTTTCGGAAGCAGCCACTTTCTTCGGCTCCTGGAGGCGAAGAGGCTTCTTCGCGCAAAGGCGATTGTACCGGTCACTGTGCTCTGCAGAGCGGCGGCATCTGTCGAAATGTGCCCGGGACCGGCGCTTAGCTCCGGGGAGCTCCGTATCCTTCGTCTTTAGCGACTTTTGTGGCCTACATCATTGCAGAAAGGTTTTCCACTATGTTAGGCAAGGAGAAACTGTGCCAGCACAGAAAACATCTCCCATCGTGTTTTACATGTTGCAGAGAGCTCTGCAGAAGTTTAAGCACGAATAAAATTAACTTGTCCAAAACACCTTCCAACCGAATGTTCATGTGTTTGGAAAAGGTAGGACAGTGGTAAGGTACGGTTATCTATCAGTCTGCAAGCTGCGCACACTATCCCAGTGTTGTGCAGCTTCATTCTTCACCTTTCCGAAGCTACTGGTCTCTCCGGCTCCCGGAGGCGAAGAAGCGGCTTCTTCGCGCAAAGGCGATTGTACCGGTCACTGTGCACTCCAGTGAGGCGGCTTCTTCTGAAATGTGCCCGGGACTGGGGCATAGCTCCTGGGAGCTCTGTATGCTTCGTCGTTAGCATCATTTTTGGTCTACATCATTGCAGAAAGGTTTTCCACTATGTCTGGCATGGAGAAACTGTGCCAGCACAGAAAACATCTCCCATCGTGTTTTACATGTTGCAGAGAGCTCTGCAGAAGTTCAAGCACGAAGAAAAAGAAAGTTGTCCAAAACACCTTCCAACCGAATGTTCATGTGTTTGGAAAAGGTAGGAGAGTGGTAAGGTACTGTTTTCTATCAGTATGCAAAATGCGCTCACTATCCCAGTGTTGTGCAGCTTCATTCTTCACCTGTCTGAAGCAGCCACTTTCTTCGGCTCCCGGAGGCGAAGAAGAGGCATCTTCGCGCAAAGGCGATTGTGCCGGTCACAGTGCACTCCAGTGCGGCGGCTTCTTCTGAAATGTGCCCGGGATTGGGGCATAGCTCCGAGGATCTCCGTACTTCGGTCTTAATGGACTTTTGTGGTCTACATCATTGCAGAAAGGTTTTCCACTATGTTAAGCAAGGAGAAACTGTGCCAGCACAGAAAACATCTCCCATCGTGTTTACATGTTGCAGAGAGCTCTGCAGAAGTTTAAGCACGAATAAAATTAACTTGTCCAAAACACCTTCCAACCGAATGTTCATGTGTTTGGAAAAGGTAGGACAGTGGTAAGGTACGGTTATCTATCAGTCTGCAAGCTGCGCACACTATCCCAGTGTTTTGCAGCTTCATTCTCACCTTACCGAAGCTACTGGTCTCTCCGGCTCCCGGAGGCGAAGAAGCGGCTTCTTCGCGCAAAGGCGATTGGACCGGTCACTGTGCACTCCAGTGCGGCGGCTACTGACGAAATGTGCCCGGGACAGGGGCATAGCTCCTGGGAGCTCTGTATGCTTCGTCTTTAGCATCATTTTTGGTCTACATCATTGCAGAAAGGTTTTCCACTATGTTAAGCAAGGAGAAACTGTGCCAGCACAGAAAACATCTCCCATCGTGTTTTACATGTTGAAGAGAACTCTATAGAAGTTTATGCACGAAGAAAAAGAAAGTTGTCCAAAACACCATCCTACCGAATATTCATGTGTTTGGAAAATAAGAAGATTGGTAAGGTACTGTTTTCTATCAGTTTGCAAGATGCACACACTATCCCAGTGTTGTGCAGCTTCATTCTTCACCTGTCTGAAGCAGTAGCTCTCTCCGGCTCCAGGAGGCGAAGAAGCGGCTTCTTCGCGCAAAGGCGATTGTTCCGGTCACAGTGCACTCCAGTGCGGCGGCTTCTGACGAAACGTGCCCGGGACCGGCGCTTAGCTCCGGGGACCTCCGTATCCTTCGTCTTTCGGGATTTTGTGGTCTACATCATTGCAGAAAGGTTTTCCACTATGTCTGGCATGGAGAAACTGTGCCAGCACAGAAAACATCTCCCATCGTGTTTTACATGTTGAAGAGAGCTCTGCAGAAGTTTATGCACGAAGAAAAAGAAAGTTGTCCAAAACACCTTCCAACCGAATGTTCATGTGTTTGGAAAAGGTAGGAGAATGATAAAGTACTGTTTTCTATCAGTTTACAAGCTGCGCACACTATCCCAATGTTGTGCAGCTTCATTCTTCACCTGTCTGAAGCAGCCACTCTCTTCGGCTCCTGGAGGCGAAAAGGCTTCTTCGCGCAAAGGCGATTGTGCCGGTCACAGTGCACTCCAGTGCGGCGGCTACTGACGAAATGTGCCCGGGACCGGCGCGCTTAGTTTCGGGGAGCTCCGTACTTTGGTCTTTAGCGTCATTTTTGGTCTACATCATTGCAGAAAGGTTTTCCACTATGTTAGGCAAGGAGAAACTGTGCCAGCACAGAAAACATCTCCCATCGTGTTTTATATGTTGAAGAGAGCTCTACAGAAGTTTATGCACGAAGAAAAACAAAGTTGTCCTAAACACCATCCTACCGAATATTCATGTGTTTGGAAAATAAGAAGATTGGTAAGGTACTGTTTTCTATCAGTTTGCAAGCTGCGCACACTATCCCAGGGTTGTGCAGCTTCATTCTTCACCTTTCCAAAGAAGCCGCTCTCTCCGGCTTCCGGACGCGAAGAAGCGGCTTCTTCGCGCAAAGGCAATTGTTCCGGTCACAGTGCTACGAAGTGCGGCGGCTTCTGACGAATTGTGCCAGGCACCGGGGCTATGTCCGGGACATCCGTGCCTTTTTCTTCTGGACTTCTCTGGTCAACATCATGGCAAAAATCTTTTCCAATATGTCTGGCAAGGAGAAACTGTGCCAACACAGAAAACATCTCCCATCGTGTTTTAAATGTTGCAGAGAGCTCTACAGAGTGTGTTGCAAGAAGAAAAACAAAATTGTCCAAAACACCTTCCAATCGAATGTTCATGTGTTTGGAAAAGGTAGACGACTGTAAGGTACTGTTTTCTATCAGTATGCAAGATGCGCACACTATCCCAGTGTTGTGCAGCTTCATTCTTCACCTGTCTGAAGCAGCCACTTTCTTCGGCTCCCGGAGGCGAAGAAGCGGCTTCTTCGCGCAAAGGCGATTGTGCCGGTCACAGTGCACTCCAGTGCGGCGGCTTCTTCTGAAATGTGCCCGGGATTGGGGCATAGCTCCGGGGATCTCCGTACTTTCGTCTTTCTGGACTTTTGTGGCCTACATCATTGCAGAAAGGTTTTCCACTATGTTAAGCAAGGAGAAACTGTGCCAGCACAGAAAACATCGCCCATCGTGTTTTATATGTTGCAGAGAGCTCTGCTGAAGTTTATGCACGAAGAAAAAGAAAGTTGTTGAAAACACCTTCCAACCGAATGTTCATGTGTTTGGAAAAGGTAGGAGAGTGGTAAGGTACTGTTTTCTATCAGTTTGCAAGCTGCGCACACTATCCCAGTGTTGTGCAGCTTCATTGTTCACCTTTCCGAAGCAGCCGCAACTCTCCAGCTGCCGGAGGCGAAGATGCGGCTTCTTCGAGCAAAGGCAATTGCACCCGTCACAGTGCACTCCAGTGCGGTGGCTTCTGCCGAAATGTGCCCGGGACCGGGGCATAGCTCCTGGGAGCTCTGTATGCTTCGTCTTTAGCATCATTTTTGGTCTACATCATTGCAGAAAGGTTTTCCACTATGTCTGGCATGGAGAAACTGTGCCAGCACAGAAAACATCTCCCATCGTGTTTTACATGTTGCAGAGAGCTCTGCTGAAATTTATGCACGAAGAAAAAGAAAGTTGTTGAAAACACCTTCCAACTAAATGTTCTTGTGTTTGGAAAAGGTAGCAAAGTGGTAAGGTACTGTTTTCTATCAGTTTGCAAGCTGAGCACACTATCCCAGTGTTGTGCAGCTTCATTCTTCACCTTTCCGAAGTAGCCGCACACTCCAGCTGCCGGAGGCGAAGATGCGGCTTCTTCGAGCAACGGAAATTGCACCCTTCACAGTGCCCTCCAGTGCGGCGGCTTCTTCTGAAATGTGCCCGGGACCTGCGCTTAGCTCCGGGGACCTCCGTACGTTCTTCTTTCTGGACTTTTGTGGCCTACATCATTGCAGAAAGGTTTTCCACTATGTTAAGCAAGGAGAAACTGTGCCAGCACAGAAAACATCTCCCATCGTGTTTTACATGTTGAAGAGAGCTCTGCTGAAGTTTATGCACGAAGAAAAAGAAAGTTGTCCAAAACACCTTCCAATCGAATGTTCATGTGTTTGGAAAAGGTAGGAGAGAAGTAAGGTACTGTTTTGGATCAGTTTGCAAGCTGCGCACACTATCCCAGTGTTGTGCAGCTTCATTCTTCACCTGTCTGAAGCAGCCACTGTCTTCGGCTCCTGGAGGCGAAGAGGCTTCTTCGCGGAAAGGCGATTGTGCCGGTCACTGTGCACTCCAGTGCGCCGGCTACTGACGAGATGTGCACCGGGACCGGCGCTTACTTTCGGGGAGATCCGTACTTTCGTCTTTAGCGTCATTTTTGGTCTACATCATTGCAGAAAGGTTTTCCACTACGTTAGGCAAGGAGAAACTCTGCCAGCACAGAAAACATCTTCCATGGTGTTTTACATTTTGAAGAGAGCTCTGCAGAAGTTTATGCACAAAGAAAGAGAAGGTTGTTGAAAGCACCTTCCAACTGATTGGTCATGTGTTTGGAAAAGGTAGGACAGTGGTAAGGTACTGTTTTCTATCAGTTTGCAAGCTGCGCACACTATCCCAGTGTTGTGCAGCTTCATTCTTCACCTGTCTGAAGCAGCCACTCTCTTCGGCTCCTGGAGGCGAAGAAGCGGCTTCTTCGCTCAAAGGCGATTGTGCCGGTCACAGTGCACTCCAGTGCGGCGGCTACTGACGAAATGTGCCCGGGACCGGCGCGCTTAGTTTCGGGGAGCCCGTACTTTCGTCTTTAGCGTCATTTTTTGGTCTACATCATTGCAGAAAGGTTTTCCACTATGTTAAGCAAGGAGAAACTGTGCCAGCACAGAAAACATCTCCCATCGTGTTTTACATGTTGCAGAGAGCTCTGCAGAAGTTTATGCACGAAGAAAAAGAAAGTTGTCCAGAACACCTTCCAACGGAATGTTCATATGTTTGGAAAAGGTAGCAAAGTGGTAAGGTACTGCTTTCTATTAGATTGCAAGATGCGCACACTATCCCAGTGTTGTGCAGCTTCATTCTTCACCATTCCGAAGCAGCCGCTCTTTTGGGCTCCCGGAGGCGAAGAAGCGGCTTCTTCGAGCAAAGGCGATTGTGCCGGTCACTGTGCTCTGCAGTGCGGCGGCTTCTGACAAAATGTGCCCGGGACCAGCACTTAGCTCCGGGGAGCTCCGTATCCTTCGTCTTTCCAGACTTTTGTGGTCTACATCATTGCAGAATGGTTTTCCACTATGTTAAGCAAGGAGAAACTGTGCCAGCACGGAAAACATCGCCCATCGTGTTTTACATTTTGAAGAGAGCTCTGCAGAAGTTTATGCACGAAGAAAAAGAAAGTTGTCGAAAACACCTTCCTTAAAAATGTTCATGTGTTTGGAAAAGGTAGGACAGTGGTAAGGTACTGTTTTCTATCAGATTGCAAGCTGTGCACACAATCCCAGGGTTGTGCAGCTTCATTCTTCACCTTTCCGAAGTAGCCGCTCTCTCCGGCTTCCGGAGGCGAAGAAGCGGCTTCTTCGAGCAAAGGCGATTGCGCCGGTCACAGTGCGCTGCAGTGCGGCAGCTTCTGCCGGAATGTGCCCGGGACAGGCGGTTAGCTCCGGGTACATCCATACAATCTTCTTTCTGCACTTTTGTGGTCTACATCATGCAAAAAACATTTCCCCTATGTCTGGCAAGGAGACACTGTGCCAACACAGAAAACATCTCCCTTCTTGTTTTACATGTTGCAGAGAGCTCTGCTGAAGTTTAAGCACGAAGAAAAAGAAAGTTGTGCAAAACACCTTCCAATGGCATGTTCATGTGTTTGTAAAAGGTAGGACAGTTGTAAGGTACTGTTTTCTATCAGTTTGCAAGCTGCGCACACTATCCCAGTGTTGTGCAGCTTCATTCTTCACCTTTCCGAAGCAGCCGCTCTTTTGGGCTCCCGGAGGCGAAGATGCGGCTTCTTCGAGCAAAGGCGATTGTGCCGGTCACTGTGCTCTGCAGTGCGGCGGCTTCTGACAAAATGTTCCCGGGACCAGCACTTAGCTCCGGGGAGCTCCGTATCCTTCGTCTTTCCAGACTTTTGTGGTCTACATCATTGCAGAATGGTTTTCCACTATGTTAGGCAAGGAAAAATTGTGCCAGCACAGAAAACATCTCCCATCGTGTTTTATATGTTGTAGAGAACTCTGCAGAAGTTTATGCAGGAAGAAAAAGAAAGTTGTCCAAAACACCTTCCTTAAAAATGTTCATGTGTTTGGAAAAGGTAGGAGAGTGGTAAGGTACTGCTTTGGATCTGTTTGCAAGCTGCGCACACTATCCCAGTGTTGTGCAGCTTTATTCTCACCTTTCGGAAGCAGCCACTTTCTTCGGCTCCTGGAGGCGAAGAGGCTTCTTCGCGCAAAGGCGATTGTACCGGTCACTGTGCTCTGCAGTGCGGCGGCATCTGTCGAAATATGCCCGGGACCGGCGCTTAGCTCCGGGGACCTCCGTACTTTCGTCTTTCTGGACTTTTGTGGCCTACATCATTGCAGAAAGGTTTTCCACTATGTTAGGCAAGGAGAAACTGTGCCAGCACAGAAAACATCTCCCATCGTGTTTTACATGTTGCAGAGAGCTCTGCTGAAGTTTATGAACGAAGAAAAAGAAAGTTGTCCAGAACAGCTTCCAACCGAATGTTCATGTGTTTGGAAAAGGTAGGAGAATGGTAAGGTACTGCTTTCTATCAGTTTACAAGCTGCGCACACTATCCCAGTGTTGTGCAGCTTCATTCTTCACCTGTCTGAAGCAGCCACTCTCTTCGGCTCCTGGAGGCGAAGAAGCGGCTTCTTCGCGCAAAGGCGATTGTGCCGGTCACAGTGCACTCCAGTGCGGCGGCTACTGACGAAATGTGCCCGGGACCGGCGCGCTTAGTTTCGGGGAGCTCCGTACTTTGGTCTTTAGCGTCATTTTTGGTCTACATCATTGCAGAAAGGTTTTCCACTATGTTAGGCAAGGAGAAACTGTGCCAGCACAGAAAACATCTCCCATCGTGTTTTATATGTTGAAGACAGCTCTACAGAAGTTTATGCACGAAGAAAAACAAAGTTGTTGAAAACACCTTCCAACCGAATATTCATGTGTTTGGAAAATAAGAAGATTGGTAAGGTACTGTTTTCTATCAGATTGCAAGCTGCGCACACTATCCCAGTGTTGTGCAGCTTCATTCTTCACCATTCCGAAGCAGCCGCACTCTCCAGCTGCCGGAGGCGAAGATGCGGCTTCTTCGAGCAAAGGCGATTGCGCCGGACACAGTGCGCTGCGGTGCGGCAGCTTCTGCCGGAATGTGCCCGGGACCGGCGCTTAGCTCCGGGGAGCTCCGTATCCTTCGTCTTTGGCGTCTTTTGTCGTCTACATCATTGCAGAAAGGTTTTCCACTATGTTAGGCAAGGAGAAATTGTGCCAGCAGAGAAAACATCTCCCATCGTGTTTTACATGTTCCAGAGAGCTCTACAGAGTGTGTTGCAAGACGAAAAACCAAGTTGTCCAAAACACCTTCCAAACGAATGTTCATGTGTTTGGAAAAGGTAGGAAATTGGTAAGGTACTGTTTTCTATCAGTTTGCAAGCTGTGCACACTATCCCAGTGTTGTGCAGCTTCATTCTTCACCTTTCCGAAGCAGCCGCGCTTTTGGGCTCCCGGAGGCGAAGAAGCGGCTTCTTCGAGCAAAGGCGATTGTGCCGGTCACTGTGCTCTGCAGTGCGGCGGCTTCTGACAAAATGTTCCCGGGACCAGCACTTAGCTCCGGGGAGCTCCGTATCCTTCGTCTTTCCAGACTTTTGTGGTCTACATCATTGCAGAATGGTTTTCCACTATGTCTGGCATGGAGAAACTGTGCCAGCACAGAAAACATCTCCCATCGTGTTTTACATGTTGCAGAGAGCTCTGCTGAAGTTTATGCACCAAGAAAAAGAAAGTTGTTGAAAACACCTTCCAACTAAATGTTCATGTGTTTGGAAAAGGTAGGAGAGTGGTAAGGTACTGTTTTCTATCAGATTGCAAGCTGGGCACACTATCCCAGGGTTGTGCAGCTTCATTCTTCACCTTTCCGAAGCAGCCGCACTCTCCAGCTGCCGGAGGCGAAGATGCGGCTTCTTCGAGCAAAGGAAATTGCACCCGTCACAGTGCACTCCAGGGCGGCGGCTTCTTCTGAAATGTGCCCGGGACCTGCGCTTAGCTCCGGGGACCTCCGTACTTTCTTCTTTCCGGACTTTTGTGGCCTACATCATTGCAGAAAGGTTTTCCACTATGTTAAGCAAGGAGAAACTGTGCCAGCACAGAAAACATCTCCCATCGTGTTTTATATGTTGAAGAGAGCTCTGCTGAAGTTTATGCACGAAGAAAAAGAAAGTTGTCCAAAACACCTTCCAATCGAATGTTCATGTGTTTGGAAAAGGTAGGAGAGAAGTAAGGTACTGTTTTGGATCAGTTTGCAAGCTGCGCACACTATCCCAGGGTTGTGCAGCTTCATTCTTCACCTGTCTGAAGCAGCCACTGTCTTCGGCTCCTGGAGGCGAAGAGGCTTCTTCGCGCAAAGGCGATTGTGCCGGTCACTGTGCACTCCAGTGCGCCGGCTACTGACGAGATGTGCACCGGGACCGGCGCTTAGTTTCGGGGAGATCCGTACTTTCGTCTTTAGCGTCATTTTTGGTCTACATCATTGCAGAAAGGTTTTCCACTACGTTAGGCAAGGAGAAACTGTGCCAGCACAGAAAACATCGCCCATCGTGTTTTAAATGTTGCAGAGAGCTCTACAGAGTGTGTTGCAAGAAGAAAAACAAAATTGTCCAAAACACCTTCCAATCGAATGTTCATGTGTTTGGAAAAGGTAGACGACTGTAAGGTACTGTTTTCTATCAGTATGCAAGATGCGCACACTATCCCAGTGTTGTGCAGCTTCATTCTTCACCTGTCTGAAGCAGCCACTTTCTTCGGCTCCCGGAGGCGAAGAAGCGGCTTCTTCGCGCAAAGGCGATTGTGCCGGTCACAGTGCACTCCAGTGCGGCGGCTTCTTCTGAAATGTGCCCGGGATTGGGGCATAGCTCCGGGGATCTCCGTACTTTCGTCTTTCTGGACTTTTGTGGCCTACATCATTGCAGAAAGGTTTTCCACTATGTTAAGCAAGGAGAAACTGTGCCAGCACAGAAAACATCGCCCATCGTGTTTTATATGTTGCAGAGAGCTCTGCTGAAGTTTATGCACGAAGAAAAAGAAAGTTGTTGAAAACACCTTCCAACCGAATGTTCATGTGTTTGGAAAAGGTAGGAGAGTGGTAAGGTACTGTTTTCTATCAGTTTGCAAGCTGCGCACACTATCCCAGTGTTGTGCAGCTTCATTGTTCACCTTTCCGAAGCAGCCGCAACTCTCCAGCTGCCGGAGGCGAAGATGCGGCTTCTTCGAGCAAAGGCAATTGCACCCGTCACAGTGCACTCCAGTGCGGTGGCTTCTGCCGAAATGTGCCCGGGACCGGGGCATAGCTCCTGGGAGCTCTGTATGCTTCGTCTTTAGCATCATTTTTGGTCTACATCATTGCAGAAAGGTTTTCCACTATGTCTGGCATGGAGAAACTGTGCCAGCACAGAAAACATCTCCCATCGTGTTTTACATGTTGCAGAGAGCTCTGCTGAAGTTTATGCACGAAGAAAAAGAAAGTTGTTGAAAACACCTTCCAACTAAATGTTCTTGTGTTTGGAAAAGGTAGCAAAGTGGTAAGGTACTGTTTTCTATCAGTTTGCAAGCTGAGCACACTATCCCAGTGTTGTGCAGCTTCATTCTTCACCTTTCCGAAGTAGCCGCACACTCCAGCTGCCGGAGGCGAAGATGCGGCTTCTTCGAGCAAAGGAAATTGCACCCTTCACAGTGCACTCCAGTGCGGCGGCTTCTTCTGAAATGTGCCCGGGACCTGCGCTTAGCTCCGGGGACCTCCGTACGTTCTTCTTTCTGGACTTTTGTGGCCTACATCATTGCAGAAAGGTTTTCCACTATGTTAAGCAAGGAGAAACTGTGCCAGCACAGAAAACATCTCCCATCGTGTTTTACATGTTGAAGAGAGCTCTGCTGAAGTTTATGCACGAAGAAAAAGAAAGTTGTCCAAAACACCTTCCAATCGAATGTTCATGTGTTTGGAAAAGGTAGGAGAGAAGTAAGGTACTGTTTTGGATCAGTTTGCAAGCTGCGCACACTATCCCAGTGTTGTGCAGCTTCATTCTTCACCTGTCTGAAGCAGCCACTGTCTTCGGCTCCTGGAGGCGAAGAGGCTTCTTCGCGGAAAGGCGATTGTGCCGGTCACTGTGCACTCCAGTGCGCCGGCTACTGACGAGATGTGCACCGGGACCGGCGCTTACTTTCGGGGAGATCCGTACTTTCGTCTTTAGCGTCATTTTTGGTCTACATCATTGCAGAAAGGTTTTCCACTACGTTAGGCAAGGAGAAACTCTGCCAGCACAGAAAACAACTTCCATGGTGTTTTACATTTTGCAGAGAGCTCTGCAGAAGTTTATGCACAAAGAAAGAGAAGGTTGTTGAAAGCACCTTCCAACTGATTTGTCATGTGTTTGGAAAAGGTAGGACAGTGGTAAGGTACTGTTTTCTATCAGTTTGCAAGCTGCGCACACTATCCCAGTGTTGTGCAGCTTCATTCTTCACCTGTCTGAAGCAGCCACTCTCTTCGGCTCCTGGAGGCGAAGAAGCGGCTTCTTCGCTCAAAGGCGATTGTGCCGGTCACAGTGCACTCCAGTGCGGCGGCTACTGACGAAATGTGCCCGGGACCGGCGCGCTTAGTTTCGGGGAGCCCGTACTTTCGTCTTTAGCGTCATTTTTTGGTCTACATCATTGCAGAAAGGTTTTCCACTATGTTAAGCAAGGAGAAACTGTGCCAGCACAGAAAACATCTCCCATCGTGTTTTACATGTTGCAGAGAGCTCTGCAGAAGTTTATGCACGAAGAAAAAGAAAGTTGTCCAGAACACCTTCCAACGGAATGTTCATATGTTTGGAAAAGGTAGCAAAGTGGTAAGGTACTGCTTTCTATTAGATTGCAAGATGCGCACACTATCCCAGTGTTGTGCAGCTTCATTCTTCACCATTCCGAAGCAGCCGCTCTTTTGGGCTCCCGGAGGCGAAGAAGCGGCTTCTTCGAGCAAAGGCGATTGTGCCGGTCACTGTGCTCTGCAGTGCGGCGGCTTCTGACAAAATGTGCCCGGGACCAGCACTTAGCTCCGGGGAGCTCCGTATCCTTCGTCTTTCCAGACTTTTGTGGTCTACATCATTGCAGAATGGTTTTCCACTATGTTAAGCAAGGAGAAACTGTGCCAGCACGGAAAACATCTCCCATCGTGTTTTACATGTTGCAGAGAGCTCTGCTGAAGTTTATGAACGAAGAAAAAGAAAGTTGTCCAGAACAGCTTCCAACCGAATGTTCATGTGTTTGGAAAAGGTAGGAGAATGGTAAGGTACTGCTTTCTATCAGTTTACAAGCTGCGCACACTATCCCAGTGTTGTGCAGCTTCATTCTTCACCTGTCTGAAGCAGCCACTCTCTTCGGCTCCTGGAGGCGAAGAAGCGGCTTCTTCGCGCAAAGGCGATTGTGCCGGTCACAGTGCACTCCAGTGCGGCGGCTACTGACGAAATGTGCCCGGGACCGGCGCGCTTAGTTTCGGGGAGCTCCGTACTTTGGTCTTTAGCGTCATTTTTGGTCTACATCATTGCAGAAAGGTTTTCCACTATGTTAGGCAAGGAGAAACTGTGCCAGCACAGAAAACATCTCCCATCGTGTTTTATATGTTGAAGACAGCTCTACAGAAGTTTATGCACGAAGAAAAACAAAGTTGTTGAAAACACCTTCCAACCGAATATTCATGTGTTTGGAAAATAAGAAGATTGGTAAGGTACTGTTTTCTATCAGATTGCAAGCTGCGCACACTATCCCAGTGTTGTGCAGCTTCATTCTTCACCATTCCGAAGCAGCCGCACTCTCCAGCTGCCGGAGGCGAAGATGCGGCTTCTTCGAGCAAAGGCGATTGCGCCGGACACAGTGCGCTGCGGTGCGGCAGCTTCTGCCGGAATGTGCCCGGGACCGGCGCTTAGCTCCGGGGAGCTCCGTATCCTTCGTCTTTGGCGTCTTTTGTCGTCTACATCATTGCAGAAAGGTTTTCCACTATGTTAGGCAAGGAGAAATTGTGCCAGCAGAGAAAACATCTCCCATCGTGTTTTACATGTTCCAGAGAGCTCTACAGAGTGTGTTGCAAGACGAAAAACCAAGTTGTCCAAAACACCTTCCAAACGAATGTTCATGTGTTTGGAAAAGGTAGGAAATTGGTAAGGTACTGTTTTCTATCAGTTTGCAAGCTGTGCACACTATCCCAGTGTTTTGCAGCTTCATTCTTCACCTTTCCGAAGCAGCCGCGCTTTTGGGCTCCCGGAGGCGAAGAAGCGGCTTCTTCGAGCAAAGGCGATTGTGCCGGTCACTGTGCTCTGCAGTGCGGCGGCTTCTGACAAAATGTTCCCGGGACCAGCACTTAGCTCCGGGGAGCTCCGTATCCTTCGTCTTTCCAGACTTTTGTGGTCTACATCATTGCAGAATGGTTTTCCACTATGTCTGGCATGGAGAAACTGTGCCAGCACAGAAAACATCTCCCATCGTGTTTTACATGTTGCAGAGAGCTCTGCTGAAGTTTATGCACCAAGAAAAAGAAAGTTGTTGAAAACACCTTCCAACTAAATGTTCATGTGTTTGGAAAAGGTAGGAGAGTGGTAAGGTACTGTTTTCTATCAGATTGCAAGCTGGGCACACTATCCCAGGGTTGTGCAGCTTCATTCTTCACCTTTCCGAAGCAGCCGCACTCTCCAGCTGCCGGAGGCGAAGATGCGGCTTCTTCGAGCAAAGGAAATTGCACCCGTCACAGTGCACTCCAGTGCGGCGGCTTCTTCTGAAATGTGCCCGGGACCTGCGCTTAGCTCCGGGGACCTCCGTACTTTCTTCTTTCCGGACTTTTGTGGCCTACATCATTGCAGAATGGTTTTCCACTATGTTAAGCAAGGAGAAACTGTGCCAGCACAGAAAACATCTCCCATCGTGTTTTATATGTTGAAGAGAGCTCTGCTGAAGTTTATGCACGAAGAAAAAGAAAGTTGTCCAAAACACCTTCCAATCGAATGTTCATGTGTTTGGAAAAGGTAGGAGAGAAGTAAGGTACTGTTTTGGATCAGTTTGCAAGCTGCGCACACTATCCCAGGGTTGTGCAGCTTCATTCTTCACCTGTCTGAAGCAGCCACTGTCTTCGGCTCCTGGAGGCGAAGAGGCTTCTTCGCGCAAAGGCGATTGTGCCGGTCACTGTGCACTCCAGTGCGCCGGCTACTGACGAGATGTGCACCGGGACCGGCGCTTAGTTTCGGGGAGCCCGTACTTTCGTCTTTAGCGTCATTTTTGGTCTACATCATTGCAGAAAGGTTTTCCACTACGTTAGGCAAGGAGAAACTGTGCCAGCACAGAAAACATCGCCCATCGTGTTTTAAATGTTGCAGAGAGCTCTACAGAGTGTGTTGCAAGAAGAAAAACAAAATTGTCCAAAACACCTTCCAATCGAATGTTCATGTGTTTGGAAAAGGTAGACGACTGTAAGGTACTGTTTTCTATCAGTATGCAAGATGCGCACACTATCCCAGTGTTGTGCAGCTTCATTCTTCACCTGTCTGAAGCAGCCACTTTCTTCGGCTCCCGGAGGCGAAGAAGCGGCTTCTTCGCGCAAAGGCGATTGTGCCGGTCACAGTGCACTCCAGTGCGGCGGCTTCTTCTGAAATGTGCCCGGGATTGGGGCATAGCTCCGGGGATCTCCGTACTTTCGTCTTTCTGGACTTTTGTGGCCTACATCATTGCAGAAAGGTTTTCCACTATGTTAAGCAAGGAGAAACTGTGCCAGCACAGAAAACATCGCCCATCGTGTTTTATATGTTGCAGAGAGCTCTGCTGAAGTTTATGCACGAAGAAAAAGAAAGTTGTTGAAAACACCTTCCAACCGAATGTTCATGTGTTTGGAAAAGGTAGGAGAGTGGTAAGGTACTGTTTTCTATCAGTTTGCAAGCTGCGCACACTATCCCAGTGTTGTGCAGCTTCATTGTTCACCTTTCCGAAGCAGCCGCAACTCTCCAGCTGCCGGAGGCGAAGATGCGGCTTCTTCGAGCAAAGGCAATTGCACCCGTCACAGTGCACTCCAGTGCGGTGGCTTCTGCCGAAATGTGCCCGGGACCGGGGCATAGCTCCTGGGAGCTCTGTATGCTTCGTCTTTAGCATCATTTTTGGTCTACATCATTGCAGAAAGGTTTTCCACTATGTCTGGCATGGAGAAACTGTGCCAGCACAGAAAACATCTCCCATCGTGTTTTACATGTTGCAGAGAGCTCTGCTGAAGTTTATGCACGAAGAAAAAGAAAGTTGTTGAAAACACCTTCCAACTAAATGTTCTTGTGTTTGGAAAAGGTAGCAAAGTGGTAAGGTACTGTTTTCTATCAGTTTGCAAGCTGAGCACACTATCCCAGTGTTGTGCAGCTTCATTCTTCACCTTTCCGAAGTAGCCGCACACTCCAGCTGCCGGAGGCGAAGATGCGGCTTCTTCGAGCAAAGGAAATTGCACCCTTCACAGTGCACTCCAGTGCGGCGGCTTCTTCTGAAATGTGCCCGGGACCTGCGCTTAGCTCCGGGGACCTCCGTACGTTCTTCTTTCTGGACTTTTGTGGCCTACATCATTGCAGAAAGGTTTTCCACTATGTTAAGCAAGGAGAAACTGTGCCAGCACAGAAAACATCTCCCATCGTGTTTTACATGTTGAAGAGAGCTCTGCTGAAGTTTATGCACGAAGAAAAAGAAAGTTGTCCAAAACACCTTCCAATCGAATGTTCATGTGTTTGGAAAAGGTAGGAGAGAAGTAAGGTACTGTTTTGGATCAGTTTGCAAGCTGCGCACACTATCCCAGTGTTGTGCAGCTTCATTCTTCACCTGTCTGAAGCAGCCACTGTCTTCGGCTCCTGGAGGCGAAGAGGCTTCTTCGCGGAAAGGCGATTGTGCCGGTCACTGTGCACTCCAGTGCGCCGGCTACTGACGAGATGTGCACCGGGACCGGCGCTTACTTTCGGGGAGATCCGTACTTTCGTCTTTAGCGTCATTTTTGGTCTACATCATTGCAGAAAGGTTTTCCACTACGTTAGGCAAGGAGAAACTCTGCCAGCACAGAAAACAACTTCCATGGTGTTTTACATTTTGCAGAGAGCTCTGCAGAAGTTTATGCACAAAGAAAGAGAAGGTTGTTGAAAGCACCTTCCAACTGATTGGTCATGTGTTTGGAAAAGGTAGGACAGTGGTAAGGTACTGTTTTCTATCAGTTTGCAAGCTGCGCACACTATCCCAGTGTTGTGCAGCTTCATTCTTCACCTGTCTGAAGCAGCCACTCTCTTCGGCTCCTGGAGGCGAAGAAGCGGCTTCTTCGCTCAAAGGCGATTGTGCCGGTCACAGTGCACTCCAGTGCGGCGGCTACTGACGAAATGTGCCCGGGACCGGCGCGCTTAGTTTCGGGGAGCCCGTACTTTCGTCTTTAGCGTCATTTTTTGGTCTACATCATTGCAGAAAGGTTTTCCACTATGTTAAGCAAGGAGAAACTGTGCCAGCACAGAAAACATCTCCCATCATGTTTTACATGTTGCAGAGAGCTCTGCAGAAGTTTATGCACGAAGAAAAAGAAAGTTGTCCAGAACACCTTCCAACGGAATGTTCATATGTTTGGAAAAGGTAGCAAAGTGGTAAGGTACTGCTTTCTATTAGATTGCAAGATGCGCACACTATCCCAGTGTTGTGCAGCTTCATTCTTCACCATTCCGAAGCAGCCGCTCTTTTGGGCTCCCGGAGGCGAAGAAGCGGCTTCTTCGAGCAAAGGCGATTGTGCCGGTCACTGTGCTCTGCAGTGCGGCGGCTTCTGACAAAATGTGCCCGGGACCAGCACTTAGCTCCGGGGAGCTCCGTATCCTTCGTCTTTCCAGACTTTTGTGGTCTACATCATTGCAGAATGGTTTTCCACTATGTTAAGCAAGGAGAAACTGTGCCAGCACGGAAAACATCTCCCATCGTGTTTTACATGTTGCAGAGAGCTCTGCTGAAGTTTATGAACGAAGAAAAAGAAAGTTGTCCAGAACAGCTTCCAACCGAATGTTCATGTGTTTGGAAAAGGTAGGAGAATGGTAAGGTACTGCTTTCTATCAGTTTACAAGCTGCGCACACTATCCCAGTGTTGTGCAGCTTCATTCTTCACCTGTCTGAAGCAGCCACTCTCTTCGGCTCCTGGAGGCGAAGAAGCGGCTTCTTCGCGCAAAGGCGATTGTGCCGGTCACAGTGCACTCCAGTGCGGCGGCTACTGACGAAATGTGCCCGGGACCGGCGCGCTTAGTTTCGGGGAGCTCCGTACTTTGGTCTTTAGCGTCATTTTTGGTCTACATCATTGCAGAAAGGTTTTCCACTATGTTAGGCAAGGAGAAACTGTGCCAGCACAGAAAACATCTCCCATCGTGTTTTATATGTTGAAGACAGCTCTACAGAAGTTTATGCACGAAGAAAAACAAAGTTGTTGAAAACACCTTCCAACCGAATATTCATGTGTTTGGAAAATAAGAAGATTGGTAAGGTACTGTTTTCTATCAGATTGCAAGCTGCGCACACTATCCCAGTGTTGTGCAGCTTCATTCTTCACCATTCCGAAGCAGCCGCACTCTCCAGCTGCCGGAGGCGAAGATGCGGCTTCTTCGAGCAAAGGCGATTGCGCCGGACACAGTGCGCTGCGGTGCGGCAGCTTCTGCCGGAATGTGCCCGGGACCGGCGCTTAGCTCCGGGGAGCTCCGTATCCTTCGTCTTTGGCGTCTTTTGTCGTCTACATCATTGCAGAAAGGTTTTCCACTATGTTAGGCAAGGAGAAATTGTGCCAGCAGAGAAAACATCTCCCATCGTGTTTTACATGTTCCAGAGAGCTCTACAGAGTGTGTTGCAAGACGAAAAACCAAGTTGTCCAAAACACCTTCCAAACGAATGTTCATGTGTTTGGAAAAGGTAGGAAATTGGTAAGGTACTGTTTTCTATCAGTTTGCAAGCTGTGCACACTATCCCAGTGTTGTGCAGCTTCATTCTTCACCTTTCCGAAGCAGCCGCGCTTTTGGGCTCCCGGAGGCGAAGAAGCGGCTTCTTCGAGCAAAGGCGATTGTGCCGGTCACTGTGCTCTGCAGTGCGGCGGCTTCTGACAAAATGTTCCCGGGACCAGCACTTAGCTCCGGGGAGCTCCGTATCCTTCGTCTTTCCAGACTTTTGTGGTCTACATCATTGCAGAATGGTTTTCCACTATGTCTGGCATGGAGAAACTGTGCCAGCACAGAAAACATCTCCCATCGTGTTTTACATGTTGCAGAGAGCTCTGCTGAAGTTTATGCACCAAGAAAAAGAAAGTTGTTGAAAACACCTTCCAACTAAA
Source organism: Zonotrichia albicollis (assembly GCF_047830755.1). Lineage (NCBI taxonomy): Eukaryota > Metazoa > Chordata > Aves > Passeriformes > Passerellidae > Zonotrichia > Zonotrichia albicollis. Next base: position 25,764,092 of record NC_133860.1, read on the forward strand.
TGTTCATGTGTTTGGAAAAGGTAGGAGAGTGGTAAGGTACTGTTTTCTATCAGTTTGCAAGCTGGGCACACTATCCCAGGGTTGTGCAGCTTCATTCTTCACCTTTCCGAAGCAGCCGCACTCTCCAGCTGCCGGAGGCGAAGATGCGGCTTCTTCGAGCAAAGGAAATTGCACCCGTCACAGTGCACTCCAGTGCGGCGGTTTCTTCTGAAATGTGCCCGGGACCTGCGCTTAGCTCCGGGGACCTCCGTACTTTCTTCTTTCCGGACTTTTGTGGCCTACATCATTGCAGAAAGGTTTTCCACTATGTTAAGCAAGGAGAAACTGTGCCAGCACAGAAAACATCTCCCATCGTGTTTTATATGTTGAAGAGAGCTCTGCTGAAGTTTATGCACGAAGAAAAAGAAAGTTGTCCAAAACACCTTCCAATCGAATGTTCATGTGTTTGGAAAAGGTAGGAGAGAAGTAAGGTACTGTTTTGGATCAGTTTGCAAGCTGCGCACACTATCCCAGGGTTGTGCAGCTTCATTCTTCACCTGTCTGAAGCAGCCACTGTCTTCGGCTCCTGGAGGCGAAGAGGCTTCTTCGCGCAAAGGCGATTGTGCCGGTCACTGTGCACTCCAGTGCGCCGGCTACTGACGAGATGTGCACCGGGACCGGCGCTTAGTTTCGGGGAGCCCGTACTTTCGTCTTTAGCGTCATTTTTGGTCTACATCATTGCAGAAAGGTTTTCCACTACGTTAGGCAAGGAGAAACTGTGCCAGCACAGAAAACATCGCCCATCGTGTTTTAAATGTTGCAGAGAGCTCTACAGAGTGTGTTGCAAGAAGAAAAACAAAATTGTCCAAAACACCTTCCAATCGAATGTTCATGTGTTTGGAAAAGGTAGACGACTGTAAGGTACTGTTTTCTATCAGTATGCAAGATGCGCACACTATCCCAGTGTTGTGCAGCTTCATTCTTCACCTGTCTGAAGCAGCCACTTTCTTCGGCTCCCGGAGGCGAAGAAGCGGCTTCTTCGCGCAAAGGCGATTGTGCCGGTCACAGTGCACTCCAGTGCGGCGGCTTCTTCTGAAATGTGCCCGGGATTGGGGCATAGCTCCGGGGATCTCCGTACTTTCGTCTTTCTGGACTTTTGTGGCCTACATCATTGCAGAAAGGTTTTCCACTATGTTAAGCAAGGAGAAACTGTGCCAGCACAGAAAACATCGCCCATCGTGTTTTATATGTTGCAGAGAGCTCTGCTGAAGTTTATGCACGAAGAAAAAGAAAGTTGTTGAAAACACCTTCCAACCGAATGTTCATGTGTTTGGAAAAGGTAGGAGAGTGGTAAGGTACTGTTTTCTATCAGTTTGCAAGCTGCGCACACTATCCCAGTGTTGTGCAGCTTCATTGTTCACCTTTCCGAAGCAGCCGCAACTCTCCAGCTGCCGGAGGCGAAGATGCGGCTTCTTCGAGCAAAGGCAATTGCACCCGTCACAGTGCACTCCAGTGCGGTGGCTTCTGCCGAAATGTGCCCGGGACCGGGGCATAGCTCCTGGGAGCTCTGTATGCTTCGTCTTTAGCATCATTTTTGGTCTACATCATTGCAGAAAGGTTTTCCACTATGTCTGGCATGGAGAAACTGTGCCAGCACAGAAAACATCTCCCATCGTGTTTTACATGTTGCAGAGAGCTCTGCTGAAGTTTATGCACGAAGAAAAAGAAAGTTGTTGAAAACACCTTCCAACTAAATGTTCTTGTGTTTGGAAAAGGTAGCAAAGTGGTAAGGTACTGTTTTCTATCAGTTTGCAAGCTGAGCACACTATCCCAGTGTTGTGCAGCTTCATTCTTCACCTTTCCGAAGTAGCCGCACACTCCAGCTGCCGGAGGCGAAGATGCGGCTTCTTCGAGCAAAGGAAATTGCACCCTTCACAGTGCACTCCAGTGCGGCGGCTTCTTCTGAAATGTGCCCGGGACCTGCGCTTAGCTCCGGGGACCTCCGTACGTTCTTCTTTCTGGACTTTTGTGGCCTACATCATTGCAGAAAGGTTTTCCACTATGTTAAGCAAGGAGAAACTGTGCCAGCACAGAAAACATCTCCCATCGTGTTTTACATGTTGAAGAGAGCTCTGCTGAAGTTTATGCACGAAGACAAAGAAAGTTGTCCAAAACACCTTCCAATCGAATGTTCATGTGTTTGGAAAAGGTAGGAGAGAAGTAAGGTACTGTTTTGGATCAGTTTGCAAGCTGCGCACACTATCCCAGTGTTGTGCAGCTTCATTCTTCACCTGTCTGAAGCAGCCACTGTCTTCGGCTCCTGGAGGCGAAGAGGCTTCTTCGCGGAAAGGCGATTGTGCCGGTCACTGTGCACTCCAGTGCGCCGGCTACTGACGAGATGTGCACCGGGACCGGCGCTTACTTTCGGGGAGATCCGTACTTTCGTCTTTAGCGTCATTTTTGGTCTACATCATTGCAGAAAGGTTTTCCACTACGTTAGGCAAGGAGAAACTCTGCCAGCACAGAAAACATCTTCCATGGTGTTTTACATTTTGCAGAGAGCTCTGCAGAAGTTTATGCACAAAGAAAGAGAAGGTTGTTGAAAGCACCTTCCAACTGATTGGTCATGTGTTTGGAAAAGGTAGGACAGTGGTAAGGTACTGTTTTCTATCAGTTTGCAAGCTGCGCACACTATCCCAGTGTTGTGCAGCTTCATTCTTCACCTGTCTGAAGCAGCCACTCTCTTCGGCTCCTGGAGGCGAAGAAGCGGCTTCTTCGCTCAAAGGCGATTGTGCCGGTCACAGTGCACTCCAGTGCGGCGGCTACTGACGAAATGTGCCCGGGACCGGCGCGCTTAGTTTCGGGGAGCCCGTACTTTCGTCTTTAGCGTCATTTTTTGGTCTACATCATTGCAGAAAGGTTTTCCACTATGTTAAGCAAGGAGAAACTGTGCCAGCACAGAAAACATCTCCCATCGTGTTTTACATGTTGCAGAGAGCTCTGCAGAAGTTTATGCACGAAGAAAAAGAAAGTTGTCCAGAACACCTTCCAACGGAATGTTCATATGTTTGGAAAAGGTAGCAAAGTGGTAAGGTACTGCTTTCTATTAGATTGCAAGATGCGCACACTATCCCAGTGTTGTGCAGCTTCATTCTTCACCATTCCGAAGCAGCCGCTCTTTTGGGCTCCCGGAGGCGAAGAAGCGGCTTCTTCGAGCAAAGGCGATTGTGCCGGTCACTGTGCTCTGCAGTGCGGCGGCTTCTGACAAAATGTGCCCGGGACCAGCACTTAGCTCCGGGGAGCTCCGTATCCTTCGTCTTTCCAGACTTTTGTGGTCTACATCATTGCAGAATGGTTTTCCACTATGTTAAGCAAGGAGAAACTGTGCCAGCACGGAAAACATCTCCCATCGTGTTTTACATGTTGCAGAGAGCTCTGCTGAAGTTTATGAACGAAGAAAAAGAAAGTTGTCCAGAACAGCTTCCAACCGAATGTTCATGTGTTTGGAAAAGGTAGGAGAATGGTAAGGTACTGCTTTCTATCAGTTTACAAGCTGCGCACACTATCCCAGTGTTGTGCAGCTTCATTCTTCACCTGTCTGAAGCAGCCACTCTCTTCGGCTCCTGGAGGCGAAGAAGCGGCTTCTTCGCGCAAAGGCGATTGTGCCGGTCACAGTGCACTCCAGTGCGGCGGCTACTGACGAAATGTGCCCGGGACCGGCGCGCTTAGTTTCGGGGAGCTCCGTACTTTGGTCTTTAGCGTCATTTTTGGTCTACATCATTGCAGAAAGGTTTTCCACTATGTTAGGCAAGGAGAAACTGTGCCAGCACAGAAAACATCTCCCATCGTGTTTTATATGTTGAAGAGAGCTCTACAGAAGTTTATGCACGAAGAAAAACAAAGTTGTTGAAAACACCTTCCAACCGAATATTCATGTGTTTGGAAAATAAGAAGATTGGTAAGGTACTGTTTTCTATCAGATTGCAAGCTGCGCACACTATCCCAGTGTTGTGCAGCTTCATTCTTCACCATTCCGAAGCAGCCGCACTCTCCAGCTGCCGGAGGCGAAGATGCGGCTTCTTCGAGCAAAGGCGATTGCGCCGGACACAGTGCGCTGCGGTGCGGCAGCTTCTGCCGGAATGTGCCCGGGACCGGCGCTTAGCTCCGGGGAGCTCCGTATCCTTCGTCTTTGGCGTCTTTTGTCGTCTACATCATTGCAGAAAGGTTTTCCACTATGTTAGGCAAGGAGAAATTGTGCCAGCAGAGAAAACATCTCCCATCGTGTTTTACATGTTCCAGAGAGCTCTACAGAGTGTGTTGCAAGACGAAAAACCAAGTTGTCCAAAACACCTTCCAAACGAATGTTCATGTGTTTGGAAAAGGTAGGAAATTGGTAAGGTACTGTTTTCTATCAGTTTGCAAGCTGTGCACACTATCCCAGTGTTGTGCAGCTTCATTCTTCACCTTTCCGAAGCAGCCGCGCTTTTGGGCTCCCGGAGGCGAAGAAGCGGCTTCTTCGAGCAAAGGCGATTGTGCCGGTCACTGTGCTCTGCAGTGCGGCGGCTTCTGACAAAATGTTCCCGGGACCAGCACTTAGCTCCGGGGAGCTCCGTATCCTTCGTCTTTCCAGACTTTTGTGGTCTACATCATTGCAGAATGGTTTTCCACTATGTCTGGCATGGAGAAACTGTGCCAGCACAGAAAACATCTCCCATCGTGTTTTACATGTTGCAGAGAGCTCTGCTGAAGTTTATGCACCAAGAAAAAGAAAGTTGTTGAAAACACCTTCCAACTAAATGTTCATGTGTTTGGAAAAGGTAGGAGAGTGGTAAGGTACTGTTTTCTATCAGATTGCAAGCTGGGCACACTATCCCAGGGTTGTGCAGCTTCATTCTTCACCTTTCCGAAGCAGCCGCACTCTCCAGCTGCCGGAGGCGAAGATGCGGCTTCTTCGAGCAAAGGAAATTGCACCCGTCACAGTGCACTCCAGTGCGGCGGCTTCTTCTGAAATGTGCCCGGGACCTGCGCTTAGCTCCGGGGACCTCCGTACTTTCTTCTTTCCGGACTTTTGTGGCCTACATCATTGCAGAAAGGTTTTCCACTATGTTAAGCAAGGAGAAACTGTGCCAGCACAGAAAACATCTCCCATCGTGTTTTATATGTTGAAGAGAGCTCTGCTGAAGTTTATGCACGAAGAAAAAGAAAGTTGTCCAAAACACCTTCCAATCGAATGTTCATGTGTTTGGAAAAGGTAGGAGAGAAGTAAGGTACTGTTTTGGATCAGTTTGCAAGCTGCGCACACTATCCCAGGGTTGTGCAGCTTCATTCTTCACCTGTCTGAAGCAGCCACTGTCTTCGGCTCCTGGAGGCGAAGAGGCTTCTTCGCGCAAAGGCGATTGTGCCGGTCACTGTGCACTCCAGTGCGCCGGCTACTGACGAGATGTGCACCGGGACCGGCGCTTAGTTTCGGGGAGATCCGTACTTTCGTCTTTAGCGTCATTTTTGGTCTACATCATTGCAGAAAGGTTTTCCACTACGTTAGGCAAGGAGAAACTGTGCCAGCACAGAAAACATCGCCCATCGTGTTTTAAATGTTGCAGAGAGCTCTACAGAGTGTGTTGCAAGAAGAAAAACAAAATTGTCCAAAACACCTTCCAATCGAATGTTCATGTGTTTGGAAAAGGTAGACGACTGTAAGGTACTGTTTTCTATCAGTATGCAAGATGCGCACACTATCCCAGTGTTGTGCAGCTTCATTCTTCACCTGTCTGAAGCAGCCACTTTCTTCGGCTCCCGGAGGCGAAGAAGCGGCTTCTTCGCGCAAAGGCGATTGTGCCGGTCACAGTGCACTCCAGTGCGGCGGCTTCTTCTGAAATGTGCCCGGGATTGGGGCATAGCTCCGGGGATCTCCGTACTTTCGTCTTTCTGGACTTTTGTGGCCTACATCATTGCAGAAAGGTTTTCCACTATGTTAAGCAAGGAGAAACTGTGCCAGCACAGAAAACATCGCCCATCGTGTTTTACATGTTGCAGAGAGCTCTGCTGAAGTTTATGCACGAAGAAAAAGAAAGTTGTTGAAAACACCTTCCAACCGAATGTTCATGTGTTTGGAAAAGGTAGGAGAATGGTAAGGTACTGCTTTCTATCAGTTAACAAGCTGCGCACACTATCCCAGTGTTGTGCAGCTTCATTGTTCACCTTTCCGAAGCAGCCGCAACTCTCCAGCTGCCGGAGGCGAAGATGCGGCTTCTTCGAGCAAAGGCAATTGCACCCGTCACAGTGCACTCCAGTGCGGTGGCTTCTGCCGAAATGTGCCCGGGACCGGGGCATAGCTCCTGGGAGCTCTGTATGCTTCGTCTTTAGCATCATTTTTGGTCTACATCATTGCAGAAAGGTTTTCCACTATGTCTGGCATGGAGAAACTGTGCCAGCACAGAAAACATCTCCCATCGTGTTTTACATGTTGCAGAGAGCTCTGCTGAAGTTTATGCACGAAGAAAAAGAAAGTTGTTGAAAACACCTTCCAACTAAATGTTCTTGTGTTTGGAAAAGGTAGCAAAGTGGTAAGGTACTGTTTTCTATCAGTTTGCAAGCTGAGCACACTATCCCAGTGTTGTGCAGCTTCATTCTTCACCTTTCCGAAGTAGCCGCACACTCCAGCTGCCGGAGGCGAAGATGCGGCTTCTTCGAGCAAAGGAAATTGCACCCTTCACAGTGCACTCCAGTGCGGCGGCTTCTTCTGAAATGTGCCCGGGACCTGCGCTTAGCTCCGGGGACCTCCGTACGTTCTTCTTTCTGGACTTTTGTGGCCTACATCATTGCAGAAAGGTTTTCCACTATGTTAAGCAAGGAGAAACTGTGCCAGCACAGAAAACATCTCCCATCGTGTTTTACATGTTGAAGAGAGCTCTGCTGAAGTTTATGCACGAAGAAAAAGAAAGTTGTCCAAAACACCTTCCAATCGAATGTTCATGTGTTTGGAAAAGGTAGGAGAGAAGTAAGGTACTGTTTTGGATCAGTTTGCAAGCTGCGCACACTATCCCAGTGTTGTGCAGCTTCATTCTTCACCTGTCTGAAGCAGCCACTGTCTTCGGCTCCTGGAGGCGAAGAGGCTTCTTCGCGGAAAGGCGATTGTGCCGGTCACTGTGCACTCCAGTGCGCCGGCTACTGACGAGATGTGCACCGGGACCGGCGCTTAGTTTCGGGGAGATCCGTACTTTCGTCTTTAGCGTCATTTTTGGTCTACATCATTGCAGAAAGGTTTTCCACTACGTTAGGCAAGGAGAAACTCTGCCAGCACAGAAAACATCTTCCATGGTGTTTTACATTTTGCAGAGAGCTCTGCAGAAGTTTATGCACAAAGAAAGAGAAGGTTGTTGAAAGCACCTTCCAACTGATTGGTCATGTGTTTGGAAAAGGTAGGACAGTGGTAAGGTACTGTTTTCTATCAGTTTGCAAGCTGCGCACACTATCCCAGTGTTGTGCAGCTTCATTCTTCACCTGTCTGAAGCAGCCACTCTCTTCGGCTCCTGGAGGCGAAGAAGCGGCTTCTTCGCTCAAAGGCGATTGTGCCGGTCACAGTGCACTCCAGTGCGGCGGCTACTGACGAAATGTGCCCGGGACCGGCGCGCTTAGTTTCGGGGAGCCCGTACTTTCGTCTTTAGCGTCATTTTTTGGTCTACATCATTGCAGAAAGGTTTTCCACTATGTTAAGCAAGGAGAAACTGTGCCAGCACAGAAAACATCTCCCATCGTGTTTTACATGTTGCAGAGAGCTCTGCAGAAGTTTATGCACGAAGAAAAAGAAAGTTGTCCAGAACACCTTCCAACGGAATGTTCATATGTTTGGAAAAGGTAGCAAAGTGGTAAGGTACTGCTTTCTATTAGATTGCAAGATGCGCACACTATCCCAGTGTTGTGCAGCTTCATTCTTCACCATTCCGAAGCAGCCGCTCTTTTGGGCTCCCGGAGGCGAAGAAGCGGCTTCTTCGAGCAAAGGCGATTGTGCCGGTCACTGTGCTCTGCAGTGCGGCGGCTTCTGACAAAATGTGCCCGGGACCAGCACTTAGCTCCGGGGAGCTCCGTATCCTTCGTCTTTCCAGACTTTTGTGGTCTACATCATTGCAGAAAGGTTTTCCACTATGTTAAGCAAGGAGAAACTGTGCCAGCACGGAAAACATCGCCCATCGTGTTTTACATTTTGAAGAGAGCTCTGCTGATGTTTATGCACGAAGAAAAAGAAAGTTGTCCAAAACACCTTCCTTAAAAATGTTCATGTGTTTGGAAAAGGTAGGACAGTGGTAAGGTACTGTTTTCTATCAGATTGCAAGCTGTGCACACTATCCCAGGGTTGTGCAGCTTCATTCTTCACCTTTCCGAAGTAGCCGCTCTCTCCGGCTTCCGGAGGCGAAGAAGCGGCTTCTTCGAGCAAAGGCGATTGCGCCGGTCACAGTGCGCTGCAGTGCGGCAGCTTCTGCCGGAATGTGCCCGGGACAGGCGGTTAGGTCCGGGTACATCCATACAATCTTCTTTCTGCACTTTTGTGGTCTACATCATGCAAAAAACATTTCCCCTATGTCTGGCAAGGAGACACTGTGCCAACACAGAAAACATCTCCCTTCTTGTTTTACATGTTGCAGAGAGCTCTGCTGAAGTTTAAGCACGAAGAAAAAGAAAGTTGTGCAAAACACCTTCCAATGGCATGTTCATGTGTTTGTAAAAGGTAGGACAGTTGTAAGGTACTGTTTTCTATCAGTTTGCAAGCTGCGCACACTATCCCAGTGTTGTGCAGCTTCATTCTTCACCTTTCCGAAGCAGCCGCTCTTTTGGGCTCCCGGAGGCGAAGATGCGGCTTCTTCGAGCAAAGGCGATTGTGCCGGTCACTGTGCTCTGCAGTGCGGCGGCTTCTGACAAAATGTGCCCGGGACCAGCACTTAGCTCCGGGGAGCTCCGTATCCTTCGTCTTTCCAGACTTTTGTGGTCTACATCATTGCAGAATGGTTTTCCACTATGTTAGGCAAGGAAAAATTGTGCCAGCACAGAAAACATCTCCCATTGTGTTTTATATGTTGTAGAGAACTCTGCAGAAGTTTATGCAGGAAGAAAAAGAAAGTTGTCCAAAACACCTTCCTTAAAAATGTTCATGTGTTTGGAAAAGGTAGGAGAGTGGTAAGGTACTGCTTTGGATCTGTTTGCAAGCTGCGCACACTATCCCAGTGTTGTGCAGCTTTATTCTCACCTGTCGGAAGCAGCCACTTTCTTGGGCTCCTGGAGGCGAAGAGGCTTCTTCGCGCAAAGGCGATTGTACCGGTCACTGTGCTCTGCAGTGCGGCGGCATCTGTCGAAATATGCCCGGGACCGGCGCTTAGCTCCGGGGACCTCCGTACTTTCGTCTTTCTGGACTTTTGTGGCCTACATCATTGCAGAAAGGTTTTCCACTATGTTAGGCAAGGAGAAACTGTGCCAGCACAGAAAACATCTCCCATCGTGTTTTACATGTTGCAGAGAGCTCTGCTGAAGTTTATGAACGAAGAAAAAGAAAGTTGTCCAGAACACCTTCCAACCGAATGTTCATGTGTTTGGAAAAGGTAGGAGAATGGTAAGGTACTGCTTTCTATCAGTTTACAAGCTGCGCACACTATCCCAGTGTTGTGCAGCTTCATTCTTCACCTGTCTGAAGCAGCCACTCTCTTCGGCTCCTGGAGGCGAAAAGGCTTCTTCGCGCAAAGGCGATTGTGCCGGTCACAGTGCACTCCAGTGCGGCGGCTACTGACGAAATGTGCCCGGGACCGGCGCGCTTAGTTTCGGGGAGCTCCGTACTTTGGTCTTTAGCGTCATTTTTGGTCTACATCATTGCAGAAAGGTTTTCCACTATGTTAGGCAAGGAGAAACTGTGCCAGCACAGAAAACATCTCCCATCGTGTTTTATATGTTGAAGAGAGCTCTACAGAAGTTTATGCACGAAGAAAAACAAAGTTGTTGAAAACACCTTCCAACCGAATATTCATGTGTTTGGAAAATAAGAAGATTGGTAAGGTACTGTTTTCTATCAGATTGCAAGCTGCGCACACTATCCCAGTGTTGTGCAGCTTCATTCTTCACCATTCCGAAGCAGCCGCACTCTCCAGCTGCCGGAGGCGAAGAAGCGGCTTCTTCGAGCAAAGGCGATTGCGCCGGACACAGTGCGCTGCGGTGCGGCAGCTTCTGCCGGAATGTGCCCGGGACCGGCGCTTAGCTCCGGGGAGCTCCGTATCCTTCGTCTTTGGCGTCTTTTGTCGTCTACATCATTGCAGAAAGGTTTTCCACTATGTTAGGCAAGGAGAAATTGTGCCAGCAGAGAAAACATCTCCCATCGTGTTTTACATGTTCCAGAGAGCTCTACAGAGTGTGTTGCAAGACGAAAAACCAAGTTGTCCAAAACACCTTCCAAACGAATGTTCATGTGTTTGGAAAAGGTAGGAAAGTGGTAAGGTACTGTTTTCTATCAGTTTGCAAGCTGTGCACACTATCCCAGTGTTGTGCAGCTTCATTCTTCACCTTTCCGAAGCAGCCGCGCTTTTGGGCTCCCGGAGGCGAAGAAGCGGCTTCTTCGAGCAAAGGCGATTGTGCCGGTCACTGTGCTCTGCAGTGCGGCGGCTTCTGACAAAATGTTCCCGGGACCAGCACTTAGCTCCGGGGAGCTCCGTATCCTTCGTCTTTCCAGACTTTTGTGGTCTACATCATTGCAGAATGGTTTTCCACTATGTCTGGCATGGAGAAACTGTGCCAGCACAGAAAACATCTCCCATCGTGTTTTACATGTTGCAGAGAGCTCTGCTGAAGTTTATGCACCAAGAAAAAGAAAGTTGTTGAAAACACCTTCCAACTAAATGTTCATGTGTTTGGAAAAGGTAGGAGAGTGGTAAGGTACTGTTTTCTATCAGATTGCAAGCTGGGCACACTATCCCAGGGTTGTGCAGCTTCATTCTTCACCTTTCCGAAGCAGCCGCACTCTCCAGCTGCCGGAGGCGAAGATGCGGCTTCTTCGAGCAAAGGAAATTGCACCCGTCACAGTGCACTCCAGTGCGGCGGCTTCTTCTGAAATGTGCCCGGGACCTGCGCTTAGCTCCGGGGACCTCCGTACTTTCTTCTTTCCGGACTTTTGTGGCCTACATCATTGCAGAAAGGTTTTCCACTATGTTAAGCAAGGAGAAACTGTGCCAGCACAGAAAACATCTCCCATCGTGTTTTATATGTTGAAGAGAGCTCTGCTGAAGTTTATGCACGAAGAAAAAGAAAGTTGTCCAAAACACCTTCCAATCGAATGTTCATGTGTTTGGAAAAGGTAGGAGAGAAGTAAGGTACTGTTTTGGATCAGTTTGCAAGCTGCGCACACTATCCCAGTGTTGTGCAGCTTCATTCTTCACCTGTCTGAAGCAGCCACTGTCTTCGGCTCCTGGAGGCGAAGAGGCTTCTTCGCGCAAAGGCGATTGTGCCGGTCACTGTGCACTCCAGTGCGGCGGCTTCTTCTGAAATGTGCCCGGGACCGGGGCATAGCTCCTGGGAGCTCTGTATGCTTCGTCGTTAGCATCATTTTTGGTCTACATCATTGCAGAAAGGTTTTCCACTATGTCTGGCATGGGGAAACTGTGCCAGCACAGAAAACATCTTCTATCGTGTTTTATATATGTTGAAGAGATCTCTACAGAAGTTTATGCACGAAGAAAAACAAAGTTGTCCAAAACACCTTCCTACCGAATATTCATGTGTTTGGAAAATAAGAAGATTGTTAATGTACTGTTTTCTATCAGATTGCAAGCTGCGGAAACTATCCCAGTGTTGTGCAGCTTCATTCTTCACCTTTCCGAAGCAGCCGCTCTCTCCGGCTCCCGGAGGCGAAAAAGCGGCTTCTTCGCGCCAAGGCGATTGTGCCGGTCACTGTGCTCTGCAGTGCGGCGGCTTCTGCCGAATAGTGCCCGGGACTGGCGCTTAGCTCCGGGGAGCTCCGTATCCTTCGTCTTTCCAGACTATTGTGGTCTACAACATTGCAGAAAGGTTTTCCACTATGTTAAGCAAGGAGAAACTGTGCCAGCACAGAAAACATCTCCCATCGTGTTTTACATGTTGCAGAGAGCTCTGCAGAAGTTTAAGCACGAAGAAAAAGAAAGTTGTCCAAAACACCTTCCAACCGAATGTTCATGTGTTTGGAAAAGGTAGGAGAGTGGTAAGGTACTGTTTTCTATCAGTATGCAAGATGCGCTCACTATCCCAGTGTTGCGCAGCTTCATTCTTCACCTGTCTGAAGCAGCCACTTTCTTCGGCTCCCGGAGGCGAAGAAGCGGCATCTTCGCGCAAAGGCGATTGTGCCGGTCACAGTGCACTCCAGTGCGGCGGCTTCTTCTGAAATGTGCCCGGGATTGGGGCATAGCTCCGGGGATCTCCGTACTTCGCTCTTAATGGACTTTTGTGGCCTACATCATTGCAGAAAGGTTTTCCACTATGTTTAGCAAGGAGAAACTGTGCCAGCACAGAAAACATCTCCCATCGTGTTTTACATGTTGCAGAGAGCTCTGCAGAAGTTTAAGCACCAATAAAATTAACTTGTCCAAAACACCTTCCAACCGAATGTTCATGTGTTTGGAAAAGGTAGGACAGTGGTAAGGTACGGTTATCTATCAGTCTGCAAGCTGCGCACACTATCCCAGTGTTTTGCAGCTTCATTCTCACCTTACCGAATCTACTGGTCTCTCCGGCTCCCGGAGGCGAAGAAGCGGCTTCTTCGCGCAAAGGCGATTGGACCGGTCACTGTGCACTCCAGTGCGGCGGCTACTGACGAAATGTGCCCGGGACAGGGGCATAGCTCCTGGGAGCTCTGTATGCTTCGTCTTTAGCATCATTTTTGGTCTACATCATTGCAGAAAGGTTTTCCACTATGTTAAGCAAGGTGAAACTGTGCCAGCACAGAAAACATCTCCCATCGTGTTTTACATGTTGAAGAGAACTCTATAGAAGTTTATGCACGAAGAAAAAGAAAGTTGTCCAAAACACCATCCTACCGAATATTCATGTGTTTGGAAAATAAGAAGATTGGTAAGGTACTGTTTTCTATCAGTTTGCAAGATGCACACACTATCCCAGTGTTGTGCAGCTTCATTCTTCACCTGTCTGAAGCAGTAGCTCTCTCCGGCTCCAGGAGGCGAAGAAGCGGCATCTTCGCGCAAAGGCGATTGTGCCGGTCACAGTGCACTCCAGTGCGGCGGCTTCTGACGAAACGTGCCCGGGACCGGCGCTTAGCTCCGGGGACCTCCGTATCCTTCGTCTTTCGGGATTTTGTGGTCTACATCATTGCAGAAAGGTTTTCCACTATGTCTGGCATGGAGAAACTGTGCCAGCACAGAAAACATCTCCCATCGTGTTTTACATGTTGAAGAGAGCTCTGCAGAAGTTTATGCACGAAGTAAACAAAGTTGTCCAGAACACCTTCCAACCGAATGTTCATGTGTTTGGAAAAGGTAGGAGAATGATAAAGTACTGTTTTCTATCAGTTTACAAGCTGCGCACACTATCCCAATGTTGTGCAGCTTCATTCTTCACCTGTCTGAAGCAGCCACTCTCTTCGGCTCCTGGAGGCGAAAAGGCTTCTTCGCGCAAAGGCGATTGTGCCGGTCACAGTGCACTCCAGTGCGGCGGCTACTGACGAAATGTGCCCGGGACCGGCGCGCTTAGTTTCGGGGAGCTCCGTACTTTGGTCTTTAGCGTCATTTTTGGTCTACATCATTGCAGAAAGGTTTTCCACTATGTTAGGCAAGGAGAAACTGTGCCAGCACAGAAAACATCTCCCATCGTGTTTTATATGTTGAAGAGAGCTCTACAGAAGTTTATGCACGAAGAAAAACAAAGTTGTCCTAAACACCATCCTACCGAATATTCATGTGTTTGGAAAATAAGAAGATTGGTAAGGTACTGTTTTCTATCAGATTGCAAGCTGCGCATACTATCCCAGTGTTGTGCAGCTTCATTCTTCACCTTTCCGAAGCAGCCGCTCTCTCAGGCTCCCGGAGGCGAAGAAGCGGCTTCTTCGAGTAAAGGCAATTGCACCCGTCACAGTGCACTCCAGTGCGGCGGCTTCTGCCGAAATGTGCCCGGGACCGGTGCTTAGCTCCGGGGAGATCCGTACGTTCGTCTTTATGGACTTTTGTGGCCTACATCATTGCAGAAAGGTTTTCCACTACGTTAGGCAAAGAGAAACTGTGCCAGCACAGAAAACATCTCCCATCGTGTTTTATATGTTGAAGAGAGCTCTACAGAAGTTTATGCACGAAGAAAAAGAAAGTTGTCCAGAACACCTTCCAACGGAATGTTCATATGTTTGGAAAAGGTAGCAAAGTGGTAAGGCACTGCTTTCTATCAGATTGCAAGATGCGCACACTATCCCAGTGTTGTGCAGCTTCATTCTTCACCATTCCGAAGCAGCCGCTCTTTTGGGCTCCCGGAGGCGAAGAAGCGGCTTCTTCGAGCAAAGGCGATTGTGCCGGTCACTGTGCTCTGCAGTGCGGCGGCTACTGACGAAATGTGCCCGGGACCAGCACTTAGCTCCGGGGAGCTCCGTATCCTTCGTCTTTCCAGACTTTTGTGGTCTACATCATTGCAGAATGGTTTTCCACTATGTTAAGCAAGGAGAAACTGTGCCAGCACGGAAAACATCGCCCATCGTGTTTTACATTTTGAAGAGAGCTCTGCAGAAGTTTATGCACGAAGAAAAAGAAAGTTGTCCAAAACACCTTCCTTAAAAATGTTCATGTGTTTGGAAAAGGTAGGAGAGTGGTAAGGTACTGTTTTCTATCAGATTGCAAGCTGTGCACACAATCCCAGGGTTGTGCAGCTTCATTCTTCACCTTTCCGAAGTAGCCGCTCTCTCCGGCTTCCGGAGGCGAAGAAGCGGCTTCTTCGAGCAAAGGCGATTGCGCCGGTCACAGTGCGCTGCAGTGCGGCAGCTTCTGCCGGAATGTGCCCGGGACAGGCGGTTAGCTCCGGGTACATCCATACAATCTTCTTTCTGGACTTTTGTGGTCTACATCATGCAAAAAACATTTCCCCTATGTCTGGCAAGGAGAAACTGTGCCAACACAGAAAACATATCCCTTCTTGTTTTACATGTTGCAGAGAGCTCTGCAGAAGTTTAAGCACGAAGAAAAAGAAAGTTGTGCAAAACACCTTCCAATGGCATGTTCATGTGTTTGTAAAAGGTAGGACAGTGGTAAGGTACTGTTTTCTATCAGTTTGCAAGCTGCGCACACTATCCCAGTGTTGTGCAGCTTCATTCTTCACCTTTCCGAAGCAGCCGCTCTTTTGGGCTCCCGGAGGCGAAGAAGCGGCTTCTTCGAGCAAAGGCGATTGTGCCGGTCACTGTGCTCTGCAGTGCGGCGGCTTCTGACAAAATGTGCCCGGGACCAGCACTTAGCTCCGGGGAGCTCCGTATCCTTCGTCTTTCCAGACTTTTGTGGTCTACATCATTGCAGAATGGTTTTCCACTATGTTAGGCAAGGAAAAATTGTGCCAGCACAGAAAACATCTCCCATCGTGTTTTATATGTTGTAGAGAACTCTGCAGAAGTTTATGCACGAAGAAAAAGAAAGTTGTCCAAAACACCTTCCTTAAAAATGTTCATGTGTTTGGAAAAGATAGGAGAGTGGTAAGGTACTGCTTTGGATCTGTTTGCAAGCTGCGCACACTATCCCAGTGTTGTGCAGCTTTATTCTCACCTGTCGGAAGCAGCCACTTTCTTGGGCTCCTGGAGGCGAAGAGGCTTCTTCGCGCAAAGGCGATTGTACCGGTCACTGTGCTCTGCAGTGCGGCGGCATCTGTCGAAATATGCCCGGGACCGGCGCTTAGCTCCGGGGACCTCCGTACTTTCGTCTTTCTGGACTTTTGTGCCCTACATCATTGCAGAAAGGTTTTCCACTATGTTAAGCAAGGAGAAACTGTGCCAGCACAGAAAACATCTCCCATCGTGTTTTACATGTTGCAGAGAGCTCTGCAGAAGTTTAAGCACGAATAAAATTAACTTGTCCAAAACACCTTCCAACCGAATGTTCATGTGTTTGGAAAAGGTAGGACAGTGGTAAGGTACGGTTATCTATCAGTCTGCAAGCTGCGCACACTATCCCAGTGTTTTGCAGCTTCATTCTCACCTTACCGAAGCTACTGGTCTCTCCGGCTCCCGGAGGCGAAGAAGCGGCTTCTTCGCGCAAAGGCGATTGGACCGGTCACTGTGCACTCCAGTGCGGCGGGTACTGACGAAATGTGCCCGGGACAGGGGCATAGCTCCTGGGAGCTCTGTATGCTTCGTCTTTAGCATCATTTTTGGTCTACATCATTGCAGAAAGGTTTTCCACTATGTTAAGCAAGGTGAAACTGTGCCAGCACAGAAAACATCTCCCATCGTGTTTTACATGTTGAAGAGAACTCTATAGAAGTTTATGCACGAAGAAAAAGAAAGTTGTCCAAAACACCATCCTACCGAATATTCATGTGTTTGGAAAATAAGAAGATTGGTAAGGTACTGTTTTCTATCAGATTGCAAGCTGCGCATACTATCCCAGTGTTGTGCAGCTTCATTCTTCACCTTTCCGAAGCAGCCGCTCTCTCAGGCTCCCGGAGGCGAAGAAGCGGCTTCTTCGAGTAAAGGCAATTGCACCCGTTACAGTGCACTCCAGTGCGGCGGCTTCTGCCGAAATGTGCCCGGGACCGGTGCTTAGCTCCGGGGAGATCCGTACTTTCGTCTTTATGGACTTTTGTGGCCTACATCATTGCAGAAAGGTTTTCCACTACGTTAGGCAAAGAGAAACTGTGCCAGCACAGAAAACATCTCCCATCGTGTTTTACATGTTGCAGAGAGCTCTGCAGCAGTTTATGCACGAAGAAAAAGAAAGTTGGCCAGAACACCTTCCAACGGAATGTTCATATGTCTGGAAAAGGTAGGACAGTGGTAAGGTACTGCTTTCTATCAGTTTGCAAGCTGCGCACACTATCCCAGTGTTGTGCAGCTTCATTGTTCACCATTCCGAAGCAGCCGCACTCTCCAGCTGCCGGAGGCGAAGATGCGGCTTCTTCGAGCAAAGACGATGGCGCCGGTCACAGTGCGCTGCAGTGCGGCAGCTTCTGACAAAATGTGCCCGGGACCGGCGCTTAGCTCCGGGGAGCTCCGTATCCTTCGTCTTTAGCGTCTTTTGTCGTCTACATCATTGCAGAAAGGTTTTCCACTATGTTAGGCAAGGAGAAATTGTGCCAGCACAGAAAACATCTCCCATCGTGTTTTACATGTTCCAGAGAGCTCTACAGAGTGTGTTGCAAGACGAAAAACCAAGTTGTCCAAAACACCTTCCAAACGAATGTTCATGTGTTTGGAAAAGGTAGGAAAGTGGTAAGGTACTGTTTTCTATCAGTTTGCAAGCTGTGCACACTATCCCAGTGTTGTGCAGCTTCATTCTTCACCTTTCCAAAGAAGCCGCTCTCTCCGGCTTCCGGACGCGAAGAAGCGGCTTCTTCGCGCAAAGGCAATTGTTCCGGTCACAGTGCTACGAAGTGCGGCGGCTTCTGACGAATTGTGCCAGGCACCGGGGCTATGTCCGGGACATCCGTGCCTTTTTCTTCTGGACTTCTCTGGTCAACATCATGGCAAAAATCTTTTCCAATATGTCTGGCAAGGAGAAACTGTGCCAACACAGAAAACATCTCCCATCGTGTTTTAAATGTTGCAGAGAGCTCTACAGAGTGTGTTGCAAGAAGAAAAACAAAATTGTCCAAAACACCTTCCAATCGAATGTTCATGTGTTTGGAAAAGGTAGACGACTGTAAGGTACTGTTTTCTATCAGTATGCAAGATGCGCACACTATCCCAGTGTTGTGCAGCTTCATTCTTCACCTGTCTGAAGCAGCCACTTTCTTCGGCTCCCGGAGGCGAAGAAGCGGCTTCTTCGCGCAAAGGCGATTGTGCCGGTCACAGTGCACTCCAGTGCGGCGGCTTCTTCTGAAATGTGCCCGGGATTGGGGCATAGCTCCGGGGATCTCCGTACTTTCGTCATTCTGGACTTTTGTGGCCTACATCATTGCAGAAAGGTTTTCCACTATGTTAAGCAAGGAGAAACTGTGCCAGCACAGAAAACATCGCCCATCGTGTTTTATATGTTGCAGAGAGCTCTGCTGAAGTTTATGAACGAAGAAAAAGAAAGTTGTTGAAAACACCTTCCAACCGAATGTTCATGTGTTTGGAAAAGGTAGGAGAGTGGTAAGGTACTGTTTTCTATCAGTTTGCAAGCTGCGCACACTATCCCAGTGTTGTGCAGCTTCATTGTTCACCTTTCCGAAGCAGCCGCAACTCTCCAGCTGCCGGAGGCGAAGATGCGGCTTCTTCGAGCAAAGGCAATTGCACCCGTCACAGTGCACTCCAGTGCGGTGGCTTCTGCCGAAATGTGCCCGGGACCGGGGCATAGCTCCTGGGAGCTCTGTATGCTTCGTCTTTAGCATCATTTTTGGTCTACATCATTGCAGAAAGGTTTTCCACTATGTCTGGCATGGAGAAACTGTGCCAGCACAGAAAACATCTCCCATCGTGTTTTACATGTTGCAGAGAGCTCTGCTGAAGTTTATGAACGAAGAAAAAGAAAGTTGTTGAAAACACCTTCCAACTAAATGTTCTTGTGTTTGGAAAAGGTAGCAAAGTGGTAAGGTACTGTTTTCTATCAGTTTGCAAGCTGAGCACACTATCCCAGTGTTGTGCAGCTTCATTCTTCACCTTTCCGAAGTAGCCGCACACTCCAGCTGCCGGAGGCGAAGATGCGGCTTCTTCGAGCAAAGGAAATTGCAGCCTTCACAGTGCACTCCAGTGCGGCGGCTTCTTCTGAAATGTGCCCGGGACCTGCGCTTAGCTCCGGGGACCTCCGTACGTTCTTCTTTCTGGACTTTTGTGGCCTACATCATTGCAGAAAGGTTTTCCACTATGTTAAGCAAGGAGAAACTGTGCCAGCAGAGAAAACATCTCCCATCGTGTTTTATATGTTGAAGAGAGCTCTGCTGAAGTTTATGCACGAAGAAAAAGAAAGTTGTCCAAAACACCTTCCAATCGAATGTTCATGTGTTTGGAAAAGGTAGGAGAGAAGTAAGGTACTGTTTTGGATCAGTTTGCAAGCTGCGCACACTATCCCAGTGTTGTGCAGCTTCATTCTTCACCTGTCTGAAGCAGCCACTCTCTTCGGCTCCTGGAGGCGAAGAGGCTTCTTCGCGCAAAGGCGATTGTGCCGGTCACAGTGCACTCCAGTGCGCCGGCTACTGACGAGATGTGCACCGGGACCGGCGCTTAGTTTCGGGGAGATCCGTACTTTCGTCTTTAGCGTCATTTTTGGTCTACATCATTGCAGAAAGGTTTTCCACTACGTTAGGCAAGGAGAAACTCTGCCAGCACAGAAAACATCTTCCATGGTGTTTTACATCTTGCAGAGAGCTCTGCAGAAGTTTATGAACGAAGAAAGAGAAGGTTGTTGAAAGCACCTTCCAACTGATTGGTCATGTGTTTGGAAAAGGTAGGACAGTGGTAAGGTACTGTTTTCTATCAGTTTGCAAGCTGCGCACACTATCCCAGTGTTGTGCAGCTTCATTCTTCACCTGTCTCAAGCAGCCACTCTCTTCGGCTCCTGGAGGCGAAGAAGCGGCTTCTTCGCGCAAAGGCGATTGTGCCGGTCACAGTGCACTCCAGTGCGGCGGCTACTGACGAAATGTGCCCGGGACCGGCGCGCTTAGTTTCGGGGAGCCCGTACTTTCGTCTTTAGCGTCATTTTTGGTCTACATCATTGCAGAAAGGTTTTCCACTATGTTAAGCAAGGAGAAACTGTGCCAGCACAGAAAACATCTCCCATCGTGTTTTATATGTTGAAGAGAGCTCTGCTGAAGTTTATGCACGAAGAAAAAGAAAGTTGTCCAGAACACCTTCCAACGGAATGTTCATATGTTTGGAAAAGGTAGCAAAGTGGTAAGGTACTGCTTTCTATTAGATTGCAAGATGCGCACACTATCCCAGTGTTGTGCAGCTTCATTCTTCACCATTCCGAAGCAGCCGCTCTTTTGGGCTCCCGGAGGCGAAGAAGCGGCTTCTTCGAGCAAAGGCGATTGTGCCGGTCACTGTGCTCTGCAGTGCGGCGGCTTCTGACAAAATGTGCCCGGGACCAGCACTTAGCTCCTGGGAGCTCCGTATCCTTCGTCTTTCCAGACTTTTGTGGTCTACATCATTGCAGAATGGTTTTCCACTATGTTAAGCAAGGAGAAACTGTGCCAGCACGGAAAACATCGCCCATCGTGTTTTACATTTTGAAGAGAGCTCTGCAGAAGTTTATGCACGAAGAAAAAGAAAGTTGTCGAAAACACCTTCCTTAAAAATGTTCATGTGTTTGGAAAAGGTAGGACAGTGGTAAGGTACTGTTTTCTATCAGATTGCAAGCTGTGCACACAATCCCAGGGTTGTGCAGCTTCATTCTTCACCTTTCCGAAGCAGCCGCTCTCTCAGGCTTCCGGAGGCGAAGAAGCGGCTTCTTCGAGCAAAGGCGATTGCGCCGGTCACAGTGCGCTGCAGTGCGGCAGCTTCTGCCGGAATGTGCCCGGGACAGGCGGTTAGGTCCGGGTACATCCATACAATCTTCTTTCTGGACTTTTGTGGTCTACATCATGCAAAAAACATTTCCCCTATGTCTGGCAAGGAGACACTGTGCCAACACAGAAAACATCTCCCTTCTTGTTTTACATGTTGCAGAGAGCTCTGCAGAAGTTTAAGCACGAAGAAAAAGAAAGTTGTTGAAAACACCTTCCAACCGAATGTTCATGTGTTTGGAAAAGGTAGGACAGTGGTAAGGTACTGTTTTCTATCAGTTTGCAAGCTGCGCACACTATCCCAGTGTTGTGCAGCTTCATTCTTCACCTTTCCGAAGCAGCCGCTCTTTTGGGCTCCCGGAGGCGAAGAAGCGGCTTCTTCGAGCAAAGGCGATTGTGCCGGTCACTGTGCTCTGCAGTGCGGCGGCTTCTGACAAAATGTTCCCGGGACCAGCACTTAGCTCCGGGGAGCTCCGTATCCTTCGTCTTTCCAGACTTTTGTGGTCTACATCATTGCAGAATGGTTTTCCACTATGTTAAGCAAGGAGAAACTGTGCCAGCACGGAAAACATCGCCCATCGTGTTTTACATTTTGAAGAGAGCTCTGCAGAAGTTTATGCACGAAGAAAAAGAAAGTTGTCCAAAACACCTTCCTTAAAAATGTTCATGTGTTTGGAAAAGGTAGGAGAGTGGTAAGGTACTGCTTTGGATCTGTTTGCAAGCTGCGCACACTATCCCAGTGTTGTGCAGCTTTATTCTCACCTGTCGGAAGCAGCCACTTTCTTGGGCTCCTGGAGGCGAAGAGGCTTCTTCGCGCAAAGGCGATTGTACCGGTCACTGTGCTCTGCAGTGCGGCGGCATCTGTCGAAATATGCCCGGGACCGGCGCTTAGCTCCGGGGACCTCCGTACTTTCGTCTTTCTGGACTTTTGTGGCCTACATCATTGCAGAAAGGTTTTCCACTATGTTAGGCAAGGAGAAACTGTGCCAGCACAGAAAACATCTCCCATCGTGTTTTACATGTTGCAGAGAGCTCTGCTGAAGTTTATGAACGAAGAAAAAGAAAGTTGTTGAAAACACCTTCCAACCGAATGTTCATGTGTTTGGAAAAGGTAGGAGAGTGGTAAGGTACTGCTTTCTATCAGTTTACAAGCTGCGCACACTATCCCAGTGTTGTGCAGCTTCATTCTTCACCTGTCTGAAGCAGCCACTCTCTTCGGCTCCTGGAGGCGAAAAGGCTTCTTCGCGCAAAGGCGATTGTGCCGGTCACAGTGCACTCCAGTGCGGCGGCTACTGACGAAATGTGCCCGGGACCGGCGCGCTTAGTTTCGGGGAGCTCCGTACTTTGGTCTTTAGCGTCATTTTTGGTCTACATCATTGCAGAAAGGTTTTCCACTATGTTAGGCAAGGAGAAACTGTGCCAGCACAGAAAACATCTCCCATCGTGTTTTATATGTTGAAGAGAGCTCTACAGAAGTTTATGCACGAAGAAAAACAAAGTTGTTGAAAACACCTTCCAACCGAATATTCATGTGTTTGGAAAATAAGAAGATTGGTAAGGTACTGTTTTCTATCAGATTGCAAGCTGCGCATACTATCCCAGTGTTGTGCAGCTTCATTCTTCACCTTTCCGAAGCAGCCGCTCTCTCAGGCTCCCGGAGGCGAAGAAGCGGCTTCTTCGAGTAAAGGCAATTGCACCCGTCACAGTGCACTCCAGTGCGGCGGCTTCTGCCGAAATGTGCCCGGGACCGGTGCTTAGCTCCGGGGAGATCCGTACTTTCGTCTTTATGGACTTTTGTGGCCTACATCATTGCAGAAAGGTTTTCCACTACGTTAGGCAAAGAGAAACTGTGCCAGCACAGAAAACATCTCCCATCGTGTTTTACATGTTGCAGAGAGCTCTGCAGCAGTTTATGCACGAAGAAAAAGAAAGTTGGCCAGAACACCTTCCAACGGAATGTTCATATGTCTGGAAAAGGTAGGACAGTGGTAAGGTACTGCTTTCTATCAGTTTGCAAGCTGCGCACACTATCCCAGTGTTGTGCAGCTTCATTCTTCACCATTCCGAAGCAGCCGCACTCTCCAGCTGCCGGAGGCGAAGATGCGGCTTCTTCGAGCAAAGACGATTGCGCCGGTCACAGTGCGCTGCAGTGCGGCAGCTTCTGCCGGAATGTGCCCGGGACCGGCGCTTAGCTCCGGGGAGCTCCGTATCCTTCGTCTTTAGCGACTTTTGTGGCCTACATCATTGCTGAAAGGTTTTCCACTACGTTAGGCAAAGAGAAACTGTGCCAGCACAGAAAACATCTCCCATCGTGTTTTACATGTTGCAGAGAGCTCTGCTGAAGTTTATGAACGAAGAAAAAGAAAGTTGTTGAAAACACCTTCCAACCGAATGTTCATGTGTTTGGAAAAGGTAGGACAGTGGTAAGGTACTGCTTTCTATCAGTTTGCAAGCTGCGCACACTATCCCAGTGTTGTGCAGCTTCATTCTTCACCATTCCGAAGCAGCCGCACTCTCCAGCTGCCGGAGGCGAAGATGCGGCTTCTTCGAGCAAAGGCGATTGCGCCGGACACAGTGCGCTGCGGTGCGGCAGCTTCTGCCGGAATGTGCCCGGGACCGGCGCTTAGCTCCGGGGAGCTCCGTATCCTTCGTCTTTAGCGTCTTTTGTCGTCTACATCATTGCAGAAAGGTTTTCCACTATGTTAAGCAAGGAGAAACTGTGCCAGCACAGAAAACATCTCCCATCGTGTTTTATATGTTGCAGAGAGCTCTGCTGAAGTTTATGCACGAAGAAAAAGAAAGTTGTCCAAAACACCTTCCAATCGAATGTTCATGTGTTTGGAAAAGGTAGGAGAGAAGTAAGGTACTGTTTTGGATCAGTTTGCAAGCTGCGCACACTATCCCAGTGTTGTGCAGCTTCATTCTTCACCTGTCTGAAGCAGCCACTCTCTTCGGCTCCTGGAGGCGAAGAGGCTTCTTCGCGCAAAGGCGATTGTGCCGGTCACTGTGCACTCCAGTGCGCCGGCTACTGACGAGATGTGCACCGGGACCGGCGCTTAGTTTCGGGGAGATCCGTACTTTCGTCTTTAGCGTCATTTTTGGTCTACATCATTGCAGAAAGGTTTTCCACTACGTTAGGCAAGGAGAAACTCTGCCAGCACAGAAAACATCTTCCATGGTGTTTTACATCTTGCAGAGAGCTCTGCAGAAGTTTATGAACGAAGAAAGAGAAGGTTGTTGAAAGCACCTTCCAACTGATTGGTCATGTGTTTGGAAAAGGTAGGACAGTGGTAAGGTACTGTTTTCTATCAGTTTGCAAGCTGCGCACACTATCCCAGTGTTGTGCAGCTTCATTCTTCACCTGTCTCAAGCAGCCACTCTCTTCGGCTCCTGGAGGCGAAGAAGCGGCTTCTTCGCGCAAAGGCGATTGTGCCGGTCACAGTGCACTCCAGTGCGGCGGCTACTGACGAAATGTGCCCGGGACCGGCGCGCTTAGTTTCGGGGAGCCCGTACTTTCGTCTTTAGCGTCATTTTTGGTCTACATCATTGCAGAAAGGTTTTCCACTATGTTAAGCAAGGAGAAACTGTGCCAGCACAGAAAACATCTCCCATCGTGTTTTACATGTTGCAGAGAGCTCTGCTGAAGTTTATGCACGAAGAAAAAGAAAGTTGTCCAGAACACCTTCCAACGGAATGTTCATATGTTTGGAAAAGGTAGCAAAGTGGTAAGGTACTGCTTTCTATTAGATTGCAAGATGCGCACACTATCCCAGTGTTGTGCAGCT
This sequence comes from Zonotrichia albicollis, assembly GCF_047830755.1. Classification (NCBI taxonomy): domain Eukaryota; kingdom Metazoa; phylum Chordata; class Aves; order Passeriformes; family Passerellidae; genus Zonotrichia; species Zonotrichia albicollis. Next base: position 25,788,469 of record NC_133860.1, read on the forward strand.
TCATTCTTCACCATTCCGAAGCAGCCGCTCTTTTGGGCTCCCGGAGGCGAAGAAGCGGCTTCTTCGAGCAAAGGCGATTGTGCCGGTCACTGTGCTCTGCAGTGCGGCGGCTTCTGACAAAATGTGCCCGGGACCAGCACTTAGCTCCTGGGAGCTCCGTATCCTTCGTCTTTCCAGACTTTTGTGGTCTACATCATTGCAGAATGGTTTTCCACTATGTTAAGCAAGGAGAAACTGTGCCAGCACGGAAAACATCGCCCATCGTGTTTTACATTTTGAAGAGAGCTCTGCAGAAGTTTATGCACGAAGAAAAAGAAAGTTGTCGAAAACACCTTCCTTAAAAATGTTCATGTGTTTGGAAAAGGTAGGACAGTGGTAAGGTACTGTTTTCTATCAGATTGCAAGCTGTGCACACAATCCCAGGGTTGTGCAGCTTCATTCTTCACCTTTCCGAAGCAGCCGCTCTCTCCGGCTTCCGGAGGCGAAGAAGCGGCTTCTTCGAGCAAAGGCGATTGCGCCGGTCACAGTGCGCTGCAGTGCGGCAGCTTCTGCCGGAATGTGCCCGGGACAGGCGGTTAGCTCCGGGTACATCCATACAATCTTCTTTCTGGACTTTTGTGGTCTACATCATGCAAAAAACATTTCCCCTATGTCTGGCAAGGAGACACTGTGCCAACACAGAAAACATCTCCCTTCTTGTTTTACATGTTGCAGAGAGCTCTGCAGAAGTTTAAGCACGAAGAAAAAGAAAGTTGTTGAAAACACCTTCCAACCGAATGTTCATGTGTTTGGAAAAGGTAGGACAGTGGTAAGGTACTGTTTTCTATCAGTTTGCAAGCTGCGCACACTATCCCAGTGTTGTGCAGCTTCATTCTTCACCTTTCCGAAGCAGCCGCTCTTTTGGGCTCCCGGAGGCGAAGAAGCGGCTTCTTCGAGCAAAGGCGATTGTGCCGGTCACTGTGCTCTGCAGTGCGGCGGCTTCTGACAAAATGTTCCCGGGACCAGCACTTAGCTCCGGGGAGCTCCGTATCCTTCGTCTTTCCAGACTTTTGTGGTCTACATCATTGCAGAATGGTTTTCCACTATGTTAAGCAAGGAGAAACTGTGCCAGCACGGAAAACATCGCCCATCGTGTTTTACATTTTGAAGAGAGCTCTGCAGAAGTTTATGCACGAAGAAAAAGAAAGTTGTCCAAAACACCTTCCTTAAAAATGTTCATGTGTTTGGAAAAGGTAGGAGAGTGGTAAGGTACTGCTTTGGATCTGTTTGCAAGCTGCGCACACTATCCCAGTGTTGTGCAGCTTTATTCTCACCTGTCGGAAGCAGCCACTTTCTTGGGCTCCTGGAGGCGAAGAGGCTTCTTCGCGCAAAGGCGATTGTACCGGTCACTGTGCTCTGCAGTGCGGCGGCATCTGTCGAAATATGCCCGGGACCGGCGCTTAGCTCCGGGGACCTCCGTACTTTCGTCTTTCTGGACTTTTGTGGCCTACATCATTGCAGAAAGGTTTTCCACTATGTTAGGCAAGGAGAAACTGTGCCAGCACAGAAAACATCTCCCATCGTGTTTTACATGTTGCAGAGAGCTCTGCTGAAGTTTATGAACGAAGAAAAAGAAAGTTGTTGAAAACACCTTCCAACCGAATGTTCATGTGTTTGGAAAAGGTAGGAGAATGGTAAGGTACTGCTTTCTATCAGTTTACAAGCTGCGCACACTATCCCAGTGTTGTGCAGCTTCATTCTTCACCTGTCTCAAGCAGCCACTCTCTTCGGCTCCTGGAGGCGAAAAGGCTTCTTCGCGCAAAGGCGATTGTGCCGGTCACAGTGCACTCCAGTGCGGCGGCTACTGACGAAATGTGCCCGGGACCGGCGCGCTTAGTTTCGGGGAGCTCCGTACTTTGGTCTTTAGCGTCATTTTTGGTCTACATCATTGCAGAAAGGTTTTCCACTATGTTAGGCAAGGAGAAACTGTGCCAGCACAGAAAACATCTCCCATCGTGTTTTATATGTTGAAGAGAGCTCTACAGAAGTTTATGCACGAAGAAAAACAAAGTTGTTGAAAACACCTTCCAACCGAATATTCATGTGTTTGGAAAATAAGAAGATTGGTAAGGTACTGTTTTCTATCAGATTGCAAGCTGCGCATACTATCCCAGTGTTGTGCAGCTTCATTCTTCACCTTTCCGAAGCAGCCGCTCTCTCAGGCTCCCGGAGGCGAAGAAGCGGCTTCTTCGAGTAAAGGCAATTGCACCCGTCACAGTGCACTCCAGTGCGGCGGCTTCTGCCGAAATGTGCCCGGGACCGGTGCTTAGCTCCGGGGAGATCCGTACTTTCGTCTTTATGGACTTTTGTGGCCTACATCATTGCAGAAAGGTTTTCCACTACGTTAGGCAAAGAGAAACTGTGCCAGCACAGAAAACATCTCCCATCGTGTTTTACATGTTGCAGAGAGCTCTGCAGCAGTTTATGCACGAAGAAAAAGAAAGTTGGCCAGAACACCTTCCAACGGAATGTTCATATGTCTGGAAAAGGTAGGACAGTGGTAAGGTACTGCTTTCTATCAGTTTGCAAGCTGCGCACACTATCCCAGTGTTGTGCAGCTTCATTCTTCACCATTCCGAAGCAGCCGCACTCTCCAGCTGCCGGAGGCGAAGATGCGGCTTCTTCGAGCAAAGACGATTGCGCCGGTCACAGTGCGTTGCAGTGCGGCAGCTTCTGCCGGAATGTGCCCGGGACCGGCGCTTAGCTCCGGGGAGCTCCGTATCCTTCGTCTTTAGCGACTTTTGTGGCCTACATCATTGCTGAAAGGTTTTCCACTACGTTAGGCAAAGAGAAACTGTGCCAGCACAGAAAACATCTCCCATCGTGTTTTACATGTTGCAGAGAGCTCTGCTGAAGTTTATGAACGAAGAAAAAGAAAGTTGTTGAAAACACCTTCCAACCGAATGTTCATGTGTTTGGAAAAGGTAGGACAGTGGTAAGGTACTGCTTTCTATCAGTTTGCAAGCTGCGCACACTATCCCAGTGTTGTGCAGCTTCATTCTTCACCATTCCGAAGCAGCCGCACTCTCCAGCTGCCGGAGGCGAAGATGCGGCTTCTTCGAGCAAAGGCGATTGCGCCGGACACAGTGCGCTGCGGTGCGGCAGCTTCTGCCGGAATGTGCCCGGGACCGGCGCTTAGCTCCGGGGAGCTCCGTATCCTTCGTCTTTAGCGTCTTTTGTCGTCTACATCATTGCAGAAAGGTTTTCCACTATGTTAAGCAAGGAGAAACTGTGCCAGCACAGAAAACATCTCCCATCGTGTTTTATATGTTGAAGAGAGCTCTGCTGAAGTTTATGCACGAAGAAAAAGAAAGTTGTCCAAAACACCTTCCAATCGAATGTTCATGTGTTTGGAAAAGGTAGGAGAGAAGTAAGGTACTGTTTTGGATCAGTTTGCAAGCTGCGCACACTATCCCAGTGTTGTGCAGCTTCATTCTTCACCTGTCTGAAGCAGCCACTCTCTTCGGCTCCTGGAGGCGAAGAGGCTTCTTCGCGCAAAGGCGATTGTGCCGGTCACTGTGCACTCCAGTGCGCCGGCTACTGACGAGATGTGCACCGGGACCGGCGCTTAGTTTCGGGGAGATCCGTACTTTCGTCTTTAGCGTCATTTTTGGTCTACATCATTGCAGAAAGGTTTTCCACTACGTTAGGCAAGGAGAAACTCTGCCAGCACAGAAAACATCTTCCATGGTGTTTTACATCTTGCAGAGAGCTCTGCAGAAGTTTATGAACGAAGAAAGAGAAGGTTGTTGAAAGCACCTTCCAACTGATTGGTCATGTGTTTGGAAAAGGTAGGACAGTGGTAAGGTACTGTTTTCTATCAGTTTGCAAGCTGCGCACACTATCCCAGTGTTGTGCAGCTTCATTCTTCACCTGTCTCAAGCAGCCACTCTCTTCGGCTCCTGGAGGCGAAGATGCGGCTTCTTCGAGCAAAGGCGATTGCGCCGGTCACAGTGCGCTGCAGTGCGGCAGCTTCTGCCGGAATGTGCCCGGGACAGGCGGTTAGGTCCGGGTACATCCATACAATCTTCTTTCTGGACTTTTGTGGTCTACATCATGCAAAAAACATTTCCCCTATGTCTGGCAAGGAGACACTGTGCCAACACAGAAAACATCTCCCTTCTTGTTTTACATGTTGCAGAGAGCTCTGCAGAAGTTTAAGCACGAAGAAAAAGAAAGTTGTTGAAAACACCTTCCAACCGAATGTTCATGTGTTTGGAAAAGGTAGGACAGTGGTAAGGTACTGTTTTCTATCAGTTTGCAAGCTGCGCACACTATCCCAGTGTTGTGCAGCTTCATTCTTCACCTTTCCGAAGCAGCCGCTCTTTTGGGCTCCCGGAGGCGAAGAAGCGGCTTCTTCGAGCAAAGGCGATTGTGCCGGTCACTGTGCTCTGCAGTGCGGCGGCTACTGACGAAATGTGCCCGGGACCGGCGCGCTTAGTTTCGGGGAGCCCGTACTTTCGTCTTTAGCGTCATTTTTGGTCTACATCATTGCAGAAAGGTTTTCCACTATGTTAAGCAAGGAGAAACTGTGCCAGCACAGAAAACATCTCCCATCGTGTTTTACATGTTGCAGAGAGCTCTGCTGAAGTTTATGCACGAAGAAAAAGAAAGTTGTCCAGAACACCTTCCAACGGAATGTTCATATGTTTGGAAAAGGTAGCAAAGTGGTAAGGTACTGCTTTCTATTAGATTGCAAGATGCGCACACTATCCCAGTGTTGTGCAGCTTCATTCTTCACCATTCCGAAGCAGCCGCTCTTTTGGGCTCCCGGAGGCGAAGAAGCGGCTTCTTCGAGCAAAGGCGATTGTGCCGGTCACTGTGCTCTGCAGTGCGGCGGCTTCTGACAAAATGTTCCCGGGACCAGCACTTAGCTCCTGGGAGCTCCGTATCCTTCGTCTTTCCAGACTTTTGTGGTCTACATCATTGCAGAATGGTTTTCCACTATGTTAAGCAAGGAGAAACTGTGCCAGCACGGAAAACATCGCCCATCGTGTTTTACATTTTGAAGAGAGCTCTGCAGAAGTTTATGCACGAAGAAAAAGAAAGTTGTCGAAAACACCTTCCTTAAAAATGTTCATGTGTTTGGAAAAGGTAGGACAGTGGTAAGGTACTGTTTTCTATCAGATTGCAAGCTGTGCACACAATCCCAGGGTTGTGCAGCTTCATTCTTCACCTTTCCGAAGCAGCCGCTCTCTCCGGCTTCCGGAGGCGAAGAAGCGGCTTCTTCGAGCAAAGGCGATTGCGCCGGTCACAGTGCGCTGCAGTGCGGCAGCTTCTGCCGGAATGTGCCCGGGACAGGCGGTTAGGTCCGGGTACATCCATACAATCTTCTTTCTGGACTTTTGTGGTCTACATCATGCAAAAAACATTTCCCCTATGTCTGGCAAGGAGACACTGTGCCAACACAGAAAACATCTCCCTTCTTGTTTTACATGTTGCAGAGAGCTCTGCAGAAGTTTAAGCACGAAGAAAAAGAAAGTTGTGCAAAACACCTTCCAATGGCATGTTCATGTGTTTGGAAAAGGTAGGACAGTGGTAAGGTACTGTTTTCTATCAGTTTGCAAGCTGCGCACACTATCCCAGTGTTGTGCAGCTTCATTCTTCACCTTTCCGAAGCAGCCGCTCTTTTGGGCTCCCGGAGGCGAAGAAGCGGCTTCTTCGAGCAAAGGCGATTGTGCCGGTCACTGTGCTCTGCAGTGCGGCGGCTTCTGACAAAATGTTCCCGGGACCAGCACTTAGCTCCGGGGAGCTCCGTATCCTTCGTCTTTCCAGACTTTTGTGGTCTACATCATTGCAGAATGGTTTTCCACTATGTTAAGCAAGGAGAAACTGTGCCAGCACGGAAAACATCGCCCATCGTGTTTTACATTTTGAAGAGAGCTCTGCAGAAGTTTATGCACGAAGAAAAAGAAAGTTGTCCAAAACACCTTCCTTAAAAATGTTCATGTGTTTGGAAAAGGTAGGAGAGTGGTAAGGTACTGCTTTGGATCTGTTTGCAAGCTGCGCACACTATCCCAGTGTTGTGCAGCTTTATTCTCACCTGTCGGAAGCAGCCACTTTCTTGGGCTCCTGGAGGCGAAGAGGCTTCTTCGCGCAAAGGCGATTGTACCGGTCACTGTGCTCTGCAGTGCGGCGGCATCTGTCGAAATATGCCCGGGACCGGCGCTTAGCTCCGGGGACCTCCGTACTTTCGTCTTTCTGGACTTTTGTGGCCTACATCATTGCAGAAAGGTTTTCCACTATGTTAGGCAAGGAGAAACTGTGCCAGCACAGAAAACATCTCCCATCGTGTTTTACATGTTGCAGAGAGCTCTGCTGAAGTTTATGAACGAAGAAAAAGAAAGTTGTTGAAAACACCTTCCAACCGAATGTTCATGTGTTTGGAAAAGGTAGGAGAATGGTAAGGTACTGCTTTCTATCAGTTTACAAGCTGCGCACACTATCCCAGTGTTGTGCAGCTTCATTCTTCACCTGTCTCAAGCAGCCACTCTCTTCGGCTCCTGGAGGCGAAAAGGCTTCTTCGCGCAAAGGCGATTGTGCCGGTCACAGTGCACTCCAGTGCGGCGGCTACTGACGAAATGTGCCCGGGACCGGCGCGCTTAGTTTCGGGGAGCTCCGTACTTTGGTCTTTAGCGTCATTTTTGGTCTACATCATTGCAGAAAGGTTTTCCACTATGTTAAGCAAGGAGAAACTGTGCCAGCACAGAAAACATCTCCCATCGTGTTTTATATGTTGAAGAGAGCTCTACAGAAGTTTATGCACGAAGAAAAACAAAGTTGTTGAAAACACCTTCCAACCGAATATTCATGTGTTTGGAAAATAAGAAGATTGGTAAGGTACTGTTTTCTATCAGATTGCAAGCTGCGCATACTATCCCAGTGTTGTGCAGCTTCATTCTTCACCTTTCCGAAGCAGCCGCTCTCTCAGGCTCCCGGAGGCGAAGAAGCGGCTTCTTCGAGTAAAGGGAATTGCACCCGTCACAGTGCACTCCAGTGCGGCGGCTTCTGCCGAAATGTGCCCGGGACCGGTGCTTAGCTCCGGGGAGATCCGTACTTTCGTCTTTATGGACTTTTGTGGCCTACATCATTGCAGAAAGGTTTTCCACTACGTTAGGCAAAGAGAAACTGTGCCAGCACAGAAAACATCTCCCATCGTGTTTTACATGTTGCAGAGAGCTCTGCAGCAGTTTATGCACGAAGAAAAAGAAAGTTGGCCAGAACACCTTCCAACGGAATGTTCATATGTCTGGAAAAGGTAGGACAGTGGTAAGGTACTGCTTTCTATCAGTTTGCAAGCTGCGCACACTATCCCAGTGTTGTGCAGCTTCATTCTTCACCATTCCGAAGCAGCCGCACTCTCCAGCTGCCGGAGGCGAAGATGCGGCTTCTTCGAGCAAAGACGATTGCGCCGGTCACAGTGCGTTGCAGTGCGGCAGCTTCTGCCGGAATGTGCCCGGGACCGGCGCTTAGCTCCGGGGAGCTCCGTATCCTTCGTCTTTAGCGACTTTTGTGGCCTACATCATTGCTGAAAGGTTTTCCACTACGTTAGGCAAAGAGAAACTGTGCCAGCACAGAAAACATCTCCCATCGTGTTTTACATGTTGCAGAGAGCTCTGCTGAAGTTTATGAACGAAGAAAAAGAAAGTTGTTGAAAACACCTTCCAACCGAATGTTCATGTGTTTGGAAAAGGTAGGACAGTGGTAAGGTACTGCTTTCTATCAGTTTGCAAGCTGCGCACACTATCCCAGTGTTGTGCAGCTTCATTCTTCACCATTCCGAAGCAGCCGCACTCTCCAGCTGCCGGAGGCGAAGATGCGGCTTCTTCGAGCAAAGGCGATTGCGCCGGACACAGTGCGCTGCGGTGCGGCAGCTTCTGCCGGAATGTGCCCGGGACCGGCGCTTAGCTCCGGGGAGCTCCGTATCCTTCGTCTTTAGCGTCTTTTGTCGTCTACATCATTGCAGAAAGGTTTTCCACTATGTTAAGCAAGGAGAAACTGTGCCAGCACAGAAAACATCTCCCATCGTGTTTTATATGTTGAAGAGAGCTCTGCTGAAGTTTATGCACGAAGAAAAAGAAAGTTGTCCAAAACACCTTCCAATCGAATGTTCATGTGTTTGGAAAAGGTAGGAGAGAAGTAAGGTACTGTTTTGGATCAGTTTGCAAGCTGCGCACACTATCCCAGTGTTGTGCAGCTTCATTCTTCACCTGTCTGAAGCAGCCACTCTCTTCGGCTCCTGGAGGCGAAGAGGCTTCTTCGCGCAAAGGCGATTGTGCCGGTCACTGTGCACTCCAGTGCGCCGGCTACTGACGAGATGTGCACCGGGACCGGCGCTTAGTTTCGGGGAGATCCGTACTTTCGTCTTTAGCGTCATTTTTGGTCTACATCATTGCAGAAAGGTTTTCCACTACGTTAGGCAAGGAGAAACTCTGCCAGCACAGAAAACATCTTCCATGGTGTTTTACATCTTGCAGAGAGCTCTGCAGAAGTTTATGAACGAAGAAAGAGAAGGTTGTTGAAAGCACCTTCCAACTGATTGGTCATGTGTTTGGAAAAGGTAGGACAGTGGTAAGGTACTGTTTTCTATCAGTTTGCAAGCTGCGCACACTATCCCAGTGTTGTGCAGCTTCATTCTTCACCTGTCTCAAGCAGCCACTCTCTTCGGCTCCTGGAGGCGAAGATGCGGCTTCTTCGAGCAAAGGCGATTGCGCCGGTCACAGTGCGCTGCAGTGCGGCAGCTTCTGCCGGAATGTGCCCGGGACAGGCGGTTAGGTCCGGGTACATCCATACAATCTTCTTTCTGGACTTTTGTGGTCTACATCATGCAAAAAACATTTCCCCTATGTCTGGCAAGGAGACACTGTGCCAACACAGAAAACATCTCCCTTCTTGTTTTACATGTTGCAGAGAGCTCTGCAGAAGTTTAAGCACGAAGAAAAAGAAAGTTGTTGAAAACACCTTCCAACCGAATGTTCATGTGTTTGGAAAAGGTAGGACAGTGGTAAGGTACTGTTTTCTATCAGTTTGCAAGCTGCGCACACTATCCCAGTGTTGTGCAGCTTCATTCTTCACCTTTCCGAAGCAGCCGCTCTTTTGGGCTCCCGGAGGCGAAGAAGCGGCTTCTTCGAGCAAAGGCGATTGTGCCGGTCACTGTGCTCTGCAGTGCGGCGGCTACTGACGAAATGTGCCCGGGACCGGCGCGCTTAGTTTCGGGGAGCCCGTACTTTCGTCTTTAGCGTCATTTTTGGTCTACATCATTGCAGAAAGGTTTTCCACTATGTTAAGCAAGGAGAAACTGTGCCAGCACAGAAAACATCTCCCATCGTGTTTTACATGTTGCAGAGAGCTCTGCTGAAGTTTATGCACGAAGAAAAAGAAAGTTGTCCAGAACACCTTCCAACGGAATGTTCATATGTTTGGAAAAGGTAGCAAAGTGGTAAGGTACTGCTTTCTATTAGATTGCAAGATGCGCACACTATCCCAGTGTTGTGCAGCTTCATTCTTCACCATTCCGAAGCAGCCGCTCTTTTGGGCTCCCGGAGGCGAAGAAGCGGCTTCTTCGAGCAAAGGCGATTGTGCCGGTCACTGTGCTCTGCAGTGCGGCGGCTTCTGACAAAATGTTCCCGGGACCAGCACTTAGCTCCTGGGAGCTCCGTATCCTTCGTCTTTCCAGACTTTTGTGGTCTACATCATTGCAGAATGGTTTTCCACTATGTTAAGCAAGGAGAAACTGTGCCAGCACGGAAAACATCGCCCATCGTGTTTTACATTTTGAAGAGAGCTCTGCAGAAGTTTATGCACGAAGAAAAAGAAAGTTGTCGAAAACACCTTCCTTAAAAATGTTCATGTGTTTGGAAAAGGTAGGACAGTGGTAAGGTACTGTTTTCTATCAGATTGCAAGCTGTGCACACAATCCCAGGGTTGTGCAGCTTCATTCTTCACCTTTCCGAAGCAGCCGCTCTCTCCGGCTTCCGGAGGCGAAGAAGCGGCTTCTTCGAGCAAAGGCGATTGCGCCGGTCACAGTGCGCTGCAGTGCGGCAGCTTCTGCCGGAATGTGCCCGGGACAGGCGGTTAGGTCCGGGTACATCCATACAATCTTCTTTCTGGACTTTTGTGGTCTACATCATGCAAAAAACATTTCCCCTATGTCTGGCAAGGAGACACTGTGCCAACACAGAAAACATCTCCCTTCTTGTTTTACATGTTGCAGAGAGCTCTGCAGAAGTTTAAGCACGAAGAAAAAGAAAGTTGTGCAAAACACCTTCCAATGGCATGTTCATGTGTTTGTAAAAGGTAGGACAGTGGTAAGGTACTGTTTTCTATCAGTTTGCAAGCTGCGCACACTATCCCAGTGTTGTGCAGCTTCATTCTTCACCTTTCCGAAGCAGCCGCTCTTTTGGGCTCCCGGAGGCGAAGAAGCGGCTTCTTCGAGCAAAGGCGATTGTGCCGGTCACTGTGCTCTGCAGTGCGGCGGCTTCTGACAAAATGTTCCCGGGACCAGCACTTAGCTCCGGGGAGCTCCGTATCCTTCGTCTTTCCAGACTTTTGTGGTCTACATCATTGCAGAATGGTTTTCCACTATGTTAAGCAAGGAGAAACTGTGCCAGCACGGAAAACATCGCCCATCGTGTTTTACATTTTGAAGAGAGCTCTGCAGAAGTTTATGCACGAAGAAAAAGAAAGTTGTCCAAAACACCTTCCTTAAAAATGTTCATGTGTTTGGAAAAGGTAGGAGAGTGGTAAGGTACTGCTTTGGATCTGTTTGCAAGCTGCGCACACTATCCCAGTGTTGTGCAGCTTTATTCTCACCTGTCGGAAGCAGCCACTTTCTTGGGCTCCTGGAGGCGAAGAGGCTTCTTCGCGCAAAGGCGATTGTACCGGTCACTGTGCTCTGCAGTGCGGCGGCATCTGTCGAAATATGCCCGGGACCGGCGCTTAGCTCCGGGGACCTCCGTACTTTCGTCTTTCTGGACTTTTGTGGCCTACATCATTGCAGAAAGGTTTTCCACTATGTTAGGCAAGGAGAAACTGTGCCAGCACAGAAAACATCTCCCATCGTGTTTTACATGTTGCAGAGAGCTCTGCTGAAGTTTATGAACGAAGAAAAAGAAAGTTGTTGAAAACACCTTCCAACCGAATGTTCATGTGTTTGGAAAAGGTAGGATAATGGTAAGGTACTGCTTTCTATCAGTTTACAAGCTGCGCACACTATCCCAGTGTTGTGCAGCTTCATTCTTCACCTGTCTGAAGCAGCCACTCTCTTCGGCTCCTGGAGGCGAAAAGGCTTCTTCGCGCAAAGGCGATTGTGCCGGTCACAGTGCACTCCAGTGCGGCGGCTACTGACGAAATGTGCCCGGGACCGGCGCGCTTAGTTTCGGGGAGCTCCGTACTTTGGTCTTTAGCGTCATTTTTGGTCTACATCATTGCAGAAAGGTTTTCCACTATGTTAGGCAAGGAGAAACTGTGCCAGCACAGAAAACATCTCCCATCGTGTTTTATATGTTGAAGAGAGCTCTACAGAAGTTTATGCACGAAGAAAAACAAAGTTGTTGAAAACACCTTCCAACCGAATATTCATGTGTTTGGAAAATAAGAAGATTGGTAAGGTACTGTTTTCTATCAGATTGCAAGCTGCGCATACTATCCCAGTGTTGTGCAGCTTCATTCTTCACCTTTCCGAAGCAGCCGCTCTCTCAGGCTCCCGGAGGCGAAGAAGCGGCTTCTTCGAGTAAAGGCAATTGCACCCGTCACAGTGCACTCCAGTGCGGCGGCTTCTGCCGAAATGTGCCCGGGACCGGTGCTTAGCTCCGGGGAGATCCGTACTTTCGTCTTTATGGACTTTTGTGGCCTACATCATTGCAGAAAGGTTTTCCACTACGTTAGGCAAAGAGAAACTGTGCCAGCACAGAAAACATCTCCCATCGTGTTTTACATGTTGCTGAGAGCTCTGCAGCAGTTTATGCACGAAGAAAAAGAAAGTTGGCCAGAACACCTTCCAACGGAATGTTCATATGTCTGGAAAAGGTAGGACAGTGGTAAGGTACTGCTTTCTATCAGTTTGCAAGCTGCGCACACTATCCCAGTGTTGTGCAGCTTCATTCTTCACCATTCCGAAGCAGCCGCACTCTCCAGCTGCCGGAGGCGAAGATGCGGCTTCTTCGAGCAAAGACGATTGCGCCGGTCACAGTGCGCTGCAGTGCGGCAGCTTCTGCCGGAATGTGCCCGGGACCGGCGCTTAGCTCCGGGGAGCTCCGTATCCTTCGTCTTTAGCGACTTTTGTGGCCTACATCATTGCTGAAAGGTTTTCCACTACGTTAGGCAAAGAGAAACTGTGCCAGCACAGAAAACATCTCCCATCGTGTTTTACATGTTGCAGAGAGCTCTGCTGAAGTTTATGAACGAAGAAAAAGAAAGTTGTTGAAAACACCTTCCAACCGAATGTTCATGTGTTTGGAAAAGGTAGGACAGTGGTAAGGTACTGCTTTCTATCAGTTTGCAAGCTGCGCACACTATCCCAGTGTTGTGCAGCTTCATTCTTCACCATTCCGAAGCAGCCGCACTCTCCAGCTGCCGGAGGCGAAGATGCGGCTTCTTCGAGCAAAGGCGATTGCGCCGGACACAGTGCGCTGCGGTGCGGCAGCTTCTGCCGGAATGTGCCCGGGACCGGCGCTTAGCTCCGGGGAGCTCCGTATCCTTCGTCTTTAGCGTCTTTTGTCGTCTACATCATTGCAGAAAGGTTTTCCACTATGTTAAGCAAGGAGAAACTGTGCCAGCACAGAAAACATCTCCCATCGTGTTTTATATGTTGCAGAGAGCTCTGCTGAAGTTTATGCACGAAGAAAAAGAAAGTTGTCCAAAACACCTTCCAATCGAATGTTCATGTGTTTGGAAAAGGTAGGAGAGAAGTAAGGTACTGTTTTGGATCAGTTTGCAAGCTGCGCACACTATCCCAGTGTTGTGCAGCTTCATTCTTCACCTGTCTCAAGCAGCCACTCTCTTCGGCTCCTGGAGGCGAAGAGGCTTCTTCGCGCAAAGGCGATTGTGCCGGTCACTGTGCACTCCAGTGCGCCGGCTACTGACGAGATGTGCACCGGGACCGGCGCTTAGTTTCGGGGAGATCCGTACTTTCGTCTTTAGCGTCATTTTTGGTCTACATCATTGCAGAAAGGTTTTCCACTACGTTAGGCAAGGAGAAACTCTGCCAGCACAGAAAACATCTTCCATGGTGTTTTACATCTTGCAGAGAGCTCTGCAGAAGTTTATGAACGAAGAAAGAGAAGGTTGTTGAAAGCACCTTCCAACTGATTGGTCATGTGTTTGGAAAAGGTAGGACAGTGGTAAGGTACTGTTTTCTATCAGTTTGCAAGCTGCGCACACTATCCCAGTGTTGTGCAGCTTCATTCTTCACCTGTCTCAAGCAGCCACTCTCTTCGGCTCCTGGAGGCGAAGAAGCGGCTTCTTCGCGCAAAGGCGATTGCGCCGGTCACAGTGCACTCCAGTGCGGCGGCTACTGACGAAATGTGCCCGGGACAGGCGGTTAGCTCCGGGTACATCCATACAATCTTCTTTCTGGACTTTTGTGGTCTACATCATGCAAAAAACATTTCCCCTATGTCTGGCAAGGAGACACTGTGCCAACACAGAAAACATCTCCCTTCTTGTTTTACATGTTGCAGAGAGCTCTGCAGAAGTTTAAGCACGAAGAAAAAGAAAGTTGTTGAAAACACCTTCCAACCGAATGTTCATGTGTTTGGAAAAGGTAGGACAGTGGTAAGGTACTGTTTTCTATCAGTTTGCAAGCTGCGCACACTATCCCAGTGTTGTGCAGCTTCATTCTTCACCTTTCCGAAGCAGCCGCTCTTTTGGGCTCCCGGAGGCGAAGAAGCGGCTTCTTCGAGCAAAGGCGATTGTGCCGGTCACTGTGCTCTGCAGTGCGGCGGCTTCTGACAAAATGTTCCCGGGACCAGCACTTAGCTCCTGGGAGCTCCGTATCCTTCGTCTTTCCAGACTTTTGTGGTCTACATCATTGCAGAATGGTTTTCCACTATGTTAAGCAAGGAGAAACTGTGCCAGCACGGAAAACATCGCCCATCGTGTTTTACATTTTGAAGAGAGCTCTGCAGAAGTTTATGCACGAAGAAAAAGAAAGTTGTCGAAAACACCTTCCTTAAAAATGTTCATGTGTTTGGAAAAGGTAGGACAGTGGTAAGGTACTGTTTTCTATCAGATTGCAAGCTGTGCACACAATCCCAGGGTTGTGCAGCTTCATTCTTCACCTTTCCGAAGCAGCCGCTCTCTCCGGCTTCCGGAGGCGAAGAAGCGGCTTCTTCGAGCAAAGGCGATTGCGCCGGTCACAGTGCGCTGCAGTGCGGCAGCTTCTGCCGGAATGTGCCCGGGACAGGCGGTTAGCTCCGGGTACATCCATACAATCTTCTTTCTGGACTTTTGTGGTCTACATCATGCAAAAAACATTTCCCCTATGTCTGGCAAGGAGACACTGTGCCAACACAGAAAACATCTCCCTTCTTGTTTTACATGTTGCAGAGAGCTCTGCAGAAGTTTAAGCACGAAGAAAAAGAAAGTTGTGCAAAACACCTTCCAATGGCATGTTCATGTGTTTGGAAAAGGTAGGACAGTGGTAAGGTACTGTTTTCTATCAGTTTGCAAGCTGCGCACACTATCCCAGTGTTGTGCAGCTTCATTCTTCACCTTTCCGAAGCAGCCGCTCTTTTGGGCTCCCGGAGGCGAAGAAGCGGCTTCTTCGAGCAAAGGCGATTGTGCCGGTCACTGTGCTCTGCAGTGCGGCGGCTTCTGACAAAATGTTCCCGGGACCAGCACTTAGCTCCGGGGAGCTCCGTATCCTTCGTCTTTCCAGACTTTTGTGGTCTACATCATTGCAGAATGGTTTTCCACTATGTTAAGCAAGGAGAAACTGTGCCAGCACGGAAAACATCGCCCATCGTGTTTTACATTTTGAAGAGAGCTCTGCAGAAGTTTATGCACGAAGAAAAAGAAAGTTGTCCAAAACACCTTCCTTAAAAATGTTCATGTGTTTGGAAAAGGTAGGAGAGTGGTAAGGTACTGCTTTGGATCTGTTTGCAAGCTGCGCACACTATCCCAGTGTTGTGCAGCTTTATTCTCACCTGTCGGAAGCAGCCACTTTCTTGGGCTCCTGGAGGCGAAGAGGCTTCTTCGCGCAAAGGCGATTGTACCGGTCACTGTGCTCTGCAGTGCGGCGGCATCTGTCGAAATATGCCCGGGACCGGCGCTTAGCTCCGGGGACCTCCGTACTTTCGTCTTTCTGGACTTTTGTGGCCTACATCATTGCAGAAAGGTTTTCCACTATGTTAGGCAAGGAGAAACTGTGCCAGCACAGAAAACATCTCCCATCGTGTTTTACATGTTGCAGAGAGCTCTGCTGAAGTTTATGAACGAAGAAAAAGAAAGTTGTTGAAAACACCTTCCAACCGAATGTTCATGTGTTTGGAAAAGGTAGGAGAATGGTAAGGTACTGCTTTCTATCAGTTTACAAGCTGCGCACACTATCCCAGTGTTGTGCAGCTTCATTCTTCACCTGTCTGAAGCAGCCACTCTCTTCGGCTCCTGGAGGCGAAAAGGCTTCTTCGCGCAAAGGCGATTGTGCCGGTCACAGTGCACTCCAGTGCGGCGGCTACTGACGAAATGTGCCCGGGACCGGCGCGCTTAGTTTCGGGGAGCTCCGTACTTTGGTCTTTAGCGTCATTTTTGGTCTACATCATTGCAGAAAGGTTTTCCACTATGTTAGGCAAGGAGAAACTGTGCCAGCACAGAAAACATCTCCCATCGTGTTTTATATGTTGAAGAGAGCTCTACAGAAGTTTATGCACGAAGAAAAACAAAGTTGTTGAAAACACCTTCCAACCGAATATTCATGTGTTTGGAAAATAAGAAGATTGGTAAGGTACTGTTTTCTATCAGATTGCAAGCTGCGCATACTATCCCAGTGTTGTGCAGCTTCATTCTTCACCTTTCCGAAGCAGCCGCTCTCTCAGGCTCCCAGAGGCGAAGAAGCGGCTTCTTCGAGTAAAGGCAATTGCACCCGTCACAGTGCACTCCAGTGCGGCGGCTTCTGCCGAAATGTGCCCGGGACCGGCGCGCTTAGTTTCGGGGAGCTCCGTACTTTGGTCTTTAGCGTCATTTTTGGTCTACATCATTGCAGAAAGGTTTTCCACTATGTTAGGCAAGGAGAAACTGTGCCAGCACAGAAAACATCTCCCATCGTGTTTTATATGTTGAAGAGAGCTCTACAGAAGTTTATGCACGAAGAAAAACAAAGTTGTTGAAAACACCTTCCAACCGAATATTCATGTGTTTGGAAAATAAGAAGATTGGTAAGGTACTGTTTTCTATCAGATTGCAAGCTGCGCATACTATCCCAGTGTTGTGCAGCTTCATTCTTCACCTTTCCGAAGCAGCCGCTCTCTCAGGCTCCCGGAGGCGAAGAAGCGGCTTCTTCGAGTAAAGGCAATTGCACCCGTCACAGTGCACTCCAGTGCGGCGGCTTCTGCCGAAATGTGCCCGGGACCGGTGCTTAGCTCCGGGGAGATCCGTACTTTCGTCTTTATGGACTTTTGTGGCCTACATCATTGCAGAAAGGTTTTCCACTACGTTAGGCAAAGAGAAACTGTGCCAGCACAGAAAACATCTCCCATCGTGTTTTACATGTTGCAGAGAGCTCTGCAGCAGTTTATGCACGAAGAAAAAGAAAGTTGGCCAGAACACCTTCCAACGGAATGTTCATATGTCTGGAAAAGGTAGGACAGTGGTAAGGTACTGCTTTCTATCAGTTTGCAAGCTGCGCACACTATCCCAGTGTTGTGCAGCTTCATTCTTCACCATTCCGAAGCAGCCGCACTCTCCAGCTGCCGGAGGCGAAGATGCGGCTTCTTCGAGCAAAGACGATTGCGCCGGTCACAGTGCGTTGCAGTGCGGCAGCTTCTGCCGGAATGTGCCCGGGACCGGCGCTTAGCTCCGGGGAGCTCCGTATCCTTCGTCTTTAGCGACTTTTGTGGCCTACATCATTGCTGAAAGGTTTTCCACTACGTTAGGCAAAGAGAAACTGTGCCAGCACAGAAAACATCTCCCATCGTGTTTTACATGTTGCAGAGAGCTCTGCTGAAGTTTATGAACGAAGAAAAAGAAAGTTGTTGAAAACACCTTCCAACCGAATGTTCATGTGTTTGGAAAAGGTAGGACAGTGGTAAGGTACTGCTTTCTATCAGTTTGCAAGCTGCGCACACTATCCCAGTGTTGTGCAGCTTCATTCTTCACCATTCCGAAGCAGCCGCACTCTCCAGCTGCCGGAGGCGAAGATGCGGCTTCTTCGAGCAAAGGCGATTGCGCCGGACACAGTGCGCTGCGGTGCGGCAGCTTCTGCCGGAATGTGCCCGGGACCGGCGCTTAGCTCCGGGGAGCTCCGTATCCTTCGTCTTTAGCGTCTTTTGTCGTCTACATCATTGCAGAAAGGTTTTCCACTATGTTAAGCAAGGAGAAACTGTGCCAGCACAGAAAACATCTCCCATCGTGTTTTATATGTTGAAGAGAGCTCTGCTGAAGTTTATGCACGAAGAAAAAGAAAGTTGTCCAAAACACCTTCCAATCGAATGTTCATGTGTTTGGAAAAGGTAGGAGAGAAGTAAGGTACTGTTTTGGATCAGTTTGCAAGCTGCGCACACTATCCCAGTGTTGTGCAGCTTCATTCTTCACCTGTCTGAAGCAGCCACTCTCTTCGGCTCCTGGAGGCGAAGAGGCTTCTTCGCGCAAAGGCGATTGTGCCGGTCACTGTGCACTCCAGTGCGCCGGCTACTGACGAGATGTGCACCGGGACCGGCGCTTAGTTTCGGGGAGATCCGTACTTTCGTCTTTAGCGTCATTTTTGGTCTACATCATTGCAGAAAGGTTTTCCACTACGTTAGGCAAGGAGAAACTCTGCCAGCACAGAAAACATCTTCCATGGTGTTTTACATCTTGCAGAGAGCTCTGCAGAAGTTTATGAACGAAGAAAGAGAAGGTTGTTGAAAGCACCTTCCAACTGATTGGTCATGTGTTTGGAAAAGGTAGGACAGTGGTAAGGTACTGTTTTCTATCAGTTTGCAAGCTGCGCACACTATCCCAGTGTTGTGCAGCTTCATTCTTCACCTGTCTCAAGCAGCCACTCTCTTCGGCTCCTGGAGGCGAAGATGCGGCTTCTTCGAGCAAAGGCGATTGCGCCGGTCACAGTGCGCTGCAGTGCGGCAGCTTCTGCCGGAATGTGCCCGGGACAGGCGGTTAGGTCCGGGTACATCCATACAATCTTCTTTCTGGACTTTTGTGGTCTACATCATGCAAAAAACATTTCCCCTATGTCTGGCAAGGAGACACTGTGCCAACACAGAAAACATCTCCCTTCTTGTTTTACATGTTGCAGAGAGCTCTGCAGAAGTTTAAGCACGAAGAAAAAGAAAGTTGTTGAAAACACCTTCCAACCGAATGTTCATGTGTTTGGAAAAGGTAGGACAGTGGTAAGGTACTGTTTTCTATCAGTTTGCAAGCTGCGCACACTATCCCAGTGTTGTGCAGCTTCATTCTTCACCTTTCCGAAGCAGCCGCTCTTTTGGGCTCCCGGAGGCGAAGAAGCGGCTTCTTCGAGCAAAGGCGATTGTGCCGGTCACTGTGCTCTGCAGTGCGGCGGCTACTGACGAAATGTGCCCGGGACCGGCGCGCTTAGTTTCGGGGAGCCCGTACTTTCGTCTTTAGCGTCATTTTTGGTCTACATCATTGCAGAAAGGTTTTCCACTATGTTAAGCAAGGAGAAACTGTGCCAGCACAGAAAACATCTCCCATCGTGTTTTACATGTTGCAGAGAGCTCTGCTGAAGTTTATGCACGAAGAAAAAGAAAGTTGTCCAGAACACCTTCCAACGGAATGTTCATATGTTTGGAAAAGGTAGCAAAGTGGTAAGGTACTGCTTTCTATTAGATTGCAAGATGCGCACACTATCCCAGTGTTGTGCAGCTTCATTCTTCACCATTCCGAAGCAGCCGCTCTTTTGGGCTCCCGGAGGCGAAGAAGCGGCTTCTTCGAGCAAAGGCGATTGTGCCGGTCACTGTGCTCTGCAGTGCGGCGGCTTCTGACAAAATGTTCCCGGGACCAGCACTTAGCTCCTGGGAGCTCCGTATCCTTCGTCTTTCCAGACTTTTGTGGTCTACATCATTGCAGAATGGTTTTCCACTATGTTAAGCAAGGAGAAACTGTGCCAGCACGGAAAACATCGCCCATCGTGTTTTACATTTTGAAGAGAGCTCTGCAGAAGTTTATGCACGAAGAAAAAGAAAGTTGTCGAAAACACCTTCCTTAAAAATGTTCATGTGTTTGGAAAAGGTAGGACAGTGGTAAGGTACTGTTTTCTATCAGATTGCAAGCTGTGCACACAATCCCAGGGTTGTGCAGCTTCATTCTTCACCTTTCCGAAGCAGCCGCTCTCTCCGGCTTCCGGAGGCGAAGAAGCGGCTTCTTCGAGCAAAGGCGATTGCGCCGGTCACAGTGCGCTGCAGTGCGGCAGCTTCTGCCGGAATGTGCCCGGGACAGGCGGTTAGCTCCGGGTACATCCATACAATCTTCTTTCTGGACTTTTGTGGTCTACATCATGCAAAAAACATTTCCCCTATGTCTGGCAAGGAGACACTGTGCCAACACAGAAAACATCTCCCTTCTTGTTTTACATGTTGCAGAGAGCTCTGCAGAAGTTTAAGCACGAAGAAAAAGAAAGTTGTGCAAAACACCTTCCAATGGCATGTTCATGTGTTTGGAAAAGGTAGGACAGTGGTAAGGTACTGTTTTCTATCAGTTTGCAAGCTGCGCACACTATCCCAGTGTTGTGCAGCTTCATTCTTCACCTTTCCGAAGCAGCCGCTCTTTTGGGCTCCCGGAGGCGAAGAAGCGGCTTCTTCGAGCAAAGGCGATTGTGCCGGTCACTGTGCTCTGCAGTGCGGCGGCTTCTGACAAAATGTTCCCGGGACCAGCACTTAGCTCCGGGGAGCTCCGTATCCTTCGTCTTTCCAGACTTTTGTGGTCTACATCATTGCAGAATGGTTTTCCACTATGTTAAGCAAGGAGAAACTGTGCCAGCACGGAAAACATCGCCCATCGTGTTTTACATTTTGAAGAGAGCTCTGCAGAAGTTTATGCACGAAGAAAAAGAAAGTTGTCCAAAACACCTTCCTTAAAAATGTTCATGTGTTTGGAAAAGGTAGGAGAGTGGTAAGGTACTGCTTTGGATCTGTTTGCAAGCTGCGCACACTATCCCAGTGTTGTGCAGCTTTATTCTCACCTGTCGGAAGCAGCCACTTTCTTGGGCTCCTGGAGGCGAAGAGGCTTCTTCGCGCAAAGGCGATTGTACCGGTCACTGTGCTCTGCAGTGCGGCGGCATCTGTCGAAATATGCCCGGGACCGGCGCTTAGCTCCGGGGACCTCCGTACTTTCGTCTTTCTGGACTTTTGTGGCCTACATCATTGCAGAAAGGTTTTCCACTATGTTAGGCAAGGAGAAACTGTGCCAGCACAGAAAACATCTCCCATCGTGTTTTACATGTTGCAGAGAGCTCTGCTGAAGTTTATGAACGAAGAAAAAGAAAGTTGTTGAAAACACCTTCCAACCGAATGTTCATGTGTTTGGAAAAGGTAGGAGAATGGTAAGGTACTGCTTTCTATCAGTTTACAAGCTGCGCACACTATCCCAGTGTTGTGCAGCTTCATTCTTCACCTGTCTCAAGCAGCCACTCTCTTCGGCTCCTGGAGGCGAAAAGGCTTCTTCGCGCAAAGGCGATTGTGCCGGTCACAGTGCACTCCAGTGCGGCGGCTACTGACGAAATGTGCCCGGGACCGGCGCGCTTAGTTTCGGGGAGCTCCGTACTTTGGTCTTTAGCGTCATTTTTGGTCTACATCATTGCAGAAAGGTTTTCCACTATGTTAAGCAAGGAGAAACTGTGCCAGCACAGAAAACATCTCCCATCGTGTTTTATATGTTGAAGAGAGCTCTACAGAAGTTTATGCACGAAGAAAAACAAAGTTGTTGAAAACACCTTCCAACCGAATATTCATGTGTTTGGAAAATAAGAAGATTGGTAAGGTACTGTTTTCTATCAGATTGCAAGCTGCGCATACTATCCCAGTGTTGTGCAGCTTCATTCTTCACCTTTCCGAAGCAGCCGCTCTCTCAGGCTCCCGGAGGCGAAGAAGCGGCTTCTTCGAGTAAAGGGAATTGCACCCGTCACAGTGCACTCCAGTGCGGCGGCTTCTGCCGAAATGTGCCCGGGACCGGTGCTTAGCTCCGGGGAGATCCGTACTTTCGTCTTTATGGACTTTTGTGGCCTACATCATTGCAGAAAGGTTTTCCACTACGTTAGGCAAAGAGAAACTGTGCCAGCACAGAAAACATCTCCCATCGTGTTTTACATGTTGCAGAGAGCTCTGCAGCAGTTTATGCACGAAGAAAAAGAAAGTTGGCCAGAACACCTTCCAACGGAATGTTCATATGTCTGGAAAAGGTAGGACAGTGGTAAGGTACTGCTTTCTATCAGTTTGCAAGCTGCGCACACTATCCCAGTGTTGTGCAGCTTCATTCTTCACCATTCCGAAGCAGCCGCACTCTCCAGCTGCCGGAGGCGAAGATGCGGCTTCTTCGAGCAAAGACGATTGCGCCGGTCACAGTGCGTTGCAGTGCGGCAGCTTCTGCCGGAATGTGCCCGGGACCGGCGCTTAGCTCCGGGGAGCTCCGTATCCTTCGTCTTTAGCGACTTTTGTGGCCTACATCATTGCTGAAAGGTTTTCCACTACGTTAGGCAAAGAGAAACTGTGCCAGCACAGAAAACATCTCCCATCGTGTTTTACATGTTGCAGAGAGCTCTGCTGAAGTTTATGAACGAAGAAAAAGAAAGTTGTTGAAAACACCTTCCAACCGAATGTTCATGTGTTTGGAAAAGGTAGGACAGTGGTAAGGTACTGCTTTCTATCAGTTTGCAAGCTGCGCACACTATCCCAGTGTTGTGCAGCTTCATTCTTCACCATTCCGAAGCAGCCGCACTCTCCAGCTGCCGGAGGCGAAGATGCGGCTTCTTCGAGCAAAGGCGATTGCGCCGGACACAGTGCGCTGCGGTGCGGCAGCTTCTGCCGGAATGTGCCCGGGACCGGCGCTTAGCTCCGGGGAGCTCCGTATCCTTCGTCTTTAGCGTCTTTTGTCGTCTACATCATTGCAGAAAGGTTTTCCACTATGTTAAGCAAGGAGAAACTGTGCCAGCACAGAAAACATCTCCCATCGTGTTTTATATGTTGAAGAGAGCTCTGCTGAAGTTTATGCACGAAGAAAAAGAAAGTTGTCCAAAACACCTTCCAATCGAATGTTCATGTGTTTGGAAAAGGTAGGAGAGAAGTAAGGTACTGTTTTGGATCAGTTTGCAAGCTGCGCACACTATCCCAGTGTTGTGCAGCTTCATTCTTCACCTGTCTGAAGCAGCCACTCTCTTCGGCTCCTGGAGGCGAAGAGGCTTCTTCGCGCAAAGGCGATTGTGCCGGTCACTGTGCACTCCAGTGCGCCGGCTACTGACGAGATGTGCACCGGGACCGGCGCTTAGTTTCGGGGAGATCCGTACTTTCGTCTTTAGCGTCATTTTTGGTCTACATCATTGCAGAAAGGTTTTCCACTACGTTAGGCAAGGAGAAACTCTGCCAGCACAGAAAACATCTTCCATGGTGTTTTACATCTTGCAGAGAGCTCTGCAGAAGTTTATGAACGAAGAAAGAGAAGGTTGTTGAAAGCACCTTCCAACTGATTGGTCATGTGTTTGGAAAAGGTAGGACAGTGGTAAGGTACTGTTTTCTATCAGTTTGCAAGCTGCGCACACTATCCCAGTGTTGTGCAGCTTCATTCTTCACCTGTCTCAAGCAGCCACTCTCTTCGGCTCCTGGAGGCGAAGATGCGGCTTCTTCGAGCAAAGGCGATTGCGCCGGTCACAGTGCGCTGCAGTGCGGCAGCTTCTGCCGGAATGTGCCCGGGACAGGCGGTTAGGTCCGGGTACATCCATACAATCTTCTTTCTGGACTTTTGTGGTCTACATCATGCAAAAAACATTTCCCCTATGTCTGGCAAGGAGACACTGTGCCAACACAGAAAACATCTCCCTTCTTGTTTTACATGTTGCAGAGAGCTCTGCAGAAGTTTAAGCACGAAGAAAAAGAAAGTTGTTGAAAACACCTTCCAACCGAATGTTCATGTGTTTGGAAAAGGTAGGACAGTGGTAAGGTACTGTTTTCTATCAGTTTGCAAGCTGCGCACACTATCCCAGTGTTGTGCAGCTTCATTCTTCACCTTTCCGAAGCAGCCGCTCTTTTGGGCTCCCGGAGGCGAAGAAGCGGCTTCTTCGAGCAAAGGCGATTGTGCCGGTCACTGTGCTCTGCAGTGCGGCGGCTACTGACGAAATGTGCCCGGGACCGGCGCGCTTAGTTTCGGGGAGCCCGTACTTTCGTCTTTAGCGTCATTTTTGGTCTACATCATTGCAGAAAGGTTTTCCACTATGTTAAGCAAGGAGAAACTGTGCCAGCACAGAAAACATCTCCCATCGTGTTTTACATGTTGCAGAGAGCTCTGCTGAAGTTTATGCACGAAGAAAAAGAAAGTTGTCCAGAACACCTTCCAACGGAATGTTCATATGTTTGGAAAAGGTAGCAAAGTGGTAAGGTACTGCTTTCTATTAGATTGCAAGATGCGCACACTATCCCAGTGTTGTGCAGCTTCATTCTTCACCATTCCGAAGCAGCCGCTCTTTTGGGCTCCCGGAGGCGAAGAAGCGGCTTCTTCGAGCAAAGGCGATTGTGCCGGTCACTGTGCTCTGCAGTGCGGCGGCTTCTGACAAAATGTTCCCGGGACCAGCACTTAGCTCCTGGGAGCTCCGTATCCTTCGTCTTTCCAGACTTTTGTGGTCTACATCATTGCAGAATGGTTTTCCACTATGTTAAGCAAGGAGAAACTGTGCCAGCACGGAAAACATCGCCCATCGTGTTTTACATTTTGAAGAGAGCTCTGCAGAAGTTTATGCACGAAGAAAAAGAAAGTTGTCGAAAACACCTTCCTTAAAAATGTTCATGTGTTTGGAAAAGGTAGGACAGTGGTAAGGTACTGTTTTCTATCAGATTGCAAGCTGTGCACACAATCCCAGGGTTGTGCAGCTTCATTCTTCACCTTTCCGAAGCAGCCGCTCTCTCCGGCTTCCGGAGGCGAAGAAGCGGCTTCTTCGAGCAAAGGCGATTGCGCCGGTCACAGTGCGCTGCAGTGCGGCAGCTTCTGCCGGAATGTGCCCGGGACAGGCGGTTAGGTCCGGGTACATCCATACAATCTTCTTTCTGGACTTTTGTGGTCTACATCATGCAAAAAACATTTCCCCTATGTCTGGCAAGGAGACACTGTGCCAACACAGAAAACATCTCCCTTCTTGTTTTACATGTTGCAGAGAGCTCTGCAGAAGTTTAAGCACGAAGAAAAAGAAAGTTGTGCAAAACACCTTCCAATGGCATGTTCATGTGTTTGTAAAAGGTAGGACAGTGGTAAGGTACTGTTTTCTATCAGTTTGCAAGCTGCGCACACTATCCCAGTGTTGTGCAGCTTCATTCTTCACCTTTCCGAAGCAGCCGCTCTTTTGGGCTCCCGGAGGCGAAGAAGCGGCTTCTTCGAGCAAAGGCGATTGTGCCGGTCACTGTGCTCTGCAGTGCGGCGGCTTCTGACAAAATGTTCCCGGGACCAGCACTTAGCTCCGGGGAGCTCCGTATCCTTCGTCTTTCCAGACTTTTGTGGTCTACATCATTGCAGAATGGTTTTCCACTATGTTAAGCAAGGAGAAACTGTGCCAGCACGGAAAACATCGCCCATCGTGTTTTACATTTTGAAGAGAGCTCTGCAGAAGTTTATGCACGAAGAAAAAGAAAGTTGTCCAAAACACCTTCCTTAAAAATGTTCATGTGTTTGGAAAAGGTAGGAGAGTGGTAAGGTACTGCTTTGGATCTGTTTGCAAGCTGCGCACACTATCCCAGTGTTGTGCAGCTTTATTCTCACCTGTCGGAAGCAGCCACTTTCTTGGGCTCCTGGAGGCGAAGAGGCTTCTTCGCGCAAAGGCGATTGTACCGGTCACTGTGCTCTGCAGTGCGGCGGCATCTGTCGAAATATGC
The DNA here is from genome assembly GCF_047830755.1 of Zonotrichia albicollis. Lineage (NCBI taxonomy): Eukaryota > Metazoa > Chordata > Aves > Passeriformes > Passerellidae > Zonotrichia > Zonotrichia albicollis. The sequence continues at coordinate 25,813,740 of NC_133860.1, forward strand.
CCGGGACCGGCGCTTAGCTCCGGGGACCTCCGTACTTTCGTCTTTCTGGACTTTTGTGGCCTACATCATTGCAGAAAGGTTTTCCACTATGTTAGGCAAGGAGAAACTGTGCCAGCACAGAAAACATCTCCCATCGTGTTTTACATGTTGCAGAGAGCTCTGCTGAAGTTTATGAACGAAGAAAAAGAAAGTTGTTGAAAACACCTTCCAACCGAATGTTCATGTGTTTGGAAAAGGTAGGATAATGGTAAGGTACTGCTTTCTATCAGTTTACAAGCTGCGCACACTATCCCAGTGTTGTGCAGCTTCATTCTTCACCTGTCTGAAGCAGCCACTCTCTTCGGCTCCTGGAGGCGAAAAGGCTTCTTCGCGCAAAGGCGATTGTGCCGGTCACAGTGCACTCCAGTGCGGCGGCTACTGACGAAATGTGCCCGGGACCGGCGCGCTTAGTTTCGGGGAGCTCCGTACTTTGGTCTTTAGCGTCATTTTTGGTCTACATCATTGCAGAAAGGTTTTCCACTATGTTAGGCAAGGAGAAACTGTGCCAGCACAGAAAACATCTCCCATCGTGTTTTATATGTTGAAGAGAGCTCTACAGAAGTTTATGCACGAAGAAAAACAAAGTTGTTGAAAACACCTTCCAACCGAATATTCATGTGTTTGGAAAATAAGAAGATTGGTAAGGTACTGTTTTCTATCAGATTGCAAGCTGCGCATACTATCCCAGTGTTGTGCAGCTTCATTCTTCACCTTTCCGAAGCAGCCGCTCTCTCAGGCTCCCGGAGGCGAAGAAGCGGCTTCTTCGAGTAAAGGCAATTGCACCCGTCACAGTGCACTCCAGTGCGGCGGCTTCTGCCGAAATGTGCCCGGGACCGGTGCTTAGCTCCGGGGAGATCCGTACTTTCGTCTTTATGGACTTTTGTGGCCTACATCATTGCAGAAAGGTTTTCCACTACGTTAGGCAAAGAGAAACTGTGCCAGCACAGAAAACATCTCCCATCGTGTTTTACATGTTGCTGAGAGCTCTGCAGCAGTTTATGCACGAAGAAAAAGAAAGTTGGCCAGAACACCTTCCAACGGAATGTTCATATGTCTGGAAAAGGTAGGACAGTGGTAAGGTACTGCTTTCTATCAGTTTGCAAGCTGCGCACACTATCCCAGTGTTGTGCAGCTTCATTCTTCACCATTCCGAAGCAGCCGCACTCTCCAGCTGCCGGAGGCGAAGATGCGGCTTCTTCGAGCAAAGACGATTGCGCCGGTCACAGTGCGCTGCAGTGCGGCAGCTTCTGCCGGAATGTGCCCGGGACCGGCGCTTAGCTCCGGGGAGCTCCGTATCCTTCGTCTTTAGCGACTTTTGTGGCCTACATCATTGCTGAAAGGTTTTCCACTACGTTAGGCAAAGAGAAACTGTGCCAGCACAGAAAACATCTCCCATCGTGTTTTACATGTTGCAGAGAGCTCTGCTGAAGTTTATGAACGAAGAAAAAGAAAGTTGTTGAAAACACCTTCCAACCGAATGTTCATGTGTTTGGAAAAGGTAGGACAGTGGTAAGGTACTGCTTTCTATCAGTTTGCAAGCTGCGCACACTATCCCAGTGTTGTGCAGCTTCATTCTTCACCATTCCGAAGCAGCCGCACTCTCCAGCTGCCGGAGGCGAAGATGCGGCTTCTTCGAGCAAAGGCGATTGCGCCGGACACAGTGCGCTGCGGTGCGGCAGCTTCTGCCGGAATGTGCCCGGGACCGGCGCTTAGCTCCGGGGAGCTCCGTATCCTTCGTCTTTAGCGTCTTTTGTCGTCTACATCATTGCAGAAAGGTTTTCCACTATGTTAAGCAAGGAGAAACTGTGCCAGCACAGAAAACATCTCCCATCGTGTTTTATATGTTGCAGAGAGCTCTGCTGAAGTTTATGCACGAAGAAAAAGAAAGTTGTCCAAAACACCTTCCAATCGAATGTTCATGTGTTTGGAAAAGGTAGGAGAGAAGTAAGGTACTGTTTTGGATCAGTTTGCAAGCTGCGCACACTATCCCAGTGTTGTGCAGCTTCATTCTTCACCTGTCTCAAGCAGCCACTCTCTTCGGCTCCTGGAGGCGAAGAGGCTTCTTCGCGCAAAGGCGATTGTGCCGGTCACTGTGCACTCCAGTGCGCCGGCTACTGACGAGATGTGCACCGGGACCGGCGCTTAGTTTCGGGGAGATCCGTACTTTCGTCTTTAGCGTCATTTTTGGTCTACATCATTGCAGAAAGGTTTTCCACTACGTTAGGCAAGGAGAAACTCTGCCAGCACAGAAAACATCTTCCATGGTGTTTTACATCTTGCAGAGAGCTCTGCAGAAGTTTATGAACGAAGAAAGAGAAGGTTGTTGAAAGCACCTTCCAACTGATTGGTCATGTGTTTGGAAAAGGTAGGACAGTGGTAAGGTACTGTTTTCTATCAGTTTGCAAGCTGCGCACACTATCCCAGTGTTGTGCAGCTTCATTCTTCACCTGTCTCAAGCAGCCACTCTCTTCGGCTCCTGGAGGCGAAGAAGCGGCTTCTTCGCGCAAAGGCGATTGCGCCGGTCACAGTGCACTCCAGTGCGGCGGCTACTGACGAAATGTGCCCGGGACAGGCGGTTAGCTCCGGGTACATCCATACAATCTTCTTTCTGGACTTTTGTGGTCTACATCATGCAAAAAACATTTCCCCTATGTCTGGCAAGGAGACACTGTGCCAACACAGAAAACATCTCCCTTCTTGTTTTACATGTTGCAGAGAGCTCTGCAGAAGTTTAAGCACGAAGAAAAAGAAAGTTGTTGAAAACACCTTCCAACCGAATGTTCATGTGTTTGGAAAAGGTAGGACAGTGGTAAGGTACTGTTTTCTATCAGTTTGCAAGCTGCGCACACTATCCCAGTGTTGTGCAGCTTCATTCTTCACCTTTCCGAAGCAGCCGCTCTTTTGGGCTCCCGGAGGCGAAGAAGCGGCTTCTTCGAGCAAAGGCGATTGTGCCGGTCACTGTGCTCTGCAGTGCGGCGGCTTCTGACAAAATGTTCCCGGGACCAGCACTTAGCTCCTGGGAGCTCCGTATCCTTCGTCTTTCCAGACTTTTGTGGTCTACATCATTGCAGAATGGTTTTCCACTATGTTAAGCAAGGAGAAACTGTGCCAGCACGGAAAACATCGCCCATCGTGTTTTACATTTTGAAGAGAGCTCTGCAGAAGTTTATGCACGAAGAAAAAGAAAGTTGTCGAAAACACCTTCCTTAAAAATGTTCATGTGTTTGGAAAAGGTAGGACAGTGGTAAGGTACTGTTTTCTATCAGATTGCAAGCTGTGCACACAATCCCAGGGTTGTGCAGCTTCATTCTTCACCTTTCCGAAGCAGCCGCTCTCTCCGGCTTCCGGAGGCGAAGAAGCGGCTTCTTCGAGCAAAGGCGATTGCGCCGGTCACAGTGCGCTGCAGTGCGGCAGCTTCTGCCGGAATGTGCCCGGGACAGGCGGTTAGCTCCGGGTACATCCATACAATCTTCTTTCTGGACTTTTGTGGTCTACATCATGCAAAAAACATTTCCCCTATGTCTGGCAAGGAGACACTGTGCCAACACAGAAAACATCTCCCTTCTTGTTTTACATGTTGCAGAGAGCTCTGCAGAAGTTTAAGCACGAAGAAAAAGAAAGTTGTGCAAAACACCTTCCAATGGCATGTTCATGTGTTTGGAAAAGGTAGGACAGTGGTAAGGTACTGTTTTCTATCAGTTTGCAAGCTGCGCACACTATCCCAGTGTTGTGCAGCTTCATTCTTCACCTTTCCGAAGCAGCCGCTCTTTTGGGCTCCCGGAGGCGAAGAAGCGGCTTCTTCGAGCAAAGGCGATTGTGCCGGTCACTGTGCTCTGCAGTGCGGCGGCTTCTGACAAAATGTTCCCGGGACCAGCACTTAGCTCCGGGGAGCTCCGTATCCTTCGTCTTTCCAGACTTTTGTGGTCTACATCATTGCAGAATGGTTTTCCACTATGTTAAGCAAGGAGAAACTGTGCCAGCACGGAAAACATCGCCCATCGTGTTTTACATTTTGAAGAGAGCTCTGCAGAAGTTTATGCACGAAGAAAAAGAAAGTTGTCCAAAACACCTTCCTTAAAAATGTTCATGTGTTTGGAAAAGGTAGGAGAGTGGTAAGGTACTGCTTTGGATCTGTTTGCAAGCTGCGCACACTATCCCAGTGTTGTGCAGCTTTATTCTCACCTGTCGGAAGCAGCCACTTTCTTGGGCTCCTGGAGGCGAAGAGGCTTCTTCGCGCAAAGGCGATTGTACCGGTCACTGTGCTCTGCAGTGCGGCGGCATCTGTCGAAATATGCCCGGGACCGGCGCTTAGCTCCGGGGACCTCCGTACTTTCGTCTTTCTGGACTTTTGTGGCCTACATCATTGCAGAAAGGTTTTCCACTATGTTAGGCAAGGAGAAACTGTGCCAGCACAGAAAACATCTCCCATCGTGTTTTACATGTTGCAGAGAGCTCTGCTGAAGTTTATGAACGAAGAAAAAGAAAGTTGTTGAAAACACCTTCCAACCGAATGTTCATGTGTTTGGAAAAGGTAGGAGAATGGTAAGGTACTGCTTTCTATCAGTTTACAAGCTGCGCACACTATCCCAGTGTTGTGCAGCTTCATTCTTCACCTGTCTCAAGCAGCCACTCTCTTCGGCTCCTGGAGGCGAAAAGGCTTCTTCGCGCAAAGGCGATTGTGCCGGTCACAGTGCACTCCAGTGCGGCGGCTACTGACGAAATGTGCCCGGGACCGGCGCGCTTAGTTTCGGGGAGCTCCGTACTTTGGTCTTTAGCGTCATTTTTGGTCTACATCATTGCAGAAAGGTTTTCCACTATGTTAGGCAAGGAGAAACTGTGCCAGCACAGAAAACATCTCCCATCGTGTTTTATATGTTGAAGAGAGCTCTACAGAAGTTTATGCACGAAGAAAAACAAAGTTGTTGAAAACACCTTCCAACCGAATATTCATGTGTTTGGAAAATAAGAAGATTGGTAAGGTACTGTTTTCTATCAGATTGCAAGCTGCGCATACTATCCCAGTGTTGTGCAGCTTCATTCTTCACCTTTCCGAAGCAGCCGCTCTCTCAGGCTCCCAGAGGCGAAGAAGCGGCTTCTTCGAGTAAAGGCAATTGCACCCGTCACAGTGCACTCCAGTGCGGCGGCTTCTGCCGAAATGTGCCCGGGACCGGTGCTTAGCTCCGGGGAGATCCGTACTTTCGTCTTTATGGACTTTTGTGGCCTACATCATTGCAGAAAGGTTTTCCACTACGTTAGGCAAAGAGAAACTGTGCAAGCACAGAAAACATCTCCCATCGTGTTTTACATGTTGCAGAGAGCTCTGCTGAAGTTTATGAACGAAGAAAAAGAAAGTTGTTGAAAACACCTTCCAACCGAATGTTCATGTGTTTGGAAAAGGTAGGACAGTGGTAAGGTACTGCTTTCTATCAGTTTACAAGCTGCGCACACTATCCCAGTGTTGTGCAGCTTCATTCTTCACCATTCCGAAGCAGCCGCACTCTCCAGCTGCCGGAGGCGAAGATGCGGCTTCTTCGAGCAAAGGCGATTGCGCCGGACACAGTGCGCTGCGGTGCGGCAGCTTCTGCCGGAATGTGCCCGGGACCGGCGCTTAGCTCCGGGGAGCTCCGTATCCTTCGTCTTTAGCGTCTTTTGTCGTCTACATCATTGCAGAAAGGTTTTCCACTATGTTAAGCAAGGAGAAACTGTGCCAGCACAGAAAACATCTCCCATCGTGTTTTATATGTTGAAGAGAGCTCTGCTGAAGTTTATGCACGAAGAAAAAGAAAGTTGTCCAAAACACCTTCCAATCGAATGTTCATGTGTTTGGAAAAGGTAGGAGAGAAGTAAGGTACTGTTTTGGATCAGTTTGCAAGCTGCGCACACTATCCCAGTGTTGTGCAGCTTCATTCTTCACCTGTCTGAAGCAGCCACTCTCTTCGGCTCCTGGAGGCGAAGAGGCTTCTTCGCGCAAAGGCGATTGTGCCGGTCACTGTGCACTCCAGTGCGCCGGCTACTGACGAGATGTGCACCGGGACCGGCGCTTAGTTTCGGGGAGATCCGTACTTTCGTCTTTAGCGTCATTTTTGGTCTACATCATTGCAGAAAGGTTTTCCACTACGTTAGGCAAGGAGAAACTCTGCCAGCACAGAAAACATCTTCCATGGTGTTTTACATCTTGCAGAGAGCTCTGCAGAAGTTTATGAACGAAGAAAGAGAAGGTTGTTGAAAGCACCTTCCAACTGATTGGTCATGTGTTTGGAAAAGGTAGGACAGTGGTAAGGTACTGTTTTCTATCAGTTTGCAAGCTGCGCACACTATCCCAGTGTTGTGCAGCTTCATTCTTCACCTGTCTCAAGCAGCCACTCTCTTCGGCTCCTGGAGGCGAAGATGCGGCTTCTTCGAGCAAAGGCGATTGCGCCGGTCACAGTGCGCTGCAGTGCGGCAGCTTCTGCCGGAATGTGCCCGGGACAGGCGGTTAGCTCCGGGTACATCCATACAATCTTCTTTCTGGACTTTTGTGGTCTACATCATGCAAAAAACATTTCCCCTATGTCTGGCAAGGAGACACTGTGCCAACACAGAAAACATCTCCCTTCTTGTTTTACATGTTGCAGAGAGCTCTGCAGAAGTTTAAGCACGAAGAAAAAGAAAGTTGTTGAAAACACCTTCCAACCGAATGTTCATGTGTTTGGAAAAGGTAGGACAGTGGTAAGGTACTGTTTTCTATCAGTTTGCAAGCTGCGCACACTATCCCAGTGTTGTGCAGCTTCATTCTTCACCTTTCCGAAGCAGCCGCTCTTTTGGGCTCCCGGAGGCGAAGAAGCGGCTTCTTCGAGCAAAGGCGATTGTGCCGGTCACTGTGCTCTGCAGTGCGGCGGCTACTGACGAAATGTGCCCGGGACCGGCGCGCTTAGTTTCGGGGAGCCCGTACTTTCGTCTTTAGCGTCATTTTTGGTCTACATCATTGCAGAAAGGTTTTCCACTATGTTAAGCAAGGAGAAACTGTGCCAGCACAGAAAACATCTCCCATCGTGTTTTACATGTTGCAGAGAGCTCTGCTGAAGTTTATGCACGAAGAAAAAGAAAGTTGTCCAGAACACCTTCCAACGGAATGTTCATATGTTTGGAAAAGGTAGCAAAGTGGTAAGGTACTGCTTTCTATTAGATTGCAAGATGCGCACACTATCCCAGTGTTGTGCAGCTTCATTCTTCACCATTCCGAAGCAGCCGCTCTTTTGGGCTCCCGGAGGCGAAGAAGCGGCTTCTTCGAGCAAAGGCGATTGTGCCGGTCACTGTGCTCTGCAGTGCGGCGGCTTCTGACAAAATGTTCCCGGGACCAGCACTTAGCTCCTGGGAGCTCCGTATCCTTCGTCTTTCCAGACTTTTGTGGTCTACATCATTGCAGAATGGTTTTCCACTATGTTAAGCAAGGAGAAACTGTGCCAGCACGGAAAACATCTCCCATCGTGTTTTACATTTTGAAGAGAGCTCTGCAGAAGTTTATGCACGAAGAAAAAGAAAGTTGTCGAAAACACCTTCCTTAAAAATGTTCATGTGTTTGGAAAAGGTAGGACAGTGGTAAGGTACTGTTTTCTATCAGATTGCAAGCTGTGCACACAATCCCAGGGTTGTGCAGCTTCATTCTTCACCTTTCCGAAGCAGCCGCTCTCTCCGGCTTCCGGAGGCGAAGAAGCGGCTTCTTCGAGCAAAGGCGATTGCGCCGGTCACAGTGCGCTGCAGTGCGGCAGCTTCTGCCGGAATGTGCCCGGGACAGGCGGTTAGGTCCGGGTACATCCATACAATCTTCTTTCTGGACTTTTGTGGTCTACATCATGCAAAAAACATTTCCCCTATGTCTGGCAAGGAGACACTGTGCCAACACAGAAAACATCTCCCTTCTTGTTTTACATGTTGCAGAGAGCTCTGCAGAAGTTTAAGCACGAAGAAAAAGAAAGTTGTGCAAAACACCTTCCAATGGCATGTTCATGTGTTTGGAAAAGGTAGGACAGTGGTAAGGTACTGTTTTCTATCAGTTTGCAAGCTGCGCACACTATCCCAGTGTTGTGCAGCTTCATTCTTCACCTTTCCGAAGCAGCCGCTCTTTTGGGCTCCCGGAGGCGAAGAAGCGGCTTCTTCGAGCAAAGGCGATTGTGCCGGTCACTGTGCTCTGCAGTGCGGCGGCTTCTGACAAAATGTTCCCGGGACCAGCACTTAGCTCCGGGGAGCTCCGTATCCTTCGTCTTTCCAGACTTTTGTGGTCTACATCATTGCAGAATGGTTTTCCACTATGTTAAGCAAGGAGAAACTGTGCCAGCACGGAAAACATCGCCCATCGTGTTTTACATTTTGAAGAGAGCTCTGCAGAAGTTTATGCACGAAGAAAAAGAAAGTTGTCCAAAACACCTTCCTTAAAAATGTTCATGTGTTTGGAAAAGGTAGGAGAGTGGTAAGGTACTGCTTTGGATCTGTTTGCAAGCTGCGCACACTATCCCAGTGTTGTGCAGCTTTATTCTCACCTTTCCGAAGCAGCCGCTCTTTTGGGCTCCCGGAGGCGAAGAAGCGGCTTCTTCGAGCAAAGGCGATTGTGCCGGTCACTGTGCTCTGCAGTGCGGCGGCTTCTGACAAAATGTTCCCGGGACCAGCACTTAGCTCCGGGGAGCTCCGTATCCTTCGTCTTTCCAGACTTTTGTGGTCTACATCATTGCAGAAAGGTTTTCCACTATGTTAGGCAAGGAGAAACTGTGCCAGCACAGAAAACATCTCCCATCGTGTTTTACATGTTGCAGAGAGCTCTGCTGAAGTTTATGAACGAAGAAAAAGAAAGTTGTTGAAAACACCTTCCAACCGAATGTTCATGTGTTTGGAAAAGGTAGGAGAATGGTAAGGTACTGCTTTCTATCAGTTTACAAGCTGCGCACACTATCCCAGTGTTGTGCAGCTTCATTCTTCACCTGTCTCAAGCAGCCACTCTCTTCGGCTCCTGGAGGCGAAAAGGCTTCTTCGCGCAAAGGCGATTGTGCCGGTCACAGTGCACTCCAGTGCGGCGGCTACTGACGAAATGTGCCCGGGACCGGCGTGCTTAGTTTCGGGGAGCTCCGTACTTTGGTCTTTAGCGTCATTTTTGGTCTACATCATTGCAGAAAGGTTTTCCACTATGTTAGGCAAGGAGAAACTGTGCCAGCACAGAAAACATCTCCCATCGTGTTTTATATGTTGAAGAGAGCTCTACAGAAGTTTATGCACGAAGAAAAACAAAGTTGTTGAAAACACCTTCCAACCGAATATTCATGTGTTTGGAAAATAAGAAGATTGGTAAGGTACTGTTTTCTATCAGATTGCAAGCTGCGCATACTATCCCAGTGTTGTGCAGCTTCATTCTTCACCTTTCCGAAGCAGCCGCTCTCTCAGGCTCCCGGAGGCGAAGAAGCGGCTTCTTCGAGTAAAGGCAATTGCACCCGTCACAGTGCACTCCAGTGCGGCGGCTTCTGCCGAAATGTGCCCGGGACCGGTGCTTAGCTCCGGGGAGATCCGTACTTTCGTCTTTATGGACTTTTGTGGCCTACATCATTGCAGAAAGGTTTTCCACTACGTTAGGCAAAGAGAAACTGTGCCAGCACAGAAAACATCTCCCATCGTGTTTTACATGTTGCAGAGAGCTCTGCAGCAGTTTATGCACGAAGAAAAAGAAAGTTGTCCAGAACACCTTCCAACGGAATGTTCATATGTCTGGAAAAGGTAGGACAGTGGTAAGGTACTGCTTTCTATCAGTTTGCAAGCTGCGCACACTATCCCAGTGTTGTGCAGCTTCATTCTTCACCATTCCGAAGCAGCCGCACTCTCCAGCTGCCGGAGGCGAAGATGCGGCTTCTTCGAGCAAAGACGATTGCGCCGGTCACAGTGCGTTGCAGTGCGGCAGCTTCTGCCGGAATGTGCCCGGGACCGGCGCTTAGCTCCGGGGAGCTCCGTATCCTTCGTCTTTAGCGACTTTTGTGGCCTACATCATTGCTGAAAGGTTTTCCACTACGTTAGGCAAAGAGAAACTGTGCCAGCACAGAAAACATCTCCCATCGTGTTTTACATGTTGCAGAGAGCTCTGCTGAAGTTTATGAACGAAGAAAAAGAAAGTTGTTGAAAACACCTTCCAACCGAATGTTCATGTGTTTGGAAAAGGTAGGACAGTGGTAAGGTACTGCTTTCTATCAGTTTGCAAGCTGCGCACACTATCCCAGTGTTGTGCAGCTTCATTCTTCACCATTCCGAAGCAGCCGCACTCTCCAGCTGCCGGAGGCGAAGATGCGGCTTCTTCGAGCAAAGGCGATTGCGCCGGACACAGTGCGCTGCGGTGCGGCAGCTTCTGCCGGAATGTGCCCGGGACCGGCGCTTAGCTCCGGGGAGCTCCGTATCCTTCGTCTTTAGCGTCTTTTGTCGTCTACATCATTGCAGAAAGGTTTTCCACTATGTTAAGCAAGGAGAAACTGTGCCAGCACAGAAAACATCTCCCATCGTGTTTTATATGTTGAAGAGAGCTCTGCTGAAGTTTATGCACGAAGAAAAAGAAAGTTGTCCAAAACACCTTCCAATCGAATGTTCATGTGTTTGGAAAAGGTAGGAGAGAAGTAAGGTACTGTTTTGGATCAGTTTGCAAGCTGCGCACACTATCCCAGTGTTGTGCAGCTTCATTCTTCACCTGTCTGAAGCAGCCACTCTCTTCGGCTCCTGGAGGCGAAGAGGCTTCTTCGCGCAAAGGCGATTGTGCCGGTCACTGTGCACTCCAGTGCGCCGGCTACTGACGAGATGTGCACCGGGACCGGCGCTTAGTTTCGGGGAGATCCGTACTTTCGTCTTTAGCGTCATTTTTGGTCTACATCATTGCAGAAAGGTTTTCCACTACGTTAGGCAAGGAGAAACTCTGCCAGCACAGAAAACATCTTCCATGGTGTTTTACATCTTGCAGAGAGCTCTGCAGAAGTTTATGAACGAAGAAAGAGAAGGTTGTTGAAAGCACCTTCCAACTGATTGGTCATGTGTTTGGAAAAGGTAGGACAGTGGTAAGGTACTGTTTTCTATCAGTTTGCAAGCTGCGCACACTATCCCAGTGTTGTGCAGCTTCATTCTTCACCTGTCTCAAGCAGCCACTCTCTTCGGCTCCTGGAGGCGAAGAAGCGGCTTCTTCGCGCAAAGGCGATTGCGCCGGTCACAGTGCACTCCAGTGCGGCGGCTACTGACGAAATGTGCCCGGGACAGGCGGTTAGCTCCGGGTACATCCATACAATCTTCTTTCTGGACTTTTGTGGTCTACATCATGCAAAAAACATTTCCCCTATGTCTGGCAAGGAGACACTGTGCCAACACAGAAAACATCTCCCTTCTTGTTTTACATGTTGCAGAGAGCTCTGCAGAAGTTTAAGCACGAAGAAAAAGAAAGTTGTTGAAAACACCTTCCAACCGAATGTTCATGTGTTTGGAAAAGGTAGGACAGTGGTAAGGTACTGTTTTCTATCAGTTTGCAAGCTGCGCACACTATCCCAGTGTTGTGCAGCTTCATTCTTCACCTTTCCGAAGCAGCCGCTCTTTTGGGCTCCCGGAGGCGAAGAAGCGGCTTCTTCGAGCAAAGGCGATTGTGCCGGTCACTGTGCTCTGCAGTGCGGCGGCTTCTGACAAAATGTTCCCGGGACCAGCACTTAGCTCCTGGGAGCTCCGTATCCTTCGTCTTTCCAGACTTTTGTGGTCTACATCATTGCAGAATGGTTTTCCACTATGTTAAGCAAGGAGAAACTGTGCCAGCACGGAAAACATCGCCCATCGTGTTTTACATTTTGAAGAGAGCTCTGCAGAAGTTTATGCACGAAGAAAAAGAAAGTTGTCGAAAACACCTTCCTTAAAAATGTTCATGTGTTTGGAAAAGGTAGGACAGTGGTAAGGTACTGTTTTCTATCAGATTGCAAGCTGTGCACACAATCCCAGGGTTGTGCAGCTTCATTCTTCACCTTTCCGAAGCAGCCGCTCTCTCCGGCTTCCGGAGGCGAAGAAGCGGCTTCTTCGAGCAAAGGCGATTGCGCCGGTCACAGTGCGCTGCAGTGCGGCAGCTTCTGCCGGAATGTGCCCGGGACAGGCGGTTAGCTCCGGGTACATCCATACAATCTTCTTTCTGGACTTTTGTGGTCTACATCATGCAAAAAACATTTCCCCTATGTCTGGCAAGGAGACACTGTGCCAACACAGAAAACATCTCCCTTCTTGTTTTACATGTTGCAGAGAGCTCTGCAGAAGTTTAAGCACGAAGAAAAAGAAAGTTGTGCAAAACACCTTCCAATGGCATGTTCATGTGTTTGGAAAAGGTAGGACAGTGGTAAGGTACTGTTTTCTATCAGTTTGCAAGCTGCGCACACTATCCCAGTGTTGTGCAGCTTCATTCTTCACCTTTCCGAAGCAGCCGCTCTTTTGGGCTCCCGGAGGCGAAGAAGCGGCTTCTTCGAGCAAAGGCGATTGTGCCGGTCACTGTGCTCTGCAGTGCGGCGGCTTCTGACAAAATGTTCCCGGGACCAGCACTTAGCTCCGGGGAGCTCCGTATCCTTCGTCTTTCCAGACTTTTGTGGTCTACATCATTGCAGAATGGTTTTCCACTATGTTAAGCAAGGAGAAACTGTGCCAGCACGGAAAACATCGCCCATCGTGTTTTACATTTTGAAGAGAGCTCTGCAGAAGTTTATGCACGAAGAAAAAGAAAGTTGTCCAAAACACCTTCCTTAAAAATGTTCATGTGTTTGGAAAAGGTAGGAGAGTGGTAAGGTACTGCTTTGGATCTGTTTGCAAGCTGCGCACACTATCCCAGTGTTGTGCAGCTTTATTCTCACCTGTCGGAAGCAGCCACTTTCTTGGGCTCCTGGAGGCGAAGAGGCTTCTTCGCGCAAAGGCGATTGTACCGGTCACTGTGCTCTGCAGTGCGGCGGCATCTGTCGAAATATGCCCGGGACCGGCGCTTAGCTCCGGGGACCTCCGTACTTTCGTCTTTCTGGACTTTTGTGGCCTACATCATTGCAGAAAGGTTTTCCACTATGTTAGGCAAGGAGAAACTGTGCCAGCACAGAAAACATCTCCCATCGTGTTTTACATGTTGCAGAGAGCTCTGCTGAAGTTTATGAACGAAGAAAAAGAAAGTTGTTGAAAACACCTTCCAACCGAATGTTCATGTGTTTGGAAAAGGTAGGAGAATGGTAAGGTACTGCTTTCTATCAGTTTACAAGCTGCGCACACTATCCCAGTGTTGTGCAGCTTCATTCTTCACCTGTCTCAAGCAGCCACTCTCTTCGGCTCCTGGAGGCGAAAAGGCTTCTTCGCGCAAAGGCGATTGTGCCGGTCACAGTGCACTCCAGTGCGGCGGCTACTGACGAAATGTGCCCGGGACCGGCGCGCTTAGTTTCGGGGAGCTCCGTACTTTGGTCTTTAGCGTCATTTTTGGTCTACATCATTGCAGAAAGGTTTTCCACTATGTTAGGCAAGGAGAAACTGTGCCAGCACAGAAAACATCTCCCATCGTGTTTTATATGTTGAAGAGAGCTCTACAGAAGTTTATGCACGAAGAAAAACAAAGTTGTTGAAAACACCTTCCAACCGAATATTCATGTGTTTGGAAAATAAGAAGATTGGTAAGGTACTGTTTTCTATCAGATTGCAAGCTGCGCATACTATCCCAGTGTTGTGCAGCTTCATTCTTCACCTTTCCGAAGCAGCCGCTCTCTCAGGCTCCCAGAGGCGAAGAAGCGGCTTCTTCGAGTAAAGGCAATTGCACCCGTCACAGTGCACTCCAGTGCGGCGGCTTCTGCCGAAATGTGCCCGGGACCGGTGCTTAGCTCCGGGGAGATCCGTACTTTCGTCTTTATGGACTTTTGTGGCCTACATCATTGCAGAAAGGTTTTCCACTACGTTAGGCAAAGAGAAACTGTGCAAGCACAGAAAACATCTCCCATCGTGTTTTACATGTTGCAGAGAGCTCTGCTGAAGTTTATGAACGAAGAAAAAGAAAGTTGTTGAAAACACCTTCCAACCGAATGTTCATGTGTTTGGAAAAGGTAGGACAGTGGTAAGGTACTGCTTTCTATCAGTTTACAAGCTGCGCACACTATCCCAGTGTTGTGCAGCTTCATTCTTCACCATTCCGAAGCAGCCGCACTCTCCAGCTGCCGGAGGCGAAGATGCGGCTTCTTCGAGCAAAGGCGATTGCGCCGGACACAGTGCGCTGCGGTGCGGCAGCTTCTGCCGGAATGTGCCCGGGACCGGCGCTTAGCTCCGGGGAGCTCCGTATCCTTCGTCTTTAGCGTCTTTTGTCGTCTACATCATTGCAGAAAGGTTTTCCACTATGTTAAGCAAGGAGAAACTGTGCCAGCACAGAAAACATCTCCCATCGTGTTTTATATGTTGAAGAGAGCTCTGTAGAAGTTTATGCACGAAGAAAAAGAAAGTTGTCCAAAACACCTTCCAATCGAATGTTCATGTGTTTGGAAAAGGTAGGAGAGAAGTAAGGTACTGTTTTGGATCAGTTTGCAAGCTGCGCACACTATCCCAGTGTTGTGCAGCTTCATTCTTCACCTGTCTGAAGCAGCCACTCTCTTCGGCTCCTGGAGGCGAAGAGGCTTCTTCGCGCAAAGGCGATTGTGCCGGTCACTGTGCACTCCAGTGCGCCGGCTACTGACGAGATGTGCACCGGGACCGGCGCTTAGTTTCGGGGAGATCCGTACTTTCGTCTTTAGCGTCATTTTTGGTCTACATCATTGCAGAAAGGTTTTCCACTACGTTAGGCAAGGAGAAACTCTGCCAGCACAGAAAACATCTTCCATGGTGTTTTACATCTTGCAGAGAGCTCTGCAGAAGTTTATGAACGAAGAAAGAGAAGGTTGTTGAAAGCACCTTCCAACTGATTGGTCATGTGTTTGGAAAAGGTAGGACAGTGGTAAGGTACTGTTTTCTATCAGTTTGCAAGCTGCGCACACTATCCCAGTGTTGTGCAGCTTCATTCTTCACCTGTCTCAAGCAGCCACTCTCTTCGGCTCCTGGAGGCGAAGATGCGGCTTCTTCGAGCAAAGGCGATTGCGCCGGTCACAGTGCGCTGCAGTGCGGCAGCTTCTGCCGGAATGTGCCCGGGACAGGCGGTTAGCTCCGGGTACATCCATACAATCTTCTTTCTGGACTTTTGTGGTCTACATCATGCAAAAAACATTTCCCCTATGTCTGGCAAGGAGACACTGTGCCAACACAGAAAACATCTCCCTTCTTGTTTTACATGTTGCAGAGAGCTCTGCAGAAGTTTAAGCACGAAGAAAAAGAAAGTTGTTGAAAACACCTTCCAACCGAATGTTCATGTGTTTGGAAAAGGTAGGACAGTGGTAAGGTACTGTTTTCTATCAGTTTGCAAGCTGCGCACACTATCCCAGTGTTGTGCAGCTTCATTCTTCACCTTTCCGAAGCAGCCGCTCTTTTGGGCTCCCGGAGGCGAAGAAGCGGCTTCTTCGAGCAAAGGCGATTGTGCCGGTCACTGTGCTCTGCAGTGCGGCGGCTACTGACGAAATGTGCCCGGGACCGGCGCGCTTAGTTTCGGGGAGCCCGTACTTTCGTCTTTAGCGTCATTTTTGGTCTACATCATTGCAGAAAGGTTTTCCACTATGTTAAGCAAGGAGAAACTGTGCCAGCACAGAAAACATCTCCCATCGTGTTTTACATGTTGCAGAGAGCTCTGCTGAAGTTTATGCACGAAGAAAAAGAAAGTTGTCCAGAACACCTTCCAACGGAATGTTCATATGTTTGGAAAAGGTAGCAAAGTGGTAAGGTACTGCTTTCTATTAGATTGCAAGATGCGCACACTATCCCAGTGTTGTGCAGCTTCATTCTTCACCATTCCGAAGCAGCCGCTCTTTTGGGCTCCCGGAGGCGAAGAAGCGGCTTCTTCGAGCAAAGGCGATTGTGCCGGTCACTGTGCTCTGCAGTGCGGCGGCTTCTGACAAAATGTTCCCGGGACCAGCACTTAGCTCCTGGGAGCTCCGTATCCTTCGTCTTTCCAGACTTTTGTGGTCTACATCATTGCAGAATGGTTTTCCACTATGTTAAGCAAGGAGAAACTGTGCCAGCACGGAAAACATCTCCCATCGTGTTTTACATTTTGAAGAGAGCTCTGCAGAAGTTTATGCACGAAGAAAAAGAAAGTTGTCGAAAACACCTTCCTTAAAAATGTTCATGTGTTTGGAAAAGGTAGGACAGTGGTAAGGTACTGTTTTCTATCAGATTGCAAGCTGTGCACACAATCCCAGGGTTGTGCAGCTTCATTCTTCACCTTTCCGAAGCAGCCGCTCTCTCCGGCTTCCGGAGGCGAAGAAGCGGCTTCTTCGAGCAAAGGCGATTGCGCCGGTCACAGTGCGCTGCAGTGCGGCAGCTTCTGCCGGAATGTGCCCGGGACAGGCGGTTAGGTCCGGGTACATCCATACAATCTTCTTTCTGGACTTTTGTGGTCTACATCATGCAAAAAACATTTCCCCTATGTCTGGCAAGGAGACACTGTGCCAACACAGAAAACATCTCCCTTCTTGTTTTACATGTTGCAGAGAGCTCTGCAGAAGTTTAAGCACGAAGAAAAAGAAAGTTGTGCAAAACACCTTCCAATGGCATGTTCATGTGTTTGGAAAAGGTAGGACAGTGGTAAGGTACTGTTTTCTATCAGTTTGCAAGCTGCGCACACTATCCCAGTGTTGTGCAGCTTCATTCTTCACCTTTCCGAAGCAGCCGCTCTTTTGGGCTCCCGGAGGCGAAGAAGCGGCTTCTTCGAGCAAAGGCGATTGTGCCGGTCACTGTGCTCTGCAGTGCGGCGGCTTCTGACAAAATGTTCCCGGGACCAGCACTTAGCTCCGGGGAGCTCCGTATCCTTCGTCTTTCCAGACTTTTGTGGTCTACATCATTGCAGAATGGTTTTCCACTATGTTAAGCAAGGAGAAACTGTGCCAGCACGGAAAACATCGCCCATCGTGTTTTACATTTTGAAGAGAGCTCTGCAGAAGTTTATGCACGAAGAAAAAGAAAGTTGTCCAAAACACCTTCCTTAAAAATGTTCATGTGTTTGGAAAAGGTAGGAGAGTGGTAAGGTACTGCTTTGGATCTGTTTGCAAGCTGCGCACACTATCCCAGTGTTGTGCAGCTTTATTCTCACCTTTCCGAAGCAGCCGCTCTTTTGGGCTCCCGGAGGCGAAGAAGCGGCTTCTTCGAGCAAAGGCGATTGTGCCGGTCACTGTGCTCTGCAGTGCGGCGGCTTCTGACAAAATGTTCCCGGGACCAGCACTTAGCTCCGGGGAGCTCCGTATCCTTCGTCTTTCCAGACTTTTGTGGTCTACATCATTGCAGAAAGGTTTTCCACTATGTTAGGCAAGGAGAAACTGTGCCAGCACAGAAAACATCTCCCATCGTGTTTTACATGTTGCAGAGAGCTCTGCTGAAGTTTATGAACGAAGAAAAAGAAAGTTGTTGAAAACACCTTCCAACCGAATGTTCATGTGTTTGGAAAAGGTAGGAGAATGGTAAGGTACTGCTTTCTATCAGTTTACAAGCTGCGCACACTATCCCAGTGTTGTGCAGCTTCATTCTTCACCTGTCTCAAGCAGCCACTCTCTTCGGCTCCTGGAGGCGAAAAGGCTTCTTCGCGCAAAGGCGATTGTGCCGGTCACAGTGCACTCCAGTGCGGCGGCTACTGACGAAATGTGCCCGGGACCGGCGTGCTTAGTTTCGGGGAGCTCCGTACTTTGGTCTTTAGCGTCATTTTTGGTCTACATCATTGCAGAAAGGTTTTCCACTATGTTAGGCAAGGAGAAACTGTGCCAGCACAGAAAACATCTCCCATCGTGTTTTATATGTTGAAGAGAGCTCTACAGAAGTTTATGCACGAAGAAAAACAAAGTTGTTGAAAACACCTTCCAACCGAATATTCATGTGTTTGGAAAATAAGAAGATTGGTAAGGTACTGTTTTCTATCAGATTGCAAGCTGCGCATACTATCCCAGTGTTGTGCAGCTTCATTCTTCACCTTTCCGAAGCAGCCGCTCTCTCAGGCTCCCGGAGGCGAAGAAGCGGCTTCTTCGAGTAAAGGCAATTGCACCCGTCACAGTGCACTCCAGTGCGGCGGCTTCTGCCGAAATGTGCCCGGGACCGGTGCTTAGCTCCGGGGAGATCCGTACTTTCGTCTTTATGGACTTTTGTGGCCTACATCATTGCAGAAAGGTTTTCCACTACGTTAGGCAAAGAGAAACTGTGCCAGCACAGAAAACATCTCCCATCGTGTTTTACATGTTGCAGAGAGCTCTGCAGCAGTTTATGCACGAAGAAAAAGAAAGTTGTCCAGAACACCTTCCAACGGAATGTTCATATGTCTGGAAAAGGTAGGACAGTGGTAAGGTACTGCTTTCTATCAGTTTGCAAGCTGCGCACACTATCCCAGTGTTGTGCAGCTTCATTCTTCACCATTCCGAAGCAGCCGCACTCTCCAGCTGCCGGAGGCGAAGATGCGGCTTCTTCGAGCAAAGACGATTGCGCCGGTCACAGTGCGTTGCAGTGCGGCAGCTTCTGCCGGAATGTGCCCGGGACCGGCGCTTAGCTCCGGGGAGCTCCGTATCCTTCGTCTTTAGCGACTTTTGTGGCCTACATCATTGCTGAAAGGTTTTCCACTACGTTAGGCAAAGAGAAACTGTGCCAGCACAGAAAACATCTCCCATCGTGTTTTACATGTTGCAGAGAGCTCTGCTGAAGTTTATGAACGAAGAAAAAGAAAGTTGTTGAAAACACCTTCCAACCGAATGTTCATGTGTTTGGAAAAGGTAGGACAGTGGTAAGGTACTGCTTTCTATCAGTTTGCAAGCTGCGCACACTATCCCAGTGTTGTGCAGCTTCATTCTTCACCATTCCGAAGCAGCCGCACTCTCCAGCTGCCGGAGGCGAAGATGCGGCTTCTTCGAGCAAAGGCGATTGCGCCGGACACAGTGCGCTGCGGTGCGGCAGCTTCTGCCGGAATGTGCCCGGGACCGGCGCTTAGCTCCGGGGAGCTCCGTATCCTTCGTCTTTAGCGTCTTTTGTCGTCTACATCATTGCAGAAAGGTTTTCCACTATGTTAAGCAAGGAGAAACTGTGCCAGCACAGAAAACATCTCCCATCGTGTTTTATATGTTGAAGAGAGCTCTGCTGAAGTTTATGCACGAAGAAAAAGAAAGTTGTCCAAAACACCTTCCAATCGAATGTTCATGTGTTTGGAAAAGGTAGGAGAGAAGTAAGGTACTGTTTTGGATCAGTTTGCAAGCTGCGCACACTATCCCAGTGTTGTGCAGCTTCATTCTTCACCTGTCTGAAGCAGCCACTCTCTTCGGCTCCTGGAGGCGAAGAGGCTTCTTCGCGCAAAGGCGATTGTGCCGGTCACTGTGCACTCCAGTGCGCCGGCTACTGACGAGATGTGCACCGGGACCGGCGCTTAGTTTCGGGGAGATCCGTACTTTCGTCTTTAGCGTCATTTTTGGTCTACATCATTGCAGAAAGGTTTTCCACTACGTTAGGCAAGGAGAAACTCTGCCAGCACAGAAAACATCTTCCATGGTGTTTTACATCTTGCAGAGAGCTCTGCAGAAGTTTATGAACGAAGAAAGAGAAGGTTGTTGAAAGCACCTTCCAACTGATTGGTCATGTGTTTGGAAAAGGTAGGACAGTGGTAAGGTACTGTTTTCTATCAGTTTGCAAGCTGCGCACACTATCCCAGTGTTGTGCAGCTTCATTCTTCACCTGTCTGAAGCAGCCACTCTCTTCGGCTCCTGGAGGCGAAGATGCGGCTTCTTCGAGCAAAGGCGATTGCGCCGGTCACAGTGCGCTGCAGTGCGGCAGCTTCTGCCGGAATGTGCCCGGGACAGGCGGTTAGGTCCGGGTACATCCATACAATCTTCTTTCTGGACTTTTGTGGTCTACATCATGCAAAAAACATTTCCCCTATGTCTGGCAAGGAGACACTGTGCCAACACAGAAAACATCTCCCTTCTTGTTTTACATGTTGCAGAGAGCTCTGCAGAAGTTTAAGCACGAAGAAAAAGAAAGTTGTTGAAAACACCTTCCAACCGAATGTTCATGTGTTTGGAAAAGGTAGGACAGTGGTAAGGTACTGCTTTCTATCAGTTTGCAAGCTGCGCACACTATCCCAGTGTTGTGCAGCTTCATTCTTCACCTGTCTGAAGCAGCCACTCTCTTCGGCTCCTGGAGGCGAAGAAGCGGCTTCTTCGCGCAAAGGCGATTGTGCCGGTCACAGTGCACTCCAGTGCGGCGGCTACTGACGAAATGTGCCCGGGACCGGCGCGCTTAGTTTCGGGGAGCCCGTACTTTCGTCTTTAGCGTCATTTTTGGTCTACATCATTGCAGAAAGGTTTTCCACTATGTTAAGCAAGGAGAAACTGTGCCAGCACAGAAAACATCTCCCATCGTGTTTTACATGTTGCAGAGAGCTCTGCTGAAGTTTATGCACGAAGAAAAAGAAAGTTGTCCAGAACACCTTCCAACGGAATGTTCATATGTTTGGAAAAGGTAGCAAAGTGGTAAGGTACTGCTTTCTATTAGATTGCAAGATGCGCACACTATCCCAGTGTTGTGCAGCTTCATTCTTCACCATTCCGAAGCAGCCGCTCTTTTGGGCTCCCGGAGGCGAAGAAGCGGCTTCTTCGAGCAAAGGCGATTGTGCCGGTCACTGTGCTCTGCAGTGCGGCGGCTTCTGACAAAATGTTCCCGGGACCAGCACTTAGCTCCTGGGAGCTCCGTATCCTTCGTCTTTCCAGACTTTTGTGGTCTACATCATTGCAGAATGGTTTTCCACTATGTTAAGCAAGGAGAAACTGTGCCAGCACGGAAAACATCGCCCATCGTGTTTTACATTTTGAAGAGAGCTCTGCAGAAGTTTATGCACGAAGAAAAAGAAAGTTGTCGAAAACACCTTCCTTAAAAATGTTCATGTGTTTGGAAAAGGTAGGACAGTGGTAAGGTACTGTTTTCTATCAGATTGCAAGCTGTGCACACAATCCCAGGGTTGTGCAGCTTCATTCTTCACCTTTCCGAAGCAGCCGCTCTCTCAGGCTTCCGGAGGCGAAGAAGCGGCTTCTTCGAGCAAAGGCGATTGCGCCGGTCACAGTGCGCTGCAGTGCGGCAGCTTCTGCCGGAATGTGCCCGGGACAGGCGGTTAGGTCCGGGTACATCCATACAATCTTCTTTCTGGACTTTTGTGGTCTACATCATGCAAAAAACATTTCCCCTATGTCTGGCAAGGAGACACTGTGCCAACACAGAAAACATCTCCCTTCTTGTTTTACATGTTGCAGAGAGCTCTGCAGAAGTTTAAGCACGAAGAAAAAGAAAGTTGTGCAAAACACCTTCCAACCGAATGTTCATGTGTTTGGAAAAGGTAGGACAGTGGTAAGGTACTGTTTTCTATCAGTTTGCAAGCTGCGCACACTATCCCAGTGTTGTGCAGCTTCATTCTTCACCTTTCCGAAGCAGCCGCTCTTTTGGGCTCCCGGAGGCGAAGAAGCGGCTTCTTCGAGCAAAGGCGATTGTGCCGGTCACTGTGCTCTGCAGTGCGGCGGCTTCTGACAAAATGTTCCCGGGACCAGCACTTAGCTCCGGGGAGCTCCGTATCCTTCGTCTTTCCAGACTTTTGTGGTCTACATCATTGCAGAATGGTTTTCCACTATGTTAAGCAAGGAGAAACTGTGCCAGCACGGAAAACATCGCCCATCGTGTTTTACATTTTGAAGAGAGCTCTGCAGAAGTTTATGCACGAAGAAAAAGAAAGTTGTCCAAAACACCTTCCTTAAAAATGTTCATGTGTTTGGAAAAGGTAGGAGAGTGGTAAGGTACTGCTTTGGATCTGTTTGCAAGCTGCGCACACTATCCCAGTGTTGTGCAGCTTTATTCTCACCTGTCGGAAGCAGCCACTTTCTTGGGCTCCTGGAGGCGAAGAGGCTTCTTCGCGCAAAGGCGATTGTACCGGTCACTGTGCTCTGCAGTGCGGCGGCATCTGTCGAAATATGCCCGGGACCGGCGCTTAGCTCCGGGGACCTCCGTACTTTCGTCTTTCTGGACTTTTGTGGCCTACATCATTGCAGAAAGGTTTTCCACTATGTTAGGCAAGGAGAAACTGTGCCAGCACAGAAAACATCTCCCATCGTGTTTTACATGTTGCAGAGAGCTCTGCTGAAGTTTATGAACGAAGAAAAAGAAAGTTGTTGAAAACACCTTCCAACCGAATGTTCATGTGTTTGGAAAAGGTAGGAGAGTGGTAAGGTACTGCTTTCTATCAGTTTACAAGCTGCGCACACTATCCCAGTGTTGTGCAGCTTCATTCTTCACCTGTCTGAAGCAGCCACTCTCTTCGGCTCCTGGAGGCGAAAATGCTTCTTCGCGCAAAGGCGATTGTGCCGGTCACAGTGCACTCCAGTGCGGCGGCTACTGACGAAATGTGCCCGGGACCGGCGCGCTTAGTTTCGGGGAGCTCCGTACTTTGGTCTTTAGCGTCATTTTTGGTCTACATCATTGCAGAAAGGTTTTCCACTATGTTAAGCAAGGAGAAACTGTGCCAGCACAGAAAACATCTCCCATCGTGTTTTATATGTTGAAGAGAGCTCTACAGAAGTTTATGCACGAAGAAAAACAAAGTTGTTGAAAACACCTTCCAACCGAATATTCATGTGTTTAAAAAATAAGAAGATTGGTAAGGTACTGTTTTCTATCAGATTGCAAGCTGCGCATACTATCCCAGTGTTGTGCAGCTTCATTCTTCACCTTTCCGAAGCAGCCGCTCTCTCAGGCTCCCGGAGGCGAAGAAGCGGCTTCTTCGAGTAAAGGGAATTGCACCCGTCACAGTGCACTCCAGTGCGGCGGCTTCTGCCGAAATGTGCCCGGGACCGGTGCTTAGCTCCGGGGAGATCCGTACTTTCGTCTTTATGGACTTTTGTGGCCTACATCATTGCAGAAAGGTTTTCCACTACGTTAGGCAAAGAGAAACTGTGCCAGCACAGAAAACATCTCCCATCGTGTTTTACATGTTGCAGAGAGCTCTGCAGCAGTTTATGCACGAAGAAAAAGAAAGTTGGCCAGAACACCTTCCAACGGAATGTTCATATGTCTGGAAAAGGTAGGACAGTGGTAAGGTACTGCTTTCTATCAGTTTGCAAGCTGCGCACACTATCCCAGTGTTGTGCAGCTTCATTCTTCACCATTCCGAAGCAGCCGCACTCTCCAGCTGCCGGAGGCGAAGATGCGGCTTCTTCGAGCAAAGACGATTGCGCCGGTCACAGTGCGCTGCAGTGCGGCAAATTCTGCCGGAATGTGCCCGGGACCGGCGCTTAGCTCCGGGGAGCTCCGTATCCTTCGTCTTTAGCGACTTTTGTGGCCTACATCATTGCTGAAAGGTTTTCCACTACGTTAGGCAAAGAGAAACTGTGCCAGCACAGAAAACATCTCCCATCGTGTTTTACATGTTGCAGAGAGCTCTGCTGAAGTTTATGAACGAAGAAAAAGAAAGTTGTTGAAAACACCTTCCAACCGAATGTTCATGTGTTTGGAAAAGGTAGGACAGTGGTAAGGTACTGCTTTCTATCAGTTTGCAAGCTGCGCACACTATCCCAGTGTTGTGCAGCTTCATTCTTCACCATTCCGAAGCAGCCGCACTCTCCAGCTGCCGGAGGCGAAGATGCGGCTTCTTCGAGCAAAGGCGATTGCGCCGGACACAGTGCGCTGCGGTGCGGCAGCTTCTGCCGGAATGTGCCCGGGACCGGCGCTTAGCTCCGGGGAGCTCCGTATCCTTCGTCTTTAGCGTCTTTTGTCGTCTACATCATTGCAGAAAGGTTTTCCACTATGTTAAGCAAGGAGAAACTGTGCCAGCACAGAAAACATCTCCCATCGTGTTTTATATGTTGCAGAGAGCTCTGCTGAAGTTTATGCACGAAGAAAAAGAAAGTTGTCCAAAACACCTTCCAATCGAATGTTCATGTGTTTGGAAAAGGTAGGAGAGAAGTAAGGTACTGTTTTGGATCAGTTTGCAAGCTGCGCACACTATCCCAGTGTTGTGCAGCTTCATTCTTCACCTGTCTGAAGCAGCCACTCTCTTCGGCTCCTGGAGGCGAAGAGGCTTCTTCGCGCAAAGGCGATTGTGCCGGTCACTGTGCACTCCAGTGCGCCGGCTACTGACGAGATGTGCACCGGGACCGGCGCTTAGTTTCGGGGAGATCCGTACTTTCGTCTTTAGCGTCATTTTTGGTCTACATCATTGCAGAAAGGTTTTCCACTACGTTAGGCAAGGAGAAACTCTGCCAGCACAGAAAACATCTTCCATGGTGTTTTACATCTTGCAGAGAGCTCTGCAGAAGTTTATGAACGAAGAAAGAGAAGGTTGTTGAAAGCACCTTCCAACTGATTGGTCATGTGTTTGGAAAAGGTAGGACAGTGGTAAGGTACTGTTTTCTATCAGTTTGCAAGCTGCGCACACTATCCCAGTGTTGTGCAGCTTCATTCTTCACCTGTCTCAAGCAGCCACTCTCTTCGGCTCCTGGAGGCGAAGAAGCGGCTTCTTCGCGCAAAGGCGATTGTGCCGGTCACAGTGCACTCCAGTGCGGCGGCTACTGACGAAATGTGCCCGGGACCGGCGCGCTTAGTTTCGGGGAGCCCGTACTTTCGTCTTTAGCATCATTTTTGGTCTACATCATTGCAGAAAGGTTTTCCACTATGTTAAGCAAGGAGAAACTGTGCCAGCACAGAAAACATCTCCCATCGTGTTTTACATGTTGCAGAGAGCTCTGCTGAAGTTTATGCACGAAGAAAAAGAAAGTTGTCCAGAACACCTTCCAACGGAATGTTCATATGTTTGGAAAAGGTAGCAAAGTGGTAAGGTACTGCTTTCTATTAGATTGCAAGATGCGCACACTATCCCAGTGTTGTGCAGCTTCATTCTTCACCTTTCCGAAGCAGCCGCTCTCTCCGGCTTCCGGAGGCGAAGAAGCGGCTTCTTCGAGCAAAGGCGATTGCGCCGGTCACAGTGCGCTGCAGTGCGGCAGCTTCTGCCGGAATGTGCCCGGGACAGGCGGTTAGGTCCGGGTACATCCATACAATCTTCTTTCTGGACTTTTGTGGTCTACATCATGCAAAAAACATTTCCCCTATGTCTGGCAAGGAAACACTGTGCCAACACAGAAAACATCTCCCTTCTTGTTTTACATGTTGCAGAGAGCTCTGCAGAAGTTTAAGCACGAAGAAAAAGAAAGTTGTTGAAAACACCTTCCAACCGAATGTTCATGTGTTTGGAAAAGGTAGGACAGTGGTAAGGTACTGTTTTCTATCAGTTTGCAAGCTGCGCACACTATCCCAGTGTTGTGCAGCTTCATTCTTCACCTTTCCGAAGCAGCCGCTCTTTTGGGCTCCCGGAGGCGAAGAAGCGGCTTCTTCGAGCAAAGGCGATTGTGCCGGTCACTGTGCTCTGCAGTGCGGCGGCTTCTGACAAAATGTTCCCGGGACCAGCACTTAGCTCCGGGGAGCTCCGTATCCTTCGTCTTTCCAGACTTTTGTGGTCTACATCATTGCAGAATGGTTTTCCACTATGTTAAGCAAGGAGAAACTGTGCCAGCACGGAAAACATCGCCCATCGTGTTTTACATTTTGAAGAGAGCTCTGCAGAAGTTTATGCACGAAGAAAAAGAAAGTTGTCCAAAACACCTTCCTTAAAAATGTTCATGTGTTTGGAAAAGGTAGGACAGTGGTAAGGTACTGCTTTGGATCTGTTTGCAAGCTGCGCACACTATCCCAGTGTTGTGCAGCTTCATTCTCACCTGTCGGAAGCAGCCACTTTCTTGGGCTCCTGGAGGCGAAGAGGCTTCTTCGCGCAAAGGCGATTGTACCGGTCACTGTGCTCTGCAGTGCGGCGGCATCTGTCGAAATATGCCCGGGACCGGCGCTTAGCTCCGGGGACCTCCGTACTTTCGTCTTTCTGGACTTTTGTGGCCTACATCATTGCAGAAAGGTTTTCCACTATGTTAGGCAAGGAGAAACTGTGCCAGCACAGAAAACATCTCCCATCGTGTTTTACATGTTGCAGAGAGCTCTGCTGAAGTTTATGAACGAAGAAAAAGAAAGTTGTTGAAAACACCTTCCAACCGAATGTTCATGTGTTTGGAAAAGGTAGGAGAGTGGTAAGGTACTGCTTTCTATCAGTTTACAAGCTGCGCACACTATCCCAGTGTTGTGCAGCTTCATTCTTCACCTGTCTGAAGCAGCCACTCTCTTCGGCTCCTGGAGGCGAAAAGGCTTCTTCGCGCAAAGGCGATTGTGCCGGTCACAGTGCACTCCAGTGCGGCGGCTACTGACGAAATGTGCCCGGGACCGGCGCGCTTAGTTTCGGGGAGCTCCGTACTTTGGTCTTTAGCGTCATTTTTGGTCTACATCATTGCAGAAAGGTTTTCCACTATGTTAGGCAAGGAGAAACTGTGCCAGCACAGAAAACATCTCCCATCGTGTTTTATATGTTGAAGAGAGCTCTACAGAAGTTTATGCACGAAGAAAAACAAAGTTGTTGAAAACACCTTCCAACCGAATATTCATGTGTTTGGAAAATAAGAAGATTGGTAAGGTACTGTTTTCTATCAGATTGCAAGCTGCGCATACTATCCCAGTGTTGTGCAGCTTCATTCTTCACCTTTCCGAAGCAGCCGCTCTCTCAGGCTCCCGGAGGCGAAGAAGCGGCTTCTTCGAGTAAAGGCAATTGCACCCGTCACAGTGCACTCCAGTGCGGCGGCTTCTGCCGAAATGTGCCCGGGACCGGTGCTTAGCTCCGGGGAGATCCGTACTTTCGTCTTTATGGACTTTTGTGGCCTACATCATTGCAGAAAGGTTTTCCACTACGTTAGGCAAAGAGAAACTGTGCCAGCACAGAAAACATCTCCCATCGTGTTTTACATGTTGCAGAGAGCTCTGCAGCAGTTTATGCACGAAGAAAAAGAAAGTTGTCCAGAACACCTTCCAACGGAATGTTCATATGTCTGGAAAAGGTAGGACAGTGGTAAGGTACTGCTTTCTATCAGTTTGCAAGCTGCGCACACTATCCCAGTGTTGTGCAGCTTCATTCTTCACCATTCCGAAGCAGCCGCACTCTCCAGCTGCCGGAGGCGAAGATGCGGCTTCTTCGAGCAAAGACGATTGCGCCGGTCACAGTGCGTTGCAGTGCGGCAGCTTCTGCCGGAATGTGCCCGGGACCGGCGCTTAGCTCCGGGGAGCTCCGTATCCTTCGTCTTTAGCGACTTTTGTGGCCTACATCATTGCTGAAAGGTTTTCCACTACGTTAGGCAAAGAGAAACTGTGCCAGCACAGAAAACATCTCCCATCGTGTTTTACATGTTGCAGAGAGCTCTGCTGAAGTTTATGAACGAAGAAAAAGAAAGTTGTTGAAAACACCTTCCAACCGAATGTTCATGTGTTTGGAAAAGGTAGGACAGTGGTAAGGTACTGCTTTCTATCAGTTTGCAAGCTGCGCACACTATCCCAGTGTTGTGCAGCTTCATTCTTCACCATTCTGAAGCAGCCGCACTCTCCAGCTGCCGGAGGCGAAGATGCGGCTTCTTCGAGCAAAGGCGATTGCGCCGGACACAGTGCGCTGCGGTGCGGCAGCTTCTGCCGGAATGTGCCCGGGACCGGCGCTTAGCTCCGGGGAGCTCCGTATCCTTCGTCTTTAGCGTCTTTTGTCGTCTACATCATTGCAGAAAGGTTTTCCACTATGTTAAGCAAGGAGAAACTGTGCCAGCACAGAAAACATCTCCCATCGTGTTTTATATGTTGAAGAGAGCTCTGCTGAAGTTTATGCACGAAGAAAAAGAAAGTTGTCCAAAACACCTTCCAATCGAATGTTCATGTGTTTGGAAAAGGTAGGAGAGAAGTAAGGTACTGTTTTGGATCAGTTTGCAAGCTGCGCACACTATCCCAGTGTTGTGCAGCTTCATTCTTCACCTGTCTGAAGCAGCCACTCTCTTCGGCTCCTGGAGGCGAAGAGGCTTCTTCGCGCAAAGGCGATTGTGCCGGTCACTGTGCACTCCAGTGCGCCGGCTACTGACGAGATGTGCACCGGGACCGGCGCTTAGTTTCGGGGAGATCCGTACTTTCGTCTTTAGCGTCATTTTTGGTCTACATCATTGCAGAAAGGTTTTCCACTACGTTAGGCAAGGAGAAACTCTGCCAGCACAGAAAACATCTTCCATGGTGTTTTACATCTTGCAGAGAGCTCTGCAGAAGTTTATGAACGAAGAAAGAGAAGGTTGTTGAAAGCACCTTCCAACTGATTGGTCATGTGTTTGGAAAAGGTAGGACAGTGGTAAGGTACTGTTTTCTATCAGTTTGCAAGCTGCGCACACTATCCCAGTGTTGTGCAGCTTCATTCTTCACCTGTCTCAAGCAGCCACTCTCTTCGGCTCCTGGAGGCGAAGATGCGGCTTCTTCGAGCAAAGGCGATTGCGCCGGTCACAGTGCGCTGCAGTGCGGCAGCTTCTGCCGGAATGTGCCCGGGACAGGCGGTTAGGTCCGGGTACATCCATACAATCTTCTTTCTGGACTTTTGTGGTCTACATCATGCAAAAAACATTTCCCCTATGTCTGGCAAGGAGACACTGTGCCAACACAGAAAACATCTCCCTTCTTGTTTTACATGTTGCAGAGAGCTCTGCAGAAGTTTAAGCACGAAGAAAAAGAAAGTTGTTGAAAACACCTTCCAACCGAATGTTCATGTGTTTGGAAAAGGTAGGACAGTGGTAAGGTACTGCTTTCTATCAGTTTGCAAGCTGCGCACACTATCCCAGTGTTGTGCAGCTTCATTCTTCACCTGTCTGAAGCAGCCACTCTCTTCGGCTCCTGGAGGCGAAGAAGCGGCTTCTTCGCGCAAAGGCGATTGTGCCGGTCACAGTGCACTCCAGTGCGGCGGCTACTGACGAAATGTGCCCGGGACCGGCGCGCTTAGTTTCGGGGAGCCCGTACTTTCGTCTTTAGCGTCATTTTTGGTCTACATCATTGCAGAAAGGTTTTCCACTATGTTAAGCAAGGAGAAACTGTGCCAGCACAGAAAACATCTCCCATTGTGTTTTACATGTTGCAGAGAGCTCTGCTGAAGTTTATGCACGAAGAAAAAGAAAGTTGTCCAGAACACCTTCCAACGGAATGTTCATATGTTTGGAAAAGGTAGCAAAGTGGTAAGGTACTGCTTTCTATTAGATTGCAAGATGCGCACACTATCCCAGTGTTGTGCAGCTTCATTCTTCACCATTCCGAAGCAGCCGCTCTTTTGGGCTCCCGGAGGCGAAGAAGCGGCTTCTTCGAGCAAAGGCGATTGTGCCGGTCACTGTGCTCTGCAGTGCGGCGGCTTCTGACAAAATGTGCCCGGGACCAGCACTTAGCTCCTGGGAGCTCCGTATCCTTCGTCTTTCCAGACTTTTGTGGTCTACATCATTGCAGAATGGTTTTCCACTATGTTAAGCAAGGAGAAACTGTGCCAGCACGGAAAACATCTCCCATCGTGTTTTACATTTTGAAGAGAGCTCTGCAGAAGTTTATGCACGAAGAAAAAGAAAGTTGTCGAAAACACCTTCCTTAAAAATGTTCATGTGTTTGGAAAAGGTAGGACAGTGGTAAGGTACTGTTTTCTATCAGATTGCAAGCTGTGCACACAATCCCAGGGTTGTGCAGCTTCATTCTTCACCTTTCCGAAGCAGCCGCTCTCTCCGGCTTCCGGAGGCGAAGAAGCGGCTTCTTCGAGCAAAGGCGATTGCGCCGGTCACAGTGCGCTGCAGTGCGGCAGCTTCTGCCGGAATGTGCCCGGGACAGGCGGTTAGGTCCGGGTACATCCATACAATCTTCTTTCTGGACTTTTGTGGTCTACATCATGCAAAAAACATTTCCCCTATGTCTGGCAAGGAGACACTGTGCCAACACAGAAAACATCTCCCTTCTTGTTTTACATGTTGCAGAGAGCTCTGCAGAAGTTTAAGCACGAAGAAAAAGAAAGTTGTGCAAAACACCTTCCAATGGCATGTTCATGTGTTTGGAAAAGGTAGGACAGTGGTAAGGTACTGTTTTCTATCAGTTTGCAAGCTGCGCACACTATCCCAGTGTTGTGCAGCTTCATTCTTCACCTTTCCGAAGCAGCCGCTCTTTTGGGCTCCCGGAGGCGAAGAAGCGGCTTCTTCGAGCAAAGGCGATTGTGCCGGTCACTGTGCTCTGCAGTGCGGCGGCTTCTGACAAAATGTTCCCGGGACCAGCACTTAGCTCCGGGGAGCTCCGTATCCTTCGTCTTTCCAGACTTTTGTGGTCTACATCATTGCAGAATGGTTTTCCACTATGTTAAGCAAGGAGAAACTGTGCCAGCACGGAAAACATCGCCCATCGTGTTTTACATTTTGAAGAGAGCTCTGCAGAAGTTTATGCACGAAGAAAAAGAAAGTTGTCCAAAACACCTTCCTTAAAAATGTTCATGTGTTTGGAAAAGGTAGGAGAGTGGTAAGGTACTGCTTTGGATCTGTTTGCAAGCTGCGCACACTATCCCAGTGTTGTGCAGCTTTATTCTCACCTTTCCGAAGCAGCCGCTCTTTTGGGCTCCCGGAGGCGAAGAAGCGGCTTCTTCGAGCAAAGGCGATTGTGCCGGTCACTGTGCTCTGCAGTGCGGCGGCTTCTGACAAAATGTTCCCGGGACCAGCACTTAGCTCCGGGGAGCTCCGTATCCTTCGTCTTTCCAGACTTTTGTGGTCTACATCATTGCAGAAAGGTTTTCCACTATGTTAGGCAAGGAGAAACTGTGCCAGCACAGAAAACATCTCCCATCGTGTTTTACATGTTGCAGAGAGCTCTGCTGAAGTTTATGAACGAAGAAAAAGAAAGTTGTTGAAAACACCTTCCAACCGAATGTTCATGTGTTTGGAAAAGGTAGGAGAATGGTAAGGTACTGCTTTCTATCAGTTTACAAGCTGCGCACACTATCCCAGTGTTGTGCAGCTTCATTCTTCACCTGTCTCAAGCAGCCACTCTCTTCGGCTCCTGGAGGCGAAGAGGCTTCTTCGCGCAAAGGCGATTGTGCCGGTCACAGTGCACTCCAGTGCGGCGGCTACTGACGAAATGTGCCCGGGACCGGCGCGCTTAGTTTCGGGGAGCTCCGTACTTTGGTCTTTAGCGTCATTTTTGGTCTACATCATTGCAGAAAGGTTTTCCACTATGTTAGGCAAGGAGAAACTGTGCCAGCACAGAAAACATCTCCCATCGTGTTTTATATGTTGAAGAGAGCTCTACAGAAGTTTATGCACGAAGAAAAACAAAGTTGTTGAAAACACCTTCCAACCGAATATTCATGTGTTTGGAAAATAAGAAGATTGGTAAGGTACTGTTTTCTATCAGATTGCAAGCTGCGCATACTATCCCAGTGTTGTGCAGCTTCATTCTTCACCTTTCCGAAGCAGCCGCTCTCTCAGGCTCCCGGAGGCGAAGAAGCGGCTTCTTCGAGTAAAGGCAATTGCACCCGTCACAGTGCACTCCAGTGCGGCGGCTTCTGCCGAAATGTGCCCGGGACCGGTGCTTAGCTCCGGGGAGATCCGTACTTTCGTCTTTATGGACTTTTGTGGCCTACATCATTGCAGAAAGGTTTTCCACTACGTTAGGCAAAGAGAAACTGTGCCAGCACAGAAAACATCTCCCATCGTGTTTTACATGTTGCAGAGAGCTCTGCAGCAGTTTATGCACGAAGAAAAAGAAAGTTGTCCAGAACACCTTCCAACGGAATGTTCATATGTCTGGAAAAGGTAGGACAGTGGTAAGGTACTGCTTTCTATCAGTTTGCAAGCTGCGCACACTATCCCAGTGTTGTGCAGCTTCATTCTTCACCATTCCGAAGCAGCCGCACTCTCCAGCTGCCGGAGGCGAAGATGCGGCTTCTTCGAGCAAAGACGATTGCGCCGGTCACAGTGCGTTGCAGTGCGGCAGCTTCTGCCGGAATGTGCCCGGGACCGGCGCTTAGCTCCGGGGAGCTCCGTATCCTTCGTCTTTAGCGACTTTTGTGGCCTACATCATTGCTGAAAGGTTTTCCACTACGTTAGGCAAAGAGAAACTGTGCCAGCACAGAAAACATCTCCCATCGTGTTTTACATGTTGCAGAGAGCTCTGCTGAAGTTTATGAACGAAGAAAAAGAAAGTTGTTGAAAACACCTTCCAACCGAATGTTCATGTGTTTGGAAAAGGTAGGACAGTGGTAAGGTACTGCTTTCTATCAGTTTGCAAGCTGCGCACACTATCCCAGTGTTGTGCAGCTTCATTCTTCACCATTCCGAAGCAGCCGCACTCTCCAGCTGCCGGAGGCGAAGATGCGGCTTCTTCGAGCAAAGGCGATTGCGCCGGACACAGTGCGCTGCGGTGCGGCAGCTTCTGCCGGAATGTGCCCGGGACCGGCGCTTAGCTCCGGGGAGCTCCGTATCCTTCGTCTTTAGCGTCTTTTGTCGTCTACATCATTGCAGAAAGGTTTTCCACTATGTTAAGCAAGGAGAAACTGTGCCAGCACAGAAAACATCTCCCATCGTGTTTTATATGTTGAAGAGAGCTCTGCTGAAGTTTATGCACGAAGAAAAAGAAAGTTGTCCAAAACACCTTCCAATCGAATGTTCATGTGTTTGGAAAAGGTAGGAGAGAAGTAAGGTACTGTTTTGGATCAGTTTGCAAGCTGCGCACACTATCCCAGTGTTGTGCAGCTTCATTCTTCACCTGTCTGAAGCAGCCACTCTCTTCGGCTCCTGGAGGCGAAGAGGCTTCTTCGCGCAAAGGCGATTGTGCCGGTCACTGTGCACTCCAGTGCGCCGGCTACTGACGAGATGTGCACCGGGACCGGCGCTTAGTTTCGGGGAGATCCGTACTTTCGTCTTTAGCGTCATTTTTGGTCTACATCATTGCAGAAAGGTTTTCCACTACGTTAGGCAAGGAGAAACTCTGCCAGCACAGAAAACATCTTCCATGGTGTTTTACATCTTGCAGAGAGCTCTGCAGAAGTTTATGAACGAAGAAAGAGAAGGTTGTTGAAAGCACCTTCCAACTGATTGGTCATGTGTTTGGAAAAGGTAGGACAGTGGTAAGGTACTGTTTTCTATCAGTTTGCAAGCTGCGCACACTATCCCAGTGTTGTGCAGCTTCATTCTTCACCTGTCTGAAGCAGCCACTCTCTTCGGCTCCTGGAGGCGAAGATGCGGCTTCTTCGAGCAAAGGCGATTGCGCCGGTCACAGTGCGCTGCAGTGCGGCAGCTTCTGCCGGAATGTGCCCGGGACAGGCGGTTAGGTCCGGGTACATCCATACAATCTTCTTTCTGGACTTTTGTGGTCTACATCATGCAAAAAACATTTCCCCTATGTCTGGCAAGGAGACACTGTGCCAACACAGAAAACATCTCCCTTCTTGTTTTACATGTTGCAGAGAGCTCTGCAGAAGTTTAAGCACGAAGAAAAAGAAAGTTGTTGAAAACACCTTCCAACCGAATGTTCATGTGTTTGGAAAAGGTAGGACAGTGGTAAGGTACTGCTTTCTATCAGTTTGCAAGCTGCGCACACTATCCCAGTGTTGTGCAGCTTCATTCTTCACCTGTCTGAAGCAGCCACTCTCTTCGGCTCCTGGAGGCGAAGAAGCGGCTTCTTCGCGCAAAGGCGATTGTGCCGGTCACAGTGCACTCCAGTGCGGCGGCTACTGACGAAATGTGCCCGGGACCGGCGCGCTTAGTTTCGGGGAGCCCGTACTTTCGTCTTTAGCGTCATTTTTGGTCTACATCATTGCAGAAAGGTTTTCCACTATGTTAAGCAAGGAGAAACTGTGCCAGCACAGAAAACATCTCCCATTGTGTTTTACATGTTGCAGAGAGCTCTGCTGAAGTTTATGCACGAAGAAAAAGAAAGTTGTCCAGAACACCTTCCAACGGAATGTTCATATGTTTGGAAAAGGTAGCAAAGTGGTAAGGTACTGCTTTCTATTAGATTGCAAGATGCGCACACTATCCCAGTGTTGTGCAGCTTCATTCTTCACCATTCCGAAGCAGCCGCTCTTTTGGGCTCCCGGAGGCGAAGAAGCGGCTTCTTCGAGCAAAGGCGATTGTGCCGGTCACTGTGCTCTGCAGTGCGGCGGCTTCTGACAAAATGTGCCCGGGACCAGCACTTAGCTCCTGGGAGCTCCGTATCCTTCGTCTTTCCAGACTTTTGTGGTCTACATCATTGCAGAATGGTTTTCCACTATGTTAAGCAAGGAGAAACTGTGCCAGCACGGAAAACATCTCCCATCGTGTTTTACATTTTGAAGAGAGCTCTGCAGAAGTTTATGCACGAAGAAAAAGAAAGTTGTCGAAAACACCTTCCTTAAAAATGTTCATGTGTTTGGAAAAGGTAGGACAGTGGTAAGGTACTGTTTTCTATCAGATTGCAAGCTGTGCACACAATCCCAGGGTTGTGCAGCTTCATTCTTCACCTTTCCGAAGCAGCCGCTCTCTCCGGCTTCCGGAGGCGAAGAAGCGGCTTCTTCGAGCAAAGGCGATTGCGCCGGTCACAGTGCGCTGCAGTGCGGCAGCTTCTGCCGGAATGTGCCCGGGACAGGCGGTTAGGTCCGGGTACATCCATACAATCTTCTTTCTGGACTTTTGTGGTCTACATCATGCAAAAAACATTTCCCCTATGTCTGGCAAGGAGACACTGTGCCAACACAGAAAACATCTCCCTTCTTGTTTTACATGTTGCAGAGAGCTCTGCAGAAGTTTAAGCACGAAGAAAAAGAAAGTTGTGCAAAACACCTTCCAATGGCATGTTCATGTGTTTGGAAAAGGTAGGACAGTGGTAAGGTACTGTTTTCTATCAGTTTGCAAGCTGCGCACACTATCCCAGTGTTGTGCAGCTTCATTCTTCACCTTTCCGAAGCAGCCGCTCTTTTGGGCTCCCGGAGGCGAAGAAGCGGCTTCTTCGAGCAAAGGCGATTGTGCCGGTCACTGTGCTCTGCAGTGCGGCGGCTTCTGACAAAATGTTCCCGGGACCAGCACTTAGCTCCGGGGAGCTCCGTATCCTTCGTCTTTCCAGACTTTTGTGGTCTACATCATTGCAGAATGGTTTTCCACTATGTTAAGCAAGGAGAAACTGTGCCAGCACGGAAAACATCGCCCATCGTGTTTTACATTTTGAAGAGAGCTCTGCAGAAGTTTATGCACGAAGAAAAAGAAAGTTGTCCAAAACACCTTCCTTAAAAATGTTCATGTGTTTGGAAAAGGTAGGAGAGTGGTAAGGTACTGCTTTGGATCTGTTTGCAAGCTGCGCACACTATCCCAGTGTTGTGCAGCTTTATTCTCACCTTTCCGAAGCAGCCGCTCTTTTGGGCTCCCGGAGGCGAAGAAGCGGCTTCTTCGAGCAAAGGCGATTGTGCCGGTCACTGTGCTCTGCAGTGCGGCGGCTTCTGACAAAATGTTCCCGGGACCAGCACTTAGCTCCGGGGAGCTCCGTATCCTTCGTCTTTCCAGACTTTTGTGGTCTACATCATTGCAGAAAGGTTTTCCACTATGTTAGGCAAGGAGAAACTGTGCCAGCACAGAAAACATCTCCCATCGTGTTTTACATGTTGCAGAGAGCTCTGCTGAAGTTTATGAACGAAGAAAAAGAAAGTTGTTGAAAACACCTTCCAACCGAATGTTCATGTGTTTGGAAAAGGTAGGAGAATGGTAAGGTACTGCTTTCTATCAGTTTACAAGCTGCGCACACTATCCCAGTGTTGTGCAGCTTCATTCTTCACCTGTCTCAAGCAGCCACTCTCTTCGGCTCCTGGAGGCGAAGAGGCTTCTTCGCGCAAAGGCGATTGTGCCGGTCACAGTGCACTCCAGTGCGGCGGCTACTGACGAAATGTGCCCGGGACCGGCGCGCTTAGTTTCGGGGAGCTCCGTACTTTGGTCTTTAGCGTCATTTTTGGTCTACATCATTGCAGAAAGGTTTTCCACTATGTTAGGCAAGGAGAAACTGTGCCAGCACAGAAAACATCTCCCATCGTGTTTTATATGTTGAAGAGAGCTCTACAGAAGTTTATGCACGAAGAAAAACAAAGTTGTTGAAAACACCTTCCAACCGAATATTCATGTGTTTGGAAAATAAGAAGATTGGTAAGGTACTGTTTTCTATCAGATTGCAAGCTGCGCATACTATCCCAGTGTTGTGCAGCTTCATTCTTCACCTTTCCGAAGCAGCCGCTCTCTCAGGCTCCCGGAGGCGAAGAAGCGGCTTCTTCGAGTAAAGGCAATTGCACCCGTCACAGTGCACTCCAGTGCGGCGGCTTCTGCCGAAATGTGCCCGGGACCGGTGCTTAGCTCCGGGGAGATCCGTACTTTCGTCTTTATGGACTTTTGTGGCCTACATCATTGCAGAAAGGTTTTCCACTACGTTAGGCAAAGAGAAACTGTGCCAGCACAGAAAACATCTCCCATCGTGTTTTACATGTTGCAGAGAGCTCTGCAGCAGTTTATGCACGAAGAAAAAGAAAGTTGTCCAGAACACCTTCCAACGGAATGTTCATATGTCTGGAAAAGGTAGGACAGTGGTAAGGTACTGCTTTCTATCAGTTTGCAAGCTGCGCACACTATCCCAGTGTTGTGCAGCTTCATTCTTCACCATTCCGAAGCAGCCGCACTCTCCAGCTGCCGGAGGCGAAGATGCGGCTTCTTCGAGCAAAGACGATTGCGCCGGTCACAGTGCGTTGCAGTGCGGCAGCTTCTGCCGGAATGTGCCCGGGACCGGCGCTTAGCTCCGGGGAGCTCCGTATCCTTCGTCTTTAGCGACTTTTGTGGCCTACATCATTGCTGAAAGGTTTTCCACTACGTTAGGCAAAGAGAAACTGTGCCAGCACAGAAAACATCTCCCATCGTGTTTTACATGTTGCAGAGAGCTCTGCTGAAGTTTATGAACGAAGAAAAAGAAAGTTGTTGAAAACACCTTCCAACCGAATGTTCATGTGTTTGGAAAAGGTAGGACAGTGGTAAGGTACTGCTTTCTATCAGTTTGCAAGCTGCGCACACTATCCCAGTGTTGTGCAGCTTCATTCTTCACCATTCCGAAGCAGCCGCACTCTCCAGCTGCCGGAGGCGAAGATGCGGCTTCTTCGAGCAAAGGCGATTGCGCCGGACACAGTGCGCTGCGGTGCGGCAGCTTCTGCCGGAATGTGCCCGGGACCGGCGCTTAGCTCCGGGGAGCTCCGTATCCTTCGTCTTTAGCGTCTTTTGTCGTCTACATCATTGCAGAAAGGTTTTCCACTATGTTAAGCAAGGAGAAACTGTGCCAGCACAGAAAACATCTCCCATCGTGTTTTATATGTTGAAGAGAGCTCTGCTGAAGTTTATGCACGAAGAAAAAGAAAGTTGTCCAAAACACCTTCCAATCGAATGTTCATGTGTTTGGAAAAGGTAGGAGAGAAGTAAGGTACTGTTTTGGATCAGTTTGCAAGCTGCGCACACTATCCCAGTGTTGTGCAGCTTCATTCTTCACCTGTCTGAAGCAGCCACTCTCTTCGGCTCCTGGAGGCGAAGAGGCTTCTTCGCGCAAAGGCGATTGTGCCGGTCACTGTGCACTCCAGTGCGCCGGCTACTGACGAGATGTGCACCGGGACCGGCGCTTAGTTTCGGGGAGATCCGTACTTTCGTCTTTAGCGTCATTTTTGGTCTACATCATTGCAGAAAGGTTTTCCACTACGTTAGGCAAGGAGAAACTCTGCCAGCACAGAAAACATCTTCCATGGTGTTTTACATCTTGCAGAGAGCTCTGCAGAAGTTTATGAACGAAGAAAGAGAAGGTTGTTGAAAGCACCTTCCAACTGATTGGTCATGTGTTTGGAAAAGGTAGGACAGTGGTAAGGTACTGTTTTCTATCAGTTTGCAAGCTGCGCACACTATCCCAGTGTTGTGCAGCTTCATTCTTCACCTGTCTGAAGCAGCCACTCTCTTCGGCTCCTGGAGGCGAAGATGCGGCTTCTTTGAGCAAAGGCGATTGCGCCGGTCACAGTGCGCTGCAGTGCGGCAGCTTCTGCCGGAATGTGCCCGGGACAGGCGGTTAGGTCCGGGTACATCCATACAATCTTCTTTCTGGACTTTTGTGGTCTACATCATGCAAAAAACATTTCCCCTATGTCTGGCAAGGAGACACTGTGCCAACACAGAAAACATCTCCCATCGTGTTTTACATGTTGCAGAGAGCTCTGCAGAAGTTTAAGCACGAAGAAAAAGAAAGTTGTTGAAAACACCTTCCAACCGAATGTTCATGTGTTTGGAAAAGGTAGGACAGTGGTAAGGTACTGTTTTCTATCAGTTTGCAAGCTGCGCACACTATCCCAGTGTTGTGCAGCTTCATTCTTCACCTGTCTGAAGCAGCCACTCTCTTCGGCTCCTGGAGGCGAAGAAGCGGCTTCTTCGCGCAAAGGCGATTGTGCCGGTCACAGTGCACTCCAGTGCGGCGGCTACTGACGAAATGTGCCCGGGACCGGCGCGCTTAGTTTCGGGGAGCCCGTACTTTCGTCTTTAGCGTCATTTTTGGTCTACATCATTGCAGAAAGGTTTTCCACTATGTTAAGCAAGGAGAAACTGTGCCAGCACAGAAAACATCTCCCATCGTGTTTTACATGTTGCAGAGAGCTCTGCTGAAGTTTATGCACGAAGAAAAAGAAAGTTGTCCAGAACACCTTCCAACGGAATGTTCATATGTTTGGAAAAGGTAGCAAAGTGGTAAGGTACTGCTTTCTATTAGATTGCAAGATGCGCACACTATCCCAGTGTTGTGCAGCTTCATTCTTCACCATTCCGAAGCAGCCGCTCTTTTGGGCTCCCGGAGGCGAAGAAGCGGCTTCTTCGAGCAAAGGCGATTGTGCCGGTCACTGTGCTCTGCAGTGCGGCGGCTTCTGACAAAATGTTCCCGGGACCAGCACTTAGCTCCTGGGAGCTCCGTATCCTTCGTCTTTCCAGACTTTTGTGGTCTACATCATTGCAGAATGGTTTTCCACTATGTTAAGCAAGGAGAAACTGTGCCAGCACGGAAAACATCGCCCATCGTGTTTTACATTTTGAAGAGAGCTCTGCAGAAGTTTATGCACGAAGAAAAAGAAAGTTGTCGAAAACACCTTCCTTAAAAATGTTCATGTGTTTGGAAAAGGTAGGACAGTGGTAAGGTACTGTTTTCTATCAGATTGCAAGCTGTGCACACAATCCCAGGGTTGTGCAGCTTCATTCTTCACCTTTCCGAAGCAGCCGCTCTCTCAGGCTTCCGGAGGCGAAGAAGCGGCTTCTTCGAGCAAAGGCGATTGCGCCGGTCACAGTGCGCTGCAGTGCGGCAGCTTCTGCCGGAATGTGCCCGGGACAGGCGGTTAGGTCCGGGTACATCCATACAATCTTCTTTCTGGACTTTTGTGGTCTACATCATGCAAAAAACATTTCCCCTATGTCTGGCAAGGAGACACTGTGCCAACACAGAAAACATCTCCCTTCTTGTTTTACATGTTGCAGAGAGCTCTGCAGAAGTTTAAGCACGAAGAAAAAGAAAGTTGTGCAAAACACCTTCCAACCGAATGTTCATGTGTTTGGAAAAGGTAGGACAGTGGTAAGGTACTGTTTTCTATCAGTTTGCAAGCTGCGCACACTATCCCAGTGTTGTGCAGCTTCATTCTTCACCTTTCCGAAGCAGCCGCTCTTTTGGGCTCCCGGAGGTGAAGAAGCGGCTTCTTCGAGCAAAGGCGATTGTGCCGGTCACTGTGCTCTGCAGTGCGGCGGCTTCTGACAAAATGTTCCCGGGACCAGCACTTAGCTCCGGGGAGCTCCGTATCCTTCGTCTTTCCAGACTTTTGTGGTCTACATCATTGCAGAATGGTTTTCCACTATGTTAAGCAAGGAGAAACTGTGCCAGCACGGAAAACATCGCCCATCGTGTTTTACATTTTGAAGAGAGCTCTGCAGAAGTTTATGCACGAAGAAAAAGAAAGTTGTCCAAAACACCTTCCTTAAAAATGTTCATGTGTTTGGAAAAGGTAGGAGAGTGGTAAGGTACTGCTTTGGATCTGTTTGCAAGCTGCGCACACTATCCCAGTGTTGTGCAGCTTTATTCTCACCTGTCGGAAGCAGCCACTTTCTTGGGCTCCTGGAGGCGAAGAGGCTTCTTCGCGCAAAGGCGATTGTACCGGTCACTGTGCTCTGCAGTGCGGCGGCATCTGTCGAAATATGCCCGGGACCGGCGCTTAGCTCCGGGGACCTCCGTACTTTCGTCTTTCTGGACTTTTGTGGCCTACATCATTGCAGAAAGGTTTTCCACTATGTTAGGCAAGGAGAAACTGTGCCAGCACAGAAAACATCTCCCATCGTGTTTTACATGTTGCAGAGAGCTCTGCTGAAGTTTATGAACGAAGAAAAAGAAAGTTGTTGAAAACACCTTCCAACCGAATGTTCATGTGTTTGGAAAAGGTAGGAGAGTGGTAAGGTACTGCTTTCTATCAGTTTACAAGCTGCGCACACTATCCCAGTGTTGTGCAGCTTCATTCTTCACCTGTCTGAAGCAGCCACTCTCTTCGGCTCCTGGAGGCGAAAATGCTTCTTCGCGCAAAGGCGATTGTGCCGGTCACAGTGCACTCCAGTGCGGCGGCTACTGACGAAATGTGCCCGGGACCGGCGCGCTTAGTTTCGGGGAGCTCCGTACTTTGGTCTTTAGCGTCATTTTTGGTCTACATCATTGCAGAAAGGTTTTCCACTATGTTAAGCAAGGAGAAACTGTGCCAGCACAGAAAACATCTCCCATCGTGTTTTATATGTTGAAGAGAGCTCTACAGAAGTTTATGCACGAAGAAAAACAAAGTTGTTGAAAACACCTTCCAACCGAATATTCATGTGTTTAAAAAATAAGAAGATTGGTAAGGTACTGTTTTCTATCAGATTGCAAGCTGCGCATACTATCCCAGTGTTGTGCAGCTTCATTCTTCACCTTTCCGAAGCAGCCGCTCTCTCAGGCTCCCGGAGGCGAAGAAGCGGCTTCTTCGAGTAAAGGGAATTGCACCCGTCACAGTGCACTCCAGTGCGGCGGCTTCTGCCGAAATGTGCCCGGGACCGGTGCTTAGCTCCGGGGAGATCCGTACTTTCGTCTTTATGGACTTTTGTGGCCTACATCATTGCAGAAAGGTTTTCCACTACGTTAGGCAAAGAGAAACTGTGCCAGCACAGAAAACATCTCCCATCGTGTTTTACATGTTGCAGAGAGCTCTGCAGCAGTTTATGCACGAAGAAAAAGAAAGTTGGCCAGAACACCTTCCAACGGAATGTTCATATGTCTGGAAAAGGTAGGACAGTGGTAAGGTACTGCTTTCTATCAGTTTGCAAGCTGCGCACACTATCCCAGTGTTGTGCAGCTTCATTCTTCACCATTCCGAAGCAGCCGCACTCTCCAGCTGCCGGAGGCGAAGATGCGGCTTCTTCGAGCAAAGACGATTGCGCCGGTCACAGTGCGCTGCAGTGCGGCAGCTTCTGCCGGAATGTGCCCGGGACCGGCGCTTAGCTCCGGGGAGCTCCGTATCCTTCGTCTTTAGCGACTTTTGTGGCCTACATCATTGCTGAAAGGTTTTCCACTACGTTAGGCAAAGAGAAACTGTGCCAGCACAGAAAACATCTCCCATCGTGTTTTACATGTTGCAGAGAGCTCTGCTGAAGTTTATGAACGAAGAAAAAGAAAGTTGTTGAAAACACCTTCCAACCGAATGTTCATGTGTTTGGAAAAGGTAGGACAGTGGTAAGGTACTGCTTTCTATCAGTTTGCAAGCTGCGCACACTATCCCAGTGTTGTGCAGCTTCATTCTTCACCATTCCGAAGCAGCCGCACTCTCCAGCTGCCGGAGGCGAAGATGCGGCTTCTTCGAGCAAAGGCGATTGCGCCGGACACAGTGCGCTGCGGTGCGGCAGCTTCTGCCGGAATGTGCCCGGGACCGGCGCTTAGCTCCGGGGAGCTCCGTATCCTTCGTCTTTAGCGTCTTTTGTCGTCTACATCATTGCAGAAAGGTTTTCCACTATGTTAAGCAAGGAGAAACTGTGCCAGCACAGAAAACATCTCCCATCGTGTTTTATATGTTGCAGAGAGCTCTGCTGAAGTTTATGCACGAAGAAAAAGAAAGTTGTCCAAAACACCTTCCAATCGAATGTTCATGTGTTTGGAAAAGGTAGGAGAGAAGTAAGGTACTGTTTTGGATCAGTTTGCAAGCTGCGCACATTATCCCAGTGTTGTGCAGCTTCATTCTTCACCTGTCTGAAGCAGCCACTCTCTTCGGCTCCTGGAGGCGAAGAGGCTTCTTCGCGCAAAGGCGATTGTGCCGGTCACTGTGCACTCCAGTGCGCCGGCTACTGACGAGATGTGCACCGGGACCGGCGCTTAGTTTCGGGGAGATCCGTACTTTCGTCTTTAGCGTCATTTTTGGTCTACATCATTGCAGAAAGGTTTTCCACTACGTTAGGCAAGGAGAAACTCTGCCAGCACAGAAAACATCTTCCATGGTGTTTTACATCTTGCAGAGAGCTCTGCAGAAGTTTATGAACGAAGAAAGAGAAGGTTGTTGAAAGCACCTTCCAACCGAATGTTCATGTGTTTGGAAAAGGTAGGACAGTGGTAAGGTACTGTTTTCTATCAGTTTGCAAGCTGCGCACACTATCCCAGTGTTGTGCAGCTTCATTCTTCACCTGTCTCAAGCAGCCACTCTCTTCGGCTCCTGGAGGCGAAGAAGCGGCTTCTTCGCGCAAAGGCGATTGTGCCGGTCACAGTGCACTCCAGTGCGGCGGCTACTGACGAAATGTGCCCGGGACCGGCGCGCTTAGTTTCGGGGAGCCCGTACTTTCGTCTTTAGCGTCATTTTTGGTCTACATCATTGCAGAAAGGTTTTCCACTATGTTAAGCAAGGAGAAACTGTGCCAGCACAGAAAACATCTCCCATCGTGTTTTACATGTTGCAGAGAGCTCTGCTGAAGTTTATGCACGAAGAAAAAGAAAGTTGTCCAGAACACCTTCCAACGGAATGTTCATATGTTTGGAAAAGGTAGCAAAGTGGTAAGGTACTGCTTTCTATTAGATTGCAAGATGCGCACACTATCCCAGTGTTGTGCAGCTTCATTCTTCACCATTCCGAAGCAGCCGCTCTTTTGGGCTCCCGGAGGCGAAGAAGCGGCTTCTTCGAGCAAAGGCGATTGTGCCGGTCACTGTGCTCTGCAGTGCGGCGGCTTATGACAAAATGTTCCCGGGACCAGCACTTAGCTCCTGGGAGCTCCGTATCCTTCGTCTTTCCAGACTTTTGTGGTCTACATCATTGCAGAATGGTTTTCCACTATGTTAAGCAAGGAGAAACTGTGCCAGCACGGAAAACATCGCCCATCGTGTTTTACATTTTGAAGAGAGCTCTGCAGAAGTTTATGCACGAAGAAAAAGAAAGTTGTCGAAAACACCTTCCTTAAAAATGTTCATGTGTTTGGAAAACGTAGGACAGTGGTAAGGTACTGTTTTCTATCAGATTGCAAGCTGTGCACACAATCCCAGTGTTGTGCAGCTTCATTCTTCACCTTTCCGAAGCAGCCGCTCTCTCCGGCTTCCG
The DNA here is from genome assembly GCF_047830755.1 of Zonotrichia albicollis. NCBI lineage: Eukaryota > Metazoa > Chordata > Aves > Passeriformes > Passerellidae > Zonotrichia > Zonotrichia albicollis. Next base: position 25,857,457 of record NC_133860.1, read on the forward strand.
GAGGCGAAGAAGCGGCTTCTTCGAGCAAAGGCGATTGCGCCGGTCACAGTGCGCTGCAGTGCGGCAGCTTCTGCCGGAATGTGCCCGGGACAGGCGGTTAGCTCCGGGTACATCCATACAATCTTCTTTCTGGACTTTTGTGGTCTACATCATGCAAAAAACATTTCCCCTATGTCTGGCAAGGAGACACTGTGCCAACACAGAAAACATCTCCCTTCTTGTTTTACATGTTGCAGAGAGCTCTGCAGAAGTTTAAGCACGAAGAAAAAGAAAGTTGTTGAAAACACCTTCCAACCGAATGTTCATGTGTTTGGAAAAGGTAGGACAGTGGTAAGGTACTGTTTTCTATCAGTTTGCAAGCTGCGCACACTATCCCAGTGTTGTGCAGCTTCATTCTTCACCTTTCCGAAGCAGCCGCTCTTTTGGGCTCCCGGAGGCGAAGAAGCGGCTTCTTCGAGCAAAGGCGATTGTGCCGGTCACTGTGCTCTGCAGTGCGGCGGCTTCTGACAAAATGTTCCCGGGACCAGCACTTAGCTCCGGGGAGCTCCGTATCCTTCGTCTTTCCAGACTTTTGTGGTCTACATCATTGCAGAATGGTTTTCCACTATGTTAAGCAAGGAGAAACTGTGCCAGCACGGAAAACATCGCCCATCGTGTTTTACATTTTGAAGAGAGCTCTGCAGAAGTTTATGCACGAAGAAAAAGAAAGTTGTCCAAAACACCTTCCTTAAAAATGTTCATGTGTTTGGAAAAGGTAGGACAGTGGTAAGGTACTGCTTTGGATCTGTTTGCAAGCTGCGCACACTATCCCAGTGTTGTGCAGCTTCATTCTCACCTGTCGGAAGCAGCCACTTTCTTGGGCTCCTGGAGGCGAAGAGGCTTCTTCGCGCAAAGGCGATTGTACCGGTCACTGTGCTCTGCAGTGCGGCGGCATCTGTCGAAATATGCCCGGGACCGGCGCTTAGCTCCGGGGACCTCCGTACTTTCGTCTTTCTGGACTTTTGTGGCCTACATCATTGCAGAAAGGTTTTCCACTATGTTAGGCAAGGAGAAACTGTGCCAGCACAGAAAACATCTCCCATCGTGTTTTACATGTTGCAGAGAGCTCTGCTGAAGTTTATGAACGAAGAAAAAGAAAGTTGTTGAAAACACCTTCCAACCGAATGTTCATGTGTTTGGAAAAGGTAGGAGAGTGGTAAGGTACTGCTTTCTATCAGTTTACAAGCTGCGCACACTATCCCAGTGTTGTGCAGCTTCATTCTTCACCTGTCTGAAGCAGCCACTCTCTTCGGCTCCTGGAGGCGAAAAGGCTTCTTCGCGCAAAGGCGATTGTGCCGGTCACAGTGCACTCCAGTGCGGCGGCTACTGACGAAATGTGCCCGGGACCGGCGCGCTTAGCTTCGGGGAGCTCCGTACTTTGGTCTTTAGCGTCATTTTTGGTCTACATCATTGCAGAAAGGTTTTCCACTATGTTAAGCAAGGAGAAACTGTGCCAGCACAGAAAACATCTCCCATCGTGTTTTATATGTTGAAGAGAGCTCTACAGAAGTTTATGCACGAAGAAAAACAAAGTTGTTGAAAACACCTTCCAACCGAATATTCATGTGTTTGGAAAATAAGAAGATTGGTAAGGTACTGTTTTCTATCAGATTGCAAGCTGCGCATACTATCCCAGTGTTGTGCAGCTTCATTCTTCACCTTTCCGAAGCAGCCGCTCTCTCAGGCTCCCGGAGGCGAAGAAGCGGCTTCTTCGAGTAAAGGCAATTGCACCCGTCACAGTGCACTCCAGTGCGGCGGCTTCTGCCGAAATGTGCCCGGGACCGGTGCTTAGCTCCGGGGAGATCCGTACTTTCGTCTTTATGGACTTTTGTGGCCTACATCATTGCAGAAAGGTTTTCCACTACGTTAGGCAAAGAGAAACTGTGCCAGCACAGAAAACATCTCCCATCGTGTTTTACATGTTGCAGAGAGCTCTGCAGCAGTTTATGCACGAAGAAAAAGAAAGTTGGCCAGAACACCTTCCAACGGAATGTTCATATGTCTGGAAAAGGTAGGACAGTGGTAAGGTACTGCTTTCTATCAGTTTGCAAGCTGCGCACACTATCCCAGTGTTGTGCAGCTTCATTCTTCACCATTCCGAAGCAGCCGCACTCTCCAGCTGCCGGAGGCGAAGATGCGGCTTCTTCGAGCAAAGACGATTGCGCCGGTCACAGTGCGCTGCAGTGCGGCAGCTTCTGCCGGAATGTGCCCGGGACCGGCGCTTAGCTCCGGGGAGCTCCGTATCCTTCGTCTTTAGCGACTTTTGTGGCCTACATCATTGCTGAAAGGTTTTCCACTACGTTAGGCAAAGAGAAACTGTGCCAGCACAGAAAACATCTCCCATCGTGTTTTACATGTTGCAGAGAGCTCTGCTGAAGTTTATGAACGAAGAAAAAGAAAGTTGTTGAAAACACCTTCCAACCGAATGTTCATGTGTTTGGAAAAGGTAGGACAGTGGTAAGGTACTGCTTTCTATCAGTTTGCAAGCTGCGCACACTATCCCAGTGTTGTGCAGCTTCATTCTTCACCATTCCGAAGCAGCCGCACTCTCCAGCTGCCGGAGGCGAAGATGCGGCTTCTTCGAGCAAAGGCGATTGCGCCGGACACAGTGCGCTGCGGTGCGGCAGCTTCTGCCGGAATGTGCCCGGGACCGGCGCTTAGCTCCGGGGAGCTCCGTATCCTTCGTCTTTAGCGTCTTTTGTCGTCTACATCATTGCAGAAAGGTTTTCCACTATGTTAAGCAAGGAGAAACTGTGCCAGCACAGAAAACATCTCCCATCGTGTTTTATATGTTGCAGAGAGCTCTGCTGAAGTTTATGCACGAAGAAAAAGAAAGTTGTCCAAAACACCTTCCAATCGAATGTTCATGTGTTTGGAAAAGGTAGGAGAGAAGTAAGGTACTGTTTTGGATCAGTTTGCAAGCTGCGCACATTATCCCAGTGTTGTGCAGCTTCATTCTTCACCTGTCTGAAGCAGCCACTCTCTTCGGCTCCTGGAGGCGAAGAGGCTTCTTCGCGCAAAGGCGATTGTGCCGGTCACTGTGCACTCCAGTGCGCCGGCTACTGACGAGATGTGCACCGGGACCGGCGCTTAGTTTCGGGGAGATCCGTACTTTCGTCTTTAGCGTCATTTTTGGTCTACATCATTGCAGAAAGGTTTTCCACTACGTTAGGCAAGGAGAAACTCTGCCAGCACAGAAAACATCTTCCATGGTGTTTTACATCTTGCAGAGAGCTCTGCAGAAGTTTATGAACGAAGAAAGAGAAGGTTGTTGAAAGCACCTTCCAACCGAATGTTCATGTGTTTGGAAAAGGTAGGACAGTGGTAAGGTACTGTTTTCTATCAGTTTGCAAGCTGCGCACACTATCCCAGTGTTGTGCAGCTTCATTCTTCACCTGTCTCAAGCAGCCACTCTCTTCGGCTCCTGGAGGCGAAGAAGCGGCTTCTTCGCGCAAAGGCGATTGTGCCGGTCACAGTGCACTCCAGTGCGGCGGCTACTGACGAAATGTGCCCGGGACCGGCGCGCTTAGTTTCGGGGAGCCCGTACTTTCGTCTTTAGCGTCATTTTTGGTCTACATCATTGCAGAAAGGTTTTCCACTATGTTAAGCAAGGAGAAACTGTGCCAGCACAGAAAACATCTCCCATCGTGTTTTACATGTTGCAGAGAGCTCTGCTGAAGTTTATGCACGAAGAAAAAGAAAGTTGTCCAGAACACCTTCCAACGGAATGTTCATATGTTTGGAAAAGGTAGCAAAGTGGTAAGGTACTGCTTTCTATTAGATTGCAAGATGCGCACACTATCCCAGTGTTGTGCAGCTTCATTCTTCACCATTCCGAAGCAGCCGCTCTTTTGGGCTCCCGGAGGCGAAGAAGCGGCTTCTTCGAGCAAAGGCGATTGTGCCGGTCACTGTGCTCTGCAGTGCGGCGGCTTATGACAAAATGTTCCCGGGACCAGCACTTAGCTCCTGGGAGCTCCGTATCCTTCGTCTTTCCAGACTTTTGTGGTCTACATCATTGCAGAATGGTTTTCCACTATGTTAAGCAAGGAGAAACTGTGCCAGCACGGAAAACATCGCCCATCGTGTTTTACATTTTGAAGAGAGCTCTGCAGAAGTTTATGCACGAAGAAAAAGAAAGTTGTCGAAAACACCTTCCTTAAAAATGTTCATGTGTTTGGAAAAGGTAGGACAGTGGTAAGGTACTGTTTTCTATCAGATTGCAAGCTGTGCACACAATCCCAGTGTTGTGCAGCTTCATTCTTCACCTTTCCGAAGCAGCCGCTCTCTCCGGCTTCCGGAGGCGAAGAAGCGGCTTCTTCGAGCAAAGGCGATTGCGCCGGTCACAGTGCGCTGCAGTGCGGCAGCTTCTGCCGGAATGTGCCCGGGACAGGCGGTTAGGTCCGGGTACATCCATACAATCTTCTTTCTGGACTTTTGTGGTCTACATCATGCAAAAAACATTTCCCCTATGTCTGGCAAGGAGACACTGTGCCAACACAGAAAACATCTCCCTTCTTGTTTTACATGTTGCAGAGAGCTCTGCAGAAGTTTAAGCACGAAGAAAAAGAAAGTTGTTGAAAACACCTTCCAACCGAATGTTCATGTGTTTGGAAAAGGTAGGACAGTGGTAAGGTACTGTTTTCTATCAGTTTGCAAGCTGCGCACACTATCCCAGTGTTGTGCAGCTTCATTCTTCACCTTTCCGAAGCAGCCGCTCTTTTGGGCTCCCGGAGGCGAAGAAGCGGCTTCTTCGAGCAAAGGCGATTGTGCCGGTCACTGTGCTCTGCAGTGCGGCGGCTTCTGACAAAATGTTCCCGGGACCAGCACTTAGCTCCGGGGAGCTCCGTATCCTTCGTCTTTCCAGACTTTTGTGGTCTACATCATTGCAGAATGGTTTTCCACTATGTTAAGCAAGGAGAAACTGTGCCAGCACGGAAAACATCGCCCATCGTGTTTTACATTTTGAAGAGAGCTCTGCAGAAGTTTATGCACGAAGAAAAAGAAAGTTGTCCAAAACACCTTCCTTAAAAATGTTCATGTGTTTGGAAAAGGTAGGACAGTGGTAAGGTACTGCTTTGGATCTGTTTGCAAGCTGCGCACACTATCCCAGTGTTGTGCAGCTTCATTCTCACCTGTCGGAAGCAGCCACTTTCTTGGGCTCCTGGAGGCGAAGAGGCTTCTTCGCGCAAAGGCGATTGTACCGGTCACTGTGCTCTGCAGTGCGGCGGCATCTGTCGAAATATGCCCGGGACCGGCGCTTAGCTCCGGGGACCTCCGTACTTTCGTCTTTCTGGACTTTTGTGGCCTACATCATTGCAGAAAGGTTTTCCACTATGTTAGGCAAGGAGAAACTGTGCCAGCACAGAAAACATCTCCCATCGTGTTTTACATGTTGCAGAGAGCTCTGCTGAAGTTTATGAACGAAGAAAAAGAAAGTTGTTGAAAACACCTTCCAACCGAATGTTCATGTGTTTGGAAAAGGTAGGAGAGTGGTAAGGTACTGCTTTCTATCAGTTTACAAGCTGCGCACACTATCCCAGTGTTGTGCAGCTTCATTCTTCACCTGTCTGAAGCAGCCACTCTCTTCGGCTCCTGGAGGCGAAAAGGCTTCTTCGCGCAAAGGCGATTGTGCCGGTCACAGTGCACTCCAGTGCGGCGGCTACTGACGAAATGTGCCCGGGACCGGCGCGCTTAGTTTCGGGGAGCTCCGTACTTTGGTCTTTAGCGTCATTTTTGGTCTACATCATTGCAGAAAGGTTTTCCACTATGTTAAGCAAGGAGAAACTGTGCCAGCACAGAAAACATCTCCCATCGTGTTTTATATGTTGAAGAGAGCTCTACAGAAGTTTATGCACGAAGAAAAACAAAGTTGTTGAAAACACCTTCCAACCGAATATTCATGTGTTTGGAAAATAAGAAGATTGGTAAGGTACTGTTTTCTATCAGATTGCAAGCTGCGCATACTATCCCAGTGTTGTGCAGCTTCATTCTTCACCTTTCCGAAGCAGCCGCTCTCTCAGGCTCCCGGAGGCGAAGAAGCGGCTTCTTCGAGTAAAGGCAATTGCACCCGTCACAGTGCACTCCAGTGCGGCGGCTTCTGCCGAAATGTGCCCGGGACCGGTGCTTAGCTCCGGGGAGATCCGTACTTTCGTCTTTATGGACTTTTGTGGCCTACATCATTGCAGAAAGGTTTTCCACTACGTTAGGCAAAGAGAAACTGTGCCAGCACAGAAAACATCTCCCATCGTGTTTTACATGTTGCAGAGAGCTCTGCAGCAGTTTATGCACGAAGAAAAAGAAAGTTGGCCAGAACACCTTCCAACGGAATGTTCATATGTCTGGAAAAGGTAGGACAGTGGTAAGGTACTGCTTTCTATCAGTTTGCAAGCTGCGCACACTATCCCAGTGTTGTGCAGCTTCATTCTTCACCATTCCGAAGCAGCCGCACTCTCCAGCTGCCGGAGGCGAAGATGCGGCTTCTTCGAGCAAAGACGATTGCGCCGGTCACAGTGCGCTGCAGTGCGGCAGCTTCTGCCGGAATGTGCCCGGGACCGGCGCTTAGCTCCGGGGAGCTCCGTATCCTTCGTCTTTAGCGACTTTTGTGGCCTACATCATTGCTGAAAGGTTTTCCACTACGTTAGGCAAAGAGAAACTGTGCCAGCACAGAAAACATCTCCCATCGTGTTTTACATGTTGCAGAGAGCTCTGCTGAAGTTTATGAACGAAGAAAAAGAAAGTTGTTGAAAACACCTTCCAACCGAATGTTCATGTGTTTGGAAAAGGTAGGACAGTGGTAAGGTACTGCTTTCTATCAGTTTGCAAGCTGCGCACACTATCCCAGTGTTGTGCAGCTTCATTCTTCACCATTCCGAAGCAGCCGCACTCTCCAGCTGCCGGAGGCGAAGATGCGGCTTCTTCGAGCAAAGGCGATTGCGCCGGACACAGTGCGCTGCGGTGCGGCAGCTTCTGCCGGAATGTGCCCGGGACCGGCGCTTAGCTCCGGGGAGCTCCGTATCCTTCGTCTTTAGCGTCTTTTGTCGTCTACATCATTGCAGAAAGGTTTTCCACTATGTTAAGCAAGGAGAAACTGTGCCAGCACAGAAAACATCTCCCATCGTGTTTTATATGTTGCAGAGAGCTCTGCTGAAGTTTATGCACGAAGAAAAAGAAAGTTGTCCAAAACACCTTCCAATCGAATGTTCATGTGTTTGGAAAAGGTAGGAGAGAAGTAAGGTACTGTTTTGGATCAGTTTGCAAGCTGCGCACACTATCCCAGTGTTGTGCAGCTTCATTCTTCACCTGTCTGAAGCAGCCACTCTCTTCGGCTCCTGGAGGCGAAGAGGCTTCTTCGCGCAAAGGCGATTGTGCCGGTCACTGTGCACTCCAGTGCGCCGGCTACTGACGAGATGTGCACCGGGACCGGCGCTTAGTTTCGGGGAGATCCGTACTTTCGTCTTTAGCGTCATTTTTGGTCTACATCATTGCAGAAAGGTTTTCCACTACGTTAGGCAAGGAGAAACTCTGCCAGCACAGAAAACATCTTCCATGGTGTTTTACATCTTGCAGAGAGCTCTGCAGAAGTTTATGAACGAAGAAAGAGAAGGTTGTTGAAAGCACCTTCCAACCGAATGTTCATGTGTTTGGAAAAGGTAGGACAGTGGTAAGGTACTGTTTTCTATCAGTTTGCAAGCTGCGCACACTATCCCAGTGTTGTGCAGCTTCATTCTTCACCTGTCTCAAGCAGCCACTCTCTTCGGCTCCTGGAGGCGAAGAAGCGGCTTCTTCGCGCAAAGGCGATTGTGCCGGTCACAGTGCACTCCAGTGCGGCGGCTACTGACGAAATGTGCCCGGGACCGGCGCGCTTAGTTTCGGGGAGCCCGTACTTTCGTCTTTAGCGTCATTTTTGGTCTACATCATTGCAGAAAGGTTTTCCACTATGTTAAGCAAGGAGAAACTGTGCCAGCACAGAAAACATCTCCCATCGTGTTTTACATGTTGCAGAGAGCTCTGCTGAAGTTTATGCACGAAGAAAAAGAAAGTTGTCCAGAACACCTTCCAACGGAATGTTCATATGTTTGGAAAAGGTAGCAAAGTGGTAAGGTACTGCTTTCTATTAGATTGCAAGATGCGCACACTATCCCAGTGTTGTGCAGCTTCATTCTTCACCATTCCGAAGCAGCCGCTCTTTTGGGCTCCCGGAGGCAAAGAAGCGGCTTCTTCGAGCAAAGGCGATTGTGCCGGTCACTGTGCTCTGCAGTGCGGCGGCTTCTGACAAAATGTTCCCGGGACCAGCACTTAGCTCCGGGGAGCTCCGTATCCTTCGTCTTTCCAGACTTTTGTGGTCTACATCATTGCAGAATGGTTTTCCACTATGTTAAGCAAGGAGAAACTGTGCCAGCACGGAAAACATCGCCCATCGTGTTTTACATTTTGAAGAGAGCTCTGCAGAAGTTTATGCACGAAGAAAAAGAAAGTTGTCGAAAACACCTTCCTTAAAAATGTTCATGTGTTTGGAAAAGGTAGGACAGTGGTAAGGTACTGTTTTCTATCAGATTGCAAGCTGTGCACACAATCCCAGGGTTGTGCAGCTTCATTCTTCACCTTTCCGAAGCAGCCGCTCTCTCCGGCTTCCGGAGGCGAAGAAGCGGCTTCTTCGAGCAAAGGCGATTGCGCCGGTCACAGTGCGCTGCAGTGCGGCAGCTTCTGCCGGAATGTGCCCGGGACAGGCGGTTAGCTCCGGGTACATCCATACAATCTTCTTTCTGGACTTTTGTGGTCTACATCATGCAAAAAACATTTCCCCTATGTCTGGCAAGGAGACACTGTGCCAACACAGAAAACATCTCCCTTCTTGTTTTACATGTTGCAGAGAGCTCTGCTGAAATTTAAGCACGAAGAAAAAGAAAGTTGTTGAAAACACCTTCCAACCGAATGTTCATGTGTTTGGAAAAGGTAGGACAGTGGTAAGGTACTGTTTTCTATCAGTTTGCAAGCTGCGCACACTATCCCAGTGTTGTGCAGCTTCATTCTTCACCTTTCCGAAGCAGCCGCTCTTTTGGGCTCCCGGAGGCGAAGAAGCGGCTTCTTCGAGCAAAGGCGATTGTGCCGGTCACTGTGCTCTGCAGTGCGGCGGCTTCTGACAAAATGTTCCCGGGACCAGCACTTAGCTCCGGGGAGCTCCGTATCCTTCGTCTTTCCAGACTTTTGTGGTCTACATCATTGCAGAATGGTTTTCCACTATGTTAAGCAAGGAGAAACTGTGCCAGCACGGAAAACATCGCCCATCGTGTTTTACATTTTGAAGAGAGCTCTGCAGAAGTTTATGCACGAAGAAAAAGAAAGTTGTCCAAAACACCTTCCTTAAAAATGTTCATGTGTTTGGAAAAGGTAGGAGAGTGGTAAGGTACTGCTTTGGATCTGTTTGCAAGCTGCGCACACTATCCCAGTGTTGTGCAGCTTTATTCTCACCTGTCGGAAGCAGCCACTTTCTTGGGCTCCTGGAGGCGAAGAGGCTTCTTCGCGCAAAGGCGATTGTACCGGTCACTGTGCTCTGCAGTGCGGCGGCATCTGTCGAAATATGCCCGGGACCGGCGCTTAGCTCCGGGGACCTCCGTACTTTCGTCTTTCTGGACTTTTGTGGCCTACATCATTGCAGAAAGGTTTTCCACTATGTTAGGCAAGGAGAAACTGTGCCAGCACAGAAAACATCTCCCATCGTGTTTTACATGTTGCAGAGAGCTCTGCTGAAGTTTATGAACGAAGAAAAAGAAAGTTGTTGAAAACACCTTCCAACCGAATGTTCATGTGTTTGGAAAAGGTAGGAGAGTGGTAAGGTACTGCTTTCTATCAGTTTACAAGCTGCGCACACTATCCCAGTGTTGTGCAGCTTCATTCTTCACCTGTCTGAAGCAGCCACTCTCTTCGGCTCCTGGAGGCGAAAAGGCTTCTTCGCGCAAAGGCGATTGTGCCGGTCACAGTGCACTCCAGTGCGGCGGCTACTGACGAAATGTGCCCGGGACCGGCGCGCTTAGTTTCGGGGAGCTCCGTACTTTGGTCTTTAGCGTCATTTTTGGTCTACATCATTGCAGAAAGGTTTTCCACTATGTTAAGCAAGGAGAAACTGTGCCAGCACAGAAAACATCTCCCATCGTGTTTTATATGTTGAAGAGAGCTCTACAGAAGTTTATGCACGAAGAAAAACAAAGTTGTTGAAAACACCTTCCAACCGAATATTCATGTGTTTGGAAAATAAGAAGATTGGTAAGGTACTGTTTTCTATCAGATTGCAAGCTGCGCATACTATCCCAGTGTTGTGCAGCTTCATTCTTCACCTTTCCGAAGCAGCCGCTCTCTCAGGCTCCCGGAGGCGAAGAAGCGGCTTCTTCGAGTAAAGGCAATTGCACCCGTCACAGTGCACTCCAGTGCGGCGGCTTCTGCCGAAATGTGCCCGGGACCGGTGCTTAGCTCCGGGGAGATCCGTACTTTCGTCTTTATGGACTTTTGTGGCCTACATCATTGCAGAAAGGTTTTCCACTACGTTAGGCAAAGAGAAACTGTGCCAGCACAGAAAACATCTCCCATCGTGTTTTACATGTTGCAGAGAGCTCTGCAGCAGTTTATGCACGAAGAAAAAGAAAGTTGGCCAGAACACCTTCCAACGGAATGTTCATATGTCTGGAAAAGGTAGGACAGTGGTAAGGTACTGCTTTCTATCAGTTTGCAAGCTGCGCACACTATCCCAGTGTTGTGCAGCTTCATTCTTCACCATTCCGAAGCAGCCGCACTCTCCAGCTGCCGGAGGCGAAGATGCGGCTTCTTCGAGCAAAGGCGATTGCGCCGGACACAGTGCGCTGCGGTGCGGCAGCTTCTGCCGGAATGTGCCCGGGACCGGCGCTTAGCTCCGGGGAGCTCCGTATCCTTCGTCTTTAGCGTCTTTTGTCGTCTACATCATTGCAGAAAGGTTTTCCACTATGTTAAGCAAGGAGAAACTGTGCCAGCACAGAAAACATCTCCCATCGTGTTTTATATGTTGCAGAGAGCTCTGCTGAAGTTTATGCACGAAGAAAAAGAAAGTTGTCCAAAACACCTTCCAATCGAATGTTCATGTGTTTGGAAAAGGTAGGAGAGAAGTAAGGTACTGTTTTGGATCAGTTTGCAAGCTGCGCACACTATCCCAGTGTTGTGCAGCTTCATTCTTCACCTGTCTGAAGCAGCCACTCTCTTCGGCTCCTGGAGGCGAAGAGGCTTCTTCGCGCAAAGGCGATTGTGCCGGTCACTGTGCACTCCAGTGCGCCGGCTACTGACGAGATGTGCACCGGGACCGGCGCTTAGTTTCGGGGAGATCCGTACTTTCGTCTTTAGCGTCATTTTTCGTCTACATCATTGCAGAAAGGTTTTCCACTACGTTAGGCAAGGAGAAACTCTGCCAGCACAGAAAACATCTTCCATGGTGTTTTACATCTTGCAGAGAGCTCTGCAGAAGTTTATGAACGAAGAAAGAGAAGGTTGTTGAAAGCACCTTCCAACTGATTGGTCATGTGTTTGGAAAAGGTAGGACAGTGGTAAGGTACTGTTTTCTATCAGTTTGCAAGCTGCGCACACTATCCCAGTGTTGTGCAGCTTCATTCTTCACCTGTCTCAAGCAGCCACTCTCTTCGGCTCCTGGAGGCGAAGAAGCGGCTTCTTCGCGCAAAGGCGATTGTGCCGGTCACAGTGCACTCCAGTGCGGCGGCTACTGACGAAATGTGCCCGGGACCGGCGCGCTTAGTTTCGGGGAGCCCGTACTTTCGTCTTTAGCGTCATTTTTGGTCTACATCATTGCAGAAAGGTTTTCCACTATGTTAAGCAAGGAGAAACTGTGCCAGCACAGAAAACATCTCCCATCGTGTTTTACATGTTGCAGAGAGCTCTGCTGAAGTTTATGCACGAAGAAAAAGAAAGTTGTCCAGAACACCTTCCAACGGAATGTTCATATGTTTGGAAAAGGTAGCAAAGTGGTAAGGTACTGCTTTCTATTAGATTGCAAGATGCGCACACTATCCCAGTGTTGTGCAGCTTCATTCTTCACCATTCCGAAGCAGCCGCTCTTTTGGGCTCCCGGAGGCGAAGAAGCGGCTTCTTCGAGCAAAGGCGATTGTGCCGGTCACTGTGCTCTGCAGTGCGGCGGCTTCTGCCGAAATGTTCCCGGGACCAGCACTTAGCTCCTGGGAGCTCCGTATCCTTCGTCTTTCCAGACTTTTGTGGTCTACATCATTGCAGAATGGTTTTCCACTATGTTAAGCAAGGAGAAACTGTGCCAGCACGGAAAACATCGCCCATCGTGTTTTACATTTTGAAGAGAGCTCTGCAGAAGTTTATGCACGAAGAAAAAGAAAGTTGTCGAAAACACCTTCCTTAAAAATGTTCATGTGTTTGGAAAAGGTAGGACAGTGGTAAGGTACTGTTTTCTATCAGATTGCAAGCTGTGCACACAATCCCAGTGTTGTGCAGCTTCATTCTTCACCTTTCCGAAGCAGCCGCTCTCTCCGGCTTCCGGAGGCGAAGAAGCGGCTTCTTCGAGCAAAGGCGATTGCGCCGGTCACAGTGCGCTGCAGTGCGGCAGCTTCTGCCGGAATGTGCCCGGGACAGGCGGTTAGGTCCGGGTACATCCATACAATCTTCTTTCTGGACTTTTGTGGTCTACATCATGCAAAAAACATTTCCCCTATGTCTGGCAAGGAGACACTGTGCCAACACAGAAAACATCTCCCTTCTTGTTTTACATGTTGCAGAGAGCTCTGCAGAAGTTTAAGCACGAAGAAAAAGAAAGTTGTTGAAAACACCTTCCAACCGAATGTTCATGTGTTTGGAAAAGGTAGGACAGTGGTAAGGTACTGTTTTCTATCAGTTTGCAAGCTGCGCACACTATCCCAGTGTTGTGCAGCTTCATTCTTCACCTTTCCGAAGCAGCCGCTCTTTTGGGCTCCCGGAGGCGAAGAAGCGGCTTCTTCGAGCAAAGGCGATTGTGCCGGTCACTGTGCTCTGCAGTGCGGCGGCTTCTGACAAAATGTTCCCGGGACCAGCACTTAGCTCCGGGGAGCTCCGTATCCTTCGTCTTTCCAGACTTTTGTGGTCTACATCATTGCAGAATGGTTTTCCACTATGTTAAGCAAGGAGAAACTGTGCCAGCACGGAAAACATCGCCCATCGTGTTTTACATTTTGAAGAGAGCTCTGCAGAAGTTTATGCACGAAGAAAAAGAAAGTTGTCCAAAACACCTTCCTTAAAAATGTTCATGTGTTTGGAAAAGGTAGGACAGTGGTAAGGTACTGCTTTGGATCTGTTTGCAAGCTGCGCACACTATCCCAGTGTTGTGCAGCTTCATTCTCACCTGTCGGAAGCAGCCACTTTCTTGGGCTCCTGGAGGCGAAGAGGCTTCTTCGCGCAAAGGCGATTGTACCGGTCACTGTGCTCTGCAGTGCGGCGGCATCTGTCGAAATATGCCCGGGACCGGCGCTTAGCTCCGGGGACCTCCGTACTTTCGTCTTTCTGGACTTTTGTGGCCTACATCATTGCAGAAAGGTTTTCCACTATGTTAGGCAAGGAGAAACTGTGCCAGCACAGAAAACATCTCCCATCGTGTTTTACATGTTGCAGAGAGCTCTGCTGAAGTTTATGAACGAAGAAAAAGAAAGTTGTTGAAAACACCTTCCAACCGAATGTTCATGTGTTTGGAAAAGGTAGGAGAGTGGTAAGGTACTGCTTTCTATCAGTTTACAAGCTGCGCACACTATCCCAGTGTTGTGCAGCTTCATTCTTCACCTGTCTGAAGCAGCCACTCTCTTCGGCTCCTGGAGGCGAAAAGGCTTCTTCGCGCAAAGGCGATTGTGCCGGTCACAGTGCACTCCAGTGCGGCGGCTACTGACGAAATGTGCCCGGGACCGGCGCGCTTAGTTTCGGGGAGCTCCGTACTTTGGTCTTTAGCGTCATTTTTGGTCTACATCATTGCAGAAAGGTTTTCCACTATGTTAAGCAAGGAGAAACTGTGCCAGCACAGAAAACATCTCCCATCGTGTTTTATATGTTGAAGAGAGCTCTACAGAAGTTTATGCACGAAGAAAAACAAAGTTGTTGAAAACACCTTCCAACCGAATATTCATGTGTTTGGAAAATAAGAAGATTGGTAAGGTACTGTTTTCTATCAGATTGCAAGCTGCGCATACTATCCCAGTGTTGTGCAGCTTCATTCTTCACCTTTCCGAAGCAGCCGCTCTCTCAGGCTCCCGGAGGCGAAGAAGCGGCTTCTTCGAGTAAAGGCAATTGCACCCGTCACAGTGCACTCCAGTGCGGCGGCTTCTGCCGAAATGTGCCCGGGACCGGTGCTTAGCTCCGGGGAGATCCGTACTTTCGTCTTTATGGACTTTTGTGGCCTACATCATTGCAGAAAGGTTTTCCACTACGTTAGGCAAAGAGAAACTGTGCCAGCACAGAAAACATCTCCCATCGTGTTTTACATGTTGCAGAGAGCTCTGCAGCAGTTTATGCACGAAGAAAAAGAAAGTTGGCCAGAACACCTTCCAACGGAATGTTCATATGTCTGGAAAAGGTAGGACAGTGGTAAGGTACTGCTTTCTATCAGTTTGCAAGCTGCGCACACTATCCCAGTGTTGTGCAGCTTCATTCTTCACCATTCCGAAGCAGCCGCACTCTCCAGCTGCCGGAGGCGAAGATGCGGCTTCTTCGAGCAAAGACGATTGCGCCGGTCACAGTGCGCTGCAGTGCGGCAGCTTCTGCCGGAATGTGCCCGGGACCGGCGCTTAGCTCCGGGGAGCTCCGTATCCTTCGTCTTTAGCGACTTTTGTGGCCTACATCATTGCTGAAAGGTTTTCCACTACGTTAGGCAAAGAGAAACTGTGCCAGCACAGAAAACATCTCCCATCGTGTTTTACATGTTGCAGAGAGCTCTGCTGAAGTTTATGAACGAAGAAAAAGAAAGTTGTTGAAAACACCTTCCAACCGAATGTTCATGTGTTTGGAAAAGGTAGGACAGTGGTAAGGTACTGCTTTCTATCAGTTTGCAAGCTGCGCACACTATCCCAGTGTTGTGCAGCTTCATTCTTCACCATTCCGAAGCAGCCGCACTCTCCAGCTGCCGGAGGCGAAGATGCGGCTTCTTCGAGCAAAGGCGATTGCGCCGGACACAGTGCGCTGCGGTGCGGCAGCTTCTGCCGGAATGTGCCCGGGACCGGCGCTTAGCTCCGGGGAGCTCCGTATCCTTCGTCTTTAGCGTCTTTTGTCGTCTACATCATTGCAGAAAGGTTTTCCACTATGTTAAGCAAGGAGAAACTGTGCCAGCACAGAAAACATCTCCCATCGTGTTTTATATGTTGCAGAGAGCTCTGCTGAAGTTTATGCACGAAGAAAAAGAAAGTTGTCCAAAACACCTTCCAATCGAATGTTCATGTGTTTGGAAAAGGTAGGAGAGAAGTAAGGTACTGTTTTGGATCAGTTTGCAAGCTGCGCACACTATCCCAGTGTTGTGCAGCTTCATTCTTCACCTGTCTGAAGCAGCCACTCTCTTCGGCTCCTGGAGGCGAAGAGGCTTCTTCGCGCAAAGGCGATTGTGCCGGTCACTGTGCACTCCAGTGCGCCGGCTACTGACGAGATGTGCACCGGGACCGGCGCTTAGTTTCGGGGAGATCCGTACTTTCGTCTTTAGCGTCATTTTTGGTCTACATCATTGCAGAAAGGTTTTCCACTACGTTAGGCAAGGAGAAACTCTGCCAGCACAGAAAACATCTTCCATGGTGTTTTACATCTTGCAGAGAGCTCTGCAGAAGTTTATGAACGAAGAAAGAGAAGGTTGTTGAAAGCACCTTCCAACTGATTGGTCATGTGTTTGGAAAAGGTAGGACAGTGGTAAGGTACTGTTTTCTATCAGTTTGCAAGCTGCGCACACTATCCCAGTGTTGTGCAGCTTCATTCTTCACCTGTCTGAAGCAGCCACTCTCTTCGGCTCCTGGAGGCGAAGAAGCGGCTTCTTCGCGCAAAGGCGATTGTGCCGGTCACAGTGCACTCCAGTGCGGCGGCTACTGACGAAATGTGCCCGGGACCGGCGCGCTTAGTTTCGGGGAGCCCGTACTTTCGTCTTTAGCGTCATTTTTGGTCTACATCATTGCAGAAAGGTTTTCCACTATGTTAAGCAAGGAGAAACTGTGCCAGCACAGAAAACATCTCCCATCGTGTTTTACATGTTGCAGAGAGCTCTGCTGAAGTTTATGCACGAAGAAAAAGAAAGTTGTCCAGAACACCTTCCAACGGAATGTTCATATGTTTGGAAAAGGTAGCAAAGTGGTAAGGTACTGCTTTCTATTAGATTGCAAGATGCGCACACTATCCCAGTGTTGTGCAGCTTCATTCTTCACCATTCCGAAGCAGCCGCTCTTTTGGGCTCCCGGAGGCAAAGAAGCGGCTTCTTCGAGCAAAGGCGATTGTGCCGGTCACTGTGCTCTGCAGTGCGGCGGCTTCTGACAAAATGTTCCCGGGACCAGCACTTAGCTCCGGGGAGCTCCGTATCCTTCGTCTTTCCAGACTTTTGTGGTCTACATCATTGCAGAATGGTTTTCCACTATGTTAAGCAAGGAGAAACTGTGCCAGCACGGAAAACATCGCCCATCGTGTTTTACATTTTGAAGAGAGCTCTGCAGAAGTTTATGCACGAAGAAAAAGAAAGTTGTCGAAAACACCTTCCTTAAAAATGTTCATGTGTTTGGAAAAGGTAGGACAGTGGTAAGGTACTGTTTTCTATCAGATTGCAAGCTGTGCACACAATCCCAGGGTTGTGCAGCTTCATTCTTCACCTTTCCGAAGCAGCCGCTCTCTCCGGCTTCCGGAGGCGAAGAAGCGGCTTCTTCGAGCAAAGGCGATTGCGCCGGTCACAGTGCGCTGCAGTGCGGCAGCTTCTGCCGGAATGTGCCCGGGACAGGCGGTTAGCTCCGGGTACATCCATACAATCTTCTTTCTGGACTTTTGTGGTCTACATCATGCAAAAAACATTTCCCCTATGTCTGGCAAGGAGACACTGTGCCAACACAGAAAACATCTCCCTTCTTGTTTTACATGTTGCAGAGAGCTCTGCTGAAATTTAAGCACGAAGAAAAAGAAAGTTGTTGAAAACACCTTCCAACCGAATGTTCATGTGTTTGGAAAAGGTAGGACAGTGGTAAGGTACTGTTTTCTATCAGTTTGCAAGCTGCGCACACTATCCCAGTGTTGTGCAGCTTCATTCTTCACCTTTCCGAAGCAGCCGCTCTTTTGGGCTCCCGGAGGCGAAGAAGCGGCTTCTTCGAGCAAAGGCGATTGTGCCGGTCACTGTGCTCTGCAGTGCGGCGGCTTCTGACAAAATGTTCCCGGGACCAGCACTTAGCTCCGGGGAGCTCCGTATCCTTCGTCTTTCCAGACTTTTGTGGTCTACATCATTGCAGAATGGTTTTCCACTATGTTAAGCAAGGAGAAACTGTGCCAGCACGGAAAACATCGCCCATCGTGTTTTACATTTTGAAGAGAGCTCTGCAGAAGTTTATGCACGAAGAAAAAGAAAGTTGTCCAAAACACCTTCCTTAAAAATGTTCATGTGTTTGGAAAAGGTAGGAGAGTGGTAAGGTACTGCTTTGGATCTGTTTGCAAGCTGCGCACACTATCCCAGTGTTGTGCAGCTTTATTCTCACCTGTCGGAAGCAGCCACTTTCTTGGGCTCCTGGAGGCGAAGAGGCTTCTTCGCGCAAAGGCGATTGTACCGGTCACTGTGCTCTGCAGTGCGGCGGCATCTGTCGAAATATGCCCGGGACCGGCGCTTAGCTCCGGGGACCTCCGTACTTTCGTCTTTCTGGACTTTTGTGGCCTACATCATTGCAGAAAGGTTTTCCACTATGTTAGGCAAGGAGAAACTGTGCCAGCACAGAAAACATCTCCCATCGTGTTTTACATGTTGCAGAGAGCTCTGCTGAAGTTTATGAACGAAGAAAAAGAAAGTTGTTGAAAACACCTTCCAACCGAATGTTCATGTGTTTGGAAAAGGTAGGAGAGTGGTAAGGTACTGCTTTCTATCAGTTTACAAGCTGCGCACACTATCCCAGTGTTGTGCAGCTTCATTCTTCACCTGTCTGAAGCAGCCACTCTCTTCGGCTCCTGGAGGCGAAAAGGCTTCTTCGCGCAAAGGCGATTGTGCCGGTCACAGTGCACTCCAGTGCGGCGGCTACTGACGAAATGTGCCCGGGACCGGCGCGCTTAGTTTCGGGGAGCTCCGTACTTTGGTCTTTAGCGTCATTTTTGGTCTACATCATTGCAGAAAGGTTTTCCACTATGTTAAGCAAGGAGAAACTGTGCCAGCACAGAAAACATCTCCCATCGTGTTTTATATGTTGAAGAGAGCTCTACAGAAGTTTATGCACGAAGAAAAACAAAGTTGTTGAAAACACCTTCCAACCGAATATTCATGTGTTTGGAAAATAAGAAGATTGGTAAGGTACTGTTTTCTATCAGATTGCAAGCTGCGCATACTATCCCAGTGTTGTGCAGCTTCATTCTTCACCTTTCCGAAGCAGCCGCTCTCTCAGGCTCCCGGAGGCGAAGAAGCGGCTTCTTCGAGTAAAGGCAATTGCACCCGTCACAGTGCACTCCAGTGCGGCGGCTTCTGCCGAAATGTGCCCGGGACCGGTGCTTAGCTCCGGGGAGATCCGTACTTTCGTCTTTATGGACTTTTGTGGCCTACATCATTGCAGAAAGGTTTTCCACTACGTTAGGCAAAGAGAAACTGTGCCAGCACAGAAAACATCTCCCATCGTGTTTTACATGTTGCAGAGAGCTCTGCAGCAGTTTATGCACGAAGAAAAAGAAAGTTGGCCAGAACACCTTCCAACGGAATGTTCATATGTCTGGAAAAGGTAGGACAGTGGTAAGGTACTGCTTTCTATCAGTTTGCAAGCTGCGCACACTATCCCAGTGTTGTGCAGCTTCATTCTTCACCATTCCGAAGCAGCCGCACTCTCCAGCTGCCGGAGGCGAAGATGCGGCTTCTTCGAGCAAAGGCGATTGCGCCGGACACAGTGCGCTGCGGTGCGGCAGCTTCTGCCGGAATGTGCCCGGGACCGGCGCTTAGCTCCGGGGAGCTCCGTATCCTTCGTCTTTAGCGTCTTTTGTCGTCTACATCATTGCAGAAAGGTTTTCCACTATGTTAAGCAAGGAGAAACTGTGCCAGCACAGAAAACATCTCCCATCGTGTTTTATATGTTGCAGAGAGCTCTGCTGAAGTTTATGCACGAAGAAAAAGAAAGTTGTCCAAAACACCTTCCAATCGAATGTTCATGTGTTTGGAAAAGGTAGGAGAGAAGTAAGGTACTGTTTTGGATCAGTTTGCAAGCTGCGCACACTATCCCAGTGTTGTGCAGCTTCATTCTTCACCTGTCTGAAGCAGCCACTCTCTTCGGCTCCTGGAGGCGAAGAGGCTTCTTCGCGCAAAGGCGATTGTGCCGGTCACTGTGCACTCCAGTGCGCCGGCTACTGACGAGATGTGCACCGGGACCGGCGCTTAGTTTCGGGGAGATCCGTACTTTCGTCTTTAGCGTCATTTTTCGTCTACATCATTGCAGAAAGGTTTTCCACTACGTTAGGCAAGGAGAAACTCTGCCAGCACAGAAAACATCTTCCATGGTGTTTTACATCTTGCAGAGAGCTCTGCAGAAGTTTATGAACGAAGAAAGAGAAGGTTGTTGAAAGCACCTTCCAACTGATTGGTCATGTGTTTGGAAAAGGTAGGACAGTGGTAAGGTACTGTTTTCTATCAGTTTGCAAGCTGCGCACACTATCCCAGTGTTGTGCAGCTTCATTCTTCACCTGTCTCAAGCAGCCACTCTCTTCGGCTCCTGGAGGCGAAGAAGCGGCTTCTTCGCGCAAAGGCGATTGTGCCGGTCACAGTGCACTCCAGTGCGGCGGCTACTGACGAAATGTGCCCGGGACCGGCGCGCTTAGTTTCGGGGAGCCCGTACTTTCGTCTTTAGCGTCATTTTTGGTCTACATCATTGCAGAAAGGTTTTCCACTATGTTAAGCAAGGAGAAACTGTGCCAGCACAGAAAACATCTCCCATCGTGTTTTACATGTTGCAGAGAGCTCTGCTGAAGTTTATGCACGAAGAAAAAGAAAGTTGTCCAGAACACCTTCCAACGGAATGTTCATATGTTTGGAAAAGGTAGCAAAGTGGTAAGGTACTGCTTTCTATTAGATTGCAAGATGCGCACACTATCCCAGTGTTGTGCAGCTTCATTCTTCACCATTCCGAAGCAGCCGCTCTTTTGGGCTCCCGGAGGCGAAGAAGCGGCTTCTTCGAGCAAAGGCGATTGTGCCGGTCACTGTGCTCTGCAGTGCGGCGGCTTCTGCCGAAATGTTCCCGGGACCAGCACTTAGCTCCTGGGAGCTCCGTATCCTTCGTCTTTCCAGACTTTTGTGGTCTACATCATTGCAGAATGGTTTTCCACTATGTTAAGCAAGGAGAAACTGTGCCAGCACGGAAAACATCGCCCATCGTGTTTTACATTTTGAAGAGAGCTCTGCAGAAGTTTATGCACGAAGAAAAAGAAAGTTGTCCAAAACACCTTCCTTAAAAATGTTCATGTGTTTGGAAAAGGTAGGACAGTGGTAAGGTACTGTTTTCTATCAGATTGCAAGCTGTGCACACAATCCCAGGGTTGTGCAGCTTCATTCTTCACCTTTCCGAAGCAGCCGCTCTCTCCGGCTTCCGGAGGCGAAGAAGCGGCTTCTTCGAGCAAAGGCGATTGCGCCGGTCACAGTGCGCTGCAGTGCGGCAGCTTCTGCCGGAATGTGCCCGGGACAGGCGGTTAGGTCCGGGTACATCCATACAATCTTCTTTCTGGACTTTTGTGGTCTACATCATGCAAAAAACATTTCCCCTATGTCTGGCAAGGAGACACTGTGCCAACACAGAAAACATCTCCCTTCTTGTTTTACATGTTGCAGAGAGCTCTGCAGAAGTTTAAGCACGAAGAAAAAGAAAGTTGTTGAAAACACCTTCCAACCGAATGTTCATGTGTTTGGAAAAGGTAGGACAGTGGTAAGGTACTGTTTTCTATCAGTTTGCAAGCTGCGCACACTATCCCAGTGTTGTGCAGCTTCATTCTTCACCTTTCCGAAGCAGCCGCTCTTTTGGGCTCCCGGAGGCGAAGAAGCGGCTTCTTCGAGCAAAGGCGATTGTGCCGGTCACTGTGCTCTGCAGTGCGGCGGCTTCTGACAAAATGTTCCCGGGACCAGCACTTAGCTCCGGGGAGCTCCGTATCCTTCGTCTTTCCAGACTTTTGTGGTCTACATCATTGCAGAATGGTTTTCCACTATGTTAAGCAAGGAGAAACTGTGCCAGCACGGAAAACATCGCCCATCGTGTTTTACATTTTGAAGAGAGCTCTGCAGAAGTTTATGCACGAAGAAAAAGAAAGTTGTCCAAAACACCTTCCTTAAAAATGTTCATGTGTTTGGAAAAGGTAGGACAGTGGTAAGGTACTGCTTTGGATCTGTTTGCAAGCTGCGCACACTATCCCAGTGTTGTGCAGCTTCATTCTCACCTGTCGGAAGCAGCCACTTTCTTGGGCTCCTGGAGGCGAAGAGGCTTCTTCGCGCAAAGGCGATTGTACCGGTCACTGTGCTCTGCAGTGCGGCGGCATCTGTCGAAATATGCCCGGGACCGGCGCTTAGCTCCGGGGACCTCCGTACTTTCGTCTTTCTGGACTTTTGTGGCCTACATCATTGCAGAAAGGTTTTCCACTATGTTAGGCAAGGAGAAACTGTGCCAGCACAGAAAACATCTCCCATCGTGTTTTACATGTTGCAGAGAGCTCTGCTGAAGTTTATGAACGAAGAAAAAGAAAGTTGTTGAAAACACCTTCCAACCGAATGTTCATGTGTTTGGAAAAGGTAGGAGAGTGGTAAGGTACTGCTTTCTATCAGTTTACAAGCTGCGCACACTATCCCAGTGTTGTGCAGCTTCATTCTTCACCATTCCGAAGCAGCCGCACTCTCCAGCTGCCGGAGGCGAAGATGCGGCTTCTTCGAGCAAAGACGATTGCGCCGGTCACAGTGCGCTGCAGTGCGGCAGCTTCTGCCGGAATGTGCCCGGGACCGGCGCTTAGCTCCGGGGAGCTCCGTATCCTTCGTCTTTAGCGACTTTTGTGGCCTACATCATTGCTGAAAGGTTTTCCACTACGTTAGGCAAAGAGAAACTGTGCCAGCACAGAAAACATCTCCCATCGTGTTTTACATGTTGCAGAGAGCTCTGCTGAAGTTTATGAACGAAGAAAAAGAAAGTTGTTGAAAACACCTTCCAACCGAATGTTCATGTGTTTGGAAAAGGTAGGACAGTGGTAAGGTACTGCTTTCTATCAGTTTGCAAGCTGCGCACACTATCCCAGTGTTGTGCAGCTTCATTCTTCACCATTCCGAAGCAGCCGCACTCTCCAGCTGCCGGAGGCGAAGATGCGGCTTCTTCGAGCAAAGGCGATTGCGCCGGACACAGTGCGCTGCGGTGCGGCAGCTTCTGCCGGAATGTGCCCGGGACCGGCGCTTAGCTCCGGGGAGCTCCGTATCCTTCGTCTTTAGCGTCTTTTGTCGTCTACATCATTGCAGAAAGGTTTTCCACTATGTTAAGCAAGGAGAAACTGTGCCAGCACAGAAAACATCTCCCATCGTGTTTTATATGTTGCAGAGAGCTCTGCTGAAGTTTATGCACGAAGAAAAAGAAAGTTGTCCAAAACACCTTCCAATCGAATGTTCATGTGTTTGGAAAAGGTAGGAGAGAAGTAAGGTACTGTTTTGGATCAGTTTGCAAGCTGCGCACACTATCCCAGTGTTGTGCAGCTTCATTCTTCACCTGTCTGAAGCAGCCACTCTCTTCGGCTCCTGGAGGCGAAGAGGCTTCTTCGCGCAAAGGCGATTGTGCCGGTCACTGTGCACTCCAGTGCGCCGGCTACTGACGAGATGTGCACCGGGACCGGCGCTTAGTTTCGGGGAGATCCGTACTTTCGTCTTTAGCGTCATTTTTGGTCTACATCATTGCAGAAAGGTTTTCCACTACGTTAGGCAAGGAGAAACTCTGCCAGCACAGAAAACATCTTCCATGGTGTTTTACATCTTGCAGAGAGCTCTGCAGAAGTTTATGAACGAAGAAAGAGAAGGTTGTTGAAAGCACCTTCCAACTGATTGGTCATGTGTTTGGAAAAGGTAGGACAGTGGTAAGGTACTGTTTTCTATCAGTTTGCAAGCTGCGCACACTATCCCAGTGTTGTGCAGCTTCATTCTTCACCTGTCTGAAGCAGCCACTCTCTTCGGCTCCTGGAGGCGAAGAAGCGGCTTCTTCGCGCAAAGGCGATTGTGCCGGTCACAGTGCACTCCAGTGCGGCGGCTACTGACGAAATGTGCCCGGGACCGGCGCGCTTAGTTTCGGGGAGCCCGTACTTTCGTCTTTAGCGTCATTTTTGGTCTACATCATTGCAGAAAGGTTTTCCACTATGTTAAGCAAGGAGAAACTGTGCCAGCACAGAAAACATCTCCCATCGTGTTTTACATGTTGCAGAGAGCTCTGCTGAAGTTTATGCACGAAGAAAAAGAAAGTTGTCCAGAACACCTTCCAACGGAATGTTCATATGTTTGGAAAAGGTAGCAAAGTGGTAAGGTACTGCTTTCTATTAGATTGCAAGATGCGCACACTATCCCAGTGTTGTGCAGCTTCATTCTTCACCATTCCGAAGCAGCCGCTCTTTTGGGCTCCCGGAGGCAAAGAAGCGGCTTCTTCGAGCAAAGGCGATTGTGCCGGTCACTGTGCTCTGCAGTGCGGCGGCTTCTGACAAAATGTTCCCGGGACCAGCACTTAGCTCCGGGGAGCTCCGTATCCTTCGTCTTTCCAGACTTTTGTGGTCTACATCATTGCAGAATGGTTTTCCACTATGTTAAGCAAGGAGAAACTGTGCCAGCACGGAAAACATCGCCCATCGTGTTTTACATTTTGAAGAGAGCTCTGCAGAAGTTTATGCACGAAGAAAAAGAAAGTTGTCGAAAACACCTTCCTTAAAAATGTTCATGTGTTTGGAAAAGGTAGGACAGTGGTAAGGTACTGTTTTCTATCAGATTGCAAGCTGTGCACACAATCCCAGGGTTGTGCAGCTTCATTCTTCACCTTTCCGAAGCAGCCGCTCTCTCCGGCTTCCGGAGGCGAAGAAGCGGCTTCTTCGAGCAAAGGCGATTGCGCCGGTCACAGTGCGCTGCAGTGCGGCAGCTTCTGCCGGAATGTGCCCGGGACAGGCGGTTAGCTCCGGGTACATCCATACAATCTTCTTTCTGGACTTTTGTGGTCTACATCATGCAAAAAACATTTCCCCTATGTCTGGCAAGGAGACACTGTGCCAACACAGAAAACATCTCCCTTCTTGTTTTACATGTTGCAGAGAGCTCTGCTGAAATTTAAGCACGAAGAAAAAGAAAGTTGTTGAAAACACCTTCCAACCGAATGTTCATGTGTTTGGAAAAGGTAGGACAGTGGTAAGGTACTGTTTTCTATCAGTTTGCAAGCTGCGCACACTATCCCAGTGTTGTGCAGCTTCATTCTTCACCTTTCCGAAGCAGCCGCTCTTTTGGGCTCCCGGAGGCGAAGAAGCGGCTTCTTCGAGCAAAGGCGATTGTGCCGGTCACTGTGCTCTGCAGTGCGGCGGCTTCTGACAAAATGTTCCCGGGACCAGCACTTAGCTCCGGGGAGCTCCGTATCCTTCGTCTTTCCAGACTTTTGTGGTCTACATCATTGCAGAATGGTTTTCCACTATGTTAAGCAAGGAGAAACTGTGCCAGCACGGAAAACATCGCCCATCGTGTTTTACATTTTGAAGAGAGCTCTGCAGAAGTTTATGCACGAAGAAAAAGAAAGTTGTCCAAAACACCTTCCTTAAAAATGTTCATGTGTTTGGAAAAGGTAGGAGAGTGGTAAGGTACTGCTTTGGATCTGTTTGCAAGCTGCGCACACTATCCCAGTGTTGTGCAGCTTTATTCTCACCTGTCGGAAGCAGCCACTTTCTTGGGCTCCTGGAGGCGAAGAGGCTTCTTCGCGCAAAGGCGATTGTACCGGTCACTGTGCTCTGCAGTGCGGCGGCATCTGTCGAAATATGCCCGGGACCGGCGCTTAGCTCCGGGGACCTCCGTACTTTCGTCTTTCTGGACTTTTGTGGCCTACATCATTGCAGAAAGGTTTTCCACTATGTTAGGCAAGGAGAAACTGTGCCAGCACAGAAAACATCTCCCATCGTGTTTTACATGTTGCAGAGAGCTCTGCTGAAGTTTATGAACGAAGAAAAAGAAAGTTGTTGAAAACACCTTCCAACCGAATGTTCATGTGTTTGGAAAAGGTAGGAGAGTGGTAAGGTACTGCTTTCTATCAGTTTACAAGCTGCGCACACTATCCCAGTGTTGTGCAGCTTCATTCTTCACCTGTCTGAAGCAGCCACTCTCTTCGGCTCCTGGAGGCGAAAAGGCTTCTTCGCGCAAAGGCGATTGTGCCGGTCACAGTGCACTCCAGTGCGGCGGCTACTGACGAAATGTGCCCGGGACCGGCGCGCTTAGTTTCGGGGAGCTCCGTACTTTGGTCTTTAGCGTCATTTTTGGTCTACATCATTGCAGAAAGGTTTTCCACTATGTTAAGCAAGGAGAAACTGTGCCAGCACAGAAAACATCTCCCATCGTGTTTTATATGTTGAAGAGAGCTCTACAGAAGTTTATGCACGAAGAAAAACAAAGTTGTTGAAAACACCTTCCAACCGAATATTCATGTGTTTGGAAAATAAGAAGATTGGTAAGGTACTGTTTTCTATCAGATTGCAAGCTGCGCATACTATCCCAGTGTTGTGCAGCTTCATTCTTCACCTTTCCGAAGCAGCCGCTCTCTCAGGCTCCCGGAGGCGAAGAAGCGGCTTCTTCGAGTAAAGGCAATTGCACCCGTCACAGTGCACTCCAGTGCGGCGGCTTCTGCCGAAATGTGCCCGGGACCGGTGCTTAGCTCCGGGGAGATCCGTACTTTCGTCTTTATGGACTTTTGTGGCCTACATCATTGCAGAAAGGTTTTCCACTACGTTAGGCAAAGAGAAACTGTGCCAGCACAGAAAACATCTCCCATCGTGTTTTACATGTTGCAGAGAGCTCTGCAGCAGTTTATGCACGAAGAAAAAGAAAGTTGGCCAGAACACCTTCCAACGGAATGTTCATATGTCTGGAAAAGGTAGGACAGTGGTAAGGTACTGCTTTCTATCAGTTTGCAAGCTGCGCACACTATCCCAGTGTTGTGCAGCTTCATTCTTCACCATTCCGAAGCAGCCGCACTCTCCAGCTGCCGGAGGCGAAGATGCGGCTTCTTCGAGCAAAGGCGATTGCGCCGGACACAGTGCGCTGCGGTGCGGCAGCTTCTGCCGGAATGTGCCCGGGACCGGCGCTTAGCTCCGGGGAGCTCCGTATCCTTCGTCTTTAGCGTCTTTTGTCGTCTACATCATTGCAGAAAGGTTTTCCACTATGTTAAGCAAGGAGAAACTGTGCCAGCACAGAAAACATCTCCCATCGTGTTTTATATGTTGCAGAGAGCTCTGCTGAAGTTTATGCACGAAGAAAAAGAAAGTTGTCCAAAACACCTTCCAATCGAATGTTCATGTGTTTGGAAAAGGTAGGAGAGAAGTAAGGTACTGTTTTGGATCAGTTTGCAAGCTGCGCACACTATCCCAGTGTTGTGCAGCTTCATTCTTCACCTGTCTGAAGCAGCCACTCTCTTCGGCTCCTGGAGGCGAAGAGGCTTCTTCGCGCAAAGGCGATTGTGCCGGTCACTGTGCACTCCAGTGCGCCGGCTACTGACGAGATGTGCACCGGGACCGGCGCTTAGTTTCGGGGAGATCCGTACTTTCGTCTTTAGCGTCATTTTTCGTCTACATCATTGCAGAAAGGTTTTCCACTACGTTAGGCAAGGAGAAACTCTGCCAGCACAGAAAACATCTTCCATGGTGTTTTACATCTTGCAGAGAGCTCTGCAGAAGTTTATGAACGAAGAAAGAGAAGGTTGTTGAAAGCACCTTCCAACTGATTGGTCATGTGTTTGGAAAAGGTAGGACAGTGGTAAGGTACTGTTTTCTATCAGTTTGCAAGCTGCGCACACTATCCCAGTGTTGTGCAGCTTCATTCTTCACCTGTCTCAAGCAGCCACTCTCTTCGGCTCCTGGAGGCGAAGAAGCGGCTTCTTCGCGCAAAGGCGATTGTGCCGGTCACAGTGCACTCCAGTGCGGCGGCTACTGACGAAATGTGCCCGGGACCGGCGCGCTTAGTTTCGGGGAGCCCGTACTTTCGTCTTTAGCGTCATTTTTGGTCTACATCATTGCAGAAAGGTTTTCCACTATGTTAAGCAAGGAGAAACTGTGCCAGCACAGAAAACATCTCCCATCGTGTTTTACATGTTGCAGAGAGCTCTGCTGAAGTTTATGCACGAAGAAAAAGAAAGTTGTCCAGAACACCTTCCAACGGAATGTTCATATGTTTGGAAAAGGTAGCAAAGTGGTAAGGTACTGCTTTCTATTAGATTGCAAGATGCGCACACTATCCCAGTGTTGTGCAGCTTCATTCTTCACCATTCCGAAGCAGCCGCTCTTTTGGGCTCCCGGAGGCGAAGAAGCGGCTTCTTCGAGCAAAGGCGATTGTGCCGGTCACTGTGCTCTGCAGTGCGGCGGCTTCTGCCGAAATGTTCCCGGGACCAGCACTTAGCTCCTGGGAGCTCCGTATCCTTCGTCTTTCCAGACTTTTGTGGTCTACATCATTGCAGAATGGTTTTCCACTATGTTAAGCAAGGAGAAACTGTGCCAGCACGGAAAACATCGCCCATCGTGTTTTACATTTTGAAGAGAGCTCTGCAGAAGTTTATGCACGAAGAAAAAGAAAGTTGTCGAAAACACCTTCCTTAAAAATGTTCATGTGTTTGGAAAAGGTAGGACAGTGGTAAGGTACTGTTTTCTATCAGATTGCAAGCTGTGCACACAATCCCAGTGTTGTGCAGCTTCATTCTTCACCTTTCCGAAGCAGCCGCTCTCTCCGGCTTCCGGAGGCGAAGAAGCGGCTTCTTCGAGCAAAGGCGATTGCGCCGGTCACAGTGCGCTGCAGTGCGGCAGCTTCTGCCGGAATGTGCCCGGGACAGGCGGTTAGGTCCGGGTACATCCATACAATCTTCTTTCTGGACTTTTGTGGTCTACATCATGCAAAAAACATTTCCCCTATGTCTGGCAAGGAGACACTGTGCCAACACAGAAAACATCTCCCTTCTTGTTTTACATGTTGCAGAGAGCTCTGCAGAAGTTTAAGCACGAAGAAAAAGAAAGTTGTTGAAAACACCTTCCAACCGAATGTTCATGTGTTTGGAAAAGGTAGGACAGTGGTAAGGTACTGTTTTCTATCAGTTTGCAAGCTGCGCACACTATCCCAGTGTTGTGCAGCTTCATTCTTCACCTTTCCGAAGCAGCCGCTCTTTTGGGCTCCCGGAGGCGAAGAAGCGGCTTCTTCGAGCAAAGGCGATTGTGCCGGTCACTGTGCTCTGCAGTGCGGCGGCTTCTGACAAAATGTTCCCGGGACCAGCACTTAGCTCCGGGGAGCTCCGTATCCTTCGTCTTTCCAGACTTTTGTGGTCTACATCATTGCAGAATGGTTTTCCACTATGTTAAGCAAGGAGAAACTGTGCCAGCACGGAAAACATCGCCCATCGTGTTTTACATTTTGAAGAGAGCTCTGCAGAAGTTTATGCACGAAGAAAAAGAAAGTTGTCCAAAACACCTTCCTTAAAAATGTTCATGTGTTTGGAAAAGGTAGGACAGTGGTAAGGTACTGCTTTGGATCTGTTTGCAAGCTGCGCACACTATCCCAGTGTTGTGCAGCTTCATTCTCACCTGTCGGAAGCAGCCACTTTCTTGGGCTCCTGGAGGCGAAGAGGCTTCTTCGCGCAAAGGCGATTGTACCGGTCACTGTGCTCTGCAGTGCGGCGGCATCTGTCGAAATATGCCCGGGACCGGCGCTTAGCTCCGGGGACCTCCGTACTTTCGTCTTTCTGGACTTTTGTGGCCTACATCATTGCAGAAAGGTTTTCCACTATGTTAGGCAAGGAGAAACTGTGCCAGCACAGAAAACATCTCCCATCGTGTTTTACATGTTGCAGAGAGCTCTGCTGAAGTTTATGAACGAAGAAAAAGAAAGTTGTTGAAAACACCTTCCAACCGAATGTTCATGTGTTTGGAAAAGGTAGGAGAGTGGTAAGGTACTGCTTTCTATCAGTTTACAAGCTGCGCACACTATCCCAGTGTTGTGCAGCTTCATTCTTCACCTGTCTGAAGCAGCCACTCTCTTCGGCTCCTGGAGGCGAAAAGGCTTCTTCGCGCAAAGGCGATTGTGCCGGTCACAGTGCACTCCAGTGCGGCGGCTACTGACGAAATGTGCCCGGGACCGGCGCGCTTAGTTTCGGGGAGCTCCGTACTTTGGTCTTTAGCGTCATTTTTGGTCTACATCATTGCAGAAAGGTTTTCCACTATGTTAAGCAAGGAGAAACTGTGCCAGCACAGAAAACATCTCCCATCGTGTTTTATATGTTGAAGAGAGCTCTACAGAAGTTTATGCACGAAGAAAAACAAAGTTGTTGAAAACACCTTCCAACCGAATATTCATGTGTTTGGAAAATAAGAAGATTGGTAAGGTACTGTTTTCTATCAGATTGCAAGCTGCGCATACTATCCCAGTGTTGTGCAGCTTCATTCTTCACCTT
Source organism: Zonotrichia albicollis (assembly GCF_047830755.1). Lineage (NCBI taxonomy): Eukaryota > Metazoa > Chordata > Aves > Passeriformes > Passerellidae > Zonotrichia > Zonotrichia albicollis. Next base: position 25,887,339 of record NC_133860.1, read on the forward strand.
TCCGAAGCAGCCGCTCTCTCAGGCTCCCGGAGGCGAAGAAGCGGCTTCTTCGAGTAAAGGCAATTGCACCCGTCACAGTGCACTCCAGTGCGGCGGCTTCTGCCGAAATGTGCCCGGGACCGGTGCTTAGCTCCGGGGAGATCCGTACTTTCGTCTTTATGGACTTTTGTGGCCTACATCATTGCAGAAAGGTTTTCCACTACGTTAGGCAAAGAGAAACTGTGCCAGCACAGAAAACATCTCCCATCGTGTTTTACATGTTGCAGAGAGCTCTGCAGCAGTTTATGCACGAAGAAAAAGAAAGTTGGCCAGAACACCTTCCAACGGAATGTTCATATGTCTGGAAAAGGTAGGACAGTGGTAAGGTACTGCTTTCTATCAGTTTGCAAGCTGCGCACACTATCCCAGTGTTGTGCAGCTTCATTCTTCACCATTCCGAAGCAGCCGCACTCTCCAGCTGCCGGAGGCGAAGATGCGGCTTCTTCGAGCAAAGACGATTGCGCCGGTCACAGTGCGCTGCAGTGCGGCAGCTTCTGCCGGAATGTGCCCGGGACCGGCGCTTAGCTCCGGGGAGCTCCGTATCCTTCGTCTTTAGCGACTTTTGTGGCCTACATCATTGCTGAAAGGTTTTCCACTACGTTAGGCAAAGAGAAACTGTGCCAGCACAGAAAACATCTCCCATCGTGTTTTACATGTTGCAGAGAGCTCTGCTGAAGTTTATGAACGAAGAAAAAGAAAGTTGTTGAAAACACCTTCCAACCGAATGTTCATGTGTTTGGAAAAGGTAGGACAGTGGTAAGGTACTGCTTTCTATCAGTTTGCAAGCTGCGCACACTATCCCAGTGTTGTGCAGCTTCATTCTTCACCATTCCGAAGCAGCCGCACTCTCCAGCTGCCGGAGGCGAAGATGCGGCTTCTTCGAGCAAAGGCGATTGCGCCGGACACAGTGCGCTGCGGTGCGGCAGCTTCTGCCGGAATGTGCCCGGGACCGGCGCTTAGCTCCGGGGAGCTCCGTATCCTTCGTCTTTAGCGTCTTTTGTCGTCTACATCATTGCAGAAAGGTTTTCCACTATGTTAAGCAAGGAGAAACTGTGCCAGCACAGAAAACATCTCCCATCGTGTTTTATATGTTGCAGAGAGCTCTGCTGAAGTTTATGCACGAAGAAAAAGAAAGTTGTCCAAAACACCTTCCAATCGAATGTTCATGTGTTTGGAAAAGGTAGGAGAGAAGTAAGGTACTGTTTTGGATCAGTTTGCAAGCTGCGCACACTATCCCAGTGTTGTGCAGCTTCATTCTTCACCTGTCTGAAGCAGCCACTCTCTTCGGCTCCTGGAGGCGAAGAGGCTTCTTCGCGCAAAGGCGATTGTGCCGGTCACTGTGCACTCCAGTGCGCCGGCTACTGACGAGATGTGCACCGGGACCGGCGCTTAGTTTCGGGGAGATCCGTACTTTCGTCTTTAGCGTCATTTTTGGTCTACATCATTGCAGAAAGGTTTTCCACTACGTTAGGCAAGGAGAAACTCTGCCAGCACAGAAAACATCTTCCATGGTGTTTTACATCTTGCAGAGAGCTCTGCAGAAGTTTATGAACGAAGAAAGAGAAGGTTGTTGAAAGCACCTTCCAACTGATTGGTCATGTGTTTGGAAAAGGTAGGACAGTGGTAAGGTACTGTTTTCTATCAGTTTGCAAGCTGCGCACACTATCCCAGTGTTGTGCAGCTTCATTCTTCACCTGTCTGAAGCAGCCACTCTCTTCGGCTCCTGGAGGCGAAGAAGCGGCTTCTTCGCGCAAAGGCGATTGTGCCGGTCACAGTGCACTCCAGTGCGGCGGCTACTGACGAAATGTGCCCGGGACCGGCGCGCTTAGTTTCGGGGAGCCCGTACTTTCGTCTTTAGCGTCATTTTTGGTCTACATCATTGCAGAAAGGTTTTCCACTATGTTAAGCAAGGAGAAACTGTGCCAGCACAGAAAACATCTCCCATCGTGTTTTACATGTTGCAGAGAGCTCTGCTGAAGTTTATGCACGAAGAAAAAGAAAGTTGTCCAGAACACCTTCCAACGGAATGTTCATATGTTTGGAAAAGGTAGCAAAGTGGTAAGGTACTGCTTTCTATTAGATTGCAAGATGCGCACACTATCCCAGTGTTGTGCAGCTTCATTCTTCACCATTCCGAAGCAGCCGCTCTTTTGGGCTCCCGGAGGCAAAGAAGCGGCTTCTTCGAGCAAAGGCGATTGTGCCGGTCACTGTGCTCTGCAGTGCGGCGGCTTCTGACAAAATGTTCCCGGGACCAGCACTTAGCTCCGGGGAGCTCCGTATCCTTCGTCTTTCCAGACTTTTGTGGTCTACATCATTGCAGAATGGTTTTCCACTATGTTAAGCAAGGAGAAACTGTGCCAGCACGGAAAACATCGCCCATCGTGTTTTACATTTTGAAGAGAGCTCTGCAGAAGTTTATGCACGAAGAAAAAGAAAGTTGTCGAAAACACCTTCCTTAAAAATGTTCATGTGTTTGGAAAAGGTAGGACAGTGGTAAGGTACTGTTTTCTATCAGATTGCAAGCTGTGCACACAATCCCAGGGTTGTGCAGCTTCATTCTTCACCTTTCCGAAGCAGCCGCTCTCTCCGGCTTCCGGAGGCGAAGAAGCGGCTTCTTCGAGCAAAGGCGATTGCGCCGGTCACAGTGCGCTGCAGTGCGGCAGCTTCTGCCGGAATGTGCCCGGGACAGGCGGTTAGCTCCGGGTACATCCATACAATCTTCTTTCTGGACTTTTGTGGTCTACATCATGCAAAAAACATTTCCCCTATGTCTGGCAAGGAGACACTGTGCCAACACAGAAAACATCTCCCTTCTTGTTTTACATGTTGCAGAGAGCTCTGCTGAAATTTAAGCACGAAGAAAAAGAAAGTTGTTGAAAACACCTTCCAACCGAATGTTCATGTGTTTGGAAAAGGTAGGACAGTGGTAAGGTACTGTTTTCTATCAGTTTGCAAGCTGCGCACACTATCCCAGTGTTGTGCAGCTTCATTCTTCACCTTTCCGAAGCAGCCGCTCTTTTGGGCTCCCGGAGGCGAAGAAGCGGCTTCTTCGAGCAAAGGCGATTGTGCCGGTCACTGTGCTCTGCAGTGCGGCGGCTTCTGACAAAATGTTCCCGGGACCAGCACTTAGCTCCGGGGAGCTCCGTATCCTTCGTCTTTCCAGACTTTTGTGGTCTACATCATTGCAGAATGGTTTTCCACTATGTTAAGCAAGGAGAAACTGTGCCAGCACGGAAAACATCGCCCATCGTGTTTTACATTTTGAAGAGAGCTCTGCAGAAGTTTATGCACGAAGAAAAAGAAAGTTGTCCAAAACACCTTCCTTAAAAATGTTCATGTGTTTGGAAAAGGTAGGAGAGTGGTAAGGTACTGCTTTGGATCTGTTTGCAAGCTGCGCACACTATCCCAGTGTTGTGCAGCTTTATTCTCACCTGTCGGAAGCAGCCACTTTCTTGGGCTCCTGGAGGCGAAGAGGCTTCTTCGCGCAAAGGCGATTGTACCGGTCACTGTGCTCTGCAGTGCGGCGGCATCTGTCGAAATATGCCCGGGACCGGCGCTTAGCTCCGGGGACCTCCGTACTTTCGTCTTTCTGGACTTTTGTGGCCTACATCATTGCAGAAAGGTTTTCCACTATGTTAGGCAAGGAGAAACTGTGCCAGCACAGAAAACATCTCCCATCGTGTTTTACATGTTGCAGAGAGCTCTGCTGAAGTTTATGAACGAAGAAAAAGAAAGTTGTTGAAAACACCTTCCAACCGAATGTTCATGTGTTTGGAAAAGGTAGGAGAGTGGTAAGGTACTGCTTTCTATCAGTTTACAAGCTGCGCACACTATCCCAGTGTTGTGCAGCTTCATTCTTCACCTGTCTGAAGCAGCCACTCTCTTCGGCTCCTGGAGGCGAAAAGGCTTCTTCGCGCAAAGGCGATTGTGCCGGTCACAGTGCACTCCAGTGCGGCGGCTACTGACGAAATGTGCCCGGGACCGGCGCGCTTAGTTTCGGGGAGCTCCGTACTTTGGTCTTTAGCGTCATTTTTGGTCTACATCATTGCAGAAAGGTTTTCCACTATGTTAAGCAAGGAGAAACTGTGCCAGCACAGAAAACATCTCCCATCGTGTTTTATATGTTGAAGAGAGCTCTACAGAAGTTTATGCACGAAGAAAAACAAAGTTGTTGAAAACACCTTCCAACCGAATATTCATGTGTTTGGAAAATAAGAAGATTGGTAAGGTACTGTTTTCTATCAGATTGCAAGCTGCGCATACTATCCCAGTGTTGTGCAGCTTCATTCTTCACCTTTCCGAAGCAGCCGCTCTCTCAGGCTCCCGGAGGCGAAGAAGCGGCTTCTTCGAGTAAAGGCAATTGCACCCGTCACAGTGCACTCCAGTGCGGCGGCTTCTGCCGAAATGTGCCCGGGACCGGTGCTTAGCTCCGGGGAGATCCGTACTTTCGTCTTTATGGACTTTTGTGGCCTACATCATTGCAGAAAGGTTTTCCACTACGTTAGGCAAAGAGAAACTGTGCCAGCACAGAAAACATCTCCCATCGTGTTTTACATGTTGCAGAGAGCTCTGCAGCAGTTTATGCACGAAGAAAAAGAAAGTTGGCCAGAACACCTTCCAACGGAATGTTCATATGTCTGGAAAAGGTAGGACAGTGGTAAGGTACTGCTTTCTATCAGTTTGCAAGCTGCGCACACTATCCCAGTGTTGTGCAGCTTCATTCTTCACCATTCCGAAGCAGCCGCACTCTCCAGCTGCCGGAGGCGAAGATGCGGCTTCTTCGAGCAAAGGCGATTGCGCCGGACACAGTGCGCTGCGGTGCGGCAGCTTCTGCCGGAATGTGCCCGGGACCGGCGCTTAGCTCCGGGGAGCTCCGTATCCTTCGTCTTTAGCGTCTTTTGTCGTCTACATCATTGCAGAAAGGTTTTCCACTATGTTAAGCAAGGAGAAACTGTGCCAGCACAGAAAACATCTCCCATCGTGTTTTATATGTTGCAGAGAGCTCTGCTGAAGTTTATGCACGAAGAAAAAGAAAGTTGTCCAAAACACCTTCCAATCGAATGTTCATGTGTTTGGAAAAGGTAGGAGAGAAGTAAGGTACTGTTTTGGATCAGTTTGCAAGCTGCGCACACTATCCCAGTGTTGTGCAGCTTCATTCTTCACCTGTCTGAAGCAGCCACTCTCTTCGGCTCCTGGAGGCGAAGAGGCTTCTTCGCGCAAAGGCGATTGTGCCGGTCACTGTGCACTCCAGTGCGCCGGCTACTGACGAGATGTGCACCGGGACCGGCGCTTAGTTTCGGGGAGATCCGTACTTTCGTCTTTAGCGTCATTTTTGGTCTACATCATTGCAGAAAGGTTTTCCACTACGTTAGGCAAGGAGAAACTCTGCCAGCACAGAAAACATCTTCCATGGTGTTTTACATCTTGCAGAGAGCTCTGCAGAAGTTTATGAACGAAGAAAGAGAAGGTTGTTGAAAGCACCTTCCAACTGATTGGTCATGTGTTTGGAAAAGGTAGGACAGTGGTAAGGTACTGTTTTCTATCAGTTTGCAAGCTGCGCACACTATCCCAGTGTTGTGCAGCTTCATTCTTCACCTGTCTGAAGCAGCCACTCTCTTCGGCTCCTGGAGGCGAAGAAGCGGCTTCTTCGCGCAAAGGCGATTGTGCCGGTCACAGTGCACTCCAGTGCGGCGGCTACTGACGAAATGTGCCCGGGACCGGCGCGCTTAGTTTCGGGGAGCCCGTACTTTCGTCTTTAGCGTCATTTTTGGTCTACATCATTGCAGAAAGGTTTTCCACTATGTTAAGCAAGGAGAAACTGTGCCAGCACAGAAAACATCTCCCATCGTGTTTTACATGTTGCAGAGAGCTCTGCTGAAGTTTATGCACGAAGAAAAAGAAAGTTGTCCAGAACACCTTCCAACGGAATGTTCATATGTTTGGAAAAGGTAGCAAAGTGGTAAGGTACTGCTTTCTATTAGATTGCAAGATGCGCACACTATCCCAGTGTTGTGCAGCTTCATTCTTCACCATTCCGAAGCAGCCGCTCTTTTGGGCTCCCGGAGGCGAAGAAGCGGCTTCTTCGAGCAAAGGCGATTGTGCCGGTCACTGTGCTCTGCAGTGCGGCGGCTTCTGCCGAAATGTTCCCGGGACCAGCACTTAGCTCCTGGGAGCTCCGTATCCTTCGTCTTTCCAGACTTTTGTGGTCTACATCATTGCAGAATGGTTTTCCACTATGTTAAGCAAGGAGAAACTGTGCCAGCACGGAAAACATCGCCCATCGTGTTTTACATTTTGAAGAGAGCTCTGCAGAAGTTTATGCACGAAGAAAAAGAAAGTTGTCGAAAACACCTTCCTTAAAAATGTTCATGTGTTTGGAAAAGGTAGGACAGTGGTAAGGTACTGTTTTCTATCAGATTGCAAGCTGTGCACACAATCCCAGTGTTGTGCAGCTTCATTCTTCACCTTTCCGAAGCAGCCGCTCTCTCCGGCTTCCGGAGGCGAAGAAGCGGCTTCTTCGAGCAAAGGCGATTGCGCCGGTCACAGTGCGCTGCAGTGCGGCAGCTTCTGCCGGAATGTGCCCGGGACAGGCGGTTAGGTCCGGGTACATCCATACAATCTTCTTTCTGGACTTTTGTGGTCTACATCATGCAAAAAACATTTCCCCTATGTCTGGCAAGGAGACACTGTGCCAACACAGAAAACATCTCCCTTCTTGTTTTACATGTTGCAGAGAGCTCTGCAGAAGTTTAAGCACGAAGAAAAAGAAAGTTGTTGAAAACACCTTCCAACCGAATGTTCATGTGTTTGGAAAAGGTAGGACAGTGGTAAGGTACTGTTTTCTATCAGTTTGCAAGCTGCGCACACTATCCCAGTGTTGTGCAGCTTCATTCTTCACCTTTCCGAAGCAGCCGCTCTTTTGGGCTCCCGGAGGCGAAGAAGCGGCTTCTTCGAGCAAAGGCGATTGTGCCGGTCACTGTGCTCTGCAGTGCGGCGGCTTCTGACAAAATGTTCCCGGGACCAGCACTTAGCTCCGGGGAGCTCCGTATCCTTCGTCTTTCCAGACTTTTGTGGTCTACATCATTGCAGAATGGTTTTCCACTATGTTAAGCAAGGAGAAACTGTGCCAGCACGGAAAACATCGCCCATCGTGTTTTACATTTTGAAGAGAGCTCTGCAGAAGTTTATGCACGAAGAAAAAGAAAGTTGTCCAAAACACCTTCCTTAAAAATGTTCATGTGTTTGGAAAAGGTAGGACAGTGGTAAGGTACTGCTTTGGATCTGTTTGCAAGCTGCGCACACTATCCCAGTGTTGTGCAGCTTCATTCTCACCTGTCGGAAGCAGCCACTTTCTTGGGCTCCTGGAGGCGAAGAGGCTTCTTCGCGCAAAGGCGATTGTACCGGTCACTGTGCTCTGCAGTGCGGCGGCATCTGTCGAAATATGCCCGGGACCGGCGCTTAGCTCCGGGGACCTCCGTACTTTCGTCTTTCTGGACTTTTGTGGCCTACATCATTGCAGAAAGGTTTTCCACTATGTTAGGCAAGGAGAAACTGTGCCAGCACAGAAAACATCTCCCATCGTGTTTTACATGTTGCAGAGAGCTCTGCTGAAGTTTATGAACGAAGAAAAAGAAAGTTGTTGAAAACACCTTCCAACCGAATGTTCATGTGTTTGGAAAAGGTAGGAGAGTGGTAAGGTACTGCTTTCTATCAGTTTACAAGCTGCGCACACTATCCCAGTGTTGTGCAGCTTCATTCTTCACCTGTCTCAAGCAGCCACTCTCTTCGGCTCCTGGAGGCGAAAAGGCTTCTTCGCGCAAAGGCGATTGTGCCGGTCACAGTGCACTCCAGTGCGGCGGCTACTGACGAAATGTGCCCGGGACCGGCGCGCTTAGTTTCGGGGAGCTCCGTACTTTGGTCTTTAGCGTCATTTTTGGTCTACATCATTGCAGAAAGGTTTTCCACTATGTTAAGCAAGGAGAAACTGTGCCAGCACAGAAAACATCTCCCATCGTGTTTTATATGTTGAAGAGAGCTCTACAGAAGTTTATGCACGAAGAAAAACAAAGTTGTTGAAAACACCTTCCAACCGAATATTCATGTGTTTGGAAAATAAGAAGATTGGTAAGGTACTGTTTTCTATCAGATTGCAAGCTGCGCATACTATCCCAGTGTTGTGCAGCTTCATTCTTCACCTGTCTGAAGCAGCCACTCTCTTCGGCTCCTGGAGGCGAAAAGGCTTCTTCGCGCAAAGGCGATTGTGCCGGTCACAGTGCACTCCAGTGCGGCGGCTACTGACGAAATGTGCCCGGGACCGGCGCGCTTAGTTTCGGGGAGCTCCGTACTTTGGTCTTTAGCGTCATTTTTGGTCTACATCATTGCAGAAAGGTTTTCCACTATGTTAAGCAAGGAGAAACTGTGCCAGCACAGAAAACATCTCCCATCGTGTTTTATATGTTGAAGAGAGCTCTACAGAAGTTTATGCACGAAGAAAAACAAAGTTGTTGAAAACACCTTCCAACCGAATATTCATGTGTTTGGAAAATAAGAAGATTGGTAAGGTACTGTTTTCTATCAGATTGCAAGCTGCGCATACTATCCCAGTGTTGTGCAGCTTCATTCTTCACCTTTCCGAAGCAGCCGCTCTCTCAGGCTCCCGGAGGCGAAGAAGCGGCTTCTTCGAGTAAAGGCAATTGCACCCGTCACAGTGCACTCCAGTGCGGCGGCTTCTGCCGAAATGTGCCCGGGACCGGTGCTTAGCTCCGGGGAGATCCGTACTTTCGTCTTTATGGACTTTTGTGGCCTACATCATTGCAGAAAGGTTTTCCACTACGTTAGGCAAAGAGAAACTGTGCCAGCACAGAAAACATCTCCCATCGTGTTTTACATGTTGCAGAGAGCTCTGCAGCAGTTTATGCACGAAGAAAAAGAAAGTTGGCCAGAACACCTTCCAACGGAATGTTCATATGTCTGGAAAAGGTAGGACAGTGGTAAGGTACTGCTTTCTATCAGTTTGCAAGCTGCGCACACTATCCCAGTGTTGTGCAGCTTCATTCTTCACCATTCCGAAGCAGCCGCACTCTCCAGCTGCCGGAGGCGAAGATGCGGCTTCTTCGAGCAAAGGCGATTGCGCCGGACACAGTGCGCTGCGGTGCGGCAGCTTCTGCCGGAATGTGCCCGGGACCGGCGCTTAGCTCCGGGGAGCTCCGTATCCTTCGTCTTTAGCGTCTTTTGTCGTCTACATCATTGCAGAAAGGTTTTCCACTATGTTAAGCAAGGAGAAACTGTGCCAGCACAGAAAACATCTCCCATCGTGTTTTATATGTTGCAGAGAGCTCTGCTGAAGTTTATGCACGAAGAAAAAGAAAGTTGTCCAAAACACCTTCCAATCGAATGTTCATGTGTTTGGAAAAGGTAGGAGAGAAGTAAGGTACTGTTTTGGATCAGTTTGCAAGCTGCGCACACTATCCCAGTGTTGTGCAGCTTCATTCTTCACCTGTCTGAAGCAGCCACTCTCTTCGGCTCCTGGAGGCGAAGAGGCTTCTTCGCGCAAAGGCGATTGTGCCGGTCACTGTGCACTCCAGTGCGCCGGCTACTGACGAGATGTGCACCGGGACCGGCGCTTAGTTTCGGGGAGATCCGTACTTTCGTCTTTAGCGTCATTTTTCGTCTACATCATTGCAGAAAGGTTTTCCACTACGTTAGGCAAGGAGAAACTCTGCCAGCACAGAAAACATCTTCCATGGTGTTTTACATCTTGCAGAGAGCTCTGCAGAAGTTTATGAACGAAGAAAGAGAAGGTTGTTGAAAGCACCTTCCAACTGATTGGTCATGTGTTTGGAAAAGGTAGGACAGTGGTAAGGTACTGTTTTCTATCAGTTTGCAAGCTGCGCACACTATCCCAGTGTTGTGCAGCTTCATTCTTCACCTGTCTCAAGCAGCCACTCTCTTCGGCTCCTGGAGGCGAAGAAGCGGCTTCTTCGCGCAAAGGCGATTGTGCCGGTCACAGTGCACTCCAGTGCGGCGGCTACTGACGAAATGTGCCCGGGACCGGCGCGCTTAGTTTCGGGGAGCCCGTACTTTCGTCTTTAGCGTCATTTTTGGTCTACATCATTGCAGAAAGGTTTTCCACTATGTTAAGCAAGGAGAAACTGTGCCAGCACAGAAAACATCTCCCATCGTGTTTTACATGTTGCAGAGAGCTCTGCTGAAGTTTATGCACGAAGAAAAAGAAAGTTGTCCAGAACACCTTCCAACGGAATGTTCATATGTTTGGAAAAGGTAGCAAAGTGGTAAGGTACTGCTTTCTATTAGATTGCAAGATGCGCACACTATCCCAGTGTTGTGCAGCTTCATTCTCACCTGTCGGAAGCAGCCACTTTCTTGGGCTCCTGGAGGCGAAGAGGCTTCTTCGCGCAAAGGCGATTGTACCGGTCACTGTGCTCTGCAGTGCGGCGGCATCTGTCGAAATATGCCCGGGACCGGCGCTTAGCTCCGGGGACCTCCGTACTTTCGTCTTTCTGGACTTTTGTGGCCTACATCATTGCAGAAAGGTTTTCCACTATGTTAGGCAAGGAGAAACTGTGCCAGCACAGAAAACATCTCCCATCGTGTTTTACATGTTGCAGAGAGCTCTGCTGAAGTTTATGAACGAAGAAAAAGAAAGTTGTTGAAAACACCTTCCAACCGAATGTTCATGTGTTTGGAAAAGGTAGGAGAGTGGTAAGGTACTGCTTTCTATCAGTTTACAAGCTGCGCACACTATCCCAGTGTTGTGCAGCTTCATTCTTCACCTGTCTCAAGCAGCCACTCTCTTCGGCTCCTGGAGGCGAAAAGGCTTCTTCGCGCAAAGGCGATTGTGCCGGTCACAGTGCACTCCAGTGCGGCGGCTACTGACGAAATGTGCCCGGGACCGGCGCGCTTAGTTTCGGGGAGCTCCGTACTTTGGTCTTTAGCGTCATTTTTGGTCTACATCATTGCAGAAAGGTTTTCCACTATGTTAAGCAAGGAGAAACTGTGCCAGCACAGAAAACATCTCCCATCGTGTTTTATATGTTGAAGAGAGCTCTACAGAAGTTTATGCACGAAGAAAAACAAAGTTGTTGAAAACACCTTCCAACCGAATATTCATGTGTTTGGAAAATAAGAAGATTGGTAAGGTACTGTTTTCTATCAGATTGCAAGCTGCGCATACTATCCCAGTGTTGTGCAGCTTCATTCTTCACCTTTCCGAAGCAGCCGCTCTCTCAGGCTCCCGGAGGCGAAGAAGCGGCTTCTTCGAGTAAAGGCAATTGCACCCGTCACAGTGCACTCCAGTGCGGCGGCTTCTGCCGAAATGTGCCCGGGACCGGTGCTTAGCTCCGGGGAGATCCGTACTTTCGTCTTTATGGACTTTTGTGGCCTACATCATTGCAGAAAGGTTTTCCACTACGTTAGGCAAAGAGAAACTGTGCCAGCACAGAAAACATCTCCCATCGTGTTTTACATGTTGCAGAGAGCTCTGCAGCAGTTTATGCACGAAGAAAAAGAAAGTTGGCCAGAACACCTTCCAACGGAATGTTCATATGTCTGGAAAAGGTAGGACAGTGGTAAGGTACTGCTTTCTATCAGTTTGCAAGCTGCGCACACTATCCCAGTGTTGTGCAGCTTCATTCTTCACCATTCCGAAGCAGCCGCACTCTCCAGCTGCCGGAGGCGAAGATGCGGCTTCTTCGAGCAAAGACGATTGCGCCGGTCACAGTGCGCTGCAGTGCGGCAGCTTCTGCCGGAATGTGCCCGGGACCGGCGCTTAGCTCCGGGGAGCTCCGTATCCTTCGTCTTTAGCGACTTTTGTGGCCTACATCATTGCTGAAAGGTTTTCCACTACGTTAGGCAAAGAGAAACTGTGCCAGCACAGAAAACATCTCCCATCGTGTTTTACATGTTGCAGAGAGCTCTGCTGAAGTTTATGAACGAAGAAAAAGAAAGTTGTTGAAAACACCTTCCAACCGAATGTTCATGTGTTTGGAAAAGGTAGGACAGTGGTAAGGTACTGCTTTCTATCAGTTTGCAAGCTGCGCACACTATCCCAGTGTTGTGCAGCTTCATTCTTCACCATTCCGAAGCAGCCGCACTCTCCAGCTGCCGGAGGCGAAGATGCGGCTTCTTCGAGCAAAGGCGATTGCGCCGGACACAGTGCGCTGCGGTGCGGCAGCTTCTGCCGGAATGTGCCCGGGACCGGCGCTTAGCTCCGGGGAGCTCCGTATCCTTCGTCTTTAGCGTCTTTTGTCGTCTACATCATTGCAGAAAGGTTTTCCACTATGTTAAGCAAGGAGAAACTGTGCCAGCACAGAAAACATCTCCCATCGTGTTTTATATGTTGCAGAGAGCTCTGCTGAAGTTTATGCACGAAGAAAAAGAAAGTTGTCCAAAACACCTTCCAATCGAATGTTCATGTGTTTGGAAAAGGTAGGAGAGAAGTAAGGTACTGTTTTGGATCAGTTTGCAAGCTGCGCACACTATCCCAGTGTTGTGCAGCTTCATTCTTCACCTGTCTGAAGCAGCCACTCTCTTCGGCTCCTGGAGGCGAAGAGGCTTCTTCGCGCAAAGGCGATTGTGCCGGTCACTGTGCACTCCAGTGCGCCGGCTACTGACGAGATGTGCACCGGGACCGGCGCTTAGTTTCGGGGAGATCCGTACTTTCGTCTTTAGCGTCATTTTTGGTCTACATCATTGCAGAAAGGTTTTCCACTACGTTAGGCAAGGAGAAACTCTGCCAGCACAGAAAACATCTTCCATGGTGTTTTACATCTTGCAGAGAGCTCTGCAGAAGTTTATGAACGAAGAAAGAGAAGGTTGTTGAAAGCACCTTCCAACTGATTGGTCATGTGTTTGGAAAAGGTAGGACAGTGGTAAGGTACTGTTTTCTATCAGTTTGCAAGCTGCGCACACTATCCCAGTGTTGTGCAGCTTCATTCTTCACCTGTCTCAAGCAGCCACTCTCTTCGGCTCCTGGAGGCGAAGAAGCGGCTTCTTCGCGCAAAGGCGATTGTGCCGGTCACAGTGCACTCCAGTGCGGCGGCTACTGACGAAATGTGCCCGGGACCGGCGCGCTTAGTTTCGGGGAGCCCGTACTTTCGTCTTTAGCGTCATTTTTGGTCTACATCATTGCAGAAAGGTTTTCCACTATGTTAAGCAAGGAGAAACTGTGCCAGCACAGAAAACATCTCCCATCGTGTTTTACATGTTGCAGAGAGCTCTGCTGAAGTTTATGCACGAAGAAAAAGAAAGTTGTCCAGAACACCTTCCAACGGAATGTTCATATGTTTGGAAAAGGTAGCAAAGTGGTAAGGTACTGCTTTCTATTAGATTGCAAGATGCGCACACTATCCCAGTGTTGTGCAGCTTCATTCTTCACCATTCCGAAGCAGCCGCTCTTTTGGGCTCCCGGAGGCGAAGAAGCGGCTTCTTCGAGCAAAGGCGATTGTGCCGGTCACTGTGCTCTGCAGTGCGGCGGCTTCTGCCGAAATGTTCCCGGGACCAGCACTTAGCTCCTGGGAGCTCCGTATCCTTCGTCTTTCCAGACTTTTGTGGTCTACATCATTGCAGAATGGTTTTCCACTATGTTAAGCAAGGAGAAACTGTGCCAGCACGGAAAACATCGCCCATCGTGTTTTACATTTTGAAGAGAGCTCTGCAGAAGTTTATGCACGAAGAAAAAGAAAGTTGTCGAAAACACCTTCCTTAAAAATGTTCATGTGTTTGGAAAAGGTAGGACAGTGGTAAGGTACTGTTTTCTATCAGATTGCAAGCTGTGCACACAATCCCAGTGTTGTGCAGCTTCATTCTTCACCTTTCCGAAGCAGCCGCTCTCTCCGGCTTCCGGAGGCGAAGAAGCGGCTTCTTCGAGCAAAGGCGATTGCGCCGGTCACAGTGCGCTGCAGTGCGGCAGCTTCTGCCGGAATGTGCCCGGGACAGGCGGTTAGGTCCGGGTACATCCATACAATCTTCTTTCTGGACTTTTGTGGTCTACATCATGCAAAAAACATTTCCCCTATGTCTGGCAAGGAGACACTGTGCCAACACAGAAAACATCTCCCTTCTTGTTTTACATGTTGCAGAGAGCTCTGCAGAAGTTTAAGCACGAAGAAAAAGAAAGTTGTTGAAAACACCTTCCAATGGCATGTTCATGTGTTTGGAAAAGGTAGGACAGTGGTAAGGTACTGTTTTCTATCAGTTTGCAAGCTGCGCACACTATCCCAGTGTTGTGCAGCTTCATTCTTCACCTTTCCGAAGCAGCCGCTCTTTTGGGCTCCCGGAGGCGAAGAAGCGGCTTCTTCGAGCAAAGGCGATTGTGCCGGTCACTGTGCTCTGCAGTGCGGCGGCTTCTGACAAAATGTTCCCGGGACCAGCACTTAGCTCCGGGGAGCTCCGTATCCTTCGTCTTTCCAGACTTTTGTGGTCTACATCATTGCAGAATGGTTTTCCACTATGTTAAGCAAGGAGAAACTGTGCCAGCACGGAAAACATCGCCCATCGTGTTTTACATTTTGAAGAGAGCTCTGCAGAAGTTTATGCACGAAGAAAAAGAAAGTTGTCCAAAACACCTTCCTTAAAAATGTTCATGTGTTTGGAAAAGGTAGGACAGTGGTAAGGTACTGCTTTGGATCTGTTTGCAAGCTGCGCACACTATCCCAGTGTTGTGCAGCTTCATTCTCACCTGTCGGAAGCAGCCACTTTCTTGGGCTCCTGGAGGCGAAGAGGCTTCTTCGCGCAAAGGCGATTGTACCGGTCACTGTGCTCTGCAGTGCGGCGGCATCTGTCGAAATATGCCCGGGACCGGCGCTTAGCTCCGGGGACCTCCGTACTTTCGTCTTTCTGGACTTTTGTGGCCTACATCATTGCAGAAAGGTTTTCCACTATGTTAGGCAAGGAGAAACTGTGCCAGCACAGAAAACATCTCCCATCGTGTTTTACATGTTGCAGAGAGCTCTGCTGAAGTTTATGAACGAAGAAAAAGAAAGTTGTTGAAAACACCTTCCAACCGAATGTTCATGTGTTTGGAAAAGGTAGGAGAGTGGTAAGGTACTGCTTTCTATCAGTTTACAAGCTGCGCACACTATCCCAGTGTTGTGCAGCTTCATTCTTCACCTGTCTCAAGCAGCCACTCTCTTCGGCTCCTGGAGGCGAAAAGGCTTCTTCGCGCAAAGGCGATTGTGCCGGTCACAGTGCACTCCAGTGCGGCGGCTACTGACGAAATGTGCCCGGGACCGGCGCGCTTAGTTTCGGGGAGCTCCGTACTTTGGTCTTTAGCGTCATTTTTGGTCTACATCATTGCAGAAAGGTTTTCCACTATGTTAAGCAAGGAGAAACTGTGCCAGCACAGAAAACATCTCCCATCGTGTTTTATATGTTGAAGAGAGCTCTACAGAAGTTTATGCACGAAGAAAAACAAAGTTGTTGAAAACACCTTCCAACCGAATATTCATGTGTTTGGAAAATAAGAAGATTGGTAAGGTACTGTTTTCTATCAGATTGCAAGCTGCGCATACTATCCCAGTGTTGTGCAGCTTCATTCTTCACCTTTCCGAAGCAGCCGCTCTCTCAGGCTCCCGGAGGCGAAGAAGCGGCTTCTTCGAGTAAAGGCAATTGCACCCGTCACAGTGCACTCCAGTGCGGCGGCTTCTGCCGAAATGTGCCCGGGACCGGTGCTTAGCTCCGGGGAGATCCGTACTTTCGTCTTTATGGACTTTTGTGGCCTACATCATTGCAGAAAGGTTTTCCACTACGTTAGGCAAAGAGAAACTGTGCCAGCACAGAAAACATCTCCCATCGTGTTTTACATGTTGCAGAGAGCTCTGCAGCAGTTTATGCACGAAGAAAAAGAAAGTTGGCCAGAACACCTTCCAACGGAATGTTCATATGTCTGGAAAAGGTAGGACAGTGGTAAGGTACTGCTTTCTATCAGTTTGCAAGCTGCGCACACTATCCCAGTGTTGTGCAGCTTCATTCTTCACCATTCCGAAGCAGCCGCACTCTCCAGCTGCCGGAGGCGAAGATGCGGCTTCTTCGAGCAAAGACGATTGCGCCGGTCACAGTGCGCTGCAGTGCGGCAGCTTCTGCCGGAATGTGCCCGGGACCGGCGCTTAGCTCCGGGGAGCTCCGTATCCTTCGTCTTTAGCGACTTTTGTGGCCTACATCATTGCTGAAAGGTTTTCCACTACGTTAGGCAAAGAGAAACTGTGCCAGCACAGAAAACATCTCCCATCGTGTTTTACATGTTGCAGAGAGCTCTGCTGAAGTTTATGAACGAAGAAAAAGAAAGTTGTTGAAAACACCTTCCAACCGAATGTTCATGTGTTTGGAAAAGGTAGGACAGTGGTAAGGTACTGCTTTCTATCAGTTTGCAAGCTGCGCACACTATCCCAGTGTTGTGCAGCTTCATTCTTCACCATTCCGAAGCAGCCGCACTCTCCAGCTGCCGGAGGCGAAGATGCGGCTTCTTCGAGCAAAGGCGATTGCGCCGGACACAGTGCGCTGCGGTGCGGCAGCTTCTGCCGGAATGTGCCCGGGACCGGCGCTTAGCTCCGGGGAGCTCCGTATCCTTCGTCTTTAGCGTCTTTTGTCGTCTACATCATTGCAGAAAGGTTTTCCACTATGTTAAGCAAGGAGAAACTGTGCCAGCACAGAAAACATCTCCCATCGTGTTTTATATGTTGCAGAGAGCTCTGCTGAAGTTTATGCACGAAGAAAAAGAAAGTTGTCCAAAACACCTTCCAATCGAATGTTCATGTGTTTGGAAAAGGTAGGAGAGAAGTAAGGTACTGTTTTGGATCAGTTTGCAAGCTGCGCACACTATCCCAGTGTTGTGCAGCTTCATTCTTCACCTGTCTGAAGCAGCCACTCTCTTCGGCTCCTGGAGGCGAAGAGGCTTCTTCGCGCAAAGGCGATTGTGCCGGTCACTGTGCACTCCAGTGCGCCGGCTACTGACGAGATGTGCACCGGGACCGGCGCTTAGTTTCGGGGAGATCCGTACTTTCGTCTTTAGCGTCATTTTTGGTCTACATCATTGCAGAAAGGTTTTCCACTACGTTAGGCAAGGAGAAACTCTGCCAGCACAGAAAACATCTTCCATGGTGTTTTACATCTTGCAGAGAGCTCTGCAGAAGTTTATGAACGAAGAAAGAGAAGGTTGTTGAAAGCACCTTCCAACTGATTGGTCATGTGTTTGGAAAAGGTAGGACAGTTGTAAGGTACTGTTTTCTATCAGTTTGCAAGCTGCGCACACTATCCCAGTGTTGTGCAGCTTCATTCTTCACCTGTCTCAAGCAGCCACTCTCTTCGGCTCCTGGAGGCGAAGAAGCGGCTTCTTCGCGCAAAGGCGATTGTGCCGGTCACAGTGCACTCCAGTGCGGCGGCTACTGACGAAATGTGCCCGGGACCGGCGCGCTTAGTTTCGGGGAGCCCGTACTTTCGTCTTTAGCGTCATTTTTGGTCTACATCATTGCAGAAAGGTTTTCCACTATGTTAAGCAAGGAGAAACTGTGCCAGCACAGAAAACATCTCCCATCGTGTTTTACATGTTGCAGAGAGCTCTGCTGAAGTTTATGCACGAAGAAAAAGAAAGTTGTCCAGAACACCTTCCAACGGAATGTTCATATGTTTGGAAAAGGTAGCAAAGTGGTAAGGTACTGCTTTCTATTAGATTGCAAGATGCGCACACTATCCCAGTGTTGTGCAGCTTCATTCTTCACCATTCCGAAGCAGCCGCTCTTTTGGGCTCCCGGAGGCGAAGAAGCGGCTGCTTCGAGCAAAGGCGATTG
The DNA here is from genome assembly GCF_047830755.1 of Zonotrichia albicollis. Lineage (NCBI taxonomy): Eukaryota > Metazoa > Chordata > Aves > Passeriformes > Passerellidae > Zonotrichia > Zonotrichia albicollis. The sequence continues at coordinate 25,905,179 of NC_133860.1, forward strand.
TGCCGGTCACTGTGCTCTGCAGTGCGGCGGCTTCTGACAAAATGTTCCCGGGACCAGCACTTAGCTCCGGGGAGCTCCGTATCCTTCGTCTTTCCAGACTTTTGTGGTCTACATCATTGCAGAATGGTTTTCCACTATGTTAAGCAAGGAGAAACTGTGCCAGCACGGAAAACATCGCCCATCGTGTTTTACATTTTGAAGAGAGCTCTGCAGAAGTTTATGCACGAAGAAAAAGAAAGTTGTCGAAAACACCTTCCTTAAAAATGTTCATGTGTTTGGAAAAGGTAGGACAGTGGTAAGGTACTGTTTTCTATCAGATTGCAAGCTGTGCACACAATCCCAGGGTTGTGCAGCTTCATTCTTCACCTTTCCGAAGCAGCCGCTCTCTCCGGCTTCCGGAGGCGAAGAAGCGGCTTCTTCGAGCAAAGGCGATTGCGCCGGTCACAGTGCGCTGCAGTGCGGCAGCTTCTGCCGGAATGTGCCCGGGACAGGCGGTTAGCTCCGGGTACATCCATACAATCTTCTTTCTGGACTTTTGTGGTCTACATCATGCAAAAAACATTTCCCCTATGTCTGGCAAGGAGACACTGTGCCAACACAGAAAACATCTCCCTTCTTGTTTTACATGTTGCAGAGAGCTCTGCTGAAGTTTAAGCACGAAGAAAAAGAAAGTTGTTGAAAACACCTTCCAACCGAATGTTCATGTGTTTGGAAAAGGTAGGACAGTGGTAAGGTACTGTTTTCTATCAGTTTGCAAGCTGCGCACACTATCCCAGTGTTGTGCAGCTTCATTCTTCACCTTTCCGAAGCAGCCGCTCTTTTGGGCTCCCGGAGGCGAAGAAGCGGCTTCTTCGAGCAAAGGCGATTGTGCCGGTCACTGTGCTCTGCAGTGCGGCGGCTTCTGACAAAATGTTCCCGGGACCAGCACTTAGCTCCGGGGAGCTCCGTATCCTTCGTCTTTCCAGACTTTTGTGGTCTACATCATTGCAGAATGGTTTTCCACTATGTTAAGCAAGGAGAAACTGTGCCAGCACGGAAAACATCGCCCATCGTGTTTTACATTTTGAAGAGAGCTCTGCAGAAGTTTATGCACGAAGAAAAAGAAAGTTGTCCAAAACACCTTCCTTAAAAATGTTCATGTGTTTGGAAAAGGTAGGAGAGTGGTAAGGTACTGCTTTGGATCTGTTTGCAAGCTGCGCACACTATCCCAGTGTTGTGCAGCTTTATTCTCACCTGTCGGAAGCAGCCACTTTCTTGGGCTCCTGGAGGCGAAGAGGCTTCTTCGCGCAAAGGCGATTGTACCGGTCACTGTGCTCTGCAGTGCGGCGGCATCTGTCGAAATATGCCCGGGACCGGCGCTTAGCTCCGGGGACCTCCGTACTTTCGTCTTTCTGGACTTTTGTGGCCTACATCATTGCAGAAAGGTTTTCCACTATGTTAGGCAAGGAGAAACTGTGCCAGCACAGAAAACATCTCCCATCGTGTTTTACATGTTGCAGAGAGCTCTGCTGAAGTTTATGAACGAAGAAAAAGAAAGTTGTTGAAAACACCTTCCAACCGAATGTTCATGTGTTTGGAAAAGGTAGGAGAGTGGTAAGGTACTGCTTTCTATCAGTTTACAAGCTGCGCACACTATCCCAGTGTTGTGCAGCTTCATTCTTCACCTGTCTCAAGCAGCCACTCTCTTCGGCTCCTGGAGGCGAAAAGGCTTCTTCGCGCAAAGGCGATTGTGCCGGTCACAGTGCACTCCAGTGCGGCGGCTACTGACGAAATGTGCCCGGGACCGGCGCGCTTAGTTTCGGGGAGCTCCGTACTTTGGTCTTTAGCGTCATTTTTGGTCTACATCATTGCAGAAAGGTTTTCCACTATGTTAAGCAAGGAGAAACTGTGCCAGCACAGAAAACATCTCCCATCGTGTTTTATATGTTGAAGAGAGCTCTACAGAAGTTTATGCACGAAGAAAAACAAAGTTGTTGAAAACACCTTCCAACCGAATATTCATGTGTTTGGAAAATAAGAAGATTGGTAAGGTACTGTTTTCTATCAGATTGCAAGCTGCGCATACTATCCCAGTGTTGTGCAGCTTCATTCTTCACCTTTCCGAAGCAGCCGCTCTCTCAGGCTCCCGGAGGCGAAGAAGCGGCTTCTTCGAGTAAAGGCAATTGCACCCGTCACAGTGCACTCCAGTGCGGCGGCTTCTGCCGAAATGTGCCCGGGACCGGTGCTTAGCTCCGGGGAGATCCGTACTTTCGTCTTTATGGACTTTTGTGGCCTACATCATTGCAGAAAGGTTTTCCACTACGTTAGGCAAAGAGAAACTGTGCCAGCACAGAAAACATCTCCCATCGTGTTTTACATGTTGCAGAGAGCTCTGCAGCAGTTTATGCACGAAGAAAAAGAAAGTTGTCCAGAACACCTTCCAACGGAATGTTCATATGTCTGGAAAAGGTAGGACAGTGGTAAGGTACTGCTTTCTATCAGTTTGCAAGCTGCGCACACTATCCCAGTGTTGTGCAGCTTCATTCTTCACCATTCCGAAGCAGCCGCACTCTCCAGCTGCCGGAGGCGAAGATGCGGCTTCTTCGAGCAAAGACGATTGCGCCGGTCACAGTGCGCTGCAGTGCGGCAGCTTCTGCCGGAATGTGCCCGGGACCGGCGCTTAGCTCCGGGGAGCTCCGTATCCTTCGTCTTTAGCGACTTTTGTGGCCTACATCATTGCAGAAAGGTTTTCCACTACGTTAGGCAAAGAGAAACTGTGCCAGCACAGAAAACATCTCCCATCGTGTTTTACATGTTGCAGAGAGCTCTGCTGAAGTTTATGAACGAAGAAAAAGAAAGTTGTTGAAAACACCTTCCAACCGAATGTTCATGTGTTTGGAAAAGGTAGGACAGTGGTAAGGTACTGCTTTCTATCAGTTTGCAAGCTGCGCACACTATCCCAGTGTTGTGCAGCTTCATTCTTCACCATTCCGAAGCAGCCGCACTCTCCAGCTGCCGGAGGCGAAGATGCGGCTTCTTCGAGCAAAGGCGATTGCGCCGGACACAGTGCGCTGCGGTGCGGCAGCTTCTGCCGGAATGTGCCCGGGACCGGCGCTTAGCTCCGGGGAGCTCCGTATCCTTCGTCTTTAGCGTCTTTTGTCGTCTACATCATTGCAGAAAGGTTTTCCACTATGTTAAGCAAGGAGAAACTGTGCCAGCACAGAAAACATCTCCCATCGTGTTTTATATGTTGAAGAGAGCTCTGCTGAAGTTTATGCACGAAGAAAAAGAAAGTTGTCCAAAACACCTTCCAATCGAATGTTCATGTGTTTGGAAAAGGTAGGAGAGAAGTAAGGTACTGTTTTGGATCAGTTTGCAAGCTGCGCACACTATCCCAGTGTTGTGCAGCTTCATTCTTCACCTGTCTGAAGCAGCCACTCTCTTCGGCTCCTGGAGGCGAAGAGGCTTCTTCGCGCAAAGGCGATTGTGCCGGTCACTGTGCACTCCAGTGCGCCGGCTACTGACGAGATGTGCACCGGGACCGGCGCTTAGTTTCGGGGAGATCCGTACTTTCGTCTTTAGCGTCATTTTTGGTCTACATCATTGCAGAAAGGTTTTCCACTACGTTAGGCAAGGAGAAACTCTGCCAGCACAGAAAACATCTTCCATGGTGTTTTACATCTTGCAGAGAGCTCTGCAGAAGTTTATGAACGAAGAAAGAGAAGGTTGTTGAAAGCACCTTCCAACTGATTGGTCATGTGTTTGGAAAAGGTAGGACAGTGGTAAGGTACTGTTTTCTATCAGTTTGCAAGCTGCGCACACTATCCCAGTGTTGTGCAGCTTCATTCTTCACCTGTCTGAAGCAGCCACTCTCTTCGGCTCCTGGAGGCGAAGATGCGGCTTCTTCGAGCAAAGGCGATTGCGCCGGTCACAGTGCGCTGCAGTGCGGCAGCTTCTGCCGGAATGTGCCCGGGACAGGCGGTTAGGTCCGGGTACATCCATACAATCTTCTTTCTGGACTTTTGTGGTCTACATCATGCAAAAAACATTTCCCCTATGTCTGGCAAGGAGACACTGTGCCAACACAGAAAACATCTCCCTTCTTGTTTTACATGTTGCAGAGAGCTCTGCAGAAGTTTAAGCACGAAGAAAAAGAAAGTTGTTGAAAACACCTTCCAACCGAATGTTCATGTGTTTGGAAAAGGTAGGACAGTGGTAAGGTACTGTTTTCTATCAGTTTGCAAGCTGCGCACACTATCCCAGTGTTGTGCAGCTTCATTCTTCACCTTTCCGAAGCAGCCGCTCTTTTGGGCTCCCGGAGGCGAAGAAGCGGCTTCTTCGAGCAAAGGCGATTGTGCCGGTCACTGTGCTCTGCAGTGCGGCGGCTACTGACGAAATGTGCCCGGGACCGGCGCGCTTAGTTTCGGGGAGCCCGTACTTTCGTCTTTAGCGTCATTTTTGGTCTACATCATTGCAGAAAGGTTTTCCACTATGTTAAGCAAGGAGAAACTGTGCCAGCACAGAAAACATCTCCCATCGTGTTTTACATGTTGCAGAGAGCTCTGCTGAAGTTTATGCACGAAGAAAAAGAAAGTTGTCCAGAACACCTTCCAACGGAATGTTCATATGTTTGGAAAAGGTAGCAAAGTGGTAAGGTACTGCTTTCTATTAGATTGCAAGATGCGCACACTATCCCAGTGTTGTGCAGCTTCATTCTTCACCATTCCGAAGCAGCCGCTCTTTTGGGCTCCCGGAGGCGAAGAAGCGGCTTCTTCGAGCAAAGGCGATTGTGCCGGTCACTGTGCTCTGCAGTGCGGCGGCTTCTGACAAAATGTTCCCGGGACCAGCACTTAGCTCCTGGGAGCTCCGTATCCTTCGTCTTTCCAGACTTTTGTGGTCTACATCATTGCAGAATGGTTTTCCACTATGTTAAGCAAGGAGAAACTGTGCCAGCACGGAAAACATCGCCCATCGTGTTTTACATTTTGAAGAGAGCTCTGCAGAAGTTTATGCACGAAGAAAAAGAAAGTTGTCGAAAACACCTTCCTTAAAAATGTTCATGTGTTTGGAAAAGGTAGGAGAGTGGTAAGGTACTGTTTTCTATCAGATTGCAAGCTGTGCACACAATCCCAGGGTTGTGCAGCTTCATTCTTCACCTTTCCGAAGCAGCCGCTCTCTCCGGCTTCCGGAGGCGAAGAAGCGGCTTCTTCGAGCAAAGGCGATTGCGCCGGTCACAGTGCGCTGCAGTGCGGCAGCTTCTGCCGGAATGTGCCCGGGACAGGCGGTTAGCTCCGGGTACATCCATACAATCTTCTTTCTGGACTTTTGTGGTCTACATCATGCAAAAAACATTTCCCCTATGTCTGGCAAGGAGACACTGTGCCAACACAGAAAACATCTCCCTTCTTGTTTTACATGTTGCAGAGAGCTCTGCAGAAGTTTAAGCACGAAGAAAAAGAAAGTTGTTGAAAACACCTTCCAACCGAATGTTCATGTGTTTGGAAAAGGTAGGACAGTGGTAAGGTACTGTTTTCTATCAGTTTGCAAGCTGCGCACACTATCCCAGTGTTGTGCAGCTTCATTCTTCACCTTTCCGAAGCAGCCGCTCTTTTGGGCTCCCGGAGGCGAAGAAGCGGCTTCTTCGAGCAAAGGCGATTGTGCCGGTCACTGTGCTCTGCAGTGCGGCGGCTTCTGACAAAATGTTCCCGGGACCAGCACTTAGCTCCGGGGAGCTCCGTATCCTTCGTCTTTCCAGACTTTTGTGGTCTACATCATTGCAGAATGGTTTTCCACTATGTTAAGCAAGGAGAAACTGTGCCAGCACGGAAAACATCGCCCATCGTGTTTTACATTTTGAAGAGAGCTCTGCAGAAGTTTATGCACGAAGAAAAAGAAAGTTGTCCAAAACACCTTCCTTAAAAATGTTCATGTGTTTGGAAAAGGTAGGAGAGTGGTAAGGTACTGCTTTGGATCTGTTTGCAAGCTGCGCACACTATCCCAGTGTTGTGCAGCTTTATTCTCACCTGTCGGAAGCAGCCACTTTCTTGGGCTCCTGGAGGCGAAGAGGCTTCTTCGCGCAAAGGCGATTGTACCGGTCACTGTGCTCTGCAGTGCGGCGGCATCTGTCGAAATATGCCCGGGACCGGCGCTTAGCTCCGGGGACCTCCGTACTTTCGTCTTTCTGGACTTTTGTGGCCTACATCATTGCAGAAAGGTTTTCCACTATGTTAGGCAAGGAGAAACTGTGCCAGCACAGAAAACATCTCCCATCGTGTTTTACATGTTGCAGAGAGCTCTGCTGAAGTTTATGAACGAAGAAAAAGAAAGTTGTTGAAAACACCTTCCAACCGAATGTTCATGTGTTTGGAAAAGGTAGGACAGTGGTAAGGTACTGCTTTCTATCAGTTTGCAAGCTGCGCACACTATCCCAGTGTTGTGCAGCTTCATTCTTCACCATTCCGAAGCAGCCGCACTCTCCAGCTGCCGGAGGCGAAGATGCGGCTTCTTCGAGCAAAGGCGATTGCGCCGGACACAGTGCGCTGCGGTGCGGCAGCTTCTGCCGGAATGTGCCCGGGACCGGCGCTTAGCTCCGGGGAGCTCCGTATCCTTCGTCTTTAGCGTCTTTTGTCGTCTACATCATTGCAGAAAGGTTTTCCACTATGTTAAGCAAGGAGAAACTGTGCCAGCACAGAAAACATCTCCCATCGTGTTTTATATGTTGCAGAGAGCTCTGCTGAAGTTTATGCACGAAGAAAAAGAAAGTTGTCCAAAACACCTTCCAATCGAATGTTCATGTGTTTGGAAAAGGTAGGAGAGAAGTAAGGTACTGTTTTGGATCAGTTTGCAAGCTGCGCACACTATCCCAGTGTTGTGCAGCTTCATTCTTCACCTGTCTGAAGCAGCCACTCTCTTCGGCTCCTGGAGGCGAAGAGGCTTCTTCGCGCAAAGGCGATTGTGCCGGTCACTGTGCACTCCAGTGCGCCGGCTACTGACGAGATGTGCACCGGGACCGGCGCTTAGTTTCGGGGAGATCCGTACTTTCGTCTTTAGCGTCATTTTTGGTCTACATCATTGCAGAAAGGTTTTCCACTACGTTAGGCAAGGAGAAACTCTGCCAGCACAGAAAACATCTTCCATGGTGTTTTACATCTTGCAGAGAGCTCTGCAGAAGTTTATGAACGAAGAAAGAGAAGGTTGTTGAAAGCACCTTCCAACTGATTGGTCATGTGTTTGGAAAAGGTAGGACAGTGGTAAGGTACTGTTTTCTATCAGTTTGCAAGCTGCGCACACTATCCCAGTGTTGTGCAGCTTCATTCTTCACCTGTCTGAAGCAGCCACTCTCTTCGGCTCCTGGAGGCGAAGAAGCGGCTTCTTCGCGCAAAGGCGATTGTGCCGGTCACAGTGCACTCCAGTGCGGCGGCTACTGACGAAATGTGCCCGGGACCGGCGCGCTTAGTTTCGGGGAGCCCGTACTTTCGTCTTTAGCGTCATTTTTGGTCTACATCATTGCAGAAAGGTTTTCCACTATGTTAAGCAAGGAGAAACTGTGCCAGCACAGAAAACATCTCCCATCGTGTTTTACATGTTGCAGAGAGCTCTGCTGAAGTTTATGCACGAAGAAAAAGAAAGTTGTCCAGAACACCTTCCAACGGAATGTTCATATGTTTGGAAAAGGTAGCAAAGTGGTAAGGTACTGCTTTCTATTAGATTGCAAGATGCGCACACTATCCCAGTGTTGTGCAGCTTCATTCTTCACCATTCCGAAGCAGCCGCTCTTTTGGGCTCCCGGAGGCGAAGAAGCGGCTTCTTCGAGCAAAGGCGATTGTGCCGGTCACTGTGCTCTGCAGTGCGGCGGCTTCTGACAAAATGTTCCCGGGACCAGCACTTAGCTCCTGGGAGCTCCGTATCCTTCGTCTTTCCAGACTTTTGTGGTCTACATCATTGCAGAATGGTTTTCCACTATGTTAAGCAAGGAGAAACTGTGCCAGCACGGAAAACATCGCCCATCGTGTTTTACATTTTGAAGAGAGCTCTGCAGAAGTTTATGCACGAAGAAAAAGAAAGTTGTCGAAAACACCTTCCTTAAAAATGTTCATGTGTTTGGAAAAGGTAGGACAGTGGTAAGGTACTGTTTTCTATCAGATTGCAAGCTGTGCACACAATCCCAGGGTTGTGCAGCTTCATTCTTCACCTTTCCGAAGCAGCCGCTCTCTCCGGCTTCCGGAGGCGAAGAAGCGGCTTCTTCGAGCAAAGGCGATTGCGCCGGTCACAGTGCGCTGCAGTGCGGCAGCTTCTGCCGGAATGTGCCCGGGACAGGCGGTTAGCTCCGGGTACATCCATACAATCTTCTTTCTGGACTTTTGTGGTCTACATCATGCAAAAAACATTTCCCCTATGTCTGGCAAGGAGACACTGTGCCAACACAGAAAACATCTCCCTTCTTGTTTTACATGTTGCAGAGAGCTCTGCAGAAGTTTAAGCACGAAGAAAAAGAAAGTTGTTGAAAACACCTTCCAACCGAATGTTCATGTGTTTGGAAAAGGTAGGACAGTGGTAAGGTACTGTTTTCTATCAGTTTGCAAGCTGCGCACACTATCCCAGTGTTGTGCAGCTTCATTCTTCACCTTTCCGAAGCAGCCGCTCTTTTGGGCTCCCGGAGGCGAAGAAGCGGCTTCTTCGAGCAAAGGCGATTGTGCCGGTCACTGTGCTCTGCAGTGCGGCGGCTTCTGACAAAATGTTCCCGGGACCAGCACTTAGCTCCGGGGAGCTCCGTATCCTTCGTCTTTCCAGACTTTTGTGGTCTACATCATTGCAGAATGGTTTTCCACTATGTTAAGCAAGGAGAAACTGTGCCAGCACGGAAAACATCGCCCATCGTGTTTTACATTTTGAAGAGAGCTCTGCAGAAGTTTATGCACGAAGAAAAAGAAAGTTGTCCAAAACACCTTCCTTAAAAATGTTCATGTGTTTGGAAAAGGTAGGAGAGTGGTAAGGTACTGCTTTGGATCTGTTTGCAAGCTGCGCACACTATCCCAGTGTTGTGCAGCTTTATTCTCACCTGTCGGAAGCAGCCACTTTCTTGGGCTCCTGGAGGCGAAGAGGCTTCTTCGCGCAAAGGCGATTGTACCGGTCACTGTGCTCTGCAGTGCGGCGGCATCTGTCGAAATATGCCCGGGACCGGCGCTTAGCTCCGGGGACCTCCGTACTTTCGTCTTTCTGGACTTTTGTGGCCTACATCATTGCAGAAAGGTTTTCCACTATGTTAGGCAAGGAGAAACTGTGCCAGCACAGAAAACATCTCCCATCGTGTTTTACATGTTGCAGAGAGCTCTGCTGAAGTTTATGAACGAAGAAAAAGAAAGTTGTTGAAAACACCTTCCAACCGAATGTTCATGTGTTTGGAAAAGGTAGGAGAGTGGTAAGGTACTGCTTTCTATCAGTTTACAAGCTGCGCACACTATCCCAGTGTTGTGCAGCTTCATTCTTCACCTGTCTCAAGCAGCCACTCTCTTCGGCTCCTGGAGGCGAAAAGGCTTCTTCGCGCAAAGGCGATTGTGCCGGTCACAGTGCACTCCAGTGCGGCGGCTACTGACGAAATGTGCCCGGGACCGGCGCGCTTAGTTTCGGGGAGCTCCGTACTTTGGTCTTTAGCGTCATTTTTGGTCTACATCATTGCAGAAAGGTTTTCCACTATGTTAAGCAAGGAGAAACTGTGCCAGCACAGAAAACATCTCCCATCGTGTTTTATATGTTGAAGAGAGCTCTACAGAAGTTTATGCACGAAGAAAAACAAAGTTGTTGAAAACACCTTCCAACCGAATATTCATGTGTTTGGAAAATAAGAAGATTGGTAAGGTACTGTTTTCTATCAGATTGCAAGCTGCGCATACTATCCCAGTGTTGTGCAGCTTCATTCTTCACCTTTCCGAAGCAGCCGCTCTCTCAGGCTCCCGGATGCGAAGAAGCGGCTTCTTCGAGTAAAGGCAATTGCACCCGTCACAGTGCACTCCAGTGCGGCGGCTTCTGCCGAAATGTGCCCGGGACCGGTGCTTAGCTCCGGGGAGATCCGTACTTTCGTCTTTATGGACTTTTGTGGCCTACATCATTGCAGAAAGGTTTTCCACTACGTTAGGCAAAGAGAAACTGTGCCAGCACAGAAAACATCTCCCATCGTGTTTTACATGTTGCAGAGAGCTCTGCAGCAGTTTATGCACGAAGAAAAAGAAAGTTGTCCAGAACACCTTCCAACGGAATGTTCATATGTCTGGAAAAGGTAGGACAGTGGTAAGGTACTGCTTTCTATCAGTTTGCAAGCTGCGCACACTATCCCAGTGTTGTGCAGCTTCATTCTTCACCATTCCGAAGCAGCCGCACTCTCCAGCTGCCGGAGGCGAAGATGCGGCTTCTTCGAGCAAAGACGATTGCGCCGGTCACAGTGCGCTGCAGTGCGGCAGCTTCTGCCGGAATGTGCCCGGGACCGGCGCTTAGCTCCGGGGAGCTCCGTATCCTTCGTCTTTAGCGACTTTTGTGGCCTACATCATTGCAGAAAGGTTTTCCACTACGTTAGGCAAAGAGAAACTGTGCCAGCACAGAAAACATCTCCCATCGTGTTTTACATGTTGCAGAGAGCTCTGCTGAAGTTTATGAACGAAGAAAAAGAAAGTTGTTGAAAACACCTTCCAACCGAATGTTCATGTGTTTGGAAAAGGTAGGACAGTGGTAAGGTACTGCTTTCTATCAGTTTGCAAGCTGCGCACACTATCCCAGTGTTGTGCAGCTTCATTCTTCACCATTCCGAAGCAGCCGCACTCTCCAGCTGCCGGAGGCGAAGATGCGGCTTCTTCGAGCAAAGGCGATTGCGCCGGACACAGTGCGCTGCGGTGCGGCAGCTTCTGCCGGAATGTGCCCGGGACCGGCGCTTAGCTCCGGGGAGCTCCGTATCCTTCGTCTTTAGCGTCTTTTGTCGTCTACATCATTGCAGAAAGGTTTTCCACTATGTTAAGCAAGGAGAAACTGTGCCAGCACAGAAAACATCTCCCATCGTGTTTTATATGTTGAAGAGAGCTCTGCTGAAGTTTATGCACGAAGAAAAAGAAAGTTGTCCAAAACACCTTCCAATCGAATGTTCATGTGTTTGGAAAAGGTAGGAGAGAAGTAAGGTACTGTTTTGGATCAGTTTGCAAGCTGCGCACACTATCCCAGTGTTGTGCAGCTTCATTCTTCACCTGTCTGAAGCAGCCACTCTCTTCGGCTCCTGGAGGCGAAGAGGCTTCTTCGCGCAAAGGCGATTGTGCCGGTCACTGTGCACTCCAGTGCGCCGGCTACTGACGAGATGTGCACCGGGACCGGCGCTTAGTTTCGGGGAGATCCGTACTTTCGTCTTTAGCGTCATTTTTGGTCTACATCATTGCAGAAAGGTTTTCCACTACGTTAGGCAAGGAGAAACTCTGCCAGCACAGAAAACATCTTCCATGGTGTTTTACATCTTGCAGAGAGCTCTGCAGAAGTTTATGAACGAAGAAAGAGAAGGTTGTTGAAAGCACCTTCCAACTGATTGGTCATGTGTTTGGAAAAGGTAGGACAGTGGTAAGGTACTGTTTTCTATCAGTTTGCAAGCTGCGCACACTATCCCAGTGTTGTGCAGCTTCATTCTTCACCTGTCTGAAGCAGCCACTCTCTTCGGCTCCTGGAGGCGAAGATGCGGCTTCTTCGAGCAAAGGCGATTGCGCCGGTCACAGTGCGCTGCAGTGCGGCAGCTTCTGCCGGAATGTGCCCGGGACAGGCGGTTAGGTCCGGGTACATCCATACAATCTTCTTTCTGGACTTTTGTGGTCTACATCATGCAAAAAACATTTCCCCTATGTCTGGCAAGGAGACACTGTGCCAACACAGAAAACATCTCCCTTCTTGTTTTACATGTTGCAGAGAGCTCTGCAGAAGTTTAAGCACGAAGAAAAAGAAAGTTGTTGAAAACACCTTCCAACCGAATGTTCATGTGTTTGGAAAAGGTAGGACAGTGGTAAGGTACTGTTTTCTATCAGTTTGCAAGCTGCGCACACTATCCCAGTGTTGTGCAGCTTCATTCTTCACCTTTCCGAAGCAGCCGCTCTTTTGGGCTCCCGGAGGCGAAGAAGCGGCTTCTTCGAGCAAAGGCGATTGTGCCGGTCACTGTGCTCTGCAGTGCGGCGGCTACTGACGAAATGTGCCCGGGACCGGCGCGCTTAGTTTCGGGGAGCCCGTACTTTCGTCTTTAGCGTCATTTTTGGTCTACATCATTGCAGAAAGGTTTTCCACTATGTTAAGCAAGGAGAAACTGTGCCAGCACAGAAAACATCTCCCATCGTGTTTTACATGTTGCAGAGAGCTCTGCTGAAGTTTATGCACGAAGAAAAAGAAAGTTGTCCAGAACACCTTCCAACGGAATGTTCATATGTTTGGAAAAGGTAGCAAAGTGGTAAGGTACTGCTTTCTATTAGATTGCAAGATGCGCACACTATCCCAGTGTTGTGCAGCTTCATTCTTCACCATTCCGAAGCAGCCGCTCTTTTGGGCTCCCGGAGGCGAAGAAGCGGCTTCTTCGAGCAAAGGCGATTGTGCCGGTCACTGTGCTCTGCAGTGCGGCGGCTTCTGACAAAATGTTCCCGGGACCAGCACTTAGCTCCTGGGAGCTCCGTATCCTTCGTCTTTCCAGACTTTTGTGGTCTACATCATTGCAGAATGGTTTTCCACTATGTTAAGCAAGGAGAAACTGTGCCAGCACGGAAAACATCGCCCATCGTGTTTTACATTTTGAAGAGAGCTCTGCAGAAGTTTATGCACGAAGAAAAAGAAAGTTGTCGAAAACACCTTCCTTAAAAATGTTCATGTGTTTGGAAAAGGTAGGAGAGTGGTAAGGTACTGTTTTCTATCAGATTGCAAGCTGTGCACACAATCCCAGGGTTGTGCAGCTTCATTCTTCACCTTTCCGAAGCAGCCGCTCTCTCCGGCTTCCGGAGGCGAAGAAGCGGCTTCTTCGAGCAAAGGCGATTGCGCCGGTCACAGTGCGCTGCAGTGCGGCAGCTTCTGCCGGAATGTGCCCGGGACAGGCGGTTAGCTCCGGGTACATCCATACAATCTTCTTTCTGGACTTTTGTGGTCTACATCATGCAAAAAACATTTCCCCTATGTCTGGCAAGGAGACACTGTGCCAACACAGAAAACATCTCCCTTCTTGTTTTACATGTTGCAGAGAGCTCTGCAGAAGTTTAAGCACGAAGAAAAAGAAAGTTGTTGAAAACACCTTCCAACCGAATGTTCATGTGTTTGGAAAAGGTAGGACAGTGGTAAGGTACTGTTTTCTATCAGTTTGCAAGCTGCGCACACTATCCCAGTGTTGTGCAGCTTCATTCTTCACCTTTCCGAAGCAGCCGCTCTTTTGGGCTCCCGGAGGCGAAGAAGCGGCTTCTTCGAGCAAAGGCGATTGTGCCGGTCACTGTGCTCTGCAGTGCGGCGGCTTCTGACAAAATGTTCCCGGGACCAGCACTTAGCTCCGGGGAGCTCCGTATCCTTCGTCTTTCCAGACTTTTGTGGTCTACATCATTGCAGAATGGTTTTCCACTATGTTAAGCAAGGAGAAACTGTGCCAGCACGGAAAACATCGCCCATCGTGTTTTACATTTTGAAGAGAGCTCTGCAGAAGTTTATGCACGAAGAAAAAGAAAGTTGTCCAAAACACCTTCCTTAAAAATGTTCATGTGTTTGGAAAAGGTAGGAGAGTGGTAAGGTACTGCTTTGGATCTGTTTGCAAGCTGCGCACACTATCCCAGTGTTGTGCAGCTTTATTCTCACCTGTCGGAAGCAGCCACTTTCTTGGGCTCCTGGAGGCGAAGAGGCTTCTTCGCGCAAAGGCGATTGTACCGGTCACTGTGCTCTGCAGTGCGGCGGCATCTGTCGAAATATGCCCGGGACCGGCGCTTAGCTCCGGGGACCTCCGTACTTTCGTCTTTCTGGACTTTTGTGGCCTACATCATTGCAGAAAGGTTTTCCACTATGTTAGGCAAGGAGAAACTGTGCCAGCACAGAAAACATCTCCCATCGTGTTTTACATGTTGCAGAGAGCTCTGCTGAAGTTTATGAACGAAGAAAAAGAAAGTTGTTGAAAACACCTTCCAACCGAATGTTCATGTGTTTGGAAAAGGTAGGACAGTGGTAAGGTACTGCTTTCTATCAGTTTGCAAGCTGCGCACACTATCCCAGTGTTGTGCAGCTTCATTCTTCACCATTCCGAAGCAGCCGCACTCTCCAGCTGCCGGAGGCGAAGATGCGGCTTCTTCGAGCAAAGGCGATTGCGCCGGACACAGTGCGCTGCGGTGCGGCAGCTTCTGCCGGAATGTGCCCGGGACCGGCGCTTAGCTCCGGGGAGCTCCGTATCCTTCGTCTTTAGCGTCTTTTGTCGTCTACATCATTGCAGAAAGGTTTTCCACTATGTTAAGCAAGGAGAAACTGTGCCAGCACAGAAAACATCTCCCATCGTGTTTTATATGTTGCAGAGAGCTCTGCTGAAGTTTATGCACGAAGAAAAAGAAAGTTGTCCAAAACACCTTCCAATCGAATGTTCATGTGTTTGGAAAAGGTAGGAGAGAAGTAAGGTACTGTTTTGGATCAGTTTGCAAGCTGCGCACACTATCCCAGTGTTGTGCAGCTTCATTCTTCACCTGTCTGAAGCAGCCACTCTCTTCGGCTCCTGGAGGCGAAGAGGCTTCTTCGCGCAAAGGCGATTGTGCCGGTCACTGTGCACTCCAGTGCGCCGGCTACTGACGAGATGTGCACCGGGACCGGCGCTTAGTTTCGGGGAGATCCGTACTTTCGTCTTTAGCGTCATTTTTGGTCTACATCATTGCAGAAAGGTTTTCCACTACGTTAGGCAAGGAGAAACTCTGCCAGCACAGAAAACATCTTCCATGGTGTTTTACATCTTGCAGAGAGCTCTGCAGAAGTTTATGAACGAAGAAAGAGAAGGTTGTTGAAAGCACCTTCCAACTGATTGGTCATGTGTTTGGAAAAGGTAGGACAGTGGTAAGGTACTGTTTTCTATCAGTTTGCAAGCTGCGCACACTATCCCAGTGTTGTGCAGCTTCATTCTTCACCTGTCTGAAGCAGCCACTCTCTTCGGCTCCTGGAGGCGAAGATGCGGCTTCTTCGAGCAAAGGCGATTGCGCCGGTCACAGTGCGCTGCAGTGCGGCAGCTTCTGCCGGAATGTGCCCGGGACAGGCGGTTAGGTCCGGGTACATCCATACAATCTTCTTTCTGGACTTTTGTGGTCTACATCATGCAAAAAACATTTCCCCTATGTCTGGCAAGGAGACACTGTGCCAACACAGAAAACATCTCCCTTCTTGTTTTACATGTTGCAGAGAGCTCTGCAGAAGTTTAAGCACGAAGAAAAAGAAAGTTGTTGAAAACACCTTCCAACCGAATGTTCATGTGTTTGGAAAAGGTAGGACAGTGGTAAGGTACTGTTTTCTATCAGTTTGCAAGCTGCGCACACTATCCCAGTGTTGTGCAGCTTCATTCTTCACCTTTCCGAAGCAGCCGCTCTTTTGGGCTCCCGGAGGCGAAGAAGCGGCTTCTTCGAGCAAAGGCGATTGTGCCGGTCACTGTGCTCTGCAGTGCGGCGGCTACTGACGAAATGTGCCCGGGACCGGCGCGCTTAGTTTCGGGGAGCCCGTACTTTCGTCTTTAGCGTCATTTTTGGTCTACATCATTGCAGAAAGGTTTTCCACTATGTTAAGCAAGGAGAAACTGTGCCAGCACAGAAAACATCTCCCATCGTGTTTTACATGTTGCAGAGAGCTCTGCTGAAGTTTATGCACGAAGAAAAAGAAAGTTGTCCAGAACACCTTCCAACGGAATGTTCATATGTTTGGAAAAGGTAGCAAAGTGGTAAGGTACTGCTTTCTATTAGATTGCAAGATGCGCACACTATCCCAGTGTTGTGCAGCTTCATTCTTCACCATTCCGAAGCAGCCGCTCTTTTGGGCTCCCGGAGGCGAAGAAGCGGCTTCTTCGAGCAAAGGCGATTGTGCCGGTCACTGTGCTCTGCAGTGCGGCGGCTTCTGACAAAATGTTCCCGGGACCAGCACTTAGCTCCTGGGAGCTCCGTATCCTTCGTCTTTCCAGACTTTTGTGGTCTACATCATTGCAGAATGGTTTTCCACTATGTTAAGCAAGGAGAAACTGTGCCAGCACGGAAAACATCGCCCATCGTGTTTTACATTTTGAAGAGAGCTCTGCAGAAGTTTATGCACGAAGAAAAAGAAAGTTGTCGAAAACACCTTCCTTAAAAATGTTCATGTGTTTGGAAAAGGTAGGAGAGTGGTAAGGTACTGTTTTCTATCAGATTGCAAGCTGTGCACACAATCCCAGGGTTGTGCAGCTTCATTCTTCACCTTTCCGAAGCAGCCGCTCTCTCCGGCTTCCGGAGGCGAAGAAGCGGCTTCTTCGAGCAAAGGCGATTGCGCCGGTCACAGTGCGCTGCAGTGCGGCAGCTTCTGCCGGAATGTGCCCGGGACAGGCGGTTAGCTCCGGGTACATCCATACAATCTTCTTTCTGGACTTTTGTGGTCTACATCATGCAAAAAACATTTCCCCTATGTCTGGCAAGGAGACACTGTGCCAACACAGAAAACATCTCCCTTCTTGTTTTACATGTTGCAGAGAGCTCTGCAGAAGTTTAAGCACGAAGAAAAAGAAAGTTGTTGAAAACACCTTCCAACCGAATGTTCATGTGTTTGGAAAAGGTAGGACAGTGGTAAGGTACTGTTTTCTATCAGTTTGCAAGCTGCGCACACTATCCCAGTGTTGTGCAGCTTCATTCTTCACCTTTCCGAAGCAGCCGCTCTTTTGGGCTCCCGGAGGCGAAGAAGCGGCTTCTTCGAGCAAAGGCGATTGTGCCGGTCACTGTGCTCTGCAGTGCGGCGGCTTCTGACAAAATGTTCCCGGGACCAGCACTTAGCTCCGGGGAGCTCCGTATCCTTCGTCTTTCCAGACTTTTGTGGTCTACATCATTGCAGAATGGTTTTCCACTATGTTAAGCAAGGAGAAACTGTGCCAGCACGGAAAACATCGCCCATCGTGTTTTACATTTTGAAGAGAGCTCTGCAGAAGTTTATGCACGAAGAAAAAGAAAGTTGTCCAAAACACCTTCCTTAAAAATGTTCATGTGTTTGGAAAAGGTAGGAGAGTGGTAAGGTACTGCTTTGGATCTGTTTGCAAGCTGCGCACACTATCCCAGTGTTGTGCAGCTTTATTCTCACCTGTCGGAAGCAGCCACTTTCTTGGGCTCCTGGAGGCGAAGAGGCTTCTTCGCGCAAAGGCGATTGTACCGGTCACTGTGCTCTGCAGTGCGGCGGCATCTGTCGAAATATGCCCGGGACCGGCGCTTAGCTCCGGGGACCTCCGTACTTTCGTCTTTCTGGACTTTTGTGGCCTACATCATTGCAGAAAGGTTTTCCACTATGTTAGGCAAGGAGAAACTGTGCCAGCACAGAAAACATCTCCCATCGTGTTTTACATGTTGCAGAGAGCTCTGCTGAAGTTTATGAACGAAGAAAAAGAAAGTTGTTGAAAACACCTTCCAACCGAATGTTCATGTGTTTGGAAAAGGTAGGACAGTGGTAAGGTACTGCTTTCTATCAGTTTGCAAGCTGCGCACACTATCCCAGTGTTGTGCAGCTTCATTCTTCACCATTCCGAAGCAGCCGCACTCTCCAGCTGCCGGAGGCGAAGATGCGGCTTCTTCGAGCAAAGGCGATTGCGCCGGACACAGTGCGCTGCGGTGCGGCAGCTTCTGCCGGAATGTGCCCGGGACCGGCGCTTAGCTCCGGGGAGCTCCGTATCCTTCGTCTTTAGCGTCTTTTGTCGTCTACATCATTGCAGAAAGGTTTTCCACTATGTTAAGCAAGGAGAAACTGTGCCAGCACAGAAAACATCTCCCATCGTGTTTTATATGTTGCAGAGAGCTCTGCTGAAGTTTATGCACGAAGAAAAAGAAAGTTGTCCAAAACACCTTCCAATCGAATGTTCATGTGTTTGGAAAAGGTAGGAGAGAAGTAAGGTACTGTTTTGGATCAGTTTGCAAGCTGCGCACACTATCCCAGTGTTGTGCAGCTTCATTCTTCACCTGTCTGAAGCAGCCACTCTCTTCGGCTCCTGGAGGCGAAGAGGCTTCTTCGCGCAAAGGCGATTGTGCCGGTCACTGTGCACTCCAGTGCGCCGGCTACTGACGAGATGTGCACCGGGACCGGCGCTTAGTTTCGGGGAGATCCGTACTTTCGTCTTTAGCGTCATTTTTGGTCTACATCATTGCAGAAAGGTTTTCCACTACGTTAGGCAAGGAGAAACTCTGCCAGCACAGAAAACATCTTCCATGGTGTTTTACATCTTGCAGAGAGCTCTGCAGAAGTTTATGAACGAAGAAAGAGAAGGTTGTTGAAAGCACCTTCCAACTGATTGGTCATGTGTTTGGAAAAGGTAGGACAGTGGTAAGGTACTGTTTTCTATCAGTTTGCAAGCTGCGCACACTATCCCAGTGTTGTGCAGCTTCATTCTTCACCTGTCTGAAGCAGCCACTCTCTTCGGCTCCTGGAGGCGAAGAAGCGGCTTCTTCGCGCAAAGGCGATTGTGCCGGTCACAGTGCACTCCAGTGCGGCGGCTACTGACGAAATGTGCCCGGGACCGGCGCGCTTAGTTTCGGGGAGCCCGTACTTTCGTCTTTAGCGTCATTTTTGGTCTACATCATTGCAGAAAGGTTTTCCACTATGTTAAGCAAGGAGAAACTGTGCCAGCACAGAAAACATCTCCCATCGTGTTTTACATGTTGCAGAGAGCTCTGCTGAAGTTTATGCACGAAGAAAAAGAAAGTTGTCCAGAACACCTTCCAACGGAATGTTCATATGTTTGGAAAAGGTAGCAAAGTGGTAAGGTACTGCTTTCTATTAGATTGCAAGATGCGCACACTATCCCAGTGTTGTGCAGCTTCATTCTTCACCATTCCGAAGCAGCCGCTCTTTTGGGCTCCCGGAGGCGAAGAAGCGGCTTCTTCGAGCAAAGGCGATTGTGCCGGTCACTGTGCTCTGCAGTGCGGCGGCTTCTGACAAAATGTTCCCGGGACCAGCACTTAGCTCCTGGGAGCTCCGTATCCTTCGTCTTTCCAGACTTTTGTGGTCTACATCATTGCAGAATGGTTTTCCACTATGTTAAGCAAGGAGAAACTGTGCCAGCACGGAAAACATCGCCCATCGTGTTTTACATTTTGAAGAGAGCTCTGCAGAAGTTTATGCACGAAGAAAAAGAAAGTTGTCGAAAACACCTTCCTTAAAAATGTTCATGTGTTTGGAAAAGGTAGGACAGTGGTAAGGTACTGTTTTCTATCAGATTGCAAGCTGTGCACACAATCCCAGGGTTGTGCAGCTTCATTCTTCACCTTTCCGAAGCAGCCGCTCTCTCCGGCTTCCGGAGGCGAAGAAGCGGCTTCTTCGAGCAAAGGCGATTGCGCCGGTCACAGTGCGCTGCAGTGCGGCAGCTTCTGCCGGAATGTGCCCGGGACAGGCGGTTAGCTCCGGGTACATCCATACAATCTTCTTTCTGGACTTTTGTGGTCTACATCATGCAAAAAACATTTCCCCTATGTCTGGCAAGGAGACACTGTGCCAACACAGAAAACATCTCCCTTCTTGTTTTACATGTTGCAGAGAGCTCTGCAGAAGTTTAAGCACGAAGAAAAAGAAAGTTGTTGAAAACACCTTCCAACCGAATGTTCATGTGTTTGGAAAAGGTAGGACAGTGGTAAGGTACTGTTTTCTATCAGTTTGCAAGCTGCGCACACTATCCCAGTGTTGTGCAGCTTCATTCTTCACCTTTCCGAAGCAGCCGCTCTTTTGGGCTCCCGGAGGCGAAGAAGCGGCTTCTTCGAGCAAAGGCGATTGTGCCGGTCACTGTGCTCTGCAGTGCGGCGGCTTCTGACAAAATGTTCCCGGGACCAGCACTTAGCTCCGGGGAGCTCCGTATCCTTCGTCTTTCCAGACTTTTGTGGTCTACATCATTGCAGAATGGTTTTCCACTATGTTAAGCAAGGAGAAACTGTGCCAGCACGGAAAACATCGCCCATCGTGTTTTACATTTTGAAGAGAGCTCTGCAGAAGTTTATGCACGAAGAAAAAGAAAGTTGTCCAAAACACCTTCCTTAAAAATGTTCATGTGTTTGGAAAAGGTAGGAGAGTGGTAAGGTACTGCTATGGATCTGTTTGCAAGCTGCGCACACTATCCCAGTGTTGTGCAGCTTTATTCTCACCTGTCGGAAGCAGCCACTTTCTTGGGCTCCTGGAGGCGAAGAGGCTTCTTCGCGCAAAGGCGATTGTACCGGTCACTGTGCTCTGCAGTGCGGCGGCATCTGTCGAAATATGCCCGGGACCGGCGCTTAGCTCCGGGGACCTCCGTACTTTCGTCTTTCTGGACTTTTGTGGCCTACATCATTGCAGAAAGGTTTTCCACTATGTTAGGCAAGGAGAAACTGTGCCAGCACAGAAAACATCTCCCATCGTGTTTTACATGTTGCAGAGAGCTCTGCTGAAGTTTATGAACGAAGAAAAAGAAAGTTGTTGAAAACACCTTCCAACCGAATGTTCATGTGTTTGGAAAAGGTAGGAGAGTGGTAAGGTACTGCTTTCTATCAGTTTACAAGCTGCGCACACTATCCCAGTGTTGTGCAGCTTCATTCTTCACCTGTCTCAAGCAGCCACTCTCTTCGGCTCCTGGAGGCGAAAAGGCTTCTTCGCGCAAAGGCGATTGTGCCGGTCACAGTGCACTCCAGTGCGGCGGCTACTGACGAAATGTGCCCGGGACCGGCGCGCTTAGTTTCGGGGAGCTCCGTACTTTGGTCTTTAGCGTCATTTTTGGTCTACATCATTGCAGAAAGGTTTTCCACTATGTTAAGCAAGGAGAAACTGTGCCAGCACAGAAAACATCTCCCATCGTGTTTTATATGTTGAAGAGAGCTCTACAGAAGTTTATGCACGAAGAAAAACAAAGTTGTTGAAAACACCTTCCAACCGAATATTCATGTGTTTGGAAAATAAGAAGATTGGTAAGGTACTGTTTTCTATCAGATTGCAAGCTGCGCATACTATCCCAGTGTTGTGCAGCTTCATTCTTCACCTTTCCGAAGCAGCCGCTCTCTCAGGCTCCCGGATGCGAAGAAGCGGCTTCTTCGAGTAAAGGCAATTGCACCCGTCACAGTGCACTCCAGTGCGGCGGCTTCTGCCGAAATGTGCCCGGGACCGGTGCTTAGCTCCGGGGAGATCCGTACTTTCGTCTTTATGGACTTTTGTGGCCTACATCATTGCAGAAAGGTTTTCCACTACGTTAGGCAAAGAGAAACTGTGCCAGCACAGAAAACATCTCCCATCGTGTTTTACATGTTGCAGAGAGCTCTGCAGCAGTTTATGCACGAAGAAAAAGAAAGTTGTCCAGAACACCTTCCAACGGAATGTTCATATGTCTGGAAAAGGTAGGACAGTGGTAAGGTACTGCTTTCTATCAGTTTGCAAGCTGCGCACACTATCCCAGTGTTGTGCAGCTTCATTCTTCACCATTCCGAAGCAGCCGCACTCTCCAGCTGCCGGAGGCGAAGATGCGGCTTCTTCGAGCAAAGACGATTGCGCCGGTCACAGTGCGTTGCAGTGCGGCAGCTTCTGCCGGAATGTGCCCGGGACCGGCGCTTAGCTCCGGGGAGCTCCGTATCCTTCGTCTTTAGCGACTTTTGTGGCCTACATCATTGCTGAAAGGTTTTCCACTACGTTAGGCAAAGAGAAACTGTGCCAGCACGGAAAACATCTCCCATCGTGTTTTACATGTTGCAGAGAGCTCTGCTGAAGTTTATGAACGAAGAAAAAGAAAGTTGTTGAAAACACCTTCCAACCGAATGTTCATGTGTTTGGAAAAGGTAGGACAGTGGTAAGGTACTGCTTTCTATCAGTTTGCAAGCTGCGCACACTATCCCAGTGTTGTGCAGCTTCATTCTTCACCATTCCGAAGCAGCCGCACTCTCCAGCTGCCGGAGGCGAAGATGCGGCTTCTTCGAGCAAAGGCGATTGCGCCGGACACAGTGCGCTGCGGTGCGGCAGCTTCTGCCGGAATGTGCCCGGGACCGGCGCTTAGCTCCGGGGAGCTCCGTATCCTTCGTCTTTAGCGTCTTTTGTCGTCTACATCATTGCAGAAAGGTTTTCCACTATGTTAAGCAAGGAGAAACTGTGCCAGCACAGAAAACATCTCCCATCGTGTTTTATATGTTGAAGAGAGCTCTGCTGAAGTTTATGCACGAAGAAAAAGAAAGTTGTCCAAAACACCTTCCAATCGAATGTTCATGTGTTTGGAAAAGGTAGGAGAGAAGTAAGGTACTGTTTTGGATCAGTTTGCAAGCTGCGCACACTATCCCAGTGTTGTGCAGCTTCATTCTTCACCTGTCTGAAGCAGCCACTCTCTTCGGCTCCTGGAGGCGAAGAGGCTTCTTCGCGCAAAGGCGATTGTGCCGGTCACTGTGCACTCCAGTGCGCCGGCTACTGACGAGATGTGCACCGGGACCGGCGCTTAGTTTCGGGGAGATCCGTACTTTCGTCTTTAGCGTCATTTTTGGTCTACATCATTGCAGAAAGGTTTTCCACTACGTTAGGCAAGGAGAAACTCTGCCAGCACAGAAAACATCTTCCATGGTGTTTTACATCTTGCAGAGAGCTCTGCAGAAGTTTATGAACGAAGAAAGAGAAGGTTGTTGAAAGCACCTTCCAACTGATTGGTCATGTGTTTGGAAAAGGTAGGACAGTGGTAAGGTACTGTTTTCTATCAGTTTGCAAGCTGCGCACACTATCCCAGTGTTGTGCAGCTTCATTCTTCACCTGTCTGAAGCAGCCACTCTCTTCGGCTCCTGGAGGCGAAGATGCGGCTTCTTCGAGCAAAGGCGATTGCGCCGGTCACAGTGCGCTGCAGTGCGGCAGCTTCTGCCGGAATGTGCCCGGGACAGGCGGTTAGCTCCGGGTACATCCATACAATCTTCTTTCTGGACTTTTGTGGTCTACATCATGCAAAAAACATTTCCCCTATGTCTGGCAAGGAGACACTGTGCCAACACAGAAAACATCTCCCTTCTTGTTTTACATGTTGCAGAGAGCTCTGCAGAAGTTTAAGCACGAAGAAAAAGAAAGTTGTTGAAAACACCTTCCAACCGAATGTTCATGTGTTTGGAAAAGGTAGGACAGTGGTAAGGTACTGTTTTCTATCAGTTTGCAAGCTGCGCACACTATCCCAGTGTTGTGCAGCTTCATTCTTCACCTTTCCGAAGCAGCCGCTCTTTTGGGCTCCCGGAGGCGAAGAAGCGGCTTCTTCGAGCAAAGGCGATTGTGCCGGTCACTGTGCTCTGCAGTGCGGCGGCTACTGACGAAATGTGCCCGGGACCGGCGCGCTTAGTTTCGGGGAGCCCGTACTTTCGTCTTTAGCGTCATTTTTGGTCTACATCATTGCAGAAAGGTTTTCCACTATGTTAAGCAAGGAGAAACTGTGCCAGCACAGAAAACATCTCCCATCGTGTTTTACATGTTGCAGAGAGCTCTGCAGCAGTTTATGCACGAAGAAAAAGAAAGTTGTCCAGAACACCTTCCAACGGAATGTTCATATGTTTGGAAAAGGTAGCAAAGTGGTAAGGTACTGCTTTCTATTAGATTGCAAGATGCGCACACTATCCCAGTGTTGTGCAGCTTCATTCTTCACCATTCCGAAGCAGCCGCTCTTTTGGGCTCCCGGAGGCGAAGAAGCGGCTTCTTCGAGCAAAGGCGATTGTGCCGGTCACTGTGCTCTGCAGTGCGGCGGCTTCTGACAAAATGTTCCCGGGACCAGCACTTAGCTCCTGGGAGCTCCGTATCCTTCGTCTTTCCAGACTTTTGTGGTCTACATCATTGCAGAATGGTTTTCCACTATGTTAAGCAAGGAGAAACTGTGCCAGCACGGAAAACATCGCCCATCGTGTTTTACATTTTGAAGAGAGCTCTGCAGAAGTTTATGCACGAAGAAAAAGAAAGTTGTCGAAAACACCTTCCTTAAAAATGTTCATGTGTTTGGAAAAGGTAGGACAGTGGTAAGGTACTGTTTTCTATCAGATTGCAAGCTGTGCACACAATCCCAGGGTTGTGCAGCTTCATTCTTCACCTTTCCGAAGCAGCCGCTCTCTCCGGCTTCCGGAGGCGAAGAAGCGGCTTCTTCGAGCAAAGGCGATTGCGCCGGTCACAGTGCGCTGCAGTGCGGCAGCTTCTGCCGGAATGTGCCCGGGACAGGCGGTTAGCTCCGGGTACATCCATACAATCTTCTTTCTGGACTTTTGTGGTCTACATCATGCAAAAAACATTTCCCCTATGTCTGGCAAGGAGACACTGTGCCAACACAGAAAACATCTCCCTTCTTGTTTTACATGTTGCAGAGAGCTCTGCAGAAGTTTAAGCACGAAGAAAAAGAAAGTTGTTGAAAACACCTTCCAACCGAATGTTCATGTGTTTGGAAAAGGTAGGACAGTGGTAAGGTACTGTTTTCTATCAGTTTGCAAGCTGCGCACACTATCCCAGTGTTGTGCAGCTTCATTCTTCACCTTTCCGAAGCAGCCGCTCTTTTGGGCTCCCGGAGGCGAAGAAGCGGCTTCTTCGAGCAAAGGCGATTGTGCCGGTCACTGTGCTCTGCAGTGCGGCGGCTTCTGACAAAATGTTCCCGGGACCAGCACTTAGCTCCGGGGAGCTCCGTATCCTTCGTCTTTCCAGACTTTTGTGGTCTACATCATTGCAGAATGGTTTTCCACTATGTTAAGCAAGGAGAAACTGTGCCAGCACGGAAAACATCGCCCATCGTGTTTTACATTTTGAAGAGAGCTCTGCAGAAGTTTATGCACGAAGAAAAAGAAAGTTGTCCAAAACACCTTCCTTAAAAATGTTCATGTGTTTGGAAAAGGTAGGACAGTGGTAAGGTACTGCTTTGGATCTGTTTGCAAGCTGCGCACACTATCCCAGTGTTGTGCAGCTTCATTCTCACCTGTCGGAAGCAGCCACTTTCTTGGGCTCCTGGAGGCGAAGAGGCTTCTTCGCGCAAAGGCGATTGTACCGGTCACTGTGCTCTGCAGTGCGGCGGCATCTGTCGAAATATGCCCGGGACCGGCGCTTAGCTCCGGGGACCTCCGTACTTTCGTCTTTATGGACTTTTGTGGCCTACATCATTGCAGAAAGGTTTTCCACTACGTTAGGCAAAGAGAAACTGTGCCAGCACAGAAAACATCTCCCATCGTGTTTTACATGTTGCAGAGAGCTCTGCAGCAGTTTATGCACGAAGAAAAAGAAAGTTGTCCAGAACACCTTCCAACGGAATGTTCATATGTCTGGAAAAGGTAGGACAGTGGTAAGGTACTGCTTTCTATCAGTTTGCAAGCTGCGCACACTATCCCAGTGTTGTGCAGCTTCATTCTTCACCATTCCGAAGCAGCCGCACTCTCCAGCTGCCGGAGGCGAAGATGCGGCTTCTTCGAGCAAAGACGATTGCGCCGGTCACAGTGCGTTGCAGTGCGGCAGCTTCTGCCGGAATGTGCCCGGGACCGGCGCTTAGCTCCGGGGAGCTCCGTATCCTTCGTCTTTAGCGACTTTTGTGGCCTACATCATTGCAGAAAGGTTTTCCACTACGTTAGGCAAAGAGAAACTGTGCCAGCACGGAAAACATCTCCCATCGTGTTTTACATGTTGCAGAGAGCTCTGCTGAAGTTTATGAACGAAGAAAAAGAAAGTTGTTGAAAACACCTTCCAACCGAATGTTCATGTGTTTGGAAAAGGTAGGACAGTGGTAAGGTACTGCTTTCTATCAGTTTGCAAGCTGCGCACACTATCCCAGTGTTGTGCAGCTTCATTCTTCACCATTCCGAAGCAGCCGCACTCTCCAGCTGCCGGAGGCGAAGATGCGGCTTCTTCGAGCAAAGGCGATTGCGCCGGACACAGTGCGCTGCGGTGCGGCAGCTTCTGCCGGAATGTGCCCGGGACCGGCGCTTAGCTCCGGGGAGCTCCGTATCCTTCGTCTTTAGCGTCTTTTGTCGTCTACATCATTGCAGAA
This sequence comes from Zonotrichia albicollis, assembly GCF_047830755.1. NCBI lineage: Eukaryota > Metazoa > Chordata > Aves > Passeriformes > Passerellidae > Zonotrichia > Zonotrichia albicollis. The sequence continues at coordinate 25,931,316 of NC_133860.1, forward strand.
AGGTTTTCCACTATGTTAAGCAAGGAGAAACTGTGCCAGCACAGAAAACATCTCCCATCGTGTTTTATATGTTGAAGAGAGCTCTGCTGAAGTTTATGCACGAAGAAAAAGAAAGTTGTCCAAAACACCTTCCAATCGAATGTTCATGTGTTTGGAAAAGGTAGGAGAGAAGTAAGGTACTGTTTTGGATCAGTTTGCAAGCTGCGCACACTATCCCAGTGTTGTGCAGCTTCATTCTTCACCTGTCTGAAGCAGCCACTCTCTTCGGCTCCTGGAGGCGAAGAGGCTTCTTCGCGCAAAGGCGATTGTGCCGGTCACTGTGCACTCCAGTGCGCCGGCTACTGACGAGATGTGCACCGGGACCGGCGCTTAGTTTCGGGGAGATCCGTACTTTCGTCTTTAGCGTCATTTTTGGTCTACATCATTGCAGAAAGGTTTTCCACTACGTTAGGCAAGGAGAAACTCTGCCAGCACAGAAAACATCTTCCATGGTGTTTTACATCTTGCAGAGAGCTCTGCAGAAGTTTATGAACGAAGAAAGAGAAGGTTGTTGAAAGCACCTTCCAACTGATTGGTCATGTGTTTGGAAAAGGTAGGACAGTGGTAAGGTACTGTTTTCTATCAGTTTGCAAGCTGCGCACACTATCCCAGTGTTGTGCAGCTTCATTCTTCACCTGTCTGAAGCAGCCACTCTCTTCGGCTCCTGGAGGCGAAGATGCGGCTTCTTCGAGCAAAGGCGATTGCGCCGGTCACAGTGCGCTGCAGTGCGGCAGCTTCTGCCGGAATGTGCCCGGGACAGGCGGTTAGCTCCGGGTACATCCATACAATCTTCTTTCTGGACTTTTGTGGTCTACATCATGCAAAAAACATTTCCCCTATGTCTGGCAAGGAGACACTGTGCCAACACAGAAAACATCTCCCTTCTTGTTTTACATGTTGCAGAGAGCTCTGCAGAAGTTTAAGCACGAAGAAAAAGAAAGTTGTTGAAAACACCTTCCAACCGAATGTTCATGTGTTTGGAAAAGGTAGGACAGTGGTAAGGTACTGTTTTCTATCAGTTTGCAAGCTGCGCACACTATCCCAGTGTTGTGCAGCTTCATTCTTCACCTTTCCGAAGCAGCCGCTCTTTTGGGCTCCCGGAGGCGAAGAAGCGGCTTCTTCGAGCAAAGGCGATTGTGCCGGTCACTGTGCTCTGCAGTGCGGCGGCTACTGACGAAATGTGCCCGGGACCGGCGCGCTTAGTTTCGGGGAGCCCGTACTTTCGTCTTTAGCGTCATTTTTGGTCTACATCATTGCAGAAAGGTTTTCCACTATGTTAAGCAAGGAGAAACTGTGCCAGCACAGAAAACATCTCCCATCGTGTTTTACATGTTGCAGAGAGCTCTGCTGAAGTTTATGCACGAAGAAAAAGAAAGTTGTCCAGAACACCTTCCAACGGAATGTTCATATGTTTGGAAAAGGTAGCAAAGTGGTAAGGTACTGCTTTCTATTAGATTGCAAGATGCGCACACTATCCCAGTGTTGTGCAGCTTCATTCTTCACCATTCCGAAGCAGCCGCTCTTTTGGGCTCCCGGAGGCGAAGAAGCGGCTTCTTCGAGCAAAGGCGATTGTGCCGGTCACTGTGCTCTGCAGTGCGGCGGCTTCTGACAAAATGTTCCCGGGACCAGCACTTAGCTCCTGGGAGCTCCGTATCCTTCGTCTTTCCAGACTTTTGTGGTCTACATCATTGCAGAATGGTTTTCCACTATGTTAAGCAAGGAGAAACTGTGCCAGCACGGAAAACATCGCCCATCGTGTTTTACATTTTGAAGAGAGCTCTGCAGAAGTTTATGCACGAAGAAAAAGAAAGTTGTCGAAAACACCTTCCTTAAAAATGTTCATGTGTTTGGAAAAGGTAGGACAGTGGTAAGGTACTGTTTTCTATCAGATTGCAAGCTGTGCACACAATCCCAGGGTTGTGCAGCTTCATTCTTCACCTTTCCGAAGCAGCCGCTCTCTCCGGCTTCCGGAGGCGAAGAAGCGGCTTCTTCGAGCAAAGGCGATTGCGCCGGTCACAGTGCGCTGCAGTGCGGCAGCTTCTGCCGGAATGTGCCCGGGACAGGCGGTTAGGTCCGGGTACATCCATACAATCTTCTTTCTGGACTTTTGTGGTCTACATCATGCAAAAAACATTTCCCCTATGTCTGGCAAGGAGACACTGTGCCAACACAGAAAACATCTCCCTTCTTGTTTTACATGTTGCAGAGAGCTCTGCAGAAGTTTAAGCACGAAGAAAAAGAAAGTTGTTGAAAACACCTTCCAACCGAATGTTCATGTGTTTGGAAAAGGTAGGACAGTGGTAAGGTACTGTTTTCTATCAGTTTGCAAGCTGCGCACACTATCCCAGTGTTGTGCAGCTTCATTCTTCACCTTTCCGAAGCAGCCGCTCTTTTGGGCTCCCGGAGGCGAAGAAGCGGCTTCTTCGAGCAAAGGCGATTGTGCCGGTCACTGTGCTCTGCAGTGCGGCGGCTTCTGACAAAATGTTCCCGGGACCAGCACTTAGCTCCGGGGAGCTCCGTATCCTTCGTCTTTCCAGACTTTTGTGGTCTACATCATTGCAGAATGGTTTTCCACTATGTTAAGCAAGGAGAAACTGTGCCAGCACGGAAAACATCGCCCATCGTGTTTTACATTTTGAAGAGAGCTCTGCAGAAGTTTATGCACGAAGAAAAAGAAAGTTGTCCAAAACACCTTCCTTAAAAATGTTCATGTGTTTGGAAAAGGTAGGAGAGTGGTAAGGTACTGCTTTGGATCTGTTTGCAAGCTGCGCACACTATCCCAGTGTTGTGCAGCTTCATTCTCACCTGTCGGAAGCAGCCACTTTCTTGGGCTCCTGGAGGCGAAGAGGCTTCTTCGCGCAAAGGCGATTGTACCGGTCACTGTGCTCTGCAGTGCGGCGGCATCTGTCGAAATATGCCCGGGACCGGCGCTTAGCTCCGGGGACCTCCGTACTTTCGTCTTTCTGGACTTTTGTGGCCTACATCATTGCAGAAAGGTTTTCCACTATGTTAGGCAAGGAGAAACTGTGCCAGCACAGAAAACATCTCCCATCGTGTTTTACATGTTGCACAGAGCTCTGCTGAAGTTCATGAACGAAGAAAAAGAAAGTTGTTGAAAACACCTTCCAACCGAATGTTCATGTGTTTGGAAAAGGTAGGACAGTGGTAAGGTACTGCTTTCTATCAGTTTGCAAGCTGCGCACACTATCCCAGTGTTGTGCAGCTTCATTCTTCACCATTCCGAAGCAGCCGCACTCTCCAGCTGCCGGAGGCGAAGATGCGGCTTCTTCGAGCAAAGGCGATTGCGCCGGACACAGTGCGCTGCGGTGCGGCAGCTTCTGCCGGAATGTGCCCGGGACCGGCGCTTAGCTCCGGGGAGCTCCGTATCCTTCGTCTTTAGCGTCTTTTGTCGTCTACATCATTGCAGAAAGGTTTTCCACTATGTTAAGCAAGGAGAAACTGTGCCAGCACAGAAAACATCTCCCATCGTGTTTTATATGTTGAAGAGAGCTCTGCTGAAGTTTATGCACGAAGAAAAAGAAAGTTGTCCAAAACACCTTCCAATCGAATGTTCATGTGTTTGGAAAAGGTAGGAGAGAAGTAAGGTACTGTTTTGGATCAGTTTGCAAGCTGCGCACACTATCCCAGTGTTGTGCAGCTTCATTCTTCACCTGTCTGAAGCAGCCACTCTCTTCGGCTCCTGGAGGCGAAGAGGCTTCTTCGCGCAAAGGCGATTGTGCCGGTCACTGTGCACTCCAGTGCGCCGGCTACTGACGAGATGTGCACCGGGACCGGCGCTTAGTTTCGGGGAGATCCGTACTTTCGTCTTTAGCGTCATTTTTGGTCTACATCATTGCAGAAAGGTTTTCCACTACGTTAGGCAAGGAGAAACTCTGCCAGCACAGAAAACATCTTCCATGGTGTTTTACATCTTGCAGAGAGCTCTGCAGAAGTTTATGAACGAAGAAAGAGAAGGTTGTTGAAAGCACCTTCCAACTGATTGGTCATGTGTTTGGAAAAGGTAGGACAGTGGTAAGGTACTGTTTTCTATCAGTTTGCAAGCTGCGCACACTATCCCAGTGTTGTGCAGCTTCATTCTTCACCTGTCTGAAGCAGCCACTCTCTTCGGCTCCTGGAGGCGAAGATGCGGCTTCTTCGAGCAAAGGCGATTGCGCCGGTCACAGTGCGCTGCAGTGCGGCAGCTTCTGCCGGAATGTGCCCGGGACAGGCGGTTAGCTCCGGGTACATCCATACAATCTTCTTTCTGGACTTTTGTGGTCTACATCATGCAAAAAACATTTCCCCTATGTCTGGCAAGGAGACACTGTGCCAACACAGAAAACATCTCCCTTCTTGTTTTACATGTTGCAGAGAGCTCTGCAGAAGTTTAAGCACGAAGAAAAAGAAAGTTGTTGAAAACACCTTCCAACCGAATGTTCATGTGTTTGGAAAAGGTAGGACAGTGGTAAGGTACTGTTTTCTATCAGTTTGCAAGCTGCGCACACTATCCCAGTGTTGTGCAGCTTCATTCTTCACCTTTCCGAAGCAGCCGCTCTTTTGGGCTCCCAGAGGCGAAGAAGCGGCTTCTTCGAGCAAAGGCGATTGTGCCGGTCACTGTGCTCTGCAGTGCGGCGGCTACTGACGAAATGTGCCCGGGACCGGCGCGCTTAGTTTCGGGGAGCCCGTACTTTCGTCTTTAGCGTCATTTTTGGTCTACATCATTGCAGAAAGGTTTTCCACTATGTTAAGCAAGGAGAAACTGTGCCAGCACAGAAAACATCTCCCATCGTGTTTTACATGTTGCAGAGAGCTCTGCTGAAGTTTATGCACGAAGAAAAAGAAAGTTGTCCAGAACACCTTCCAACGGAATGTTCATATGTTTGGAAAAGGTAGCAAAGTGGTAAGGTACTGCTTTCTATTAGATTGCAAGATGCGCACACTATCCCAGTGTTGTGCAGCTTCATTCTTCACCATTCCGAAGCAGCCGCTCTTTTGGGCTCCCGGAGGCGAAGAAGCGGCTTCTTCGAGCAAAGGCGATTGTGCCGGTCACTGTGCTCTGCAGTGCGGCGGCTTCTGACAAAATGTGCCCGGGACCAGCACTTAGCTCCTGGGAGCTCCGTATCCTTCGTCTTTCCAGACTTTTGTGGTCTACATCATTGCAGAATGGTTTTCCACTATGTTAAGCAAGGAGAAACTGTGCCAGCACGGAAAACATCGCCCATCGTGTTTTACATTTTGAAGAGAGCTCTGCAGAAGTTTATGCACGAAGAAAAAGAAAGTTGTCGAAAACACCTTCCTTAAAAATGTTCATGTGTTTGGAAAAGGTAGGACAGTGGTAAGGTACTGTTTTCTATCAGATTGCAAGCTGTGCACACAATCCCAGGGTTGTGCAGCTTCATTCTTCACCTTTCCGAAGCAGCCGCTCTCTCCGGCTTCCGGAGGCGAAGAAGCGGCTTCTTCGAGCAAAGGCGATTGCGCCGGTCACAGTGCGCTGCAGTGCGGCAGCTTCTGCCGGAATGTGCCCGGGACAGGCGGTTAGGTCCGGGTACATCCATACAATCTTCTTTCTGGACTTTTGTGGTCTACATCATGCAAAAAACATTTCCCCTATGTCTGGCAAGGAGACACTGTGCCAACACAGAAAACATCTCCCTTCTTGTTTTACATGTTGCAGAGAGCTCTGCAGAAGTTTAAGCACGAAGAAAAAGAAAGTTGTTGAAAACACCTTCCAACCGAATGTTCATGTGTTTGGAAAAGGTAGGACAGTGGTAAGGTACTGTTTTCTATCAGTTTGCAAGCTGCGCACACTATCCCAGTGTTGTGCAGCTTCATTCTTCACCTTTCCGAAGCAGCCGCTCTTTTGGGCTCCCGGAGGCGAAGAAGCGGCTTCTTCGAGCAAAGGCGATTGTGCCGGTCACTGTGCTCTGCAGTGCGGCGGCTTCTGACAAAATGTTCCCGGGACCAGCACTTAGCTCCGGGGAGCTCCGTATCCTTCGTCTTTCCAGACTTTTGTGGTCTACATCATTGCAGAATGGTTTTCCACTATGTTAAGCAAGGAGAAACTGTGCCAGCACGGAAAACATCGCCCATCGTGTTTTACATTTTGAAGAGAGCTCTGCAGAAGTTTATGCACGAAGAAAAAGAAAGTTGTCCAAAACACCTTCCTTAAAAATGTTCATGTGTTTGGAAAAGGTAGGAGAGTGGTAAGGTACTGCTTTGGATCTGTTTGCAAGCTGCGCACACTATCCCAGTGTTGTGCAGCTTTATTCTCACCTGTCGGAAGCAGCCACTTTCTTGGGCTCCTGGAGGCGAAGAGGCTTCTTCGCGCAAAGGCGATTGTACCGGTCACTGTGCTCTGCAGTGCGGCGGCATCTGTCGAAATATGCCCGGGACCGGCGCTTAGCTCCGGGGACCTCCGTACTTTCGTCTTTCTGGACTTTTGTGGCCTACATCATTGCAGAAAGGTTTTCCACTATGTTAGGCAAGGAGAAACTGTGCCAGCACAGAAAACATCTCCCATCGTGTTTTACATGTTGCAGAGAGCTCTGCTGAAGTTTATGAACGAAGAAAAAGAAAGTTGTTGAAAACACCTTCCAACCGAATGTTCATGTGTTTGGAAAAGGTAGGAGAATGGTAAGGTACTGCTTTCTATCAGTTTACAAGCTGCGCACACTATCCCAGTGTTGTGCAGCTTCATTCTTCACCTGTCTCAAGCAGCCACTCTCTTCGGCTCCTGGAGGCGAAAAGGCTTCTTCGCGCAAAGGCGATTGTGCCGGTCACAGTGCACTCCAGTGCGGCGGCTACTGACGAAATGTGCCCGGGACCGGCGCGCTTAGTTTCGGGGAGCTCCGTACTTTGGTCTTTAGCGTCATTTTTGGTCTACATCATTGCAGAAAGGTTTTCCACTATGTTAGGCAAGGAGAAACTGTGCCAGCACAGAAAACATCTCCCATCGTGTTTTATATGTTGAAGAGAGCTCTACAGAAGTTTATGCACGAAGAAAAACAAAGTTGTTGAAAACACCTTCCAACCGAATATTCATGTGTTTGGAAAATAAGAAGATTGGTAAGGTACTGTTTTCTATCAGATTGCAAGCTGCGCATACTATCCCAGTGTTGTGCAGCTTCATTCTTCACCTTTCCGAAGCAGCCGCTCTCTCAGGCTCCCGGATGCGAAGAAGCGGCTTCTTCGAGTAAAGGCAATTGCACCCGTCACAGTGCACTCCAGTGCGGCGGCTTCTGCCGAAATGTGCCCGGGACCGGTGCTTAGCTCCGGGGAGATCCGTACTTTCGTCTTTATGGACTTTTGTGGCCTACATCATTGCAGAAAGGTTTTCCACTACGTTAGGCAAAGAGAAACTGTGCCAGCACAGAAAACATCTCCCATCGTGTTTTACATGTTGCAGAGAGCTCTGCAGCAGTTTATGCACGAAGAAAAAGAAAGTTGTCCAGAACACCTTCCAACGGAATGTTCATATGTCTGGAAAAGGTAGGACAGTGGTAAGGTACTGCTTTCTATCAGTTTGCAAGCTGCGCACACTATCCCAGTGTTGTGCAGCTTCATTCTTCACCATTCCGAAGCAGCCGCACTCTCCAGCTGCCGGAGGCGAAGATGCGGCTTCTTCGAGCAAAGACGATTGCGCCGGTCACAGTGCGTTGCAGTGCGGCAGCTTCTGCCGGAATGTGCCCGGGACCGGCGCTTAGCTCCGGGGAGCTCCGTATCCTTCGTCTTTAGCGACTTTTGTGGCCTACATCATTGCAGAAAGGTTTTCCACTATGTTAGGCAAGGAGAAACTGTGCCAGCACAGAAAACATCTCCCATCGTGTTTTACATGTTGCACAGAGCTCTGCTGAAGTTCATGAACGAAGAAAAAGAAAGTTGTTGAAAACACCTTCCAACCGAATGTTCATGTGTTTGGAAAAGGTAGGACAGTGGTAAGGTACTGCTTTCTATCAGTTTGCAAGCTGCGCACACTATCCCAGTGTTGTGCAGCTTCATTCTTCACCATTCCGAAGCAGCCGCACTCTCCAGCTGCCGGAGGCGAAGATGCGGCTTCTTCGAGCAAAGGCGATTGCGCCGGACACAGTGCGCTGCGGTGCGGCAGCTTCTGCCGGAATGTGCCCGGGACCGGCGCTTAGCTCCGGGGAGCTCCGTATCCTTCGTCTTTAGCGTCTTTTGTCGTCTACATCATTGCAGAAAGGTTTTCCACTATGTTAAGCAAGGAGAAACTGTGCCAGCACAGAAAACATCTCCCATCGTGTTTTATATGTTGAAGAGAGCTCTGCTGAAGTTTATGCACGAAGAAAAAGAAAGTTGTCCAAAACACCTTCCAATCGAATGTTCATGTGTTTGGAAAAGGTAGGAGAGAAGTAAGGTACTGTTTTGGATCAGTTTGCAAGCTGCGCACACTATCCCAGTGTTGTGCAGCTTCATTCTTCACCTGTCTGAAGCAGCCACTGTCTTCGGCTCCTGGAGGCGAAGAGGCTTCTTCGCGCAAAGGCGATTGTGCCGGTCACTGTGCACTCCAGTGCGCCGGCTACTGACGAGATGTGCACCGGGACCGGCGCTTAGTTTCGGGGAGATCCGTACTTTCGTCTTTAGCGTCATTTTTGGTCTACATCATTGCAGAAAGGTTTTCCACTACGTTAGGCAAGGAGAAACTCTGCCAGCACAGAAAACATCTTCCATGGTGTTTTACATCTTGCAGAGAGCTCTGCAGAAGTTTATGAACGAAGAAAGAGAAGGTTGTTGAAAGCACCTTCCAACTGATTGGTCATGTGTTTGGAAAAGGTAGGACAGTGGTAAGGTACTGTTTTCTATCAGTTTGCAAGCTGCGCACACTATCCCAGTGTTGTGCAGCTTCATTCTTCACCTGTCTGAAGCAGCCACTCTCTTCGGCTCCTGGAGGCGAAGATGCGGCTTCTTCGAGCAAAGGCGATTGCGCCGGTCACAGTGCGCTGCAGTGCGGCAGCTTCTGCCGGAATGTGCCCGGGACAGGCGGTTAGCTCCGGGTACATCCATACAATCTTCTTTCTGGACTTTTGTGGTCTACATCATGCAAAAAACATTTCCCCTATGTCTGGCAAGGAGACACTGTGCCAACACAGAAAACATCTCCCTTCTTGTTTTACATGTTGCAGAGAGCTCTGCAGAAGTTTAAGCACGAAGAAAAAGAAAGTTGTTGAAAACACCTTCCAACCGAATGTTCATGTGTTTGGAAAAGGTAGGACAGTGGTAAGGTACTGTTTTCTATCAGTTTGCAAGCTGCGCACACTATCCCAGTGTTGTGCAGCTTCATTCTTCACCTTTCCGAAGCAGCCGCTCTTTTGGGCTCCCGGAGGCGAAGAAGCGGCTTCTTCGAGCAAAGGCGATTGTGCCGGTCACTGTGCTCTGCAGTGCGGCGGCTACTGACGAAATGTGCCCGGGACCGGCGCGCTTAGTTTCGGGGAGCCCGTACTTTCGTCTTTAGCGTCATTTTTGGTCTACATCATTGCAGAAAGGTTTTCCACTATGTTAAGCAAGGAGAAACTGTGCCAGCACAGAAAACATCTCCCATCGTGTTTTACATGTTGCAGAGAGCTCTGCTGAAGTTTATGCACGAAGAAAAAGAAAGTTGTCCAGAACACCTTCCAACGGAATGTTCATATGTTTGGAAAAGGTAGCAAAGTGGTAAGGTACTGCTTTCTATTAGATTGCAAGATGCGCACACTATCCCAGTGTTGTGCAGCTTCATTCTTCACCATTCCGAAGCAGCCGCTCTTTTGGGCTCCCGGAGGCGAAGAAGCGGCTTCTTCGAGCAAAGGCGATTGTGCCGGTCACTGTGCTCTGCAGTGCGGCGGCTTCTGACAAAATGTGCCCGGGACCAGCACTTAGCTCCTGGGAGCTCCGTATCCTTCGTCTTTCCAGACTTTTGTGGTCTACATCATTGCAGAATGGTTTTCCACTATGTTAAGCAAGGAGAAACTGTGCCAGCACGGAAAACATCGCCCATCGTGTTTTACATTTTGAAGAGAGCTCTGCAGAAGTTTATGCACGAAGAAAAAGAAAGTTGTCGAAAACACCTTCCTTAAAAATGTTCATGTGTTTGGAAAAGGTAGGACAGTGGTAAGGTACTGTTTTCTATCAGATTGCAAGCTGTGCACACAATCCCAGGGTTGTGCAGCTTCATTCTTCACCTTTCCGAAGCAGCCGCTCTCTCCGGCTTCCGGAGGCGAAGAAGCGGCTTCTTCGAGCAAAGGCGATTGCGCCGGTCACAGTGCGCTGCAGTGCGGCAGCTTCTGCCGGAATGTGCCCGGGACAGGCGGTTAGGTCCGGGTACATCCATACAATCTTCTTTCTGGACTTTTGTGGTCTACATCATGCAAAAAACATTTCCCCTATGTCTGGCAAGGAGACACTGTGCCAACACAGAAAACATCTCCCTTCTTGTTTTACATGTTGCAGAGAGCTCTGCAGAAGTTTAAGCACGAAGAAAAAGAAAGTTGTTGAAAACACCTTCCAACCGAATGTTCATGTGTTTGGAAAAGGTAGGACAGTGGTAAGGTACTGTTTTCTATCAGTTTGCAAGCTGCGCACACTATCCCAGTGTTGTGCAGCTTCATTCTTCACCTTTCCGAAGCAGCCGCTCTTTTGGGCTACCGGAGGCGAAGAAGCGGCTTCTTCGAGCAAAGGCGATTGTGCCGGTCACTGTGCTCTGCAGTGCGGCGGCTTCTGACAAAATGTTCCCGGGACCAGCACTTAGCTCCGGGGAGCTCCGTATCCTTCGTCTTTCCAGACTTTTGTGGTCTACATCATTGCAGAATGGTTTTCCACTATGTTAAGCAAGGAGAAACTGTGCCAGCACGGAAAACATCGCCCATCGTGTTTTACATTTTGAAGAGAGCTCTGCAGAAGTTTATGCACGAAGAAAAAGAAAGTTGTCCAAAACACCTTCCTTAAAAATGTTCATGTGTTTGGAAAAGGTAGGAGAGTGGTAAGGTACTGCTTTGGATCTGTTTGCAAGCTGCGCACACTATCCCAGTGTTGTGCAGCTTTATTCTCACCTGTCGGAAGCAGCCACTTTCTTGGGCTCCTGGAGGCGAAGAGGCTTCTTCGCGCAAAGGCGATTGTACCGGTCACTGTGCTCTGCAGTGCGGCGGCATCTGTCGAAATATGCCCGGGACCGGCGCTTAGCTCCGGGGACCTCCGTACTTTCGTCTTTCTGGACTTTTGTGGCCTACATCATTGCAGAAAGGTTTTCCACTATGTTAGGCAAGGAGAAACTGTGCCAGCACAGAAAACATCTCCCATCGTGTTTTACATGTTGCAGAGAGCTCTGCTGAAGTTTATGAACGAAGAAAAAGAAAGTTGTTGAAAACACCTTCCAACCGAATGTTCATGTGTTTGGAAAAGGTAGGAGAGTGGTAAGGTACTGCTTTCTATCAGTTTACAAGCTGCGCACACTATCCCAGTGTTGTGCAGCTTCATTCTTCACCTGTCTCAAGCAGCCACTCTCTTCGGCTCCTGGAGGCGAAAAGGCTTCTTCGCGCAAAGGCGATTGTGCCGGTCACAGTGCACTCCAGTGCGGCGGCTACTGACGAAATGTGCCCGGGACCGGCGCGCTTAGTTTCGGGGAGCTCCGTACTTTGGTCTTTAGCGTCATTTTTGGTCTACATCATTGCAGAAAGGTTTTCCACTATGTTAAGCAAGGAGAAACTGTGCCAGCACAGAAAACATCTCCCATCGTGTTTTATATGTTGAAGAGAGCTCTACAGAAGTTTATGCACGAAGAAAAACAAAGTTGTTGAAAACACCTTCCAACCGAATATTCATGTGTTTGGAAAATAAGAAGATTGGTAAGGTACTGTTTTCTATCAGATTGCAAGCTGCGCATACTATCCCAGTGTTGTGCAGCTTCATTCTTCACCTTTCCGAAGCAGCCGCTCTCTCAGGCTCCCGGAGGCGAAGAAGCGGCTTCTTCGAGTAAAGGCAATTGCACCCGTCACAGTGCACTCCAGTGCGGCGGCTTCTGCCGAAATGTGCCCGGGACCGGTGCTTAGCTCCGGGGAGATCCGTACTTTCGTCTTTATGGACTTTTGTGGCCTACATCATTGCAGAAAGGTTTTCCACTACGTTAGGCAAAGAGAAACTGTGCCAGCACAGAAAACATCTCCCATCGTGTTTTACATGTTGCAGAGAGCTCTGCAGCAGTTTATGCACGAAGAAAAAGAAAGTTGTCCAGAACACCTTCCAACGGAATGTTCATATGTCTGGAAAAGGTAGGACAGTGGTAAGGTACTGCTTTCTATCAGTTTGCAAGCTGCGCACACTATCCCAGTGTTGTGCAGCTTCATTCTTCACCATTCCGAAGCAGCCGCACTCTCCAGCTGCCGGAGGCGAAGATGCGGCTTCTTCGAGCAAAGACGATTGCGCCGGTCACAGTGCGTTGCAGTGCGGCAGCTTCTGCCGGAATGTGCCCGGGACCGGCGCTTAGCTCCGGGGAGCTCCGTATCCTTCGTCTTTAGCGACTTTTGTGGCCTACATCATTGCTGAAAGGTTTTCCACTACGTTAGGCAAAGAGAAACTGTGCCAGCACGGAAAACATCTCCCATCGTGTTTTACATGTTGCAGAGAGCTCTGCTGAAGTTTATGAACGAAGAAAAAGAAAGTTGTTGAAAACACCTTCCAACCGAATGTTCATGTGTTTGGAAAAGGTAGGACAGTGGTAAGGTACTGCTTTCTATCAGTTTGCAAGCTGCGCACACTATCCCAGTGTTGTGCAGCTTCATTCTTCACCATTCCGAAGCAGCCGCACTCTCCAGCTGCCGGAGGCGAAGATGCGGCTTCTTCGAGCAAAGGCGATTGCGCCGGACACAGTGCGCTGCGGTGCGGCAGCTTCTGCCGGAATGTGCCCGGGACCGGCGCTTAGCTCCGGGGAGCTCCGTATCCTTCGTCTTTAGCGTCTTTTGTCGTCTACATCATTGCAGAAAGGTTTTCCACTATGTTAAGCAAGGAGAAACTGTGCCAGCACAGAAAACATCTCCCATCGTGTTTTATATGTTGAAGAGAGCTCTGCTGAAGTTTATGCACGAAGAAAAAGAAAGTTGTCCAAAACACCTTCCAATCGAATGTTCATGTGTTTGGAAAAGGTAGGAGAGAAGTAAGGTACTGTTTTGGATCAGTTTGCAAGCTGCGCACACTATCCCAGTGTTGTGCAGCTTCATTCTTCACCTGTCTGAAGCAGCCACTGTCTTCGGCTCCTGGAGGCGAAGAGGCTTCTTCGCGCAAAGGCGATTGTGCCGGTCACTGTGCACTCCAGTGCGCCGGCTACTGACGAGATGTGCACCGGGACCGGCGCTTAGTTTCGGGGAGATCCGTACTTTCGTCTTTAGCGTCATTTTTGGTCTACATCATTGCAGAAAGGTTTTCCACTACGTTAGGCAAGGAGAAACTCTGCCAGCACAGAAAACATCTTCCATGGTGTTTTACATCTTGCAGAGAGCTCTGCAGAAGTTTATGAACGAAGAAAGAGAAGGTTGTTGAAAGCACCTTCCAACTGATTGGTCATGTGTTTGGAAAAGGTAGGACAGTGGTAAGGTACTGTTTTCTATCAGTTTGCAAGCTGCGCACACTATCCCAGTGTTGTGCAGCTTCATTCTTCACCTGTCTGAAGCAGCCACTCTCTTCGGCTCCTGGAGGCGAAGATGCGGCTTCTTCGAGCAAAGGCGATTGCGCCGGTCACAGTGCGCTGCAGTGCGGCAGCTTCTGCCGGAATGTGCCCGGGACAGGCGGTTAGGTCCGGGTACATCCATACAATCTTCTTTCTGGACTTTTGTGGTCTACATCATGCAAAAAACATTTCCCCTATGTCTGGCAAGGAGACACTGTGCCAACACAGAAAACATCTCCCTTCTTGTTTTACATGTTGCAGAGAGCTCTGCAGAAGTTTAAGCACGAAGAAAAAGAAAGTTGTTGAAAACACCTTCCAACCGAATGTTCATGTGTTTGGAAAAGGTAGGACAGTGGTAAGGTACTGTTTTCTATCAGTTTGCAAGCTGCGCACACTATCCCAGTGTTGTGCAGCTTCATTCTTCACCTTTCCGAAGCAGCCGCTCTTTTGGGCTCCCGGAGGCGAAGAAGCGGCTTCTTCGAGCAAAGGCGATTGTGCCGGTCACTGTGCTCTGCAGTGCGGCGGCTTCTGACAAAATGTTCCCGGGACCAGCACTTAGCTCCGGGGAGCTCCGTATCCTTCGTCTTTCCAGACTTTTGTGGTCTACATCATTGCAGAATGGTTTTCCACTATGTTAAGCAAGGAGAAACTGTGCCAGCACGGAAAACATCGCCCATCGTGTTTTACATTTTGAAGAGAGCTCTGCAGAAGTTTATGCACGAAGAAAAAGAAAGTTGTCCAAAACACCTTCCTTAAAAATGTTCATGTGTTTGGAAAAGGTAGGAGAGTGGTAAGGTACTGCTTTGGATCTGTTTGCAAGCTGCGCACACTATCCCAGTGTTGTGCAGCTTTATTCTCACCTGTCGGAAGCAGCCACTTTCTTGGGCTCCTGGAGGCGAAGAGGCTTCTTCGCGCAAAGGCGATTGTACCGGTCACTGTGCTCTGCAGTGCGGCGGCATCTGTCGAAATATGCCCGGGACCGGCGCTTAGCTCCGGGGACCTCCGTACTTTCGTCTTTCTGGACTTTTGTGGCCTACATCATTGCAGAAAGGTTTTCCACTATGTTAGGCAAGGAGAAACTGTGCCAGCACAGAAAACATCTCCCATCGTGTTTTACATGTTGCAGAGAGCTCTGCTGAAGTTTATGAACGAAGAAAAAGAAAGTTGTTGAAAACACCTTCCAACCGAATGTTCATGTGTTTGGAAAAGGTAGGAGAATGGTAAGGTACTGCTTTCTATCAGTTTACAAGCTGCGCACACTATCCCAGTGTTGTGCAGCTTCATTCTTCACCTGTCTCAAGCAGCCACTCTCTTCGGCTCCTGGAGGCGAAAAGGCTTCTTCGCGCAAAGGCGATTGTGCCGGTCACAGTGCACTCCAGTGCGGCGGCTACTGACGAAATGTGCCCGGGACCGGCGCGCTTAGTTTCGGGGAGCTCCGTACTTTGGTCTTTAGCGTCATTTTTGGTCTACATCATTGCAGAAAGGTTTTCCACTATGTTAGGCAAGGAGAAACTGTGCCAGCACAGAAAACATCTCCCATCGTGTTTTATATGTTGAAGAGAGCTCTACAGAAGTTTATGCACGAAGAAAAACAAAGTTGTTGAAAACACCTTCCAACCGAATATTCATGTGTTTGGAAAATAAGAAGATTGGTAAGGTACTGTTTTCTATCAGATTGCAAGCTGCGCATACTATCCCAGTGTTGTGCAGCTTCATTCTTCACCTTTCCGAAGCAGCCGCTCTCTCAGGCTCCCGGAGGCGAAGAAGCGGCTTCTTCGAGTAAAGGCAATTGCACCCGTCACAGTGCACTCCAGTGCGGCGGCTTCTGCCGAAATGTGCCCGGGACCGGTGCTTAGCTCCGGGGAGATCCGTACTTTCGTCTTTATGGACTTTTGTGGCCTACATCATTGCAGAAAGGTTTTCCACTACGTTAGGCAAAGAGAAACTGTGCCAGCACAGAAAACATCTCCCATCGTGTTTTACATGTTGCAGAGAGCTCTGCAGCAGTTTATGCACGAAGAAAAAGAAAGTTGTCCAAAACACCTTCCAACGGAATGTTCATATGTCTGGAAAAGGTAGGACAGTGGTAAGGTACTGCTTTCTATCAGTTTGCAAGCTGCGCACACTATCCCAGTGTTGTGCAGCTTCATTCTTCACCATTCCGAAGCAGCCGCACTCTCCAGCTGCCGGAGGCGAAGATGCGGCTTCTTCGAGCAAAGGCGATTGCGCCGGACACAGTGCGCTGCGGTGCGGCAGCTTCTGCCGGAATGTGCCCGGGACCGGCGCTTAGCTCCGGGGAGCTCCGTATCCTTCGTCTTTAGCGTCTTTTGTCGTCTACATCATTGCAGAAAGGTTTTCCACTATGTTAGGCAAGGAGAAATTGTGCCAGCAGAGAAAACATCTCCCATCGTGTTTTACATGTTCCAGAGAGCTCTACAGAGTGTGTTGCAAGACGAAAAACCAAGTTGTCCAAAACACCTTCCAAACGAATGTTCATGTGTTTGGAAAAGGTAGGAAAGTGGTAAGGTACTGTTTTCTATCAGTTTGCAAGCTGTGCACACTATCCCAGTGTTGTGCAGCTTCATTCTTCACCTTTCCAAAGAAGCCGCTCTCTCCGGCTTCCGGACGCGAAGAAGCGGCTTCTTCGCGCAAAGGCAATTGTTCCGGTCACAGTGCTACGAAGTGCGGCGGCTTCTGACGAATTGTGCCAGGCACCGGGGCTATGTCCGGGACATCCGTGCCTTTTTCTTCTGGACTTCTCTGGTCAACATCATGGCAAAAATCTTTTCCAATATGTCTGGCAAGGAGAAACTGTGCCAACACAGAAAACATCTCCCATCGTGTTTTAAATGTTGCAGAGAGCTCTACAGAGTGTGTTGCAAGAAGAAAAACAAAATTGTCCAAAACACCTTCCAATCGAATGTTCATGTGTTTGGAAAAGGTAGACGACTGTAAGGTACTGTTTTCTATCAGTATGCAAGATGCGCACACTATCCCAGTGTTGTGCAGCTTCATTCTTCACCTGTCTTAGGCAGCCACTTTCTTCGGCTCCCGGAGGCGAAGAAGCGGCTTCTTCGCGCAAAGGCGATTGTACCGGTCACTGTGCACTCCATTGCGGCGGCTTCTTCTGAAATGTGCCCGGGATTGGGGCATAGCTCCGGGGATCTCCGTACTTTCGTCTTTCTGGACTTTTGTGGCCTACATCATTGCAGAAAGGTTTTCCACTATGTTAAGCAAGGAGAAACTGTGCCAGCACAGAAAACATCTCCCATCGTGTTTTACATGTTGCAGAGAGCTCTGCTGAAGTTTATGCACGAAGAAAAAGAAAGTTGTTGAAAACACCTTCCAACCGAATGTTCATGTGTTTGGAAAAGGTAGGAGAGTGGTAAGGTACTGTTTTCTATCAGTTTGCAAGCTGCGCACACTATCCCAGTGTTGTGCAGCTTCATTCTTCACCTTTCCGAAGTAGCCGCACACTCCAGCTGCCGGAGGCGAAGATGCGGCTTCTTCGAGCAAAGGCAATTGCACCCGTCACAGTGCACTCCAGTGCGGCGGCTTCTGACGAAATGTGCCCGGGACCTGCGCTTAGCTCCGGGGACCTCCGTACTTTCTTCTTTCCAGACTTTTGTGGCCTACGTCATTGCAGAAAGGTTTTCCACTATGTTAAGCAAGGAGAAACTGTGCCAGCAGAGAAAACATCTCCCATCGTGTTTTACATGTTGCAGAGAGCTCTGCAGAAGTTTATGCACGAATAAAATAAAGTTGTCCAAAACACCTTCCAACAGAATGTTCATGTGTTTGGAAAAGGTAGGAGAGTGGTAAGGTACGGTTATCTATCAGTCTGCAAGCTGCGCACACTATCCCAGTGTTTTGCAGCTTCATTCTCACCTTTCCGAAGCTACTGGTCTCTCCGGCTCCCGGAGGCGAAGAAGCGGCTTCTTCGCGCAAAGGCGATTGTACCGGTCACTGTGCACTCCAGTGCGGCGGCTACTGACGAAATGGGCCCGGGACCGGGGCATAGCTCCTGGGAGCTCTGTATGCTTCGTCTTTAGCATCATTTTTTAATCTACATCATTGCAGAAAGGTTTTCCACTATGTTAAGCAAGGAGAAACTGTGCCAGCACAGAAAACATCTCCCATCGTGTTTTACATGTTGAAGAGAACTCTATAGAAGTTTATGCACGAAGAAAAAGAAAGTTGTCCAAAACTCTTCCAACCGAATGTTCATGTGTTTGGAAAAGGTAGGACAGTGGTAAGCTACGGTTATCTATCAGTTTGCAAGCTGCGCACACTATCCCAGTGTTGTGCAGCTTCATTCTCACCCTTCCGAAGCTACTGGTCTCTCCGGCTCCCGGATGCGAAGAAGCGGCTTCTTCGCTCAAAGGCGATTGTACCGGTCACTGTGCACTCCAGTGCGGCGGCTTCTTCTGAAATGTGCCCGGGACCGGGGCATAGCTCCGGGGAGCTCTGTATGCTTCGTCTTTAGCATCATTTTTGGTCTACATCATTGCAGAAAGGTTTTCCACTATGTCTGGCATGGAGAAACTGTGCCAGCACAGAAAACATCTCCCATCGTGTTTTATATGTTGAAGAGAGCTCTGCTGAAGTTTATGCACGAAGAAAAAGAAAGTTGTCCAAAACACCTTCCAATCGAATGTTCATGTGTTTGGAAAAGGTAGGAGAGAAGTAAGGTACTGTTTTGGATCAGTTTGCAAGCTGCGCACACTATCCCAGTGTTGTGCAGCTTCATTCTTCACCTGTCTGAAGCAGCCACTGTCTTCGGCTCCTGGAGGCGAAGAGGCTTCTTCGCGCAAAGGCGATTGTGCCGGTCACTGTGCACTCCAGTGCGCCGGCTACTGACGAGATGTGCACCGGGACCGGCGCTTAGTTTCGGGGAGATCCGTACTTTCGTCTTTAGCGTCATTTTTGGTCTACATCATTGCAGAAAGGTTTTCCACTACGTTAGGCAAGGAGAAACTCTGCCAGCACAGAAAACATCTTCCATGGTGTTTTACATCTTGCAGAGAGCTCTGCAGAAGTTTATGCACGAAGAAAGAGAAGGTTGTTGAAAGAACCTTCCAACTGATTGGTCATGTGTTTGGAAAAGGTAGGACAGTGGTAAGGTACTGTTTTCTATCAGTTTGCAAGATGCGCACACTATCCCAGTGTTGTGCAGCTTCATTCTTCACCTGTCTGAAGCAGCCACTCTCTTCGGCTCCTGGAGGCGAAGAAGCGGCTTCTTCGCGCAAAGGCGATTGTGCCGGTCACAGTGCACTCCAGTGCGGCGGCTACTGACAAAATGTTCCCGGGACCAGCACTTAGCTCCTGGGAGCTCCGTATCCTTCGTCTTTCCAGACTTTTGTGGTCTACATCATTGCAGAATGGTTTTCCACTATGTTAAGCAAGGAGAAACTGTGCCAGCACGGAAAACATCGCCCATCGTGTTTTACATTTTGAAGAGAGCTCTGCAGAAGTTTATGCACGAAGAAAAAGAAAGTTGTCGAAAACACCTTCCTTAAAAATGTTCATGTGTTTGGAAAAGGTAGGACAGTGGTAAGGTACTGTTTTCTATCAGATTGCAAGCTGTGCACACAATCCCAGGGTTGTGCAGCTTCATTCTTCAACTTTCCGAAGCAGCCGCTCTCTCCGGCTTCCGGAGGCGAAGAAGCGGCTTCTTCGAGCAAAGGCGATTGCGCCGGTCACAGTGCGCTGCAGTGCGGCAGCTTCTGCCGGAATGTGCCCGGGACAGGCGGTTAGGTCCGGGTACATCCATACAATCTTCTTTCTGGACTTTTGTGGTCTACATCATGCAAAAAACATTTCCCCTATGTCTGGCAAGGAGACACTGTGCCAACACAGAAAACATCTCCCTTCTTGTTTTACATGTTGCAGAGAGCTCTGCAGAAGTTTAAGCACGAAGAAAAAGAAAGTTGTTGAAAACACCTTCCAACCGAATGTTCATGTGTTTGGAAAAGGTAGGACAGTGGTAAGGTACTGTTTTCTATCAGTTTGCAAGCTGCGCACACTATCCCAGTGTTGTGCAGCTTCATTCTTCACCTTTCCGAAGCAGCCGCTCTTTTGGGCTCCCGGAGGCGAAGAAGCGGCTTCTTCGAGCAAAGGCGATTGTGCCGGTCACTGTGCTCTGCAGTGCGGCGGCTTCTGACAAAATGTTCCCGGGACCAGCACTTAGCTCCGGGGAGCTCCGTATCCTTCGTCTTTCCAGACTTTTGTGGTCTACATCATTGCAGAATGGTTTTCCACTATGTTAAGCAAGGAGAAACTGTGCCAGCACGGAAAACATCGCCCATCGTGTTTTACATTTTGAAGAGAGCTCTGCAGAAGTTTATGCACGAAGAAAAAGAAAGTTGTCCAAAACACCTTCCTTAAAAATGTTCATGTGTTTGGAAAAGGTAGGAGAGTGGTAAGGTACTGCTTTGGATCTGTTTGCAAGCTGCGCACACTATCCCAGTGTTGTGCAGCTTTATTCTCACCTGTCGGAAGCAGCCACTTTCTTGGGCTCCTGGAGGCGAAGAGGCTTCTTCGCGCAAAGGCGATTGTACCGGTCACTGTGCTCTGCAGTGCGGCGGCATCTGTCGAAATATGCCCGGGACCGGCGCTTAGCTCCGGGGACCTCCGTACTTTCGTCTTTCTGGACTTTTGTGGCCTACATCATTGCAGAAAGGTTTTCCACTATGTTAGGCAAGGAGAAACT
The DNA here is from genome assembly GCF_047830755.1 of Zonotrichia albicollis. NCBI lineage: Eukaryota > Metazoa > Chordata > Aves > Passeriformes > Passerellidae > Zonotrichia > Zonotrichia albicollis. The sequence continues at coordinate 25,951,715 of NC_133860.1, forward strand.
GTGCCAGCACAGAAAACATCTCCCATCGTGTTTTACATGTTGCAGAGAGCTCTGCTGAAGTTTATGAACGAAGAAAAAGAAAGTTGTTGAAAACACCTTCCAACCGAATGTTCATGTGTTTGGAAAAGGTAGGAGAATGGTAAGGTACTGCTTTCTATCAGTTTACAAGCTGCGCACACTATCCCAGTGTTGTGCAGCTTCATTCTTCACCTGTCTCAAGCAGCCACTCTCTTCGGCTCCTGGAGGCGAAAAGGCTTCTTCGCGCAAAGGCGATTGTGCCGGTCACAGTGCACTCCAGTGCGGCGGCTACTGACGAAATGTGCCCGGGACCGGCGCGCTTAGTTTCGGGGAGCTCCGTACTTTGGTCTTTAGCGTCATTTTTGGTCTACATCATTGCAGAAAGGTTTTCCACTATGTTAGGCAAGGAGAAACTGTGCCAGCACAGAAAACATCTCCCATCGTGTTTTATATGTTGAAGAGAGCTCTACAGAAGTTTATGCACGAAGAAAAACAAAGTTGTTGAAAACACCTTCCAACCGAATATTCATGTGTTTGGAAAATAAGAAGATTGGTAAGGTACTGTTTTCTATCAGATTGCAAGCTGCGCATACTATCCCAGTGTTGTGCAGCTTCATTCTTCACCTTTCCGAAGCAGCCGCTCTCTCAGGCTCCCGGAGGCGAAGAAGCGGCTTCTTCGAGTAAAGGCAATTGCACCCGTCACAGTGCACTCCAGTGCGGCGGCTTCTGCCGAAATGTGCCCGGGACCGGTGCTTAGCTCCGGGGAGATCCGTACTTTCGTCTTTATGGACTTTTGTGGCCTACATCATTGCAGAAAGGTTTTCCACTACGTTAGGCAAGGAGAAACTGTGCCAGCACAGAAAACATCTCCCATCGTGTTTTACATGTTGCAGAGAGCTCTGCTGAAGTTTATGAACGAAGAAAAAGAAAGTTGTTGAAAACACCTTCCAACCGAATGTTCATGTGTTTGGAAAAGGTAGGACAGTGGTAAGGTACTGCTTTCTATCAGTTTGCAAGCTGCGCACACTATCCCAGTGTTGTGCAGCTTCATTCTTCACCATTCCGAAGCAGCCGCACTCTCCAGCTGCCGGAGGCGAAGATGCGGCTTCTTCGAGCAAAGGCGATTGCGCCGGACACAGTGCGCTGCGGTGCGGCAGCTTCTGCCGGAATGTGCCCGGGACCGGCGCTTAGCTCCGGGGAGCTCCGTATCCTTCGTCTTTAGCGTCTTTTGTCGTCTACATCATTGCAGAAAGGTTTTCCACTATGTTAGGCAAGGAGAAATTGTGCCAGCACAGAAAACATCTCCCATCGTGTTTTACATGTTCCAGAGAGCTCTACAGAGTGTGTTGCAAGACGAAAAACCAAGTTGTCCAAAACACCTTCCAAACGAATGTTCATGTGTTTGGAAAAGGTAGGAAAGTGGTAAGGTACTGTTTTCTATCAGTTTGCAAGCTGCGCACACTATCCCAGTGTTGTGCAGCTTCATTCTTCACCTTTCCAAAGAAGCCGCTCTCTCCGGCTTCCGGACGCGAAGAAGCGGCTTCTTCGCGCAAAGGCAATTGTTCCGGTCACAGTGCTACGAAGTGCGGCGGCTTCTGACGAATTGTGCCAGGCACCGGGGCTATGTCCGGGACATCCGTGCCTTTTTCTTCTGGACTTCTCTGGTCAACATCATGGCAAAAATCTTTTCCAATATGTCTGGCAAGGAGAAACTGTGCCAACACAGAAAACATCTCCCATCGTGTTTTAAATGTTGCAGAGAGCTCTACAGAGTGTGTTGCAAGAAGAAAAACAAAATTGTCCAAAACACCTTCCAATCGAATGTTCATGTGTTTGGAAAAGGTAGACGACTGTAAGGTACTGTTTTCTATCAGTATGCAAGATGCGCACACTATCCCAGTGTTGTGCAGCTTCATTCTTCACCTGTCTTAGGCAGCCACTTTCTTCGGCTCCCGGAGGCGAAGAAGCGGCTTCTTCGCGCAAAGGCGATTGTACCGGTCACTGTGCACTCCATTGCGGCGGCTTCTTCTGAAATGTGCCCGGGATTGGGGCATAGCTCCGGGGATCTCCGTACTTTCGTCTTTCTGGACTTTTGTGGCCTACATCATTGCAGAAAGGTTTTCCACTATGTTAAGCAAGGAGAAACTGTGCCAGCACAGAAAACATCTCCCATCGTGTTTTACATGTTGCAGAGAGCTCTGCTGAAGTTTATGCACGAAGAAAAACAAAGTTGTTGAAAACACCTTCCAACCGAATGTTCATGTGTTTGGAAAAGGTAGGAGAGTGGTAAGGTACTGTTTTCTATCAGTTTGCAAGCTGCGCACACTATCCCAGTGTTGTGCAGCTTCATTCTTCACCTTTCCGAAGTAGCCGCACACTCCAGCTGCCGGAGGCGAAGATGCGGCTTCTTCGAGCAAAGGCAATTGCACCCGTCACAGTGCACTCCAGTGCGGCGGCTTCTGACGAAATGTGCCCGGGACCTGCGCTTAGCTCCGGGGACCTCCGTACTTTCTTCTTTCCAGACTTTTGTGGCCTACGTCATTGCAGAAAGGTTTTCCACTATGTTAAGCAAGGAGAAACTGTGCCAGCAGAGAAAACATCTCCCATCGTGTTTTACATGTTGCAGAGAGCTCTGCAGAAGTTTATGCACGAATAAAATAAAGTTGTCCAAAACACCTTCCAACAGAATGTTCATGTGTTTGGAAAAGGTAGGAGAGTGGTAAGGTACGGTTATCTATCAGTCTGCAAGCTGCGCACACTATCCCAGTGTTTTGCAGCTTCATTCTCACCTTTCCGAAGCTACTGGTCTCTCCGGCTCCCGGAGGCGAAGAAGCGGCTTCTTCGCGCAAAGGCGATTGTACCGGTCACTGTGCACTCCACTGCGGCGGCTACTGACGAAATGGGCCCGGGACCGGGGCATAGCTCCTGGGAGCTCTGTATGCTTCGTCTTTAGCATCATTTTTTAATCTACATCATTGCAGAAAGGTTTTCCACTATGTTAAGCAAGGAGAAACTGTGCCAGCACAGAAAACATCTCCCATCGTGTTTTACATGTTGAAGAGAACTCTATAGAAGTTTATGCACGAAGAAAAAGAAAGTTGTCCAAAACTCTTCCAACCGAATGTTCATGTGTTTGGAAAAGGTAGGACAGTGGTAAGCTACGGTTATCTATCAGTTTGCAAGCTGCGCACACTATCCCAGTGTTGTGCAGCTTCATTCTCACCCTTCCGAAGCTACTGGTCTCTCCGGCTCCCGGATGCGAAGAAGCGGCTTCTTCGCTCAAAGGCGATTGTACCGGTCACTGTGCACTCCAGTGCGGCGGCTTCTTCTGAAATGTGCCCGGGACCTGCGCTTAGCTCCGGGGAGCTCTGTATGCTTCGTCTTTAGCATCATTTTTGGTCTACATCATTGCAGAAAGGTTTTCCACTATGTCTGGCATGGAGAAACTGTGCCAGCACAGAAAACATCTCCCATCGTGTTTTATATGTTGAAGAGAGCTCTGCTGAAGTTTATGCACGAAGAAAAAGAAAGTTGTCCAAAACACCTTCCAATCGAATGTTCATGTGTTTGGAAAAGGTAGGAGAGAAGTAAGGTACTGTTTTGGATCAGTTTGCAAGCTGCGCACACTATCCCAGTGTTGTGCAGCTTCATTCTTCACCTGTCTGAAGCAGCCACTGTCTTCGGCTCCTGGAGGCGAAGAGGCTTCTTCGCGCAAAGGCGATTGTGCCGGTCACTGTGCACTCCAGTGCGCCGGCTACTGACGAGATGTGCACCGGGACCGGCGCTTAGTTTCGGGGAGATCCGTACTTTCGTCTTTAGCGTCATTTTTGGTCTACATCATTGCAGAAAGGTTTTCCACTACGTTAGGCAAGGAGAAACTCTGCCAGCACAGAAAACATCTTCCATGGTGTTTTACATCTTGCAGAGAGCTCTGCAGAAGTTTATGCACGAAGAAAGAGAAGGTTGTTGAAAGCACCTTCCAACTGATTGGTCATGTGTTTGGAAAAGGTAGGACAGTGGTAAGGTACTGTTTTCTATCAGTTTGCAAGATGCGCACACTATCCCAGTGTTGTGCAGCTTCATTCTTCACCTGTCTGAAGCAGCCACTCTCTTCGGCTCCTGGAGGCGAAGAAGCGGCTTCTTCGCGCAAAGGCGATTGTGCCGGTCACAGTGCACTCCAGTGCGGCGGCTACTGACAAAATGTTCCCGGGACCAGCACTTAGCTCCTGGGAGCTCCGTATCCTTCGTCTTTCCAGACTTTTGTGGTCTACATCATTGCAGAATGGTTTTCCACTATGTTAAGCAAGGAGAAACTGTGCCAGCACGGAAAACATCGCCCATCGTGTTTTACATTTTGAAGAGAGCTCTGCAGAAGTTTATGCACGAAGAAAAAGAAAGTTGTCGAAAACACCTTCCTTAAAAATGTTCATGTGTTTGGAAAAGGTAGGACAGTGGTAAGGTACTGTTTTCTATCAGATTGCAAGCTGTGCACACAATCCCAGGGTTGTGCAGCTTCATTCTTCAACTTTCCGAAGCAGCCGCTCTCTCCGGCTTCCGGAGGCGAAGAAGCGGCTTCTTCGAGCAAAGGCGATTGCGCCGGTCACAGTGCGCTGCAGTGCGGCAGCTTCTGCCGGAATGTGCCCGGGACAGGCGGTTAGGTCCGGGTACATCCATACAATCTTCTTTCTGGACTTTTGTGGTCTACATCATGCAAAAAACATTTCCCCTATGTCTGGCAAGGAGACACTGTGCCAACACAGAAAACATCTCCCTTCTTGTTTTACATGTTGCAGAGAGCTCTGCAGAAGTTTAAGCACGAAGAAAAAGAAAGTTGTTGAAAACACCTTCCAACCGAATGTTCATGTGTTTGGAAAAGGTAGGACAGTGGTAAGGTACTGTTTTCTATCAGTTTGCAAGCTGCGCACACTATCCCAGTGTTGTGCAGCTTCATTCTTCACCTTTCCGAAGCAGCCGCTCTTTTGGGCTCCCGGAGGCGAAGAAGCGGCTTCTTCGAGCAAAGGCGATTGTGCCGGTCACTGTGCTCTGCAGTGCGGCGGCTTCTGACAAAATGTTCCCGGGACCAGCACTTAGCTCCGGGGAGCTCCGTATCCTTCGTCTTTCCAGACTTTTGTGGTCTACATCATTGCAGAATGGTTTTCCACTATGTTAAGCAAGGAGAAACTGTGCCAGCACGGAAAACATCGCCCATCGTGTTTTACATTTTGAAGAGAGCTCTGCAGAAGTTTATGCACGAAGAAAAAGAAAGTTGTCGAAAACACCTTCCTTAAAAATGTTCATGTGTTTGGAAAAGGTAGGAGAGTGGTAAGGTACTGCTTTGGATCTGTTTGCAAGCTGCGCACACTATCCCAGTGTTGTGCAGCTTTATTCTCACCTGTCGGAAGCAGCCACTTTCTTGGGCTCCTGGAGGCGAAGAGGCTTCTTCGCGCAAAGGCGATTGTACCGGTCACTGTGCTCTGCAGTGCGGCGGCATCTGTCGAAATATGCCCGGGACCGGCGCTTAGCTCCGGGGACCTCCGTACTTTCGTCTTTCTGGACTTTTGTGGCCTACATCATTGCAGAAAGGTTTTCCACTATGTTAGGCAAGGAGAAACTGTGCCAGCACAGAAAACATCTCCCATCGTGTTTTACATGTTGCAGAGAGCTCTGCTGAAGTTTATGAACGAAGAAAAAGAAAGTTGTTGAAAACACCTTCCAACCGAATGTTCATGTGTTTGGAAAAGGTAGGAGAATGGTAAGGTACTGCTTTCTATCAGTTTACAAGCTGCGCACACTATCCCAGTGTTGTGCAGCTTCATTCTTCACCTGTCTCAAGCAGCCACTCTCTTCGGCTCCTGGAGGCGAAAAGGCTTCTTCGCGCAAAGGCGATTGTGCCGGTCACAGTGCACTCCAGTGCGGCGGCTACTGACGAAATGTGCCCGGGACCGGCGCGCTTAGTTTCGGGGAGCTCCGTACTTTGGTCTTTAGCGTCATTTTTGGTCTACATCATTGCAGAAAGGTTTTCCACTATGTTAGGCAAGGAGAAACTGTGCCAGCACAGAAAACATCTCCCATCGTGTTTTATATGTTGAAGAGAGCTCTACAGAAGTTTATGCACGAAGAAAAACAAAGTTGTTGAAAACACCTTCCAACCGAATATTCATGTGTTTGGAAAATAAGAAGATTGGTAAGGTACTGTTTTCTATCAGATTGCAAGCTGCGCATACTATCCCAGTGTTGTGCAGCTTCATTCTTCACCTTTCCGAAGCAGCCGCTCTCTCAGGCTCCCGGAGGCGAAGAAGCGGCTTCTTCGAGTAAAGGCAATTGCACCCGTCACAGTGCACTCCAGTGCGGCGGCTTCTGCCGAAATGTGCCCGGGACCGGTGCTTAGCTCCGGGGAGATCCGTACTTTCGTCTTTATGGACTTTTGTGGCCTACATCATTGCAGAAAGGTTTTCCACTACGTTAGGCAAGGAGAAACTGTGCCAGCACAGAAAACATCTCCCATCGTGTTTTACATGTTGCAGAGAGCTCTGCTGAAGTTTATGAACGAAGAAAAAGAAAGTTGTTGAAAACACCTTCCAACCGAATGTTCATGTGTTTGGAAAAGGTAGGACAGTGGTAAGGTACTGCTTTCTATCAGTTTGCAAGCTGCGCACACTATCCCAGTGTTGTGCAGCTTCATTCTTCACCATTCCGAAGCAGCCGCACTCTCCAGCTGCCGGAGGCGAAGATGCGGCTTCTTCGAGCAAAGGCGATTGCGCCGGACACAGTGCGCTGCGGTGCGGCAGCTTCTGCCGGAATGTGCCCGGGACCGGCGCTTAGCTCCGGGGAGCTCCGTATCCTTCGTCTTTAGCGTCTTTTGTCGTCTACATCATTGCAGAAAGGTTTTCCACTATGTTAGGCAAGGAGAAATTGTGCCAGCACAGAAAACATCTCCCATCGTGTTTTACATGTTCCAGAGAGCTCTACAGAGTGTGTTGCAAGACGAAAAACCAAGTTGTCCAAAACACCTTCCAAACGAATGTTCATGTGTTTGGAAAAGGTAGGAAAGTGGTAAGGTACTGTTTTCTATCAGTTTGCAAGCTGCGCACACTATCCCAGTGTTGTGCAGCTTCATTCTTCACCTTTCCAAAGAAGCCGCTCTCTCCGGCTTCCGGACGCGAAGAAGCGGCTTCTTCGCGCAAAGGCAATTGTTCCGGTCACAGTGCTACGAAGTGCGGCGGCTTCTGACGAATTGTGCCAGGCACCGGGGCTATGTCCGGGACATCCGTGCCTTTTTCTTCTGGACTTCTCTGGTCAACATCATGGCAAAAATCTTTTCCAATATGTCTGGCAAGGAGAAACTGTGCCAACACAGAAAACATCTCCCATCGTGTTTTAAATGTTGCAGAGAGCTCTACAGAGTGTGTTGCAAGAAGAAAAACAAAATTGTCCAAAACACCTTCCAATCGAATGTTCATGTGTTTGGAAAAGGTAGACGACTGTAAGGTACTGTTTTCTATCAGTATGCAAGATGCGCACACTATCCCAGTGTTGTGCAGCTTCATTCTTCACCTGTCTTAGGCAGCCACTTTCTTCGGCTCCCGGAGGCGAAGAAGCGGCTTCTTCGCGCAAAGGCGATTGTACCGGTCACTGTGCACTCCATTGCGGCGGCTTCTTCTGAAATGTGCCCGGGATTGGGGCATAGCTCCGGGGATCTCCGTACTTTCGTCTTTCTGGACTTTTGTGGCCTACATCATTGCAGAAAGGTTTTCCACTATGTTAAGCAAGGAGAAACTGTGCCAGCACAGAAAACATCTCCCATCGTGTTTTACATGTTGCAGAGAGCTCTGCTGAAGTTTATGCACGAAGAAAAACAAAGTTGTTGAAAACACCTTCCAACCGAATGTTCATGTGTTTGGAAAAGGTAGGAGAGTGGTAAGGTACTGTTTTCTATCAGTTTGCAAGCTGCGCACACTATCCCAGTGTTGTGCAGCTTCATTCTTCACCTTTCCGAAGTAGCCGCACACTCCAGCTGCCGGAGGCGAAGATGCGGCTTCTTCGAGCAAAGGCAATTGCACCCGTCACAGTGCACTCCAGTGCGGCGGCTTCTGACGAAATGTGCCCGGGACCTGCGCTTAGCTCCGGGGAGCTCTGTATGCTTCGTCTTTAGCATCATTTTTGGTCTACATCATTGCAGAAAGGTTTTCCACTATGTCTGGCATGGAGAAACTGTGCCAGCACAGAAAACATCTCCCATCGTGTTTTATATGTTGAAGAGAGCTCTGCTGAAGTTTATGCACGAAGAAAAAGAAAGTTGTCCAAAACACCTTCCAATCGAATGTTCATGTGTTTGGAAAAGGTAGGAGAGAAGTAAGGTACTGTTTTGGATCAGTTTGCAAGCTGCGCACACTATCCCAGTGTTGTGCAGCTTCATTCTTCACCTGTCTGAAGCAGCCACTGTCTTTGGCTCCTGGAGGCGAAGAGGCTTCTTCGCGCAAAGGCGATTGTGCCGGTCACTGTGCACTCCAGTGCGCCGGCTACTGACGAGATGTGCACCGGGACCGGCGCTTAGTTTCGGGGAGATCCGTACTTTCGTCTTTAGCGTCATTTTTGGTCTACATCATTGCAGAAAGGTTTTCCACTACGTTAGGCAAGGAGAAACTCTGCCAGCACAGAAAACATCTTCCATGGTGTTTTACATCTTGCAGAGAGCTCTGCAGAAGTTTATGCACGAAGAAAGAGAAGGTTGTTGAAAGCACCTTCCAACTGATTGGTCATGTGTTTGGAAAAGGTAGGACAGTGGTAAGGTACTGTTTTCTATCAGTTTGCAAGATGCGCACACTATCCCAGTGTTGTGCAGCTTCATTCTTCACCTGTCTGAAGCAGCCACTCTCTTCGGCTCCTGGAGGCGAAGAAGCGGCTTCTTCGCGCAAAGGCGATTGTGCCGGTCACAGTGCACTCCAGTGCGGCGGCTACTGACAAAATGTTCCCGGGACCAGCACTTAGCTCCTGGGAGCTCCGTATCCTTCGTCTTTCCAGACTTTTGTGGTCTACATCATTGCAGAATGGTTTTCCACTATGTTAAGCAAGGAGAAACTGTGCCAGCACGGAAAACATCGCCCATCGTGTTTTACATTTTGAAGAGAGCTCTGCAGAAGTTTATGCACGAAGAAAAAGAAAGTTGTCGAAAACACCTTCCTTAAAAATGTTCATGTGTTTGGAAAAGGTAGGACAGTGGTAAGGTACTGTTTTCTATCAGTTTGCAAGCTGCGCACACTATCCCAGTGTTGTGCAGCTTCATTCTTCACCTGTCTGAAGCAGCCACTCTCTTCGGCTCCTGGAGGCGAAGATGCGGCTTCTTCGAGCAAAGGCGATTGCGCCGGTCACAGTGCGCTGCAGTGCGGCAGCTTCTGCCGGAATGTGCCCGGGACAGGCGGTTAGGTCCGGGTACATCCATACAATCTTCTTTCTGGACTTTTGTGGTCTACATCATGCAAAAAACATTTCCCCTATGTCTGGCAAGGAGACACTGTGCCAACACAGAAAACATCTCCCTTCTTGTTTTACATGTTGCAGAGAGCTCTGCAGAAGTTTAAGCACGAAGAAAAAGAAAGTTGTTGAAAACACCTTCCAACCGAATGTTCATGTGTTTGGAAAAGGTAGGACAGTGGTAAGGTACTGTTTTCTATCAGTTTGCAAGCTGCGCACACTATCCCAGTGTTGTGCAGCTTCATTCTTCACCTTTCCGAAGCAGCCGCTCTTTTGGGCTCCCGGAGGCGAAGAAGCGGCTTCTTCGAGCAAAGGCGATTGTGCCGGTCACTGTGCTCTGCAGTGCGGCGGCTTCTGACAAAATGTTCCCGGGACCAGCACTTAGCTCCGGGGAGCTCCGTATCCTTCGTCTTTCCAGACTTTTGTGGTCTACATCATTGCAGAATGGTTTTCCACTATGTTAAGCAAGGAGAAACTGTGCCAGCACGGAAAACATCGCCCATCGTGTTTTACATTTTGAAGAGAGCTCTGCAGAAGTTTATGCACGAAGAAAAAGAAAGTTGTCCAAAACACCTTCCTTAAAAATGTTCATGTGTTTGGAAAAGGTAGGAGAGTGGTAAGGTACTGCTTTGGATCTGTTTGCAAGCTGCGCACACTATCCCAGTGTTGTGCAGCTTTATTCTCACCTGTCGGAAGCAGCCACTTTCTTGGGCTCCTGGAGGCGAAGAGGCTTCTTCGCGCAAAGGCGATTGTACCGGTCACTGTGCTCTGCAGTGCGGCGGCATCTGTCGAAATATGCCCGGGACCGGCGCTTAGCTCCGGGGACCTCCGTACTTTCGTCTTTCTGGACTTTTGTGGCCTACATCATTGCAGAAAGGTTTTCCACTATGTTAGGCAAGGAGAAACTGTGCCAGCACAGAAAACATCTCCCATCGTGTTTTACATGTTGCAGAGAGCTCTGCTGAAGTTTATGAACGAAGAAAAAGAAAGTTGTTGAAAACACCTTCCAACCGAATGTTCATGTGTTTGGAAAAGGTAGGAGAATGGTAAGGTACTGCTTTCTATCAGTTTACAAGCTGCGCACACTATCCCAGTGTTGTGCAGCTTCATTCTTCACCTGTCTCAAGCAGCCACTCTCTTCGGCTCCTGGAGGCGAAAAGGCTTCTTCGCGCAAAGGCGATTGTGCCGGTCACAGTGCACTCCAGTGCGGCGGCTACTGACGAAATGTGCCCGGGACCGGCGCGCTTAGTTTCGGGGAGCTCCGTACTTTGGTCTTTAGCGTCATTTTTGGTCTACATCATTGCAGAAAGGTTTTCCACTATGTTAGGCAAGGAGAAACTGTGCCAGCACAGAAAACATCTCCCATCGTGTTTTATATGTTGAAGAGAGCTCTACAGAAGTTTATGCACGAAGAAAAACAAAGTTGTGGAAAACACCTTCCAACCGAATATTCATGTGTTTGGAAAATAAGAAGATTGGTAAGGTACTGTTTTCTATCAGATTGCAAGCTGCGCATACTATCCCAGTGTTGTGCAGCTTCATTCTTCACCTTTCCGAAGCAGCCGCTCTCTCAGGCTCCCGGAGGCGAAGAAGCGGCTTCTTCGAGTAAAGGCAATTGCACCCGTCACAGTGCACTCCAGTGCGGCGGCTTCTGCCGAAATGTGCCCGGGACCGGTGCTTAGCTCCGGGGAGATCCGTACTTTCGTCTTTATGGACTTTTGTGGCCTACATCATTGCAGAAAGGTTTTCCACTACGTTAGGCAAAGAGAAACTGTGCCAGCACAGAAAACATCTCCCATCGTGTTTTACATGTTGCAGAGAGCTCTGCAGCAGTTTATGCACGAAGAAAAAGAAAGTTGTCCAGAACACCTTCCAACGGAATGTTCATATGTCTGGAAAAGGTAGGACAGTGGTAAGGTACTGCTTTCTATCAGTTTGCAAGCTGCGCACACTATCCCAGTGTTGTGCAGCTTCATTCTTCACCATTCCGAAGCAGCCGCACTCTCCAGCTGCCGGAGGCGAAGATGCGGCTTCTTCGAGCAAAGACGATTGCGCCGGTCACAGTGCGTTGCAGTGCGGCAGCTTCTGCCGGAATGTGCCCGGGACCGGCGCTTAGCTCCGGGGAGCTCCGTATCCTTCGTCTTTAGCGACTTTTGTGGCCTACATCATTGCTGAAAGGTTTTCCACTACGTTAGGCAAAGAGAAACTGTGCCAGCACAGAAAACATCTCCCATCGTGTTTTACATGTTGCAGAGAGCTCTGCTGAAGTTTATGAACGAAGAAAAAGAAAGTTGTTGAAAACACCTTCCAACCGAATGTTCATGTGTTTGGAAAAGGTAGGACAGTGGTAAGGTACTGCTTTCTATCAGTTTGCAAGCTGCGCACACTATCCCAGTGTTGTGCAGCTTCATTCTTCACCATTCCGAAGCAGCCGCACTCTCCAGCTGCCGGAGGCGAAGATGCGGCTTCTTCGAGCAAAGGCGATTGCGCCGGACACAGTGCGCTGCGGTGCGGCAGCTTCTGCCGGAATGTGCCCGGGACCGGCGCTTAGCTCCGGGGAGCTCCGTATCCTTCGTCTTTAGCGTCTTTTGTCGTCTACATCATTGCAGAAAGGTTTTCCACTATGTTAAGCAAGGAGAAACTGTGCCAGCACAGAAAACATCTCCCATCGTGTTTTATATGTTGAAGAGAGCTCTGCTGAAGTTTATGCACGAAGAAAAAGAAAGTTGTCCAAAACACCTTCCAATCGAATGTTCATGTGTTTGGAAAAGGTAGGAGAGAAGTAAGGTACTGTTTTGGATCAGTTTGCAAGCTGCGCACACTATCCCAGTGTTGTGCAGCTTCATTCTTCACCTGTCGGAAGCAGCCACTGTCTTCGGCTCCTGGAGGCGAAGAGGCTTCTTCGCGCAAAGGCGATTGTGCCGGTCACTGTGCACTCCAGTGCGCCGGCTACTGACGAGATGTGCACCGGGACCGGCGCTTAGTTTCGGGGAGATCCGTACTTTCGTCTTTAGCGTCATTTTTGGTCTACATCATTGCAGAAAGGTTTTCCACTACGTTAGGCAAGGAGAAACTCTGCCAGCACAGAAAACATCTTCCATGGTGTTTTACATCTTGCAGAGAGCTCTGCAGAAGTTTATGAACGAAGAAAGAGAAGGTTGTTGAAAGCACCTTCCAACTGATTGGTCATGTGTTTGGAAAAGGTAGGACAGTGGTAAGGTACTGTTTTCTATCAGTTTGCAAGCTGCGCACACTATCCCAGTGTTGTGCAGCTTCATTCTTCACCTGTCTGAAGCAGCCACTCTCTTCGGCTCCTGGAGGCGAAGATGCGGCTTCTTCGAGCAAAGGCGATTGCGCCGGTCACAGTGCGCTGCAGTGCGGCAGCTTCTGCCGGAATGTGCCCGGGACAGGCGGTTAGCTCCGGGTACATCCATACAATCTTCTTTCTGGACTTTTGTGGTCTACATCATGCAAAAAACATTTCCCCTATGTCTGGCAAGGAGACACTGTGCCAACACAGAAAACATCTCCCTTCTTGTTTTACATGTTGCAGAGAGCTCTGCAGAAGTTTAAGCACGAAGAAAAAGAAAGTTGTTGAAAACACCTTCCAACCGAATGTTCATGTGTTTGGAAAAGGTAGGACAGTGGTAAGGTACTGTTTTCTATCAGTTTGCAAGCTGCGCACACTATCCCAGTGTTGTGCAGCTTCATTCTTCACCTTTCCGAAGCAGCCGCTCTTTTGGGCTCCCGGAGGCGAAGAAGCGGCTTCTTCGAGCAAAGGCGATTGTGCCGGTCACTGTGCTCTGCAGTGCGGCGGCTTCTGACAAAATGTTCCCGGGACCAGCACTTAGCTCCGGGGAGCTCCGTATCCTTCGTCTTTCCAGACTTTTGTGGTCTACATCATTGCAGAATGGTTTTCCACTATGTTAAGCAAGGAGAAACTGTGCCAGCACGGAAAACATCGCCCATCGTGTTTTACATTTTGAAGAGAGCTCTGCAGAAGTTTATGCACGAAGAAAAAGAAAGTTGTCCAAAACACCTTCCTTAAAAATGTTCATGTGTTTGGAAAAGGTAGGAGAGTGGTAAGGTACTGCTTTGGATCTGTTTGCAAGCTGCGCACACTATCCCAGTGTTGTGCAGCTTTATTCTCACCTGTCGGAAGCAGCCACTTTCTTGGGCTCCTGGAGGCGAAGAGGCTTCTTCGCGCAAAGGCGATTGTACCGGTCACTGTGCTCTGCAGTGCGGCGGCATCTGTCGAAATATGCCCGGGACCGGCGCTTAGCTCCGGGGACCTCCGTACTTTCGTCTTTCTGGACTTTTGTGGCCTACATCATTGCAGAAAGGTTTTCCACTATGTTAGGCAAGGAGAAACTGTGCCAGCACAGAAAACATCTCCCATCGTGTTTTACATGTTGCAGAGAGCTCTGCTGAAGTTTATGAACGAAGAAAAAGAAAGTTGTTGAAAACACCTTCCAACCGAATGTTCATGTGTTTGGAAAAGGTAGGAGAATGGTAAGGTACTGCTTTCTATCAGTTTACAAGCTGCGCACACTATCCCAGTGTTGTGCAGCTTCATTCTTCACCTGTCTCAAGCAGCCACTCTCTTCGGCTCCTGGAGGCGAAAAGGCTTCTTCGCGCAAAGGCGATTGTGCCGGTCACAGTGCACTCCAGTGCGGCGGCTACTGACGAAATGTGCCCGGGACCGGCGCGCTTAGTTTCGGGGAGCTCCGTACTTTGGTCTTTAGCGTCATTTTTGGTCTACATCATTGCAGAAAGGTTTTCCACTATGTTAGGCAAGGAGAAACTGTGCCAGCACAGAAAACATCTCCCATCGTGTTTTATATGTTGAAGAGAGCTCTACAGAAGTTTATGCACGAAGAAAAACAAAGTTGTTGAAAACACCTTCCAACCGAATATTCATGTGTTTGGAAAATAAGAAGATTGGTAAGGTACTGTTTTCTATCAGATTGCAAGCTGCGCATACTATCCCAGTGTTGTGCAGCTTCATTCTTCACCTTTCCGAAGCAGCCGCTCTCTCAGGCTCCCGGAGGCGAAGAAGCGGCTTCTTCGAGTAAAGGCAATTGCACCCGTCACAGTGCACTCCAGTGCGGCGGCTTCTGCCGAAATGTGCCCGGGACCGGTGCTTAGCTCCGGGGAGATCCGTACTTTCGTCTTTATGGACTTTTGTGGCCTACATCATTGCAGAAAGGTTTTCCACTACGTTAGGCAAGGAGAAACTGTGCCAGCACAGAAAACATCTCCCATCGTGTTTTACATGTTGCAGAGAGCTCTGCTGAAGTTTATGAACGAAGAAAAAGAAAGTTGTTGAAAACACCTTCCAACCGAATGTTCATGTGTTTGGAAAAGGTAGGACAGTGGTAAGGTACTGCTTTCTATCAGTTTGCAAGCTGCGCACACTATCCCAGTGTTGTGCAGCTTCATTCTTCACCTGTCTTAGGCAGCCACTTTCTTCGGCTCCCGGAGGCGAAGAAGCGGCTTCTTCGCGCAAAGGCGATTGTACCGGTCACTGTGCACTCCATTGCGGCGGCTTCTTCTGAAATGTGCCCGGGATTGGGGCATAGCTCCGGGGATCTCCGTACTTTCGTCTTTCTGGACTTTTGTGGCCTACATCATTGCAGAAAGGTTTTCCACTATGTTAAGCAAGGAGAAACTGTGCCAGCACAGAAAACATCTCCCATCGTGTTTTACATGTTGCAGAGAGCTCTGCTGAAGTTTATGCACGAAGAAAAACAAAGTTGTTGAAAACACCTTCCAACCGAATGTTCATGTGTTTGGAAAAGGTAGGAGAGTGGTAAGGTACTGTTTTCTATCAGTTTGCAAGCTGCGCACACTATCCCAGTGTTGTGCAGCTTCATTCTTCACCTTTCCGAAGTAGCCGCACACTCCAGCTGCCGGAGGCGAAGATGCGGCTTCTTCGAGCAAAGGCAATTGCACCCGTCACAGTGCACTCCAGTGCGGCGGCTTCTGACGAAATGTGCCCGGGACCTGCGCTTAGCTCCGGGGACCTCCGTACTTTCTTCTTTCCAGACTTTTGTGGCCTACGTCATTGCAGAAAGGTTTTCCACTATGTTAAGCAAGGAGAAACTGTGCCAGCAGAGAAAACATCTCCCATCGTGTTTTACATGTTGCAGAGAGCTCTGCAGAAGTTTATGCACGAATAAAATAAAGTTGTCCAAAACACCTTCCAACAGAATGTTCATGTGTTTGGAAAAGGTAGGAGAGTGGTAAGGTACGGTTATCTATCAGTCTGCAAGCTGCGCACACTATCCCAGTGTTTTGCAGCTTCATTCTCACCTTTCCGAAGCTACTGGTCTCTCCGGCTCCCGGAGGCGAAGAAGCGGCTTCTTCGCGCAAAGGCGATTGTACCGGTCACTGTGCACTCCAGTGCGGCGGCTACTGACGAAATGGGCCCGGGACCGGGGCATAGCTCCTGGGAGCTCTGTATGCTTCGTCTTTAGCATCATTTTTTAATCTACATCATTGCAGAAAGGTTTTCCACTATGTTAAGCAAGGAGAAACTGTGCCAGCACAGAAAACATCTCCCATCGTGTTTTACATGTTGAAGAGAACTCTATAGAAGTTTATGCACGAAGAAAAAGAAAGTTGTCCAAAACTCTTCCAACCGAATGTTCATGTGTTTGGAAAAGGTAGGACAGTGGTAAGCTACGGTTATCTATCAGTTTGCAAGCTGCGCACACTATCCCAGTGTTGTGCAGCTTCATTCTCACCCTTCCGAAGCTACTGGTCTCTCCGGCTCCCGGATGCGAAGAAGCGGCTTCTTCGCTCAAAGGCGATTGTACCGGTCACTGTGCACTCCAGTGCGGCGGCTTCTTCTGAAATGTGCCCGGGACCTGCGCTTAGCTCCGGGGAGCTCTGTATGCTTCGTCTTTAGCATCATTTTTGGTCTACATCATTGCAGAAATGTTTTCCACTATGTCTGGCATGGAGAAACTGTGCCAGCACAGAAAACATCTCCCATCGTGTTTTATATGTTGAAGAGAGCTCTGCTGAAGTTTATGCACGAAGAAAAAGAAAGTTGTCCAAAACACCTTCCAATCGAATGTTCATGTGTTTGGAAAAGGTAGGAGAGAAGTAAGGTACTGTTTTGGATCAGTTTGCAAGCTGCGCACACTATCCCAGTGTTGTGCAGCTTCATTCTTCACCTGTCTGAAGCAGCCACTGTCTTCGGCTCCTGGAGGCGAAGAGGCTTCTTCGCGCAAAGGCGATTGTGCCGGTCACTGTGCACTCCAGTGCGCCGGCTACTGACGAGATGTGCACCGGGACCGGCGCTTAGTTTCGGGGAGATCCGTACTTTCGTCTTTAGCGTCATTTTTGGTCTACATCATTGCAGAAAGGTTTTCCACTACGTTAGGCAAGGAGAAACTCTGCCAGCACAGAAAACATCTTCCATGGTGTTTTACATCTTGCAGAGAGCTCTGCAGAAGTTTATGCACGAAGAAAGAGAAGGTTGTTGAAAGCACCTTCCAACTGATTGGTCATGTGTTTGGAAAAGGTAGGACAGTGGTAAGGTACTGTTTTCTATCAGTTTGCAAGATGCGCACACTATCCCAGTGTTGTGCAGCTTCATTCTTCACCTGTCTGAAGCAGCCACTCTCTTCGGCTCCTGGAGGCGAAGAAGCGGCTTCTTCGCGCAAAGGCGATTGTGCCGGTCACAGTGCACTCCAGTGCGGCGGCTACTGACAAAATGTTCCCGGGACCAGCACTTAGCTCCTGGGAGCTCCGTATCCTTCGTCTTTCCAGACTTTTGTGGTCTACATCATTGCAGAATGGTTTTCCACTATGTTAAGCAAGGAGAAACTGTGCCAGCACGGAAAACATCGCCCATCGTGTTTTACATTTTGAAGAGAGCTCTGCAGAAGTTTATGCACGAAGAAAAAGAAAGTTGTCGAAAACACCTTCCTTAAAAATGTTCATGTGTTTGGAAAAGGTAGGACAGTGGTAAGGTACTGTTTTCTATCAGATTGCAAGCTGTGCACACAATCCCAGGGTTGTGCAGCTTCATTCTTCAACTTTCCGAAGCAGCCGCTCTCTCCGGCTTCCGGAGGCGAAGAAGCGGCTTCTTCGAGCAAAGGCGATTGCGCCGGTCACAGTGCGCTGCAGTGCGGCAGCTTCTGCCGGAATGTGCCCGGGACAGGCGGTTAGCTCCGGGTACATCCATACAATCTTCTTTCTGGACTTTTGTGGTCTACATCATGCAAAAAACATTTCCCCTATGTCTGGCAAGGAGACACTGTGCCAACACAGAAAACATCTCCCTTCTTGTTTTACATGTTGCAGAGAGCTCTGCAGAAGTTTAAGCACGAAGAAAAAGAAAGTTGTTGAAAACACCTTCCAACCGAATGTTCATGTGTTTGGAAAAGGTAGGACAGTGGTAAGGTACTGTTTTCTATCAGTTTGCAAGCTGCGCACACTATCCCAGTGTTGTGCAGCTTCATTCTTCACCTTTCCGAAGCAGCCGCTCTTTTGGGCTCCCGGAGGCGAAGAAGCGGCTTCTTCGAGCAAAGGCGATTGTGCCGGTCACTGTGCTCTGCAGTGCGGCGGCTTCTGACAAAATGTTCCCGGGACCAGCACTTAGCTCCGGGGAGCTCCGTATCCTTCGTCTTTCCAGACTTTTGTGGTCTACATCATTGCAGAATGGTTTTCCACTATGTTAAGCAAGGAGAAACTGTGCCAGCACGGAAAACATCGCCCATCGTGTTTTACATTTTGAAGAGAGCTCTGCAGAAGTTTATGCACGAAGAAAAAGAAAGTTGTCCAAAACACCTTCCTTAAAAATGTTCATGTGTTTGGAAAAGGTAGGACAGTGGTAAGGTACTGCTTTGGATCTGTTTGCAAGCTGCGCACACTATCCCAGTGTTGTGCAGCTTTATTCTCACCTGTCGGAAGCAGCCACTTTCTTGGGCTCCTGGAGGCGAAGAGGCTTCTTCGCGCAAAGGCGATTGTACCGGTCACTGTGCTCTGCAGTGCGGCGGCATCTGTCGAAATATGCCCGGGACCGGCGCTTAGCTCCGGGGACCTCCGTACTTTCGTCTTTCTGGACTTTTGTGGCCTACATCATTGCAGAAAGGTTTTCCACTATGTTAGGCAAGGAGAAACTGTGCCAGCACAGAAAACATCTCCCATCGTGTTTTACATGTTGCAGAGAGCTCTGCTGAAGTTTATGAACGAAGAAAAAGAAAGTTGTTGAAAACACCTTCCAACCGAATGTTCATGTGTTTGGAAAAGGTAGGAGAATGGTAAGGTACTGCTTTCTATCAGTTTACAAGCTGCGCACACTATCCCAGTGTTGTGCAGCTTCATTCTTCACCTGTCTCAAGCAGCCACTCTCTTCGGCTCCTGGAGGCGAAAAGGCTTCTTCGCGCAAAGGCGATTGTGCCGGTCACAGTGCACTCCAGTGCGGCGGCTACTGACGAAATGTGCCCGGGACCGGCGCGCTTAGTTTCGGGGAGCTCCGTACTTTGGTCTTTAGCGTCATTTTTGGTCTACATCATTGCAGAAAGGTTTTCCACTATGTTAGGCAAGGAGAAACTGTGCCAGCACAGAAAACATCTCCCATCGTGTTTTATATGTTGAAGAGAGCTCTACAGAAGTTTATGCACGAAGAAAAACAAAGTTGTTGAAAACACCTTCCAACCGAATATTCATGTGTTTGGAAAATAAGAAGATTGGTAAGGTACTGTTTTCTATCAGATTGCAAGCTGCGCATACTATCCCAGTGTTGTGCAGCTTCATTCTTCACCTTTCCGAAGCAGCCGCTCTCTCAGGCTCCCGGAGGCGAAGAAGCGGCTTCTTCGAGTAAAGGCAATTGCACCCGTCACAGTGCACTCCAGTGCGGCGGCTTCTGCCGAAATGTGCCCGGGACCGGTGCTTAGCTCCGGGGAGATCCGTACTTTCGTCTTTATGGACTTTTGTGGCCTACATCATTGCAGAAAGGTTTTCCACTACGTTAGGCAAAGAGAAACTGTGCCAGCACAGAAAACATCTCCCATCGTGTTTTACATGTTGCAGAGAGCTCTGCAGCAGTTTATGCACGAAGAAAAAGAAAGTTGTCCAGAACACCTTCCAACGGAATGTTCATATGTCTGGAAAAGGTAGGACAGTGGTAAGGTACTGCTTTCTATCAGTTTGCAAGCTGCGCACACTATCCCAGTGTTGTGCAGCTTCATTCTTCACCATTCCGAAGCAGCCGCACTCTCCAGCTGCCGGAGGCGAAGATGCGGCTTCTTCGAGCAAAGACGATTGCGCCGGTCACAGTGCGTTGCAGTGCGGCAGCTTCTGCCGGAATGTGCCCGGGACCGGCGCTTAGCTCCGGGGAGCTCCGTATCCTTCGTCTTTAGCGACTTTTGTGGCCTACATCATTGCTGAAAGGTTTTCCACTACGTTAGGCAAAGAGAAACTGTGCCAGCACAGAAAACATCTCCCATCGTGTTTTACATGTTGCAGAGAGCTCTGCTGAAGTTTATGAACGAAGAAAAAGAAAGTTGTTGAAAACACCTTCCAACCGAATGTTCATGTGTTTGGAAAAGGTAGGACAGTGGTAAGGTACTGCTTTCTATCAGTTTGCAAGCTGCGCACACTATCCCAGTGTTGTGCAGCTTCATTCTTCACCATTCCGAAGCAGCCGCACTCTCCAGCTGCCGGAGGCGAAGATGCGGCTTCTTCGAGCAAAGGCGATTGCGCCGGACACAGTGCGCTGCGGTGCGGCAGCTTCTGCCGGAATGTGCCCGGGACCGGCGCTTAGCTCCGGGGAGCTCCGTATCCTTCGTCTTTAGCGTCTTTTGTCGTCTACATCATTGCAGAAAGGTTTTCCACTATGTTAAGCAAGGAGAAACTGTGCCAGCACAGAAAACATCTCCCATCGTGTTTTATATGTTGAAGAGAGCTCTGCTGAAGTTTATGCACGAAGAAAAAGAAAGTTGTCCAAAACACCTTCCAATCGAATGTTCATGTGTTTGGAAAAGGTAGGAGAGAAGTAAGGTACTGTTTTGGATCAGTTTGCAAGCTGCGCACACTATCCCAGTGTTGTGCAGCTTCATTCTTCACCTGTCGGAAGCAGCCACTGTCTTCGGCTCCTGGAGGCGAAGAGGCTTCTTCGCGCAAAGGCGATTGTGCCGGTCACTGTGCACTCCAGTGCGCCGGCTACTGACGAGATGTGCACCGGGACCGGCGCTTAGTTTCGGGGAGATCCGTACTTTCGTCTTTAGCGTCATTTTTGGTCTACATCATTGCAGAAAGGTTTTCCACTACGTTAGGCAAGGAGAAACTCTGCCAGCACAGAAAACATCTTCCATGGTGTTTTACATCTTGCAGAGAGCTCTGCAGAAGTTTATGAACGAAGAAAGAGAAGGTTGTTGAAAGCACCTTCCAACTGATTGGTCATGTGTTTGGAAAAGGTAGGACAGTGGTAAGGTACTGTTTTCTATCAGTTTGCAAGCTGCGCACACTATCCCAGTGTTGTGCAGCTTCATTCTTCACCTGTCTGAAGCAGCCACTCTCTTCGGCTCCTGGAGGCGAAGATGCGGCTTCTTCGAGCAAAGGCGATTGCGCCGGTCACAGTGCGCTGCAGTGCGGCAGCTTCTGCCGGAATGTGCCCGGGACAGGCGGTTAGCTCCGGGTACATCCATACAATCTTCTTTCTGGACTTTTGTGGTCTACATCATGCAAAAAACATTTCCCCTATGTCTGGCAAGGAGACACTGTGCCAACACAGAAAACATCTCCCTTCTTGTTTTACATGTTGCAGAGAGCTCTGCAGAAGTTTAAGCACGAAGAAAAAGAAAGTTGTTGAAAACACCTTCCAACCGAATGTTCATGTGTTTGGAAAAGGTAGGACAGTGGTAAGGTACTGTTTTCTATCAGTTTGCAAGCTGCGCACACTATCCCAGTGTTGTGCAGCTTCATTCTTCACCTTTCCGAAGCAGCCGCTCTTTTGGGCTCCCGGAGGCGAAGAAGCGGCTTCTTCGAGCAAAGGCGATTGTGCCGGTCACTGTGCTCTGCAGTGCGGCGGCTTCTGACAAAATGTTCCCGGGACCAGCACTTAGCTCCGGGGAGCTCCGTATCCTTCGTCTTTCCAGACTTTTGTGGTCTACATCATTGCAGAATGGTTTTCCACTATGTTAAGCAAGGAGAAACTGTGCCAGCACGGAAAACATCGCCCATCGTGTTTTACATTTTGAAGAGAGCTCTGCAGAAGTTTATGCACGAAGAAAAAGAAAGTTGTCCAAAACACCTTCCAATCGAATGTTCATGTGTTTGGAAAAGGTAGGAGAGTGGTAAGGTACTGCTTTGGATCTGTTTGCAAGCTGCGCACACTATCCCAGTGTTGTGCAGCTTTATTCTCACCTGTCGGAAGCAGCCACTTTCTTGGGCTCCTGGAGGCGAAGAGGCTTCTTCGCGCAAAGGCGATTGTACCGGTCACTGTGCTCTGCAGTGCGGCGGCATCTGTCGAAATATGCCCGGGACCGGCGCTTAGCTCCGGGGACCTCCGTACTTTCGTCTTTCTGGACTTTTGTGGCCTACATCATTGCAGAAAGGTTTTCCACTATGTTAGGCAAGGAGAAACTGTGCCAGCACAGAAAACATCTCCCATCGTGTTTTACATGTTGCAGAGAGCTCTGCTGAAGTTTATGAACGAAGAAAAAGAAAGTTGTTGAAAACACCTTCCAACCGAATGTTCATGTGTTTGGAAAAGGTAGGAGAATGGTAAGGTACTGCTTTCTATCAGTTTACAAGCTGCGCACACTATCCCAGTGTTGTGCAGCTTCATTCTTCACCTGTCTCAAGCAGCCACTCTCTTCGGCTCCTGGAGGCGAAAAGGCTTCTTCGCGCAAAGGCGATTGTGCCGGTCACAGTGCACTCCAGTGCGGCGGCTACTGACGAAATGTGCCCGGGACCGGCGCGCTTAGTTTCGGGGAGCTCCGTACTTTGGTCTTTAGCGTCATTTTTGGTCTACATCATTGCAGAAAGGTTTTCCACTATGTTAGGCAAGGAGAAACTGTGCCAGCACAGAAAACATCTCCCATCGTGTTTTATATGTTGAAGAGAGCTCTACAGAAGTTTATGCACGAAGAAAAACAAAGTTGTTGAAAACACCTTCCAACCGAATATTCATGTGTTTGGAAAATAAGAAGATTGGTAAGGTACTGTTTTCTATCAGATTGCAAGCTGCGCATACTATCCCAGTGTTGTGCAGCTTCATTCTTCACCTTTCCGAAGCAGCCGCTCTCTCAGGCTCCCGGAGGCGAAGAAGCGGCTTCTTCGAGTAAAGGCAATTGCACCCGTC
Source organism: Zonotrichia albicollis (assembly GCF_047830755.1). Classification (NCBI taxonomy): domain Eukaryota; kingdom Metazoa; phylum Chordata; class Aves; order Passeriformes; family Passerellidae; genus Zonotrichia; species Zonotrichia albicollis. The sequence goes on from NC_133860.1 coordinate 25,974,528, forward strand.
ACAGTGCACTCCAGTGCGGCGGCTTCTGCCGAAATGTGCCCGGGACCGGTGCTTAGCTCCGGGGAGATCCGTACTTTCGTCTTTATGGACTTTTGTGGCCTACATCATTGCAGAAAGGTTTTCCACTACGTTAGGCAAGGAGAAACTGTGCCAGCACAGAAAACATCTCCCATCGTGTTTTACATGTTGCAGAGAGCTCTGCTGAAGTTTATGAACGAAGAAAAAGAAAGTTGTTGAAAACACCTTCCAACCGAATGTTCATGTGTTTGGAAAAGGTAGGACAGTGGTAAGGTACTGCTTTCTATCAGTTTGCAAGCTGCGCACACTATCCCAGTGTTGTGCAGCTTCATTCTTCACCATTCCGAAGCAGCCGCACTCTCCAGCTGCCGGAGGCGAAGATGCGGCTTCTTCGAGCAAAGGCGATTGCGCCGGACACAGTGCGCTGCGGTGCGGCAGCTTCTGCCGGAATGTGCCCGGGACCGGCGCTTAGCTCCGGGGAGCTCCGTATCCTTCGTCTTTAGCGTCTTTTGTCGTCTACATCATTGCAGAAAGGTTTTCCACTATGTTAGGCAAGGAGAAATTGTGCCAGCACAGAAAACATCTCCCATCGTGTTTTACATGTTCCAGAGAGCTCTACAGAGTGTGTTGCAAGACGAAAAACCAAGTTGTCCAAAACACCTTCCAAACGAATGTTCATGTGTTTGGAAAAGGTAGGAAAGTGGTAAGGTACTGTTTTCTATCAGTTTGCAAGCTGTGCACACTATCCCAGTGTTGTGCAGCTTCATTCTTCACCTTTCCAAAGAAGCCGCTCTCTCCGGCTTCCGGACGCGAAGAAGCGGCTTCTTCGCGCAAAGGCAATTGTTCCGGTCACAGTGCTACGAAGTGCGGCGGCTTCTGACGAATTGTGCCAGGCACCGGGGCTATGTCCGGGACATCCGTGCCTTTTTCTTCTGGACTTCTCTGGTCAACATCATGGCAAAAATCTTTTCCAATATGTCTGGCAAGGAGAAACTGTGCCAACACAGAAAACATCTCCCATCGTGTTTTAAATGTTGCAGAGAGCTCTACAGAGTGTGTTGCAAGAAGAAAAACAAAATTGTCCAAAACACCTTCCAATCGAATGTTCATGTGTTTGGAAAAGGTAGACGACTGTAAGGTACTGTTTTCTATCAGTATGCAAGATGCGCACACTATCCCAGTGTTGTGCAGCTTCATTCTTCACCTGTCTTAGGCAGCCACTTTCTTCGGCTCCCGGAGGCGAAGAAGCGGCTTCTTCGCGCAAAGGCGATTGTACCGGTCACTGTGCACTCCATTGCGGCGGCTTCTTCTGAAATGTGCCCGGGATTGGGGCATAGCTCCGGGGATCTCCGTACTTTCGTCTTTCTGGACTTTTGTGGCCTACATCATTTCAGAAAGGTTTTCCACTATGTTAAGCAAGGAGAAACTGTGCCAGCACAGAAAACATCTCCCATCGTGTTTTACATGTTGCAGAGAGCTCTGCTGAAGTTTATGCACGAAGAAAAAGAAAGTTGTTGAAAACACCTTCCAACCGAATGTTCATGTGTTTGGAAAAGGTAGGAGAGTGGTAAGGTACTGTTTTCTATCAGTTTGCAAGCTGCGCACACTATCCCAGTGTTGTGCAGCTTCATTCTTCACCTTTCCGAAGTAGCCGCACACTCCAGCTGCCGGAGGCGAAGATGCGGCTTCTTCGAGCAAAGGCAATTGCACCCGTCACAGTGCACTCCAGTGCGGCGGCTTCTGACGAAATGTGCCCGGGACCTGCGCTTAGCTCCGGGGACCTCCGTACTTTCTTCTTTCCAGACTTTTGTGGCCTACGTCATTGCAGAAAGGTTTTCCACTATGTTAAGCAAGGAGAAACTGTGCCAGCAGAGAAAACATCTCCCATCGTGTTTTACATGTTGCAGAGAGCTCTGCAGAAGTTTATGCACGAATAAAATAAAGTTGTCCAAAACACCTTCCAACAGAATGTTCATGTGTTTGGAAAAGGTAGGAGAGTGGTAAGGTACGGTTATCTATCAGTCTGCAAGCTGCGCACACTATCCCAGTGTTTTGCAGCTTCATTCTCACCTTACCGAAGCTACTGGTCTCTCCGGCTCCCGGAGGCGAAGAAGCGGCTTCTTCGCGCAAAGGCGATTGTACCGGTCACTGTGCTCTGCAGTGCGGCGGCATCTGTCGAAATATGCCCGGGACCGGCGCTTAGCTCCGGGGACCTCCGTACTTTCGTCTTTCTGGACTTTTGTGGCCTACATCATTGCAGAAAGGTTTTCCACTATGTTAGGCAAGGAGAAACTGTGCCAGCACAGAAAACATCTCCCATCGTGTTTTACATGTTGCAGAGAGCTCTGCTGAAGTTTATGAACGAAGAAAAAGAAAGTTGTTGAAAACACCTTCCAACCGAATGTTCATGTGTTTGGAAAAGGTAGGAGAATGGTAAGGTACTGCTTTCTATCAGTTTACAAGCTGCGCACACTATCCCAGTGTTGTGCAGCTTCATTCTTCACCTGTCTGAAGCAGCCACTCTCTTCGGCTCCTGGAGGCGAAAAGGCTTCTTCGCGCAAAGGCGATTGTGCCGGTCACAGTGCACTCCAGTGCGGCGGCTACTGACGAAATGTGCCCGGGACCGGCGCGCTTAGTTTCGGGGAGCTCCGTACTTTGGTCTTTAGCGTCATTTTTGGTCTACATCATTGCAGAAAGGTTTTCCACTATGTTAGGCAAGGAGAAACTGTGCCAGCACAGAAAACATCTCCCATCGTGTTTTATATGTTGAAGAGAGCTCTACAGAAGTTTATGCACGAAGAAAAACAAAGTTGTTGAAAACACCTTCCAACCGAATATTCATGTGTTTGGAAAATAAGAAGATTGGTAAGGTACTGTTTTCTATCAGATTGCAAGCTGCGCATACTATCCCAGTGTTGTGCAGCTTCATTCTTCACCTTTCCGAAGCAGCCGCTCTCTCAGGCTCCCGGAGGCGAAGAAGCGGCTTCTTCGAGTAAAGGCAATTGCACCCGTCACAGTGCACTCCAGTGCGGCGGCTTCTGCCGAAATGTGCCCGGGACCGGTGCTTAGCTCCGGGGAGATCCGTACTTTCGTCTTTATGGACTTTTGTGGCCTACATCATTGCAGAAAGGTTTTCCACTACGTTAGGCAAGGAGAAACTGTGCCAGCACAGAAAACATCTCCCATCGTGTTTTACATGTTGCAGAGAGCTCTGCTGAAGTTTATGAACGAAGAAAAAGAAAGTTGTTGAAAACACCTTCCAACCGAATGTTCATGTGTTTGGAAAAGGTAGGACAGTGGTAAGGTACTGCTTTCTATCAGTTTGCAAGCTGCGCACACTATCCCAGTGTTGTGCAGCTTCATTCTTCACCATTCCGAAGCAGCCGCACTCTCCAGCTGCCGGAGGCGAAGATGCGGCTTCTTCGAGCAAAGGCGATTGCGCCGGACACAGTGCGCTGCGGTGCGGCAGCTTCTGCCGGAATGTGCCCGGGACCGGCGCTTAGCTCCGGGGAGCTCCGTATCCTTCGTCTTTAGCGTCTTTTGTCGTCTACATCATTGCAGAAAGGTTTTCCACTATGTTAGGCAAGGAGAAATTGTGCCAGCACAGAAAACATCTCCCATCGTGTTTTACATGTTCCAGAGAGCTCTACAGAGTGTGTTGCAAGACGAAAAACCAAGTTGTCCAAAACACCTTCCAAACGAATGTTCATGTGTTTGGAAAAGGTAGGAAAGTGGTAAGGTACTGTTTTCTATCAGTTTGCAAGCTGTGCACACTATCCCAGTGTTGTGCAGCTTCATTCTTCACCTTTCCAAAGAAGCCGCTCTCTCCGGCTTCCGGACGCGAAGAAGCGGCTTCTTCGCGCAAAGGCAATTGTTCCGGTCACAGTGCTACGAAGTGCGGCGGCTTCTGACGAATTGTGCCAGGCACCGGGGCTATGTCCGGGACATCCGTGCCTTTTTCTTCTGGACTTCTCTGGTCAACATCATGGCAAAAATCTTTTCCAATATGTCTGGCAAGGAGAAACTGTGCCAACACAGAAAACATCTCCCATCGTGTTTTAAATGTTGCAGAGAGCTCTACAGAGTGTGTTGCAAGAAGAAAAACAAAATTGTCCAAAACACCTTCCAATCGAATGTTCATGTGTTTGGAAAAGGTAGACGACTGTAAGGTACTGTTTTCTATCAGTATGCAAGATGCGCACACTATCCCAGTGTTGTGCAGCTTCATTCTTCACCTGTCTTAGGCAGCCACTTTCTTCGGCTCCCGGAGGCGAAGAAGCGGCTTCTTCGCGCAAAGGCGATTGTACCGGTCACTGTGCACTCCATTGCGGCGGCTTCTTCTGAAATGTGCCCGGGATTGGGGCATAGCTCCGGGGATCTCCGTACTTTCGTCTTTCTGGACTTTTGTGGCCTACATCATTTCAGAAAGGTTTTCCACTATGTTAAGCAAGGAGAAACTGTGCCAGCACAGAAAACATCTCCCATCGTGTTTTACATGTTGCAGAGAGCTCTGCTGAAGTTTATGCACGAAGAAAAAGAAAGTTGTTGAAAACACCTTCCAACCGAATGTTCATGTGTTTGGAAAAGGTAGGAGAGTGGTAAGGTACTGTTTTCTATCAGTTTGCAAGCTGCGCACACTATCCCAGTGTTGTGCAGCTTCATTCTTCACCTTTCCGAAGTAGCCGCACACTCCAGCTGCCGGAGGCGAAGATGCGGCTTCTTCGAGCAAAGGCAATTGCACCCGTCACAGTGCACTCCAGTGCGGCGGCTTCTGACGAAATGTGCCCGGGACCTGCGCTTAGCTCCGGGGACCTCCGTACTTTCTTCTTTCCAGACTTTTGTGGCCTACGTCATTGCAGAAAGGTTTTCCACTATGTTAAGCAAGGAGAAACTGTGCCAGCAGAGAAAACATCTCCCATCGTGTTTTACATGTTGCAGAGAGCTCTGCAGAAGTTTATGCACGAATAAAATAAAGTTGTCCAAAACACCTTCCAACAGAATGTTCATGTGTTTGGAAAAGGTAGGAGAGTGGTAAGGTACGGTTATCTATCAGTCTGCAAGCTGCGCACACTATCCCAGTGTTTTGCAGCTTCATTCTCACCTTTCCGAAGCTACTGGTCTCTCCGGCTCCCGGAGGCGAAGAAGCGGCTTCTTCGCGCAAAGGCGATTGTACCGGTCACTGTGCACTCCAGTGCGGCGGCTACTGACGAAATGGGCCCGGGACCGGGGCATAGCTCCTGGGAGCTCTGTATGCTTCGTCTTTAGCATCATTTTTTAATCTACATCATTGCAGAAAGGTTTTCCACTATGTTAAGCAAGGAGAAACTGTGCCAGCACAGAAAACATCTCCCATCGTGTTTTACATGTTGAAGAGAACTCTATAGAAGTTTATGCACGAAGAAAAAGAAAGTTGTCCAAAACTCTTCCAACCGAATGTTCATGTGTTTGGAAAAGGTAGGACAGTGGTAAGCTACGGTTATCTATCAGTTTGCAAGCTGTGCACACTATCCCAGTGTTGTGCAGCTTCATTCTCACCCTTCCGAAGCTACTGGTCTCTCCGGCTCCCGGATGCGAAGAAGCGGCTTCTTCGCTCAAAGGCGATTGTACCGGTCACTGTGCACTCCAGTGCGGCGGCTTCTTCTGAAATGTGCCCGGGACCGGGGCATAGCTCCGGGGAGCTCTGTATTCTTCGTCTTGAGCATCATTTTTGGTCTACATCATTGCAGAAAGGTTTTCCACTATGTCTGGCATGGAGAAACTGTGCCAGCACAGAAAACATCTCCCATCGTGTTTTATATGTTGAAGAGAGCTCTGCTGAAGTTTATGCACGAAGAAAAAGAAAGTTGTCCAAAACACCTTCCAATCGAATGTTCATGTGTTTGGAAAAGGTAGGAGAGAAGTAAGGTACTGTTTTGGATCAGTTTGCAAGCTGCGCACACTATCCCAGTGTTGTGCAGCTTCATTCTTCACCTGTCTGAAGCAGCCACTGTCTTCGGCTCCTGGAGGCGAAGAGGCTTCTTCGCGCAAAGGCGATTGTGCCGGTCACTGTGCACTCCAGTGCGCCGGCTACTGACGAGATGTGCACCGGGACCGGCGCTTAGTTTCGGGGAGATCCGTACTTTCGTCTTTAGCGTCATTTTTGGTCTACATCATTGCAGAAAGGTTTTCCACTACGTTAGGCAAGGAGAAACTCTGCCAGCACAGAAAACATCTTCCATGGTGTTTTACATCTTGCAGAGAGCTCTGCAGAAGTTTATGCACGAAGAAAGAGAAGGTTGTTGAAAGCACCTTCCAACTGATTGGTCATGTGTTTGGAAAAGGTAGGACAGTGGTAAGGTACTGTTTTCTATCAGTTTGCAAGATGCGCACACTATCCCAGTGTTGTGCAGCTTCATTCTTCACCTGTCTGAAGCAGCCACTCTCTTCGGCTCCTGGAGGCGAAGAAGCGGCTTCTTCGCGCAAAGGCGATTGTGCCGGTCACAGTGCACTCCAGTGCGGCGGCTACTGACAAAATGTTCCCGGGACCAGCACTTAGCTCCTGGGAGCTCCGTATCCTTCGTCTTTCCAGACTTTTGTGGTCTACATCATTGCAGAATGGTTTTCCACTATGTTAAGCAAGGAGAAACTGTGCCAGCACGGAAAACATCGCCCATCGTGTTTTACATTTTGAAGAGAGCTCTGCTGAAGTTTATGCACGAAGAAAAAGAAAGTTGTCGAAAACACCTTCCTTAAAAATGTTCATGTGTTTGGAAAAGGTAGGACAGTGGTAAGGTACTGTTTTCTATCAGATTGCAAGCTGTGCACACAATCCCAGGGTTGTGCAGCTTCATTCTTCACCTTTCCGAAGCAGCCGCTCTCTCCGGCTTCCGGAGGCGAAGAAGCGGCTTCTTCGAGCAAAGGCGATTGCGCCGGTCACAGTGCGCTGCAGTGCGGCAGCTTCTGCCGGAATGTGCCCGGGACAGGCGGTTAGCTCCGGGTACATCCATACAATCTTCTTTCTGGACTTTTGTGGTCTACATCATGCAAAAAACATTTCCCCTATGTCTGGCAAGGAGACACTGTGCCAACACAGAAAATATCTCCCTTCTTGTTTTACATGTTGCAGAGAGCTCTGCAGAAGTTTAAGCACGAAGAAAAAGAAAGTTGTTGAAAACACCTTCCAACCGAATGTTCATGTGTTTGGAAAAGGTAGGACAGTGGTAAGGTACTGTTTTCTATCAGTTTGCAAGCTGCGCACACTATCCCAGTGTTGTGCAGCTTCATTCTTCACCATTCCGAAGCAGCCGCACTCTCCAGCTGCCGGAGGCGAAGAAGCGGCTTCTTCGAGCAAAGGCGATTGCGCCGGACACAGTGCGCTGCGGTGCGGCAGCTTCTGCCGGAATGTGCCCGGGACCGGCGCTTAGCTCCGGGGAGCTCCGTATCCTTCGTCTTTAGCGTCTTTTGTCGTCTACATCATTGCAGAAAGGTTTTCCACTATGTTAGGCAAGGAGAAATTGTGCCAGCACAGAAAACATCTCCCATCGTGTTTTACATGTTCCAGAGAGCTCTACAGAGTGTGTTGCAAGACGAAAAACCAAGTTGTCCAAAACACCTTCCAAACGAATGTTCATGTGTTTGGAAAAGGTAGGAAAGTGGTAAGGTACTGTTTTCTATCAGTTTGCAAGCTGTGCACACTATCCCAGTGTTGTGCAGCTTCATTCTTCACCTTTCCAAAGAAGCCTCTCTCTCCGGCTTCCGGACGCGAAGAAGCGGCTTCTTCGCGCAAAGGCAATTGTTCCGGTCACAGTGCTACGAAGTGCGGCGGCTTCTGACGAATTGTGCCAGGCACCGGGGCTATGTCCGGGACATCCGTGCCTTTTTCTTCTGGACTTCTCTGGTCAACATCATGGCAAAAATCTTTTCCAATATGTCTGGCAAGGAGAAACTGTGCCAACACAGAAAACATCTCCCATCGTGTTTTAAATGTTGCAGAGAGCTCTACAGAGTGTGTTGCAAGAAGAAAAACAAAATTGTCCAAAACACCTTCCAATCGAATGTTCATGTGTTTGGAAAAGGTAGACGACTGTAAGGTACTGTTTTCTATCAGTATGCAAGATGCGCACACTATCCCAGTGTTGTGCAGCTTCATTCTTCACCTGTCTTAGGCAGCCACTTTCTTCGGCTCCCGGAGGCGAAGAAGCGGCTTCTTCGCGCAAAGGCGATTGTACCGGTCACTGTGCACTCCATTGCGGCGGCTTCTTCTGAAATGTGCCCGGGATTGGGGCATAGCTCCGGGGATCTCCGTACTTTCGTCTTTCTGGACTTTTGTGGCCTACATCATTGCAGAAAGGTTTTCCACTATGTTAAGCAAGGAGAAACTGTGCCAGCACAGAAAACATCTCCCATCGTGTTTTACATGTTGCAGAGAGCTCTGCTGAAGTTTATGCACGAAGAAAAAGAAAGTTGTTGAAAACACCTTCCAACCGAATGTTCATGTGTTTGGAAAAGGTAGGAGAGTGGTAAGGTACTGTTTTCTATCAGTTTGCAAGCTGCGCACACTATCCCAGTGTTGTGCAGCTTCATTCTTCACCTTTCCGAAGTAGCCGCACACTCCAGCTGCCGGAGGCGAAGATGCGGCTTCTTCGAGCAAAGGCAATTGCACCCGTCACAGTGCACTCCAGTGCGGCGGCTTCTGACGAAATGTGCCCGGGACCTGCGCTTAGCTCCGGGGACCTCCGTACTTTCTTCTTTCCAGACTTTTGTGGCCTACGTCATTGCAGAAAGGTTTTCCACTATGTTAAGCAAGGAGAAACTGTGCCAGCAGAGAAAACATCTCCCATCGTGTTTTACATGTTGCAGAGAGCTCTGCAGAAGTTTATGCACGAATAAAATAAAGTTGTCCAAAACACCTTCCAACAGAATGTTCATGTGTTTGGAAAAGGTAGGAGAGTGGTAAGGTACGGTTATCTATCAGTCTGCAAGCTGCGCACACTATCCCAGTGTTTTGCAGCTTCATTCTCACCTTTCCGAAGCTACTGGTCTCTCCGGCTCCCGGAGGCGAAGAAGCGGCTTCTTCGCGCAAAGGCGATTGTACCGGTCACTGTGCACTCCAGTGCGGCGGCTACTGACGAAATGGGCCCGGGACCGGGGCATAGCTCCTGGGAGCTCTGTATGCTTCGTCTTTAGCATCATTTTTTAATCTACATCATTGCAGAAAGGTTTTCCACTATGTTAAGCAAGGAGAAACTGTGCCAGCACAGAAAACATCTCCCATCGTGTTTTACATGTTGAAGAGAACTCTATAGAAGTTTATGCACGAAGAAAAAGAAAGTTGTCCAAAACTCTTCCAACCGAATGTTCATGTGTTTGGAAAAGGTAGGACAGTGGTAAGCTACGGTTATCTATCAGTTTGCAAGCTGCGCACACTATCCCAGTGTTGTGCAGCTTCATTCTCACCCTTCCGAAGCTACTGGTCTCTCCGGCTCCCGGATGCGAAGAAGCGGCTTCTTCGCTCAAAGGCGATTGTACCGGTCACTGTGCACTCCAGTGCGGCGGCTTCTTCTGAAATGTGCCCGGGACCGGGGCATAGCTCCGGGGAGCTCTGTATGCTTCGTCTTTAGCATCATTTTTGGTCTACATCATTGCAGAAAGGTTTTCCACTATGTCTGGCATGGAGAAACTGTGCCAGCACAGAAAACATCTCCCATCGTGTTTTATATGTTGAAGAGAGCTCTGCTGAAGTTTATGCACGAAGAAAAAGAAAGTTGTCCAAAACACCTTCCAATCGAATGTTCATGTGTTTGGAAAAGGTAGGAGAGAAGTAAGGTACTGTTTTCTATCAGTTTGCAAGCTGCGCACACTATCCCAGTGTTGTGCAGCTTCATTCTTCACCTGTCTGAAGCAGCCACTGTCTTCGGCTCCTGGAGGCGAAGAGGCTTCTTCGCGCAAAGGCGATTGTGCCGGTCACTGTGCACTCCAGTGCGCCGGCTACTGACGAGATGTGCACCGGGACCGGCGCTTAGTTTCGGGGAGATCCGTACTTTCGTCTTTAGCGTCATTTTTGGTCTACATCATTGCAGAAAGGTTTTCCACTACGTTAGGCAAGGAGAAACTCTGCCAGCACAGAAAACATCTTCCATGGTGTTTTACATCTTGCAGAGAGCTCTGCAGAAGTTTATGCACGAAGAAAGAGAAGGTTGTTGAAAGCACCTTCCAACTGATTGGTCATGTGTTTGGAAAAGGTAGGACAGTGGTAAGGTACTGTTTTCTATCAGTTTGCAAGATGCGCACACTATCCCAGTGTTGTGCAGCTTCATTCTTCACCTGTCTGAAGCAGCCACTCTCTTCGGCTCCTGGAGGCGAAGAAGCGGCTTCTTCGCGCAAAGGCGATTGTGCCGGTCACAGTGCACTCCAGTGCGGCGGCTACTGACAAAATGTTCCCGGGACCAGCACTTAGCTCCTGGGAGCTCCGTATCCTTCGTCTTTCCAGACTTTTGTGGTCTACATCATTGCAGAATGGTTTTCCACTATGTTAAGCAAGGAGAAACTGTGCCAGCACGGAAAACATCGCCCATCGTGTTTTATATTTTGAAGAGAGCTCTGCTGAAGTTTATGCACGAAGAAAAAGAAAGTTGTCGGAAACACCTTCCTTAAAAATGTTCATGTGTTTGGAAAAGGTAGGACAGTGGTAAGGTACTGTTTTCTATCAGATTGCAAGCTGTGCACACAATCCCAGGGTTGTGCAGCTTCATTCTTCACCTTTCCGAAGCAGCCGCTCTCTCCGGCTTCCGGAGGCGAAGAAGCGGCTTCTTCGAGCAAAGGCGATTGTGCCGGTCACTGTGCTCTGCAGTGCGGCGGCTTCTGACAAAATGTTCCCGGGACCAGCACTTAGCTCCGGGGAGCTCCGTATCCTTCGTCTTTCCAGACTTTTGTGGCCTACATCATTGCAGAATGGTTTTCCACTATGTTAAGCAAGGAGAAACTGTGCCAGCACGGAAAACATCGCCCATCGTGTTTTACATTTTGAAGAGAGCTCTGCAGAAGTTTATGCACGAAGAAAAAGAAAGTTGTCGAAAACACCTTCCTTAAAAATGTTCATGTGTTTGGAAAAGGTAGGAGAGTGGTAAGGTACTGCTTTGGATCTGTTTGCAAGCTGCGCACACTATCCCAGTGTTGTGCAGCTTTATTCTCACCTGTCGGAAGCAGCCACTTTCTTGGGCTCCTGGAGGCGAAGAGGCTTCTTCGCGCAAAGGCGATTGTACCGGTCACTGTGCTCTGCAGTGCGGCGGCATCTGTCGAAATATGCCCGGGACCGGCGCTTAGCTCCGGGGACCTCCGTACTTTCGTCTTTCTGGACTTTTGTGGCCTACATCATTGCAGAAAGGTTTTCCACTATGTTAGGCAAGGAGAAACTGTGCCAGCACAGAAAACATCTCCCATCGTGTTTTACATGTTGCAGAGAGCTCTGCTGAAGTTTATGAACGAAGAAAAAGAAAGTTGTTGAAAACACCTTCCAACCGAATGTTCATGTGTTTGGAAAAGGTAGGAGAATGGTAAGGTACTGCTTTCTATCAGTTTACAAGCTGCGCACACTATCCCAGTGTTGTGCAGCTTCATTCTTCACCTGTCTCAAGCAGCCACTCTCTTCGGCTCCTGGAGGCGAAAAGGCTTCTTCGCGCAAAGGCGATTGTGCCGGTCACAGTGCACTCCAGTGCGGCGGCTACTGACGAAATGTGCCCGGGACCGGCGCGCTTAGTTTCGGGGAGCTCCGTACTTTGGTCTTTAGCGTCATTTTTGGTCTACATCATTGCAGAAAGGTTTTCCACTATGTTAGGCAAGGAGAAACTGTGCCAGCACAGAAAACATCTCCCATCGTGTTTTATATGTTGAAGAGAGCTCTACAGAAGTTTATGCACGAAGAAAAACAAAGTTGTTGAAAACACCTTCCAACCGAATATTCATGTGTTTGGAAAATAAGAAGATTGGTAAGGTACTGTTTTCTATCAGATTGCAAGCTGCGCACACTATCCCAGTGTTGTGCAGCTTCATTCTTCACCATTCCGAAGCAGCCGCACTCTCCAGCTGCCGGAGGCGAAGATGCGGCTTCTTCGAGCAAAGGCGATTGCGCCGGACACAGTGCGCTGCGGTGCGGCAGCTTCTGCCGGAATGTGCCCGGGACCGGCGCTTAGCTCCGGGGAGCTCCGTATCCTTCGTCTTTGGCGTCTTTTGTCGTCTACATCATTGCAGAAAGGTTTTCCACTATGTTAGGCAAGGAGAAATTGTGCCAGCAGAGAAAACATCTCCCATCGTGTTTTACATGTTCCAGAGAGCTCTACAGAGTGTGTTGCAAGACGAAAAACCAAGTTGTCCAAAACACCTTCCAAACGAATGTTCATGTGTTTGGAAAAGGTAGGAAATTGGTAAGGTACTGTTTTCTATCAGTTTGCAAGCTGTGCACACTATCCCAGTGTTGTGCAGCTTCATTCTTCACCTTTCCGAAGCAGCCGCGCTTTTGGGCTCCCGGAGGCGAAGAAGCGGCTTCTTCGAGCAAAGGCGATTGTGCCGGTCACTGTGCTCTGCAGTGCGGCGGCTTCTGACAAAATGTTCCCGGGACCAGCACTTAGCTCCGGGGAGCTCCGTATCCTTCGTCTTTCCAGACTTTTGTGGTCTACATCATTGCAGAATGGTTTTCCACTATGTCTGGCAAGGAGAAACTGTGCCAACACAGAAAACATCTCCCATCGTGTTTTAAATGTTGCAGAGAGCTCTACAGAGTGTGTTGCAAGAAGAAAAACAAAATTGTCCAAAACACCTTCCAATCGAATGTTCATGTGTTTGGAAAAGGTAGACGACTGTAAGGTACTGTTTTCTATCAGTATGCAAGATGCGCACACTATCCCAGTGTTGTGCAGCTTCATTCTTCACCTGTCTTAGGCAGCCACTTTCTTCGGCTCCCGGAGGCGAAGAAGCGGCTTCTTCGCGCAAAGGCGATTGTACCGGTCACTGTGCACTCCATTGCGGCGGCTTCTTCTGAAATGTGCCCGGGATTGGGGCATAGCTCCGGGGATCTCCGTACTTTCGTCTTTCTGGACTTTTGTGGCCTACATCATTGCAGAAAGGTTTTCCACTATGTTAAGCAAGGAGAAACTGTGCCAGCACAGAAAACATCTCCCATCGTGTTTTATATGTTGAAGAGAGCTCTGCTGAAGTTTTTGCACGAAGAAAAAGAAAGTTGTTTAAAACACCTTCCAACCGAATGTTCATGTGTTTGGAAAATAAGAAGATTGGTAAGGTACTGTTTTCTATCAGATTGCAAGCTGCGCATACTATCCCAGTGTTGTGCAGCTTCATTCTTCACCTTTCCGAAGCAGCCGCTCTCTCAGGCTCCCGGAGGCGAAGAAGCGGCTTCTTCGAGTAAAGGCAATTGCACCCGTCACAGTGCACTCCAGTGCGGCGGCTTCTGCCGAAATGTGCCCGGGACCGGTGCTTAGCTCCGGGGAGATCCGTACTTTCGTCTTTATGGACTTTTGTGGCCTACATCATTGCAGAAAGGTTTTCCACTACGTTAGGCAAAGAGAAACTGTGCCAGCACAGAAAACATCTCCCATCGTGTTTTACATGTTGCAGAGAGCTCTGCAGCAGTTTATGCACGAAGAAAAAGAAAGTTGTCCAGAACACCTTCCAACGGAATGTTCATATGTCTGGAAAAGGTAGGACAGTGGTAAGGTACTGCTTTCTATCAGTTTGCAAGCTGCGCACACTATCCCAGTGTTGTGCAGCTTCATTCTTCACCATTCCGAAGCAGCCGCACTCTCCAGCTGCCGGAGGCGAAGATGCGGCTTCTTCGAGCAAAGACGATTGCGCCGGTCACAGTGCGCTGCAGTGCGGCAGCTTCTGCCGGAATGTGCCCGGGACCGGCGCTTAGCTCCGGGGAGCTCCGTATCCTTCGTCTTTAGCGACTTTTGTGGCCTACATCATTGCTGAAAGGTTTTCCACTACGTTAGGCAAAGAGAAACTGTGCCAGCACAGAAAACATCTCCCATCGTGTTTTACATGTTGCAGAGAGCTCTGCTGAAGTTTATGAACGAAGAAAAAGAAAGTTGTTGAAAACACCTTCCAACCGAATGTTCATGTGTTTGGAAAAGGTAGGACAGTGGTAAGGTACTGCTTTCTATCAGTTTGCAAGCTGCGCACACTATCCCAGTGTTGTGCAGCTTCATTCTTCACCATTCCGAAGCAGCCGCACTCTCCAGCTGCCGGAGGCGAAGATGCGGCTTCTTCGAGCAAAGGCGATTGCGCCGGACACAGTGCGCTGCGGTGCGGCAGCTTCTGCCGGAATGTGCCCGGGACCGGCGCTTAGCTCCGGGGAGCTCCGTATCCTTCGTCTTTAGCGTCTTTTGTCGTCTACATCATTGCAGAAAGGTTTTCCACTATGTTAAGCAAGGAGAAACTGTGCCAGCACAGAAAACATCTCCCATCGTGTTTTATATGTTGAAGAGAGCTCTGCTGAAGTTTATGCACGAAGAAAAAGAAAGTTGTCCAAAACACCTTCCAATCGAATGTTCATGTGTTTGGAAAAGGTAGGAGAGAAGTAAGGTACTGTTTTGGATCAGTTTGCAAGCTGCGCACACTATCCCAGTGTTGTGCAGCTTCATTCTTCACCTGTCTGAAGCAGCCACTGTCTTCGGCTCCTGGAGGCGAAGAGGCTTCTTCGCGCAAAGGCGATTGTGCCGGTCACTGTGCACTCCAGTGCGCCGGCTACTGACGAGATGTGCACCGGGACCGGCGCTTAGTTTCGGGGAGATCCGTACTTTCGTCTTTAGCGTCATTTTTGGTCTACATCATTGCAGAAAGGTTTTCCACTACGTTAGGCAAGGAGAAACTCTGCCAGCACAGAAAACATCTTCCATGGTGTTTTACATCTTGCAGAGAGCTCTGCAGAAGTTTATGAACGAAGAAAGAGAAGGTTGTTGAAAGCACCTTCCAACTGATTGGTCATGTGTTTGGAAAAGGTAGGACAGTGGTAAGGTACTGTTTTCTATCAGTTTGCAAGCTGCGCACACTATCCCAGTGTTGTGCAGCTTCATTCTTCACCTGTCTCAAGCAGCCACTCTCTTCGGCTCCTGGAGGCGAAGAAGCGGCTTCTTCGCGCAAAGGCGATTGTGCCGGTCACAGTGCACTCCAGTGCGGCGGCTACTGACGAAATGTGCCCGGGACCGGCGCGCTTAGTTTCGGGGAGCCCGTACTTTCGTCTTTAGCGTCATTTTTGGTCTACATCATTGCAGAAAGGTTTTCCACTATGTTAAGCAAGGAGAAACTGTGCCAGCACAGAAAACATCTCCCATCGTGTTTTACATGTTGCAGAGAGCTCTGCTGAAGTTTATGCACGAAGAAAAAGAAAGTTGTCCAGAACACCTTCCAACGGAATGTTCATATGCTTGGAAAAGGTAGCAAAGTGGTAAGGTACTGCTTTCTATTAGATTGCAAGATGCGCACACTATCCCAGTGTTGTGCAGCTTCATTCTTCACCATTCCGAAGCAGCCGCTCTTTTGGGCTCCCGGAGGCGAAGAAGCGGCTTCTTCGAGCAAAGGCGATTGTGCCGGTCACTGTGCTCTGCAGTGCGGCGGCTTCTGACAAAATGTTCCCGGGACCAGCACTTAGCTCCTGGGAGCTCCGTATCCTTCGTCTTTCCAGACTTTTGTGGTCTACATCATTGCAGAATGGTTTTCCACTATGTTAAGCAAGGAGAAACTGTGCCAGCACGGAAAACATCGCCCATCGTGTTTTACATTTTGAAGAGAGCTCTGCAGAAGTTTATGCACGAAGAAAAAGAAAGTTGTCCAAAACACCTTCCTTAAAAATGTTCATGTGTTTGGAAAAGGTAGGACAGTGGTAAGGTACTGTTTTCTATCAGATTGCAAGCTGTGCACACAATCCCAGGGTTGTGCAGCTTCATTCTTCACCTTTCCGAAGCAGCCGCTCCCTCCGGCTTCCGGAGGCGAAGAAGCGGCTTCTTCGAGCAAAGGCGATTGCGCCGGTCACAGTGCGCTGCAGTGCGGCAGCTTCTGCCGGAATGTGCCCGGGACATATGGTTAGGTCCGGGTACATCCATACAATCTTCTTTCTGGACTTTTGTGGTCTACATCATGCAAAAAACATTTCCCCTATGTCTGGCAAGGAGACATTGTGCCAACACAGAAAACATCTCCCTTCTTGTTTTACATGTTGCAGAGAGCTCTGCAGAAGTTTAAGCACGAAGAAAAAGAAAGTTGTTGAAAACACCTTCCAACCGAATGTTCATGTGTTTGGAAAAGGTAGGACAGTGGTAAGGTACTGTTTTCTATCAGTTTGCAAGCTGCGCACACTATCCCAGTGTTGTGCAGCTTCATTCTTCACCATTCCGAAGCAGCCGCACTCTCCAGCTGCCGGAGGCGAAGATGCGGCTTCTTCGAGCAAAGGCGATTGCGCCGGACACAGTGCGCTGCGGTGCGGCAGCTTCTGCCGGAATGTGCCCGGGACCGGCGCTTAGCTCCGGGGAGCTCCGTATCCTTCGTCTTTAGCGTCTTTTGTCGTCTACATCATTGCAGAAAGGTTTTCCACTATGTTAGGCAAGGAGAAATTGTGCCAGCAGAGAAAACATCTCCCATCGTGTTTTACATGTTCCAGAGAGCTCTACAGAGTGTGTTGCAAGACGAAAAACCAAGTTGTCCAAAACACCTTCCAAACGAATGTTCATGTGTTTGGAAAAGGTAGGAAAGTGGTAAGGTACTGTTTTCTATCAGTTTGCAAGCTGTGCACACTATCCCAGTGTTGTGCAGCTTCATTCTTCACCTTTCCAAAGAAGCCGCTCTCTCCGGCTTCCGGACGCGAAGAAGCGGCTTCTTCGCGCAAAGGCAATTGTTCCGGTCACAGTGCTACGAAGTGCGGCGGCTTCTGACGAATTGTGCCCGGGACCGGCGCGCTTAGTTTCGGGGAGCTCCGTACTTTGGTCTTTAGCGTCATTTTTGGTCTACATCATTGCAGAAAGGTTTTCCACTATGTTAAGCAAGGAGAAACTGTGCCAGCAGAGAAAACATCTCCCATCGTGTTTTACATGTTGCAGAGAGCTCTGCTGAAGTTTATGCACGAATAAAATAAAGTTGTCCAAAACACCTTCCAACAGAATGTTCATGTGTTTGGAAAAGGTAGGAGAGTGGTAAGGTACGGTTATCTATCAGTCTGCAAGCTGCGCACACTATCCCAGTGTTTTGCAGCTTCATTCTCACCTTTCCGAAGCTACTGGTCTCTCCGGCTCCCGGAGGCGAAGAAGCGGCTTCTTCGCGCAAAGGCGATTGTACCGGTCACTGTGCACTCCAGTGCGGCGGCTACTGACGAAATGGGCCCGGGACCGGGGCATAGCTCCTGGGAGCTCTGTATGCTTCGTCTTTAGCATCATTTTTTAATCTACATCATTGCAGAAAGGTTTTCCACTATGTTAAGCAAGGAGAAACTGTGCCAGCACAGAAAACATCTCCCATCGTGTTTTACATGTTGAAGAGAACTCTATAGAAGTTTATGCACGAAGAAAAAGAAAGTTGTCCAAAACTCTTCCAACCGAATGTTCATGTGTTTGGAAAAGGTAGGACAGTGGTAAGCTACGGTTATCTATCAGTTTGCAAGCTGCGCACACTATCCCAGTGTTGTGCAGCTTCATTCTCACCCTTCCGAAGCTACTGGTCTCTCCGGCTCCCGGATGCGAAGAAGCGGCTTCTTCGCTCAAAGGCGATTGTACCGGTCACTGTGCACTCCAGTGCGGCGGCTTCTTCTGAAATGTGCCCGGGACCGGGGCATAGCTCCGGGGAGCTCTGTATGCTTCGTCTTTAGCATCATTTTTGGTCTACATCATTGCAGAAAGGTTTTCCACTATGTCTGGCATGGAGAAACTGTGCCAGCACAGAAAACATCTCCCATCGTGTTTTATATGTTGAAGAGAGCTCTGCTGAAGTTTATGCACGAAGAAAAAGAAAGTTGTCCAAAACACCTTCCAATCGAATGTTCATGTGTTTGGAAAAGGTAGGAGAGAAGTAAGGTACTGTTTTCTATCAGTTTGCAAGCTGCGCACACTATCCCAGTGTTGTGCAGCTTCATTCTTCACCTGTCTCAAGCAGCCACTCTCTTCGGCTCCTGGAGGCGAAGAGGCTTCTTCGCGCAAAGGCGATTGTGCCGGTCACTGTGCACTCCAGTGCGCCGGCTACTGACGAGATGTGCACCGGGACCGGCGCTTAGTTTCGGGGAGATCCGTACTTTCGTCTTTAGCGTCATTTTTGGTCTACATCATTGCAGAAAGGTTTTCCACTACGTTAGGCAAGGAGAAACTCTGCCAGCACAGAAAACATCTTCCATGGTGTTTTACATCTTGCAGAGAGCTCTGCAGAAGTTTATGCACGAAGAAAGAGAAGGTTGTTGAAAGCACCTTCCAACTGATTGGTCATGTGTTTGGAAAAGGTAGGACAGTGGTAAGGTACTGTTTTCTATCAGTTTGCAAGATGCGCACACTATCCCAGTGTTGTGCAGCTTCATTCTTCACCTGTCTGAAGCAGCCACTCTCTTCGGCTCCTGGAGGCGAAGAAGCGGCTTCTTCGCGCAAAGGCGATTGTGCCGGTCACAGTGCACTCCAGTGCGGCGGCTACTGACAAAATGTTCCCGGGACCAGCACTTAGCTCCTGGGAGCTCCGTATCCTTCGTCTTTCCAGACTTTTGTGGTCTACATCATTGCAGAATGGTTTTCCACTATGTTAAGCAAGGAGAAACTGTGCCAGCACGGAAAACATCGCCCATCGTGTTTTACATTTTGAAGAGAGCTCTGCAGAAGTTTATGCACGAAGAAAAAGAAAGTTGTCGAAAACACCTTCCTTAAAAATGTTCATGTGTTTGGAAAAGGTAGGACAGTGGTAAGGTACTGTTTTCTATCAGATTGCAAGCTGTGCACACAATCCCAGGGTTGTGCAGCTTCATTCTTCACCTTTCCGAAGCAGCCGCTCTCTCCGGCTTCCGGAGGCGAAGAAGCGGCTTCTTCGAGCAAAGGCGATTGCGCCGGTCACAGTGCGCTGCAGTGCGGCAGCTTCTGCCGGAATGTGCCCGGGACAGGCGGTTAGCTCCGGGTACATCCATACAATCTTCTTTCTGGACTTTTGTGGTCTACATCATGCAAAAAACATTTCCCCTATGTCTGGCAAGGAGACACTGTGCCAACACAGAAAACATCTCCCTTCTTGTTTTACATGTTGCAGAGAGCTCTGCAGAAGTTTAAGCACGAAGAAAAAGAAAGTTGTGCAAAACACCTTCCAACCGAATGTTCATGTGTTTGGAAAAGGTAGGACAGTGGTAAGGTACTGTTTTCTATCAGTTTGCAAGCTGCGCACACTATCCCAGTGTTGTGCAGCTTCATTCTTCACCTTTCCGAAGCAGCCGCTCTTTTGGGCTCCCGGAGGCGAAGAAGCGGCTTCTTCGAGCAAAGGCGATTGTGCCGGTCACAGTGCTCTGCAGTGCGGCGGCTTCTGACAAAATGTTCCCGGGACCAGCACTTAGCTCCGGGGAGCTCCGTATCCTTCGTCTTTCCAGACTTTTGTGGTCTACATCATTGCAGAATGGTTTTCAACTATGTTAAGCAAGGAGAAACTGTGCCAGCACGGAAAACATCGCCCATCGTGTTTTACATTTTGAAGAGAGCTCTGCAGAAGTTTATGCACGAAGAAAAAGAAAGTTGTCCAAAACACCTTCCTTAAAAATGTTCATGTGTTTGGAAAAGGTAGGAGAGTGGTAAGGTACTGCTTTGGATCTGTTTGCAAGCTGCGCACACTATCCCAGTGTTGTGCAGCTTTATTCTCACCTGTCGGAAGCAGCCACTTTCTTGGGCTCCTGGAGGCGAAGAGGCTTCTTCGCGCAAAGGCGATTGTACCGGTCACTGTGCTCTGCAGTGCGGCGGCATCTGTCGAAATATGCCCGGGACCGGCGCTTAGCTCCGGGGACCTCCGTACTTTCGTCTTTCTGGACTTTTGTGGCCTACATCATTGCAGAAAGGTTTTCCACTATGTTAGGCAAGGAGAAACTGTGCCAGCACAGAAAACATCTCCCATCGTGTTTTACATGTTGCAGAGAGCTCTGCTGAAGTTTATGAACGAAGAAAAAGAAAGTTGTTGAAAACACCTTCCAACCGAATGTTCATGTGTTTGGAAAAGGTAGGAGAATGGTAAGGTACTGCTTTCTATCAGTTTACAAGCTGCGCACACTATCCCAGTGTTGTGCAGCTTCATTCTTCACCTGTCTCAAGCAGCCACTCTCTTCGGCTCCTGGAGGCGAAAAGGCTTCTTCGCGCAAAGGCGATTGTGCCGGTCACAGTGCACTCCAGTGCGGCGGCTACTGACGAAATGTGCCCGGGACCGGCGCGCTTAGTTTCGGGGAGCTCCGTACTTTGGTCTTTAGCGTCATTTTTGGTCTACATCATTGCAGAAAGGTTTTCCACCATGTTAGGCAAGGAGAAACTGTGCCAGCACAGAAAACATCTCCCATCGTGTTTTATATGTTGAAGAGAGCTCTACAGAAGTTTATGCACGAAGAAAAACAAAGTTGTTGAAAACACCTTCCAACCGAATATTCATGTGTTTGGAAAATAAGAAGATTGGTAAGGTACTGTTTTCTATCAGATTGCAAGCTGCGCATACTATCCCAGTGTTGTGCAGCTTCATTCTTCACCTTTCCGAAGCAGCCGCTCTCTCAGGCTCCCGGAGGCGAAGAAGCGGCTTCTTCGAGTAAAGGCAATTGCACCCGTCACAGTGCACTCCAGTGCGGCGGCTTCTGCCGAAATGTGCCCGGGACCGGTGCTTAGCTCCGGGGAGATCCGTACTTTCGTCTTTATGGACTTTTGTGGCCTACATCATTGCAGAAAGGTTTTCCACTACGTTAGGCAAAGAGAAACTGTGCCAGCACAGAAAACATCTCCCATCGTGTTTTACATGTTGCAGAGAGCTCTGCAGCAGTTTATGCACGAAGAAAAAGAAAGTTGTCCAGAACACCTTCCAACGGAATGTTCATATGTCTGGAAAAGGTAGGACAGTGGTAAGGTACTGCTTTCTATCAGTTTGCAAGCTGCGCACACTATCCCAGTGTTGTGCAGCTTCATTCTTCACCATTCCGAAGCAGCCGCACTCTCCAGCTGCCGGAGGCGAAGATGCGGCTTCTTCGAGCAAAGACGATTGCGCCGGTCACAGTGCGCTGCAGTGCGGCAGCTTCTGCCGGAATGTGCCCGGGACCGGCGCTTAGCTCCGGGGAGCTCCGTATCCTTCGTCTTTAGCGACTTTTGTGGCCTACATCATTGCTGAAAGGTTTTCCACTACGTTAGGCAAAGAGAAACTGTGCCAGCACAGAAAACATCTCCCATCGTGTTTTACATGTTGCAGAGAGCTCTGCTGAAGTTTATGAACGAAGAAAAAGAAAGTTGTTGAAAACACCTTCCAACGGAATGTTCATGTGTTTGGAAAAGGTAGGACAGTGGTAAGGTACTGCTTTCTATCAGTTTGCAAGCTGCGCACACTATCCCAGTGTTGTGCAGCTTCATTCTTCACCATTCCGAAGCAGCCGCACTCTCCAGCTGCCGGAGGCGAAGATGCGGCTTCTTCGAGCAAAGGCGATTGCGCCGGACACAGTGCGCTGCGGTGCGGCAGCTTCTGCCGGAATGTGCCCGGGACCGGCGCTTAGCTCCGGGGAGCTCCGTATCCTTCGTCTTTAGCGTCTTTTGTCGTCTACATCATTGCAGAAAGGTTTTCCACTATGTTAAGCAAGGAGAAACTGTGCCAGCACAGAAAACATCTCCCATCGTGTTTTATATGTTGAAGAGAGCTCTGCTGAAGTTTATGCACGAAGAAAAAGAAAGTTGTCCAAAACACCTTCCAATCGAATGTTCATGTGTTTGGAAAAGGTAGGAGAGAAGTAAGGTACTGTTTTGGATCAGTTTGCAAGCTGCGCACACTATCCCAGTGTTGTGCAGCTTCATTCTTCACCTGTCTGAAGCAGCCACTGTCTTCGGCTCCTGGAGGCGAAGAGGCTTCTTCGCGCAAAGGCGATTGTGCCGGTCACTGTGCACTCCAGTGCGCCGGCTACTGACGAGATGTGCACCGGGACCGGCGCTTAGTTTCGGGGAGATCCGTACTTTCGTCTTTAGCGTCATTTTTGGTCTACATCATTGCAGAAAGGTTTTCCACTACGTTAGGCAAGGAGAAACTCTGCCAGCACAGAAAACATCTTCCATGGTGTTTTACATCTTGCAGAGAGCTCTGCTGAAGTTTATGAACGAAGAAAGAGAAGGTTGTTGAAAGCACCTTCCAACTGATTGGTCATGTGTTTGGAAAAGGTAGGACAGTGGTAAGGTACTGTTTTCTATCAGATTGCAAGCTGTGCACACAATCCCAGGGTTGTGCAGCTTCATTCTTCACCTTTCCGAAGCAGCCGCTCCCTCCGGCTTCCGGAGGCGAAGAAGCGGCTTCTTCGAGCAAAGGCGATTGCGCCGGTCACAGTGCGCTGCAGTGCGGCAGCTTCTGCCGGAATGTGCCCGGGACAGGTGGTTAGGTCCGGGTACATCCATACAATCTTCTTTCTGGACTTTTGTGGTCTACATCATGCAAAAAACATTTCCCCTATGTCTGGCAAGGAGACATTGTGCCAACACAGAAAACATCTCCCTTCTTGTTTTACATGTTGCAGAGAGCTCTGCAGAAGTTTAAGCACGAAGAAAAAGAAAGTTGTTGAAAACACCTTCCAACCGAATGTTCATGTGTTTGGAAAAGGTAGGACAGTGGTAAGGTACTGTTTTCTATCAGTTTGCAAGCTGCGCACACTATCCCAGTGTTGTGCAGCTTCATTCTTCACCATTCCGAAGCAGCCGCACTCTCCAGCTGCCGGAGGCGAAGATGCGGCTTCTTCGAGCAAAGGCGATTGCGCCGGACACAGTGCGCTGCGGTGCGGCAGCTTCTGCCGGAATGTGCCCGGGACCGGCGCTTAGCTCCGGGGAGCTCCGTATCCTTCGTCTTTAGCGTCTTTTGTCGTCTACATCATTGCAGAAAGGTTTTCCACTATGTTAGGCAAGGAGAAATTGTGCCAGCACAGAAAACATCTCCCATCGTGTTTTACATGTTCCAGAGAGCTCTACAGAGTGTGTTGCAAGACGAAAAACCAAGTTGTCCAAAACACCTTCCAAACGAATGTTCATGTGTTTGGAAAAGGTAGGAAAGTGGTAAGGTACTGTTTTCTATCAGTTTGCAAGCTGTGCACACTATCCCAGTGTTGTGCAGCTTCATTCTTCACCTTTCCAAAGAAGCCGCTCTCTCCGGCTTCCGGACGCGAAGAAGCGGCTTCTTCGCGCAAAGGCAATTGTTCCGGTCACAGTGCTACGAAGTGCGGCGGCTTCTGACGAATTGTGCCAGGCACCGGGGCTATGTCCGGGACATCCGTGCCTTTTTCTTCTGGACTTCTCTGGTCAACATCATGGCAAAAATCTTTTCCAATATGTCTGGCAAGGAGAAACTGTGCCAACACAGAAAACATCTCCCATCGTGTTTTAAATGTTGCAGAGAGCTCTACAGAGTGTGTTGCAAGAAGAAAAACAAAATTGTCCAAAACACCTTCCAATCGAATGTTCATGTGTTTGGAAAAGGTAGACGACTGTAAGGTACTGTTTTCTATCAGTATGCAAGATGCGCACACTATCCCAGTGTTGTGCAGCTTCATTCTTCACCTGTCTTAGGCAGCCACTTTCTTCGGCTCCCGGAGGCGAAGAAGCGGCTTCTTCGCGCAAAGGCGATTGTACCGGTCACTGTGCACTCCATTGCGGCGGCTTCTTCTGAAATGTGCCCGGGATTGGGGCATAGCTCCGGGGATCTCCGTACTTTCGTCTTTCTGGACTTTTGTGGCCTACATCATTGCAGAAAGGTTTTCCACTATGTTAAGCAAGGAGAAACTGTGCCAGCACAGAAAACATCTCCCATCGTGTTTTACATGTTGCAGAGAGCTCTGCTGAAGTTTATGCACGAAGAAAAAGAAAGTTGTTGAAAACACCTTCCAACCGAATGTTCATGTGTTTGGAAAAGGTAGGAGAGTGGTAAGGTACTGTTTTCTATCAGTTTGCAAGCTGCGCACACTATCCCAGTGTTGTGCAGCTTCATTCTTCACCTTTCCGAAGTAGCCGCACACTCCAGCTGCCGGAGGCGAAGATGCGGCTTCTTCGAGCAAAGGCAATTGCACCCGTCACAGTGCACTCCAGTGCGGCGGCTTCAGACGAAATGTGCCCGGGACCTGCGCTTAGCTCCGGGGACCTCCGTACTTTCTTCTTTCCAGACTTTTGTGGCCTACGTCATTGCAGAAAGGTTTTCCACTATGTTAAGCAAGGAGAAACTGTGCCAGCAGAGAAAATATCTCCCATCGTGTTTTACATGTTGCTGAGAGCTCTGCAGAAGTTTATGCACGAATAAAATAAAGTTGTCCAAAACACCTTCCAACAGAATGTTCATGTGTTTGGAAAAGGTAGGAGAGTGGTAAGGTACGGTTATCTATCAGTCTGCAAGCTGCGCACACTATCCCAGTGTTTTGCAGCTTCATTCTCACCTTTCCGAAGCTACTGGTCTCTCCGGCTCCCGGAGGCGAAGAAGCGGCTTCTTCGCGCAAAGGCGATTGTACCGGTCACTGTGCACTCCAGTGCGGCGGCTACTGACGAAATGGGCCCGGGACCGGGGCATAGCTCCTGGGAGCTCTGTATGCTTCGTCTTTAGCATCATTTTTTAATCTACATCATTGCAGAAAGGTTTTCCACTATGTTAAGCAAGGAGAAACTGTGCCAGCACAGAAAACATCTCCCATCGTGTTTTACATGTTGAAGAGAACTCTATAGAAGTTTATGCACGAAGAAAAAGAAAGTTGTCCAAAACTCTTCCAACCGAATGTTCATGTGTTTGGAAAAGGTAGGACAGTGGTAAGCTACGGTTATCTATCAGTTTGCAAGCTGTGCACACTATCCCAGTGTTGTGCAGCTTCATTCTTCACCCTTCCGAAGCTACTGGTCTCTCCGGCTCCCGGATGCGAAGAAGCGGCTTCTTCGCTCAAAGGCGATTGTACCGGTCACAGTGCACTCCAGTGCGGCGGCTTCTTCTGAAATGTGCCCGGGACCGGGGCATAGCTCCGGGGAGCTCTGTATGCTTCGTCTTTAGCATCATTTTTGGTCTACATCATTGCAGAAAGGTTTTCCACTATGTCTGGCATGGAGAAACTGTGCCAGCACAGAAAACATCTCCCATCGTGTTTTATATGTTGAAGAGAGCTCTGCTGAAGTTTATGCACGAAGAAAAAGAAAGTTGTCCAAAACACCTTCCAATCGAATGTTCATGTGTTTGGAAAAGGTAGGAGAGAAGTAAGGTACTGTTTTGGATCAGTTTGCAAGCTGCGCACACTATCCCAGTGTTGTGCAGCTTCATTCTTCACCTGTCTCAAGCAGCCACTCTCTTCGGCTCCTGGAGGCGAAGAGGCTTCTTCGCGCAAAGGCGATTGTGCCGGTCACTGTGCACTCCAGTGCGCCGGCTACTGACGAGATGTGCACCGGGACCGGCGCTTAGTTTCGGGGAGATCCGTACTTTCGTCTTTAGCGTCATTTTTGGTCTACATCATTGCAGAAAGGTTTTCCACTACGTTAGGCAAGGAGAAACTCTGCCAGCACAGAAAACATCTTCCATGGTGTTTTACATCTTGCAGAGAGCTCTGCAGAAGTTTATGCACGAAGAAAGAGAAGGTTGTTGAAAGCACCTTCCAACTGATTGGTCATGTGTTTGGAAAAGGTAGGACAGTGGTAAGGTACTGTTTTCTATCAGTTTGCAAGATGCGCACACTATCCCAGTGTTGTGCAGCTTCATTCTTCACCTGTCTGAAGCAGCCACTCTCTTCGGCTCCTGGAGGCGAAGAAGCGGCTTCTTCGCGCAAAGGCGATTGTGCCGGTCACAGTGCACTCCAGTGCGGCGGCTACTGACAAAATGTTCCCGGGACCAGCACTTAGCTCCTGGGAGCTCCGTATCCTTCGTCTTTCCAGACTTTTGTGGTCTACATCATTGCAGAATGGTTTTCCACTATGTTAAGCAAGGAGAAACTGTGCCAGCACGGAAAACATCGCCCATCGTGTTTTACATTTTGAAGAGAGCTCTGCTGAAGTTTATGCACGAAGAAAAAGAAAGTTGTCGAAAACACCTTCCTTAAAAATGTTCATGTGTTTGGAAAAGGTAGGACAGTGGTAAGGTACTGTTTTCTATCAGATTGCAAGCTGTGCACACAATCCCAGGGTTGTGCAGCTTCATTCTTCACCTTTCCGAAGCAGCCGCTCTCTCCGGCTTCCGGAGGCGAAGAAGCGGCTTCTTCGAGCAAAGGCGATTGCGCCGGTCACAGTGCGCTGCAGTGCGGCAGCTTCTGCCGGAATGTGCCCGGGACAGGCGGTTAGCTCCGGGTACATCCATACAATCTTCTTTCTGGACTTTTGTGGTCTACATCATGCAAAAAACATTTCCCCTATGTCTGGCAAGGAGACACTGTGCCAACACAGAAAACATCTCCCTTCTTGTTTTACATGTTGCAGAGAGCTCTGCAGAAGTTTAAGCACGAAGAAAAAGAAAGTTGTGCAAAACACCTTCCAACCGAATGTTCATGTGTTTGGAAAAGGTAGGACAGTGGTAAGGTACTGTTTTCTATCAGTTTGCAAGCTGCGCACACTATCCCAGTGTTGTGCAGCTTCATTCTTCACCTTTCCGAAGCAGCCGCTCTTTTGGGCTCCCGGAGGCGAAGAAGCGGCTTCTTCGAGCAAAGGCGATTGTGCCGGTCACTGTGCTCTGCAGTGCGGTGGCTTCTGACAAAATGTTCCCGGGACCAGCACTTAGCTCCGGGGAGCTCCGTATCCTTCGTCTTTTCGGACTTTTGTTGTCTACATCATTGCAGAATGGTTTTCCACTATGTTAAGCAAGGAGAAACTGTGCCAGCACGGAAAACATCGCCCATCGTGTTTTACATTTTGAAGAGAGCTCTGCAGAAGTTTATGCACGAAGAAAAAGAAAGTTGTCCAAAACACCTTCCTTAAAAATGTTCATGTGTTTGGAAAAGGTAGGAGAGTGGTAAGGTACTGCTTTGGATCTGTTTGCAAGCTGCGCACACTATCCCAGTGTTGTGCAGCTTTATTCTCACCTGTCGGAAGCAGCCACTTTCTTGGGCTCCTGGAGGCGAAGAGGCTTCTTCGCGCAAAGGCGATTGTACCGGTCACTGTGCTCTGCAGTGCGGCGGCATCTGTCGAAATATGCCCGGGACCGGCGCTTAGCTCCGGGGACCTCCGTACTTTCGTCTTTCTGGACTTTTGTGGCCTACATCATTGCAGAAAGGTTTTCCACTATGTTAGGCAAGGAGAAACTGTGCCAGCACAGAAAACATCTCCCATCGTGTTTTACATGTTGCAGAGAGCTCTGCTGAAGTTTATGAACGAAGAAAAAGAAAGTTGTTGAAAACACCTTCCAACCGAATGTTCATGTGTTTGGAAAAGGTAGGAGAATGGTAAGGTACTGCTTTCTATCAGTTTACAAGCTGCGCACACTATCCCAGTGTTGTGCAGCTTCATTCTTCACCTGTCTCAAGCAGCCACTCTCTTCGGCTCCTGGAGGCGAAAAGGCTTCTTCGCGCAAAGGCGATTGTGCCGGTCACAGTGCACTCCAGTGCGGCGGCTACTGACGAAATGTGCCCGGGACCGGCGCGCTTAGTTTCGGGGAGCTCCGTACTTTGGTCTTTAGCGTCATTTTTGGTCTACATCATTGCAGAAAGGTTTTCCACTATGTTAGGCAAGGAGAAACTGTGCCAGCACAGAAAACATCTCCCATCGTGTTTTATATGTTGAAGAGAGCTCTACAGAAGTTTATGCACGAAGAAAAACAAAGTTGTTGAAAACACCTTCCAACCGAATATTCATGTGTTTGGAAAATAAGAAGATTGGTAAGGTACTGTTTTCTATCAGATTGCAAGCTGCGCATACTATCCCAGTGTTGTGCAGCTTCATTCTTCACCTTTCCGAAGCAGCCGCTCTCTCAGGCTCCCGGAGGCGAAGAAGCGGCTTCTTCGAGTAAAGGCAATTGCACCCGTCACAGTGCACTCCAGTGCGGCGGCTTCTGCCGAAATGTGCCCGGGACCGGTGCTTAGCTCCGGGGAGATCCGTACTTTCGTCTTTATGGACTTTTGTGGCCTACATCATTGCAGAAAGGTTTTCCACTACGTTAGGCAAAGAGAAACTGTGCCAGCACAGAAAACATCTCCCATCGTGTTTTACATGTTGCAGAGAGCTCTGCAGCAGTTTATGCACGAAGAAAAAGAAAGTTGTCCAGAACACCTTCCAACGGAATGTTCATATGTCTGGAAAAGGTAGGACAGTGGTAAGGTACTGCTTTCTATCAGTTTGCAAGCTGCGCACACTATCCCAGTGTTGTGCAGCTTCATTCTTCACCATTCCGAAGCAGCCGCACTCTCCAGCTGCCGGAGGCGAAGATGCGGCTTCTTCGAGCAAAGACGATTGCGCCGGTCACAGTGCGCTGCAGTGCGGCAGCTTCTGCCGGAATGTGCCCGGGACCGGCGCTTAGCTCCGGGGAGCTCCGTATCCTTCGTCTTTAGCGACTTTTGTGGCCTACATCATTGCTGAAAGGTTTTCCACTACGTTAGGCAAAGAGAAACTGTGCCAGCACAGAAAACATCTCCCATCGTGTTTTACAGGTTGCAGAGAGCTCTGCTGAAGTTTATGAACGAAGAAAAAGAAAGTTGTTGAAAACACCTTCCAACCGAATGTTCATGTGTTTGGAAAAGGTAGGACAGTGGTAAGGTACTGCTTTCTATCAGTTTGCAAGCTGCGCACACTATCCCAGTGTTGTGCAGCTTCATTCTTCACCATTCCGAAGCAGCCGCACTCTCCAGCTGCCGGAGGCGAAGATGCGGCTTCTTCGAGCAAAGGCGATTGCGCCGGACACAGTGCGCTGCGGTGCGGCAGCTTCTGCCGGAATGTGCCCGGGACCGGCGCTTAGCTCCGGGGAGCTCCGTATCCTTCGTCTTTAGCGTCTTTTGTCGTCTACATCATTGCAGAAAGGTTTTCCACTATGTTAAGCAAGGAGAAACTGTGCCAGCACAGAAAACATCTCCCATCGTGTTTTATATGTTGAAGAGAGCTCTGCTGAAGTTTATGCACGAAGAAAAAGAAAGTTGTCCAAAACACCTTCCAATCGAATGTTCATGTGTTTGGAAAAGGTAGGAGAGAAGTAAGGTACTGTTTTGGATCAGTTTGCAAGCTGCGCACACTATCCCAGTGTTGTGCAGCTTCATTCTTCACCTGTCTGAAGCAGCCACTGTCTTCGGCTCCTGGAGGCGAAGAGGCTTCTTCGCGCAAAGGCGATTGTGCCGGTCACTGTGCACTCCAGTGCGCCGGCTACTGACGAGATGTGCACCGGGACCGGCGCTTAGTTTCGGGGAGATCCGTACTTTCGTCTTTAGCGTCATTTTTGGTCTACATCATTGCAGAAAGGTTTTCCACTACGTTAGGCAAGGAGAAACTCTGCCAGCACAGAAAACATCTTCCATGGTGTTTTACATCTTGCAGAGAGCTCTGCAGAAGTTTATGAACGAAGAAAGAGAAGGTTGTTGAAAGCACCTTCCAACTGATTGGTCATGTGTTTGGAAAAGGTAGGACAGTGGTAAGGTACTGTTTTCTATCAGTTTGCAAGCTGCGCACACTATCCCAGTGTTGTGCAGCTTCATTCTTCACCTGTCTCAAGCAGC
This sequence comes from Zonotrichia albicollis, assembly GCF_047830755.1. Lineage (NCBI taxonomy): Eukaryota > Metazoa > Chordata > Aves > Passeriformes > Passerellidae > Zonotrichia > Zonotrichia albicollis. The sequence goes on from NC_133860.1 coordinate 26,004,373, forward strand.
CACTCTCTTCGGCTCCTGGAGGCGAAGAAGCGGCTTCTTCGCGCAAAGGCGATTGTGCCGGTCACAGTGCACTCCAGTGCGGCGGCTACTGACGAAATGTGCCCGGGACCGGCGCGCTTAGTTTCGGGGAGCCCGTACTTTCGTCTTTAGCGTCATTTTTGGTCTACATCATTGCAGAAAGGTTTTCCACTATGTTAAGCAAGGAGAAACTGTGCCAGCACAGAAAACATCTCCCATCGTGTTTTACATGTTGCAGAGAGCTCTGCTGAAGTTTATGCACGAAGAAAAAGAAAGTTGTCCAGAACACCTTCCAACGGAATGTTCATATGTTTGGAAAAGGTAGCAAAGTGGTAAGGTACTGCTTTCTATTAGATTGCAAGATGCGCACACTATCCCAGTGTTGTGCAGCTTCATTCTTCACCATTCCGAAGCAGCCGCTCTTTTGGGCTCCCGGAGGCGAAGAAGCGGCTTCTTCGAGCAAAGGCGATTGTGCCGGTCACTGTGCTCTGCAGTGCGGCGGCTTCTGACAAAATGTTCCCGGGACCAGCACTTAGCTCCTGGGAGCTCCGTATCCTTCGTCTTTCCAGACTTTTGTGGTCTACATCATTGCAGAATGGTTTTCCACTATGTTAAGCAAGGAGAAACTGTGCCAGCACGGAAAACATCGCCCATCGTGTTTTACATTTTGAAGAGAGCTCTGCAGAAGTTTATGCACGAAGAAAAAGAAAGTTGTCGAAAACACCTTCCTTAAAAATGTTCATGTGTTTGGAAAAGGTAGGACAGTGGTAAGGTACTGTTTTCTATCAGATTGCAAGCTGTGCACACAATCCCAGGGTTGTGCAGCTTCATTCTTCACCTTTCCGAAGCAGCCGCTCTCTCCGGCTTCCGGAGGCGAAGAAGCGGCTTCTTCGAGCAAAGGCGATTGCGCCGGTCACAGTGCGCTGCAGTGCGGCAGCTTCTGCCGGAATGTGCCCGGGACAGGCGGTTAGCTCCGGGTACATCCATACAATCTTCTTTCTGGACTTTTGTGGTCTACATCATGCAAAAAACATTTCCCCTATGTCTGGCAAGGAGACACTGTGCCAACACAGAAAACATCTCCCTTCTTGTTTTACATGTTGCAGAGAGCTCTGCAGAAGTTTAAGCACGAAGAAAAAGAAAGTTGTTGAAAACACCTTCCAACCGAATGTTCATGTGTTTGGAAAAGGTAGGACAGTGGTAAGGTACTGTTTTCTATCAGTTTGCAAGCTGCGCACACTATCCCAGTGTTGTGCAGCTTCATTCTTCACCTTTCCGAAGCAGCCGCTCTTTTGGGCTCCCGGAGGCGAAGAAGCGGCTTCTTCGAGCAAAGGCGATTGTGCCGGTCACTGTGCTCTGCAGTGCGGCGGCTTCTGACAAAATGTTCCCGGGACCAGCACTTAGCTCCGGGGAGCTCCGTATCCTTCGTCTTTCCAGACTTTTGTGGTCTACATCATTGCAGAATGGTTTTCCACTATGTTAAGCAAGGAGAAACTGTGCCAGCACGGAAAACATCGCCCATCGTGTTTTACATTTTGAAGAGAGCTCTGCAGAAGTTTATGCACGAAGAAAAAGAAAGTTGTCCAAAACACCTTCCTTAAAAATGTTCATGTGTTTGGAAAAGGTAGGAGAGTGGTAAGGTACTGCTTTGGATCTGTTTGCAAGCTGCGCACACTATCCCAGTGTTGTGCAGCTTTATTCTCACCTGTCGGAAGCAGCCACTTTCTTGGGCTCCTGGAGGCGAAGAGGCTTCTTCGCGCAAAGGCGATTGTACCGGTCACTGTGCTCTGCAGTGCGGCGGCATCTGTCGAAATATGCCCGGGACCGGCGCTTAGCTCCGGGGACCTCCGTACTTTCGTCTTTCTGGACTTTTGTGGCCTACATCATTGCAGAAAGGTTTTCCACTATGTTAGGCAAGGAGAAACTGTGCCAGCACAGAAAACATCTCCCATCGTGTTTTACATGTTGCAGAGAGCTCTGCTGAAGTTTATGAACGAAGAAAAAGAAAGTTGTTGAAAACACCTTCCAACCGAATGTTCATGTGTTTGGAAAAGGTAGGAGAGTGGTAAGGTACTGCTTTCTATCAGTTTACAAGCTGCGCACACTATCCCAGTGTTGTGCAGCTTCATTCTTCACCTGTCTGAAGCAGCCACTCTCTTCGGCTCCTGGAGGCGAAAAGGCTTCTTCGCGCAAAGGCGATTGTGCCGGTCACAGTGCACTCCAGTGCGGCGGCTACTGACGAAATGTGCCCGGGACCGGCGCGCTTAGTTTCGGGGAGCTCCGTACTTTGGTCTTTAGCGTCATTTTTGGTCTACATCATTGCAGAAAGGTTTTCCACTATGTTAGGCAAGGAGAAACTGTGCCAGCACAGAAAACATCTCCCATCGTGTTTTATATGTTGAAGAGAGCTCTACAGAAGTTTATGCACGAAGAAAAAGAAAGTTGTTGAAAACACCTTCCAACCGAATATTCATGTGTTTGGAAAATAAGAAGATTGGTAAGGTACTGTTTTCTATCAGATTGCAAGCTGCGCATACTATCCCAGTGTTGTGCAGCTTCATTCTTCACCTTTCCGAAGCAGCCGCTCTCTCAGGCTCCCGGAGGCGAAGAAGCGGCTTCTTCGAGTAAAGGCAATTGCACCCGTCACAGTGCACTCCAGTGCGGCGGCTTCTGCCGAAATGTGCCCGGGACCGGTGCTTAGCTCCGGGGAGATCCGTACTTTCGTCTTTATGGACTTTTGTGGCCTACATCATTGCAGAAAGGTTTTCCACTACGTTAGGCAAAGAGAAACTGTGCCAGCACAGAAAACATCTCCCATCGTGTTTTACATTTTGAAGAGAGCTCTGCAGCAGTTTATGCACGAAGAAAAAGAAAGTTGTCCAGAACACCTTCCAACGGAATGTTCATATGTCTGGAAAAGGTAGGACAGTGGTAAGGTACTGCTTTCTATCAGTTTGCAAGCTGCGCACACTATCCCAGTGTTGTGCAGCTTCATTCTTCACCATTCCGAAGCAGCCGCACTCTCCAGCTGCCGGAGGCGAAGATGCGGCTTCTTCGAGCAAAGGCGATTGCGCCGGACACAGTGCGCTGCGGTGCGGCAGCTTCTGCCGGAATGTGCCCGGGACCGGCGCTTAGCTCCGGGGAGCTCCGTATCCTTCGTCTTTAGCGTCTTTTGTCGTCTACATCATTGCAGAAAGGTTTTCCACTATGTTAGGCAAGGAGAAATTGTGCCAGCACAGAAAACATCTCCCATCGTGTTTTACATGTTCCAGAGAGCTCTACAGAGTGTGTTGCAAGACGAAAAACCAAGTTGTCCAAAACACCTTCCAAACGAATGTTCATGTGTTTGGAAAAGGTAGGAAAGTGGTAAGGTACTGTTTTCTATCAGTTTGCAAGCTGTGCACACTATCCCAGTGTTGTGCAGCTTCATTCTTCACCTTTCCAAAGAAGCCGCTCTCTCCGGCTTCCGGACGCGAAGAAGCGGCTTCTTCGCGCAAAGGCAATTGTTCCGGTCACAGTGCTACGAAGTGCGGCGGCTTCTGACGAATTGTGCCAGGCACCGGGGCTATGTCCGGGACATCCGTGCCTTTTTCTTCTGGACTTCTCTGGTCAACATCATGGCAAAAATCTTTTCCAATATGTCTGGCAAGGAGAAACTGTGCCAACACAGAAAACATCTCCCATCGTGTTTTAAATGTTGCAGAGAGCTCTACAGAGTGTGTTGCAAGAAGAAAAACAAAATTGTCCAAAACACCTTCCAATCGAATGTTCATGTGTTTGGAAAAGGTAGACGACTGTAAGGTACTGTTTTCTATCAGTATGCAAGATGCGCACACTATCCCAGTGTTGTGCAGCTTCATTCTTCACCTGTCTTAGGCAGCCACTTTCTTCGGCTCCCGGAGGCGAAGAAGCGGCTTCTTCGCGCAAAGGCGATTGTACCGGTCACTGTGCACTCCATTGCGGCGGCTTCTTCTGAAATGTGCCCGGGATTGGGGCATAGCTCCGGGGATCTCCGTACTTTCGTCTTTCTGGACTTTTGTGGCCTACATCATTGCAGAAAGGTTTTCCACTATGTTAAGCAAGGAGAAACTGTGCCAGCACAGAAAACATCTCCCATCGTGTTTTACATGTTGCAGAGAGCTCTGCTGAAGTTTATGCACGAAGAAAAAGAAAGTTGTTGAAAACACCTTCCAACCGAATGTTCATGTGTTTGGAAAAGGTAGGAGAGTGGTAAGGTACTGTTTTCTATCAGTTTGCAAGCTGCGCACACTATCCCAGTGTTGTGCAGCTTCATTCTTCACCTTTCCGAAGTAGCCGCACACTCCAGCTGCCGGAGGCGAAGATGCGGCTTCTTCGAGCAAAGGCAATTGCACCTGTCACAGTGCACTCCAGTGCGGCGGCTTCTGACGAAATGTGCCCGGGACCTGCGCTTAGCTCCGGGGACCTCCGTACTTTCTTCTTTCCAGACTTTTGTGGCCTACGTCATTGCAGAAAGGTTTTCCACTATGTTAAGCAAGGAGAAACTGTGCCAGCAGAGAAAACATCTCCCATCGTGTTTTACATGTTGCTGAGAGCTCTGCAGAAGTTTATGCACGAATAAAATAAAGTTGTCCAAAACACCTTCCAACAGAATGTTCATGTGTTTGGAAAAGGTAGGAGAGTGGTAAGGTACGGTTATCTATCAGTCTGCAAGCTGCGCACACTATCCCAGTGTTTTGCAGCTTCATTCTCACCTTTCCGAAGCTACTGGTCTCTCCGGCTCCCGGAGGCGAAGAAGCGGCTTCTTCGCGCAAAGGCGATTGTACCGGTCACTGTGCACTCCAGTGCGGCGGCTACTGACGAAATGGGCCCGGGACCGGGGCATAGCTCCTGGGAGCTCTGTATGCTTCGTCTTTAGCATCATTTTTTAATCTACATCATTGCAGAAAGGTTTTCCACTATGTTAAGCAAGGAGAAACTGTGCCAGCACAGAAAACATCTCCCATCGTGTTTTACATGTTGAAGAGAACTCTATAGAAGTTTATGCACGAGGAAAAAGAAAGTTGTCCAAAACTCTTCCAACCGAATGTTCATGTGTTTGGAAAAGGTAGGACAGTGGTAAGCTACGGTTATCTATCAGTTTGCAAGCTGTGCACACTATCCCAGTGTTGTGCAGCTTCATTCTCACCCTTCCGAAGCTACTGGTCTCTCCGGCTCCCGGATGCGAAGAAGCGGCTTCTTCGCTCAAAGGCGATTGTACCGGTCACTGTGCACTCCAGTGCGGCGGCTTCTTCTGAAATGTGCCCGGGACCGGGGCATAGCTCCGGGGAGCTCTGTATGCTTCGTCTTTAGCATCATTTTTGGTCTACATCATTGCAGAAAGGTTTTCCACTATGTCTGGCATGGAGAAACTGTGCCAGCACAGAAAACATCTCCCATCGTGTTTTATATGTTGAAGAGAGCTCTGCTGAAGTTTATGCACGAAGAAAAAGAAAGTTGTCCAAAACACCTTCCAAACGAATGTTCATGTGTTTGGAAAAGGTAGGAAAGTGGTAAGGTACTGTTTTCTATCAGTTTGCAAGCTGTGCACACTATCCCAGTGTTGTGCAGCTTCATTCTTCACCTGTCTGAAGCAGCCACTCTCTTCGGCTCCTGGAGGCGAAGAGGCTTCTTCGCGCAAAGGCGATTGTGCCGGTCACTGTGCACTCCAGTGCGCCGGCTACTGACGAGATGTGCACCGGGACCGGCGCTTAGTTTCGGGGAGATCCGTACTTTCGTCTTTAGCGTCATTTTTGGTCTACATCATTGCAGAAAGGTTTTCCACTACGTTAGGCAAGGAGAAACTCTGCCAGCACAGAAAACATCTTCCATGGTGTTTTACATCTTGCAGAGAGCTCTGCAGAAGTTTATGCACGAAGAAAGAGAAGGTTGTTGAAAGCACCTTCCAACTGATTGGTCATGTGTTTGGAAAAGGTAGGACAGTGGTAAGGTACTGTTTTCTATCAGTTTGCAAGCTGCGCACACTATCCCAGTGTTGTGCAGCTTCATTCTTCACCTGTCTCAAGCAGCCACTCTCTTCGGCTCCTGGAGGCGAAGAAGCGGCTTCTTCGCGCAAAGGCGATTGTGCCGGTCACAGTGCACTCCAGTGCGGCGGCTACTGACGAAATGTGCCCGGGACCGGCGCGCTTAGTTTCGGGGAGCCCGTACTTTCGTCTTTAGCGTCATTTTTGGTCTACATCATTGCAGAAAGGTTTTCCACTATGTTAAGCAAGGAGAAACTGTGCCGGCACAGAAAACATCTCCCATCGTGTTTTACATGTTGCAGAGAGCTCTGCAGCAGTTTATGCACGAAGAAAAAGAAAGTTGGCCAGAACACCTTCCAACGGAATGTTCATATGTTTGGAAAAGGTAGCAAAGTGGTAAGGTACTGCTTTCTATTAGATTGCAAGATGCGCACACTATCCCAGTGTTGTGCAGCTTCATTCTTCACCATTCCGAAGCAGCCGCTCTTTTGGGCTCCCGGAGGCGAAGAAGCGGCTTCTTCGAGCAAAGGCGATTGTGCCGGTCACTGTGCTCTGCAGTGCGGCGGCTTCTGACAAAATGTGCCCGGGACCAGCACTTAGCTCCGGGGAGCTCCGTATCCTTCGTCTTTCCAGACTTTTGTGGTCTACATCATTGCAGAATGGTTTTCCACTATGTTAAGCAAGGAGAAACTGTGCCAGCACGGAAAACATCGCCCATCGTGTTTTACATTTTGAAGAGAGCTCTGCAGAAGTTTATGCAGGAAGAAAAAGAAAGTTGTCCAAAACACCTTCCTTAAAAATGTTCATGTGTTTGGAAAAGGTAGGACAGTGGTAAGGTACTGTTTTCTATCAGATTGCAAGCTGTGCACACAATCCCAGGGTTGTGCAGCTTCATTCTTCACCTTTCCGAAGTAGCCGCTCTCTCCGGCTTCCGGAGGCGAAGAAGCGGCTTCTTCGAGCAAAGGCGATTGCGCCGGTCACAGTGCGCTGCAGTGCGGCAGCTTCTGCCGGAATGTGCCCGGGACAGGCGGTTAGCTCCGGGTACATCCATACAATCTTCTTTCTGGACTTTTGTGGTCTACATCATGCAAAAAACATTTCCCCTATGTCTGGCAAGGAGACACTGTGCCAACACAGAAAACATCTCCCTTCTTGTTTTACATGTTGCAGAGAGCTCTGCAGAAGTTTAAGCACGAAGAAAAAGAAAGTTGTGCAAAACACCTTCCAATGGCATGTTCATGTGTTTGGAAAAGGTAGGACAGTGGTAAGGTACTGTTTTCTATCAGTTTGCAAGCTGCGCACACTATCCCAGTGTTGTGCAGCTTCATTCTTCACCTTTCCGAAGCAGCCGCTCTTTTGGGCTCCCGGAGGCGAAGAAGCGGCTTCTTCGAGCAAAGGCGATTGTGCCGGTCACTGTGCTCTGCAGTGCGGCGGCTTCTGACAAAATGTTCCCGGGACCAGCACTTAGCTCCGGGGAGCTCCGTATCCTTCGTCTTTCCAGACTTTTGTGGTCTACATCATTGCAGAATGGTTTTCCACTATGTTAGGCAAGGAAAAATTGTGCCAGCACAGAAAACATCTCCCATCGTGTTTTATATGTTGTAGAGAGCTCTGCAGAAGTTTATGCAGGAAGAAAAAGAAAGTTGTCCAAAACACCTTCCTTAAAAATGTTCATGTGTTTGGAAAAGGTAGGAGAGTGGTAAGGTACTGCTTTGGATCTGTTTGCAAGCTGCGCACACTATCCCAGTGTTGTGCAGCTTTATTCTCACCTGTCGGAAGCAGCCACTTTCTTGGGCTCCTGGAGGCGAAGAGGCTTCTTCGCGCAAAGGCGATTGTACCGGTCACTGTGCTCTGCAGTGCGGCGGCATCTGTCGAAATATGCCCGGGACCGGCGCTTAGCTCCGGGGACCTCCGTACTTTCGTCTTTCTGGACTTTTGTGGCCTACATCATTGCAGAAAGGTTTTCCACTATGTTAGGCAAGGAGAAACTGTGCCAGCACAGAAAACATCTCCCATCGTGTTTTACATGTTGCAGAGAGCTCTGCTGAAGTTTATGAACGAAGAAAAAGAAAGTTGTTGAAAACACCTTCCAACCGAATGTTCATGTGTTTGGAAAAGGTAGGATAATGGTAAGGTACTGCTTTCTATCAGTTTACAAGCTGCGCACACTATCCCAGTGTTGTGCAGCTTCATTCTTCACCTGTCTGAAGCAGCCACTCTCTTCGGCTCCTGGAGGCGAAAAGGCTTCTTCGCGCAAAGGCGATTGTGCCGGTCACAGTGCACTCCAGTGCGGCGGCTACTGACGAAATGTGCCCGGGACCGGCGCGCTTAGTTTCGGGGAGCTCCGTACTTTGGTCTTTAGCGTCATTTTTGGTCTACATCATTGCAGAAAGGTTTTCCACTATGTTAGGCAAGGAGAAACTGTGCCAGCACAGAAAACATCTCCCATCGTGTTTTATATGTTGAAGAGAGCTCTACAGAAGTTTATGCACGAAGAAAAACAAAGTTGTTGAAAACACCTTCCAACCGAATATTCATGTGTTTGGAAAATAAGAAGATTGGTAAGGTACTGTTTTCTATCAGATTGCAAGCTGCGCATACTATCCCAGTGTTGTGCAGCTTCATTCTTCACCTTTCCGAAGCAGCCGCTCTCTCAGGCTCCCGGAGGCGAAGAAGCGGCTTCTTCGAGTAAAGGCAATTGCACCCGTCACAGTGCACTCCAGTGCGGCGGCTTCTGCCGAAATGTGCCCGGGACCGGTGCTTAGCTCCGGGGAGATCCGTACTTTCGTCTTTATGGACTTTTGTGGCCTACATCATTGCAGAAAGGTTTTCCACTACGTTAGGCAAAGAGAAACTGTGCCAGCACAGAAAACATCTCCCATCGTGTTTTACATGTTGCAGAGAGCTCTGCAGCAGTTTATGCACGAAGAAAAAGAAAGTTGGCCAGAACACCTTCCAACGGAATGTTCATATGTCTGGAAAAGGTAGGACAGTGGTAAGGTACTGCTTTCTATCAGTTTGCAAGCTGCGCACACTATCCCAGTGTTGTGCAGCTTCATTCTTCACCATTCCGAAGCAGCCGCACTCTCCAGCTGCCGGAGGCGAAGATGCGGCTTCTTCGAGCAAAGACGATTGCGCCGGTCACAGTGCGCTGCAGTGCGGCAGCTTCTGCCGGAATGTGCCCGGGACCGGCGCTTAGCTCCGGGGAGCTCCGTATCCTTCGTCTTTAGCGACTTTTGTGGCCTACATCATTGCTGAAAGGTTTTCCACTACGTTAGGCAAAGAGAAACTGTGCCAGCACAGAAAACATCTCCCATCGTGTTTTACATGTTGCAGAGAGCTCTGCTGAAGTTTAAGCACGAAGAAAAAGAAAGTTGTTGAAAACACCTTCCAACCGAATGTTCATGTGTTTGGAAAAGGTAGGACAGTGGTAAGGTACTGCTTTCTATCAGTTTGCAAGCTGCGCACACTATCCCAGTGTTGTGCAGCTTCATTCTTCACCATTCCGAAGCAGCCGCACTCTCCAGCTGCCGGAGGCGAAGATGCGGCTTCTTCGAGCAAAGGCGATTGCGCCGGACACAGTGCGCTGCGGTGCGGCAGCTTCTGCCGGAATGTGCCCGGGACCGGCGCTTAGCTCCGGGGAGCTCCGTATCCTTCGTCTTTAGCGTCTTTTGTCGTCTACATCATTGCAGAAAGGTTTTCCACTATGTTAAGCAAGGAGAAACTGTGCCAGCACAGAAAACATCTCCCATCGTGTTTTATATGTTGAAGAGAGCTCTGCTGAAGTTTATGCACGAAGAAAAAGAAAGTTGTCCAAAACACCTTCCAATCGAATGTTCATGTGTTTGGAAAAGGTAGGAGAGAAGTAAGGTACTGTTTTGGATCTGTTTGCAAGCTGCGCACACTATCCCAGTGTTGTGCAGCTTCATTCTTCACCTGTCTGAAGCAGCCACTGTCTTCGGCTCCTGGAGGCGAAGAGGCTTCTTCGCGCAAAGGCGATTGTGCCGGTCACTGTGCACTCCAGTGCGCCGGCTACTGACGAGATGTGCACCGGGACCGGCGCTTAGTTTCGGGGAGATCCGTACTTTCGTCTTTAGCGTCATTTTTGGTCTACATCATTGCAGAAAGGTTTTCCACTACGTTAGGCAAGGAGAAACTCTGCCAGCACAGAAAACATCTTCCATGGTGTTTTACATCTTGCAGAGAGCTCTGCAGAAGTTTATGCACGAAGAAAGAGAAGGTTGTTGAAAGCACCTTCCAACTGATTGGTCATGTGTTTGGAAAAGGTAGGACAGTGGTAAGGTACTGTTTTCTATCAGTTTGCAAGCTGCGCACACTATCCCAGTGTTGTGCAGCTTCATTCTTCACCATTCCGAAGCAGCCGCACTCTCCAGCTGCCGGAGGCGAAGATGCGGCTTCTTCGAGCAAAGACGATTGCGCCGGTCACAGTGCGCTGCCGTGCGGCAGCTTCTGCCGGAATGTGCCCGGGACCGGCGCTTAGCTCCGGGGAGCTCCGTATCCTTCGTCTTTAGCGACTTTTGTGGCCTACATCATTGCTGAAAGGTTTTCCACTACGTTAGGCAAAGAGAAACTGTGCCAGCACAGAAAACATCTCCCATCGTGTTTTACATGTTGCAGAGAGCTCTGCTGAAGTTTAAGCACGAAGAAAAAGAAAGTTGTTGAAAACACCTTCCAACCGAATGTTCATGTGTTTGGAAAAGGTAGGACAGTGGTAAGGTACTGCTTTCTATCAGTTTGCAAGCTGCGCACACTATCCCAGTGTTGTGCAGCTTCATTCTTCACCATTCCGAAGCAGCCGCACTCTCCAGCTGCCGGAGGCGAAGATGCGGCTTCTTCGAGCAAAGGCGATTGCGCCGGACACAGTGCGCTGCGGTGCGGCAGCTTCTGCCGGAATGTGCCCGGGACCGGCGCTTAGCTCCGGGGAGCTCCGTATCCTTCGTCTTTAGCGTCTTTTGTCGTCTACATCATTGCAGAAAGGTTTTCCACTATGTTAAGCAAGGAGAAACTGTGCCAGCACAGAAAACATCTCCCATCGTGTTTTATATGTTGAAGAGAGCTCTGCTGAAGTTTATGCACGAAGAAAAAGAAAGTTGTCCAAAACACCTTCCAATCGAATGTTCATGTGTTTGGAAAAGGTAGGAGAGAAGTAAGGTACTGTTTTGGATCAGTTTGCAAGCTGCGCACACTATCCCAGTGTTGTGCAGCTTCATTCTTCACCTGTCTGAAGCAGCCACTCTCTTCGGCTCCTGGAGGCGAAGAGGCTTCTTCGCGCAAAGGCGATTGTGCCGGTCACTGTGCACTCCAGTGCGCCGGCTACTGACGAGATGTGCACCGGGACCGGCGCTTAGTTTCGGGGAGATCCGTACTTTCGTCTTTAGCGTCATTTTTGGTCTACATCATTGCAGAAAGGTTTTCCACTACGTTAGGCAAGGAGAAACTCTGCCAGCACAGAAAACATCTTCCATGGTGTTTTACATCTTGCAGAGAGCTCTGCAGAAGTTTATGCACGAAGAAAGAGAAGGTTGTTGAAAGCACCTTCCAACTGATTGGTCATGTGTTTGGAAAAGGTAGGACAGTGGTAAGGTACTGTTTTCTATCAGTTTGCAAGCTGCGCACACTATCCCAGTGTTGTGCAGCTTCATTCTTCACCTGTCTGAAGCAGCCACTCTCTTCGGCTCCTGGAGGCGAAGAAGCGGCTTCTTCGCGCAAAGGCGATTGTGCCGGTCACAGTGCACTCCAGTGCGGCGGCTACTGACGAAATGTGCCCGGGACCGGCGCGCTTAGTTTCGGGGAGCCCGTACTTTCGTCTTTAGCGTCATTTTTGGTCTACATCATTGCAGAAAGGTTTTCCACTATGTTAAGCAAGGAGAAACTGTGCCAGCACAGAAAACATCTCCCATCGTGTTTTACATGTTGCAGAGAGCTCTGCTGAAGTTTATGCACGAAGAAAAAGAAAGTTGTCCAGAACACCTTCCAACGGAATGTTCATATGTTTGGAAAAGGTAGCAAAGTGGTAAGGTACTGCTTTCTATTAGATTGCAAGCTGCGCACACTATCCCAGTGTTGTGCAGCTTCATTCTTCACCATTCCGAAGCAGCCGCTCTTTTGGGCTCCCGGAGGCGAAGAAGCGGCTTCTTCGAGCAAAGGCGATTGTGCCGGTCACTGTGCTCTGCAGTGCGGCGGCTTCTGACAAAATGTGCCCGGGACCAGCACTTAGCTCCGGGGAGCTCCGTATCCTTCGTCTTTCCAGACTTTTGTGGTCTACATCATTGCAGAAAGGTTTTCCACTATGTTAAGCAAGGAGAAACTGTGCCAGCACGGAAAACATCGCCCATCGTGTTTTACATTTTGAAGAGAGCTCTGCAGAAGTTTATGCAGGAAGAAAAACAAAGTTGTCCAAAACACCTTCCTTAAAAATGTTCATGTGTTTGGAAAAGGTAGGACAGTGGTAAGGTACTGTTTTCTATCAGATTGCAAGCTGTGCACACAATCCCAGGGTTGTGCAGCTTCATTCTTCACCTTTCCGAAGTAGCCGCTCTCTCCGGCTTCCGGAGGCGAAGAAGCGGCTTCTTCGAGCAAAGGCGATTGCGCCGGTCACAGTGCGCTGCAGTGCGGCAGCTTCTGCCGGAATGTGCCCGGGACAGGCGGTTAGCTCCGGGTACATCCATACAATCTTCTTTCTGGACTTTTGTGGTCTACATCATGCAAAAAACATTTCCCCTATGTCTGGCAAGGAGACACTGTGCCAACACAGAAAACATCTCCCTTCTTGTTTTACATGTTGCAGAGAGCTCTGCTGAAGTTTATGAACGAAGAAAAAGAAAGTTGTTGAAAACACCTTCCAACCGAATGTTCATGTGTTTGGAAAAGGTAGGATAATGGTAAGGTACTGCTTTCTATCAGTTTACAAGCTGCGCACACTATCCCAGTGTTGTGCAGCTTCATTCTTCACCTGTCTGAAGCAGCCACTCTCTTCGGCTCCTGGAGGCGAAAAGGCTTCTTCGCGCAAAGGCGATTGTGCCGGTCACAGTGCACTCCAGTGCGGCGGCTACTGACGAAATGTGCCCGGGACCGGCGCGCTTAGTTTCGGGGAGCTCCGTACTTTGGTCTTTAGCGTCATTTTTGGTCTACATCATTGCAGAAAGGTTTTCCACTATGTTAGGCAAGGAGAAACTGTGCCAGCACAGAAAACATCTCCCATCGTGTTTTATATGTTGAAGAGAGCTCTACAGAAGTTTATGCACGAAGAAAAACAAAGTTGTTGAAAACACCTTCCAACCGAATATTCATGTGTTTGGAAAATAAGAAGATTGGTAAGGTACTGTTTTCTATCAGATTGCAAGCTGCGCATACTATCCCAGTGTTGTGCAGCTTCATTCTTCACCTTTCCGAAGCAGCCGCTCTCTCAGGCTCCCGGAGGCGAAGAAGCGGCTTCTTCGAGTAAAGGCAATTGCACCCGTCACAGTGCACTCCAGTGCGGCGGCTTCTGCCGAAATGTGCCCGGGACCGGTGCTTAGCTCCGGGGAGATCCGTACTTTCGTCTTTATGGACTTTTGTGGCCTACATCATTGCAGAAAGGTTTTCCACTACGTTAGGCAAAGAGAAACTGTGCCAGCACAGAAAACATCTCCCATCGTGTTTTACATGTTGCAGAGAGCTCTGCAGCAGTTTATGCACGAAGAAAAAGAAAGTTGGCCAGAACACCTTCCAACGGAATGTTCATATGTCTGGAAAAGGTAGGACAGTGGTAAGGTACTGCTTTCTATCAGTTTGCAAGCTGCGCACACTATCCCAGTGTTGTGCAGCTTCATTCTTCACCATTCCGAAGCAGCCGCACTCTCCAGCTGCCGGAGGCGAAGATGCGGCTTCTTCGAGCAAAGACGATTGCGCCGGTCACAGTGCGCTGCAGTGCGGCAGCTTCTGCCGGAATGTGCCCGGGACCGGCGCTTAGCTCCGGGGAGCTCCGTATCCTTCGTCTTTAGCGACTTTTGTGGCCTACATCATTGCTGAAAGGTTTTCCACTACGTTAGGCAAAGAGAAACTGTGCCAGCACAGAAAACATCTCCCATCGTGTTTTACATGTTGCAGAGAGCTCTGCTGAAGTTTAAGCACGAAGAAAAAGAAAGTTGTTGAAAACACCTTCCAACCGAATGTTCATGTGTTTGGAAAAGGTAGGACAGTGGTAAGGTACTGCTTTCTATCAGTTTGCAAGCTGCGCACACTATCCCAGTGTTGTGCAGCTTCATTCTTCACCATTCCGAAGCAGCCGCACTCTCCAGCTGCCGGAGGCGAAGATGCGGCTTCTTCGAGCAAAGGCGATTGCGCCGGACACAGTGCGCTGCGGTGCGGCAGCTTCTGCCGGAATGTGCCCGGGACCGGCGCTTAGCTCCGGGGAGCTCCGTATCCTTCGTCTTTAGCGTCTTTTGTCGTCTACATCATTGCAGAAAGGTTTTCCACTATGTTAAGCAAGGAGAAACTGTGCCAGCACAGAAAACATCTCCCATCGTGTTTTATATGTTGAAGAGAGCTCTGCTGAAGTTTATGCACGAAGAAAAAGAAAGTTGTCCAAAACACCTTCCAATCGAACGTTCATGTGTTTGGAAAAGGTAGGAGAGAAGTAAGGTACTGTTTTGGATCTGTTTGCAAGCTGCGCACACTATCCCAGTGTTGTGCAGCTTCATTCTTCACCTGTCTGAAGCAGCCACTCTCTTCGGCTCCTGGAGGCGAAGAGGCTTCTTCGCGCAAAGGCGATTGTGCCGGTCACTGTGCACTCCAGTGCGCCGGCTACTGACGAGATGTGCACCGGGACCGGCGCTTAGTTTCGGGGAGATCCGTACTTTCGTCTTTAGCGTCATTTTTGGTCTACATCATTGCAGAAAGGTTTTCCACTACGTTAGGCAAGGAGAAACTCTGCCAGCACAGAAAACATCTTCCATGGTGTTTTACATCTTGCAGAGAGCTCTGCAGAAGTTTATGCACGAAGAAAGAGAAGGTTGTTGAAAGCACCTTCCAACTGATTGGTCATGTGTTTGGAAAAGGTAGGACAGTGGTAAGGTACTGTTTTCTATCAGTTTGCAAGCTGCGCACACTATCCCAGTGTTGTGCAGCTTCATTCTTCACCATTCCGAAGCAGCCGCACTCTCCAGCTGCCGGAGGCGAAGATGCGGCTTCTTCGAGCAAAGACGATTGCGCCGGTCACAGTGCGCTGCAGTGCGGCAGCTTCTGCCGGAATGTGCCCGGGACCGGCGCTTAGCTCCGGGGAGCTCCGTATCCTTCGTCTTTAGCGACTTTTGTGGCCTACATCATTGCTGAAAGGTTTTCCACTACGTTAGGCAAAGAGAAACTGTGCCAGCACAGAAAACATCTCCCATCGTGTTTTACATGTTGCAGAGAGCTCTGCTGAAGTTTAAGCACGAAGAAAAAGAAAGTTGTTGAAAACACCTTCCAACCGAATGTTCATGTGTTTGGAAAAGGTAGGACAGTGGTAAGGTACTGCTTTCTATCAGTTTGCAAGCTGCGCACACTATCCCAGTGTTGTGCAGCTTCATTCTTCACCATTCCGAAGCAGCCGCACTCTCCAGCTGCCGGAGGCGAAGATGCGGCTTCTTCGAGCAAAGGCGATTGCGCCGGACACAGTGCGCTGCGGTGCGGCAGCTTCTGCCGGAATGTGCCCGGGACCGGCGCTTAGCTCCGGGGAGCTCCGTATCCTTCGTCTTTAGCGTCTTTTGTCGTCTACATCATTGCAGAAAGGTTTTCCACTATGTTAAGCAAGGAGAAACTGTGCCAGCACAGAAAACATCTCCCATCGTGTTTTATATGTTGAAGAGAGCTCTGCTGAAGTTTATGCACGAAGAAAAAGAAAGTTGTCCAAAACACCTTCCAATCGAATGTTCATGTGTTTGGAAAAGGTAGGAGAGAAGTAAGGTACTGTTTTGGATCAGTTTGCAAGCTGCGCACACTATCCCAGTGTTGTGCAGCTTCATTCTTCACCTGTCTGAAGCAGCCACTCTCTTCGGCTCCTGGAGGCGAAGAGGCTTCTTCGCGCAAAGGCGATTGTGCCGGTCACTGTGCACTCCAGTGCGCCGGCTACTGACGAGATGTGCACCGGGACCGGCGCTTAGTTTCGGGGAGATCCGTACTTTCGTCTTTAGCGTCATTTTTGGTCTACATCATTGCAGAAAGGTTTTCCACTACGTTAGGCAAGGAGAAACTCTGCCAGCACAGAAAACATCTTCCATGGTGTTTTACATCTTGCAGAGAGCTCTGCAGAAGTTTATGCACGAAGAAAGAGAAGGTTGTTGAAAGCACCTTCCAACTGATTGGTCATGTGTTTGGAAAAGGTAGGACAGTGGTAAGGTACTGTTTTCTATCAGTTTGCAAGCTGCGCACACTATCCCAGTGTTGTGCAGCTTCATTCTTCACCTGTCTGAAGCAGCCACTCTCTTCGGCTCCTGGAGGCGAAGAAGCGGCTTCTTCGCGCAAAGGCGATTGTGCCGGTCACAGTGCACTCCAGTGCGGCGGCTACTGACGAAATGTGCCCGGGACCGGCGCGCTTAGTTTCGGGGAGCCCGTACTTTCGTCTTTAGCGTCATTTTTGGTCTACATCATTGCAGAAAGGTTTTCCACTATGTTAAGCAAGGAGAAACTGTGCCAGCACAGAAAACATCTCCCATCGTGTTTTACATGTTGCAGAGAGCTCTGCTGAAGTTTATGCACGAAGAAAAAGAAAGTTGTCCAGAACACCTTCCAACGGAATGTTCATATGTTTGGAAAAGGTAGCAAAGTGGTAAGGTACTGCTTTCTATTAGATTGCAAGATGCGCACACTATCCCAGTGTTGTGCAGCTTCATTCTTCACCATTCCGAAGCAGCCGCTCTTTTGGGCTCCCGGAGGCGAAGAAGCGGCTTCTTCGAGCAAAGGCGATTGTGCCGGTCACTGTGCTCTGCAGTGCGGCGGCTTCTGACAAAATGTGCCCGGGACCAGCACTTAGCTCCGGGGAGCTCCGTATCCTTCGTCTTTCCAGACTTTTGTGGTCTACATCATTGCAGAATGGTTTTCCACTATGTTAAGCAAGGAGAAACTGTGCCAGCACGGAAAACATCGCCCATCGTGTTTTACATTTTGAAGAGAGCTCTGCAGAAGTTTATGCAGGAAGAAAAACAAAGCTGTCCAAAACACCTTCCTTAAAAATGTTCATGTGTTTGGAAAAGGTAGGACAGTGGTAAGGTACTGTTTTCTATCAGATTGCAAGCTGTGCACACAATCCCAGGGTTGTGCAGCTTCATTCTTCACCTTTCCGAAGTAGCCGCTCTCTCCGGCTTCCGGAGGCGAAGAAGCGGCTTCTTCGAGCAAAGGCGATTGCGCCGGTCACAGTGCGCTGCAGTGCGGCAGCTTCTGCCGGAATGTGCCCGGGACAGGCGGTTAGCTCCGGGTACATCCATACAATCTTCTTTCTGGACTTTTGTGGTCTACATCATGCAAAAAACATTTCCCCTATGTCTGGCAAGGAGACACTGTGCCAACACAGAAAACATCTCCCTTCTTGTTTTACATGTTGCAGAGAGCTCTGCAGAAGTTTAAGCACGAAGAAAAAGAAAGTTGTTGAAAACACCTTCCAACCGAATGTTCATGTGTTTGGAAAAGGTAGGACAGTGGTAAGGTACTGTTTTCTATCAGTTTGCAAGCTGCGCACACTATCCCAGTGTTGTGCAGCTTCATTCTTCACCTTTCCGAAGCAGCCGCTCTTTTGGGCTCCCGGAGGCGAAGAAGCGGCTTCTTCGAGCAAAGGCGATTGTGCCGGTCACTGTGCTCTGCAGTGCGGCGGCTTCTGACAAAATGTTCCCGGGACCAGCACTTAGCTCCGGGGAGCTCCGTATCCTTCGTCTTTCCAGACTTTTGTGGTCTACATCATTGCAGAATGGTTTTCCACTATGTTAAGCAAGGAGAAACTGTGCCAGCACAGAAAACATCTCCCATCGTGTTTTACATGTTGCAGAGAGCTCTGCTGAAGTTTATGCACGAAGAAAAAGAAAGTTGTTGAAAACACCTTCCAACCGAATGTTCATGTGTTTGGAAAAGGTAGGAGAGTGGTAAGGTACTGCTTTGGATCTGTTTGCAAGCTGCGCACACTATCCCAGTGTTGTGCAGCTTTATTCTCACCTGTCGGAAGCAGCCACTTTCTTGGGCTCCTGGAGGCGAAGAGGCTTCTTCGCGCAAAGGCGATTGTACCGGTCACTGTGCTCTGCAGTGCGGCGGCATCTGTCGAAATATGCCCGGGACCGGCGCTTAGCTCCGGGGACCTCCGTACTTTCGTCTTTCTGGACTTTTGTGGCCTACATCATTGCAGAAAGGTTTTCCACTATGTTAGGCAAGGAGAAACTGTGCCAGCACAGAAAACATCTCCCATCGTGTTTTACATGTTGCAGAGAGCTCTGCTGAAGTTTATGAACGAAGAAAAAGAAAGTTGTTGAAAACACCTTCCAACCGAATGTTCATGTGTTTGGAAAAGGTAGGATAATGGTAAGGTACTGCTTTCTATCAGTTTACAAGCTGCGCACACTATCCCAGTGTTGTGCAGCTTCATTCTTCACCTGTCTGAAGCAGCCACTCTCTTCGGCTCCTGGAGGCGAAAAGGCTTCTTCGCGCAAAGGCGATTGTGCCGGTCACAGTGCACTCCAGTGCGGCGGCTACTGACGAAATGTGCCCGGGACCGGCGCGCTTAGTTTCGGGGAGCTCCGTACTTTGGTCTTTAGCGTCATTTTTGGTCTACATCATTGCAGAAAGGTTTTCCACTATGTTAGGCAAGGAGAAACTGTGCCAGCACAGAAAACATCTCCCATCGTGTTTTATATGTTGAAGAGAGCTCTACAGAAGTTTATGCACGAAGAAAAACAAAGTTGTTGAAAACACCTTCCAACCGAATATTCATGTGTTTGGAAAATAAGAAGATTGGTAAGGTACTGTTTTCTATCAGATTGCAAGCTGCGCATACTATCCCAGTGTTGTGCAGCTTCATTCTTCACCTTTCCGAAGCAGCCGCTCTCTCAGGCTCCCGGAGGCGAAGAAGCGGCTTCTTCGAGTAAAGGCAATTGCACCCGTCACAGTGCACTCCAGTGCGGCGGCTTCTGCCGAAATGTGCCCGGGACCGGTGCTTAGCTCCGGGGAGATCCGTACTTTCGTCTTTATGGACTTTTGTGGCCTACATCATTGCAGAAAGGTTTTCCACTACGTTAGGCAAAGAGAAACTGTGCCAGCACAGAAAACATCTCCCATCGTGTTTTACATGTTGCAGAGAGCTCTGCAGCAGTTTATACACGAAGAAAAAGAAAGTTGTCCAGAACACCTTCCAACGGAATGTTCATATGTTTGGAAAAGGTAGGACAGTGGTAAGGTACTGCTTTCTATCAGTTTGCAAGCTGCGCACACTATCCCAGTGTTGTGCAGCTTCATTCTTCACCATTCCGAAGCAGCCGCACTCTCCAGCTGCCGGAGGCGAAGATGCGGCTTCTTCGAGCAAAGACGATTGCGCCGGTCACAGTGCGCTGCAGTGCGGCAGCTTCTGCCGGAATGTGCCCGGGACCGGCGCTTAGCTCCGGGGAGCTCCGTATCCTTCGTCTTTAGCGACTTTTGTGGCCTACATCATTGCTGAAAGGTTTTCCACTACGTTAGGCAAAGAGAAACTGTGCCAGCACAGAAAACATCTCCCATCGTGTTTTACATGTTGCAGAGAGCTCTGCTGAAGTTTAAGCACGAAGAAAAAGAAAGTTGTTGAAAACACCTTCCAACCGAATGTTCATGTGTTTGGAAAAGGTAGGACAGTGGTAAGGTACTGCTTTCTATCAGTTTGCAAGCTGCGCACACTATCCCAGTGTTGTGCAGCTTCATTCTTCACCATTCCGAAGCAGCCGCACTCTCCAGCTGCCGGAGGCGAAGATGCGGCTTCTTCGAGCAAAGGCGATTGCGCCGGACACAGTGCGCTGCGGTGCGGCAGCTTCTGCCGGAATGTGCCCGGGACCGGCGCTTAGCTCCGGGGAGCTCCGTATCCTTCGTCTTTAGCGTCTTTTGTCGTCTACATCATTGCAGAAAGGTTTTCCACTATGTTAAGCAAGGAGAAACTGTGCCAGCACAGAAAACATCTCCCATCGTGTTTTATATGTTGAAGAGAGCTCTGCTGAAGTTTATGCACGAAGAAAAAGAAAGTTGTCCAAAACACCTTCCAATCGAATGTTCATGTGTTTGGAAAAGGTAGGAGAGAAGTAAGGTACTGTTTTGGATCAGTTTGCAAGCTGCGCACACTATCCCAGGGTTGTGCAGCTTCATTCTTCACCTGTCTGAAGCAGCCACTGTCTTCGGCTCCTGGAGGCGAAGAGGCTTCTTCGCGCAAAGGCGATTGTGCCGGTCACTGTGCACTCCAGTGCGCCGGCTACTGACGAGATGTGCACCGGGACCGGCGCTTAGTTTCGGGGAGATCCGTACTTTCGTCTTTAGCGTCATTTTTGGTCTACATCATTGCAGAAAGGTTTTCCACTACGTTAGGCAAGGAGAAACTGTGCCAGCACAGAAAACCTCTTCCATGGTGTTTTACATCTTGCAGAGAGGTCTGCAGAAGTTTATGAACGAAGAAAGAGAAGGTTGTTGAAAGCACCTTCCAACTGATTGGTCATGTGTTTGGAAAAGGTAGGACAGTGGTAAGGTACTGTTTTCTATCAGTTTACAAGCTGCGCACACTATCCCAGTGTTGTGCAGCTTCATTCTTCACCTGTCTCAAGCAGCCACTCTCTTCGGCTCCTGGAGGCGAAGAAGCGGCTTCTTCGCGCAAAGGCGATTGTGCCGGTCACAGTGCACTCCAGTGCGGCGGCTACTGACGAAATGTGCCCGGGACCGGCCCGCTTAGTTTCGGGGAGCCCGTACTTTCGTCTTTAGCGTCATTTTTGGTCTACATCATTGCAGAAAGGTTTTCCACTATGTTAAGCAAGGAGAAACTGTGCCAGCACAGAAAACATCTCCCATCGTGTTTTACATGTTGCAGAGAGCTCTGCTGAAGTTTATGCACGAAGAAAAAGAAAGTTGTCCAGAACACCTTCCAACGGAATGTTCATATGTTTGGAAAAGGTAGCAAAGTGGTAAGGTACTGCTTTCTATTAGATTGCAAGATGCGCACACTATCCCAGTGTTGTGCAGCTTCATTCTTCACCATTCCGAAGCAGCCGCTCTTTTGGGCTCCCGGAGGCGAAGAAGCGGCTTCTTCGAGCAAAGGCGATTGTGCCGGTCACTGTGCTCTGCAGTGCGGCGGCTTCTGACAAAATGTTCCCGGGACCAGCACTTAGCTCCTGGGAGCTCCGTATCCTTCGTCTTTCCAGACTTTTGTGGTCTACATCATTGCAGAATGGTTTTCCACTATGTTAAGCAAGGAGAAACTGTGCCAGCACGGAAAACATCGCCCATCGTGTTTTACATTTTGAAGAGAGCTCTGCAGAAGTTTATGCACGAAGAAAAAGAAAGTTGTCGAAAACACCTTCCTTAAAAATGTTCATGTGTTTGGAAAAGGTAGGACAGTGGTAAGGTACTGTTTTCTATCAGATTGCAAGCTGTGCACACAATCCCAGGGTTGTGCAGCTTCATTCTTCACCTTTCCGAAGCAGCCGCTCTCTCCGGCTTCCGGAGGCGAAGAAGCGGCTTCTTCGAGCAAAGGCGATTGCGCCGGTCACAGTGCGCTGCAGTGCGGCAGCTTCTGCCGGAATGTGCCCGGGACAGGCGGTTAGGTCCGGGTACATCCATACAATCTTCTTTCTGGACTTTTGTGGTCTACATCATGCAAAAAACATTTCCCCTATGTCTGGCAAGGAGACACTGTGCCAACACAGAAAACATCTCCCTTCTTGTTTTACATGTTGCAGAGAGCTCTGCAGAAGTTTAAGCACGAAGAAAAAGAAAGTTGTTGAAAACACCTTCCAACCGAATGTTCATGTGTTTGGAAAAGGTAGGACAGTGGTAAGGTACTGTTTTCTATCAGTTTGCAAGCTGCGCACACTATCCCAGTGTTGTGCAGCTTCATTCTTCACCATTCCGAAGCAGCCGCTCTTTTGGGCTCCCGGAGGCGAAGAAGCGGCTTCTTCGAGCAAAGGCGATTGTGCCGGTCACTGTGCTCTGCAGTGCGGCGGCTTCTGACAAAATGTTCCCGGGACCAGCACTTAGCTCCGGGGAGCTCCGTATCCTTCGTCTTTCCAGACTTTTGTGGTCTACATCATTGCAGAATGGTTTTCCACTATGTTAAGCAAGGAGAAACTGTGCCAGCACGGAAAACATCGCCCATCGTGTTTTACATTTTGAAGAGAGCTCTGCAGAAGTTTATGCACGAAGAAAAAGAAAGTTGTCCAAAACACCTTCCTTAAAAATGTTCATGTGTTTGGAAAAGGTAGGACAGTGGTAAGGTACTGTTTTCTATCAGATTGCAAGCTGCGCACACTATCCCAGTGTTGTGCAGCTTTATTCTCACCTGTCGGAAGCAGCCACTTTCTTGGGCTCCTGGAGGCGAAGAGGCTTCTTCGCGCAAAGGCGATTGTACCGGTCACTGTGCTCTGCAGTGCGGCGGCATCTGTCGAAATATGCCCGGGACCGGCGCTTAGCTCCGGGGACCTCCGTACTTTCGTCTTTCTGGACTTTTGTGGCCTACATCATTGCAGAAAGGTTTTCCACTATGTTAGGCAAGGAGAAACTGTGCCAGCACAGAAAACATCTCCCATCGTGTTTTACATGTTGCAGAGAGCTCTGCTGAAGTTTATGAACGAAGAAAAAGAAAGTTGTTGAAAACACCTTCCAACCGAATGTTCATGTGTTTGGAAAAGGTAGGAGAATGGTAAGGTACTGCTTTCTATCAGTTTACAAGCTGCGCACACTATCCCAGTGTTGTGCAGCTTCATTCTTCACCTGTCTCAAGCAGCCACTCTCTTCGGCTCCTGGAGGCGAAAAGGCTTCTTCGCGCAAAGGCGATTGTGCCGGTCACAGTGCACTCCAGTGCGGCGGCTACTGACGAAATGTGCCCGGGACCGGCGCGCTTAGTTTCGGGGAGCTCCGTACTTTGGTCTTTAGCGTCATTTTTGGTCTACATCATTGCAGAAAGGTTTTCCACTATGTTAGGCAAGGAGAAACTGTGCCAGCACAGAAAACATCTCCCATCGTGTTTTATATGTTGAAGAGAGCTCTACAGAAGTTTATGCACGAAGAAAAACAAAGTTGTTGAAAACACCTTCCAACCGAATATTCATGTGTTTGGAAAATAAGAAGATTGGTAAGGTACTGTTTTCTATCAGATTGCAAGCTGCGCATACTATCCCAGTGTTGTGCAGCTTCATTCTTCACCTTTCCGAAGCAGCCGCTCTCTCAGGCTCCCGGAGGCGAAGAAGCGGCTTCTTCGAGTAAAGGCAATTGCACCCGTCACAGTGCACTCCAGTGCGGCGGCTTCTGCCGAAATGTGCCCGGGACCGGTGCTTAGCTCCGGGGAGATCCGTACTTTCGTCTTTATGGACTTTTGTGGCCTACATCATTGCAGAAAGGTTTTCCACTACGTTAGGCAAAGAGAAACTGTGCCAGCACAGAAAACATCTCCCATCGTGTTTTACATGTTGCAGAGAGCTCTGCAGCAGTTTATGCACGAAGAAAAAGAAAGTTGGCCAGAACACCTTCCAACGGAATGTTCATATGTCTGGAAAAGGTAGGACAGTGGTAAGGTACTGCTTTCTATCAGTTTGCAAGCTGCGCACACTATCCCAGTGTTGTGCAGCTTCATTCTTCACCATTCCGAAGCAGCCGCACTCTCCAGCTGCCGGAGGCGAAGATGCGGCTTCTTCGAGCAAAGACGATTGCGCCGGTCACAGTGCGCTGCAGTGCGGCAGCTTCTGCCGGAATGTGCCCGGGACCGGCGCTTAGCTCCGGGGAGCTCCGTATCCTTCGTCTTTAGCGACTTTTGTGGCCTACATCATTGCTGAAAGGTTTTCCACTACGTTAGGCAAGGAGAAACTGTGCCAGCACAGAAAACATCTCCCATCGTGTTTTACATGTTGCAGAGAGCTCTGCTGAAGTTTATGAACGAAGAAAAAGAAAGTTGTTGAAAACACCTTCCAACCGAATGTTCATGTGTTTGGAAAAGGTAGGACAGTGGTAAGGTACTGCTTTCTATCAGTTTGCAAGCTGCGCACACTATCCCAGTGTTGTGCAGCTTCATTCTTCACCATTCCGAAGCAGCCGCACTCTCCAGCTGCCGGAGGCGAAGATGCGGCTTCTTCGAGCAAAGGCGATTGCGCCGGACACAGTGCGCTGCGGTGCGGCAGCTTCTGCCGGAATGTGCCCGGGACCGGCGCTTAGCTCCGGGGAGCTCCGTATCCTTCGTCTTTAGCGTCTTTTGTCGTCTACATCATTGCAGAAAGGTTTTCCACTATGTTAGGCAAGGAGAAATTGTGCCAGCAGAGAAAACATCTCCCATCGTGTTTTACATGTTGCAGAGAGCTCTACAGAGTGTGTTGCAAGACGAAAAACCAAGTTGTCCAAAACACCTTCCAAACGAATGTTCATGTGTTTGGAAAAGGTAGGAAAGTGGTAAGGTACTGTTTTCTATCAGTTTGCAAGCTGTGCACACTATCCCAGTGTTGTGCAGCTTCATTCTTCACCTTTCCAAAGAAGCCGCTCTCTCCGGCTTCCGGACGCGAAGAAGCGGCTTCTTCGCGCAAAGGCAATTGTTCCGGTCACAGTGCTACGAAGTGCGGCGGCTTCTGACGAATTGTGCCAGGCACCGGGGCTATGTCCGGGACATCCGTGCCTTTTTCTTCTGGACTTCTCTGGTCAACATCATGGCAAAAATCTTTTCCAATATGTCTGGCAAGGAGAAACTGTGCCAACACAGAAAACATCTCCCATCGTGTTTTAAATGTTGCAGAGAGCTCTACAGAGTGTGTTGCAAGAAGAAAAACAAAATTGTCCAAAACACCTTCCAATCGAATGTTCATGTGTTTGGAAAAGGTAGACGACTGTAAGGTACTGTTTTCTATCAGTATGCAAGATGCGCACACTATCCCAGTGTTGTGCAGCTTCATTCTTCACCTGTCTTAGGCAGCCACTTTCTTCGGCTCCCGGAGGCGAAGAAGCGGCTTCTTCGCGCAAAGGCGATTGTACCGGTCACTGTGCACTCCATTGCGGCGGCTTCTTCTGAAATGTGCCCGGGATTGGGGCATAGCTCCGGGGATCTCCGTACTTTCGTCTTTCTGGACTTTTGTGGCCTACATCATTGCAGAAAGGTTTTCCACTATGTTAAGCAAGGAGAAACTGTGCCAGCACAGAAAACATCTCCCATCGTGTTTTACATGTTGCAGAGAGCTCTGCTGAAGTTTATGCACGAAGAAAAAGAAAGTTGTTGAAAACACCTTCCAACCGAATGTTCATGTGTTTGGAAAAGGTAGGAGAGTGGTAAGGTACTGTTTTCTATCAGTTTGCAAGCTGCGCACACTATCCCAGTGTTGTGCAGCTTCATTCTTCACCTTTCCGAAGTAGCCGCACACTCCAGCTGCCGGAGGCGAAGATGCGGCTTCTTCGAGCAAAGGCAATTGCACCCGTCACAGTGCACTCCAGTGCGGCGGCTTCTGACGAAATGTGCCCGGGACCTGCGCTTAGCTCCGGGGACCTCCGTACTTTCTTCTTTCCAGACTTTTGTGGCCTACGTCATTGCAGAAAGGTTTTCCACTATGTTAAGCAAGGAGAAACTGTGCCAGCAGAGAAAACATCTCCCATTGTGTTTTACATGTTGCAGAGAGCTCTGCAGAAGTTTATGCACGAATAAAATAAAGTTGTCCAAAACACCTTCCAACAGAATGTTCATGTGTTTGGAAAAGGTAGGAGAGTGGTAAGGTACGGTTATCTATCAGTCTGCAAGCTGCGCACAATATCCCAGTGTTTTGCAGCTTCATTCTCACCTTTCCGAAGCTACTGGTCTCTCCGGCTCCCGGAGGCGAAGAAGCGGCTTCTTCGCGCAAAGGCGATTGTACCGGTCACTGTGCACTCCAGTGCGGCGGCTACTGACGAAATGGGCCCGGGACCGGGGCATAGCTCCTGGGAGCTCTGTATGCTT
The DNA here is from genome assembly GCF_047830755.1 of Zonotrichia albicollis. Taxonomy (NCBI): domain Eukaryota; kingdom Metazoa; phylum Chordata; class Aves; order Passeriformes; family Passerellidae; genus Zonotrichia; species Zonotrichia albicollis. The sequence goes on from NC_133860.1 coordinate 26,030,527, forward strand.
CGTCTTTAGCATCATTTTTTAATCTACATCATTGCAGAAAGGTTTTCCACTATGTTAAGCAAGGAGAAACTGTGCCAGCACAGAAAACATCTCCCATCGTGTTTTACATGTTGAAGAGAACTCTATAGAAGTTTATGCACGAAGAAAAAGAAAGTTGTCCAAAACTCTTCCAACCGAATGTTCATGTGTTTGGAAAAGGTAGGACAGTGGTAAGCTACGGTTATCTATCAGTTTGCAAGCTGTGCACACTATCCCAGTGTTGTGCAGCTTCATTCTCACCCTTCCGAAGCTACTGGTCTCTCCGGCTCCCGGATGCGAAGAAGCGGCTTCTTCGCTCAAAGGCGATTGTACCGGTCACTGTGCACTCCAGTGCGGCGGCTTCTTCTGAAATGTGCCCGGGACCGGGGCATAGCTCCGGGGAGCTCTGTATGCTTCGTCTTTAGCATCATTTTTGGTCTACATCATTGCAGAAAGGTTTTCCACTATGTCTGGCATGGAGAAACTGTGCCAGCACAGAAAACATCTCCCATCGTGTTTTATATGTTGAAGAGAGCTCTGCTGAAGTTTATGCACGAAGAAAAAGAAAGTTGTCCAAAACACCTTCCAATCGAATGTTCATGTGTTTGGAAAAGGTAGGAGAATGGTAAGGTACTGCTTTCTATCAGTTTACAAGCTGCGCACACTATCCCAGTGTTGTGCAGCTTCATTCTTCACCTGTCTGAAGCAGCCACTGTCTTCGGCTCCTGGAGGCGAAGAGGCTTCTTCGCGCAAAGGCGATTGTGCCGGTCACTGTGCACTCCAGTGCGCCGGCTACTGACGAGATGTGCACCGGGACCGGCGCTTAGTTTCGGGGAGACCCGTACTTTCGTCTTTAACGTCATTTTTGGTCTACATCATTGCAGAAAGGTTTTCCACTACGTTAGGCAAGGAGAAACTCTGCCAGCACAGAAAACATCTTCCATGGTGTTTTACATCTTGCAGAGAGCTCTGCAGAAGTTTATGCACGAAGAAAGAGAAGGTTGTTGAAAGCACCTTCCAACTGATTGGTCATGTGTTTGGAAAAGGTAGGACAGTGGTAAGGTACTGTTTTCTATCAGTTTGCAAGATGCGCACACTATCCCAGTGTTGTGCAGCTTCATTCTTCACCTGTCTGAAGCAGCCACTCTCTTCGGCTCCTGGAGGCGAAGAAGCGGCTTCTTCGCGCAAAGGCGATTGTGCCGGTCACAGTGCACTCCAGTGCGGCGGCTACTGACGAAATGGGCCCGGGACCGGCGCGCTTAGTTTCGGGGAGCCCGTACTTTCGTCTTTAGCGTCATTTTTGGTCTACATCATTGCAGAAAGGTTTTCCACTATGTTAAGCAAGGAGAAACTGTGCCAGCACAGAAAACATCTCCCATCGTGTTTTACATGTTGCAGAGAGCTCTGCTGAAGTTTATGCACGAAGAAAAAGAAAGTTGTCCAGAACACCTTCCAACGGAATGTTCATATGTTTGGAAAAGGTAGCAAAGTGGTAAGGTACTGCTTTCTATTAGATTGCAAGATGCGCACACTATCCCAGTGTTGTGCAGCTTCATTCTTCACCATTCCGAAGCAGCCGCTCTTTTGGGCTCCCGGAGGCGAAGAAGCGGCTTCTTCGAGCAAAGGCGATTGTGCCGGTCACTGTGCTCTGCAGTGCGGCGGCTTCTGACAAAATGTGCCCGGGACCAGCACTTAGCTCCGGGGAGCTCCGTATCCTTCGTCTTTCCAGACTTTTGTGGTCTACATCATTGCAGAATGGTTTTCCACTATGTTAAGCAAGGAGAAACTGTGCCAACACGGAAAACACCGCCCATCGTGTTTTACATTTTGAAGAGAGCTCTGCAGAAGTTTATGCACGAAGAAAAAGGAAGTTGTCCAAAACACCTTCATTAAAAATGTTCATGTGTTTGGAAAAGGTAGGACAGTGGTAAGGTACTGTTTTCTATCAGATTGCAAGCTGTGCACACAATCCCAGGGTTGTGCAGCTTCATTCTTCACCTTTCCGAAGTAGCCGCTCTCTCCGGCTTCCGGAGGCGAAGAAGCGGCTTCTTCGAGCAAAGGCGATTGCGCCGGTCACAGTGCGCTGCAGTGCGGCAGCTTCTGCCGGAATGTGCCCGGGACAGGCGGTTAGCTCCGGGTACATCCATACAATCTTCTTTCTGGACTTTTGTGGTCTACATCATGCAAAAAACATTTCCCCTATGTCTGGCAAGGAGACACTGTGCCAACACAGAAAACATCTCCCTTCTTGTTTTACATGTTGCAGAGAGCTCTGCAGAAGTTTAAGCACGAAGAAAAAGAAAGTTGTGCAAAACACCTTCCAATGGCATGTTCATGTGTTTGGAAAAGGTAGGACAGTGGTAAGGTACTGTTTTCTATCAGTTTGCAAGCTGCGCACACTATCCCAGTGTTGTGCAGCTTCATTCTTCACCTTTCCGAAGCAGCCGCTCTTTTGGGCTCCCGGAGGCGAAGAAGCGGCTTCTTCGAGCAAAGGCGATTGTGCCGGTCACTGTGCTCTGCAGTGCGGCGGCTTCTGACAAAATGTTCCCGGGACCAGCACTTAGCTCCGGGGAGCTCCGTATCCTTCGTCTTTCCAGACTTTTGTGGTCTACATCATTGCAGAATGGTTTTCCACTATGTTAAGCAAGGAGAAACTGTGCCAGCACGGAAAACATCGCCCATCGTGTTTTACATTTTGAAGAGAGCTCTGCAGAAGTTTATGCACGAAGAAAAAGAAAGTTGTCCAAAACACCTTCCTTAAAAATGTTCATGTGTTTGGAAAAGGTAGGAGAGTGGTAAGGTACTGCTTTGGATCTGTTTGCAAGCTGCGCACACTATCCCAGTGTTGTGCAGCTTTATTCTCACCTGTCGGAAGCAGCCACTTTCTTGGGCTCCTGGAGGCGAAGAGGCTTCTTCGCGCAAAGGCGATTGTACCGGTCACTGTGCTCTGCAGTGCGGCGGCATCTGTCGAAATATGCCCGGGACCGGCGCTTAGCTCCGGGGACCTCCGTACTTTCGTCTTTCTGGACTTTTGTGGCCTACATCATTGCAGAAAGGTTTTCCACTATGTTAGGCAAGGAGAAACTGTGCCAGCACAGAAAACATCTCCCATCGTGTTTTACATGTTGCAGAGAGCTCTGCTGAAGTTTATGAACGAAGAAAAAGAAAGTTGTTGAAAACACCTTCCAACCGAATGTTCATGTGTTTGGAAAAGGTAGGAGAATGGTAAGGTACTGCTTTCTATCAGTTTACAAGCTGCGCACACTATCCCAGTGTTGTGCAGCTTCATTCTTCACCTGTCTGAAGCAGCCACTCTCTTCGGCTCCTGGAGGCGAAAAGGCTTCTTCGCGCAAAGGCGATTGTGCCGGTCACAGTGCACTCCAGTGCGGCGGCTACTGACGAAATGTGCCCGGGACCGGCGCGCTTAGTTTCGGGGAGCTCCGTACTTTGGTCTTTAGCGTCATTTTTGGTCTACATCATTGCAGAAAGGTTTTCCACTATGTTAGGCAAGGAGAAACTGTGCCAGCACAGAAAACATCTCCCATCGTGTTTTATATGTTGAAGAGAGCTCTACAGAAGTTTATGCACGAAGAAAAACAAAGTTGTTGAAAACACCTTCCAACCGAATATTCATGTGTTTGGAAAATAAGAAGATTGGTAAGGTACTGTTTTCTATCAGATTGCAAGCTGCGCATACTATCCCAGTGTTGTGCAGCTTCATTCTTCACCTTTCCGAAGCAGCCGCTCTCTCAGGCTCCCGGAGGCGAAGAAGCGGCTTCTTCGAGTAAAGGCAATTGCACCCGTCACAGTGCACTCCAGTGCGGCGGCTTCTGCCGAAATGTGCCCGGGACCGGTGCTTAGCTCCGGGGAGATCCGTACTTTCGTCTTTATGGACTTTTGTGGCCTACATCATTGCAGAAAGGTTTTCCACTACGTTAGGCAAAGAGAAACTGTGCCAGCACAGAAAACATCTCCCATCGTGTTTTACATTTTGAAGAGAGCTCTGCAGCAGTTTATGCACGAAGAAAAAGAAAGTTGGCCAGAACACCTTCCAACGGAATGTTCATATGTCTGGAAAAGGTAGGACAGTGGTAAGGTACTGCTTTCTATCAGTTTGCAAGCTGCGCACACTATCCCAGTGTTGTGCAGCTTCATTGTTCACCATTCCGAAGCAGCCGCACTCTCCAGCTGCCGGAGGCGAAGATGCGGCTTCTTCGAGCAAAGACGATTGCGCCGGTCACAGTGCGCTGCAGTGCGGCAGCTTCTGCCGGAATGTGCCCGGGACCGGCGCTTAGCTCCGGGGAGCTCCGTATCCTTCGTCTTTAGCGACTTTTGTGGCCTACATCATTGCTGAAAGGTTTTCCACTACGTTAGGCAAGGAGAAACTGTGCCAGCACAGAAAACATCTCCCATCGTGTTTTACATGTTGCAGAGAGCTCTGCTGAAGTTTATGAACGAAGAAAAAGAAAGTTGTTGAAAACACCTTCCAACCGAATGTTCATGTGTTTGGAAAAGGTAGGACAGTGGTAAGGTACTGCTTTCTATCAGTTTGCAAGCTGCGCACACTATCCCAGTGTTGTGCAGCTTCATTCTTCACCATTCCGAAGCAGCCGCACTCTCCAGCTGCCGGAGGCGAAGATGCGGCTTCTTCGAGCAAAGGCGATTGCGCCGGACACAGTGCGCTGCGGTGCGGCAGCTTCTGCCGGAATGTGCCCGGGACCGGCGCTTAGCTCCGGGGAGCTCCGTATCCTTCGTCTTTAGCGTCTTTTGTCGTCTACATCATTGCAGAAAGGTTTTCCACTATGTTAGGCAAGGAGAAATTGTGCCAGCAGAGAAAACATCTCCCATCGTGTTTTACATGTTGCAGAGAGCTCTACAGAGTGTGTTGCAAGACGAAAAACCAAGTTGTCCAAAACACCTTCCAAACGAATGTTCATGTGTTTGGAAAAGGTAGGAAAGTGGTAAGGTACTGTTTTCTATCAGTTTGCAAGCTGTGCACACTATCCCAGTGTTGTGCAGCTTCATTCTTCACCTTTCCAAAGAAGCCGCTCTCTCCGGCTTCCGGACGCGAAGAAGCGGCTTCTTCGCGCAAAGGCAATTGTTCCGGTCACAGTGCTACGAAGTGCGGCGGCTTCTGACGAATTGTGCCAGGCACCGGGGCTATGTCCGGGACATCCGTGCCTTTTTCTTCTGGACTTCTCTGGTCAACATCATGGCAAAAATCTTTTCCAATATGTCTGGCAAGGAGAAACTGTGCCAACACAGAAAACATCTCCCATCGTGTTTTAAATGTTGCAGAGAGCTCTACAGAGTGTGTTGCAAGAAGAAAAACAAAATTGTCCAAAACACCTTCCAATCGAATGTTCATGTGTTTGGAAAAGGAAGACGACTGTAAGGTACTGTTTTCTATCAGTATGCAAGATGCGCACACTATCCCAGTGTTGTGCAGCTTCATTCTTCACCTGTCTTAGGCAGCCACTTTCTTCGGCTCCCGGAGGCGAAGAAGCGGCTTCTTCGCGCAAAGGCGATTGTACCGGTCACTGTGCACTCCATTGCGGCGGCTTCTTCTGAAATGTGCCCGGGATTGGGGCATAGCTCCGGGGATCTCCGTACTTTCGTCTTTCTGGACTTTTGTGGCCTACATCATTGCAGAAAGGTTTTCCACTATGTTAAGCAAGGAGAAACTGTGCCAGCACAGAAAACATCTCCCATCGTGTTTTACATGTTGCAGAGAGCTCTGCTGAAGTTTATGCACGAAGAAAAAGAAAGTTGTTGAAAACACCTTCCAACCGAATGTTCATGTGTTTGGAAAAGGTAGGAGAGTGGTAAGGTACTGTTTTCTATCAGTTTGCAAGCTGCGCACACTATCCCAGTGTTGTGCAGCTTCATTCTTCACCTTTCCGAAGTAGCCGCACACTCCAGCTGCCGGAGGCGAAGATGCGGCTTCTTCGAGCAAAGGCAATTGCACCCGTCACAGTGCACTCCAGTGCGGCGGCTTCTGACGAAATGTGCCCGGGACCTGCGCTTAGCTCCGGGGACCTCCGTACTTTCTTCTTTCCAGACTTTTGTGGCCTACGTCATTGCAGAAAGGTTTTCCACTATGTTAAGCAAGGAGAAACTGTGCCAGCAGAGAAAACATCTCCCATTGTGTTTTACATGTTGCAGAGAGCTCTGCAGAAGTTTATGCACGAATAAAATAAAGTTGTCCAAAACACCTTCCAACAGAATGTTCATGTGTTTGGAAAAGGTAGGAGAGTGGTAAGGTACGGTTATCTATCAGTCTGCAAGCTGCGCACAATATCCCAGTGTTTTGCAGCTTCATTCTCACCTTTCCGAAGCTACTGGTCTCTCCGGCTCCCGGAGGCGAAGAAGCGGCTTCTTCGCGCAAAGGCGATTGTACCGGTCACTGTGCACTCCAGTGCGGCGGCTACTGACGAAATGGGCCCGGGACCGGGGCATAGCTCCTGGGAGCTCTGTATGCTTCGTCTTTAGCATCATTTTTTAATCTACATCATTGCAGAAAGGTTTTCCACTATGTTAAGCAAGGAGAAACTGTGCCAGCACAGAAAACATCTCCCATCGTGTTTTACATGTTGAAGAGAACTCTATAGAAGTTTATGCACGAAGAAAAAGAAAGTTGTCCAAAACTCTTCCAACCGAATGTTCATGTGTTTGGAAAAGGTAGGACAGTGGTAAGCTACGGTTATCTATCAGTTTGCAAGCTGTGCACACTATCCCAGTGTTGTGCAGCTTCATTCTCACCCTTCCGAAGCTACTGGTCTCTCCGGCTCCCGGATGCGAAGAAGCGGCTTCTTCGCTCAAAGGCGATTGTACCGGTCACTGTGCACTCCAGTGCGGCGGCTTCTTCTGAAATGTGCCCGGGACCGGGGCATAGCTCCGGGGAGCTCTGTATGCTTCGTCTTTAGCATCATTTTTGGTCTACATCATTGCAGAAAGGTTTTCCACTATGTCTGGCATGGAGAAACTGTGCCAGCACAGAAAACATCTCCCATCGTGTTTTATATGTTGAAGAGAGCTCTGCTGAAGTTTATGCACGAAGAAAAAGAAAGTTGTCCAAAACACCTTCCAATCGAATGTTCATGTGTTTGGAAAAGGTAGGAGAATGGTAAGGTACTGCTTTCTATCAGTTTACAAGCTGCGCACACTATCCCAGTGTTGTGCAGCTTCATTCTTCACCTGTCTGAAGCAGCCACTGTCTTCGGCTCCTGGAGGCGAAGAGGCTTCTTCGCGCAAAGGCGATTGTGCCGGTCACTGTGCACTCCAGTGCGCCGGCTACTGACGAGATGTGCACCGGGACCGGCGCTTAGTTTCGGGGAGACCCGTACTTTCGTCTTTAACGTCATTTTTGGTCTACATCATTGCAGAAAGGTTTTCCACTACGTTAGGCAAGGAGAAACTCTGCCAGCACAGAAAACATCTTCCATGGTGTTTTACATCTTGCAGAGAGCTCTGCAGAAGTTTATGCACGAAGAAAGAGAAGGTTGTTGAAAGCACCTTCCAACTGATTGGTCATGTGTTTGGAAAAGGTAGGACAGTGGTAAGGTACTGTTTTCTATCAGTTTGCAAGATGCGCACACTATCCCAGTGTTGTGCAGCTTCATTCTTCACCTGTCTGAAGCAGCCACTCTCTTCGGCTCCTGGAGGCGAAGAAGCGGCTTCTTCGCGCAAAGGCGATTGTGCCGGTCACAGTGCACTCCAGTGCGGCGGCTACTGACGAAATGGGCCCGGGACCGGCGCGCTTAGTTTCGGGGAGCCCGTACTTTCGTCTTTAGCGTCATTTTTGGTCTACATCATTGCAGAAAGGTTTTCCACTATGTTAAGCAAGGAGAAACTGTGCCAGCACAGAAAACATCTCCCATCGTGTTTTACATGTTGCAGAGAGCTCTGCTGAAGTTTATGCACGAAGAAAAAGAAAGTTGTCCAGAACACCTTCCAACGGAATGTTCATATGTTTGGAAAAGGTAGCAAAGTGGTAAGGTACTGCTTTCTATTAGATTGCAAGATGCGCACACTATCCCAGTGTTGTGCAGCTTCATTCTTCACCATTCCGAAGCAGCCGCTCTTTTGGGCTCCCGGAGGCGAAGAAGCGGCTTCTTCGAGCAAAGGCGATTGTGCCGGTCACTGTGCTCTGCAGTGCGGCGGCTTCTGACAAAATGTGCCCGGGACCAGCACTTAGCTCCGGGGAGCTCCGTATCCTTCGTCTTTCCAGACTTTTGTGGTCTACATCATTGCAGAATGGTTTTCCACTATGTTAAGCAAGGAGAAACTGTGCCAACACGGAAAACATCGCCCATCGTGTTTTACATTTTGAAGAGAGCTCTGCAGAAGTTTATGCACGAAGAAAAAGGAAGTTGTCCAAAACACCTTCATTAAAAATGTTCATGTGTTTGGAAAAGGTAGGACAGTGGTAAGGTACTGTTTTCTATCAGATTGCAAGCTGTGCACACAATCCCAGGGTTGTGCAGCTTCATTCTTCACCTTTCCGAAGTAGCCGCTCTCTCCGGCTTCCGGAGGCGAAGAAGCGGCTTCTTCGAGCAAAGGCGATTGCGCCGGTCACAGTGCGCTGCAGTGCGGCAGCTTCTGCCGGAATGTGCCCGGGACAGGCGGTTAGCTCCGGGTACATCCATACAATCTTCTTTCTGGACTTTTGTGGTCTACATCATGCAAAAAACATTTCCCCTATGTCTGGCAAGGAGACACTGTGCCAACACAGAAAACATCTCCCTTCTTGTTTTACATGTTGCAGAGAGCTCTGCAGAAGTTTAAGCACGAAGAAAAAGAAAGTTGTGCAAAACACCTTCCAATGGCATGTTCATGTGTTTGGAAAAGGTAGGACAGTGGTAAGGTACTGTTTTCTATCAGTTTGCAAGCTGCGCACACTATCCCAGTGTTGTGCAGCTTCATTCTTCACCTTTCCGAAGCAGCCGCTCTTTTGGGCTCCCGGAGGCGAAGAAGCGGCTTCTTCGAGCAAAGGCGATTGTGCCGGTCACTGTGCTCTGCAGTGCGGCGGCTTCTGACAAAATGTTCCCGGGACCAGCACTTAGCTCCGGGGAGCTCCGTATCCTTCGTCTTTCCAGACTTTTGTGGTCTACATCATTGCAGAATGGTTTTCCACTATGTTAAGCAAGGAGAAACTGTGCCAGCACGGAAAACATCGCCCATCGTGTTTTACATTTTGAAGAGAGCTCTGCAGAAGTTTATGCACGAAGAAAAAGAAAGTTGTCCAAAACACCTTCCTTAAAAATGTTCATGTGTTTGGAAAAGGTAGGAGAGTGGTAAGGTACTGCTTTGGATCTGTTTGCAAGCTGCGCACACTATCCCAGTGTTGTGCAGCTTTATTCTCACCTGTCGGAAGCAGCCACTTTCTTGGGCTCCTGGAGGCGAAGAGGCTTCTTCGCGCAAAGGCGATTGTACCGGTCACTGTGCTCTGCAGTGCGGCGGCATCTGTCGAAATATGCCCGGGACCGGCGCTTAGCTCCGGGGACCTCCGTACTTTCGTCTTTCTGGACTTTTGTGGCCTACATCATTGCAGAAAGGTTTTCCACTATGTTAGGCAAGGAGAAACTGTGCCAGCACAGAAAACATCTCCCATCGTGTTTTACATGTTGCAGAGAGCTCTGCTGAAGTTTATGAACGAAGAAAAAGAAAGTTGTTGAAAACACCTTCCAACCGAATGTTCATGTGTTTGGAAAAGGTAGGAGAATGGTAAGGTACTGCTTTCTATCAGTTTACAAGCTGCGCACACTATCCCAGTGTTGTGCAGCTTCATTCTTCACCTGTCTGAAGCAGCCACTCTCTTCGGCTCCTGGAGGCGAAAAGGCTTCTTCGCGCAAAGGCGATTGTGCCGGTCACAGTGCACTCCAGTGCGGCGGCTACTGACGAAATGTGCCCGGGACCGGCGCGCTTAGTTTCGGGGAGCTCCGTACTTTGGTCTTTAGCGTCATTTTTGGTCTACATCATTGCAGAAAGGTTTTCCACTATGTTAGGCAAGGAGAAACTGTGCCAGCACAGAAAACATCTCCCATCGTGTTTTATATGTTGAAGAGAGCTCTACAGAAGTTTATGCACGAAGAAAAACAAAGTTGTTGAAAACACCTTCCAACCGAATATTCATGTGTTTGGAAAATAAGAAGATTGGTAAGGTACTGTTTTCTATCAGATTGCAAGCTGCGCATACTATCCCAGTGTTGTGCAGCTTCATTCTTCACCTTTCCGAAGCAGCCGCTCTCTCAGGCTCCCGGAGGCGAAGAAGCGGCTTCTTCGAGTAAAGGCAATTGCACCCGTCACAGTGCACTCCAGTGCGGCGGCTTCTGCCGAAATGTGCCCGGGACCGGTGCTTAGCTCCGGGGAGATCCGTACTTTCGTCTTTATGGACTTTTGTGGCCTACATCATTGCAGAAAGGTTTTCCACTACGTTAGGCAAAGAGAAACTGTGCCAGCACAGAAAACATCTCCCATCGTGTTTTACATTTTGAAGAGAGCTCTGCAGCAGTTTATGCACGAAGAAAAAGAAAGTTGGCCAGAACACCTTCCAACGGAATGTTCATATGTCTGGAAAAGGTAGGACAGTGGTAAGGTACTGCTTTCTATCAGTTTGCAAGCTGCGCACACTATCCCAGTGTTGTGCAGCTTCATTGTTCACCATTCCGAAGCAGCCGCACTCTCCAGCTGCCGGAGGCGAAGATGCGGCTTCTTCGAGCAAAGACGATTGCGCCGGTCACAGTGCGCTGCAGTGCGGCAGCTTCTGCCGGAATGTGCCCGGGACCGGCGCTTAGCTCCGGGGAGCTCCGTATCCTTCGTCTTTAGCGACTTTTGTGGCCTACATCATTGCTGAAAGGTTTTCCACTACGTTAGGCAAGGAGAAACTGTGCCAGCACAGAAAACATCTCCCATCGTGTTTTACATGTTGCAGAGAGCTCTGCTGAAGTTTATGAACGAAGAAAAAGAAAGTTGTTGAAAACACCTTCCAACCGAATGTTCATGTGTTTGGAAAAGGTAGGACAGTGGTAAGGTACTGCTTTCTATCAGTTTGCAAGCTGCGCACACTATCCCAGTGTTGTGCAGCTTCATTCTTCACCATTCCGAAGCAGCCGCACTCTCCAGCTGCCGGAGGCGAAGATGCGGCTTCTTCGAGCAAAGGCGATTGCGCCGGACACAGTGCGCTGCGGTGCGGCAGCTTCTGCCGGAATGTGCCCGGGACCGGCGCTTAGCTCCGGGGAGCTCCGTATCCTTCGTCTTTAGCGTCTTTTGTCGTCTACATCATTGCAGAAAGGTTTTCCACTATGTTAGGCAAGGAGAAATTGTGCCAGCAGAGAAAACATCTCCCATCGTGTTTTACATGTTCCAGAGAGCTCTACAGAGTGTGTTGCAAGACGAAAAACCAAGTTGTCCAAAACACCTTCCAAACGAATGTTCATGTGTTTGGAAAAGGTAGGAAAGTGGTAAGGTACTGTTTTCTATCAGTTTGCAAGCTGTGCACACTATCCCAGTGTTGTGCAGCTTCATTCTTCACCTTTCCAAAGAAGCCGCTCTCTCCGGCTTCCGGACGCGAAGAAGCGGCTTCTTCGCGCAAAGGCAATTGTTCCGGTCACAGTGCTACGAAGTGCGGCGGCTTCTGACGAATTGTGCCAGGCACCGGGGCTATGTCCGGGACATCCGTGCCTTTTTCTTCTGGACTTCTCTGGTCAACATCATGGCAAAAATCTTTTCCAATATGTCTGGCAAGGAGAAACTGTGCCAACACAGAAAACATCTCCCATCGTGTTTTAAATGTTGCAGAGAGCTCTACAGAGTGTGTTGCAAGAAGAAAAACAAAATTGTCCAAAACACCTTCCAATCGAATGTTCATGTGTTTGGAAAAGGTAGACGACTGTAAGGTACTGTTTTCTATCAGTATGCAAGATGCGCACACTATCCCAGTGTTGTGCAGCTTCATTCTTCACCTGTCTTAGGCAGCCACTTTCTTCGGCTCCCGGAGGCGAAGAAGCGGCTTCTTCGCGCAAAGGCGATTGTACCGGTCACTGTGCACTCCATTGCGGCGGCTTCTTCTGAAATGTGCCCGGGATTGGGGCATAGCTCCGGGGATCTCCGTACTTTCGTCTTTCTGGACTTTTGTGGCCTACATCATTGCAGAAAGGTTTTCCACTATGTTAAGCAAGGAGAAACTGTGCCAGCACAGAAAACATCTCCCATCGTGTTTTACATGTTGCAGAGAGCTCTGCTGAAGTTTATGCACGAAGAAAAAGAAAGTTGTTGAAAACACCTTCCAACCGAATGTTCATGTGTTTGGAAAAGGTAGGAGAGTGGTAAGGTACTGTTTTCTATCAGTTTGCAAGCTGCGCACACTATCCCAGTGTTGTGCAGCTTCATTCTTCACCTTTCCGAAGTAGCCGCACACTCCAGCTGCCGGAGGCGAAGATGCGGCTTCTTCGAGCAAAGGCAATTGCACCCGTCACAGTGCACTCCAGTGCGGCGGCTTCTGACGAAATGTGCCCGGGACTTGCGCTTAGCTCCGGGGACCTCCGTACTTTCTTCTTTCCAGACTTTTGTGGCCTACGTCATTGCAGAAAGGTTTTCCACTATGTTAAGCAAGGAGAAACTGTGCCAGCAGAGAAAACATCTCCCATCGTGTTTTACATGTTGCAGAGAGCTCTGCAGAAGTTTATGCACGAATAAAATAAAGTTGTCCAAAACACCTTCCAACAGAATGTTCATGTGTTTGGAAAAGGTAGGAGAGTGGTAAGGTACGGTTATCTATCAGTCTGCAAGCTGCGCACAATATCCCAGTGTTTTGCAGCTTCATTCTCACCTTTCCGAAGCTACTGGTCTCTCCGGCTCCCGGAGGCGAAGAAGCGGCTTCTTCGCGCAAAGGCGATTGTACCGGTCACTGTGCACTCCAGTGCGGCGGCTACTGACGAAATGGGCCCGGGACCGGGGCATAGCTCCTGGGAGCTCTGTATGCTTCGTCTTTAGCATCATTTTTTAATCTACATCATTGCAGAAAGGTTTTCCACTATGTTAAGCAAGGAGAAACTGTGCCAGCACAGAAAACATCTCCCATCGTGTTTTACATGTTGAAGAGAACTCTATAGAAGTTTATGCACGAAGAAAAAGAAAGTTGTCCAAAACTCTTCCAACCGAATGTTCATGTGTTTGGAAAAGGTAGGACAGTGGTAAGCTACGGTTATCTATCAGTTTGCAAGCTGTGCACACTATCCCAGTGTTGTGCAGCTTCATTCTCACCCTTCCGAAGCTACTGGTCTCTCCGGCTCCCGGATGCGAAGAAGCGGCTTCTTCGCTCAAAGGCGATTGTACCGGTCACTGTGCACTCCAGTGCGGCGGCTTCTTCTGAAATGTGCCCGGGACCGGGGCATAGCTCCGGGGAGCTCTGTATGCTTCGTCTTTAGCATCATTTTTGGTCTACATCATTGCAGAAAGGTTTTCCACTATGTCTGGCATGGAGAAACTGTGCCAGCACAGAAAACATCTCCCATCGTGTTTTATATGTTGAAGAGAGCTCTGCTGAAGTTTATGCACGAAGAAAAAGAAAGTTGTCCAAAACACCTTCCAATCGAATGTTCATGTGTTTGGAAAAGGTAGGAGAATGGTAAGGTACTGCTTTCTATCAGTTTACAAGCTGCGCACACTATCCCAGTGTTGTGCAGCTTCATTCTTCACCTGTCTGAAGCAGCCACTGTCTTCGGCTCCTGGAGGCGAAGAGGCTTCTTCGCGCAAAGGCGATTGTGCCGGTCACTGTGCACTCCAGTGCGCCGGCTACTGACGAGATGTGCACCGGGACCGGCGCTTAGTTTCGGGGAGACCCGTACTTTCGTCTTTAACGTCATTTTTGGTCTACATCATTGCAGAAAGGTTTTCCACTACGTTAGGCAAGGAGAAACTCTGCCAGCACAGAAAACATCTTCCATGGTGTTTTACATCTTGCAGAGAGCTCTGCAGAAGTTTATGCACGAAGAAAGAGAAGGTTGTTGAAAGCACCTTCCAACTGATTGGTCATGTGTTTGGAAAAGGTAGGACAGTGGTAAGGTACTGTTTTCTATCAGTTTGCAAGATGCGCACACTATCCCAGTGTTGTGCAGCTTCATTCTTCACCTGTCTGAAGCAGCCACTCTCTTCGGCTCCTGGAGGCGAAGAAGCGGCTTCTTCGCGCAAAGGCGATTGTGCCGGTCACAGTGCACTCCAGTGCGGCGGCTACTGACGAAATGGGCCCGGGACCGGCGCGCTTAGTTTCGGGGAGCCCGTACTTTCGTCTTTAGCGTCATTTTTGGTCTACATCATTGCAGAAAGGTTTTCCACTATGTTAAGCAAGGAGAAACTGTGCCAGCACAGAAAACATCTCCCATCGTGTTTTACATGTTGCAGAGAGCTCTGCTGAAGTTTATGCACGAAGAAAAAGAAAGTTGTCCAGAACACCTTCCAACGGAATGTTCATATGTTTGGAAAAGGTAGCAAAGTGGTAAGGTACTGCTTTCTATTAGATTGCAAGATGCGCACACTATCCCAGTGTTGTGCAGCTTCATTCTTCACCATTCCGAAGCAGCCGCTCTTTTGGGCTCCCGGAGGCGAAGAAGCGGCTTCTTCGAGCAAAGGCGATTGTGCCGGTCACTGTGCTCTGCAGTGCGGCGGCTTCTGACAAAATGTGCCCGGGACCAGCACTTAGCTCCGGGGAGCTCCGTATCCTTCGTCTTTCCAGACTTTTGTGGTCTACATCATTGCAGAATGGTTTTCCACTATGTTAAGCAAGGAGAAACTGTGCCAACACGGAAAACATCGCCCATCGTGTTTTACATTTTGAAGAGAGCTCTGCAGAAGTTTATGCATGAAGAAAAAGGAAGTTGTCCAAAACACCTTCATTAAAAATGTTCATGTGTTTGGAAAAGGTAGGACAGTGGTAAGGTACTGTTTTCTATCAGATTGCAAGCTGTGCACACAATCCCAGGGTTGTGCAGCTTCATTCTTCACCTTTCCGAAGTAGCCGCTCTCTCCGGCTTCCGGAGGTGAAGAAGCGGCTTCTTCGAGCAAAGGCGATTGCGCCGGTCACAGTGCGCTGCAGTGCGGCAGCTTCTGCCGGAATGTGCCCGGGACAGGCGGTTAGCTCCGGGTACATCCATACAATCTTCTTTCTGGACTTTTGTGGTCTACATCATGCAAAAAACATTTCCCCTATGTCTGGCAAGGAGACACTGTGCCAACACAGAAAACATCTCCCTTCTTGTTTTACATGTTGCAGAGAGCTCTGCAGAAGTTTAAGCACGAAGAAAAAGAAAGTTGTGCAAAACACCTTCCAATGGCATGTTCATGTGTTTGTAAAAGGTAGGACAGTGGTAAGGTACTGTTTTCTATCAGTTTGCAAGCTGCGCACACTATCCCAGTGTTGTGCAGCTTCATTCTTCACCTTTCCGAAGCAGCCGCTCTTTTGGGCTCCCGGAGGCGAAGAAGCGGCTTCTTCGAGCAAAGGCGATTGTGCCGGTCACTGTGCTCTGCAGTGCGGCGGCTTCTGACAAAATGTTCCCGGGACCAGCACTTAGCTCCGGGGAGCTCCGTATCCTTCGTCTTTCCAGACTTTTGTGGTCTACATCATTGCAGAATGGTTTTCCACTATGTTAAGCAAGGAGAAACTGTGCCAGCACGGAAAACATCGCCCATCGTGTTTTACATTTTGAAGAGAGCTCTGCAGAAGTTTATGCACGAAGAAAAAGAAAGTTGTCCAAAACACCTTCCTTAAAAATGTTCATGTGTTTGGAAAAGGTAGGAGAGTGGTAAGGTACTGCTTTGGATCTGTTTGCAAGCTGCGCACACTATCCCAGTGTTGTGCAGCTTTATTCTCACCTGTCGGAAGCAGCCACTTTCTTGGGCTCCTGGAGGCGAAGAGGCTTCTTCGCGCAAAGGCGATTGTACCGGTCACTGTGCTCTGCAGTGCGGCGGCATCTGTCGAAATATGCCCGGGACCGGCGCTTAGCTCCGGGGACCTCCGTACTTTCGTCTTTCTGGACTTTTGTGGCCTACATCATTGCAGAAAGGTTTTCCACTATGTTAGGCAAGGAGAAACTGTGCCAGCACAGAAAACATCTCCCATCGTGTTTTACATGTTGCAGAGAGCTCTGCTGAAGTTTATGAACGAAGAAAAAGAAAGTTGTTGAAAACACCTTCCAACCGAATGTTCATGTGTTTGGAAAAGGTAGGAGAATGGTAAGGTACTGCTTTCTATCAGTTTACAAGCTGCGCACACTATCCCAGTGTTGTGCAGCTTCATTCTTCACCTGTCTGAAGCAGCCACTCTCTTCGGCTCCTGGAGGCGAAAAGGCTTCTTCGCGCAAAGGCGATTGTGCCGGTCACAGTGCACTCCAGTGCGGCGGCTACTGACGAAATGTGCCCGGGACCGGCGCGCTTAGTTTCGGGGAGCTCCGTACTTTGGTCTTTAGCGTCATTTTTGGTCTACATCATTGCAGAAAGGTTTTCCACTATGTTAGGCAAGGAGAAACTGTGCCAGCACAGAAAACATCTCCCATCGTGTTTTATATGTTGAAGAGAGCTCTACAGAAGTTTATGCACGAAGAAAAACAAAGTTGTTGAAAACACCTTCCAACCGAATATTCATGTGTTTGGAAAATAAGAAGATTGGTAAGGTACTGTTTTCTATCAGATTGCAAGCTGCGCATACTATCCCAGTGTTGTGCAGCTTCATTCTTCACCTTTCCGAAGCAGCCGCTCTCTCAGGCTCCCGGAGGCGAAGAAGCGGCTTCTTCGAGTAAAGGCAATTGCACCCGTCACAGTGCACTCCAGTGCGGCGGCTTCTGCCGAAATGTGCCCGGGACCGGTGCTTAGCTCCGGGGAGATCCGTACTTTCGTCTTTATGGACTTTTGTGGCCTACATCATTGCAGAAAGGTTTTCCACTACGTTAGGCAAAGAGAAACTGTGCCAGCACAGAAAACATCTCCCATCGTGTTTTACATTTTGAAGAGAGCTCTGCAGCAGTTTATGCACGAAGAAAAAGAAAGTTGGCCAGAACACCTTCCAACGGAATGTTCATATGTCTGGAAAAGGTAGGACAGTGGTAAGGTACTGCTTTCTATCAGTTTGCAAGCTGCGCACACTATCCCAGTGTTGTGCAGCTTCATTGTTCACCATTCCGAAGCAGCCGCACTCTCCAGCTGCCGGAGGCGAAGATGCGGCTTCTTCGAGCAAAGACGATTGCGCCGGTCACAGTGCGCTGCAGTGCGGCAGCTTCTGCCGGAATGTGCCCGGGACCGGTGCTTAGCTCCGGGGAGCTCCGTATCCTTCGTCTTTAGCGACTTTTGTGGCCTACATCATTGCTGAAAGGTTTTCCACTACGTTAGGCAAGGAGAAACTGTGCCAGCACAGAAAACATCTCCCATCGTGTTTTACATGTTGCAGAGAGCTCTGCTGAAGTTTATGAACGAAGAAAAAGAAAGTTGTTGAAAACACCTTCCAACCGAATGTTCATGTGTTTGGAAAAGGTAGGACAGTGGTAAGGTACTGCTTTCTATCAGTTTGCAAGCTGCGCACACTATCCCAGTGTTGTGCAGCTTCATTCTTCACCATTCCGAAGCAGCCGCACTCTCCAGCTGCCGGAGGCGAAGATGCGGCTTCTTCGAGCAAAGGCGATTGCGCCGGACACAGTGCGCTGCGGTGCGGCAGCTTCTGCCGGAATGTGCCCGGGACCGGCGCTTAGCTCCGGGGAGCTCCGTATCCTTCGTCTTTAGCGTCTTTTGTCGTCTACATCATTGCAGAAAGGTTTTCCACTATGTTAGGCAAGGAGAAATTGTGCCAGCAGAGAAAACATCTCCCATCGTGTTTTACATGTTCCAGAGAGCTCTACAGAGTGTGTTGCAAGACGAAAAACCAAGTTGTCCAAAACACCTTCCAAACGAATGTTCATGTGTTTGGAAAAGGTAGGAAAGTGGTAAGGTACTGTTTTCTATCAGTTTGCAAGCTGTGCACACTATCCCAGTGTTGTGCAGCTTCATTCTTCACCTTTCCAAAGAAGCCGCTCTCTCCGGCTTCCGGACGCGAAGAAGCGGCTTCTTCGCGCAAAGGCAATTGTTCCGGTCACAGTGCTACGAAGTGCGGCGGCTTCTGACGAATTGTGCCAGGCACCGGGGCTATGTCCGGGACATCCGTGCCTTTTTCTTCTGGACTTCTCTGGTCAACATCATGGCAAAAATCTTTTCCAATATGTCTGGCAAGGAGAAACTGTGCCAACACAGAAAACATCTCCCATCGTGTTTTAAATGTTGCAGAGAGCTCTACAGAGTGTGTTGCAAGAAGAAAAACAAAATTGTCCAAAACACCTTCCAATCGAATGTTCATGTGTTTGGAAAAGGTAGACGACTGTAAGGTACTGTTTTCTATCAGTATGCAAGATGCGCACACTATCCCAGTGTTGTGCAGCTTCATTCTTCACCTGTCTTAGGCAGCCACTTTCTTCGGCTCCCGGAGGCGAAGAAGCGGCTTCTTCGCGCAAAGGCGATTGTACCGGTCACTGTGCACTCCATTGCGGCGGCTTCTTCTGAAATGTGCCCGGGATTGGGGCATAGCTCCGGGGATCTCCGTACTTTCGTCTTTCTGGACTTTTGTGGCCTACATCATTGCAGAAAGGTTTTCCACTATGTTAAGCAAGGAGAAACTGTGCCAGCACAGAAAACATCTCCCATCGTGTTTTACATGTTGCAGAGAGCTCTGCTGAAGTTTATGCACGAAGAAAAAGAAAGTTGTTGAAAACACCTTCCAACCGAATGTTCATGTGTTTGGAAAAGGTAGGAGAGTGGTAAGGTACTGTTTTCTATCAGTTTGCAAGCTGCGCACACTATCCCAGTGTTGTGCAGCTTCATTCTTCACCTTTCCGAAGTAGCCGCACACTCCAGCTGCCGGAGGCGAAGATGCGGCTTCTTCGAGCACAGGCAATTGCACCCGTCACAGTGCACTCCAGTGCGGCGGCTTCTGACGAAATGTGCCCGGGACTTGCGCTTAGCTCCGGGGACCTCCGTACTTTCTTCTTTCCAGACTTTTGTGGCCTACGTCATTGCAGAAAGGTTTTCCACTATGTTAAGCAAGGAGAAACTGTGCCAGCAGAGAAAACATCTCCCATCGTGTTTTACATGTTGCAGAGAGCTCTGCAGAAGTTTATGCACGAATAAAATAAAGTTGTCCAAAACACCTTCCAACAGAATGTTCATGTGTTTGGAAAAGGTAGGAGAGTGGTAAGGTACGGTTATCTATCAGTCTGCAAGCTGCGCACACTATCCCAGTGTTTTGCAGCTTCATTCTCACCTTTCCGAAGCTACTGGTCTCTCCGGCTCCCGGAGGCGAAGAAGCGGCTTCTTCGCGCAAAGGCGATTGTACCGGTCACTGTGCACTCCAGTGCGGCGGCTACTGACGAAATGGGCCCGGGACCGGGGCATAGCTCCTGGGAGCTCTGTATGCTTCGTCTTTAGCATCATTTTTTAATCTACATCATTGCAGAAAGGTTTTCCACTATGTTAAGCAAGGAGAAACTGTGCCAGCACAGAAAACATCTCCCATCGTGTTTTACATGTTGAAGAGAACTCTATAGAAGTTTATGCACGAAGAAAAAGAAAGTTGTCCAAAACTCTTCCAACCGAATGTTCATGTGTTTGGAAAAGGTAGGACAGTGGTAAGCTACGGTTATCTATCAGTTTGCAAGCTGTGCACACTATCCCAGTGTTGTGCAGCTTCATTCTCACCCTTCCGAAGCTACTGGTCTCTCCGGCTCCCGGATGCGAAGAAGCGGCTTCTTCGCTCAAAGGCGATTGTACCGGTCACTGTGCACTCCAGTGCGGCGGCTTCTTCTGAAATGTGCCCGGGACCGGGGCATAGCTCCGGGGAGCTCTGTATGCTTCGTCTTTAGCATCATTTTTGGTCTACATCATTGCAGAAAGGTTTTCCACTATGTCTGGCATGGAGAAACTGTGCCAGCACAGAAAACATCTCCCATCGTGTTTTATATGTTGAAGAGAGCTCTGCTGAAGTTTATGCACGAAGAAAAAGAAAGTTGTCCAAAACACCTTCCAATCGAATGTTCATGTGTTTGGAAAAGGTAGGAGAATGGTAAGGTACTGCTTTCTATCAGTTTACAAGCTGCGCACACTATCCCAGTGTTGTGCAGCTTCATTCTTCACCTGTCTGAAGCAGCCACTGTCTTCGGCTCCTGGAGGCGAAGAGGCTTCTTCGCGCAAAGCCGATTGTGCCGGTCACTGTGCACTCCAGTGCGCCGGCTACTGACGAGATGTGCACCGGGACCGGCGCTTAGTTTCGGGGAGATCCGTACTTTCGTCTTTAGCGTCATTTTTGGTCTACATCATTGCAGAAAGGTTTTCCACTACGTTAGGCAAGGAGAAACTCTGCCAGCACAGAAAACATCTTCCATGGTGTTTTACATCTTGCAGAGAGCTCTGCAGAAGTTTATGCACGAAGAAAGAGAAGGTTGTTGAAAGCACCTTCCAACTGATTGGTCATGTGTTTGGAAAAGGTAGGACAGTGGTAAGGTACTGTTTTCTATCAGTTTGCAAGATGCGCACACTATCCCAGTGTTGTGCAGCTTCATTCTTCACCTGTCTGAAGCAGCCACTCTCTTCGGCTCCTGGAGGCGAAGAAGCGGCTTCTTCGCGCAAAGGCGATTGTGCCGGTCACAGTGCACTCCAGTGCGGCGGCTACTGACGAAATGTGCCCGGGACCGGCGCGCTTAGTTTCGGGGAGCCCGTACTTTCGTCTTTAGCGTCATTTTTGGTCTACATCATTGCAGAAAGGTTTTCCACTATGTTAAGCAAGGAGAAACTGTGCCAGCACAGAAAACATCTCCCATCGTGTTTTACATGTTGCAGAGAGCTCTGCTGAAGTTTATGCACGAAGAAAAAGAAAGTTGTCCAGAACACCTTCCAATCGAATGTTCATGTGTTTGGAAAAGGTAGGAGAATGGTAAGGTACTGCTTTCTATCAGTTTACAAGCTGCGCACACTATCCCAGTGTTGTGCAGCTTCATTCTTCACCTGTCTGAAGCAGCCACTGTCTTCGGCTCCTGGAGGCGAAGAGGCTTCTTCGCGCAAAGCCGATTGTGCCGGTCACTGTGCACTCCAGTGCGGCGGCTTCTGCCGAAATGTGCCCGGGACCGGTGCTTAGCTCCGGGGAGATCCGTACTTTCGTCTTTATGGACTTTTGTGGCCTACATCATTGCAGAAAGGTTTTCCACTACGTTAGGCAAAGAGAAACTGTGCCAGCACAGAAAACATCTCCCATCGTGTTTTACATTTTGAAGAGAGCTCTGCAGCAGTTTATGCACGAAGAAAAAGAAAGTTGGCCAGAACACCTTCCAACGGAATGTTCATATGTCTGGAAAAGGTAGGACAGTGGTAAGGTACTGCTTTCTATCAGTTTGCAAGCTGCGCACACTATCCCAGTGTTGTGCAGCTTCATTGTTCACCATTCCGAAGCAGCCGCACTCTCCAGCTGCCGGAGGCGAAGATGCGGCTTCTTCGAGCAAAGGCGATTGTGCCGGACACAGTGCGCTGCGGTGCGGCAGCTTCTGCCGGAATGTGCCCGGGACCGGCGCTTAGCTCCGGGGAGCTCCGTATCCTTCGTCTTTAGCGTCTTTTGTCGTCTACATCATTGCAGAAAGGTTTTCCACTATGTTAGGCAAGGAGAAATTGTGCCAGCAGAGAAAACATCTCCCATCGTGTTTTACATGTTCCAGAGAGCTCTACAGAGTGTGTTGCAAGACGAAAAACCAAGTTGTCCAAAACACCTTCCAAACGAATGTTCATGTGTTTGGAAAAGGTAGGAAAGTGGTAAGGTACTGTTTTCTATCAGTTTGCAAGCTGTGCACACTATCCCAGTGTTGTGCAGCTTCATTCTTCACCTTTCCAAAGAAGCCGCTCTCTCCGGCTTCCGGACGCGAAGAAGCGGCTTCTTCGCGCAAAGGCAATTGTTCCGGTCACAGTGCTACGAAGTGCGGCGGCTTCTGACGAATTGTGCCAGGCACCGGGGCTATGTCCGGGACATCCGTGCCTTTTTCTTCTGGACTTCTCTGGTCAACATCATGGCAAAAATCTTTTCCAATATGTCTGGCAAGGAGAAACTGTGCCAACACAGAAAACATCTCCCATCGTGTTTTAAATGTTGCAGAGAGCTCTACAGAGTGTGTTGCAAGAAGAAAAACAAAATTGTCCAAAACACCTTCCAATCGAATGTTCATGTGTTTGGAAAAGGTAGACGACTGTAAGGTACTGTTTTCTATCAGTATGCAAGATGCGCACACTATCCCAGTGTTGTGCAGCTTCATTCTTCACCTGTCTTAGGCAGCCACTTTCTTCGGCTCCCGGAGGCGAAGAAGCGGCTTCTTCGCGCAAAGGCGATTGTACCGGTCACTGTGCACTCCATTGCGGCGGCTTCTTCTGAAATGTGCCCGGGATTGGGGCATAGCTCCGGGGATCTCCGTACTTTCGTCTTTCTGGACTTTTGTGGCCTACATCATTGCAGAAAGGTTTTCCACTATGTTAAGCAAGGAGAAACTGTGCCAGCACAGAAAACATCTCCCATCGTGTTTTACATGTTGCAGAGAGCTCTGCTGAAGTTTATGCACGAAGAAAAAGAAAGTTGTTGAAAACACCTTCCAACCGAATGTTCATGTGTTTGGAAAAGGTAGGAGAGTGGTAAGGTACTGTTTTCTATCAGTTTGCAAGCTGCGCACACTATCCCAGTGTTGTGCAGCTTCATTCTTCACCTTTCCGAAGTAGCCGCACACTCCAGCTGCCGGAGGCGAAGATGCGGCTTCTTCGAGCAAAGGCAATTGCACCCGTCACAGTGCACTCCAGTGCGGCGGCTTCTGACGAAATGTGCCCGGGACTTGCGCTTAGCTCCGGGGACCTCCGTACTTTCTTCTTTCCAGACTTTTGTGGCCTACGTCATTGCAGAAAGGTTTTCCACTATGTTAAGCAAGGAGAAACTGTGCCAGCAGAGAAAACATCTCCCATCGTGTTTTACATGTTGCAGAGAGCTCTGCAGAAGTTTATGCACGAATAAAATAAAGTTGTCCAAAACACCTTCCAACCGAATGTTCATGTGTTTGGAAAAGGTAGGACAGTGGTAAGCTACGGTTATCTATCAGTTTGCAAGCTGTGCACACTATCCCAGTGTTGTGCAGCTTCATTCTCACCCTTCCGAAGCTACTGGTCTCTCCGGCTCCCGGATGCGAAGAAGCGGCTTCTTCGCTCAAAGGCGATTGTACCGGTCACTGTGCACTCCAGTGCGGCGGCTTCTTCTGAAATGTGCCCGGGACCGGGGCATAGCTCCGGGGAGCTCTGTATGCTTCGTCTTTAGCATCATTTTTGGTCTACATCATTGCAGAAAGGTTTTCCACTATGTCTGGCATGGAGAAACTGTGCCAGCACAGAAAACATCTCCCATCGTGTTTTATATGTTGAAGAGAGCTCTGCTGAAGTTTATGCACGAAGAAAAAGAAAGTTGTCCAAAACACCTTCCAATCGAATGTTCATGTGTTTGGAAAAGGTAGGAGAATGGTAAGGTACTGCTTTCTATCAGTTTACAAGCTGCGCACACTATCCCAGTGTTGTGCAGCTTCATTCTTCACCTGTCTGAAGCAGCCACTGTCTTCGGCTCCTGGAGGCGAAGAGGCTTCTTCGCGCAAAGGCGATTGTGCCGGTCACTGTGCACTCCAGTGCGCCGGCTACTGACGAGATGTGCACCGGGACCGGCGCTTAGTTTCGGGGAGATCCGTACTTTCGTCTTTAGCGTCATTTTTGGTCTACATCATTGCAGAAAGGTTTTCCACTACGTTAGGCAAGGAGAAACTCTGCCAGCACAGAAAACATCTTCCATGGTGTTTTACATCTTGCAGAGAGCTCTGCAGAAGTTTATGCACGAAGAAAGAGAAGGTTGTTGAAAGCACCTTCCAACTGATTGGTCATGTGTTTGGAAAAGGTAGGACAGTGGTAAGGTACTGTTTTCTATCAGTTTGCAAGATGCGCACACTATCCCAGTGTTGTGCAGCTTCATTCTTCACCTGTCTGAAGCAGCCACTCTCTTCGGCTCCTGGAGGCGAAGAAGCGGCTTCTTCGCGCAAAGGCGATTGTGCCGGTCACAGTGCACTCCAGTGCGGCGGCTACTGACGAAATGTGCCCGGGACCGGCGCGCTTAGTTTCGGGGAGCCCGTACTTTCGTCTTTAGCGTCATTTTTGGTCTACATCATTGCAGAAAGGTTTTCCACTATGTTAAGCAAGGAGAAACTGTGCCAGCACAGAAAACATCTCCCATCGTGTTTTACATGTTGCAGAGAGCTCTGCTGAAGTTTATGCACGAAGAAAAAGAAAGTTGTCCAGAACACCTTCCAACGGAATGTTCATATGTTTGGAAAAGGTAGCAAAGTGGTAAGGTACTGCTTTCTATTAGATTGCAAGATGCGCACACTATCCCAGTGTTGTGCAGCTTCATTCTTCACCATTCCGAAGCAGCCGCTCTTTTGGGCTCCCGGAGGCGAAGAAGCGGCTTCTTCGAGCAAAGGCGATTGTGCCGGTCACTGTGCTCTGCAGTGCGGCGGCTTCTGACAAAATGTGCCCGGGACCAGCACTTAGCTCCGGGGAGCTCCGTATCCTTCGTCTTTCCAGACTTTTGTGGTCTACATCATTGCAGAATGGTTTTCCACTATGTTAAGCAAGGAGAAACTGTGCCAACACGGAAAACATCGCCCATCGTGTTTTACATTTTGAAGAGAGCTCTGCAGAAGTTTATGCACGAAGAAAAAGAAAGTTGTCCAAAACACCTTCATTAAAAATGTTCATGTGTTTGGAAAAGGTAGGACAGTGGTAAGGTACTGTTTTCTATCAGATTGCAAGCTGTGCACACAATCCCAGGGTTGTGCAGCTTCATTCTTCACCTTTCCGAAGTAGCCGCTCTCTCCGGCTTCCGGAGGCGAAGAAGCGGCTTCTTCGAGCAAAGGCGATTGCGCCGGTCACAGTGCGCTGCAGTGCGGCAGCTTCTGCCGGAATGTGCCCGGGACAGGCGGTTAGCTCCGGGTACATCCATACAATCTTCTTTCTGGACTTTTGTGGTCTACATCATGCAAAAAACATTTCCCCTATGTCTGGCAAGGAGACACTGTGCCAACACAGAAAACATCTCCCTTCTTGTTTTACATGTTGCAGAGAGCTCTGCAGAAGTTTAAGCACGAAGAAAAAGAAAGTTGTGCAAAACACCTTCCAATGGCATGTTCATGTGTTTGTAAAAGGTAGGACAGTGGTAAGGTACTGTTTTCTATCAGTTTGCAAGCTGCGCACACTATCCCAGTGTTGTGCAGCTTCATTCTTCACCTTTCCGAAGCAGCCGCTCTTTTGGGCTCCCGGAGGCGAAGAAGCGGCTTCTTCGAGCAAAGGCGATTGTGCCGGTCACTGTGCTCTGCAGTGCGGCGGCTTCTGACAAAATGTTCCCGGGACCAGCACTTAGCTCCGGGGAGCTCCGTATCCTTCGTCTTTCCAGACTTTTGTGGTCTACATCATTGCAGAATGGTTTTCCACTATGTTAAGCAAGGAGAAACTGTGCCAGCACGGAAAACATCGCCCATCGTGTTTTACATTTTGAAGAGAGCTCTGCAGAAGTTTATGCACGAAGAAAAAGAAAGTTGTCCAAAACACCTTCCTTAAAAATGTTCATGTGTTTGGAAAAGGTAGGAGAAGCTCTGCAGAAGTTTATGCACGAAGAAAAAGAAAGTTGTCCAAAACACCTTCCTTAAAAATGTTCATGTGTTTGGAAAAGGTAGGAGAGTGGTAAGGTACTGCTTTGGATCTGTTTGCAAGCTGCGCACACTATCCCAGTGTTGTGCAGCTTTATTCTCACCTGTCGGAAGCAGCCACTTTCTTGGGCTCCTGGAGGCGAAGAGGCTTCTTCGCGCAAAGGCGATTGTACCGGTCACTGTGCTCTGCAGTGCGGCGGCATCTGTCGAAATATGCCCGGGACCGGCGCTTAGCTCCGGGGACCTCCGTACTTTCGTCTTTCTGGACTTTTGTGGCCTACATCATTGCAGAAAGGTTTTCCACTATGTTAGGCAAGGAGAAACTGTGCCAGCACAGAAAACATCTCCCATCGTGTTTTACATGTTGCAGAGAGCTCTGCTGAAGTTTATGAACGAAGAAAAAGAAAGTTGTTGAAAACACCTTCCAACCGAATGTTCATGTGTTTGGAAAAGGTAGGAGAATGGTAAGGTACTGCTTTCTATCAGTTTACAAGCTGCGCACACTATCCCAGTGTTGTGCAGCTTCATTCTTCACCTGTCTGAAGCAGCCACTCTCTTCGGCTCCTGGAGGCGAAAAGGCTTCTTCGCGCAAAGGCGATTGTGCCGGTCACAGTGCACTCCAGTGCGGCGGCTACTGACGAAATGTGCCCGGGACCGGCGCGCTTAGTTTCGGGGAGCTCCGTACTTTGGTCTTTAGCGTCATTTTTGGTCTACATCATTGCAGAAAGGTTTTCCACTATGTTAGGCAAGGAGAAACTGTGCCAGCACAGAAAACATCTCCCATCGTGTTTTATATGTTGAAGAGAGCTCTACAGAAGTTTATGCACGAAGAAAAACAAAGTTGTTGAAAACACCTTCCAACCGAATATTCATGTGTTTGGAAAATAAGAAGATTGGTAAGGTACTGTTTTCTATCAGATTGCAAGCTGCGCATACTATCCCAGTGTTGTGCAGCTTCATTCTTCACCTTTCCGAAGCAGCCGCTCTCTCAGGCTCCCGGAGGCGAAGAAGCGGCTTCTTCGAGTAAAGGCAATTGCACCCGTCACAGTGCACTCCAGTGCGGCGGCTTCTGCCGAAATGTGCCCGGGACCGGTGCTTAGCTCCGGGGAGATCCGTACTTTCGTCTTTATGGACTTTTGTGGCCTACATCATTGCAGAAAGGTTTTCCACTACGTTAGGCAAAGAGAAACTGTGCCAGCACAGAAAACATCTCCCATCGTGTTTTACATTTTGAAGAGAGCTCTGCAGCAGTTTATGCACGAAGAAAAAGAAAGTTGGCCAGAACACCTTCCAACGGAATGTTCATATGTCTGGAAAAGGTAGGACAGTGGTAAGGTACTGTTTTCTATCAGTTTGCAAGCTGCGCACACTATCCCAGTGTTGTGCAGCTTCATTGTTCACCATTCCGAAGCAGCCGCACTCTCCAGCTGCCGGAGGCGAAGATGCGGCTTCTTCGAGCAAAGACGATTGCGCCGGTCACAGTGCGCTGCAGTGCGGCAGCTTCTGCCGGAATGTGCCCGGGACCGGCGCTTAGCTCCGGGGAGCTCCGTATCCTTCGTCTTTAGCGACTTTTGTGGCCTACATCATTGCTGAAAGGTTTTCCACTACGTTAGGCAAGGAGAAACTGTGCCAGCACAGAAAACATCTCCCATCGTGTTTTACATGTTGCAGAGAGCTCTGCTGAAGTTTATGAACGAAGAAAAAGAAAGTTGTTGAAAACACCTTCCAACCGAATGTTCATGTGTTTGGAAAAGGTAGGACAGTGGTAAGGTACTGCTTTCTATCAGTTTGCAAGCTGCGCACACTATCCCAGTGTTGTGCAGCTTCATTCTTCACCATTCCGAAGCAGCCGCACTCTCCAGCTGCCGGAGGCGAAGATGCGGCTTCTTCGAGCAAAGGCGATTGCGCCGGACACAGTGCGCTGCGGTGCGGCAGCTTCTGCCGGAATGTGCCCGGGACCGGCGCTTAGCTCCGGGGAGCTCCGTATCCTTCGTCTTTAGCGTCTTTTGTCGTCTACATCATTGCAGAAAGGTTTTCCACTATGTTAGGCAAGGAGAAATTGTGCCAGCAGAGAAAACATCTCCCATCGTGTTTTACATGTTCCAGAGAGCTCTACAGAGTGTGTTGCAAGACGAAAAACCAAGTTGTCCAAAACACCTTCCAAACGAATGTTCATGTGTTTGGAAAAGGTATGAAAGTGGTAAGGTACTGTTTTCTATCAGTTTGCAAGCTGTGCACACTATCCCAGTGTTGTGCAGCTTCATTCTTCACCTTTCCAAAGAAGCCGCTCTCTCCGGCTTCCGGACGCGAAGAAGCGGCTTCTTCGCGCAAAGGCAATTGTTCCGGTCACAGTGCTACGAAGTGCGGCGGCTTCTGACGAATTGTGCCAGGCACCGGGGCTATGTCCGGGACATCCGTGCCTTTTTCTTCTGGACTTCTCTGGTCAACATCATGGCAAAAATCTTTTCCAATATGTCTGGCAAGGAGAAACTGTGCCAACACAGAAAACATCTCCCATCGTGTTTTAAATGTTGCAGAGAGCTCTACAGAGTGTGTTGCAAGAAGAAAAACAAAATTGTCCAAAACACCTTCCAATCGAATGTTCATGTGTTTGGAAAAGGTAGACGACTGTAAGGTACTGTTTTCTATCAGTATGCAAGATGCGCACACTATCCCAGTGTTGTGCAGCTTCATTCTTCACCTGTCTTAGGCAGCCACTTTCTTCGGCTCCCGGAGGCGAAGAAGCGGCTTCTTCGCGCAAAGGCGATTGTACCGGTCACTGTGCACTCCATTGCGGCGGCTTCTTCTGAAATGTGCCCGGGATTGGGGCATAGCTCCGGGGATCTCCGTACTTTCGTCTTTCTGGACTTTTGTGGCCTACATCATTGCAGAAAGGTTTTCCACTATGTTAAGCAAGGAGAAACTGTGCCAGCACAGAAAACATCTCCCATCGTGTTTTACATGTTGCAGAGAGCTCTGCTGAAGTTTATGCACGAAGAAAAAGAAAGTTGTTGAAAACACCTTCCAACCGAATGTTCATGTGTTTGGAAAAGGTAGGAGAGTGGTAAGGTACTGTTTTCTATCAGTTTGCAAGCTGCGCACACTATCCCAGTGTTGTGCAGCTTCATTCTTCACCTTTCCGAAGTAGCCGCACACTCCAGCTGCCGGAGGCGAAGATGCGGCTTCTTCGAGCAAAGGCAATTGCACCCGTCACAGTGCACTCCAGTGCGGCGGCTTCTGACGAAATGTGCCCGGGACTTGCGCTTAGCTCCGGGGACCTCCGTACTTTCTTCTTTCCAGACTTTTGTGGCCTACGTCATTGCAGAAAGGTTTTCCACTATGTTAAGCAAGGAGAAACTGTGCCAGCAGAGAAAACATCTCCCATCGTGTTTTACATGTTGCAGAGAGCTCTGCAGAAGTTTATGCACGAATAAAATAAAGTTGTCCAAAACACCTTCCAACAGAATGTTCATGTGTTTGGAAAAGGTAGGAGAGTGGTAAGGTACGGTTATCTATCAGTCTGCAAGCTGCGCACACTATCCCAGTGTTTTGCAGCTTCATTCTCACCTTTCCGAAGCTACTGGTCTCTCCGGCTCCCGGAGGCGAAGAAGCGGCTTCTTCGCGCAAAGGCGATTGTACCGGTCACTGTGCACTCCAGTGCGGCGGCTACTGACGAAATGGGCCCGGGACCGGGGCATAGCTCCTGGGAGCTCTGTATGCTTCGTCTTTAGCATCATTTTTTAATCTACATCATTGCAGAAAGGTTTTCCACTATGTTAAGCAAGGAGAAACTGTGCCAGCACAGAAAACATCTCCCATCGTGTTTTACATGTTGAAGAGAGCTCTGCTGAAGTTTATGCACGAAGAAAAAGAAAGTTGTCCAAAACTCTTCCAACCGAATGTTCATGTGTTTGGAAAAGGTAGGACAGTGGTAAGCTACGGTTATCTATCAGTTTGCAAGCTGTGCACACTATCCCAGTGTTGTGCAGCTTCATTCTCACCCTTCCGAAGCTACTGGTCTCTCCGGCTCCCGGATGCGAAGAAGCGGCTTCTTCGCTCAAAGGCGATTGTACCGGTCACTGTGCACTCCAGTGCGGCGGCTTCTTCTGAAATGTGCCCGGGACCGGGGCATAGCTCCGGGGAGCTCTGTATGCTTCGTCTTTAGCATCATTTTTGGTCTACATCATTGCAGAAAGGTTTTCCACTATGTCTGGCATGGAGAAACTGTGCCAGCACAGAAAACATCTCCCATCGTGTTTTATATGTTGAAGAGAGCTCTGCTGAAGTTTATGCACGAAGAAAAAGAAAGTTGTCCAAAACACCTTCCAATCGAATGTTCATGTGTTTGGAAAAGGTAGGAGAATGGTAAGGTACTGCTTTCTATCAGTTTACAAGCTGCGCACACTATCCCAGTGTTGTGCAGCTTCATTCTTCACCATTCCGAAGCAGCCGCTCTTTTGGGCTCCCGGAGGCGAAGAAGCGGCTTCTTCGAGCAAAGGCGATTGTGCCGGTCACTGTGCTCTGCAGTGCGGCGGCTTCTGACAAAATGTGCCCGGGACCAGCACTTAGCTCCGGGGAGCTCCGTATCCTTCGTCTTTCCAGACTTTTGTGGTCTACATCATTGCAGAATGGTTTTCCACTATGTTAAGCAAGGAGAAACTGTGCCAACACGGAAAACATCGCCCATCGTGTTTTACATTTTGAAGAGAGCTCTGCAGAAGTTTATGCACGAAGAAAAAGAAAGTTGTCCAAAACACCTTCATTAAAAATGTTCATGTGTTTGGAAAAGGTAGGACAGTGGTAAGGTACTGTTTTCTATCAGATTGCAAGCTGTGCACACAATCCCAGGGTTGTGCAGCTTCATTCTTCACCTTTCCGAAGTAGCCGCTCTCTCCGGCTTCCGGAGGCGAAGAAGCGGCTTCTTCGAGCAAAGGCGATTGCGCCGGTCACAGTGCGCTGCAGTGCGGCAGCTTCTGCCGGAATGTGCCCGGGACAGGCGGTTAGCTCCGGGTACATCCATACAATCTTCTTTCTGGACTTTTGTGGTCTACATCATGCAAAAAACATTTCCCCTATGTCTGGCAAGGAGACACTGTGCCAACACAGAAAACATCTCCCTTCTTGTTTTACATGTTGCAGAGAGCTCTGCAGAAGTTTAAGCACGAAGAAAAAGAAAGTTGTGCAAAACACCTTCCAATGGCATGTTCATGTGTTTGTAAAAGGTAGGACAGTGGTAAGGTACTGTTTTCTATCAGTTTGCAAGCTGCGCACACTATCCCAGTGTTGTGCAGCTTCATTCTTCACCTTTCCGAAGCAGCCGCTCTTTTGGGCTCCCGGATGCGAAGAAGCGGCTTCTTCGAGCAAAGGCGATTGTGCCGGTCACTGTGCTCTGCAGTGCGGCGGCTTCTGACAAAATGTTCCCGGGACCAGCACTTAGCTCCGGGGAGCTCCGTATCCTTCGTCTTTCCAGACTTTTGTGGTCTACATCATTGCAGAATGGTTTTCCACTATGTTAAGCAAGGAGAAACTGTGCCAGCACGGAAAACATCGCCCATCGTGTTTTACATTTTGAAGAGAGCTCTGCAGAAGTTTATGCACGAAGAAAAAGAAAGTTGTCCAAAACACCTTCCTTAAAAATGTTCATGTGTTTGGAAAAGGTAGGAGAGTGGTAAGGTACTGCTTTGGATCTGTTTGCAAGCTGCGCACACTATCCCAGTGTTGTGCAGCTTTATTCTCACCTGTCGGAAGCAGCCACTTTCTTGGGCTCCTGGAGGCGAAGAGGCTTCTTCGCGCAAAGGCGATTGTACCGGTCACTGTGCTCTGCAGTGCGGCGGCATCTGTCGAAATATGCCCGGGACCGGCGCTTAGCTCCGGGGACCTCCGTACTTTCGTCTTTCTGGACTTTTGTGGCCTACATCATTGCAGAAAGGTTTTCCACTATGTTAGGCAAGGAGAAACTGTGCCAGCACAGAAAACATCTCCCATCGTGTTTTACATGTTGCAGAGAGCTCTGCTGAAGTTTATGAACGAAGAAAAAGAAAGTTGTTGAAAACACCTTCCAACCGAATGTTCATGTGTTTGGAAAAGGTAGGATAATGGTAAGGTACTGCTTTCTATCAGTTTACAAGCTGCGCACACTATCCCAGTGTTGTGCAGCTTCATTCTTCACCTGTCTGAAGCAGCCACTCTCTTCGGCTCCTGGAGGCGAAAAGGCTTCTTCGCGCAAAGGCGATTGTGCCGGTCACAGTGCACTCCAGTGCGGCGGCTACTGACGAAATGTGCCCGGGACCGGCGCGCTTAGTTTCGGGGAGCTCCGTACTTTGGTCTTTAGCGTCATTTTTGGTCTACATCATTGCAGAAAGGTTTTCCACTATGTTAGGCAAGGAGAAACTGTGCCAGCACAGAAAACATCTCCCATCGTGTTTTATATGTTGAAGAGAGCTCTACAGAAGTTTATGCACGAAGAAAAACAAAGTTGTTGAAAACACCTTCCAACCGAATATTCATGTGTTTGGAAAATAAGAAGATTGGTAAGGTACTGTTTTCTATCAGATTGCAAGCTGCGCATACTATCCCAGTGTTGTGCAGCTTCATTCTTCACCTTTCCGAAGCAGCCGCTCTCTCAGGCTCCCGGAGGCGAAGAAGCGGCTTCTTCGAGTAAAGGCAATTGCACCCGTCACAGTGCACTCCAGTGCGGCGGCTTCTGCCGAAATGTGCCCGGGACCGGTGCTTAGCTCCGGGGAGATCCGTACTTTCGTCTTTATGGACTTTTGTGGCCTACATCATTGCAGAAAGGTTTTCCACTACGTTAGGCAAAGAGAAACTGTGCCAGCACAGAAAACATCTCCCATCGTGTTTTACATGTTGCAGAGAGCTCTGCAGCAGTTTATGCACGAAGAAAAAGAAAGTTGGCCAGAACACCTTCCAACGGAATGTTCATATGTCTGGAAAAGGTAGGACAGTGGTAAGGTACTGCTTTCTATCAGTTTGCAAGCTGCGCACACTATCCCAGTGTTGTGCAGCTTCATTCTTCACCATTCCGAAGCAGCCGCACTCTCCAGCTGCCGGAGGCGAAGATGCGGCTTCTTCGAGCAAAGGCGATTGCGCCGGACACAGTGCGCTGCGGTGCGGCAGCTTCTGCCGGAATGTGCCCGGGACCGGCGCTTAGCTCCGGGGAGCTCCGTATCCTTCGTCTTTAGCGACTTTTGTGGCCTACATCATTGCTGAAAGGTTTTCCACTACGTTAGGCAAAGAGAAACTGTGCCAGCACAGAAAACATCTCCCATCGTGTTTTACATGTTGCAGAGAGCTCTGCTGAAGTTTATGAACGAAGAAAAAGAAAGTTGTTGAAAACACCTTCCAACCGAATGTTCATGTGTTTGGAAAAGGTAGGACAGTGGTAAGGTACTGCTTTCTATCAGTTTGCAAGCTGCGCACACTATCCCAGTGTTGTGCAGCTTCATTCTTCACCATTCCGAAGCAGCCGCACTCTCCAGCTGCCGGAGGCGAAGATGCGGCTTCTTCGAGCAAAGGCGATTGCGCCGGACACAGTGCGCTGCGGTGCGGCAGCTTCTGCCGGAATGTGCCCGGGACCGGCGCTTAGCTCCGGGGAGCTCCGTATCCTTCGTCTTTAGCGTCTTTTGTCGTCTACATCATTGCAGAAAGGTTTTCCACTATGTTAAGCAAGGAGAAACTGTGCCAGCACAGAAAACATCTCCCATCGTGTTTTATATGTTGAAGAGAGCTCTGCTGAAGTTTATGCACGAAGAAAAAGAAAGTTGTCCAAAACACCTTCCAATCGAATGTTCATGTGTTTGGAAAAGGTAGGAGAGAAGTAAGGTACTGTTTTGGATCAGTTTGCAAGCTGCGCACACTATCCCAGTGTTGTGCAGCTTCATTCTTCACCTGTCTGAAGCAGCCACTGTCTTCGGCTCCTGGAGGCGAAGAGGCTTCTTCGCGCAAAGGCGATTGTGCCGGTCACTGTGCACTCCAGTGCGCCGGCTACTGACGAGATGTGCACCGGGACCGGCGCTTAGTTTCGGGGAGATCCGTACTTTCGTCTTTAGCGTCATTTTTGGTCTACATCATTGCAGAAAGGTTTTCCACTACGTTAGGCAAGGAGAAACTCTGCCAGCACAGAAAACCTCTTCCATGGTGTTTTACATCTTGCAGAGAGGTCTGCAGAAGTTTATGAACGAAGAAAGAGAAGGTTGTTGAAAACACCTTCCAACCGAATGTTCATGTGTTTGGAAAAGGTAGGACAGTGGTAAGGTACTGCTTTCTATCAGTTTGCAAGCTGCGCACACTATCCCAGTGTTGTGCAGCTTCATTCTTCACCATTCCGAAGCAGCCGCACTCTCCAGCTGCCGGAGGCGAAGATGCGGCTTCTTCGAGCAAAGGCGATTGCGCCGGACACAGTGCGCTGCGGTGCGGCAGCTTCTGCCGGAATGTGCCCGGGACCGGCGCTTAGCTCCGGGGAGCTCCGTATCCTTCGTCTTTAGCGTCTTTTGTCGTCTACATCATTGCAGAAAGGTTTTCCACTATGTTAGGCAAGGAGAAATTGTGCCAGCACAGAAAACATCTCCCATCGTGTTTTACATGTTCCAGAGAGCTCTACAGAGTGTGTTGCAAGACGAAAAACCAAGTTGTCCAAAACACCTTCCAAACGAATGTTCATGTGTTTGGAAAAGGTAGGAAAGTGGTAAGGTACTGTTTTCTATCAGTTTGCAAGCTGTGCACACTATCCCAGTGTTGTGCAGCTTCATTCTTCACCTTTCCAAAGAAGCCGCTCTCTCCGGCTTCCGGACGCGAAGAAGCGGCTTCTTCGCGCAAAGGCAATTGTTCCGGTCACAGTGCTACGAAGTGCGGCGGCTTCTGACGAATTGTGCCAGGCACCGGGGCTATGTCCGGGACATCCGTGCCTTTTTCTTCTGGACTTCTCTGGTCAACATCATGGCAAAAATCTTTTCCAATATGTCTGGCAAGGAGAAACTGTGCCAACACAGAAAACATCTCCCATCGTGTTTTAAATGTTGCAGAGAGCTCTACAGAGTGTGTTGCAAGAAGAAAAACAAAATTGTCCAAAACACCTTCCAATCGAATGTTCATGTGTTTGGAAAAGGTAGACGACTGTAAGGTACTGTTTTCTATCAGTATGCAAGATGCGCACACTATCCCAGTGTTGTGCAGCTTCATTCTTCACCTGTCTTAGGCAGCCACTTTCTTCGGCTCCCGGAGGCGAAGAAGCGGCTTCTTCGCGCAAAGGCGATTGTACCGGTCACTGTGCACTCCATTGCGGCGGCTTCTTCTGAAATGTGCCCGGGATTGGGGCATAGCTCCGGGGATCTCCGTACTTTCGTCTTTCTGGACTTTTGTGGCCTACATCATTGCAGAAAGGTTTTCCACTATGTTAAGCAAGGAGAAACTGTGCCAGCACAGAAAACATCTCCCATCGTGTTTTACATGTTGCAGAGAGCTCTGCTGAAGTTTATGCACGAAGAAAAAGAAAGTTGTTGAAAACACCTTCCAACCGAATGTTCATGTGTTTGGAAAAGGTAGGAGAGTGGTAAGGTACTGTTTTCTATCAGTTTGCAAGCTGCGCACACTATCCCAGTGTTGTGCAGCTTCATTCTTCACCTTTCCGAAGTAGCCGCACACTCCAGCTGCCGGAGGCGAAGATGCGGCTTCTTCGAGCAAAGGCAATTGCACCCGTCACAGTGCACTCCAGTGCGGCGGCTTCTGACGAAATGTGCCCGGGACCTGCGCTTAGCTCCGGGGACCTCCGTACTTTCTTCTTTCCAGACTTTTGTGGCCTACGTCATTGCAGAAAGGTTTTCCACTATGTTAAGCAAGGAGAAACTGTGCCAGCAGAGAAAACATCTCCCATCGTGTTTTACATGTTGCAGAGAGCTCTGCAGAAGTTTATGCACGAATAAAATAAAGTTGTCCAAAACACCTTCCAACAGAATGTTCATGTGTTTGGAAAAGGTAGGAGAGTGGTAAGGTACGGTTATCTATCAGTCTGCAAGCTGCGCACACTATCCCAGTGTTTTGCAGCTTCATTCTCACCTTTCCGAAGCTACTGGTCTCTCCGGCTCCCGGAGGCGAAGAAGCGGCTTCTTCGCGCAAAGGCGATTGTACCGGTCACTGTGCACTCCAGTGCGGCGGCTACTGACGAAATGGGCCCGGGACCGGGGCATAGCTCCTGGGAGCTCTGTATGCTTCGTCTTTAGCATCATTTTTTAATCTACATCATTGCAGAAAGGTTTTCCACTATGTTAAGCAAGGAGAAACTGTGCCAGCACAGAAAACATCTCCCATCGTGTTTTACATGTTGAAGAGAACTCTATAGAAGTTTATGCACGAAGAAAAAGAAAGTTGTCCAAAACTCTTCCAACCGAATGTTCATGTGTTTGGAAAAGGTAGGACAGTGGTAAGCTACGGTTATCTATCAGTTTGCAAGCTGTGCACACTATCCCAGTGTTGTGCAGCTTCATTCTCACCCTTCCGAAGCTACTGGTCTCTCCGGCTCCCGGATGCGAAGAAGCGGCTTCTTCGCTCAAAGGCGATTGTACCGGTCACTGTGCACTCCAGTGCGGCGGCTTCTTCTGAAATGTGCCCGGGACAGGGGCATAGCTCCGGGGAGCTCTGTATGCTTCGTCTTTAGCATCATTTTTGGTCTACATCATTGCAGAAAGGTTTTCCACTATGTCTGGCATGGAGAAACTGTGCCAGCACAGAAAACATCTCCCATCGTGTTTTATATGTTGAAGAGAGCTCTGCTGAAGTTTATGCACGAAGAAAAAGAAAGTTGTCCAAAACACCTTCCAATCGAATGTTCATGTGTTTGGAAAAGGTAGGAGAATGGTAAGGTACTGCTTTCTATCAGTTTACAAGCTGCGCACACTATCCCAGTGTTGTGCAGCTTCATTCTTCACCTGTCTGAAGCAGCCACTGTCTTCGGCTCCTGGAGGCGAAGAGGCTTCTTCGCGCAAAGGCGATTGTGCCGGTCACTGTGCACTCCAGTGCGCCGGCTACTGACGAGATGTGCACCGGGACCGGCGCTTAGTTTCGGGGAGATCCGTACTTTCGTCTTTAGCGTCATTTTTGGTCTACATCATTGCAGAAAGGTTTTCCACTACGTTAGGCAAGGAGAAACTCTGCCAGCACAGAAAACATCTTCCATGGTGTTTTACATCTTGCAGAGAGCTCTGCAGAAGTTTATGCACGAAGAAAGAGAAGGTTGTTGAAAGCACCTTCCAACTGATTGGTCATGTGTTTGGAAAAGGTAGGACAGTGGTAAGGTACTGTTTTCTATCAGTTTGCAAGATGCGCACACTATCCCAGTGTTGTGCAGCTTCATTCTTCACCTGTCTGAAGCAGCCACTCTCTTCGGCTCCTGGAGGCGAAGAAGCGGCTTCTTCGCGCAAAGGCGATTGTGCCGGTCACAGTGCACTCCAGTGCGGCGGCTACTGACGAAATGTGCCCGGGACCGGCGCGCTTAGTTTCGGGGAGCCCGTACTTTCGTCTTTAGCGTCATTTTTGGTCTACATCATTGCAGAAAGGTTTTCCACTATGTTAAGCAAGGAGAAACTGTGCCAGCACAGAAAACATCTCCCATCGTGTTTTACATGTTGCAGAGAGCTCTGCTGAAGTTTATGCACGAAGAAAAAGAAAGTTGTCCAGAACACCTTCCAACGGAATGTTCATATGTTTGGAAAAGGTAGCAAAGTGGTAAGGTACTGCTTTCTATTAGATTGCAAGATGCGCACACTATCCCAGTGTTGTGCAGCTTCATTCTTCACCATTCCGAAGCAGCCGCTCTTTTGGGCTCCCGGAGGCGAAGAAGCGGCTTCTTCGAGCAAAGGCGATTGTGCCGGTCACTGTGCTCTGCAGTGCGGCGGCTTCTGACAAAATGTGCCCGGGACCAGCACTTAGCTCCGGGGAGCTCCGTATCCTTCGTCTTTCCAGACTTTTGTGGTCTACATCATTGCAGAATGGTTTTCCACTATGTTAAGCAAGGAGAAACTGTGCCAACACGGAAAACATCGCCCATCGTGTTTTACATTTTGAAGAGAGCTCTGCAGAAGTTTATGCACGAAGAAAAAGAAAGTTGTCCAAAACACCTTCATTAAAAATGTTCATGTGTTTGGAAAAGGTAGGACAGTGGTAAGGTACTGTTTTCTATCAGATTGCAAGCTGTGCACACAATCCCAGGGTTGTGCAGCTTCATTCTTCACCTTTCCGAAGTAGCCGCTCTCTCCGGCTTCCGGAGGCGAAGAAGCGGCTTCTTCGAGCAAAGGCGATTGCGCCGGTCACAGTGCGCTGCAGTGCGGCAGCTTCTGCCGGAATGTGCCCGGGACAGGCGGTTAGCTCCGGGTACATCCATACAATCTTCTTTCTGGACTTTTGTGGTCTACATCATGCAAAAAACATTTCCCCTATGTCTGGCAAGGAGACACTGTGCCAACACAGAAAACATCTCCCTTCTTGTTTTACATGTTGCAGAGAGCTCTGCAGAAGTTTAAGCACGAAGAAAAAGAAAGTTGTGCAAAACACCTTCCAATGGCATGTTCATGTGTTTGTAAAAGGTAGGACAGTGGTAAGGTACTGTTTTCTATCAGTTTGCAAGCTGCGCACACTATCCCAGTGTTGTGCAGCTTCATTCTTCACCTTTCCGAAGCAGCCGCTCTTTTGGGCTCCCGGAGGCGAAGAAGCGGCTTCTTCGAGCAAAGGCGATTGTGCCGGTCACTGTGCTCTGCAGTGCGGCGGCTTCTGACAAAATGTTCCCGGGACCAGCACTTAGCTCCGGGGAGCTCCGTATCCTTCGTCTTTCCAGACTTTTGTGGTCTACATCATTGCAGAATGGTTTTCCACTATGTTAAGCAAGGAGAAACTGTGCCAGCACGGAAAACATCGCCCATCGTGTTTTACATTTTGAAGAGAGCTCTGCAGAAGTTTATGCACGAAGAAAAAGAAAGTTGTCCAAAACACCTTCCTTAAAAATGTTCATGTGTTTGGAAAAGGTAGGAGAGTGGTAAGGTACTGCTTTGGATCTGTTTGCAAGCTGCGCACACTATCCCAGTGTTGTGCAGCTTTATTCTCACCTGTCGGAAGCAGCCACTTTCTTGGGCTCCTGGAGGCGAAGAGGCTTCTTCGCGCAAAGGCGATTGTACCGGTCACTGTGCTCTGCAGTGCGGCGGCATCTGTCGAAATATACCCGGGACCGGCGCTTAGCTCCGGGGACCTCCGTACTTTCGTCTTTCTGGACTTTTGTGGCCTACATCATTGCAGAAAGGTTTTCCACTATGTTAGGCAAGGAGAAACTGTGCCAGCACAGAAAACATCTCCCATCGTGTTTTACATGTTGCAGAGAGCTCTGCTGAAGTTTATGAACGAAGAAAAAGAAAGTTGTTGAAAACACCTTCCAACCGAATGTTCATGTGTTTGGAAAAGGTAGGAGAATGGTAAGGTACTGCTTTCTATCAGTTTACAAGCTGCGCACACTATCCCAGTGTTGTGCAGCTTCATTCTTCACCTGTCTGAAGCAGCCACTCTCTTCGGCTCCTGGAGGCGAAAAGGCTTCTTCGCGCAAAGGCGATTGTGCCGGTCACAGTGCACTCCAGTGCGGCGGCTACTGACGAAATGTGCCCGGGACCGGCGCGCTTAGTTTCGGGGAGCTCCGTACTTTGGTCTTTAGCGTCATTTTTGGTCTACATCATTGCAGAAAGGTTTTCCACTATGTTAGGCAAGGAGAAACTGTGCCAGCACAGAAAACATCTCCCATCGTGTTTTATATGTTGAAGAGAGCTCTACAGAAGTTTATGCACGAAGAAAAACAAAGTTGTTGAAAACACCTTCCAACCGAATATTCATGTGTTTGGAAAATAAGAAGATTGGTAAGGTACTGTTTTCTATCAGATTGCAAGCTGCGCATACTATCCCAGTGTTGTGCAGCTTCATTCTTCACCTTTCCGAAGCAGCCGCTCTCTCAGGCTCCCGGAGGCGAAGAAGCGGCTTCTTCGAGTAAAGGCAATTGCACGCGTCACAGTGCACTCCAGTGCGGCGGCTTCTGCCGAAATGTGCCCGGGACCGGTGCTTAGCTCCGGGGAGATCCGTACTTTCGTCTTTATGGACTTTTGTGGCCTACATCATTGCAGAAAGGTTTTCCACTACGTTAGGCAAAGAGAAACTGTGCCAGCACAGAAAACATCTCCCATCGTGTTTTACATTTTGAAGAGAGCTCTGCAGCAGTTTATGCACGAAGAAAAAGAAAGTTGGCCAGAACACCTTCCAACGGAATGTTCATATGTCTGGAAAAGGTAGGACAGTGGTAAGGTACTGCTTTCTATCAGTTTGCAAGCTGCGCACACTATCCCAGTGTTGTGCAGCTTCATTCTTCACCATTCCGAAGCAGCCGCACTCTCCAGCTGCCGGAGGCGAAGATGCGGCTTCTTCGAGCAAAGACGATTGCGCCGGTCACAGTGCGCTGCAGTGCGGCAGCTTCTGCCGGAATGTGCCCGGGACCGGCGCTTAGCTCCGGGGAGCTCCGTATCCTTCGTCTTTAGCGACTTTTGTGGCCTACATCATTGCTGAAAGGTTTTCCACTACGTTAGGCAAGGAGAAACTGTGCCAGCACAGAAAACATCTCCCATCGTGTTTTACATGTTGCAGAGAGCTCTGCTGAAGTTTATGAACGAAGAAAAAGAAAGTTGTTGAAAACACCTTCCAACCGAATGTTCATGTGTTTGGAAAAGGTAGGACAGTGGTAAGGTACTGCTTTCTATCAGTTTGCAAGCTGCGCACACTATCCCAGTGTTGTGCAGCTTCATTCTTCACCATTCCGAAGCAGCCGCACTCTCCAGCTGCCGGAGGCGAAGATGCGGCTTCTTCGAGCAAAGGCGATTGCGCCGGACACAGTGCGCTGCGGTGCGGCAGCTTCTGCCGGAATGTGCCCGGGACCGGCGCTTAGCTCCGGGGAGCTCCGTATCCTTCGTCTTTAGCGTCTTTTGTCGTCTACATCATTGCAGAAAGGTTTTCCACTATGTTAGGCAAGGAGAAATTGTGCCAGCACAGAAAACATCTCCCATCGTGTTTTACATGTTCCAGAGAGCTCTACAGAGTGTGTTGCAAGACGAAAAACCAAGTTGTCCAAAACACCTTCCAAACGAATGTTCATGTGTTTGGAAAAGGTAGGAAAGTGGTAAGGTACTGTTTTCTATCAGTTTGCAAGCTGTGCACACTATCCCAGTGTTGTGCAGCTTCATTCTTCACCTTTCCAAAGAAGCCGCTCTCTCCGGCTTCCGGACGCGAAGAAGCGGCTTCTTCGCGCAAAGGCAATTGTTCCGGTCACAGTGCTACGAAGTGCGGCGGCTTCTGACGAATTGTGCCAGGCACCGGGGCTATGTCCGGGACATCCGTGCCTTTTTCTTCTGGACTTCTCTGGTCAACATCATGGCAAAAATCTTTTCCAATATGTCTGGCAAGGAGAAACTGTGCCAACACAGAAAACATCTCCCATCGTGTTTTAAATGTTGCAGAGAGCTCTACAGAGTGTGTTGCAAGAAGAAAAACAAAATTGTCCAAAACACCTTCCAATCGAATGTTCATGTGTTTGGAAAAGGTAGACGACTGTAAGGTACTGTTTTCTATCAGTATGCAAGATGCGCACACTATCCCAGTGTTGTGCAGCTTCATTCTTCACCTGTCTTAGGCAGCCACTTTCTTCGGCTCCCGGAGGCGAAGAAGCGGCTTCTTCGCGCAAAGGCGATTGTACCGGTCACTGTGCACTCCATTGCGGCGGCTTCTTCTGAAATGTGCCCGGGATTGGGGCATAGCTCCGGGGATCTCCGTACTTTCGTCTTTCTGGACTTTTGTGGCCTACATCATTGCAGAAAGGTTTTCCACTATGTTAAGCAAGGAGAAACTGTGCCAGCACAGAAAACATCTCCCATCGTGTTTTACATGTTGCAGAGAGCTCTGCTGAAGTTTATGCACGAAGAAAAAGAAAGTTGTTGAAAACACCTTCCAACCGAATGTTCATGTGTTTGGAAAAGGTAGGAGAGTGGTAAGGTACTGTTTTCTATCAGTTTGCAAGCTGCGCACACTATCCCAGTGTTGTGCAGCTTCATTCTTCACCTTTCCGAAGTAGCCGCACACTCCAGCTGCCGGAGGCGAAGATGCGGCTTCTTCGAGCAAAGGCAATTGCACCCGTCACAGTGCACTCCAGTGCGGCGGCTTCTGACGAAATGTGCCCGGGACTTGCGCTTAGCTCCGGGGACCTCCGTACTTTCTTCTTTCCAGACTTTTGTGGCCTACGTCATTGCAGAAAGGTTTTCCACTATGTTAAGCAAGGAGAAACTGTGCCAGCAGAGAAAACATCTCCCATCGTGTTTTACATGTTGCAGAGAGCTCTGCAGAAGTTTATGCACGAATAAAATAAAGTTGTCCAAAACACCTTCCAACAGAATGTTCATGTGTTTGGAAAAGGTAGGAGAGTGGTAAGGTACGGTTATCTATCAGTCTGCAAGCTGCGCACACTATCCCAGTGTTTTGCAGCTTCATTCTCACCTTTCCGAAGCTACTGGTCTCTCCGGCTCCCGGAGGCGAAGAAGCGGCTTCTTCGCGCAAAGGCGATTGTACCGGTCACTGTGCACTCCAGTGCGGCGGCTACTGACGAAATGGGCCCGGGACCGGGGCATAGCTCCTGGGAGCTCTGTATGCTTCGTCTTTAGCATCATTTTTTAATCTACATCATTGCAGAAAGGTTTTCCACTATGTTAAGCAAGGAGAAACTGTGCCAGCACAGAAAACATCTCCCATCGTGTTTTACATGTTGAAGAGAACTCTATAGAAGTTTATGCACGAAGAAAAAGAAAGTTGTCCAAAACTCTTCCAACCGAATGTTCATGTGTTTGGAAAAGGTAGGACAGTGGTAAGCTACGGTTATCTATCAGTTTGCAAGCTGTGCACACTATCCCAGTGTTGTGCAGCTTCATTCTCACCCTTCCGAAGCTACTGGTCTCTCCGGCTCCCGGATGCGAAGAAGCGGCTTCTTCGCTCAAAGGCGATTGTACCGGTCACTGTGCACTCCAGTGCGGCGGCTTCTTCTGAAATGTGCCCGGGACCGGGGCATAGCTCCGGGGAGCTCTGTATGCTTCGTCTTTAGCATCATTTTTGGTCTACATCATTGCAGAAAGGTTTTCCACTATGTCTGGCATGGAGAAACTGTGCCAGCACAGAAAACATCTCCCATCGTGTTTTATATGTTGAAGAGAGCTCTGCTGAAGTTTATGCACGAAGAAAAAGAAAGTTGTCCAAAACACCTTCCAATCGAATGTTCATGTGTTTGGAAAAGGTAGGAGAATGGTAAGGTACTGCTTTCTATCAGTTTACAAGCTGCGCACACTATCCCAGTGTTGTGCAGCTTCATTCTTCACCTGTCGGAAGCAGCCACTGTCTTCG
Source organism: Zonotrichia albicollis (assembly GCF_047830755.1). Lineage (NCBI taxonomy): Eukaryota > Metazoa > Chordata > Aves > Passeriformes > Passerellidae > Zonotrichia > Zonotrichia albicollis. The sequence continues at coordinate 26,073,825 of NC_133860.1, forward strand.
GCTCCTGGAGGCGAAGAGGCTTCTTCGCGCAAAGGCGATTGTGCCGGTCACTGTGCACTCCAGTGCGCCGGCTACTGACGAGATGTGCACCGGGACCGGCGCTTAGTTTCGGGGAGATCCGTACTTTCGTCTTTAGCGTCATTTTTGGTCTACATCATTGCAGAAAGGTTTTCCACTACGTTAGGCAAGGAGAAACTCTGCCAGCACAGAAAACATCTTCCATGGTGTTTTACATCTTGCAGAGAGCTCTGCAGAAGTTTATGCACGAAGAAAGAGAAGGTTGTTGAAAGCACCTTCCAACTGATTGGTCATGTGTTTGTAAAAGGTAGGACAGTGGTAAGGTACTGTTTTCTATCAGTTTGCAAGATGCGCACACTATCCCAGTGTTGTGCAGCTTCATTCTTCACCTGTCTGAAGCAGCCACTCTCTTCGGCTCCTGGAGGCGAAGAAGCGGCTTCTTCGCGCAAAGGCGATTGTGCCGGTCACAGTGCACTCCAGTGCGGCGGCTACTGACGAAATGTGCCCGGGACCGGCGCGCTTAGTTTCGGGGAGCCCGTACTTTCGTCTTTAGCGTCATTTTTGGTCTACATCATTGCAGAAAGGTTTTCCACTATGTTAAGCAAGGAGAAACTGTGCCAGCACAGAAAACATCTCCCATCGTGTTTTACATGTTGCAGAGAGCTCTGCTGAAGTTTATGCACGAAGAAAAAGAAAGTTGTCCAGAACACCTTCCAACGGAATGTTCATATGTTTGGAAAAGGTAGCAAAGTGGTAAGGTACTGCTTTCTATTAGATTGCAAGATGCGCACACTATCCCAGTGTTGTGCAGCTTCATTCTTCACCTTTCCGAAGCAGCCGCTCTTTTGGGCTCCCGGAGGCGAAGAAGCGGCTTCTTCGAGCAAAGGCGATTGTGCCGGTCACTGTGCTCTGCAGTGCGGCGGCTTCTGACAAAATGTGCCCGGGACCAGCACTTAGCTCCGGGGAGCTCCGTATCCTTCGTCTTTCCAGACTTTTGTGGTCTACATCATTGCAGAATGGTTTTCCACTATGTTAAGCAAGGAGAAACTGTGCCAACACGGAAAACATCGCCCATCGTGTTTTACATTTTGAAGAGAGCTCTGCAGAAGTTTATGCACGAAGAAAAAGAAAGTTGTCCAAAACACCTTCATTAAAAATGTTCATGTGTTTGGAAAAGGTAGGACAGTGGTAAGGTACTGTTTTCTATCAGATTGCAAGCTGTGCACACAATCCCAGGGTTGTGCAGCTTCATTCTTCACCTTTCCGAAGTAGCCGCTCTCTCCGGCTTCCGGAGGCGAAGAAGCGGCTTCTTCGAGCAAAGGCGATTGCGCCGGTCACAGTGCGCTGCAGTGCGGCAGCTTCTGCCGGAATGTGCCCGGGACAGGCGGTTAGCTCCGGGTACATCCATACAATCTTCTTTCTGGACTTTTGTGGTCTACATCATGCAAAAAACATTTCCCCTATGTCTGGCAAGGAGACACTGTGCCAACACAGAAAACATCTCCCTTCTTGTTTTACATGTTGCAGAGAGCTCTGCAGAAGTTTAAGCACGAAGAAAAAGAAAGTTGTGCAAAACACCTTCCAATGGCATGTTCATGTGTTTGTAAAAGGTAGGACAGTGGTAAGGTACTGTTTTCTATCAGTTTGCAAGCTGCGCACACTATCCCAGTGTTGTGCAGCTTCATTCTTCACCTTTCGGAAGCAGCCGCTCTTTTGGGCTCCCGGAGGCGAAGAAGCGGCTTCTTCGAGCAAAGGCGATTGTGCCGGTCACTGTGCTCTGCAGTGCGGCGGCTTCTGACAAAATGTTCCCGGGACCAGCACTTAGCTCCGGGGAGCTCCGTATCCTTCGTCTTTCCAGACTTTTGTGGTCTACATCATTGCAGAATGGTTTTCCACTATGTTAAGCAAGGAGAAACTGTGCCAGCACGGAAAACATCGCCCATCGTGTTTTACATTTTGAAGAGAGCTCTGCAGAAGTTTATGCACGAAGAAAAAGAAAGTTGTCCAAAACACCTTCCTTAAAAATGTTCATGTGTTTGGAAAAGGTAGGAGAGTGGTAAGGTACTGCTTTGGATCTGTTTGCAAGCTGCGCACACTATCCCAGTGTTGTGCAGCTTTATTCTCACCTGTCGGAAGCAGCCACTTTCTTGGGCTCCTGGAGGCGAAGAGGCTTCTTCGCGCAAAGGCGATTGTACCGGTCACTGTGCTCTGCAGTGCGGCGGCATCTGTCGAAATATGCCCGGGACCGGCGCTTAGCTCCGGGGACCTCCGTACTTTCGTCTTTCTGGACTTTTGTGGCCTACATCATTGCAGAAAGGTTTTCCACTATGTTAGGCAAGGAGAAACTGTGCCAGCACAGAAAACATCTCCCATCGTGTTTTACATGTTGCAGAGAGCTCTGCTGAAGTTTATGAACGAAGAAAAAGAAAGTTGTTGAAAACACCTTCCAACCGAATGTTCATGTGTTTGGAAAAGGTAGGATAATGGTAAGGTACTGCTTTCTATCAGTTTACAAGCTGCGCACACTATCCCAGTGTTGTGCAGCTTCATTCTTCACCTGTCTGAAGCAGCCACTCTCTTCGGCTCCTGGAGGCGAAAAGGCTTCTTCGCGCAAAGGCGATTGTGCCGGTCACAGTGCACTCCAGTGCGGCGGCTACTGACGAAATGTGCCCGGGACCGGCGCGCTTAGTTTCGGGGAGCTCCGTACTTTGGTCTTTAGCGTCATTTTTGGTCTACATCATTGCAGAAAGGTTTTCCACTATGTTAGGCAAGGAGAAACTGTGCCAGCACAGAAAACATCTCCCATCGTGTTTTATATGTTGAAGAGAGCTCTACAGAAGTTTATGCACGAAGAAAAACAAAGTTGTTGAAAACACCTTCCAACCGAATATTCATGTGTTTGGAAAATAAGAAGATTGGTAAGGTACTGTTTTCTATCAGATTGCAAGCTGCGCATACTATCCCAGTGTTGTGCAGCTTCATTCTTCACCTTTCCGAAGCAGCCGCTCTCTCAGGCTCCCGGAGGCGAAGAAGCGGCTTCTTCGAGTAAAGGCAATTGCACGCGTCACAGTGCACTCCAGTGCGGCGGCTTCTGCCGAAATGTGCCCGGGACCGGTGCTTAGCTCCGGGGAGATCCGTACTTTCGTCTTTATGGACTTTTGTGGCCTACATCATTGCAGAAAGGTTTTCCACTACGTTAGGCAAAGAGAAACTGTGCCAGCACAGAAAACATCTCCCATCGTGTTTTACATTTTGAAGAGAGCTCTGCAGCAGTTTATGCACGAAGAAAAAGAAAGTTGGCCAGAACACCTTCCAACGGAATGTTCATATGTCTGGAAAAGGTAGGACAGTGGTAAGGTACTGCTTTCTATCAGTTTGCAAGCTGCGCACACTATCCCAGTGTTGTGCAGCTTCATTCTTCACCATTCCGAAGCAGCCGCACTCTCCAGCTGCCGGAGGCGAAGATGCGGCTTCTTCGAGCAAAGACGATTGCGCCGGTCACAGTGCGCTGCAGTGCGGCAGCTTCTGCCGGAATGTGCCCGGGACCGGCGCTTAGCTCCGGGGAGCTCCGTATCCTTCGTCTTTAGCGACTTTTGTGGCCTACATCATTGCTGAAAGGTTTTCCACTACGTTAGGCAAGGAGAAACTGTGCCAGCACAGAAAACATCTCCCATCGTGTTTTACATGTTGCAGAGAGCTCTGCTGAAGTTTATGAACGAAGAAAAAGAAAGTTGTTGAAAACACCTTCCAACCGAATGTTCATGTGTTTGGAAAAGGTAGGACAGTGGTAAGGTACTGCTTTCTATCAGTTTGCAAGCTGCGCACACTATCCCAGTGTTGTGCAGCTTCATTCTTCACCATTCCGAAGCAGCCGCACTCTCCAGCTGCCGGAGGCGAAGATGCGGCTTCTTCGAGCAAAGGCGATTGCGCCGGACACAGTGCGCTGCGGTGCGGCAGCTTCTGCCGGAATGTGCCCGGGACCGGCGCTTAGCTCCGGGGAGCTCCGTATCCTTCGTCTTTAGCGTCTTTTGTCGTCTACATCATTGCAGAAAGGTTTTCCACTATGTTAGGCAAGGAGAAATTGTGCCAGCAGAGAAAACATCTCCCATCGTGTTTTACATGTTCCAGAGAGCTCTACAGAGTGTGTTGCAAGACGAAAAACCAAGTTGTCCAAAACACCTTCCAAACGAATGTTCATGTGTTTGGAAAAGGTAGGAAAGTGGTAAGGTACTGTTTTCTATCAGTTTGCAAGCTGTGCACACTATCCCAGTGTTGTGCAGCTTCATTCTTCACCTTTCCAAAGAAGCCGCTCTCTCCGGCTTCCGGACGCGAAGAAGCGGCTTCTTCGCGCAAAGGCAATTGTTCCGGTCACAGTGCTACGAAGTGCGGCGGCTTCTGACGAATTGTGCCAGGCACCGGGGCTATGTCCGGGACATCCGTGCCTTTTTCTTCTGGACTTCTCTGGTCAACATCATGGCAAAAATCTTTTCCAATATGTCTGGCAAGGAGAAACTGTGCCAACACAGAAAACATCTCCCATCGTGTTTTAAATGTTGCAGAGAGCTCTACAGAGTGTGTTGCAAGAAGAAAAACAAAATTGTCCAAAACACCTTCCAATCGAATGTTCATGTGTTTGGAAAAGGTAGACGACTGTAAGGTACTGTTTTCTATCAGTATGCAAGATGCGCACACTATCCCAGTGTTGTGCAGCTTCATTCTTCACCTGTCTTAGGCAGCCACTTTCTTCGGCTCCCGGAGGCGAAGAAGCGGCTTCTTCGCGCAAAGGCGATTGTACCGGTCACTGTGCACTCCATTGCGGCGGCTTCTTCTGAAATGTGCCCGGGATTGGGGCATAGCTCCGGGGATCTCCGTACTTTCGTCTTTCTGGACTTTTGTGGCCTACATCATTGCAGAAAGGTTTTCCACTATGTTAAGCAAGGAGAAACTGTGCCAGCACAGAAAACATCTCCCATCGTGTTTTACATGTTGCAGAGAGCTCTGCTGAAGTTTATGCACGAAGAAAAAGAAAGTTGTTGAAAACACCTTCCAACCGAATGTTCATGTGTTTGGAAAAGGTAGGAGAGTGGTAAGGTACTGTTTTCTATCAGTTTGCAAGCTGCGCACACTATCCCAGTGTTGTGCAGCTTCATTCTTCACCTTTCCGAAGTAGCCGCACACTCCAGCTGCCGGAGGCGAAGATGCGGCTTCTTCGAGCAAAGGCAATTGCACCCGTCACAGTGCACTCCAGTGCGGCGGCTTCTGACGAAATGTGCCCGGGACTTGCGCTTAGCTCCGGGGACCTCCGTACTTTCTTCTTTCCAGACTTTTGTGGCCTACGTCATTGCAGAAAGGTTTTCCACTATGTTAAGCAAGGAGAAACTGTGCCAGCAGAGAAAACATCTCCCATCGTGTTTTACATGTTGCAGAGAGCTCTGCAGAAGTTTATGCACGAATAAAATAAAGTTGTCCAAAACACCTTCCAACAGAATGTTCATGTGTTTGGAAAAGGTAGGAGAGTGGTAAGGTACGGTTATCTATCAGTCTGCAAGCTGCGCACACTATCCCAGTGTTTTGCAGCTTCATTCTCACCTTTCCGAAGCTACTGGTCTCTCCGGCTCCCGGAGGCGAAGAAGCGGCTTCTTTGCGCAAAGGCGATTGTACCGGTCACTGTGCACTCCAGTGCGGCGGCTACTGACGAAATGGGCCCGGGACCGGGGCATAGCTCCTGGGAGCTCTGTATGCTTCGTCTTTAGCATCATTTTTTAATCTACATCATTGCAGAAAGGTTTTCCACTATGTTAAGCAAGGAGAAACTGTGCCAGCACAGAAAACATCTCCCATCGTGTTTTACATGTTGAAGAGAACTCTATAGAAGTTTATGCACGAAGAAAAAGAAAGTTGTCCAAAACTCTTCCAACCGAATGTTCATGTGTTTGGAAAAGGTAGGACAGTGGTAAGCTACGGTTATCTATCAGTTTGCAAGCTGTGCACACTATCCCAGTGTTGTGCAGCTTCATTCTCACCCTTCCGAAGCTACTGGTCTCTCCGGCTCCCGGATGCGAAGAAGCGGCTTCTTCGCTCAAAGGCGATTGTACCGGTCACTGTGCACTCCAGTGCGGCGGCTTCTTCTGAAATGTGCCCGGGACCGGGGCATAGCTCCGGGGAGCTCTGTATGCTTCGTCTTTAGCATCATTTTTGGTCTACATCATTGCAGAAAGGTTTTCCACTATGTCTGGCATGGAGAAACTGTGCCAGCACAGAAAACATCTCCCATCGTGTTTTATATGTTGAAGAGAGCTCTGCTGAAGTTTATGCACGAAGAAAAAGAAAGTTGTCCAAAACACCTTCCAATCGAATGTTCATGTGTTTGGAAAAGGTAGGAGAATGGTAAGGTACTGCTTTCTATCAGTTTACAAGCTGCGCACACTATCCCAGTGTTGTGCAGCTTCATTCTTCACCTGTCTGAAGCAGCCACTGTCTTCGGCTCCTGGAGGCGAAGAGGCTTCTTCGCGCAAAGGCGATTGTGCCGGTCACTGTGCACTCCAGTGCGCCGGCTACTGACGAGATGTGCACCGGGACCGGCGCTTAGTTTCGGGGAGATCCGTACTTTCGTCTTTAGCGTCATTTTTGGTCTACATCATTGCAGAAAGGTTTTCCACTACGTTAGGCAAGGAGAAACTCTGCCAGCACAGAAAACATCTTCCATGGTGTTTTACATCTTGCAGAGAGCTCTGCAGAAGTTTATGCACGAAGAAAGAGAAGGTTGTTGAAAGCACCTTCCAACTGATTGGTCATGTGTTTGGAAAAGGTAGGACAGTGGTAAGGTACTGTTTTCTATCAGTTTGCAAGATGCGCACACTATCCCAGTGTTGTGCAGCTTCATTCTTCACCTGTCTGAAGCAGCCACTCTCTTCGGCTCCTGGAGGCGAAGAAGCGGCTTCTTCGCGCAAAGGCGATTGTGCCGGTCACAGTGCACTCCAGTGCGGCGGCTACTGACGAAATGTGCCCGGGACCGGCGCGCTTAGTTTCGGGGAGCCCGTACTTTCGTCTTTAGCGTCATTTTTGGTCTACATCATTGCAGAAAGGTTTTCCACTATGTTAAGCAAGGAGAAACTGTGCCAGCACAGAAAACATCTCCCATCGTGTTTTACATGTTGCAGAGAGCTCTGCTGAAGTTTATGCACGAAGAAAAAGAAAGTTGTCCAGAACACCTTCCAACGGAATGTTCATATGTTTGGAAAAGGTAGCAAAGTGGTAAGGTACTGCTTTCTATTAGATTGCAAGATGCGCACACTATCCCAGTGTTGTGCAGCTTCATTCTTCACCATTCCGAAGCAGCCGCTCTTTTGGGCTCCCGGAGGCGAAGAAGCGGCTTCTTCGAGCAAAGGCGATTGTGCCGGTCACTGTGCTCTGCAGTGCGGCGGCTTCTGACAAAATGTGCCCGGGACCAGCACTTAGCTCCGGGGAGCTCCGTATCCTTCGTCTTTCCAGACTTTTGTGGTCTACATCATTGCAGAATGGTTTTCCACTATGTTAAGCAAGGAGAAACTGTGCCAACACGGAAAACATCGCCCATCGTGTTTTACATTTTGAAGAGAGCTCTGCAGAAGTTTATGCACGAAGAAAAAGAAAGTTGTCCAAAACACCTTCATTAAAAATGTTCATGTGTTTGGAAAAGGTAGGACAGTGGTAAGGTACTGTTTTCTATCAGATTGCAAGCTGTGCACACAATCCCAGGGTTGTGCAGCTTCATTCTTCACCTTTCAGAAGTAGCCGCTCTCTCCGGCTTCCGGAGGCGAAGAAGCGGCTTCTTCGAGCAAAGGCGATTGCGCCGGTCACAGTGCGCTGCAGTGCGGCAGCTTCTGCCGGAATGTGCCCGGGACAGGCGGTTAGCTCCGGGTACATCCATACAATCTTCTTTCTGGACTTTTGTGGTCTACATCATGCAAAAAACATTTCCCCTATGTCTGGCAAGGAGACACTGTGCCAACACAGAAAACATCTCCCTTCTTGTTTTACATGTTGCAGAGAGCTCTGCAGAAGTTTAAGCACGAAGAAAAAGAAAGTTGTGCAAAACACCTTCCAATGGCATGTTCATGTGTTTGTAAAAGGTAGGACAGTGGTAAGGTACTGTTTTCTATCAGTTTGCAAGCTGCGCACACTATCCCAGTGTTGTGCAGCTTCATTCTTCACCTTTCCGAAGCAGCCGCTCTTTTGGGCTCCCGGAGGCGAAGAAGCGGCTTCTTCGAGCAAAGGCGATTGTGCCGGTCACTGTGCTCTGCAGTGCGGCGGCTTCTGACAAAATGTTCCCGGGACCAGCACTTAGCTCCGGGGAGCTCCGTATCCTTCGTCTTTCCAGACTTTTGTGGTCTACATCATTGCAGAATGGTTTTCCACTATGTTAAGCAAGGAGAAACTGTGCCAGCACGGAAAACATCGCCCATCGTGTTTTACATTTTGAAGAGAGCTCTGCAGAAGTTTATGCACGAAGAAAAAGAAAGTTGTCCAAAACACCTTCCTTAAAAATGTTCATGTGTTTGGAAAAGGTAGGAGAGTGGTAAGGTACTGCTTTGGATCTGTTTGCAAGCTGCGCACACTATCCCAGTGTTGTGCAGCTTTATTCTCACCTGTCGGAAGCAGCCACTTTCTTGGGCTCCTGGAGGCGAAGAGGCTTCTTCGCGCAAAGGCGATTGTACCGGTCACTGTGCTCTGCAGTGCGGCGGCATCTGTCGAAATATGCCCGGGACCGGCGCTTAGCTCCGGGGACCTCCGTACTTTCGTCTTTCTGGACTTTTGTGGCCTACATCATTGCAGAAAGGTTTTCCACTATGTTAGGCAAGGAGAAACTGTGCCAGCACAGAAAACATCTCCCATCGTGTTTTACATGTTGCAGAGAGCTCTGCTGAAGTTTATGAACGAAGAAAAAGAAAGTTGTTGAAAACACCTTCCAACCGAATGTTCATGTGTTTGGAAAAGGTAGGATAATGGTAAGGTACTGCTTTCTATCAGTTTACAAGCTGCGCACACTATCCCAGTGTTGTGCAGCTTCATTCTTCACCTGTCTGAAGCAGCCACTCTCTTCGGCTCCTGGAGGCGAAAAGGCTTCTTCGCGCAAAGGCGATTGTGCCGGTCACAGTGCACTCCAGTGCGGCGGCTACTGACGAAATGTGCCCGGGACCGGCGCGCTTAGTTTCGGGGAGCTCCGTACTTTGGTCTTTAGCGTCATTTTTGGTCTACATCATTGCAGAAAGGTTTTCCACTATGTTAGGCAAGGAGAAACTGTGCCAGCACAGAAAACATCTCCCATCGTGTTTTATATGTTGAAGAGAGCTCTACAGAAGTTTATGCACGAAGAAAAACAAAGTTGTTGAAAACACCTTCCAACCGAATATTCATGTGTTTGGAAAATAAGAAGATTGGTAAGGTACTGTTTTCTATCAGATTGCAAGCTGCGCATACTATCCCAGTGTTGTGCAGCTTCATTCTTCACCTTTCCGAAGCAGCCGCTCTCTCAGGCTCCCGGAGGCGAAGAAGCGGCTTCTTCGAGTAAAGGCAATTGCACCCGTCACAGTGCACTCCAGTGCGGCGGCTTCTGCCGAAATGTGCCCGGGACCGGTGCTTAGCTCCGGGGAGATCCGTACTTTCGTCTTTATGGACTTTTGTGGCCTACATCATTGCAGAAAGGTTTTCCACTACGTTAGGCAAAGAGAAACTGTGCCAGCACAGAAAACATCTCCCATCGTGTTTTACATGTTGCAGAGAGCTCTGCAGCAGTTTATGCACGAAGAAAAAGAAAGTTGGCCAGAACACCTTCCAACGGAATGTTCATATGTCTGGAAAAGGTAGGACAGTGGTAAGGTACTGCTTTCTATCAGTTTGCAAGCTGCGCACACTATCCCAGTGTTGTGCAGCTTCATTCTTCACCATTCCGAAGCAGCCGCACTCTCCAGCTGCCGGAGGCGAAGATGCGGCTTCTTCGAGCAAAGGCGATTGCGCCGGACACAGTGCGCTGCGGTGCGGCAGCTTCTGCCGGAATGTGCCCGGGACCGGCGCTTAGCTCCGGGGAGCTCCGTATCCTTCGTCTTTAGCGACTTTTGTGGCCTACATCATTGCTGAAAGGTTTTCCACTACGTTAGGCAAAGAGAAACTGTGCCAGCACAGAAAACATCTCCCATCGTGTTTTACATGTTGCAGAGAGCTCTGCTGAAGTTTATGAACGAAGAAAAAGAAAGTTGTTGAAAACACCTTCCAACCGAATGTTCATGTGTTTGGAAAAGGTAGGACAGTGGTAAGGTACTGCTTTCTATCAGTTTGCAAGCTGCGCACACTATCCCAGTGTTGTGCAGCTTCATTGTTCACCATTCCGAAGCAGCCGCACTCTCCAGCTGCCGGAGGCGAAGATGCGGCTTCTTCGAGCAAAGGCGATTGCGCCGGACACAGTGCGCTGCGGTGCGGCAGCTTCTGCCGGAATGTGCCCGGGACCGGCGCTTAGCTCCGGGGAGCTCCGTATCCTTCGTCTTTAGCGTCTTTTGTCGTCTACATCATTGCAGAAAGGTTTTCCACTATGTTAAGCAAGGAGAAACTGTGCCAGCACAGAAAACATCTCCCATCGTGTTTTATATGTTGAAGAGAGCTCTGCTGAAGTTTATGCACGAAGAAAAAGAAAGTTGTCCAAAACACCTTCCAATCGAATGTTCATGTGTTTGGAAAAGGTAGGAGAGAAGTAAGGTACTGTTTTGGATCAGTTTGCAAGCTGCGCACACTATCCCAGTGTTGTGCAGCTTCATTCTTCACCTGTCTGAAGCAGCCACTCTCTTCGGCTCCTGGAGGCGAAGAGGCTTCTTCGCGCAAAGGCGATTGTGCCGGTCACTGTGCACTCCAGTGCGCCGGCTACTGACGAGATGTGCACCGGGACCGGCGCTTAGTTTCGGGGAGATCCGTACTTTCGTCTTTAGCGTCATTTTTGGTCTACATCATTGCAGAAAGGTTTTCCACTACGTTAGGCAAGGAGAAACTCTGCCAGCACAGAAAACCTCTTCCATGGTGTTTTACATCTTGCAGAGAGGTCTGCAGAAGTTTATGAACGAAGAAAGAGAAGGTTGTTGAAAGCACCTTCCAACTGATTGGTCATGTGTTTGGAAAAGGTAGGACAGTGGTAAGGTACTGTTTTCTATCAGTTTGCAAGCTGCGCACACTATCCCAGTGTTGTGCAGCTTCATTCTTCACCTGTCTCAAGCAGCCACTCTCTTCGGCTCCTGGAGGCGAAGAAGCGGCTTCTTCGCGCAAAGGCGATTGTGCCGGTCACAGTGCACTCCAGTGCGGCGGCTACTGACGAAATGTGCCCGGGACCGGCGCGCTTAGTTTCGGGGAGCCCGTACTTTCGTCTTTAGCGTCATTTTTGGTCTACATCATTGCAGAAAGGTTTTCCACTATGTTAAGCAAGGAGAAACTGTGCCAGCACAGAAAACATCTCCCATCGTGTTTTACATGTTGCAGAGAGCTCTGCTGAAGTTTATGCACGAAGAAAAAGAAAGTTGTCCAGAACACCTTCCAACGGAATGTTCATATGTTTGGAAAAGGTAGCAAAGTGGTAAGGTACTGTTTTCTATCAGATTGCAAGCTGTGCACACAATCCCAGGGTTGTGCAGCTTCATTCTTCACCTTTCCGAAGCAGCCGCTCTCTCCGGCTTCCGGAGGCGAAGAAGCGGCTTCTTCGAGCAAAGGCGATTGCGCCGGTCACAGTGCGCTGCAGTGCGGCAGCTTCTGCCGGAATGTGCCCGGGACAGGCGGTTAGCTCCGGGTACATCCATACAATCTTCTTTCTGGACTTTTGTGGTCTACATCATGCAAAAAACATTTCCCCTATGTCTGGCAAGGAGACACTGTGCCAACACAGAAAACATCTCCCTTCTTGTTTTACATGTTGCAGAGAGCTCTGCAGAAGTTTAAGCACGAAGAAAAAGAAAGTTGTGCAAAACACCTTCCAATGGCATGTTCATGTGTTTGGAAAAGGTAGGACAGTGGTAAGGTACTGTTTTCTATCAGTTTGCAAGCTGCGCACACTATCCCAGTGTTGTGCAGCTTCATTCTTCACCTTTCCGAAGCAGCCGCTCTTTTGGGCTCCCGGAGGCGAAGAAGCGGCTTCTTCGAGCAAAGGCGATTGTGCCGGTCACTGTGCTCTGCAGTGCGGCGGCTTCTGACAAAATGTTCCCGGGACCAGCACTTAGCTCCGGGGAGCTCCGTATCCTTCGTCTTTCCAGACTTTTGTGGTCTACATCATTGCAGAATGGTTTTCCACTATGTTAAGCAAGGAGAAACTGTGCCAGCACGGAAAACATCGCCCATCGTGTTTTACATTTTGAAGAGAGCTCTGCAGAAGTTTATGCACGAAGAAAAAGAAAGTTGTCCAAAACACCTTCCTTAAAAATGTTCATGTGTTTGGAAAAGGTAGGAGAGTGGTAAGGTACTGCTTTGGATCTGTTTGCAAGCTGCGCACACTATCCCAGTGTTGTGCAGCTTTATTCTCACCTGTCGGAAGCAGCCACTTTCTTGGGCTCCTGGAGGCGAAGAGGCTTCTTCGCGCAAAGGCGATTGTACCGGTCACTGTGCTCTGCAGTGCGGCGGCATCTGTCGAAATATGCCCGGGACCGGCGCTTAGCTCCGGGGACCTCCGTACTTTCGTCTTTCTGGACTTTTGTGGCCTACATCATTGCAGAAAGGTTTTCCACTATGTTAGGCAAGGAGAAACTGTGCCAGCACAGAAAACATCTCCCATCGTGTTTTACATGTTGCAGAGAGCTCTGCTGAAGTTTATGAACGAAGAAAAAGAAAGTTGTTGAAAACACCTTCCAACCGAATGTTCATGTGTTTGGAAAAGGTAGGATAATGGTAAGGTACTGCTTTCTATCAGTTTACAAGCTGCGCACACTATCCCAGTGTTGTGCAGCTTCATTCTTCACCTGTCTGAAGCAGCCACTCTCTTCGGCTCCTGGAGGCGAAAAGGCTTCTTCGCGCAAAGGCGATTGTGCCGGTCACAGTGCACTCCAGTGCGGCGGCTACTGACGAAATGTGCCCGGGACCGGCGCGCTTAGTTTCGGGGAGCTCCGTACTTTGGTCTTTAGCGTCATTTTTGGTCTACATCATTGCAGAAAGGTTTTCCACTATGTTAGGCAAGGAGAAACTGTGCCAGCACAGAAAACATCTCCCATCGTGTTTTATATGTTGAAGAGAGCTCTACAGAAGTTTATGCACGAAGAAAAACAAAGTTGTTGAAAACACCTTCCAACCGAATATTCATGTGTTTGGAAAATAAGAAGATTGGTAAGGTACTGTTTTCTATCAGATTGCAAGCTGCGCATACTATCCCAGTGTTGTGCAGCTTCATTCTTCACCTTTCCGAAGCAGCCGCTCTCTCAGGCTCCCGGAGGCGAAGAAGCGGCTTCTTCGAGTAAAGGCAATTGCACGCGTCACAGTGCACTCCAGTGCGGCGGCTTCTGCCGAAATGTGCCCGGGACCGGTGCTTAGCTCCGGGGAGATCCGTACTTTCGTCTTTATGGACTTTTGTGGCCTACATCATTGCAGAAAGGTTTTCCACTACGTTAGGCAAAGAGAAACTGTGCCAGCACAGAAAACATCTCCCATCGTGTTTTACATTTTGAAGAGAGCTCTGCAGCAGTTTATGCACGAAGAAAAAGAAAGTTGGCCAGAACACCTTCCAACGGAATGTTCATATGTCTGGAAAAGGTAGGACAGTGGTAAGGTACTGCTTTCTATCAGTTTGCAAGCTGCGCACACTATCCCAGTGTTGTGCAGCTTCATTCTTCACCATTCCGAAGCAGCCGCACTCTCCAGCTGCCGGAGGCGAAGATGCGGCTTCTTCGAGCAAAGACGATTGCGCCGGTCACAGTGCGCTGCAGTGCGGCAGCTTCTGCCGGAATGTGCCCGGGACCGGCGCTTAGCTCCGGGGAGCTCCGTATCCTTCGTCTTTAGCGACTTTTGTGGCCTACATCATTGCTGAAAGGTTTTCCACTACGTTAGGCAAGGAGAAACTGTGCCAGCACAGAAAACATCTCCCATCGTGTTTTACATGTTGCAGAGAGCTCTGCTGAAGTTTATGAACGAAGAAAAAGAAAGTTGTTGAAAACACCTTCCAACCGAATGTTCATGTGTTTGGAAAAGGTAGGACAGTGGTAAGGTACTGCTTTCTATCAGTTTGCAAGCTGCGCACACTATCCCAGTGTTGTGCAGCTTCATTCTTCACCATTCCGAAGCAGCCGCACTCTCCAGCTGCCGGAGGCGAAGATGCGGCTTCTTCGAGCAAAGGCGATTGCGCCGGACACAGTGCGCTGCGGTGCGGCAGCTTCTGCCGGAATGTGCCCGGGACCGGCGCTTAGCTCCGGGGAGCTCCGTATCCTTCGTCTTTAGCGTCTTTTGTCGTCTACATCATTGCAGAAAGGTTTTCCACTATGTTAGGCAAGGAGAAATTGTGCCAGCAGAGAAAACATCTCCCATCGTGTTTTACATGTTCCAGAGAGCTCTACAGAGTGTGTTGCAAGACGAAAAACCAAGTTGTCCAAAACACCTTCCAAACGAATGTTCATGTGTTTGGAAAAGGTAGGAAAGTGGTAAGGTACTGTTTTCTATCAGTTTGCAAGCTGTGCACACTATCCCAGTGTTGTGCAGCTTCATTCTTCACCTTTCCAAAGAAGCCGCTCTCTCCGGCTTCCGGACGCGAAGAAGCGGCTTCTTCGCGCAAAGGCAATTGTTCCGGTCACAGTGCTACGAAGTGCGGCGGCTTCTGACGAATTGTGCCAGGCACCGGGGCTATGTCCGGGACATCCGTGCCTTTTTCTTCTGGACTTCTCTGGTCAACATCATGGCAAAAATCTTTTCCAATATGTCTGGCAAGGAGAAACTGTGCCAACACAGAAAACATCTCCCATCGTGTTTTAAATGTTGCAGAGAGCTCTACAGAGTGTGTTGCAAGAAGAAAAACAAAATTGTCCAAAACACCTTCCAATCGAATGTTCATGTGTTTGGAAAAGGTAGACGACTGTAAGGTACTGTTTTCTATCAGTATGCAAGATGCGCACACTATCCCAGTGTTGTGCAGCTTCATTCTTCACCTGTCTTAGGCAGCCACTTTCTTCGGCTCCCGGAGGCGAAGAAGCGGCTTCTTCGCGCAAAGGCGATTGTACCGGTCACTGTGCACTCCATTGCGGCGGCTTCTTCTGAAATGTGCCCGGGATTGGGGCATAGCTCCGGGGATCTCCGTACTTTCGTCTTTCTGGACTTTTGTGGCCTACATCATTGCAGAAAGGTTTTCCACTATGTTAAGCAAGGAGAAACTGTGCCAGCACAGAAAACATCTCCCATCGTGTTTTACATGTTGCAGAGAGCTCTGCTGAAGTTTATGCACGAAGAAAAAGAAAGTTGTTGAAAACACCTTCCAACCGAATGTTCATGTGTTTGGAAAAGGTAGGAGAGTGGTAAGGTACTGTTTTCTATCAGTTTGCAAGCTGCGCACACTATCCCAGTGTTGTGCAGCTTCATTCTTCACCTTTCCGAAGTAGCCGCACACTCCAGCTGCCGGAGGCGAAGATGCGGCTTCTTCGAGCAAAGGCAATTGCACCCGTCACAGTGCACTCCAGTGCGGCGGCTTCTGACGAAATGTGCCCGGGACTTGCGCTTAGCTCCGGGGACCTCCGTACTTTCTTCTTTCCAGACTTTTGTGGCCTACGTCATTGCAGAAAGGTTTTCCACTATGTTAAGCAAGGAGAAACTGTGCCAGCAGAGAAAACATCTCCCATCGTGTTTTACATGTTGCAGAGAGCTCTGCAGAAGTTTATGCACGAATAAAATAAAGTTGTCCAAAACACCTTCCAACAGAATGTTCATGTGTTTGGAAAAGGTAGGAGAGTGGTAAGGTACGGTTATCTATCAGTCTGCAAGCTGCGCACACTATCCCAGTGTTTTGCAGCTTCATTCTCACCTTTCCGAAGCTACTGGTCTCTCCGGCTCCCGGAGGCGAAGAAGCGGCTTCTTTGCGCAAAGGCGATTGTACCGGTCACTGTGCACTCCAGTGCGGCGGCTACTGACGAAATGGGCCCGGGACCGGGGCATAGCTCCTGGGAGCTCTGTATGCTTCGTCTTTAGCATCATTTTTTAATCTACATCATTGCAGAAAGGTTTTCCACTATGTTAAGCAAGGAGAAACTGTGCCAGCACAGAAAACATCTCCCATCGTGTTTTACATGTTGAAGAGAACTCTATAGAAGTTTATGCACGAAGAAAAAGAAAGTTGTCCAAAACTCTTCCAACCGAATGTTCATGTGTTTGGAAAAGGTAGGACAGTGGTAAGCTACGGTTATCTATCAGTTTGCAAGCTGTGCACACTATCCCAGTGTTGTGCAGCTTCATTCTCACCCTTCCGAAGCTACTGGTCTCTCCGGCTCCCGGATGCGAAGAAGCGGCTTCTTCGCTCAAAGGCGATTGTACCGGTCACTGTGCACTCCAGTGCGGCGGCTTCTTCTGAAATGTGCCCGGGACCGGGGCATAGCTCCGGGGAGCTCTGTATGCTTCGTCTTTAGCATCATTTTTGGTCTACATCATTGCAGAAAGGTTTTCCACTATGTCTGGCATGGAGAAACTGTGCCAGCACAGAAAACATCTCCCATCGTGTTTTATATGTTGAAGAGAGCTCTGCTGAAGTTTATGCACGAAGAAAAAGAAAGTTGTCCAAAACACCTTCCAATCGAATGTTCATGTGTTTGGAAAAGGTAGGAGAATGGTAAGGTACTGCTTTCTATCAGTTTACAAGCTGCGCACACTATCCCAGTGTTGTGCAGCTTCATTCTTCACCTGTCTGAAGCAGCCACTGTCTTCGGCTCCTGGAGGCGAAGAGGCTTCTTCGCGCAAAGGCGATTGTGCCGGTCACTGTGCACTCCAGTGCGCCGGCTACTGACGAGATGTGCACCGGGACCGGCGCTTAGTTTCGGGGAGATCCGTACTTTCGTCTTTAGCGTCATTTTTGGTCTACATCATTGCAGAAAGGTTTTCCACTACGTTAGGCAAGGAGAAACTCTGCCAGCACAGAAAACATCTTCCATGGTGTTTTACATCTTGCAGAGAGCTCTGCAGAAGTTTATGCACGAAGAAAGAGAAGGTTGTTGAAAGCACCTTCCAACTGATTGGTCATGTGTTTGGAAAAGGTAGGACAGTGGTAAGGTACTGTTTTCTATCAGTTTGCAAGATGCGCACACTATCCCAGTGTTGTGCAGCTTCATTCTTCACCTGTCTGAAGCAGCCACTCTCTTCGGCTCCTGGAGGCGAAGAAGCGGCTTCTTCGCGCAAAGGCGATTGTGCCGGTCACAGTGCACTCCAGTGCGGCGGCTACTGACGAAATGTGCCCGGGACCGGCGCGCTTAGTTTCGGGGAGCCCGTACTTTCGTCTTTAGCGTCATTTTTGGTCTACATCATTGCAGAAAGGTTTTCCACTATGTTAAGCAAGGAGAAACTGTGCCAGCACAGAAAACATCTCCCATCGTGTTTTACATGTTGCAGAGAGCTCTGCTGAAGTTTATGCACGAAGAAAAAGAAAGTTGTCCAGAACACCTTCCAACGGAATGTTCATATGTTTGGAAAAGGTAGCAAAGTGGTAAGGTACTGCTTTCTATTAGATTGCAAGATGCGCACACTATCCCAGTGTTGTGCAGCTTCATTCTTCACCATTCCGAAGCAGCCGCTCTTTTGGGCTCCCGGAGGCGAAGAAGCGGCTTCTTCGAGCAAAGGCGATTGTGCCGGTCACTGTGCTCTGCAGTGCGGCGGCTTCTGACAAAATGTGCCCGGGACCAGCACTTAGCTCCGGGGAGCTCCGTATCCTTCGTCTTTCCAGACTTTTGTGGTCTACATCATTGCAGAATGGTTTTCCACTATGTTAAGCAAGGAGAAACTGTGCCAACACGGAAAACATCGCCCATCGTGTTTTACATTTTGAAGAGAGCTCTGCAGAAGTTTATGCACGAAGAAAAAGAAAGTTGTCCAAAACACCTTCATTAAAAATGTTCATGTGTTTGGAAAAGGTAGGACAGTGGTAAGGTACTGTTTTCTATCAGATTGCAAGCTGTGCACACAATCCCAGGGTTGTGCAGCTTCATTCTTCACCTTTCAGAAGTAGCCGCTCTCTCCGGCTTCCGGAGGCGAAGAAGCGGCTTCTTCGAGCAAAGGCGATTGCGCCGGTCACAGTGCGCTGCAGTGCGGCAGCTTCTGCCGGAATGTGCCCGGGACAGGCGGTTAGCTCCGGGTACATCCATACAATCTTCTTTCTGGACTTTTGTGGTCTACATCATGCAAAAAACATTTCCCCTATGTCTGGCAAGGAGACACTGTGCCAACACAGAAAACATCTCCCTTCTTGTTTTACATGTTGCAGAGAGCTCTGCAGAAGTTTAAGCACGAAGAAAAAGAAAGTTGTGCAAAACACCTTCCAATGGCATGTTCATGTGTTTGTAAAAGGTAGGACAGTGGTAAGGTACTGTTTTCTATCAGTTTGCAAGCTGCGCACACTATCCCAGTGTTGTGCAGCTTCATTCTTCACCTTTCCGAAGCAGCCGCTCTTTTGGGCTCCCGGAGGCGAAGAAGCGGCTTCTTCGAGCAAAGGCGATTGTGCCGGTCACTGTGCTCTGCAGTGCGGCGGCTTCTGACAAAATGTTCCCGGGACCAGCACTTAGCTCCGGGGAGCTCCGTATCCTTCGTCTTTCCAGACTTTTGTGGTCTACATCATTGCAGAATGGTTTTCCACTATGTTAAGCAAGGAGAAACTGTGCCAGCACGGAAAACATCGCCCATCGTGTTTTACATTTTGAAGAGAGCTCTGCAGAAGTTTATGCACGAAGAAAAAGAAAGTTGTCCAAAACACCTTCCTTAAAAATGTTCATGTGTTTGGAAAAGGTAGGAGAGTGGTAAGGTACTGCTTTGGATCTGTTTGCAAGCTGCGCACACTATCCCAGTGTTGTGCAGCTTTATTCTCACCTGTCGGAAGCAGCCACTTTCTTGGGCTCCTGGAGGCGAAGAGGCTTCTTCGCGCAAAGGCGATTGTACCGGTCACTGTGCTCTGCAGTGCGGCGGCATCTGTCGAAATATGCCCGGGACCGGCGCTTAGCTCCGGGGACCTCCGTACTTTCGTCTTTCTGGACTTTTGTGGCCTACATCATTGCAGAAAGGTTTTCCACTATGTTAGGCAAGGAGAAACTGTGCCAGCACAGAAAACATCTCCCATCGTGTTTTACATGTTGCAGAGAGCTCTGCTGAAGTTTATGAACGAAGAAAAAGAAAGTTGTTGAAAACACCTTCCAACCGAATGTTCATGTGTTTGGAAAAGGTAGGATAATGGTAAGGTACTGCTTTCTATCAGTTTACAAGCTGCGCACACTATCCCAGTGTTGTGCAGCTTCATTCTTCACCTGTCTGAAGCAGCCACTCTCTTCGGCTCCTGGAGGCGAAAAGGCTTCTTCGCGCAAAGGCGATTGTGCCGGTCACAGTGCACTCCAGTGCGGCGGCTACTGACGAAATGTGCCCGGGACCGGCGCGCTTAGTTTCGGGGAGCTCCGTACTTTGGTCTTTAGCGTCATTTTTGGTCTACATCATTGCAGAAAGGTTTTCCACTATGTTAGGCAAGGAGAAACTGTGCCAGCACAGAAAACATCTCCCATCGTGTTTTATATGTTGAAGAGAGCTCTACAGAAGTTTATGCACGAAGAAAAACAAAGTTGTTGAAAACACCTTCCAACCGAATATTCATGTGTTTGGAAAATAAGAAGATTGGTAAGGTACTGTTTTCTATCAGATTGCAAGCTGCGCATACTATCCCAGTGTTGTGCAGCTTCATTCTTCACCTTTCCGAAGCAGCCGCTCTCTCAGGCTCCCGGAGGCGAAGAAGCGGCTTCTTCGAGTAAAGGCAATTGCACCCGTCACAGTGCACTCCAGTGCGGCGGCTTCTGCCGAAATGTGCCCGGGACCGGTGCTTAGCTCCGGGGAGATCCGTACTTTCGTCTTTATGGACTTTTGTGGCCTACATCATTGCAGAAAGGTTTTCCACTACGTTAGGCAAAGAGAAACTGTGCCAGCACAGAAAACATCTCCCATCGTGTTTTACATGTTGCAGAGAGCTCTGCAGCAGTTTATGCACGAAGAAAAAGAAAGTTGGCCAGAACACCTTCCAACGGAATGTTCATATGTCTGGAAAAGGTAGGACAGTGGTAAGGTACTGCTTTCTATCAGTTTGCAAGCTGCGCACACTATCCCAGTGTTGTGCAGCTTCATTCTTCACCATTCCGAAGCAGCCGCACTCTCCAGCTGCCGGAGGCGAAGATGCGGCTTCTTCGAGCAAAGGCGATTGCGCCGGACACAGTGCGCTGCGGTGCGGCAGCTTCTGCCGGAATGTGCCCGGGACCGGCGCTTAGCTCCGGGGAGCTCCGTATCCTTCGTCTTTAGCGACTTTTGTGGCCTACATCATTGCTGAAAGGTTTTCCACTACGTTAGGCAAAGAGAAACTGTGCCAGCACAGAAAACATCTCCCATCGTGTTTTACATGTTGCAGAGAGCTCTGCTGAAGTTTATGAACGAAGAAAAAGAAAGTTGTTGAAAACACCTTCCAACCGAATGTTCATGTGTTTGGAAAAGGTAGGACAGTGGTAAGGTACTGCTTTCTATCAGTTTGCAAGCTGCGCACACTATCCCAGTGTTGTGCAGCTTCATTGTTCACCATTCCGAAGCAGCCGCACTCTCCAGCTGCCGGAGGCGAAGATGCGGCTTCTTCGAGCAAAGGCGATTGCGCCGGACACAGTGCGCTGCGGTGCGGCAGCTTCTGCCGGAATGTGCCCGGGACCGGCGCTTAGCTCCGGGGAGCTCCGTATCCTTCGTCTTTAGCGTCTTTTGTCGTCTACATCATTGCAGAAAGGTTTTCCACTATGTTAAGCAAGGAGAAACTGTGCCAGCACAGAAAACATCTCCCATCGTGTTTTATATGTTGAAGAGAGCTCTGCTGAAGTTTATGCACGAAGAAAAAGAAAGTTGTCCAAAACACCTTCCAATCGAATGTTCATGTGTTTGGAAAAGGTAGGAGAGAAGTAAGGTACTGTTTTGGATCAGTTTGCAAGCTGCGCACACTATCCCAGTGTTGTGCAGCTTCATTCTTCACCTGTCTGAAGCAGCCACTCTCTTCGGCTCCTGGAGGCGAAGAGGCTTCTTCGCGCAAAGGCGATTGTGCCGGTCACTGTGCACTCCAGTGCGCCGGCTACTGACGAGATGTGCACCGGGACCGGCGCTTAGTTTCGGGGAGATCCGTACTTTCGTCTTTAGCGTCATTTTTGGTCTACATCATTGCAGAAAGGTTTTCCACTACGTTAGGCAAGGAGAAACTCTGCCAGCACAGAAAACCTCTTCCATGGTGTTTTACATCTTGCAGAGAGGTCTGCAGAAGTTTATGAACGAAGAAAGAGAAGGTTGTTGAAAGCACCTTCCAACTGATTGGTCATGTGTTTGGAAAAGGTAGGACAGTGGTAAGGTACTGTTTTCTATCAGTTTGCAAGCTGCGCACACTATCCCAGTGTTGTGCAGCTTCATTCTTCACCTGTCTCAAGCAGCCACTCTCTTCGGCTCCTGGAGGCGAAGAAGCGGCTTCTTCGCGCAAAGGCGATTGTGCCGGTCACAGTGCACTCCAGTGCGGCGGCTACTGACGAAATGTGCCCGGGACCGGCGCGCTTAGTTTCGGGGAGCCCGTACTTTCGTCTTTAGCGTCATTTTTGGTCTACATCATTGCAGAAAGGTTTTCCACTATGTTAAGCAAGGAGAAACTGTGCCAGCACAGAAAACATCTCCCATCGTGTTTTACATGTTGCAGAGAGCTCTGCTGAAGTTTATGCACGAAGAAAAAGAAAGTTGTCCAGAACACCTTCCAACGGAATGTTCATATGTTTGGAAAAGGTAGCAAAGTGGTAAGGTACTGTTTTCTATCAGATTGCAAGCTGTGCACACAATCCCAGGGTTGTGCAGCTTCATTCTTCACCTTTCCGAAGCAGCCGCTCTCTCCGGCTTCCGGAGGCGAAGAAGCGGCTTCTTCGAGCAAAGGCGATTGCGCCGGTCACAGTGCGCTGCAGTGCGGCAGCTTCTGCCGGAATGTGCCCGGGACAGGCGGTTAGCTCCGGGTACATCCATACAATCTTCTTTCTGGACTTTTGTGGTCTACATCATGCAAAAAACATTTCCCCTATGTCTGGCAAGGAGACACTGTGCCAACACAGAAAACATCTCCCTTCTTGTTTTACATGTTGCAGAGAGCTCTGCAGAAGTTTAAGCACGAAGAAAAAGAAAGTTGTGCAAAACACCTTCCAATGGCATGTTCATGTGTTTGGAAAAGGTAGGACAGTGGTAAGGTACTGTTTTCTATCAGTTTGCAAGCTGCGCACACTATCCCAGTGTTGTGCAGCTTCATTCTTCACCTTTCCGAAGCAGCCGCTCTTTTGGGCTCCCGGAGGCGAAGAAGCGGCTTCTTCGAGCAAAGGCGATTGTGCCGGTCACTGTGCTCTGCAGTGCGGCGGCTTCTGACAAAATGTTCCCGGGACCAGCACTTAGCTCCGGGGAGCTCCGTATCCTTCGTCTTTCCAGACTTTTGTGGTCTACATCATTGCAGAATGGTTTTCCACTATGTTAAGCAAGGAGAAACTGTGCCAGCACGGAAAACATCGCCCATCGTGTTTTACATTTTGAAGAGAGCTCTGCAGAAGTTTATGCACGAAGAAAAAGAAAGTTGTCCAAAACACCTTCCTTAAAAATGTTCATGTGTTTGGAAAAGGTAGGAGAGTGGTAAGGTACTGCTTTGGATCTGTTTGCAAGCTGCGCACACTATCCCAGTGTTGTGCAGCTTTATTCTCACCTGTCGGAAGCAGCCACTTTCTTGGGCTCCTGGAGGCGAAGAGGCTTCTTCGCGCAAAGGCGATTGTACCGGTCACTGTGCTCTGCAGTGCGGCGGCATCTGTCGAAATATGCCCGGGACCGGCGCTTAGCTCCGGGGACCTCCGTACTTTCGTCTTTCTGGACTTTTGTGGCCTACATCATTGCAGAAAGGTTTTCCACTATGTTAGGCAAGGAGAAACTGTGCCAGCACAGAAAACATCTCCCATCGTGTTTTACATGTTGCAGAGAGCTCTGCTGAAGTTTATGAACGAAGAAAAAGAAAGTTGTTGAAAACACCTTCCAACCGAATGTTCATGTGTTTGGAAAAGGTAGGATAATGGTAAGGTACTGCTTTCTATCAGTTTACAAGCTGCGCACACTATCCCAGTGTTGTGCAGCTTCATTCTTCACCTGTCTGAAGCAGCCACTCTCTTCGGCTCCTGGAGGCGAAAAGGCTTCTTCGCGCAAAGGCGATTGTGCCGGTCACAGTGCACTCCAGTGCGGCGGCTACTGACGAAATGTGCCCGGGACCGGCGCGCTTAGTTTCGGGGAGCTCCGTACTTTGGTCTTTAGCGTCATTTTTGGTCTACATCATTGCAGAAAGGTTTTCCACTATGTTAGGCAAGGAGAAACTGTGCCAGCACAGAAAACATCTCCCATCGTGTTTTATATGTTGAAGAGAGCTCTACAGAAGTTTATGCACGAAGAAAAACAAAGTTGTTGAAAACACCTTCCAACCGAATATTCATGTGTTTGGAAAATAAGAAGATTGGTAAGGTACTGTTTTCTATCAGATTGCAAGCTGCGCATACTATCCCAGTGTTGTGCAGCTTCATTCTTCACCTTTCCGAAGCAGCCGCTCTCTCAGGCTCCCGGAGGCGAAGAAGCGGCTTCTTCGAGTAAAGGCAATTGCACCCGTCACAGTGCACTCCAGTGCGGCGGCTTCTGCCGAAATGTGCCCGGGACCGGTGCTTAGCTCCGGGGAGATCCGTACTTTCGTCTTTATGGACTTTTGTGGCCTACATCATTGCAGAAAGGTTTTCCACTACGTTAGGCAAAGAGAAACTGTGCCAGCACAGAAAACATCTCCCATCGTGTTTTACATTTTGAAGAGAGCTCTGCAGCAGTTTATGCACGAAGAAAAAGAAAGTTGGCCAGAACACCTTCCAACGGAATGTTCATATGTCTGGAAAAGGTAGGACAGTGGTAAGGTACTGCTTTCTATCAGTTTGCAAGCTGCGCACACTATCCCAGTGTTGTGCAGCTTCATTGTTCACCATTCCGAAGCAGCCGCACTCTCCAGCTGCCGGAGGCGAAGATGCGGCTTCTTCGAGCAAAGACGATTGCGCCGGTCACAGTGCGCTGCAGTGCGGCAGCTTCTGCCGGAATGTGCCCGGGACCGGCGCTTAGCTCCGGGGAGCTCCGTATCCTTCGTCTTTAGCGACTTTTGTGGCCTACATCATTGCTGAAAGGTTTTCCACTACGTTAGGCAAGGAGAAACTGTGCCAGCACAGAAAACATCTCCCATCGTGTTTTACATGTTGCAGAGAGCTCTGCTGAAGTTTATGAACGAAGAAAAAGAAAGTTGTTGAAAACACCTTCCAACCGAATGTTCATGTGTTTGGAAAAGGTAGGACAGTGGTAAGGTACTGCTTTCTATCAGTTTGCAAGCTGCGCACACTATCCCAGTGTTGTGCAGCTTCATTCTTCACCATTCCGAAGCAGCCGCACTCTCCAGCTGCCGGAGGCGAAGATGCGGCTTCTTCGAGCAAAGGCGATTGCGCCGGACACAGTGCGCTGCGGTGCGGCAGCTTCTGCCGGAATGTGCCCGGGACCGGCGCTTAGCTCCGGGGAGCTCCGTATCCTTCGTCTTTAGCGTCTTTTGTCGTCTACATCATTGCAGAAAGGTTTTCCACTATGTTAGGCAAGGAGAAATTGTGCCAGCAGAGAAAACATCTCCCATCGTGTTTTACATGTTCCAGAGAGCTCTACAGAGTGTGTTGCAAGACGAAAAACCAAGTTGTCCAAAACACCTTCCAAACGAATGTTCATGTGTTTGGAAAAGGTAGGAAAGTGGTAAGGTACTGTTTTCTATCAGTTTGCAAGCTGTGCACACTATCCCAGTGTTGTGCAGCTTCATTCTTCACCTTTCCAAAGAAGCCGCTCTCTCCGGCTTCCGGACGCGAAGAAGCGGCTTCTTCGCGCAAAGGCAATTGTTCCGGTCACAGTGCTACGAAGTGCGGCGGCTTCTGACGAATTGTGCCAGGCACCGGGGCTATGTCCGGGACATCCGTGCCTTTTTCTTCTGGACTTCTCTGGTCAACATCATGGCAAAAATCTTTTCCAATATGTCTGGCAAGGAGAAACTGTGCCAACACAGAAAACATCTCCCATCGTGTTTTAAATGTTGCAGAGAGCTCTACAGAGTGTGTTGCAAGAAGAAAAACAAAATTGTCCAAAACACCTTCCAATCGAATGTTCATGTGTTTGGAAAAGGTAGACGACTGTAAGGTACTGTTTTCTATCAGTATGCAAGATGCGCACACTATCCCAGTGTTGTGCAGCTTCATTCTTCACCTGTCTTAGGCAGCCACTTTCTTCGGCTCCCGGAGGCGAAGAAGCGGCTTCTTCGCGCAAAGGCGATTGTACCGGTCACTGTGCACTCCATTGCGGCGGCTTCTTCTGAAATGTGCCCGGGATTGGGGCATAGCTCCGGGGATCTCCGTACTTTCGTCTTTCTGGACTTTTGTGGCCTACATCATTGCAGAAAGGTTTTCCACTATGTTAAGCAAGGAGAAACTGTGCCAGCACAGAAAACATCTCCCATCGTGTTTTACATGTTGCAGAGAGCTCTGCTGAAGTTTATGCACGAAGAAAAAGAAAGTTGTTGAAAACACCTTCCAACCGAATGTTCATGTGTTTGGAAAAGGTAGGAGAGTGGTAAGGTACTGTTTTCTATCAGTTTGCAAGCTGCGCACACTATCCCAGTGTTGTGCAGCTTCATTCTTCACCTTTCCGAAGTAGCCGCACACTCCAGCTGCCGGAGGCGAAGATGCGGCTTCTTCGAGCAAAGGCAATTGCACCCGTCACAGTGCACTCCAGTGCGGCGGCTTCTGACGAAATGTGCCCGGGACCTGCGCTTAGCTCCGGGGACCTCCGTACTTTCTTCTTTCCAGACTTTTGTGGCCTACGTCATTGCAGAAAGGTTTTCCACTATGTTAAGCAAGGAGAAACTGTGCCAGCAGAGAAAACATCTCCCATCGTGTTTTACATGTTGCAGAGAGCTCTGCAGAAGTTTATGCACGAATAAAATAAAGTTGTCCAAAACACCTTCCAACAGAATGTTCATGTGTTTGGAAAAGGTAGGAGAGTGGTAAGGTACGGTTATCTATCAGTCTGCAAGCTGCGCACACTATCCCAGTGTTTTGCAGCTTCATTCTCACCTTTCCGAAGCTACTGGTCTCTCCGGCTCCCGGAGGCGAAGAAGCGGCTTCTTCGCGCAAAGGCGATTGTACCGGTCACTGTGCACTCCAGTGCGGCGGCTACTGACGAAATGGGCCCGGGACCGGGGCATAGCTCCTGGGAGCTCTGTATGCTTCGTCTTTAGCATCATTTTTTAATCTACATCATTGCAGAAAGGTTTTCCACTATGTTAAGCAAGGAGAAACTGTGCCAGCACAGAAAACATCTCCCATCGTGTTTTACATGTTGAAGAGAACTCTATAGAAGTTTATGCACGAAGAAAAAGAAAGTTGTCCAAAACTCTTCCAACCGAATGTTCATGTGTTTGGAAAAGGTAGGACAGTGGTAAGCTACGGTTATCTATCAGTTTGCAAGCTGTGCACACTATCCCAGTGTTGTGCAGCTTCATTCTCACCCTTCCGAAGCTACTGGTCTCTCCGGCTCCCGGATGCGAAGAAGCGGCTTCTTCGCTCAAAGGCGATTGTACCGGTCACTGTGCACTCCAGTGCGGCGGCTTCTTCTGAAATGTGCCCGGGACCGGGGCATAGCTCCGGGGAGCTCTGTATGCTTCGTCTTTAGCATCATTTTTGGTCTACATCATTGCAGAAAGGTTTTCCACTATGTCTGGCATGGAGAAACTGTGCCAGCACAGAAAACATCTCCCATCGTGTTTTATATGTTGAAGAGAGCTCTGCTGAAGTTTATGCACGAAGAAAAAGAAAGTTGTCCAAAACACCTTCCAATCGAATGTTCATGTGTTTGGAAAAGGTAGGAGAATGGTAAGGTACTGCTTTCTATCAGTTTACAAGCTGCGCACACTATCCCAGTGTTGTGCAGCTTCATTCTTCACCTGTCTGAAGCAGCCACTGTCTTCGGCTCCTGGAGGCGAAGAGGCTTCTTCGCGCAAAGGCGATTGTGCCGGTCACTGTGCACTCCAGTGCGCCGGCTACTGACGAGATGTGCACCGGGACCGGCGCTTAGTTTCGGGGAGATCCGTACTTTCGTCTTTAGCGTCATTTTTGGTCTACATCATTGCAGAAAGGTTTTCCACTACGTTAGGCAAGGAGAAACTCTGCCAGCACAGAAAACATCTTCCATGGTGTTTTACATCTTGCAGAGAGCTCTGCAGAAGTTTATGCACGAAGAAAGAGAAGGTTGTTGAAAGCACCTTCCAACTGATTGGTCATGTGTTTGGAAAAGGTAGGACAGTGGTAAGGTACTGTTTTCTATCAGTTTGCAAGATGCGCACACTATCCCAGTGTTGTGCAGCTTCATTCTTCACCTGTCTGAAGCAGCCACTCTCTTCGGCTCCTGGAGGCGAAGAAGCGGCTTCTTCGCGCAAAGGCGATTGTGCCGGTCACAGTGCACTCCAGTGCGGCGGCTACTGACGAAATGTGCCCGGGACCGGCGCGCTTAGTTTCGGGGAGCCCGTACTTTCGTCTTTAGCGTCATTTTTGGTCTACATCATTGCAGAAAGGTTTTCCACTATGTTAAGCAAGGAGAAACTGTGCCAGCACAGAAAACATCTCCCATCGTGTTTTACATGTTGCAGAGAGCTCTGCTGAAGTTTATGCACGAAGAAAAAGAAAGTTGTCCAGAACACCTTCCAACGGAATGTTCATATGTTTGGAAAAGGTAGCAAAGTGGTAAGGTACTGCTTTCTATTAGATTGCAAGATGCGCACACTATCCCAGTGTTGTGCAGCTTCATTCTTCACCATTCCGAAGCAGCCGCTCTTTTGGGCTCCCGGAGGCGAAGAAGCGGCTTCTTCGAGCAAAGGCGATTGTGCCGGTCACTGTGCTCTGCAGTGCGGCGGCTTCTGACAAAATGTGCCCGGGACCAGCACTTAGCTCCGGAGAGCTCCGTATCCTTCGTCTTTCCAGACTTTTGTGGTCTACATCATTGCAGAATGGTTTTCCACTATGTTAAGCAAGGAGAAACTGTGCCAACACGGAAAACATCGCCCATCGTGTTTTACATTTTGAAGAGAGCTCTGCAGAAGTTTATGCACGAAGAAAAAGAAAGTTGTCCAAAACACCTTCATTAAAAATGTTCATGTGTTTGGAAAAGGTAGGACAGTGGTAAGGTACTGTTTTCTATCAGTTTGCAAGCTGTGCACACAATCCCAGGGTTGTGCAGCTTCATTCTTCACCTTTCCGAAGTAGCCGCTCTCTCCGGCTTCCGGAGGCGAAGAAGCGGCTTCTTCGAGCAAAGGCGATTGCGCCGGTCACAGTGCGCTGCAGTGCGGCAGCTTCTGCCGGAATGTGCCCGGGACAGGCGGTTAGCTCCGGGTACATCCATACAATCTTCTTTCTGGACTTTTGTGGTCTACATCATGCAAAAAACATTTCCCCTATGTCTGGCAAGGAGACACTGTGCCAACACAGAAAACATCTCCCTTCTTGTTTTACATGTTGCAGAGAGCTCTGCAGAAGTTTAAGCACGAAGAAAAAGAAAGTTGTGCAAAACACCTTCCAATGGCATGTTCATGTGTTTGTAAAAGGTAGGACAGTGGTAAGGTACTGTTTTCTATCAGTTTGCAAGCTGCGCACACTATCCCAGTGTTGTGCAGCTTCATTCTTCACCTTTCCGAAGCAGCCGCTCTTTTGGGCTCCCGGAGGCGAAGAAGCGGCTTCTTCGAGCAAAGGCGATTGTGCCGGTCACTGTGCTCTGCAGTGCGGCGGCTTCTGACAAAATGTTCCCGGGACCAGCACTTAGCTCCGGGGAGCTCCGTATCCTTCGTCTTTCCAGACTTTTGTGGTCTACATCATTGCAGAATGGTTTTCCACTATGTTAAGCAAGGAGAAACTGTGCCAGCACGGAAAACATCGCCCATCGTGTTTTACATTTTGAAGAGAGCTCTGCAGAAGTTTATGCACGAAGAAAAAGAAAGTTGTCCAAAACACCTTCCTTAAAAATGTTCATGTGTTTGGAAAAGGTAGGAGAGTGGTAAGGTACTGCTTTGGATCTGTTTGCAAGCTGCGCACACTATCCCAGTGTTGTGCAGCTTTATTCTCACCTGTCGGAAGCAGCCACTTTCTTGGGCTCCTGGAGGCGAAGAGGCTTCTTCGCGCAAAGGCGATTGTACCGGTCACTGTGCTCTGCAGTGCGGCGGCATCTGTCGAAATATGCCCGGGACCGGCGCTTAGCTCCGGGGACCTCCGTACTTTCGTCTTTCTGGACTTTTGTGGCCTACATCATTGCAGAAAGGTTTTCCACTATGTTAGGCAAGGAGAAACTGTGCCAGCACAGAAAACATCTCCCATCGTGTTTTACATGTTGCAGAGAGCTCTGCTGAAGTTTATGAACGAAGAAAAAGAAAGTTGTTGAAAACACCTTCCAACCGAATGTTCATGTGTTTGGAAAAGGTAGGAGAATGGTAAGGTACTGCTTTCTATCAGTTTACAAGCTGCGCACACTATCCCAGTGTTGTGCAGCTTCATTCTTCACCTGTCTGAAGCAGCCACTCTCTTCGGCTCCTGGAGGCGAAAAGGCTTCTTCGCGCAAAGGCGATTGTGCCGGTCACAGTGCACTCCAGTGCGGCGGCTACTGACGAAATGTGCCCGGGACCGGCGCGCTTAGTTTCGGGGAGCTCCGTACTTTGGTCTTTAGCGTCATTTTTGGTCTACATCATTGCAGAAAGGTTTTCCACTATGTTAGGCAAGGAGAAACTGTGCCAGCACAGAAAACATCTCCCATCGTGTTTTATATGTTGAAGAGAGCTCTACAGAAGTTTATGCACGAAGAAAAACAAAGTTGTTGAAAACACCTTCCAACCGAATATTCATGTGTTTGGAAAATAAGAAGATTGGTAAGGTACTGTTTTCTATCAGATTGCAAGCTGCGCATACTATCCCAGTGTTGTGCAGCTTCATTCTTCACCTTTCCGAAGCAGCCGCTCTCTCAGGCTCCCGGAGGCGAAGAAGCGGCTTCTTCGAGTAAAGGCAATTGCACCCGTCACAGTGCACTCCAGTGCGGCGGCTTCTGCCGAAATGTGCCCGGGACCGGTGCTTAGCTCCGGGGAGATCCGTACTTTCGTCTTTATGGACTTTTGTGGCCTACATCATTGCAGAAAGGTTTTCCACTACGTTAGGCAAAGAGAAACTGTGCCAGCACAGAAAACATCTCCCATCGTGTTTTACATGTTGCAGAGAGCTCTGCAGCAGTTTATGCACGAAGAAAAAGAAAGTTGGCCAGAACACCTTCCAACGGAATGTTCATATGTCTGGAAAAGGTAGGACAGTGGTAAGGTACTGCTTTCTATCAGTTTGCAAGCTGCGCACACTATCCCAGTGTTGTGCAGCTTCATTGTTCACCATTCCGAAGCAGCCGCACTCTCCAGCTGCCGGAGGCGAAGATGCGGCTTCTTCGAGCAAAGGCGATTGCGCCGGACACAGTGCGCTGCGGTGCGGCAGCTTCTGCCGGAATGTGCCCGGGACCGGCGCTTAGCTCCGGGGAGCTCCGTATCCTTCGTCTTTAGCGACTTTTGTGGCCTACATCATTGCAGAAAGGTTTTCCACTATGTTAAGCAAAGAGAAACTGTGCCAGCACAGAAAACATCTCCCATCGTGTTTTACATGTTGCAGAGAGCTCTGCTGAAGTTTATGAACGAAGAAAAAGAAAGTTGTTGAAAACACCTTCCAACCGAATGTTCATGTGTTTGGAAAAGGTAGGACAGTGGTAAGGTACTGCTTTCTATCAGTTTGCAAGCTGCGCACACTATCCCAGTGTTGTGCAGCTTCATTCTTCACCATTCCGAAGCAGCCGCACTCTCCAGCTGCCGGAGGCGAAGATGCGGCTTCTTCGAGCAAAGGCGATTGCGCCGGACACAGTGCGCTGCGGTGCGGCAGCTTCTGCCGGAATGTGCCCGGGACCGGCGCTTAGCTCCGGGGAGCTCCGTATCCTTCGTCTTTAGCGTCTTTTGTCGTCTACATCATTGCAGAAAGGTTTTCCACTATGTTAAGCAAGGAGAAACTGTGCCAGCACAGAAAACATCTCCCATCGTGTTTTATATGTTGAAGAGAGCTCTGCTGAAGTTTATGCACGAAGAAAAAGAAAGTTGTCCAAAACACCTTCCAATCGAATGTTCATGTGTTTGGAAAATGTAGGAGAGAAGTAAGGTACTGTTTTGGATCAGTTTGCAAGCTGCGCACACTATCCCAGTGTTGTGCAGCTTCATTCTTCACCTGTCTGAAGCAGCCACTCTCTTCGGCTCCTGGAGGCGAAGAGGCTTCTTCGCGCAAAGGCGATTGTGCCGGTCACTGTGCACTCCAGTGCGCCGGCTACTGACGAGATGTGCACCGGGACCGGCGCTTAGTTTCGGGGAGATCCGTACTTTCGTCTTTAGCGTCATTTTTGGTCTACATCATTGCAGAAAGGTTTTCCACTACGTTAGGCAAGGAGAAACTCTGCCAGCACAGAAAACCTCTTCCATGGTGTTTTACATCTTGCAGAGAGGTCTGCAGAAGTTTATGAACGAAGAAAGAGAAGGTTGTTGAAAGCACCTTCCAACTGATTGGTCATGTGTTTGGAAAAGGTAGGACAGTGGTAAGGTACTGTTTTCTATCAGTTTACAAGCTGCGCACACTATCCCAGTGTTGTGCAGCTTCATTCTTCACCTGTCTCAAGCAGCCACTCTCTTCGGCTCCTGGAGGCGAAGAAGCGGCTTCTTCGCGCAAAGGCGATTGTGCCGGTCACAGTGCACTCCAGTGCGGCGGCTACTGACGAAATGTGCCCGGGACCGGCGCGCTTAGTTTCGGGGAGCCCGTACTTTCGTCTTTAGCGTCATTTTTGGTCTACATCATTGCAGAAAGGTTTTCCACTATGTTAAGCAAGGAGAAACTGTGCCAGCACAGAAAACATCTCCCATCGTGTTTTACATGTTGCAGAGAGCTCTGCTGAAGTTTATGCACGAAGAAAAAGAAAGTTGTCCAGAACACCTTCCAACGGAATGTTCATATGTTTGGAAAAGGTAGCAAAGTGGTAAGGTACTGCTTTCTATTAGATTGCAAGATGCGCACACTATCCCAGTGTTGTGCAGCTTCATTCTTCACCATTCCGAAGCAGCCGCTCTTTTGGGCTCCCGGAGGCGAAGAAGCGGCTTCTTCGAGCAAAGGCGATTGTGCCGGTCACTGTGCTCTGCAGTGCGGCGGCTTCTGACAAAATGTGCCCGGGACCAGCACTTAGCTCCTGGGAGCTCCGTATCCTTCGTCTTTCCAGACTTTTGTGGTCTACATCATTGCAGAATGGTTTTCCACTATGTTAAGCAAGGAGAAACTGTGCCAGCACGGAAAACATCGCCCATCGTGTTTTACATTTTGAAGAGAGCTCTGCAGAAGTTTATGCACGAAGAAAAAGAAAGTTGTCCAAAACACCTTCCTTAAAAATGTTCATGTGTTTGGAAAAGGTAGGACAGTGGTAAGGTACTGTTTTCTATCAGATTGCAAGCTGTGCACACAATCCCAGGGTTGTGCAGCTTCATTCTTCACCTTTCCGAAGCAGCCGCTCTCTCCGGCTTCCGGAGGCGAAGAAGCGGCTTCTTCGAGCAAAGGCGATTGCGCCGGTCACAGTGCGCTGCAGTGCGGCAGCTTCTGCCGGAATGTGCCCGGGACAGGCGGTTAGCTCCGGGTACATCCATACAATCTTCTTTCTGGACTTTTGTGGTCTACATCATGCAAAAAACATTTCCCCTATGTCTGGCAAGGAGACACTGTGCCAACACAGAAAACATCTCCCTTCTTGTTTTACATGTTGCAGAGAGCTCTGCAGAAGTTTAAGCACGAAGAAAAAGAAAGTTGTTGAAAACACCTTCCAACCGAATGTTCATGTGTTTGGAAAAGGTAGGAGAGTGGTAAGGTACTGTTTTCTATCAGTTTGCAAGCTGCGCACACTATCCCAGTGTTGTGCAGCTTCATTCTTCACCTTTCCGAAGCAGCCGCTCTTTTGGGCTCCCGGAGGCGAAGAAGCGGCTTCTTCGAGCAAAGGCGATTGTGCCGGTCACTGTGCTCTGCAGTGCGGCGGCTTCTGACAAAATGTTCCCGGGACCAGCACTTAGCTCCGGGGAGCTCTGTATCCTTCGTCTTTCCAGACTTTTGTGGTCTACATCATTGCAGAATGGTTTTCCACTATGTTAAGCAAGGAGAAACTGTGCCAGCACGGAAAACATCGCCCATCGTGTTTTACATTTTGAAGAGAGCTCTGCAGAAGTTTATGCACGAAGAAAAAGAAAGTTGTCCAAAACACCTTCCTTAAAAATGTTCATGTGTTTGGAAAAGGTAGGAGAGTGGTAAGGTACTGCTTTGGATCTGTTTGCAAGCTGCGCACACTATCCCAGTGTTGTGCAGCTTTATTCTCACCTGTCGGAAGCAGCCACTTTCTTGGGCTCCTGGAGGCGAAGAGGCTTCTTCGCGCAAAGGCGATTGTACCGGTCACTGTGCTCTGCAGTGCGGCGGCATCTGTCGAAATATGCCCGGGACCGGCGCTTAGCTCCGGGGACCTCCGTACTTTCGTCTTTCTGGACTTTTGTGGCCTACATCATTGCAGAAAGGTTTTCCACTATGTTAGGCAAGGAGAAACTGTGCCAGCACAGAAAACATCTCCCATCGTGTTTTACATGTTGCAGAGAGCTCTGCTGAAGTTTATGAACGAAGAAAAAGAAAGTTGTTGAAAACACCTTCCAACCGAATGTTCATGTGTTTGGAAAAGGTAGGATAATGGTAAGGTACTGCTTTCTATCAGTTTACAAGCTGCGCACACTATCCCAGTGTTGTGCAGCTTCATTCTTCACCTGTCTGAAGCAGCCACTCTCTTCGGCTCCTGGAGGCGAAAAGGCTTCTTCGCGCAAAGGCGATTGTGCCGGTCACAGTGCACTCCAGTGCGGCGGCTACTGACGAAATGTGCCCGGGACCGGCGCGCTTAGTTTCGGGGAGCTCCGTACTTTGGTCTTTAGCGTCATTTTTGGTCTACATCATTGCAGAAAGGTTTTCCACTATGTTAGGCAAGGAGAAACTGTGCCAGCACAGAAAACATCTCCCATCGTGTTTTATATGTTGAAGAGAGCTCTACAGAAGTTTATGCACGAAGAAAAACAAAGTTGTTGAAAACACCTTCCAACCGAATATTCATGTGTTTGGAAAATAAGAAGATTGGTAAGGTACTGTTTTCTATCAGATTGCAAGCTGCGCATACTATCCCAGTGTTGTGCAGCTTCATTCTTCACCTTTCCGAAGCAGCCGCTCTCTCAGGCTCCCGGAGGCGAAGAAGCGGCTTCTTCGAGTAAAGGCAATTGCACCCGTCACAGTGCACTCCAGTGCGGCGGCTTCTGCCGAAATGTGCCCGGGACCGGTGCTTAGCTCCGGGGAGATCCGTACTTTCGTCTTTATGGACTTTTGTGGCCTACATCATTGCAGAAAGGTTTTCCACTACGTTAGGCAAAGAGAAACTGTGCCAGCACAGAAAACATCTCCCATCGTGTTTTACATGTTGCAGAGAGCTCTGCAGCAGTTTATGCACGAAGAAAAAGAAAGTTGGCCAGAACACCTTCCAACGGAATGTTCATATGTCTGGAAAAGGTAGGACAGTGGTAAGGTACTGCTTTCTATCAGTTTGCAAGCTGCGCACACTATCCCAGTGTTGTGCAGCTTCATTCTTCACCATTCCGAAGCAGCCGCACTCTCCAGCTGCCGGAGGCGAAGATGCGGCTTCTTCGAGCAAAGGCGATTGCGCCGGACACAGTGCGCTGCGGTGCGGCAGCTTCTGCCGGAATGTGCCCGGGACCGGCGCTTAGCTCCGGGGAGCTCCGTATCCTTCGTCTTTAGCGACTTTTGTGGCCTACATCATTGCTGAAAGGTTTTCCACTACGTTAGGCAAAGAGAAACTGTGCCAGCACAGAAAACATCTCCCATCGTGTTTTACATGTTGCAGAGAGCTCTGCTGAAGTTTATGAACGAAGAAAAAGAAAGTTGTTGAAAACACCTTCCAACCGAATGTTCATGTGTTTGGAAAAGGTAGGACAGTGGTAAGGTACTGCTTTCTATCAGTTTGCAAGCTGCGCACACTATCCCAGTGTTGTGCAGCTTCATTCTTCACCATTCCGAAGCAGCCGCACTCTCCAGCTGCCGGAGGCGAAGATGCGGCTTCTTCGAGCAAAGGCGATTGCGCCGGACACAGTGCGCTGCGGTGCGGCAGCTTCTGCCGGAATGTGCCCGGGACCGGCGCTTAGCTCCGGGGAGCTCCGT
This sequence comes from Zonotrichia albicollis, assembly GCF_047830755.1. Taxonomy (NCBI): domain Eukaryota; kingdom Metazoa; phylum Chordata; class Aves; order Passeriformes; family Passerellidae; genus Zonotrichia; species Zonotrichia albicollis. The sequence continues at coordinate 26,109,491 of NC_133860.1, forward strand.
ATCCTTCGTCTTTAGCGTCTTTTGTCGTCTACATCATTGCAGAAAGGTTTTCCACTATGTTAAGCAAGGAGAAACTGTGCCAGCACAGAAAACATCTCCCATCGTGTTTTATATGTTGAAGAGAGCTCTGCTGAAGTTTATGCACGAAGAAAAAGAAAGTTGTCCAAAACACCTTCCAATCGAATGTTCATGTGTTTGGAAAATGTAGGAGAGAAGTAAGGTACTGTTTTGGATCAGTTTGCAAGCTGCGCACACTATCCCAGTGTTGTGCAGCTTCATTCTTCACCTGTCTGAAGCAGCCACTCTCTTCGGCTCCTGGAGGCGAAGAGGCTTCTTCGCGCAAAGGCGATTGTGCCGGTCACTGTGCACTCCAGTGCGCCGGCTACTGACGAGATGTGCACCGGGACCGGCGCTTAGTTTCGGGGAGATCCGTACTTTCGTCTTTAGCGTCATTTTTGGTCTACATCATTGCAGAAAGGTTTTCCACTACGTTAGGCAAGGAGAAACTCTGCCAGCACAGAAAACCTCTTCCATGGTGTTTTACATCTTGCAGAGAGGTCTGCAGAAGTTTATGAACGAAGAAAGAGAAGGTTGTTGAAAGCACCTTCCAACTGATTGGTCATGTGTTTGGAAAAGGTAGGACAGTGGTAAGGTACTGTTTTCTATCAGTTTACAAGCTGCGCACACTATCCCAGTGTTGTGCAGCTTCATTCTTCACCTGTCTCAAGCAGCCACTCTCTTCGGCTCCTGGAGGCGAAGAAGCGGCTTCTTCGCGCAAAGGCGATTGTGCCGGTCACAGTGCACTCCAGTGCGGCGGCTACTGACGAAATGTGCCCGGGACCGGCGCGCTTAGTTTCGGGGAGCCCGTACTTTCGTCTTTAGCGTCATTTTTGGTCTACATCATTGCAGAAAGGTTTTCCACTATGTTAAGCAAGGAGAAACTGTGCCAGCACAGAAAACATCTCCCATCGTGTTTTACATGTTGCAGAGAGCTCTGCTGAAGTTTATGCACGAAGAAAAAGAAAGTTGTCCAGAACACCTTCCAACGGAATGTTCATATGTTTGGAAAAGGTAGCAAAGTGGTAAGGTACTGCTTTCTATTAGATTGCAAGATGCGCACACTATCCCAGTGTTGTGCAGCTTCATTCTTCACCATTCCGAAGCAGCCGCTCTTTTGGGCTCCCGGAGGCGAAGAAGCGGCTTCTTCGAGCAAAGGCGATTGTGCCGGTCACTGTGCTCTGCAGTGCGGCGGCTTCTGACAAAATGTGCCCGGGACCAGCACTTAGCTCCTGGGAGCTCCGTATCCTTCGTCTTTCCAGACTTTTGTGGTCTACATCATTGCAGAATGGTTTTCCACTATGTTAAGCAAGGAGAAACTGTGCCAGCACGGAAAACATCGCCCATCGTGTTTTACATTTTGAAGAGAGCTCTGCAGAAGTTTATGCACGAAGAAAAAGAAAGTTGTCCAAAACACCTTCCTTAAAAATGTTCATGTGTTTGGAAAAGGTAGGACAGTGGTAAGGTACTGTTTTCTATCAGATTGCAAGCTGTGCACACAATCCCAGGGTTGTGCAGCTTCATTCTTCACCTTTCCGAAGCAGCCGCTCTCTCCGGCTTCCGGAGGCGAAGAAGCGGCTTCTTCGAGCAAAGGCGATTGCGCCGGTCACAGTGCGCTGCAGTGCGGCAGCTTCTGCCGGAATGTGCCCGGGACAGGCGGTTAGCTCCGGGTACATCCATACAATCTTCTTTCTGGACTTTTGTGGTCTACATCATGCAAAAAACATTTCCCCTATGTCTGGCAAGGAGACACTGTGCCAACACAGAAAACATCTCCCTTCTTGTTTTACATGTTGCAGAGAGCTCTGCAGAAGTTTAAGCACGAAGAAAAAGAAAGTTGTTGAAAACACCTTCCAACCGAATGTTCATGTGTTTGGAAAAGGTAGGAGAGTGGTAAGGTACTGTTTTCTATCAGTTTGCAAGCTGCGCACACTATCCCAGTGTTGTGCAGCTTCATTCTTCACCTTTCCGAAGCAGCCGCTCTTTTGGGCTCCCGGAGGCGAAGAAGCGGCTTCTTCGAGCAAAGGCGATTGTGCCGGTCACTGTGCTCTGCAGTGCGGCGGCTTCTGACAAAATGTTCCCGGGACCAGCACTTAGCTCCGGGGAGCTCCGTATCCTTCGTCTTTCCAGACTTTTGTGGTCTACATCATTGCAGAATGGTTTTCCACTATGTTAAGCAAGGAGAAACTGTGCCAGCACGGAAAACATCGCCCATCGTGTTTTACATTTTGAAGAGAGCTCTGCAGAAGTTTATGCACGAAGAAAAAGAAAGTTGTCCAAAACACCTTCCTTAAAAATGTTCATGTGTTTGGAAAAGGTAGGAGAGTGGTAAGGTACTGCTTTGGATCTGTTTGCAAGCTGCGCACACTATCCCAGTGTTGTGCAGCTTTATTCTCACCTGTCGGAAGCAGCCACTTTCTTGGGCTCCTGGAGGCGAAGAGGCTTCTTCGCGCAAAGGCGATTGTACCGGTCACTGTGCTCTGCAGTGCGGCGGCATCTGTCGAAATATGCCCGGGACCGGCGCTTAGCTCCGGGGACCTCCGTACTTTCGTCTTTCTGGACTTTTGTGGCCTACATCATTGCAGAAAGGTTTTCCACTATGTTAGGCAAGGAGAAACTGTGCCAGCACAGAAAACATCTCCCATCGTGTTTTACATGTTGCAGAGAGCTCTGCTGAAGTTTATGAACGAAGAAAAAGAAAGTTGTTGAAAACACCTTCCAACCGAATGTTCATGTGTTTGGAAAAGGTAGGATAATGGTAAGGTACTGCTTTCTATCAGTTTACAAGCTGCGCACACTATCCCAGTGTTGTGCAGCTTCATTCTTCACCTGTCTGAAGCAGCCACTCTCTTCGGCTCCTGGAGGCGAAAAGGCTTCTTCGCGCAAAGGCGATTGTGCCGGTCACAGTGCACTCCAGTGCGGCGGCTACTGACGAAATGTGCCCGGGACCGGCGCGCTTAGTTTCGGGGAGCTCCGTACTTTGGTCTTTAGCGTCATTTTTGGTCTACATCATTGCAGAAAGGTTTTCCACTATGTTAGGCAAGGAGAAACTGTGCCAGCACAGAAAACATCTCCCATCGTGTTTTATATGTTGAAGAGAGCTCTACAGAAGTTTATGCACGAAGAAAAACAAAGTTGTTGAAAACACCTTCCAACCGAATATTCATGTGTTTGGAAAATAAGAAGATTGGTAAGGTACTGTTTTCTATCAGATTGCAAGCTGCGCATACTATCCCAGTGTTGTGCAGCTTCATTCTTCACCTTTCCGAAGCAGCCGCTCTCTCAGGCTCCCGGAGGCGAAGAAGCGGCTTCTTCGAGTAAAGGCAATTGCACCCGTCACAGTGCACTCCAGTGCGGCGGCTTCTGCCGAAATGTGCCCGGGACCGGTGCTTAGCTCCGGGGAGATCCGTACTTTCGTCTTTATGGACTTTTGTGGCCTACATCATTGCAGAAAGGTTTTCCACTACGTTAGGCAAAGAGAAACTGTGCCAGCACAGAAAACATCTCCCATCGTGTTTTACATTTTGAAGAGAGCTCTGCAGCAGTTTATGCACGAAGAAAAAGAAAGTTGGCCAGAACACCTTCCAACGGAATGTTCATATGTCTGGAAAAGGTAGGACAGTGGTAAGGTACTGCTTTCTATCAGTTTGCAAGCTGCGCACACTATCCCAGTGTTGTGCAGCTTCATTGTTCACCATTCCGAAGCAGCCGCACTCTCCAGCTGCCGGAGGCGAAGATGCGGCTTCTTCGAGCAAAGACGATTGCGCCGGTCACAGTGCGCTGCAGTGCGGCAGCTTCTGCCGGAATGTGCCCGGGACCGGCGCTTAGCTCCGGGGAGCTCCGTATCCTTCGTCTTTAGCGACTTTTGTGGCCTACATCATTGCTGAAAGGTTTTCCACTACGTTAGGCAAGGAGAAACTGTGCCAGCACAGAAAACATCTCCCATCGTGTTTTACATGTTGCAGAGAGCTCTGCTGAAGTTTATGAACGAAGAAAAAGAAAGTTGTTGAAAACACCTTCCAACCGAATGTTCATGTGTTTGGAAAAGGTAGGACAGTGGTAAGGTACTGCTTTCTATCAGTTTGCAAGCTGCGCACACTATCCCAGTGTTGTGCAGCTTCATTCTTCACCATTCCGAAGCAGCCGCACTCTCCAGCTGCCGGAGGCGAAGATGCGGCTTCTTCGAGCAAAGGCGATTGCGCCGGACACAGTGCGCTGCGGTGCGGCAGCTTCTGCCGGAATGTGCCCGGGACCGGCGCTTAGCTCCGGGGAGCTCCGTATCCTTCGTCTTTAGCGTCTTTTGTCGTCTACATCATTGCAGAAAGGTTTTCCACTATGTTAGGCAAGGAGAAATTGTGCCAGCAGAGAAAACATCTCCCATCGTGTTTTACATGTTCCAGAGAGCTCTACAGAGTGTGTTGCAAGACGAAAAACCAAGTTGTCCAAAACACCTTCCAAACGAATGTTCATGTGTTTGGAAAAGGTAGGAAAGTGGTAAGGTACTGTTTTCTATCAGTTTGCAAGCTGTGCACACTATCCCAGTGTTGTGCAGCTTCATTCTTCACCTTTCCAAAGAAGCCGCTCTCTCCGGCTTCCGGACGCGAAGAAGCGGCTTCTTCGCGCAAAGGCAATTGTTCCGGTCACAGTGCTACGAAGTGCGGCGGCTTCTGACGAATTGTGCCAGGCACCGGGGCTATGTCCGGGACATCCGTGCCTTTTTCTTCTGGACTTCTCTGGTCAACATCATGGCAAAAATCTTTTCCAATATGTCTGGCAAGGAGAAACTGTGCCAACACAGAAAACATCTCCCATCGTGTTTTAAATGTTGCAGAGAGCTCTACAGAGTGTGTTGCAAGAAGAAAAACAAAATTGTCCAAAACACCTTCCAATCGAATGTTCATGTGTTTGGAAAAGGTAGACGACTGTAAGGTACTGTTTTCTATCAGTATGCAAGATGCGCACACTATCCCAGTGTTGTGCAGCTTCATTCTTCACCTGTCTTAGGCAGCCACTTTCTTCGGCTCCCGGAGGCGAAGAAGCGGCTTCTTCGCGCAAAGGCGATTGTACCGGTCACTGTGCACTCCATTGCGGCGGCTTCTTCTGAAATGTGCCCGGGATTGGGGCATAGCTCCGGGGATCTCCGTACTTTCGTCTTTCTGGACTTTTGTGGCCTACATCATTGCAGAAAGGTTTTCCACTATGTTAAGCAAGGAGAAACTGTGCCAGCACAGAAAACATCTCCCATCGTGTTTTACATGTTGCAGAGAGCTCTGCTGAAGTTTATGCACGAAGAAAAAGAAAGTTGTTGAAAACACCTTCCAACCGAATGTTCATGTGTTTGGAAAAGGTAGGAGAGTGGTAAGGTACTGTTTTCTATCAGTTTGCAAGCTGCGCACACTATCCCAGTGTTGTGCAGCTTCATTCTTCACCTTTCCGAAGTAGCCGCACACTCCAGCTGCCGGAGGCGAAGATGCGGCTTCTTCGAGCAAAGGCAATTGCACCCGTCACAGTGCACTCCAGTGCGGCGGCTTCTGACGAAATGTGCCCGGGACCTGCGCTTAGCTCCGGGGACCTCCGTACTTTCTTCTTTCCAGACTTTTGTGGCCTACGTCATTGCAGAAAGGTTTTCCACTATGTTAAGCAAGGAGAAACTGTGCCAGCAGAGAAAACATCTCCCATCGTGTTTTACATGTTGCAGAGAGCTCTGCAGAAGTTTATGCACGAATAAAATAAAGTTGTCCAAAACACCTTCCAACAGAATGTTCATGTGTTTGGAAAAGGTAGGAGAGTGGTAAGGTACGGTTATCTATCAGTCTGCAAGCTGCGCACACTATCCCAGTGTTTTGCAGCTTCATTCTCACCTTTCCGAAGCTACTGGTCTCTCCGGCTCCCGGAGGCGAAGAAGCGGCTTCTTCGCGCAAAGGCGATTGTACCGGTCACTGTGCACTCCAGTGCGGCGGCTACTGACGAAATGGGCCCGGGACCGGGGCATAGCTCCTGGGAGCTCTGTATGCTTCGTCTTTAGCATCATTTTTTAATCTACATCATTGCAGAAAGGTTTTCCACTATGTTAAGCAAGGAGAAACTGTGCCAGCACAGAAAACATCTCCCATCGTGTTTTACATGTTGAAGAGAACTCTATAGAAGTTTATGCACGAAGAAAAAGAAAGTTGTCCAAAACTCTTCCAACCGAATGTTCATGTGTTTGGAAAAGGTAGGACAGTGGTAAGCTACGGTTATCTATCAGTTTGCAAGCTGTGCACACTATCCCAGTGTTGTGCAGCTTCATTCTCACCCTTCCGAAGCTACTGGTCTCTCCGGCTCCCGGATGCGAAGAAGCGGCTTCTTCGCTCAAAGGCGATTGTACCGGTCACTGTGCACTCCAGTGCGGCGGCTTCTTCTGAAATGTGCCCGGGACCGGGGCATAGCTCCGGGGAGCTCTGTATGCTTCGTCTTTAGCATCATTTTTGGTCTACATCATTGCAGAAAGGTTTTCCACTATGTCTGGCATGGAGAAACTGTGCCAGCACAGAAAACATCTCCCATCGTGTTTTATATGTTGAAGAGAGCTCTGCTGAAGTTTATGCACGAAGAAAAAGAAAGTTGTCCAAAACACCTTCCAATCGAATGTTCATGTGTTTGGAAAAGGTAGGAGAATGGTAAGGTACTGCTTTCTATCAGTTTACAAGCTGCGCACACTATCCCAGTGTTGTGCAGCTTCATTCTTCACCTGTCTGAAGCAGCCACTGTCTTCGGCTCCTGGAGGCGAAGAGGCTTCTTCGCGCAAAGGCGATTGTGCCGGTCACTGTGCACTCCAGTGCGCCGGCTACTGACGAGATGTGCACCGGGACCGGCGCTTAGTTTCGGGGAGATCCGTACTTTCGTCTTTAGCGTCATTTTTGGTCTACATCATTGCAGAAAGGTTTTCCACTACGTTAGGCAAGGAGAAACTCTGCCAGCACAGAAAACATCTTCCATGGTGTTTTACATCTTGCAGAGAGCTCTGCAGAAGTTTATGCACGAAGAAAGAGAAGGTTGTTGAAAGCACCTTCCAACTGATTGGTCATGTGTTTGGAAAAGGTAGGACAGTGGTAAGGTACTGTTTTCTATCAGTTTGCAAGATGCGCACACTATCCCAGTGTTGTGCAGCTTCATTCTTCACCTGTCTGAAGCAGCCACTCTCTTCGGCTCCTGGAGGCGAAGAAGCGGCTTCTTCGCGCAAAGGCGATTGTGCCGGTCACAGTGCACTCCAGTGCGGCGGCTACTGACGAAATGTGCCCGGGACCGGCGCGCTTAGTTTCGGGGAGCCCGTACTTTCGTCTTTAGCGTCATTTTTGGTCTACATCATTGCAGAAAGGTTTTCCACTATGTTAAGCAAGGAGAAACTGTGCCAGCACAGAAAACATCTCCCATCGTGTTTTACATGTTGCAGAGAGCTCTGCTGAAGTTTATGCACGAAGAAAAAGAAAGTTGTCCAGAACACCTTCCAACGGAATGTTCATATGTTTGGAAAAGGTAGCAAAGTGGTAAGGTACTGCTTTCTATTAGATTGCAAGATGCGCACACTATCCCAGTGTTGTGCAGCTTCATTCTTCACCATTCCGAAGCAGCCGCTCTTTTGGGCTCCCGGAGGCGAAGAAGCGGCTTCTTCGAGCAAAGGCGATTGTGCCGGTCACTGTGCTCTGCAGTGCGGCGGCTTCTGACAAAATGTGCCCGGGACCAGCACTTAGCTCCGGGGAGCTCCGTATCCTTCGTCTTTCCAGACTTTTGTGGTCTACATCATTGCAGAATGGTTTTCCACTATGTTAAGCAAGGAGAAACTGTGCCAACACGGAAAACATCGCCCATCGTGTTTTACATTTTGAAGAGAGCTCTGCAGAAGTTTATGCACGAAGAAAAAGAAAGTTGTCCAAAACACCTTCATTAAAAATGTTCATGTGTTTGGAAAAGGTAGGACAGTGGTAAGGTACTGTTTTCTATCAGTTTGCAAGCTGTGCACACAATCCCAGGGTTGTGCAGCTTCATTCTTCACCTTTCCGAAGTAGCCGCTCTCTCCGGCTTCCGGAGGCGAAGAAGCGGCTTCTTCGAGCAAAGGCGATTGCGCCGGTCACAGTGCGCTGCAGTGCGGCAGCTTCTGCCGGAATGTGCCCGGGACAGGCGGTTAGCTCCGGGTACATCCATACAATCTTCTTTCTGGACTTTTGTGGTCTACATCATGCAAAAAACATTTCCCCTATGTCTGGCAAGGAGACACTGTGCCAACACAGAAAACATCTCCCTTCTTGTTTTACATGTTGCAGAGAGCTCTGCAGAAGTTTAAGCACGAAGAAAAAGAAAGTTGTGCAAAACACCTTCCAATGGCATGTTCATGTGTTTGTAAAAGGTAGGACAGTGGTAAGGTACTGTTTTCTATCAGTTTGCAAGCTGCGCACACTATCCCAGTGTTGTGCAGCTTCATTCTTCACCTTTCCGAAGCAGCCGCTCTTTTGGGCTCCCGGAGGCGAAGAAGCGGCTTCTTCGAGCAAAGGCGATTGTGCCGGTCACTGTGCTCTGCAGTGCGGCGGCTTCTGACAAAATGTTCCCGGGACCAGCACTTAGCTCCGGGGAGCTCCGTATCCTTCGTCTTTCCAGACTTTTGTGGTCTACATCATTGCAGAATGGTTTTCCACTATGTTAAGCAAGGAGAAACTGTGCCAGCACGGAAAACATCGCCCATCGTGTTTTACATTTTGAAGAGAGCTCTGCAGAAGTTTATGCACGAAGAAAAAGAAAGTTGTCCAAAACACCTTCCTTAAAAATGTTCATGTGTTTGGAAAAGGTAGGAGAGTGGTAAGGTACTGCTTTGGATCTGTTTGCAAGCTGCGCACACTATCCCAGTGTTGTGCAGCTTTATTCTCACCTGTCGGAAGCAGCCACTTTCTTGGGCTCCTGGAGGCGAAGAGGCTTCTTCGCGCAAAGGCGATTGTACCGGTCACTGTGCTCTGCAGTGCGGCGGCATCTGTCGAAATATGCCCGGGACCGGCGCTTAGCTCCGGGGACCTCCGTACTTTCGTCTTTCTGGACTTTTGTGGCCTACATCATTGCAGAAAGGTTTTCCACTATGTTAGGCAAGGAGAAACTGTGCCAGCACAGAAAACATCTCCCATCGTGTTTTACATGTTGCAGAGAGCTCTGCTGAAGTTTATGAACGAAGAAAAAGAAAGTTGTTGAAAACACCTTCCAACCGAATGTTCATGTGTTTGGAAAAGGTAGGAGAATGGTAAGGTACTGCTTTCTATCAGTTTACAAGCTGCGCACACTATCCCAGTGTTGTGCAGCTTCATTCTTCACCTGTCTGAAGCAGCCACTCTCTTCGGCTCCTGGAGGCGAAAAGGCTTCTTCGCGCAAAGGCGATTGTGCCGGTCACAGTGCACTCCAGTGCGGCGGCTACTGACGAAATGTGCCCGGGACCGGCGCGCTTAGTTTCGGGGAGCTCCGTACTTTGGTCTTTAGCGTCATTTTTGGTCTACATCATTGCAGAAAGGTTTTCCACTATGTTAGGCAAGGAGAAACTGTGCCAGCACAGAAAACATCTCCCATCGTGTTTTATATGTTGAAGAGAGCTCTACAGAAGTTTATGCACGAAGAAAAACAAAGTTGTTGAAAACACCTTCCAACCGAATATTCATGTGTTTGGAAAATAAGAAGATTGGTAAGGTACTGTTTTCTATCAGATTGCAAGCTGCGCATACTATCCCAGTGTTGTGCAGCTTCATTCTTCACCTTTCCGAAGCAGCCGCTCTCTCAGGCTCCCGGAGGCGAAGAAGCGGCTTCTTCGAGTAAAGGCAATTGCACCCGTCACAGTGCACTCCAGTGCGGCGGCTTCTGCCGAAATGTGCCCGGGACCGGTGCTTAGCTCCGGGGAGATCCGTACTTTCGTCTTTATGGACTTTTGTGGCCTACATCATTGCAGAAAGGTTTTCCACTACGTTAGGCAAAGAGAAACTGTGCCAGCACAGAAAACATCTCCCATCGTGTTTTACATGTTGCAGAGAGCTCTGCAGCAGTTTATGCACGAAGAAAAAGAAAGTTGGCCAGAACACCTTCCAACGGAATGTTCATATGTCTGGAAAAGGTAGGACAGTGGTAAGGTACTGCTTTCTATCAGTTTGCAAGCTGCGCACACTATCCCAGTGTTGTGCAGCTTCATTGTTCACCATTCCGAAGCAGCCGCACTCTCCAGCTGCCGGAGGCGAAGATGCGGCTTCTTCGAGCAAAGGCGATTGCGCCGGACACAGTGCGCTGCGGTGCGGCAGCTTCTGCCGGAATGTGCCCGGGACCGGCGCTTAGCTCCGGGGAGCTCCGTATCCTTCGTCTTTAGCGACTTTTGTGGCCTACATCATTGCAGAAAGGTTTTCCACTATGTTAAGCAAAGAGAAACTGTGCCAGCACAGAAAACATCTCCCATCGTGTTTTACATGTTGCAGAGAGCTCTGCTGAAGTTTATGAACGAAGAAAAAGAAAGTTGTTGAAAACACCTTCCAACCGAATGTTCATGTGTTTGGAAAAGGTAGGACAGTGGTAAGGTACTGCTTTCTATCAGTTTGCAAGCTGCGCACACTATCCCAGTGTTGTGCAGCTTCATTCTTCACCATTCCGAAGCAGCCGCACTCTCCAGCTGCCGGAGGCGAAGATGCGGCTTCTTCGAGCAAAGGCGATTGCGCCGGACACAGTGCGCTGCGGTGCGGCAGCTTCTGCCGGAATGTGCCCGGGACCGGCGCTTAGCTCCGGGGAGCTCCGTATCCTTCGTCTTTAGCGTCTTTTGTCGTCTACATCATTGCAGAAAGGTTTTCCACTATGTTAAGCAAGGAGAAACTGTGCCAGCACAGAAAACATCTCCCATCGTGTTTTATATGTTGAAGAGAGCTCTGCTGAAGTTTATGCACGAAGAAAAAGAAAGTTGTCCAAAACACCTTCCAATCGAATGTTCATGTGTTTGGAAAATGTAGGAGAGAAGTAAGGTACTGTTTTGGATCAGTTTGCAAGCTGCGCACACTATCCCAGTGTTGTGCAGCTTCATTCTTCACCTGTCTGAAGCAGCCACTCTCTTCGGCTCCTGGAGGCGAAGAGGCTTCTTCGCGCAAAGGCGATTGTGCCGGTCACTGTGCACTCCAGTGCGCCGGCTACTGACGAGATGTGCACCGGGACCGGCGCTTAGTTTCGGGGAGATCCGTACTTTCGTCTTTAGCGTCATTTTTGGTCTACATCATTGCAGAAAGGTTTTCCACTACGTTAGGCAAGGAGAAACTCTGCCAGCACAGAAAACCTCTTCCATGGTGTTTTACATCTTGCAGAGAGGTCTGCAGAAGTTTATGAACGAAGAAAGAGAAGGTTGTTGAAAGCACCTTCCAACTGATTGGTCATGTGTTTGGAAAAGGTAGGACAGTGGTAAGGTACTGTTTTCTATCAGTTTACAAGCTGCGCACACTATCCCAGTGTTGTGCAGCTTCATTCTTCACCTGTCTCAAGCAGCCACTCTCTTCGGCTCCTGGAGGCGAAGAAGCGGCTTCTTCGCGCAAAGGCGATTGTGCCGGTCACAGTGCACTCCAGTGCGGCGGCTACTGACGAAATGTGCCCGGGACCGGCGCGCTTAGTTTCGGGGAGCCCGTACTTTCGTCTTTAGCGTCATTTTTGGTCTACATCATTGCAGAAAGGTTTTCCACTATGTTAAGCAAGGAGAAACTGTGCCAGCACAGAAAACATCTCCCATCGTGTTTTACATGTTGCAGAGAGCTCTGCTGAAGTTTATGCACGAAGAAAAAGAAAGTTGTCCAGAACACCTTCCAACGGAATGTTCATATGTTTGGAAAAGGTAGCAAAGTGGTAAGGTACTGCTTTCTATTAGATTGCAAGATGCGCACACTATCCCAGTGTTGTGCAGCTTCATTCTTCACCATTCCGAAGCAGCCGCTCTTTTGGGCTCCCGGAGGCGAAGAAGCGGCTTCTTCGAGCAAAGGCGATTGTGCCGGTCACTGTGCTCTGCAGTGCGGCGGCTTCTGACAAAATGTGCCCGGGACCAGCACTTAGCTCCTGGGAGCTCCGTATCCTTCGTCTTTCCAGACTTTTGTGGTCTACATCATTGCAGAATGGTTTTCCACTATGTTAAGCAAGGAGAAACTGTGCCAGCACGGAAAACATCGCCCATCGTGTTTTACATTTTGAAGAGAGCTCTGCAGAAGTTTATGCACGAAGAAAAAGAAAGTTGTCCAAAACACCTTCCTTAAAAATGTTCATGTGTTTGGAAAAGGTAGGACAGTGGTAAGGTACTGTTTTCTATCAGATTGCAAGCTGTGCACACAATCCCAGGGTTGTGCAGCTTCATTCTTCACCTTTCCGAAGCAGCCGCTCTCTCCGGCTTCCGGAGGCGAAGAAGCGGCTTCTTCGAGCAAAGGCGATTGCGCCGGTCACAGTGCGCTGCAGTGCGGCAGCTTCTGCCGGAATGTGCCCGGGACAGGCGGTTAGCTCCGGGTACATCCATACAATCTTCTTTCTGGACTTTTGTGGTCTACATCATGCAAAAAACATTTCCCCTATGTCTGGCAAGGAGACACTGTGCCAACACAGAAAACATCTCCCTTCTTGTTTTACATGTTGCAGAGAGCTCTGCAGAAGTTTAAGCACGAAGAAAAAGAAAGTTGTTGAAAACACCTTCCAACCGAATGTTCATGTGTTTGGAAAAGGTAGGAGAGTGGTAAGGTACTGTTTTCTATCAGTTTGCAAGCTGCGCACACTATCCCAGTGTTGTGCAGCTTCATTCTTCACCTTTCCGAAGCAGCCGCTCTTTTGGGCTCCCGGAGGCGAAGAAGCGGCTTCTTCGAGCAAAGGCGATTGTGCCGGTCACTGTGCTCTGCAGTGCGGCGGCTTCTGACAAAATGTTCCCGGGACCAGCACTTAGCTCCGGGGAGCTCTGTATCCTTCGTCTTTCCAGACTTTTGTGGTCTACATCATTGCAGAATGGTTTTCCACTATGTTAAGCAAGGAGAAACTGTGCCAGCACGGAAAACATCGCCCATCGTGTTTTACATTTTGAAGAGAGCTCTGCAGAAGTTTATGCACGAAGAAAAAGAAAGTTGTCCAAAACACCTTCCTTAAAAATGTTCATGTGTTTGGAAAAGGTAGGAGAGTGGTAAGGTACTGCTTTGGATCTGTTTGCAAGCTGCGCACACTATCCCAGTGTTGTGCAGCTTTATTCTCACCTGTCGGAAGCAGCCACTTTCTTGGGCTCCTGGAGGCGAAGAGGCTTCTTCGCGCAAAGGCGATTGTACCGGTCACTGTGCTCTGCAGTGCGGCGGCATCTGTCGAAATATGCCCGGGACCGGCGCTTAGCTCCGGGGACCTCCGTACTTTCGTCTTTCTGGACTTTTGTGGCCTACATCATTGCAGAAAGGTTTTCCACTATGTTAGGCAAGGAGAAACTGTGCCAGCACAGAAAACATCTCCCATCGTGTTTTACATGTTGCAGAGAGCTCTGCTGAAGTTTATGAACGAAGAAAAAGAAAGTTGTTGAAAACACCTTCCAACCGAATGTTCATGTGTTTGGAAAAGGTAGGATAATGGTAAGGTACTGCTTTCTATCAGTTTACAAGCTGCGCACACTATCCCAGTGTTGTGCAGCTTCATTCTTCACCTGTCTGAAGCAGCCACTCTCTTCGGCTCCTGGAGGCGAAAAGGCTTCTTCGCGCAAAGGCGATTGTGCCGGTCACAGTGCACTCCAGTGCGGCGGCTACTGACGAAATGTGCCCGGGACCGGCGCGCTTAGTTTCGGGGAGCTCCGTACTTTGGTCTTTAGCGTCATTTTTGGTCTACATCATTGCAGAAAGGTTTTCCACTATGTTAGGCAAGGAGAAACTGTGCCAGCACAGAAAACATCTCCCATCGTGTTTTATATGTTGAAGAGAGCTCTACAGAAGTTTATGCACGAAGAAAAACAAAGTTGTTGAAAACACCTTCCAACCGAATATTCATGTGTTTGGAAAATAAGAAGATTGGTAAGGTACTGTTTTCTATCAGATTGCAAGCTGCGCATACTATCCCAGTGTTGTGCAGCTTCATTCTTCACCTTTCCGAAGCAGCCGCTCTCTCAGGCTCCCGGAGGCGAAGAAGCGGCTTCTTCGAGTAAAGGCAATTGCACCCGTCACAGTGCACTCCAGTGCGGCGGCTTCTGCCGAAATGTGCCCGGGACCGGTGCTTAGCTCCGGGGAGATCCGTACTTTCGTCTTTATGGACTTTTGTGGCCTACATCATTGCAGAAAGGTTTTCCACTACGTTAGGCAAAGAGAAACTGTGCCAGCACAGAAAACATCTCCCATCGTGTTTTACATGTTGCAGAGAGCTCTGCAGCAGTTTATGCACGAAGAAAAAGAAAGTTGGCCAGAACACCTTCCAACGGAATGTTCATATGTCTGGAAAAGGTAGGACAGTGGTAAGGTACTGCTTTCTATCAGTTTGCAAGCTGCGCACACTATCCCAGTGTTGTGCAGCTTCATTCTTCACCATTCCGAAGCAGCCGCACTCTCCAGCTGCCGGAGGCGAAGATGCGGCTTCTTCGAGCAAAGGCGATTGCGCCGGACACAGTGCGCTGCGGTGCGGCAGCTTCTGCCGGAATGTGCCCGGGACCGGCGCTTAGCTCCGGGGAGCTCCGTATCCTTCGTCTTTAGCGACTTTTGTGGCCTACATCATTGCTGAAAGGTTTTCCACTACGTTAGGCAAAGAGAAACTGTGCCAGCACAGAAAACATCTCCCATCGTGTTTTACATGTTGCAGAGAGCTCTGCTGAAGTTTATGAACGAAGAAAAAGAAAGTTGTTGAAAACACCTTCCAACCGAATGTTCATGTGTTTGGAAAAGGTAGGACAGTGGTAAGGTACTGCTTTCTATCAGTTTGCAAGCTGCGCACACTATCCCAGTGTTGTGCAGCTTCATTCTTCACCATTCCGAAGCAGCCGCACTCTCCAGCTGCCGGAGGCGAAGATGCGGCTTCTTCGAGCAAAGGCGATTGCGCCGGACACAGTGCGCTGCGGTGCGGCAGCTTCTGCCGGAATGTGCCCGGGACCGGCGCTTAGCTCCGGGGAGCTCCGTATCCTTCGTCTTTAGCGTCTTTTGTCGTCTACATCATTGCAGAAAGGTTTTCCACTATGTTAAGCAAGGAGAAACTGTGCCAGCACAGAAAACATCTCCCATCGTGTTTTATATGTTGAAGAGAGCTCTGCTGAAGTTTATGCACGAAGAAAAAGAAAGTTGTCCAAAACACCTTCCAATCGAATGTTCATGTGTTTGGAAAATGTAGGAGAGAAGTAAGGTACTGTTTTGGATCAGTTTGCAAGCTGCGCACACTATCCCAGTGTTGTGCAGCTTCATTCTTCACCTGTCTGAAGCAGCCACTCTCTTCGGCTCCTGGAGGCGAAGAGGCTTCTTCGCGCAAAGGCGATTGTGCCGGTCACTGTGCACTCCAGTGCGCCGGCTACTGACGAGATGTGCACCGGGACCGGCGCTTAGTTTCGGGGAGATCCGTACTTTCGTCTTTAGCGTCATTTTTGGTCTACATCATTGCAGAAAGGTTTTCCACTACGTTAGGCAAGGAGAAACTCTGCCAGCACAGAAAACCTCTTCCATGGTGTTTTACATCTTGCAGAGAGGTCTGCAGAAGTTTATGAACGAAGAAAGAGAAGGTTGTTGAAAGCACCTTCCAACTGATTGGTCATGTGTTTGGAAAAGGTAGGACAGTGGTAAGGTACTGTTTTCTATCAGTTTACAAGCTGCGCACACTATCCCAGTGTTGTGCAGCTTCATTCTTCACCTGTCTCAAGCAGCCACTCTCTTCGGCTCCTGGAGGCGAAGAAGCGGCTTCTTCGCGCAAAGGCGATTGTGCCGGTCACAGTGCACTCCAGTGCGGCGGCTACTGACGAAATGTGCCCGGGACCGGCGCGCTTAGTTTCGGGGAGCCCGTACTTTCGTCTTTAGCGTCATTTTTGGTCTACATCATTGCAGAAAGGTTTTCCACTATGTTAAGCAAGGAGAAACTGTGCCAGCACAGAAAACATCTCCCATCGTGTTTTACATGTTGCAGAGAGCTCTGCTGAAGTTTATGCACGAAGAAAAAGAAAGTTGTCCAGAACACCTTCCAACGGAATGTTCATATGTTTGGAAAAGGTAGCAAAGTGGTAAGGTACTGCTTTCTATTAGATTGCAAGATGCGCACACTATCCCAGTGTTGTGCAGCTTCATTCTTCACCATTCCGAAGCAGCCGCTCTTTTGGGCTCCCGGAGGCGAAGAAGCGGCTTCTTCGAGCAAAGGCGATTGTGCCGGTCACTGTGCTCTGCAGTGCGGCGGCTTCTGACAAAATGTGCCCGGGACCAGCACTTAGCTCCTGGGAGCTCCGTATCCTTCGTCTTTCCAGACTTTTGTGGTCTACATCATTGCAGAATGGTTTTCCACTATGTTAAGCAAGGAGAAACTGTGCCAGCACGGAAAACATCGCCCATCGTGTTTTACATTTTGAAGAGAGCTCTGCAGAAGTTTATGCACGAAGAAAAAGAAAGTTGTCCAAAACACCTTCCTTAAAAATGTTCATGTGTTTGGAAAAGGTAGGACAGTGGTAAGGTACTGTTTTCTATCAGATTGCAAGCTGTGCACACAATCCCAGGGTTGTGCAGCTTCATTCTTCACCTTTCCGAAGCAGCCGCTCTCTCCGGCTTCCGGAGGCGAAGAAGCGGCTTCTTCGAGCAAAGGCGATTGCGCCGGTCACAGTGCGCTGCAGTGCGGCAGCTTCTGCCGGAATGTGCCCGGGACAGGCGGTTAGCTCCGGGTACATCCATACAATCTTCTTTCTGGACTTTTGTGGTCTACATCATGCAAAAAACATTTCCCCTATGTCTGGCAAGGAGACACTGTGCCAACACAGAAAACATCTCCCTTCTTGTTTTACATGTTGCAGAGAGCTCTGCAGAAGTTTAAGCACGAAGAAAAAGAAAGTTGTTGAAAACACCTTCCAACCGAATGTTCATGTGTTTGGAAAAGGTAGGAGAGTGGTAAGGTACTGTTTTCTATCAGTTTGCAAGCTGCGCACACTATCCCAGTGTTGTGCAGCTTCATTCTTCACCTTTCCGAAGCAGCCGCTCTTTTGGGCTCCCGGAGGCGAAGAAGCGGCTTCTTCGAGCAAAGGCGATTGTGCCGGTCACTGTGCTCTGCAGTGCGGCGGCTTCTGACAAAATGTTCCCGGGACCAGCACTTAGCTCCGGGGAGCTCCGTATCCTTCGTCTTTCCAGACTTTTGTGGTCTACATCATTGCAGAATGGTTTTCCACTATGTTAAGCAAGGAGAAACTGTGCCAGCACGGAAAACATCGCCCATCGTGTTTTACATTTTGAAGAGAGCTCTGCAGAAGTTTATGCACGAAGAAAAAGAAAGTTGTCCAAAACACCTTCCTTAAAAATGTTCATGTGTTTGGAAAAGGTAGGAGAGTGGTAAGGTACTGCTTTGGATCTGTTTGCAAGCTGCGCACACTATCCCAGTGTTGTGCAGCTTTATTCTCACCTGTCGGAAGCAGCCACTTTCTTGGGCTCCTGGAGGCGAAGAGGCTTCTTCGCGCAAAGGCGATTGTACCGGTCACTGTGCTCTGCAGTGCGGCGGCATCTGTCGAAATATGCCCGGGACCGGCGCTTAGCTCCGGGGACCTCCGTACTTTCGTCTTTCTGGACTTTTGTGGCCTACATCATTGCAGAAAGGTTTTCCACTATGTTAGGCAAGGAGAAACTGTGCCAGCACAGAAAACATCTCCCATCGTGTTTTACATGTTGCAGAGAGCTCTGCTGAAGTTTATGAACGAAGAAAAAGAAAGTTGTTGAAAACACCTTCCAACCGAATGTTCATGTGTTTGGAAAAGGTAGGACAGTGGTAAGGTACTGCTTTCTATCAGTTTACAAGCTGCGCACACTATCCCAGTGTTGTGCAGCTTCATTCTTCACCTGTCTGAAGCAGCCACTCTCTTCGGCTCCTGGAGGCGAAAAGGCTTCTTCGCGCAAAGGCGATTGTGCCGGTCACAGTGCACTCCAGTGCGGCGGCTACTGACGAAATGTGCCCGGGACCGGCGCGCTTAGTTTCGGGGAGCTCCGTACTTTGGTCTTTAGCGTCATTTTTGGTCTACATCATTGCAGAAAGGTTTTCCACTATGTTAGGCAAGGAGAAACTGTGCCAGCACAGAAAACATCTCCCATCGTGTTTTATATGTTGAAGAGAGCTCTACAGAAGTTTATGCACGAAGAAAAACAAAGTTGTTGAAAACACCTTCCAACCGAATATTCATGTGTTTGGAAAATAAGAAGATTGGTAAGGTACTGTTTTCTATCAGATTGCAAGCTGCGCATACTATCCCAGTGTTGTGCAGCTTCATTCTTCACCTTTCCGAAGCAGCCGCTCTCTCAGGCTCCCGGAGGCGAAGAAGCGGCTTCTTCGAGTAAAGGCAATTGCACCCGTCACAGTGCACTCCAGTGCGGCGGCTTCTGCCGAAATGTGCCCGGGACCGGTGCTTAGCTCCGGGGAGATCCGTATTTTCGTCTTTATGGACTTTTGTGGCCTACATCATTGCAGAAAGGTTTTCCACTACGTTAGGCAAAGAGAAACTGTGCCAGCACAGAAAACATCTCCCATCGTGTTTTACATGTTGCAGAGAGCTCTGCAGCAGTTTATGCACGAAGAAAAAGAAAGTTGGCCAGAACACCTTCCAACGGAATGTTCATATGTCTGGAAAAGGTAGGACAGTGGTAAGGTACTGCTTTCTATCAGTTTGCAAGATGCGCACACTATCCCAGTGTTGTGCAGCTTCATTGTTCACCATTCCGAAGCAGCCGCACTCTCCAGCTGCCGGAGGCGAAGATGCGGCTTCTTCGAGCAAAGACGATTGCGCCGGTCACAGTGCGCTGCAGTGCGGCAGCTTCTGCCGGAATGTGCCCGGGACCGGCGCTTAGCTCCGGGGAGCTCCGTATCCTTCGTCTTTAGCGACTTTTGTGGCCTACATCATTGCTGAAAGGTTTTCCACTACGTTAGGCAAGGAGAAACTGTGCCAGCACAGAAAACATCTCCCATCGTGTTTTACATGTTGCAGAGAGCTCTGCTGAAGTTTATGAACGAAGAAAAAGAAAGTTGTTGAAAACACCTTCCAACCGAATGTTCATGTGTTTGGAAAAGGTAGGACAGTGGTAAGGTACTGCTTTCTATCAGTTTGCAAGCTGCGCACACTATCCCAGTGTTGTGCAGCTTCATTCTTCACCATTCCGAAGCAGCCGCACTCTCCAGCTGCCGGAGGCGAAGATGCGGCTTCTTCGAGCAAAGGCGATTGCGCCGGACACAGTGCGCTGCGGTGCGGCAGCTTCTGCCGGAATGTGCCCGGGACCGGCGCTTAGCTCCGGGGAGCTCCGTATCCTTCGTCTTTAGCGTCTTTTGTCGTCTACATCATTGCAGAAAGGTTTTCCACTATGTTAGGCAAGGAGAAATTGTGCCAGCAGAGAAAACATCTCCCATCGTGTTTTACATGTTCCAGAGAGCTCTACAGAGTGTGTTGCAAGACGAAAAACCAAGTTGTCCAAAACACCTTCCAAACGAATGTTCATGTGTTTGGAAAAGGTAGGAAAGTGGTAAGGTACTGTTTTCTATCAGTTTGCAAGCTGTGCACACTATCCCAGTGTTGTGCAGCTTCATTCTTCACCTTTCCAAAGAAGCCGCTCTCTCCGGCTTCCGGACGCGAAGAAGCGGCTTCTTCGCGCAAAGGCAATTGTTCCGGTCACAGTGCTACGAAGTGCGGCGGCTTCTGACGAATTGTGCCAGGCACCGGGGCTATGTCCGGGACATCCGTGCCTTTTTCTTCTGGACTTCTCTGGTCAACATCATGGCAAAAATCTTTTCCAATATGTCTGGCAAGGAGAAACTGTGCCAACACAGAAAACATCTCCCATCGTGTTTTAAATGTTGCAGAGAGCTCTACAGAGTGTGTTGCAAGAAGAAAAACAAAATTGTCCAAAACACCTTCCAATCGAATGTTCATGTGTTTGGAAAAGGTAGACGACTGTAAGGTACTGTTTTCTATCAGTATGCAAGATGCGCACACTATCCCAGTGTTGTGCAGCTTCATTCTTCACCTGTCTTAGGCAGCCACTTTCTTCGGCTCCCGGAGGCGAAGAAGCGGCTTCTTCGCGCAAAGGCGATTGTACCGGACACTGTGCACTCCATTGCGGCGGCTTCTTCTGAAATGTGCCCGGGATTGGGGCATAGCTCCGGGGATCTCCGTACTTTCGTCTTTCTGGACTTTTGTGGCCTACATCATTGCAGAAAAGTTTTCCACTATGTTAAGCAAGGAGAAACTGTGCCAGCACAGAAAACATCTCCCATCGTGTTTTACATGTTGCAGAGAGCTCTGCTGAAGTTTATGCACGAAGAAAAAGAAAGTTGTTGAAAACACCTTCCAACTAAATGTTCATGTGTTTGGAAAAGGTAGGAGAGTGGTAAGGTACTGTTTTCTATCAGTTTGCAAGCTGCGCACACTATCCCAGTGTTGTGCAGCTTCATTCTTCACCTTTCCGAAGTAGCCGCACACTCCAGCTGCCGGAGGCGAAGATGCGGCTTCTTCGAGCAAAGGCAATTGCACCCGTCACAGTGCACTCCAGTGCGGCGGCTTCTGACGAAATGTGCCCGGGACCTGCGCTTAGCTCCGGGGACCTCCGTACTTTCTTCTTTCCAGACTTTTGTGGCCTACGTCATTGCAGAAAGGTTTTCCACTATGTTAAGCAAGGAGAAACTGTGCCAGCACAGAAAACATCTCCCATCGTGTTTTACATGTTGCAGAGAGCTCTGCAGAAGTTTATGCACGAATAAAATAAAGTTGTCCAAAACACCTTCCAACAGAATGTTCATGTGTTTGGAAAAGGTAGGAGAGTGGTAAGGTACGGTTATCTATCAGTCTGCAAGCTGCGCACACTATCCCAGTGTTTTGCAGCTTCATTCTCACCTTTCCGAAGCTACTGGTCTCTCCGGCTCCCGGAGGCGAAGAAGCGGCTTCTTCGCGCAAAGGCGATTGTACCGGTCACTGTGCACTCCAGTGCGGCGGCTACTGACGAAATGGGCCCGGGACCGGGGCATAGCTCCTGGGAGCTCTGTATGCTTCGTCTTTAGCATCATTTTTTAATCTACATCATTGCAGAAAGGTTTTCCACTATGTTAAGCAAGGAGAAACTGTGCCAGCACAGAAAACATCTCCCATCGTGTTTTACATGTTGAAGAGAACTCTATAGAAGTTTATGCACGAAGAAAAAGAAAGTTGTCCAAAACTCTTCCAACCGAATGTTCATGTGTTTGGAAAAGGTAGGACAGTGGTAAGCTACGGTTATCTATCAGTTTGCAAGCTGCGCACACTATCCCAGTGTTGTGCAGCTTCATTCTCACCCTTCCGAAGCTACTGGTCTCTCCGGCTCCCGGATGCGAAGAAGCGGCTTCTTCGCTCAAAGGCGATTGTACCGGTCACTGTGCACTCCAGTGCGGCGGCTTCTTCTGAAATGTGCCCGGGACCGGGGCATAGCTCCGGGGAGCTCTGTATGCTTCGTCTTTAGCATCATTTTTGGTCTACATCATTGCAGAAAGGTTTTCCACTATGTCTGGCATGGAGAAACTGTGCCAGCACAGAAAACATCTCCCATCGTGTTTTATATGTTGAAGAGAGCTCTGCTGAAGTTTATGCACGAAGAAAAAGAAAGTTGTCCAAAACACCTTCCAATCGAATGTTCATGTGTTTGGAAAAGGTAGGAGAGAAGTAAGGTACTGTTTTGGATCAGTTTGCAAGCTGCGCACACTATCCCAGTGTTGTGCAGCTTCATTCTTCACCTGTCTGAAGCAGCCACTCTCTTCGGCTCCTGGAGGCGAAGAGGCTTCTTCGCGCAAAGGCGATTGTGCCGGTCACAGTGCACTCCAGTGCGGCGGCTACTGACGAAATGTGCCCGGGACCGGCGCGCTTAGTTTCGGGGAGCCCGTACTTTCGTCTTTAGCGTCATTTTTGGTCTACATCATTGCAGAAAGGTTTTCCACTATGTTAAGCAAGGAGAAACTGTGCCAGCACAGAAAACATCTCCCATCGTGTTTTACATGTTGCAGAGAGCTCTGCTGAAGTTTATGCACGAAGAAAAAGAAAGTTGTCCAGAACACCTTCCAACGGAATGTTCATATGTTTGGAAAAGGTAGCAAAGTGGTAAGGTACTGCTTTCTATTAGATTGCAAGATGCGCACACTATCCCAGTGTTGTGCAGCTTCATTCTTCACCATTCCGAAGCAGCCGCTCTTTTGGGCTCCCGGAGGCGAAGAAGCGGCTTCTTCGAGCAAAGGCGATTGTGCCGGTCACTGTGCTCTGCAGTGCGGCGGCTTCTGACAAAATGTGCCCGGGACCAGCACTTAGCTCCTGGGAGCTCCGTATCCTTCGTCTTTCCAGACTTTTGTGGTCTACATCATTGCAGAATGGTTTTCCACTATGTTAAGCAAGGAGAAACTGTGCCAGCACGGAAAACATCGCCCATCGTGTTTTACATTTTGAAGAGAGCTCTGCAGAAGTTTATGCACGAAGAAAAAGAAAGTTGTCGAAAACACCTTCCTTAAAAATGTTCATGTGTTTGGAAAAGGTAGGACAGTGGTAAGGTACTGTTTTCTATCAGATTGCAAGCTGTGCACACAATCCCAGGGTTGTGCAGCTTCATTCTTCACCTTTCCGAAGCAGCCGCTCTCTCCGGCTTCCGGAGGCGAAGAAGCGGCTTCTTCGAGCAAAGGCGATTGCGCCGGTCACAGTGCGCTGCAGTGCGGCAGCTTCTGCCGGAATGTGCCCGGGACAGGCGGTTAGCTCCGGGTACATCCATACAATCTTCTTTCTGGACTTTTGTGGTCTACATCATGCAAAAAACATTTCCCCTATGTCTGGCAAGGAGACACTGTGCCAACACAGAAAACATCTCCCTTCTTGTTTTACATGTTGCAGAGAGCTCTGCAGAAGTTTAAGCACGAAGAAAAAGAAAGTTGTTGAAAACACCTTCCAACCGAATGTTCATGTGTTTGGAAAAGGTAGGACAGTGGTAAGGTACTGTTTTCTATCAGTTTGCAAGCTGCGCACACTATCCCAGTGTTGTGCAGCTTCATTCTTCACCTTTCCGAAGCAGCCGCTCTTTTGGGCTCCCGGAGGCGAAGAAGCGGCTTCTTCGAGCAAAGGCGATTGTGCCGGTCACTGTGCTCTGCAGTGCGGCGGCTTCTGACAAAATGTGCCCGGGACCAGCACTTAGCTCCGGGGAGCTCCGTATCCTTCGTCTTTCCAGACTTTTGTGGTCTACATCATTGCAGAATGGTTTTCCACTATGTTAAGCAAGGAGAAACTGTGCCAGCACGGAAAACATCGCCCATCGTGTTTTACATTTTGAAGAGAGCTCTGCAGAAGTTTATGCACGAAGAAAAAGAAAGTTGTCCAAAACACCTTCCTTAAAAATGTTCATGTGTTTGGAAAAGGTAGGACAGTGGTAAGGTACTGCTTTGGATCTGTTTGCAAGCTGCGTACACTATCCCAGTGTTGTGCAGCTTTATTCTCACCTGTCGGAAGCAGCCACTTTCTTGGGCTCCTGGAGGCGAAGAGGCTTCTTCGCGCAAAGGCGATTGTACCGGTCACTGTGCTCTGCAGTGCGGCGGCATCTGTCGAAATATGCCCGGGACCGGCGCTTAGCTCCGGGGACCTCCGTACTTTCGTCTTTCTGGACTTTTGTGGCCTACATCATTGCAGAAAGGTTTTCCACTATGTTAGGCAAGGAGAAACTGTGCCAGCACAGAAAACATCTCCCATCGTGTTTTACATGTTGCAGAGAGCTCTGCTGAAGTTTATGAACGAAGAAAAAGAAAGTTGTTGAAAACACCTTCCAACCGAATGTTCATGTGTTTGGAAAAGGTAGGAGAATGGTAAGGTACTGCTTTCTATCAGTTTACAAGCTGCGCACACTATCCCAGTGTTGTGCAGCTTCATTCTTCACCTGTCTGAAGCAGCCACTCTCTTCGGCTCCTGGAGGCGAAAAGGCTTCTTCGCGCAAAGGCGATTGTGCCGGTCACAGTGCACTCCAGTGCGGCGGCTACTGACGAAATGTGCCCGGGACCGGCGCGCTTAGTTTCGGGGAGCTCCGTACTTTGGTCTTTAGCGTCATTTTTGGTCTACATCATTGCAGAAAGGTTTTCCACTATGTTAGGCAAGGAGAAACTGTGCCAGCACAGAAAACATCTCCCATCGTGTTTTATATGTTGAAGAGAGCTCTACAGAAGTTTATGCACGAAGAAAAACAAAGTTGTTGAAAACACCTTCCAACCGAATATTCATGTGTTTGGAAAATAAGAAGATTGGTAAGGTACTGTTTTCTATCAGATTGCAAGCTGCGCATACTATCCCAGTGTTGTGCAGCTTCATTCTTCACCTTTCCGAAGCAGCCGCTCTCTCAGGCTCCCGGAGGCGAAGAAGCGGCTTCTTCGAGTAAAGGCAATTGCACCCGTCACAGTGCACTCCAGTGCGGCGGCTTCTGCCGAAATGTGCCCGGGACCGGTGCTTAGCTCCGGGGAGATCCGTACTTTCGTCTTTATGGACTTTTGTGGCCTACATCATTGCAGAAAGGTTTTCCACTACGTTAGGCAAAGAGAAACTGTGCCAGCACAGAAAACATCTCCCATCGTGTTTTACATGTTGCAGAGAGCTCTGCAGCAGTTTATGCACGAAGAAAAAGAAAGTTGGCCAGAACACCTTCCAACGGAATGTTCATATGTCTGGAAAAGGTAGGACAGTGGTAAGGTACTGTTTTCTATCAGTTTGCAAGATGCGCACACTATCCCAGTGTTGTGCAGCTTCATTGTTCACCATTCCGAAGCAGCCGCACTCTCCAGCTGCCGGAGGCGAAGATGCGGCTTCTTCGAGCAAAGACGATTGCGCCGGTCACAGTGCGCTGCAGTGCGGCAGCTTCTGCCGGAATGTGCCCGGGACCGGCGCTTAGCTCCGGGGAGCTCCGTATCCTTCGTCTTTAGCGACTTTTGTGGCCTACATCATTGCTGAAAGGTTTTCCACTACGTTAGGCAAGGAGAAACTGTGCCAGCACAGAAAACATCTCCCATCGTGTTTTACATGTTGCAGAGAGCTCTGCTGAAGTTTATGAACGAAGAAAAAGAAAGTTGTTGAAAACACCTTCCAACCGAATGTTCATGTGTTTGGAAAAGGTAGGACAGTGGTAAGGTACTGCTTTCTATCAGTTTGCAAGCTGCGCACACTATCCCAGTGTTGTGCAGCTTCATTCTTCACCATTCCGAAGCAGCCGCACTCTCCAGCTGCCGGAGGCGAAGATGCGGCTTCTTCGAGCAAAGGCGATTGCGCCGGACACAGTGCGCTGCGGTGCGGCAGCTTCTGCCGGAATGTGCCCGGGACCGGCGCTTAGCTCCGGGGAGCTCCGTATCCTTCGTCTTTAGCGTCTTTTGTCGTCTACATCATTGCAGAAAGGTTTTCCACTATGTTAGGCAAGGAGAAATTGTGCCAGCAGAGAAAACATCTCCCATCGTGTTTTACATGTTCCAGAGAGCTCTACAGAGTGTGTTGCAAGACGAAAAACCAAGTTGTCCAAAACACCTTCCAAACGAATGTTCATGTGTTTGGAAAAGGTAGGAAAGTGGTAAGGTACTGTTTTCTATCAGTTTGCAAGCTGTGCACACTATCCCAGTGTTGTGCAGCTTCATTCTTCACCTTTCCAAAGAAGCCGCTCTCTCTGGCTTCCGGACGCGAAGAAGCGGCTTCTTCGCGCAAAGGCAATTGTTCCGGTCACAGTGCTACGAAGTGCGGCGGCTTCTGACGAATTGTGCCAGGCACCGGGGCTATGTCCGGGACATCCGTGCCTTTTTCTTCTGGACTTCTCTGGTCAACATCATGGCAAAAATCTTTTCCAATATGTCTGGCAAGGAGAAACTGTGCCAACACAGAAAACATCTCCCATCGTGTTTTAAATGTTGCAGAGAGCTCTACAGAGTGTGTTGCAAGAAGAAAAACAAAATTGTCCAAAACACCTTCCAATCGAATGTTCATGTGTTTGGAAAAGGTAGACGACTGTAAGGTACTGTTTTCTATCAGTATGCAAGATGCGCACACTATCCCAGTGTTGTGCAGCTTCATTCTTCACCTGTCTTAGGCAGCCACTTTCTTCGGCTCCCGGAGGCGAAGAAGCGGCTTCTTCGCGCAAAGGCGATTGTACCGGTCACTGTGCACTCCATTGCGGCGGCTTCTTCTGAAATGTGCCCGGGATTGGGGCATAGCTCCGGGGATCTCCGTACTTTCGTCTTTCTGGACTTTTGTGGCCTACATCATTGCAGAAAGGTTTTCCACTATGTTAAGCAAGGAGAAACTGTGCCAGCACAGAAAACATCTCCCATCGTGTTTTACATGTTGCAGAGAGCTCTGCTGAAGTTTATGCACGAAGAAAAAGAAAGTTGTTGAAAACACCTTCCAACTGAATGTTCATGTGTTTGGAAAAGGTAGGAGAGTGGTAAGGTACTGTTTTCTATCAGTTTGCAAGCTGCGCACACTATCCCAGTGTTGTGCAGCTTCATTCTTCACCTTTCCGAAGTAGCCGCACACTCCAGCTGCCGGAGGCGAAGATGCGGCTTCTTCGAGCAAAGGCAATTGCACCCGTCACAGTGCACTCCAGTGCGGCGGCTTCTGACGAAATGTGCCCGGGACCTGCGCTTAGCTCCGGGGACCTCCGTACTTTCTTCTTTCCAGACTTTTGTGGCCTACGTCATTGCAGAAAGGTTTTCCACTATGTTAAGCAAGGAGAAACTGTGCCAGCACAGAAAACATCTCCCATCGTGTTTTACATGTTGCAGAGAGCTCTGCAGAAGTTTATGCACGAATAAAATAAAGTTGTCCAAAACACCTTCCAACAGAATGTTCATGTGTTTGGAAAAGGTAGGAGAGTGGTAAGGTACGGTTATCTATCAGTCTGCAAGCTGCGCACACTATCCCAGTGTTTTGCAGCTTCATTCTCACCTTTCCGAAGCTACTGGTCTCTCCGGCTCCCGGAGGCGAAGAAGCGGCTTCTTCGCGCAAAGGCGATTGTACCGGTCACTGTGCACTCCAGTGCGGCGGCTACTGACGAAATGGGCCCGGGACCGGGGCATAGCTCCTGGGAGCTCTGTATGCTTCGTCTTTAGCATCATTTTTTAATCTACATCATTGCAGAAAGGTTTTCCACTATGTTAAGCAAGGAGAAACTGTGCCAGCACAGAAAACATCTCCCATCGTGTTTTACATGTTGCAGAGAACTCTATAGAAGTTTATGCACGAAGAAAAAGAAAGTTGTCCAAAACTCTTCCAACCGAATGTTCATGTGTTTGGAAAAGGTAGGACAGTGGTAAGCTACGGTTATCTATCAGTTTGCAAGCTGCGCACACTATCCCAGTGTTGTGCAGCTTCATTCTCACCCTTCCGAAGCTACTGGTCTCTCCGGCTCCCGGATGCGAAGAAGCGGCTTCTTCGCTCAAAGGCGATTGTACCGGTCACTGTGCACTCCAGTGCGGCGGCTTCTTCTGAAATGTGCCCGGGACCGGGGCATAGCTCCGGGGAGCTCTGTATGCTTCGTCTTTAGCATCATTTTTGGTCTACATCATTGCAGAAAGGTTTTCCACTATGTCTGGCATGGAGAAACTGTGCCAGCACAGAAAACATCTCCCATCGTGTTTTATATGTTGAAGAGAGCTCTGCTGAAGTTTATGCACGAAGAAAAAGAAAGTTGTCCAAAACACCTTCCAATCGAATGTTCATGTGTTTGGAAAAGGTAGGAGAGAAGTAAGGTACTGTTTTGGATCAGTTTGCAAGCTGCGCACACTATCCCAGTGTTGTGCAGCTTCATTCTTCACCTGTCTGAAGCAGCCACTGTCTTCGGCTCCTGGAGGCGAAGAGGCTTCTTCGCGCAAAGGCGATTGTGCCGGTCACTGTGCACTCCAGTGCGCCGGCTACTGACGAGATGTGCACCGGGACCGGCGCTTAGTTTCGGGGAGATCCGTACTTTCGTCTTTAGCGTCATTTTTGGTCTACATCATTGCAGAAAGGTTTTCCACTACGTTAGGCAAGGAGAAACTCTGCCAGCACAGAAAACATCTTCCATGGTGTTTTACATCTTGCAGAGAGCTCTGCAGAAGTTTATGCACGAAGAAAGAGAAGGTTGTTGAAAGCACCTTCCAACTGATTGGTCATGTGTTTGGAAAAGGTAGGACAGTGGTAAGGTACTGTTTTCTATCAGTTTGCAAGATGCGCACACTATCCCAGTGTTGTGCAGCTTCATTCTTCACCTGTCTGAAGCAGCCACTCTCTTCGGCTCCTGGAGGCGAAGAAGCGGCTTCTTCGAGCAAAGGCGATTGTGCCGGTCACAGTGCACTCCAGTGCGGCGGCTACTGACGAAATGTGCCCGGGACCAGCACTTAGCTCCGGGGAGCTCCGTATCCTTCGTCTTTCCAGACTTTTGTGGTCTACATCATTGCAGAATGGTTTTCCACTATGTTAGGCAAGGAAAAATTGTGCCAGCACAGAAAACATCTCCCATCGTGTTTTATATGTTGTAGAGAGCTCTGCAGAAGTTTATGCACGAAGAAAAAGAAAGTTGTCCAAAACACCTTCCTTAAAAATGTTCATGTGTTTGGAAAAGGTAGGAGAGTGGTAAGGTACTGCTTTGGATCTGTTTGCAAGCTGCGCACACTATCCCAGTGTTGTGCAGCTTTATTCTCACCTGTCGGAAGCAGCCACTTTCTTGGGCTCCTGGAGGCGAAGAGGCTTCTTCGCGCAAAGGCGATTGTACCGGTCACTGTGCTCTGCAGTGCGGCGGCATCTGTCGAAATATGCCCGGGACCGGCGCTTAGCTCCGGGGACCTCCGTACTTTCGTCTTTCTGGACTTTTGTGGCCTACATCATTGCAGAAAGGTTTTCCACTATGTTAGGCAAGGAGAAACTGTGCCAGCACAGAAAACATCTCCCATCGTGTTTTACATGTTGCAGAGAGCTCTGCTGAAGTTTATGAACGAAGAAAAAGAAAGTTGTTGAAAACACCTTCCAACCGAATGTTCATGTGTTTGGAAAAGGTAGGAGAATGGTAAGGTACTGCTTTCTATCAGTTTACAAGCTGCGCACACTATCCCAGTGTTGTGCAGCTTCATTCTTCACCTGTCTGAAGCAGCCACTCTCTTCGGCTCCTGGAGGCGAAAAGGCTTCTTCGCGCAAAGGCGATTGTGCCGGTCACAGTGCACTCCAGTGCGGCGGCTACTGACGAAATGTGCCCGGGACCGGCGCGCTTAGTTTCGGGGAGCTCCGTACTTTGGTCTTTAGCGTCATTTTTGGTCTACATCATTGCAGAAAGGTTTTCCACTATGTTAGGCAAGGAGAAACTGTGCCAGCACAGAAAACATCTCCCATCGTGTTTTATATGTTGAAGAGAGCTCTGCTGAAGTTTATGAACGAAGAAAAAGAAAGTTGTTGAAAACACCTTCCAACCGAATGTTCATGTGTTTGGAAAAGGTAGGAGAATGGTAAGGTACTGCTTTCTATCAGTTTACAAGCTGCGCACACTATCCCAGTGTTGTGCAGCTTCATTCTTCACCTGTCTGAAGCAGCCACTCTCTTCGGCTCCTGGAGGCGAAGAGGCTTCTTCGCGCAAAGGCGATTGTGCCGGTCACTGTGCACTCCAGTGCGCCGGCTACTGACGAGATGTGCACCGGGACCGGCGCTTAGTTTCGGGGAGATCCGTACTTTCGTCTTTAGCGTCATTTTTGGTCTACATCATTGCAGAAAGGTTTTCCACTATGTTAGGCAAGGAGAAACTGTGCCAGCACAGAAAACATCTCCCATCGTGTTTTATATGTTGAAGAGAGCTCTACAGAAGTTTATGCACGAAGAAAAACAAAGTTGTTGAAAACACCTTCCAACCGAATATTCATGTGTTTGGAAAATAAGAAGATTGGTAAGGTACTGTTTTCTATCAGATTGCAAGCTGCGCATACTATCCCAGTGTTGTGCAGCTTCATTCTTCACCTTTCCGAAGCAGCCGCTCTCTCAGGCTCCCGGAGGCGAAGAAGCGGCTTCTTCGAGTAAAGGCAATTGCACCCGTCACAGTGCACTCCAGTGCGGCGGCTTCTGCCGAAATGTGCCCGGGACCGGTGCTTAGCTCCGGGGAGATCCGTACTTTCGTCTTTATGGACTTTTGTGGCCTACATCATTGCAGAAAGGTTTTCCACTACGTTAGGCAAAGAGAAACTGTGCCAGCACAGAAAACATCTCCCATCGTGTTTTACATGTTGCAGAGAGCTCTGCAGCAGTTTATGCACGAAGAAAAAGAAAGTTGTCCAGAACACCTTCCAACGGAATGTTCATATGTCTGGAAAAGGTAGGACAGTGGTAAGGTACTGCTTTCTATCAGTTTGCAAGCTGCGCACACTATCCCAGTGTTGTGCAGCTTCATTCTTCACCATTCCGAAGCAGCCGCACTCTCCAGCTGCCGGAGGCGAAGATGCGGCTTCTTCGAGCAAAGACGATTGCGCCGGTCACAGTGCGCTGCGGTGCGGCAGCTTCTGCCGGAATGTGCCCGGGACCGGCGCTTAGCTCCGGGGAGCTCCGTATCCTTCGTCTTTAGCGACTTTTGTGGCCTACATCATTGCTGAAAGGTTTTCCACTACGTTAGGCAAAGAGAAACTGTGCCAGCACAGAAAACATCTCCCATCGTGTTTTACATGTTGCAGAGAGCTCTGCTGAAGTTTATGAACGAAGAAAAAGAAAGTTGTTGAAAACACCTTCCAACCGAATGTTCATGTGTTTGGAAAAGGTAGGACAGTGGTAAGGTACTGCTTTCTATCAGTTTGCAAGCTGCGCACACTATCCCAGTGTTGTGCAGCTTCATTCTTCACCATTCCGAAGCAGCCGCACTCTCCAGCTGCCGGAGGCGAAGATGCGGCTTCTTCGAGCAAAGGCGATTGCGCCGGACACAGTGCGCTGCGGTGCGGCAGCTTCTGCCGGAATGTGCCCGGGACCGGCGCTTAGCTCCGGGGAGCTCCGTATCCTTCGTCTTTAGCGTCTTTTGTCGTCTACATCATTGCAGAAAGGTTTTCCACTATGTTAAGCAAGGAGAAACTGTGCCAGCACAGAAAACATCTCCCATCGTGTTTTATATGTTGAAGAGAGCTCTGCTGAAGTTTATGCACGAAGAAAAAGAAAGTTGTCCAAAACACCTTCCAATCGAATGTTCATGTGTTTGGAAAAGGTAGGAGAGAAGTAAGGTACTGTTTTGGATCAGTTTGCAAGCTGCGCACACTATCCCAGTGTTGTGCAGCTTCATTCTTCACCTGTCTGAAGCAGCCACTGTCTTCGGCTCCTGGAGGCGAAGAGGCTTCTTCGCGCAAAGGCGATTGTGCCGGTCACTGTGCACTCCAGTGCGCCGGCTACTGACGAGATGTGCACCGGGACCGGCGCTTAGTTTCGGGGAGATCCGTACTTTCGTCTTTAGCGTCATTTTTGGTCTACATCATTGCAGAAAGGTTTTCCACTACGTTAGGCAAGGAGAAACTCTGCCAGCACAGAAAACCTCTTCCATGGTGTTTTACATCTTGCAGAGAGGTCTGCAGAAGTTTATGAACGAAGAAAGAGAAGGTTGTTGAAAGCACCTTCCAACTGATTGGTCATGTGTTTGGAAAAGGTAGGACAGTGGTAAGGTACTGTTTTCTATCAGTTTACAAGCTGCGCACACTATCCCAGTGTTGTGCAGCTTCATTCTTCACCTGTCTGAAGCAGCCACTCTCTTCGGCTCCTGGAGGCGAAGAAGCGGCTTCTTCGCGCAAAGGCGATTGTGCCGGTCACAGTGCACTCCAGTGCGGCGGCTACTGACGAAATGTGCCCGGGACCGGCGCGCTTAGTTTCGGGGAGCCCGTACTTTCGTCTTTAGCGTCATTTTTGGTCTACATCATTGCAGAAAGGTTTTCCACTATGTTAAGCAAGGAGAAACTGTGCCAGCACAGAAAACATCTCCCATCGTGTTTTACATGTTGCAGAGAGCTCTGCTGAAGTTTATGCACGAAGAAAAAGAAAGTTGTCCAGAACACCTTCCAACGGAATGTTCATATGTTTGGAAAAGGTAGCAAAGTGGTAAGGTACTGCTTTCTATTAGATTGCAAGATGCGCACACTATCCCAGTGTTGTGCAGCTTCATTCTTCACCATTCCGAAGCAGCCGCTCTTTTGGGCTCCCGGAGGCGAAGAAGCGGCTTCTTCGAGCAAAGGCGATTGTGCCGGTCACTGTGCTCTGCAGTGCGGCGGCTTCTGACAAAATGTGCCCGGGACCAGCACTTAGCTCCTGGGAGCTCCGTATCCTTCGTCTTTCCAGACTTTTGTGGTCTACATCATTGCAGAATGGTTTTCCACTATGTTAGGCAAGGAGAAACTGTGCCAGCACGGAAAACATCGCCCATCGTGTTTTACATTTTGAAGAGAGCTCTGCAGAAGTTTATGCACGAAGAAAAAGAAAGTTGTCGAAAACACCTTCCTTAAAAATGTTCATGTGTTTGGAAAAGGTAGGACAGTGGTAAGGTACTGTTTTCTATCAGATTGCAAGCTGTGCACACAATCCCAGGGTTGTGCAGCTTCATTCTTCACCTTTCCGAAGCAGCC
The DNA here is from genome assembly GCF_047830755.1 of Zonotrichia albicollis. Classification (NCBI taxonomy): domain Eukaryota; kingdom Metazoa; phylum Chordata; class Aves; order Passeriformes; family Passerellidae; genus Zonotrichia; species Zonotrichia albicollis. Next base: position 26,142,299 of record NC_133860.1, read on the forward strand.
GCTCTCTCCGGCTCCCGGAGGCGAAGAAGCGGCTTCTTCGAGCAAAGGCGATTGCGCCGGTCACAGTGCGCTGCAGTGCGGCAGCTTCTGCCGGAATGTGCCCGGGACAGGCGGTTAGCTCCGGGTACATCCATACAATCTTCTTTCTGGACTTTTGTGGTCTACATCATGCAAAAAACATTTCCCCTATGTCTGGCAAGGAGACACTGTGCCAACACAGAAAACATCTCCCTTCTTGTTTTACATGTTGCAGAGAGCTCTGCAGCAGTTTATGCACGAAGAAAAAGAAAGTTGTTGAAAACACCTTCCAACCGAATGTTCATGTGTTTGGAAAAGGTAGGACAGTGGTAAGGTACTGTTTTCTATCAGATTGCAAGCTGTGCACACAATCCCAGGGTTGTGCAGCTTCATTCTTCACCTTTCCGAAGCAGCCGCTCTCTCCGGCTCCCGGAGGCGAAGAAGCGGCTTCTTCGAGCAAAGGCGATTGCGCCGGACACAGTGCGCTGCGGTGCGGCAGCTTCTGCCGGAATGTGCCCGGGACCGGCGCTTAGCTCCGGGGAGCTCCGTATCCTTCGTCTTTAGCGTCTTTTGTCGTCTACATCATTGCAGAAAGGTTTTCCACTATGTTAGGCAAGGAGAAATTGTGCCAGCAGAGAAAACATCTCCCATCGTGTTTTACATGTTCCAGAGCGCTCTACAGAGTGTGTTGCAAGACGAAAAACCAAGTTGTCCAAAACACCTTCCAAACGAATGTTCATGTGTTTGGAAAAGGTAGGAAAGTGGTAAGGTACTGTTTTCTATCAGTTTGCAAGCTGTGCACACTATCCCAGTGTTGTGCAGCTTCATTCTTCACCTTTCCAAAGAAGCCGCTCTCTCCGGCTTCCGGACGCGAAGAAGCGGCTTCTTCGCGCAAAGGCAATTGTTCCGGTCACAGTGCTGCGAAGTGCGGCGGCTTCTGACGAATTGTGCCAGGCACCGGGGCTATGTCCGGGACATCCGTGCCTTTTTCTTCTGGACTTCTCTGGTCAACATCATGGCAAAAATCTTTTCCAATATGTCTGGCAAGGAGAAACTGTGCCAACACAGAAAACATCTCCCATCGTGTTTTAAATGTTGCAGAGAGCTCTACAGAGTGTGTTGCAAGAAGAAAAACAAAATTGTCCAAAACACCTTCCAATCGAATGTTCATGTGTTTGGAAAAGGTAGACGACTGTAAGGTACTGTTTTCTATCAGTATGCAAGATGCGCACACTATCCCAGTGTTGTGCAGCTTCATTCTTCACCTGTCTTAGGCAGCCACTTTCTTCGGCTCCCGGAGGCGAAGAAGCGGCTTCTTCGCGCAAAGGCGATTGTACCGGTCACTGTGCACTCCATTGCGGCGGCTTCTTCTGAAATGTGCCCAGGATTGGGGCATAGCTCCGGGGATCTCCGTACTTTCGTCTTTCTGGACTTTTGTGGCCTACATCATTGCAGAAAGGTTTTCCACTATGTTAAGCAAGGAGAAACTGTGCCAGCACAGAAAACATCTCCCATCGTGTTTTACATGTTGCAGAGAGCTCTGCTGAAGTTTATGCACGAAGAAAAAGAAAGTTGTTGAAAACACCTTCCAACTAAATGTTCATGTGTTTGGAAAAGGTAGGAGAGTGGTAAGGTACTGTTTTCTATCAGTTTGCAAGCTGCGCACACTATCCCAGTGTTGTGCAGCTTCATTCTTCACCTTTCCGAAGTAGCCGCACACTCCAGCTGCCGGAGGCGAAGATGCGGCTTCTTCGAGCAAAGGCAATTGCACCCGTCACAGTGCACTCCAGTGCGGCGGCTTCTGACGAAATGTGCCCGGGACCTGCGCTTAGCTCCGGGGACCTCCGTACTTTCTTCTTTCCAGACTTTTGTGGCCTACGTCATTGCAGAAAGGTTTTCCACTATGTTAAGCAAGGAGAAACTGTGCCAGCAGAGAAAACATCTCCCATCGTGTTTTACATGTTGCAGAGAGCTCTGCAGAAGTTTATGCACGAATAAAATAAAGTTGTCCAAAACACCTTCCAACAGAATGTTCATGTGTTTGGAAAAGGTAGGAGAGTGGTAAGGTACGGTTATCTATCAGTCTGCAAGCTGCGCACACTATCCCAGTGTTTTGCAGCTTCATTCTCACCTTTCCGAAGCTACTGGTCTCTCCGGCTCCCGGAGGCGAAGAAGCGGCTTCTTCGCGCAAAGGCGATTGTACCGGTCACTGTGCACTCCAGTGCGGCGGCTACTGACGAAATGGGCCCGGGACCGGGGCATAGCTCCTGGGAGCTCTGTATGCTTCGTCTTTAGCATCATTTTTTAATCTACATCATTGCAGAAAGGTTTTCCACTATGTTAAGCAAGGAGAAACTGTGCCAGCACAGAAAACATCTCCCATCGTGTTTTACATGTTGAAGAGAACTCTATAGAAGTTTATGCACGAAGAAAAAGAAAGTTGTCCAAAACTCTTCCAACCGAATGTTCATGTGTTTGGAAAAGGTAGGACAGTGGTAAGCTACGGTTATCTATCAGTTTGCAAGCTGCGCACACTATCCCAGTGTTGTGCAGCTTCATTCTCACCCTTCCGAAGCTACTGGTCTCTCCGGCTCCCGGATGCGAAGAAGCGGCTTCTTCGCTCAAAGGCGATTGTACCGGTCACTGTGCACTCCAGTGCGGCGGCTTCTTCTGAAATGTGCCCGGGACCGGGGCATAGCTCCGGGGAGCTCTGTATGCTTCGTCTTTAGCATCATTTTTGGTCTACATCATTGCAGAAAGGTTTTCCACTATGTCTGGCATGGAGAAACTGTGCCAGCACAGAAAACATCTCCCATCGTGTTTTATATGTTGAAGAGAGCTCTGCTGAAGTTTATGCACGAAGAAAAAGAAAGTTGTCCAAAACACCTTCCAATCGAATGTTCATGTGTTTGGAAAAGGTAGGAGAGAAGTAAGGTACTGTTTTGGATCAGTTTGCAAGCTGCGCACACTATCCCAGTGTTGTGCAGCTTCATTCTTCACCTGTCTGAAGCAGCCACTGTCTTCGGCTCCTGGAGGCGAAGAGGCTTCTTCGCGCAAAGGCGATTGTGCCGGTCACTGTGCACTCCAGTGCGCCGGCTACTGACGAGATGTGCACCGGGACCGGCGCTTAGTTTCGGGGAGATCCGTACTTTCGTCTTTAGCGTCATTTTTGGTCTACATCATTGCAGAAAGGTTTTCCACTACGTTAGGCAAGGAGAAACTCTGCCAGCACAGAAAACATCTTCCATGGTGTTTTACATCTTGCAGAGAGCTCTGCAGAAGTTTATGCACGAAGAAAGAGAAGGTTGTTGAAAGCACCTTCCAACTGATTGGTCATGTGTTTGGAAAAGGTAGGACAGTGGTAAGGTACTGTTTTCTATCAGTTTGCAAGATGCGCACACTATCCCAGTGTTGTGCAGCTTCATTCTTCACCATTCCGAAGCAGCCGCTCTTTTGGGCTCCTGGAGGCGAAGAAGCGGCTTCTTCGAGCAAAGGCGATTGTGCCGGTCACTGTGCTCTGCAGTGCGGCGGCTTCTGACAAAATGTGCCCGGGACCAGCACTTAGCTCCGGGGAGCTCCGTATCCTTCGTCTTTCCAGACTTTTGTGGTCTACATCATTGCAGAATGGTTTTCCACTATGTTAAGCAAGGAGAAACTGTGCCAGCACGGAAAACATCGCCCATCGTGTTTTACATTTTGAAGAGAGCTCTGCAGAAGTTTATGCACGAAGAAAAAGAAAGTTGTCCAAAACACCTTCATTAAAAATGTTCATGTGTTTGGAAAAGGTAGGACAGTGGTAAGGTACTGTTTTCTATCAGATTGCAAGCTGTGCACACAATCCCAGGGTTGTGCAGCTTCATTCTTCACCTTTCCGAAGTAGCCGCTCTCTCCGGCTTCCGGAGGCGAAGAAGCGGCTTCTTCGAGCAAAGGCGATTGCGCCGGTCACAGTGCGCTGCAGTGCGGCAGCTTCTGCCGGAATGTGCCCGGGACAGGCGGTTAGCTCCGGGTACATCCATACAATCTTCTTTCTGGACTTTTGTGGTCTACATCATGCAAAAAACATTTCCCCTATGTCTGGCAAGGAGACACTGTGCCAACACAGAAAACATCTCCCTTCTTGTTTTACATGTTGCAGAGAGCTCTGCAGAAGTTTAAGCACGAAGAAAAAGAAAGTTGTGCAAAACACCTTCCAATGGCATGTTCATGTGTTTGTAAAAGGTAGGACAGTGGTAAGGTACTGTTTTCTATCAGTTTGCAAGCTGCGCACACTATCCCAGTGTTGTGCAGCTTCATTCTTCACCTTTCCGAAGCAGCCGCTCTTTTGGGCTCCCGGAGGCGAAGAAGCGGCTTCTTCGAGCAAAGGCGATTGTGCCGGTCACTGTGCTCTGCAGTGCGGCGGCTTCTGACAAAATGTTCCCGGGACCAGCACTTAGCTCCGGGGAGCTCCGTATCCTTCGTCTTTCCAGACTTTTGTGGTCTACATCATTGCAGAATGGTTTTCCACTATGTTAAGCAAGGAGAAACTGTGCCAGCACGGAAAACATCGCCCATCGTGTTTTACATTTTGAAGAGAGCTCTGCAGAAGTTTATGCAGGAAGAAAAAGAAAGTTGTCCAAAACACCTTCCTTAAAAATGTTCATGTGTTTGGAAAAGGTAGGAGAGTGGTAAGGTACTGCTTTGGATCTGTTTGCAAGCTGCGCACACTATCCCAGTGTTGTGCAGCTTTATTCTCACCTGTCGGAAGCAGCCACTTTCTTGGGCTCCTGGAGGCGAAGAGGCTTCTTCGCGCAAAGGCGATTGTACCGGTCACTGTGCTCTGCAGTGCGGCGGCATCTGTCGAAATATGCCCGGGACCGGCGCTTAGCTCCGGGGACCTCCGTACTTTCGTCTTTCTGGACTTTTGTGGCCTACATCATTGCAGAAAGGTTTTCCACTATGTTAGGCAAGGAGAAACTGTGCCAGCACAGAAAACATCTCCCATCGTGTTTTACATGTTGCAGAGAGCTCTGCTGAAGTTTATGAACGAAGAAAAAGAAAGTTGTTGAAAACACCTTCCAACCGAATGTTCATGTGTTTGGAAAAGGTAGGATAATGGTAAGGTACTGCTTTCTATCAGTTTACAAGCTGCGCACACTATCCCAGTGTTGTGCAGCTTCATTCTTCACCTGTCTGAAGCAGCCACTCTCTTCGGCTCCTGGAGGCGAAAAGGCTTCTTCGCGCAAAGGCGATTGTGCCGGTCACAGTGCACTCCAGTGCGGCGGCTACTGACGAAATGTGCCCGGGACCGGCGCGCTTAGTTTCGGGGAGCTCCGTACTTTGGTCTTTAGCGTCATTTTTGGTCTACATCATTGCAGAAAGGTTTTCCACTATGTTAGGCAAGGAGAAACTGTGCCAGCACAGAAAACATCTCCCATCGTGTTTTATATGTTGAAGAGAGCTCTACAGAAGTTTATGCACGAAGAAAAACAAAGTTGTTGAAAACACCTTCCAACCGAATATTCATGTGTTTGGAAAATAAGAAGATTGGTAAGGTACTGTTTTCTATCAGATTGCAAGCTGCGCATACTATCCCAGTGTTGTGCAGCTTCATTCTTCACCTTTCCGAAGCAGCCGCTCTCTCAGGCTCCCGGAGGCGAAGAAGCGGCTTCTTCGAGTAAAGGCAATTGCACCCGTCACAGTGCACTCCAGTGCGGCGGCTTCTGCCGAAATGTGCCCGGGACCGGTGCTTAGCTCCGGGGAGATCCGTACTTTCGTCTTTATGGACTTTTGTGGCCTACATCATTGCAGAAAGGTTTTCCACTACGTTAGGCAAAGAGAAACTGTGCCAGCACAGAAAACATCTCCCATCGTGTTTTACATGTTGCAGAGAGCTCTGCAGCAGTTTATGCACGAAGAAAAAGAAAGTTGTCCAGAACACCTTCCAACGGAATGTTCATATGTCTGGAAAAGGTAGGACAGTGGTAAGGTACTGCTTTCTATCAGTTTGCAAGATGCGCACACTATCCCAGTGTTGTGCAGCTTCATTCTTCACCATTCCGAAGCAGCCGCACTCTCCAGCTGCCGGAGGCGAAGATGCGGCTTCTTCGAGCAAAGACGATTGCGCCGGTCACAGTGCGCTGCAGTGCGGCAGCTTCTGCCGGAATGTGCCCGGGACCGGCGCTTAGCTCCGGGGAGCTCCGTATCCTTCGTCTTTAGCGACTTTTGTGGCCTACATCATTGCTGAAAGGTTTTCCACTACGTTAGGCAAAGAGAAACTGTGCCAGCACAGAAAACATCTCCCATCGTGTTTTACATGTTGCAGAGAGCTCTGCTGAAGTTTATGAACGAAGAAAAAGAAAGTTGTTGAAAACACCTTCCAACCGAATGTTCATGTGTTTGGAAAAGGTAGGACAGTGGTAAGGTACTGCTTTCTATCAGTTTGCAAGCTGCGCACACTATCCCAGTGTTGTGCAGCTTCATTCTTCACCATTCCGAAGCAGCCGCACTCTCCAGCTGCCGGAGGCGAAGATGCGGCTTCTTCGAGCAAAGGCGATTGCGCCGGACACAGTGCGCTGCGGTGCGGCAGCTTCTGCCGGAATGTGCCCGGGACCGGCGCTTAGCTCCGGGGAGCTCCGTATCCTTCGTCTTTAGCGTCTTTTGTCGTCTACATCATTGCAGAAAGGTTTTCCACTATGTTAAGCAAGGAGAAACTGTGCCAGCACAGAAAACATCTCCCATCGTGTTTTATATGTTGAAGAGAGCTCTGCTGAAGTTTATGCACGAAGAAAAAGAAAGTTGTCCAAAACACCTTCCAATCGAATGTTCATGTGTTTGGAAAAGGTAGGAGAGAAGTAAGGTACTGTTTTGGATCAGTTTGCAAGCTGCGCACACTATCCCAGTGTTGTGCAGCTTCATTCTTCACCTGTCTGAAGCAGCCACTGTCTTCGGCTCCTGGAGGCGAAGAGGCTTCTTCGCGCAAAGGCGATTGTGCCGGTCACTGTGCACTCCAGTGCGCCGGCTACTGACGAGATGTGCACCGGGACCGGCGCTTAGTTTCGGGGAGATCCGTACTTTCGTCTTTAGCGTCATTTTTGGTCTACATCATTGCAGAAAGGTTTTCCACTACGTTAGGCAAGGAGAAACTCTGCCAGCACAGAAAACCTCTTCCATGGTGTTTTACATCTTGCAGAGAGCTCTGCAGAAGTTTATGAACGAAGAAAGAGAAGGTTGTTGAAAGCACCTTCCAACTGATTGGTCATGTGTTTGGAAAAGGTAGGACAGTGGTAAGGTACTGTTTTCTATCAGTTTACAAGCTGCGCACACTATCCCAGTGTTGTGCAGCTTCATTCTTCACCTGTCTCAAGCAGCCACTCTCTTCGGCTCCTGGAGGCGAAGAAGCGGCTTCTTCGCGCAAAGGCGATTGTGCCGGTCACAGTGCACTCCAGTGCGGCGGCTACTGACGAAATGTGCCCGGGACCGGCGCGCTTAGTTTCGGGGAGCCCGTACTTTCGTCTTTAGCGTCATTTTTGGTCTACATCATTGCAGAAAGGTTTTCCACTATGTTAAGCAAGGAGAAACTGTGCCAGCACAGAAAACATCTCCCATCGTGTTTTACATGTTGCAGAGAGCTCTGCTGAAGTTTATGCACGAAGAAAAAGAAAGTTGTCCAGAACACCTTCCAACGGAATGTTCATATGTTTGGAAAAGGTAGCAAAGTGGTAAGGTACTGCTTTCTATTAGATTGCAAGATGCGCACACTATCCCAGTGTTGTGCAGCTTCATTCTTCACCATTCCGAAGCAGCCGCTCTTTTGGGCTCCCGGAGGCGAAGAAGCGGCTTCTTCGAGCAAAGGCGATTGTGCCGGTCACTGTGCTCTGCAGTGCGGCGGCTTCTGACAAAATGTTCCCGGGACCAGCACTTAGCTCCTGGGAGCTCCGTATCCTTCGTCTTTCCAGACTTTTGTGGTCTACATCATTGCAGAATGGTTTTCCACTATGTTAAGCAAGGAGAAACTGTGCCAGCACGGAAAACATCGCCCATCGTGTTTTACATTTTGAAGAGAGCTCTGCAGAAGTTTATGCACGAAGAAAAAGAAAGTTGTCGAAAACACCTTCCTTAAAAATGTTCATGTGTTTGGAAAAGGTAGGACAGTGGTAAGGTACTGTTTTCTATCAGATTGCAAGCTGTGCACACAATCCCAGGGTTGTGCAGCTTCATTCTTCACCTGTCTGAAGCAGCCACTCTCTTCGGCTCCTGGAGGCGAAAAGGCTTCTTCGCGCAAAGGCGATTGTGCCGGTCACAGTGCACTCCAGTGCGGCGGCTACTGACGAAATGTGCCCGGGACCGGCGCGCTTAGTTTCGGGGAGCTCCGTACTTTGGTCTTTAGCGTCATTTTTGGTCTACATCATTGCAGAAAGGTTTTCCACTATGTTAGGCAAGGAGAAACTGTGCCAGCACAGAAAACATCTCCCATCGTGTTTTATATGTTGAAGAGAGCTCTACAGAAGTTTATGCACGAAGAAAAAGAAAGTTGTTGAAAACACCTTCCAACCGAATGTTCATGTGTTTGGAAAAGGTAGGACAGTGGTAAGGTACTGTTTTCTATCAGTTTGCAAGCTGCGCACACTATCCCAGTGTTGTGCAGCTTCATTCTTCACCTTTCCGAAGCAGCCGCTCTTTTGGGCTCCCGGAGGCGAAGAAGCGGCTTCTTCGAGCAAAGGCGATTGTGCCGGTCACTGTGCTCTGCAGTGCGGCGGCTTCTGACAAAATGTTCCCGGGACCAGCACTTAGCTCCGGGGAGCTCCATATCCTTCGTCTTTCCAGACTTTTGTGGTCTACATCATTGCAGAATGGTTTTCCACTATGTTAAGCAAGGAGAAACTGTGCCAGCACGGAAAACATCGCCCATCGTGTTTTACATTTTGAAGAGAGCTCTGCAGAAGTTTATGCACGAAGAAAAAGAAAGTTGTCCAAAACACCTTCCTTAAAAATGTTCATGTGTTTGGAAAAGGTAGGAGAGTGGTAAGGTACTGCTTTGGATCTGTTTGCAAGCTGCGCACACTATCCCAGTGTTGTGCAGCTTTATTCTCACCTGTCGGAAGCAGCCACTTTCTTGGGCTCCTGGAGGCGAAGAGGCTTCTTCGCGCAAAGGCGATTGTACCGGTCACTGTGCTCTGCAGTGCGGCGGCATCTGTCGAAATATGCCCGGGACCGGCGCTTAGCTCCGGGGACCTCCGTACTTTCGTCTTTCTGGACTTTTGTGGCCTACATCATTGCAGAAAGGTTTTCCACTATGTTAGGCAAGGAGAAACTGTGCCAGCACAGAAAACATCTCCCATCGTGTTTTACATGTTGCAGAGAGCTCTGCTGAAGTTTATGAACGAAGAAAAAGAAAGTTGTTGAAAACACCTTCCAACCGAATGTTCATGTGTTTGGAAAAGGTAGGAGAATGGTAAGGTACTGCTTTCTATCAGTTTACAAGCTGCGCACACTATCCCAGTGTTGTGCAGCTTCATTCTTCACCTGTCTGAAGCAGCCACTCTCTTCGGCTCCTGGAGGCGAAAAGGCTTCTTCGCGCAAAGGCGATTGTGCCGGTCACAGTGCACTCCAGTGCGGCGGCTACTGACGAAATGTGCCCGGGACCGGCGCGCTTAGTTTCGGGGAGCTCCGTACTTTGGTCTTTAGCGTCATTTTTGGTCTACATCATTGCAGAAAGGTTTTCCACTATGTTAGGCAAGGAGAAACTGTGCCAGCACAGAAAACATCTCCCATCGTGTTTTATATGTTGAAGAGAGCTCTACAGAAGTTTATGCACGAAGAAAAACAAAGTTGTTGAAAACACCTTCCAACCGAATATTCATGTGTTTGGAAAATAAGAAGATTGGTAAGGTACTGTTTTCTATCAGATTGCAAGCTGCGCATACTATCCCAGTGTTGTGCAGCTTCATTCTTCACCTTTCCGAAGCAGCCGCTCTCTCAGGCTCCCGGAGGCGAAGAAGCGGCTTCTTCGAGTAAAGGCAATTGCACCCGTCACAGTGCACTCCAGTGCGGCGGCTTCTGCCGAAATGTGCCCGGGACCGGTGCTTAGCTCCGGGGAGATCCGTACTTTCGTCTTTATGGACTTTTGTGGCCTACATCATTGCAGAAAGGTTTTCCACTACGTTAGGCAAAGAGAAACTGTGCCAGCACAGAAAACATCTCCCATCGTGTTTTACATGTTGCAGAGAGCTCTGCAGCAGTTTATGCACGAAGAAAAAGAAAGTTGTCCAGAACACCTTCCAACGGAATGTTCATATGTCTGGAAAAGGTAGGACAGTGGTAAGGTACTGCTTTCTATCAGTTTGCAAGCTGCGCACACTATCCCAGTGTTGTGCAGCTTCATTCTTCACCATTCCGAAGCAGCCGCACTCTCCAGCTGCCGGAGGCGAAGATGCGGCTTCTTCGAGCAAAGACGATTGCGCCGGTCACAGTGCGCTGCAGTGCGGCAGCTTCTGCCGGAATGTGCCCGGGACCGGCGCTTAGCTCCGGGGAGCTCCGTATCCTTCGTCTTTAGCGACTTTTGTGGCCTACATCATTGCTGAAAGGTTTTCCACTACGTTAGGCAAGGAGAAACTGTGCCAGCACAGAAAACATCTCCCATCGTGTTTTACATGTTGCAGAGAGCTCTGCTGAAGTTTATGAACGAAGAAAAAGAAAGTTGTTGAAAACACCTTCCAACCGAATGTTCATGTGTTTGGAAAAGGTAGGACAGTGGTAAGGTACTGCTTTCTATCAGTTTGCAAGCTGCGCACACTATCCCAGTGTTGTGCAGCTTCATTCTTCACCATTCCGAAGCAGCCGCACTCTCCAGCTGCCGGAGGCGAAGATGCGGCTTCTTCGAGCAAAGGCGATTGCGCCGGACACAGTGCGCTGCGGTGCGGCAGCTTCTGCCGGAATGTGCCCGGGACCGGCGCTTAGCTCCGGGGAGCTCCGTATCCTTCGTCTTTAGCGTCTTTTGTCGTCTACATCATTGCAGAAAGGTTTTCCACTATGTTAGGCAAGGAGAAATTGTGCCAGCAGAGAAAACATCTCCCATCGTGTTTTACATGTTCCAGAGAGCTCTACAGAGTGTGTTGCAAGACGAAAAACCAAGTTGTCCAAAACACCTTCCAAACGAATGTTCATGTGTTTGCAAAAGGTAGGAAAGTGGTAAGGTACTGTTTTCTATCAGTTTGCAAGCTGTGCACACTATCCCAGTGTTGTGCAGCTTCATTCTTCACCTTTCCAAAGAAGCCGCTCTCTCCGGCTTCCGGACGGGAAGAAGCGGCTTCTTCGCGCAAAGGCAATTGTTCCGGTCACAGTTCTACGAAGTGCGGCGGCTTCTGACGAATTGTGCCAGGCACCGGGGCTATGTCCGGGACATCCGTGCCTTTTTCTTCTGGACTTCTCTGGTCAACATCATGGCAAAAATCTTTTCCAATATGTCTGGCAAGGAGAAACTGTGCCAACACAGAAAACATCTCCCATCGTGTTTTAAATGTTGCAGAGAGCTCTACAGAGTGTGTTGCAAGAAGAAAAACAAAATTGTCCAAAACACCTTCCAATCGAATGTTCATGTGTTTGGAAAAGGTAGACGACTGTAAGGTACTGTTTTCTATCAGTATGCAAGATGCGCACACTATCCCAGTGTTGTGCAGCTTCATTCTTCACCTGTCTTAGGCAGCCACTTTCTTCGGCTCCCGGAGGCGAAGAAGCGGCTTCTTCGCGCAAAGGCGATTGTACCGGACACTGTGCACTCCATTGCGGCGGCTTCTTCTGAAATGTGCCCGGGATTGGGGCATAGCTCCGGGGATCTCCGTACTTTCGTCTTTCTGGACTTTTGTGGCCTACATCATTGCAGAAAGGTTTTCCACTATGTTAAGCAAGGAGAAACTGTGCCAGCACAGAAAACATCTCCCATCGTGTTTTACATGTTGCAGAGAGCTCTGCTGAAGTTTATGCACGAAGAAAAAGAAAGTTGTTGTAAACACCTTCCAACTAAATGTTCATGTGTTTGGAAAAGGTAGGAGAGTGGTAAGGTACTGTTTTCTATCAGTTTGCAAGCTGCGCACACTATCCCAGTGTTGTGCAGCTTCATTCTTCACCTTTCCGAAGTAGCCGCACACTCCAGCTGCCGGAGGCGAAGATGCGGCTTCTTCGAGCAAAGGCAATTGCACCCGTCACAGTGCACTCCAGTGCGGCGGCTTCTGACGAAATGTGCCCGGGACCTGCGCTTAGCTCCGGGGACCTCCGTACTTTCTTCTTTCCAGACTTTTGTGGCCTACGTCATTGCAGAAAGGTTTTCCACTATGTTAAGCAAGGAGAAACTGTGCCAGCAGAGAAAACATCTCCCATCGTGTTTTACATGTTGCAGAGAGCTCTGCAGAAGTTTATGCACGAATAAAATAAAGTTGTCCAAAACACCTTCCAACAGAATGTTCATGTGTTTGGAAAAGGTAGGAGAGTGGTAAGGTACGGTTATCTATCAGTCTGCAAGCTGCGCACACTATCCCAGTGTTTTGCAGCTTCATTCTCACCTTTCCGAAGCTACTGGTCTCTCCGGCTCCCGGAGGCGAAGAAGCGGCTTCTTCGCGCAAAGGCGATTGTACCGGTCACTGTGCACTCCAGTGCGGCGGCTACTGACGAAATGGGCCCGGGACCGGGGCATAGCTCCTGGGAGCTCTGTATGCTTCGTCTTTAGCATCATTTTTTAATCTACATCATTGCAGAAAGGTTTTCCACTATGTTAAGCAAGGAGAAACTGTGCCAGCACAGAAAACATCTCCCATCGTGTTTTACATGTTGAAGAGAACTCTATAGAAGTTTATGCACGAAGAAAAAGAAAGTTGTCCAAAACTCTTCCAACCGAATGTTCATGTGTTTGGAAAAGGTAGGACAGTGGTAAGCTACGGTTATCTATCAGTTTGCAAGCTGCGCACACTATCCCAGTGTTGTGCAGCTTCATTCTCACCCTTCCGAAGCTACTGGTCTCTCCGGCTCCCGGATGCGAAGAAGCGGCTTCTTCGCTCAAAGGCGATTGTACCGGTCACTGTGCACTCCAGTGCGGCGGCTTCTTCTGAAATGTGCCCGGGACCGGGGCATAGCTCCGGGGAGCTCTGTATGCTTCGTCTTTAGCATCATTTTTGGTCTACATCATTGCAGAAAGGTTTTCCACTATGTCTGGCATGGAGAAACTGTGCCAGCACAGAAAACATCTCCCATCGTGTTTTATATGTTGAAGAGAGCTCTGCTGAAGTTTATGCACGAAGAAAAAGAAAGTTGTCCAAAACACCTTCCAATCGAATGTTCATGTGTTTGGAAAAGGTAGGAGAGAAGTAAGGTACTGTTTTGGATCAGTTTGCAAGCTGCGCACACTATCCCAGTGTTGTGCAGCTTCATTCTTCACCTGTCTGAAGCAGCCACTGTCTTCGGCTCCTGGAGGCGAAGAGGCTTCTTCGCGCAAAGGCGATTGTGCCGGTCACTGTGCACTCCAGTGCGCCGGCTACTGACGAGATGTGCACCGGGACCGGCGCTTAGTTTCGGGGAGATCCGTACTTTCGTCTTTAGCGTCATTTTTGGTCTACATCATTGCAGAAAGGTTTTCCACTACGTTAGGCAAGGAGAAACTCTGCCAGCACAGAAAACATCTTCCATGGTGTTTTACATCTTGCAGAGAGCTCTGCAGAAGTTTATGCACGAAGAAAGAGAAGGTTGTTGAAAGCACCTTCCAACTGATTGGTCATGTGTTTGGAAAAGGTAGGACAGTGGTAAGGTACTGTTTTCTATCAGTTTGCAAGATGCGCACACTATCCCAGTGTTGTGCAGCTTCATTCTTCACCTGTCTGAAGCAGCCACTCTCTTCGGCTCCTGGAGGCGAAGAAGCGGCTTCTTCGCGCAAAGGCGATTGTGCCGGTCACAGTGCACTCCAGTGCGGCGGCTACTGACGAAATGTGCCCGGGACCGGCGCTTAGCTCCGGGGACCTCCGTACTTTCGTCTTTCTGGACTTTTGTGGCCTACATCATTGCAGAATGGTTTTCCACTATGTTAAGCAAGGAAAAATTGTGCCAGCACAGAAAACATCTCCCATCGTGTTTTATATGTTGTAGAGAGCTCTGCAGAAGTTTATGCACGAAGAAAAAGAAAGTTGTCCAAAACACCTTCCTTAAAAATGTTCATGTGTTTGGAAAAGGTAGGAGAGTGGTAAGGTACTGCTTTGGATCTGTTTGCAAGCTGCGCACACTATCCCAGTGTTGTGCAGCTTTATTCTCACCTGTCGGAAGCAGCCACTTTCTTGGGCTCCTGGAGGCGAAGAGGCTTCTTCGCGCAAAGGCGATTGTACCGGTCACTGTGCTCTGCAGTGCGGCGGCATCTGTCGAAATATGCCCGGGACCGGCGCTTAGCTCCGGGGACCTCCGTACTTTCGTCTTTCTGGACTTTTGTGGCCTACATCATTGCAGAAAGGTTTTCCACTATGTTAGGCAAGGAGAAACTGTGCCAGCACAGAAAACATCTCCCATCGTGTTTTACATGTTGCAGAGAGCTCTGCTGAAGTTTATGAACGAAGAAAAAGAAAGTTGTTGAAAACACCTTCCAACCGAATGTTCATGTGTTTGGAAAAGGTAGGACAGTGGTAAGGTACTGCTTTCTATCAGTTTACAAGCTGCGCACACTATCCCAGTGTTGTGCAGCTTCATTCTTCACCTGTCTCAAGCAGCCACTCTCTTCGGCTCCTGGAGGCGAAAAGGCTTCTTCGCGCAAAGGCGATTGTGCCGGTCACAGTGCACTCCAGTGCGGCGGCTACTGACGAAATGTGCCCGGGACCGGCGCGCTTAGTTTCGGGGAGCTCCGTACTTTGGTCTTTAGCGTCATTTTTGGTCTACATCATTGCAGAAAGGTTTTCCACTATGTTAGGCAAGGAGAAACTGTGCCAGCACAGAAAACATCTCCCATCGTGTTTTATATGTTGAAGAGAGCTCTACAGAAGTTTATGCACGAAGAAAAACAAAGTTGTTGAAAACACCTTCCAACCGAATATTCATGTGTTTGGAAAATAAGAAGATTGGTAAGGTACTGTTTTCTATCAGATTGCAAGCTGCGCATACTATCCCAGTGTTGTGCAGCTTCATTCTTCACCTTTCCGAAGCAGCCGCTCTCTCAGGCTCCCGGAGGCGAAGAAGCGGCTTCTTCGAGTAAAGGCAATTGCACCCGTCACAGTGCACTCCAGTGCGGCGGCTTCTGCCGAAATGTGCCCGGGACCGGTGCTTAGCTCCGGGGAGATCCGTACTTTCGTCTTTATGGACTTTTGTGGCCTACATCATTGCAGAAAGGTTTTCCACTACGTTAGGCAAAGAGAAACTGTGCCAGCACAGAAAACATCTCCCATCGTGTTTTACATGTTGCAGAGAGCTCTGCAGCAGTTTATGCACGAAGAAAAAGAAAGTTGTCCAGAACACCTTCCAACGGAATGTTCATATGTCTGGAAAAGGTAGGACAGTGGTAAGGTACTGCTTTCTATCAGTTTGCAAGCTGCGCACACTATCCCAGTGTTGTGCAGCTTCATTCTTCACCATTCCGAAGCAGCCGCACTCTCCAGCTGCCGGAGGCGAAGATGCGGCTTCTTCGAGCAAAGACGATTGCGCCGGTCACAGTGCGCTGCAGTGCGGCAGCTTCTGCCGGAATGTGCCCGGGACCGGCGCTTAGCTCCGGGGAGCTCCGTATCCTTCGTCTTTAGCGACTTTTGTGGCCTACATCATTGCTGAAAGGTTTTCCACTACGTTAGGCAAAGAGAAACTGTGCCAGCACAGAAAACATCTCCCATCGTGTTTTACATGTTGCAGAGAGCTCTGCTGAAGTTTATGAACGAAGAAAAAGAAAGTTGTTGAAAACACCTTCCAACCGAATGTTCATGTGTTTGGAAAAGGTAGGACAGTGGTAAGGTACTGCTTTCTATCAGTTTGCAAGCTGCGCACACTATCCCAGTGTTGTGCAGCTTCATTCTTCACCATTCCGAAGCAGCCGCACTCTCCAGCTGCCGGAGGCGAAGATGCGGCTTCTTCGAGCAAAGGCGATTGCGCCGGACACAGTGCGCTGCGGTGCGGCAGCTTCTGCCGGAATGTGCCCGGGACCGGCGCTTAGCTCCGGGGAGCTCCGTATCCTTCGTCTTTAGCGTCTTTTGTCGTCTACATCATTGCAGAAAGGTTTTCCACTATGTTAAGCAAGGAGAAACTGTGCCAGCACAGAAAACATCTCCCATCGTGTTTTATATGTTGAAGAGAGCTCTGCTGAAGTTTATGCACGAAGAAAAAGAAA